>NC_050102.1:87180508-89580508 GCF_902167145.1 Zea mays | reverse complement strand
TCTGCTATGTCTTCACATAGAAGCATGGGCTTTGGCTGATCAGCCGAAGCAGCCTTCTCCCTTCTGTACTTATACTGTTCGCAAGCTTCGGCTCCATCTATATTATGGATTGCTTTTGAATCTGTCTAGTTTCCTTCAGCCTTTCTGGAAGCTTCCTGACTTCCGTGAATAGCAATAGGCCCTTGATCCGAAGGTATCTTTGAGAGCACATAGAGGGGGGGTGAATAGGTGATCCTGTAAAAACTTGAAACTTAATGCCACAAAACTTGATTAGGAGTTAGCATAATAAAGCCAAGTGGCTAAAGAGGAGTTCTTGCAAAACACAATAACCACAAGAAGATCAACACAGATAGGCACAGTGGTTTATCCCGTGGTTCGGCCAAGTCCAACACTTGCCTACTCCACGTTGTGGCGTCCCAACGGACGAGGGTTGCACTCAACCCCTCTCAAGCGGTCCAAAGACCCACTTGAATACCACGGTGTTTTGCTTTGTTTCACTATATTTCGTTTGCGAGGAATCTCCACAACTTGGAGCCTCTCGCGCTTACAATTTGATGTTCACAAAGAAGCATGGAAGTAAGGATGGGATGAGCAACGCACACAAGACACAAAATCATAGCACAAACATGCACACAAGTCACAACTCGAGCTCACAACACAACCCGAAGAGTTCTCTACTCAAATGGAGCTCTAGTTGCTATCACAATGAATCAAATGCGCGGAATTGGAGTCTTGGTGCTTAGGAATGCTTAGAGAATGCTTGTCGTACTCCTCCATGCGCCTAGGGGTCCCTTTTATAGCCCCAAGGCAGCTAGGAGCCGTTGAGAGCATTCCAGGAAGGCAACTCTTGCCTTCTGTCGACTGGCGCACCGGACAGTCCGGTGCACCACCGGACACTGTCCGGTGCGGATTTCTTTCCTGTTTTGGCGCAGCCGACCGTTTGCGATTTGGAGCCGTTAGCACACCGGACACTGTCCGGTGCACACCGGACAGTCCGGTGCTCCCTTCAGACCGTTGGCCCGGCCACGCGTCACGCGCGGATTGCGCGGCCGACCGTTGGCTCACCAGACAGTCTGGTGCACACCGGACAGTCCGGTGAATTTTAGCCGTACGCCGCCGACGAACTCCCGAGAGCGGCCTTTTCACTAGAGCCAGCCTGGCGCACCGGACACTGTCCGGTGCACCATCGGACACTGTCCGGTGCACCACCAGACAGTCCGGTGCTCCCAGACTGAACTGTCTTTGGCTGAACAAAGCCATCTCTTTTCCAAATTGATTTCTCCTGTTTCCAGTACTTAGACACAATACATTAGTCCTTAAACCAAAGTACTAAGTCTTAGAAACATACCTTTATGTTGATTTTCACTTTGTCCATCATTTGGCATAGATTAACACATGACCACTTGTGTTGGCACTCAATCACCAAAATACTTAGAAATGGCCCAAAGGCACATTTCCCTTTCAATCTCCCCCTTTTTGGTGATTTATGCCAACATAATAAAAGCAATACAAAGATGTGCAACATCAATGCAAATAAGAACACAGATTTGTTTTGAATCAAATTTGGCATATTTGGATCATTCTTTGCCACCACTTGGTTTTGTTTTTGCAAATCAACCTCAATTTCCTATCTCTAAGTCAAACACACTTGTTGAGACATAAAGAGAGTTGTTCTGAGAGAAATTGATCAAAGATTTAAAAAACTCCCCTTTTTCCCATATTCAACCATTCTCCCCACAAGAGGCCAACTTTTGACAAGAGAGACAATAAGAGAGTTTTGTCAAACCAAAAGCTCTATTCTACTATTTTCAAAATTCTCAAGTGGTAGCTGATCCATTTGTTGCTTTGGCCCTTAATTTCTCCCCCTTTGGCATCAAGCACCAAAACGGGATCATTTTTGGCCCTGGAACCCCATTGCCTCACCAAAATCTTCAATGAAGAGTAAAAAGGCAATAAGAGCATGGAGATGAACTTGGAATAAGTTACCCTCTTATCGGAGTGCAGTGGAAGTCTTGCATGGTCCAAGTCCACCTTTTCCCTTTTCAACCTCCTTTGAGACTAAATTAAGAAAACTCAAGCACATGGTTAGTCTCAAAGGGTCAAGTTGTAGCACATCTCCCCCTAAATATGTGCATTACTCACACATGGACTTTTGAGGTCCGGGGAGTGTTTGTGCAACTTGAACACCATAAATAAACAACAATATGCATAAAAGAACATGATCAAAGGCATAAAACTCATGTATGCTACAAATCAATCCAAGTTCCGCGAATCTAAGACATTTAGCTCACTACGCAGCCTGCAAAAGGTCTTCTCATCTAGAGGCTTGGTAAAGATATCAGCTAGCTGGTTCTCGGTGCTAACATAAAACACTTCGATATCTCCCTTTTGCTGGTGATCTCAAAAAGTGATGCCGGATGTCAATGTGCTTTGTGCGGCTGTGTTCAACAGGATTATCCGCCATGCGGATAGCACTCTCATTATCACATAGGAGTGGGACTTTGCTCAGATTGTAGCCAAAGCCCTTGAGGGTTTGCCTCATCCAAAGTAGTTGCGCGCAACACTGTCCTGCGGCGACATACTCGGCCTCAGCGGTGGATAGGGCAACGGAAGTTTGTTTCTTAGAACTCCACGACACCAGAGACCTTCCTAAGAATTGGCACGTCCCTGATGTACTCTTCCTATCGACCTTACATCCAGCATAGTCGGAGTCTGAATATCCAATCAAGTCAAAGGTAGACCCCTTTGGATACCAGATCCCGAAGCAAGGCGTAGCGACTAAATATCTCATAATTTGCTTAACGGCCACTAAGTGGCACTCCCTTGGATCGGATTGAAATCTAGTACACATGCATACGCTTAGCATTATATCCGGTCTACTAGCACATAAATAAAGTAAAGACCCTATCATAGACCGGTATGCTTTTTGATCAACGGACTTACCTCCTTTGTTGAGGTCGACATGTCTGTCGGTTCCCATTGGAGTCTTTGCGGGTTTGGCATCCTTCATCCCAAACCGCTTTAGCAAGTCTTACGTGTACTTCGTTTGGGAGATGAAGGTGTCGTCCTTGAGTTGCTTCACTTGGAACCCGAGGAAGTAGTTCAACTCGCCCATCATTGACATTTCGAACTTTTGAGTCATCACCCTGCTAAACTCTTCACAAGACTTTTGGTTAGTAGAACCAAATATTATGTCATCGACATAAATTTGGCACACAAATAAGTCACCATCACAAGTCTTAGTGAATAAAGTTGGATCGGCTTTCCCAACTTTGAAAGCATTAGCAATTAAAAAGTCTTTAAGGCATTCATACCATGCTCTTGGGGCTTGCTTAAGTCCATAGAGCGCCTTAGAAAGCTTACACACGTGGTCGGGGTACCGTTCATCCTCAAAGCCAGGGGGTTGCTCTACGTACACCTCCTCCTTGATTGGCCCGTTGAGGAAAGCCCTCTTCACATCCATTTGGAACAACCTGCGACTTGGGCATAACCTTTTGCCACAAGTCTGGCCTTGTTCCTTGTCACCACTCCGTGCTCGTCTTGTTTGTTGCGGAACACCCACTTGGTTCCCACAACGTTTTGCTTGGGACGTGGCACCAGTGTCCAAACTTCATTTCTCTTGAAATTGTTGAGCTCCTCCTGCATGGCCAACACCCAGTCCGGATCTAGCAAGGCCTCTTCTACCCTGAAAGGCTCAATAGAAGAAACAAAAGAGTAATGCTCACAAAAATTAACTAATCTAGAGCGAGTAGTTACTCCCTTGCTAATATCACCCAATATCTGGTCGACTGTTTGATTCCTTTGAATCGTCGCTCGAACTTGAGTTGGAGGGGCTTGAGGTGCTTCTTCCTCCATAGCATGATCATCTTGTGCTCCCCCTTGATCACACGCCTCTTCTTGATGAACCTATTCATCATCTTGAGTTGGGAGTTGCACCATTGTTGAGGAAGAAGGTTGATCTTGCTCTTGGTGTTCCTGTGGTCGCACATCTCCAATCGCCATGGTGCAAATTGCGGTCGTTGGAACGTCTTCTTCTTCTACATCATCAAGATCAACAACTTGCTCTCTTGGAGAGCTATTAGTCTCATCAAATACAACGTCGCTAGAGACTTCAACCAAACCCGATGATCTGTTGAAGACCCTATACGCCTTTGTATTTGAGTCATAACCTAACAAAAACCCTTCTACAGCTTTGGGAGCAAATTTAGAATTCCTACCTTTCTTTACTAGAATGTAGCATTTACTCCCAAATACACGAAAGTATGAAACATTGGGTTTGTTACCGGTTAGCAGCTCATACAAAGTCTTCTTGAGGAGGCGATGAAGGTAGACCCGGTTTATGGCGTGGCAAGCCGTGTTCACGGCTTCCGACCAAAACCGCTTGGGGGTCTTGAACTCTCCAAGCATCGTCCTCGCCATGTCAATGAGAGTCCTGTTCTTCCTCTCTACTACACCATTTTGCTGTGGTGTGTAGGGAGCGGAGAACTCGTGCTTGATTCCTTCCTCCTCAAGATACTCCTCCACTTGAAGGTTCTTGAACTCTGACCCATTGTCGCTCCTTATCTTCTTCACCTTGAGCTCAAACTCATTTTGAGCTCTCCTTAGGAAGCGCTTGAGGGTCCCTTGGGTTTCAGATTTATCCTGCAAAAAGAATACCCAAGTGAAGCGGGAAAAATCATCAACTATAACAAGACCATACTTACTTCCTCCTATGCTTAGATAGGCGACGGGTCCGAAGAGGTCCATATGAAGCAACTCCAAAGGTCTTGATGTGGTCATCACATTTTTGGTATGATGAGAGCTTCCCACCTGTTTACCTGTTTGACAAGCTGCACAAGGTCTATCTTTTTCGAAGGTTACATTTGTTAGACCTATCACATGTTCTCCCTTTAGAAGTTTGTGAAGTTTCTTCATCCCCACATGTGCTAAACGACGATGCCACAGCCAGCCCATGCTAGTCTTAGCAATTAAACATGCATCTAGACAGGCCTCCTCTTTTGCAAAATCAACTAAGTAGAGTTTGCCATCTAATACACCCTTAAAAGCTAATGAACTATCACTCCTTCTAAAGACAGACACATCTACATTTGTGAATAAGCAATTATATTCCATATTGCATAATTGACTAACGGACAACAAATTATACCCAAGCGACTCAACTAAAAACACATTAGTAATGGAGTGCTCGGATGAAATAGCAATCTTTCCTAACCCTTTAACCTTGCCTTGATTCCCGTCACCGAATATGATTGAGTCTTGGGAATCTTTGTTCTTGACATAGGAGGTGAACATCTTCTTCTCCCCCGTCATGTGGTTTGTGCATCTGCTGTTGATAATCCAGCATGATCCCCCGGATGCATAAACCTGCAAGGCAATTTAGGCTTGGGTCTTAGATACCCAACTCGTGTTGGGTCCTATAAGGTTAGTAACAATGGTCTTAGGGACCCAAATGCAAGTTTTATCTCCCTTGCATTTTGCCCCTAGTTTCCTAGCAATCACCTTCTTATCCTTTCTACAAATTGCAAAGGAAGCATTGCAAGCATGATAAATTGTAGAAGGTTCATTAATTTTCCTAGGTACATGAGCAATATTTCTTCTAGGCATAACATTTTTCTTAGCCAAATTTCTATTATGCATAATGGAAGAACTTGAAGCAAACATGACATCTGAATCATAAGCATTACAACTCCTATCATAATGAATATTTCTAGAATATCTCTTGTCACCATAAATGAAAGCATAATTCTTTTGACTACTATTAGTCATAGGAGCCTTCCCTTTCTCCTTTGCGGGAATGGGAGCCTTATGACTTGTTAAGTTCTTGGCTTCTCTCTTAAAGCCAAACCCATCCTTAATTGAGGGGTGTCTACCAATGGTGTAGGCATCCCTTGCAAATTTTAGTTTATCAAATTCATTTTTGCTAGTCTTAAGTTGGGCATTAAGACTAGCCACTTCATCGTTTAACTTTGCAATAGAAACTAGGTGTTCACTACAAGCATCAACATTAAAATCTTTACACCTATTGCAAATCACAACATGTTCTACACAAGAGTTAGATCTATTTGCTACTTCTAGTTTAGCATTTAAATCATCATTAACACTTTTTAAACTAGACATGGTCTCATGGCAAGTAGATAGTTCACAAGAAAGCATTTCATTCCTTTTAACTTCTAAAGCATCAATCAATTCATTGATCTTATCGATTTTAGTTCTTTCTAAGCCCTTGAACAAACTAGCGTAGTCTATTTCATCATCGCTAGATTCATCATCACTAGAAGAAGCATAAGTAGACTTTTGAGTGTTTACCTTCTTCTCCTTTGCCATGAGGCAGGTGTGATGCTCGTTGGGGAAGAGGGACGATTTGTTGAAGGCCGAGGCGGCGAGTCCTTCGTTGTCGGAGTCGGACGACGAACAATCCGAGTCCCACTCCTTGCCAAAGTGTGCCTCGCCCTTAGCCTTCTTGTAAGCCTTCTTCTTTTCCCTCTTCTTCTCTTGTTCCTGGTCACTATCATTATCGGGACAATTAGCGATAAAGTGACCAATCTTACCACACTTGAAGCAGGAGCGCTTTCCCTTTGTCTTGCTTTTGTTGGGATGCTCCTTGCGACCTTTGAGTGTCGTCTTGAATCGCTTGATGATGAGGGCCATTTCTTCCTCATTGAGCCCCGCCGCCTCAACTTGTGCCACCTTGCTAGGTAGCGCCTCCTTGCTATTTGTTGCCTTGAGAGCAATGGCTTGAGGCTCATGAATTGGACCATTCAACGCCTCATCGACGTATCTTGCCTCCTTGATCATCATCCGCCCGCTTACGAACTTTCGAAGTATTTCTTCGGGCGACATCTTAGTGTACCTGGGATTCTCACGAATATTGTTTACCAGATGTGGATCAAGGACAGTGAAAGACCTTAGCATTAGGCGGATGACGTCATGGTCCGTCCATCGTGTGCTTCCATAGCTCCTTATTTTTTTGACGAGGGTCTTGAGCCGGTTGTGCGTTTGGGTTGGCTCCTCTCCCCTGATCATTGCGAATCTCCCAAGTTCGCCCTCCACCAACTCCATCTTGGTGAGCATGGTGACGTCATTTCCCTCATGAGAGATCCTGAGGGTGTCCCAAATCTGCTTGGCGTTATCCAAGCCGCTCACCTTATGGTATTCATCCCTGCACAATGAGGCTAACAACACAGTAGTAGCTTGTGCATTTTTATGAATTTGTTCATTAATAAACAAGGGACTATCCGTGCTATCAAATTGCATTCCATTTTCTACTATCTCCCATATACTTGGATGGAGAGAGAACAAGTGGCTACACATTTTGTGACTCCAAAATCCGTAGTCCTCTCCATCAAAGTGAGGAGGTTTACCAAGGGGAATGGAAAGCAAATAAGTATTTGACCTTTGCGGAATACGAGAATAATCAAAAGAAAAGTTTGAATTGACCGTTTTCTTTTTCTCGTAGTCGTCGTCGTCCTTTTGGGAAGAGGAAGATTCGTCGCTGTCGTAGTAGACTATCTTCTTGATGCGCCTCTTCTTCTTCCCGTCTTTCTTCTTGTGACTTGAGCCCGAGTCAGTGGGCTTGTCATCTTTTGGCTCATTGAAGAAAGACTCCTTCTCATTGTCGTTGACCACCATCCCCTTTCCCTTAGGATCCATCTCTTCGGGCGATTAGTCCCTTTCTTGAAGAGAACGACTCTGATACCAATTGAGAGCACCTAGAGGGGGGGTGAATAGGTGATCCTGTAAAAACTTGAAACTTAATGCCACAAAACTTGATTAGGAGTTAGCACAATAAAGCCAAGTGGCTAAAGAGGAGTTCTTGCAAAACACAATAACCACAAGAAGATCAACACAGATAGGCACAGTGGTTTATCCCGTGGTTCGGCCAAGTCCAACACTTGCCTACTCCACGTTGTGGCGTCCCAACGGACGAGGGTTGCACTCAACCCCTCTCAAGCGGTCGAAAGACCCACTTGAATACCACGGTGTTTTGCTTTGTTTCACTATATCCCGTTTGCGAGGAATCTCCACAACTTGGAGCCTCTCGCCCTTACAATTTGATGTTCACAAAGAAGCACGGAAGTAAGGATGGGATGAGCAACGCACACAAGACACAAAATCAGAGCACAAACACGCACACAAGTCACAACTCGAGCTCACAACACAACCCGAAGAGTTCTCTACTCAAATGGAGCTCTAGTTGCTATCACAAAGAATCAAATGCGCGGAATTGGAGTCTTGGTGCTTAGGAATGCTTAGAGAATGCTTGGCGTACTCCTCCATGCGCCTAGGGGTCCCTTTTATAGCCCTAAGGCAGCTAGGAGCCGTTGAGAGCATTCCAGGAAGGCAATTCTTGCCTTCTGTCGACTGGCGCACCGGACAGTCCGGTGCACCACCGGACACTGTCCGGTGCGGATTTCTTTCTTGTTTTGGCGCAGCCGACCGTTGGCAATTTGGAGCCGTTGGCGCACCGGACACTGTCCAATGCACACCGGACAGTCCGGTGCCCCCTTCAGACCGTTGGCCCGGCCACGCGTCACGCGCGGATTGTGCGGCCGACCGTTGGCTCACCGGACAGTTCGGTGCACACCGGACAGTCCGGTGAATTTTAGCCGTACGCCGCCGATGAACTCCCGAGAGCGGCCTTTTCACTAGAGCCAGCCTAGCGCACCAGACATTGTCCGGTGCTCCCAGACTGAACTGTCTTTGGCTGAACAAAGCCATCTCTTTTCCAAATTGATTTCTCCTGTTTCCAGTACTTAGACACAATACATTAGTCCTTAAACCAAAGTACTAAGTCTTAGAAACATACCTTTATGTTGATTTTCACTTTGTCTATCATTTGGCATAGATTAACACATGACCACTTGTGTTGGCACTCAATCACCAAAATACTTAGAAATGGCCCAAAGGCACATTTCCCTTTCAATCTTCATGCATAGATATGTTGGATGAAGAATTGTTTCAAAAGCATTGAGTGTCCCACGACCAATGATTACATTGTAAGGATACTCCATGTCGACAATATCAAACACAACTTGCTCAGTCCTTGTATTGTTGACAAATCCGAAAGTCACTGGCATCGTGATCTTGCCAAGTGCTACGATCTACCTTCCTCCGAAGCCACAAAGAGGGTGTGTAGCATCATGAATCGTATCCTCTGGCTCTTGCATCTGTCTGAAGGCCTTGGCAAATATAATATCCGATGCACTGCCTGTATCAACCAGAACATTGTGGACCAGAAATTCCTTGATGACACAAGAAATGACCATAGCATCATTGTGAGGGTAATCCTTGAGCTGAAGGTCCTCCTGGAGAAGGTGATTGGGATGTGGGACCATTTTGACTTGATGAAGGGTCCCTGCACCCCAACATGCTGTACTCTTCTCTGAGCCTCCTTCTTTTGCTTCTTGTTGGCTGGCTCTGAGCACAAACCGCCTATTATTGGGAGCACCAGCTTCGTAGCCGAAGCAACTTCAGCTTGGTTGTTGAACGTAGCCATCAGCTCAGAAAGTGGAAGTGAGTTCACTGAAGGTGGGCGCCAATGTTGGAGACTTGTTCTCAAATGCTAAGAGTCAAGAACAAGGCAACACAAAATATTAAATGTTAATGTCCTTCGTCCTTCGAAGCATTATTTCCCTTAGGATATAACGATCTTCGGACGAAGGTCATGAAGGACGTACCTTCATCATCACGGTTATAGGAAAATGAAAGATGAAACATATATAAAACATGAAAGATAAACACAAATAAGCACATCATCATATCATTCATATGTTATCATTATACAAACTTGAATATTTACATACGATATTTAATTACATTCATACCTTCGGCTTGATAGAAGGCAAAAATCCAAGTGTTGTGCACGAGTGATTACAAGATAGCGTGAACAGTGCGGGGGTACTGTTCATCTATTTATAGGCACAGGACGTAGCCTGTGTGAAATTACATTTATGCCCTTTACAATCGATTACAATCATGACACAAACTATCATGGGTTTATTGGTCATTTTATCTTTAAGTCGGTTCACTCCTTCGTCTTGAGACAAGTCACTGTGCCGAAGCTTTATAGGTGATAGCTTCGGCATTGCTTTTGAGAGGATCCGCTGAAGGTGTTTCTTTCTTCAGGATCTTCGGCAACAAAGCATACCCCCAACACTCACCTACCACAACATGGGTTCGAAAACCCTAAGTACGAAGTGTACTTTCGCAAGTCTTACCCGTCAAAATAAAAGACTCTCAAGGATATGCTGGCTTGAGGAAGTCAAGGTAAGGCTTAATCAAGAATCAAGACTCTGTTTGCAAGAATGCTTACTAATAGTGGATCCTTAAAAATCCAGTTTTATTAGCAAGTTAAGTCATTACCGGAATCTAGAGTTCTTTCTACCCTAGTTCAAGCACTTGGCCTACACTAGCCATCTTTTTATCAACCCTTCTTGTTCACTAGAATGCTACGTGTACGGCAGTGACCAAGTCTTCATGTTCGAGAAGTAGCGGCGATCCAAATCGATTAATACCCAGCTGGGGATCTCCAATCACACGACATATGTAGCACTTAACCCTTGCATATGTCAACTCGCCATCGGGGTTCTTAAGATCAGCTCGGGTTCACGCCAACCGAGAGCACAGATACACCACCGTCCAGCCTCTTGCCACAGAGGGTACACGCTACTCTCGCCATCTCTCCACTCCCATTATGTGTTGTCCTATTCTGGTATTAGTCTACCCGAGGCAAAGCTTACCCATGATGAGGCATGTGACAAGTTAAAAGGACCTCGATCAGCAAGCCTACATCGACAAAGTCCTTAATCGACTCAAACGGAGACACTACACTGAGACTCTCTTCTCGTGCAAGTTACCCGCCCGGTCTCAGCTTTATCATTTCAACCCAAAGTTTGGTACCTGACAGAGGTACATCTTTTCCGATGTTGAACCCATCATGGCCATGATGGATTCACCATCAAGTTTTATTTTTTGAAAACATCCCATCCACTGTGAAGCATCACCTTTTGTTCAAAAACAAAACATTTTGTGTTTCTAAAGCAAGGCTAAGCATCATAAAACCCTTTCATAAAACAGGTGATCAAAGAAAAGTAATCAATTTTCCAAGGAAGGAAATGCGTCAATTGTTTAGCACACAACTCCTATCACCTAGTGCATCAAGCAAGTGAGAAAGATTTTAAAATAGCAAGGAGGTGGTAAATGCACCGTGGCTTGCCTTAGTTGTAGGAGAGTTGGGCTCTGCTCCACAAATATCAAAATATAAGCAGTTCCCGGCAGATGGGTCTTCAGGTGGTGGTGGTGCAACTCCTTCTTCTTCAACCACTACTTCTTCCTCGTTCTCTATATATAATCATATATAACCATGAATGCTCATGTAATGCTTATGAAAAAGCAGTAATAGAAAAGGTTTATCAAGTTGTATCTTGAATACAACTTTCCTTCATACACTACACGACGGTTCACTTACAGCGACCTACGGTTGGTTGCTAAAACGGCATTCAGTGACTTACGGTTGGTCACTAAAAACTTTTAGCGACCCATAAGGATGGTCGTTGTAAGTGTCGTCGCTAAAGGCTTTAGCGACCGACATCTTTTTAGCGACCGACCGTCCGTTGCTAATATTGTATATTTAGCAACCAACCGTGAGTTGTTGTACTATAGATTTAGCAACCAATCGTGAGTCGTTATACTATACATTTAGCAACCAACAGAAAGTTGCCCCTAGCTATAGTCGTTAATAATAATATACCATTAATTAGCATTCAACAACTATTATATACACAAAAGCATCACAAATCACCAATTTTTATACACATAATCACATAGATATACAAATTTAATTAGTATTGCACAATGATAGATCCACATCACATAAACCATCAACAAGCACCACAACAAAATCATTCACAAAACCTACACATGTTATTATGTTTTGCACATATTTGCAAACACTTTACAAAATCATTTAACAGGCTCCCAAACTCCATCTGTCTAGTTCGAGCAGAAGAATCCCATCTCTTTGAAGCCAGTCGATCCTACAACGTGAACAATGGGCTAGTTCAAATGATCTACTCGGGTATGGAAGCCTTTTTGTTCCCAAAACACCAAGATATGCAGGGATTCCTCTTTCGAGTGCAAACTAAATTTGATTCTGATGCACGTCGTTTGGTGCCAAAGACATTGCTATCACATTAGAAGAAAGAAGGTATCCTCCGAAACTAGCAACTCCACAACCAACATCAAGAACTATACGAAGCATCCCCTCATTGTTTATATTGTTATCTTTGAAATTTAGAATCTGGCAAATAGTAGAGATGGTCAGATAAAAGAATTTCTGGGAAACTTACAAAGGAGTCAAGACAAAAGGCTTACATTTGCAATATTTGATATGTATTTGTCAGCTCCATGGTGAAAATGGGTCCCACCACCTGGAAACTTGATTTTTTCACCAGCTTCAACCATCCAGTTCTGGTCTGACTTCTCTTTTGCAAGGTGAGTGTGTGGAATGTTTGCTTTCCATACTACATCACGACTTTTTGGCCATTTTATGGGGACCTGGAAAAAAAAATGTGGATCGGATACAGCTCAGCAAGGATGCAATCAAACAGAACTAATTTTAGATTGGAAGGTCAGTCTGTCAGGGCACGTGTTATTAACAAGAAAAAATATGAATAAAACAAAAAAGCATAGGGAAAACTTATAACCATGTCTTGAGACAACTAAGGCAAAATTATCTTAGTCAACTTGCAAAAGAGCTTGTATTATTGATCGAATGAAGCACATACTACTATATACAAGATGCAGTATTGCAGTTGCTGCAAATATTACATTAAAAAGACTGGTTGAAAGCTTGAAATAGTCAGTCTATGAACTCAAGTCAAGCGAAGATATATCTCATGCAAGAACTAATTGGAATAAAAAAACACTTTGAGAGAAGAGTTAGATCAGTAGTGACCTTATAGCCATGTTGTGGAGGAATCAAGCAATTAAAACGCCTTTTAGTCGATCTTACTAGACAGATTGCTACGGCCTGAACTCGTCTCCTGGGCACGCGTGGTTGTGGCTCCGCGGGGCCTGGCTGGGTGGAGTAGGATTCGTTGCTAGTGTTTGTTCCGCACTGGGCTTGGGTAATACCCATTGGACATCACTTCCTTCCAGTTTCAGAGGCGAGCAGAAGATCATGATCAACGTTAATTTGTGCTTATTTATAAACAAGAAGACGATGTACAGTACCTTGCGGCGGTCATAATGCGTGGTTGTGACTATGTATATCGACCAAGCTCGTAGTACTGCGGGCACACATCTTCCTTCACGCTCAGCTTCGGCTGCGACAGCCGTGGGAGCACGAACGACCTGGGCGCCTCCGCCTCGGCCGCAGATTCCTCCTCTATGGAGCGGAGGTGGTAGGAGAGTCGGGCGAGAGGAAGGTGGAGGAGGGTTACCGTTGCCGCCATGGTTGCTCGACGGGAGGCCGCAGAGGAAGCTTCAAGTGCAACAAGACGCACAGGACGAGGGGATAAGAAATTAAGGACTGGGCGCGCGTGGCTGCGGCTCCGCGGGGCCTGGCCGGCCTGGGCGCCGAGCTGAGGGAAGGGAGCAGAGAGGTGAGGGCAGAGAGAAGAGGGAAGGGAGAGATAGAGGCGGCGGCGGCTGCGGCTGGGAGAGAAGCAGGGAGCGCGTGGCTACTAGGGTTAGGTAGATGGGCCCCTAGTGGGCCTTAGAGTTAGGGAGGGTTTTCTTTTTTATTTTTTTCGAAATACATTTTTAAATTACTCAAAAAATCATAAAAATTTTACCAAATAAATAATAAACATTTGAATAAATTATTACGAATGCAAATAAATAATAAACATTTGAATAAAAATTTATTACCCTATTTATCGTAATAACTAAATTCATTATTTTTAGTTGATGGCTTTTATAGTGTTACAACAACTCAGATATTGCATCATCTTCTGTAGGATGCTCACTAAACTCATCATCATTGTGGCAGAACTGCCCGAATTATTCCGACTTAAGTGCCTAAGCCCTGCCTTAGAGGCTAGACCACACTTAAATGGGAATAACCCGTCAATCCCTCGGATCTAGTCCGACACGGCCACTGACAGGATCAAGTACCACAATCTCACTCGATGGTGAGTCACAGAGCAAATACAATAAAGCATAAAACCATACATGCCACAATGTTAAATTATTACATCACCATCTTCATCATCGGAGTTTTTGCAAAAGTACCCATCATTGTTCGAAGTGCAGCGGAATAAAACTAACGATAATTAAACAGAGAGATGGGGGAGCTTGTCCCATCACTCCTCATGCTCCTCCTCAGCCGAGGCAGGGTCCCACTCAACAGTCCAACCCGGTGGTAAGGTGGACGGCCAAGTCACTCCAGCAACCATGTCCTCCAGAGATCCTGTAAAAATTTTGCCACAAGCAAGGCTGAGTATACTAATACTCAGCTAGACTTACCCGGTGTGAGGAGTCTACTCCTCTACCTCTAGACATGCAGCTGTTTGGCTGTGGGGTTTGGTTGCCAAAAGCACTAGCTGAGTTTCTAAATCAAGATTTTAACTTAGTCAAAGTTAAGTGTGACTCTCTTAAGGCTAAAAGTGGACTATCTACTCATACATGGTAGCAAGCATTATTAACAATCAACATCTTATCTCAACTCATCATACTTCCACTTATTACTCAATGCAGTACAATGGATCAAGCAGTCTCATTAGCTGCGAGAAGCAGACGATTCGAATCGAGTTTTTATCCTTGCAAGGTAAACCTAAACACACGACATGTAGGGGCACTCCGTCCCCACACACATCAACCGTCCCCATCGATTCCCTGGCAACAGATCAGGGCTCACCGCCTTGGCGTACAATGCCCCACTGACCCCGACTGGCCGTCGTGCAGTGGCCGCACTTGTACCCACCATAACCGGAATGGGAGACCTCGTCTCAGGTCGCGTGAGGGGATATGTCTGCGGGCAGGTTCACTCAGGTACTAGGCTTACCGATTTACCATATTTCTCGGTATGTGTTTAGTACGTTCAAACGCTTGACACAGGTATCCGCACGTTAATCCTTATTCCATTTTCCATCTCGTGAACAACCAATCCCCATGGATTGTTGTCCACCAACTAGTATCATGACAGTGTGAAAGTGGGTACAATCAATTTCCTGATCTCGCGCGAGTGCTAGAAAAATCACTCGTCTTCTACCGAGATCCTAATTAAATAAAGCAACTACTCGACCTGTCATACTAGTATTCATTTCAAAAGGATTCCTGAGATCATGCAACTAGGGTTTCAAACAATTCCTACACCTAAGTGCACAATCAATCCTACAATCATTAAGTGAAGTAAAATAGCATAAATAACAGGTTATGCATAAAACCGGGGCTTGCCTTCAAAAGTAGTGGCAGGCAGGTCCTCAGGTGCAGGCTCTGGTGCTGGGTCGGGGGCAACCTCCTGGGCAGCTCCTTGCTCCGGCACGAGGATGTACTCTCCGTCAGCAAGATTACAGTCTATCGAATGCAATGAACATGTATGTCATGATTATGCAAGATTTAAGAACATTAAGTTAAAGAAACTAAGTTAAGAAGTAACTTAGGGTTTTCTTAGTCATGTGGGGCTTCTAGTGGTGTACATATATATAGATAGACTCTTTACCTTTTAGACTTAAGTTTGGCTTTAGGACTCATAGTGGAATTGGTAGGGTCTTGATACACTCTAGTGGACAGATTACAAGGTTTTGGGGAATCATTAATTCACATTATTTATTTTCCTTTCTTAAATTTTCCATTTAGGGTTTCTAAGGTAGGTTTGAACTACAACAAGATTTTAATAATTTCTAAAAATTCTGTAAAAATTACAGTGGGTTGTCATTTGCCATTCTAGCTTGTTTTGGGAATATGAGGCTTAAAGTATAAAAACTAGGCTTTAACAAAGATGACAAAAGTTATGCAAAATGGGCCTCTTTGCACTACACCTCTTAATTATGTGTAGGTTCTGTCCTAAAGGTTATTTTTTTCTGGCATCTCATGGTAATAATAGGTCTCTGTGCTAAAAATCACAGAAAATTAAGGGGTGGTTATTTAGTTATGATTTTCTCAAGTTTAGGGTCAAAAAGGCTCTTTCTACTACATTATTATTTGAAAAATGTCAAACAGCAGATTTCATATTTTTCCTAAGTTCTCTCTAATAAAACAATAGTTATCCCAAGGGTGGGGGTGTTTTTACCTTGGGGTTATTTTTGTAGAATTTTTCTAAGTTTCCCTTGTTTTATTAAAATAAAAGAGATCTTGATCACTTTACACTAAAACAGGGTATGATGTATTTTTCTAGTGAACTATATTGAATAAGTGACCTAACAAAAATAGAGGTCCCCTCTGGTTCAATATTTATGTCACTTTTCCTATTTTTCTTAAACTTAAGCATATTATGGAATAAGGGGTTAAAACTAACTTAATGTAATGGACAGAAGGGTTTAACATTTTTAAACAGGTTAGTAGGTGAATATAAACTTCTCCAAATTTTCCTAACCCTAGTCAAATAGCCCAACTATTTTTCTTACTATTATTTAGCTTTTGGCCAAAGTTAACATTAAATCAGAACTTTTAAGTTTTCCACAGCACCAAGGGGTTTTATATTTTTCCTAAATAGGGTACATTATTTAGAGTCTGGCAAAATTAGTTTGACCAAATTTGGATAAACCAAACAGAAGTTATGGGTTTTTAAAGTTTCTGTTTGAATTTAAATCAGGTTTTAATTAAGTTTTCCTGGAAATACAGTTTGCGCCGAGGTCCCTAGGTTTAAAACAAATCAAACCTCACAGATCTACCCTCGCGGCACTATTCACTTGAGTCTCTGACCTTTCACTTAACCCCCTGGACTTCTCTCCCTCTCACCCGCAGTCCCTCTCTCAACCGAAACAGTAGTCGCGGGAAAGAAAAGGGTGGCGCGGCTTACCGGCGGCGAGGGAGGTCCGGCGAAGGGTGGGGTCGGCTCGGGGAGGGTCTGGCGATCACGTCGAGGTACGGCTCGTCGTCGGGGATGGCCGGAATCGCCCGGTCCACGTGAGCAGGCGGGCGAGCTCGTCGGCGGCGTGTGCTCCGGCCTATCCATGGCGGCATGGTTCAATCCAAGGGCATAGGGAGCTTCGTGGAGGTCTAAGGAGTCTAACCGTGCAAGGAATCGAAAAGAGGTGCCCGGTGTACCTCGGTCCACGGTTGCCGGCGGTCGGTTGAAGTCCGGTGACCTTGGGCCGGCCTCTCCGGTGAAGCAGAGCCCGATTCCTCGCTAGGGGAGCTTCACGGAGACGTGCACAGTCTTCTCCGAGGGCTGGACGGGGTTGGGAATGGCTGGGCTGGCCGGTCTACGGCGGCAGGGGCTCGGGTGGCCGCGGGCACGTCGCGTATGGGCAAACGGCGGCGAACTGAGCTCCGGTGAGGCTTGGGCGCGTGCGGAGGGGTACGGCCAAAGCTTCTTGGCGTTTTATAGTCGCGGACGCGGACCAGGGCACTGGCATGGCTCGGGCGCGGCGCGGGGCGTGCTCGGGCGTGCTCTGGCGCGGCAGACGGCGTCGAACACGTGGCTGTTTGTTTCTTCCAGTGTTCAAATGTCGCCAGAGGTCGCAAACGTGCGAATCTTTGCAAAAGTCCGACGCAGACCTCTTCCTGGCACCTAGGGCTGTCACTCAACTGTGAGACGTCGGGGCAGATACGGCCTAGGGAGGGAGATCTTCGGGTGCCAAATCAGGTGTGTCACACTGAGCACTTCGCGACAAAAGCCATGCCATGGCATGTCAAACGTCCGAGTCTCGAGCTCAACTTTTTCCAGTGGGTGCCCTAAGTGGTATTGCACATTTTTGGTATAGAACCCAAGTGGTTTTGGCGCCATTTTTAAAGTGAACACGGTTGATCTTTGATTTAGGGCTAAAATGGGACTTAGAGGGAACTAGAGAGCTCTAGCTCTCTCTTCCACTTAGAGATTGGAAATGGGGTTTCCCCAGGGGCCTTTTTGCAATATTCCCCCCCCTAATTGATGGTTAAATGTTGCTTAGGGTTTGGGGTAAAAGTAACTCATGTTTTGCACATTTGCTCACTCTCTTCCCCCCCTTCTCCATGGTTTTGGGAGCTAGGGTTTAAGAGAGGTCTAGGGTTCTTCCCCCCTCTCCCAAGGTGATAGTTGCACACAATTAGGGTAATGCCTTTGGTTATTCCCAACTCTTGGTAAAAACTTAGTTTCCAAAGCCCCTTATACTTTTGCTCCTTAAGTTCTTCCACATGTGATCATAGTCTTGAGTGCCAAGGTGTGCTCCAGCCATGGCAACACCTGGGGTGTTACAATCATTGTTACCATGATTCACAAAAGAGGACGAAGCTTCTCCATGTAAGGTCCATGTTGTGTACCCTTTTAGAAAACCATCACATATCAAGTGTTCTCGCACTTCACCGGCCTCTCTCCAAAATGAGTTAACACACTTCTTGCAAGGGCATAGTATCTTGTTTCCTATTGCTGAATGTCTAAATACAAAAGCTAGAAAACCATTCACCCCTTGTTTATTAATCTTTGTCTCCCTAGAAAACCATTCACTTGTGATCCATGGTTTATCCATAATCTTTATGTAGGATTTGAAACGACTTTCAACTCGAATCTAATATCATATAAGCACAAAGAACACAGTTGCATACTATAGTCATGTCCATACATAAACAAACCATGAAATAAACATACAAGCAATATTAAAAAGAAATAAATCACCACGCAATTTAGCGATCAATGTTTACTTGTTTTAATTAATATTTAGTCACTAACATCTACAGGTACGTTCAGGCTATAAGATTTGATAGTGATCCTTGCTCTATAGCGACCTGCCGCTAGTCCCCGACGACATCTATAGCGACCAACCATAAGTTGTTAAATTTCTAGACTTTTAGCGACCAACCGACTGTTGCTACAAAAGGATTTAGTGACTGACCGTCGGTCCCTAACCTTTAGCAACCAACAGTTGGTACCTAAAAAGGGTCGCTAAAGATCAACCGTCGTGTAGTGATAGTACTCTAGGAAACTAGGGTTTTTGGAGTCAGTTCTTCATTTCAGAGGGCAGACATTACCTAGAAGACTAGGGTTTTAGGTTTAGGGATCAAACAATGTCCAAAGCAAGTCAAACCTCACACAAGGTTTCTAAATATTATTTTAAGCTTATCCAAAAAGTTTGGTGCTTTTTGGAGTTACTAATTAATTTCTAAAATTCCAGGAGTATAGGTTTTAGCCCTTTTTAATACTGAATAATTCCTGGTTTGGACTAAAAATCCTAGAACTATTTTTATTAAATACTATAGAAATTTAGTAGTCCAGCAAAATTGGTCTTATATTTTTAGCATTTTCCTAGAATTGTCTATGGATTTCCTAAGTCTGGAAGAAAAAGAAAAAGGGAAAGCATCAACAGTAGTGGGCTCAATCTGGCCCAAGACGGCCCACGATAGGCAAAACGCCCCCGTGCGCGCCAGCGCTAATGACTTTGCGCAAAGGCCTCTGGGTTTTAAACAACTAGAAAACATTCTGAAGCACTATTTCCTGAGTCACTGACAATTGCACCGAGACCCTCACATTTCTATTCCTTCACAACGCCATGTCCACGATGCTGAACGACGGAGCAGTGGCTCCGGCGAGCCTGTACCGGCCAAGATACGCAATGACCGGTGCTCAGAAGAGGTTGTCACCTAATTCGACCCCTAATAATCATTTCCCCTCAACCAATTTCAAGGTTCTAGGCCCCAATCTCTCTGCCCATGGTGACAGTGCGATCAACGGATAACTTGAAGCGTTCCCGGTGATCTTATGGGTTCTAGCTTAATCGGCCGGATCGAGAAGCATCAAAGGCAGATAAGGGTACTGAAACGAGGAAACAAAGGGCATGAACGGACCTGTAGAGCGTTGGCCACGGCGAGCTCACTCAGTACGGTGCTCTGGACCGATTTGGGGGAAGTCTCGAATTGGGGCTCTCTAGTGGATAATCAGAGGCACGGGTGGGTGTGTTGGGTGCTTGACTACATAGAGGAGCCGATGGCACGCTCAATTGATATGATTCGAGGGCGGTGGCCCGTGAATTGGAGATGGCGTGGTGGCGGCCGGAGAGGGAAGAAGTTACTGGCGCAAGCAATTCGTGGATGTTACTGTGGCAAGACCACCAGCGATGAATAGACATGCTAAGGCGATGTACTGCGACATGGTTAAAGGGTCATAGCGTGTCGCGATCACGGCGGACGACGCATACCTCGACGACGGTCGCTTGACCACGTCGCCGGCGTAAGTGGACGAGTGACAGCGCGGCCATAATGTCCCGAGCTCATCCGTGACGAGATCTTCTTACCGTTGAGCGTAATCCATACATCCGAGGCACGAATCGTGACGGCTGGCGTGAATCCGGGCGCACGGCTCAGTTGCGGCGAGGGGAGCTGTACCTAGGATCTGTGTCAGTTACTGTACCATCAGTATGTTATTCAGAACACCTGATAGAGCAGATTGCAGCGCCTAAACTTCAAAATTCCATTTAACAACTTGTTAATCCACCTTTGACAAAGTTGTAGCTCTATAAACCAGCTACAATTCTGCTGTAAAGATCTTGCTCATTTGCTTATTCCCTTGAGCTAGAATCAAATCCAAAGTTCGCCAAAACTCACTATCAATTAATAATTAGTCACAGGGTGGTCTGACAGCCAGATTTCAAACCGATTTAGCTCCTATTTTTGTACAACACCAAGGCATAATCACTTAAGTAAAGTTGTACTCCTATAACAGCTCTATAACCTTGATGTATTAAGCCAGAATAGAATCATGGATTAAAAGATATAAAGCTCCAAAGTTGCTCCAATTGCACTGAATTATGACTTAAGCATATGGGGATTCAAAAGGTACTTTTTGCAATTAAGTCCAAATTCCACTTTTTAACTTGCAAATCCTTAAATGTGAGAAGCACATAGTTTGTGGTGTTATATTACCTTTGTTTTTGCACTTTAGTCCAAAAGTGTACAAAATTTGCACTTATCCCCCTAGGATTTCAGTTTAGGGTCTTTCATGGACCTTTTCAGGGTTTTTAGTACTCTAGGGTTTGGATGTCACTCAAGTCCTTCCAAGAGGATATCTTAGGATCATTCCTCATATCTTTTGAAGTTTTCTCATGCTTGGCCTTCCCTTATATCCATAAGCCCAGATTTAGGGTTAAGTACTTTACACTAGAGTTAACCACACATCAAGTCATATTAGTACAACATATTTGAAATTTTTACCTAGTGAATGCACTCTAGGTGTGACAAACACATGATATGCTAATGCTCATGATGTTATGCTCAAGTTTTAGTGACAGTAACACCAGGGGTGTTACATTTGTAATGGTAGCTCTGATGACGACCGTTATCGTCCATTCGCCTCCCTCTGCGCATGTAAATATATGGAGGAGGGTAGGCTGCTTCTGATTATAGCACGTACGAACAGTCTCAGACGCGTTGCACACAGCCATTCTCGTCCCACCTTCTACGAGCACAAAGAGTATGGGAGAGCATGCCTCTGAAATCACCATCCATAGAGCTACACTTGCACAGGTGTGCGGGCGATCATGTTTTTGGGGAGCGTACTCGCGACTGCTCGCTTCGTCCGCTCGATCAACGCTGATCAGGTTCCTCGACGCCGACGCCGTTCGAGGGGCTACACTGTGTACATCTACCTCCATCGACTACGTGCGACTACATCGAACATACACACGAGATGTCTCATGTGAATGGAGCCACTAATGCCTTGAGCAACGATCCCTCCACAGGGTACATTATGTTCAGAGTAATTGTGTATGTTTTACTGTTGTTTACTGCTTATGTGAGTAGTGATACACACATGCACATACATCACTCTAGTTTTCTGGATTAAATTAAAACTAAAAATGACTATTTCTCTAACAATAACAACATCCAGTAATCAAAATAAGTTTCAAAACCCTATCTCATTAAGCAGGGATAAGCAGCACTATTTTTTCATACAACAGTTATCAAGGAATAATTATTAAAATTCTCAAGGAATTAATGCATCAATTGTTTGATCACGCAACTCCTATCACATAATGCATTATATCAAGTGATAAAAGTTTTGTAAAGAACACGGAAAATGGTGAATGCACTGAGGCTTGCCTTTGTTGCAGCGAAAGCCAAATGAAAAAGAAACAAAATGCTACAAGCCTTTTGGGGGATAACCAACCTCTAGAAAATTGCTTCACCAAGTGATCGATTCACCGAAAACGTGATCTACACGTAAAGATGTATGATATGATTATCGATATGATGATGAAATGAACACAAGTGCAATATAAAGAATCTATAGCAATAAAATCTCAAATACAACCTTCTTGCTCGGATAAGAAGCACTCCGCTATCGATATAAATTCTAGCTGACCCGCTAAATGAGTTACGTAGGGTTCTAGCCAACACTAAGCACAAGCCACAGATTACCCAACGGTAGAGCTCCATGGACTTCACTCAACATTACAGAAACAATTAAAACTACTAATTATCCTATTTTTCTTAATTACCTAAGTATTTACTCTATTAAAGAAAGGGCATTTTAATTAGGCTGAAATCTGACGACTAACATCACATACACCAAATTGAACCTCACATTACTATGAGCTACCCAAGGTCTAAATAGCACCACCATTATTTCTAAGATTTAGAAGATACATAATTATTATAGGAAATTAATTTAACACTCACAACCTATTTTTAAACACTCCTAGCATCCAAAATTATTCGTAGTGACTAACATATCAATCTAACCTTTCTATATAACATACTAACTAGCGGGAGTAGCGAACTAGCTAACCAGGACTAATTAGACTCGGAAACCGTGAAAACGTGACGGTCTCTACCAAAACACCGGACAACAGTTGAGCGACGCGAGAAGCAATGCGCAAACACAATCTAAATTTTTTCTTCTCTAATCCACCATGCACAAAAACAAGATAAGGATGATGGCGCTAACTAAAGCCGACTACAATGACACAAGAACTCATTTCTCTCGGGCTTTCTC
Organism: Zea mays; assembly: GCF_902167145.1. Taxonomy (NCBI): domain Eukaryota; kingdom Viridiplantae; phylum Streptophyta; class Magnoliopsida; order Poales; family Poaceae; genus Zea; species Zea mays. The sequence goes on along the minus strand of NC_050102.1, from coordinate 89,557,440 downwards.
CCATATTTACGTATACATCCGAATCATACCTGCTCTAACACACAACAGGTTAATGAAGCGAGAGGAACACGTAAGACCGCACGAGCACGCTAAGCACGATGGCTTGGTGGGCGCGAGGAGCTACAGGACGACACCAATAATACTAAGTATACGGCCATCAGCTTCAAACAAATAAAAATCGACTACTAACCGGCGAGGCAGGCAGCTAGCGTCTTCACGACGACACCGCGAGTGAGTGCGATGTGATTGGAGGAGAGGCCGTGGGTTATCGAAGTCGACGACGTGAAGGAGCTGTGGAGTCGAGCACGGCCGGCGAGGAGACGACGACGACGACGACGTCGCAGTGCGCCGAGAGAACTCAGCGACGACGGAGCACCGATGCTGCTGCGATGAGGTCGAGGCAAGGAATCTGATATAAGGCCGAGCACGCCTGGAGGACAGGCCCGACATGGCTCGGAACTCTGTGTCAGGAGCGAGCGCGAGGACGCGATGGAGGGAGCTGGACCTGGGCGCCGCCTGCTAGTAAGAGCTAGCGCCGAGAGCTTGAAAGAGACACAGGCAGCGAGCTCTGCTGCTGCCGACGCGGTCGTTTGTCTGGATGGCTGGAGATGAGAGCGCCTGGAAAAATTCTAAAGAATAAGCGTCGGCTGGAACCTAGGAGATGTAACGTGATAAGTGGGAGGTGGCGTACGTGTGTGCTTCCAGGAAATGCTCATCTCAGAATAAAGAACAAAGGAGCATCGTACATAGACTAGAAGAAACGGTGGGGATAAGCATAGAGATGAGACTGAGCGGTGGGAGTTCCAGAGAATGGACGTGCACAAGATGGAGAGAGGGCGGTGGGAGAAGTAAAAATAGGATTTTTCTTTCCTTTTTTATTATAATTTCTACTACGAATGACATTTCAAATACAATAAACATTTTAAGATTTGATCTTCAGATTATGACATAACTTAACTAGATTTAATACTACAAAAGTTTTGAACAATTTATATCCACGTCAACAGTACAAAGTTCAGTTCTCTAGATCCGAAACCTCACGCCCGACTGCACCCTCCCTGATAACCCCCTTCGATCTCACAACATCCAATGGTAACAGGGTGATCTCAGCTGGCCAAATTTATTGACAAAATATATCTCTACAAACTTGCTACAGTAACCCAAAGCCAAGGACTCATGGATCAATAGTTATAATGCTCAAAAGTGGGGTGAAAACTCTGAATCGATTCAGTACTGAATCTGAGACTGGCCAACCTTTGTGCTGACAGAGAGAGTTTGAGCAAGATTTACTCCAACCTTTGTGCTGCATCAGGCCAGACGCACTCCAATAAATTTTTCACTATTCAATGCTCTTTAACTTTGCTATAGAAACTACAGTCCATAACTCCAAGGATTAGTCACAAGAAAGCTCCAAAGTTGAGCAAAGCTCACTGAAATTCAGTTTCGGTTAAGTGCATTAAGTCTGAAATCTAAAGTCTTACAACAAGTTTTTGGACACCATTTTCTCTCAGTTCCAGACAGCTTTAGAGGCATGACGCTTAATAAGACTTACACTATTACTATGGCTATACAACTTTGATATAAATATCATCTCCTAAAAGCTCATGGATTAAAAGTTACAGAGGTCCAAAGTTAGTTCAAGGTCACTGTTTTTCAGAATTCCAAAATTGAACCAAATCTGAAACTTTGCAAATTACTTTGAATTCTTCCACAAATCTTGAAAATCTCCAAACATGAAAGTTACTTGGTTTTTAAATCCCTACAACTTTGATATTTTGACCTCTGACAAAATATGGCTAAATCGTAAATTCCACTTTTGGATTCTAATCTAGAGTTTTGAAGGTGATTATTTGCTTCAAGTGAATTATCAACTTTGGTCGATCTCCTAAAAGCAAAGTTACTTTACTTACTAGGACCTACCTTTTATGCATAGAGTTCATGGCCAATCATCATTAGTTTAGAAGTTGCTTGGTCACACTTAGCTTCCAACTAGGTTTTCAAACTAAGTTTCACTCATCCTTTATACGAACCACCACATCACAACAGGAAAACACTTAATTCCCGTCGGTCAGGAACCGACGGGAATAAGCATTAAACCGACGGGAATAAGTAATTTCCATCGGTTTAGGACTTATTCCCGTCGGTTGTCAGCCGACAGGCGTCAGCTGTCGGGGATAAGGTTATTCCCATCGGCCGCTGACGGGAATAATTAATCCTCGTCGGCCAATAACTAGCCGACAGGAATTACGGCTAATTTTCGTCGGCCAGCACAACCGACGGGAGTTATTAATTAATCCCCATCGGCCAGATCTGCCGACGGGAATTAACTGGGCTGACGGGAGTGAAAGTCGCCTAGAGGGGGGGTGAATAGGGCGAAACTGAAATTTACAAATATAAACACAACTACAAGCCGGGTTAGCGTTAGAAATATAATAGAGTCTGCGAGAGAGGGTGCAAAACAAATCGCAAGCGAATAATGAAGTGAGACACGCGGATTTGTTTTACCGAGGTTCGGTTCTCTCAAACCTACTCCCCGTTGAGGAGGCCACAAAGGCCGGGTCTCTTTCAACCCTTACCCTCTCTCAAACGGTCCCTCGGACCGAGTGAGCTTTCTCTTCTCAATCACTTGGAACACAAAGTTCCTACAAGGACCACCACAAGATTGGTGTCTCTTGCCTCAATTACAAGTGAGTTTGATCGCAATGAAGAATCAAAGAAAGAAGAAAGCAATCCAAGCGCAAGAGCTCGAAAGAACACAAGCAAATCTCTCTCACTAGTCACTAGGGCGTTGTGTGGAGTGTGGAGAGGATTTGATCACTTTGATGTGTCTAGAATTGAATGCTAGAGCTCTTGTAAGTAGTTAAGAAGTGGAAAACTTGGATGACTTGAATGTGGGGTGGTTGGGGGTATTTATAGCCCCAACCACCAAACTAGCTGTTTGGTGAGGCTGTCTGTTCGATGGCGCACCGGACAGTCCGGTGCACACCGGACATGTCCGGTGCGACAACCACGTCACCAAAACCCGTTGGGTTTGACCGTTGGAGCTCTGTCTTCTGGGCCCGCCTGAATGCCCGGTGGCGCACCGGACATGCACTGTAGATTGTCCGGTGCGCCAGCATGGGCGTGCCTGACCTCTGCGCGCGCAGCGCGCGCATTTAATGCGTCGCAGGTATCCGTTGGCGCCGAAATAGCCGTTGCCCCGCTGTTACACCGGACAGTCTAGTGAATTATAGCGGAGCAGCTGAGATGAATTCCCGAGGCTGGCGAGTTCCGGAGGCCGCTCTTCCTTGGAGCACCGGACATGTCCGGTGTACACCGGACAGTCCGGTGAATTATAGCGGAGTCGCCTCTGGAATTTCCCGAAGGTGACGAGTTTGAAGTCGGAGTCCTCTGGTGCACCGGACATGTCCGGTGGCACACCGGACAGTCCGGTGCGCCAGACCAGAGGTGCCTTCGGTTGTCCCTTTGCTCTTTGGTTGAACCCAATACTTTGTCTTTTTATTGGCTAAGTGTGAACCTTTGGCACCTGTATAACTTATACACTAGAGCAAACTAGTTAGTCCAATATTTGTGTTGGGCAATTCAACCACCAAAATTATTTAGGAACTAGGTGTAAGCCTAATTCCCTTTCAATCTCCCCCTTTTTGGTGATTGATGCCAATACAAACCAAAGCAAATATAAAAGTGCATAATTTGAACTAGTTTGCATAATGTAAGTGCAAAGGTTGCTTGGAATTGAGCCAATATAAATACTTACATGATGTGCATGGATTGTTTCTTTGTTTTTAACATATTGGACCACATTTGCACCACATGTTTTGTTTTTGCAAATCTTTTTGTAAATTCTTTCCAAAGTCCTTTTGCAAGATAGTCAAAGGTAAATGAATAGGATTTTGAGAAGCATTTTCAAGTTTTGAAATTTTCTCCCTTTGTTTCAAATGCTTTTCCTTTGACTAAACAAAACTCCCCCTCAAATAAAATCTCCTCTTAGTGTTCAAGAGGGTTTTGAGATATCAAGTTTTGAAAATACTACTTGCTCCCCCTTTAGAACACAAAGAGATACCAATTTGAAATTTTCCAATTGAAAATCATTAATTTTAAAAATTAGGGTGTTGGTGCGGTCCTTTTGCTTTGGGCCAATACTTTCTCCCCCTTTGGCAGGAATCGCCAAAAACGGATACTTGGAATGAAATATAGGCCCTTTAAGACTACTTTCTCCCCTTTGGCAAATAAAACATATGAGTGAAGATTATACCAAAGACGGAGAGTGATGCGGAGCGACGGCGAAGGATGAGTAGAGAGTGGAGTGGAAGCCTTTTTCTTCGCCGAAGACTCCAATTCCCTTTCAATATACCTATGACTTGGTTTGAAATACACTTGAAAACACATTAGTCATAGCATATATAAAAGAGACATGATCAAAGGTATACTTATGAGCTATGTGTGCAAGTTAGCAAAAGAAGTTCCTAGAATCAAGAATATTGAGCTCATGCCTAAGTTTGGTAAAAGATTGTTCATCAAGTGGCTTGGTAAAGATATCGGCTAATTGATCTTTAGTGTTAATGTATGAAATCTCGATATCCCCCTTTTGTTGGTGATCCCTAAGAAAGTGATACCGAATGGCTATGTGTTTAGTGCGGCTATGCTCAACGGGATTATCCGCCATGCAGATTGCACTCTCATTATCACATAGAAGGGGAACTTTGGTAAATTTGTAACCATAGTCCCGCAGGGTTTGCCTCATCCAAAGCAATTGCGCGCAACAATGGCCTGCGGCAATATACTCGGCTTCGGCGGTAGAAAGAGCGACCGAATTTTGCTTCTTTGAAGCCCAAGACACCAAGGATCTTCCCAAGAACTGACAAGTCCCCGATGTGCTCTTCCTATTAATCTTACACCCTGCCCAATCGGCATCCGAATAACCAATCAAATCAAATGTGGATCCCCGAGGGTACCAAAGCCCAAACTTAGGTGTATAAGCCAAATATCTCAAGATTCGTTTTACGGCCGTAAGGTGTGATTCCTTAGGGTTGGCTTGGAATCTTGCACACATGCAAACGAAAAGCATAATGTCCGGTCGAGATGCACATAAATAAAGCAATGAAACAATCATCGACCGGTATACCTTTTGATCGACGGATTTACCTCCCGTGTCGAGGTCGAGATGTCCATTTGTTCCCATGGGTGTCTTGATGGGCTTGGCATCCTTCATTCCAAACTTGGTTAGAATGTCTTGAGTGTACTTCGTTTGGGAAATGAAGGTGCCCTCTTGGAGTTGCTTAACTTGGAATCCTAGAAAATACTTCAACTCCCCCATCATTGACATCTCGAATTTTTGTGTCATGATCCTACTAAATTCTTCACATGTGGATTCGTTAGTAGACCCAAATATGATATCATCAACATAAATTTGGCATACAAACAAATCATTGTCAAGAGTCTTAGTGAATAAAGTAGGATCGGCCTTGCCGACTTTGAAGCCATTAGCAATAAGGAAATCTCTAAGGCATTCATACCATGCTCTTGGGGCTTGCTTGAGCCCATAAAGCGCCTTAGAGAGCCTATAGACATGGTTAGGATACTCACTATCTTCAAAGCCGGGGGGTTGCTCAACATAGACCTCTTCCTTGATTGGTCCATTGAGGAAGGCACTCTTCACGTCCATTTGGTAAAGCTTGAAGCCATGGTAAGTAGCATAGGCTAATAATATGCGAATTGACTCAAGCCTAGCTACGGGTGCATAGGTTTCACCAAAATCCAAACCTTCGACTTGTGCATACCCCTTGGCCACGAGTCGAGCTTTGTTCCTTGTCACCACACCATGCTCGTCTTGCTTGTTGCGGAAGACCCACTTGGTTCCTACAACATTTTGGTTAGGACGTGGAACTAAATGCCATACCTCGTTCCTCGTGAAGTTGTTGAGCTCCTCTTGCATCGCCATCACCCAATCCGAATCTTGAAGTGCTTCCTCTACCCTGTGTGGCTCAATAGAGGAAACAAAAGAGTAATGCTCACAAAAATGTGCAACACGAGATCGAGTGGTTACCCCCTTATGAATGTCGCCGAGGATGGTGTCGACGGGGTGATCTCGTTGTATTGCTTGGTGGACTCTTGGGTGTGGCGGCCTTGGTTCTTCATCCTCCTTGTCTTCATCATTTGCATCTCCCCCTTGATCATTGCCGTCATCTTGAGGAGGCTCATCATTTTGTTCTACCTCTTTATCAACTTGAGCCTCGTCCTCATTTTGGGTTGGTGGAGATGCTTGCGTGGAGGAGGATGGTTGATCTTGTGCATGTGGAGGCTCTTCGGATTCCTTAGGACACACATCCCCAATGGACATGTTCCTTAGCGCTATACATGGAGCCTGTTCTTCACCTATCTCATCAAGATCAACTTGCTCTACTTGAGAGCCGTTAGTCTCATCAAACACAACGTCACAAGAAACTTCAACAAGTCCTGAGGACTTGTTAAAGACTCTATATGCCCTTGTGTTTGAGTCATATCCTAGTAAAAAGCCTTCTACAGTTTTAGGAGCAAATTTAGATTTTCTACCTCTTTTGACAAGAATAAAACATTTGCTACCAAAAACTCTAAAATATGAAATATTGGGCTTTTTACCGGTTAGGAGTTCATACGATGTCTTCTTGAGGATTCGGTGTAGATATAATCGGTTGATGGCATAGCAAGCGGTGTTGACCGCCTCGGCCCAAAACCGATCTGGTGTCTTGTACTCATCAAGCATGGTTCTTGCCATGTCCAATAGAGTTCGATTCTTCCTCTCCACTACACCATTTTGTTGTGGGGTGTAGGGAGAAGAGAACTCATGCTTGATGCCCTCCTCCTCAAGGAAACCTTCAATTTGAGAGTTCTTGAACTCCGTCCCGTTGTCGCTTCTAATTTTCTTGATCCTTAAGCCGAACTCATTTTGAGCTCGTCTCAAGAATCCCTTTAAGGTCTCTTGGGTATGAGATTTTTCCTCCAAAAAGAACACCCAAGTGAAGCGAGAATAATCATCCACAATAACTAGACAGTACTTACTCCCGCCGATGCTTATGTAAGCGATCGGGCCGAATAGGTCCATGTGTAGGAGCTCCAGTGGCCTGTCACTAGTCATGATGTTCTTGTGTGGATGATGAGTGCCAACTTGCTTCCCGGCTTGGCATGCGCTACAAATCCTGTCTTTCTCAAAATGAACATTGGTTAGTCCTAAAATGTGTTCTCCCTTTAGAAGCTTATGAAGATTCTTCATTCCAACATGGGCTAGTCGGCGGTGCGAGAGCCAACCCAAGTTAGTCTTAGCAATTAAGAAAGTGTCGAGTTCAGCTCTATCAAAATCTACCAAGTATAGCTGACCCTCTAACACTCCCTTAAATGCTATTGAATCATCACTTCTTCTAAAGACAGTGACACCTACATCAGTAAATAGACAATTGTAGCCCATTTGACATAATTGGGATACGGAAAGCAAATTGTAATCTAAAGAATCTACAAGAAAAACATTGGAAATAGTATGGTCAGGTGATATAGCAATTTTACCCAATCCTTTGACCAAACCTTGATTTCCATCCCCGAATGTGATAGCTCGTTGGGGATCTTGGTTTTTCTCATATGAGGAGAACATCTTCTTCTCCCCTGTCATGTGGTTTGTGCACCCGCTGTCGAGTATCCAACTTGATCCCCCGGATGCATAAACCTACAAAACAATTTTAGTTCTTGACTTTAGGTACCCAAACAGTTTTGGGTCCTTTGGCATTAGAAACAAGAACTTTGGGTACCCAAACACAAGTCTTGGAGCCCTTGTGTTTGTCCCCAACAAACTTGGCAACTACCTTGCCGGATTTGTTAGTCAAAACATAAGATGCATCAAAAGTTTTAAATGAAATGCTATGATCATTTGATGCATTAGGAGTTTTCTTTCTAGGCAACTTAGCACGGGTTGGTTGCCTAGAGCTAGATGTCTCACCCTTATACATAAAAGCATGGTTAGGGCCAGAGTGAGACTTTCTAGAATGAATTTTCTTAATTTTGCTCTCGGGATAACCGGCAGGGTACAAAATGTAACCCTCGTTATCCTGAGGCATGGGAGCCTTGCCCTTAACAAAGTTAGACAAGTTTTTAGGAGGGGCATTAAGTTTGACATTGTCTCCCCTTTGGAAGCCAATGCCATCCTTGATGCCAGGGCGTCTCCCATTATAGAGCATACTCCTAGCAAATTTAAACTTTTCATTTTCTAAGTTATGCTTGGCAATTTTAGCATCTAATAAAGCTATATGATCATTTTGTTGTTTAATTAAAGCCATGTGATCATGAATAGCATTGATATCAACATCTCTACATCTAGTGCAAATAGAAACATGCTCAACGGTAGATGTAGAGGGTTTGCAAGATTTTAATTCTACAACCTTAGCATGTAGTATATCATTCTCATTTCTAAGGTTAGAAATAGTAACATTGCAAACATCAAAATCTTTAGCCTTAGCAATTAATTTTTCATTTTCAATCCTAAGGCTAGCAAGAGAATCATTCAATTCCTTAATCTTATCAAGCAAATCATCATTATCATTTCTAAGACTGGGAATTGAAGCATCACAAACATGAGAATCAACCTTAGCAATTAATTTAGCATTTTCATTTCTAAGGTTGTTAATGGTCTCATGGCAAGTGCTTAGCTCACTAGACAAATTTTGACATTTTTCTATTTCTAGAGCATAAGCATTTTTAACCTTAACATGTTTCTTATTTTCCTTGATTAGGAAGTCCTCTTGGGAGTCCAAGAGATCATCCTTTTCATGGATGGCACTAATTAGCTCATTCAATTTTTCCTTTTGTTCCATGTTAAGGTTGGCAAAAAGGGTACGCAAATTATTTTCCTCATCACTAGCATTATCATCACTAGAGGACTCATATTTAGTGGAGGATTTAGATTTAACCTTCTTCCTTTTGCCGTCCTTTGCCATGAGGCACTTGTGGCCGACGTTGGGGAAGAGAAGTCCCTTGGTGACGGCGATGTTGGCGGCGTCCTCGTCGTCGGAGGAGGAGTCGGTGGAGCTCTCGTCGGAGTCCCACTCGCGGCACACGTGGGCATCGCCGCCCTTCTTCTTGTGGTACCTCTTCTTCTCTTTCCTCTTGCCCTTCTTGTCGTTATCCCTGTCACTGTCACTTGATAATGGACATTTAGCAATAAAGTGACCGGGCTTACCACACTAGTAGCAAACCTTCTTGGAACGGGATTTGTAGTCCTTCCCCTTCCGTTGCTTGAGGATTTGGCGAAAGCTTTTGATCATTAAAGCCATCTCCTCATTGTCGAGCTTGGAGGCGTCAATTGGTTGTCTACTCGGTGTAGACTCCTCCTTCTTCTCTTTCGTCGCCTTAAATGCCACTGGTTGTGCTTCGGACGTGGAGGGTTCATCAAGCTCGTTGATCTTCTTTGAGCCCTTAATCATACATTCAAAGCTCACAAAATTCCCGATTACTTCCTCGGGAGTCATTAGTGTGTATCTAGGATTACCACGAATTAATTGAACTTGAGTGGGGTTAAGGAAAATGAGAGATCTTAGAACAACCTTAACCACCTCGTGGTCGTCCCACTTCTTGCTCCCGAGGTTGCGCACTTGGTTCACCAAGGTTTTGAGCCGGTTGTACATATCTTGTGGCTCCTCCCCTTGGCGAAGACGAAAACGACCGAGCTCCCCCTCGATCGTTTCCCACTTGGTGATCTTGGTGAGTTCATCACCCTCGTGCGCGGTCTTGAGAAGGTCCCAAATCTCCTTTGCATTCTTCAACCCTTGCACCTTGTTGTATTCCTCCTTGCTTAGAGAGGCGAGGAGTATGGTTGTAGCTTGAGAGTTGAAGTGCTCGATTTGGGCTACTTCATCCGTATCATAGTCTTCATCCCCTACGGATGGAACCTGTGCTCCAAACTCAACAACATTCCATATACTTTTGTGGAGTGAGGTTAGATGAAATTTCATTAAATCACTCCACCTAGCATAATCTTCGCCATCAAAGGTTGGCGATTTGCCTAATGGAACGGAAAGTAATGGAGTAGGTCTAGATGTACGAGGATAGTGTAAGGGGATCTTACTAAACTTCTTGCGCTCTTGGCGCTTAGAAGTTACGGACGGTGCATCGGAGTCGGAGGTCGATGTTGATGAAGTGTCGGTCTCGTAGTAGACCACTTTCCTCATCCTCTTGTGCTTGTCACCTTTCCGATGCAACTTGTGAGAAGAAGATTTTTCCTTCTTCTCTTTGTGGTGTGAAGAAGAAGATCTTTTCTCCTTCCGTTTGGAGGAGTCCTTCTTCTTCTCCTTCCTCTTGGTGCGGGACTCTTCCGATGAAGTGCTCCCGTGGCTCGTAGTGGGCTTGTCGCCGGTCTCCATCTCCCTCTTGGTGTGATCTCCCGACATCACTTCGAGCGGTTAGGCTCTAATGAAGTACCGGGCTCTGATACCAATTGAAAGTCGCCTAGAGGGGGGGGGGTGAATAGGGCGAAACTGAAATTTACAAATATAAACACAACTACAAGTCGGGTTAGCGTTAGAAATATAATAGAGTCCGCGAGAGAGGGTGCAAAACAAATCGCAAGCGAATAATGAAGTGAGACACGCGGATTTGTTTTACCGAGGTTCGATTCTCTCAAACCTACTCCCCGTTGAGGAGGCCACAAAGGCCGGGTCTCTTTCAACCCTTACCCTCTCTCAAACGGTCCCTCGGACCGAGTGAGCTTTCTCTTCTCAATCACTTGGAACACAAAGTTCCTACAAGGACCACCACAAGATTGGTGTCTCTTGCCTCAATTACAAGTGAGTTTGATCGCAATGAAGAATCAAAGAAAGAAGAAAGCAATCCAAGCGCAAGAGCTCGAAAGAACACAAGCAAATCTCTCTCACTAGTCACTAGGGCGTTGTGTGGAGTGTGGAGAGGATTTGATCACTTTGATGTGTCTAGAATTGAATGCTAGAGCTCTTGTAAGTAGTTGAGAAGTGGAAAACTTGGATGACTTGAATGTGGGGTGGTTGGGGGTATTTATAGCCCCAACCACCAAACTAGCCGTTTGGTGAGGCTGTCTGTTCGATGGCGCACCGGACAGTCCGATGCACACCAGACATGTCCGGTGCGACAGCCACGTCACCAAAACCCGTTGGGTTCGACCGTTAGAACTCTGTCTTCTGGGCCCGCCTGAATGTCCGGTGGCGCACCGGACATGCACTGTAGATTGTCCGGTGCGCCAGCATGGGCTTGCCTGACCTCTGCGCGCGTAGCGCGCGCATTTAATGTGTCGCAGGTAGCCGTTGGCGCCGAAATAGCCGTTGCCCCGCTGTTACACCGGACAGTCCGGTGTACACCGGACAGTCCGGTGAATTATAGCGGAGCAGCTGAGATGAATTCCCAAGGCTGGCGAGTTCCGGAGGCCGCTCTTCCTTGGAGCACCGGACATGTCCGGTGTACACCGGACAGTCCGGTGAATTATAGCGGAGTCGCCTCTGGAATTTCCCGAAGGTGACGAGTTTGAAGTCGGAGTCCTCTGGTGCACCGGACATGTCCGGTGGCACACCGGACAGTCCGGTGCGCCAGACCAGAGGTGCCTTCGGTTGTCCCTTTGCTCTTTGGTTGAACCCAATACTTTGTCTTTTATTGGCTAAGTGTGAACCTTTGGCACCTGTATAACTTATACACTAGAGCAAACTAGTTAGTCCAATATTTGTGTTGGGCAATTCAACCACCAAAATTATTTAGGAACTAGGTGTAAGCCTAATTCCCTTTCAGGGAGTTAATAGTTAATTCCCGTCGGCTATGGTCAAACCGATGGGAATTAACTGGGCCGACGGGAGTTAACCTATAATTCTGCAATAGCAACACCAAATTAGATATTTCTTCACAATTGCACACATAACATACACATAACATACACAGAACATACACATCATAAACATATGACAAAACATATCACATGAACATACAAATCACAAACGCATTGATATGATTCACACATCACAAACGCATTAATATGATTCACACATCACAAACATTTCAGATACGAGTTACGATCAAGTGTTTACACAAACATAACGTCCACGAGTTAAAAAACATAACGAGCACGAGTTCAAGTGTTTAGAGATAACCAGCACTTGGGTGGTTAGAGCTTTGATCACTGCCGCTACCACCACCAGGAGGAGGGAACGCGAAGAGCGAGTCAACAAATCCAGTCCCTGCTGCGGGATCAGACCCACTACCACCCGCTTCGGGCGTAACCTATACAAGTTAGCAAATATCAACACGTTAAATGCAAATATCAAAAAGTATACAAGTGTATAAATTAATCGACAGTTATCAAACGTACCCTATCTCCAGGTGCAGGTATATGTGTAGGAGGGGTGTTGAACTGTGGTGGCGGAGCTTGTGTGTTTGCAAACTGGCTCCATTGTGGTGGTGGTGGAAAATTTGTTGCCATGCACTGTTGCTGCATTAACTGTTAAACATATGTGTTAATATTGAAGATGTTGTATTGAAATATAATAATTTAGAGTTCGGATTATGTGTACTCACTTGATACATCGCTTGGTTATGTGCATTGCAAGCCTCCATAAATTTGCGTTGTTGTCTCATCTCTTCACGCATCCTCATAATCTCCAACTCCTGCTCGTTCGGTCGACGAGAGCATGAGCTACGGGAAGACGAACCCGTCCTTTGAGATCTCACCGACAACGAGTCAATGAATCTGTCGAAGAGTGCGTATCTATAAGTGATTCAAAAAATGTGATTACTGCATAATCAATTTAGTGTCAACCATATAATTTCATAAGTTAGAGCTTACCGTCCATGCGCTTTGCCACCACCACTTGCGTACACCACCGAGGGATCCACCGGTTCATGGCGCCAGTCGAAGTCAAGGCCATGGCGACGAACCATCTCCTCCCCATATGCCGCCTATACATCATTCACAACCTTACAAATGCAGAAATTTCTATACTTTGAACGTTTGTACTTTTTGGCCAAAACTCACCAGCCGATCCGTGGCTGTCTGGCTGCAGAGCTGGTTAGTGTTGTTCGGGTCTGGTCCTTTGTGGCCCTCCTGCACTACAACCTTTTAGGTCTTCTATGACAAATATACAATGACAATAGAGACATTCGTCATAATTTCTTTTGTTTTATGACGTTTTCTACGAAGTAAAATTGTGTAGTGACGAAAATTTTACCTCTATCATTAAAATCGTCAAGAATTGCTATAACATCATCTTTGTGACGATATTATATGACAATATTAAATTGTCATAGGTGTAAATCATCATAAATTTACTTTTTGTTGAGATTGTGATGATATTGCATTACAATGATCATTTGTCATAGATTTATAACTTATATAATTATGTTAGAACACGTGGAACACTATTAAGATGGACCCACTGCCACATTGATTCATTATTATGTTAACTTTATTTCCACATCGATTTGAATTGATATTGCTTGACATTGCACATTTGTCATAGATTTATAACTTATCTAAATAAAAAGAATGCTAATTTTTTATGATAGAACATGTGGAACATCATTAAAATGGACCCGCTGCCAGCAATTATATTAGTATTATGTTAACTTGAGGCCTACTTTTTTGGGTTTAAAACTATCCACCAACTGCGCTACTGCCTTGCATCTGATTATTTTTGACACTGTAGTAATATTAGTTGTAGAGTATTTTGTTATTAAATTGCGCAGCTTTAGGCCTTTGCGCAGAGAGGACCATCGCAGATACCATACGCGAATTCCCCTGGCCTCCGCTGCTACCACAATTGGTGGTCGCCTGGTTACAAAGTTAAGCACCCCATTAATGGACGTAATTGCGCTAGACACACATGTGGTCGGTGGACGCGTGCTCCTCCTGGATTCTAGGCGCCGGTCCTTAGTCTGGCTCAAAGTCGAGACATGGTCATGAAATTGAAGCTGGTTCGACATCGTACCAGAGGCTAACGTTCTCAAGCACGTCATCTGCGTGGAAGCCGGCATCGTCAAAGCTCATCGGTCGATCGGCCTCGGCTACCTTTGCGTGCCCATGAAAAGCAGGATGAAAGGAGGGTGAGGACAGCTAATAGTCTAGACAACATCGTTCATCTTAGGTAAACAAGATAAACATGAGAACAATTGATTGATATCTGTTTGAGCATATGTAGATTGAAATTGATTTTTGTCTTGTTTAATTATGTCAACTACAAAGTCTACATTCATTCAATTAATTGTATTTCCAAATATTACTGCAATATAAACCAAAATAAGAAATAAACATCTATAAGTTTCTGCTCTCACAAAATTTGGAATTTGATTAATGTTTAATAAACACTCCCTCCATCCCATAAAATAAGGCGTGCATGTTTTCAGAAAAGTCAATGTTTCAAAATTTTGACCAACAATTCAGTCAATAACATATATTTTTAGTGTATGCATGTTATATACTTGAATTTGTATTAAAAATACTTTAATATAATGCTCATGTTGTATTTGTTGATCTCACAGTTCAAAATAAATTAATAGTCAAAGTTTCACTGTAAACTTGTAAAGACTTTGCTAAAAAAATATACACCTTATTTTATGGGATGGAGGGAGTACCTTTTATTGGTATGCTAATTGATGTTCGGCGTATATATATGGGTCATATACTAAGTTCAGAATTTCATATTAACAAGAACATAGTTGTAACACCTACTTAAAAAATAGACACAATATTCAATCTGGCATATAGTGTAAATCTGGCATATTGGTTTGAAAACTGGTAGCCCTGTTGATATTATTTGAATATAATTTCTTTGCAAAACTTTATAAACGAACTTGTCATCGGAATTATCAAAATCTCATTTGTGATAATTCAGCTTACTAAAATACAATAAACTGTAAAAAATGGCATCATTTGATGCTGCCAAAAAGGTGCTACACATTGCGACGATGAGGGCAAATCAAATTCCTTGGTGAAATATCCAGTCCAAATCCCATTTGATACCGCAAAAAAAACTAATACATGGCAGGGAGAGAGGGATGTGCATTTACTTCTCCGATATTTCAGCACACCGAACCTTTCGCCTCTCTTCCCCACCCTCATACCAGGCGGCTGCAAGATCCGGTGACCTCCACACGACAGTTTCATCATTAGACCAAGATGCCTCCACGGAAGAGATCCACACGGCTCACCCAAAAATTCGAAGGTAATAATTTATCTGTGCATCTCTGTTTGTTAGTTCGTGAGCAACACTCACTGTGTCTAGGTTTGGGATGCCCCCGCCACACCTTGAGAGGCCACAAGCCGCACAGCCGTAGCCATCTTCCCTTGTCTGCGTCTCCACTTGTCGAGTTCCCCACCTTCCCGCCTGCCCCACCTCCTCCTGTTCTCTGTCCACGCGGATGACTCGCCCGGTGCGCCTCCGATCTCTTCCACGCCGACTTCGGGCTCCGGTTGGCCACTCGCTCGGTGCGCCCGCGCTCACCGCTCCCCCCCCCTACGGGCTCCCAAGAAAAGGGAAGATGCTATCTCAGGCTTGCTGAATTTGGTAATACCTCTGGGCCTCATTGCTGCTATAGGGACAGGGAGAGCATGCTCACTGTTAAGATGTTGCTATCTTGGTACTGTCTCTGGGCTTGCTGACTCTAGTTATTTTAGTATCTAGCTGCTAGCGTGCTACCATGGTATGATCTGTTAAGATGTTGCTTGTGTGGCTATTGTTCCTTGCATTTCCTGCTAATAAGGTTGCTTGTATTATGTTTTCTATTGGGTGATCTAGATACACATACATCATGATATTTTCATTTATCACCAATTGCAAATGCTTTTAATCTGAATTTTCAGGAATGATTGCTAAAATGAACGATAGGTTATGGTGTAACGAGCATATCTGTAGTGATACATCAAATGGCCATACAAATTTATATACCCAGTAAATCCTTTGTGAAACCATGTACGATGCTTATTTAACATTGGGTGGTGTTAATCGAAGCTTATAAGTTTATAATATTGGCTGTAGAACTCTATCCATCTATATATAAATTTTCGGACCAGGCAAGAAATTGACACAAGATATGATGTGTCGAATAAATTAGATGCATCACAATATCTTCTTTATTGTGTTCGAAACCTATTTTTTAGCAATTACTGGGATACCTGCTAATCAAGTGAGGACTACATTGCCTATTTTTAGAAATTGACACAAGATATGAAGCGCCAAATGAGGTATAGACTGAAACAGAACTACAGAAGTACTTCAATGGGATATCTGCAAATCAAGTGTGGACTACATCGCCTATTTCAAGCATGTCTGACAATGACTGGAGAAAGTTGGTGGAGAAGTTGTCTACCCCAAATCACAAGGTACTTGCCATTGACCATTCTATAAATTACACAGGTTTCTTTGATCTGTTGCATATATAGTATTAGGTTAGCCTGCTAGCTGATGCAAATCTTTGATCTAGAAAACAACAAGCTATATTGTTTGGAGCTATATCTGTAAAACAACAACCTTTGATCACTATGGAGCTTTTCTTGACATGTTTCTTTGATCTGAAAAACAAAAAGTTATACATATATTTGTTACACAGTCAAATAAGCATTGCATGGGCGATAGTTTTGTTTGGCTAGCCAAAAATAATGGAAAAGGGAAATATAATGTGACAGGTGCCTATTTTGGGTAAAATGTTAGTCTATACATGCTAAACAGGACTTTGCCAGTGATATCGTCATCGCTACTATGTGCCCTCACTCTTTCACAGTCCATCATATGTTCATAAATCAAGGGCAGACCATCAAAGATTAAGAGCCTCTAGGGTCTTGTCCTCCGTTCCCAAGTTCTTATTCCTTATTTTTTCTCTGCAATTTCTCTTTTGTAAGCCTGCAACTATTCTTTAAATTTGTTGCTCTCTTCAAAGTTTACCTTTCTCTTCAAAGCTTTCTCCTATCGGAAGCAACTGTCTAGCTTGATTTTAAGGTCTATGCACCCTTCGAACAACTTTTATAAGAAAACGGCACACCAAAATTGAATTTATATTGAAAATAATGGCCACATATATGTATGGAAAATGTTTGTATTATGTCTTGCTTATTAAATCTGTTGGCATGTCATGTCTATTTATTTATAGCTTCACGATCCTTTGCTTGTTATTATGTGTTGCTTTGTTTGATCGACCACTCTTGTTACATGTACTTATACATTCCTCTTAGTGTTTCTCAAAGAAATCTACTAAGTATCTGGGTGGTATTCACGTTTAGAGCAGTGTGGCATGATCTAGAATGGTGGCTTCTTCATAACCCTCACTACACGACGGTTCACTTACAGCGACCTACGGTTGGTTGCTAAAACGGCCTTCAGCGACCTACGGTTGGTCGCTAAAAACTTTTAGCGACCCATAAGGATGGTCGCTGTAAGTGCCGTCGCTAAAGGCTTTAGCGACCGACATATTTTTAGCGACCGACCGTCCGTTGCTAATATTGTATATTTAGCGACCAACCGTGAGTTGTTGTACTATAGATTTAGCAACCAATCGTGAGACGTTATACTATACATTTAGCAACCAACAAAAAGTTTCCCCTAGTTATAGTCGTTAATAATGATAATATACCATTAATTAGCATTAAACAACTGTTATATATAATCACATAGATATACAAATTTAATTAGTATTGCACAATAATAGATCCACATCACATAAACCATCAACAAGCACCACAACAAAATCATTCACAAAACCTACATATGTTATTATGTTTTGCACATATTTGCAAACACTTTACAAAATCATTCACAAAAGCACTCCAACTTCTTGTGTATCCTCTTGTTTTAAGGCACAAGCTTGTAGGGGTTGTGATGTCGCCACTTGATGCTAACAAGACATTTCCTTCACCAAAGCCATCTTCAACACTTCGCCCATAAAAAAAGATCAATTCTCTTTTTCAATTGTCTGTCTGCAAGACAAGTGATAATTGCAATAAGTAACATGATATGTTAACCAGAAGGTATGCTAGCACCAGAAACGACCAAAGAAGATGGTATGCTATGAAAGATATTATGAAGAAGACATTCGCCCGGCTCAACAAGGAATCGCTCCCCTAGTTTTCAATCAAAATCACTTACTCGAGCAATTGCTGATGGCGACGACGACATATAAGTTCTAGTTTACAACGAACAATTTAAAATTAAGCAACAATGATAATATATTCTGATGATATTGATCATTGCCAGATGATATTGACGCAACAGCAAAAAATGAAGGAACCTCAGTAGTGCAGTTTCAAGTGAGGCAGATAAAAAATTTGATGCTGTCATCCGATGTTAAATAACAACAAGACACCACGGAGAAATCCACAAAGAGCAGTGTGCATAATCCACTCTGGACGAACCACATTACCCAAATCGCTAGTTTCTGCGGTTGCGGTCTGATCCTCACGGGTTTCAAACGGTAATTATCTCAATTCACCGGCAGCAGCGTGTCGGACGCGGACACGGATCAGATCGGGAAAGATTGAGAAAGCAAGAGAGCAGGAAGCAGAGGCGAGAGAAAATCGTCAGCCTGCGCGCACCTCAGTGCCACCACAATCGCGGGGATGGTTGTAACTGCAGCGGTCCCCGAAGCCGCAGGCGCCCGTGCAGAGGTAGTAGCCATAGTCCGCCTCGCCAGGCCGCTCCGGTAGCCGTGCGTTCGCCTCCTGCCCCGCCCCCAGCTCCCCGTCCTCCCCTTCCCCACCGCCGTCCAGCCCCCGCCTAAGCACCGGCCCTACAAAAGCCACACGTTCTCGTACCACGCGGTTACATCGGGAAGCCACCAGAGATCCGCGCGGCCGTACGCCCGGCCGGAGATCTGAACGAAACAAAAAAACGTTAAGCAGGCAGCACCTTCGAGGCCGGTGCCCGGGCTTGCAGTGCCACCCTCTCCTCCTGCTGCTACAGTGGCGACGGCCTGCTCGGCGTGCGGTGGCTCCGTGGCGTCGCGGGGGCGGGGAGGGAACAGGGAAGCTCGGCGATCGGTCGGGCGATCGGAGTGGGAGGAGGAGATCGGGGGGCCTGGGGCGGTAGAGAGAGAAGAGAGAGAAAGGGCGAGGGAGAAGGAGTGGCGGCGGCTTGGGAGAGGGAGTAGGGTAGTGGCGGCTAGGGTTGGGGGCATGTCCGGTTTTATGGGCCCTGGTGGGCCGGCTAGATTAGGTTAGGTTAGTTTTTTTATTTCTTTTCTAATTCCTCTAATTTCAAAATATAATTTTAAATAACCATAAAATTTATAACAATTAACTAAAAACTATTTATAAATAAAATATTTATTTTTGGGACTAATAATTATATTATTAATTTACTAGGATTTTCATTGAACAAGAAATGTTTATTAAATATCCAAAAAATCAATTATAAGCAATCAAAAATCATTCAAAGGTAAATAAATAACAAGCACTTTTTTTAAATTACTCAAAAATTCATAAAAAGCTAGAAAACTGTTCACCCCTTGTTTATAAACCTTTGTCTCCCTAGAAAACATTCACTTGTGATCCATGATTTATCCATACTCTTTATGTAGGATTTGAAATGACTTTCAACTCGAATCTAATATCATATAAGCACAAAGAACATAGTTGAATACTATAGTCATGTCCATACATAAACAAACCATGAAATAAACATACAAGCAATATAAAAAAAGAAATAAATCACCACGCAATTTAGCGATCAATGTTTACTTGTTTTAATTAATTTTTAGTCACTAACATCTATAGGTACGTTCAGGCTATAAGATTTGATAGTTATCCTTGCTCTATAGCGACCCACCGCTAGTCCCCGACGACATCTATAGCGACCAACCATAAGTTGTTAAATTTCTAAATTTTAGCGACCAATCGACCGTTGCTACAAAAAGATTTAGCGACTGACCGTCAGTCCCTAACCTTTAGCAACCAACAGTTGGTACCTAATAAGGGTCACTAAAGATCAACCGTCGTGTAGTGCTTGTCGCTGCTTCTCCCCTATCCTTCATCGCCGCTATCACCCTTGCCAACGTCGCTGCCACCCATGTCACTGCCATCGTTGTTACCGCCCTTGTTGTTGTTGTCACCGCTGCAACCCTTGCTGTTGTTGTCACCGTTGCGACCCTCGCCACCATCGCCGTTGCCATCCTTGCCGTCGTCGTCCTCATCGTAGTCATCCTCATCTTCCTCCTCCTCCTCCTTGTCCGAGTCGGCGAGCCCGGGCCACTCAATGGCCCTAATGAACACCCGCTTGGCCTAGGATAGACCCTCTGAGTCAGAGTCCAAGGTTGGTGGGGGAGTGGGAGGAGGAGTCTAGTTGGAGACAGAGTCCGAGGACTCCTCCTCAGAGTACTTCGAGTCCCTAAAAGACTCGGAGCGAGGTGTTGGCTCTCGCTTCCTCTTGTTTGGGCCGACATGTCGTCAAGGAGAGCGAATTTCCTCTTCAACAAAAGACGAAAGAAGTTTTTGAAGTAAGAAGAAATGCAGGTGTGGGGATGGAAACCCCCGGGGCCTTTCTTATTTATTAAGGAGAGGTGCCCCTTCATATTCATCGTACATACACAATATCATTATTTCAACAACGTCATCAAAGAGGCATCTCGATTTCCATGGAACAACACATTTCTTGCCAACATGGCCTCAAGGGTCAGTTTATGTCGCTCTATCAACTCAAGGTAATTGTTTATGGAAAAGACGGTCAAACACCCATTAGGCACACCCATTAAGTGCACAAGATTCCTCAAAAAACCCCATCAATAAAAAACACTGTTTGTATCAAATAAAACTCTGTGGAACTAGGTAACATATGTCACACCTAGTTTTAGAAGGCAAACCAAATACGAACTATGTATGTTCCATGACCAGAAGTCACGTACATAGGGATTACATAAATGTCATCATTGCGCAGTGCTCGAATAACATAACATAAAGGGTATTTAACTTATTACAAACTGATGTTGAAGACATCCACATAGTCATTGACTTCACAATTATCAAAGTGCTAAAACAAAACATAGCTAAGATAAAGGCCTTCCAAAGGCAATTGACTTGGGGATTATGCTAATCATACTCTAGAACTCCTTGAAGTATTGAAACTCCTAGAAATCTGTCTTATTGCCTTTGTATTCTCCTAAGCATTGGTTATAGTGGGGACAACCTGGTGTTTTGTTTGAAAGCATGGGTGGGTACACATCAACGTACTCAGCAAGTGCCCCGTTTGGCTGAAGTGGACTAGCTTTATGTGGAGTTAGGCTAAAAGCGGATTGCTTTTACTTCATCAAGTTTTAGTCATTAGTATAAGCCAAGTTTTATAATAAATTCCAAGTTATTATTCCAATGGACATCTCCTTATAGATGAAATATCAGAGTATATAATCATGATCATCATAATTAAATCCAACATCGTAAATGTATCCAGTGTATCTCTATTCAAAGGAGCTCCCAAGGCTGCTCTTAAACTATGAGCACGACCGATATATTAGTTTCTAACCCTTTGTACATGTCACACACTTTACCCATGAGCTGTGATCCCCTTTCCACCTAGGGAGCATGACTCCCTATTGATCACTTCCAAGGTGAACTGGCAGGGTCTCACTACATAGCCTTTACAAAGATTTCTTGAAGGTATAGCCACCCGTTAGGTCAAAAAAAACAAAAAATGACTCAATGTTGCCTAGAATCTGGAATTACTAAAAAATCAGTAATGTTTAAGAAAACACAGAGAATGTCTGAAAACAAAATTGATTTAATATTTCCCTGAAAATGACTTAATGTTTCCTTGAAAATGACAATGTTTACTAGGTGAAGGGAGCCGAGCCGCGCGGGCATGAATGGGAGCCGAGCGGGCGTGAAGGGAGCTGTTGGGACCATGCTTCGTCGCCGTAGGTCCTGCAGGAAGAAACAGCTTCGGCTGAAGCTGTCCGCATGTGATGACCGAAGGTTCCTCTCCATGAAGATTCAGAATTACAAACCGACTTAAAAATAGAATGACCGTTTAGTCCATAAATGTTTGAGTCGTTGTTGTAAACTTTTATGAGGGACATGATTGTAATTCCTCACAGGCTGTGTCTTGTGCCTATAAATAGTGAACAGTACTCCTTTACTATTCACGAATTCCTGTAATTGCAATCGCGCCAATCGGGAATTAATCTTTGTCAAGGCAGAGGTATAAATGTATTTAGTACTTGAATACATTAAATGGAGATAATATAAAAGTGATGTTGTTCATTTATAATTTATTTGTCTTTAATGCTTCATATTTCGTATTATTTTATATAATCTACTAGAATTCAATTACGAAGATTTAACCTTCGTAATTGTATCGTTTTTAACCTTCGTCCGAAGTTCATTAATCCTTAAAGGAATAATGCTTCATTGGACGAAGGGCATTAACATTTAACATTTTATGTTGCCTTGTTCTTAATTCATAGCATTTGAGAACGAGTCTCCAACATTGGCGCTCACCTCTGGTGAACTCACTTTCACTTTTCTGAGCTAATGGCTTCGTTCAATATTCAAGCTGGAGCTGCTTCGGTTCCGAAGCTGGTACTCCCGATAACGGGCGGTTCATGTTCAGAACCAGCCAACAAGAAACAGAAGAAGGAAGCACAGAGAAGGGTACAACATGTCGGGGTGCAAGGACCCTTCGTCAAGTCAAGATGGTTTCACATTCCTATTACCTTTTCCCAAGAGGACCTTCAACTCAAGGATTACCCACACAATGATGCTATGGTTATCTCTTGTGTTATCAAAGGATTTCTGGTCCACAATGTTTTGGTTGATACAGGCAGTGCAGCTGATATCATATTTGCTAAGGCCTTTAGACAGATGCAAAAGCCCGAAGATAAAATTCTTGATGCCACACATCCCCTCTGCGGCTTCGGAGGAAGGCAGATTGTAGCACTTGGCAAAATCTCAATGTCAGTGGCCTTCGGATTCATCAACAACACAAGGACTGAGCAAGTTATGTTTGATATTGTTGACATGGAGTACCCTTAAATGCAATCATTGGTCGTGGTACTCTTAATGCCTTCGAAGCAATTCTGCATCCAGCTTATCTTTGCATGAAGATACCTTCGGACCAAGGGCCCATTGCTATTCATGGAAGTCAAGAAGCTGCCAGAAAGGCCGAAGGAAATTGGACAGACTCAAAAGCAATCCATAATATAGATGGAACTAAAGCTTGTGAGCAGTACAAGTTCAGAAGGGAAAAAGCTGCTTCGGCTGACCAGCCAAAACCCATGCTCTTGTGTGAGGATATAGCAGAGCAGAAGGTGCTATTGGTATCTCAATTGTCCGAAGAGCAGGAGAAAACCTTGATAAGGTTTTTGTTCAACAATAAAGATGTTTTTGCTTGGTCAGCTAATGATCTTTGCGGAGTTAACAGGGATGTTATTGAGCACTCGCTCAATGTTGATCCATCCTTCAGACCCAGGAAGCAGAGGCTTTGGAAGATGTCTGATGATAAGGCCGAAGGTGCTCGGAATGAAGTGAAACGACTCCTCAGTGCCGGAGTTATTAGAGAGGTAAAATACCCAGAGTGGTTGGCTAACACTGTTATGGTGAAGAAGGCCAATGGTAAATGGAGAATGTGCATCGATTTTACTGATCTCAATAAGGCCTGTCCGAAGGATGAGTTCCCATTGCAAGGATAGATTCTCTAGTCGATGCAGCAGCTTCATCAGAACTTATGAGTTTGCTGGATTGCTATTCAGGCTATCATCAAATCTGGATGAAGAAGGAGGATGAACCAAAAACCAGCTTCATAACCCCTAGTGGGACATACTGTTAGCTTCGGATGCCTGAAGGGCTTAAGAATGCTGGAGGAAGCTTCAGCAGAATGACAGCAAAGGTTCTCCATTCTCAGATAGGCAGGAATGTACTAACTTATGTTGATGATATCATTGTAAAGAGCACGAAGCAGGATAACCACATTGCTGATTTACAAGAGACCTTTGCTAATTTTAGACAGGCTGGTCTAAAGTTGAATCCAGAAAAATGTGTCTTCGGAGTAAAGAAGGGGAAATTTCTTGGTTGCTTAGTTTCAACAAAGGGAATTGAGGCCAACCCAAGTAAAATCGAAGCTATACTTCGAATGGAGCCACCAAGTACAAAAAAGGGGGCTCAAAGATTGATAGGAAGGCTGGCATCTCTCAATAGATTCATATCCAGATCAGCAGAAAGAAACTTACCATTCTTCGAAGTGCTGAAGTCAGCCGAAGTCTTTCAATGGGGACCAATCCAGCAGAATGCCTTTGAAGAGCTGAAACAGTATTTGATAGATCTGACAACACTAACTCCACCTACGCCAGGGGCTCCTTTGTTATTATATGTGGCAGCTTCACACTCAGCGGTAAGTGCAGCACTTGTTCAGGAGAAGCTTGAAGGCCAAGTTAAGAGGCAGGCCCCAATATATTTTGTATCCGAGGTTCTTAGTTTGTCAAAGAAAAATTATACAGAGTTGGAGAAGGTACTGTATGCTGTCTTGATGGCCTCCAGGAAGCTTCGGCATTATTTTCAAGCTTACAACATAATTGTTCCTTCTTCACAACCTCTGAAGGATATTATGAGAAACCGAGAAGCTACTGGAAGGATTGGAAAATGGGCTGCAGAGCTCAATGAATTTTGTATTGAATATGTTCATAGATCTTCGATTCAGTCCCAGTCGTTAGCAGACTTCATTGCTGACTGGACGCCAGGGGCTCAGGAGGAAGAAACAAATAAAGACGCCGAAGCATGGACAGTGTTTTGCGATGGGTCTTGGGGAACCTTCGGAGCGGGAGCGGCTGCTGTGTTGGTTTCACCTTCCAAAGTTAAAACTTGTTATGCGGCAAAACTTGATTTTAGTTGCACAAATAACATCGCCGAGTATGAAGCTCTGCTTTTGGGTCTTCGGAAATTAAAGGCAATGGGAATCAGAAGGGCCATCCTTAAAACTGATTCCCAAGTTATTTCTGGTCATATTGACAAAAGTTACAAAGCAAGAGACCCGAAGCTTGAAAAGTATCTAGATACAGTCCGAAGGATTGAGGCTTCCTTCGAAGGTTTCTCTGTCAAAAATATTCCTCGTGGAGAAAATGAATACGCTGATCTATTGGCTAAGTCAGTAGCCCAGGGGCTGCCTGTACCTTCGGAAGTATTTTTTGAAACAATAAAAGCACCTTCGGTCGAGCTTCTTGAAAGAGCAATCCTTAACATATCCCATGTTTATAGTGAAGATTGGAGAACTGAGATAATCTCTTTCCTTCAGGGTAATTTTCTTTCAGATGACGAAGCTTATAACAGGAGAATAGAAGCAAGAGCTCGACCATATGTTATAATAGAAGGGGAGTTATACAAGCGCGGGGTCTGTTCCCCATTGCTCAAGTGCTTATCCAGATCCGAAGGTATAGAATTAATGAAGGACATACATGCAGGTCTGTGTGGATCTCACATTGGATCTAGGCCTTTGCTTGGAAAGGTTTTTCGCCTAGTATTTTATTGGCCAAAGGCAGCTTCGGACGCAGCGGATTTAGTCCAAAAGTGCGAAGGTTGTCAGAAATGTGCAAGAGATCAAAAACAACCTTCGTCTTTAACTCAGTTAATACAACCCACTTGGCCGTTGCAAAGGTGGGGTCTGGATTTGCTAGGTCCATTACCACCAGCACAGGGGAACTTAAGATACGTGGTGGTAGCAGTGGAATATTTTTCCAAATGGATTGAGGCGAAGCCCTTAGCCACAATAACTTCGTTTACTATTCAAAAGTTTTTCTGGCAAAACATTGTTTGTCGCTTCGGAGTGCCGAAGGCTATCACTGTGGATAATGGGACACAGTTTGATTCTGAAGCCTTCAGAGAATTTTGTAATCAAATCGGCACGAAGATCCATTTTGCATCAGTCCGACACCTAGAATCAAATGGACTTGTTGAAAGAGCCAATGGGATCATAATGACAGGAATAATGAAGTCAATCTTCAATCAGCCGAGGGGAAAGTGGCCAGACGAGTTAATCAAAGTGGTGTGGAGTCATAACACAACCATCTCAAGATCAACAGGCTTTACACCCTTCAAACTGTTGTTTGGTGACGAAGCAATAACCCCAGAAGAGGCTAAAACAGGATCAATAAGGACAGTAGCTTCGGCAGAGGGCGAACACGAAGCTGATTGCTCCGTAGAAAAAGATGCTATTGAAGGGATCAGACTCCAAGCTGTGGAAAACATCAATAAATATCAAGCTGAAACAATAAAATGGCGTGATAGAAAGGTCAAGTTGAAGAACATTGAACCAGGACACCTGGTACTTCGAAGAGTAGCTAACCCTGAAACAGTAGGCAAATTACAGCTGAAGTGGGAAGGCCCCTTTTTGGTAGTATCTTCGTCAAGACCTGGTTCCTACAGGTTGAAGGACTTGGACGGCAATGACATTCCTAGATCGTGGAATGCGGATGAGCTTCGGAGATATTATGTTTAGTTTGATGTAATTTTTTATATTCTTTTTTGTGGCACCCTTTTCCTTTCTAAAGGGGGACAAAGGTTTTTAATGGGGCCACAACATGTAATTTTTCTTTTCCTTATTTCAATTCTATAAGAGCGATATCCCCCAAAAATGTAAATGTAAAAGCTGAGAACGCACCCTCGAGTGCAAAGAGAAAGAAAAGAAAACAGGGAGAAGCTCAAAAGTCGTTCCTAAGGGAATGCAAAGCTTACAGCGAAAAATAAATGCTGATTCCGCCGAAAGTAAAAGGCGAAGAAGCTCCTAAGGGAGGCTTACAGCGAAAAATAAACGCTGATTCCGCCGAAAGTAAAAGGCGAAGAAGCTCCTAAGGGAGGCTTACAGCGAAAAGTCAACGCTGATACACCGAAAAGTAAACGGTGAAGCCGAAAAGTAAACGGCAAAAAGATTTTTATCATTCTTGAGAGGACGAAGGACTGTGCTTATGGTTTTTTGAGCATGTGTCCTAATATTCATTTGCACATAACATATCATCATGTCATTTGCATTCATGAACATCCATTTAGACATATATAGAATCATCATCATGCTACACAAAAAAGATAGGTGCTTCAGAAAAAAAGAGAGGGGAAAAAGATTCGAAGGAAAAATTTTCTATGCTTCGTTGTGTACGAAAAGAAGGGAAGGTGTTTTTCGCCTTCGGCTCAAAAGAGAAGTTTCGTCCACAGCAAAGCAGACTGGATGCGATTAAAGAAGACAGAATATATTACAAGGTATGAACAAATTTACATAAGTTACTCCATATCTATATTACAAAAGTTTCTCCAAGAATTTTTGCAGGAAAGCACATTATAAGCAATTTTAAGCTTCAGCTAAGGCTTCGTCTTCAGTTTTGTCAAACTTCAGCACTGTCAATCTTCAGCTTCGTCATCCTGTATATATCAAACAACACAGTAAGAAAGGTACAAATTTCAAAGGAGAAGGTAAAAGTAACAAACATAAGTTTTTTACCGGCTTAAGATGGCTTCGAGCTTCGTCGCCTGCCATTTTCCGCCCGCCATTTACCCAGATCTGGGTCATGAATCTATTTCTGATGCTTCTGGCTAAGCTTGGGATATCTAACAAATCTGAAGCTGATAGGCTGAAGTTTGGTCTGTTCACAGTGTTTCCATGTGTGCAGCCAGCCTTCAAAAAAGCAGCAGCTGTGCCCCGAGAAGCTACCAGGGCGCAGAAGTCAGCGTGCCCATCAATAACTTCGTCAAGGGCATCAACTTCGCCTTCAATATGTTCTAATGTTCTTGGCAAGTTTTCAGCTGAAAAGGTGTAAATTTCGAAGAGCTAGCTCCGACAGAGTGAAACACGTCCTTCAGCCGCTGCACACATCGGATGCCGAAGTTTAAGCATTTCTCCTGAAGTTCTGTAAAGGATTTCTGCAGATTTGAGTATTTATCCACTTCAGTCTTCAGGCTTGCTTCAAAATATTTCTTTTCTTGCTCGAATTTTTCTGATTGACGGAGCAATTCATTCTTTAATTTGTCATTTTCAGTTTGGACTTCAGCCAAAGAGCCCTCCATGGTCTGAATAATAAAATCCTTCTTTTCTAGTGCACCTTCGTGCTCTTTGACCATGATTTCAAGATCTTGAATTGCGAAGTCTTTCTTTTTCAGATTGGCTTCATGATTTTCAACTTTTTCAGTCAAATCTTGAATGACGGTTTTGTTTTTCTCTTCCTCCAGATCTTGTTGCATCTTCAGAACCTTGCTTAATAATATGCTCTGTCGAAATGATCTTCGTCAGAACACGACACAAAAGTTAATAATAATAGTAATAAAATAACAAAAATATTTGTTACCTTGAAGTTAGCATAAAGCAAGCTTCCGGCGATGTGGTGTCGTTGATAACGACACAAGTCCACTTCTAGCTTCGGCAAGCCAATGCTTTTGGAAAGGGTTCTAACAATTTTGGCTTCGGCGCGGTTCCGAAGGCATCTTGATTTCCCTTCGTTGACCCCACCAAAAAGCATATCCCCTGATTTGTATCCGCAGGATGTGGCATATTTTTTCAACTCCTCTTTTTCGGCGTCTGTTAATTCTTGTCCGAGCAAATCTTGAAAGTTAAAATCTTCTTCTTCTGAAATTTGATCAATTTGCTCTTTCCCCTTCTCAGTTGCCGTATTCACTGTAGCCACGGTAGCTTCCTTTTTAGCCATTTTCAGCAGTATGTTGTCAATAACCTCAAGTGTGGTTTCTAGGTTCGACTCTTCGGTGGCCCCAGCTTCGGCCCCGGTAGCTTCGGCTTCGCCAGATTCAGCTTCAGCAGTTTTCATTTCAGTAGCTTCGGCTTCGGCAGTTTCAGCAAAAACAATTTTTGACACCGTTGCCGGTGGCGGCGTCTGATGGATCACATCTGTTACTTGAATAATTCTCCGCTTTTTGGCTTCGCAGGACTTTCTACTGCCGAAACTGCCTTGTCCTTCTGAAAAAACTTCGTCAGTTCCAGTGCCAGCGGACTTAGCCTGAAAGGCAAAGGTTCAGTCATTACCTTCATAATTTCTTCTACTTCAATAGCAGAAGGAGAAGCAGGAGTGTCTTCTTCTTGGACCGGCGTTTCCGGCTCTGGGGATGCACTTTTTCTCTTTTTTGCCGTAGGCACCTTCGGCTCAGGATTTAACTCTTCAGCGCTAATGTTATCAGAATCTTTCTTTTTCTTTTTTGCTGCCTTGACGACTTCTTCGTCAGTAGTGCTAGCAATCCTTTTTCGCTTCGGGCCCCCAGCATCTCCGCCTAGACGACCGTAGTCAGCATA
This sequence comes from Zea mays, assembly GCF_902167145.1. Classification (NCBI taxonomy): domain Eukaryota; kingdom Viridiplantae; phylum Streptophyta; class Magnoliopsida; order Poales; family Poaceae; genus Zea; species Zea mays. Next base: position 89,528,230 of record NC_050102.1, on the reverse strand, counting down.
TTCAAATCCTATGACATCAAGTACTCTGTTCAGCCTTCGTTTCGGCCGAGTGCCGAAGGCCGCTGTCATCAGTTGGTCCTCTTTTTTAGAGTAATTCCCAAGAATTTCATTGCTCATTATTTCAATTGTATCAAGCCATTCTTGGCAGGGCACTTTAAAATATTTCTTAAACTTATAATGGTAGGGCAGTCGGACGAGTTCCCCCGTTTTCTTTTCCCCTTTAAGCATCGGCATTGTCCACTCTTTCATAGTTGGAAAAACCCTGAAGGCCAGGAATTCTTGCACTAAATCTCTAGTGCCAATATGTTCTGCAATAATTTTGAATTCGCCCAGTGCAGCCCAAGTTGGACCTTCTACTTCCATTCTGCATCGGGGTCTTGTTTCTCCGAAGGTTAGTTCAAGAGGGCTCTGAACCAGCTTTTCTTTGTCTTCGTCAACTTTGACATAAAACCATTCTGATTTCCAGCCTGCCGGCCATTTGCTTCGGTAGCTGATCACGGGAAACTTCGTGGTTTTCCGATAAGCAAAGTTATAGTACCAAAATTTTCATGCAATCCATCTTTTCTGGCTTTTGTTTGGTAATGCAGCTCATGAACTCGACAGAAGCTGTCGGCAAATGGCTCCACCGCCTGGCTTCGGAGAGCCCAGATATAGACGCTGAGCCTGACAATCGCGTTGGGCGTCAGTTGGTGAAAATAGATGCCAAATCTTTGTAGCACGTCAGAGATCATCCTATTTAAGGGAAATCTTAACCCAGCCTTTAGGAAGCTCTTGAAAATGACTATTTCATCCTTTTCTGGCTTCGGGGTAGTTTCTTCCCCCCCGAAGCGAAGTAGCTTCTTCTCATTCTCACTGAAGTAACCCGACTTCACCATCTTGGAGAGATCAGCCTTAGAGACAGTCGACTTTCCGAAGTCCAAGTGGCTGGGCTTGCTTGGCACGGCAATATGGTAATCATCATCGGGATCATCTTCCTCAATATTTCCTTCTTCTGCTTCGGCAGCAACTTGTTCTGTCTCGGCAACAGTCTGCTCTGTCTCGGCAGTACGGATTCCTTCCGAGGTCACCAGTCCAGATCGTTGCATCGCTTCGGAGATGGGAACACTCTCCGATCCTTCAGCTTCGCCTCCCTCACGCTCAACCCTAGCGGTAGAGCGCACTCTGGCCATTTAATTCTAAATTTTTTGGGAACTAAAAACTTTTTCTTCCGAAGTTTTTTCTTCTGACGAAGTAGGCTTTAGACTGGAAGCTTCGTTTGATTGCGAGAGTCAAGCTTCGGCTATGGTTAAAAATTTTGGCAGCAAAACAGTGCAATAGCAATGAATGCTGTGGTGACTTCACACCTACCCATCTGTTTATATAGTGCTGCAGGTAAGAAGGTGAATCGTCAGGATTTTTACACCAGGCGAACAGCTGCTTACACCCGCTGCAGGGTGGGACCGCTACGCGCTCGGAAACTGAATCTGTTGGGGACCATAATTAGGGGTACCCTCAAGACTCCTAATTCTCAGCTGGTAACCCCCATCAGCATAAAGCTGCTAAGGCCTGATGGGTGCGATTAAGCCAGGGATCAGTCCATTCGAGCGACTCGATCACGCCTCGCCCGAGCCTAGCCTCGGACAAGGGCAGCCGACCCCGGAGGATTTCCATCTCGCCCGGGCCCCCCCCCCCTCCGACGGCGAACATATCTCCGGCTCGCCCGAGGCCCTGCCTTCGCTAAGAAGCAACCCTGACTAAATCGCCGCACCGACAGACCAAGTCGCAGGAGCATTTAATGCAAAGGTGGCCTGACACCCTTATCCTGGCATGCGCCCCTCGGCAGAGCCCAAGTGACCGCCGTCACTTCGCCGCTCCACTGACCGGCCTGACAGAAGGACAGCGCCGCCTGCGCCGCGCCGACTGCAGTGCCACTTGACAGAGTGAGGCTGACAGGCAGTCAGGTCCTGCAGAAGGCACCATAGGAAACTCCGCTCCGCCCGACCCAGGGCTCGGACTCGGGCTAAGTCCAGGAAGTGTAACACCCCAGGTGTTACCTTGGCTAGAGCCCACCTTGGCACTAGAAGCTGTGGTCACCTGTGCTAGAGGCTTAGGGCAACACTTGAGAACTTGGTGATCATGTGCTAATCAAGATGCCAATGACATAAGAAGCTTTTCTCTAATCCTTGCACACTTACTACCTTGGATAAGGGGGGGGAGAGGAACCCTAGACCTCTCCTAAACCCTATCTCCCAAAACCCTAGGTAAGGGGGGGGGGGGGAAAGAAAGTGAGCAAGTGTGCAAAGCATGTGTAACTTTTACCCAAACCTTAACTAACCTTGTAACCATCAATTAGGGGAGGGAAATATTGCAAAAAGACCCCTGGAGAAACCCCAATTCAAATCTCCAAGTGGAGAGAGAGCTAGAGCTCTCTATTTCCCTCTAAGTCAAAATCTAACCCTAAGTTAAAGACCAGCCGTGTTCACCTTAAAAATGGCGCCAAAACCACTTGGGTTCTATACCAAAAATGTGGTATACCACCTAAGGCACCCCCTGGAAAAAGTGGACACCGAGACCTTGAAATTTGACAGCTCTTGACATCAGTTTTGTCGTTGTGTGGGCAGTGAGACAAGCCAGTTTTGGCGCCCGTCTATCTCCCGATCTAGGGCGTATCATCCCTTGGAACTCACACATGTGAGATAGCCCTAGGTGGCAGGAGGAGGTCTGCGCCGGATTCATGGCGAGATTCGCACGTTTGCGATCTCTGGAGACGTTTGAACACTGGAAGAAACTCACCTCCACGTGTTCGACGCCTTCTGCCCGCGCCAGAGCACGCCCGCGCGCGCCCCCGCATGCACAGCGCCGCGCCCGAGCCAAGCCAGCGCCGTGGCCCGCGCCCGAGCTTATAAAGCCCTCCCAGGCTTCGACTTCACCCTTCCGCACACCCTCCAAACCTCACCGGAGTTAGCTCGTCGCCGTTTGCCCATGCGCAGCGAGTCCGCGGCCGCCCAATCCCTCGGCCACCGTAGACCGGCCAATAGAGCTATCCCCAACCCCGTCCAACCCTCGGAGTAGACTGTGCACACCCCCGTGAGGCTCCCCGAGCGAGGAATCGGAGTTTACTTCGCCGGAGAAGTCAGTCCACGCTCGCCGGAGCTCTCAACCCCGCCGGAGTACGTGGACCGGGTAAATCCCTCAACCATCCTTCGATTCCTTGCGCACACGGTCGCTACGATACCCCGTGAAGCTCACCATGCCCTTGGATTGAACCAGTTCGCCGTGGTTTGGCCGGTACACTCGCCGCCGACGAGCACACCCGCCTGCGCTCGTGGACCGGGCGATTCCGGCCATCTCCGATGTCAAGCCGTACCTTGACGTGACCGCCAGAGTCTCCCCGAGCCAACCCCACCCTTCGCCGGACCTCCCTTGCCGCCGGTAAGCCGCGCCACCCTTTTCTTTCCTGCGGTTACTGTTTGCATAAGGGGAAGGACTGCGGGTGAGAGGGAGAGAAGGTCAGGGGGTTTTGTGAAATGTCAGAGACACAGAGGAATAGTGGCGTGGGGGTAGACTTGTGAAGGAGGAATTAGTTTAAACTCAGGGACCCCGGTGTAAACTGTTTTTCCAGAAAACCTTTATTAAATCTGTTTTTAAAATTGGACAGAAACTTTAAAAATTCATAACTTATGATTAGTTCATCCAAATTTGGTCAAACAAATTTTGCCAGGCTCCAAGTAATGTAACCTATTTAAGAAAATATAAAACCCCCTACGAACTATAGAAAACTTTAAAGCTCTGATTTAATTATAGTTTTGACCAAAAGCTTAATAATAGGGCCAAAATTAGTTGCACTTTTGGACTGGGGTTAGAAAATTTTTGAGAAGTTTGTATCTACCTACTAAACCAAGTAAAAATGTTAAACCTCTCTGTCCACTCCATTAAGTTGGTTTCTACCCCTTATTTCCTAATATGCTTAAGGGTAAGAAAAATAGAAAATGTACTTTAACCAAAGAACCAGAGAGTACCTCTATTTTTATTAGGATACTTATTTAATGTAGTTCACTGGAAAAATATATCATGCCCTGTTTTAGTATATAATAAGTGGGATCCTTTTTGTTTTAATAAAACAAGTAAAACTTAGAAAAACTCTATAAAAATAACCCCAAGGTAAAAACACCCCCACCCTTGGGATAACTAATGTTTTATTAAGGAGAATTTGGGAAAAATATGAAATCTGATGTTTGACATTTTTCAAATAATAATGTAGTAGAAAGAGCCTTTTTGACCTTAAACTTGAGAAAATCATAACTAAATAACCACCCCTTAGTTTTCTGTGATTTTTAGCACAGAGGCCTATTATTACTATGGGATGCCAGCAAAAATAACCTTTAGGACAGAACCTACCCCTAACTAAGAAGTGTAGTGTAAAGTGGCCCATTTTGCCTAACTATTGTTATTTTTGTTTAAAGCCTAGCTTTTGTACTTTAAGCCTCAGATTCTTAAAACAAGCTAGAATTGCAAGTGACAACCCACTGTAATTTTTACAGAATTTTTGGAAATTATTAAAACACTGTCGTAGTTCAAACCTACACTAGAAACCCTAAATAGAAATTAAAGAAAGGAAAATGAATAATGGAAATTAATGCCATCCAAAAACCTTTGTAAACATGGTCCACTGAAATCTATAAAGACAATGCAAATCCACTATGTTATCCTAAAAGAAAACCTAAACCTAAAAGGTAATAAGTCTATGTACATACATACCACTAGAAGCCCCACTTAACCATGGAACCCTAAGTTACTTCTTAACTTAGTTCTCTTTAGCCTAATATTATTAAATCCTGCATAATCATGACATACATGTTCATTGCATTTCGATAGACTGTAATCTTGCTGACAGAGAGTACATCCTCGTGCCGGAGCAAGGAGCTGCTCAGGAGGTAGCCCCAGATCCAGCACCCGAGCCTGCACCAGAGGACCTGCCTGCCACTGCTTTGGAAGGCAAGCCCCGGTTTTATGCATAACCTGTTATTTTATGCTATTTTACTTCACCTAATGATTGTAGGATTGATTGTGCACTTAGGTGTAGGAATTGTTTGAAACCCTAGTTGCATGATCTCAGGAATCCTTTTGAGATGAATACTAGTATGACAGGTCGAGTAGTTGCTTTACTTAATTAGGATCTCGGTAGAAGACGAGTGATTTTTCTAGCACTCGCGCGAGATCAGGAAATTGATTCTACCCACTTTCACACTATCATGATACGAGTTGGTGGACAACAATCCATGGGGATTGGTTGTTTACGAGATGGGAAAATGGAATAAGGATTAACGTACGGATACCTGTGTCAAGCGTTTGAACGTACTAAGCACATGCCGAGAAATATGGTAAATCGGTAAGCCTAGTACCTGATTGAACCTGGCAGCAGATTGCCCTCCTCACGCGACCTGAGACGAGGTCTCCCATTCCGGTTATGGTGGGTACAAGTGCGGTCACTGCACGACGGCCAGTCGGGGTGAGTGAGGCATTGTACGCCAAGGCGGTGAGCCCCTCTCTGCTGACGGGGAATCGATGGGGACGGTTGATGTGTGTGGGGACGGAGTGCCCCTGCATGTCGTGTGTTTAGGTTTACCTTGCAAGGATAAAAACTCGATTCGAATCGTCTGCTTCTCGCAGCTAATGAGACAGCTTGATCCATTGTACTGCATTGAGTAATAAGTGGAAGTATGATGAGTTGAGATAAGATGTTGATTGTTAATAATGCTTGCTACCATGTATGAGTAGATAGTCCACTCTTAGCCTTAAGAGAGTCACACTTAACTTGACTAAGTTAAAATCTTGATTTAGAAACTCAGCTAGTGCTTTTGGCAACCAAACCCCACAGTCAAACAGCTGAATGTCTAGAGGTAGAGGAGTAGACTCCTCACACCGGGTAAGTCTAGCTGAGTATTAGTATACTCAGCCTTGCTTGTGGCAAAATTTTTACAGGTTCTCTGGAGGAAATGGTTGCTGGACTAACTTGGCCGTCCACCTTGCCACCGGGTTGGACTGTCGAGTGGGACCCTGCCTCGGCTGAGGAGGAGCATGAGGAGTGATGGGACAGGCTTCCCCATCTCTCCATTTATTTACCGTTAGTTTATTTCCGCTGCATTTCGAACAATGATGGTTACTTTTGCAAAAACTCCGATGATGATGTAATAATTTAATACTCTGACATGTATGGTTTTATGCTTTATTGTATTTGCTCTGTGACTCACCTTCGAGTGAGATTGTGGTACTTGATCCTGTCAGTGGCCGTGTCGGACTAGATCCGAGGGATTGACGGGTTATTCCCATTTAAGTGTGGTCTAGCCTCTAAGGCGGGACTTAGGCACTTAAGTTGGAATAATTCGGACGGTTCCGCCACAGCTGGTATCGGAGCTTGTACCACCACAGAGGAATCAATAAAATGTAAATACCATCGATTTTCTAAATAAAATTTGATAGAAACAATGTTGGATAGATAGTAGGGCGAGCAGGATAGCCCTAGGACGTGAAGCCTTAGGGTAATAGAAGGGTAGCTAGGTGGCTAAGTAACTAGGCCCTACAGGCCACTTTTACAGGATGGGAGTTCTTCCCTATTCCTTTTATCTTGTTGTGATGCCGTTCAGGACGAGCATGCATGCATTCATAATTAAGCAAATGGATAATTGAGTAAAGGACTTAAAAACAAGATAACAACTAACTAGGTCCCCAGTGCCTTTTCCATTTAACTAGAGAAGGGCTGAGTTTTATTTCCTTGTTCTTTTTTTTGTTTTTGTAATTCTTTTTCTTTTACTTACGCTTAACCGTACACAGATGACTTCCCACGGATCCTCTAATGACGGAAATGCACTGACCCACACTGACGGACTTGCACGAGAGGGCTTTCCCCGCATTTTGTGGGAGGTACTTCAGGGGGCTGGATACACGACACCCCCTCAGTACGCGGTGCAGCAGTTCGAGAAGCACCGAGTGCCTCGCTGTAGAGTGTGGATGACTTTGGAGCCTCATCCCCTGCAGCCAGGCTGGCGCTCTTTGGACTCCGAGTCTTTCGGATACCGAGCAGAGGACACGATCGAGGCGATCGCTCTGCATGGACTGACTACCTTCTGCGGATTCCATCCTTTGGAGCTGGCTACCCACCCCATTGGCTTGTTCCCCGCTGAGAGGGAGGACGACCCAATGTGGAAGGATCGGGTGGAGCATGCCAAGGATATCTGGGCCATCTACCCAGGACAGACCGCGCACTTGACTGTACGGTGCATGAATGCCCTGTACCATCTGCAGGTGATGCGCGGTGAGGCAATGTCCCATCTGATGGCGCTGCTGGAGGCAACAAAGATTACGTTGGATAACAGAGAGGAACTCGTGGTTGACTTGTCTCAAGAAATGGTGGAGAAGGACTTGCAGGTGGAGCAGCTATCCACTGATATTCAGGAGTTGGAGGAGCTAGTGGGCACCAGGGAGAACACCATCGAGGTTCTAGAGGATCAGCTCATTAACACTCAGCAGCAGCTCGCTGAGGCTAACGAGCACCTGGACATGCATCACCAGGAGATCCAAGACCAGGAGGCCAACGAGGATGTCGACATCGAGGGAGGAGATGAGCCTGCCTCCAGTGTGGACACTGCTGGTTCGGGAAGACTACCTTCCCCCGAGTTGAGTGTTGCTTCGTTCGCTCACTAGGTGTTCAGGGTAGACTTAGAAGTTGGATAGTCGGACTCCTCGCAGCTAGCTTAGCTTTTGCACCCTTGGGGTACTAGGCTAGATAGAGTTGAGTCATTTGGGACAATTGATGTAGTCATGCTAAACTCTCTTGAAAGCTTGTTTGATGGATGCTGTCATCAGTTTAAATTGGAAGGAAGAATTTGTGCCTTTTTTTAGTCTTTTTGGTGAAGTCGAAGTCTATCATGTTGCTCTAACTTTTTCTCCGCGATGAAATCTTGAACTTGGAGATGTGGTGTTAAGTATGTATATGGTTTTTCAGATGGCCGGGAGGCAGCGTCGTGGCCAGAACGAGCGCGTTCCTCCACCGCCGCCACCACCTCCCACTCTGCAGGAGCTCATGGCTCAGCAGAATGAGATCCTGAGGCAGCTGGCTCAACGTCAGCCACCACCTCAGCATTATGGTGGTGGAGACCATCAGCGTCACCCCGCGGCGGCTACATACCAGGAATTCCTTAGCACCCAGCCTCCATTGTTCACGAGGGCGGAGGACCCACTCGACGCAGATGTGTGGCTGCGAGTGGTGGAATCCAAATTCCCACTGCTACATGGAGTTTGCTCAGAGGTCACCAAAGTCAGGTTCGCCACCCAGCAACTTCGCGGACCTGCAAGGACTTGGTGGGATCATTTTCTTGCTATGCAGCCAGAGGACCGAGAGGTGGAGTGGAGGGAGTTCAAGGCAGCTTTTAGAGGACACCATATACCAGCCGGGATCATGGACAGGAAGCTCAATGAGTTTTTGGCACTCACTCAGGGAAACAGGACAGTGTTGCAGTATGCCCAGGCTTTTAATGATTTGTGCCAGTATGCGGGATATCATGCAGATACAGATGAGAAGAAGAGGGATAGGTTCAGGAGGGGGCTCATCACTAAGCTCCGTGATCGTCTCAACACCGTCAGGGCCAACAGTTACAATGAGTTGGTCAACATGGCTATCTCCCAGGAGGACTGCATTACAGCTAGACAGGCAGAGAAGAAGAGGAAGACCCCTGTGGCAGGACCCTCAGCTCAGCCACAGCGCTTCAGGATTGTGTCCGACACCCAGGGCAGGGGACCGCAGCAGCAGCAAGGGCGATGGGTGATCCGACCGCAGCAGCAACAGCAGCAGGCACCCAACCGCACCCAATTTCCAGCTCAGAGGGGCAATCAGCAGCAGCAGCAGTACCGCCAGGCAAATGACAAAAGATGCTTCACGTGTGGCAACACTGGGCATTATGCCAAGAATTGCCCCAGGAACCAGCAGAGGCAGGGGCAGAATGTCAATCAGAACCAAGGCAAGAGGCAGAAGGTGCAAGTGAGGCAGGGCAGGCTGAACTTCACCACCATGGCTGATATTCCAGAGGGAGCACCCGTCATGACTGGTATCTTTACAGTTTTAAATTTTCCCGCTATTGTTCTGTTTGATTCCGGTGCTTCACATAGTTTTATCAGTGCCAAGTTTAGTGCCAAATGCCAGTTTCCCTTTCACCATACCGATGGGGGCATTACAATTTCAACACCCGGAGGCAGAGTTGCCACTTATCAAATCAACAGGCAAGTGCCTATAAAATTTGGTAGTCTGGTGATTAGAACCACCCTTCTCATTTTAGGATTGGATAGCGTGGATATTATTTTGGGAACTGACTGGTTGACCAGGCATCAGGCAGTCTTGGACATTGCAGCCAGAGCCATTGAAATCCATTCCCCTGCTTATGGCGAGACTGTTTTGTATTTACCCGACCAGGGTTGTACCCGATCTTGTGCCTTTGTTATGATAGAATCCCCGGTGGAAAAGATCCCAGTGGTCTGTGACTACCCAGATGTTTTCCCAGATGAGTTGCCAGGGATGCCACCTGACCGAGATATTGAGTTCGCCATCGAATTGCAACCCGGGACTGCTCCTATCTCCAAGAGACCCTATAGGATGCCTCCCGCGGAATTGGCAGAATTGAAGAAGCAATTGCAAGAATTGTTAGACAAGGGGTTTATTCGTCCAAGTACTTCACCATGGGGATGTCCAGCTTTATTTGTAAAGAAAAAGGATGAGAGTTTGAGGATGTGTGTTGACTACCGCCCTCTCAATGCGGTGACTATCAAGAACAAATACCCGCTGCCCCGCATTGATGTTCTATTCGATCAGTTGGTAGGAGCCAAGGTATTCTCCAAGATAGACCTTCGCTCAGGTTACCATCAGATCAAGATCCGTGCCAGTGACATTCCCAAGACAGCTTTCTCTACCAGATATGGGCTGTATGAGTTTTTGGTGATGTCTTTCGGGCTGACCAATGCCCTGGCTTATTTTATGTACCTAATGAACTCAGTGTTTCACTACAAGAAACTGGTTAAAGAACGTGGGTGAAAAACCGTCGAACTTAATGTAATAGGCCGTCGAACTTACCATAAGAACGTGGGTTTACCCACGAACATAGCCGACGCCGATTTTTGGACGAACTTAAAGAAGTAAGTTCGACGGCCCCCACGTTCTTAAGGTTAAGAACGTGGGTACCGTCGAACTTAAGGTTAAGAACGTGGGTACCGTCGAACTTAAGGTTAAGAACGTGGGTTTTTAAGTTCGATGGGGCCCGTCGAATTTGTCACCATAAGTTCGACGGCACCCACGTTCTTAACCTTAAGTTCGACGGGGCCACGTGGCCGTCGAACTTATTGGTCGTGCCTGGGTCGGTGAGGGCTGCCCACTAAGTTCGACGGTACCCACGTTCTTAACCTTAAGAACGTGGGTACCCACGTTCTTAACCCTTTCCAGAAAAAAATAAAAAATACAGAAATGTAAAATTAGACACTCATAATATCACATGCAACACAATATATCACATACAATACAGATTTCAAACACATTGATATATGTTCATATCACAAATTCACATAAGTCCAAATATATAAGTTCGCAAATTCACATAATTAAGTCCAAATACATAAGTTCACAAATTCACACAGGTTCACATCCATAGTTCACAAGTTCAAACACACAAGTTCAAACAACAAGTTCAAACATTAGCTCCATCGCTCTCGATCAGGACATCAGATTGTTGTTCGTAGCTCCACCACTAGAATTGAGACATCTGTCCGCAAAGTCAACGTGAGGGGGCGGAGTCACTTGATGAGAGCCGGAATCCTACAAAATAAACCAAAATTCTCATAAATACACAACTGGCATTAAATCACATGTACACAAAGATAAAGGAAAACATGATAAACACAAAATGTGGCTTCCATATTTGTGCATGAACAAGAACATGAGAGTGAAAACAAACTTCATTTCAAGACGCATCACCCAATCAGCCACGTGGTAAATTATGCTTATATGCCAGACAACAGACAGCTATGCTACCTACAAAATATGAATATATATGTTGTGCTTTGAGAATACTTCAAGCATCAACCACCTGAACGAATATAATCCAATCAGCTTTAGTAACCCAAAATAAAAGGCTAACTAAAATAAATGCCAACTAAAACTAGATCCCAGCATTACATTCAGGAACGTACCGCTGGTGATGGAAGTGGCTGTGTTGGCCATGGGGGCCGTCCCCAAGGCCCCATTGGATGTGTAGGATATCCCCATGGTGCTGGCGGCCAATATCCCATACCTGGTTGTGGAGGAGGAAGAATCTGTCCTCTAGGGGGCATCGACCACTGTAAGTCCATCTGTGGGTTTCCTTGTCCGGTCTCAGAACCCTATAACCAAATAAAACGATGCATATGATTATAATTGTAAATGAAAGTAAATATACTACAAAACTATACCTGTGTTTCATTGGTGTTTTTCCTCTGACGCGTGAAGAAGCTTATAAAACTCCTGCACTTCATCTGGTGTAGCCTGTTCTGAGGCCAATGTTGGATACTCTCTACTAATATCAGCCACCAAGTCATCCATCCGATCATCCTCATCATCATCAATTCTTTCTGACTCTATGATATTCTGCTCTACTTCTCCATGTGAGCGCCACACAAGATAGTTAGGCATAAACCCATTCTTGCAAAGGTGATGCTCCAGTTCTTCGATCTTTCTCACATACTTAAAATTCCGACACTTGGTACACGGACACTTCACCACACGAGGTCCACCAGAAAATGCGAGATCCACGAATTGTTTTGCAACCCTAACCCATTCCTTTGAGTGACCTAGAGTCACGCTATTGAATCCATCATACATCGCCCTTCTTCTATTGTCATCCATTTCTAAAACTACATAACCCAATGTATAAAAAATGTGTAAATAAACATCATTAAGCATATAAACGTAAATCCAGACTGTGTATAATAACCCTATTAAAAAGAATCACTAGACATATGAAATATCTATTTATATGAAAATTTAAAATGCCCAATTAGCAAACTGAGGAACAAGGTTGCCTAGGTGAATACCCAAACCAAATACTTGCATGTTCGTCGAAAAAATCCAGGTGGAACTAATTGCTAAGACTACCACACAACAATTTGCATGGCAACGCAAACATGCTTCAAGTGTAACTGGGTCCAAAAATCTGCTAACCCAAAACAAAACATAACTATGGCTTCGTCCATACATTTAACATGTTTTTTAATAAGAAATGGCTCCACGGTATATCTGAAATGAAAAAAAAATATCTAGAGGTAATTAGTTACTTACCCCTCTCCTATAAAAAACCTTATCTATTTGTGTTTTACACTATTCATGGAGTCCAGAATGTGTTCTTCTCTATTTTCGATGTTGCAGATTCTATGCAAGAGACACCCAAGAGCATGTAAAAATACCACAAACACTAACGTTAACTCATGGCACTATTATTAATTAATCAGTACAAAAAGATAATTGCAATTCAATAATATGATAGACAACATTTGCGTAAAACCAGAGAGCTCCTGCCTTTTGCATGTGGTCCAATTTATTACTATGTAGCCTCATTATAAAAGAAAGTGAAATATGAGAGGCAAATGTATTAATTCTATCACACCATCTCTAAACGTGGTGCAGCAACAAAATAAACATATTCTTAGGTGTTCATATATTTATTTGTGGTGCACAAAAATTACATATAACTCAAGGTGGCAGTACTGTTGCAGTGCATGATTTGCTTTTCTGCACTCTCAACCAACTTTCGAGTATTTCCCAAGCATCAAATATTTATTTTATTTGCTTCACTTCACTATGGCAATGTGTTTGTGGTGTCCAAAGGCCTCATCGTTTGTGGATTTCGCAGGGAAGAAGGCTAAGTATGTCAGCCGCTACCGTATTACCGATTCATATTCATTAGATGCTGCAATGGAGGCAACTGACGACCAACGTCAAATCTCTGTTGGTGTGGTGTTTGTGACCGTTGGCATGAATGCTTTGATATAATGTTGCAAGTGGAATCTTCCGTGGCGCTAAGTTTAGTACAATCATGTTGGTTCTCTACAACACATTTTTCGTTCATTTATATGTAAATGCTAACTGCATCATCGCATCAAATTGTGTGAATAGTTAATTAAAATAAAATGTAAACACAAACATTTGGGTATGGCTACATAGATATTTGCAGGAGAGTTCTTGAATTGCAAGTGGAACGGAGGGGAGCCAGGAAGCCTTACCGTGCCGGGGCGTTGGGGCTTCGGGGCGTCCGGGCGTCGGGTCGGCGGCGCGGCCCGCTTGCGGCGGCGTGGCGGCGGCGCGGCCCGGTCCCGGTGACGGCGCGGTGGCGGCGTGGGCTCGCGGTGACGGCGTGGTGAGAGAGGAGCGCGTGCCCCGGAGGGGACCCAGGAAGACCTACCGTCCCGGGGCGTCGGGGCGTAGGGGCGGCGGCGCGGCACGGTCCCGGTGACGGCGTGGGCTCCCGGTGTGTGGCGGCGTGGGCTTCTCGGTGAGAGAGGAGCGCGTGGTGAGAGGAGCGCGTGAGATGAGACAGAGGGTGAGAGAGAGACGCGCGCACGTGGTTTTTTTGATGTAGGTTTAGGGTTAAGTTCGACGGTGTCTATAACCCCGACGAACTTAACTTAAGAACGTGGGTACCCACGTTCCTAACTAGTTAAGTTCGACGGTTTTATCCAGGGCCCACGAACTTAACTTAAGAACGTGGGTACCCACGTTCTTAGTATAACCCATGAACTTAACTCAAGTAAGAACGTGGGTACCCACGTTCTTAATTTTACCCACGAACATTTATCAGTTTCTTGTAGTGTTTATGCCAAAATTGGATAAGTTCGTGGTCGTTTTCATTGATGATATTCTGGTCTATTCCAAGAATGAAGATGAACATACTGAGCACCTGCACATCGTGCTTCAACGCCTGCGCGATCATCATCTTTATGCTAAGTTGTCTAAATGTGAGTTCTGGCTGAAGGAGATTAAATTCTTGGGTCACACAATTTCTCAGGATGGGATATCAGTTGATCCTGAGAAGGTACAAGAGGTAATGGATTGGAAACCCCCAACTACAATGAGGCAGATTCGGAGTTTTCTGGGATTGGCAGGGTATTATCGACGATTTATTCCGGATTTCTCCAGAATTGCCAAACCAATGACTAAACTGTTGAAGAAGGGAGTCAAATTTGAGTGGAGCCAAAAGTGTGAAGATGCCTTTCATACCTTGAGGCAGCATTTGACGACAGCCCCAGTGCTGGCCCAACCTGACAACACCAAGCCATTTGAAGTTTATTGTGATGCTTCCGGTACCGGATTGGGATGTGTCTTGATGCAAGAGAATAGAGTGATTGCTTATGCTTCCCGAGCACTCAGGCCCCATGAGCAGAATTACCCTACACATGATCTAGAATTGGCAGCTGTAGTGGATGCTCTTAAAATATGGAGACACTACTTGATGGGAGCTCGCTGTAACATCTATACGGATCACAAGAGTCTCAAATACATCTTCACTCAGGCAGATCTGAACATGAGGCAAAGGAGATGGTTAGAGTTGATCAAGGACTATGATTTGGAAGTGCATTACCACCCTGGTAAGGCCAATGTTGTGGCAGATGCCTTGAGCAGAAAGGCCCAGTGCAATTGTATGAGTATGGATGCAAGAGTCACCACCCTGTGTGATGAGTTGTGCAAGCTGAACCTGGAAGTTGTTTCTTCGGGTAACCTAAGCTATATCTCGGTGGAGCCCACGTTGCAAGAACGGATAGTCAGGGCACAGGTTGAGGATAAGGGTGTTCAGGTTATCAAGGATATGATTAAGCAAAAGGCAGAAAAATACAAGTGTTTCCGACAGGACAGCAAGGGAATTCTATGGTTTGGAGATCGATTGGTTGTTCCCAAGGACCCTGAGCTCAGAAAGAAGATACTAGATGAAGCTCACCTCTCCAAATTCTCCATGCACCCTGGTAGCAACAAGATGTACCATGATCTCAGATCTCTATATTGGTGGACTAGAATGAAAAGAGAAATTGCCAAGTACATATCCGAGTGTGACACCTGCCAGAGAATTAAAGCTAGTCACTTGAAGGCAGCAGGCCCTTTGCAACCCCTTCCCATACCATCTTGGAAATGGGAGGACATTTGCATGGACTTCATAGTGGGATTACCCAATACCTCCAGGCACCATGATTCTATTTGGGTTATTGTGGACAGGTTGACCAAGACTGCTCATTTCTTGCCAGTGCACACCACCCACAAGACAGAGAAGTACGCTGAAATTTATGTTGATCAGATAGTAAGATTGCATGGTATTCCAAAGACCATTATATCTGACAGAGGAGCACTATTCGTGGCACGCTTTTGAGAGAAGCTGCAAGAATCACTTGGGACCCAAATCATCCGAAGCTCAGCATATCACCCACAAACAGATGGCCAGACAGAAAGGGTAAATCAGATTTTGGAAGACATGTTGCGAGCATGTGCACTACATTATGGAAAGGATTGGGACAAGTGTCTGTCTTTGGCAGAGTTTTCTTACAATAACAGCTATCAGTCCAGTCTGAAGATGGCACCTTTTGAGGCATTATATGGGAGAAGGTGTAGGACCCCACTAAACTGGTCTCAAGCAGGAGAAAGGGAAATTTTTGGGCCGGATTTAGTACTCGAGGCAGAGGCAAAAGTCAGAGTTATTACCAAGAACTTGGAAGTTGCTCAGGCCAGGCAAAGGAGCTATCATGATAAGAGGCGGAAGCCTCTACAGTTTGAGGCGGGAGATCATGTCTATCTTAAGGTATCACCCACCAAGGGTGTCCAGAGATTCGGGATCAAGGGCAAGTTAGCTCCTCGCTACATTGGACCCTATAAGATCAAGGCAAGCTGTGGACCCGTAGCCTACCAATTGGAATTACCACCTCACATGTCAGCAGTTCATAATGTGTTCCATGTATCTCAGCTGCGGAAATGTGTTCGCCTACCCACTGAAGTGCTACCGGAACCAGATATTGAGATAGAACCAGACTTGTCATACCAAGAGTACCCCGTCAAGGTATTAGATCAAAAGGAGAGATCAACTCGGGCAAGGTCGGTCAGAATGTACAAGGTTCAGTGGAGTCACCATTCAGCAGAAGAAGCTACATGGGAGACTGAGGATTTTCTACGCTCTCGCTTCCCCGACTTTCTGCCCAAAAGAGTCGGTATGTAACCCCAAAACCCCATCCCCACCTGCCCTTTGAATTCAATTATAAGAAAAACTTAGATAACAAGGATAATCTAATTTTGGGTTTAACTTAAGAAGGGCTTCCTTCTGAAGTTGCAAAGAGGATGACATTCGAAGAGCAGTTAATGAGTGAAACTTGAACGTAAAGTGAAAAGTAGCACTAGCACACCTTCAAGCACCCCCTAGGGATTCCACCTAGAATCTCGGGACGAGATTCCTTTAAGGGGGGAGGGCTGTAACACCCCAGGTGTTACCTTGGCTACAGCCCACCTTGGCACTAGAAGCTGTGGTCACCTGTGCTAGAGGCTTAGGGCAACACTTGAGAACTTGGTGATCATGTGCTAATCAAGATGCCAATGACATAAGAAGCTTTTCTCTAATCCTTGCACACTTACTACCTTGGATAAGGGGGGGAGAGGAACCCTAGACCTCTCCTAAACCCTATCTCCCAAAACCCTAGGTAAGGGGGGGGGGGAAAGAAAGTGAGCAAGTGTGCAAAGCATGTGTAACTTTTACCCAAACCTTAACTAACCTTGTAACCATCAATTAGGGGAGGGAAATATTGCAAAAAGACCCCTGGAGAAACCCCAATTCAAATCTCCAAGTGGAGAGAGAGCTAGAGCTCTCTATTTCCCTCTAAGTCAAAATCTAACCCTAAGTTAAAGACCAGCCGTGTTCACCTTAAAAATGGCGCCAAAACCACTTGGGTTCTATACCAAAATGTGGTATACCACCTAAGGCACCCCCTGGAAAAAGTGGACACCGAGACCTTGACATTTGACGGCTCTTGACATCAGTTTTGTCGCTGTGTGGGCAGTGAGACAAGCCAGTTTTGGCGCCCGTCTATCTCCCGATCTAGGGCGTATCATCCCTTGGAACTCACACATGTGAGATAGCCCTAGGTGCCAGGAGGAGGTCTGCGCCGGATTCATGGTGAGATTCGCACGTTTGCGATCTCTGGAGACGTTTGAACACTGGAAGAAACTCACCTCCACGTGTTCGACGCCTTCAGCCCGCGCCAGAGCACGCCCGCGCGCGCCCCCGTATGCACAGCGCCGCGCCCGAGCCAAGCCAGCGCCGTGGCCCGCGCCCGAGCTTATAAAGCCCTCCCAGGCTTCGACTCCACCCTTCCGCACACCCTCCAAACCTCACCGGAGTTAGCTCGTCGCCGTTTGCCCGTGCGCAGCGAGTCCGCGGCCGCCCAATCCCTCGGCCACCGTAGACCGGCCAATAGAGCTATCCCCAACCCCGTCCAACCCTCGGAGTAGACTGTGCACACCCCCGTGAGGCTCCCCGAGCGAGGAATCGGAGTTTACTTCGCCGGAGAAGTCAGTCCACGCTCGCCGGAGCTCTCAACCCCGCCGGAGTACGTGGACCGGGTAAATCCCTCAACCATCCTTCGATTCCTTGCGCACACGTTCGCTACGATACCCCGTGAAGCTCACCATGCCCTTGGATTGGACCAATTCACCGTGGTTTGGCCGGTACACTCGCCGCCGACGAGCACACCCGCCTGCGCTCGTGGACCGGGCGATTCCGGCCATCTCCGACGTCAAGTCGTACCTCGACGTGACCGCCAGAGTCTCCCCGAGCCAACCCCACCCTTCGCCGGACCTCCCTTGCCGCCGGTAAGCCGCGCCACCCTTTTCTTTCCCACGGTTACTGTTTGCATAAGGGGAAGGACTGCGGGTGAGAGGGAGAGAAGGTCAGGGGGTTTTGTGAAATGTCAGAGACACAGAGGAATAGTGGCGTGGGGGTAGACTTGCGAAGGAGGAATTAGTTTAAACTCAGGGACCCCGGTGTAAACTGTTTTTCCAGAAAACCTTTATTAAATCTGTTTTTAAAATTGGACAGAAACTTTAAAAATTCATAACTTATGATTAGTTCATCCAAATTTGGTCAAACAAATTTTGCCAGGCTCCAAGTAATGTAACCTATTTAAGAAAAATATAAAACCCCCTACGAACTATAGAAAACTTTAAAGCTCCGATTTAATTATAGTTTTGACCAAAAGCATAATAATAGGGCCAAAATTAGTTGCACTTTTGGACTGGGCTTAGAAAAATTTTGAGAAGTTTGTATCTACCTACTAAACCAAGTAAAAATGTTAAACCTCTCTGTCCACTCCATTAAGTTAGTTTCTACCCCTTATTTCCTAATATGCTTAAGGGTAAGAAAAATAGAAAATGTACTTTAACCAAAGAACCAGAGAGTACCTCTATTTTTATTAGGATACTTATTTAATGGAGTTCACTGGAAAAATATATCATGCCCTGTTTTAGTATATAATAAGTGGGATCCTTTTTGTTTTAATAAAACAAGTAAAACTTAGAAAAACTCTATAAAAATAACCCCAAGGTAAAAACACCCCCACCCTTGGGATAACTAATGTTTTATTAAGGAGAATTTGGGAAAAATATGAAATCTGCTGTTTGACATTTTTCAAATAATAATGTAGTAGAAAGAGCCTTTTTGACCTTAAACTTGAGAAAATCATAACTAAATAACCACCCCTTAGTTTTCTGTGATTTTTAGCACAGAGGCCTATTATTACTATGGGATGCCAGCAAAAATAACCTTTAGGACAGAACCTACCCCTAACTAAGAAGTGTAGTGTAAAGTGGCCCATTTTGCCTAACTATTGTTATTTTTGTTTAAAGCCTAGCTTTTGTACTTTAAGCCTCAGATTCTTAAAACAAGCTAGAATAGCAAGTGACAACCCACTGTAATTTTTACAGAATTTTTGGAAATTATTAAAACACTGTCGTAGTTCAAACCTACACTAGAAACCCTAAATAGAAATTAAAGAAAGGAAAATGAATAATGGAAATTAATGCCATCCAAAAACCTTTGTAAACATGGTCCACTGAAATCTATAAAGACAATGCAAATCCACTATGTTATCCTAAAAGGAAACCTAAACCTAAAAGGTAATAAGTCTATGTACATACATACCACTAGAAGCCCCACTTAACCAGGGAACCCTAAGTTACTTCTTAACTTAGTTCTCTTTAGCCTAATATTATTAAATCCTGCATAATCATGACATACATGTTCATTGCATTTCGATAGACTGTAATCTTGCTGACGGAGAGTACATCCTCGTGCCGGAGCAAGGAGCTGCTCAGGAGGTAGCCCCAGATCCAGCACCCGAGCCTGCACCAGAGGACCTACCTGCCACTGCTTTGGAAGGCAAGCCCCGGTTTTATGCATAACCTGTTATTTATGCTATTTTACTTCACCTAATGATTGTAGGATTGATTGTGCACTTAGGTGTAGGAATTGTTTGAAACCCTAGTTGCATGATCTCAGGAATCCTTTTGAGATGAATACTAGTATGACAGGTCGAGTAGTTGCTTTACTTAATTAGGATCTCGGTAGAAGACGAGTGATTTTTCTAGCACTCGCGCGAGATCAGGAAATTGATTGTACCCACTTTCACACTATCATGATACGAGTTGGTGGACAACAATCCATGGGGATTGGTTGTTTACGAGATGGGAAAATGGAATAAGGATTAACGTGCGGATACCTGTGTCAAGCGTTTGAACGTACTAAGCACATGCCGAGAAATATGGTAAATCGGTAAGCCTAGTACCTGATTGAACCTGGCAGCAGATTGCCCTCCTCACGCGACCTGAGACGAGGTCTCCCATTCCGGTTATGGTGGGTACAAGTGCGGTCACTGCACGACGGCCAGTCGGGGTCAGTGAGGCATTGTACGCCAAGGCGGTGAGCCCCTCTCTGCTGACGGGGAATCGATGGGGATGGTTGATGTGTGTGGGGACGGAGTGCCCCTGCATGTCGTGTGTTTAGGTTTACCTTGCAAGGATAAAAACTCGATTCGAATCGTCTGCTTCTCGCAGCTAATGAGACAGCTTGATCCATTGTACTGCATTGAGTAATAAGTGGAAGTATGATGAGTTGAGATAAGATGTTGATTGTTAATAATGCTTGCTACCATGTATGAGTAGATAGTCCACTCTTAGCCTTAAGAGAGTCACACTTAACTTGACTAAGTTAAAATCTTGATTTAGAAACTCAGCTAGTGCTTTTGGCAACCAAACCCCACAGTCAAACAGCTGCATGTCTAGAGGTAGAGGAGTAGACTCCTCACACCGGGTAAGTCTAGCTGAGTATTAGTATACTCAGCCTTGCTTGTGGCAAAATTTTTACAGGTTCTCTGGAGGAAATGGTTGCTGGACTAACTTGGCCGTCCACCTTGCCACCGGGTTGGACTGTCGAGTGGGACTCTGCCTCGGCTGAGGAGGAGCATGAGGAGTGATGGGACAGGCTTCCCCATCTCTCCATTTATTTACCGTTAGTTTATTTCCGCTGCATTTCGAACAATGATGGTTACTTTTGCAAAAACTTCGATGATGATGATGATGATGTAATAATTTAATACTCTGACATGTATGGTTTTATGCTTTATTGTATTTGCTCTGTGACTCACCTTCGAGTGAGATTGTGGTACTTGATCCTGTCAGTGGCCGTGTCGGACTAGATCCGAGGGATTGACGGGTTATTCCCATTTAAGTGTGGTCTAGCCTCTAAGGCGGGACTTAGGCACTTATGTTGGAATAATTCGGACGGTTCCGCCACAGGAAGACGGCGAACTCCGCTCCGCCCGACCCAGGGCTCGGACTCGGGCTAAGTCCCGGAAGACGGCGAACTCCGCTCCGCCCGACCCAGGGCTCGGACTCGGGCTAAGTCCCGGAAGACGGCGAACTCCGCTCCGCCCGACCCCAGGGCTCGGACTCCGTCCTGGCCTCAGACGACGACCTCCACCTCGCCCGACCAGGGGCTCGGACTTGGCCTCGGCCACGGAAGACAGACTCGACCTCAGCTTCGGAGGAACTTCCACCTCGCCCAGCCTAGGGCGCAGACCAGCCACGTCAACGGGAGGCGCCATCATCACCCTACCCTGAGCTGACTCGGGCCGCAGGGAACAAGACCGGCGTCCCATCTGGCTAGCTCCGCCGGATAGGCAATGATGGCGTCCCGCATGCTCTGTGACGACGGCGGCTCTCAGCCCCCTTACGGAAGCAAGAGGACGTCAGCAAGGACCCAACCGCTCCGACAGCTGTCCCTCCGCCAGGCTCCATCGCTCCTCCGACGGCCACGACATCACACCAGCTGGGTGCCAAAATCTCTCCGGCTGCCACGACGGCATGTACTTAGGGCGCTAGCTCTCCCCCGCTAGACACGTAGCACTCTGCTACACTCCCATTGTACGCCTGGATCCTCTCCTTACGCCTATAAAAGGAAGGACCAGGGCCCTCTTAGAGAGGGTTGGCCGCGCGGGGACGAGGACGAGACAGGCGCTCTCTTGGGGCCGCTCGCTTCCCTCTCCCGCGTGGACGCTTGTAACCCCCTACTGCAAGCGCACCCAACCTGGGCGCGGGACGAACACGAAGGCCGCAGGATTCCCACCTCTCTCACGCCGGTCTCCGGCCGCCTCGCTTCTCCCCCCTTCGCGCTCGCTGTGGCGGAACTGCCCGAATTATTCCGACTTAAGTGCCTAAGCCCTGCCTTAGAGGATAGACCACACTTAAATGGGAATAACCCGTCAATCCCTCGGATCTAGTCCGACACGGCCACTGACAGGATCAAGTACCACAATCTCACTCGATGGTGAGTCACAGAGCAAATACAATAAAGCATAAAACCATACATGTCAGAGTATTAAGTTATTACATCACCATCATCATCATCGGAGTTTTTGCAAAAGTAACCATCATTGTTTGAAGTGCAGCGGAATAAAACTAACGATAATTAAACAGAGAGATGGGGAAGCCTGTCCCATCACTCCTCATGCTCCTCCTCAGCCGAGGCAGGGTCCCACTCAACAGTCCAACCCGGTGGCAAGGTGGACGGCCAAGTTATCCCAGCAACCATCTCCTCTAGAGAACCTGTAAAAAATTATGCCACAAGCAAGGCTGAGTATACTAATACTCAGCTAGACTTACCCGGTGTGAGGAGTCTACTCCTCTACCTCTAGACATGCAGTTGTTTGGCTGTGGGGTTTGGTTGCCAAAAGCACTAGCTGAGTTTCTAAATCAAGAATTTAACTTAGTCAAGATTAAGTGTGACTCTCTTAAGGCTAAAGTGGACTATCTATTCATTCATGGTAGCAAGCATTATTAGCAATCAACATCTTATCTCAACTCATCAGACTTCCACTTATTACTCAATGCAGTACAATGGATCAAGCAGTCTCATTAGCTGCGAGAAGCAGACGATTCGAATCGAGTTTTTATCCTTGCAAGGTAAACCTAAACACACGACATGCAGGGGCACTCCGTCCCCACACACATCAACCGTCCCCATCGATTCCCCGTCAGTAGATCAGGGCTCACCGCCTTGGCGTACAATGCCCCACTGACCCCGACTGGCCGTCGTGCAGTGACCGCACTTGTACCCACCATAACCGGAATGGGAGACCTCGTCTCAGGACGCGTGAGGGGATATGTCCACTGCCGGGTTCACTCAGGTACTAGGCTTACCGATCTACCATATTTCTCGGCATGTGCTTAGTACGTTCAAACGCTTGACACAGGTATCCGCACGTTAATCCTTATTCCATTTTCCCATCTCGTAAACAACCAATCCCCATGGATTGTTGTCCACCAACTAGTATCATGACAGTATAAAAGTGGGTACAATCAATTTCCTGATCTCGCGCGAGTGCTAGAAAAATCACCCGTCTTCTACCGAGATCCTAATTAAGTAAAGCAACTACTCGACCTGTCATACTAGTATTCATCTCAAAAGGATTCCTGAGATCATGCAACTAGGGTTTCAAACAATTCCTACACCTAAGTGCACAAGCAATCCTACAATCATTAAGTGAAGTAAAATAGTATAAATAACAGGTTATGCATAAAACCGGGGCTTGCCTTCCAAAGCAGTGGCAGGCAGGTCCTCTGGTGCAGGCCCGGGTGCTGGATCTGGGGCTACCTCCTTAGCAGCTCCTTGCTCCGGCACAAGGATGTACTCTCCGTCAGCAAGATTACAGTCTATCGAATGCAATGAACATGTATGTCATGATTATGCAAAATTTAAGAACATTAAGCTAAAGAAACTAGCCAAGAAGTAATTTAGGGTTTCTTAGTCATGCGGGGCTTCTAGTGGTATATAGATAGACTTATTACCCTTTAGACTTAGGTTTCACTTTAGGATAACATAGTGGAATTTGCATTGTCTTTATAGAATTTAGTAGATCGTTTTACAAAGGTTTTAGTATGACCTTAAATTCCCTTATCCATTTTCCTTTCTTTAATTTCCATTTAGGGTTTCTAGTGTAGGTTGAACTATAACAGGGTTTTAATAATTTCCAAAAATTCTGTAAAAATTACAGTGGTTTGTCACTGGCCATTCTAGCTTGTTTTAAAAATTTGAGGCTTAAAGTATAAAAGTTAGGCTTTAAACAAAAATAACAAAGTTAGGCAAAAAGGGCCACTTTACACTACACCTCTTAGTTAGGGGTAGGTTCTGTCCTAAAGGTTATTTTTGTTGGCATCCTCTGGTAATAATAGGCCTCTGTGCTAAAAATCACAGAAAACTAAGGGGTGGTTATTTAGTTATGCTTTTCTTAAGTTTAATGCCCAAAAGGCACTTTCTACTACATTATTATTTGAAAAATGTCAAACAGCAGATTTCATATTTTTCCTAAGTTCTCTCTAATAAAACAATAGTCATCCCAAAGGTGGGGGTGCTTTTACCTTGGGGTCATTTTTGTAGGGTTTTTCTAAGTTATCCTTGTTTTAATAAAATAAAAGATATCCTACTTTATTTGTACTAAACCAGGGTATGATATATTTTTCCAGTGAACTATATTGAATAAATAACCTAACAAAAATAGAAGTACTCTCTGGTTCATTAATTAAGTTGCATTTTCTATTTTCCTTATCCTTAAGCATATTATAAAATAAAGGGTAAAATCTATCCTAATGTAGTGGACAGAGGTGTTTAACATTTTTAACTAGGTCAGTAGGTAGATAATAACTTCTCTAAATTTTTCTAACCTTAGTTAAATAATACAACCATTTTTCTTGCTATTATTAAGCTTTTGGTTCAAACTGTAATTAAATCAGGACCTTACATTTTTCTATAGTACTTATGGGGTTTTATATTTTTCTTAGACATGTTACATTATTTAGAGTCTGGCAAAATTAGTTTGACCAAATTTGGGTAAACCAAACAGAAGTTATGAGTTTTTAAAGTTTCTGTTTGAATTTAAATCAGGTTTTAATTAAGTTTTTCTGAAAGAGTAGTTTGCGCCAAGGTCCCTAGTTTTAAACCGAATCAAACCTCGCAGATCTAGCCTCGGGCCACTATTCACTCGGGTCATTGACTTTTCACTTAACCCCCTGACTTTCTCTCCCTCTCACCCGCAGTCCTTCCCTCAACTGAAACAGTAGCCGCGGGAAAGGAAAGGGTGGCGCGGCTTACCGGCGGCGAGGGAGGTCCGGCGAGGTGGTCGGTGATGTTCAGGAGGTCGCGACGGTCACGTCGATGTGCGGGTCGGCGCCAGAGGTGGTAGGAGCTCCCCTGGCCACGAACACAGGCGGCGGGGATCGATGGCGGCGCCTGCTCCGGCCAAACCACGGCAGTAGAGTTCAATTAATGGGCACGAGGAGCTTCACGGGGTGACACAGAGGCCATGCGCGCAATGAATCGGGAAATGGTGAAGGGGTTTACCCGGTCCACGTGCGCCGACGAGTTCTTGAACTCCGGTGAGCGCGATTTGGCTTCTCCGGTGACGCGGGCCCTCGGTTCAAGCTTGAGCAAGGCTCACGGTCTCACCAGGAAGCTATCTGGGGGCCTGAATCGAACAGAGGGGGACTGGAGAGGGGTTGGCCACGGCGGTGGCTCTTGGTCGGCACTGGCGGGCTGCGGGGAGGTCGCCGGAGGCAATGGCTGGCTCGGGCGAGTCCGGCGAGGTACGGAGGAAGCAATGGGGAAGGCAACCGAGCGCTGGGGCGGGTTTTATAGGCGCGGACGCGGCCGGGGCGTCGGTTCGACCGTTTGGCGCGACGTGGGCACGCGGGGCGCGCGCGGGCGTGCCCTGGCGAGCTCAGAGCGCGTCGAACACGTGGCGCGTTGCTTCTGCCCGTGTTCTTCGCTCTGCTGAGCGGCCAGGCGTACGAATCTTGCCCTACCGCCTGTGGGAGATCTCTTCCCTGCACCTAGAGCTACCTAGTTCATGTGAGTTCCAAGAGTAGATGTGGTCTGGTTGAGGAGATATGGTAGCGCCAAGTCTTGTCTGTCTGCCCTGTGCAAACCGAGACAAAACCAGTGCCAACTCGTGTCAAATGGTTTTGGCTGGGGTTCAAACTTTTCCAGGGCATTCTAGGGTTCATTTGGCGCCACTTTGTCCATTAGGTCGACAGGTTTTGAAGAGGGGGTCAAGGTGAACAGGTGGGATCTTTGCTCAAGGGTTGATTTTTGACTTAGGCAAAATCTGAATTTCTCCCTTGTGTTCAACCTTTGGTGATCTTTTTAGGACCTTTCTGAAAACTTTCTGGGGGTACTTCCTTACTATTAATTGTAGGTTATTAAGTGTACTACAACTTTTATATTTGGCCCAAACCATGATCATAAGGTTTACATGATCTTTTGATCATGGCTTCAATTAGGGTTCCCATTGCCCATGGGGGTTTTGCTTTAGGGTTTTGGGAGATCCCCACTTAGATGTGCATGATAAGCTAGGGCATGACATTCAAGGTGGATTACACTTGCTTAGGACCTAGAATTCCAAGTTTGGTATACTTTGCCCAATTCAGTCTTCATGTGATAATGGGTAAAAGGGGTAACCCTGGGATGGACACCCTGAGTAACACCTGGGGTGTTACAGCCCTCCCCCTTAAAGGAATCTCGCCCCAAGATTTAGGTAGAGTCCCTTGGAGGGTGCTTGAAGGTGTGCTGGTGTTGTTTTTCCTTTATACTTAAGTTTCTCTTGTTAACTGCTCTTCGAATGTCATCCTCTTTGCAACTTCAGAAGGAAGCCCTTCTTAAGTTAAATCCACAACTTAGACTATCCTTGTTAGCTACGTTTTTCTCATAAGTGGATTCAAAGGGCAGGTGGGGGGGTTCTGGGGTTACGTACCGACTCCTTTGGGCAGAAAGTCGGGGAAGCGAGAGCGCAGAAAATCCTCAGTCTCCCATGTAGCTTCTTCTGCTGAATGGTGACTCCACTGAACCTTGTACATTCTGACCGACCTTGCCCGAGTTGATCTTTCCTTTTGATCTAATACCTTGACGGGGTACTCTTGGTAAGACAAGTCTGGTTCTATCTCAATGTCTGGCTCCGGTAGTACTTCAGTGGGTAGACGAACGCATTTCCGCAGCTGAGACACATGGAACACATTATGAACTGCTGACATGTGAGGTGGCAATTCTACTTGATAGGCCACGGGCCCACAACTTGCCTTGATCTCATAGGGTCCAATGTAGCGAGGAGCTAACTTGCCCTTGATCCCGAATCTCTGGACACCCTTGGTGGGTGATACCTTAAGGTAGACATGATCTCCCACCACAAACTGTAGAGGCTTCCGCCTCCTATCATGATAGCTCCTTTGCCTGGCCTGAGCAGCTTCTAAGTTCTTGGTAATAACCCTGACCTTTGCCTCTGCCTCGAGTACCAAGTCTGGTCCAAAAATTTCCCTTTCTCCTGCTTGAGACCAGTTTAGTGGTGTCCTGCACCTTCTCCCATACAAAGCCTCAAAAGGTGCCATCTTCAGACTGGATTGGTAGCTGTTATTGTACGAAAACTCTGCCAAAGACAGACACTTGTCCCAATCCTTCCCGTAGTGTAGTGCACATGCTCGCAACATGTCTTCCAAAATCTGATTCACCCTTTCGGTCTGGCCATCTGTTTGTGGGTGATATGCTGAGCTTCGGATTACTTGGGTTCCAAGTGATTCTTGCAGTTTTTCCCAAAAGCGTGCCACAAACAGTGCTCCTCTGTCAGATATAATGGTCTTGGGAATACCATGCAATCTCACTATCTGATCAACATAAATTTCAGCATACTTCTCTGTCTTGTGGGTGGTGTGCACTGGCAAGAAATGAGCAGTCTTGGTCAACCTGTCCACGATAACCCAAATAGAATCATGGTGCCTGGAGGTATTGGGTAATCCCACTATGAAGTCCATGCAAATGTCCTCCCATTTCCAAGATGGTATGGGAAGGGGTTGTAAAGGGCCTGCTGCCTTCAAGTGACTAGCCTTTATTCTCTGGCAAGTATCACACTCGGATATGTACTTGGCAATTTCTCTTTTCATTCTAGTCCACCAATATAAAGATCTGAGGTCATGGTACATCTTGGTGCTACCAGGGTGCATGGAGAATTTGGAAAGGTGAGCTTCATCTAGTATCTTCTTTCTGAGCTCAGGGTCCTTAGGAACAACCAATCGATCTCCAAACCATAGAATTCCCTTGCTGTCCTGTCGGAAACACTTGTATTTCTCTGCCTTTTGCCTGATCATAACCTTGATAACCTGAACACCCTTATCCTCAACCTGTGCCATAACTATCAGCTCTTGCAATGTGGGCTCCACCGAGATATAGCTTAGGTTACCCGAATAAACAACTTCCAGGCTCAGCTTGCACAACTTATCACACAGGGTGGTAACTCCTACATCCATGCTCACACAATTGCACTGGGCCTTTCTGCTCAAGGCATCTGCCACAACATTTGCCTTCCCTGGGTGGTAATGCACTTCTAAATCATAATCCTTGATCAACTCTAACCATCTCCTTTGCCTCATGTTCAGATCTGCCTGAGTGAAAATGTACTTGAGACTCTTGTGATCAGTGTAGATGTTACAGTGAGCTCCCATCAAGTAGTGTCTCCATATCTTAAGAGCATGAACTACAGCTGCCAATTCTAGATCATGTGTAGGGTAGTTCTGCTCATGGGGCCTGAGTGCCCGGGAAGCATAAGCAATCACTCTGTTCTCTTGCATCAAGACACATCCCAAACCAGTACCAGAAGCATCACAATAGACTTCAAATGGCTTGGTGTTGTCATGTTGAGCTAGCACTGGGGCTGTTGTCAAATGTTGCCTCAAGGTATGAAAGGCACCTTCACACTTTTGGCTCCACTCAAATTTGACTCCCTTCTTCAACAGTTCAGTCATTGGCTTGGCAATTCTGGAGAAATCCGGAATAAATCGTCGATAATACCCTGCCAATCCCAGAAAACTCCGAATCTGCTTCACTGTAGTCGGGGGTTTCCAATCCATCACTTCCTGCACCTTCTCAGGATCAACTGATATCCCATCCTGAGAAATTGTATGACCCAAGAATTTAATCTCCCTCAGCCAGAACTCACACTTAGACAACTTAGCATAAAGATGATGATCACGCAGTCGCTGAAGCACAATGTGCAGGTGCTCAGTATGTTCGTCCTCATTCTTGGAATAGACCAGAATATCATCAATGAAAACGACCACGAACTTGTCCAATTCTGGCATAAACACTGAGTTCATCAGGTACATGAAATAAGCCGGGGCATTGGTCAGCCCAAAAGACATCACCAGAAACTCATATAGTCCATATCTGGTAGAGAAAGCCGTCTTGGGAATATCGCTGGCACGGATCTTGATCTGATGGTATCCCGAGCGAAGGTCTATCTTGGAGAATACTTTGGCTCCAACCAACTGATCAAACAGAACATCAATGCGGGGCAGTGGGTATTTGTTCTTGATAGTCACCGCATTGAGAGGGCGGTAATCAACACACATCCTCAAACTCTCGTCCTTTTTCTTCACAAATGAAGCTGGACATCCCCATGGTGAAGTGCTTGGACGAATAAACCCCTTGTCCAACAATTCTTGCAATTGTTTCTTCAATTCTGCCAATTCCGCGGGAGGCATCCTATAGGGTCTCTTGGAGATAGGAGCAGTCCCGGGTTGCAATTCGATTGCGAACTCAATGTCTCGGTCAGGTGGCATCCCTGGCAATTCGTCCGGAAAAACATCCGGGTAGTCACGGACCACTGGGATCTTTTCCACTGGGGATTCTATCATGACAAAGGCACAAGACCGGGTACAACCCTGGTCAGGCAAATATAGTGTGGTTCCACCACAAGTTGGTGAGTGCACCTCAATGGCTCTAGCTGCAATATCTATCACAGCCTGATTTCTGGTCAACCAATCAGTTCCCAATATAATATCCACACTCTCCAAACCCAAAATGAGAAGGTTGGTTTTAATTATCAGACTACCAAACTTTATAGGCACATTCTTGTTAATTTGATAAGTGGCAACCCTGCCTCCTGGGGTTGAAATTGTGATACCTCCATTGGTGTGGTGAAAAGGCAATTGGCACTTGGCACTAAATTTTGCGCTGATAAAACTATGCGATGCACCAGAATCAAATAGAATAATAGCAGGATAATTCAAAACGGTAAAGATACCAGTCATGACGGGTGCTCCCTCTGGAATATCAGCCATGGTGGTGAAGTTCAGCCTGCCCTGCCTCACTTGCACCTTCTGCCTCTTGCCTTGGTTCTGATTAGCATTCTGCCCCTGCCTCTGCTGGTTCCTGGGGCAATTCTTGGCATAATGCCCAGTGTTGCCACAAGTGAAGCATCGGTTGTCATTTGCCTGGCGGTACTGCTGCTGCTGGTTATTCCTCTGAGCTGGAAACTGGTTGCGGTTGGGTGCCTGCTGCTGCTGCTGAGGTCGGATTACCCATCGCCCTTGCTGCTGCTGGGGTCCCCTGCCCTGGGTGTCGGACACAATTCTGAAGCGCTGTGGCTGAGCTGAAGGTCCTGCCACAGGGGTCTTCCTCTTCTTCTCTGCCTGTCTAGCTGTAATACAGTCCTCTTGGGAGATAGCCATGTTGACCAACTCATTATAGCTGTTGGCCCTGACGGTGTTGAGACGATCCCGGAGCTTAGTGCTGAGCCCCCTCCTGAACCTATCCCTCTTCTTCTCATCTGTATCTGCATGGTATCCAGCATACTGGCACAAGTCATTAAAGGCCTGGGCATACTGCAACACTGTCCTGTTGCCCTGAGTGAGTGCCAAGAACTCATTGAGTTTCCGGTCCATGATCCCGGCAGGTATATGGTATCCTCTAAAAGCTGCCTTAAACTCTCTCCACTCCACCTCTCGGTCCTCTGGCTGCATAGCAAGAAAATGATCCCACCAAGTCCTTGCAGGTCCGCGAAGCTGCTGGGTGGCGAACCTGACTTTGGTGATCTCTGAGCAAACTCCATGGAGTAGTGGGAATTTGGATTCCACCACTCGCAGCCATACATCTGCGTCAAGTGGGTCCTCTGCCCTTGTGAATAGTGGAGGCTAGGTGCTGAGGAATTCCTGATAGGTGGCCGCCGCGGGGTGACGCTGGTGGTCCCCACCACCATAATGCTGAGGTGGTGGCTGACGTTGAGCCAGCTGCCTTAGGATCTCATTCTGCTGAGCCATGAGCTCCTGCAGAGTGGGAGGTGGTGGTGGCGGTGGAGGAACGCGCTCGTTCTGGCCACGACGCTGCCTCCCGGCCATCTGAAAAACCACATACTTACTTAACACCACAGTTCCAATTTCAAGATTTTATCATGGGGAAAAAGTTAAAACAGCATGATAGATTCCGACTTCAACAAAAGGGATTTTGAGAGGCATAAATTTTTCCTTCCAAAAATTTAAACTGATAATAGCATCCATCAAACAAGCTCCCAAGAGGGTTTATCACGGTTACATCAAATTGTTCCAAAATGACTCAACTCTACCTAGCCTAGTACCCCAAGGGTGCAAAAGCTAAGCTAGCTGCGAGGAGTCCGACTGTCCAACTTCTAAGCCTACCCTAGACACCTAGTGAGCGAACGAAGCAACACTAGACTCGGGGGAAGGTGGTCTTCCCGAGCCAGCGGTGTCCACACTGGAGGCAGGCTCATCTCCTCCCTCAATGTCGACGTCCTCGTTGGCCTCCTGGTCCTGGATCTCCTGGTGATGCATGTCCAGGTGCTCGTTAGCCTCAGCAAGCTGCTGCTGAGTGTTAATGAGCTGATCCTCGAGGACCTCGATGGTGTTCTCCCTGGTACCTACCAGCTCTTCCAACTCCTGAATATCAGTGGATAGCTGCTCCACCTGCAAGTCCTTCTCCACCATTTCCTGAGATAGGTCAACCACGAGCTCCTCTCTGTTATCCAGCGTGATCTTTGTTGCCTCCAGCAGTGCCATCAGGTGGGACATTGCCTCACCGCGCATCACCTGCAGACGGTACAGAGCATTCATGCACCGTACTGTCAAATGCGCAGTCTGACCTGGGTAGATGGCCCAGATATCCTTGGCATGCTCCACCCGATCCTTCCACATTGGGTCGTCCTCCTTGTCAGCGGGGAACAAGCCAATGGGGTGGGTAGCCAGCTCCAAGGGATGGAATCCGCAGAAGGTAGTCAATCCATGCAGAGCGATCGCCTCGATCGTGTCCTCTGCCCGGTATCCAAAAGACTCGGAGTCCAAGGAACGCCAGCCGGGCTGCAGGGGATGAGGCTCCAAGGTCATCCTCACCCGACAGCGAGGCACTCGGTGCTTCTCGAACTGCTGCACCGCGTACTGAGGGGGTGTCGTGTATCCAGCCCCCTGAAGTACCTCCCACAAAATGCGGGGAAAGCCCTCTCGTGCAAGTCCGTCAGTGTGGGTCAGTGCATTTCCGTCATCGGAGGATCCGTGGGAAGTCATCTGTGTACGGTTAAGCGTAAGTAAAAGAAAAAGAATTATAAAAAGAACAAGGAGAAGTAAAACTCAGTCTTTCTCTAGTTAAGTAGAAAGGCATTAGGGTTGTTATCTTGTTTTTAAGTCCTTACCCAGTTATCCATTTGCTTAATCATGAATGCATGCATGCGCGTCCTGAACGACCTCACAACAAGATAAAAGGAATAGGGAGGAACTCCCATCCTGTAAAAGTGGCCTGTAGGGCCTAGTTACTTAGCCACCTAGCTACCATTCTATTAACCTAAGGCTTCACGTCCTAGGTCTATCCTGTTCGTCCTACTATCTATCCAACCTTGTTTCTATCGAGTTTTATTTAGAAATTTTGATGGTATTTATATTTTATTGTTTCCTCTGTGGTGGTACAAGCTCCGATACCAGCTGTGGCGGAACTGCCCGAATTATTCCGACTTAAGTGCCTAAGCCCTGCCTTAGAGGCTAGACCACACTTAAATGGGAATAACCCGTCAATCCCTCGGATCTAGTCCGACACGGCCATTGACAGGATCAAGTACCACAATCTCACTCGATGGTGAGTCACAGAGCAAATACAATAAAGCATAAAACCATACATGTCAGAGTATTAAGTTATTACATCACCATCATCATCATCGGAGTTTTTGCAAAAGTAACCATCATTGTTTGAAGTGCAGCAGAATAAAACTAACGATAATTAAACAGAGAGATGGGGAAGCCTGTCCCATCACTCCTCATGCTCCTCCTCAGCCGAGGTAGGGTCCCACTCAACAGTCCAACCTGGTGGCAAGGTGGACGGCCAAGTTATCCCAGCAACCATCTCCTCTAGAGAACCTGTAAAAAATTATGCCACAAGCAAGGCTGAGAATACTAATACTCAGCTAGACTTACCCGGTGTGAGGAGTCTACTCCTCTACCTCTAGACATGCAGCTGTTTGGCTGTGGGGTTTGGTTGCCAAAAGCACTAGCTGAGTTTCTAAATCAAGAATTTAACTTAGTCAAGATTAAGTGTGACTCTCTTAAGGCTAAAGTGGACTATCTATTCATTCATGGTAGCAAGCATTATTAGCAATCAACATCTTATCTCAACTCATCAGACTTCCACTTATTACTCAATGCAGTACAATGGATCAAGCAGTCTCATTAGCTGCGAGAAGCAGACGATTCGAATCGAGTTTTTATCCTTGCAAGGTAAACCTAAACACACGACATGCAGGGGCACTCCGTCCCCACACACATCAACCGTCCCCATCGATTCCCCGTCAGCAGATCAGGGCTCACCGCCTTGGCGTACAATGCCCCACTGACCCCGACTGGCCGTCGTGTAGTGACCGCACTTGTACCCACCATAACCGGAATGGGAGACCTCGTCTCAGGACGCGTGAGGGGATATGTCCACTGCCGGGTTCACTCAGGTACTAGGCTTACCGATCTACCATATTTCTCGGCATGTGCTTAGTACGTTCAAACGCTTGACACAGGTATCCGCACGTTAATCCTTATTCCATTTTCCCATCTCGTAAACAACCAATCCCCATGGATTGTTGTCCACCAACTAGTATCATGACAGTATAAAAGTGGGTACAATCAATTTCCTGATCTCGCGCGAGTGCTAGAAAAATCACTCGTCTTCTACCGAGATCCTAATTAAGTAAAGCAACTACTCGACCTGTCATACTAGTATTCATCTCAAAAGGATTCCTGAGATCATGCAACTAGGGTTTCAAACAATTCCTACACCTAAGTGCACAAGCAATCCTACAATCATTAAGTGAAGTAAAATAGTATAAATAACAGGTTATGCATAAAACCGGGGCTTGCCTTCCAAAGCAGTGGCAGGCAGGTCCTCTGGTGCAGGCCCGGGTGCTGGATCTGGGGCTACCTCCTGAGCAGCTCCTTGCTCCGGCACAAGGATGTACTCTCCGTCAGCAAGATTACAGTCTATCGAATGCAATGAACATGTATGTCATGATTATGCAAAATTTAAGAACATTAAGCTAAAGAAACTAGCCAAGAAGTAATTTAGGGTTTCTTAGTCATGCGGGGCTTCTAGTGGTATATAGATAGACTTATTACCCTTTAGACTTAGGTTTTACTTTAGGATAACATAGTGGAATTTGCATTGTCTTTATAGAATTTAGTAGATCGTTTTACAAAGGTTTTAGTATGACCTTAAATTCCCTTATCCATTTTCCTTTCTTTAATTTCCATTTAGGGTTTCTAGTGTAGGTTGAACTATAACAGGGTTTTAATAATTTCCAAAAATTCTGTAAAAATTACAGTGGTTTGTCACTGGCTATTCTAGCTTGTTTTAAAAATTTGAGGCTTAAAGTATAAAAGTTAGGCTTTAAACAAAAATAACAAAGTTAGGCAAAAAGGGCCACTTTACACTACACCTCTTAGTTAGGGGTAGGTTCTGTCCTAAAGGTTATTTTTGTTGGCATCCTCTGGTAATAATAGGCCTCTGTGCTAAAAATCACAGAAAACTAAGGGGTGGTTATTTAGTTATGCTTTTCTTAAGTTTAATGCCCAAAAGGCACTTTCTACTACATTATTATTTGAAAAATGTCAAACAACAGATTTCATATTTTTCCTAAGTTCTCTCTAATAAAACAATAGTCATCCCAAGGGTGGGGGTGCTTTTACCTTGGGGTCATTTTTGTAGGGTTTTTCTAAGTTATCCTTGTTTTAATAAAATAAAAGATATCCTACTTAATTTGTACTAAACCAGGGTATGATATATTTTTCCAGTGAACTATATTGAATAAGTAACCTAACAAAAATAGAAGTACTCTCTGGTTCATTAATTAAGTTGCATTTTCTATTTTCCTTATCCTTAAGCATATTATAGAATAAAGGGTAAAATCTATCCTAATATAGTGGACAGAGGTGTTTAACATTTTTAACTAGGTCAGTAGGTAGATAATAACTTCTCTAAATTTTTCTAACCTTAGTTAAATAATACAACCATTTTTCTTGCTATTATTAAGCTTTTGGTTCAAACTGTAATTAAATCAGGACCTTACATTTTTCTATAGTACTTATGGGGTTTTATATTTTTCTTAGACATGTTACATTATTTAGAGTCTGGCAAAATTAGTTTGACCAAATTTGGGTAAACCAAACAGAAGTTATGGGTTTTTAAAGTTTCTGTTTGAATTTAAATCAGGTTTTAATTAAGTTTTTCTGAAAGAGTAGTTTGCGCCAAGGTCCCTAGGTTTAAACCGAATCAAACCTCGCAGATCTACCCTCGGGCCACTATTCACTCGGGTCATTGACTTTTCACTTAACCCCCTGACTTTCTCTCCCTCTCACCCGCAGTCCTTCCCTCAACTGAAACAGTAGCCGCGGGAAAGGAAAGGGTGGCGCGGCTTACCGGCGGCGAGGGAGGTCCGGCGAGGTGGTCGGTGATGTTCAGGAGGTCGCGACGGTCACGTCGATGTGCGGGTCGGCGCTAGAGGTGGTAGGAGCTCCCCTGGCCACGAACACAGGCGGCGGGGATCGACGGCGGCGCCTGCTCCGGCCAAACCACGGCGGTAGAGTTCAATTAATGGGCACGAGGAGCTTCACGGGGTGACACAGAGGCCATGCGCGCAATGAATCGGGAAATGGTGAAGGGGTTTACCCGGTCCACGTGCGCCGGCGAGTTCTTGAACTCCGGTGAGCGCGATTTGGCTTCTCCGGTGACGCGGGCCCTCGGTTCAAGCTTGAGCAAGGCTCACGGTCTCACCAGGAAGCTATCTGGGGGCCTGAATCGAACGGAGGGGGACTGGAGAGGGGTTGGCCACGGCGGTGGCTCTTGGTCGGCACTGGCGGGCTGCGGGGAGGTCGCCGGAGGCAATGGCTGGCTCGGGCGAGTCCGGCGAGGTACGGAGGAAGCAATGGGGAAGGCAACCGAGCGCTGGGGCGGGTTTTATAGGCGCGGACGCGGCCGGGGCGTCGGTTCGACCGTTTGGCGCGACGTGGGCACGCGGGGCGCGCGCGGGCGTGCCCTGGCGAGCTCAGAGCCCGTCGAACACGTGGCGCGTTGCTTCTGCCCGTGTTCTTCGCTCTGCTGAGCGGCTAGGCGTACGAATCTTGCCCTACCGCCTGTGGGAGATCTCTTCCCTGCACCTAGAGCTACCTAGTTCATGTGAGTTCCAAGAGTAGATGTGGTCTGGTTGAGGAGATATGGTAGCGCCAAGTCTTGTCTGTCTGCCCTGTGCAAACCGAGACAAAACCAGTGCCAACTCGTGTCAAATGGTTTTGGCTGGGGTTCAAACTTTTCCAGGGCATTCTAGGGTTCATTTGGCGCCACTTTGTCCATTAGGTCGACAGGTTTTGAAGAGGGGGTCAAGGTGAACAGGTGGGATCTTTGCTCAAGGGTTGATTTTTGACTTAGGCAAAATCTGAATTTCTCCCTTGTGTTCAACCTTTGGTGATCTTTTTAGGACCTTTCTGAAAACTTTCTGGGGGTACTTCCTTACTATTAATTGTAGGTTATTAAGTGTACTACAACTTTTATATTTGGCCCAAACCATGATCATAAGGTTTACATGATCTTTTGATCATGGCTTCAATTAGGGTTCCCATTGCCCATGGGGGTTTTGCTTTAGGGTTTTGGGAGATCCCCACTTAGATGTGCATGATAAGCTAGGGCATGACATTCAAGGTGGATTACACTTGCTTAGGACCTAGAATTCCAAGTTTGGTATACTTTGCCCAATTCAGTCTTCATGTGATAATGGGTAAAA
Source organism: Zea mays (assembly GCF_902167145.1). Classification (NCBI taxonomy): domain Eukaryota; kingdom Viridiplantae; phylum Streptophyta; class Magnoliopsida; order Poales; family Poaceae; genus Zea; species Zea mays. The sequence goes on along the minus strand of NC_050102.1, from coordinate 89,491,540 downwards.
GGGGTAACCCTGGGATGGACACCCTGAGTAACACCTGGGGTGTTACACTCGCCCTCGCGCTCGACCCATCTGGGCTGGGGCACGCGGCGACACTCACTCGTCGGCCCGAGGGACCCCCCGGTCTCGAAACGCCGACAGTTGGCGCGCCAGGTAGGGGCCTGCTGCGTGTTGACGAAAAGCTTCCCGTCAAGCTCCAAATGGGCAGTCTCCAGCAACCTCTCTAGCCCGGGATGGTGCTCCGTTTCGGGAGTCTGGAGTTCATGTCCTTCGACGGCAGCTACGACATGATACTCCTTCCACCGCCGTGCGACAACGACAATGGCGGCCGACAGCCCGCCCGCCGGCGGCGGAATCGACGACGTCTTCCCCGCGTGGTGGGAGAACAACATTCGAGCTCACCCAGTCCTCTCCCCCATCGATGGAGGAGGAGGCGGGGCAACCAAGGCCATGCAGGAGGCAGCGCCTCGTCGGCTGTCGAGCGAGTCGATAGCGCCGGCACCCCAACGAGGGGCGCACCGGACATCGACCTCGCGTTTGAGACGAAGACGAGCACCGTCTCCCCGCGACACGCCAATCCCGAGCAAGCGGACGACGCCAGCGCGCTCGCGGAGAGCTTGCTGGACGTCACCCTCGTACCTGAGACGACGGCGCAGTCAGTCCCCGACGTGACTTCATCGCCGCTCGTCGACCAAAAGGTACCGAATTCCCATCCTACGTCATTTGGATTCAGCCTCAACCCGCCTAGCGATCTCGCTTTGGCGGACGCTCTCGTAGGGGCGAGTCCAAACCCTCTGGGGTTTTGCATGTGGTCTCCTTGGGACCGGCTGACGGACGTCTCGACCTACGGGCCCTCTGGGTCCGAGGAAGACGACGAGCCCAGCATCTGTTGGGATTTCTCTGGACTTGGCAACCCCAGTGCCATGCGGGACTTTATGACCGCATGTGACTACTGCCTCTCCGGCCGTTCCGACGGTAGCCGCAGCCTCGACAACGAGGACTGCGGCCCAAGCCGCGAATGTTTCCACGTCGATCTAGGGGGTCCCTTCGAAGGCAATCTTCTCGGCATGCCGGAGGACGGTGATCCCCCTAGGCCGGTGCCCCGCGTTGACATCCCACGGGAGCTAGCTGTGGTCCCCGTTCCGGCGGGGGGTCACGGCCCACAGCTCGAGCAAATCCGCGGGGTGTAGGCCAGGCTCGACGAGGGAGCAGGAGCGCTTGAGCCGATCCGCCGGGACGTCGGGCAGGCATGGGCGAACCAACCCCCGGCCGGAGAAATACGTCATCTGCCCCAGGGTCTCCAGCACCGCGTCGCCGACGACATCAGAGTCAGGCCACCACCCGCATCTAGTGGGGTCGGCCAGAACCTGGCTGCAGCAGCGATGCTCCTCCGCGCGATGTCGGAGCCATCCACCACCGAGGGTCGGCGAATCCAGGGGGAGCTCAAGAATCTCCTGGAAGGCGCCGCGGTCCGACGGGCCGAGAGCTCTGCCTCCCGAAGGCAGGGATATCCCTTGGAACCCCATGCCGCGACTTCCCGATTCATGCGGGAAGCCTCGGTCTACACCGGGCGCACGCGCAACACCGCGCCTGCGGCCCCGGGCCGCCTCGGCAACGAGCACCATCATCGCGACCGTCGGGCCCACCTCGACGAGAGGGTGCGCCGAGGCTATCACCCCAGGCGTGGGGGACGCTACGACAGCGGGGAGGATCTGAGAGCACCTAGAGGGGGGGGGGTGAATAGGTGATCCTGTAAAAACTTAACTTATAGCCACAAAAACTTGTTAGAGGTTAGCACAATAATTGCCAAGTGGCTAAAGAGAAGATCTTGCACAATACGACAATTACAGAGAATTCAACACAGAGGAGACACGGTGATTTATCCCGTGGTTCGGCCAAGTACAAAACTTGCCTACTCCACGTTGTGGCGTCCCAACGGACGAGGGTTGCAATCAACCCCTCTCAAGCGGTCCAAGGACCCACTTGAATACCACAGTATTTTGCCTTGCTTATCTTTATCCCACTTGCGAGGAATCTCCACAAATTGGAGTCTCTCGCCCTTACACTTAAGATTCACAAAGAAGCACGGAGTAAGGGAGGGAAGCAACACACACAAATCCACAGCGAAACGCGCACACACACGGGCAAGATTCGAGCTCAAAGACTATCTCACAGTTTCTCACAAGAACAGAGCTCGAATCACTTAGAATCACAAATGGATGCGCAAAGACTGAGTGTGGATGATCAAGAATGCTCAAGAGTTGCTTGGTGTTCTCCTCCATGCGCCTAGGGGTCCCTTTTATAGCCCCAAGGCAGCTAGGAGCCGTTGAGAACAAATCTGGAAGGCCATCTTTGCCTTCTGTCGTCGGGCGCACCGGACAGTCTGGTGCACACCGGACAGTGTCCGGTGCCCGATTCCTTTCCTTAAATGGCGAAGCCGACCGTTGCAGATGCGGGAGCCGTTGGCGCACCGGACATGTCCGGTGCACACCGGACAGTCCGGTGCCCCCTTCCGACCGTTGGCTCGGCCACGTGTCCTGCGCTGATCGCGCGGCCGACCGTTGGTCCTGGCCGACCGTTGGCTCACCGGACAGTCCGGTGCACACCGGACAGTCCGGTGAATTTTAGCCGTACGCCGTCAGCAAATTCCCGAGAGCGGCCTCTTCGGCCGAGATAGCCTGGCGCACCGGACACTGTCCGGTGCACCACCGGACAGTCCGGTGCCCCAGACCGAAACAGCCTGTTGGCTGTACACAGCCAACTTTCTTCTCTTCTTCTTCTTCCTGTTTCTAATACTTAGACAAGTATATTAGTACACAAAACCAATGTACTAAGACTTAGAAACATACCTTTGCTGAAGATTTGCACTTTGTTCATCCATGGGCATTGATTCACATTGAAGCACTTGTGTTGACACTCAATCACCAAAATACTTAGAAATGGCCCAAGGGCACATTTCCCTTTCAATCTCCCCCTTTTTGGTGATTTATGCCAACACAACATAAAGCAGATAGAACAAGTGCAAAATCACTTCAAATAAAAACTCAAATTTGTTTTGATTCATTGTTGGCATATATGGATCATCCTTTGCTACCACTTGGTTTGTTTTTGCAAATCAAACTCAAATCTCTATCTCTAAGTCAAACACACATGTTGAAGCATAAAGAGAGTCATTCCAAAAGAGATTGATCAAAGATTTCAAAAACTCCCCCTATTTCCCATAATCAACACTTCTCCCCACAAGAAGCCAACTTTTGACAATAGAGACAATACGAGATAATAAAAGCCTTTTGACACAACAAAAACTCTATTCTACTATTTTCAAAATCTCTCAAGTGGTAGCTGATCCATTTATTACTTTGGCCTTTATTTTCTCCCCCTTTGGCATGAAGCACCAAAACGGGATCAATCTTGGCCTTTTAACCCCATTGCCTCACCAAAGTCTTCAATTAAGAGCAAATGGCAATAAGATTTCATGAGATGAACTTGGAATTAGTTACCCTCTCATCGGAGTGCAGTGGAAGTCTTTCATGGTCCAAGTCCACCTTTTCCCTTTCAATCCTCCTTCGAGACTAAATTATCAAACTCAAGCACATGGTTAGTCTCAAAGGGTCAAGTTGTAACACATCTCCCCCTAGACATGTGCATCAATTTGCAACGGACTTGTGAGGTCCAGGGAGTGTTTGGACAACTTGAGCACCATAATAAGCAACAAAATGCAAAAAGGAACATGATCAAAAGCATAAGTACATGTATGCTACAATTCAATCCAGGTTCCACGAATCTATGACATTTAGCTCACTACGCAACCTGCAAAAGGTCTTCTCATCTAGAGGCTTAGTGAAGATATCGGCTAGCTGGTTCTCGGTGCTAACATGAAACACTTCGATATCTCCCTTTTGCTAGTGGTCTCTCAAAAAGTGATGCCGGATGTCTATGTGCTTTGTGCGGCTGTGCTCAACAGGATTCTCCGCCATGCGGATAGCACTCTCATTGTCACATAGGAGTGGGACTTTGCTCAGATTGTAGCCAAAGTCCCGGAGGGTTTGCCTCATCCAAAGTAGTTGCGCGCAACACTGACCTGCGGCAACGTACTCGGCCTCAGCGGTGGATAGGGCAACGGATGTTTGTTTCTTAGAGTTCCATGACACCAGGGACCTTCCTAAGAATTGGCACGTCCCCGATGTACTCTTCCTATCGACCTTACATCCAGCATAGTCGGAGTCTGAGTATCCAACTAAGTCAAAGGTAGACCCCTTTGGATACCAGAGCCCGAAGCAAGGCGTAGCAACCAAATATCTAAGAATTCGCTTCACCGCCACTAAGTGACACTCCTTAGGTTCGGATTGAAATCTAGCACACATGCATACGCTAAGCATAATATCCGGTCTACTAGCACATAAGTAAAGCAAAGAACCTATCATTGACCGGTATGCTTTTTGATCAACGGACTTACCTCCTTTGTTGAGGTCGGTGTGTCCGTCGGTCCCCATCGGAGTCTTTGCGGGCTTGGCGTCCTTCATCCCAAACCGTTTTAGCAGATCTTGCGTGTACTTCGTTTGGGAGATGAAGGTGCCGTCCTTGAGTTGCTTCACTTGGAACCCAAGGAAGTAGTTCAACTCGCCCATCATCGACATCTCGAATTTCTGTGTCATCACCCTGCTAAACTCTTCACAAGACTTTTGGTTAGTAGAACCAAATATTATGTCATCGACATAAATTTGGCACACAAACAAATCACCATCACATGTCTTTGTAAAAAGAGTTGGATCGGCTTTCCCAACCTTGAAAGCATTAGCAATTAAAAAGTCTCTAAGGCATTCATACCATGCTCTTGGGGCTTGCTTAAGTCCATAGAGCGCCTTAGAGAGCTTACACACGTGGTCGGGGTACCGTTCATCCACGAAGCCAGGGGGTTGCTCCACGTACACTTCCTCCTTGATTGGCCCGTTGAGGAAAGCGCTCTTCACATCCATTTGGTACAACCTGAAAGAATGGTGAGCGGCATATGCTAGCAGGATACGAATGGACTCTAGCCTAGCTACAGGAGCGAAAGTCTCCTCAAAGTCCAAACCTGCGACTTGGGCATAACCTTTTGCCACAAGTCGAGCCTTGTTCCTCGTCACCACCCCGTGCTCGTCCTGTTTGTTGCGGAACACCCACTTGGTTCCCACAACATTTTGCTTCGGACGAGGCACCAGTGTCCAAACTTCATTGCGCTTGAAGTTGTTGAGCTCCTCCTGCATGGCCAATACCCAATCCGGATCTAGCAAGGCCTCCTCTACCCTGAAAGCCTCAATAGAAGAGACAAAGGAGTAATGCTCACAAAAATTAACTAATCGAGATCGAGTAGTTACTCCCTTGCTAATGTCACCCAGAATTTGATCGACGGGATGATCCCTTTGAATCATCGCTCGAACTTGGGTTGGAGGTGCCGGTTGCGCTTCTTCCTCCATCACTTGATCATCTTGTGCTCCCCCTTGATCAAGCGCCTCCACTTGAGGTACCTGTTCGTCATCTTCGGTTGGGGAATGCACCATAGTTGAGGAAGAAGGTTGATCTCGTTCATCTTGTTCCTGTGGCCGTACTTCTCCAATCGCCATGGTCCGTATAGCGGCTGTCGGAACATCTTCTTCATCTACATCATCACAATCAACAACTTGCTCTCTTGGGGAGCCATTAGTCTCATCAAATACAACGTCGCTAGAGACTTCAACCAAACCCGATGATTTGTTGAAGACTCTATACGCCTTTGTATTTGAGTCATAACCTAACAAAAACCCTTCTACAGCTTTGGGAGCAAACTTAGAATTTCTACCTTTCTTCACTAGAATGTAGCACTTGCTCCCAAATACACGAAAGTAAGATACATTGGGTTTGTTACCGGTTAGAAGCTCATACGAAGTCTTCTTGAGGAGGCGATGAAGGTAGACCCTGTTGATGGCGTGGCAAGCCGTGTTCACGGCTTCCGACCAGAAACACTCGGGGGTCTTGAATTCTCCAAGCATTGTCCTCGCCATATCGATTAGCGTCCTGTTCTTCCTCTCTACCACACCATTTTGCTGTGGTGTGTAGGGAGCGGAGAATTCGTGCTTGATCCCTTCCTCCTCAAGGAATTCCTCTACTTGAAGGTTCTTGAATTCGGACCCGTTGTCGCTCCTTATCTTCTTCACCTTGAGCTCAAACTCATTTTGAGCTCTCCTGAGGAAGCGCTTGAGGGTCCCTTGGGTTTCAGACTTATCCTGCAAAAAGAACACCCAAGTGAAGCGGGAAAAATCATCAACAATAACTAAACCATACTTACTCCCTCCTATGCTCAGATAGGCGACAGGTCCGAAGAGGTCCATATGCAGCAGCTCCAGGGGTCTTGAAGTGGTCATCACGTTCTTGCTGTGATGTGCTCCTCCCACTTGTTTACCTGCTTGACAAGCTGCACAAGGTCTATCTTTTTCGAAATGCACGTTAGTCAAACCTATCACGTGTTCTCCCTTTAGAAGCTTGTGAAGGTTCTTCATCCCCACATGTGCTAAGCGGCGATGCCACAGCCAGCCCATGCTAGTCTTAGCTATTAAGCATGCATCTAGACCGGCCTCTTCTTTTGCAAAATCAACTAAATAAAGTTTGCCGTCTAATACACCCTTAAAAGCTAGTGAACCATCACTTCTTCTAAAGACAGACACATCTACATTTGTAAATAGACAGTTATACCCCATATGACATAATTGACTAACAGATAGCAAATTATATCCAAGACTCTCTACTAAAAACACATTAGAGATAGAATGCTCATTAGAAATCACAATTTTACCTAACCCTTTTACCTTGCCTTGATTCCCATCACCGAATATAATTGAATCTTGGGAATCCTTATTCTTGACGTAGGAGGTGAACATCTTCTTCTCCCCCGTCATATGGTTTGTGCATCCGCTATCAATAATCCAGCTTGAACCCCCGGATGCATAAACCTGCAAGGCAAATTTAGGCTTGGGACTTAGGTACCCAACTCATGTTGGGTCCTACAAGGTTAGCACAAATATTCTTAGGGACCCAAATGCAAGTTTTATCTCCCTTGCATCTTGCCCCTAACTTTCTAGCAACAATTTTCTTATCCTTTCTACAAATAGCAAAGGAAGCATTTAGAGCACAATAAATTTCGGAAGGTTCATTTACTACTTTCCTAGGAGCATTATGAACTACATTTCTCCTAGGCATTTGGTGAACAACATTTCTTCTAAACACATTTCTACCATGCATAACATGAGAACTAGAAGCAGTCATAGCATAAGAGTCATAAGCATGTGAATCAAAAACATCATTACTTCTAAAAGCATTTCTAGAGTATCTCCTATCATAGTACATGAAAGCATGATTCTTCTTAACACTATTAGCCATAGGAGCCTTCCCTTTCTCCTTGGTGGAGATAGGAGTCTTATGGCTTGTTAAGTTCTTGGCTTCTCTCTTGAAGCCAAGACCATCCTTAATTGAGGGGTGTCTACCCACTGTGTAGGCATCCCTTGCAAATTTTATTTTATCAACTTCACTCTTGCTAGTCTTAAGTTGAGCATTAAGACTAGCCACTTCATCATTTAGTTTTGAAATTGAAACTAAGTGTTCACTACAAGCATTAACATCAAAATCCTTACACCTAGTGCAAATTGTAATATTTTCAACATACGAGTTACTTGCTACTTCTAGTTTAGCAGTTAAATCGTTAATTTCACCTTTTAAAGAAGAAATGATTTCATTACAAGTAGAAAGTTCACAAGAAAGTATTCCATTTCTTTTAACTTCTAGAGCAAGTGAATTTTGTGCACTAACAAATTTATCATGTTCTTCATATAAGAGGTCTTCTTGTTTCTCTAAGGTTCTATCCTTTTCATTTAGGGCATCGATCAACTCATTAATCTTATCTATCTTAGTTCTATCCAATCCCTTGAATAAACTAGAGTAATCAATTTCATCCTCACTAGATTCATCATCACTAGAAGACTCATAAGTATTAGCATTACGAGTGATTACCTTCTTTTCCCTTGCCATGAGGCAAGTGTGATGCTCATTGGGGAAGAGAGCCGATTTGTTGAAGGCAGTGGCGGCGAGTCCTTCGTCGTCGGAGTCGGACGAAGAGCAATCCGAATCCCACTCCTTTCCAAGGTGTGCTTCGCCTTTGGCCTTCTTGTAAGCCTTCTTGTTCTCTTTCTTCCCATTTTTCCCTTGCTCCTGGTCACTATCATTTTCGGGACAGTTAGCAATAAAATGACCAAGCTTACCGCATTTGAAGCATGATCGCTTTCCCTTGGTCTTGGCCTTGCTTGGCTGTCCCTTTCGACCTTTTAGCGCCGTCTTGAATCTCTTGATGATGAGAGCCATCTCTTCATCATTGAGCCCGGCCGCCTCAACTTGCGCCACCTTGCTAGGAAGCGACTCCTTGCTCCTCGTTGCCTTTAAAGCAATGGGTTGAGGCTCATGGAGTGGACCGTTCAATGCGTCGTCGACGTATCTTGCCTCCTTGATCATCATCCGCCCGCTCACGAATTTTCCAAGTACTTCCTCGGGCGTCATCATCGTGTACCTGGGATTCTCACGAATATTGTTCACGAGATGAGGATCAAGAACGGTAAAGGACCTGAGCATTAGGCGGACGACGTCGTGATCCGTCCAACGTGTGCTTCCGTAGCTCCTTATTTTGTTGATAAGAGTCTTGAGCCGGTTGTAAGTTTGAGTTGGCTCCTCTCCCCTTATCATGGCGAATCGTCCAAGCTCGCCCTCCACCAACTCCATCTTGGTGAGCATGGTGATGTCGTTCCCCTCGTGAGAGATCTTGAGGGTGTCCCATATCTGCTTGGCATTGTCCAAGCCACTCACCTTATTGTACTCTTCCCTGCACAAAGACGCTAAGAGAACAGTAGTAGCTTGTGCATTTCTATGAATTTGTTCATTTATAAGCATAGGACTATCCGAGCTATCAAATTTCATTCCATTCTCCACAATCTCCCATATGCTTGGATGGAGAGAGAATAAGTGACTACGCATTTTGTGACTCCAAAATCCGTAGTCCTCCCCATCGAAGTGTGGAGGTTTGCCAAGAGGAATGGAAAGCAAATGCGAATTCGAACTATGTTGAATACGAGAATAATCAAATGAAAAGTTCGAATTGACCGTCTTTTTGTAGTCGTTGTCATCATCCTTTTGGGAAGAAGTAGACTCATCACTATCGTCGTAGTAGATGATCTCCTTTATGCGCCTTGTCTTCTTCTTCTTCCCTTCCTTCCGTCTATGCCCCGAGCCGGAGTCGGTAGGCTTGTCGTCCTTCGGCTCGTTGACGAAGGATTCCTTCTCTTTGTCGTTGATCACGATTCCCTTCCCCTTAGGATCCATCTCTTCGGGCGGTAAGTCCCTTTGTGAAGAGAATGGCTCCGATACCAATTGAGAGCACCTAGAGGGGGGGTGAATAGGTGATCCTGTAAAAACTTAACTTATAGCCACAAAAACTTGTTAGAGGTTAGCACAATAATTGCCAAGTGGCTAAAGAGAAGATCTTGCACAATACGACAATTACAGAGAATTCAACACAGAGGAGACACGGTGATTTATCCCGTGGTTCGGCCAAGTACAAAACTTGCCTACTCCACGTTGTGGCGTCCCAACGGACGAGGGTTGCAATCAACCCCTCTCAAGCGGTCCAAGGACCCACTTGAATACCACAGTATTTTGCCTTGCTTATCTTTATCCCACTTGCGAGGAATCTCCACAAATTGGAGTCTCTCGCCCTTACACTTAAGATTCACAAAGAAGCACGGAGTAAGGGAGGGAAGCAACACACACAAATCCACAGCGAAACGCGCACACACACGGGCAAGATTCGAGCTCAAAGACTATCTCACAGTTTCTCACAAGAACAGAGCTCGAATCACTTAGAATCACAAATGGATGCGCAAAGACTGAGTGTGGATGATCAAGAATGCTCAAGAGTTGCTTGGTGTTCTCCTCCATGCGCCTAGGGGTCCCTTTTATAGCCCCAAGGCAGCTAGGAGCCGTTGAGAACAAATCTGGAAGGCCATCTTTGCCTTCTGTCGTCGGGCGCACCGGACAGTCTGGTGCACACCGGACAGTGTCCGGTGCCCGATTCCTTTCCTTAAATGGCGAAGCCGACCGTTGCAGATGCGGGAGCCGTTGGCGCACCGGACATGTCCGGTGCACACCGGACAGTCCGGTGCCCCCTTCCGACCGTTGGCTCGGCCACGTGTCCTGCGCTGATCGCGCGGCCGACCGTTGGTCCTGGCCGACCGTTGGCTCACCGGACAGTCCGGTGCACACCGGACAGTCCGGTGAATTTTAGCCGTACGCCGTCAGCAAATTCCCGAGAGCGGCCTCTTCGGCCGAGATAGCCTGGCGCACCGGACACTGTCCGGTGCACCACCGGACAGTCCGGTGCCCCAGACCGAAACAGCCTGTTGGCTGTACACAGCCAACTTTCTTCTCTTCTTCTTCTTCCTGTTTCTAATACTTAGACAAGTATATTAGTACACAAAACCAATGTACTAAGACTTAGAAACATACCTTTGCTGAAGATTTGCACTTTGTTCATCCATGGGCATTGATTCACATTGAAGCACTTGTGTTGACACTCAATCACCAAAATACTTAGAAATGGCCCAAGGGCACATTTCCCTTTCAGGATCGGAGTCCCTCGCCCAAACCGCTCGGTCCGCAGGCCTTCAGCCGGGCCATCCGACGGGCACCATTCCCGACCCGGTTCCGACCCCCGACTACTATCACAAAGTACTCGGGGGAGACGAAACCGGAACTGTGGCTCGCGGACTACCGCCTGGCCTGCCAACTGGGTGGAACGGACGACGACAACCTCATCATCCGCAACCTCCCCCTGTTCCTCTCCGACACCGCTCGCGCCTGGTTGGAGCACCTGCCTCCGGGGCAGATCTCCAACTGGGACGACCTAGTCCAAGCTTTCGCCGGCAATTTCCAGGGCACGTACGTGCGCCCCGGGAATTCCTGGGACCTCCGAAGCTGCCAGCAGCAGCCGGGAGAGTCCCTCCGGGACTACATCCGGCGATTCTCGAAGCAGCGCACCGAGCTGCCCAACATCACCGACTCGGATGTCATCGGCGCGTTCCTCGCCGGCACCACCTGCCGCGACCTGGTGAGCAAGTTGGGTCGCAAGACCCCCACCAGGGCGAGCGAGCTGATGGACATCGCCACCAAGTTCGCCTCTGGCCAGGAGGCGGTCGAGGCCATCTTCCGAAAGGACAAGCAGCCCCAGGGCCGCCCATTGGAAGATGCTCCCGAGGCGTCTACTCAGCGCGGCGCCAAGAAGAAAGGCAGGAAGAAGTCGCAAGCGAAACGCGACGCTGCCAACGCGGACCTTGTCGCTGCCGCCGAGTACAAGAACCCTCGGAAGCCCCCCGGAGGTGCCAACCTCTTCGACAAGATGCTCAAGGAGCCGTGCCCCTATCTTTAGGAGCCCGTCAAGCACACCCTTGAGGAGTGCGTCATGCTTCGGCGCCACTTCCATAGGGCCGGGCCACCCGCGGAGGGTGGCAGGGCCCGCGGCGACGACAAGAAGGAAGATCACCAAGCGGGAGAGTTCCCCGAGGTCCACGACTGCTTCATGATCTACGGTGGGCATGCGGCGAATCCCTCGGCTCGGCATCGCAAGCAAGAGCGCCGGGAGGTCTGCTCGGTGAAGGTGGCGACGCCAGTCTACCTAGACTAGTCCGACAAGCCCATCACCTTCGACCAAGCTGACCACCCCGACCACGTGCCGAGCCCGGGGAAATACCCGCTCGTCGTCGACCCCGTCATCGGAGACGTCAGGCTCACCAAGGTCCTTATGGACGGGGGCAGCAGCCTCAACATCATCTACGCCGAGACCCTCAGGCTCTTGCGCGTCGATCTGTCCTCCGTCCGAGCAGGCGCTGCGCCCTTCCACGGGATCATTCCCGGGAAGAGCGTCCAGCCCCTCGGGCGACTCGACCTTCCCGTCTGCTTCGGAACGCCCTCCAACTTCCGAAGGGAGACCCTGACGTTCGAGGTGGTCGGGTTCCGAGGAACCTACCACGCGGTACTGGGGAGGCCATGCTACGCGAAGTTTATGGCCGTCCCCAACTACACCTACCTGAAGCTCAAGATGCCGGGCCCCAACGGGGTCATCACCGTCGGCCCCACGTACAAGCACGCATTCGAATGCGACGTGGAGTGCGTGGAGTACGCCGAGGCCCTCGCCGAGTCCGAGGCCCTCATCGCCGACCTGGAAAGCCTCTCCAAAGAGGTGCCAGACGTGAAGCGTCATGCCGGCAATTTCGAGCCAGTGGAGATGGTCAAGGCCGTCCCCCTCGACCCTAGCGGCGACGCCTCCAAGCAGATCCGGATCGGCTCTGGGCTCGACCCTAAACAGGAAGCAGTGCTCGTCGACTTTCTCCGCGCAAACACCGACGTCTTCGCGTGGAGTCCCTCGGACATGCCCGGCATACCGAGGGATGTCGCCGAGCACTCGCTGGATATTCGGGCCGGAGCCCGACCCGTCAAGCAGCCTCTGCGCTGATTCGACGAGGAGAAGCGCAGAGTAATAGGCGAGGAGATCCACAAGCTAATGGCAGCAGGGTTCATCAAAGAGGTATTCCATCCCGAATGGCTTGCCAACCCTGTGCTTGTGAGAAAGAAAGGGGGGAAATGGCGGATGTGTGTAGACTACACTGGTCTCAACAAAGCATGTCCGAAGGTTCCCTACCCTCTGCCTCGCATCGATCAAATCGTGGATTCCACTGCTGGGTGCGAAACCCTGTCTTTCCTCGATGCCTACTCAGGGTATCACCAAATCAGGATGAAAGACTCCGACTAGCTCGCGACTTCTTTCATCACGCCCTTCGGCATGTACTGCTACGTCACCATGCCGTTCGGCTTGAGGAATGTGGGTGCGACGTACCAGCGGTGCATGAACCATGTGTTCGGCGAACACATTGGCCGCATGGTCGAGGCCTACGTCGATGACATCGTAGTCAAGACGAGGAAAGCTTCCGACCTCCTTTCCGACCTTGAAGTGACATTCCGATGTCTCAAGGCGAAAGGCGTCAAGCTCAATCCCGAGAAGTGTGTCTTCGGGGTCCCCCGAGGCATGCTCTTGGGGTTTATCGTCTCCGAGCGGGGCATCGAAGCCAACCCGGAGAAGATCGCAGCCATCACCAGTGTGGGGCCCATCAAGGACTTAAAAGGCGTACAGAGGGTCATGGGATGTCTCGCGGCTCTAAGCCGCTTCATCTCACGCCTCGGCGAAAGAGGTCTGCCTTTGTACCGCCTCTTAAGGAAGGCCGAGTGCTTCACTTGGACCCCTGAGGCCGAGGAAGCTCTCGGGAACCTAAAGGCGCTCCTCACAAAGGTGCCTATCTTGGTGCCTCCAGCTGTCGGAGAAGCCCTCTTGGTCTACGTCGCCGCGACCACTCAGGTGGTTAGCGCCGCGATTGTGGTCGAGAGGCAAGAAGAGGGGCATGCATTGCCCGTTCAGAGGCCAGTTTACTTCGTCAGCGAAGTACTGTCCGAAACCAAGATCCACTACCCACAAGTTCAGAAGCTGTTGTATGCGGTGATTCTGACACGGCGAAAGTTGTGACACTACTTCGAGTCTCATCCGGTAACTGTGGTGTCATCCTTCCCCCTGGGGGAGATCATCCAGTGCCGAGAGGCCTCGAGCAGGATCGCAAAGTGGGCGGTGGAAATCATGGGTGAGACAATCTCGTTCTCCCCTCGGAAGGCCATCAAGTCCCAGGTCTTGGCGGACTTCATAGCCGAATGGGTCGACACCCAGCTACCGACGGCTCCGATCCAACCGGAGCTTTGGACCATGTTTTTCGACGGGTCGCTGATGAAGACGGGAGCCGGCGCGGGCCTACTCTTCATCTCGCCCCTCGGGAAACACCTACGCTATGTGCTACGCCTCCATTTCCCGGCGTCCAACAATGTGGCTGAGTATGAGGCTCTGGTCAATGGGTTGCGGATCGCGATCGAGCTAGGGGTCCGGCGCCTCGACGCCCGCGGTGACTCGTAGCTCGTCATCGACCAAGTCATGAAGAACTCCCACTGCCGCGACCCGAAGATGGAGGCCTACTGCGATGAGGTTTGGCGCCTGGAAGACAAGTTCTACGGGCTCGAGCTCAACCACATCGCTCGGCGCTACAACGAGACTGTGGACGATCTGGCAAAAATAGCCTCGGGGCGAACAACGGTTCCCCCGGACGTCTTCTCCCGGGATCTGCATCAACCCTTCGTCAAGATCGACGACACGCCCGAGCCTGAGGCGCCCTCGGCCCAGTCCGAGGTACCCTCGGTCCAGCCCGAGGTACCCTCGGCACAGCCCGAGGCACCCTCGGCCTCCGAGGGTGAGGCACTGCGTGTCGAAGAGGAGCAGAGCAGGGCCACACCTGATCGAAATTGGTAGACCCCGTACCTGCAATATCTCCGCCAAGGAGAGCTACCCCTCGACCGAGCCGAGGCTCGGCGGGTAGCGCGACGCGCCAAGTCGTTCGTCTTGCTGGGCGATGAGGAGGAGCTCTACCACCGCAGCCCCTCAGGCGTCCTCCAGCGATGCATCTCCGTCGCTGAAGGTCAGGAACTCCTGTGAGAAATACACTCGGGGGCTTGCGGCCATCACGCAGCACCTCGAGCCCTTGTCGGGAATGCTTTCCGACAAGGATTCTACTGGCCGACGGCGGTGGCCGACGCCACTAGAATCGTCCGCACCTGCGAAGGGTGTCAATTCTATGCGAAGCAGACCCACCTGCCCGCTCAGGCTCTGCAGACGATACGCATCACCTGGCCCTTTGCTGTGTGGGGTCTGGACCTCGTCGGCCCCTTGCAGAAGGCGCCCGGGGGCTACACGCACCTGCTGGTTGCCATCGACAAATTCTCCAAATGGATCGAGGTCCGACCTCTGAACAGCATCAGGTCCGAGCAGGCGGTGGCGTTCTTCACCAACATCATCCATCGCTTCGGGGTCCCGAACTCCATCATCACCGACAACGGCACCCAGTTCACTGGCAGAAAATTCTTGGACTTCTGCGAGGATCACCACATCCGGGTGGACTGGGCCGCCGTGGCTCATCCCATGTCAAATGGGCAAGTAGAGCGTGCCAACGGCATGATTCTACAAGGGCTCAAGCCTCGGATTTACAACGACCTCAACAAGTTCGGCAAGCGATGGATGAAGGAACTCCCCTCGGTGGTCTGGAGCCTGAGGACCACGCCGAGCCGAGCCACGGGTTTCACGCCGTTCTTCCTAGTCTACGGGGCCAAGGCCGTCTTGCCCACAGACCTGGAATACGGCTCCCCGAGGACGAGGGCCTACAGCGATCAAAGCAACCAAGCCAGCCGAGAAGACTCGCTGGACCAGCTGGAAGAGGCTCGGGACAAGGCCTTACTACACTCGGCGCGGTACCAGCAGTCCCTGCGACGCTACCACGCCCGAGGGGTCCGGCCCCGAGACCTCCAGGTGGGCGACCTGGTGCTTCGGCTGCGACAAGACCCCCGAGGGAGGCACAAGCTCACGCCCCCCTGGGAGGGACCGTTCGTCATCGCCAAGGTTCTGAAGCCCGGAACGTACAAGCTGGCCAACAGCCAAGGCGAGGTCTACGGCAACGCTTGGAACATCCAACAACTACGTCGCTTCTACCCTTAAAATATTTTCAAGTCGTTCATATACCTCACACCCACGCAAAGTTTAGTCATCAAGGAAGGGTCGGCCTCGCCTCGGCAAAGCCCGACCCTCCCTCGGGGGCTAAAAGGGGGGGAACCCCCTCTGCGTTGAAATTTTCCTCGAAAAAAAAGATCTCTTCTGCCAGAATATCTTTCGTGCTTTCTGACTACTTCGAAAAGTGGATCCTAGAAACGACGGAGTACACGTAAGCAGCCAAGGCTGACCGAGCCGAGGGACTCCTACGCCTCCGGGATACGGATACCTCACTCATCACCTTCTGCGATAAGTAACTCGCGTTCGGATAAAGTGATTCCGCGGACCGAACAAGTCTTCACGTTCGGAAGCTCTTCTGCCAAAGCGATCCTTCGAGCCTTCTCGACTGAGTCGGTGACAGGGCCTCATGGACAGGTGAAGGTACGCGTAAGCGGCAAGGCCGACCGAGCCGAGGGACTCCCACGCCTTCGGGATACGGATACCTCACTCATCACCTTCCGCGAGAAGCAACTCTCGCTCGCACAAACATCCCTGTTACCAACAAAAAAGTCCAGATACTTGAAACAAGAGGAAAAGAGACGCAGCTTTACAACACAGCGAGGGTGTGTGTTCTGGCCTCGGCGGCCGCAGAAGGCACACGCTACAAGACACTCTGATCCTGTAGGCTCGGGTCTTGACGCTGGAAGGGGGCAGTAGCACCCTCGGCATCGACAACACCTTCAGCAAGGTCCGACCTAGCCTCGGACGGCGACGCGGTCCGAGGATCTCCACTCTGAAGGACAACGTCATCGCCACGCCCGGGCAATCGCTGCCAGGGACTTCTTCGGGAATCCGGCCTGAGCAGGCGGCTCGGCCGGTTACCCCTGGGGCCTCGGCCAACCATCTTCCAAGGGCGCCAGCCCGACCCGAGGCCTTGGCTGGTCAACTCCGGCGTCGGTCCCGCTAACGGACAACCCGGCTAGGCTCCGGCCAACCAGGTTTCATTTTCGAGCCAACTTCGTCTCTGTTCATACTGATATCGCTACCCCTGGCCTCGGCTCGTCGAAGAGCCCCTTTAACTAAGCTAGAGGAGCCTCAGACAACAAGGCCGACCGAGCCGAGGGACTCCTACGCCTCCGGGATACGGATACCTCACTCGTCACCTTGACACGGGGCGACTCATGCTTGGTGAAGCGGTTCAGATAATCAACAGGCGAGTCTTAGTGCTCGAAAATGAGGAAAAAACACGGCTCCGTGCCAAAATTACATACATGTTCAGGCCTCGACAGCCATAATGAACAAAAACACTGGCATTCAAAGTGCCATTACAAATGGAGCTCCGGTTCCCCCTCCGCAGGTACGAACAACCCCACTCCATGGGGAAGGGCCTGCGGAGCAACAGAAGACCGACGAACGGCGCGCCGTCACCCGCTCCAGCAGCAGCGACGACGACGACTTCTGCTCCGGGGGGCCGAACAACGGCAACACTGACCTCAGGGCGGATGCTGCTGCCAGGAGGCCCCCGCCCATGCCCAAACTCGTGAGGCAAGGACGGGCAGAAGGCCGTAGAGTTGGAGGTCGGTCCGTGGCCGGCCCTGGCTACCTCGCCGGCGGAGGAAACTCTTCCAGCTGCCGTGGCAGACGCCGGTGCCACGAGCGGCTCCGAAGCCACTCGCGTCCGAGAGCCGGGCGCGGTGCAGCTGCCGGCGCCACGGACGACGACCGCCCTTCCCTCCGATCACTGAGTGAAGGAGCAGGCCGCCGCCCACGCGGGGGCCGACCCCAACTCGGCACACTCCCCTCCCCAGCCCTGGTGATGAAAATCCTTGAGGCTGAGGGAGGGGCCGAGGCCGCAGCCCGGCTCGCTTTCCCCCACCATCAAGCTGGAGGTCACCATCTTGGGTGACCGCCAGCGGAGGGGTGCAGCTGGGCTGCAAGATGAAAATCCTTGAAGCCGAACGATGGCTGAAAGGTACCAACTCCCACGGAGTTGCGTTCCTCCAACGATGAGGCGAAAAGACGGCGGGTATCCCCCATACGGGGGCTTGGAAGGTGGAAAGACACGATGCATAAGGGAGCGCGAAGACATGGTCGCCTTCCGAAGGGGGTCATCCTCCTTTTAAAGGCAACTCTCCCTACTTGCGCCCCCAACTGTCACAGGCTGAGTCTTCTCCAACACGCTCCAAGGCCCTCCCCTGCGGCGCGGGGGCTGGGTCCCGCATGTCATGCAAGCCGGCTCAGAGCAGAAGAAGCCAAACCGCCGCGCGCGGTGCACACGACCGCCCAGCGGTTACAAGTGACCCTCCACTTCTGCCTAGACCAACGGGCGAAAGGGGGCGAGTAGCCATGCAGGCGGCATCCAACCGCGCCAAGTGGGCGTGCTCCTTCGACTCCCAACACGCCCAGCCTGGAGGCCCAGGCCCACGCGTCACGCAACCGGCGCGCCGGATGCTTCATGCAAGCAACTGCCCCGCCACTCGCGCCACCACCGCGCCACCTCGATTGCGGAACCAATACCGTGACTCGAGGCGACCCAGCGCACGACCCGGCAGCGCCAGCCTGGCACGGCGGTCAATGCGGCCAAAAGTGGGCCGGCAGTAATGACGGTGGCAGGCGGGCGGGAGCTGCGGTCACGTCGTCAGCCAAGCTCACGTCCCATCTGGGGGCAGCAAGAGAACCCCCTCTCACGGCGTGAAGACAACACGCCCGTGATCCGTTCCTCGAACGGCTCGCGCACGCGCGACGGCCGCCCCGCCAACCACTCGCCCCGTCGCATTAACTCCGCGGCAGGACATGCGGCGCTTCTGGCAGGAAAAGCGGGCGACGCTTCGCCTTCGTCGAAATAACCGCGCCAAAAAAGGTACGCCGCGTCGTTCGATTTCGTATCCTTTTCCTTTTTTCCTCTTTCTCTCTCTCTTGCAACAGGGACCGGGAAAGGGGGATACCCCGAAAAGGATCCTTCCCCGTGAAGGAACCGGGCTCTGAGCCTCCCTACTGATCAGAGGTTCGAAGGCTGGCCCCCCGAAGGGTTCGATAGCCGCCTCAGATCGCGTGGGCCCTACACCCACTACTGGTCAGAGGTTCGAAGGCCGCCCCCCGAAGGGTTCCACGACCGCCTCAGGCTACTCGGGCTCCGCGCCCATTACTGATCAGGGGTTCGAAGGCTGGCCCCCGAAGGGTTCACAGCCGCCTCAGACGCCGAGCGAGGGATGACCAGGGGTACGTTCGATACATAACCAAGGCTCGGGCTGCGCTCCCGAGGTACCCTAGGACATTTCCGAGACCAGCGGGAGCGATCTTGTAACGGAATCCCATCGGAGGGAGGCATCGAGCCCTCGGACCCTGTCGCCAGGGGGCCGGGTCCGGCAGATCACCCGCAGGTACTTTTGGGCGTGCCTCTGGGCCCCTAGCCGACCCCTAACGAACGGGGCACGGGCGTCCACTCGGATTACCCGCTTGCAGCTCACCGGAGACACCATGTTCGGCGCCCATCGAGGGCAACATGGCGCTTTCCCCCCCTCCTCCTTGCGAAAAGGCGACGCAGGGGCGTATGCAAAAAGCCGAGTTTGTCCCTGATCGCCCTCTCGCCCTGTGCAGAGGCTCGGGGGCTGCTCTCGCAAACCCGGCTCCGGCCGAACCGTTGACAGCGTCGACATACCAGCCCGAGAACTTGGGACCCGACCGTACACCCGGGCTACGGCCAGCTCGCATGAGGGAACACCAGACCAGCCGAAGCATTACGCAAGGCATTAAGACCTCGAAGGAGTGAAACCACTCCTCCGAGGCCTCGGGGGCTACACCCGGCGGGTGCGCTCGCGCGCACCCACCGGAACAAAATGCAACCGAGAAAAGCTGGTCCCCTTGCAAAAAAGTGCGACGAAATCCTCCAAGCGAGTGCTAACACTCCCTTCGAGGCTCGGGGGCTACTGTCGGGGACCATAATTAGGGGTACCCTCAAGACTCCTAATTCTCAGCTGGTAACCCCCATCAGCATAAAGCTGCTAAGGCCTGATGGGTGCGATTAAGCCAGAGATCAGTCCATTCGAGCGACTCGATCACGCCTCGCCCGAGCCTAGCCTCGGACAAGGGCAGCCGACCCCGGAGGATTTCCGTCTCGCCCGAGGCCCCCCCTCCGACGGCGAACATATCTCCGGCTCGCCCGAGGCCCTGCCTTCGCTAAGAAGCAACCCTGACTAAATCGCCGCACCGACCGACCAAGTCGCAGGAGCATTTAATGCAAAGGTGGCCTGACACCCTTATCCTGGCATGCGCCCCCCGGCAGAGCCGAAGTGACCGCCGTCACTTCGCCGCTCCACTGACCGGCCTGACAGAAGGACAGCGCCGCCTGCGCCGCGCCGACTGCAGTGCCACTTGACAGAGTGAGGCTGACAGGCAGTCAGGTCCTGCAGAAGGCACCACAGGAAACTCCGCTCCGCCCGACCCAGGGCTCGGACTCAGGCTAAGTCCCGGAAGACGGCGAACTCTGCTCCACCCGACCCAGGGCTCGGACTCGGGCTAAGTCCCGGAAGACGGCGAACTCCGCTCTGCCCGACCCAGGGCTCGGACTCGGGCTAAGTCCCGGAAGACGGCGAACTCCGCTCCGCCCGACCCCAGGGCTCGGACTCCGCCCTGGCCTTAGACGACGACCTCCGCCTCGCCCGACCAGGGGCTCGGACTCGGCCTCGGCCATGGAAGACAGACTCGACCTCAGCTTCGGAGGAGCTTCCACCTCGCCCAGCCTAGGGCGCAGACCAGCCACGTCAACGGGAGGCGCCATCATCACCCTACCCCGAGCTGACTCGGGCCGCAGGGAACAAGACCGGCGTCCCATCTGGCTAGCTCCGCCGGATAGGCAATGATGGCGTCCCACATGCTCTGTGACGACGGCGGCTCTCAGCCCCCTTACGGAAGCAAGAGGACGTCAGCAAGGACCCAACCGCTCCGACAGCTGTCCCTCCGCCAGGCTCCATCGCTCCTCCGACGGCCACGACATCACACCAGCTGGGTGCCAAAATCTCTCCGGCTGCCACGACGGCATGTACTTAGGGCGCTAGCTCTCCCCCGCTAGACACGTAGCACTCTGCTACACTCCCATTGTACGCCTGGATCCTCTCCTTACGCCTATAAAAGGAAGGACCAAGGCCCTCTTAGAGAGGGTTGGCCGCGCGGGGACGAGGACGAGACAGGCGCTCTCTTGGGGCCGCTCGCTTCCCTCTCCCGCGTGGACGCTTGTAACCCCCTACTGCAAGCGCACCCGACCTGGGCGTGGGACGAACACGAAGGCCGCGGGATTCCCACCTCTCTCACGCCGGTCTCCGACCGCCTCGCTTCTCCCCCCTTCGCGCTCGCCCTCGCGCTCGACCCATCTGGGCTGGGGCACGCGGCGACACTCACTCGTCGGCCCGAGGGACCCCCGGTCTCGAAACGCCGACAGAATCGTTTCTCGACAACGAGCTCAGGGAAGGTGTTTTTCGGACCTTCGGCTCCCTGAAGCCTAAGAGACTTTTTTCATGGATCAAGCTCGTTACGAAAAATGATCTAGCACCGCGAAGGGGCTACTGTTGGGACCATGCTTCGTCGCCGAAGGTCCTGCAGGAAGAAACAGCTTCGGCTGAAGCTGTCCGCATGTGATGACCGAAGGTTCCTCTCCATGAAGCTTCGGAATTACAAACTGACTTAAAAATAGAATGACCGTTTAGTCCATAAATATTTGAGTCGTTGTTGTAAATTTTTATGAGGGGCATGATTGTAATTCCTCACAGGCTATGTCCTGTGCCTATAAATAGTGAACAGTACTCCTTTACTGTTCACGAATTCCTGTAATTGCAATCGCGCCAATCGGGAATTAATCTTTGTCAAGGCAGAGGTATAAATGTATTTAGTACTTGAATACATTAAATGGAGATAATATAAAAGTGATGTTGTTCATTTATAATTTATTTGTCTTTAATGCTTCATATTTCGTATTATTTTATATAATCTACTAGAGTTCAATTACGAAGATTTAACCTTCGTAATTGTATCGTTTTTAACCTTCGTCCGAAGTTCATTAATCCTTAAAGGAATAATGCTTCATTGGACGAAGGGCATTAACATTTAACATTTTATGTTGCCTTGTTCTTAATTCATAGCATTTGAGAACGAGTCTCCAACAGGAGCCACACGTGGCGTGAAGGGAGCCAAGCCGCGTGGGGGAGGCAAGCTCGATCCGATGGGCACACTCGTCGGTCCAAGTGATGGGTCGTTGGGTCCATCACTCTAGGTTACACACACATACACACACACACACACATATATATATATATGTTGGGGGCCTTATATGCCAAAGATCACTCGTTTAACCATTTACTTCAGCACAAACTAGTGTATTTCAGAAATCTCTACTGATGGACCAAGCGAATGATCAACCAGGAAGGTGTGCAAAAGAAGCTTCGCGCATGCGCACAAGTGAAAGGCGCAAGCCAAAGTCGATAGCTTCGGCGATAGTGGAGGAACTTTGGGTGCAGGCCAAAGAAGAAGGCGACGAAGGCCTGAACCCACACAACCGAAGATGGAGAAAATATGTTACTGCCCTAATGGCACTTGTAAACAATGAGGGCACGATTATAATCCTATACTAAGTCGGTTCATCTCCCCTATAAATAGATGATAATACCCCGCATAAAATGCCCTTAGCCAGGTGCTACAGCTTCATCTAGCTCAGCCTCTGAAACACCTCCGTGCTATCTTGCATCAAGAAGCCGAATGTACGATTGTAAACTCATTTTGTATGTGAAGAGAAATAAGATGATAAGGCACATGAGATGAGTTCTTATATCTTACTTCATCATGCTTTATGTATTTTATTTGATTACACCAAACCTTCCTCCTTGAGTTGTTATCCCAAAGAGATAACATCACAAGGATAAAGGTTTCTACTTTTTAAACCTTGTGTTGCCTTGTTTTTGATTTCATATAGCAATTGAAAGCAAGTGACCAACATTGGTGCCCACCTCCGGTGATCTCATGACCACAACAACCTTCATCATGATGAAGAATGTGGCAAGCCATCATGCTTCGTCGGCTTCCATGGAGAAGCTTTGTCACACCCAGTTTTAAGGGAAAAACTGAATGCATAGCATATGTGTGCCAGAATCTATTTCCACACATATGTTGACGTCATAAGTGTAATATATCAAAAGAACAATGCATAAAAGCACAAATAAAGATTATACTAACTTATTACAGTTCAAGCAGACATAATGTCTTAACCTTTATTCATCAAAGTACAGCAAAACATGGGCATCCTTCCACAGAAAGATGATCAGGGGAATCACTAAACTAGCATCCATCAAGTCACCATCATAATCTTCTTCTGCAAACTTCTGATCAAAATTTAAGCAAGGGGTGAGCTCAATTACGGTGGGGGCTCAGCAAGTGGGGTGAAAATGCAAGGTTAACAAGGTAAGGCTGAGTTTTAATGCGGTTAGCATTTTAGTTGGTCAACATTTTATTATCAACACCTAATTACTAAGTATAAGAATATACCAAACCCATATTAAGCATAAGCAATAATCTTCAGCATATATATCATCAACATAAATAATCACCAGCATAAGCTCAGAACCACTTGAACCAAAAAGGACCACAATTTATTTTCATCTTCAAGTTCAATTACCATGTGAGGGTCCAGGCTGCTCTTAACCGTGAGCATGGCTGATATATCAGTTTTACACTCTGCAGAGGTGGCACATCTTTTGCCATGATTCATGATTCCCTTCTAGCCTGGGTTGATCAGACCCATATTCACTTCCAAGGTGAATGCCTAGGGTCTCACTACGAGTCTTTTCCCTAGAGTCCTCATTATGCAGATGTTGGAAATTGCCAAACTGCATAGAGCACATCTGACATAACCAAATCTTATACCCCAGTATGTAGGAAAAGCATGGGAACTATGCCCGTATCCAATCCACCTGAGTTGGAAATATAAGAGCATGGTAGATGCATTGTTCCGGTCGACCAAGACTAGCACCCAACACAAGACTTCCCTAGTTATTTAACCAAGGACATCCCATTCCACCCTCATGGTAGCACTATTTTCCTAGGTGGTCACTCCATGTTCCAATTATATCATATGATCTTGGTTAATCATCAGATTAACAACAATAATATAAATTTCATCTTTGGAACAATAATATTTTAAAAATAGTGACAGTGTAATGATAAAGTTAAGTAATAGCACAGTTACAAAGCATAATATTAAACCCAGGTTAATCAAGGAATAAGGTGGGCATTTCTAGGTAATCCTATTTAGGCAAACCCATCAAATTATGCATGTATCCGAAAGTAAACTTTATTAAATGTATTGTATGGGATCAGATAGAAAATGCAGAGGGAGAAATCCACTTGCCTTGCTTATAGAAAACTTGAGATTCTTCCACAGAATAGATCCTAATTCTCAACTACAGGACCTATCTCTAAACATCACACAGTGCCCCTGCTCCTCGGCCGCGCTCGTGCCCTTGTCCCTGGCCGCGCCCGCGTCCTCGCCGTGGATGACCCCCTCCATTATTCGATTCGTACATGCGCACAGACCGAGAGCAAGGTGGAAGAGAACATAAATTTTTATTAAATTTTCAAAGTCATGTTTGAATTAGTTCATGAATTCTGTAATTATTTGTTTTAATTTGGGAATATTGTGATTTAGAATTCATGTGTATGTAAACAATTGATTTTGAGTGTATGCGATGAATTGGTATATTATTATCTGTTGTATGGTGTATACTAATTATTTACATTTATTCTGGAATATATGTTTACAAAGAAGAATGATAGAATTTGGTAGATCACGTGTTAATGATGAAAACAATAGATGAGTAATGTCATAGTTGTAGGGGACTTGTTCTCAAATGCTATGAGTTAAAAATAAGGCAACACAGAATGTTAATGATTAAAGCCCTTCGTCTTTCGAAGCTTTATCTCCCTTAGGATATAATGATCTTCAAACGAAGGTCATGAAGGACGTACCTTCATCATCGCAATATATATATATATATATATTAATGAAAGAAGAAGCATATGAAACATGAGAGACAACATGAATAATTATACAACATCTTTAATATATCTTTATTAAATCATCATAAATGAATATGAACAATATTGAATTACATTTGTACCTTCGGCTTGATAGAAGGCAAAAGTCCAAGCGTGACGCACGAATGAATACAAGTCAGCGTGAACAGTACGGGGGTACTGTTCATCTATTTATAGGCACATGGCGCAGCCTGTGTAAAATTACATTCATGCCCTTTATGTTTACAATTGACTTAAGGATAATTCAACAAGGACTAGATAGTCTTTTCCCCTTTAAGTCGGTTCCTTTTTCTGCCGCTGGGCCGAAGCTCCCCTGCGTGTAGCTTTGGAGCTGCATCAATCTTCGTCTCGACCATGCTTTTCATATTATGTATAGTTTTATTCCGAGTCCGAAGGTAGCTATACATATATTACACTTGGGAAACATTGTTAAATCATGTTTTTGAGGACCTTCGGGAGATGAAGGCCCCCAACAGTAGCCCCTCGCAGTATTAATTTGTTATAACAACGAATTCAGACTGCGACATGAACGAAGGCCTTAAGCCGAAGGTCCAAAAAACACCTTCCCTTTGCTAGAATAGCAATAGTCAATGACAGATGGGGTCCACCAAGTTGCAAAGCACTGGGCGTATAAATATGAACTCATACGGGCAGCATTTGACACGCTGCTTATGCCATTTGCATTATTTTCTCTAACTTTTAGTTCTTGCTCACTAGCTGTCGCTAGATTTTCAAGCTTTTTGAGCTTCGGTTTAAAGACGCGTTTGCACCATGTCTGGGGAAAATGACCGAGGAAGCGAAGCTGACTGAGGAGACGAAGCTATTTGAAGAGAAGAAGGTTGCAGATCCTTACATTGCTGGATTTGTTGAGTCCATGGCAAAAACAAATACAGAGAAAATTACTAAGGAGATCATGGAAGGTTTATCCGAAGATTCTGATGGCAGCGATAGCTATGACATGGAAAGTGGGGATGAAGACTCTGAGGATCGGCCGTGGCGCCCAAGCCATACTATCTTCGGAAAAAACGACTATCAAGCAAAGTCATGTTGATGCCATGAGGGGGAGATATTTTCGCGACATGTCTATTATCAGAGTTGGAGGAGACAATACTGGACCTGCTCCGGAGGAAAACAAACTTGTTATATACCGAAGTTTCTTAAAGGCGGGTCTTCGCTTTCCATTGACCAAGTTTGTGGTTGAAGTGCTGAAGATATACCAGATCTTCCTTCATCAGATCACCCCCGAAGCTATTATTAGGATGGGGATTTTTGTCTGGGCTGTAAGGAGTCAGGGGCTGGAGCCAAGCGCGAAGTGCTTATGTAGTATGCATGAGCTTTTATATGAGACGAAGGCTACTGGCAAAGAATAGTACCACAACAACTTCGGTTGTTATGGATTTATTGCTCGCCCCAACGCAAGCCACCCGGTGCCAACATTTCGGAAGAGATGGCCCGGAGCCTGGATGGAGGAGTGGTTTTATGTTAAAAATGATTTAAAGGCAAGGGAAGACATCAAAAAAATCATCCAGCGCCCCATCTGGTCTCGCTTCGGCCTCCGAAGGCCAAAGGTGGAAGTTGATGACGTTGTTGAAGCATGTCAGAGGGCTTTTACCACCGTTTGTGCCTTCATTGGCACAAGGGATTTGATTCAAGAGCATATATCCTTCAAGGTATGGCCACTTATGGAAAGCTGGGATATGCTGAAGGAGACCACCACCAATTCTAGTGATGGTGGTTTGGTCTGACTGAAGTATACCTTCAGATTTAGGGAGAAGTTTGATGAGCCAAACGACGACTGGCTGAAGTGTATTGAAGCTACCAGTGATGAGCTACTTGGAGCTTACTCCAACGCCGAAGATAATGCTCAATCCGCAGCCTTCGGAGGCTGGGGGAAGAAAAGGCTGAACAGGGTCTTTGATGCAATTGACTTCATATACCCTGATTATTGCTTTCCGCTGCGAGGGCAAAGGAAGAAAAGAAAAGCCACCGCTTCGGTTGCCATTGTCGTGTCGGCTGAGCCGAAAAATAAGAAAATAAAGGTTTTGACCCATCGGTCGCGATATATTGAACCAGCCATAGTGCCTGAACTTGGCGAAGGGGCCTCTTCAACTGCTGAAGCAAGACAAGCTGCTCCAATTGCACAGAGCGTTGAAGAGCCAACTGTAGTGCCGAAGATACCTACAGTCGGGACCGCCAAAGCTGAAGATGATAAGGCCGAAGAGCCACAAGTTGAAAAAGCGATAAAAAGTCAGAAATACTGAGCCCTCCAACAAAGGCAAAACTGCCTAAGGTGCAAAAGACTTATGCCGCGACTCCAAGAGGAGGGGATGGCCAACGTGTTGGATGCTGTGCTAGAGACTACAAAGGCTTTGAGCCCTGCTCCTACAAAGAAAGTTGTTGAAGCTGCAAAAGCGCAAGCTGAAGCCGAAACTGGGCAAGCAGAAGCCGAAGCTACGAAAGCTCAAGCTGAAGCCAAAGCTGGGCCTTCAGCGCCCGTCGCAGCGAAGCCTGCCGCGCTTGAGGAAAAAACGACAGGGCTGATTGCACCTGAAAAGATCGAGACTCCTGCTCCCGAAGCTCCAATCAAAATTGTTGACTACATCATTCGACACGCTTCGGGGAAGAAATTGTCCGACGAAGAAATTCTAGAAGCCAAACATTATGCACGAAAGTTGAAATATCCGAAGGGAGCTTTAGTGTTTAACGGCACTAACGATGACGACTTCTTATATTGTCTCCCAGACAATAAAGAAATATCCATTTGCCGAGAGATAGGTTAGAGCATGGGATTCCTGAAGTTGGAAGATGGCCTTTCGATTTTGTCGAAGGATGATCTTGCTGACAGCCTAGCATACAACAACATAAAAGTACGAAAATTATCTTTGAAGCTAGAAAACAAAGTATTGTATCGCCATGCTCAACTCTTTCTTCTTCTTTGCAGGGCTTAATTCTTAGTAATGCCTTGAGGGCGCAGAAGAACATCGAAGACGAAGGCTATACAATAGCTCTTAACAACCTTCGGTCCGAAGTGATTGAACTAAGAAACAAATGTCTAGAGAAAGATAAGATTTTGATTTCATTGGTAAACAAAGTAAAAGAAGATGAAGCTAATTATAAAGCTTAGGCCGAAGCTCAGAAAACCGAAATTGAAGATCTTCGGAAACAGCTAGCCGAAGCTAAAAAGAATTGCGCACTCGCAGAGGCTAACTGAGAGATCAGCGAGTACTGGAAAAATTATCTAGAGAAAAATGTTAAAGAACTCCGTGAATCCAAGGAAAGATGCTTTGAGAAATCCTTGGATTGCGTAAAGAAATTAAAAGCTAGCTTCGTCAAAGTGGGTGTCTATTCTGCTAAATAAAACTTCATACGAAACGACCCCGAGGGTGTCGTTGAATGGATAAGTGGAGAAGCCGAAGCCTTCGAAGAAATTTTGTGTGATCGCATGGATGTTTGTGCGTTTTTCGGTGCATGGGGGATTTCAGCCATCTTGGAGAAGGCAGGGTGTGATCACGTTAAGACCATGGCCCAGGCTGAAGCTGCCTTCTCCGTAGATGATACGAAGGATCCTTCAGCTGAAGCAACCTTGATGGGCGGGAAATTTTACAATGATGTCTGGGTGAATAATGGCCGAGAGATGGCCCATGAAATTATAAAAAAGAGTGAAAAAGACACCCATGACGCCCAAGCAAAAGCAAGACAAGTTGAAGAAGCTGCAGAACGCGAGAAGCGTATAGGTATTATTTTTTGGTTTTTTAGCTTCGGTACTTGTTTTGCGGCTTCGAACTAATCAATACCTACTTCAGCTGAACTATCTCCACCGCCGGAACCGTACGATCCCCTGGCTGATCCAGAGATGAAGGAATCATTGGATATCATAAGCATGGCTGAATCCATTGTCGATGAGGTCGTCAACAAATTACTGAACAAAGTTGCAGAGAAAGTTCTTAAAGAGGAATAAGTTTTATTGTAATAAACATTTTGCAAAGCTTGATGTATATAACAAATGAAGGAAAATTAGGCTTTTTTATTGTAACAAAACTATTTAATATTTGAAGTGTGTAATGTTGAATTGAATATGTAAATTATGCAGTTTATTTCTTTGCGATGCATGAAATTTACACACATACCGTTTTTTAGCCTTCGGCGAAAAAAACACCTTCCCTTCTTTCCATGCTTCGTAAAGAAAGAGATCCATGCTTCGTAAAGAGAGATCCCTTCTTTGTGACAAGGCTAAGAAAACCGTATTTCTCGAAGCTTACTTCATGCCTTAGCACATTTTTCATTTTAATGAAGCATTTGCCAAAGGTTGGCTTCGTATTTGATTCTTGTGCCATTTATGCAATATGATGTATGATGTAATGTTATGCGAAATAATGTGATGGTATGATGCAAAATGATGAGGATGCTAAAGACACACACGCCCACACGCCCACACTGGAACACACAAGTTCTGCATCCCCTTAGGAACGACTTTTGAGCTTCTTCACCTTCTATTTCGGTGATATAAGTTCTGCATCCCCTTAGGAACGTCTTTTGAACTTCTTCGCCTTCTATTTCGGTGGTATAAGTTCTACATCCCCTTAGGAACGACTTTTGAACTTCTTCGCCTTATATTTCTGCGGTATTTGGCTCTGCATTCCCTTTGGAACGACTTTTGAGCAGAAAACTTACGATGCGCTCCCTTAGGAACGACTTTTTGTAGTTTCGGCAATTTTGGCTCTGCATTCCCTTAGGAACGACTTTTTGAGCACAAGACTTACGTTGCGCTCCCTTAGGAACGAATTTTTGTAGCTTCGGCAACTTCGGCTCTGCATTCCCTTAGGAACGATCTTTGAGCTTCGTAAATCTGTGAAGAAGATATATTTCATTCTGATAGAAGCAAAATCATTACAAGAAATTAAAACTAAATTTACATTGCTTGTTCCTTATTCAAAAAGCAAAATGGCATAGAACATAAAAGTATTTCAGAAGCAGGATATTGCTCAGTATATGTGCTTCGATTCTGGTACAGTACTATTGACTGTACGAGCTTCGGATTCCTCCCTGAATTCACGTTGTTGTTGGGAGTGCTGGCGCCCTTCTGGCTGCTGGCTTCGGGAATAGGTAGGCTGCAGTGGTGGTGGCGGTGGAAGCTAAGGCCAAGAAGCTTGTGAATGGCTTGTCGAAGCAACAGAAGCTGCAGGTTGGTTGCCCATATATTCTGGTATGTAAGGAGAGTGGCACGAAGCAGTGTGTAAAACCTGCTTAGGTTGATTCTGCCGAGCTTCTGCTTCGGCAATCTCTTTTTGCTTCAGAATAGTGATCTGACACGTTCTTGTAGTGTGGCCCTTATCCTCACCATACAATAAGCAATAGATTTTCCTGGGCTGATCCCCATATCTTCCTCCAAAGTCCCTGCCGCTTCTTCCCCTTGGAGCTGGTGGCCTAAAGGAGCTTTGCTGCTGTCCTGAAGATTATGAGGTGTGCTGTGGCCTCTGAAGCTGGCTTCCTCTATCATCATTTTGACTGGAGCTATGGATTGATCTGACATGCCTAGGGTGGATTCTCCCTCCAAAGCCCCTAGTCATCTCAGAAAATCTATAAGCTTCCTCCCTTCTTTGTCGGAAATCATTATCAGCCCGGATGTACTCATCCATTTTCTGAAGTAGCTTCTCTAGAGTCTGGGGGGCTTCTTGGCGAAGTATTGGGCCATAGGTCCTGGCCGAAGACCCTTGATCATGGCCTCAATGACGATTTCATTGGGCACTGTGGGCGCTTGTGCTCTCAGTCGCAAGAACCTTCGGACATACGCCTGAAGGTATTCCTCATGGTCTTGTGTGCACTGGAACAAGGCCTGAGCTGTGACTGGCTTCGACTAAAAGCCTTGAAAACTAGTAACCAACATGTCCTTGAGCTTCTGCCATGACGTGATTGTCCCTGGCCGAAGAGAAGAGTACCATCTCTGGGCCACATTTCGGACTACCATGACGAAGGACTTTGCCATGATAGCTGCGTTGCCTCCATATGAGGATATTGTTGCCTCATAGCTCATCAAGAATTGTTTTGGGTCCGAATGCCCATTGTACATGGGTAGCTGAGGTGGCTTGTAGGATTGTGGCCATGGGATAGCCTGTAATTCTGCTGCCAGAGGAGAAGCATCATCAAAAGTAAAGCTACCATGATTAAAATCATCGTACCATTCATCTTCGTTGAATGAGCCCTCTTGACGAAGCTCCCTGTGTTGGGGCCTTCGATCATGGTCATCTTGAGTAAGATGACACACTTTCTCAGTAGCTTCGTCGATCTTCTTCTGAAGGTCGGCCAGCCGAGCCATCTTCTCCTTTTTCCTTTGCACCTGCTGGTGAATGATTTCTAGGTCTCTGATCTCCTAGTCCAACTCCTCCTCCTGAAGTGTTGGACTAGTGGCCTTTCTCTTTTGGCTCCTAGCTTCTCAGAGAGAGAGAGAGAGTCCTAGTTTGTGTCCAGTGGCTGCAGTGCAGCCCCTGGCGCTGTTATCTTCTTAGGCGACATGACGAAGGTTGATGCTTTGCCAAAGATTGTGGAAGTGAGTACACCGGAGGTGGGTGCCAATGTTGGGGACTTGTTCTCAAATGCTATGAGTTAAGAACAAGGCAACACAGAATATTAATGATTAAAGCCCTTCGTCTTTCGAAGCATTATCTCCCTTAGGATATAATGATCTTCAGACGAAGGTCATAAAGGACGTACCTTCATCATCGCAATATATATATATATATATTAATGAAAGAAGAAGCATATGAAACATGAGAGACAACATGAATAATTATACAACATCTTTAATATGTCTTTATTAAATCATCATAAATGAATATGAACAATATTGAATTACATTTGTACCTTCGGCTTGATAGAAGGCAAAAGTCCAAGCGTGACGCACGAATGAATACAAGTCAGCGTGAACAGTATGCGGGCACTGTTCATCTATTTATAGGCATAGGGCGCAGCCTGTGTAAAATTACATTCATGCCCTTTATGTTTACTATTGACTTAAGGATAATTCAACGAGGACTAGATAGCCTTTTCCCCTTTAAGTCGGTTCCTTTTTCTGCCGCTGAGTCGAAGCTCCCCTGCGTGTAGCTTCGGAGCTGCATCAATCTTCATCTCGACCATGCTTTTCATATTATGTACAGTTTTATTCCGAGTCCGAAGGTACCTGTACATATATTACACTTGGGAAACATTGTTAAATCATGTTTTTGAGGACCTTCGGGAGACGAAGGCCCCCAACAATAGTTAAATTTGTTTATAATGAATTTTAGAATTAGTCGAGAAGTTTGTACTCATATTTTCATATACTTAATTTAGATCTACTAAATAATAGAAGCTTTATTAACATTGAGGTAATATAAGTAGTACACGTGTTCATAATAATTCAAATATTGTAGTCCAATCAGTGGTTTAATTTATTATTAAATTTATTTGACCTCTGGTTATTATGATGATATTTTTTGTTAGAAAGAAAATATAAAACTAAAAGTAGACATATGTTTATGGTAGAAATAATTAATTAATAATTAATTTATTTCCGTAGAGTTGGTTAAATCACTACCTCTAAGCTATGTTAGGTAAAGTACTTTCGAAGTCGAACTTCCATATAGCTTTCACAAGTGACAATCCAAAAGTAGAGATTATATTTTATGTCATAGAAAATGAGATAGATGCCATAACAAGTAGACTTATAATATGATTAAGAATTAGGTTATATTCTAGACATTTTTTTATAAGTATGGTTTGTTCGGTGTATGTTTATTCATGTAATGGTGTATGTTATTCATATAATGGTGTATGTTTAATTATTTCGTGAATGTTTTCTTTTGTATGTACGATATGTGAATCTATATTAGAAGTTGATTTCGTGGTAGAAGACCAAAATACGTTTGAAGATGATCCGCAGGACACCTTTGACCAAGGCAATTGGATTCTCCCTCTGCATTTCTAATTGTACCCAAATAATGCATATAATAATGTTTACTTTTGGATATTTGCATAAATTTGATGGGCTTTTTCTAAATAGGATTACTTGAAAATACAAACCCAATTCCTTGATTACCCTGGGATAAATACTATGCTTAGTAAATGTGCTACTGCTCAACTTAATCATTATGATGTCACTCTTTAATGGTATTGATGTTCCAGAAATGGAATTTGTATTATGATGTTAACCCGATGGTTAAACAAGATCATGTTGTATTAAATGGAACATGGAGTGACCACCTAGGAAAACAGTGCAACCACGAGTGCTATCATGGCTCTGGCTTTGGTAAATAGCTTTATAGACTTAGTGCTTAGCAACCCTACCTGAAAGATGGGCAAGAGGGGGCGGCAGTGGTTTGGTGGCAGCTCATGTTAACATGGGGTGGTAGTCTTGGCTAAGTTACCTCGCCTAGAGGGTCACCAATACTGACGTGGAAACCTTAGCGGGTGGCTTTGTACTAAGGATATTTTGTGAAAGCCTCATAATGGATCCCTAGCCATTCATCTCGGCAGTGTTTACAGGTCCGTACAACCTAAGCTAGATGGGATACATGGCTTGTAGGTAAAGTTGTACCACCTCTGCAAAGTGTAAAATTGATATGTCAGTCGTTCTCACGGTTAAGAGCAACCTAGACCCTCACATGATAACTGAACTTAAAGATGGAGAATAAATTGTGATCCGATGATTTATAAATAGTTTGCTTAAGTGGTTTCACTTAAGTGTTTTTGAGATATAATCGTATGCTTATGATTAATTGGGATATTTTAGGATACACTTAAAATTAGTAAGTTAGGCATTGTTAATAAAATATTGACCAACTAAAATGCTTATCGCTTAACCATAGCCTACCTTGTTAACCTTGCATAACTCCTCCCACTTGCTGAGCCCCCGCCATAAGTGAGCTCACCCCTTGCTAATTTTTTTATCAGAAGCAGATGAGGAAGACTGTGACACTGGTGTCGATGAGTACTAAGTCTAGCGACGCGCCAGACATCTTCTTGTGGGAGATTACCCATGATATTTCCATTGTACTTTGATGATGATACTATTTAAGACTCTTAAAGGCTGGATGATGTAATAAAGTTACTATACTATCTTTTATGCTTTTATTGCGTTGGCTTTTGATATATTACACTTGTGACGTCAATATATGTGTGGAAAAATGGATCCTGGCACATATATGCTATGCACTAGGTTTTGCCCCTAAAATCGGGTGTGACAAAGGGGTGCACTGACACTGACTTGTTGCCTACGCATGTTCTGATGATTGGGCCTGTGCAGGGTAATTTTGGCTTCTTGGACAAGTGGAAGGATATCGTTGAGGCTGCTGATTATGTTACGTCGCTGTCCTGTCAGAGCCCGTCCTCTTGTCACGATGGATGCTCTCTATTTTATTTGGGGTCGTCGGATAGAGAAGAGGGTTTGGACTTCTTTGCGACGATGGACAGGAGTCCTCTGAGGAGGACTTAGGCTTTTTTATTGCATTAGACATTACGTCTGCAGAAGAGGCTGTCGCAATTGAGGGGCCTTCGAATGGGCCTCGTTGGCCATGATAAGGGGAAAGAGGAGATGGTCCATGTCTCGAAGCCAATGGTGGATAGCGCTGATGCGTCTGAACGAGGTCGCGATTGCAATCGCAAGCGGCGACACATGGGTCTAGGCAGGCCCGCTTCTAGGGTCTCGCTTTGTGAGGTATTAGGTGTGGCGCCCTTGCGTCTTTAGGAGGGGGAAGTGGCGAAGTTGGATGTAGATTGTCGTCATGTTTTGACGACGAGGGCATCGAGGGTGTTCCTCGATCCTTGTCATATAGGGAATTGGAGCTTAGAGCGCTCTTCGAAGGCAAAGAGCTTGAGTTGATGTTGTATTGCTATCATGAGGCTAGCCTTATTCTGAAGGAGGAACCTTGTAGCCCCCAATGATGTGTCTGTTTTGTAACTTGAGGGTGAGGTCTCTGTGGTTTACGTTGGTTGTCCTGAATATTTTCGTCAATCAAAACTTGGACACAGAACGTTGCTCTCGCTCTCGTTTGTTGAACGATGACTATATTGAGTGGTGGACTAGGCCACTTAGGTGTGTTCGTGTATTTTTTGTGTTAATATGGCTGCACCCTTAGGTGACTTTTGCTCGGTTTTCGCATTTCTGGGTTTGCTTCGCACTCGTAGGTATCTTTGTGCACTTGTGCTAAACCAGCTACACCCTTAGACAACTTTTTGCTCGATTTTTGCGTCTCTGGGATGACTTCGCACCCGTAGGTGTCTTCCTGCACTTGTTGTGCTAAATCGGCTACACCCTTAGGCGACTTTTGCTCGGTTTTTGCGTCTCTAGGATGACTTCACACCCGTAGGTGTCTTTGCGCATTTGTTGTGCTAAATTGGCTGCACCCTTAGGCGACTTTTTCTTTGTTTTTGCCTCGCGCATTTGTTGTGCTTTTTGTTGAATACCAAAGGCTGTCATTGGGGCCTTCTTTCAATGTTGGTGTTGTACTTCTTTTGTAAAGGGATTTCGTGTTTTATTACATGGCTTCGGATCATTAAAAACCTCGCTCCCTTGCAAGGAAAAGAGTGTTGGCCTAGTGAAAAAATTGTTTACAGAGTTGTCTTTACAAGGGCGCGATGGCCCTGGCAGTATGTTGCCCTACATGTAGTATTTTCTCAAGTTATCTACATTCCAAGAATGTTCAAGGTCTTCGCCTGTTTGGCTTGCAAGCCTATAGGAGTTCGGAGATGTCTTCTTCTTGATTAAGAATGGTCCTTCCAACTTTGGTTCGAGTTTTCCCTTGGATTCTGTTCTTGCTGTCCTTATAATGTCTCTCCAAGATTTTGTTGTTGTTTGATATTTGTTCAATGCGTTGAGGGCCTAAACATGGTCTCCGTCGAGGAGTTTTTTTTTTGCTGTTAGCTCATCGATTTTTGGGGTCATGCTGGGGTCAGACCAGGGTGAGCCATATTTGAGTTCCTACGGAGTCATTGCTTTGACTCCATACATCCATTGAAATGGAGTAAAACCTGTCGCATGGGATCTGTTGTGTTTAGTACCCATAGCACTTCATGTAATTGTTACGCCCACTTGCCCTTTTGTCTTTGAGCAATCTCTCTTTGATTGACGTAAAGGTTTTATCGTTTTGTCATTCCACAACTCCGTTAGACTATGGATGGTAAACTAATGCGAAGACTGCGCGTGTACCTATTGAGGCACAAAATTCTCAGAAGTCTTGGTTATCAAATTGCTTTTCGTTGTCTATGGTCAGTTTGGAGGGAGCTCCAAAGCAACAAACAATGTTCTAATAAAAGAATTTTTGTGTTGTCTTCGCTGTGATTATGGATACTACCCTTGCTTCAATCCACTTGGTGAAGTATTCCATCATGACGAAAGCATATTTGAGGTTTCCTTGTGTAGTGGGGAGCGGTCCGACTATGTCGAGGCCCCATCGTTGTAAAGGAACAGTGTGGGCAATCAGCTTTGTGAACTGCGAAGGCGCCCCTACTCGAGGTGAGAATTTTTGGCATGCTTCACATGAGCGAACTACGCGGTTTGCTGCGCACATAATGGCTGGCTAGTAGAACCCTTGGCGCATGACCTTAGAGGTGAGGGATCTAGGGCCCAAGCGAGAACCGCAGATGCCCTTGTGGACCTCTCGAAGGAGTTTGATGCCCTCGACCTCTGTAATGTGTTTGAGCAGGGTTGGCTGAGTCCTATTTTGTATAGTTGCCCTTGTATTATTGCGAACTCGTAGCTTCTGTATTTTAACCTTTTGGCCTCGACCTGATCGGTGGGATGGTAGTGGCCCTGGAGGTACAGTGTTATGTGCACTCTCTAGTCTTCAGTCATGATTAAGTTTATAGTCCTTTGGCCTTTGGGATCTTCTGTGATTTTGAGACCCTTGGGGTTTCTTACCATGGGTGTGCCTATCATATGGAAGAATACATCTAAGGACATCGAGTCACCCTGTGCTGCTGCCTTTGCTAGCATGTCAGCATCTTCATTCTTGCTCTTGTCTATGTGTTGGAGCGTGAATCCTTTGAACTGCTTTTCTAGACTCCACACAGCTAATAAGTATAACATGAGGACCGACTCCCCTGTGGTGCAGTCTTTCTCAATTTGGCCAACGACAATTTTGGAATCTATTTTGACTATGCAAGTCTTTACACCGAGAGCTCTGAGTTTCTGAAGTCCTAGGATGATAGCCTTGTACTATGCTATGTTGTTTGTGCATTTATCTGATTCGAGTGCGAAGCTTAGGTATGCGGCTATCTATACTTGGCCCCGAATGGTGATGTAAATGATTGTTGCGGTGCCTGCCCTCGCATGGCACCATGCGATGTCATAGTGGATGGTCCAAAGTGTTTCTGTGTTGCGCTAGCTAGGGGTCGAAGACCCTGTCTAGTCGACTATGAAGTCGGCGAGGACCTGCGATTTGATTGTTGTTCTTGTTTCAAATGCGATGTTGTAGCTCAAGAGTTTGGCTACCCACTTAGCTATTTTGGAAGATGCTTCGGGATTTCAGAACAAATCATTGAGGCCTCGATCTGTAGGGACTCTTATTTTGTATGCCTCGAAGTAGTGCCTTAGTTTATGCAAAGCCATTAGGACTGGATAGGCTATTTTTCGAGTTCTGCCATGTTGCACTTTGAATTGGTGAGGACCTCGGAGACAAAATAGATGGGACATTGTTGTAATCTGCCATCTTTGTGTCTTTCCTGCACCAGGGCCGTGCTGACTACATTGTGTGAGACTATGATGTATAGCAGGAGGGGTGACGTGAGGCCTGGGCTAATCAATGTTGTGAGCTTAGACAAGTACTCCTTTAGTGACTCGAAAGCTGTAACTTGCTCTCGGCCCCAGGCGAAGTCTTTTGCCCCGACGCAACGTTTTAAGGATGGGGAGGCTCCGCTCTGCTGAATGGGAGATGAATCTGTTCAAGGTGGTGAGCCTTCCTCTTAGTTTTTGCACGTCTCGGGCAGACTGCGGTGGTGTCATGTCCAGTGTATCTTGTATCTTGGCTGGGCTTGCCTCTATGCCTTTGTTTGATATCAAGCAACCCAAAATTGTGCCTTGCCAGATCCCAAATATACATTTCTCTGAGTTTAGGCGAAGTTTGGCTTCGCACATATTGGCAAACGTTTCTGCAAGGTCAGAGAGGTGATCATCTTTGTTTCTGCTTGCGACAACTATGTTGTTGACATATGTGAAAATGTTGCGACCCATCTGGCTCTTTAGAATGGTTTTGGTTAGCCTTGAAAATGTGGAGCCGACATTTTCCATGCCTTCGGGCATACGCACGAAGCAGTATGTGCCGAAGGGTGTGATAAAGCTTGTTTTTGCCTTGTCATCTTCCTTCATGTATATCTAATGGTACCCTAAGAAGCAATCCAGTAGAGAAAATACTTCACACCCTATTGCCGAGTCAACAATCTTGTCTATTCTTGGTAGGGGGAAGTTGTCCTTTAGATAGGCCTTGTTGAGGCTAGTGAAGTCTATGCATATTATCCACTTTTTATTTTTCTTCTGCACAATTATGAAGTTGGCATGCCAGGTTGGGTAGTCAATTTGTTCGATGAATTTTGCCTCTAGTAGACGGTGAACTTCGGCCTTTGTTGCTTCCGTTTTTTCAATGGACATCATGCGAATTTTTTTTCTTTTTAGGGCGTATTGCTGGGTCGGTGCTCAGACTACGTTCGATGATTGCGCGACTGACTCCGATGAGGTCTAGGGCAGACCATGTGAATACATCTTTGTAGTGGTTTAAACAAGACAGGAGCTTTTCTTCTTTTGCTTTGTGGAGGTCTTCGTTGATCAAGAATGTTTGATTGGGGGTTGTCGCATCGAGGGGGGCTTTTTTGGCCCCTTCGTTGCTCTGTAACAGGGCCTTGGTCATCTTCTCTTTGACCGGGCGAGGGTCGCTAGGGTCTTCGCTGTCGGGGGTAAGGTAGTGTATGTTCCGCTGGCCGGGAACAAAGTCTATCTCAATGTTTCTAGGAACCTGTTGGTCTCTGTATATGGTTATCACCCCCTTGGGGCCTGGGATCTTCATGCACAGGTATGTCACACTCGATTTTAGAAGGCAAACCGAATGTGAACCATGTACGTGCCAAGATCAGCAATTCACGTACACAGCAGTTACATAACTGGACAGCATCACACAGTGCTCAAATGATATCATAAAAGAAGGTATAATAGTCGATTACATCATGATGTCCGAGACATCCACATAGTCATTAACAGTTATCAAAGTGCGGAAAAGAAACGTAAATACACACGGCCTTCACAGGAAGCCGACTGGGGGTTTGCCGCTAACCTACGCCTAGAACTCATCGTACTCTTGGAACTCCTGGAAGTCCTCCTCCACGACTTCATCTTCTCCTGAGCAGTGGTTGCCACGTGGACAACCTGGGGGTTTGGTGTGTAAAGCAAGGGTGAGTACACATCAACATACTCAGCAATTGTCCCGTTTGGCTGTAGTGGACTAGCTTTATGTGGGGTTAAGTCAAGCAGTTGCTTTTAGTTGGTCGGGTTATTATTACTAGTAGAAAGCTAGGTTTTAGCAATAACCCAAGTTATTAACCCAAAAGTACCCTTTCCAAATGGAAAGAATACCAGAAACATTACCGTAAGCATAATCAAACCATCATCCTTGTCATCACCTATAAACCAACCATCTCTGATCAAAGTATCTCTAATCAAAGGAGCTCCCTTGGCTGCTCATAACCACGAGCACGACTGATATATCAGTTTAATAACACTCTGCAGAGGTTGCACACTTTACCCACAAGCTGTGATTCCCTCTTACCTCGGGCCAATCAAACCCTTAAACACTACCAAGGTGAATAGGCAGGGTTTCACTATGTAGCCTTTACAAAGATCTATTGAGGCTGTAGCCGCTCATTAGGTTTCCTAAATGTACCACACTCCTCCCCAAGGGGCAAACCACCCTTGGCAGAGCGAGCCGCATACACCGAGCCCCATTGACGGCACGACGGCGAAGCGAACTACACCTCAGTTCCTCTAATAATTTAGCTAAGGGATTCTCATTCCACCCTCATGGTTGCACTATTTTCCCGGGCGGTCATCCAACGAACCAGTCCTTACGAAGAGGCACTCGAGAAACAGCTCGAGTCCCCTTAAATGCCACAAGTATATCATCATAATCAAAAGGGAAAACAACGTATCATAGATAATCTCATCATGTTTATCGATTAATGTGAAGCACAAGCATATAGCTAAACCAAAATAACCCAACCAAAATAGGTAAACAAAGACAAGATAAACCAAAATGCTAGTCAATCCTTAGGTATGAATTATGTAAATGCTCGGAGTGAATTATAGGAATGAGTAGGTCATAGATGGGTCAAGGGACACTTGCCTTCACCAACCGACTGTTGCTCAGGATCTTCACCTGCAACTCCTTCGGACTCCACCAACTGACTGTTATCTATACGAGTTCAAACATACATTCCACAAATTAAATACAAAAGAACAGTACACCATGCAATAAAATATCATAAATAAACAGACGCCCGGTGCAGGGCTCACACCTACGACTAAGCGAGAAAGAGAGAGTAACGGTCGAGGCTACGGTCGAGGAGCGGTCACGTTACGCGATTATAAATCAAGGTACTCGTTTAAACAGAATGGTATTAATTTGGTCATTGTGCTATGCATAGGATAAAGTCATGTTCCGTATTTAATCATTATAAACAGATCAAAGTAAATTTAAAAGGATTGTCGCGTGGCAAAACGCGCGACACAACACTTAGACTGAAATAAGAATAAAACGACTCGTCGCGCGACGGAGCGCGCCACGAGACACTTGAATTAATTATAAAAATGACGTGAAGCGTCGTGCGACGAAGCGCACGAGGCCATACGTTATCTAAATTGAATTTAAAACAAAACGTCGCGCAACGGGACGCGCGACGCCACACATTAATTAATCTGAAATTAAAATAGATCGTCGCGCGATGATGCGCGCGACGCAGCACATTAATAGAATCTGAAATCAAACTAATTTGTCGCGCGACGAAGCACGCGACGCAGCACGTTAATTAAACAAAGTTTAAAATTAATTAAAACAAAAAATCAACCACCGCGCGCGTGGGGCTGCGCGTGTCGGGGGCGCGCGCAGGGGCCGCGCCGGAGGACCGCGCGGCCGAGGGCAGGGGCCACGCGCGGGGGGCCAGGGGAGCCGTGCGCCGGTGGGCCAGGATGGCCGCGCACCGGTGGGCCCGGATGGCCGCGCGTAGGGGCCGCTCGCAGGGGGCGCCGAAGGGGCCGCGTCGGGGGGGGAGGGGGCCGCCCCGGGTGTGCCGAGGGGGCTGCGCCGCCAGGGCCGGGGGAGCCGCGCCGGGTGGGCCGAGGGGGGCCGTGCCACCGGGGCCGAGGGGGCCGCGCCGGGGAGGGCGAGCCATGGGCCAGGGAGGAGCCGCGCCGCCAGGGCGCGCGCGGGGAGGGGGGAGAAGAGGGCGCGCACAGGGAAGGGAAGGGAAGGGGAGGAAGAGGAAGAAAGAGAGAGGGAGAGGGGAGGGGAGCTCACCTCGGGATCCAAATCCGGTGATAACCGTCACCAAAACACCTAGGGCACAACGGGGAAGAGAGAGAGGTGGAGGAGAGGGAGTTGCTGTGCGGGAAAATCAAATGAGAGAAAGGGAGAGAGAGGGGGCCCATGGGGAGAGGCAGGGGCGCTAGGGGCACGCGGGCCAGGGCCGAGCCAAGCTGGTCCAGGCCGGGTCGGGCCGGGCTCGGTCGCGTGGCGGGTCGAAATCCCACGACACGCTCAACCACTGACTGAATTCCAATCGCGAATCGAAATCCGAAAAAGACGAGGCGAACACGCGATTAAACACGACATCAGACAAAAGAAATATGCTTCGGCATGATGCAACACCCATGACAATTTAGGTTTTTGTTTACACACGATATGGACACCAGTCGCTGTACTACTTTGAAATTGGGAAGAAGGAGCGAAACAGAAAGAGAAAAGAGAGTAACGCCTGAATTTGGTGAGTATTAAAGAAGAAAAATTCTACCCCCAAATTCAGGGTGTTACAAACCTATCCCCCTTAAAAGAATCTCGCCCTCGAGATTCAAGATTGGCCACCAAAGAGTTCAGGATACTTAGCCATCAGATCATCTTCATGCTCCCA
The DNA here is from genome assembly GCF_902167145.1 of Zea mays. Lineage (NCBI taxonomy): Eukaryota > Viridiplantae > Streptophyta > Magnoliopsida > Poales > Poaceae > Zea > Zea mays. The sequence continues at coordinate 89,449,659 of NC_050102.1, read as the reverse complement.
GGTTGCTTCTTCCTCAGAGTGGTGACCCCATCTGACTTTGCACATTCTGATAGTTTTCCTCCGGGTGACCCTATCTGCAGTCTCAAGAATCTGCATTGGCTTCTCTATGTAGGTCAAGTCTTCTTGGACTTCCAGACCTTCCACTGGGAACTGCTCTTCTGGCACATGCAGACACTTCTTCAACTGAGACACATGAAAGACATCATGCACCACTAAAACCTTCTGGCAGACTAAGGTGATAGGCCACTTCTCCACGCTTTGCGAGAATTTGATACGGACCAACATAGCGGGGTGCTAGCTTGCCTTTGACTCCGAATCTTCTAACTCCTCTGATAAGCGATATTTTCAAGTAGACAAAATCTCTGACTTCAAAACTCAGCTCTCTCCTTCTTGTGTCTGTGTAACTTCGCTGCCTTGATTGTGTTATCTTCATGTTTGCCCGAACCATCTTGATGTTCTCTTCAGCTTCGAGTAAAATATCTGGCCCAAACACTTGCTTTTCTCCAGGCTGATCCCATTGCAATAGAGTTCTACAACTCCTTCCATAAAGTGCCTAAAATGGTGACATCTTCAAGCTGGCCTGGCAACTATTGTTATAGGAGAACTCTGCATAAGGTAACCTCTTGTCCCATCCGGTCTGATCTTGCAACGCACAGGCTATCAACACATCTTCGAGTATTTGATTGGTTCTTTCAGTCTGCCCATCTACAGAATGTAATCACACATCAGAATTGATCTTGCAAACTTGCAGCATAAGAAAAGAGTATAGAATTCTTCCACGATACTGAGCAGATAAGCATCTTCACTGACTCCCAACATAGGCAAACACAGCTTCTCAGATAAAGAGGAAAGTAGAGTGAAAGGGCTTCCCAACTAGATAACTAATTTTATTAATATTAACAAGTAAACCAAAGTGTAGGGGATACCCACACTCTGGCGACAGTCATTACAAAGATCCAAATTCATCATAGTTCATCATGACAAACACAAAAAACACAGGATAAGCAAACTACCCTGTCTAACTAAAACTAACTGAGAGTAAGACTAATGCTAAGACTATAACTTCTTTTTTTAAGCATTAATTACAAGATCCAACGCAGACGATCTATGGTTCTAAATTTATCCTAGTCCTGCAGTCGGGGTTACCATAAGCATGGTGTCCACGCTGAGGTGAGCGGTACGGGTGCTGAGTCCCGACAGGGGCGGGAGAACCATCTTCTAGGTGACGGCGCTCCACGCGCTCAGCCCGCAACTGGGCGATCTCAGCATGAGCCCTACTCAGCTCATCTAATGCATGGTCTAGCTTCGTGTTTAGCACGGCGGCTAGGATTGTCCTCACCGATAGGTGAGACAACCACGCCTCCTGTGCTGCCAAATGGACGACGGGGGTAATACTTCAGGTTAAGATCGTCGGCCACCCAACCGAGCACTGAGTAGTAGTGCGAAAGCGCACGTCGTGCGACATCTTGCATGGCCGCCTTAGTTGAGTCCCGCTCAGAAATAGAGTAATGTTCTGAGCAGACCTCCACACTCTGGAGACTGTTCTCCGGACGACGCACCAAGCAAGTGACACCCACGAGCGGCGTCACGAGTGATGGGTCGAGCAACCCATCCCTCTGGCTCCTGCTGCTCTGAAAGGTCGGTGTTGTGGCTCGAGCTGCTGTCATCACCTCCGTCATTAGGGTCTCTGTCACACCCGGTTTTGGAAGGTAAACCGAATGCGAACTATGTACGTGCGAGGATCAGAACTCACGTACACAGCGGTTACATAAATGAACATCAACGCACATTGCTCGAATAATAACATAAAAGAGTATGAACTTATTACATCACAGAGTCATAGACATCCACATAGTCATCGACTTAACAGATAAATCAAAGTGCTAGCGAAACGCAGTAAAGATAAGGCCTTCACAGGCAGCTGACTGGGGGTTGCCGCCAACCCACACCTAGAATTCGTCGTAGTCTTGGAACTCCTGGAAGTCTCCTTCCACGACTTCGTCTTCTCCTGAGCAGTGGTTACAATGCGGACAACCTGGTGTTTTGTGGTAAAGCAAGGATGAGTACACATCAACGTACTCAGCAAATGCCCCGTTTGGCTGAAGTGGACTAGCTTTATGTGGGGTTAGGCTCAAGCAGTTGCTTTTAGTTGGTCAGGTATTTATTATTAGTGAAGCCAGGTTTTAGCAATAACCAACCCATGAACCATTTCCTTGTCGAGGGACACCATCATCATAGTCGAACCAAACCCATAAACATAATCATTGTATCTCGAACCATCTGTATCTCTAATCAAAGAGGATCCCAAGGCTGCTCTTAACCGTGAGCACGGCTGATATACCAGTTTCACTACCCTCTGCAGAGGTCGCACACTTTACCCATGAGTCGTGATTCCCTCTCTAGCCCGGGCTTGCAAGACCCTTATTCACTCCCAAGGTGAATGGCCAGGGATTCACTACGAAGCCTTTACAAAGATTCCCTAGAGGTCATAGTTGCCCGTTAGGTTTCTCCAGTTTGATAAACACAGTACCTCTCCCCGCAAGAGGGTGACTAAAAAGCAAAACGAAAGAACCTCGGCACCCAGCCTCGGCAGAGCAAGCACTGTGCCTGGACCCCATTGACGGCACGACGGCGAAGCAACTACACTTCTAGTTCCTCTAATTAATTAGCTAAGGGCACCCCATTCCACCCTCATGGTTGCACTGTTATCCCGGGTGGTCTCTCAACGAACAGGTCCTTACGGAGAGGTACTCAGGAAACAGCCTGAGCCCCCTAGAGTATCACAAGATCATCAACATCATCAGGATAACAGTATCATAAATAGTCTCATCATGTTCATTGATTAAGTTAAAGCAATAGCAGAATGCTAACCATGATAACCCAAAGGTAAACAAGGATAAGGTAAATAGAAAGCTAGTAAATCCTTAGGTTGTTCATAGTATGCGAGACAGTGTATTATAAAGTAAATGGGACATAATGGGTCAGAGGACACTTGCCTTCACCAAACAGATGCTCAAGATCTTCGATCTTGTGGAACCCGAAGAGCTAGATCACTTGGTCGCCAACTCTTGATCTTCGATCCCTTGAAGCTCGGAAACGGATCGCAATCCAATCGCGACGCATAGCGAATACAAACAGGAACAAACAAACAAACATATATATACGCATAAGAACATTACACCATTCAAATAAAAACATAATAACATATGCAAAACAACATAGAGCGTGTTACTACGGTCACGCGAGGAAAAAGAAACGCGACGGTCGAGGCTATGGTCAAGAAGTTATCGTGTTTACGTTAAACAAATATTAACTATAACGTTTAATTCAACGTTATCTAATATAAACTATATCTAATATTTAGTTTCGTTTAACCCGTTACACTAGCAGCTATCAGTTAAACCAGTACTTTAATTAAAGCAGGCGAATTTATGACGTGGGAAACAGCACGACAGCGTGCAAATGACGCGCGGACACGCGCGACATAGCACGCTGACGACACACGAAACAGCGCGCGCGACGAGCGCGAACGCGCACGAATCAGCACGCGACCACATGCACATCACGCACGAACAACGCGCAGACAGCCCGCGCATGACACGCGAAGCAGCACGCCACCGCGCGTGGAACCGCACCCGTGACAGACGAGAATAACTGAACAGGTGACATGTTTATACTAAACAAAGGTTAAATAAATAAAAGGTAGTTAAGTTAATATTTACCATGTGAATATTTATTGTACACTACACATTTAATTTAGTTAGAATATTAATCAAATAAATATTAGTCAAGCAAGCCTTAAGTTAATTATCTAAAATATGCGACCCGACGAGTTAACGTTACTAACATTAGTTATAGACGAAATTAATTCATTATCACACGCCGACGTCGTGCGACACATGAACCAGACGCGTGGCACGAATGCGCGAAGGAAATATCGACGACACGCAAACAGCGCGTGAATGGCACACGAACATACACGCGATATCGTGCAGGCAGCGCGATAGCGTGCAACGATGCGTGACGACGCGCTGACACACGCGACGTACGCACATGACATGCGACAACGCGAGAATAACGCATGAACTATACGCACGAACAACACGGCGATGGCGAGTGCCACACGTGCGAACAGCGCATAGACAGTACGACGATGCGCATGACTCACAAGAGTCGCTAACAGACATCGTGTTTATACTAAACACTAAATACGTATTAAATACCACGTCTACATTGTTAAAATCACATTACCACCTATTTACAATCGCCTAACTAACCTCATAATTTTAATCCGATTGAGTATTCAGTTTACTGACCGACAATTAAATAGGAAATTAATTAGCACAGGGGGATAGACGAGGTAGACCGGGGGGGTAGACGAGAGTCGTCTAGGGGTAGACGAACATCGTCTTGGAGGTAGACGATTATCGTCGGGACCCTGACAGCACGCTGCACGTACGCGAAACAATGTGCACAACAGCAAGCGACACACGCGAGTCAACACGACTATGCGCGCGAAAAGCACGCTGACGCGCAAACGAGAACTACATAGATGTCGCCTCTATACTAGACAAGTATTAACTTTAAAACATTTGTGTAGTCATTAATCACACTAAAATATATTTATAAATCGTAAATTAAAAACTATAAATTAGTTATTTTAATGACCAAAAGATAAACAATTGCTTTATTAACTAAATAAAACATGAGTCGCGACCAAACAATGTCTCTAACATGCAGACATCGTTATTATGAAATTAACACAACTAGAACGAGTCGAAACAACTTTATAATGTGTGCACAAGATCGTTACACGGTTAATGTAACCGGAATGGAATAAATTGAATATCTAACGCTAAAGTTAATACATATTTTAATAAATAGCGCACTAACGACGATGTGACACGATCCTGTCGGTCAGAACCATGCCACACCAAGAGTCACATGGATCTCATCCGCAACTGGTCAAAGTGAATGGGATCAAATGTGGCCACAAGGACTTCTTCATCTCTGCTGTAACCGTACATGAGGTTCTTCTTCCTCGGAACAGTACACAGGGAGGGGAAGAACAGGGGCCGATTCGGACTGGAGGCACGCGCCAGGGAGCTAGCCGCGTGCAGGAGAGCTCAGCCGCGCGCAGGAGAACTCAGCCGCGCGCAGGCCTCCTTGCCGCCACTTGGACAACGAGGTCACGGCAGGGGCTGGGCTCGGGCGTGCGCCCTTAAGGGCCTCCCGGCCGCGACGCCGTGTGGGGCCACACGATGGAGGGAAGGGGAGCCGCGCAGGGGCCACGCCCGGCCGACTCGGCTGTGGCCTCGCGCGCGCATGGGAGAAAAGGAAGGGACGAGGGGCCACGGCTAGGGACTACTCACCGGAGGGCACAGGGCAGGGCGGCAGTTACAAGGCAAGGGACGTGCGCATAACAACAGGGTTGGGCCAGCATCAACGCTCGCCGAGGGGAGGGGAGGGAAGAGAACTCACCGGGGAAGAGCTAGTCTCACCGGAGACGCAGAGGGGTGGGCTGCGACGACGATGGCGCGGTTGTTGTACGCGTCGAGGAAGAGTGGAGGCAGGGCTGAACTATCTAGATGAAGAAAGTGGAGGATGTGGTGTTGAGTGATTCCGACTCTTGGGGAAAGATAAACAGGTCGCTGGTGGGCTCACGGCGGCTGGGCGGTTGTCCCACGCACGGGCGAGTGCAGCGTGCCGAGCGGAGGTGCAGGAGCTGGGCTGGCTGGTAGCTGCGCCGTGTGGATGGCACGGGCCGAGGTGGTCGAGGCTGATTCTGAGTTGATGCGTGCGCGTGAAACAGACAACAATTTAGAAAAAAACAGAATTGACTCATGGGCCTGAGGTGTCAGTGCGAGGAGCATGTGAAGTGGTTGCGTCTACGCGATACGTCGGGGGCAGGGTGGAGGTTGCACGCACGAGCGTTGCGTGACGAGACGACGCGAGGTGAGGTGGATGGATGGGGTAGACGGAGGGTAGATAAGGGATAGAAGATGCAAGTGACATGCTGATTGTGAGGAGAAGCAGCTCGGTGATCCTATGAAAAAGGACACAAGATCTGGATCAGGCTCCACGAGAGTAAGAAATATATATATATATATATATAAATATAATTGGGTTTCTAAAATTTTATAGTTTTAACAAATACTAAATTTTAGGTATTGAATTAATATTAGAAAAACTGAAATTCATATTTCATACTCGAAGAAACATTCCGAAGATTTTAAAAACTCTTGGGAACATCCTCGAGATATTTTAATTCGTTACGATAACATTTTGCACTCATAAACACTATGCATCGGCATGAATGCAACAGTCAAAGTTCCTCTAAGATTTTAATTTTAAGGCTTACGCCTAGACATAAAAACAAAATAACTCTTCACTATTTAGGAAAAAGAAAAGAAAAGCGAGGAAAAGAGAGGGTAACACATGAATTTGATGAATATTAGAAAAAAAAATTATACCCCAAATCCAGGGTGTTACAGTCTCCTCCAGTAGCTACTCCAGCGGCCGGGACACCCAGTGGTGGTGCAGGGGCGCCTCCAGCGGGGGAACAGGAGAGCAGCTCCTCACAGACTCTACCTCCTGCTGAAGCGAGGAAGAAGAGCCCTGCTGCTGCAACTCCTATCGCTGACGCTCCTGCTCCTCGTGCAGGCGGTAGTGCAGCCTCTCCAAATGGCTAGACTGACCAGTCACCGGACGGCGAAGCGGACGCTTCGCGAGACAAGAAGGCAAGAAAGGAATGACTGACTTTCGTGCGGTGTGTCTAAGACGAGCCATCTATAAAAGACATCGTAAGCATAAGAGTGAGAACAGAACTAATATGACCAGCAAGTAAACCATAAAAATTTAGGAATTAGAATAAAACAAATTATTCAGCAAGGTACAATATATATAGTAGAACATAGACTTGGTCGATTTGACCAACTTTTGAAGGGATACCAAAGTCAAGGTGATAATAGGGGTCTATAATCCTTAGGATGACCATTCTACTCTAGGTTAGCGGTCCTACAGTCAGCCTAGCTCTGATACCACCTATGTCACACCCGGTTTTAGAAGGCAAACCGAATGTGAACCATGTACGTGCCAGAATCAGCAATTCACGTACACAGCAGTTACATAACTAGACATCATCACACAGTGCTCAAATGATATCATAAAAGAAGGTATAATAGTCGGTTACATCATGATGTCTGAGACATCCACATAGTCATTAACAGTTATCAAAGTGCGGAAAAGAAACGTAGATACACATGGCCTTCATAGGCAGCCGACTGGGGGTTTGCCGCTAACCCACGCTTAAAACTCATCGTACTCTTGGAACTCCTAGAAGTCCTCCTCCACAACTTCATCTTCTCCTGAGCAGTGGCTGCAACGTGGACAACCTGGGGGTTTGGTGTGTAAAGCAAGGGTGAGTACACATCAACATTCAACAATTGTCCTGTTTGGCTGTAGTGGACTAGCTTTATGTGGGGTTAAGTCAAGCAGTTGCTTTTAGTTGGTCAGATTATTATTACTAGTAGAAAGCCAGGTTTTAGCATTAACCCAAGTTATTAACCCAAAAGTACCATTTCCAAATGGAAAGAATACAAGAAACATTACCGTAAGCATAATCAAACCATCATCCTTGTCATCACCTATAAACCAACCATCTCTGATCAAAGTATCTCTAATCAATGGAGCTCCCTTGGCCACTCATAACCACGAGCATGGCTAATATATCAGTTTCATAACATTCTGTAGAGGCTGCGCACTTTACCCACAAGCCGTGATTCCCTCTTGCCTCGGGCCGATCAAACCCTTAAACACTACCAAGGTGAATAGGCAGGGTTTCACTATGTAGCCTTTACAAAGATTTCCTGAGGCTGTAGCCGCCCGTTAGGTTTCCTAAATATATCACACTCCTCCCAAAGGGGCAAACCACCCTTGGCAGAGCGAGCCGCATACACCGAGCCCCATTGACGGCACGATGGCGAAGCGAACTACACCTCAGTTCCTCTAATTATTCAGCTAAGGGCTTCTCATTCCACTCTCATGGTTGCACTATTTTCCCAGGCGGTCATCCAACAAACCAGTCCTTACAGAGAGGCACTCGAGAAACAGCTCGAGTCCCCTTAAATGCCAGAAGTATGTCATCATAATCAAAAGGGAAAACAGCATATCATAGATAATCTCATCATGTTCATCGATTAATGTGAAGCACTAGCATATAGCTAAACCAAAATAACCCAACCAAAATAGGTAAACAAGGACAAGATAAACCAAAATGCTAGTCAATCCTTAGGTATGAATTATGTAAATGCAGGGAGTGAATTATAGAAATGAGTAGGACATAGATGGGTCAAGGGACACTTGCTTTCACCAACCGACTGCTACTCAGGGTCTTCACCTGCAACTTCTTCAGAGTCCACCAACTGACTGTTATATATACGAGTTCAAACATACATTCTACAAATTTAATACAAAAGAACAGTACACCATGCAATAAAATATCATAAATAAATAGACGCTCGGTGCAGGGCTCACACCTACGACTAAGCGAGAAAGAGAGAGTAACGGTCGAGGCTACGGTCGAGGAGCGATCACGTTACGCGATTATAAATCAAGGTACTCGTCTAAACAGAATCGTATTAATTTGGTCATCACGCTATGCATAGGATAAAGTCATGTTCTGTATTTAATCATTATAAACAGATCAAAGTAAATTTAAAAGGATTGTCGCACGGCGAAACGCGCGACACAACACTTAGACTGAAATAAGAATAAAATGACTCGTCGCGCGACGGAGCGCGCCACGAGACATTTGAATTAATTATAAAAATGACGTCAAGCGTCGTGCGACGAAGCGCACGACGGCATACATCATCTAAACTGAATTTAAAGCAAAACGTCACGCGACGGGACGAGCGATGCCACACATTAATTAATCTGAAATTAAAATGGATCGTCGCGCGATGAAGCGCGCGACGCAGCACATTAATAGAATCTGAAATCAAACTAATTCGCCACGCGATAAAGCGCGCGACGCAACACGTTAATTAAACAAAGTTTAAAATTAATTAAAACCAAAAATCAACCACCGCGCGCGTGGGGCTGCGCTCGCGGGAGCGTGTTGCGCATGCCGGGGGCGCGCAAGGCTGCGCCGGGGCCACGCGAGCCGCGCAGGGGTCGGGATGGCCGCACGCAGGGGGCCAGGGGAGCCGTGCGCCGGGGGGCCAGGATGGCCGCGCGCAGGGGCGCCGAGGCGACCGCGCGTAGGGGGCGCCGAGGGGCGGTGCCGAGGGGGCCGTGCCGTCGAGGCCGGGGGAGCCGCACCGGGGGGGCGAGGGGGCCGCGTCACCGGGACGAGGGGAGCCGCGTCGGGGGGTGAGGGGGCCACGGGCCAGGGAGGAGCCATGCGGCCAGGGCGCGTGGGGGAGGGAAGAAGAGGGCGTGCGCGGGGAAGGGAAGGGGAGGAAGAGGAAGAGAGAGAGAGAGGGAGAGGGGAGCTCACCTCAGGGATCCAAATCCGGCGATAACCGTCAACAAAATACCTAGGGCACAACAGGGAAGAGAGAGAGGTGGAGGAGAGGGAGTTGCTGCGCGGGAAAATCAAATGAGAGAAAGAGAGCGAGAGGGGGCGCATGGGGAGAGGCAGGGGCGCCAGGGGCGCGTGGGCCAGGGCTGGGCCGGGCTAGGTCGCGTCGTGGGTCGATATCCCACGACACGCACAACCACTGATCGGAATTCCAATCGCGGATCGAAATCCGAAACGAGACGAGGCGAAACGCGATTAAACACGACATCAGACAAAAGAAATATGCTTCGCCATGATGCAACACCCATGACAATTTAGGTTTTTGTTTACACACGATACAGACACCAGTCACTATACTGCTTTGAAATTGGGAAGAAGGAGCGAAACGAGAAGAGAAAAGAGAGTAACGCCTGAATTTGGTGAGTATTAAAGAAGAAAAAATTCTACCCCAAATTCAGGGCATTACAAGGTACAAGCCGTGTATGGCTACCTCGACTTTGTTTATTAATCCTTGTCCCATGATGGCATTGTATGGGTAGACCATATCAACTATGTTGAAGGTGATCTGCTTGCTTCGTGCGTTTGGGGCCGTGTCGATCGATAGTGGCAGCTCTATCTTGCCAAGTGGAAAGGTCCCTTTTCCACCAAAACCATAGAGAGGGTTGTCTACTGGCTTGAGCAGGCTGTGGTTTATGTCCATGTGGTCTATGGCATGCAAGAATATGATGTCAGCTTGGCTGCCATTATCGATGAGTACTTTGTGCAGGTCCCACCCTGTGGCTTTACAATTTTTCACCAGTGCATCTGCATGGGGCACGCTTCGGAGGTTGATGTCTCTTGCGTCGAAGGTGAGTGGTACGTTAGACCACATCATTTGGACCACGGGGCTGGTGAGGGCTATTTGATTAACCCTTCTATAGTGCTCTTTCTTCTATCCTTTGTTTTTTGAATTTGGCGCTGGACCCTTCGGTGATCATGTGGATGACTCCCATGAAAGGTAGGTCAGTGAACTCCTCTTGCTTAGGTGGTAGAGGCGGTTATTGATGATGTTGTTGGTTTGCTTGTTGTGGCGGGGGGCAAGGCTAGTCGTTCTTGGTGCTGAAAGCGTGGTTGCTAGGGGAAGGCATGATTGTAGTTTTGTTAGTGTTGAGGGTAATATGGATGTTTGTTGGTCACTTGTTCCCAAATGCTGTGATTAAAGAACAAGGCAACACAATTGTCAAAGATTAAAGACCTTTGTCCTTCGATGCATTATCTTCTTTTGGATATAATGATCTTCAGATGAAGGTCATGAAGGACACACCTTCATGATTTATGAGAATAGGAATCCACAGAGACAATATATGGTATTCATTCAATCATCCATATATCCATTTCATGATATACACATGAACATTAACAAAATTTATATTACATGAATACCTTTGGCTTGATTGAAGGCGTGGACGCAAGAGCAATTACCATCCAGCGTGAACAGTACGGGGGTACTGTTCACCTATTTATAGGCACGGGACGCAGCCCGAGTAAAAATACATTTATGACCTTAACATGTACTCATAATTGTGACATAAATCATTAGGTACTAACTAGTCTTTTCCTCTTTGGCTCGGCATCATGGTTGATCTTCATCGCCATTTTAAGCCAAAGTTGTTGCTCTTCGGCTATAGCTTCGGTATTCATCGTTGTCGTTTTCGGGTAATGTCTTCGTCTTAAGGACCCTCGGCGGAGAAGAAGACTCTCATCATGAACCATTACTTATGATGAAGCTCCTATAATATTCAATATTATGCTAGAAACAAATGGTTAGTCGTGTTTTTGAGGACCTTCGAAAGAGGAAGGCCCCCAACAATGTTCATTCTAGTAGTGATGGTGGTGGTATGGATGGGGTTGGGAGGTATGAGTGATGGCTCTCTGATTAATTGTTGGCATGGCTCTAGCCATCTGGTTTTTGTTTCCTTAGATTTTGGGCAATCTCTTGATGTGTGATCTGAGTCTTTGCCATGGAAAACACAGTAAAATTTTCTTGGTTGTTGCTGGCGTCTACCTCTCGTTGTGTTTCCATTGTGGCCTTGTTGCATAGGGTAGTTTTGGCGGCGAGGGTGGCCCTCTCCTAGTTGTGTCTGCTTTGCGATGTTGTGGACTTGGAGTTGTTGGTCGAGGTCTTGATGGGCGTAGTCTGGATGCGAAGGATTGGTCCATGTCCTGCTGGTTTATAGAGTCTCTTTGGGCTTCCGCTGTGACTCGACTTTTCGGCGGTGGAGCTCTTCTGATCCAGCATATTTTTCGAAAAGCTAATACAACTCCTAGAGGTTGGATGCAAATCCCTTGTGCAGTGACTGTATAGGACGCCTGCACAAAGGCCACTGATTGCATTAGGGATGGCAATTTGGTCATCAACTAAGGGCAACTGTGATTTCAAGAGGAGAAACTTTTTGTAATAGTGGCGAATATTTTCCTTTTCTTGTTGCCTGTAGAGAGAGAGAGTTCTACTAATGCATTTGTTTTGGGTCTATAGCCTTGAAAATTAAGAAGGGTTTTGTCATGAAATGTCTTCTAGGAATCAACTGATAGTGGTGGTAATCTTGAATACCATGTGAGGGTTGGGCCTTCGAGGGCAATGATGATTGACTTTGCAGGTGGTGTCACCCCTCTGAAGATGCAACTGTTACCTGGTAGTCATGATGTACTGGGTTGGATCTGTGCTGCCGTTGTACTTTATGTATGTGCCCTCTCTGTAATTTTGTGGCCAAGGGGAGGCCTGGGGCTGCAGTGCTAGAGGGCTTCGCTCGTCAAGGTAGTTTAGCCCTTGGAAGGCAGCTGGTGCGAAGGCTGGCCTGTGGAAATGGTGAATGTTTTGGTAAGCCGTGTCAGCCTACTACCGGTGGCGGGCTCTTCTGCATTTTAGCAATTTATTGCTCCAGCTTTCTAGCTTTTTGCTCCTCATCTAAGATCATCTGCCTTACTCTGGCCTGCGAATTGATTTGCTGCCTCTTGGCTGCGAGTATCTCCCTTTGTTACTATAGGTGATTGTTTTTTATGCGAAGTGCTCGTAATTTGAGTTGATCTTCGGCCGAGATACCCATGACTTTGCCTTCTTCCATGGTGTCTTCGGCCTCCGTGGGGGAGAAACCTGGTGGGACATCGTCCCAGGGGGGGTCTTCTGAACTACACGTATGAATGCTGCCCTCGGGAGTGAGTGGGTCTTTGGTTCGGGGATGCTTGCGGTTTAGTGCTCCTGCTTCGTTCTTAGTTGTAGTCTGGAGGGTATCACTGGTGAGGGTTGCCTTGCCTTTCTTTTCAGCGATGGCCGCTTCTGTAGCATCATCTAGAGCAGTGCTAGCTCTGGTGGTCACTTTCTTGGGGGCCATCACGGGTTTGGGTTGTCATAGCACGGACAGTGGGCGCCAAATTTTGTGACCAACTGACACGTGGATAGGTGGGTCCAACACTCGGGAATGGGAGAGCTCAGGTGCACAACAAAACAGTAGGTGGAGAACTGTAGCATCTTGTTATCCGTGTACCATCGGTGTACAGTGCGGGAGTATTTATAGGTAACCGAGAAGGTAGGCAGGTCCCCAAGTATCGTTATACCCCGGTTACTTGCTACATTTTTGGAATATTCACCTCGACGAGGTCATTATAGTGGGTTGAAGCATAGTAGCCTAGACATACTATAAAATCTACCCTGTGAAGGGGCTTACAGATGGGCCCGAATGGTGATGAGGTTGAGCCTGAGCCCCACTATAATCTGGCATGGCCTTCGCTTGCACATGGCACCCTTGACCCCGCGATATTGCGTCCCTGACTTCGTCGGGACTTGGACTTTACTGTTTGTGAAAGAGTTTGAGCCTTCGGGACACGTACGTGGGGCTGCAGCGAGCCCCCTTGGGGATGTTTGCTTCGCATTATAGCCGGCTGTTTGGACTGTTGCAGCTGTAATCCATAGAGACAAAACACTATAGAAGCAATAGAAGTTGTGTGGTCCTTCGCTTCATCCCCTCTAAAGGACGCGGTCGAAGACCTCGACGTTGGTACAAGTCGAAGTTCCCTTCGCAACCTATACATGCACCAAAACCTATTTGATCGTAGTCGGATTAGTTTAAATGAGTGAGTGCTCGACCTTTGTTCCACAATATATATATATTGTATATTACAAGCCCAAGGCTTCCAATAGCTTGGGGAAGTCTTGGCCTAATGCAGCATTCGGTTCAGTCGCACCAAGTCTTGGACATCTATAAAAGGAGCTCTAGGTCACTAGGGTTTAGTTTTTTTGCCTCACCCCGACACACGAGCAGAGGCGGTAGCTCTCTGAGGCACGCACGTGGCAGTGGCTCCATGAGGGGCACACGACGGAGGTTCCCAAGGCGCGGCAGCGACGGTGATTCCCTGAGGGGCGCGCGGCGGCGGAGGCTCCCCAAGGCGGCGAAAGTTCCCTAGGCACGCGGCGGTGGCGCCCTTTTAGGAGGGAGTGACGGCGATGACCTAGGGAGGCACGAGCATCAACGCCGGGCAGAGGCATGCACGGCAGCGGCACCTCCCTCATCTATGCGCGACGGCGATGCCCTCATACCTCCGATGAGCCGGACGCCACTGAGATAGTGTGGATCGTCCGACGACGACCTCCTCCGATCTGGTGGCTTTGGGGAATCTTCCAATGACAGCCTCACCTGATCCATGTGTTATGCATTCAATGAAATTTTTATGCCGAGCACTGCAATTTTTATACATTCCATTTAATGATTTTATGATGATGAATATGTTGTCTCTCGTGTGGCTTTAGTATTTCTATGGGAATAACAATTATGCTACATCTGCCATTATTTTATGCGCAAACTTGATTTTTTTATCAACATCTCTCACTTTGGCTCTATTTTTATGGTCAAATATGAGGATTTTTATGCTCATAACTGAAGATTTTTACGCTCAAACTTGGACTGCGCGCACCAGTGAAACACATGCCATAAATTTCATATGCAGATCAAAAATGAACCTCGTGACTTATGGTGTCCATAATTGTCATAAAAAATAGAATCCCCTATCAACTCACCTAATTAAATCCTCTAATCAATTCTCATAATCAAATCCCTCGGATACATGGGGGGTTTGTTAGTTGGTAGTCAATCAACATTTTTACGTTATATCTAACTGTTGGGGGCCTTCCTCTTCCGAAGGTCCTCAAAAATGTGTCTAACCATATGTTTTCAACATGATTATGAATAGTTACAGGAAGCTTCGGCTTTGGGATGAAGAACTTCTCTTATGACGGAATGAAGGGAGATAAAGAGTGGGCGACGAAGCTAAAAGCCAAGGACCTTTGACCTAACATATTGACGAAGCTCAAAAGCATGATGATGACTGAAAGGGGCTAAAGACCTTATAGTCCTCAATAATTCATGTTAGGATTATAGGCAATTACCAGGGATATAAATGTACTTTTATCCGGGCTGCGTCCCGTGCCTATAAATAGATGAACAGTAACACTATACTGTTCGCGTTGGATTGTAATCGCTCTCGCGTCATTCTCGCTCTCCCACCTTTTGGCAAGCCAAAGGTACCATTGTAATACGAATATTGTTAATGCTTATTCATGTTCAATAAAGATAATAATAGATAAATTATTGATATATGACAATTACTATCTTTATTCCTTTGTATTCTTATGTATTCCTTCATTTTCCTATTTATATTCATGCTCATATGATAAAATGATGAAGGTATGTCCTTCATGACCTTCCTCTGAAGATCATTATATCTGAGAGGAAATAATGCTTTGAAGGATGAAGGTCTTTAACCATTAACAATTGTGTTGCCTTGTTCTTGATTTATAGTATTTAAGAATGACCGAACAAAATTTGACGCCCACCTCCGGTGAACTCACTTCCACAACCTTCGGAAGAACATCCATCTTTGACATGCCACCGAAGAAGGCAACGGTGGCAGGGGCTACTCTGCAACCACTGGACACAAATCAAGATGCCCTCTCTCTGCGAGAGGCTAGGAACCAAAAGAGGAAGGTCACCAGCCCAACTCTTCAAGAGGAGCAAATTGATCAGGAAATCAGGGACCTAGAGGCCATCCATCAGCAAGTGCAAAGGAAAAAGGAGAAGATGGCCCGGCTAGACGACCTTCAGAGGAAGATTGACGAAGCCGCTGATGAAATGCGTCATCTTACTCAAGATGACCAGGATCGAAGGCCTTAGCACATGGAGCTTCGTCAGGAGAGCTCATTCAACAAAGATGAATGGTACGATGACTTTCATCATGGTAACTTTACTTTTGATGATGCTTCTCCTCTGGCAGCAGAATTGCAGGCTATCCCATGGCCACAATCCTACAAGACACCCCAGTTGCCCATCTATGATGGGCACTCGGATCCAAAGAAATTCTTGATGAGCTACGAGGCACAAATATCCTCGTATGGGGGTAATGCCGCCATCATGGCAAAGTCCTTCGTCATGGCAGTACGAAGCGTGGCCCAGACATGGTACTCTTCTCTTCGTCCAGGAACAATTACATCATGGCAGAAGCTCAAAGACATGCTGGTCACTAGTTTCCAAGGTTTTCAAATGAAGCCAGTCACTGCTCAGGCCTTGTTTCAATGCACACAAGATCATGAGGAATACATTTGGGCGTATGTTCGAAGGTTTTTGCGCCTAAGAGCACAAGCGCCCACAGTGCCCAATGAAATTGTCATTGAGGCCATGATCAAGGGATTTTTGCCAGGACCTACAGCTCAATATTTTGCCAGGAAGCCTCCACAAACCCTGGAGAAGCTCCTTCAGAAGATGGGTGAGTACATCCGGGCCGACAATGATTTTTGCCAAAGAAGGGAGGAAGCCTACAGGTTTTCTGAGATGGCCAGGGGCTTCGGAGGGAGACTTCATCCCAGGCATGTCCGGTCAATTCATAACTCCAATGCCAATGATGAAAGGGCCAGCAATGTTCAGCATAACCATCACAGTTCTCAGTCTTCGAGCATGCAGCAGACTTCTTTCAGACCACCAACTTCGAGGGGCAGAGGAAGAAGTTTTAGTGGAGGAAGGTTTGACAATCAACCCAGAAAGTTGTACTGTCTTTTTTGTGGCGAAGACAAGGGCCACACAACAAGAACATGCTAGGTCACAATTCAGAAGCAGAAGGAAATTGCCGAAGCTGAGGAGCGGCAGAGTCAGCCGAGGCAAGTCCTCCACATTGCTTCGTGTTATTCCCCATACATCCTAGAATACGTAGGCAATCAACAACCTACGACTTATGTTGCTTCGGCAAGCCATTCCCCAGCTTCCAAGCCCCAGTTGCCACCACCACCACCACTGATCCACAATCAACAGCCAGAAGGGCGCAATCATACTCAGCAACAGCGCGACCTTCGGGAGGAGTCCGAAGCTCGCACAGTCAACAACATTGTGCTTGAGTCGAAGCATATTTACTAAAAGGACTACAATGGCTCGGCTAAGGAATATGATGATTTGATGTATCTTAACTCTTTCTGCCTTTTATATTTTCTTGAAAGAAAAACAATACAGGAGGGATAAATTTTCAACTTGATGTAATAATATTGTTGTTACATCGAGTGTGACAGAATTAAGTTCCAAAGCTACAAAGTCGTTCCTAAGGGAGCGCAGAGTAAGTTCCGAAGCTACAAAGTCATTCCTAAGGGAGCGCAGAGTAAGTTTTGAAGCTCAAAAGTCGTTCCTAAGGGAATGCAGAGCCAAAATATCACCTAAATCAAAGGTGAAGAAGCTCCAAAGTCGTTCCTAAGGGGATGCAGAGCTTAAATACCACCTAAATTAGAGATGAAGAAGCTCCAAAGGCATTCCTAAGGGGATGCAGAGCTTAGCTCCAAAGTTGTTCCTAAGGGGATGCAGAGCTAAAATACCACCAACGTAAAAGGTGAAGATACTCCAAAGTCGTTCCTAAGGGAATGCAGAGTCTGGATGTGTTTTCATGTGGGTGCTTATCTTTGACATAAACATCATATTGCATCATATCATCACATCATTTCGCATAGCATTACATCATACATCATATCGCATCAGCATGAAAATCGTGCAAATGGAAAAATGCTCCTTCGAAAATATTCGATGGATTATGAAACAATGTGCTGAAGCACAAAATATACCTTCGGCAGACACAATTTTACACAACAAGGAAATCGTCATCAGCAATATTATTATACAACAACCATGGCAAAAGTATGAGGTATTCAATCAATAGATGGGGCAATTTTTCTTTGTGAAGCATGAAAAGAAGGGAAGGTGTTTTTTCACCGAAGGCTAAAAAATGGTATGTACAAAAATTTCATGCATCACAAAGAAATATATTACATTAATATACATATAAATATTTGATGTTTGACCCATATACAAATATTACATTTCCTAGTACACAAGAATTTAGTCTTCCTTCAGTATCCTCTCGGTGACTTCATGTAAAAGTTTGTCGATGACTTCGTCAACAACTTCGTTAGCAATCTTCATTACATCTAAAGCCTCTTTCATTATTGGATCTGCCTCAGGATTGTATGGCTCCGGTGGTGGCGAAAGGTCGGCTATAATAAAAAGCATAATGATGAATTTTCGAAGCTATAAACAAACAACGAGACAAAAAGTTTTTAAAAAGGGGGATACCTATAATCAACGCGCGTTCAGCAGCTTCTTCAGCCTCCTTTGCCTCCACTCGTGCATCGTGAGATTCTTTTTCACTCTTTTTTATAGCTTCATCGGCCATCTCACGGTCGCCCTTCATCCAGATATCGACATAGAACTTCCCGCCCACCAAAGTAGCTTCGGTTGAAGGTTCCTTCGTATCGTCTGCAGAGAAGATGGCTTCTGCCTGGGCTGCAGCATTAACATGTTCACAACCAGTTTTCTCCAAAACTGCTGCAACCCCTCGGGCACCGGCGAAGGCACAAAAATCTCCATGATCACTGAGTATTTCTTCAAAAGCTTCGACCTCTTCGCCAATCCATTGAATAACTCCTTCGGGATCGCCTCGGATAAATCTTTGCTCCGATGAGTATGCACCCACCTTTGCAAAGCTATCTTTAAGTTTCTTTGCACAATTCATGGATACTTCATAGCATTTTTCTTTTGGAATCCCGAAGTTCTTCAATATTTTTCTGCACCCTTGTTGTTTCCATTTCACTTATTTCTTGTTTTGCTTTCGCAACATCGAAATTTTCATTCATTTCAGCGAGCTTCTTTAAATCTTCAACCTCGGCTTTATGAGCTTCGACTTGTGCGTTAAGCTAGGCTTCACTGGTTTTCAATCTATCCACCAAGGAGAGTAGTATTTTGTGTTTTTCAAGAGCTTCATTCCTTAGTGTAATAATTTCTGATCGAAGATTTCCAAGCGCTAGCTGGCAGCTTTCATCTTCGGCTTTCTTTTGGGCCTTTAAAGCCTTGCTCAGAATTAAGCCCTACAAAAATAAACAATGAGCATATACTGAAAAGGAAATAAACTACAAAAATAATCTGCTTTTTAACAAGTTAAAAGTGTTCCCACCTTCAGACTGTTATAGGCAAGGCTATCTGCGAGTTGGTCCTTCGTCATTGCAGACAAACCTAACTCAAGCTTCGGATATCTTATATTGTCTGCCATCTCCTGACAGACATGAATTTCTTTATTGTTAGGCGAAAAATAAAGGAAGTCATCCTCATCATCCCCACCATACACCAATGACCCTCGAGGGTACTACAGATCTCTAGCGTAATGTTGCGCTTCGGCAATTTGTTCTTTCGATAATTTCTTCCCTGAAGCATGACACACTATAAACTCTAATTCCTCGGTAGATGTTCTGGGGGCAGGGAACTCAGATTCTTCAGTAGCAACCTCTTTTCTTAACAATGATGGTCCCTCAGCAGCCTCTAAAGGCCTTGCTTCAGCACCCTCCTTAGCGGCCCCTGAAGGTCTTGCTTCGGCGGGGGTTGAGGACCCAGCCTCAACCGCAGCCTGCGCTGTGCCAACATTGAAAGATCCCTTTACAATCTTCCCCTCTACAGCAGGCACTGAGGCAGGAGTTGACACCTTCACATAACAGCGTCCAATACACTGGCCATCCTCCTTCTCTTCGGACTTACTGAAGCAATCTTTTGTACCTTCGGCAGTTCTGTTTCTTGCAATGAACTCAAGGCTTTCGATTGTTCCGCTGCTATCTTCAGTTTTGGCTCTTCGGTTGATTCCACCCTAGCTTTGGCAGTAGCGAGGTGACTTGACTCAACAGCAGAGGACCCTTCAGCAGGCCTTGGCTCTTCCGCTGTTTCAATGCGCTTAGGATGATGTGTCAAAACTTTAACCTTTTTCGGCTTCGGCGTAGTAGAAATCGCCGAAGCAACAACTCTTCTTTTCTTTCCTTGCTTTCGTGAAGGATGGCAGTAATCTGGGTATACAAAACCAATAACATCAAAAACCCTATTCAAACTTTTCTTGCCTCAGCCTCCGACCGCTGTCATGGCATCATCTTCAGCCCTTGAGTAGACGCCAAGCAACTCATCGTTGGTTGCGTCAATGGCATCTAGCCAGTCATCGTTTGGCTCATCAAATTGGCTCATGTATTTGAATGTATACTTCAAGTAAACCAAGCCACCTTGGCTAGAGCCAGTAGCAGCCTCCTTCGGCATCTCCCACCCACTCCCGAGTGGCCACACCTCGAAGGCAATGTGCTCCTGGACTAAGTCCCTGGTGCCTATGTAAGTGCATAATGTGTTATAAGCAGCTTGGCACGCTTGTATGTCGTTCCCAAGCGCAAGGGATGGTCTCCTAATGCCGAAGTGAGACCATATAGGACGTTGGATAATCCCCTTGATGTCTTCCCTCTCAACCAGATCGTTCTTCACATAAAACCATTCTTGCATCCAGGCTCTCGACCATCTCTTGCGGAATGTTGGAACTGGGTTGCTTACCTCAGAGCGGGTTACGAAGCCATAGCAACTAAAGTTGTTGTGATATTGTTCTTTTTCGGTGGCTTTTGTCTCATAAGACAATTCATGCATGTTACAGAAGCTTTTCACATTTGGTTCTTGTCCTTGGCTCCTCATGGCCCAAATATAAACCCCTATCTTGATGATGGCTTCGGGGGTAAGCTGATGAAGGTAGACTTTGAAGGTTTTCAGCACTTCGACTACCATACTATCCAAAGGAAACCGAAGCCCTGCTTTCATGAAACTTCTATGGACAACTACCTCGTCAGCTTCAGGCAGAGGGACATTACTCTCCCCCAGCCCGCACAATAGAAATGTCACGAAAGTACCTTCCCCTCATGGCATCAATCTGTCCTTGTTTGATTATTGACTTTCCGAAGACAACATGACTTGGCCTCTAGGGCCGATCTTCGGCACCCTCATTCTCACTTTCTGCATCGAAGTCTTCACTGTCACTGGAATCCTCAGATATCCCAGCTAATGTCTCATGTGCAATCTTTTCTGCATTGGTCCTCTCCATAGCTTCGTAAAACTCGGACAGCGTCGGGTCGACGGTCTTCTTCTCACTAGCCATCAAATCAAAACTTGTTGTAATGCCGAAGCTCAAAGTCGTGACAAAACAAGAAAGTTTAAAATGGCGAGCACAATGTAAGCAACCGAAATAGCACCAGAAATGCTTCCAATACGAGCTCATATTTATATGCATAGCGCCCCACGGCTTGGTGGATCTGGCATGTCAGTGTCGTTCGCTATTCTAGCGAAGGGAAGGTGTTTTTTCGGACCTTCGGCTAAAGGCCTTCATCCACGTCGTAGTCTAAATTTGTTACAAGGAACAAATTAATACTGCGAGGGGCTACTGTTGGGGACCTTCCTCTTCCGAAGTTCCTCAAAAATGTGTCTAACCATATGTTTTCAGCATGATTATGAACTACAGGAAGCTTCGGCTTTGGGATGAAGAACTTCTCTTATGACGGAATGAAGGGAGATAAAGAGTGGGCAACGAAGCTAAAAGCCAAGGACCTTTGGCCTTACATATTGATGAAGCTCAAAAGCATGATGATGACTGAAAGGGGCTAAAGACATTATAGTCCTCAATAATTCATGTTAGGATTATAGGGAGTTATCAGGGATATAAATGTACTTTTATCCGGGATGCGTCCCGTGCCTATAAATAGATGAACAGTAACATCGTACTGTTCACGCTGGATTGTAATCGCTCTCGCGTCATTCTCGCTCTCGCACCTTTTGGCAAGCCGAAGGTACCATTGTAATACAAATATTGTTAATGCTTATTCATGTTCAATAAATATAATAATAGAAGAATTATTGATATATGACAATTATTATCTTTATTCCTCTGTATTCTTCTGTATTCCTTCATTTTCCTATTTATATTCATGCTCATATGATAAAATGATGAAGGTATGTCCTTCATGACCTTCGTCTGAAGATCATTATATCCGAGAGTAAATAATGCTTCGAAGGACGAAGGTCTTTAACCATTAAGAATTGTGTTGCCTTATTCTTGATTTATAGTGTTTGAGGACGAGTGAACAACACTAACACTATTTTATGCTCAAACTTCAGGATTTTTATGATCAATGCATTAGAGTTATCAATGTCTCTCAAGTTGGCTAGCTATTTACACTCAAAATGAAGGTTTTTACGCTCAAACCTGAAATACAACCACCAGTGTCCTAACCGCCATTGTCCTGCATGCACAATAAAAGGAAATCCCGTAATTTATGATATCCATAACTATCATAAAAAATCATCTTGTTGACCACTGTAACAAGATTTATGCCATATCTGATATTATTTACGCTCGAACTTGAGGATTTTACGCAAAAACCTAGGATGCGCACACACAATGTCCTGCATGCATATATTTCACATGCACAACATTTTTTTGGACCTGCCATAATTTTGGACCTGCAATAATTTTCGGATCTAAAACCGCAACTATCATAAAAATCGAAAGCTGCATACACGCATGGTGGATGATGATTGTACCTTCCATAAAAATAGGACTCTGCATGCAAGGTGATGGTAAACATGATTTTATGCTATGTCTGACACTATTTTATGCTCAATTGTGAGGATTTTTATGTTCAAACTAGCATCGCGTACATTACTAACCTAAAAATAGATCCCTAGAATTAAGCGCTACATAATCTGGATGTGGGAAGTGGGGTGGTGGGGCCATATGGGTGCGGGTCGTGGGGGGAGAGAATCGACCAGGGCTTCTTGTAACTATTTAAAGCCCTAGGCTCCAAATAACTAGATCATATATGTGTGTGTATGTATGCTAAAACACGGACAAAAGTTGGTAGGCTGTCTTCAACAGCTCTTCTCTGTCTCAAATTTCACCTACAGGAAAAACAGTCAGTCAAGTCATTGAGTTGTGTCTAGGGGTGGAAACGAGCCGAGCCGAACTCGGCTCCGCTCAGATCGCTGTGGCTCGTTCATGCAACGAGCCGAGCCGAGTCGAACTCGGCTCGCCCATCTGACGAGCTTGAGAAAGCGGCTCGACTCAGCTCGCTCCTGGCTCGCGAGCCGGCTCGCCGAGCCAACGAGCCTAGCCATAAACATGAATTTGCTCTCTAAATTATAATATAAAATCTTAAAAATATTTTATATAACATATTTTAAATTAGTAAATAGATATATTACTAATATAATATAGAAAATAGATTAATTTTGCATAGTAATATCAAATAACATAAATTAATTGTCTACAAAGTACCAATATTATATGTGAAAGGGAAATAGGCTTACACCTTTTCCTAAACTGATTTTGGTGGTTGAATTGCCCAACACAAATAATTGGACTAACTAGTTTTCTCTAGTCAATAAGTTTTACAGGTGCCAAAGGTTCACAACAAGCCAATAAAAAGACCAAAGATAGGTTCAAATAAAGAGAGCTAAAGACATCCCAAAGGCACCCTGGTCTGGCGCACCGGACTGTCCGGTGTGCCACCGGACAGTGTCCGGTGCACCAGGGAACTCGACGCTGAACTCCTCACCTTCGGGAAAATGGGAGGTCGCTCCGCTATAATTCACCGGACTGTCCGGACTGTCCGGTGTGCCAGCGGAGCAACGGCTACTTCGCACGCAACGGTCGACTGCAACGCATTTAATGCGCGCCAGCGTGCAGAGGACAGAGCACGCGCAGAAGGCGCACCGGACAGCCCAGAGGCCCCACCTGTCAGAGCTCCAACGGTCAGAACCCAACGGCCGGCTGACGTGGCTGGCGCACCGGACTGTCCGGTGCGCCATGCGACAGACAGCCTCCCAACGGCCACTTTTGGTGGTTGGGGCTATAAATACCCCAACCACCCCACCATTCATTGCATCCAAGTTTTCCACCTTCAACACATTACAAGAGATATAGCATCAATTCTAGACACAACCAAAGAGATCAAATCCTCTCCCAAGTCCGGAATCACTCCAAATCAAATAGTGACTAGAGAGAGCGACATTTGTGTTCATTTGAGCTCTTGCTCTTGGATTGCTTCTTTTCTTTCTCATATTTTTTTGTGATAAACTCAATTGTAACCGAGGCAAGAGACACCAATTGTGTGGTGGTCCTTGCGGGGACTTTGTGTCCCGTTTGATTGAGAAGAGAAGCTCACTCGGTCTAAGTGACCGTTTGAGAGAGGGAAAGGGTTGAAAGAGACCCGGTCTTTGTGACCACCTCAACAGGGAGTAGGTTTGCAAGAACCGAACCTCGGTAAAACAAATCATCGTGTCTCGCTCTTTATTTGCCGCAATTTGTTTTTTGCCCTCTCTCTCGGACTCGTTCATATTTCTAACGCTAACCCGGCTTGTAGTTGTGCTTAAGTTTATAAATTTCAAATTCGCCCTATTCACCCCCCCCCCTCTAGGCGACTTTCAATTGGTATCAGAGCCCGGTGCTTCATTAGAGCCTAACCGCTCGAAGTGATGTCGGGAGCATCCGCCAAGAGGGAGATCGGGACCGGCGAGAAGCCCGCCACAAGCAATGGGAAGGCTCCATCCGGGGAGTCCGCCAACAAGGTGAAGGGATCTTCTTCACACAACAAGTCGCGTCAGAGCGGTGACAAGAAGAAAAAGATGAAGAAGGTGGTCTACTACGACACCGACTCTTCGTCACCATCCACCTCCGGCTCTAACACACCGTCCGTAACTTCTAAGCGCCATGAGCGCAAGAAGTTTAGTAAGATCCCCCTACGCTACCCTCGCATTTCCATACGTACTCCATTACTTTCCGTCCCACTAGGCAAACCACCCATGTTTGATGGTGAAGATTATAATATGTGGAGTGATAAAATGAGGCATCATCTAACCTCACTCCACACTAGCATTTGGGATGTTGTTGAGATTGGAGTACAGGTACCATCACCGGGGGATGAAGACTATGATTCGGACGAGGTCGCCCAAATCCGACACTTCAACTCTCAAGCCACCACTATACTCCTCGCCTCTCTAAGTCGAGAGGAGTATAACAAGGTGCAAGGATTAAAGAGCGCCAAGGAGATTTGGGACGTGCTCAAGACCGCGCACGAAGGAGATGAGGTGACTAAAATCACCAAGCGGGAGACGATCGAGGGGGAGCTCGGTCGGTTCTGACTCAACCAAGGCGAGGACCCACAAGCCATGTACAACCGCTTGAAGACCTTGGTGAATCAAGTGCGCAACCTCGGGAGCACCAAATGGGATGACCATGAGATTGTCAAGGTTATTCTAAGATCCCTCGTTTTTCTTAACCCTACGCAAGTTTAATTAATTCGAGCTGATCCTAGATATACGCTAATGTCTCCCGAGGAGGATATAGGTAAATTTGTGAGCTTTGAGTTAATGATCAAAGGCTCCAAAATGATCATCGAGCAAGGCGACTCCTCCACGCCCGAAGCACAACTCGTTGCATTCAAAGCAACGGAGGAGAAGAAAGAAGATTCTACTCCAAGTAGAATCCCCATCGACGCCTCTAAGCTCGACAATAAGGAGATGGCGCTCATCATCAAGAGCTTCCGTCAAATCCTCAAACAAAGGAAGGGGAAAGATTACAAGCCCCGTTCCAGGAAGGTGTGCTACAAGTGTGGTAAGCCCGGTCATTTCATTGCTAAATGTCCATTATCTACTGATAGTGACAAGGGCGACGACAAGAAAGGAAAGAGGGGAGAAAAGAAGAGATACTACAAGAAGAAGGGTGGCGATGCCCATGTGTGCCGCGAGTGGGACTCCGACGAGAGCTCCACCGATTCCTCCTCTGACGAGGACGCCGCCAACATCGCCGTCACCAAGGGCCTCCTCTTCCCCAACGTCGGCCACAAGTGCCTCATGGCAAAGGACGGCAAAAGGAAGAAGGTAAAATCAAAATCCTCCACTAAATATGAAACCTCTAGTGATGAGGATAACTCTGGTGTTGAGGAGGATAATTTGCGCACCCTTTTTGCCAACCTAAACATGCAGCAAAAAGAAAAATTAAATGAATTAATTAGTGCTATTCATGAGAAGGATGAACTCTTGGATTCTCAAGAGGACTTCCTAATTAAAGAAAACAAGAAGCATGTTAAGGTTAAGAATGCTTATGCTCTAGAAGTAGAAAAATGTGAAAAATTATCTAGTGAGCTAAGCACTTGTCATGATGTTATTTCCAACCTTAGAAATGAAAATGCTAAAGTAATTGTTAAGGTTGATTCAAATGTTTGTGATGTTTCAATTCCCAATCTTATAGATGATAATGTTAGTTTACTTGCTAAGATTGAAGAATTGAATGTCTCTCTTGCTAGCCTTAAGATTGAAAATGAAAAATTAATTGCTAAGGCTAAAGACTTAGATGTTTGCAATGTTACAATTTCCAATCTTAGAAGTGAAAATGACATTTTACATGCTAAGATTGTTGAACTAAAATCTTGCAAACCCTCTACATCTATCGTTGAGCATGTTTCCATTTGCACTAGATGTAGAGATATTAATGTTGATGCTATTAATGATCACCTAGCTTTAATTAAGAAACAAAATGATCACATAGCTCAACTTAATGCCAAAATTAATGAGCATGACTTAGAAAATGAAAATTTTAAATTTGCAAGAAGCATGCTCTATAGTGGGAGACGCCCTGGCATCAAGGATGGTATTGGCTTCCAAAAGGGAGACAATGTCAAACTTAATGCCCCTCCTAAAAGATTGTCAAACTTTGTTAAGGGCAAGGCTCCCATGCCTCAGGATAACGAGGGTTACATTTTGTACCCTGTCGGTTATCCCAAGCACAAGATTAGGAGAATTCATTCTAGGAAGTCTCACTCTGGCCCTAATCATGCTTTTATGTATAAGGGTGAGACATCTAGCTCTAGGCAATCAACCCGTGCAAAATTGCCTAAGAAGAAAACTCCTATTGCATCAAATAATTCTAACATCTCATTTAAGACTTTTAATGCATCTTATGTTTTAACTAACAAATCCGGCAAGGTAGTTGCCAAGTATGTTGGGGGCAAACACAAGGGCTCCAAGACTTGTGTTTGGGTACCCAAAGTTCTTGTATCTAATGCCAAAGACCCAAAACCGTTTGGGTACCTAAAATCAAGAACTAAACTTGTTTTGTAGGTTTATGCATCCGGGGGCTCAAGTTGGATCATCGACAGCAGGTGCACAAACCACATGACAGGGGAGAAGAAGATGTTCTCCTCCTATGAGAAAAACCAAGATCCCCAAAGAGCTATCACATTCGGGGATGGAAATCAAGGTTTGGTCAAAGGCTTGGGTAAAATTGCTATATCACCTGACCATTCCATTTCCAATGTTTTTCTTGTAGATTCTTTAGATTACAATTTGCTTTTTGTATCTCAATTGTGTAAAATGGGCTACAACTGTCTATTTACTGATATAGGTGTCACTGTCTTTAGAAGGAGTGATGATTCAGTAGCATTCAAGGGAGTGTTGGAGGGTCAGCTATACTTAGTTGATTTCAATAGAGCTGAACTCGACACTTGCTTGATTGCTAAGACTAACATGGGCTGGCTCTGGCATCGCCGACTAGCACATGTTGGGATAAAGAATCTTCACAAGCTTCTAAAGGGAGAACACATTTTACGACTAACAAATGTTCATTTTGAGAAAGATAGGATCTGTAGCGCATGCCAAGCAGGGAAACAAGTTGGTGTTCATCATCCACACAAGAACATCATGACGACTGACAGGCCACTGGAGCTCCTCCACATGGACCTATTCGGCCCGATAGCTTACATAAGCATCGGCGGGAGTAAGTACTGTCTAGTTATTGTGGATGACTATTCTCGCTTCACTTGGGTGTTCTTTTTGCAGGAAAAATCTCATACCCAAGAGACCTTAAAGGGATTCTTGAGACATGCTCAAAATGAGTTCAGCTTGAGGATCAAGAAAATAAGAAGCGACAACGGAACGGAGTTCAAGAACTCTCAAATTGAAGGCTTCCTTGAGGAGGAGGGCATCAAGCATGAGTTCTCTTCTCCCTACACGCCACAACAAAATGGTGTAGTGGAGAGGAAGAATAGAACTCTATTGGACATGGCAAGGACCATGCTTGATGAGTACAAGACTTCGGATCGGTTTTGGGCCGAGGCAGTCAACACCGCCTGCTATGCCATCAACCGATTATATCTACACCGAATCCTCAAGAAGCATCATACGAACTCCTAACCGATAAAAGCCTAATGTTTCATATTTTAGAGTCTTTGGTAGCAAATGCTTTATTCTTGTTAAAAGAGGTAGAAAATCCAAATTTGCTCCTAAGGCTGTAGAAGGCTTTTTACTAGTATATGATTCAAACACAAGGGCATATAGAGTCTTTAACAAGTCCTCTAGACTAGTTGAAGTTTCTTGTGACATTGTGTTTGATGAGACTAACGGCTCTCAAGTAGAGAAAGTTGATCTTGATGAGCTAGATGATGAAGAGGCTTTGTGCGTCGCACTAAGGAACATGTCCATTGGGGATGTGTGTCCTAAGGAATCCGAAGAGCCTCCACAAGCACAAGATCAACAATCTTCCTCCACGCAAGCATCTCCACCAACTCAAGATGAGGATGAGGCTCAAAATGATGAAAGAGAAGATCAAGAAGTTGAGCCACCTCAAGAGGAGAGCAATGATCAAGGGGGAGATGCCCATGATCAAGATGAGGAAGATAAACAAGTTCCAAGGCCGCCACACCCAAGAGTCCACCAAGCAATCCAACGAGATCACCCCATGAACACTATCCTCGGCGATATTCAAAAGGGGGTAACTACTCGATCTCGTGTTGCTCATTTTTGTGAACATTACTCTTTTGTTTCCTCTATTGAGCCACACAAGGTAGAGGAAGCACTTCAAGATTCAGATTGGGTGGTGGCGATGCAAGAGGAGCTCAACAACTTCACTAGGAATGAGGTATGGCATTTAGTTCCACGTCCTAATCAAAATGTTGTAGGAACCAAGTGGGTCTTCCCACTACACCAAAAACATACACTTCCTACGGTTTTTTAACTTCCTACAGCTTTTATAACAAACCGTAGGAAATAAATAACTTCCTAGAGGCAACTGGTAGCTCTAGGAAATAAACATAACTTCCTACGGTGTTTTATAAAAACTGTAGGAAGTTAGCTTTCACATGCTGACCCGTGTGTGCGGTCAAGCGAGCTGCTAACTTCCTACGGCTGCCTCTAGAAAGTTAGCATGGGCAGCTAACTTCCTACGACTGCCTCTAGGAAGTTAGATTTCAGCTTTTGACCAGTCAAACGAAAAGGTAACTTCCTACGCCCTGCTCTAGGAAGTTAATTAACTTCCTAGAGTACATGTACAACCTCTAGGAAGTTAAGTAACTTCCTACAACTTTTACAACTTTGCTCTAGGAAGTTATATTTTTTATCTTAAACCCCAAATCAAACTTATCCTCTTCTCACTTTCCTTTCTCCGTCCTGTGTCTTCCACCTACTGCCGACCAGGACCGAACGCAGCTGCCGCAAGACTTCATCGACGCAAGGACACATGACATTGGGCATTTTTACCGAACCATCTCTCTCTTGTCTTCCTCCCTTGCTTGTAGCCAAGCTACGCTAGCGTCTGAAGACGAAGGAAGCTACAACGGCCGAGGTCCCCGTTTCTGTGCCCACTGAGGCATCGCGCATGCGGCCACCCGCACCCAGGCACCGGCATGGGGGAGTGAGGCGTGGAGGTCGAACAATGGCGGGCAGCCTTTGCCGGTCCGTGGATCTGCAGGCGTGGCGCAGGGGGTGTTGGCTGGTGCGCGATGGGATTTGGGAGCAGCAAAGCGAGTTTAAGAGACCGAATGGGAGCAGGAAGGGGAGGAGGGGGAGGAGCCTGCTGCCACTACCGAGCTCCTCCTGCTTCTGTGGCTCCACGACGCCGTGCGAAGGCGACGCTACCGCAGCAGCGGTGGACTTCGAGGTGAGGGCCTTCCCACTCGGTTTCGTTTCCCTTGCGGTGCTTCAAATCTGTGTCACGGCACAAGCTAGAGCAGCTCATCAGGCTAGGAGAAATCTGATAGAATCTGAAGATTCTAGCTTCAGGAGCTCCTACAGAAGGATGGGGTCTCGTGAACCTTTTGAAGGCAATGTCCGGTTGTCTGCTATGTCCATGATTAAGAATGCTCTAGCTGGATTCAACACCTCCCTTGTCTGTTATGGCCAGGTACTACTACTGATCCGAGTAGTATGTTTCGTGTTCTCTGCTCCTAGGTTCCTGATGCTTTGTATGTGTGTCCGATGCTACTAGATTGGCACCGAGAAGACATACACCATGTTGGGCCCTCTCGGCACCATGGTTGACAGTGGCTCTAACCATGCTAACTGCGGCGTCGTTCCTCGGGTTGTCCAGAAACGATTCTCTCGGATCCAACGAGTAAGGAGGTTCTTCACCTGTCCTTCCTTTTTTGGTAAACTTTGAGTGATCTTGTTTGCTGACTTTGTATGATCCTTATACAAATGATTTATTCTAGGAAAAATAGATGAGGATGGTCTGTTTTGGAACAAGGATATACCAAATAGATGCTATCCTTTATATGGTATAAAACACATAATATTATATGTAGAGTGGATTATTCTATTTCAAACATTTAATTGCTATCCTTTCTGAAAAAATATTTAAGCTTTTTGCAAGAGGGGGATACGTTCTCCCCTATTTATAATGACTGACTGTATTAATGTATTTGAGGAATTGTATGGTGAGATTCAAATTTGTACAAGACATGTTGAAGAGTTTAATCCTTGAATTGTTGCTTCTCTATTACTTCGAAAGAAATTTTAGAGGATAATATGAGTTTTCTTTTCTCTTGTTAGGCAGGCTCATTTTTCTCAAGTAGTTGAATTCATTAGATACTGTCATCATCAGCTACACTACTGCAGTATGCCCTCAAAATTGGTTTAAGTGATGTTCACCTTTGTTTTCACACTATGAACCTGATTCAATAGATACTCATGTATCTCGCACCAGATTTCAGGACAAGATAAATTTTTGAACGTCACGTTCTTCATTGACAACTGCATCAGGATACACTTATATGTACTTGTGCGAGCTATACTGGACGAAAGGATATCTAGCATACATTTTTGTCGCCACCATCCAGAACCAGGACAAGCACCTCCATTTCCAGCCTAAGGTAGCAGTCGTTATGTCTGATTACTTACTATATATGATGAACATTATTCTCTACTAAGCTGTAAATTGAATCATTCAAGGCCTAATGCACTTCCTGCATGTTATTCTCATATCAAGCCATTCTCTTTAAAATTTCCATGTGATACTTTTGACCGTGCATTGGTGGTAGAAGTCCTGTTGATAGCAGGACGATCAGGACATCAGGATCACATTTAGTTAGTCAACCTAATGTAGTCCATCTTTATCTATTTGTTGTGACGACACTGAACTTAATTTAAATTTCTGTCATTTGTATTTGGCCCATGGCACTCTCAGATACAAATTTTAATTATGCATATGATTGTTTTGTCACTAGACCAGTAGACATCCTTTGTATATTACATTGGAAGGGTAAAAATTTGCCTGAGTTCTGTTCATCATTTACTTGTTGTTAGTTATATTATGGTGCAACTCAGCAAATATCATTTGTACATGTATATTAGACCCCTCCAGCTACCTTGCTGACGCAGGAACGAGAAGACGAGTTAGACTTTGTCGAAGCCCTCTTCGCTAGTGGAGGTATCAACCATCACTCGTCACTGTACCCCGATGGTGATCGGCGATCGTGAGCTTCCATGTTATATGTTGTGATACTTGAGACTTTATTATGACTATGTATGATATATTGTCTTTTATTATGACTAGATGAGATGTGTCTTATGACTATGGATGAGACTTTTGTGATGTAATTGATGAGACTATGCATTTAAATATTGTTATGTGATTGCGTGTGAGATGTTTTATATGAAAATATGTTGTGTTATAGCTGTTGATATATTTGTTATGTTGTGGAATGTGGTGTATAATAAAAATAAACATCATTTGTAATGCTGGTCAAATTAACTTCCTAGAGGCCAACTGAGTCGTAGGAAGTTAGCCAGCTAACTTCCTAGGTGCTACAGTAAGCCGTAGGAAGTTAGACAGCTGACGGCGCTGACGGCGTGAACCTACTAACTTCCGAGAGGCACCGCTGGCTGTAGGAAGTTAGCTAACTTCCTAGAGGGCACTAGGAAGTTAAGCTAACTTCCGACAAAAAAATTTCGAGAGCCAAACTTCCGATGGGATGGCTTTACTTCCGAGAGTTTAGCTAACTTCCTAGAGTTTAGGGCTAACTTCCTAGGGTTTAGGCTCTAGGAAGTTCACTATTTTGGTGTAGTGTCCGCAACAAGCAAGACGAGCATGGTGTGGTGACAAGGAACAAAGCCCGACTTGTGGCCAAGGGGTATTCACAAGTCGAAGGTTTGGATTTCGGTGAAACCTATGCACCCGTAGCTAGGCTAGAATCAATTCGCATTTTACTTGCCTATGCTACTTACCATGGCTTCAAGCTATACCAAATGGATGTGAAAAGTGCCTTCCTCAATGGACCAATCAAGGAGGAGGTCTATGTTGAGCAACCTCCCGGCTTTGAAGATACTGAGTACCCTAACCATGTTTATAAACTCTCTAAGGCGCTTTATGGGCTCAAGCAAGCCCCAAGAGCATGGTATGAATGCCTAAGAGATTTTCTTATCACTAATGGCTTCAAAGTCGGAAAGGTCGATCCTACTTTATTTACTAAAACTCTTGACAATGATTTGTTTGTATGCCAAATTTATGTTGATGATATAATATTTGGGTCTACTAACGAATCTACATGTGAGGAATTTAGTAGGATCATGACACAAAAATTCGAGATGTCTATGATGGGGGAGTTGAAGTACTTCTTGGGATTTCAAGTGAAGCAACTCCAAGAGGGCACCTTCATTAGCCAAACAAAGTATATTCAAGACATTCTAAACAAGTTTGTGATGAAGGATGCCAAGCCCATCAAGACACCCATGGGAACTAATGGGCATCTCGACCTCGACACGGGAGGTAAATCCGTAGATCAAAGGTATACCGGTCGATGATAGGTTCTTTACTCTATTTATGTGCTTCACGACCGGACAGTATGCTTTCCGTATGCATGTGTGCAAGATTCCAAGCCGACCCTAAGGAAGCTCACCTTATGGCTGTAAAACAAATCTTGAGATATTTAGTTTATACTCCTAAGTTTGGGCTTTGGTATCCTAGGGGATCCACATTTGATTTAATTGGTTATTCGGATGCCGATTGGGCGGGGTGTAAAATTAATAGAAAGAGCACATCGGAGACTTGTCAGTTCTTGGGAAGATCCCTGGTGTCTTGGGCTTCAAAGAAGCAAAATTCTGTCGCTCTTTCTACCGCCGAAGCCGAGTATATTGCCGCAGGCCATTGTTGCGCGCAATTGCTTTGGATGAGGCAAACCCTTAGGGACTATGGTTACAAATTAACCAAAGTTCCTCTTCTATGTGATAATGAGAGTGCAATCCGCATGTCGGATAATCCCGTTGAACATAGCCGCACTAAACACATAGCCATTCGGTATCATTTTCTTAGGGATCACCAACAAAAGGGGGATATTGAGATTGCATATATTAACACCAAAGAACAATTAGCCGATATCTGTTGGGGACTTGTTCTCAAATGCTATGAATTAAGAACAAGGCAACATAAAATGTTAAATATCAAAGTCCTTCGTCCTTCGAAGCATTATTTCCCTTTGAATATAATGGATTTCGGACGAAGGTTATGAAGGTTACACCTTCATAATCATAATAAAAGATAAGAGTGGTTTATACATAAAACACGGAAAATAATATGATTACTTTGAACATTATTATTAATTTATTTCTATTTATTTTACTTATATAAACAACAACAACTTACAAATGTACCTTCGGCTTGAAGGAAAGTAAGGGTACAAGCGTGATGCCAATGCCAAGTCAGCGTGAACAGTACGGGAGTAATGTTCATCTATTTATAGGCACGGGACGCAGCCCATGTAAAATTACATTAATGCCCTTTGCTTTTATCAATAACTCTATAGTAATTCTCCGAGGTCTAATTTGGCTTTTCATCTTTAAGTCGGTTCCCCTTTTCTGTTGTCATGCCGAAGCTTTTCTGCACATAGCTTCGTGACTGTTTCATCCTTCGTCATGATCGTCTTCCATTTCAGTCAAGCTTCGTCTTGACCATGCTCTTGTATACCCGCAACCTGATTCTAAAGATACCTACTCGCATACTTGGAAAACATTGTCAAATTATGTTTTTGAGGACCTTCGGAAGCTGAAGGCCCCCAACAGTAGCCCTCGCAATATTAATTTGCTGTAATGATAAATTCATATTGCGATATGGACGAAGGCCTTAAGCCGAAGGTCCGAAAAAACACCTTCTCTTTGCTAGAATAGCAACAGTCTTTGACAAGCGGGACCCTCCAGTTTTCAACGCACTGGGTGTATAAATAAGAGCTCATCACGGGTTTATTTGGCACGCTCTCTTGCCAACTGCTTTTACTCACCCAACTTTTAGCCTGCGCGCAACAACACTTGCTTGGCCTTTTGGATTTTTAAGCTTCGGTTTCGAGAGCACTTTCTCAGCGTTTGCAAGGATGTCTGAAGATAAAAAAGTTGTTGGTGATTCGAAGCTAAGTCTTTCTGAGGAGATGCATCTGGGCTTTCTTCAATCAATGTCGAAGACTAATACAGAGAAGATTACTAAAGAAATTTTGGAGGGTTTGTCTGAAGATACTGGTGATAGTGACAGTTATGATGTGGATAGTGGTGGCGAAGACTCCGAAGATCGACCTTGGCGACCAAGCCATGCGGTTTTTTGGTAAATCAAGTATTAAAGAAAATCATCTTGTCAACATGAGGGGCAGATATTTCTGGGACTTGTCCGTTGTGAGGGCTGATGAAGGAGAGAAGACTTGTCCAACTCCTGAGGAAAATGAAATCATGGTATTCCGAAGCTTCTTGAAAGCTGGACTACGATTTCCCTTAAGCAGTTTTGTTGTAGAGGTACTGAAGATATTTGAAATCTACCTTCACCAACTTACCCCCGAAGCAATCATAAGGATGAATATCTTCGTGTGGGCCATGAGAAGCCAAGGCTTGGAACCTAATGCGAAAAGTTTCTGCAACATTCACGAATTATTGTACGAGACAAAACCCTGGGTAAGGAACAGTATCACAACAATTTTGGCTGCTACAGCTTCGGCTCCTGGTCTGGGTCAAGCTGCCCCGTGCCGACCTTTCGAAAGAGGTGGCCCGGCGACTGGATGACGGAATGGTTTTACGTGAAGAATGACTTGAAATCACGGGAAGATATAAAAAAGATCATCATGCGCCCCATCTGGCAACGCTTCGGCCTGCGGAGGCCGAAGGTGGAAATGGATGAAGCAGCCGAAGAATGCCAGAGAGCCTTCGGTGTTGTTTGTTCTTTTATTGGGACAAGGGATTTGGTCCAAGAACACATTGCCTTCAGAGTATGGCCACTTGCGGAAAAATGGGAGATGCCGAAGGAAACCGTTAAAGAACCTGACGAAGGTGGACTAGTCAGGCTAAAATACACATTCAAGTACGGAGATAAATTTGTTGAGCCAGATGATGACTGGCTAAAAAGCATTGAGACTGTAAGTGATGAATTACTTGGGGTATACTCAAAGGCCGAAGACACTGCATTATCAGCGGCCTTCGGAGGCCGAAAGAAAAAGAGGCTCAACCGAG
Source organism: Zea mays (assembly GCF_902167145.1). Taxonomy (NCBI): domain Eukaryota; kingdom Viridiplantae; phylum Streptophyta; class Magnoliopsida; order Poales; family Poaceae; genus Zea; species Zea mays. The sequence continues at coordinate 89,413,998 of NC_050102.1, read as the reverse complement.
TATTTGACGCCATTGGGTTTGTCTACCCCGACTACCGCTATCCAGCGCGGGGTGAAAAAAGAAAGAATACATCTTCTGCGAAAGAAACTGCTTCAGCCGCTCCTAGCGAGCTAGCGCCGAAGAGGAGAAGGGTAAAAGTTCTCACACACCGGCCACGTTATATTGAACCGGCCATAGTGCATGTATTTGTCGGTGGGATTCCTTCGGCCACTGAAGCTAAAGAGACAGCTCCCCTGCCAAATGTTGAAGCGCTGGCCGAAGTACCAGTGACTGAAAAAATAGAAGAAACGAAAGCTGAAGAAACGAGGGCTGAAGAAGTAAAGACATCAGAAATTTTGAGTCCTCCAGCAAAAACTGAGGCAACAAAAAGCCAAAAGGGTCTAGCAGTGACCCCGAAAAGAAAAAGGATGGTTAATGTGTTAGATGTTTTGGAGACAATTAAATCTTCAAGCATAACTCCGAAGAAAACTGTTGAAACTTCTGAAGTGTCTACTGAAGCCTTTGTTGCTGAAGCTTCAAAGCAACAATTTGAAACTGAAGCTGGGCCTTCAGAGCCCACCAAGGTAAAACCTTTGGAAGCCGAAGAAACAAAAATTACAAAGGCAACTGTGGAAGCCGAAAAAACAAAAATGACAAAGCCGATTTTGGTTGAAGAAATTGACACTGCCGCCCCCGAAGCATCTTCCAAAATACGTGATTATATTGTGCGACATGCTTCGGGGAAGAAATTATCTGAAGAAGAGATTTTTGAAGCTAATCATTATGCCCGAGAACTGAAGTATCCTAAGGGGGCCCTAGTGTTCAATGGGACAGACGAAGATGACTTCCTATACTGTCTCCCAGACAACAAAGAATTATCTGTCTGTCGGGAGATGGCTAGAAGTATGGGGTTTCCGAAGCTTGAAGCTGGACTCTGCGCTATGACGAAGGAAGATCTTGCGGATAGCCTTGCATATAATAGTCTGAAGGTGTGAGAATTGTATATTTGGAAATTTATAATTTTTGAACCATTCTTTTATTCTTATACAAATTCTTTTTTATATAGGGTTTAATACTGAGCAACGCTTTGAGAGCGCAAAAGAATGTCGAAGACGAGAGCTACAATATTGCTTTCAACAACCTACGAACAGAGGTTATTAAGCTGAGGAACGAAGCTTTGGAAAAAGATAAAATTCTGCTTACACTAGTGGATAAAATAAGGGAAGACGAAGCTACCTCTAAGGCTCAAGCTGAAGCCCAAAAACGTGAAATTCAGGATCTTCAGAAACAGCTGGCCAGAGCTAAAGAAGAACGCATACTTGAAGAAACAAAATGAGAACTTAGTGATCAATGGGCAAATCATTTGGAAATAAATGTTGAAGAGCTTCGAGCTTCCAAGAAAAAGTGCTATGATAAATCCATAGTGTGTTAAGAAGATAAAATCCAGCTTCGCCAGCGTTGGTGCATTCTCTAGCGAAGAAAATTTCACAAGGGGGAATCCAGAAGGCCCGATTGAATGGCTCAGTCATGAAGCTGAGGCCTTCGAGGAAATCTTGAATAGCCGCGGAGATATCTGTGCTTTTTCAGGCGCCAGGGGGATTGCTACTGTTTTGGAAAGAAAAGGTTGTGATCATGTGAAATTTTTAGCGCAATCCGAAACTGCCTTGTCTTCCGAAGATATAAATGACCCCTCGGCCGAAGCAAGCCTGGTTGGTGGAAAATTTTTCACCGACATCTGGGACAATGGCGGCCGAGAAATGGCTCAAGAAATCATTCAAAGAAGCGAAAAAGGCATCCATGATGCTAGGAAGATAGCAGAGGCTGCTGAGAAAAGCGCAGAGCCCGAAGGGCAAATAGGTATTAACTAATGGTTTTTATTCTGTTGTAATTTTTGATTTCAGACTTTGTTCACGGTTTGTAATAGTAATATAGTCGTATCTTCTCCTCCCTCAGAACCTGCTGAGGCATCTCCGGGCCCCCACGCGAAAGGGGACGACGAAATTAGAAAAATGGCCGAAGCCATCATGGACAAGGGTGTCGATCAGCTACTGAACGAAGTTGCAGAAGTAGTTCTTAGGGAAGATTAAATGCTATTGTAAAAACATTTGGAATGTAACATGTGTAATACTTTGTAACTTTGAATGTAATATATAATCTATTTATGGTTCAATTCTTTACGATGCATGAAATTTTGCATACATACCATTTTTTGAGCCTTCGGCGAAAAAACACCTTCCCTTCTTTTCATGCTTCGTGAAGAAAATCTTTTATATATCACAAGAATTTCCATACTTCTCTGATGAAGAATATCCAAGCTTTGTGAAAACATTCTTCGAAGCTATAAAAAAGTTTTATGTTGTCTCTCTAATGAAGCTACACGTCTTCTCAATTTATCTTGTGCCTTAACACGATTTTCTCTTTTTCAAAACATTCTCCGAAGATCAATACTGTGTCCCCTTCTTGTTCCACATGCAATATGTTGTATGATGCTTATGTTATGCAAAATGATGTGATGATGTTATGTTATGCAAAATGATATTTGTGCCGAAGACACACACATCCCTGCAATAGAACACACAATCTTTTTATATCAGCGCTGAATTTTCGCTGTAAGCCTCCCTTAGGAGCTTATTCGCCTTTTACTTTCAGCGGAATCAGCGTTTATTTTTCGCTGTAAGCCTCCCTTAGGAGCTTCTTCGCCTTTTACTTTCAGCGGAATCAGCGTTTATTTTTCGCTGTAAGCCTCCCTTAGGAGCTTCTTCGCCTTTTACTTTCGGCGGAATCAGCGCTTATTTTTCGCCGTAGGCTCAGAAAACTTACACTGCGCTCCCTTAGGAACGACTTTTTACTGCTTCGAATAAATTGCAGTGTGTCCCTTAGAACAAATTTTTGATAATTCAAACGTCCTTCGTGCCACCATAAATTCTTATGCTTCGGCAACTCAAGCCTATAGAGAAGATATATTTTCATTATGGCAAAAGGCGAAACTGTTACAAGAAATTGAAAAACGATAAAAGACACTTAGACTTCCCATAATTGTTCCTTATTAACAAAAAAAAGTGATACTGAATATGAAAATGCGAAAAAACTGCTGTCGAGGTAGGATATCTGTCAGTAAATGTGCTTTGACTCTGGCACAGTGCTATTGACTGTGCGAGCTTCGGACTCCTCTCTGAAGTCCCTCTGAAGGTGAGTGTGCTGACTCCCTTCTGGCTGCTGTCCTCGCTGCGTTGGTGGTGGTGGTGGAGGCTGTTGCCAAGATGCTTGGGGTTGACTTGCCGAAGCAACAGAAGCTGCAGAGTGATTGCCTACATATTCTGGAATGTAAGGCGAATGGTACGAAGTAGTGTGCATGACCTGCTTTGGCTGACTCTGTTGTGCTGCAGCTTCTGCTATCTCCTTTTGCTTTTGGATGGTGACGTGGCACATCCTGGTGGTATGGCACTTGTCTTCACCACAGAATAGACAGTAAATTCTTCTTGGCTGATCCCTAAATCTTCCCCCGAAGCCCCTGGCGCCTCTGCCCCTTGGCACTGGCGGCCGAACAGAGCTTTGCTGTTGCCCCAAAGCTTGCGAAGAGTATTGTGGCCTTTGCTGTTTACTCCCTCTATCATCACTTTGAGTGGAGTTATGGATTGACCTGACGTGCCTCGGATGAAATCTTCCTCCGAAGCCCCTGGTCATTTCAGAGAACCTGAATGCCTCCTCCCTTCTTTGGCGGAAGCTTCTCCAAAGTTTGTGGTGGCTTCCTGGCAAAGTATTGCGCTGAAGGTCCCGGCCGAAGTCCCTTAATCATGGCCTCAATGACAATTTCATTGGGCACTGTTGGCGCCTATGCCCTCAGACGCGGAAACCTTCGGACATACGCCTGAAGGTATTCTTCGTGGTCCTGGGTACACTAGAATAAAGCTTGTGCAGTAACTGGCTTCGTCTGAAACCCTTGGAAGCTGGTTATCAACATATCTTTCAGCTTCTGCCAAGAGGTGATTGTCCCTGGCCGAAGAGAGGAGTACCAGGTTTGAGCGACACTCTTGACGGCCATGACAAAAGACTTTGCCATGACTGCAGTATTGCCACCATACGAAGATATGGTTGCTTCATAGCTCATCAAGAATTGCTTCGGGTCTGTATGACCGTCGTACATGGGGAGCTGGGGTGGCTTGTAAGACTGGGGCCATGGTGTAGCCTGCAATTCTGTTGATAGAGGAGAAGCATCATCAAAAGCAAAATTTCCATGATGGAAATCTTCATACCAGTCGTCCTCATTGTAGAAGCCTTCCTGATGAAGCTCTCTGCGCGGAGGCCTTCGGTTCTGGTCATCTTGAACAAGATGACGAACCTCTTCCGAAGCTTCATCTATTTGCCTCTGAAGGTCAGCTAGACGAGCCATCTTCTCCTTCTTTCGTTGCACTTGTTGCTGAAGCATCTCCAGGTTTTGGATTTCCTGGTCCAAGTCGTCCTCCGGAGGCGTTGGACTGGTGGCCTTCCTCTTCTGGCTTCGGGCCTCCCTAAGAGAAAGGACGTCCTGATTGGGGTCTAGTGGCTGCAGAGTGGCAGCCCCTGTCACTGAAGCTTTTTTCGGCGGCATGACGAAGGTGATGCTTGCCGAAGATGTTCAAAGCTCAAGAAATGGAAGTGAGTTCACCGGAGGTGGGCACCAATGTTGGGGACTTGTTCTCAAATGCTATGAATTAAGAACAAGGCAACATAAAATGTTAAATATCAAAGTCCTTCGTCCTTCGAAGCATTATTTCCCTTTGGATATAATGGATTTCGGACGAAGGTTATGAAGGTTACACCTTCATAATCATAATAAAAGATAAGAGAGGTTTATACATAAAACACGGAAAATAATATGATTACTTTGAACATTATTATTAATTTATTTCTATTTATTTTACTTATATAAACAACAACAAATTACAAATGTACCTTCGGCTTGAAGGAAAGTAAGGGTACAAGCGTGATGCCAATGCCAAGTCAGCGTGAACAGTACGAGAGTACTATTCATCTATTTATAGGCACGGGACGCAGCCCATGTAAAATTACATTGATGCCCTTTGCTTTTATCAATAACTCTATAGTAATTCTCCGAGGTCTAATTTGGCTTTTCATCTTTAAGTCGGTTCCCCTTTTCTGCTGTCATGCCGAAGCTTTTCTGCACATAGCTTCGTGACTGTTTCATCCTTCGTCATGATCGTCTTCCATTTCAGTCAAGCTTCGTCTTGACCATGCTCTTGTATACCCGCAACCTGATTCCGAAGATACCTACTCTCATACTTGGAAAACATTGTCAAATTATGTTTTTGAGGACCTTCGGAAGCCGAAGGCCCCCAACAATATCTTTACCAAGCCATTAGATGAACAAACTTTTAACAAACTTAGACATGAGCTAAATATTCTTGATTCTCGGAATTTCTTTTGATGTTTTGCACACATAGCTCATAATTATACCTTTGATCATATCTCTTTTATATGCTATGACTAATGTGTTTTCAAGTGTATTTCAAACCAAGTCATAGATTGAAAGGGAATTGGAGTCTTCGGCGAGACAAAAGGCTTCCACTCCACTCCATCGAAATTACTCATCCTTCGCCGTCGCTCCACACAGCTCTCCGTCTTTGGTATAATCTTCACTCATATTTTGTTCGCCAAAGGGGGAGAAAGTAGTTATAAGGGCTTATATTTCACTCAAGTATCCGTTTTTGGCGATTCATGCCTAAGGGGGAGAAAGTATTAGCCCAAAGCAAAAGGACCGCACCACCACCAATTTTCAAAATTTGAGTTAAGAAAAGATTTTTGAAATAATGAAATTTTCAATTGGTATCTTATTTTTGATAGAATTTCAAATTGGAACGCCCTCTTCAAAACCAACATCTAAAACCCTCTTGAACACTAAGAGGAGGATTATATTGAGGGGGAGTTTTGTTTAGTCAAAGGAAAAGCATTTGAAACAGGGGGAGAAAATTTCAAATCTTGAAAATGCTTCTCAAAATCTTACTCATTTACCTTTGACTATTTGCAAAAGGACCTTGAAAAGAACTTACAAAAGAATTTGCAAAAACAAAACATGTGGTGCAAGCGTGGTCCAAAATGTTAAAAATATAAAGAAACAATCCATGCATATCTTATGAGAATTTATTGGTTCAACTTCTTAGTAACCTTTTGCACTTACATTATGCAAACTAGTTCAATTATTCACTTCTATATTTGCTTTGGTTTGTGTTGGCATCAATCACCAAAAGGGAGAGATTGAAAGGGAAATAGGCTTACACCTTTTCCTAAACTGATTTTGGTGGTTGAATTGCCCAACACAAATAATTGGACTAACTACACTACCGGAATCCAAGGCTTTGCCGAGTGTTGCAATCTTTGCCGAGTGCCTTTTGTCGGACACTCGGCAAAGAAGGCTTTGCCGAGTGCCGCACTCGGTAAAGCTAGGCTCTCGGCAACGAGGCTCTTTACCGAGTGCCGGACACTCGGCATAGGTAGACACTCGGCACAGACTGGTTTGCCGAGTGTTAAACACTCGGCAAAGGGGGCTTTCGGCAAAGGGCCGTCAACGGCCGTCCCAAAGCTGGCGGCCGGCAGTCTTTGCCGAGAGCCAGAGGCTGGCACTCGGCAAAGATGATTCTTTGCCGAGTGTCACGCATCTAGCACTCGGCAAAGACCTCTTTGCCGAGTGTCATCCATAGACACTCGGCAAAGTATATTTTTATTTTTTTGATTTTGTCTCCCAAACTTTTTGTGGTATGTTCCTACACTATGTAGACCTACATGTATCATTTGTGGACAATTATAACAGAGATTCAATCGTTAGTAGATTTAGTTCGTTTATTTGAATTTCTTCGGAAAATTCAAATTTGAACTGCAGGTCACTCGAAACGTGGAAAACCGTGCATGAAAAAATGATATTCATGGTACTTAGCATAAGTTACGACCGATTTCAGAAGCGTACCGGAAACTTCGAGCAACATGCTCACTAAACATGGCCGTGAACTTGGCATCCACGTGTTTAAAAATTGTATAAAACACAAACAAAGTCAGAAAATCATGAAACTTGTCCCCGTGTCATGATATCATATGTATAGGCTGTGATAAAAATTTTAGAGTATTTGGAGAAAGTTGTGAGACACTATGTGTAGAAACCTAAGAGGACTACACATGAAATCATAGAGTTTCAATGTGGATCTCTTAGGTTTCTACACATAGTGTCTCACAACTTTCTCCAAATACTCTAAAATTTTTATCACAGCCTACACATATGATATCATGACACGGGGACAAGTTTCATGATTTTCTGACTTTGTTTGTGTTTTATACAATTTTTAAACACGTGGATGCCAAGTTCACGGCCATGTTTAGTGAGCATGTTGCTCGAAGTTTCCGGTACGCTTCTGAAATCGGTCATAACTTATGCTAAGTACCATGAATATCATTTTTTCATGCACGGTTTTCCACGTTTCGAGTGACCTGCAGTTCAAATTTGAATTTTCCGAAGAAATTCAAATAAACGAACTAAATCTACTAACGATTGAATCTCTGTTATAATTGTCCACAAATGATACATGTAGGTCTACATAGTGTAGGAACATACCACAAAAAGTTTGGGAGACAAAATCAAAAAAATAAAAATATACTTTGCCGAGTGTCTATGGATGACACTCGGCAAAGAGGTCTTTGCCGAGTGCTAGATGCGTGACACTCGGCAAAGTATAAAGAACAAAGCTTTGCCGAGTGCTGTACACCTAGCACTCGGCACAGAAGCCTTTGCCGAGTGCCCGTGATCCGGCACTCGGCAAAGGTTATTTTAAAATTTTAAAAAAATCTTTGCCGAGTGCCGGATCGCGGGCACTCGGCAAAGAAGTTTAACTAACCGGCCGCCCGGCCGGCTTTCTTCTTCCTTCTCCTTTCCTTCTCCTTTCTCTACTCCCTCTGCCTCACCGCCGCCACGCCCGCCGCCTCTCCCGGCCGCCCGCCCGCCGCCTCTCCACGCACGCCGCCCTCGCCCGGCCGCCCGACCGCATCACGCGGCTCACGCCGGCAAGCCCACGCCGCCCTCGCCCGGCGCCTCTACCCGCGCCCACGCCGCCCTCGCCCGGCCGCCCGCCGCCTCTCCCCGTGCCCACGCCGGCAAGCCGCCGGCGCCTCTCACCGCGCCCACGCCGGCACGCCGCCCTCGCCCGGCCGCCCGCCCGCTCGCCGCGCCCGGCACGCCAACGCCGGCGAGCCGACCGCCGCCCGCCCCCGACGCGACCGGCAAGTCGTCACCGGCCGCCCGCCCACGCGCCCGGCACGCCGCCGCCGGCCGATCGTCGCCAAACCGTAAAGGTTTATTAAATTTATTAAATTTATGTATGTTTATTGTTATATTATTGTTATATTGTCATATGTATGTTTATTGTTATATTATGTGTTTATTGAATTTAGTATGTGTGTTTATTAAATTTATAATACATGTTTATTTAATTTAGAGAGTTTCTACTCTGTGTGTCAATTAGATATATTTTGTGGATGTCGGCCATCGCGCCGATAGTTTTATTTGCAGGTTTTGTAAACATCCCTCTACAGGGGAGGTGCTGCCAAATTTTTTACATGTTATATTAAACTATAGTCGGTTATATATGTTATAGGATGGAGGACCGTGAGTGGATGTACACGGGTCGTAGAGGAAGGAACGATGTCACCACTGAATGGATTAGAAAGACCGATGATTTCGTGGAACGGGCATACGGCGAAGCTGCTAAAGGAGCGAGTCTAGTCCCATGCCCGTGCAGCAATTGTGACAATCGGAAAAGAAAACCAAAGAAGACCATGGTAGAACATATTTGGAAGAATGGATTTACGCCAGGCTATACTCGGTGGATATTTCATGGTGAAGCGCATCGTACGAGAGAGGAGGTGTTGAGACAACGTGTCGAGGATTATGACGCGGATGCGGGGGTAGCAGATATGTTGAACGACTATCAGGAGGCACAGTACACGGGAGGATGTATGGATGACGAGCCAGAGCCGACTGCAAAGGCGTTCTACGACATGTTCGACGCGGCACAGAAACCCCTTCACGGCTAGACAAAGGTTTCTCAACTGGATGCCATTGGGCGTGTAATGGCGTTCAAGTCGCAGTACAGCATGAGTAGAGACGCATTCGATGGCTTGTTGACGGTTATTGGGAGTCTGCTTCCGGATGATCACGTTATGCCAAAGAGCATGTACGAGGCACAAAAACTACTTCGTGCACTCAAGATGACGTATGAGCAGATTCATGCTTGTCCGAAGGGCTGCGTGCTATTTAGGAAAGAATACACAGAGGCAAAGTACTGTCCCAAGTGTAATTCGTCTAGGTTTATGGAGGTAGACTCTGGTGATGGACAGAAGAGGCAGCTCGACATCCCCTTGACAATCCTACGACACCTTCCGTTCATACCGAGGATCCAGCGTCTTTACATGACAGAGGAATCCGCGAAACAGATGACATGGCACAAAAATGGAAAACGATACAATCCTGACAAGATGGTGCACGCATCAGATGGTGAAGTATGGAAACACTTTGATGACATTCACCGTGAGAAAGCCGAAGAGGCTCGTAATGTACGTGTTGCGTTGGCCACAGATGGGTTCAATCCCTATGGAATGAGCGCTGCCCCGTACACATGTTGGCCCGTGTTTGTTATCCCAATCAATCTCCCCCCTGGTGTGCGCTTTCAAAGGCAGAATATATTCGTGTCGTTGATAATTCCAGGACACCCGGGCAACAAAATGGGCGTGTACATGGAGCCTTTGATCGATGAATTGGTACGTGCATGGGAGGAAGGGGTATGGACGTATGACCGAGCTACGAAGACAAACTTCAGAATGCATGTTTGGTACCAGTACTCCATGCATGACTTACCGGCGTATGGGCTATTCTGTGCCTGGTGTGTTCACGGTAAGTTCCCATGCCCAGTTTGCAAGGAAGCTCTTAGGTTTATTTGGTTGAAAAAGGGTGGCAAATATTCGTCCTTCGATAAACATCGACAATTTCTTCCTGCTGACCATCCATTCCGCCTAGACATCAAGAACTTTACGAAAGGTGTCGTAGTGACAGACCGCCCACCTGCAACGATGACTGGTGCCGAAATTCGTCAACAGATAGATGGGCTCGTGGCCAATACAGAAGGTGGTTTTGTGGGATATGGTGAGCAGCATATGTGGACACATAAGTCTGGCTTGACTCGGCTCCCCTATTATGACGACATGCTCCTTCCACACAACATTGACGTGATGCACACTGAAAAAAATGTTGCCGAGGCACTGTGGGCAACAATTATGGACATTCCTGATAAGTCAAAGGATAATGTGAAGGCAAGAGTGGATCTGGCAGCGTTATGTGATAGACCAAAACTAGAGATGAAGCCGCCAAGTGGCGGAAAGACATGGAGAAGGCCTAAGGCCGATTTCGTCCTAAGCAGGGCCCAGAGGAAGGAAGTACTTCAGTGGATCAAGATGTTGATGTTCCCTGATGGGTATGCAGCTAACCTGAGTAGGGGGGTGAACTTATCTACTATGCGAGTCTTAGGGATGAAGAGTCATGACTTCCACATATGGATTGAACGGATTCTTCCTGCGATGGTTCGAGGCTATGTCCCTGAGCATGTCTGGCTAGCGCTTTCAGAGTTGAGCTATTTCTTCCGTCAGCTTTGTGCAAAAGAGTTGTCTCGGACCGTTGTTGCAGACTTGGAAAGATTGGCCCCCGTGTTACTGTGTAAGCTTGAGAAGATATTTCCACCCGGCTTTTTCAATCCAATGCAGCATTTGATTCTTCATCTCCCGTATGAGGCACGAATGGGGGGCCCCGTGCAGGGACGTTGGTGCTATCCAATCGAGAGATGTCTAAAGACTATTCGAAAGAAATGTAGAAATAAATGCAAAATCGAGGCTTCCATTGCAGAGGCATACATTCTAGAGGAGGTCTCAAACTTCACAACAACTTATTATGGTGACAATCTGCCGAGCGTGCATAATCCACCCCCTCGTTACAATGATGGCGACAATGAATCGAACCTTAGCATATTTCGAGGCCAACTCGGAAGTGCAAGTGGCTCGACCACCAAGACCCTGAATCATGAAGAGTGGCGACATATCATGCTATACGTATTGACCAACCTTGAAGAGGTGACGCCATACATAGAACAATTTCTTCATGAATTCTGGCGTCGATCAAGGGACCCCACTCCACAGGAATATGACGCTCTTCTTAGAAAGGGTGCGAGAAATGGGTTGCCCGATTTCATTTCCTAGTTCAAACGTAAGGTACGTGCTTAGTTTGTAAAAGAGATACGTCTTTGAACTCAATTTAGCGTCTTTTAACTTGCGAATACTTGCAGGGCCAAAGAGATCCGTCTATGAGTGCCGAGTTGAGACAAGTAGCCAACGGCTTTGCTTATAGGGTCAAGAAATATTCTGGGTATGACGTCAATGGATACCGTTTTCGCACAACACACTACGACCAAAGTCGGCCCAATCGGAAAACAACGTGTTCTGGAGTCTTTACGCTGGGCCTTGACAATGTCGATTATTTTGGACGAATTGAAGAAATATATGAGCTCAATTTTTATGGTTCCAAACCTCTTACTCCAGTGATATTCAAATGTCATTGGTTTGACCCTCAAGTGACGAGACGGACACATTCTAATCTTGGGATAGTCGAAATTCGACAAGATTCCACCTTAGCAGGAGACGATGTCTATATCGTGGCCCAACAGGCCACACAAGTGTATTATCTCCCATATGCGTGTCAAACGAAAGAACATCTTAAGGGTTGGGATGTTGTGTATAAGGTATCGCCGCATGGGAGGTTACCTGTTCCTAACGATGAAGATTACAACTTAGACCCGGACACATATGATGGAGAGTTCTTCCAAGAAGATGGGCTAGAAGGGCGATTTGAGATAGACTTAACAGAAGCTATCGGAATGGACGTAGATATTGAAATGGTTGTTGATGAGGAGGATGATGAGGTACAAAATGATAATGACTTAGTAATCCTTGAAGGCAATGATGAGGTTGCATCTTCCGATGGTGTTGAGATTGAAATGCTTGATAGTGATGATGAGAGTTTTGATCCGGCTAACCCCGACACATATGAAGATTATTTTTAATCGATGTAATGCTATATGACTTTTTATTTCGCACCTGTTTTTAAATACATCTTTTTATATGTGCTTATTTGTTTACTCTTAATTGCAGGTTGTTGGACAAATATGGTGGGCGGTTTCCTGAGGAGGAGGAGGGGGAGGAGGAGTAGGACGACGGACGATGCAGAGCAGGCAGCGCAGTAGCACGAGGCAGAGCAGGCAGCGCAGCAGCAGGCGGCGCCTTAGGACGACGACGACCAGCAGCAGGACGCCTCAGGCTCAGGCGGCTCTAGTTCGAGGAGCATCTACCTGCGAGGCCCCGCGAGTCTCCCGCCGCGTCCCATACTTCGGGACAGACGACCGTTGATTCGGCCGGAAGGGGAGAGGTATGTAACTTTATGTTCTTCATTCTTGTTCATATTATGTGTTCAAAATCATAATATAAACTAATACTTTTTATTTATCACTTGGACAGGTCTTGGACGGTTTTGGATTATGCCGGGGGTCATCGTCGCCCCCCCCCCCCAACAACATCCTCGGCCTGATGTGCAGGGAACACTTCCCTGGACTTGTGGAGTACGCCGAAGTGACGGGCCCAGCCTTCACCTTCGACCACTACGCCGTCGCCCCCGATGCAGTAGACCGGGACGACAGGGAATTCAATAACAAGGCGGAGCGGGTGAAGCAAGAGCTGTGGGTAAGTCTTAGTATAATATAAAATATGTCGCATTCGTTGCAAATTCTTGAAATAATGTATGGATACATCGTTTTTGTATGCAGGATTTCTTCAGATGCGATGCTGGATACGAGGCTAGGGCGGATGTGGTGGCCACCACGTCCTGTAAGAAGCTCGTCGTGGACATGCACTATGAGGCCTGCATCCAGGCCATCATCACCTACCACGGCTCCGTCCTTGGGGAGAAGGTGACCAAACCTCAAGCCCGAACCATGTCGTTGACCAGGGAGCAGTACCTGCAGGTAAAGTCATGCATGTTTGGTACCAGTACTCCATGCATGAATTTTATTTTATCTTCTGATATGCACTTTATGTGTTTACTTTGCAGGTGATTCCACATTGGTGCGCCGCACATCCTCTGTGCTGGGAGCAGATGGTGGATAGGTGGTGTTCGGCTGAGTGGGACGAGGCGCACACAGCTAGCCAGGAACGACAAGTTAGATATTATTTCTAACTATCTCGTTGGTTTTCGTTACAGTCGGCGTCACATGGTGGCAGGCCTTGTTCCACCTTCTCGGCCTATGCTACGGCCCATAAGGGTAAGGCGACGTCCGACGTCACCTACAACCCGGATGACGGGCCCGAGGCCTACACCAACCCCGCCGTCTACAGCCGCCTCCATGACTACACCGCCATGGCGCAGGAGGTCCATGGCCCAGACTATGATCCGAGCACCGAGCCTATCGACCCCGATGTGCTCATGAGGGTCGGAGGAGGCAAGAGACATGGGCGGTACTGGATTGCCGATGGGGCAATCGACTCGTCCTCGGCACGACAGCTCACAGCATCGCATACAGCAACTCGAGGTTAGTGCTTCTATAACTCGTCCTTCCTTTAGTTATATATCTAGTCTTTGAGTTACTATAACGTTGGCTTGTAATATTACAGACCCAACTAGAAGAGATGGAGGCGAGGATAATGGCGGAGCGGGCGGCGGCTGATCAGAGGATGGCGGAGATGTTCCAGTACATGCAGAGCCTTGGCGCCGCACAGGGCATCGCTCCGCCACCTCCATTGTTCCCCCCAGTGGACCCTACTGTCTTCCACACTCCTGTGAGTATCAATATTGTAGTTAGATGTTTGTAATGCATCTGGTATAACACATGCTATCTCTTCTCTATGCAGGGCCAATCTGGGGCGGCATCCAACAACCCTCCGGAAGGGTTCAGCCCAACGCAACCCCGGCCAAACCGCCCACCTCCATGAGTCATTGTTTTAGACTTCAGAACTTATGTATAATACTTATGTTTCTGTTTGATACTTATGTGAGAGCTTGCGACGTTTGAGACTTATGTTTGTGTTTAATACTTGTGTTGAACACTTATGTTTGTGATGGATATTTATGTTTGTGGTGACGGTTTTATGTTTGTGTTGGCTATTTATGTCTGTGATGATATCTGTGATGTATATATGTGATATATATGTGATATCTTCTGTTTATGTGGATGGAAAACAAAAAACAAATAAAAAAGGTACATACTGGTCACTTTGCCGAGTGTAACACTCGGCAAAGAGCCTCTTTGCCGAGTGTCTGGGTCATAACACTCGGCAAAGAGCACAGACCTGGGCACCGGCTTAGGTTCTTTGCCGAGTGTTATGTCGCTAGCACTCGGCAAAGAGGTCATCTTTGCCGAGTGCCAATTGGGACACTCGGCAAAGAGCCTGCCATGGGGACCCTCCCTGGCGGGCTCTTTGCCGAGTGTCCCATATGGCACTCGGCAAAGAAGGCGGCTTTGCCGAGTGTGCCAGGAGGACACTCGGCAAAGATATCTTCGTTGCCGAGTGTCGCCGCTGACACTCGGCAAAGCCGCCGTCTCCGTCAACCGGCGCCGTAACGGTCGCTTTTCTTTGCCGAGTGCTCCCTGACACTCGGCAAAGATCTTTGCCGAGTGCCCGAGAAAAAGTACTCGGCAAAGAAGTCTTTGCTGATGCACTGTTTGCCGAGCCTTCTTTGCCGAGTGTTTTTAAGGCTTCGCCGAGTGCTTCCGGCACTCGGCGAAGCTATTGATTCCGGTAGTGCTAGTTTGCTCTAGTCAATAAGTTTTACAGGTGCCAAAGGTTCACAACAAGCCAATAAAAAGACCAAAGATGGGTTCAAATAAAGAGAGCTAAAGACATCCCAAAGGCACCCTGGTCTGGCGCACCGGACTGTCCAGTGTGCCACCGGACAGTGTCCGGTGCACTAGGGAACTCGACGCTGAACTCCTCACCTTCGGGAAAATGGGAAGCCGCTCCGCTATAATTCACCGGACTGTCCGGTGTCACACCGGACTGTCCGGTGTGCCAGCGGAGCAACGACTACTTCGCACGCAACGGTCGACTGCAACGCATTTAATGCGCGCCTACGCGCAGAGGACAGAGCACGCGCAGAAGGCGCACCGGACAGTCTACAGGACCTGTCTGGTGCACCAGCGAACAGCCCAGAGGCCCCACCTGTCAGAGCTCCAACGGTCAGAACCCAACGGCCGGCTGACGTGGCTGGCGCACCGGACTGTCCGGTGCGCCATGCGACAGACAACCTCCCAACGACCACTTTTGGTGGTTGGGGCTATAAATACCCCAACCACCCCATCATTCATTGCATCCAAGTTTTCCACCTTCAACACATTATAAGAGCTATAACATTCAATTCTAGACACAACTAAAGAGATCAAATCCTCTCCCAAGTCCGGAATCACTCCAAATCAAATAGTGACTAGAGAGAGCGACATTTCTGTTCATTTGAGCTCTTGCGCTTGGATTGCTTCTTTTCTTTCTCATACTTTTCTCATACTTTTTTGTGATAAACTCAATTGTAACCGAGGCAAGAGACACCAATTGTGTGGTGGTCCTTGCGGGGACTTTGTGTCCTGTTTGATTGAGAAGAGAAGCTCACTCGGTCTAAGTGACCGTTTGAGAGAGGGAAATGGTTGAAAGAGACCCGGTGTTTGTGACCACCTCAACGGGGAGTAGGTTTGCAAGAACCGAACCTCGGTAACACAAATCATCGTGCCTCGCTCTTTATTTGCCTTTTTGCCCTCTCTCTCGGACTCGTTCATATTTCTAATGCTAACCCGGCTTGTAGTTGTGCTTAAGTTTATAAATTTCAAATTCGCCTTATTCACCCCCTCTAGGCGACTTTCAATATGCTAATTAGGATTTTATGTAATAAATTATTGTTAGGTCGAGCCACGAGCCAGCTCGCGAGGTGCAGCGAGCGAGCCGAGCCGAGCTGGCTCGCTCTTTTCACGTGGCACAAAAACAGGTTCGGTTCGGACTCGTTCTAAGCGTCGAGTTGGTCCAAACCGAGCCGAACTGCTGCAAGCCAGAGGCAGCTCGTCGAGCTCGAGGTTTTTTCCAGCCCTATCGTCTACCCATTTCTAGCTTATACTAGAAAAAAAAAGAAGGAAGAAATAAAATACATAGAAATTCCTGGCCTACTTGATACGGCAACTACTGAGCATTAACATCCGTTTACGACAAGCACATGACACACTTACGCATTCTTTTTATTATAGGATAATTTGGATCTAAAATGAAAAAGAGCTGAAGGAAGTGGAGGATTGAGAAGGCACCTGCCCCTGGCCCTCACACACGTGGCGCGTGCTCACCAACCGCAAGGAAGTGACTCAATTTGGTATAGACAGACTCGGGCGACCTTTCATGCCTGTGTTCAAATAAAATTGATTTCAAATTCAAATCTCTCAACGACCACCACAGCGCACCGGCTAGATCTATTCCTACATCGAAAGAAAGGGAGGAGAGCCAGGCAGGCAGTCAACCCTCTTCCCTCCCACACAAAACGCAAACTACCCGCCACCGTCGGCAACTACTTTCCTTTCGTCGTCGTCCCCGGCTCCTCCACTTCACCACCACGACCGGACGGACCCGGATGTCTTCGCCCGCACATCCACCCCATACCCGCAAATCCGCAGCAAACGCTTGCAGCGGCGGAGACAGTTGGTAGCCGCGATCGAGAGGCGACGGGTAACCTGCCCCGCCGCGGCCGCGGCGTATATATTACCACCCCAAAATTCCAGGTGCCCGTTCTTGATTTGAACCCACAGGAGTAGGAGTAGTTCAAATTAGCTAGCACGGACGCGCTCCTTCACCTTCTTTATTATTGCTCCCTACTAGCTTTTTTGCTTTATGTCCCCTCTCTCTCTCTCTCTCTCTCTCTCTCTCTCTTTATTATTGCTCCCTACTGTCTCTGTCTCTTGGCTTATTCATTCCCGCATTCTGGTAGGAGACGACGAGGCGCCGATCCGTAGCGGCGCCGAGGGCGATATCGAGGAGCCGCTGGTCTCACGCCGCACCGTGAGTTCTTCATTCCTTCTCCGGTTCTGCGAAATTTATCTGAAGTCATTGTTCTTTGTAATTCTATGGTTCCGGCCTTGGAAACATTTTATTTCCTGCCTGCTATCTTCTACTAGACTAGAGGTACTTTCTCGGACTCCTATCCTGAGTCCTTGGGTGACTAGTTTAGGGATAGGTCTCTTTTCAGATTATTATTGGGGTGATTTCGAGAGTTAACTTAAACTCAGCTCAGTTTGTCTCGCTATTTTAACAAATTATTTCTACTCGTATTAGAAAGAAGGGTTTTCATCCTTTCCTGATATATTCCTTGCTAGTGTATGCGGATGTTGATGTGCCTAAGTGGATGGCGTGGATGCTTCAGCTCTAGATATTTTGTAAGTTTTGTCTGGGGGGTGAAATAAATAATACTAATACGATTAGATAGTTCATAGTTCAGTCCACCTGTACTGTACTTTGACTTTGATGTCACCAGTCACATTCCTAGGTTACATAATAATTGCTGGAAAACAACATGAATACTTGGCAAATACTATTTAGTCGAAGCGGATAAATTTTGATGGAACCCTTCACCCACTCAAGGAAATTTGAGGGAACACTTCCCCCACAGTAAGGAAATTATAGGTAATCTGCTGCCTACTATCTGAAGAAAGAGGGGCTGGTGGTATAATCTGCATACTCACAGTCTATGTTTAGAGTTTGGACTTTGTTTGGAGGGTGTTTGGTTTGAGGAATGAGTTGACCCATCATGTTTTCACTCCTCATTTTTTTGTTTGGTTTGTGGAATGGAATGAGTTGATCCATCACCACCCAATTCATCGTAGTTAGTTAGTACTAATATAAGAAATGAGGTCATCCCACCAAATTTTAGAAATAGATCCATGATGCACCACCTTATTTTGGATCGAGTGATTTCTCAAACCAAATATCGAGTGATTTCTCAAACCAAATACCCCTAAGTCTCTAATGTCCTGCTACCTTGCCTCCTTGCATTTTTTTTTTCTAATTTGATACTCCCTTCTTCTTCGTGATGGGCTTTGGGTATCTGCATGGAACTGCTTATTATCTGTATTTCCAGATGTGTCAGTTGATTACAATCTTGCTTTTCTTCCCTCGTGAGTTTGTGTAAAC
This sequence comes from Zea mays, assembly GCF_902167145.1. Lineage (NCBI taxonomy): Eukaryota > Viridiplantae > Streptophyta > Magnoliopsida > Poales > Poaceae > Zea > Zea mays. The sequence continues at coordinate 89,395,743 of NC_050102.1, read as the reverse complement.
TTGAAAGTTGTTTCTGTTGTCTGCTTAGTGATCTTGAAACCTTATTTTTGGACAGTAGACCAGAATGATCACACCATTTTAATTTCATAATTGTAATTTATTAGATTACCTGCATTCTGTTACACTTGTCTGCTATTTTGTTCACAACTCTCAAACGAAAAATGAGATTGTCAGTTTTTACCAACATCCCATAAGTTGAACTCGAACAATTATCAGGAATTGTCAAATGTCACGAATTCTTGTGTGTGTTTTTTATGAACATGTTACCTTTTCCTAGTACGGAAAATACAATTGATACTGTCAACCTGCTCTGGTCAGTGTAGTTGTAACTAATATTCACCTAGCCTTGTTTTACCCAGCTGATTTTTGAAGTTGATACTGTCTTCTAGTGGTAAGGCTTATGTACTTGTGAAATAAGATTGAGCCTCTTTCAGCTGTTGAATTTGGCTCTTGTGTATCATGAAATGTTCATATGTCAGTTATTCTTAGTATGATTGATAGTTAGTTTATTTTCTTAACAGAGCTTATACCTTTTATTTTAATTTAGAACTGAAGTTTTGATATATTCATTCACATGGAAATGCCTCGGTTTCCAGGTCTATGCATTAATGATACCGTTAAATACATCATGTTTCTGTAATTTTTCTACTTACATAACTCATAGGAGATGTTAAATTGAATACTGTTAATGTCCATGCTATATACTAATGGAACCTGAGAACTATTGTTGCACCCTGTACGAAAGATTATCATGTGCAACTTTACTCACTGGTTTTTGCTCTCGTACTCTTGTTTTTGCAGGAGACAATGGCAGACCAGTTAGGGTCTTACACAATTAGATCCCATGGAATGATATTGGCAAGATTACACATGTATGACTGGATAATACTTCTCCTCCTTGCTGTCATAGACGGGCTGTTGAATATAATTGAACCATTTCACCGTTTTGTTGGAAAAGACATGATGACCGACTTGAGATATCCTATGAAGGGCAATACAGTGCCATTTTGGGCTGTTCCAGTATGTCCTGGTATCATTATCTTTTAGTATGTTTTTTCTTTTCTCAAACACGCAGAAAAGTTGTGCATCATTATATTAAGAAGAATAGGGGTCCAAATAGAGCAACAAAATGCAAGCCTCCTTATGGAATTATACTGTCACATCCATGCAAAAGTTCTTGTGTGGTTCTTAGGCTCTTAACTGTTTTTCTTATTTTCAGCTGATTGGAATTATACTGCCTTGGGCCATCTTTGTTGGAATTTACTTCAAGAAGAACAATTTTTATGATCTGCACCATGGCATACTGGGTAGTTTACATATTTATTGTGATTCCTTCGATTCATTGATTAGTACAAGAGAAAACATATCCAGTACAAGAAAAACGTATCTGAAAAATGGAAATTTTGTAGGGATTCTATACTCAGTGCTCATAACTGCAGTGATTACTGATGCAATTAAGGATGGTGTTGGACGGCCTCGTCCAGATTTTTTCTGGCGCTGTTTCCCTGATGGAAATGATGTAAGATAAAAATAAACTAACTTATAGTCCTGTAGCAAGTTCATCTGTGTTGATATGTATATGGTTCAAAACTTGCATAGAATCTGGGCTAATTGCATTATCTTTAAGGTTTATGATAACATCACTACTGGTGTTATATGCAATGGAGTGAAGAGCGTAATCAAGGAAGGCCACAAGAGCTTTCCCAGTGGACACACTTCATGTAAGTAATGGCATAACCATATAAGTACTCAAATAGCGTGTAGCCACATATGTTCTCCTTTGTAATATTGATCATGGTGCACTTGTTGCCCAACTCCATGGGCAATTTTACAGTGGGGAAACCTATATACTTTTAATTTTAAAAGTTAACTGCCACTTGTGCATATTCAATACAATTAGGTTGGTCTACTACAATTTGATGATATGTCTAAAATACCATTGCAAGGCCATACTAGAGGAAATAGATTCTTTCAGCACTGGTTGTCTTCGTCTTTGTTTTATTTGGGCTGTGTGTGTGTGTGGGGGGGGGGGGGTGAGAGAGAGAGAAAGACAACGGGTCTACCTTTGATGGGTGTGGTATGCCTTAGGCATGCTAGTTCTAATCATCAGAGTAAGTGGATGTCTTTGTGGGTGGGTACTAAGTCCTCAGTTCTGCTACTTTGTGTCTGAGAAGTTAGGCCACAGGAGTGACCAAGTAATTCCAAACAATGGATTCTCTTGCGCCTTGCCTGCCATGTTCCACAATGCCAGAGATGAGACCTCAAAATTGGCCTTATCTCACATGCCTTGCTGAAATTTAAACACTGTTTAGTAACCTGAATTTAGCCTCCCCACTGGAAGTATACTGTCTCTTAGGTACTGAGAATTCTGAGCCTTATCTAAGATATGATCCATGAGGCTAAGAAAAATGGAGAAAAAGTGACCCAAACATTTTGTACACATGTTTCTGGGAGCAGGCAGGCATGAAAAGTGGAGTATGTTTGAGTTACCTTGGGACAAGCTGCATGCATTATAGAGTGGAGTGAATTTAGGTTGTAGTAAAGTATGACCTATGTGCATGACGAGCATATCTACCGGTTACTCTTTTCACTTAATTGCATGAACTATTGTAATATTCCCAATACACGTGTAAATTATTACTGAAGCTTAAGGTGTTTTTATGTGCTGAACTTAAGTTTCAACTTGGCACCTCATGATATTTTGTTTACAGTGTGATGGCCGTATCATCTAAACTTTGTGTTGTCATTTCCTATTTACACTACCTCAGGGTCTTTTGCTGGTCTAGGCTTCCTTGCATGGTACTTAGCTGGGAAACTCACGGCTTTTGATCGCAAAGGACATATTCGGAAGCTATGCATTGTGTTTCTGCCTCTTCTTACTGCTGCGCTTGTGGCTGTTTCTCGAGTGGATGACTACTGGCATCATTGGCAAGATGTATTTGCAGGGGGTCTTATAGGTTTGTAAAATTTGATAAATATTTTCTAAAGAGGACGCAGATTTTTCTAGATGTTCTGAATACACATAATTGATCATATTTCTTGCCATGGCCACTTGCTTTTGCAGGTCTTACAGTTGCTTCATTTTGCTATCTACAGTTTTTTCCATATCCTTTTGATGGCGATGGTACCTACTACTCACTGTTTTACCAACTATATATTGAGTTTTCAGGCTTTGTTCAACATGTCACAGAATATTGTACATCTACTCTGCAGCTTTGTGGCCTCACGCATACACTGTCCAGTTAGCCGAGGAAGGGAGCAGCAGAAATACAAACTCCTACAGCGTGAGACCAGCCGAGATCGAAACAGTCAATATTCCTGGTCACGGTGGGATCACCCTAAGAGATACTCTAAATGATATGGAGTCTGGTAGCGGCAGGAGATTGTGAATGAGTCTGGAAGTTTTGAACCATATACCATGAGAGCTGCTTGCAATATATACACAAGTAGATCTATTGTAGAGCTGTTGAGTGCTGCCACCGTGATAGGAGAGGGTTGTTTAGATGGGTCTGTCACTAAATTACTTGGTAGGGGTGTTGTATCTTCTGACAACCTTTGGCCTTTCTTTATACTCCACCTGTGGTTAAAGTTTGTTTGCTTACGAACTCTTTGATGTCAGCTTGGTCGTTGCATTCAGCAACCATGATCTAACCATCGTGAATTGAAAATTTTGTCGCCAAATATAAGGGGATTAATGCTGCAACCAAATGGAACTCTCTGAGGAACAAAATTATAGAGACCGGTTGTGATATACTTTGTATCCAGGAAACAAAAGGAGAACAATTCAATGAAACATACATTCGTAACTTATGTACAAGATCCTTGGACAAATTGTATTTCTGTCCCTCTAATGGTGCTTCTGGAGAATTATTACTATCTGGAAAAGTTTGTATTTTGATGCTAAGTTGATTCAACAAAATGAGTTCAGCCACACTATTCTCTATCGTTGAAAAATGACACAAGATTGGTGGCTTACAAATATTTATGCTCCCTGTACACCTGCTGGCAGAGAAGTTTTTCTTCATTGGTTTTCTAACCTTGAAGTGTTAGCTGATAGACTCTGGATCATTATCGGGGATTTTAATATGATTAGAATTCCAGAAAACCGTAACAAACCAGGAGGCGATATCCAAAGAATGCTGGACTTCAATATGGCAATTAGCCAGTTGGGGGTGCAAGAAATCCCACTCAAAGGACAAGCTTATACTTAGTTAAATATGCAACGCCACCCTCTGCCTGAAAAGTTGGATTGGTGCTTCGTCTCTCAGGCTTGGTCAATGCACTTCTCAACCACAGCTGCTCATTCCATGTCCAGAGACACATCAGACCATGTCCCTTGGATAATCACTGTCAGAACAAATGTCCCAAGACCCCAATCTTTAGGTTAAAAAGTTACTTGCTTCAGCAGTCGGTTTTCCAGAATGTCTGGCTCCAGTTGATCTACCAGCCAGACCCAACAAAAGACTAACTGCCAAGCTAAAAACAAGGAAAATTATCAAAGATTGGCATAAAATGTTACCAAATCTAGCAAGCCTGATAGATAACGTGAAATTAGTAGTTCAGTTCCTGGATTTCATTGAGGAACATCGGGATTTAACAATTCAAGAGTGGAATTTCAAAGACATCTTGCTTCGAAAGCTGCATTCCTTCTCTCCAAATAGAAAGCATACTGGAAACAAAGGGGCCAAATTGCGTAGGCAATGACATGTCCTTCTTGCATAAGAACACATTCCAAGCCCAAACGACACGCATCATAATATATATCAAATCCCTTCTGCAGATCTAGCATTACTAACACTGGAGGTGACATCAACTTAATCTTCAGCTAATTAAAACTACCTGGCAAGCCTAAGTCCACTTGAATTCTTTCCCCTTCTCTAACAATGAGGTCATTGGCTTTGCTATCTTAGAGAATCCCTCGATGAAACGTCGGTAATAGCCCGCGAGTCCTAGAAAACTTCGGATCTCAGTAACCGACACGTGTATCTTCCATCCCACTATCTCTCTTACTTTGGCCGGATCTACTGCTATTCCTCCCTTGGATATTATATGACCAAGAAAAGGTATCTCATCCAACCAGAACTCGCATTTACTGTATTTAGCATAGAGCCGGTTATCCCTCAACTTTTGCAATACCATCCGCAGATGTCCCTCATGTTCTCCATCATCCTTGGAATAGACCAGAATATCATCGATAAATACCACAACGAACTTATCAAGATATTCCATAAACACCTTATTCATCAGATTCATGAAGTAGGCTGGTGCATTGGTCAAGCCAATCGACATGACTATGAATTCATATAGTCCATATCTGCTAGAGAAAGTCGTCTTGTGAATATCAGAAGGCATGATCTTTGAAAGTCGCCTAGAGGGGGTGAATAGGACGAATCTGAAATTTATAAACTTAATCACAACTACAAGCCAGGTTAGCGTTAGAAATATAAACGAGTCCGAGAGAGAGGACGAAAAACAAATCGCGAGCAAATAAGGAGTGAGACACAAGGATTTGTTTTACCGAGGTTCGGTTCTTGCAAACCTACTCCCCGTTGAGGTGGTCACAAAGACCGGGTCTCTTTCAACCCTTTCCCTCTCTCAAACGGTCACTTAGACCGAGTGAGCTTCTCTTCTCAATCAAATGGGACACAAAGTCCCCACAAGGACCACCACACAATTGATGTCTCTTGCCTCGGTTACAATTGAGTTGATCACAAGAAAGAATGAGAAAAAGAAGCAATCCAAGCGTAAGAGCTCAAATGAACACAAGTCACTCTCTCACTAGTCACTATTTGATTTGGAATGAACTATGGACTTGGGAGAGGATTGGATCTCTTTGGTGTGTCTTGTATTGAATGATATAGCTCTTGTAAGGTGTAGGAAGTTGGAAAACTTGGATGCAATGAATGGTGGGGTGGTTGTTGTATTTATAGTCCCAACCACCAAAAGTGGCCGTTGGGAGGCTGTCTATCGCATGGCGCACCGGATAGTCCGGTGCGCCATCGGACACTGTCCGGTGCGCCAGCCACGTCAGCCGGCCGTTGGGTTCTAACCGTTCGAGCTCTGACTGGTGGGGCCTCTGGGCTGTCCGGCGGTGCGCTGTCTGGCGCTGCTCTGACTCTGGCGCGCACTGTAGCGCATTGAATGCGTTTGCAGTCGACCGTTGGCGCGAAGTAGTCGTTGCTCCGCTGGCACACTGGACAGTCCGGTGTGACACCGGACACTGTCCGGTGCTTCACCGGACAGTCCGGTGAATTATAGCGGAGCGGCCTCCCATTTTCCCGAAGGTAGCGAGTTCAGCGTCAAGTTCCCTGGAGCACCGGACACTATCCGGTGGCACACCGGACAGTCCGGTGCGCCAGACCAGGGTGCCTTTTGGGATGTCTTTAGGTCTCTTTATTTGAACTCATCTTTGGTCATTTTATTGGCTTGTTGTGAACCTTTGACACCTGTAAAACTTATAGACTAGAGAAAACTAGTTAGTCCAATTATTTGTATTGGGCAATTCAACCACCAAAATCTATTTGGGAAAAGGTGTAAGCCCATTTCCCTTTCAATCTCCCCCTTTTTGGTGATTGATGCCAACACAAACCAAAGCAAATATAGAAGTGCATAATTGAACTAGTTTGCAGAATGTTAGTGCAAAGTTTACTAAGAATTGAACCAATATTTTCATAAGATATGCATGGATTGATTTCTTTTTCATTTTCAACATTTTGGACCACGCTTGCACCACATGTTTTGTTTTTGCAAATTCTTTTGTAAATTCTTTTCAAAGTCCTTTTGCAAATGGTCAAAGGAAAAATGAATAAGATTTTGAGAAGCATTTTCAAGATTTGAAATTTTCTCCCCCTGTTTCAAATGTTTTTCCTTTGACTAAACAAAACACCCCCTCAATAAAATCCTCCTCTTAGTGTTCAAGAGGGTTTTAGATATTGGTTTTGAAGAGGGTGTACCAATTTGAAATTCTATCAAAAATAAGATACCAATTGGAAAATCATCATGGAAAATCACCAATTGAGAAATCTTTTCTTAACTCAAATTTTTGAAAATTGGTGGTGGTGCGGTCCTTTTGCTTTGGGCTAATACTTTCTCCCCCTTTGGCATGAATCGCCAAAAACGGATACTTGAGTGAAATGTAAGCCCTTTTAACTACTTTCTCCCCCTTTGGCGAACAGAATATGAGTGAAGATTATACCAAAGTTGGAGAGCGGCGCGGAGTGACGACGAAGGATGAGTAAATTCAATGGAGTGGAGTGGAAGCCTTTGTCTTCGCCGAAGACTCTTATTCCCTTTCAATCTATGACTTGGTTTGAAATACACTTGAAAACACATTAGTCATAGTATATAAAAGAGACATGATCAAAGGTATATTAATGAGCTATGTATGCAAGACATCAAAAGAAATTCCGAGAATCAAGAATATTTAGCTCATGCCTAAATTTGTTAAATGTTTGTTCATCTAGTGGCTTGGTAAAGATATCGGCTAGTTGTTCTTTGGTGTTAATATATGCAATCTCGATATCCCCCTTTTGTTGGTGATCCCTTAGAAAATGATACCGAATGGCTATGTGTTTAGTGCGGCTATGTTCAATGGGATTATCCGCCATGCAGATTGCACTCTCATTATCACATAGAAGAGGAACTTTGGTTAATTTGTAACCATAGTCCCTAAGGATTTGCCTCATCCAAAGTAATTGCGCGCAATAATGGCCTGCGACAATGTACTCGGCTTCGGCGGTAGAAAGAGCTACGGAATTTTGCTTCTTTGAAGCCCAAGACACTAGAGATCTTCCCAAGAACTGGAAAGTCCTCGATGTGCTCTTTCTATTAATTTTACAACCTGCCCAATCAGCATTCGAATAACCAATTAAATCAAATGTGGATCCCCGAGGGTACCAAAGCCCAAACTTAGGAGTATAAACTAAATATCTCAAGATTCGTTTTACGGCCGTAAGGTGAGCTTCCTTAGGGTCGGCTTGGAATCTTGCACACATGCATACGGAAAGTGAAAGTCGCCTAGAGGGGGGTGAATAGGGCGAAACTGAAATTTACAAAGTTAATCACAACTACAAGCCGGGTTAGCGTTAGAAATATAATCAAGTCCGCGAGAGAGGGTGCAAAACAAATCGCAAGCAAATAAAGAGTGTGACACGCGGATTTGTTTTACCGAGGTTCGGTTCTCGCAAACCTACTCCCCATTGAGGTGGTCACAAAGACCGGGTCTCTTTCAACCCTTTCCCTCTCTCAAACGGTGAGCTTTCTCTTCTCAAATCAACCAGGAACAAAACTTCCCCGCAAGGACCACCACACAATTGGTGTATCTCGCCTTGGTTACAAGTGAGTATTGATCACAAGAAAGAATGAGAAAGAAGAAAGCGATCCAAGCGCAAGAGCTCAAAAGAACACGACAAATCACTCTCACTAGTCACTAATGCTTTTGTGGAATTGGGAGAGGATTTGTTCACTTGGGTGTGTCTTGTATTGAATGCCTAGCTCTTGTAAGTGGTTGGAAGTGTGAAAACTTGGATTTGTTGAATGTGGGGTGGTTGGGGGTATTTATAACCCCAACCACCCAACTAGCCGTTTGGTGGAGGCTGACTGTCGCATGGTGCACCGGACAGTCCGGTGCACACCGGACAGTGTCCGGTGCGCCAGCCACGTCACCAGGCCGTTGGGTTCCGACCGTTGGAGCTCTGACTGCTGGGCCCGCCTGGATGTCCGGTGGCACACCGGACATGCACTGTAGAGTGTCTGGTGCGCCACTTCGCGCGTGCCTGACTCCTGCGCGCTCTGGCGCGCATTTAATGCTGTAGCAGGTGACCGTTGGCACCGAATAGCCATTGCTCCGCTGGCTCACCGGATAGTCCGGTGCACATCGGACATGTCCGGTGAATTATAGCGGAGCAAATTCCCGAAGCTGGCGAGTTCCAGAGTTGCTCTTCCTTGGGGCACCGGACACTGTCCGGTGTACACCGGATAGTCCGGTGAATTATAGCGGAGCACCTCTGGATTTTCCCGAAGGTGAGGAGTTCAGCGTGAAGTCCCCTGGTGCACCGGACACTGTCCGGTGCGCCAGACCAGGGCTGCCTTCGGTTATCCCTTGCTCTCTTTGTTGAACCCAATTCTTGATCTTTTTATTGGCTAAGTGTGAACCTTTGGCACCTGTATAACTTATACACTAGAGCAAAACTAGTTAGTCCAATTATTTGTGTTGGGCAATTCAACCACCAAAATCATTTAGGAAATAGGTATAAGCCTAATTCCCTTTCAATCTCCCCCTTTTTGGTGATTGATGCCAACACAAACCAAAGCAAATATAGAAGTGCATAATTGAACTAGTTTGCATAATGTAAGTGCAAAGGTTGCTTGGAATTGAGCCAATATAAATACTTATAGAATATGTGCATGGATTGTTTCTTCATTTCTAACATTTTGGACCACGCTTGCACCACATGTTTTGTTTTTGCAAATTCTTTTGTAAATCTTTTTCAAAGTTCTTTTGCAAATAGTCAAAGGTAAATAAATAATATTTTGCGAAGCATTTTCAAGATTTGAAATTTTCTCCCCTTGTTTCAAATGCTTTTCCTTTGACTAACAAAACTCCCCCTAGATGAAATCCTCCTCTTATTGTTCAAGAGGGTTTTGATATATCAATTTTGAAATACTACTTTCTCCCCCTTTTGAACATAATAAGATACCAATTTGAAATTTCCAATTGAAAATCATTTTTAAAATTAGGTGGTGGTGCGTTCCTTTTGCTTTGGGCTAATACTCTCTCCCCCTTTGGCATGAATCGCCAAAAACGGAGTCATTAGAGCCCTTGTAACACTACTTTCTCCCCTTTGGCAAATAAGATATGAGTGAAGATTATACCAAAGCCGGAGTCCTTTTCTCCCCCAAAGATGGAGAGTTGCTCGGAGTGACGGCGAAGGATGAGTTACGAAGTGGAAGCCTTTGTCTTCGCCGAAGACTCCAATTCCCTTTCAATATACCTATGACTTGGTTTGAAATAGACTTGAAAACACATTAGTCATAGTACATAAAAGAGACATGATCAAAGGTATATTAATGAGCTATGTGTGCAAATCAACAAAAGAAGTTCCTAGAATCAAGAATATTTAGCTCATGCCTAAGTTTGTTAAAAGTTTGTTCATCAAGAGGCTTGGTAAAGATATCGGCTAATTGATCTTTAGTATTAATGTATGAAATATCGATATCTCCCTTTTGTTGGTGATCCCTTAAAAAGTGATACCGAATGGCTATGTGTTTAGTGCGGCTATGCTCAACGGGATTGTCCGCCATGTGGATTGCACTCTCATTATCACATAGAAGAGGAACTTTGGTTAATTTGTAACCATAGTCCCTAAGGGTTTGCCTCATCCAAAGTAGTTGCGCGCAACAATGGCCTGCAGCAATGTACTCGACTTCGGCTGTAGAAAGAGCTATGGAATTTTGCTTCTTTGAAGCCCAAGACACCAAGGATCTTCCCAAGAACTGGCAAGTCCCCGATGTACTCTTTCTATTGATTTTACACCCCGCCCAATCGGCATCCGAATAACCAATCAAATCAAATGTGGATCCCCTAGGATACCAAAGCCCAAACTTAGGAGTATAAACTAAATATCTCAAGATTCGTTTTACGGCCGTAAGGTGAGCTTCCTTAGGGTTGGCTTGGAATCTTGCACACATGCATACGGAAAGCATTATATCCGGTCGAGATGCACATAAATAGAGTAGGGAACCTATCATCGACTGGTATACCTTTTGATCGACGGATTTACCTCCCTCGTCGAGGTCGAGATGCCCATTGGTTCCCATGGGTGTCTTGATAGGTTTGGCATCCTTCATCCCAAACTTGCTTAGAATATCTTGAGTATACTTCGTTTGGCTTAGGAAGGTGCCCTCTTGGAGTTGCTTTACTTGAAATCCCAAGAAATATTTCAGCTCCCCCATCATAGGCATCTCGAATTTTTGTATCATGATCCTACTAAATTCTTCACATGTAGACTCGTTAGTAGACCCAAATATAATATCATCAACATAAATTTGGCATACAAACAAGTCATTTTCAAGAGTTTTAGTGAAGAGTGTAGGATCGGCCTTTCCGACTTTGAATCCATTAGTGATAAGGAAATCTCTAAGGCATTCATACCATGCTCTTGGGGCTTGCTTGAGCCCATAAAGCACCTTAGAGAGTTTATAAACATGGTTAGGGTACTCACTATCTTCAAAGCCGGGAGGTTGCTCAACATAGACCTCTTCCTTGATTGGTCCATTGAGGAAGGCACTCTTTACGTCCATTTGATAAAGCTTGAAGCCATGGTAAGTAGCATAGGCCAATAATATACGAATTGACTCAAGCCTAGCTACGGGTGCATAGGTTTCACCGAAATCCAAACCTTCGACTTGAGAGTATCCCTTGGCCACAAGTCGGGCTTTGTTCCTTGTCACCACACCATGCTCATCTTGCTTGTTGCGGAAAACCCACCTAGTTCCTACAACATTTTGATTAGGACGTGGAACCAAATGCCATACCTCATTCCTAGTGAAGTTGTTGAGCTCCTCTTGCATTGCCACCACCCAATCTGAATCTTGAAGTGCTTCCTCTACCTTGTGTGGCTCAATAGAGGAAACAAAAGAGTAATGCTCACAAAAATATGCAACACGAGATCTAGTGGTTACCCCCTTATGAATGTCGCCGAGGATGATGTCGACGGGGTGATCTTGTTGGATTGCTTGGTGGACTCTTGGGTGTGGTGGCCTTAGTTCTTCATCCTCCTTGTCTTGATCATTTGCATATCCCCCTTGATCATTATCGTCATCTTGAGGTGGCTCATTTGCTTGATCTTCTACTTCATCAACTTGAGCCTCAACCTCATTTTGAGTCGGTGGAGATGCTTGCGTGGAGGAGGATGGTTGATCTTGTGCATTTGGAGGCTCTTCGGATTCCTTAGGACACACATCCCCAATGGACATGTTTCTTAGCGCGATGCATGGAGCCTCTTCATCACCTATCTCATCAAGATCAACTTGCTCTACTTGAGAGCCGTTAGTCTCATCAAACACAACGTCACAAGAAACTTCAACGAGTCCAGAGGACTTGTTAAAGACTCTATATGCCCTTGTGTTTGAATCATATCCTAGTAAAAAGCCTTCTACAGTCTTAGGAGCAAATTTAGATTTTCTACCTCTTTTAACAAGAATAAAACATTTGCTACCAAAGACTCTAAAATATGAAATATTGGGCTTTTTACCGGTTAGGAGTTCGTATGATGTCTTCTTGAGGATTCGGTGTAGATATAACCGGTTGATGGCGTAGCAAGCGGTGTTGACTGCCTCGGCCCAAAACCGATCCGAAGTCTTGTACTCATCAAGCATGGTTCTAGCCATGTCCAAAAGAGTTCTATTCTTCCTCTCCACTACACCATTTTGTTGTGGCGTGTAGGGAGAAGAGAACTCATGCTTGATGCCCTCCTCCTCAAGGAAGCCTTCAATTTGTGAGTTCTTGAACTCCGTCCCGTTGTCGCTTCTAATTTTCTTGATCCTTAAGCCGAACTCGTTTTGAGCCTGTCTCAAGAATCCCTTTAAAATTTCTTGGGTATGAGATTTTTCCTACAAAAAGAACACCCAAGTGAAGCGAGAATAATCATCCACAATAACTAGACAGTACTTACTCCCGCCGATGCTTATGTAAGCGATCGGGCCGAATAGATCCATGTGTAGGAGCTCCAATGGCCTGTCAGTCGTCATGATGTTCTTGTGTGGATGATGAGCACCAACCTGCTTCCCTGCTTGGCATGCGCTACAAATCCTGTCTTTCTCAAAATGAACATTGGTTAATCCTAAAATGTGCTCTCCCTTTAGAAGCTTATGAAGATTCTTCATCCCAACATGTGCTAGTCGGTGATGCCAGAGCCAGCCCATGTTAGTCTTAGCAATTAAGCAAGTGTCGAGTTCAGCTCTATCAAAATCTACTAAGTATAGCTGACCCTCTAACATTCCCTTAAATGCTATTGAATCATCACTTCTTCTAAAGACAGTGACACATATATCAGTAAATAGACAGTTGTAGCCCATTTTGCATAATTGAGAAACGGAAAGCAAATTGTAATCTAATGAATCTACAAGAAAAACATTGGAAATAGAATGGTTAGGTGATATATCAATTTTACCCAATCCTTTGACCAAACATTGATTTCCATCCCCGAATGTGATAGCTCGTTGGGGATCTTGGTTTTTCTCGTAGGAGGAGAACATCTTTTTCTCCCCTGTCATGTGGTTTGTGCACCCGCTGTCGATTACCCAGCTTGAGCCCCCGGATGCATAAACCTACAAAACATGTTTAGTTCTTGACTTTAGGTACCCAAATGGTTTTGGGTCCTTTGGCATTAGAAACAAGAACTTTGGGTACCCAAACACAAGTCTTTGATCCCTTGTGTTTGCCCCCAACATATTTGGCAACTACCTTGCCGGATTTGTTAGTTAACACATAAGATGCATCAAAAGTTTTAAATGAGATGTTATGTTCATTTGATGCACTAGGAGTTTTCTTCTTAGGCAACTTAGCATGGGTTGGTTGCCTAGAACTAGATGTCTCACTCTTATACATAAAAGCATGGTTAGGGCCAGAGTGAGACTTCCTAGAATGAATTCTCCTAATCTTGCTCTCAGGATAACCGGCAGGGTACAAAATGTATCCCTCGTTATCTTGAGGCATGGGAGCCTTGCCCTTAACAAAGTTGGACAATTTCTTAGGAGGGGCATTAATTTTGACATTGCCTCCCTATTGGAAGCCAATGTCATCCTTAATGCCAGGGCGTCTCCCTCTATAGAGCATGCTTCTAGCAAATTTAAATTTTTCATTCTCTAAGTCATGCTCGGCAATTTTAGCATCTAATTTTGCTATATGATCATTTTGTTGTTTATTTAAAGTCATGTGATCATGAATAGCATCAATGTTAACATCTCTACATCTAGTGCAAATAGTAACATGTTCAATGATAGATGTAGAGGGTTTGCAAGAATTAAGTTCAACAATCTTAGAACGCAATATATCATTTTTATCTCTAAGATCGGAAATAGTAGCGTTGCAAACATCAAAATTTTTAGCCTTAGCAAGTAATTTTTCATTTTCATCTCTAAGGCTAGCAAGAGAAATGTTCAATTCTTCAATCTTAGTAAGCAAATCATCATTATCATTTCTAAGATTGGGTATTGAAACATTACAAGCAATAGAATCAACCTTAGCTAACAAATTAAAATTCTCATTTCTAAGGTTGTCTATAGTCTCATGGCAAGTGCTTAGCTCACTAGATAATTTTTCACATTTTTCAACTTCTAGAGCATAAGCATTTTTAATTTTAACATGCTTTTTGTTTTCCTTGATTAGGAAGTCCTCTTGGGAGTCCAAGAGATCATCCTTCTCATGGATGGCACTAATTAATTCATTTAATTTCTCTTTTTGTTGCATGTTTAAGTTGGCAAAAAGAGTACGCAAATTACCTTCCTCATCACTAGCATTATCATCGCTAGAGGATTCATATCTAGTGGAGGATTTAGATTTAACCTTTTTCTTTTTACCGTCATTTGCCATGAGGCACTTGTGGCCGACGTTGGGGAAGAGAAGCCCCTTGGTGACGGCGATGTTGGCGGCGTCCTCGTCGGAGGAGGAGTCGCTAGAGCTTTCGTCGGAGTCCCACTCACGACAAACATGGGCATCGCCGCCCTTCTTCTTGTAGTACCTCTTCTTCTCCTTTCTTCTCCCCTTCTTGTCGTCGCCCCTGTCACTGTCACTAGAAATAGGACATTTTGCTATAAAGTGACCGGGCTTACCACACTTGTACCAAACCTTCTTGGAGTGGGGCTTGTAATCTTTCCCCCTCCTTTGCTTGAGGATTTGGCGGAAGCTTTTGATGACAAGCGCCATTTCCTCGTTGTCGAGCTTGGAGGCGTCGATGGGTGTTCTACTTGGTGTAGACTCCTCCTTCTTTTCTTCCGTCGCTTTGAATGCGACCGGTTGAGCATCGGACGTAGAAGGACCGTCAAGCTCGTTGATCTTTCGTGAGCCCTTGATCATAAATTCAAAGCTCACAAAATTCCCGATTACTTCCTCGGGAGTCATTAGTGTATATCTTGGATTACCACGAATTAATTGTACTTGAGTAGGGTTAAGGAAAATGAGTGATCTTAAAATAACCTTAACCACTTTGTGGTCATCCCACTTTTTGCTCCCGAGGTTGCGCACTTGATTCACCAAGGTTTTGAGCCGGTTGTACATGTCTTGTGGCTCCTCCCCTTGGCGAAGACGGAAGCGACCGAGCTCCCCCTCGATCGTTTCCCGCTTGATGATCTTGGTGAGCTCATCACCCTCGTGCGTGGTCTTGAGCACGTCCCAAACTTCCTTGGCGCTTTTTAATCCTTGCACCTTGTTGTACTCCTCCCTACTTAGAGAGGCGAGGAGTATGGTTGTGGCTTGGGAGTTGAAGTGCTCGATTTGGGCCACCTCATCCTCATCATAGTCCTCATCCCCTATGGATGGTACCTGTGCTCCAAACTCAACAACATTCCATATACTTTTGTGGAGTGAGGTTAGATGAAATTTCATTAAATCACTCCACCTAGCATAATCTTCACCGTCAAATGTTGGCGGTTTGCCTAATGGAACAGAAAGTAATGGAGTATGTCTAGAGGTACGAGGATAGTGTAAAGGGATCTTACTAAACTTCTTGCGCTCATGGCGCTTAGAAGTTACAGAGGGCGCGTCGGAGTCGGAGGTAGATGGCGATGAGGTGTCGGTCTCGTAGTAGACCACCTTCCTCATCTTCTTTTTCTTGTCCCCACTCCGATGCGACTTGTGGGAAGAAGCTTTCTTCTCCTTCCCCTTTCCCTTTTTGCGAGACTCTTTCGATGAAGCCTTCCCGTGGCTTGTAGCGGGCTTGTCGCCGGTCTCCATCTCCTTCTTGGCGTGATCTCCCGACATCACTTCGAGCGGTTTGGCTCTAATGAAGCACCGGGCTCTGATACCAATTGAAAGTCGCCTAGAGGGGGGGGGGGTGAATAGGGCGAAACTGAAATTTACAAAGTTAATCACAACTACAAGCCGGGTTAGCGTTAGAAATATAATCAAGTCCGCGAGAGAGGGTGCAAAACAAATCGCAAGCAAATAAAGAGTGTGACACACGGATTTGTTTTACCGAGGTTCGGTTCTCACAAACCTACTCCCCGTTGAGGTGGTCACAAAGACCGGGTCTCTTTCAACCCTTTCCCTCTCTCTCTCAAACGGTCCCTCAGACCGAGTGAGCTTTCTCTTCTCAAATCAACCGGGAACAAAACTTCCCCGCAAGGACCACCACACAATTGGTGTCTCTCGCCTTGGTTACAAGTGAGTATTGATCACAAGAAAGAATGAGAAAGAAGAAAGCGATCCAAGCGCAAGAGCTCAAAAGAACACGACAAATCACTCTCACTAGTCACTAAGGCTTTTGTGGAATTGGGAGAGGATTTGTTCACTTGGGTGTGTCTTGTATTGAATGCCTAGCTCTTGTAAGTGGTTGGAAGTGTGAAAACTTGGATTTGTTGAATGTGGGGTGGTTGGGGGTATTTATAACCCCAACCACCCAACTAGCCGTTTGGTGGAGGTTGACTGTCGCATGGTGCACCGGACAGTGTCCGGTGCGCCAGCCACGTCACCAGGCCGTTGGGTTCCGACCGTATGAGCTCTGACTGCTGGGCCCGCCTGGATGTCCGGTGGCACACCGGACATGCTCTGTAGAGTGTCTGGTGCGCCACTTCGCGCGTGCCTGACTCCTGCGCGCTCTGGCGCGCATTTAATGCTGTAGCAGGTGACCGTTGGCGCTGAATAGCCATTGCTCCGCTGGCTCACCGGATAGTCCGGTGCACACCGGACATGTCCGGTGAATTATAGCGGAGCAAATTCCCGAAGCTGGCGAGTTCCAGAGTTGCTCTTCCTTGGGGCACCGGACAGTCCGGTGAATTATAGCGGAGCACCTCTGGATTTTCCCGAAGGTGAGGAGTTCAGCGTGAAGTCCCCTGGTGCACCGGACACTGTCCTGTGGTGCACCGGACACTGTCCGGTGGCACACCGGACAGTCCGGTGCGCCAGACCAGGGCTGCCTTCGGTTATCCCTTGCTCTCTTTGTTGAACCCAATTCTTGATCTTTTTATTGGCTAAGTGTGAACCTTTGGCACCTGTATAACTTATACACTAGAGCAAAACTAGTTAGTCCAATTATTTGTGTTGGGCAATTCAACCACCAAAATCATTTAGGAAATAGGTATAAGCCTAATTCCCTTTCAAAAAGCATAATGTCCGGTCGAGATGCACACAAATAGAGTAAAGAGCCTATCATTGACCGGTATACCTTTTGATCGACGGGTTTACCTCCCGCGTCGAGGTCGAGATGCCCATTGGTTCCCATGGGTGTCTTGATGGGTTTGGCATCCTTCATTCCAAACTTGTTTAGAATGTCTTGAATATACTTTGTTTGGCTAATGAAGGTGCCCTCTTGGAGTTGCTTCACTTGAAATCCCAAGAAGTACTTCAACTCCCCCATCATAGACATCTCGAATTTTTGTGTCATGATCCTACTAAATTCTTCACATGTAGATTCGTTAGTAGACCCAAATATAATATCATCAACATAAATTTGGCATACAAACAAATCATTTGCAAGTGTTTTAGTAGATAAAGTAGGATCGGCTTTTCCGACTTTGAAGCCATTAGCGATAAGAAAATCTCTTAGGCATTCAAACCATGCTCTTGGGGCTTGCTTGAGCCCATAAAGCGCCTTAGAGAGTTTATATACGTGATTAGGATACTCACTATCCTCAAAGTCGGGAGGTTGCTCAACATAGACCTCCTCCTTGATTGGTCCATTGAGGAAGGCACTTTTCACGTCCATTTGGTAAAGCTTAAAGCCTAGCATAGGCAAGTAAAATGCGAATTGATTCTAGCCTAGCTATGGGTGCATAGGTTTCACCGAAATCCAAACCTTCGACTTGTGAATACCCCTTGGCCACAAGTCGGGCTTTGTTCCTTGTCACCACACCATGCTCATCTTGCTTGTTGCGGAAAACCCACTTGGTTCCTACAGCATTTTGGTTAGGACGTGGAACTAAATGCCATACCTCATTCCTAGTGAAGTTGTTGAGCTCCTCTTGCATCGCCACCACCCAATCCGAATCTTGTAGTGCTTCCTCTACCCTATGTGGCTCAATAGAGGAAACAAAAGAGTAATGTTCACAAAAATGAGCAACACGAGATCGAGTAGTTACCCCCTTTTGAATATCGCCGAGGATGGTGTTCACGGGGTGATCTCTTTGTATTGCTTGGTGGACTCTTGGGTGTGGCAGTCTTGGAACTTGTTCATCTTCCTCATCTTGATCATGGGCACCTCCCCCTTGATCATTGCTCTCCTCTTGAGGTGGCTCATCTTCTTGATCTTCTCCTTCATCATTTTGAGCCTCATCCTCATCTTGAGTTGGTGGAGATGCTTGCATGGAGGAAGATGGTTGATCTTGTGCTTGTGGTGGCTCTTCGGATTCCTTAGGACACACATCCCCAATGGACATGTTCCTTAGCGCGACGCACGGAGCCTCTTCATCATCTAGCTCATCAAGATCAACTTGCTCTACTTGAGATCCGTTAGTCTCATCAAACACAATGTCACAAGAAACTTCAACTAGTCCAGTGGACTTGTTAAAGACTCTATATGCCCTTGTGTTTGAATCATATCCTAGTAAAAAGCCTTCTACAACCTTAGGAGCAAATTTGGATTTTCTACCTCTTTTAACAAGAATACAGCATTTGCTACCAAAGACTCTAAAATATGAAACATTGGGCTTTTTACCGGTTAGGAGTTCGTATGATGTCTTTTTGAGGATTCGGTGTAGATATAACGGTTGATGGCATAGCAAGCAGTGTTGACCGCCTCCGCCCAAAACCGATCCGAAGTCTTGTATTCATCAAGCATGGTCCTTGCCATGTCCAATAGAGTTCGATTCTTCCTCTCCACTACACCATTCTGTTGTGGCGTGTAGGGAGAGGAGAACTCATGCTTGATGCCCTCCTCCTCAAGGAAGCCTTCGATTTGTGAGTTCTTGAACTCCGTCCCATTGTCGCTTCTTATTTTCTTGATCCTTAAGCGGAACTCGTTTTGAGCCCATCTCAAGAATCCCTTTAAGGTCTCTTGGGTATGAGATTTTTCCTGCAAAAAGAACACCCAAGTGAAGCGAGAATAATCATCCACAATAACTAGACAGTACTTACTCCCGCCGATGCTTATGTAAGCTATCGGACCGAATAGGTCCATGTGTAGGAGCTCGAGTGGCCTATCGGTCGTCATGATGTTCTTGTGTGGATGATGAACACCAACTTGCTTCCCTGCCTGACATGCGCTACAAATCTTCTCTTTCTCAAAATGAACATTTGTTAGTCCCAAAATGTGTTCTCCCTTTACAAGCTTGTGAAGATTCTTCATTCCAACATGTGCTAGTCGGTGATGCCAGAGCCAACCCATGTTAGTCTTAGCAATTAAGCAAGTGTCGAGTTCAGCTCTATCAAAATCTACTAAGTATAGCTGACCCTCTAACACTCCCTTAAATGCTATTGAATCATCACTTTTTCTAAAGACAGTAACACATGTATCCGTAAAAAGACAGTTGTAACCCATTTTACATAGTTGCGAAACTGAAAGCAAGTTGTAATCTAAAGAATCTACAAGAAAAACATTGGAAATGGAGTGGTCAGGAGATATAGCAATTTTACCCAATCCTTTGACCAAACCTTGATTTCCATCCCTGAATGTGATAGCTCGTTGGGGATCTTGGTTTTTCTCGTAGGAGGAGAATATCTTATTCTCCCCTGTCATGTGGTTTGTGCATCCGCTGTCGATGATCCAACTTGAGCCCCCGGATGCATAAACCTACAAAACAAATTTAGTTCTTGATTTTAGGTACCCAAACGGTTTTGGGTCCTTTGACATTAGATACAAGAACTTTGGGTACCCAAACACAAGTCTTTGACCCCTTGTGTTTGCCCCCAACATATTTGGCAACTACCTTGCCGGATTTGTTAGTTAAAACATAAGATGCATCAAAAGTCTTAAATGAAATGTTAGAATCATTTGATGCAATAGGAGTTTTCTTCTTAGGCAATTTAGCACAGGTTGATTGCTTAGAGCTAGATGTCTCACCCTTATACATAAATGCATGATTAGGGCCAGAGTGAGACTTCCTAGAGTGAGTTCTCCTAATTTTGTGCTCGGGATAACCGGCAGGGTACAAAATGTAACCCTCGTTATCCTGAGCCATGGGAGGCTTTCCCTTAACAAAATTAGACAATCTTTTAGGAGGGGCATTAAGTTTGACATTATCTCCCTTTTGGAAGCCAATGCCATCTGTTGGGGCGAAGGTGAAGACGCTTGTCGGGGACCATAATTAGGGGTACCCCCAAGACTCCTAATCTTAGCTGGTAACCCCCATCAGCACAAAGCTGCAAAGGCCTGATGGGTGCGATTAAGGTCAAGGCTCGGTCCACTCAAGGGACACAATCTCGCCTCGCCCGAGCCCAGCCTCGGGTGAGGGCAGCCGACCCTGGAGGATTCACGTCTCGCCCGAGGGCCCCCTCAAGCAACGGACACACCTTCGGCTCGCCCAAGGCCCAGTCTTCGCCAAGAAGCAACCTTGGCCAGATCGCCACGCCAACCGACCGTATCGCAGGAGCATTTAATGCAAGGGTGGCCTGACACCTTATCCTGACACGCGCCCTTCAATCGACAGAGCCGAAGTGACCACAGTCACTTCGCCGCTCCACTGACCGGCCTAACAAGAAGACAGCGTCGCCTGCGTCGCTCCGACTGCTGTGCCACTCGACAGAGTGAGGCTGACAGCGGCCAAGTCCGGCCTCGGGCGCCATAAGAAACTCCGCCTCGCCCGACCCCAGGGCTCGGACTTGCCTCGGCTCCGGAAGACGACGAACTCCGCCTCGCCCGACCCCAGGGCTCGGACTCGGGCTCGGCCTCGGAAGACGACGAACTCCGCCTCGCCCGACCCCAGGGCTCGGACTCGGGCTCGGCCCCGGAAGACAACGAACTCCGCCTCGCCCGACCCCAGGGCTCGGACTCAGCCTTGGCCTCGGACGACAGTCTCCGCCTCGCCCGACCTGGGGCTCGGACTCGACCTCGACCTCGGAAGACAGACTCGACCTCAACCTCGGAGGAGCCTCCACCTCGCCCGACCTAGGGCTCGGACCGACCATGTCACAAGAGGGGCCATCATTACCCTACCCCTAGCTAGCTCAGGCTACAGGGAGCAAGACTGGCGTCCCATCTGGCTCGCCCCGATAAACAAATAATGATGGCTCCCCACGTGCTCCGTGACGACGGCGGCTCTCAGCCCCTTACGGAAGCAAGGAGACGTCAGCAAGGACTCGACAGCCCCGAAAGCTGTCCTTCCTCAAGGCTCCAGCGCTCCTCCAACGGCCACGACATCACATAAACAGGGTGCCAAGACCTCTCCGGCTGCCACGACGACATGTACTTAGGGGGCTAGCTCCTCTCTGCTAGACACGTTAGCACACTGCTACACCCCCATTGTACACCTGGACCCTCTCCTTACGCCTATAAAAGGAAGGTCCAGGGCTCTCTTACGAGAAGGTTGGCCGCGCGGGAGGACGGGACGACGCACAAATTCCCTCGCTCTCTCCCACGCGGACGCTTGTAACCCCCTACTGCAAGCGCGCCTGACCTGGGCGTAGGACAACATGAAGGCCGCAGGTTTCCCTTTTGCCTGTCTCCCTCCTCTTTTTTCCCCCCTTCGTGCTCCGTCTCACGCCGACCCATCCGGGCTGGGACACACGACGACAATTTACTCGTCGATCCAGGGACCCCCCGGGGTCGAAACGCCGATAGTTGGCACGCCAGGTAGGGGCCTGCTGCGTGTTGACGAACAGCTTCCCGTCAAGCTCCGGATGGGTAGTCTCCAGCAACCTTTCCAACCCGGGACGGTGCTCCGTTTCGGGAGTCTCGAGTTCATGTCCCTCGACGGCAGCTACGACATGATACTCCTTCCTCCGCCGCGCGACAACGACAATGGCGGCCGTCAGCCCGCCCGCCGACGGCGGAATCAACGACGTCTTCCCCACGTGGCGGAAGAACAACATCCGAGTTTGTCCCGTCACCTCCCCCGCCGACGGAGGAGGAGGCGGGGCAACCGTGGCCAAGCAGGAGGCGGCACCTTGTCGGCTGTCGAGCGAGTCGACGGCGCCGGCACCCCGACGGGGGACACGTCGGGCGTCGACCTCGCGTCTGAGACGAAGATGAGCGCCGTTTCCCCGCAACACGCCAACTCCAAGCGGACGGACGATGCCAGCACGCTCGCGAAGGACTTGCTGGGCGTCACCCTCATACCTGAGACGACGGTGCAGTCCGCCCCTGACGTGACTTCGTCACCGCCTGTCGACCAAGAGGTACCGACCGATTCCCATCTCGTGCCTTTTGGATTCAGCCTCGACCCACCAAGCGACCCCGCTTTGGTGGGAGCCTTCATAGAGGCATGCACCAACCCTCCGGGGTATCATATGCGGTCACCCTGGGACCGGCTGACGGCCGTCTCGACCTACGGACCCTCGGGTTCTGAGGAAGATGACGAGCCCGACTTTGGTTGGGATTTCTCCGGGCTTGGAAACCCCAGTGCCATGCGGGACTTCATGACCGCATGCGACTACTGCCTCTCCGATTGTTCCGACGGCAGCCGCAGCTTCGGCGACGAAGACTGCGGCCCAAGTCGTGAATGTTTCCACGTCGATCTAGGGGGTCCCGACGAAGGCAACCATCTTGGTATACCGGAAAATGGCGATCCCCCTAGGCCTACACCTCGCGTTGACATCCTTCGGGAGCTAGTTGTGGTCCCAGTCCCTGTGGGGGGTCAGGACACACAGCTCGAGCAAATCCGCGAGATGCAGGCCAGGCTTGACGAGGGAGCAGGAACACTTGAGCCGCTCCGCCGGAACATCGGGCAGGAAGGGGCAGACCGAGCTCCGGCCGGAGAAACGCGTCATCTACCCCCAAGGCATCCAGCTCCGCATTGCCGACGACGTCAGGGCAAGGCCACCACCGGCTTCCAGTGGGGTTGGCCAGAACCTGGCAGCATCAGCAATACTTCTTCGCGCAATGCCGGAACCATCAACCACCGAAGGGCGGCGAATCCAGGGAGAGCTCAAGAATCTCCTGGAGGATGCCGCGGTCCGACGAGCCGAAAGCTCTGCCTCCCGAAGGTAGGGATACCCCTCGAAGCATCGCGCCGCGACTTCCCGATTCATGCGGGAAGCCTCGGTCCACACCGGGCGCACGCGCAACATAGCGCCTGTGGCCCCGGGTCGCCTCGGCAACGAGCACCACCACCGCAACCATCGAGCTCACCTCGACGAGAGGGTGCGCCGAGGCTACCACCCCAGGCGTGGGGGACGCTACGACAGCGGGGAGGATCGGAGTCCCTCGCCCGAACCACCCGGTCCACAGGCTTTCAGCCGAGCCATACGACAGGCGCCATTCCCGACCCGGTTCCGAACCCCGACTACCATCACAAAGTACTCGGGGGAGACAAGGCCGGAACTGTGGCTCGCGGACTACCGACTAGCCTGCCAGCTGGGTGGAACGGACGATGACAACCTCATCATCCGCAACCTCCCCCTGTTCGTCTCCGACACCGCTCGAGCCTGGCTGGAGCATCTGCCTCCGGGGCAGATCTCCAACTGGGACGACCTGGTCCAAGCCTTCGCCGGCAACTTCCAGGGCACGTACGTGCACCCTGGGAACTCCTGGGATCTCCGAAGCTGCCTCCAGCAGTCGGGAGAGTCTCTCCGGGACTACATCCGGCGATTCTCGAAGCAGCGCACCGAGCTGCCCAACGTCACCGATTCGGATGTCATCAGCGCGTTCCTCGCCGGCACCACCTGCCGCGACCTGGTGAGCAAGCTGGGTCGCAAGACCCCCACCAGGGCGAGCGAGCTGATGGACATCGCCACCAAGTTCGCCTCTGGCCAGGAGGCGATTGAGGCCATCTTCCGGAAGGACAAGCAGCCCCAGGGCCGCCAGTCGGAAGATGTTCCCGAGGCGTCCACTCAGCGCGGCACCAAGAAGAAAGGCAAGAAGAAGTCGCAAGCGAAACGCGACGCCGCCGACGCGGACCTTGTCGCCGCCGCTGAGTACAAGAACCCTCGGAAACCTCCCGAAGGCGCCAATCTCTTTGACAAGATGCTCAAGGAGTCGTGCCCCAATCATCAGGGACCCGTCAAGCACACCCTTAAGGAGTGCGCCATGCTTTGGCGCCACTTTCACAAGGTCGGGCCGCCTGCGGAGGGTGGCAGGGCCCGCAACGACGACAAGAAGGAGGATCACAAGGCAGAGGAGTTCCCCGAGGTCCGCGACTGCTTCATGATCTACGGTGGGCTAGTGGCGAACGCCTCGGCTCAGCACCGCAAGCAAGAGCGTCGGGAGGTCTGCTCGGTAAAGGTGGCGGCGCCAGTCTACCTAGACTGGTCCGACAAGCCCATCACCTTCGACCAGGGCGATCACCCCGACCGCGTGCCGAGCCCGGGGAAATATCCGCTCGTTGTCGACCCCATCATCAGCAATGTCAGGCTCACCAAGGTCCTCATGGACGGAGGCAGCAGCCTCAACATCATCTACGCCGAGACCCTCGGGCTCCTGCAGATCGAGCTATCCTCGGTCCGGGCCGGTGCGGCGCCTTTTCACGGGATCATCCCTGGGAAACGCATCCAACCCCTCAGACAACTCGATCTGCCCATTTGCTTCGGGACTCCCTCCAACTTCAGAAGGGAAACCCTCATGTTCGAGGTGGTCGGGTTCCGAGGAACCTACCACGCAGTGCTGGGGAGGCCATGCTACGCCAAGTTCATGGTCGTCCCCAACTACACCTACCTCAAGCTCAAGATGTCGGGCCCCAACGGGGTCATCACCATCGGCCCCATGTACCGACACGCGTACGAATGCGACGTGGAGTGCGTGGAGTACACCGAGGCCCTCGCCGAATCCAAGGCCCTCATCGCCGACCTGGAGAGCCTCTCCAAGGAGGCGCCAGACGTGAAGCGCCATGCCGGCAACTTCGAGCTAGCGGAGACGGTTAAGTCCGTCCCTCTCGGCCCCAGCAACGACGCCTCCAAGCAGATCCGGATCGGCTCCGAGCTCGACCCCAAATAGGAAGCAGTGCTCGTCGACTTTCTCCGCGCAAATGCCGAAGTTTTTGCGTGGAGTCCCTCGGACATGCCTGGCATACCGAGGGATGTCGCCGAGCACTCGCTGGATATCCGAGCTGGAGCCTGACCCGTGAAGCAACCTCTGCGCCGATTCGACGAAGAAAAGCGCAGAGCCATAGGCGAGGAGATCCACAAGCTGATGGCCGCAGGGTTCATCAAAGAGGTATTCCATCCCGAATGGCTTGCCAACCCTGTGCTTGTGAGAAAGAAAGGAGGGAAATGGCGGATGTGTGTAGACTACACTGGTCTAAACAAAGCATGTCCAAAAGTTCCCTATCCTCTGCCTCACATTGATCAAATCGGGGATTCCACTGCTGGATGTGAAACCCTGTCTTTCCTCGATGCCTACTCAGGGTATCACCAAATCAGGATGAAAGAGTCCGACCAGCTCGCGACTTCTTTCATCACACCTTTTGGCATGTACTGCTATGTTACTATGCCATTTGGTTTGAGGAATGCGGGTGCGACGTACCAAAGGTGCATGAACCACGTGTTCGGCGAATACATTGGTCGAACGGTCGAGGCTTATGTCGATGACATCGTAGTGAAGACGAGGAAAGCCTCCGACCTCCTTTCCGACCTCAAAACGACATTCCGGTGTCTCAAGGCGAAAGGCATAAAACTCAATCCCGAGAAGTGCGTCTTCGGAGTCCCCTGAGGCATGCTCTTGGGGTTCATCGTCTCCGAGTGGGGCATCGAGGCCAACACGGAGAAAATCGCGGCCATCACCAACATGGGGCCCATCAAGGACTTGAAAGGCGTACAGAGGATCATGGGATGCCTTGCGGCTCTGAGCCGCTTCATCTCACGCCTCGGCGAAAGAGGCCTACCTCTATACCACCTCTTAAGAAAGACTGAGTGCTTCACTTGGACCTCCGAGGCCGAGGAAGCCCTCGGGAACCTGAAGGCGCTCCTTACGAACGCGCCCATCTTGGTGCCCCCCGCCGCCGGAGAAGCCCTCTTGATCTACGTAGCCGCTACCACTCAGGTGGTCAGCGCCGCGATCGTGGTTGAGAGACGAGAAGAAGGGCATGCATTGCCCGTCCAGAGGCCGGTTTACTTCATCAGTGAGGTACTGTCCGAGACCAAGATCTGCTACCCGCAAATTCAGAAGCTGCTGTACGCGGTGATCCTGACACGGCGAAAGTTGCGACACTACTTCGAGTCTCATCCGGTGACTGTGGTGTCATCCTTCCCCCTGGGGGAGATCATCCAGTGCCGAGAGGCCTCGGGTAGGATTGCAAAGTGGGCAGTAGAAATCATGGGTGAGATGATCTCGTTCGCCCCTCGGAAGGCCATCAAGTCCCAAGTCTTGGCGGACTTTGTGGCTGAATGGGTCGACACCCAACTCCCAACGGCTCCGATCCAACCGGAACTCTGGACCATGTTTTTCGATGGGTCGCTGATGAAAACAGGGGCAGGCGCGAGCCTGCTCTTCATCTCGCCCCTCGGGAAGCACCTCCGCTACGTGTTGCGCCTCCATTTCCCGGCATCCAACAATGTGGCCGAGTATGAGGCTCTGGTCAACGGGTTGCACATCGCCATCGAGCTAGGGGTCCGGCGCCTTGACGCTCGCGGCGACTCACAGCTCGTCATCGACCAAGTCATGAAGAACTCCCACTGCCGCGACCCGAAGATGGAAGCCTACTGCGATGAGGTTCAGTGCTTGGAGGACAAGTTCTACGGGCTTGAGCTCAACCACGTCGCCCGACGATACAACGAGACTGCGGACGAGCTGGCTAAGATAGCCTCGGGGCGGACAATGGTTCCCCCGGACGTCTTCTCCCGAGACCTACATCAACCCTCTGTCAAGACCGACGACACGCCCGAGCCCGAGAAGGCCTCGGCCTTGCCCGAGGCGCCCTCGGCTCAGCCCGAGGCATCCTCGGCCCCCGAGGGTGAGGCGCTGCGCGTCGAGGAGGAGCGGAATGGGGTCCCGCCTAATCGAGACTGGCAAACCCCGTACCTGCAATATCTCCACCGAGGAGAGCTGCCCCTCGACCAAGTCGAGGCTCGGCGACTGGCGCGGCGCGCCAAGTCGTTCGTCTTACTGGGTGACGTGAAGGAGCTCTACCACCGCAGCTCCTCCGGCATCCTCCAGCGATGCATATCCATCGCCGAAGGCCAGGAGCTCTTATAAGAAATACACTCGGGGGC
This sequence comes from Zea mays, assembly GCF_902167145.1. Lineage (NCBI taxonomy): Eukaryota > Viridiplantae > Streptophyta > Magnoliopsida > Poales > Poaceae > Zea > Zea mays. Next base: position 89,368,292 of record NC_050102.1, on the reverse strand, counting down.
TTGCGGTCATCACACGGCGCCCCGAGCCCTTGTTGGAAACGCCTTTCGACAAGGTTTCTACTGGCCGACCGCGGTGGCCGACGCCACTAGAATTGTCCGCACCTGCCAAGGGTGTCAATTCTACGCAAGGCAGACCCACCTGCCCGCTCAGGCTCTACAGATAATACCCATCATCTGGCTATTTGCTGTGTGGGGACTAGACCTCGTCGGTCCCTTGCAGAAGGCACCCGGGGGCTACACGCACCTGCTGGTCGCCATCGACAAATTCTCCAAGTGGATCGAGGTCCGACCCCTGAACAGCATCAGGTCCGAACAGGCGGTGGCATTCTTCACCAACATCATCCATCGCTTTGGGGTCCCGAACTCCATCATCACCGACAACGGCACCCAGTTCACAGGCAAAAAGTTCCTGGACTTCTACGAGGATCACCACATCCGGGTGGACTGGGCCGCCGTGGCTCACCCCATGACGAATGGGCAGGTGGAACGTGCCAACGGCATGATTCTGCAAGGACTCAAGCCGAGGATCTACAACGACCTCCACAAGTTCGGCAGGCGATGGATGAAGGAACTCCCCTCGGTGGTCTGGAGTCTGAGGACAACGTCGAGCCGAGCCATGGGCTTCACACCGTTCTTTCTAGTCTACGGGGCCGAGGCCATGTTGCCCATGGACTTAGAATACGGTTCCCCGAGGACGAGGGCGTACGACGACCGAAGCAACCAGACCGACCGAGAAGACTCACTGGACCAGCTCGAAGAGGCTCGGGACATGGCCTTACTACACTCGACGCGGTACCAGTAGTCCCTGCGACGCTACCATGCCCGAGGGGTTCGGTCCCGAGACCTCCAGGTGGGCGACTTGGTACTTCGGCTGCGACAAGACGCCCGAGGGTGGCACAAGCTCACGCCTCCCTGGGAAGGGTCGTTCGTCATCACCAAGGTTCTGAAGCCCGGGACATACAAGCTGGCCAACAGCCAAGGCGAGGTCTACAGCAACGCCTGGAACATCCGACAGCTACATCGCTTCTACCCTTAAGATGTTTTCAAGTTGTTCGTACACCTCGTTCACATACAAAGTCTAACCATCAAGGAAGGGTCAGCCTTGCCTCGGCAAAGCCCGACCCTCCCTCGGGGGCTAGAAGGGGGAACCCCCTCTGCGTCAAAATTTTTCTCAGAAAAAGTCTTTCTGCCAGAACGTCTTTCGTGCTTTTTGACTACTTCAAAAGTGGGATCCTAAAAACGACGGAGTACACGTAAGCAGCCAAGGCCGACCGAGCCGAGGTACTCCTACGCCTCCGGGATACGGATACCTCACTCATCACCTTCTGCGATAAGTAACTCACGCTCGGATAAGCGATTCCGCTGACCGAACAAGTCTTAATGCTCGGAAACCTTTCTGCCGAAACGATTTTTCGGGCCTTCTCGACTACATCATTAGCAGAATCCTACGGACGAGTAAGAGTACACGTAAGCGGCAAGGCCGATCGAGCCGAGGGACTCCTACGCCTCCGGGATACGGATACCTCACTCATCACCTTCCGTGAAAAGTAACTCTCGCTCGGACAAACAATTCTGTTACCGACAAATAAGTCTTGATATTCGAAACAAGAGGAAAAGAAACGCAGCTTTACAACACAACGACATTATGTTTGGGCCTCGGCGACGCAGAAAACATACGCACACTACAAGATAAACCGATCCTAAAGGTTCGGACCTCGATGGAGGGGGAGCAGCAGCACCCTCGGCATCAACACCACCTTCGGCGAAGTCCGACCGAGCCTCGAACGGCAACACAGTCGAAGGATCTCCGCTCCGAAGGACGATGTTAGCACCACGCCCGGGCCATCGCCGCCAGGATCTCCTCCAGGAGTCCGGCTCGAGCAGACGGCTCGGCCGGCCGCCCCGAAACCTCAGCCAGCTGTCCCCCAAGGACATCAGCCCGGCTCATGGCCTCGGCAACTCGACTCCGGCGCTGCTCCCGCCAGTGGACGGCCCGGCCAGGCTCCGGCCGATGAAGTCTTCTTTTCGAGCCAACTCTGCCTCTATCCACGCTGATACCGCTGCCTCCGGCTCCGGCTCATCGAAGAGCGGCCGAGGGTTCCTTTAACTAAGCAAGAGAAGCCTCGGGCAGCAAGGCCGACCGAGCCGAGGGACTCCTACGCCTCCGGGATACGGATACCTCACTCGTCACCTTTGCACGAGGCAACTCACACTTGGTGAAGCGGTTCAGTTAGCTGACAGGCGAGTCCTAGTGCTCGGAATGAGGGAAAAACACGGCTTCACGCCAAAAATACATACATGTTCAGGCCCCGACAGCCACAATGAACAAACACCGACATTCAAGGTGCCATTACAAACGGAACTCCGGTTCCGCCCCCGCGGGTACGAAAAACCCCCCACATTGGGGGGCCTGCGGGGCGATAAGGCTCCAGGTGGCTCACCGCCGCCCGCTCCGGCAGCAGCGACAACGACCTCCGCTCCAGATGGCCAAACTGCAGCGGTGATGACCTCAGGGCGGACGCCGCTACAACAATGCCCTCGCCCACGTCCCCACTCAAGGGGCGAGGACAAGCTGCCAAAGCCAAAGAGCCGGAGGCCCGGAGCGCGGATGGTGGCGGTGACCCCGTCGGCGACGAGGACTTCTTCAGCCGCCACCACCTCAGCGCCAACGACGGAAGCCATCTGCCCACCGGTAGATCCCCACTCGGATCCTCCTAGACGAGCGAAGCACCGACCTCCACGCGGAGGTGCCATACCGGTGCAAAGGCAGGACAGCCCCAGAACACGAACGCCGCCCTAACAGCACGTGACGTCTTGGGCGGTCCCCCGGTGCGCGCGGCGCGGCAACCGCTCTCGCGGTGGGAGGAGGCACCGGGAGCCGAGCCAGAGCCAGCTGAGCCAGCGAGCCCAACGCGCTGAAGCTGACGACGCTCGCCGCCAACCAGCCCCGCGTTGTCGAAGTCCGACCCTCCCGCTAGGCTGGTGGGCGCCCTCTCCCTTGAATACTGAGGGAGAAGGTGACCCACGAACCCACGCGGGAGGTAGAGCTCCGGCTCAGCCTATCCTCCGCCCCAGCCAGGATAATGAAGATCCTTGAAGCTGAGGGCGGGACCAAGACCGCAGCCCGGTTTGCTTCTCCCCACCCTCGAACTGGTGGTCACCGTCTTGGGTGACCACCGGAGAGGGGATGCAGCCGAACTGCCTGATAAAAATCCTTGAAGCCGAACGATGGCTGAAAGGTACCAACTTCCACGAAGTTGCGTTCCTCCAACGACGACAAGGCGGAAGAACCGCGGGCGCCCCCCATCTGGGGGCTCGGAAGGTGGAAAGACGCGATGCATGAGGGGAGCGTGAAGACATGATTGCCTTTCAAGGGGGTCACCCTCCTTTTAAAGGCAATTCTCCCCAATTGCGTCCTTAGCCGTCGCGGGCTGAGTCTTCTCCAACACGCTCCAAGGTCTTCCCCCTACGACACAGGGCTGGGTCCCATGCGTCATGCAAGCTGGTCCAGGGCAGGAGAAGCCAAACCGCCGCGTACGGTGTGCGCAACTACCCAGCGGTTACGAGCATTCTTCCACTTTCGACCAGGCCAGCGGGTGAAAGGGTGGACCGCCATGCAGGCGGCATGCAACCGCACCCAGGGGGCCGCACCCTTTCGACTTCGATGCGTTCAGCATGAGGGCCTAGGCCCACACGTCATGTAACCGGCGCGCCGGTTACTACGTACAAGAAACTGCACCGCCACTCGCGCCACTACCGCGCCTCCTCAACTGCGGAACCGGTACTGCGACTTGCGGCAACCCTGCGCATGACCCAGCAGTGCCAACCAAGCACATCGGTCACAGGTCAGTCAGTCGTGGGAGAAGGCGCGACGGTCGATACGGCCAGGAATGGGCCGGCAGTAATGGCGGTGGCAGGCGGGCGGAAGCAGCCGTCACGTCGTCAGCAAGCTCGCGCCCCCTCCTGGGACAGCGAGAGGACCCTCTCCCACAGCGTGAAGACGACGCGTCCGCGTTCCGTTCCTCGAACGGCTCGTGCACGCACAACGGCCGCCCCGTGAACCACTCGTCCTGTCGCATTAACTCTGCGGCAGGACAGGCGGCACCTTTTATGGGCGAAGCAGGCGACGCTTCACCTCCGCCATGATGACCGCGTCAAGAAAAGGTGCGCCACGTCATTCGATTTTGTATCCTTTTCCACTTCCTCTTTCTCTCTCTTGCCTCAGGGATCGGGAAAGGGGATACTCCGAAAGGGATCCTTCTCCGCGAAGGAAGCGGGCCCCGAGCCCCACTACTGATCAGAGGTTCGAAGGCTGGCCCCTCGGAAGGGTTCAACAGCCGCCTCAGAGCACTCAGGCTCCGCGCCCACTACTGGTCAGAGGTTCGAAGGCTGGCCCCTCGGAAGGGTTCAACGGCCGCCTCAGGCCACTCAGGCTCCGCGCCCACTACTGATCAGGGGTTCGTAGGCTAGCCCCCGAAGGGTTCGACAGCCGCCTCAGACGCAGAGCGAGGGATGACCCTGGGTACGTTCAATACATAACCGAGGCTCGGGCTACGCTCTCGAGGTACCCTAGGACATTTCCGAGACCAACGGGAACGATTTTGTAACGGAATCCCACCAGAGGGAGGCATCGAGCCCTCGGACCCCGTCAAAAGGGGACCGGGTCCGGCAAATCACCCGTAGGTACTTTTGGAGCGCGCCTCTGGGCCACTAGCCGACCCCTAACAAATGGGGCACGGGCGTCCACTCGGATTACCCATTAGCAACTCACTGGAGACACCATGTTCGGCGCCCTCCGAGGGCAACATGGCGCTTCCCCCCTCCTCCTTGCAGAAAGGCGACACAGGGGCATATGTAAAAAGTCGAGTCTATCCCTGACCGTTCTCTCGCTCTGTGCGGAGGCTCGGGGGCTGCTCTCGCAAACCCGGCTCCGGCCAAACCGTTGACAGCGTCAATATACCAGCCCAAGAACTTGGGACTCGACTGTGCACCCGGGCTACAGCCAGTTCGCATGAGGGAACAACCAGACCGGCCAAAGCATTGCGAAACGTACTAAGACCTCGAAGGAGTCAAACTACTCCTCCGAGGCCTCGGGGGCTACACCCGGCGGGTGCGCTCGCGCGCACCCACCGGAACGAAACGCAATCGAGAAAGGTCGGTCCCCTTGCAAAAAAGTGCGACAGAAGCCTCCAAGCGAGTATTAACTCTCCCTTCGAGGCTCGGGGGCTACTGTCGGGGACCATAATTAGGGGTACCCCCAAGACTCCTAATCTTAGCTGGTAACCCCCATCAGCACAAAGCTGCAAAGGCCTGATGGGTGCGATTAAGGTCAAGGCTCGATCCACTCAAGGGACACGATCTCGCCTCGCCCGAGCCCAGCCTCGGGCGAGGGCAGCCGACCTCAGAGGATTCACGTCTCGCCCGAGGGCACCCTCAAGCAACGGACACACCTTCGGCTCGCCCGAGGCCCAGTCTTTGCCAAGAAGCAACCTTGGCCAGATCGCCACGCCAACCGACCATATCGCAGGAGCATTTAATGCAAGGGTGGCCTAACACCTTATCTTGACACGCGCCCTTTAGTCGACAGAGTCGAAGTGACCGCAGTCACTTCGTCGCTCCACTGACCGGCTTGACAAGAAGACAGCGCCGCCTGCGTCGCTCCGACTACTGTGCCACTCGATAGAGTGAGGCTGACAGCGGCCAAGTCCGGCCTCGGGCGCCATAGGAAACTCCGCCTCGCCCGACCCCAGGGCTCGGACTAGGCCTCGGCTCCGGAAGACGACGAACTCCGCCTCGCCCGACCCCAGGGCTCGGACTCAGGCTCGGCCCTGGAAGACGACAAACTCCGCCTCGCCCGACCCCAGGGATCAGACTCGGGCTCGGCCCCGGAAGACGACGAACTCCGCCTCGCCCGACCCCAGGGCTCGGATTCAGCCTTGGCCTCAGACAACAGTCTCCACCTCGCCCGACCCGAGCCTCGGACTCGACCTCGACCTCGGAAGACAGACTCGACCTCGACCTCGGAGGAGCCTCCACCTCGCCCGACCTAGGGCTCGGACCGACCACGTCACAAGAGGGGCCATCATTACCCTACCCCTAGCTAGCTCAGGCCACGGGGAGCAAGACCGGCGTCCCATCTGGCTCGCCCCGGTAAACAAATAATGATGGCTCCCTGCGTGCTCTGTGACGACGGCGGCTCTCAGCCCCTTACAGAAGCAAGGAGACGTCAGCAAGGACTCGACAGCCCCGACAGTTGTCCTTCCTCAAGGCTCCAGCGCTCCTCCGACGGCCACGACATCACATAAACAGGGTGCTGAAAGGGAATTAGGCTTACACCTAGTTCCTAAATAAATTTTGGTGGTTGAATTGCCCAACACAAATAATTGGACTAACTAGTTTGCTCTAGTGTACAAGTTATACAGGTGCCAAAGGTTCACACTTAGCCAATAAAAAGACCAAGTATTGGGTTCAAACAAAAGAGCAAAGGGACAACCGAAGGCAATTCTGGTCTGGCGCACCGGACTGTCCGGTGCACCACCGGACATGTCCGGTGCACCAGTGGGCTCCAAATCAAACTCGTCACCTTCGGGAAATTCCAGAGGCAACTCCGCTATAATTCACCGGACTGTCCGGTGTACACCAGACAGTGTCCGGTGCTCCAAGGAAGTGCTGCCTCAGGAACTCGCCAGCCTCGGGAATTCACTTCGGCTGCTCCGCTATAATTCACCGGACATGTCTGGTGTACACCGGACTGTCCGGTGTAACTGCGGGGCAACGGCTACTTCGCGCCAACGGTCACCTGCAACAGCAATTAATGCGCGCCAGAGCGCGCAGAAGTCAGGCACGCGCGTAGTGGCGCACCGGACACTCTACAGTACATGTCCGGTGCGCCACCGGACATCCAGGCGGGCCTAGAAGTCAGAGCTCCAACGGTCGGAACCCAACGGTTTTGGTGACGTGGCTGGCGCACCGGACTGTCCGGTGTGCACCGGACTGTCCGGTGCACCATACGACAGACAGCCTCCACCAAACGGCTAGTTTGGTGGTTGGGGCTATAAATAACCCCAACCACCCCACATTCAAGTCATCCAAGTTTTCACACTTCCAACCACTTACAAGAGCTCTAGCATTCAATTCTAGACACACCCAATAGATCAAATCCTCTCCCAAATTCCACACAAAGGTTTAGTGACTAGTGAGAGAGATTTGCTTGTGTTCTTTCGAGCTCTTGCGCTTGGATTGCTTTCTTCTTTCTTGATTCTTTCTTGCGATCAAACTCACTTGTAATTGAGGCAAGAGACACCAATCTTGTGGTGGTCCTTGTAGGAACTTTGTGTTCCAAGTGATTGAGAAGAGAAAGCTCACTCGGTCCGTGGGACCGTTTGAGAGAGGGAAGGGTTGAAAGAGACCCGGCCTTTGTGGCCTCCTCAACGGGGAGTAGGTTTGCGAGAACCGAACCTCGGTAAAACAAATCCACGTGTCTCACTCTTTATTCGCCTGCGATTTGTTTTGCACCCTCTCTCGTGGACTCTATTATATTTCTAACGCTAACCCGGCTTGTAGTTGTGATTATTTCTGAGAATTTCAGTTTCGCCCTATTCACCCCCCCTCTAGGCGACTTTCAATTGGTATCGGAGCCCGATGCTTCATTAGAGCCTAACCGCTCGAAGTGATGTCGGGTGATCACACCAAGAGGGAGATGGAGACCGGCAACAAGCCCACTACGAGCCACGGGAGCACTTCATCGGAAGAGTCACGCACCAAGAGGAAGGAGAAGAAGAAGGACTCCTCCAAACGGAAGGAGAAAAGATCTTCTTCTTCTCACCACAAGGAGAAGAAGGAGAAATCCTCTTCTCACAAGTCGCATCGGAAAGGCGACAAGCACAAGAGGATGAGGAAAGTGGTCTACTACGAGACCGACACTTCATCAACATCGACCTCCGACTCCGATGCGCCGTCCATAACTTCTAAGCGCCAAGAGCGCAAGAAGTTTAGTAAGATCCCCTTACACTATCCTCGTACATCTAGACCTACTCCATTACTTTCCGTTCCATTAGGCAAACCGCCAACCTTTGATGGCGAAGATTATGCTAGGTGGAGTGATTTAATGAAATTTCATCTAACATCACTCCACAAAAGTATATGGAATGTTGTTGAGTTTGGAGCACAGGTACCATCCGTAGGGGATGAAGACTATGATACGGACGAAGTGGCCCAAATCGAGCACTTCAACTCTCAAGCTGCAACCATACTCCTCGTCTCTCTAAGTAAGGAGGAATACAACAAGGTGCAAGGGTTGAAGAATGCAAAGGAGATTTGGGACCTACTCAAGACCGCGCACGAGGGTGATGAACTCACCAAGATCACAAAGCGGGAAACGATCGAGGGGGAGCTCGGTCGTTTTCGTCTTCGCCAAGGGGAGGAGCCACAAGATATGTACAACCGGCTCAAAACCTTGGTGAACCAAGTGCGCAACCTTGGGAGCAAGAAGTGGGACGATCACGAGGTGGTTAAGGTTATTTTAAGATCACTTATTTTCCTTAACCCTACTCAAGTACAATTAATTCGTGGCAACCCAAGATATACACTAATGACTCCCGAGGAAGTAATCGGGAATTTTGTGAGCTTTGAATGTATGATTAAAGGCTCAAAGAAGATCAACGAGCTTGATGAACCCTCCACGTCCGAAGCACAACCGGTGGCATTTAAGGCGACGGAGGAGAAGAAGGAAGAGTCTACACCGAGTAGACAACCAATTGACGCCTCCAAGCTCGACAATGAGGAGATGGCTTTAATCATCAAAAGCTTTCGCCAAATCCTCAAGCAACGGAAGGGGAAGGACTACAAATCCCGTTCCAAGAAGGTTTGCTACAAGTGTGGTAAGCCCGGTCATTTTATTGCTAAATGTCCATTATCAAGTGACAGTGACAGGGATAACGACAAGAAGGGAAAGAGGAGAGAAAAGAAGAGATACTACAAGAAGAAGGGCGGCGATGCCCATGTTTGTCGGGAGTGGGACTCGGACGAGAGCTCCACCGACTCCTCCTCCGACGAGGATGCCGCCAACATCGCCGTCACCAAGGGACTTCTCTTCCCCAACATCGGCCACAAGTGCCTCATGGCAAAAGACGGCAAAAGGAAGAAGGTTAAATCTAAATCCTCCACTAAATATGAATCCTCTAGTGATGATAATGCTAGTGATAAGGAGAATAATTTGCGTACCCTTTTTGCCGACCTAAACATGCAACAAAAGGAAAAATTAAATGAGTTGATTAGTGCTATTCATGAGAAGGATGATCTCTTGGACTCTCAAGAGGACTTCCTTATTAAGGAAAACAAAAAGCATGTTAAGGTTAAAAATGCTTATGCTCTACAAGTTGAAAAATGTGAAAAATTGTCTAGTGAACTAAGCACTTGCCATGAGACCATTGACAACCTTAGAAATGAAAATGCTAAATTAATTGCTAAGGTTGATTCCCATGTTTGTATTTCCAATCCTAGAGATGATAATGTTGATTTGCTTGCTAGGATTGATGAATTGAATATTTCTCTTGATAGCCTTAGGATTGAAAATGAAAAATTAATTGCTAAGGCTAAAGATATTGATGTTTGCAATACTACTATTTTCGACCTTAGAACTAAGAATGATATGTTGCATGCTAAGGTTGTAGAATTAAAATCTTGCAAACCCTCTACATCTACCGTTGAGCACACTTCTATTTGTACTAGATGTAGATATATTGATATCAGTGCTATTCATGATCACATGGCTTTAATTAAACAACAAAATGATCATATAGCAATATTAGATGCTAAAATTGCCGAGCATAACTTAGAAAATGAAAAGTTTAAATTTGCTAGAAGTATGCTCTATAATGGGAGACGCCCTGGCATCAAGGATGGCATTGGCTACCAAAGGGGAGACAATGTCAAACTTAGTGCCCCTCCTAAAAGATTGTCTAATTTTGTTAAGGGCAAGGCTCCCATGCTTCAGGATAACGAGGGTTACATTTTGTACCCTGCCGGCTATCCCGAGAGCAAAATTAGGAGAACTCATTCTAGGAAGTCTCACTCTGGCCCTAATCATGCTTTTATGTATAAGGGTGAGACATCTAGCTCTAGGCAACCAACCCATGCCAAGTTGCCTAAGAAGAAAACTCCTAATGCATCAAATGATCATAGCATTTCATTTAAGACTTTTGACGCATCTTATGTTTTGACTAACAAATCCGGCAAGGTAGTTGCCAAGTTTGTTGGGGGCAAACACAAGGACTCAAAGACTTGTGTTTGGGTACCCAAAGTTCTTGTTTCTAATGCCAAAGGACCCAAAACCGTTTGGGTACCTAAAGTCAAGAACTAAAATTGTTTTGTAGGTTTATGCATCCGGGGGCTCAAGTTGGATACTCGATAGCGGGTGAACAAACCACATGACAGGGGAGAAGAAGATGTTCTCTTCATATGAGAAAAACCAAGATCCCCAACGAGCTATCACATTCGGGGATGGAAATCAAGGTTTGGTCAAAGGATTGGGTAAAATTGCTATATCACCTGACCATACTATTTCCAATGTTTTTCTTGTAGATTCTTTAGATTACAATTTGCTTTCTGTATCTCAATTATGTCAAATGGGCTACAACTGTCTCTTTACTGATGTAGGTGTCACTGTCTTTAGAAGAAGTGATGATTCAATAGCATTTAAGAGTGTGTTAGAGGGTCAGCTATACTTGGTAGATTTTGATAGAGCTGAACTCGACACATGCCTAATTGCTAAGACTAACATGGGTTGGCTCTGGCATCGCCGACTAGCCCACGTTGGGATGAAGAATCTTCATAAGCTTCTAAAGGGAGAGCACATTCTAGGATTAACCAATGTTCATTTTGAGAAAGACAGGGTTTGTAGCACATGCCAAGCAGGAAAGCAAGTTGGCACTCATCATCCACACAAGAACATCATGACAAGTGACAGTCCACTGGAGCTCCTACACGTGGATTTATTCGGTCCGATTGCTTACATAAGCATCGGCGGGAGTAAGTACTGTCTAGTTATTGTGGATGATTATTCTCGCTTCACTTGGGTGTTCTTTTTGCAGGAAAAATCCCATACCCAAGAAACCTTAAAGGGATTCTTGAGACGGGCTCAAAATGAGTTCGGCTTAAGGATCAAGAAAATTAGAAGCGACAACGGGACGAAGTTCAAGAACTCACAAATAGAAGGCTTCCTTGAGGAGGAGGGCATCAAGCATGAGTTCTCTTCTCCCTACACCCCACAACAAAATGGTGTAGTGGAGAGGAAGAATCGAACTCTATTGGACATGGCAAGAACCATGCTTGATGAGTACAAGACACCGGATCGGTTTTGGGCCGAGGCGGTCAACACCGCCTGCTACGCCATCAACCGGTTATATCTACACCGAATCCTCAAGAAGACATCCTATGAACTCCTAACCGGTAAAAAGCCTAATATTTCATATTTTAGAGTTTTTGGTAGCAAATGCTTTATTCTTATTAAAAGAGGTAGAAAATCTAAATTTGCTCCTAAAACTGTAGAAGGCTTTTTACTAGGATATGATTCAAACACAAGGGCATATAGAGTCTTTAACAAGTCCTCAGGACTAGTTGAAGTTTCTTGTGACGTTGTGTTTGATGAGACTAACGGCTCTCAAGTAGAGCAAGTTGATCTTGATGAGATAGGTGAAGAACAGGCTCCGTGCATCGCGCTAAGGAACATGTCCATTGGAGATGTGTGTCCTAAGGAATCCAAAGAGCCTCCAAATGCACAAGATCAACCATCCTCCTCCACGCAAGTATCTCCACCAACCCAAAATGAGGACGAGGCTCAAAATGATGAAGGAGAAGATCAAAGAGATGAGCCACCTCAAGATGACGGCAATGATCAAGGGGGAGATGCAAATGGTCAAGACAAGGAGGATGAAGAACCAAGGCCGCCACACCCAAGAGTCCACCAAGCAATTCAACGAGATCACCCCGTCGACACCATCCTCGGCGATATTCACAAGGGGGTAACTACTCGATCTCGAGTTGCACATTTTTGTGAGCATTACTCTTTTGTTTCCTCTATTGAGCCACACAGGGTAGAGGAAGCACTTCAAGATTCGAATTGGGTGATGGCAATGCAAGAGGAGCTCAACAACTTCACGAGGAACGAGGTATGGAATTTAGTTCCACGTCCTAACCAAAATGTTGTAGGAACCAAGTGGATCTTCTGCAACAAACAAGACGAGCATGGTGTGGTGACAAGGAACAAAGCTCGACTCGTGGCCAAGGGGTATTCACAAGTCGAAGGTTTGGATTTTGGTGAAACCTATGCACCCGTAGCTAGGCTTGAGTCAATTCGCATATTATTAGCCTATGCTACTTACCATGGCTTCAAGCTTTACCAAATGGATGTGAAGAGTGCCTTCCTCAATGGACCAATCAAGGAAGAGGTCTATGTTGAGCAACCTCCCGGCTTTGAAGATAGTGAGTACCCTAACCATGTTTATAGGCTCACTAAGGCGCTTTATGGGCTCAAGCAAGCCCCAAGAGCATGGTATGAATGCCTTAGAGATTTCCTTATTGCAAATGGCTTCAAAGTCGGCAAGGCCGATCCTACTTTATTCACTAAAACTCTTGACAATGATTTGTTTGTATGCCAAATTTATGTTGATGATATTATATTTGGGTCTACTAACGAATCTACATGTGAAGAATTTAGTAGGATCATGACACAAAAATTCGAGATGTCTATGATGGGGGAGTTGAAGTATTTTCTAGGATTCCAAGTCAAGCAACTCCAAGAGGGCACCTTCATTTGTCAAACAATGTATACTCAAGACATTCTAACCAAGTTTGGAATGAAGGATGCCAAGCCCATCAAGACACCCATGGGAACCAATGGGCATCTCGATCTCGACACGGGAGATAAGTCCGTGGATCAAAAGGTATACCGGTCGATGATAGGTTCATTACTCTACTTATGTGCATCTCGACCGGACATTATGCTTTCCGTTTGCATGTGTGCAAGATTCCAATCCGACCCTAAGGAATCCCACCTTACGGCCGTAAAACGAATCTTGAGATATTTGGCTTATACTCCTAAGTTTGGGCTTTGGTACCCTTGGGGATCCACATTTGATTTGATTGGTTATTCGGATGCCGATTGGGCGGGATGCAAAATCAATAGAAAGAGCACATCGGGGACTTGCCAGTTCTTGGGAAGATCCTTGGTGTCTTGGGCTTCAAAGAAGCAAAATTCGGTCGCTCTTTCTACCGCCGAAGCCGAGTATATTGTCGCAGGCCATTGTTGCGCGCAATTGCTTTGGATGAGGCAAACCCTGTGGGACTATGGTTACAAATTAACCAAAGTTCCTCTTCTATGTGATAATGAGAGTGCAATCCGCATGGCGGATAATCCCGTTGAGCATAGCCGCACTAAACACATAGCCATTCGGTATCATTTTCTTAGGGATCACCAACAAAAGGGGGATATCGAGATTGCATACATTAACACAAAAGATCAATTAGCCGATATCTTTACCAAGCCTCTTGATGAACAAACTTTTACCAAACTTAGGCACGAGCTCAATATTCTTGATTCTAGGAACTTCTTTTGCTAAATTTGCACACATAGCTCATAAGTATACCTTTGATCATGTCTCTTTTATATATACTATGACTAATGTGTTTTCAAGTCTATTTCAAACCAAGTCATAGGTATATTGAAAGGGAATTGGAGTCTTCGGCGAAGACAAAGGCTTCCACTCCACTCCACAACTCATCCTTCGCCGTCACTCCGAGCATCTCTCCAACTTTGGTATAATCTTCACTCATTTATTTTATGACCAAAGGAGGAGAAAGTACTTTTATGGGCTCTAATGATTCCGTTTTTGGCGATTCATGCCAAAGGGGGAGAAAATATGAGCCCAAAGCAAAAGGACCGCACCACCACCTAATTTTAAAATTGGAGATTTTCAGTTGGTCAATTTCAAACTGGTATCTTATTATGTTCAAAAGGGGGAGGAAGTAGTATTTCAAAAATGATATATCAAAACCCTCTTGAACACTAATAGGAGGATCTCATTTAGGGGAGTTTTGTTTTAGTCAAAGGAAAAGCATTTGAAACTAGGGAAGAAAATTTCAAACTTGAAAATGCTTCACAAAATCTTATTCATTTACCTTTGACTATTTGCAAAAGAATTTTGAAAAGGATTTACAAAAGAATTTGCAAAAACAAAACATGTGGTGCAAGCGTGGTCCAAAATGTTAAAAAATGAAGAAACAATCCACGCCTATCTTGTAAGTATTTATATTGGCTCAACTGCGAGCAACCTTTGCACTTACATTATGCAAACTAGTTCAATTATGCACTTCTATATTTGCTTTGGTTTGTGTTGGCATCAATCACCAAAAAGGGGGAGATTGAAAGGGAATTAGGCTTACACCTAGTTCCTAAATAAATTTTGGTGGTTGAATTGCCCAACACAAATAATTGGACTAACTAGTTTGCTCTAGTGTACAAGTTATACATGTGCCAAAGGTTCACACTTAGCCAATAAAAAGACCAAGTATTGGGTTCAAACAAAAGAGCAAAGGGACAACCGAAGGCACCTCTGGTCTGGCGCACCGGACTGTCCGGTGCACCACCGGACATGTCCGGTGCACCAGAGGGCTCTAAATCAAACTCGTCACCTTCGGGAAATTCCAAAGGCAACTCCGCTATAATTCACCGGACTGTCCGGTGTACACCGGACTGTCCGGTGCTCCAAGGAAGAGCTGCCTCAGGAACTCGCCAGCCTCGGGAATTCACTTCGGCTGCTCCGCTATAATTCACCGGACATGTCCGGTGTACACCGGACTGTCCGGTGTAACTGCGGGGCAACGGCTACTTCGCGCCAACGGTCACCTGCAACAGCAATTAATGCGCGCCAGAGCGCGCAGAAGTCAGGCACGCGCGTAGTGGCGCACCGGACACTCTAAAGTACATGTCCGGTGCGCCACCGGACATCCAGGCGGGCCCAGAAGTCAGAGCTCCAATGGTCGGAACCCAACGGTTTTGGTGACGTGGCTGGCGCACCGGACTGTCCGGTGTGCACCGGACTGTCCGGTGCACCATACGACAGACAGCCTCCACCAAACGGCTAGTTTGGTGGTTGGGGCTATAAATAACCCCAACCACCCCACATTCAAGTCATCCAAGTTTTCACACTTCCAACCACTTACAAGAGCTCTAGCATTCAATTCTAGACACACCCAATAGATCAAATACTCTCCCAAATTCCACACAAAGGTTTAGTGACTAGTGAGAGAGATTTGCTTGTGTTCTTTCGAGCTCTTGCGCTTGGATTGCTTTCTTCTTTCTTGATTCTTTCTTGCGATCAAACTCACTTGTAATTGAGGCAAGAGACACCAATCTTGTGGTGGTCCTTGTAGGAACTTTGTGTTCCAAGTGATTGAGAAGAGAAAGCTCACTCGGTCCGTGGGACCGTTTGAGAGAGGGAAGGGTTGAAAGAGACCCGGCCTTTGTGGCCTCCTCAACGGGGAGTAGGTTTGCGAGAACCGAACCTCGGTAAAACAAATCCACGTGTCTCACTCTTTATTCGCCTGCGATTTGTTTTGCACCCTCTCTCGCGGACTCTATTATATTTCTAACGCTAACCCGGCTTGTAGTTGTGATTATTTCTGAGAGTTTCAGTTTCGCCCTATTCACCCCCCTCTAGGCGACTTTCAGGTGCCAAGACCTCTTCGGCTGCCACGACGGCATGTACTTAGGGCGCTAGCTCCTCTCTGCTAGACACGTTAGCACACTGCTACACCCCCCATTGTACACCTGGACCCTCTCCTTACGCCTATAAAAGGAAGGTCCAGGGCTCTCTTACGAGAAGGTTGGCCGCGCGGGAGGACGGTACGACGCGCAAAGTCCCTCGCTCTCTCCCACGCGGACGCTTGTAACCCCCTACTGCAAGCGCACCCGACCTGGGCGCAGGACAACACGAAGGCCGCGGGTTTCCCCTTTTGCCTGTCTCCCTCCTCTTTTCCCCCCTTCGTGCTCCGTCTCGCGCCGACCCATCCGGGCTGGGACACGCGGCGACAATTTACTCGTCGGTCCAGGGACCCCCCGGGTCGAAACGCCGACAACGCTACCCTTCGCTCGATGCCTTCGCCAATCTCGCTGCACCAACGAAGACAAGACGACGGGCAGTCTCCACCCTTCGTCCAACACGCCGCAGGACGAAGGCCTACGACGAGGTCGCCCCACCCCGCGGCCTCGTCCAACACGAAGGCCCACGTGCAATCCGGCCCATTGTAACAGGCCCCGCGTGACCGCTGCGCATTACGGGTCTAATTTGTAAAGGCTTTTCTGTAATTACAGTCTGTAACCCTGCTTTATAGGAATATTCCGGGGATAACCTGGGTGCCTGAGGGCACATGCGTCCTTAACCCAAGACGCTGGTCACTCAGGCACCTATAAATACTCCCGTACAGTGCCCTTGAGAGGCGAGATCAACAGAGCAATTGCCTTCTTGAGCTAAAACCTTGTTTGCATCACTTTCACTCCCCCGTTGGATCATCTTGCTCGGGAGAGCAAGTTCCAACACCATCCTTGATGCCAAGGCGTCTCCCACTATAGAGCATGCTTCTAGCAAATTTAAATTTTTCATTTTCTAAGTCATGCTCATTAATTTTGGCATTAAGTTGGGCTATGTGATCATTTTGTTTCTCAATTAAAGCTAGGTGATCATGAATATCATCAACATTAATGTCTCTACATCTAGTACAAATGGAAACATGCTCAACGGTAGATGTAGAGGGTTTGCAAGATTTTAGTTCAACAATCTTAGCATGTAAAATGTCATTTTCACTTTTAAGATTGGAAATTGTAACATTGCAAACATCTAAGTCTTTAGCTTTAGCAATTAATTTTTCATTATCATTTCTAAGGCTAGCAAGAGAGATATTCAATTCTTCAATCTTAGCAAGTAAACTAACATTATCATCTCTAAGATTGGGAATTGAAACATCACTAACATTAGAATCAACCTTAGCAATTAATTTAGCCTTTTTATTTCTAAGGTTGGCAATAATATCATGACAAGTGCTTAGCTCACTAGATAATTTTTCACATTTTTCTACTTCTAGAGCATAAGCATTCTTAACCTTAACATGCTTCTTGTTTTCTTTAATTAGGAAGTCCTCTTGAGAGTCCAAGAGTTCATCCTTCTCATGAATAGCACTAATTAATTCATTTAATTTTCCTTTTGTTGCATGTTTAGGTTGGCAAAAAGGGTGCGCAAATTATCCTCCTCATCACAAGAGTTATCCTCATCACTAGAGGTTTCATATTTAGTGGAGGATTTTGATTTTACCTTCTTCCTTTTGCTGTCTTCTGCCATGAGGCACTTGTGGCCGACGTTGGGGAAGAGGAGTCCTTTGGTAACGGCGATGTTGGCGGCGTCCTCGTCGGAGGAGGAGTCGGAGGAGCTCTCGTCGGAGTTCCACTCGCGGCACACATGGGCATCGCTGCCCTTCTTCTTGTAGTACCTCTTCTTTTCTCTCCTCTTGCCTTTCTTGTCGTCGCCCCTGTCACTGTCACTAGATAGTGGACATTTTGCAATAAAATGACCGGGCTTACCACACTTGTAGCAAACTTTCTTGGAGCGGGGCTTGTAATCCTTCCCCCTCCTTTGCTTGAGGATTTGGCGGAAGCTCTTGATGATGAGCGCCATTTCCTCGTTGTCGAGCTTGGAGGCGTCGATGGGTAGTCTACTTGAGGTAGACTCCTCCTTCTTCTCCTTTGTTGCCTTGAATGCTACCGGTTGTGCTTCGGGCGTGGAGGGGCCGTCTTGCTCGATGATTTTCTTTAAGCCTTTGATCATCAACTCAAAGCTCACAAATTTGCCTATTACTTCCTCGGGAGACATTAGCGTGTATCTAGGATCACCTCGAATTAATTGAAATTGCGTGGGATTAAGGAAAACGAGGGATCTTAGAATAACCTTGACCATCTCATGGTCATCCCATTTGGTGCTCCCGAGGTTGTGCACTTGGTTCACCAAGGTCTTCAAGCGGTTGTACATGGCTTGAGGGTCCTCGCCTTGGTTGAGTCGGAACCGACCGAGCTCCCCCTCGATCGTCTCCCACTTGGTGATTTTGGTCACCTCATCTCCTTCGTGCGTGGTCTTGAGCACGTCCCAAATCTCCTTGGCGCTCTTTAACCCTTGCACCTTGTTATACTCCTCTCGACTTAGAGAGGCGAGGAGTATAGTGGTGGCTTGGGAGTTGAAGTGTCGGATTTGGGCGACCTCGTCCGAATCATAGTCTTCATCCCCCGGTGATGGTACCTGTACTCCAATCTCAACAACATCCTAAATGCTAGTGTGGAGTGAGGTTAGATGATGCCTCATTTTATCACTCCACATATTATAATCTTCACCATCAAACATAGGTGGTTTGCCTAATGGGACGGAAAGTAAAGGAGTACGTTTGGAAATGCGAGGGTAGCGTAGGGGGATCTTACTAAACTTCTTGCGCTCATGGCGCTTAGAAGTTACGGACGGCGTGTCGGAGCCGGAGGTGGATGGCGACGAAAAGTCGGTCTCGTAGTAGACCACCTTCTTCATCTTTTTCTTCTTGTCACCACTCCGACGCGACTTGTCGTGTGAAGGGGATCCCTTCACCTTGTTGGCGGACTCCCCGGATGGAACCTTCCCATGGCTTGTGGTGGGCTTCTCGCCGGTCTCGATCTCCCTCTTGGCGGATGCTCCCTCTTAGGCTCTAATGAAGCACCAGGCTTTGATACCAATTGAAAGTCGTCTAGAGGGGGGGTGAATAGGGTGAATCTGAAATTTATAAACTTAATCACAACTACAAGCGAGGTTAGCGTTAGAAATATAAACGAGTCCGAGAGAGAGGACGGAAAACAAATCGCGAGCAAATAAGGAGTGAGACACAAGGATTTGTTTTACCGAGGTTCGGTTCTTGCAAACGTACTCCCCGTTGAGGTGGTCACAAAGACCAGGTCTCTTTCAACCCTTTCCCTCTCTCAAACGGTCACTTAGACCGAGTGAGCTTCTCTTCTCAATCAAACGGGACACAAAGTCCCCGCAAGGACCACCACACAATTGGTGTCTCTTGCCTCGGTTACAATTGAGTTGATCACAAAAAAGAATGAGAAAAAGAAGCAATCCAAGCGCAAGAGCTCAAATAAACACAAGTCACTCTCTCATTAGTCACTATTTGATTTGGAATGAACTATGGACTTAGGAGAGGATTTGATCTCTTTGGTGTGTCTTGTATTGTATGCTATAGCTCTTGTAAGGTGTAGGAAGTTGGAAAACTTGGATGCAATGAATGGTGGGGTGGGTGGGGTATTTATAGCCCCAACCACCAAAAGTGGTCGTTGGGAGGCTGTCTGTCGTATGGCGCACCGGACAGTCCGGTGCGCCACCGGACACTGTCCGGTGTGCCAGCCACGTCAGCCGGTCGTTGGGTTCTGACCATTGGAGCTCTGACTGGTGGGGCCTCTGGGCTGTCTGGTGGTGCACCGGACAGGTCTTGTAGACTGTCCGGTGCGCCGTCTGGCGCTGCTCTGACTCTGGCGCACACTGTAGCGCATTGAATGCGTTTGCAGTCGACCGTTGGCGCGAAGTAGTCGTTGCTCCGCTGGCACACCGGAGACTGTCTGGTGCTTCACCGGACAGTCCGATGAATTATAGCGGAGCGGCCTCCCATTTTCCCGAAGGTAGCGAGTTCAGCGTCAAGTTCCCTAAAGCACCAGACACTGTCCGGTGATGCACCGGACAGTCCGATGCGCCAGACGAGGGTGCCTTTTGGGATGTCTTTAGCTCTCTTTATTTGAACCCATCTTTGGTCTTTTTATTGGCTTGTTGTGAACCTTTGGCACCTGTAAAACTTATAGACTAGAGCAAACTAGTTAGTCCAATTATTTGTGTTGGGCAATTCAACCACCAAAATCTATTTGGGAAAAGGTGTAAGTCCATTTCCCTTTCAATCTTCATCTGATGATAACCTGACCTGAGATCAATCTTAGAGAATACCCTAGCACCTCTCATCGGATCAAACAAGTCTTCAATACTTGTAAGGGGTATTTATTTTTAATGGTGACATCATTAAGTGACCAATAATCCACACATATCCTCTAGGAACCATCTTTCTTTTGAAACGAATAGGACCGACGCTCCCCAAGGTGAGGAACTAGAGCGAATATACCCAAAATCCTGTAACTCCTTCAACTGCTTCTTAAGCTCTTTCAGTTTTTCTACTGACATTCTATAGGGTCGTTTAGAAATAGGAGCGGTTCTAGGTAAGAGATCAATAACAAACTCCCCTTCCATATCCGGTGGCATCCTGAGCAACTCCTCCGGAAAGACATCCGAGAAATCTCTAACCACACGGATATGATCACCCACAAATTTGCCATCTAGTAGGTATATAGCAGGCTTTGTGGATGGTGACAAGGTGATTTTGACTTCAAATCTATCTCCATCTGGACTACTGAGTTCAACAGTTCCCTTAGCACAGTGTATAACTGCATTGCATTTTTTAACCACTTCACACTAAGGATTAGATCTATTTCACTTTCTTCTAGTATTACAGGTGTAGACCAGAAATTTCTTCCCAAAATAGTTATGTCATTTTTGCAGCATGTATAATTTGCTTCAATAGGTCCCTTAGATGTGATGACTGCCATGGGTTTACACATAATTATGTAAGGCAACTCATGCGTATTAGCATAACTAGCGGATATGAATGAATGCGAAGCTCCAGAATCAAACAGTATACATGCCGGAATTGAATTAATAAGGAACATAAGCAATGTCAGAACCATCAGTGGTAGCCTCAGCACTGATCTGGTTAACTCTGGCAATACTGAACCCCTTATTATTAGCTAGAGTTTGATTCTGTTTGCCCTAACCACTACCTCGAGCTGGTGTGTTGGGGTTCCTCTTAGGACAGACATTGGCCTAGTGCCCAATCTCGTCGCACTTGAAGCATGTACAAAGATTTTTGGATTATGAGGTTTATCATTGAGAGAATGAGCTTGTGATAGCCTCGTCCATGAAATCTTTACCGCACGTTCATGGGATTAAATCACCTTAAAGGTATATTCGGTTACACCAATCTAGAGGGGGATTGGAGGGGTTTAATTCCCCGTCTAGTCAAAAATGGCTAGGCGGGGATTTAAACTCTCCAATCCCCTCTGGATTGGTGTAACCGAACAAGTCCTAAAGAGGTAGGTTCTGGGTATCAGACTCCTCTCCGTCTAAAAGCGAATCCGAAGTTGATGAGGAGTTTGTTGTTCTTGACTCGCCACATATCAGTACGTTAGCCTTTCATAAAGGCTTTACGTGTAATGATTTATCTGAGGCGCAGCATAACGTAGATGGTGAACTTGCAAAGAACATTTGCATAGAGCCTGCCAACCGTTGCAAACATAACAATTGGAAATCGCATAAAGCTACGACTTCACCATGGCAAGGAACGCTGCCGAATCCAAGGATCTTGCCTCCATTGACCTTGGGAGTAGCGCTGGACAGGGCGAGATTCATTGATAAGAATGCTTCATCAAAGATAAACTTTTCATCTCCTTCGTCGGTACGTACGCCATAGAGAAGCAGTTTTCAGGGCTTTGTTTCTGGAGCACATTCAGTTCGTTCAAAAAATTTGAACCCTTGTTTGGCGTGGACTATGGGCTACAGAAAGCAAAGTATCTCAGTTTGAAACTTGGGCCACACATGCCGTATAGGCCCACAAAGGGATTAATTAGCCTTTTTGCTAAGACAGGGACGAGGGTGGGTGTTCCTAGGGCACCAATCTCTTGTGCTCCTTTCTCGCACACTGCGTCCTAAGCTGAAGTCCTGTCAAAGCCAATGGAGGGTGGCGGCGCGAACCGGGAAAACGGCGACGGCTTCGGCAAAAGGCAGGAACAAGGTCCTCATGATGGACGCCTAGGTGCTCAGCCGCAGCAGGGGCAAGCGAACTTCGTCAATCGTGGAGGGTTCCGTAGACCAAACTTCGGCAACAGCTTCCGCCGGAATGGGTCGTACGATCATCCTGGTCGAGGTAGGCAGGACTTCAATCGAGGCAGCTCTGGTCGCCATACTGGTCGTGGTCGCTTTGGTTATTCAGTGGGTGATCAGTTCAGTTACAGGACGGTGGAGAGCAATCCAGTCTTGGCAACACCAGGTTTGGCACCTGCTGATGCAGTGGCACAAGCGGTAGCGCTGCTGACACAAGTTATATCCATTCCACAGCTTGTGGTGGATCATGGCAAGGCTGAGAGCTCCGGTGTTTAAAGGAGAAATGCACGATGTTTAAAGGAGAAAAGCCTCAGGCTCTGACTTGTGGATATGTTGTTGATGGCCTGGGGTTTTTCTATATACCCCACGTCCCAGCAACTAAGCAAAAGGAAGATAACAGAACTGTGACGATCAAAGTGACTGGTGGCACTCTCTCTATACTGCAGGTGACTTCTGAACAATCTAGACTTGTGTCTAATTCTTGGGCTTGGGAAGTTGAGGCAACTGGTGCTAATGAGTTCAAAGTCCAATTTCCATCCCAAGTGGAGTTGGACAGATTGATAGAATGGGGTGTGGTGCAAACTAAATTTAATGCTTCTATGCAAGTGGAGAAAATAATTCATGATAAGCATATTAAGGCAGTCCTACCAAATGTTTGGGTACAGTTTACAGGCATTCCAAAGGAATTGAGAACTTTTATGATTATTTGGGCAGTAGGATCTATGCTGGGGATCACGAAGGCAGTCGATATGACTTTTACCAATAAGTATGAAATCTGCAGGTTGCAATGCAGAGTGCTGGACCCTTACCTCATTCCTCGTTTTGTTGATGTGGTTATAGGGGATTATTTGTATGAACTGTAGTTCCGGGTGGAACAAAACACAAATGCAGAAAATCCGGAACCAATGGATATGGATAATTATAGTTTTGATGGGGAGGATGCTGAGAACAATGGGAACGATGCTCCCACACCACCTAATCAACATTCTAATGAGCGCAAGCAGGAAGCTAAGGGGACATATCCCGAGGGGCCTCGGTCCAGACAACCTGGGAATGATAACAATGGGAAGAAATCGATGACCTTGGAACTATAGGAGGGTTTAACTCCTCAGTGTGAAGGTAAATAGGAGGCGCAAATACAGGGGGATAATCAGGAACTATGCTCGCCTATGCTGGTGTCTGATGCTTCAGAAAAGCCGTGTGCAGCTGTGCTGGCCAGTCCAGCTTCGGTTGTACATATAGCAGTTTCATAGGGTGTGGTTCACACTCCGGAAGTTCTGTCTCTGGCTGCAGTACCTGAGGTGTTGCTGGGATCGCCTTCATGTCAAAGATACAAGAGACTGGGAGCTTCTTACGCTGGTGACTCGATGGAACATGCTACAAAGCTCAAAGCTATTCGCAATCTGGATGAGAGCTTCACAGAAGGTAATGATGATCCACCATCGTCTGTTTTTCCTTTCTGTACATAACGTGGTACAAAAATTACAGCCCTTAGGTTTCAAGGTTAGAGGGGATAACAACTCTTTGAGTAATTTTTTAGATCGCATTATACAGAGGGAGAGAGATAGGCCTAGGCCTGTTGATATCGTAGTTGGTGAGAGAGTTTTAGATAAGGTGGACTATGAACTACGTATTGAGGAAGCGCTAGATAATTTGTTTTTTAAGTAATTTGTGTAGCGACATCCTTGATGAGGCGACGGAATCTGGCAGTGAGCACATTGTTATGGCTCATACTGACATGAATTCCGAAAGACAAGTTTTTTTTGTAAGAGAGGCAATACCAAATAAGTGTTTCAAAATGAAGGAAAATTTCTGGAATAGTGACGGGTTTAGAGACCCAAAAAACATCGTTTTGTGTCAGACTTAACAAGGGAACAAAATCTTTCTTTCATTGCTATATCGGAGACGGTCCGTAAGTCCTTCCATGACTCTTTTCTCAAGAATTTGTGTGGGGGAAAATTATATTTGGCATGTGAAAGAACCAGTTGGTCATTAGGGAGGTATCCTTTTAGGAGTGAACTTAGATGTATGTGATATTGGAGGAATTGATGACGGGGACTTTTATGTGAAGTTTAAGCTTCATAATAAAAATGATAGTTTTAAATAGGCTCTAGTGGCTATTTACGGTCCTGCTCAAGATGGCAGGAAAGAAGCATTCCTCACTGAGCTGGTCCAAGTCGTAAGTCATAAGACCTTACCTATTGTAATAGGTGGTGATTTTAACATCATGAGACATCCAAATGAAAAAAAGATAGTTTTGTACAGCGACGACCTTTCTTATTTAACACGATCGATGGTCTTAATTTGAAGGAGTTAGAAATGAGTGGTAGACAATATACTTGGGCTAATAATCTTCCTAATCCAACGTTTGAAAAGTTAGATAGAGTTCTGGTTGCCACGGAATGGGATCAACATTATCCTCTTTCCTCGATAGTGGCTATAACTAGAGATCTGTCTGACCACACTCCTTTGCTGTTGAATACGAGAAAAACTAGAACATATAACCAAATACCGCCTTTCAAATTCGAATTAGGCTGGTTACTACATGATGATTTCTTTGACATGGTGAAGGAAATCTGGACGAATGAAAATGGTGGAAATTCCCCAATGGAGAAATGACAATCAAAGATGAGGCGGTTACATCATCACCTCAGGGGATGGGCTAAAAATATTAGCGGCAAATATAAAAGAAAAGAAAGGAATCTTAGACAGGTTGTTAGTGTTAGATAAGAAGGTTGAATCGGTTTGTTTATCGGCCCAAGAGTTGGAGGTGAGAAATACTATGCAGAACAGGTTAGCCCAGTTGTTGAGGGAGGAAGAGGCCAAATGGTACCAGAGAGCAAAAATAAAAAACCTCCTTCGGGGAGATTCAAATACAAAGTACTTTCAGTTGGTGGCTAGTGGGAAACATAGAAAATCTAGAAATTTTAAATTAATAGATGGGAATCAAACCATAGCGGGTGACGAGGATCTTAAAAGATTATCACTTCTTATTACAAAGGTCTGTTTGGACCATCTGATGCAACTGATGTTACTCTAGATGAGTCCATTACACATGATATTCCGCAAGTCTCGGATGTGGAAAATGTCGCTCTTACCTCTTTATTTTCGAAAGAGGAGGTTAAGGTTGCTATTTTCCAAATGGAACACAATAAGGCTCCAGGACCAGATGGCTTCCTTGCAGAATTTTACCAAGTATTCTGGTCGATTATAAAAGATGATCTGATGTCCCTTTTCCTTGAGTTCCATAAAGGATAGTTACCTCTATATAGTCTAAATTTCGGCACAATTATCTTGCTACCTAAGTGTAAGGATGCAACAATTATTCGGCAATATAGACCTATATGTTTACTAAATGTGAGTTTTAAAATTTTTACTAAGGTACTAACAAATAGGATATGTTATGTGGTTGATAAAACAATTGGTCCAACTCAAACAACGTTTATTCCTGGTAGGAACATTATGGAAGGGTGGTAATTCTTCATAAAACAATTCATGAGCTTCATCGAAAGAAGAAACATGGAGTTATTCTTAAATTAGATTTTGAAAAAACTTATGATAAAGTATGATGGAATTTTGTCCAACAAGTGCTTCAGATGAAAGGGGTTTCTAACATTTGGTGTTCCTGGATCAGTGCTGTTATGACAGGTGGTCATGTAGGGATAAAAGCTAATGACCATACAGGTGAAAATTTTTAGACAAAAAAAGATTTGAGACAAAGAGACCCTTTGTCACCTATCCTATTCAATTTTGTAGTAGACATGCTAGCCATCTTAATTAAAAGAGCGAAGGACAAAAACACTAGTAGGGATCGTCACGAAATATGTAGGTATCGTCACAGATAAAGATTTGTGACGATTTTGTGACGATTCTGAATTGGCCATAGGGGTCGCGTCACATTTGTTCTGTTGTGACGAACTGCCCATTTTCGTCATAGATGTGTATCCATTCTGTGACAAAATACGTGTTGTCATGGAAGTGAATTCATACTATGACGATCAGGTTTGGTCATGGATGAAGGCACTTTTCCGTCATAATCTGTCGTCTGCTCGGGCAAGCTGACGGCGTCGTTAACGTCGTTTGCTTTCTATGACGGTCCGGTTTCGTCATAGATAGAGCCGTGTTTTGGTCATTAACAACCGTTTGGAGGGGTCCCGATGGCGTATGCTGTGGCGGAACTGCCCGAATTATTCCAACTTAAGTGCCTAAGCCCCGCCTTAGAGGCTAGACCACACTTAAATGGGAATAACCCGTCAATCCCTCGGATCTAGTCCGACACGGCCACTGACAGGATCAAGTACCACAATCTCACTCGAAGGTGAGTCACAGAGCAAATACAATAAAGCATAAAACCATATATGTCAGAGGATTAAATTATTACAGCATCATCAACATCATCGGAGTTTTTGCAAAAGTAACCATCATTGTTCGAAGTGCAACGGAAATGAACTAACGGTAAATAAATAGAGAGATGGGGAAGCCTGTCCCATCACTCCTCATGCTCCTCCTCAGCCGAGGCAGGGTCCCACTCGACAGTCCAACCCGGTGGCAAGATGGACAGCCAAGTCACTCCAGCAACCATTTCCTCCAGAGAACCTGTAAAAATTATGCCACAAGCAAGACTGAGTATACTAATACTCAGCTAGACTTACCCGGTGTGAGGAGTCTACTCCTCTACCTCTAGACATGCAGCTGTTTGGCTGTGGGGTTTGGTTGCCAAAAGCACTAGCTGAGTTTCTAAATCAAGATTTTAACTTGGTCAAAATTAAGTGTGACTCTCTTAAGGCTAAAGATGAACTATCTATTCATACATGGTAACAAACATTATTAGCAATCACATATTATATCAACTCATCATATTTCCACTTGTTACTCAATGTAGCAGCATGGATCAAGCAGTCTCATTAGTTGCGAGAAGCAGACGATTCGAATCGAGTTTTTATCCTTGCAAGGTAAACCTAAACACACGACATGTAGGGGCACTCCGTCCCCACATGTAACACCCGGATTTCAGGGGTCCAAAACCCGGGGTTAACATAAACACCAGGTATGCTGGGACCAAGTCTCATACATATGATGCATAGTGGCACAGGATCGAATGTCACAACTTTATATATAACAGGAGTTCTATACAAAATAAATAATTACATTATAAGGAGACAACGGTCCAGCAACCCAAAGTTGACTGGGAGACGACGACCTAGACCTCTCACGAACTCATCACAGCATCCTCCATGAGCATCATCCTGCAGTACCTGGTCTTGACCTGTGGTGTATGTGAGACAGCAAGAGTGAGCTCACATACGTTCATCGCTCAACAAGTTGTGGGGAATAATGTGTATGAACCCGCCAAAGGTGGGAGCTCACGTGAAGTGTAAGGCTTACCAAAGAAGATGGTTAGAGCTGAGCATTGCTTTTAAAGTTGGTCAAAATTTTATTAGCAGTTACTAAGTATAAGTAAATACCAACCCAATTAAATAGTAGAACAAAAGTAACCACATCACCTGCAATGCAATGCATATGACAAATTGAGTTTAGTTCCATAAATTAATCATGTGAGTGTCCGAGCCGCTCATGACCGTGAGCACGGCTAGTATACCAGTTTTACACTCTGCAGAGGTTGCGCATCTTTACCCACAAGTCGTGTATCCCATGTCGCCAGGGTTTGCAAGGCCCTAAGACACTTCCGAGGTGAATGGCTAGGGATCCACTACGAGGCCTTTACAAAGTTCCACTAGCTTCCGAAAACCCGCTACAGTTTATAGGAAGATCCAGTACAGGAATCCCTTGCAGGACCGCCATCGCAGCAAAATCCTCCCGAGGGCACTTCCCGCACTGACCTCTCCCCTACTGCCCTTGCCCCTTTCGGGTAAGGTAGTCTTCCACTAGCTTTCCTAATTAATCAGCCAAGGGCGTCCCATTAAACCCTTGTGGTAGCACTGTTTTCCCGGGTGGTTCTCCATGTTCCAATTAACATAATGATCTTAACATGAACCATAAATAACAACTGATAACAAAAGTATAATCATGAATAGTGTAATCTTCATACCCAAAACCACATATAGCACTAGCAAGTACTACCCAGAAAGTTCAGTGGTAAACAAGGTATAAAGATAGACAAACTAGGGTAACCTATTGGGTCCCATCAAAATTAACCTATGCAGATCATTATGATTAATTAGAACATGAGTAGGTAAAAAGAAGTGATCAAGGGCACAACTTGCCTGGGCCTTGAGAATCCAGGTACCAGGATGATCTTCAGGTGGCACGTGACCTCACTGCTAGTCGTAGCAATTCAAACAAACATGGTATAGGCAAAATTAACATTACACCAAACATAAGAACAAAATACACATTAATAATCTACATATTAAAATAAGATCATAGGAACAGGAATCATTAATTTTGGAGTTATAGATTTTAAGTTATGGATTTTCAAAGGTTTTATGTGTTTAAAATGGATTAAGTGAGGGATTAAATTTCTAATTGTTTTCATGACAAAACAGAGGCACTAAATGATGAAGAATATTATTACAAAATTTTAGAAACTGGAATGGTTCAATTTGGAGTTAAAATGAATTTTCTATGAATTATCTAAGTTCTAGCAATTATTTTCATATTAAAAATCCATTTTCTATTTTATTTATTCAATTTAAACGAGTTCTGGACTGGGCCTCAATTATAAGAAAACCGCAGGGGGGTTCAGCGCAAGAAACCCGAGACACGGGGAACAGTGCCCGAGGGACGGCGGGTTGATTTAACCAAAGCCCGAGGGCTCGTTAGAAAAAAAGGACCATCGCGAAGGGGTATCTCTAAATCTCGACCGTTGGATCAAAACAGGCGGCTGAGATTAGATTATTTCCTCCCCAAACCGGTACGCAATCGCAGCCACCCGATCCCCAGCCAATGGCCCAGATTTAATGACCCGAAGCGGTATCCATATTCTAATCCGAACCGCACACCGACAGATCGACGGTCCATAGTCACCCCGACCCAGATCAAATCCCAACCGTCAGCTACTGATCTAGCGGTCGCGACTTCATCTTCCCAAATTGCCAACAGGCACGGCGGCGCCCGCGACCACGACGGCGAGTCCGTCGCGCATGTGAATCCGATCAATCCGAGCACTATTCCCGAATTAATTCATCCCTCGCCAAACCGATGACCCCCTGAATCTATTTCACCAACCGATTGCAGCTGCCATCAAGCACTGGCCCCTGCCCACGGCAGAGCACCAATTTGAAGCGGTGCCAACGCTGCCCGCCCGAATTCGACACCCAAACCCCATTCGAACTACCCTACATGACGCTAGAAGGAAAGGCGAACGAGATAGTTACGGTCCATACCATGAATCGGTGTCTGGTTGATGGTGGCCACGGTGGAACGCGGCGGCCGCACGGCGGAGCTCCAAGCTTCGCCCCAAGCTTCCAGGGGGTTGGCGTGGAGCGGATAGGGGCGAGGAGGTCTGGCTTTATACCTAGGGCAGAGTCCGAGCAGGTGGGTGCGAGTAGCAAGATCTGCGGCGAAAATCCCGGCCGAGGATTTGGCTTTCGCCGCGGCGATTTGGAATACGGACGCCGCGGCACCCAGCAGAGGAAGAAGGACCCGGCGAACGGGGCCCACCGGTCAGCAACACGAGTCCGTGCCCGCGCGCGCGATGACCAGATCCCGGCGGAGGGGGCCCGCACGGCAGGGAAAGAAAGGAACGCGGGCATGTGAGCAGGGAGCTGACGGGGTGGCCCAGTTTGCAGTGAAGTGACCCAGGCAGACGCGTGGGCCCAGACTGCAGCGAAACAAGGGGGCTGGGCGCGGGAGTTATTCTCCTGGTGGGCCGAATTGAGGTTCAGGGCCCAACAGTGGGATTTTTCTTTTTCCATTTCTAATTCCTTTTCCTTTTCTCTTCTTTTCAAATTCAAACTTCTCTTCAACTTTTAAATTTGAATTCTGTGGTAAACTTGTCTTCCAATTAAATATCCCACTAGAATATGACATGATCTAAATTGATTTATGTTTAAGAAATTTATTTGGTGATTGCTAATGCTTTTCCCCTTAGCACATATTCTTTAGAATTTTGCTTTCAAAGTTAGAGTTTAAATTCCATGTGTCCTTTAATATTTTAATATGTTGTTAACACCACCTTTATTTTATTATTACTATTATTATTTTATTTAATGCACAAACATAGAAACTCCAATATGATGCACAAGTTGACATTAGTCATTTAACCCCCTTTAGATGTGGTTGTTCTCATGTTTAGTTAAATTGAAACAAAGTAATAGGAGAATTATCTCCATTACCATAGTTTACAAATTTGGGTATTACAAATCCTACCCCCCTTAAAAATAATCTCGTCCTCGAGATTTGTAAGAAAAGGATGTATGTTCATATGGTTTCAACACATATGCATAAACAAAATCTCGGCATGACGCATATCTTATTAGTAACACATGGGGTCAAATAGACCTTATTATTCCCACTAAAATAGTATCTTATCAACTACTAACTAAAGTAACGCTTAGAGCTTAGAAATAGTCGTAATCTATATATATGTTTATGTAGCTTGGTGGAACTGGTGGTTAGGAAAGCATGGGTGTATATATGTATGTCCACTTTATTATGTAGGATAGAAGATGTCTTTAAAGTATAGATAGGTTTGGGTAAGAAAGTGTAGGGTAAGGAAAGACTTCCCCCAAGATTTTGTGGATCTTGATTCATCTTGGTGATCTCACTTGATCCTTGAAGACTTGAGTTGATGCTCATCCTTACTTGATGAAGTTGATCATCTTCTTCTCCAGTCTTGGTCTCATTGATTCATGGGACCATAACCCGGGTGCTCATCTTTCCTTGTCTTGTCTCATTGATTAGGAGTTAGTGTATATTATTGGACTGGGGAATATGGTTAGTATAGGTATGGATGAGATAGACTACATGATGTAGGTCAAAAGTTTGTTTGATGTTAGGTGGGGATAGGCAGGTCATGCAATCCATCAAGACTCTATTGGTTGGGTTGGTTTCTCATTCTTTATTTAGTGTAGGGTGAACTAAGTTAAGAACTGTTCTATAGGGGTAGAGTCTAAACTATTTCATCAGTATTATCTAACATGTGTGATAAGTCACTTTAGATTTGATCAGATCTAGGTTAGATTGGTGTGACTTGTTTGACTAGATAAGATCTAATTAATTTGCATTAGATCATGGTTGTTAAACTAGGGTGGATAAGTATGCTTATTAGGACAAGATGGATCCATAAAGATAAGATAGAATCTTTTGAGACCAGTTAGATCTATTAGGATGAGATAAGTAAAGTGGTTAGGATAAGATGAATCCCTCAAGATAAGATGAATCTATTAAGATAAGAGAAAACCTCTTACGATAAGATGGATCTATATACATTAGGTTAAGACTTTTTGAGAGAAGATAGATCTATGAGATAGAATTTCTTAAGATGAGATGAATCTATTAAGATATGGGAGAGTCTTTTAAGATTAGAGGGATCTCTATGAGATAGATACATTTTAATGGAGGATAATCTAAATTGCTTAGTTTTCTTATGAATTCTAATTATGTCTATACGTATATGCAGATGTAATTGTGGGCATTACTCCACAACCCATCACACTCATTCAAAGATCCAAATCAAACATGTATCATAAGAACAAGCATTCACACACATAGACACTTATAAAAATAGTTTTGTTTTTGTTCCTAGGATTAGGTCTCCTATTTCTAAAGTCACTTTAGGCACAGGATTTCAAAGTGTGAAATCCACATTTGTCTTTAGAAGGAAAAGGGTAAGAATAATCAGAGTCAAGCGGAAATAGATGAGAAAAGATTAAGATAAGTTTAGAAAGAATCAGAGTAGCAAAGGTAAGTAGATAATGGTTGTCCAGTCGGCGGGTTGATTTAACCAAAGCCCGAGGGCTCGTTAGAAAAAAAAGGACCATCGCGAAGGGGTATCTCTAAATCTCGACCGTTGGATCAAAACAGGCGGCTGAGATTAGATTATTTCCTCCCCAAACCGGTACGCAATCGCAGCCACCCGATCCCCAGCCAATGGCCCAGATTTAATGACCCGAAGCGGTATCCATATTCTAATCCGAACCGCACACCGACAGATCGACGGTCCATAGTCACCCCGACCCAGATCAAATCCCAACCGTCAGCTACTGATCTAGCGGTCGCGACTTCATCTTCCCAAATTGCCAACAGGCACGGCGGCGCCCGCGACCACGACGGCGAGTCCGTCGCGCATGTGAATCCGATCAATCCGAGCACTATTCCCGAATTAATTCATCCCTCGCCAAACCGATGACCCCCTGAATCTATTTCACCAACCGATTGCAGCTGCCATCAAGCACTGGCCCCTGCCCACGGCAGAGCACCAATTTGAAGCGGTGCCAACGCTGCCCGCCCGAATTCGACACCCAAACCCCATTCGAACTACCCTACATGACGCTAGAAGGAAAGGCGAACGAGATAGTTACGGTCCATACCATGAATCGGTGTCTGGTTGATGGTGGCCACGGTGGAACGCGGCGGCCGCACGGCGGAGCTCCAAGCTTCGCCCCAAGCTTCCAGGGGGTTGGCGTGGAGCGGATAGGGGCGAGGAGGTCTGGCTTTATACCTAGGGCAGAGTCCGAGCAGGTGGGTGCGAGTAGCAAGATCTGCGGCGAAAATCCCGGCCGAGGATTTGGCTTTCGCCGCGGCGATTTGGAATACGGACGCCGCGGCACCCAGCAGAGGAAGAAGGACCCGGCGAACGGGGCCCACCGGTCAGCAACACGAGTCCGTGCCCGCGCGCGCGATGACCAGATCCCGGCGGAGGGGGCCCGCACGGCAGGGAAAGAAAGGAACGCGGGCATGTGAGCAGGGAGCTGACGGGGTGGCCCAGTTTGCAGTGAAGTGACCCAGGCAGACGCGTGGGCCCAGACTGCAGCGAAACAAGGGGGCTGGGCGCGGGAGTTATTCTCCTGGTGGGCCGAATTGAGGTTCAGGGCCCAACAGTGGGATTTTTCTTTTTCCATTTCTAATTCCTTTTCCTTTTCTCTTCTTTTCAAATTCAAACTTCTCTTCAACTTTTAAATTTGAATTCTGTGGTAAACTTGTCTTCCAATTAAATATCCCACTAGAATATGACATGATCTAAATTGATTTATGTTTAAGAAATTTATTTGGTGATTGCTAATGCTTTTCCCCTTAGCACATATTCTTTAGAATTTTGCTTTCAAAGTTAGAGTTTAAATTCCATGTGTCCTTTAATATTTTAATATGTTGTTAACACCACCTTTATTTTATTATTACTATTATTATTTTATTTAATGCACAAACATAGAAACTCCAATATGATGCACAAGTTGACATTAGTCATTTAACCCCCTTTAGATGTGGTTGTTCTCATGTTTAGTTAAATTGAAACAAAGTAATAGGAGAATTATCTCCATTACCATAGTTTACAAATTTGGGTATTACACCACACACATCAACCGTCCCCATTGATTCCCCGTCAGCAGATCAGGGCTCACCGCCTTGGCGTACAATGCCTCACTGACCCCGACTGGCCGTCGTGCAGTGACCGCACTTGTACCCGCCATAACCGGAATGGGAGACCTCGTCTCAGGTCGCGTGAGGGGCAAAGTCTACTGCCAGGTTCAATCAGGTACTAGGCTTACCGATTTACCATATTTCTCGGTATGTGTTTAGTACGTTCAAACGCTTGACTCACGGTACCACACCTTAATCCTTATTCAAATTTTTATCCCGTAGACAACCAATCCCCATGGACTGTTGCCCACACCCAACATCAGTACGATATGAAAGTGGGTACAATCAATGTCCTGACCTCGTGCGAGTGCTAGAAAAATCACTCGTCTTCTACCGAGATCCTACTTAATAAAGCAGCTACTCGACCTAGCATACTAGTATTCACCTCAATAGGATTCCTGAGATCATGCAACTAGGGTTCCAAACAATTCCTACACCTAAGTGCACAATCAATCCTACAATCATTTAGTGAAGTAAAATAGCATAAATAACAGGTTATGCATAAAACCGGGGCTTGCCTTCCAAAGCAGTGGCAGGCAGGTCCTCTGGTGCAGGCTCGGGTGCTGGATCTGGGGCTACCTCCTGAGCAGCTCCTTGCTCCGGCACGAGGATGTACTCTCCGTCAGCAAGATTACAGTCTATCGAAATGCAATGAACATGTATGTCATGATTATACAGGATTTAATAATATTATGCTAAAGAGAACTAAGTTAAGAAGTAACTTAGGGTTTCTCAGTCATGCGGGGCTTCCAGTGGGTTAGGCTTATTACTCTTTAGGCTTGGGTTTTCAGTGAGGATAACATAGTGGATTGGTATTGCCTTGATACATTTTAGTGGACAGATTACAAAGGTTTTAGGATAATATTAATTCATATTATTCATTTTCCTTTCCTTAATTTCCATTTAGGGTTTCTAGGGTAGGTTTGAACTACGACAGTGTTTTAATAATTTCCAAAAATTCTGTAAAAATTACAGTGGGTTGTCATTTGCTATTCTAGCCTGTTTTAAAAACTTGAGGCTTAAAGTACAAAAGCTAGGCTTTAAACAAAAATGACAAGAGTTATGCAAAATGGGCCACTTTACACTACATCTCTTAGTTAGGGGTAGGTTCTGTCCTAAAGGTTATTTTTGCTGGCACCCCATAGTAATAATAGGCTTCTGTGCTAAAAATCTCAGAAAACTAAGGGGTGGTTACTTAGTTATGATTTTCTTAAGTTTAATGTCAAAAAGGCACTTTCTACTACATTATTATTTGAAAAATGTCAAACAGCAGATTTCATATTTTTCCTAAGTTCTTATTAATAAAACATTAGTTATCCCAAGGGTGGGGGTGTTTTTACCTTGGGGTCATTTTTGTAGGGTTTTTTCTAAGTTTCACTTGTTTTATTAAAACAAAAGGGATCCTACTTATTTTATACTAAAACAGGGTATGATATATTTTTCCAGTGAACTATATTGAATAAGTGTCCTAACAAAAATAGAGGTACTCTCTGGTTCATTGTTTAAATTACATTTTCTATTTTTCTTATCCTTAAGCATATTATAGAATAAGGGGTAAAAACTAACTTAATGGAATGGACAGAGAGGTTTAGCATTTTTATTTGGTTTAGTAGGTAGATACAAACTTCTCAAAAATTTTCTAACCCCAGTCAAATAGTGCAACTAATTTTGGCCCTATTATTAAGCTTTTGGTCAAAACTATAATTAAATCAGAGCTTTAAAGTTTTCTATAGTACATAGGGGGTTTTATATTTTTCTTAAGTAGGTTACATCATTTAGAGTCTGACAAAATTGGTTTGACCAAATTTGGATGAATTAAACAGAAGTTATGTATTTTCAAAGTTTCTGCTCAATTTAAAAACAGATTTAATAAAGGTTTTCTGGAAAAACAGTTTACATCGAGGTCCCTGGGTTTAAACTAAATCAACCTTCGCAAATCTACCCTCACGCCACTATTCCCCTGTGTCTCTGACATTTCACAAAACCCCCCGACCTTCTCTCCCTCTCACCCGCAGTCCTTCCCCTTATGCAAACAGTAACCGTGGGAAAGAAAAGGGTGGCGCGGCTTACCGGCGGCGAGGGAGGTCCGGCGAAGGGTGGGGTTGGCTCGGGGAGACTCTGGCGGTCACGTCGAGGTACGGCTTGACGTCGGAGATGGCCGGAATCGTCCGGTCCACGCGCGCAGGCGGGTGTTCTCGTCGGCGGCGAGTGTACCGGCCAAACCACGGCGAACTGGTTCAATCCAAGGGCATGGTGAGCTTCACGGGGTAATGTAGCGACTGTGTGCACAAGGAATCGAAGGATGGTTGAGTGGATTACCCGGTCCACGTACTCCGGCGGGGTTGAGAGCTCCGGCGAGCGTGGACCGGCCTCTCTGGCGAAGCAAACTCCGATTCCTTGCTCGGGGAGCTTCACAGAGGTGTGCACAGTCTTCTTCGAGGGCTGGACGGGGTTGGGAATGGCTCTACGGGCCGGTCTACGGTGGCAGAGGGATTGGGCGGCCACGGACTCGCTGCGCACGGGCAAACGGCGACGAGCTAGACTCCGGTGAGGTTTGAGGGTGCGCGGAAGGGTACAATCTAAGTCTGGGAGGGTTTTATAAGCGCGGGCGCGGGCCATGGCGCTGGCTTGGCTCGGGCGCGGCGCTGGGCATGCGGGGGCGCGCGCGAGCGTGCTCTGGCGCGGGCAGAAGGCGTCAAACACGTGGAGGTGTGTTTCTTCCATTGTTCAAACGTCTCCAGAGATCGCAAACGTGCGAATCTTGCCATGAATCCGGCGCAGGCCTCTTCCTGGCACCTAGGGCTATCTCACATGTGTGAGTTCCAATGGAGGATACGCCCTAGATCAGGAGATAGACGGGCGCCAAATCTGGCTTGTCTCACTGCCCACACCGCGACAAAACTGATGTCAAGAGCTGTCAAACGTCCGAGTCTCGGTCTCCACTTTTTCCAGGGGGTGCCTTAGGTGGTATACCACATTTTTGGTATAGAACCCAAGTGGTTTTGGCGCCATCTTCAAAGTGAACACGGTTGAACTTTAACTTAGGGTTAGAATTTGACTTAGAGGGAAATAGTGAAAGGGAAATGTGCCCTTGGGCCATTTCTAAGTATTTTGGTGATTGAGTGCAAACACAAGTGCTTAAATGTGAAAATATGCCCATGGATGAACAAAGTGCAAATCACAAGTAAAGGTATGTTTCTAAGCCTTAGTACATTAGTTTTGTGTACTAACATCTTGTCTAAGTGTTAGAAACAGGAGAAAGAAGAAAAGAAAAGAAGTGGAGAGTGGCTGTGTACAGCCAAAGGCTGCTTCGGACTGGGGCACCGGACTGTCCGGTGTGCACCGGACAGTGTCCGATGCGCCAGACCACCACAGAGCAAACCAGCCGCTCTCGGGTTTTTCTCCGGCGACTTCGGCTAAAATTCACCGGACTGTCCGGTGTGCACCGGACTGTCCGGTGAGCCAACGGTCGGCCGGGCCAACGGTCGGCCGCGCGATCGGCGCGTGACACGTGGCCGAGCCAACGGTCGGAAGGAAACACCGGACTGTCCGGTGTGCACCGGACATGTCCGGTGCGCCAACGGTGCGCAGATCTGACTCAGACAGCAACGGTCGGATGCGTTGTTTAAGGAAACAAATCGGGCACCGGACAGTGTCCGGTGTGCACCGGACTGTCCGGTGCGCCACGAGACAGAAGGCAAAGATGGCCTTCCAGATTTGTTCCCAACGGCTCCTAGCTGCCTTGGGGCTATAAAAGGGACCCCTTGGTGCATGGAGGAGCACACCAAGCATTCCTACAACTCTTCTAAGCACCAAGACATCAATCTCACGCATTCGTTTCATTGTGATAGCATATAGAGCTCTTGTGGAGTTGTGAACTCTTTGTGTTGCGTTGCGAGCTCTTGTTGCGACTTGTGTGCGTGTTGTTGCTCTGATTTTCGAGTCTTGTGTGCGTTGCTCATTCCCACCTTACTTCGTATTTCTTTGTGAACTCAATTGTAAGGGCGAGAGACTCCAAGTTGTGGAGATTCCTCGCAAACGGGAAAAGATCAAAGGAAAGAAAAACACCGTGGTATTCAAGTTGATCATTGGATCACTTGAGAGGAGTTGAGTGCAACTCTCGTCCGTTGGGACGCCACAACGTGGAGTAGGCAAGTTTTGTACTTGGCCGAACCACGGGATAACCACCGTGTCAACTCTGTGATTGCTTTCTTGTGGTTATTGTGTTTTGACTCCTCTCTAGCCACTTGGCCATACTTGTGCTAACTCTTAACAAGTTTTTGTGGCTTAAGTTTTGAAGTTTTACAGGATCACCTATTCACCCCCCCTCTAGGTGCTCTCAATTGGTATCGGAGCCGTTCTCTTCAAGAAAGGGACTAACCACCCGAAGAGATGGATCCTAAGGGGAAGGGAATTGTGATCAACGACAAGGAGAAGGAGTCCTTCGTCAACGAGCCAAGGGATGACAAGTCCAATGACTCGGGCTCGGGCCACAAGCGAAAAGATGGGAAGAAGAAGAAGACAAGACGCATCAAGGAGATCGTCTACTACGACAGCGATGAGTCCTCTTCTTCCCAAAAGGACGACGACCACGACAAACAAAAGACGGTTAACTCAAACTTTTCTTTTGATTATTCGCGCATTCCATATAGCTCAAATGCTCATTTGCTCCCCATTCCACTTGGCAAGCCTCCTCACTTTGATGGAGAGGACTACGGATTTTGGAGTCACATAATGCGTACTCACCTATTTTCTCTCCATCCAAGCATTTGGGAGATTGTGGAAAGTGGAATGAAATTTGATAGCTCGGATAGCCCTTCATTCATTAATGAGCAAATCCATAAGAATGCACAAGCTACCACTGTTCTTCTAGCTTCATTGTGCAGGGATGAATATAACAAAGTGAGCGGCTTGGATAACGCCAAGCAGATCTGGGACACCCTCAAGATTTCTCATGAGGGGAATGACGTTACCTTGCTCACCAAAATGGAGTTGGTGGAGGGCGAGCTCGGACGATTCGCGATGATAAGGGGCGAGGAGCCAACTCAGACATACAACCGGCTCAAGACCCTTATCAACAAAATAAGGAGCTACGGAAGCACGCGATGGACGGACCACGACGTCGTCCGACTAATGCTCAGGTCCTTTACCGTTCTTGATCCTCATTTGGTGAATAATATTCGTGAGAATCCCAGGTACACCAAAATGTCGCCCGAAGAAGTCCTAGGAAAATTCGTCAGCGGGCGAATGATGATCAAGGAGGCAAGGTATGTGGACGACGCCTTGAATGGACCGATCAACGAGCCGCAACCTTTTGCTCTCAAAGCCACAAGGAGCAAGGAGGCACTACCCAGCAAGGTGGCGCAAATTGAGGCGGCCGGTCTTAATGAAGAAGAAATGGCCCTCATTATCAAGAGATTCAAGACGGTGCTAAAGGGTCGCAATGGACAGCCGAGCAAGACTAAGACCAAGGGGAAGCGATCATGCTTCAAATGCGGTAAGCTTGATCATTTTATTGCTAACTGTCCCGATAATGATAGTGACCAGGAAAAGGGAAACAAGAGGGAAAAGAAGAAGCATTACAAGAAGGCAAAGGGCGAGGCGCATCTAGGCAAGGAGTGGGACTCGGATTGCTCCTCGTCCGACTCCGACAATGAAGGACTCGCCGCCACCGCCTTCAACAAATCGGCCCTCTTCCCCAACGAGCGTCACACGTGTCTCATGGCTAAGGAGAAGAAAGTAAGTACTCGAAACTCTACTTATGCTTCTTCTAGTGATAATGATTCTAGTGACGATGATGAAATAGACTATTCTAGTGTATTTAAAGGTCTAGATAGAATTACAATTGGCAAAATTAATGAATTAATTGATGCATTGAATGAGAAGGATAAACTCTTAGAGAAACAAGAGGATTTGTTGTATGAAGAACATGATAAGTTTGTAGAGGCTCAAAAATCCCTTGCATTAGAAATTAAGAGGAATGAAATGCTTGCTTGTGAAGTGTCAACATGCCATGATTCAATTTCTAAATTAAAGAGCATTAATGATGACTTAAATGCTAAACTAGTAGAAGCACATAAATCCAACTCTTGTGTTGAACATGTTGAAATTTGCACTAGGTGTAAGGATGTTGATATTAATGCTTGTAGTGAACACTTACTTTCCATTTCAAAATTGAGTGATGAAGTGGCTAGTCTTAATGCTCAACTTAAGACTAGCAAAAGTGATTTTGAAAAACTAAAATTTGCTAGGGATGCCTACACGGTTGGTAGACACCCCTCAATTAAGGATGGACTTGGCTTCAAGAGGGAAGCCAAGAACTTAACAAGCCATAAGGCTCCCATTCCCGCCAAGGAGAAAGGAAAGGCCCCTATGGCTACTAGTGCTAAAAGGAACCATGCCTTTTTGTATCATGATAGAAGACATACTAGAAATGCAAATAGGAGTTATAATGCTTTTGATGATTTTGACTCTCATGCCATGTTTGCTTCTAGTTCTTCCTATATGCATGGTAGAAATATGTCTAGGAGAAATGCTATTCATCATGTGTCTAGAAAGAATGCTATTCATGCTCCTAGGAAAGTAGTGAATGAACCTTCCACAATTTATTATGCTTTAAATGCTTCCTTTGCTATTTGTAGAAAGGATAAGAAAATTGTTGCTAGGAAATTAGGGGCAAAATGCAAGGGAGACAAAACTTGCATTTGGGTCCCTAAGGATATTTGCACTAACCTTGTAGGACCCAACATGAGTTGGGTACCTAAGACCCAAGCCTAAATTTGCCTTGCAGGTTTATGCATCCGGGGGTTCAAGCTGGATTATTGATAGCGGATGCACAAACCATATGACGGGGGAGAAGAAAATGTTCACCTCCTACGTCAAGAATAAGGATTCCCAAGATTCAATCATATTCGGTGATGGGAATCAAGGCAAGTTAAAAGGGTTAGGTAAAATTGCAATTTCTAATGAGCACTCTATCTCTAATGTGTTTTTAGTAGAGTCACTAGGATATAATTTACTATCTGTTAGTCAATTGTGCAATATGGGATATAACTGTCTGTTTACAAATGTAGATGTGTCTGTCTTTAGAAGAAGTGATGGTTCACTAGCTTTTAAGGGTGTATTAGACGGCAAACTTTATTTAGTTGATTTTGCAAAAGAAGAGGCCGGTCTAGATGCATGCTTAATGGCTAAGACTTGCATGGGCTGGCTGTGGCATCGCCGCTTAGCACATGTGGGGATGAAGAACCTCCACAAGCTTCTAAAGGGAGAACATGTGATAGGTCTAACCAATGTTCATTTCGAAAAAGATAGACCTTGTGCAGCTTGTCAAGCAGGGAAACAGGTGGGAGGAGCGCATCACAGCAAGAATGTGATGACCACTTCAAGACCCCTGGAGCTGCTGCATATGGACCTCTTCGGACCCGTCGCCTATCTAAGCATAGGGGAAGTAAGTATGGTCTAGTTATTGTTGATGACTTTTCCCGCTTCACTTGGGTGTTCTTTTTGCAGGATAAGTCTGAAACCCAAGGGACCCTCAAGCGCTTCCTCAGGAGGGCTCAAAATGAGTTTGAGCTCAAAGTGAAAAAGATAAGGAGCGACAACGGATCCGAGTTCAAGAACCTTCAAGTGGAGGAGTTCCTTGAAGAGGAAGGGATCAAGCACGAGTTCTCCGCTCCCTACACACCACAGCAAAATGGTGTGGTAGAGAGGAAGAACAGGACGCTCATCGATATGGCGAGGACGATGCTAGGAGAGTTCAAGACCCCCGAGTGCTTTTGGACGGAAGCCGTTAACACTGCTTGCCACGCCATCAACAGGGTCTACCTTCATCGCCTCCTCAAGAAGACATCGTATGAGCTACTAACCGGTAACAAACCCAATGTATCGTACTTTCGTGTATTTGGGAGTAAATGCTACATTCTAGTAAAGAAGGGTAGAAATTCTAAGTTTGCTCCCAAAGCTGTAGAAGGGTTTTTGTTAGGTTATGACTCAAATACAAAGGCGTATAGAGTCTTCAACAAATCATCGGGTTTGGTTGAAGTCTCTAGCGATGTTGTATTTGATGAGACTAATGGCTCTCCAAGAGAGCAAGTTGTTGATTGTGATGATGTAGATGAAGAAGATGTTCCGACAGCCGCTATACGAACCATGGCGATTGGAGAAATACGGCCACAGGAACAAGATAAACGAGATCAACCTTCTTCCTCGACCATGGTGCTACCCCCAACTCAAGACGATGAACAGGTTCATCAACAGGAGGCATGTGATCAAGGGGGAGCACAAGATAATCATGTGATGGAGGAAGAAGTGCAACCGGCACCTCCAACCCAAGTTCGAGCGATGATTCAAAGGGATCATCCCGTCGACCAAATTCTGGGTGACATTAGCAAGGGAGTAACTACTCGATCTCGATTAGTTAATTTTTGTGAGCATTACTCCTTTGTCTCTTCTATTGAGCCTTTCAGGGTAGAAGAGGCCTTGCTAGATCCGGACTGGGTGTTGGCCATGCAAGAGGAGTTAAACAACTTCAAGCGCAATGAAGTTTGGACACTGGTGCCTCGTCCGAAGCAAAATGTTGTGGGAACCAAGTGGGTGTTCCGCAACAAACAGGACGAGCACGGGGTGGTGACGAGGAACAAGGCTCGACTTGTGGCAAAAGGTTATGCCCAAGTCGCAGGTTTGGATTTCGAGGAGACCTTTGCTCCTGTGGCTAGGCTAGAGTCCATTCGTATCTTGCTAGCATATGCCGCTCACCATTCTTTCAGGTTGTACCAAATGGATGTGAAGAGCGCTTTCCTCAACGGGCCAATCAAGGAGGAGGTGTACGTGGAGCAACCCCCTGGCTTCGAGGATGAACGGTACCCCGACCACGTGTGTAAGCTCTCTAAGGCGCTCTATGGACTTAAGCAAGCCCCAAGAGCATGGTATGAATGCCTTAGAGACTTTTTAATTGCTAATGCTTTCAAGGTTGGGAAAGCCGATCCAACTCTTTTTACTAAGACTTGTGATGGTGATTTGTTTGTGTGCCAAATTTATGTCGATG
This sequence comes from Zea mays, assembly GCF_902167145.1. Lineage (NCBI taxonomy): Eukaryota > Viridiplantae > Streptophyta > Magnoliopsida > Poales > Poaceae > Zea > Zea mays. Next base: position 89,325,668 of record NC_050102.1, on the reverse strand, counting down.
ACATAATATTTGGTTCTACTAATCAAAAGTCTTGTGAAGAGTTTAGCAGGGTGATGACGCAGAAATTCGAGATGTCGATGATGGGCGAGTTGAACTACTTCCTTGGGTTCCAAGTGAAGCAACTCAAGGACGGCACCTTCATCTCCCAAACGAAATACACGCAAGATCTGCTAAAGCGGTTTGGGATGAAGGACGCCAAGCCCGCCAAGACTCCGATGGGGACCGACGGACACACCGACCTCAACAAAGGAGGTAAGTCCGTTGATCAAAAAGCATACCGGTCAATGATAGGTTCTTTGCTTTATTTATGTGCTAGTAGACCGGATATTATGCTTAGCGTATGCATGTGTGCTAGATTTCAATCCGATCCTAAGGAGTGTCACTTAGTGGCGGTGAAGCGAATTCTTAGATATCTGGTTGCTACGCCTTGCTTCGGGCTCTGGTATCCAAAGGGGTCTACCTTTGACTTAGTTGGATACTCAGACTCCGACTATGCTGGATGTAAGGTCGATAGGAAGAGTACATCGGGGACGTGCCAATTCTTAGGAAGGTCCCTGGTGTCATGGAACTCTAAGAAACAAACATCCGTTGCCCTATCCACCGCTGAGGCCGAGTATGTTGCCGCAGGTCAGTGTTGCGCGCAACTACTTTGGATGAGGCAAACCCTCCGGGACTTTGGCTACAATCTGAGCAAAGTCCCACTCCTATGTGACAATGAGAGTGCTATCCGCATGGCGGAGAATCCTGTTGAGCACAGCCGCACAAAGCACATAGACATCCGGCATCACTTTTTGAGAGACCACCAGCAAAAGGGAGATATCGAAGTGTTTCATGTTAGCACCGAGAACCAGCTAGCCGATATCTTCACTAAGCCTCTAGATGAGAAGACCTTTTGCAGGTTACGTAGTGAGCTAAATGTCTTAGATTCGCGGAACCTGGATTGAATTGTAGCATACATGTAGTTATGCTTTTGATCATGTTCCTTTTTGCATTTTGTTGCTTATTATGCTGCTCAAGTTGTACAAACACTCCCTGGACCTCACAAGTCCGTTGCAAAGTGATGCACATGTTTAGGGGGAGATGTGTTACAATTTGACCCTTTGAGACTAACCATTTGCTTGAGTTTGCTTGATTTAGTCTCGAAGGTGAATTGAAAGGGAAAGGTGAACTTGGACCATGCAAGACTTCCACTGCACTCCGATGAGAGGGTAACTTATTCCAAGTTCATCTCATGCAATCTTATTGCCATTTGATCTTAATTGAAGACTTTGGTGAGGCAATGGGGTTAAAAGGCCAAGATTAATCCCGTTTTGGTGCTTGATGCCAAAGGGGGAGAAAATAAAGGCCAAAGTGATAAATGGATCATCTACCACTTGAGAGATTTTGAAAATAATAGATTAGAGTTTTTGTTTTGTCAAAAACTTTTATTGTCTCTTATTGTCTCTATTGTCAAAAGTTAGCTTCTTGTGGGGAGAAGTGTTGATTATGGGAAATAGGGGGAGTTTTTGAAATCTTTGATCAATCTCTTTTGGAATGACTCTCTTTATGCTTCAACATGTGTGTTTGACTTAGAGATAGAGATTTGAGTTTGATTTGCAAAAACAAACCAAGTGGTGGCAAAGAATGATCCATATATGCCAAAATTGAATAAAACTCAAAGTCAGTTTTTATTTGAAGTGATTTTGCACTTGTTCTAGTTGCTTTATGTTGTGTTGGCATAAATCACCAAAAAGGGGGAGATTGAAAGGGAAATGTGCCCTTGGGCCATTTCTAAGTATTTTGGTGATTGAGTGCAAACACAAGTGCTTAAATGTGAAAATATGCCCATGGATGAACAAAGTGCAAATCACAAGTAAAGGTATGTTTCTAAGCCTTAGTACATTAGTTTTGTGTACTAACATCTTGTCTAAGTGTTAGAAACAGGAGAAAGAAGAAAAGAAAAGAAGTGGAGAGTGGCTGTGTACAGCCAAAGGCTGCTTCGGACTGGGGCACCGGACTGTCCGGTGTGCACCGGACAGTGTCCGGTGCGCCAGACCACCACAGAGCAAACCAGCCGCTCTCGGGTTTTTCTCCGGCGACTTCGGCTAAAATTCACCGGACTGTCCGGTGTGCACCGGACTGTCCGGTGAGCCAACGGTCGGCCGCGCGATCGGCGCGTGACACGTGGCCGAGCCAACGGTCGGAAGGAAACACCGGACTGTCCGGTGTGCACCGGACATGTCCGGTGCGCCAACGGTGCGCAGATCTGACTCAGACAGCAACGGTCGGATGCGCTGTTTAAGGAAACAAATCGGGCACCGGACAGTGTCCGGTGTGCACCGGACTGTCCGGTGCGCCACGAGACAGAAGGCAAAGATGGCCTTCCAGATTTGTTCCCAACGGCTCCTAGCTGCCTTGGGGCTATAAAAGGGACCCCTTGGCGCATGGAGGAGCACACCAAGCATTCCTACAACTCTTCTAAGCACCAAGACATCAATCTCACGCATTCGTTTCATTGTGATAGCATATAGAGCTCTTGTGGAGTTGTGAACTCTTTGTGTTGCGTTGCGAGCTCTTGTTGCGACTTGTGTGCGTGTTGTTGCTCTGATTTTCGAGTCTTGTGTGCGTTGCTCATTCCCACCTTACTTCGTATTTCTTTGTGAACTCAATTGTAAGGGCGAGAGACTCCAAGTTGTGGAGATTCCTCGCAAACGGGAAAAGATCAAAGGAAAGAAAAACACCGTGGTATTCAAGTTGATCATTGGATCACTTGAGAGGAGTTGAGTGCAACTCTCGTCCGTTGGGACGCCACAACGTGGAGTAGGCAAGTTTTGTACTTGGCCGAACCACGGGATAACCACCGTGTCAACTCTGTGATTGCTTTCTTGTGGTTATTGTGTTTTGACTCCTCTCTAGCCACTTGGCCATACTTGTGCTAACTCTTAACAAGTTTTTGTGGCTTAAGTTTTGAAGTTTTACAGGATCACCTATTCACCCCCCCCTCTAGGTGCTCTCAAATAGAGAGCTCTAGCTCTCTCTCCACTTAGAGATTTGAATTGGGGTTTCTCCAGGGGTCTTTTTGCAATATTTCCCTCCTCTAATTGATGGTTACAAGGTTAGTTAGGGTTTGGGTAAAAATTACTCATGCTTTGCACACTTGTTCACTCTCTCCCCCCTCTTACCTAGGGTTTTGGGAGATAGGTTTTTAAGAGAGGTCTAGGGTTCTTCTCCCCTCTTATCCAAGGTAGTAAGTGAGCAAGGATTAGAGTAATGCTCCTTATGCCATTGGCAACTTTATTAACACTTGATTTCCAAGTTCTTATGTGTTGCCCTAAGCCTTTACCCCTTGTGATCACAGCTTCTAGTGCCAAGGTGGGCTCTAGCCAAGGTAACACCTGGGGTGTTACATATGCCACGCTGGCATATGACGTCAGCGCTGATGTGGCTAATGATGTGGCAGCTGACGTCAGCGCTGATGTGGCCGACGACGTGGCCTCTGATGTCAGCTCTGACGTGGCCGATGTCGTTAGGGCTGGAAAAAAAACTCGAGCTCGACGAGCTGGCTCGGGCTCGCAGCAGCTCGGCTCGGATCGGATCGGCTCGACGCTCCGAACGAGCCCGAGTCGAGCCTGTTTTTCTGGCTCGTGAAAAGCGCGAGCCAGCTCGGCTCGGCTCGGTGCAGCTCGTGAGCTGGCTCGTAGCTCGACCCAACAACAATTTGTTACATAAAATCTTAATTAGCATATAATATTAATACCGAGTAGACAATTAATTTATGTTATTTGAGATTACTATACAAAAATAATCTATTTTATATATTATATTAGTGATATATCTATTTTACTAATTTAAAATATGTTATTTAAAATATTTTTAAGATTTTATATTATAATTTAGAGCGCAGATTTAATTTTATGCCTAGGCTCGTTGGCTCGGCGAGCCGGCTCGCGAGCCAGGAGCGAGCCGAGCCGAGCCGCTTTTTCGAGCTCGTGAGATGGGCGAGCCGAGCCGAGCTCGGCTCGTTACATGAGCGAGCCGCAACGAGCCGAGCCGAGCCGAGCTCGGCTCGGCTCGTTTCCACCCCTAGATGTCGTCATCTCTGATGTGGCATGTGTCCTAATGCTGACGTGTCAGATGACGTCACCTGTTGAAATTCATAGGACATGATTTTAAATCGTCACGGATATGCCACCAGTTTGGTCACAGAAGTGCAGAGAATAATTTTATTGGAAATTGCAAAAGATATTAGAACAGAGGAACGAGCACACAATTCCATATTCCGTAGATGAATAAAACTAGTATTCCAGTGAGCATACAAACTAAGTGGACAACACTGAACTCAGTTCACAGCATCACCACTTGAATTCACATTTTAGTTGAGTTTGCACAAACGTAACAGCATATAATAAAAAGTTGCCACCCGCGAGCAATTTGAGTTTTTGGGTACCCGAAATGAACAGGCCAAACACAGCAGCTCTGACCAGCGGCCCTCATGTCGAAGAAGTGTTACCATGCAAGGACAAGAGCTTCTTGATGAGCACATTGGTCTCCTCCATCTCCTTGTTGTTCTTCTATGTTATCTTCTTGTACTCCTCCAACTCCCTTCGTGTCCTCGTCTGCTGTTCCTCAGCTTCTTCACATTTCTTCCTTAGTTGGTCGAGTTCACCTTGAACAGCAGCCGTCGCTTCAGCTGCAAGTTGTTCCTGAAGCTCACTTTCATTTGATGATGATGAATTGGAGGATGCTGATGTTTTGATGCCAATTCTCTTCAGGAATTGGTGTGAGCTGTTCTGGGACATCACCTTGGACACAAGTTGCACACTGGATGCTGACATCTCACCTTCAGCAATAGGTTCAGCCCTCAAAGCCTCCATATCAGACTGAAATATCATGGATAGAAAACAGTTACATGTTAATGTTAATGAGCAACAGCAAGATGACAATTATTAGTTATTGCAATAATTTGAGGAAGACATATGGCACAATGTGTTTATAATGAAATAATAACCAATGCTGCACTGACAGAAACTGATTGCAGTTGGCATTTGCTTTTGAGAGGTAAAAATGCAGAGATTTTGGCACAAATGATCTCTGATATCATGTTCCTTTCCAGAAGATTGTCAGTTGGACAATCAGGCAATAAAATTTCAATTTTCTAAAAATAAAAAACTGATAAGATGTGACATCTAGTGATGACAAATTATAGCAGACTTTGAGCTGACAATTATGTGAAACTCATCAATGGTGGAAGGATACTAGAGAGTAGCAAAACTCTTCCTAAATCTTTCTTAGTTAGAGATATTGTCCTGCCTAATGTGTTTGATCTCTACCCAATATTTCAAATGAATGATGAACTGTGTTGCCTCATATGATCTGACAAAAAATACACTAAATAAAGCAAACAAATGAACTTACAAGTGCTTCTCTTGCCGGGTCACTCAGGCCACGTTTGGAGCTGGTATGGCAGGTCTTGAAGGCGTCCACCGCACCTAGTTCTTCAGTCTGATCTAAGCTGGGTTCTTCTCTGTTTCTCTTTTGCTTCTGTTTCGTGGATAAACAATCACAGCGAAGTTTTCTCGGATCAAATGCAATAGAAGTTGTTGAGTGCAAATGTGCAGGTAGCAGTACAAGGTAATATTTACTTACATATGCATGTAAGTGTGCCACATAGCAGCGAGAACCCGTAGCCTGATGAAACTTGACTTTACTGTGGTTCTGCTTGTTCTTTTCACTTGTTTCCTACAAGAGAATGAACATGTCCGATTAGATCATAGGTTCAAAATGTGAAGATCCTTTGGAAACAGATAGTGAAAGAAGAATATATGACAAGATACCCATACCATGTTCTTTGGATCAAACTACTTTGCAACTAGTTCCCTCCACTGTTCATCAGTCATGTAAGATACAGGAGAAGTTGTCCTAATCTCATTTGCAGGTACACCATTGAAGTATTTCTGCTTGAGCCGATAACACTGGTTTTTTACCGCATAGCGTAGCATATCGGTGCAAGCTTCCTTTGTTGCCTTGTCCTCAGTGTTAACGGACAAGCGCCCCTATGCATATGACAATTCCATAGTTAGTCAATTCAGGTTAATCAGTATACAAGTTAACCATAGAATCAGTAATGCACTTACATTTAGTTGTGACACAAAGTTGTTGTAGTATTTATGGTCGTCCTTGTAATCTTTCCAACGAGTTAGGATAGACATGTGTTCCCGAATAATGATGTCAGCCTCTGATGCAAACTTGGCAGCTTGAACAATTCATGTGGCCTTTATTTGCCTTCCTCAACAGCTATGGGCAGTCTCCTTTGCATAACTTAAGTCATCATGTCCAGTTGTTTTCCCTTAGTTGGTGCCCTGGGTCTCCTTGGTGCTCGCTGTGCAGGAGCTACAAAATAGAATTCGCATTTATTGAATAATGAAATTGTTTAGTTTCATGCAAATCAGCAAAAGAGATGCCATAGTTGACTGAAAAAACTATAACTTGCCTTCAGTTTCTTCATCTCTAGCTACATTGCCTTCAGCATCACCTGTACTGTCATGAGAAGCAGATGTCATGTCTTCCTCTACATCTCTGCTGAAATGATCAACAAGTCCAGGTGTAGTAGGGCTGTTTGGTATGTCATCATTAGCATCTGTTGGTTCCTGTATTATGGCCATCTGTCTCTATAGTGTGAAGCCTTTTTGAAGGTTGCTCCTCTAGTTGTGGACCTGCCCTCACTCTCTTGTTATACCTAATTCCTGGAGCCATGTTGGGGTTTGTCTTCTTCTTTGAAGCAAGGGTTGTGTTTCTAACACTTGTAGGATACTATCCACAAAAAAGTAGTCATGTGCATTCAAAAGCAAGACCATATATTAAATAAGAGGTATGAAATAAAGAATATGAATCTAAAAGCAGGAGCATATATTAAACACTAGATTAAAAACATTGAAATGCAATGCAAATATTTGCCATCCACTACTTTGAAGATAGAAGGAGCACCTTAATTGCCAGGGGTTGTGGCTGCTCATCAGATTTAGTGTCATCATCATCAGTATCTCCTTGATCATCATCGTCAAGGAGATACTCAGATGAATCTGAATATGTACTATTAGTTTTCTTGTTTGCTGAATTTTCCCCTTTATTGATACAGATGGTGGTAAAGATTTATTTAGATTAGAAGCAAGTTTGTGCAGACCCAAATCTTGCATCTTCTTTATATTCTCCTTCACTTGTTTATCCCGTCTTCTCTCATAATCAGTTATCTCAGGTTGAACTACTTGCAAGATAGATAAGAACAAGCACACTGTGCGTATTAGATAATATAAAGGATTTTACTAAAAGCTAAGAGGTACTACTATTTGCAGGGAAGATAAGAGGAAAGAGCTAGTAGTGCCATGTGTAGAGCAAATAGATAAGATGTGAGAGGTTATAGATTAGAGGTAAGATAGATAAGAGGTGCTAAGTTTCATAACAGTACTTCATGATAGCACCCCCGCAATTAGGTTGCCAACAACTAAGTACAACAGAAATGTGCTAGACTGACAGCATGTAATCCACAACTTAGAAACACATACGCGGTAGTTGCAGGTAGCTGAGAAATTAGCATAGGCCCTTGTTTGACTTGCAGTTTGTAAAGACACACAAGAGAGCCAACTAATTTAATTTACAATAAATAAATGACACATAAAAGAAATAACATTGTGTCATATCTAAAGTCTGGTGTCACCTCCATAGCATAAATATGAAGCACAAAGTTTTGCATCCTAAGTGCTTAGCACCTAAATATTTAGAAAATCTGTGATGGCAAATAAATCTCAACTCAACTATAAATCTGTGATGGTAAATAATCTCAGCTGAACTATAATTCTGTGATGGCAAATATTATCAACTGAAATATAATTCTGTTATGTAGTATAATAATCTTAACTACAACTCTGTGAAAAATAACTCTACTCAAATGAAAAAGAAGTCTACTCAACTATGTAAATAAACACAACTGAACTATCAATACTAGAAATCCTCATCTTCATCTTGTATGGACATGTCATCATTGTTGTTGTCGCCACCATCATTACAGTATTGAAGCACTATATCATCTTCCTCCTCATCCTCACTATCTTCAAGAATAATAGCAGCTTCCTTCTTGTTTCTTATTAGTTCCTCTAAATTGCCTTCAATTAGAGTGGTTTCTCCACCTTCAACATTGTGCAGAACTTGATTATCATCACCTTCTTGCACTATATGCTAAGTATCAAAACAATAATCATCCTAATGCACATCATTACTGCCCTCATATTTTTCAGCCACATCACAAATATTCCTATGTTCAAATTTCTGCACAACTCGGAAATCTTTACATTGTGGAGTTGTGTCTTCCAGGTAAAATATCTTTTTCGTTTAGTCTGCCAAGATGAAAGGATCAGACTTGTACCAAAATGACTGCACATTGATGGATTTGAAATGTCTGTCATCTCGAATGCCCACAGTCTTGCCTACTTGGTTGTACCAATCGCATCGAAATAGAACCACCGTCCGACGAACTTGATAATTTGAGTTATATTGTAACTCAATTACCTCTTCAAGGACACCATAAAAATCTATGTTCTCCCCATTATGTTCACCTTCAGTCATTACACCACTATTTTGTGTCTGCATGAACTTCTCACGATCCACTGTGCTAAACCGCACTCCATTAATCTTGCAAGTTGTACTAGTCTTAACTCGTCGAGCTGGGCCACATGACAGTGCCCACAGTCCTTGGCTAACCAATTTTGGATTCTCATTGCGCTTCTTCTCAATCTGTTGCAACAAAATTACTCACTCACCAATTACATATGCATACCAAAAAAATTAGTAAACCTATAAAAAAAGTTTAGTGACTTACATGGGACATAAACCACTTTGCAAATCCTTGTTGAACCATTCGATCAACATCATTTGGATGTGCACCTTGCTGCAATAGCTCCTCCCTGTACAGGCTGCAGGGCATACTTTATTCATAAGAATATTTTCGAATTTAATAAATAAAACATAAATTAAATCTCAAACATGTAAATGATACTTACTTCAAATATTCCTCTGCTTCATCAGCATTATGTAGCACATACCAAACTAACTTATTCATGATAGCATCATCAATGTACTCAGCCTTAGTAGCTCCAACAAGAGTAGCAGCATGCTTAAAAACTGAGATGTCATTAGGCAATGGCATCTCTGTACCACTATCATCATCCTGGTAAAATCTAGTGTCAACATCCTTCATGTACCTAGAACAAAATGTCAAGGTATCACTTGTCATATATGTCTTAACAATTGATCCTTCTGGCCTAGCCTTGTTCCTTACAAAAAATTTCAAAGTGCCTAGTCGCCTTTCTATTGGGTACATCCATCCATACTGAACAGGTCCTCTAAGCAGTGCCTCATCGGGAAGATGGACACACAAGTGCACCATGACATCAAAGAAGGCGGGTGGAAAGATTTTCTCAAGCTTGCATAGGATCAATGGAATTTCTCCTTTCAGTCATTTCACAACATCTATCCGTAGATTTCTACTGCATAGTTCCCTGAAGAAGGTCCCTAGCTCTGCAATTGCTTCATATACATCCTTCCTCACCAGTCCTCTAAGGCCAGCGGGTATGATTCTCTGTAGGAGTATGTGGCAAGAATGTGTTTTTAGTTTTCCAACCACCTTTGAACCATCTTCACTTATGTATCTTGCTAGGTTATCCGTAAATCCATCAGGAAACTTGATACCTTTGAGGAACTTGCAAAACTCGACTTTCTGATCCTTCCCCAACACATATGGAGCAGGTGGAGCCCTGCAGGCCGAGTTGCCATCTTGTTGCAAGTGCAGTTCAGGTCTTATGCCCATATCATACAAATCTAGCCTTGCATTATGTGTGTCCTTTGACTTGCCTGGTATACTGAGTAGTGTGCAAAGAATATTTTCACATACATTTTTTTCTATGTGCATCACATCGAGATTATGTGGAAGCATCAAATCTTTCCAATATGGCAATTTTCACAACCGAGATTTCTAGCTATAAATCTTTGGACCATCACTGTGCTTCTTTTTATTTTCAATAATGTCAGGCTACTTCCCTGACCTGACATCTTTCACCTTCTCTAGCTATTGTAGGACCTCATCCACAATAAACTTGCCAGACTCAACTTTGTTTTCACGCTTACCATCAAAATCGGCACCTTGGTCAGTCATTGGTGTGGAGCCCGGTGTCCACCACTGTGGTCACGGCCACGGCGGTGTAGGGATTGCGTGGGCAATGATGGCCTTTCCTAATTTCCAGTGATCTCCCCTAGTCTCCTCCTCTGTCTCTGTGGTTGTGTTCTACCGTTGGGTTCCATTTGAATCTGATTGCGCAAAGCGGCATTAGAATGTAGTAATACCGTATACGCTTGTTGTATAGTACAGATCACCGATGTTGGCTTTTCCAAGAGCCTGAATCTTTTTTCTCGCACATGCCAATCGCCATGTATCACTATTACACTTATAGTACAATATTATATCAATTCAATAAAAAAAGCCGAATATGCTTTCTGTTTCCATCAGAGCTCATACTTGGGACACTCGCTGGTTTCAGCTTGCATTGCATTGCATGCATGTCCGAATGCAGGCCCAGTGGTAAGAAGGCGTCGAGCGCTGTCTGAGCACAACATCGGGGCTATCCATGTGTTGCATCCCTTGCATGGTACACCGAACAAACAGCACCAAAAGAGGCCTCATTTTCATGCCCCCATCGAGAACCTACCCACGCTAGTAAGGTTACGTATGGTCTCACATACGAAAGAAGTGATGGGGTATGTATGTTACGTACATGCATGCTCCGATCCTACAGCTGATACTGGGCCGGGTGCCGATGCGTCATCAGTCCTTGTTGTACTAACAGCCTTTTGTCTGTGAGTGCGAGCCTATCTATAGCTCAAGGTCACAAACCGATGGAAGGCATGCAACGCCGGTGATGCTACTGTGATCCAGACCATGCGGACAGTTCAAACCGGACCTCGGCGCCATGAAGCATGGCGCCGAGCTCGGCCACGTCAATATCGCTTGAGTCTATCGTTGCTAGCGAAGGACGCACCTCGGTGCTAAGATCTGTGGCGCCGAGTCGTGTTACCTCGATGCCACAGGCTTTGACAGCGAGCAAAGGACCCAAAAACAAGATTACATCATTTAGGGGTCTAAACGTACACGTGAGCATTTTTCAAGGGAATGGATAAAATACAAAAAATACGGTCTCCCAGCCAACTATGGTTGCTGGATCATTGTCTTCGTATGATGTAATTATTTAACTATTTTGTACAGAACTCTGTTATATATAAATGATGTGACATTTGTTTCTTTATCATGAGTCATCATATGTGTGAGACTTGGTCCCAACACACTTAGTGAATAATCTCGCGCCCGGGTTTTGGTGCCCCTAGAACCCGGTTGTGATAGCGTGGACTGTCTGTGGGCTTTGGGTCGAACGGTCCGCGACCTGGCGGCAGAAGTGGCGCCTTCCTTGCGTGCTGTCCGGACGGTCCGCGCTCTGGGTCGGACGGTTCACGATGGCGCAGGGTCGTCTTCTTCTGTCGTCTTCTTCTCCTAGATCCCGCCCTCCAGGGGAGAGACCTTAGGGTGCTCCAGGTCAGTAGGTCACCCGGGGCATCTCCAAATGATGTAGAGTTGCCTAGAAATTAAGATATCAATTCGAGGAATAGATCTTGATTGAAGTAGACGAAGCAGATCTTGCCCCTCAGGAGGGGTAAGATCCTAGGGTCGTCCTGGGATCGGTAGGCCAACCCAGGACAGATCTAGACGACGTAGAATCGAAACGGGGTGGAGGTGGATATGCAGAAGGCTACAACTAAAACTATGTTACATCTACTCCTAGGGCAGGAAAAGTAAATAAAGTATATAAGTTCGATTGGAATGTGTTCGAGAGGTTCTCAATCGATCGTACCCCTTTATATTTATAGGGGAGGAGGTCTGAACCTGTTCCTAGGCGATAACTGAAAGGGAAATAGGGTTAACCTTTTCCCACAATTAATTTTGGTGGTTGAATGTTCAACACAAATATTTGGACTAACTAGTTTGCTCTATAATACATGTTCTACAGGTGCATAAAGGTTCAACACAAATCAATAAACATTCAAGTTAGGGATCAAATTCAAAGGAGCAAAGAAACTTGAGTGTGTTGTGGACTGGCGCACCGGACTCTCTGGTGTGCCACCGGACAGTGTCCGGTGCACCAGGACCGTACAACTCAAACCAGACACTCTCGGGTTTCTTCAGGCGCGCTCCGCTATAATTCACCGGACTGTCTGGTGAGTCAGTGGGCAACGGCTCTCCAGCACCAACGGTCGACTCTGACGCGTGAATAGTGCGCACTAGAAGTCAGAGCAGAAGTCAGAGGCGCACCAGACAGTGTCTGGTGTGGTACCAGACTATCCGGTGCCGCATGAGGACAAAGCCTCCATCGATCAACTGCTCCCGAACCCTAATGGTTGGGTGACGTGGCGACGCACCGGACAGTCTACAGGACTTGTCCGGTGGCGCACCGGACTGTCCAATGCGCCCATCGACAGCAACCTTCCCCAACAGCCATTTGGTGGTTAAGGGCTATAAATACCCCTCAACCACCACAACACCAAGAATCCAAGCATTCTTAACATTGCATTCAATACAAGAGCAATACACTCCACTCCAAGACACAATCAAAGCGATCGATTCACTTAAAGTCCTCAAATCAACTCTAGTGCATTAGGACTTGTGAGGGGATCTCTTGTGTTCCTTTGTTGCTCTTGTTTGCTTGGATTGGCCTTCTTTTTTCTTTTCAATTCTTACTCTCAAGTGCTTTGTAAGCAAGGTAAGGGACACCAATTGTGTGGTGGTCCTTGTGGGGTCTAAGTGACCCGCGAGATTAAGGAAGAAGGTTCACTCGGTCTAAGTGACCGTTTGAGAGAGGGAAAGGGTTGAAAGAGACCCGGTCTTTGTGACCACCTCAACAGGGACTAGGTTCTTTAGAACCGAACCTCGGTAAAACAAATCATCGTGTTCATTCGCTTGATTTCCATTTGATTTGTTTTCCCCCTCTCTCCCGGACTTGATTTAAGTTTTAACACTAACCTCGGCTTGTAGTGTGTGTTTAAAGTTGTAAATTTCATATTACGCCTATTCACCCCCCTTTAGGCGACTTTCAATTGGTATCAAAGCTCGGTGCTTCATTAGAGTCTAACAACTCGAAGTGATGTCGGGAGATCACGCCAAGAGGGAGATCGTGACCGGCGACAAGCCCGCAAGCTCGGAGAGAACCCTCTCAAGGGAGTCTGGGCACAAGCATAAGGAGGAATCCTCTTCCTCCAATAATACGCATTGGAAGGGTGACAAGAAGAAGATGAAGAAAGTGGTCTACTACAAGACCGACTCTTCGTCACCCTCCACGTCATCAAGCTCCGACTCGTCCGTCGCTTCTAAGCGCCATGAGCACAAGAAGTATAGTAAGATGCCACTTCGTTATCCCCGTATTTTAAAGCGCGCTCCTTTACTTTCCGTTCCCTTAGGCAAACCACCATATTTTGATGGTGAAGATTATTATATGTGGAGTGATAAAATGAGACATCATCTAACCTCACTCCACGCAAGCATTTGGGATATTGTTGAATTTGGAGCGCAGGTACCTAATGTGGGGGACAAAGGCTACGACTCGGACGAGGTTGCCCAAATTAGGCACTTTAACTCCCAATCCACAACTATACTCCTCGTCTCCTTGTGTCGAGAGGAGTATAACAAGGTGCAAGGGTTAAAGAGCGCCAAAGAAATTTGGGACGTGCTCAAGACCGAGCACGAAGGGGACGAGGTGACCAAGATCACCAAGCGCGAGACGACCGAGGGGGAGCTCGGTCGGTTCGTCCTCAACAAAGGAGAAGAGCCGCAAGCCATGTACAACCAGCTCAAAACAATGGTCAACCAAATGCGCAACCTCGAGAGCACCAAATGGGATGACCATGAAATGGTCAAGGTTATTATAAGATCCCTTGTTTTTCACAGTCCTACTCAAGTACAATTAATTTGTGGGGATCCTAGATACAAATTAATGTCTCCCGAGGAAGTGATAGACAAGTTTGTGAGCTTTGAGCTAATGATCAAATACTCCAAACACATCGTCAACTTGGAGCAAGGCGCCACCTCCACACCCGAGGTGCAACCCATCGCATTCAAAGCGACGAAAGAGAAGAAAGAGGAGTCTACATCAAGTAGGCTTCCCATCGACGCCTCCAAGCTTGACAATGAGGAAATGGCGCTCATCATCAAGAGCTTCCGCCAAATCCTCAAGCATAGGAGGAGGAAGGACTACAAATCCCGCTCCAAAAGGGTGTGCTACAAATGTGGTAAGCCCGGTCATTTTATTGCTAAATGTCCTATGTCTAGTGAAAGTGACAGGGATGATGACAAGAAGGGGAAGAAGAAGGAAAAGAAGAGGTACCACAAGACAAAGGGTGGCGATGCCCACGTATGTCGGGAATGGGACTCCAACGAGAGCTCTACCGACTCCTACTTCGACGAGGATGCCGCCAACATCGCCGTCAACAAGGGCCTACTCTTCCCCAATGTCGGCCACAAATGTTTTATGGCCAAGGACGGCAAAAAAAGAAGGTACAATCTAGAGCCACCCCCAAGTATACTACATCTAGTGATGAGGGTAGTTCTAGTGAAGACGAAGATGATTTACTTACTCTTTTTGCTAACCTCAACATGGAACAAAAAGAAAAATTGAATGAATTGATAGGAGTCATTCATGAGAAGGATGAACTCTTGGACAGCCAAGAGGAATTCCTTATTAAAAAAACAGGAAGTAGAGAAATGTGAAAACCTAACTAAAGAGCTTAGCATTTGCCATAATTCAATTACCAGTCTTAGAAATAAAAATGCTAGTTCAAATGCTAAGATTGATAGATTAAATGAATAGATTTCTAACCTTAGGACTGAAAATGCTAGCTTAACTTCTAAGGTTAAAGATTTAAATGTTTGCAATGATTCTATTTTCTATCTTAGAAATGAGAATGTCATATTACATGCTAAGATAAAAGAATTAAGTGTTTGCAAACCCTCTACATGTACTGTTTATCATGTTTCCATTTGCACTAGATGTATAGATGTTAATGTTGAAGCTATTAATGATCACCTTGCTCTAATTAAACAACAAAATGATCATATAGCTCAATTAACTGCTAAAATTAATGAGCATGAAATTGAAAATGAAAAGTTTAAATTTGCTAGAAGCATGCTCCATAATGGGAGACGCCTTGGCATTAAGGATGGCATTGGTTTCCAACAGGGAAGCAATGTCAAGCTTAATGCCCCTAAAAGATTGTCTAATTTTGTTAAGGGCAAGGCTACCATGGTTCAGGATAATGAGGGCTACATTTTATATCCTGCTAATTATCCTGAGCACAAAATTAGGAGAATTCATGCTAGGAAACATCGTAACATTTCTCACCATGCATTTATGTATAAAAATGAGGCCTCTAGCTCTAGGCATCCTACACATGTTAAAATGCCTAAAAAGAAAACTCCTGCTGCATCAAATGAGCATAACATTTCATTTAAAACTTTTGATGCTTCTTATGTTTTAACTAACAAATCAGGCAAATTAGTTGCCAAATATGTTGGGGGGCAAACACAAGAGCTCAAAGACTTGTGTTTGGATACCCAAGGTGTTTGTTTCTAACATGAAAGGACCCAAGTCTGTTTGGGTACCTAAGAATAAGGCCTAAATTGTTTTGTAGGTTTATGCATCTGGTGGCTCAAGTTGGATAATCGATAGCGGGTGCACAAACCACATGACAGGGGAGAAGAGAATGTTCTACTCCTACGAGAAAAACGAAGATCCCCAACGAGCTATCACATTCAGGGATGGAAATCAAGGATTGGTCAAAGGTTTGGGTAAAATTGCTATATCCCCTGACCATTACATTTCAAATGTTTTTCTTGTAGATTCTTTAGATTACAATTTGCTTTCTGTCTCTCAATTATGCAAAATGGGCTACAACTGTCTTTTTACAGATGTAGGTGTTACTGTCTTTAGAAGAAGTGACGATTCAATAGCATTTAAGGGAGTGTTAGAGGGTCAGCTATATTTAGTTGATTTTAATGAGAACACAGCTGAACTCAACACTTGTTTAATTGCTAAGACTAATATGGGTTGGCTCTGGCATCACCGACTAGCCCATGTTGGAATGAAGAATCTTCACAAGCTTCTAAAGGGAGAACACATTTTGGGACTAACAAATATTCATTTTGAGAAAGACAGGGTTTGTAGCGCATGTCAAGCAGGAAAGCAAGTTGGCGCCCATCATCCACACAAGAACATCATGACGACCGATATGCCGCTTGAGCTACTCCACATGGATCTATTCGGCACGATAGCTTACATAAGCATCGCTGGGAGTAAGTACTATCTAGTTATTGTGGATGATTATTCTCGCTTCACTTGGGTGTTCTTTTTGCAGGAAAAATCTCAAACCCAAGAGACCTTAAAAGGATTCTTGAGACAGGCTCAAAATAAGTTCGGATTAAGGATCAAGAAAATAAGAAGCGATAATGGGACGGAGTTCAAGAACTCTCAAATCGAAGGCTTTCTTGAGGAAGAGGGCATCAAGCATGAGTTCTCTTCTCCCTACACACCTCAACAAAATGGTGTAGTGGAGAGAAAGAATAGAACTCTACTGGACATGGCAAGGACCATGCTTGATGAGTACAAGACACCAGACCGGTTTTGGGCTGAGGCGATTAACACCGCCTGCTACTCCATCAACCGGCTCTACCTTCACCGAATCCTCAAGAAGGCATCTTATGAACTCCTTACCGGTAAAAAGCTCAATGTTTCATATTTTAGAGTCTTTGGAAGCAAATGTTTTATTCTTGTTAAAAGAGGTAGAAAATCTAAATTTGCTCCTAAGGCTGTAGAAGTCTTTTTACTAGGATATGACTCAAACACAAGGGCATACAGAGTCTTCAACAAATCTACTGGATTAGTTGAAGTTTCTTGTGGCATTGTGTTTGATGAGACTAATGGCTCCCAAGTGGAGCAAGTTGATCTTGATGAGCTAGATGATGAAGAGGCTCCGTGCGTCGCTCTAAGGAACATGTCCATTGAGGATGTGTGTCCTAAGGAATCCGAAGAGCCCACACAAGCACAAGATCAACTGTCATCTTCCAACAAAGCATCTCCACCAACTCAAGATGAGGAACAGGCTCAAGATGACGAAAATGAAGATCAAGAGGATGAGCCACCTCAAGAGGAGGACAATGATCAAGAGGGATATGAAGTTAATGAAGACAAGGAAGATGATCAAGAAATACAGGGACAAAGACTGCCACACCCAAGAGTCCACCAAGCAATTCAACGAGATCACCCCGTCAACTCCATCCTTGGTGACATTCATAAGGGGGTAACCACTAGATCTCGAGTTGCACATTTCTGTGAACATTACTATTTTGTTTCCTCTATTGAGCCATATAGGATAGAGGATGCACTAAGAGACTCGGATTGGGTGCTGTATATGCAAGAGGAGATCAACAACTTCACGAGGAATGAGGTATGACATTTAGTTCCACGTCCTAATCAAAATGTTGTAGGTGCCAAGTGGGTATTCCGCAACAAGCAAGATGAGCATGGTGTGGTGACAAGAAACAAAGCCCGACTTGTGGCCAAAGGTTATTCACAAGTCGAAGGTTTGGACTTTGATGAAACTTATGCACCCATAGCTTGGCTTGAGTCAATTCATATATTACTTGTCTATGCTACTTACCATGGCTTTAGGCTTTATCAAATGGACGTGAAAAGTGTCTTCCTCAATGGACCTATCAAGGAAGAGGTCTATGTTGAGAAACCTTCCGGCTTTGAAGATAGTGAGTGCCCTAACCATGTTTATAAACTCTCAAAGGCACTTTATGGGCTCAAGCAAGCCCTAAGAGCATGGTATGAATGCCTGCAAGATTTCCTTATCACTAATGGCTTCAAAGTCGGTAAAGTCGATCCTACACTCTTTACTAAAACTATTGCAAAAGATTTGTTTGTATGCCAAATTTATGTTGATGATATCATATTTGGGTCTACTAACAAATCTACTTGTGAAGGGTTTAGTAGGATCATGATACAAAAATTTAAGATGTCTATGATGGGGGAGTTGAAGTATTTTCTAGGGTTTCAAGTCAAGCAACTCAAAGACGGCACCTTCATCAGCCAAACAAAGTACATTCAAGACATACTTAACAAATTCGGAATGAAGGATGCTAAGCCCATCAAGACACCATTGGAAACAAATGGGCATCTCGACCTCGACACGGGAGGTAAGTCCGTAGATCAAAAGGTATACCGGTCGATGATAGGATCTTTACTCTATTTATGTGCATCTCGACCGGATATTATGCTTTCCGTATGCATGTGTGCAAGGTTCCAAGCTGATCCTAAGGAAGTTCACCTTAGGGCCGTGAAAAGAATCATGAGATATTTAGTTTATACTCCTAAGTTTGGACTTTGGTACCCTAAGGGATCCACTTTTGATTTAATAGGATATTCTGATGCCGATTGGGTAGGGTGTAAAATTGATAGGAAGAGCACATCAGGGACTTGTCAGTTTCTGGGGAGATCCCTGGTGTCTTGGTCTTCAAAGAAACAAAACTCACTAGCTCTTTCCACTGCCGAAGTCGAGTACATTGCAGCAGGCCATTGTTGTGCGCAATTACTTTGGATGAGGCAAACCCTCACGGACTATGGCTACAAATTGAGCAAAATCTCTCTCCTATGTGACAATGAGAGTGCAATCCGCATGTCGGATAATCTCGTTGAACACAGCCACACTAAGCACATAGACATTCGGTATCACTTTTTGAGGGATCACCAACAAAGGGGGGATATCGAAATAGCTTATGTAAACACCAAAGATCAATTAACCGATATCTTTACCAAGCCGAGAAAACCTTTAGCAAACTTAGGAATGAGCTAAATATTCTTGATTCTCGAAATTTTGATTGAGACATTGCACACATAACTCATTTATATACCTTTGATCATATCTCTTTCATTATGGTACAAATGCATATTTTTTATTATTTCTGTACCAAGGCTACGACTAATGTGTTTCCAAGTATTTTTCTCTACTAAGCCGTAGATTGAAAGGGAAATGGAGTACTCGACAAAGACAAGGCTTTCACTCCACTCTAACGGTATCATTTATCCTTCGTCGCTACTCCGCTCACTCTAAATTGGTATAATCCTTCACTCATATTTACTTGTACCGTTGGGGGAGAAAATAACCTAGGGCTCTCAAAGTCTCCGTTTTTGGCGATTAATGCCAAAGGGGGAGAAAATATTAAGCCCAAATCAAAAGGACCGCACCACCAAATTTCAAAAAAAATTCGAAATGAAGATTTATTTGGTTTTCACAAATGTTTGTTTTTCCAATTGGTATCACAAATAAAGCTTTAATTGATATTTTTCATTGGTATCTTGTAATGACAATCCTTTCAATTGGTATATTTAATGATAGATTTTCAAAAATTGGAATCTATTAAAACCTTTCTCAAAACTAAGAGGAGAATTTTATTTAGGGGGAGTTTTGATTAGTCAAAGGAAAAAGCATTTGAAACAGGAGGAGAAATTTCAAATCTTGAAAATGCTTCTTGCAATCTTATTCATATATCTTTGACTATTTGCAAAAGACTTTGAAAATATTTTTACAAAAAGATTTGCAAAAACAAAACAAGTGGTGCAAATGTGGTCCAAAATATTAAATAGAAGAAGGTAATCCATTCATATCTAGTGAAATTATAAATTGGTTTGAAGTCCAAGTAACCTATGCACTTACCTTATGCAAACTAGTTCATTTCTGCACTATATATATTTGCTTTCGTTTGTGTTGGCATCAATCACCAAAAAGGGGGAGATTGAAAGAGAAATAGGGTTAATCTTTTCCCACAATTAATTTTGGTGGTTGAATGCCCAACACAAATATTTGGACTAACTAGTTTGCTCTAGAATACATGTTCTACAGGTGCACAAAGGTTCAACACAAACCAATAAACATTCAAGTTAGGGATCAAATTCAAAGGAGCAAAGAAAGTTGAGTGTGTTGTGGACTGGCGCACCGGACTGTCCGGTGTGCCACCGGACAGTGTCCGGTGCCCTGGGACCATACAACTCAAACCAACCACTCTCGGGTTTCTTCAGGCGCGCTCCACTATAATTCACCGGACTGTCCGGTGAGTCCGCGGGCAACGGCTCTCCAGCGCCAACGGTCGACTCTGACGCGTGAACAGTGCGTGCCAGAAGTCAGAGCAGAAGTTACCGGACAGTCTGGTGCCGCATGAGGACAAAGCCTCCAACGGTCAACTGCTCCCGAACCCTAATGGTTGGGTGACGTGACGGCGCACCGGACAGTCTACAAGACCTATCTGGTGGCGCACCGGACTGTCCGGTGCGCCCATCGACAGCAGCCTTCCCCAACAGCCATTTGGTGGTTGAGGGCTATAAATACCCCTCAACCACCACAACACCAAGAATCCAAGCATTCTGAACATTGCATTCAATACAAGAGCAATACACTCCACTCCAAAACACAATCAAAGCGATCGATCCACTCAAAGTCCCCAAATCAACTCTAGTGCATTAGGACTTGTGAGAGGATCTCTTGTGTTCCTTTGTTGCTCTTGTTTGCTTGGCTTGGCCTTCTTTTTTATTTTCAATTCTTACTCTCAAGTGCTTTGTAAGCAAGGCAAGAGACACCAATTGTGTGGTGGTCCTTGCGGGGTCTAAGTGACCCGTGAGATTAAGGAAGAAGGCTCACTTGGTCTAAGTGACCGTTTGAGAGAGGGAAAGGGTTGAAAGAGACCCGGTCTTTGTGACCACCTCAACGGGGACTAGGTTCTTTAGAACCGAACCTCGGTAAAACAAATCATCGTGTTCATTCGCTTGATTTCCATTTGATTTGTTTCCCCCTCTCTCTTGGACTTTATTTAAGTTCTAACGCTAACCCCGCCTTGTAGTGTGTATTTAAAGTTGTAAATTTCAGATTACGCCTATTCACCTCCCCTCTAGACGACTTTCAATAACCAACCATCCCACATTATTAGATGGATAACCACGCATGAGATAAGGATAATCACCCGAGTTAATTTGATCGCGGTGCACGCGGACCGTCCAGGCCCAAGGCCTAGACCGTCCACCACTTTTGGTGCTCAACATATGCCCCCTGCCTTTAGGTGGAGCTTGGCGAACCAAAAGCACCAGCGCACTTCAGAAACAATATATCTCATGAGTTATTTTGTTCCCAAAGTAAGGATTTAGCTTGATGCAAGTCATCGATTCTTAGATAATATAAATATTTGATGCACAGAGGTCGTTTCGTATTGCATATTCTTCAGCCATGTCTGCATGATCAACATGTCAATAGGCAAAACTTATGGTGCCCCCAACCCGAATAAGCAAACAAATTGGGCCAGTAATACGGATTCATAGTCGTACCATCCCACACTTGAGTAGGACAACACATCGGCGATGAATAAACTAGAAAGCACCGTGACATCCTTAGAGGAGGATGACCAGGTGATCTTGGTTGTAGTCGACTTTTGCTTTCGCACAGATCGCCCTTTTGACTTTGTTCATTTTAGTGGCCGATCATATGAAACGACATTCTTCATATATTTAGCAAGCAACGGATTAAAAGTAGGGTTGACTCTGATGAGCCGGCCAAACGTCCTGGAAGTGTTTTTCTCACTAGTACTTATCTTAGGACGTTGTAGTATGACGGTCTATGATCGCTGCTACTTCAGGTTGTCTGCGGACCGTCCGGCCTTCATGGTTGGACTATTCGCGCCTGCCCTAGACCATCCAGCATATGCAAGATAGGTGAGCATGATCAGATATCTGATCATGCTTGCCCCCTCCCCCCCCCCTCGTGCGTCCATCCTACCCTTTGGATGGGGACATAAACTTAGCACGATGATTAGAAAGGATTCATCGGTCATATCAGACACAGAGCAAAGATGTTTGTTGAACTATAGAGCTTGCTCACATGGAAGAACACATAATAGCCAACTCAATGATGCATAAGTTTGAGTATTGGTTGTACTAATAAATGAATCATTTTCTTGAAACTATTCAGCAATACTGATTATGTAGTTTGCAATTAAACAATAACCGAATAGTGATAAGCAAATATTATAAGCATGTTCATCCCATGAATAAACATGACCGAAGCAAATTGTAGCAAGAATCATTACTACCAACAACTAAAATACTTCGGCTTCATGTAAGCAGCAGCATATCGCAACTATCCATATGCATAATAATTCGGTTGTAGTCCTCCATAATATAAAGATGCTTATGGAGAAAAATGATGCGATAAAGGATAACCGAAAATACCATGGGACGACGTATATGCCATAGCTGAAAAATATGGACGATGCAATGACCAATTGCTTTGTTGAGCTGGGGCAAACCTTTCACCCAAATGTCTTGTACTTGCTTTCTTCCTTTTGTTTGCCTTTACTCCACTTCTTCCAAAAGCATCATCCTTGCCTAGATCTTGAGAACCCCCATTAGGGGCCCATGTCATGCCTCTCTCCTTTAGCTCTTGTGCACCGAGTTTTTCTAGCCTCTAGTGCCATATTGATAATCCGAGTGGGCTTCTCGGTTGTTTGGGCACATTAGGCTTCTTAAGTTCAAATTTAGTACCTGGATAATCGCTAGCTAATTTCTCAATTATTTGGGTACTGCTAGCCAAAGTATCTAACACTTCCTCTGGCTCTATTGAGAGCACCTAGAGGGGGGTGAATAGGTGATCCTGTAAAAACTTGAAACTTAAAGCCACAAACTTGATTAGGTGTTAGAGCAATAAGGCCAAGTGAAACACAATAACCACCAAGAGATCAACACAGAGAGGCACAGTGGTTTATCCCGTGGTTCGGCCAAGTCCAACACTTGCCTACTCCACGTTGTGGCGTCCCAACGAACGAGGGTTGCACTCAACCCCTTTCAAGCGGTCCAAAGACCCACTTGAATACCACAGTGTTTCTCTTCCTTTCACTATATCCCGTTTGCGAGGAATCTCCACAACTTGGAGTCTCTCGCCCTTACAATTTGATAATCACAAACAAGCACGGAAGTAAGGATGGGATGAGCAACACACACAAGACACAAAATCAGAGCACAAACACGCACACAAGTCACAACTTGAGCTCGCAACACAACTCGAAGAGTTCTCTACTCAAATGGAGCTCTAGTTGCTATCACAAAGAATCAAAAGCGAGGAAATGGAGTCTTGGTGCTTAGGAATGCTCAAAGAATGCTTGGTGTACTCCTCCATGCGCCTAGGGGTCCCTTTTATAGCCCCAAGGCAGCTAGGAGCCGTTGAGAGCAATCCGGCAAGGCTATCCTTGCCTTCTGTCGGGTGGTGCACCGGACAGTCCGGTGCACCACCGGACAGTCCGGTGCCCCCTTCTGACCATTGGCTTGGCCACGCGTCACATGCGGATTGCGCGGCCGACTGTTGGCTCACCGGACAGTCCAGTGCACCACCGGATAGTCCGGTGAATTTTAGTCGTACGCCGCCGTTCAGTTTCCGAGAGCAGCCTTTTCACCAGAGCCAGCCTGGCGCACCGGACACTGTCCGATGCACCATCGGACAGTCCGGTGCACCTAGACTGAGCAGAGTCTTGACTGCTCGAGCCAAGTCTTTTCCATTTGTCTTTTTCTCTGATTCTAGCACTTAGACAAATATGTTAGTACACAAAAACCAATGTACTAAGTCTAGAATCATACCTTTGTATTGATTTGCACTTTGTCCACCATTTGGCATAGATTAACACATAACCATTTGTGTTGGACACTTAATCACCAAAATACTTAGAAATGGCCCAAGGGCACATTTCCCTTTCAATCTCCCCCTTTTTGGTGATTTATGCCAACACAACAAAAAGCAACATATAGAAGTGTAACATCAATGCAAATGAGAACAAGAATTTGTTTTGATTCAAATTTGGCATATTTGGATCATTCTTTGCCACCACTTGGTTTGTTTTTGCAAATCAAACTCAATTTCCTATCTCTAAGTCAAATTCACTTGTTGAGGCATAGAGAGAGGTATTCCAAGAGAAATTGATCAAAGATTCAAAAACTCCCCCTATTTCCCATAATTAAACATTCTCCCCACAAGAGATCAATTTTTGACAAAAGAGACACTTAGAGTATTTTGACAAAACAAAAGCTCTAACTCTACTTTTTCAAAATTCTCAAGTGGTAGCTGATCCATTTCTTGCTTTGGCCTTATTTTCTTCCCCTTTGGCATCAAGCACCAAAACAGGATCAATCTTGGCCCTTAAACCCCATTGTCTCACCAAAATCTTCAAATAAGAGTAAAAGGCAATAAGAGTATGGAGATGAACTTGGAGTAAGTTACCCTCTCATCAGAGTGCAGTGGAAGTCTTTCATGATCCAAGTTCACATTTTCCTTGCAATCCACCGTTGAGACTAAATCAAGTAAACTCAAGCACACGGTTAGTCTCAAAGGGTCAAGTTGTAGCACATCTCCCCCTAAATATGTGCATCACTCACACATGGACTTTTGAGGTCTGGGGAGTGTTTGTACAACCTGAACACCATAAATAACAACAATATGCATAAAGGAACATGATCAAAGGCATAAAACACATGTATGCTATATATCAATCCAAGTTCCGCGAATCTAAGACATTTAGCTCACTACGCAGCCTGCAAAAGGTTGACTCATCTAGAGGCTTGGTAAAGATATCGGCTAGCTGGTTCTCGGTGCTAACATAAAACACTTCGATGTCTCCCTTTTGTTGGTGGTCTCTCAAAAAGTGATGCCGGATGTCTATGTGCTTAGTGCGGCTGTGTTCAACAGGATTATCCGCCATGCGGATTGCACTCTCATTATCACATAGGAGTGGAACTTTGCTCAGATTGTAGCCAAAGTCCCTGAGGGTTTGCCTCATCCAAAGTATTTGCGCGCAACACTGTCCTGCTGCAACGTACTCGACCTCAGCGGTGGATAGGGCAACGGAAGTTTGTTTCTTAGAACTCCAAGACACTAGGGACCTTCCTAAGAATTGGCACGTCCCTGATGTACTCTTCCTATCAACCTTACATCCAGCATAATCGGAGTCTGAATATCCAATTAAGTCAAAGGTAGACCCCTTTGGATACCAGATCCCGAAGCAAGGCGTAGCGACTAAATATCTAAGAATTCGCTTCACGGCCACTAAGTGACACTCCCTTGGATCGGATTGAAATCTAGCACACTTGCATACACTGAGCATAATATCCAGTCTACTAGCACATAAGTAAAGCAAGGAACCTATCATAGACCGGTATGCTTTTTGATCAACGGACTTACCTCCTTTGTTGAGGTCGACATGTCCGTCAGTTCCCATCGGAGTCTTTGCGGGCTTGGCGTCCTTCATCCAAAATCGCTTGATCAAGTCTTGTGTGTACTTCGTTTGGGAGATGAAAGTGTCGTCCTTGAGTTGCTTCACTTGGAACCCAAGGAAGTAGTTCAACTCGCCCATCATCGACATTTCAAACTTTTGAGTCATCACCCTGCTAAACTCTTCACAAGACTTTTGGTTAGTAGAACCAAATATTATGTCATCGACATAAATTTGGCACACAAATAAGTCACCATCACAAGTCTTAGTGAATAAAGTTGGACCGGCTTTCCCAACCTTGAAAGAATTAGCAATTAAAAAGTCTCTAAGGCATTCATACCATGCTCTTGGGGCTTGCTTAAGTTCATAGAGCGCCTTAGAGAGCTTACACACGTGGTCGGGGTACCGTTCATCCTCAAAGCCAGGGGGTTGCTCTACGTACACCTCCTCCTTGATTGGCCCGTTGAGGAAAGCGCTCTTTACATCCATTTGGAACAACCTGAAAGAATGGTGAGCGGCATAGGCTAACAATATGCGAATTGACTCTAGCCTAGCCACAGGAGCAAAAGTTTCCTCAAAGTCCAAACCTGCGACTTGGGCATAACCTTTGGCCACAAGTCGTGCCTTGTTCCTTGTCACCACCCCGTGCTCGTCCTGTTTGTTGCGGAACACCCACTTGGTTCCCACAACGTTTTGCTTGGGCCGTGGCACCAGTGTCCAAACTTCATTTCTCTTGAAATTGTTGAGCTCCTCTTGCATGGCCAACACCCAGTCCGGATCTTGCAAGGCATCTTCTACCCTGAAAGGCTCAATAGAAGAAACAAAAGAGTAATGCTCACAAAAATTAACTAATCTAGAGCGAGTAGTTACTCCCTTGCTAATATCACCCAATATCTGGTCGACGGGATGATTCCTTTGAATCATCGCTCGAACTTGAGTCGGAGGGGCATGTTGTGCTTCTTCCTCCATAACATGATCATCTTGTGCTCCCCCTTGATCACACGCCTCTTCTTGATGAACCTGTTCATCGTCTTGAGTTGGGGTTGCACCATTGTTGAGCAAGAAGGTTGATCTTTCTCATTTTGTTCTTGTGGCCGCACATCTCCAATTGCCATGGTGCGTATTGCGGTCGTTGGAACGTCTTCTTCATCTACATCATCAAGATCAACAACTTGCTCTCTTGGAGAGCCATTAGTCTCATCAAATACAACGTCGCTAGAGACTTCAACCAAACCCGATGATTTGTTGAAGACTTTATACGCTTTTGTATTTGAGTCATAACCTAACAAAAACCCTTCTACAGCTTTGGGAGCAAACTTAGAATTTCTACCTTTCTTCACTAGAATATAACATTTGCTCCCAAAAACACGAAAGTATGACACATTGGGTTTGTTACCGGTTAGGAGTTCGTACGACGTCTTCTTGAGGAGGCGATGAAGATAGACCCGGTTTATGGCGTGGCAAGTCGTGTTCACGGCTTCCGACCAAAACCGCTCGGGGGTCTTGAACTCTCCAAGCATCGTCCTTGCCATGTCAATGAGCGTCCTGTTCTTCCTTTCTACCACACCATTTTGCTGAGGTGTGTAGGGAGCGGAGAACTCGTGCTTGATTCCTTCCTCCTCAAGGTACTCCTCCACTTGAAGGTTCTTGAACTCGGACCCGTTGTCGCTCCTTATCTTCTTCACCTTGAGCTCAAACTCATTTTGAGCTCTCCTTAGGAAGCGCTTGAGGGTCCCTTGGGTTTCTATTTTATCCTGCAAAAAGAATACCCAAGTGAAGCGGGAAAAATCATCAACTATAACAAGACCATACTTACTTTCTCCTATGCTTAGGTAGGTGACGGGTCCGAAGAGGTCCATATGAAGTAACTTCAGAGGTCTTGATGTGGTCATTACATTCTTGCTGTGATGAGCATTTCCCACTTGTTTACCTGCTTGACGAGCTGCACAAGGTCTATCTTTTTCGAAAGTCACATTTGTTAGACCTAACACATGTTCTCCCTTTAGAAGTTTGTGAAGGTTCTTCATCCCCACATGTGCTAAACGACGATGCCACAGCCAGCCCATGCTAGTCTTAGCAATTAAGCATGCATCTAGACCGGCCTCCTCTTTTGCAAAATCAACTAAATAAAGTTTGTCGTCTAGTACACCCTTAAAAGCTAATGAACCATCACTTCTTCTAAAGACAGACACATCTACATTTGTGAATAAGCAATTATAACCCATATTACAAAGTTGACTAACTGACAACAAGGTATACCCGAGCGACTCAACTAAAAACACATTAGAAATGGAGTGCTCGGATGAAATAGCAATATTTCCTAGTCCTTTAACCTTGCCTTGATTCCCGTCACCGAATATGATTGAATCTTGGGAATCTTTATTCTTGACATAGGAGGTGAACATCTTCTTCTCCCCCGTCATGTGGTTTGTGCATCCGCTGTCGATAATCCAGCTTGAGCCACCGGATGCATAAACCTGCAAGGCAATTTAGGCTTGGGTCTTAGGTACCCAACTCTTGTTGGGTCCTACAAGGTTAGTGACAATAGCCTTAGGGACCCAAATGCAAGTTTTATCTCCCTTGCATTTTGCCCCTAATTTCCTAGCAACCACTTTCTTATCCTTTCTACAAATTGCAAAGGAAGCATTGCAAGCATGATAAATTGTAGAAGGTTCATTACTTGCTTTCCTAGGTACATGGACAACATTTCTTCTAGGCATATAATGAATAACATTTTTACTAGGCATATCATGCACAATAGAAGAACTAGAAGCAGGCATAGCATATGCATCATAAGAATAATTCCTATAAGCATTTCTAGAGAATTTTCTATCACTATAAATGAAAGCATGATTCTTTTGAACACTATTAGCCATAGAGGCCTTCCCTTTCTCCTTGACGGAGATGGGAGCCTTATGACTTGTTAAGTTCTTGGCTTCCCTCTTGAAGCCAAGCCCATCCTTAATTGAGGGGTGTCTACCAACAGTGTAGGCATCCCTTGCAAATTTTAGTTTATCAAATTCATTTTTGCTAGTCTTAAGTTGGGCATTAAGACTAGCCACTTCATCATTTAGTTTTGCAATAGAAGTAAGGTGCTCAACACATGCATCAACATCAAAGTCCTTACACCTATTGCAAATCACTACATGTTCTACACAAGAATTAGATTTATTTTCTACTTCTAGCTTAGCATTTAAATCGTCATTAATACTTTTTAAACTAGAAATAGTCTCATGGCAAGTAGATAATTCACAAGAAAGCATTTCATTCCTTTTAACTTCTAAAGCAAGAGAATTTTGGACATCTACAAATTTATCATGCTCTTCATACAAAAGATCCTCTTGCTTTTCTAACAATCTTTTCTTGTCATTCAAGGCATCAATTAATTCATTGATTTTATCAATTTTAGTTCTATCTAAACCTTTGAATAAACTTGCATAGTCTATTTCATAATCGCTAGATTCATCATCACTTGAAGAAGCATATGTAGTAGTATTCCTAGTGCATACCTTCTTTTCCTTTGCCATGAGGCAGGTGTGATACTCGTTGGGGAAGAGGGATGATTTGTTGAAGGCCGAGGCAGCAAGTCCTTCGTCGTCGGATGAAGAGCAATCCGAGTCCCACTCTTTGCCAAGGTGTGCCTCGCCCTTCGCTTTCTTGTAAGTCTTCTTCTTTTCCCTCTTCTTTTCTTGATCCTGGTCACTATCATTATCAGGACAGTTAGCAATAAAGTGACCAACCTTACCACACTTGAAGCAGGAGCGCTTCCCCTTTGTCTTGCTCTTGTTAGGATGCTCCTTGCGACCTTTGAGCGCCGTCTTGAAGCGCTTGATGATGAGGGCCATTTCATCTTCATTTAGCCCGGCCGCCTCAACTTACTCCACCTTGCTAGGTAGCGCCTCCCTGCTACTTGTTGCTTTGAGAGCAATGGTTTGAGGCTCGTAGGTTGGGCCATTCAACGCCTCATCAACGTATCTCGCCTCCTTGATCATCATCCGCCCGCTTACAAACTTTCCGAGTATTTCCTCGAGCGTCATCTTGATGTACCTGGGATTCTCACGAATAGAGTTTACAAGATGAGGATCAAGGACAGTGAAGGACCTTAGCATAAGTCGGACGACGTCGTGGTCCGTCCATCTCGTGCTTCTATAGCTTCTTATCTTGTTGACCAGGGTCTTGAGCCTATTGTATGTTTGAGTTGGCTCCTCTCCCCTGATCATCGCGAACCTTCCTAGTTCGCCTTCCACCAACTCCATTTTGGTGAGCATGGTGGCGTCATTCCCCTCATGCGAGATCTTGAGGGTGTCCCAAATCTGCTTGGCGTTGTCCAAGCCGCTCACCTTATTGTATTCTTCCCTGCACAAGGATGCTCAAAGAACAGTAGTAGCTTGTGCATTTTTATGGATTTGTTCATTGATAAACATGGAGTTATCCGAACTATCAAATTGCATTCCATTTTCTACTATCTCCCATATACTTGGATGAAGAGAGAACAGGTGGCTACGCATTTTGTGACTCCAAAATCCGTAGTCCTCTCCATCAAAGTGTGGAGGTTTACCAAGTGGAATGGAAAGAAAATGAGTATTGGAATTATGCGGAATACGAGAATAATCAAAAGAAAAGTTCGAGTTAACCGTTTTCTTTTTCTCCTCGTATTCGTCATCCTTTTGAGAAGAGGAAGATTCGTCGCTGTCGTAGTAGACAAACTTCCTGATGTGCCTCTTCTTCTTTCCATCCTTCTTCTTTTGACTCGAGCCGGAGTCATTGACTTTGTCGTCCCTTGGCTCGTTGAAGATGGATTCCTTCTCATTGTCGTTGACCACCATCCCCTTTCCCTTAGGATCCATCTCTTTGGGCGATTAGTCCCTTGCTTGAAGAGAACGACTCTGATACCAATTGAGAGCACCTAGAGGGGAGGGTGAATAGGTGATCCTGTAAAAACTTGAAACTTAAAGCCACAAACTTGATTAGGTGTTAGAGCAATAAGGCCAAGTGAAACACAATAACCACCAAGAGATCAACACAGAGAGGCACAGTGGTTTATCCCGTGGTTTGGCCAAGTCCAACACTTGCCTACTCCATGTTGTGGCGTCCCAACGGACGAGGGTTGCACTCAACCCCTTTCAAGCGGTCCAAAGACCCACTTGAATACCACAGTGTTTCTCTTCCTTTCACTATATCCCGTTTGCGAGGAATCTCCACAACTTGGAGTCTCTCGCCCTTACAATTTGATAATCACAAATAAGCACGGAAGTAAGGATGGGATGAGCAACACACACAAGACACAAAATCAGAGCACAAACACGCACACAAGTCACAACTTGAGCTCGCAACACAACTCGAAGAGTTCTCTACTCAAATGGAGCTCTAGTTGCTATCCCAAAGAATCAAAAGCGCGGAAATGGAGTCTTGGTGCTTAGGAATGCTCAAAGAATGCTTGGTGTACTCCTCCATGCGCCTAGGGGTCCCTTTTATAGCCCCAAGGCAGCTAGGAGCCGTTGAGAGCAATCCGGGAAGGCTATCCTTGCCTTCTGTCGGGTGGTGTACCGGACACTGTCCGGTGCTGATTCCTTTCCTATTCTGGCGTAGCTGACCGTTGAAGATTTGGAGCCGTTGGCGCACCGGACACTGTTCGGTGCACACCGGACAGTCCGGTGCCCCCTTCTGACCGTTGGCTTGGCCACGCGTCACGCGCGGATTGCGTGGCCGACCGTTGGCTTGGCCGACCGTTGGCTCATCGGACAGTCCGGTGCACCACCGGACAGTCCGGTGAATTTTAGCCATACGCCGTCGTTCAGTTCCCGAGAGCAGCCTTTTCACGAGAGCCAGCCTGGCGCACCGGACACTGTCCGGTGCACCACCGGACATTCCGGTGCACCCAAACTGAGCACAGTCTTGACTGCTCGAGCCAAGTCTTTTCCATTTGTCTTTTTCTCTGATTCTAGCACTTAGACAAATATGTTAGTACACAAAAACCAATGTACTAAGTCTAGAATCATACCTTTGTATTGATTTGCACTTTGTCCACCATTTGGCATAGATTAACACATAACCATTTGTGTTGGACACTTAATCACCAAAATACTTAGAAATGGCCCAAGGGCACATTTCCCTTTCATCTATAATGCATGAATTCAAATCTGGACTTTTGGATTTTCTATTATCCTTCTTCACTACATAAACTTGCTTGACCATTCGATTCTTATTTTGAGCTTTAGACCGATTCTTAGAAATAAAACGATCTTTGTCATATGATCGTTTCTCAAAATCAGAATTGGAATGAGCTGAATATTCTATGTTATGTGGTCTAAAATGTGAAGAGGAATAAGCATTTGAATCATACCAGCACCAAGATGGATAAGGATGAAAGTACAAAGTAGCTGAACCGTATTGCATTGGTATTGGTGGCCCAAAAGGAGGATATGTTGCTAATGCATGAAACTCTTCTCCTCGCCAATCCTAATCTCTAGATTTACGCTTCGGAGGTGATTTTGATGGCATCAAAGGTGCTCTAGATGACTTAGCATTGCCAGTGTGATCAACATCCTTTGCCTTGATTTGCTTGTGATATTTAGCTAGAAGTTGCTCAAAAGTAACCTTCGGTTTTACCCTTTTGTTTATCACGACCTTCACCTGCAAACATTAACATTTGGGCATACCTGGTGCACCATGCCCCCTGGTGCCTCCGGACTTATCAGCCTTTCTTCTGTCCGGAGCCTTCTGAGTAACCACCCCACGTGATAGATTTGGCACGCGAGGGTCACCAAAGATAATATTTTTTTTCCTTTGGCTTTATCGGCTGAATATGTCCAAACCAAGACTTTCTTGTCTACCAGTCCTAATGTGTGGACAGGGACATGTTTCCTATCAATCTTCATTTCTTGAAATTTCAATCGGCCTTCATCTACAGCCGATTGTATTTGTCGACGGAAGATATTACAATCATTGGTGTTACGAAGAAAGGAACCATGCCATTTACAATATACACACTTCTTCAATTCCTCTATGTGCGACAATTTAATGTTGCCATTCTTAATGTTGGGGACTTGTTCTCAAATGCTATGAGTTAAGAACAAGGCAACACAAAAATATTAAAGGTTAATATCCTTCGTCCTTCGAAGCATTATTTCCCTTAGGATATAATGATTTTCATTCGAAGGTCATGAAGGACATACCTTCATTGCAGTTTATGTTAATGAGAGAAGAAGCATATGAAATATAAGAAACAACATAAATAATCATATAACATTATTAATATATCTTTATTTTATTATTATGGATAAACAGAAATAATATTGAATTACATTTGTACCTTCGGCTTGACAGAAGACCAAAGTCCGAGCGTGACACACGAGTGATTACAAGTCAGCGTGAACAGTACGGGGTACTGTTCATCTATTTATAGGCACAGGGCGCAGCCTGTGTAAAATTACATGCATGCCCTTTATGTTTACTATTGACTTAAGGACAATCCAACGAGGACTAGACAACCTTTTCCCCTTTAAGTCGGTTCCTTTTTCTGTCGCTGAGACAAAGCTCCCTTGCGCGTAGCTTCGGAGCTGCATCAACCTTCATCTCGACCATGCTTTTCATGTTGTGTACAATTTTATTCCGAGTCTGAAGGTTCCTGTACATATATTACACTTGGAAAACATTGTTAAATCATGTTTTTGAGGACCTACGGAAGACGAAGGCCCCCAACAGTAGCCCCTCGCAGTATTAATTTGTTATAACAACGAATTCAAACTGCGACATGAACAAAGGCCTTCAACCGAAGGTCCGGAAGAACACCTTCCTTTGCTAGAATAGCAATAGTCAATGACAGATAGGGTCCACCAGGTTGCAAAGCACTAGGCGTATAAATATGAACCCACACCGGCAACATTTGATACGCCATTTCTAGCATTTGTGTTATTTTCTCAAACTTTTTAGCTCTTGCTCACTAGCTCTCGCCTGGTTTTCAAGCTTTTCGAGCTTCGGTTTAAGGACGTGTTTTCACCATGTCTGGGGAAAATGACTGAGGAAAAGAAAATGACTGTGGAGACGAAGTTGACTGTGGAGACGAAGTTGACTGAGGTGACAAAGTTAACTGAAGAAAGGAAAGTTGCAGATCCTTTTATTGCTGGGTTTATTGAGTCTATGTCAAAAACAAACACAGAGAAGATTACTAAAGAGATACTGGAAGGTTTGTCTGAAGATACTGATGACAGTGATAGTTATGATGTGGAAAGTGGAGACAAAGATTCTGAAGATCGGCCCTGGCGGCCAAGCCATATTGTCTTCGGAAAATCAACTATTAAACAAAGTCATCTTGACAACATGAGAGGAAGGTACTTTCGTGACATGTCTATCGTGAGAGTTGGTGGAGACAACATCTCCCCTGCCCCTGAGGAAAATGAAGTTGTTATCTACCGAAGCTTTTTTAAGGCTAGTCTTCGGTTCCCTTTGAGTAAGTTTGTGGTTGAATTGCTAAAGATATACCAGATCTTCCTTCATCAGATCACCCCCGAAGCTATAATAAGGATGGGGATTTTTGTCTGGGCTGTAAGGAGGCAGGGGCTAGAGTCAAGCGCGAAGTGCTTCTGTAGTATGCACGAGCTTTTATATGAGACGAAGGCTACTGGTAAAGAACAGTACCACAACAACTTCGGTTGCTATGGATTTATTGCTCGCCCCAATGCAAAGTACCGACATTCCGAAAAAGATGGACTGGGTCGTGGATGGGAGAGTGGTTTTATGTTAAAAATGATTTAAAGGCAAGGGAAGACATCAAAGAAATCATTGAGCGACCCATCTAGTCTCGCTTCGGCCTCCGAAGGCCGAAGGTGGAAATTGATGGCAATGTCGAAGCATGCCAGAGGGCTTTCAACACTATGTGTGCCTTCATTGGCACAAGGGATTTAATTCAAGAGCATATATCCTTCAGGGTATGGCCACTTGTGGAGAGCTGGGAAATGCCAAAGGAGACCACCGCCGACTCTAGTGAAGGTGGTCTGGTCCGACTGAAGTATACCTTCAGATTTAGGGAGAAGTTTGATGAGCCAAACGATGGCTGGCTGAAGTGTATTGAAGCTACCAGTGATGAGCTACTTGGAGCATACTCCAAGGCCGAAGATAATGCTCTGTCCGCAGCCTTTGGAGGTCGGGGCAAGAAAATATTAAATAGGGTATTTGATGCTATTGGCTTCGTATACCCTGATTACCGCTACCCGCTGCGAGGGCAAGAGAAAAAGAGGAAGATTGTCGCTTCGGTCACCCCAGCTGAGCCGAAGAGCAAAAAGGTGAAGGTTCTGACCCACCGGTCGCGTTATATTGAACCGTCTGTAGTACCTGAATTTGGCGTAGGGTCCTCTTCAGCTGTCGAAGCAAAACAAACTGTTCCGATCATGCAGAGCGCTGAAGAGCCAACTGTAGTGCCGAAGGTGCCTACAGTCGAGCCAACCTTATCTAAAGATGATAAAGCCGAAGAGCCACATCGGAAGAAACAATGAAAATGCCAGAAATTTTGAGCCCTTCAACGGAGGCAAAACTGCCAAAGGCAGAAAAAGCTTCTGTCGCGACTCCTAAGAGGAGAAGAGTGGCCAACGTGCTGGATGTTGTGCTGGAGACTATGAAAGCTTTGAGCCCCGCTCCTTCAAAGAAAATTGCCAAAGCACAAACTGAAGCCGTAACTGGGCAGGCTGAAGTCAAAACTGGGCAAGCCTAAGCCACAACTAGGCAAGCCAAAGCCAAAACTGGGCAAGTCGAAGCCAAGACTGGGCAAGCCGAAGCCAAGACTGGGCCCTTAATGCCCAGTGAGACGAAGGCTGTCACGTCTGAAGTCCAAGCTGATCAACAAACTTCAGATACCATTCTGACAGCAAGGCAAGATATGGCAGAAAGGGCAAAATCTCCTAACTCCGAAGCGCAGGCCGAAGCTGCTGATTACATTTATCGACATGCTTCGGGGAAGAAATTGTCCGAAGATGAAATCGCAGAAGCAAGGCATTATGCTGAAAAACTGAAATATCCGAAAGGAGCCTTAGTATAACGGAAGTAATGAAGATGATTTCATGTACTGTCTCCCGGACAATAAAGAAATATCTGTTTGCCGGAAGATAGCTAAGAATATGGGATTCCCGAAGCTGGAAAATGGCCTTTCAATTTTGTCGAAGGATGATCTGGCCGACTGCCTAGCATACAACAGCATAAAGGTATAAAAGTTGACTTTTAAGTTGGAAACCAATGTATTTTATTGTCATACTCAATTCTTTCTTCTCATTTTTTACAGGGCTTAATTCTTAGCAGTGCCCTGAGGGCACAGAAGAATATTGAAGACGAAGGCTATACAATGGCCCTGAATAACCTTCGTTCAGAGGTGATTGAATTGAGGAACGAAGGTTTGGAAAAATACAAAATCTTAATTTCCTTGGTGAACAAAGTAAAATAAGACGAAGCTAATTTCAACGCTTAGGCCGAAGTTCAGAAAACTGAAATTGAAGACCTTCGGAGACAACAGGCCGAAGCTAAGGAAAAGTGCATAGTCGCACAAACTAATCAAGAAATCAGCGAATATTGGAAAATTATCTAGAGAATAATATTGAAGAACTTCACACATCCAAGGAAAGGTGCTTTGAGAAATCCTTGGATTGCGTGAAGAAAATAAAAGCTAGCTTCGCCAAAGTGGGTGCCTACTCTGCTGAAGAAAACTTCATACGAGGCGACCCCGAAGGCGTTATTGAATGGATAAGTGGAGAAGCCGAAACCTTCAAAGAAATTTTGAGTGATCGCGGGGATGTTTGCGCATTTTCCGGTGCGCGGGGAATTTCAGCCATCTTGGAGAAGGCTGGATGTGATCACATTAAAGCCATGGCCCAGGCCGAAGCTGTCTTCTCCGTAGATGATACGAAGGATCCTTCAGCCGAGGCAACCTTGATGGGTGGAAAAATTTACAATGATGTCTGGGTGAATGGTGGCCGAGAGATGGCCCATGAGATTATAAAAAGAGTGAAAAAGATACCCACGACGCCAGAGCAGAAGCAAAGAGAGCTGAAGAAGCTGCAGAACGCGATAGGCGTATAGGTATTATTTTTTTGGTTTTTAGCTTCGGTACTTGCGTTATGGCTTCGAGCTAATCAATTTTTCCTATTTCAGCTGAACTATCTTCGCCACCGGAACCGTACGATCCCCTAGCTGATCCAAAAATGAAGTGTTGGACATCATAACATGGCTGAATCCATTGTCGACGAAGTCGTTAACAAATTACTGAACAAAGTTGCAGAGAAAGTTCTTAAAGAGGAATAGATTGTGTTGTAATAATAGCTGGAATGTATGGAACAATTTAAATAAGACTAAGCTCATATTGTAACAAAAGTATGTGACACTTGATGTATGTAACATTTTGAAATGGTCGATGTATGAGACACTAGAGTGGACATTATGCTTCTATTGTGACAAGACTGTAATATTTGATGTGTGTAACTTTGAATCGAATATGTAAATTATTGTAATTCATTTCTTTGCGATGCATGAAACTTACATACATTCTGTTTTTGAGCCTTCGGCGAAAAAACACCTTCCCTTCTTTTCATGCTTCGTAAAAAAAAGATCCATGCTTCGTAAAGAAAGATATCCATGCTTCGCAAAGAGAGATCCCTTCTTGTGACAAGGCTGATAAAACTGTATTGCCCGAAGCTTACTTCGTGCCTTAGCACCTTTTCATTTTGATGAAGCATTTGCCAAAGATCAGCTCCGTATTCAATTCTCGTGCCATTGATGCAACATGATGTATGATGTGATGTTATGCAAAATGATGTGATGATATGATGCAAAATGATGAGGATGCCGAAGATACACACCCACACGCCCACACTGGAACACACAAGCTCTGCATCCCCTTAGGAACGATTTTTGAGCTTCTTCACCTTCTATTTCGGTGATATAAGTTTTGCATCCCCTTAGGAACGTCTTTTGAACTTCTTCGCCTTCTATTTTGGTGGTATAAGTCATGCATCCCCTTAGGAACGACTTTTGAACTTCTTCGCCTTATATTTCAGTGGTATTTGGCTCTACATTCCCTTTGAAACGACTTTCGAGCAGAAAACTTACGTTGTGCTCCCTTAGGAACAGCTTTTTGTAGCTTCGTCAAATTTGGCTCTGCATTCCCTTGGGAACGACTTTTGAGCACGAAACTTACGCTGCGCTCCCTTGGGAACGACTTTTGTAGCTTCGTTTATGTTAACTGCATTCCCTTAGGAACGACTTTTGAGCTTCATAAATCTGTGAAGAAGATATATTTCATTCTGATAGAATCAAAATCATTACAAGAACTTAAAACTAAATTTTCATTGCTTGTTCCTTATTCAAAAAGTAAAAAAGCCTAGAAGGTAAAAGTATTTCAGAAGCAAGATATCGCTGAGTATATGTGTTTTGATTCTGGTACAGTACTATTGACTGTACGAGCTTCGGACTCCTCCCTGAAATCACGTTGTTGTTGGGAATGCTGACGCCCTTCTGGCTGCTGGCTTTGGGAATAGGAAGGTTGCAGTGGTGGTGGCA
This sequence comes from Zea mays, assembly GCF_902167145.1. NCBI lineage: Eukaryota > Viridiplantae > Streptophyta > Magnoliopsida > Poales > Poaceae > Zea > Zea mays. Next base: position 89,287,720 of record NC_050102.1, on the reverse strand, counting down.
GTGGGAGCTGAGGCCAAAAGCATGTGAATGGCTTGCCGAAGCAACAGAAGTTGCAGGTTGGTTGCCCACATATTCTGGTATGTAAGGAGAGTGGCACAAAGCAGTGTGTAAAACCTACTTCGGCTGATTCTGCCGAGCTTCTGCTTCGGCAATCTCCTTTTGCTTCAGAATAGTGATTTGGCACGTTCTTGTAGTGTGGCCCTTGTCCTCACCACAGAATAAGCAATAGATTTTCCTGGGCTGATCCCTATATCTTCCTCCGAAGCCCCTGCCGCCTCTGCCCCTTGGAGCTGGTGGCCTGAAGGAGCTTTGCTGCTGTCCCGAAGACTGTGAGGTGTGCTGTGGCCTCTGAAGCTGACTTCCTTTATCATCATTCTGACTGGAGCTATGGATTGATCTGACATGCCTAGGGTGGATTCTCCCTCCGAAGCCCCTAGTAATCTCAAAAAATTCGTAAGCTTCCTCCCTTCTTTGTCGGAAATCATTATCAGCCCGGATGTACTCGTCCATTTTCTGAAGCAGCTTCTCCAGGGTCAGGGAGATTTCCTGGCGAAGTACTGGGTCGTAGGTCCTGGCCGAAGACCCTTGATCATGGCCTCAATGAAGATTTCATTGGGCACTATGGGCACTTGTGCTCTCAGTCGCAAGAACCTTCGGACATACGCTTGAAGGTATCCCTCATGGTCTTGTGTGCACTGGAACAAGGCCTGAGCTGTGACTGGCTTCATTTGAAAACCTTGAAAACTGGTAACCAGCATGTCCTTGCTTTTGACATGACGTGATTGTCCCTGGCCAAAGAGAAGAGTACCATGTCTGGGCCACGTTTCGGACTGCCATGATGAAGGACTTCGCCATGACAGCTATGTTGCCTTCATATGAGGATATTGTTGCCTCATAGTTCATCAAGAATTGCTTTGGGTCTGAGTGCCCATCGTACATGGGTAGCTGAGGTGGCTTGTAGGATTGTGGCCATGGGATAGCCTGCAATTCTGCTGCCAGGGGAGAAGCATCATTGAAAGTAAAGGTACCATGATTAAAATCATCATACCATTCATCTTCGTTGAATGAGCCCTCTTGACGAAGCTCCCGGTGTTGGGGCCTTCGGTCGTGATCATCTTGAGTAAGATGATGCACTTCCTCAGTAGCTTCGTCGATCTTCTTCTGAAGGTCGGCCAGCCGAGCCATCTTCTTCTTTTTCCTTTGCACCTGCTGATGAATGATTTCTAGGTCCCTGATCTCCTGGTCCAACTCCTCCTCCTGAAGTGTTGGACTGGTGGTGAAAGGGAAATAGGGTTACACATTTTTCTAAATGATTTTGGTGATTGAATTGCTCAACACAAATAATTGGACTAACTAGTTTGCTCTAGATTATAAGTTTTACAGGTGCCAAAGGTTCAACACAAATCAATAAAAAGTCAAAGAAAGGGTTCAAATAAAAAGAGCAAAAGACAACCCAAAGGCAGCCCTGGTCTGGCGCACCGGACTGTCCAGTGTGCCACCAGACAGCCACCGGACAGTGTCTGGTGCACCAGGGAGTTCCACTCCAAACTTGCCACCTTCGAGAATTCGGGGAGGCCGCTTCGCTATAATTCACCGGACTGTCCGGTGTAGCACCGAACTTTTCGGTGTGCCAAGCGGAGCAACGGCTCCAAGCGCCAATGGTCGTCTGCAACGCTACAGTGAGACGCTAAAGTGCACACCTGCGTGCGCAGAAGTCAGAACAAGCGCCAGAAGGCGCACTAGACAGTGAACAGTGACTGTCCGGTGGCCCCATTGTCAGAAGCTCCAACGGTCGGCACCCAACGACCTAGTGACGTGGCTGGCGCACCAGACAGTGTCCGGTGGCACACCAGACTGTCCGGTGCGCCATACGACAGAAGCCCTCACCAACGGTCATTTTGGTGGTTGGGGCTATAAATACCCCCAACCACCACACTTCAATGCATCCAAGTTTTCAGCCATCAAACCTCATACAAGAGCTCTAGACTTCATTCCAAGACACAAACAAAGAGATCAGATCCTCTCCCAAGTCCGGAATCACTCCAAACAAATTAGTGACTAGAGAGAGAGACTTTTGTGTTCTTTTGAGCTCTTGCGCTTGAATCGCTTTTCTTCTTCCTCCATTCTTGTTTCCAACACACTTGTAATCAAAACAAGAGACACCAAGTTGTGGTGGTCCTTGTAGTGGACTAAGTGTCCCATTTGATTGAAGAGAAAGGCTCACTCGGTCTAAGTGACCGTTTGAGAGAGGGAAAGGGTTGAAAGAGACCCAGTCTTTGTGACCACCTCAACGGGGAGTAGGTTTGCAAGAACCAAACCTCGGTAAAACAAATCACCGTGTCATCCGCTCTTATTCGCTTGTGATTTGTTTTCGCCCTCTCTTTCGGACCCGATTATATTTCTAACGGTAACCCCGACTTGTAGTTGTGCTTAAACTTTATAAATTTCAGATTTGCCTATTCACCCCCCCTCTAGGCGACTTTCAATTGGTATCAGAGCCCGGTACTTCATTAGAGCCTAACCACTCGAAGTGATGTCGGGAGCATCCGCCATGAGGGAGATCGGGACCGGCGACAAGTCCGCAAGCTCAGGGAGAACACACTCAAGGGAGTCCGCCCACAAGCACAAGGAGGAATCCTCTTCCTCCATCAAGTCCCAATGGAAGGGTGACAAGAAGAAGATGAAGAAGGTGGTCTACTACGAGATCGACTCTTCGTCACCCTCCACCTCCGGCTCGGAATCGGCATCCGCCACTTCTAAGCGCCATGAGCACAAGAAGTATAGCAAGATGCCCCTTCGCTACCCTCGTATTTCAAAACGCACTTCATTACTTTCCGTCCTATTAGGCAAACCACCTATACTTGAAGGTGAAGATTATTCTATGTGGAGTGATAAAATGAGGCATCACCTAACCTCACTCCATAAAAGCATATGGGATATTGTTGAGTATGGAGCGCAGGTACCGAAGAAGGGGGACAAGGATTATGATTCGGAGAAGGTCGAACAAATCCAGCACTTCAACTCCCAAGCCACTACTATACTCCTCGCCTCTCTAAGTCGAGAGGAGTATAATAAGGTGCGAGGGTTGAAGAGTGCAAAGGAGATTTGGGACATGCTCAAGACCGCGCACGAAGGAGATGAAGTGACCAAGATCACCAAGCGGGAAACAATCGAGGGGGAGCTCGATCGATTCATGCTTCACCAAGGAGAGGAGCCACAAGCCATGTACAGCCGGCTCAAAACCTTGGTGAACCAAGTGCGCAACCTTGGGAGCACCAAATGGGATGACCATGAGATGGTCAAGGTTATTCTTAGATCACTCGTATTTCTTAACCCTACTCAAGTTCAATTAATTTGTGGTGATCCTAGATATAGACTAATGTCTCCTGAGGAAGTGATAGGAAAATTTGTGAGCTTTGAATTGATGATCAAAGGCTCAAAGAAATCATCGAGCAAGGCTCCTCCTCCGTACCTGAGGCACAACCCGTCGCATTCAAGGCGATGGAGGAGAAGCAAGAAGACTCTATACCAAGTAGGGTCCCCATCGATGCCTCCAAGCTCGACAATGAGGAGATGGCGCTCATCATCAAGAGCTTCTGCCAAATCCTCAAGCAAAGAGGGGGAAGGACTACAAACCCCGCTCCAAGAAAGTATGCTACAAATGTGGTAAGCCCGGTCATTTTATCGCTAAATGCCCTTTGTCTAGTGATAGTGACAGGGATAACGACAAGAGGGGGAAGAAGAAGGAGAAGAAGAGGTACTACAAGAAGAAGGGCGGCGATGCCCATGTTTGTCGAGAGTGGGACTCGAACGAGAGCTCCACCGACTCCTCCGACGACGAGGACGCCACCAACATCGCCGTCAACAAAGGTCTTCTCTTCCCCAACGTCGGCCACAAGTGCCTCATGACAAAGGACGGCAAGAGTATGGGATTCCCAAAGCTGGAAAATGGCCTTTCAATTTTGTCGAAGGATGATCTGGCCGACTGCCTAGCATACAACAGTATAAAGGTATAAAAGTTGACTTTTAAGTTGGAAACCAATGTATTTTATTGTCATACTCAATTCTTTCTTCTCTTTTTTTACAGGGCTTAATTCTTAGCAATGCCCTGAGGGCACAAAAGAATATTGAAGACGGAGGCTATACAATGGCTCTGAATAACCTTCGTTCAGAGGTGATTGAATTGAGGAACGAAGGTCTGGAAAAATACAAAATCTTAATTTCCTTGGTGAACAAAGTAAAATAAGACGAAGCTAATTTCAAAGCTTAGGCCGAAGTTCAGAAAACTGAAATTGAAGACCTTCGGAGACAACAGGCCGAAGCTAAGGAAAAGTGCGTAATCGCACAAACTAATCAAGAAATCAGCGAATATTGGAAAATTATCTAGAGAAAATGTTGAAAAACTTCACACATCCAAGGAAAGGTGCTTTGAGAAATCCTTGGATTGCGTGAAGAAAATAAAAAGCTAGCTTCGCCAAAGTGGGTGCCTACTCTGCTGAAGAAAACTTCATACGAGGCGACCCCGAAGGCGTTGTTGAATGGATAAGTGGAGAAGCCGAAACCTTCGAAGAAATTTTGAGTGATCGCGGGGATGTTTGCGCGTTTTCCGGTGCGCAGGGAATTTCAGCCATCTTGGAGAAGGCTGGATGTGATCACATTAAAGCCATGGCCCAGGCCGAAGCTGCCTTCTCCGTAGATGATACGAAGGATCCTTCAGCCGAGGCAACCTTGATGGGTGGAAAATTTTACAATGATGTCTGGGTGAATGGTGGCCGAGAGATGGCCCATGAGATTATAAAAAAGAGTGAAAAAGATACCCACGACGCCAGAGCAGAAGCAAAGCGAGCTAAAGAAGCTGCAGAACGTGATAGGCGTATAGGTATTATTTTTTTTGGTTTTTAGCTTCGGTATTTGCGTTATGGCTTCGAGCTAATCAATTTTTCCTATTTCAGCTGAACTATCTCTGCCGCTGGAACCGTACGATCCCCTAGCTGATCCAAAAATGAAGGAAGTGCTGGACATCATAAACATGGCTGAATCCATTATCGACGAAGTCGTTAACAAATTACTGAACAAAGTTGCAGAGAAAGTTCTTAAAGAGGAATAGATTGTGTTGTAATAATAGCTGGAATGTATGGAACAATTTAAATAAGACTAAGCTCCTATTGTAACAAAAGTATGTGACACTTGATGTATGTAACATTTTGAAATGGTCGATGTATGAGACACTAGAATGGACATTATGCTTCTATTGTAACAAGACTACAAACCCCGCTCCAAGAAAGTATGCTACAAATGTGGTAAGCCCGGTCATTTTATCGCTAAATGCCCTTTGTCTAGTGATAGTGACAGGGATAACGACAAGAGGGGGAAGAAGAAGGAGAAGAAGAGGTACTACAAGAAGAAGGGCAGCGATGTCCATGTTTGTCGGGAGTGGGACTCGAACGAGAGCTCCACCGATTCCTCTGACGACGAGGACGCCACCAACATCGCCGTCAACAAAGGTCTTCTCTTCCCCAACGTCGGCCACAAGTGCCTCATGACAAAGGACGACAAGAAGAAGAAGGTAAAATCAAGATCCTCCACTAAGTATGCAACTTCTAGTGATGAGGATAATTCTAGTGATGATGAGGACAACTTGCTTACTCTTTTTGCCAATCTTAACATGCAACAAAAGGAAAAATTAAATGAATTGATTAGTGCTATTCATGAGAAGGATGAACTCTTGGATAGCCAAGAGGATTTCCTTATTAAGGAAAACAAAAAGCATGTTAAGACTAAAAATGCTTATGCTCAGGAGGTAGAGAAAAATGAAAAATTAACTAGTGAGCTTAGCACTTGCCATGACACTATTTTCAACCTTAGATTTGAAAATGATAAATTAATTGCTAAGTTTGAGAAATTAAATGTTAGTGATGATTCTCTTGTCAACCTTAGAAATGATAATGCTAATTTGATTGCTAAGATTGACAAATTGAATGCATCCCTCTCTAGCCTTAAAATTGAGAATGAAAAAATAATTGCTAAGGCTAAAGATTTAAATGCTTGCAATGTTTCTATTTCCAATCTTAGAGATGAGAATGCTATTTTACATGCTAAGATTGTTGAATTAAATACTTGCAAACCCTCTATATCTACCGTTGAGCATGTTGCTATTTGCACTAGATGTATAGACATTAATGTTGATGCTATTCATGATCACCTAGTTTTAATTAAACAACAAAATGATCACATAGCTCAACTTAGTGCTAAGATTAATGAGCATGACTTAGAAAATGAGAAATTTAAATTTGCTAGAAGCATGCTCTATAGTGGGAGACGCCCTGGCATTAAGGATGGCATTGGCTTCCAACAGGGAGACAATGTCAAGCTTAATGCCCCTAAAAAATTGTCCAACTTTGTTAAGGGCAAGGCTCCCATGGTTCAGGATAACGAGGGTTACATTTTATACCCTGCCGGTTATCCCGAACACAAAATTAAGAGAATTCACTCTAGGAAGTCTCACTCTGGCTCTCATCATGCTTTTATGTATAAGAGTGAGGCATCTAGTTCTAGGCAATCAACCCGTGCTAAATTGCCTAAGAAGAAAACTCCTATTGCATCAAATGAACCTAACATTTCATTTAAGACTTTTGATGCATCATATGTTTTAACTAATAAATCTGGCAAAGTAGTTGCCAAATATGTTGGGGCCAAACACAAGGGCTCAAAGACTTGTGTTTGGGTACCCAAGGTGCTTGTTTCTAATGTCAAAGGACCCAAGACCGTTTGGGTACCTAAAAACAAGGCCTAAACTTGTTTTGTAGGTTTATGCATCCGGGGGCTCAAGTTGGATCATTGATAGTGGGTGCACAAACCACATGACAGGGGAGAAAAGGATGTTCTCCTCCTACGAGAAAAACCATGATCCCCAAAGACTATCACATTCGGGGATGGAAATCAAGGTTTGGTCAAAGGACTTGATAAAATAACTATATCTCCTGACCACTCTATTTCAAATGTTTTTCTTGTAGATTCTTTAGATTACAACTTGCTTTCCGTTTCTCAATTATGTAAAATGGGCTACAACTGTCTTTTTACGGATATAGGTGTTACTGTCTTTAGGAGAAGTGATGGAATAACATTTAAGGGAGTGTTAGAGGGTCAGCTATACTTAGTAGATTTTAACAGAGCTGAACTCGACACTTGCTTAATTGCTAAGACTAACATGGGTTGGCTCTGGCACCGCCGACTAGCCCATGTTGGGATGAAGAATCTTCATAAGCTTCTAAAGGGAGAGCACATTTTGGGACTAACCAATGTTCATTTTGAGAAAGACAGGGTTTGTAGTGCATGTCAAGCAGGGAAGCAAGTTGGTGTTCATCATCCACACAAGAACATCATGACGACCGACAGGTCGCTTGAACTACTCCACATGGATCTATTCGGCCTGATCGCTTACATAAGCATCGGCGGGAGTAAGTATTGCCTTGTAATTGTGGATGATTATTCTCGCTTCACTTGGGTGTTCTTTTTGCAGGATAAATCTCAAACCCAAGAGACCTTAAAGGGATTCTTGAGACGGGCTCAAAATGAGTTCGGCTTAAGGATCAAAAAGATTAGAAGCGACAACGGGACGGAGTTCAAGAACTCACAAATAGAAGGCTTCCTTGAGGATGAGGGCATCAAGCATGAGTTCTCTTCTCCCTACACGCCACAACAAAATGGTGTAGTGGAGAGGAAGAATAGAACTCTACTTGACATGGCGAGGACCATGCTTGATGAATACAAGACTTTGGACCGGTTTTGGGCGGAAGCAATCAACACCGCTTGCTACGCCATCAACCGTCTCTACCTTCACTGAATCCTCAAGAAGACATCATATGAACTCCTCACCGGTAAAAAGCCCAATGTTTCATATTTTAGAGTCTTTGGTAGTAAATGCTTTATTCTTGTTAAAAGAGGTAGAAAATCTAAATTTGCTCCTAAGGCTGTAGAAGGCTTTTTACTAGGATATGATTCAAACACAAGGGCATATAGAGTCTTTAACAAGTCCACTGGACTAGTTGAAGTTTCTTGTGACATTGTGTTTGATGAGACTAACGGCTCTCAAGTAGAGCAAGTTGATCTTGATGAGCTAGATGATGAAGAGGCTCCATGCGTAGTGCTAAGGAACATGTCCATTGGGGATGTGTGTCCTAAGGAATCTGTTGGGGACTTGTTCTCAAGTGCTATGAGTTAAGAACAAGGCAACATAGAAAATGTTAATCGTTAAGGTCCTTCGTCCTCCGAAGCATTATTTCCCTTAGGATATAATGGTTTACGGACGAAGGTTATGAAGGGCATACCTTCATAAATCCATTAAACAATGACGAAGGATGAAATATAAAGAATATAAAAGACAACATGGACAATTATATATTATTATTAGGCATAAACAGAAATATCGTTGAATTACAAGTGTACCTTCAATCGGAATGAGATGACAGTACAAGCGTGACGCAAAAAGCGAATGCCAAGTCAGCGTGAACAGTACGGGAGTACTGTTCACCTATTTATAGGCACGGGACGCAGCCCGTACAAAATTACATTAATGCCCTTTACACTTGATAATACTCCTATAGTAATCTGTCGAGGTCTAAATAGCCTTTTCATCTTTAAGTCGGTTTCAACTGCTGCTGTCTCGCCGAAGCTTTCCTGCTTACACCTTCGGCGCTTCACCAACCTTCGTATTATTCTGGTATACTGTGATGCCTGACTTGAGTCCGAAGATACCTGTTCACACATTATACTCCAGAAACACTATTAAATCCTGTTTTTGAGGACCTTCGGATGCCGAAGGTCCCCAACAGTAGCCCCTCGCAATATTAATTTGTTCAAAATAATAAATTTAGATTGCGATCTGGACGAAGGCTTTACGCCGAAGGTCCGAAAAAACACCTTTCCTTTGCTAGAATAGCAACATTCACTGACAAGTGGGGTCTTTCTATTTTCAACGCACTTGGCGTATAAATACGGCCATACCGCAAACGCATTTGACACGCTCTCTGGCCAACTGCTTTCGCTCACTCAAATTTTAGCTCTTGTGCACTACGATTTGCTAAGCTTTTAGTTTTGAAGCTTCGGCTTTGAAAATAGTTTTTTAGTGTCTCCGAAGATGTCCGAAGATAAGAAGACTGCTGCTGAGACGAAACTGAGCCTCGACGAAGAGAAAAATTTGGGGTTTCTTATAGCGATGTCAAAGACCAACACAGAAAAAATCACCAAGGAGATTCTGGAAGGTTTGTCTGAGGATACTGGTGACAGTGACAGCTATGATGTGGACAGTGGTGGGGAAGACTCCGAAGATCGTCCCTGGCGACCAAGCCATTCAGTTTATGGTAAATCAACTATCAAAGAAAATCATCTTGTTAATATGAGAGGAAGGTATTTCCGGGATTTGTCCATTGTGAGGGCGGACGAAGGGGAAAAAACTTGCCCACATCCCGAAGAGAATGAAGTTGTAGTGTACCGAAGCTTTTTGAAAGCTGGACTGCGATTTCCCTTGAGCAGCTTCGTTGTGGAGGTGCTGAAAATATTCGAAATCTATCTCCATCAACTTACCCCCGAGGCAATTATAAAGCTGAATACCTTCGTGTGGGCCGTGAGAAGCCAAGGTCTGAAGCCTGATGCAAAAAGCTTCTGTAATATACACGAATTATCATATGAGACAAAACCTTGGGGTAAGGAACAGTATCACAATAATTTTGGTTGCTATAGTTTTGTTTCTCGGTCCGGGTCAAGCTGCCCCGTGCCAACTTTTCGAAAGAGATGGCCCGGCGACTGGATGACAGAATGGTTTTATGTGAAGAATGATCTGACAATACGAGAAGATATCAAAGGTATAATTATGCGCCCTATCTGGCAAAGCTTCGGCCTTCGAAGGCCGAAGGTTGAAATGAATGAAGTTGCCGAAGAATGCCAGAGAGCCTTCGGCGCAGTCTGCTCTTTCATTGGAACGAGAGACTTAGTACAAGAGCATATTGCTTTCAGGGTATGGCCGCTCGCGGAGAAATGGGAAATGCCACAAGAAACCGTAAAAGAGGCCGACGAAGGTGGACTTATCAGGTTGAAGTACACTTTTAAATTTGGAGATAAGTTTGTTGAGCCAGATGATGACTGGTTAAAAAGTATTGAAAATTTAAGTGATGAATTGCTTGGGGCTTATTCGAAGGCCGAAGACACTGCAATGTCAGCAGCCTTCGGAGGCCGAAAAAAGAAGAGGCTGAATCGGGTATTTGATGCAATCGGGTTTGTCTACCCTGACTATTGCTATCCCATTCGAAGGCAGAAGAGAAAAAACACAACCTCTGCAAAAGAAGAAGCTGCAACTGCTCCTAGCGAGCAAGAACCGAAAAGAAAGAAGTTAAAGGTCCTTACACATCGGCCGCGCTATATTGAACCAGCTTCGGTGCCTGAGTTTACCGGAGAAACTTCTTCGGCCACCGAAGCCGAAAAACCAGCCGAGCCAACCATGCTGCCAGAAGTCGCAGAAACGGCCGAAGTGCCAACAAAGATAAAATTGGAACAATCAAAGATTTTGTTATCAGAAACGAAAGAGAAGGCCGAAGCGCCGTCCACAGATAAAATGGAAGAGGTAAAAGAAGCAACTGAGGGATCCAAAACATCAGAAGTTTTGAGTCCTGCAGCAAACATTGAGACAGTAAAAAATCAAAAAGTGCCAACAGTGACTCCAAAAAGAAAGAGAATGGCTAATGTGCTAGATGTACTGGAAACGATCAAATCTTCAAGCACACCTCCGAAGAGGGTTGCTGTCATTTCTGAAACAACAACTGAAATTTCTGGTTCTAAAGCTCCCGGGCAAGAGACTGAAGCCGAAGCTGGGCCCTCAGAGCCTGCAAAGATAAAATCCTTGGAAAGTGAGGTGGAAAAAATAACAAAGCCAACTTTTGTTGAAGAAACCGGTATCATTGCCCCCGAAGCATCCCCCAAAGCTCGTGATTATATTGTTCGTCATGCTTCGGGGAAAAAACTATCAGAAAAAGAAGAGCAAGAGGCCCGGCACTACGCCCAAAAACTGAAATATCCAAAGGGGGCGTTAATATTCAATGGCAGTGGAGAAGAAGACTTCTTGTATTGTCTCCCCGACAGCAAGGAAATTTCTGTCTGCCGGGAGATGAGCAGGAGCTTCGGATTCCCAACTTTAGAAGACGGGCTCTCGGTGCTGTCGAAGAACGATCTGGCCGACAGCCTAGCTTACAATAGCTTAAAGGTGCGACAAATGAAATCCTTGTATTTTTTGTTGAGTCCAAAATTTTTCGTTTGTTTAAACCTATTGACGCACACATATTTCTCTTTGCAGGGCCTGATACTTAGCAATGCCCTTAGGGCACAGAAAGATGCTGAAGACGAAGGGTGTTCTATAGCCCTGAGCAACCTTCGTTCCGAAGTTATTGAACTGAGGAACGAAGGTCTTGAAAAAGATAAAATATTACACTCATTGATAAATAAAATAAAGGAAGACGAAGCTGCTTTTAAAGGTCAAGCTGAAGCTCAGAAGCGGGAAATTGAAGATCTTCGGAAACAACTGGCCAGAGCCAAGGAAGAACGCATACTTGAAGAAACAAAGCGAGAACTCAGCGACCAATGGGCCGATCACCTAGAAATAACTGTTGAAGAGCTTCGTTCGTCCAGAAAGAGATGCTATAACAAATCTATAGAGTGTGTTAAGAAGTTAAAAGCTAGCTTCGCCAGGGTTGGCGCCTTCTCAAGCGAAGAAAACTTTACAAGAGGCAATCCTGAAGGTCCCATCGAGTGGATCGACCACGAAGCTGAGGCCTTCGAAGAAATTTTAAATAGCCGAGGATATATATGTGCCTTCTCTGGTGCCAGAGGGATTGCCACCATCTTAGAGAAGAAGGGCTGCGAACATGTAAAAATTTTAGCACAGTCCGAAGCTGCTTTGTCCTTTGAAGATGCAAGAGATCCTTCGACCGAAGCTAGTATAATTGGTGGAAAATTTTTTACCGATATCTGGGATAATGGTGGCCGAGAAATGGCCGGAGAAATTATTCGAAGAAGTGAAAAGGGCATTCACGATGCTAGAGAAGTAGCTGAGGCTGCTGAAAAGAGCTCAGAGGTCGAAGGTCAATTAGGTATTAACTAATTAGTTTTTATTGTGTTGTAATCTTTAGCCTTTAAAATTTGTTTGCGATTTGTAATAGCAATGTAGCCGTATCCTGTCTTACTTCAGATCCTGCTAAAACGTCTTCGGGCCCTCAGCCGAAAGGAGACGACGAAATTAAAAAGATGGCTGAAGATATTATGGACGAAGTCGTCAATCGGCTCCTGAATGAGGCTGCAGAAGTCGTTTTGAGAGAAGATTAAATATTTTTGTGAAAACTTCTGAAATGTAATATACTGTAACATTTTGTAACCGCAAATGTAATATACCTATTTTTGTTAGTCAATTCTTTACGATGCATGAAACTTTACACGTACCGCTTTTGAGTCTTTGACGAAAAAACACCTTCCCTTCTTTTCATGCTTCGTGAAGAAGAATTTTTCATTGTCACAACAATATCCAATGTTCTGATGAATAATATCCAGGCTTCGTAAAAATATTTTCCGAAGCTACCCTTCCGAAGATCAATGATGTATCTTTTTGTGACTGATTTCTCTCTTTTTTCAAAACGTTCTTCCGTAGATTGATAATGTGTTCACCTCTTGTGCCATGTGCAAAATGATGTATGATGCTTATGCTATGCGAAATGATGCGATGATGTTATGTTATGTGAGATGATGTTTACTCCGAAGATACATACGCATCCCTGCAATAAAACACAATCTTTTATAAGCCTCCCTTAGGAGCTTCTTCGCCTTTTACTTCAGCGGAATCAGCGTTTATTTTTCGCTGTAAGCCTCCCTTAGGAGCTTCTTCGCCTTTTACTTTCAGCGGTATTCGCGTTGACTTTTCGCGCTTCGCCTTTTACTTAGGCGGTATCAGCGTTGACTTTTCGCTGTATGCTCTGCATTCCCTTTGGAACGACTTTGGAGCAGAAAACTTACACTGCGCTCCCTTTGGAACGACTTTTTTTTGTGACTTCGGTAAACTTACTCTGCGTTCCTTAGAACGACTTTTTGTTGCTTCGAAGAATTTTCGATAGTTCGAAGGTCGTCTTTGTCATCACAAGCCTTTGAATTTTAATCAATATATGCCTGTGAAGAAAATATATTTTCCTTGTAGGAATCAACGAAACTAATTACATGAAACCTAAACAATGTCCTTTATTACAGAAAATAAAACGGAATGAAAAAGATTGCTATTAAGGTAGGATATTTGTCAATAGATGTGCTTTGACTCTGGCACAGTGCTATTGACTGTACGAGCTTCGGACTGCTCTCTGAAGTCCCTCTGGTGTGGAGCATACTGGCTCCCTTCTGGCTGCTGGCCTTGTTGCAACGGAGGTGGAGGCGGAGGCTGTTGCCAGGAAGCTTGAGGCTGACTTGCCGAAGCAACAGAAACTGCAGGATGATTGCCCACATATTCTGGGATGTAGGGCGAATGATACGAAGCTGTATGCATGACCTGCTTCGGCTGAGCTTGTTGTGCTGCTGCTTCAGCTATTTCCTTTTGCTTCTGAATAGTAACATGGCACATCCTGGTAGTATGGCCTTTGTTCTCACCGCAGAATAAGCAAAAGATTCTTCTTGGTTGATCGCCAAATCTTCCTCCAAAGCCCCTGGCGCCTCTGCCTCTTGGAGCTGGTGGTCGGAAGGAGCTTTGCTGTTGCCCCGAAGCCTGTGAGGAACATTGTGGCCTTTGCTGTTGGCTTCCTCTATCATCATTTTGTGTAGAATTATGAATTGATCTCACGTGCCTCGGGTAGAACCTCCCTCCGAAGCCCCTGGTCATTTCAGAAAACCTGAAAGCCTCCTCCCTTCTTTGGCAAAAATCATTATCGGCCCGAATGTACTCGTCCATCTTCTGGAGCAGCTTCTCCAAAGTTTGAGGAGGCTTCCGAGCGAAGTACTGAGCTGACGGTCCTGGTCGAAGTCCCTTGATCATGGCCTCAATGACAATTTCATTGGGCACCGTTGGTGCCTGTGCCCTCAAACGCAAGAACCTTCGGACATACGCCTGAAGGTATTCTTCGTGATCTTGGGTGCACTGGAACAGAGCCTGAGCAGTGACCGGCTTCGTCTGAAATCCTTGGAAGCTAGTTAACAACAAATCCTTCAGCTTCTGCCATGAAGTGATCGTTCCTGGTCGAAGGGAGGAATACCAGGTTTGAGCAACACTCCTGACAGCCATAACGAAAGATTTGGCCATGACTGAAGCATTGCCACCATACGAAGATATTGTTGCTTCGTAGCTCATCAAGAACTGCTTTGGGTCTGAGTGGCCATCGAATACGGGAAGCTGGGGCGGCTTGTAGGACGGAGGCCAAGGTGTAGCCTGCAGCTCAACGGACAGAGGAGAAGCATCATCAAAAACGAAATTCCCATGATGGAAATTGTCATACCAGTCATCTTCGTTGGGAAAACCCTCCTGATGATGATCTTGGTGTTGAGGCCTTCGGTGCTGCTCATCCTGAGCAAGATGACGAACTTCTTCAGAGGCTTCGTCTATCTGTCTCTGCAGTTCAGCTAGCCTGGCCATCTTTTCTTTCTTCCTCTGTACTTGTTGATGAAGCATCTCCATATCTCTGATTTCTTGATCTATCTCGTCCTCTGGTGGTGTCGGGCTTACAGCCTTCCTCTTCTGGCTTCGGGCCTCCCGCAGGGAGACTGTCTCCTGATTGTGGTCCAGTGGTTGCAGAGCTGCAGCCCCAGTCGCTGAAGCCTTCTTCGGCGCCATAACGAAGGTTTATGATCGCCGAAGGTGTTCAAAAAACTCAGAGTGGAAGTGAGTTCACCGGAGGTGGGCGCCAATGTTGGGGACTTGTTCTCAAGTGCTATGAGTTAAGAACAAGGCAACATAGAAAATGTTAATCGTTAAGGTCCTTCGTCCTCCGAAGCATTATTTCCCTTAGGATATAATGGTTTACGGACGAAGGTTATGAAGGGCATACCTTCATAAATCCATTAAACAATGACGAAGGATGAAATATAAAGAATATAAAAGACAACATGGACAATTATATATTATTATTAGGCATAAACAGAAATATCGTTGAATTACAAGTGTACCTTCAATCGGAATGAGATGACAGTACAAGCGTGACGCAAAAAGCGAATGCCAAGTCAGCGTGAACAGTACGGGAGTACTGTTCACCTATTTATAGGCACGGGACGCAGCCCGTACAAAATTACATTAATGCCCTTTACACTTGATAATAATCCTATAGTAATCTGTCGAGGTCTAAATAGCCTTTTCATCTTTAAGTCGGTTTCAACTGCTGCTGTCTCGCCGAAGCTTTCCTGCTTACACCTTCGGCGCTTCACCAACCTTCGTATTATTCTGGTCTACTGTGATGCCTGACTTGAGTCCGAAGATACCTGTTCACACATTATACTCCAGAAACACTATTAAATCCTGTTTTGAGGACCTTCGGATGCCGAAGGTCCCCAACAGAATCCGAAGAGTCTCCACAAGCACAAGATCAACCATCTTCCTCCATGCAAGCATCTCCACCAACTCAAGATGAGGATCAAGCTCAAGAGGATGAAAATGAAGATCAAGAAGATGAGCCACCTCAAGAGGAGGGCAATGATCAAGGGGGAGATGCCAATAATCAAGACAAGTAAGATGACGACGGTCCAAGACCACCGCACCCAAGAGTCCGCCAAGCAATACAACTAGATCAACCCATGAACTCCATCCTCGGCGATATTCATAAGGGGGGTAGAAGACGCATTAAGGGATTCGGATTGGGTGTTGGCAATGCAAGAGGAACTCAACAACTTCACAAGGAATGAGGTATGGCATCTTGTTCCACGTCCTAACCAAAATGTTGTAGGAACCAAGTGGGTCTTTCGCAACAAGCAAGATGAGCATGGAGTGGTGACAAGGAACAAAGCCCGACTTGTGGCCAAGGGATATTCACAAGTCGAAGGTTTGGATTTTGGTGAAACCTATGCACCCGTAGCTAGGCTTGAGTCAATTCGTATATTACTTGCCTATGCTACTTACCATGGCTTTAAGCTTTACCAAATGGACGTGAAAAGTGCCTTCCTCAATGGACCAATCAAGGAGGAGGTCTATGTTGAGCAACCTCCCGGCTTTGAAGATAGTGAGTACCCTAACCATGTGTATAAACTCTCTAAGGCGCTTTATGGGCTCAAGCAAGCCCCAAGAGCATGGTATGAATGCCTAAGATTTTCTTATTTCTAATGACTTCAAAGTCGGAAAATCTGATCCTACTCTCTTTACTAAAACAATTGCAAATGATTTGTTTGTATGCCAAATTTATGTTGATGATATCATATTTGGGTCTATGATGGGGGAGTTGAAGTACTTCTTAGGATTTCAAGTCAAGCAACTCCAAGAGGGCACCTTCATCAGCCAAACGAAGTACATTCAAGACATACTCACCAAGTTTGGGATGAAGGATGCCAAGCCCATCAAGACACCCATGGGAACTAATGGGCATCTCGACCTCAACACGTGAGGTAAATCCGTAGATCAAAAGGTATACTGGTCGATGATAGGATCTTTACTCTATTTATGTGCATCTCGACCGGATATAATTCTTTCTGTATGCATGTGTGCAAGATTCCAAGTCGATCCTAAGGAAGTTCACCTTAGGGCCGTAAAACGAATCTTGAGATATTTAGTTTATACTCCTAAGTTTGGTCTTTGGTACCCTATGGGATCCACTTTTGATTTAATTAGATATTCAGATGCTGATTGGGCAGGGTGTAAAATTGATAGAAAGAGCACATTAGGGACTTGCCAGTTCTTGGGAAGATCTCTAGTGTCTTGGGCTTCAAAGAAGCAAAATTTTGTAGCTCTTTCTACCGCCGAAGCCGAGTATATTGTTGCAGGCCATTGTTGCGCGCAATTGCTTTGGATGAGGCAAACCCTTAGGGACTATGGTTACAAATTGACCAAAGTTCCTCTTCTATGTGATAATGAAAGTGCAATCCGCATGGCGGATAATCCCGTTGAGCACAGCCGCACTAAACACATAGCCATTCGGTATCACTTTTTAAGGGATCACCAACAACGGGGGGATATCGAAATTGCATATGTTAGCACCAAAGAACAATTAGCCAATATCTTTACCAAGCTATTAGATGAGAAAACATTTACCAAACTTAGGCATGAGCTAAATGTTGGGGCGAAGGCGAAGACGCCACCCTTCGCTCGATGCCTTCGTCGTAATCGTCGGACCAACGGAGACAAGACAGTGGGCAGGTTCACCCTTCGCCCCATACGTCACCGGATGAAGACCTGTGACGAGGTCGTCCTATCTTGCGACCTCGTCCAGCATGGAGGCCCACGTGTAATCCGGCCCATTGTAACAGGCCCTGCGTGGCCGCTGCGCATTACGGGCCTAATTTGTAAAGGCATCCTTGTAATTACGGTATGTAACCCCGCTTTATGGGAATATTCCGGGGATAACCTAGGTGTCTGAGGGCACATGCGTCCTTGACACAGGACGCTGGGCACTCAGATACCTATAAATACCCCCGCTGCCCATGAGAGGCTAGATTGATAGAGCTTTTGCCATCTCGTGCGAGAACCCTGTTTACGTCAACTCTCACCCCCGTTGGATCACCTTGCACCTGGTAGCAAGTTCCAA
Organism: Zea mays; assembly: GCF_902167145.1. NCBI lineage: Eukaryota > Viridiplantae > Streptophyta > Magnoliopsida > Poales > Poaceae > Zea > Zea mays. The sequence continues at coordinate 89,269,991 of NC_050102.1, read as the reverse complement.
CATTTGGCGCCCACCGTTCGTGCTACGAAAAAACCACCCGCTGATTCTACTGTCTTTTTCATGGCGAAGACTACGCCCATCAAACCAGAGACTGCCCAGAAACGAAGGCCACCAAAGACAGGATGGCACGAGCGCAGCCAGCCGACAACCCCAGAGTTGTCGCGCACACTTATCAGCAACCCCCTCCACCATACATCCACGCCCCCGCCCCACATCCACCGCACCACGCATACCAACACCACCAGGAAGTACAAATCGTACCTCCCCCACAACCACCTCCACACCAGCAACATCAGAACATCCCCCACCCCCACGCCCCAAAACAAGAAGACTTCGCCGATCAGCCGTATCGCGGAGTCATTCATATGATCACTGGGGGGTCCAGCACCGACTTTGACACAAAGCGGCAGAAGCGAGACCACTACCGCAGCATCAACCACGTCGCCATCACCGGCCCAGTCGTGCAGACGAAGTGGTCCCACGTACCGCTAACCTTCGACGCACGAGACGTCGACCTGCGCAGCGCCCCCCACATCGACGCCATGGTTATCAACTGCAGCGTGGCAGGCTAGGACCTGCACAAAGTCCTAGTCGACAATGGCAGTCAAGCAGACATCATTTTCCTCCATGCCTTCGACCGCATGGGCATAAGCCACAGCCTGCTCAAGCCTTCGGACAACCCATTGTATGGTTTCGGCGGCAAGGGCACTTTTCCTGTCGGCAAAATAGAGCTGCCTCTCTCCTTCGGTGTAGCACCCAATGCCCGCAGTGAGCAAATAACCTTTGATATCGTCGATATGGTGTATCCGTATAACGCCATCATGGGCCGGGGCTCTATCAACAAGTTTGAGGCAGCCATTCACGGACTATACCTGTGCATGAAGATACCAGGTCCGTTAGGCGCCATTGCGGTCTACGGAAATCAACAGACTGCACGCAACATAGAGCGGGACTTCGTCCCCGGACAAAGAAACGTGCACTGCCCCACGGCCTAGCGCGAGGTCCCTGCGTCCGTCAGCCCAACCGACAAAGAGCACGACAAGGTACAGCTGCAGAGCAACGACGGGACCAAGACTGTTCCCCTCGACCAGGCCACGCCCAAGTAGACAATCACTATCAGCAAAGACCTCACTTCGCATGAAGAGGAGAAACTCCTCTGCTGCTTGTCCAAGAACAAAGATGTCTTCGCCTGGTCAGCCCTCGACCTGGTCGGGGTCAGCCGATCCATAATTGAGCACAGCTTGGGAATAGACCCTTCGGTGAGACCGAAAAAACAGCGGCTTCGCAAAATGTCCGACGAGAAGACAGAGGCCGCCAAGGAAGAGGTACACCGCCTCCTGGAAGCCAAATTCATCGAGCCGGTGGCTTACCCCACGTGGCTCTCCAACGTTGTGATGGTGCAGAAAAAGAGCGGCAAGTGGCGAATGTGCATCGACTTCACCAGTCTCAACAAGGTCTGCCCAAAGGACAACTTCCCGTTGCCGCGGATCGACAAAATAGTCGATAGCGCGGCCGGATGAGAAGTCATGTCACTCCTCGACTGCTTCTCCGGTTACCACCAGATATACATGAAGGAGGAAGACAAGGCTAGCACCAGCTTTATAACACCCTTCGGCACATATTGCTTCATCAGAATGCCGGAGGGACTCAAGAACGTCGGGTCCACCTTCTCCCGGCTTACCAAAACAGTGCTCGAAGGGCAAGTTGGCAGAAATATATCCACATATGTGGACGACATCATCGTCGCCAGCAAGAGCAAGGAGGACCATCTCGCTGACCTCGCCGAGACATTCGCGAACATGCGAGACGCACGACTTCGCCTGAACCCAGAAAAGTGCGTCTTCGGCGTTCGCCAAGGGAAAATATTGGGCTACCTGGTATCACACTGCGGCATCGAGGCCAACCCAACCAAAATTCAGGCCATCATCAACATGACGCCTCCGCAGTCCGCCAGAGACGTCCAGCGCCTGATGGGCAGGTTGGCCACCCTCAACAGATTCATCTCCAAATCCGCTGAGCGAAGTCTCCCTATCCTCAAAACTCTCCGTGGCGCAAAAGACTTTGCTTGGGGACCAGAGCAGGCAGCGGCCTTCACCTCATTAAAACAGTACCTGTCGGAGTTGGCAGTCCTTACAAGCCCCGACTCTTCGCTACCCCTGTTGCTCTATGTTGCGGCTTCGCCGCATGCGGTCAGCGCGGCACTGGTGCAGGAGCAGACAGTTGAGGGCGTGATCAGGCAGTGCCCAGTTTATTACGTCTCCGAAGTGCTAACACCGTCCAAATGTAACATGACAGAACTGGAGAAGATTGCCTACGCAGTTGTTATGTCTTCGCGCAAATTGCGCCATTATTTTGAAGCATTCAAGGTCCGAGTCACCTCAGACAGGGGACTCGGTGAATTGTTCAGAAACCCGGAGGCATCAGTGAGGATTGCCAAGTGGGCGGCCGAACTCTCCGGCTACCACATCAATTTCGAGCCCAGGACAGCCATCAAGTCACAAGTACTGCAGACTTCGTCGTCGACTGGACTGGGCCAATAACACAGCCGGACCCGTCCGCAGAGAAGGTTTGGACGATCCACTGCGACGGCGCGTGGTGCCATGCGGGGGCAGGCGCCGCTGCAGTCATCACCTCACCCGCCGGGGTCAAGCACAGATACGCAGCACGCCTCAGCTTCGCTCTGGAATCTGACAGATGCACAAATAACATAGCAGAATACGAAGCAGTCATCCTCGGCCTCCGCAAGCTGAGGGCCCTTGGGGTCACCACCTGCATTATTAGAACAGACTCCAAGGTAGTTGCCGGCCAAGTCGAGAAAGACTATGCAGCAAAGGACCCCGCACTTATGCAATACATCGCGGCCATCCGAAGTCTCGAGAGACAATTCAAGGGATTCACCTTGCAGCATGTGGACCGGGCCAAGAATGAAGAGGTCGACGCACTGGCCAAGGCTGCTGCCAGAGGCGAGTCCCTGCCCTCCGACGTGTTCTACCATGTCATCGGCACGCCAGCCGTCCGAGCCCCGAAGGGCTCCAAATAACCAATGACGGCGAGGGCCACCGCATAGTCAACCTTATTATGACCGAAGACTGGCGGGCACCAATAACCCTGTTCCTATAGGGGTACTACCACCCAACCGACATCAACGAGGCCAAGCGCCTCAAACATCGAAGCCGGGACTTCGCACTGATTGAGGGCCAACAATACAAGAAAGGGGTCAGTCAGCCAATGCTTAAATGTGTCACCGAGACCGAAGGCGTCCAAATCCTGTGCGAAGTCCACAGTGGTACTTGCGGCTCTCACGCAGGGCCAAGGGCCCTAGCCGCAAAGGTGATCCGCCAAGGTTTCTACTGGCCCGCAATGATCTGCGCCGCAAATCGGGTTGCAAGGTCCTGCGAAGCCTGCCAGAAGTTTTCTCCTCGATCAGGCAGCCCCTCGCGATTCACAAAATTGATCGCCCACACATGGCCTCTCCAGCGCTGGGGCCTGGACATCGTCGGGCCCCTGCCCACGGCTCAGGGGAACCTTAAGTTCGCCTTCGTCGCTGTCGAATACTTTACCAAATGGATCGAGGCGAGGGCTGTTTCCACAATAACATCAAAGACTGCACAGAAATTCTTTTGGCAAAACATTGTTTGCCGCTTCGGAGTACCGTCCGAACTAACAGTCGACAACGGCAAGCAGTTCAACAGCCAAGACTTCAAGGATTTTTGCTTCTCCATTGGCACCAAGCTTGCCTTCGCCTCAGTATATCACCCGCAGTCCAACAGAGTTGTGGAACGCGCCAATGGAAAAATTTTCACAGCTGTCAAAAAGATGCTCCTCGACGAAAAAAGGGCAAGTGGGCCGATTTGCTACCTGAGGCGGTCTGGGCGCTAAACACGACTGAGTGCAGGGCGACCGGGTTCACCCCTTTCCGCCTTCTATACGGATCGGAGGCCATGACCCCACAAGAAATAAAACATGGGTCCCCACGAACAGTTCCGTCAGCCGTCCCCGACGTGGACGGGCCCACTTCGAAGGATCTCATCGATGGAGACCGAGTCTTCGCCCTACAGGCTCTAAACAAATACCAAGCCCAGACAAAAGCATGGCGCGACCACGCAGTCATCCCGAGGGAATTCAGCGAAGGGGACCTCGTACTCGTCCGAACAGCTCGGACAGAGTCCAGGGGCAAGCTGGAGCCCAAGTGGGAGGGCCCTTTCATTGTCAAGACGAAGGCTTCCCCCAGCGCTTACAGGCTCACAACGCCAAATGGCGAAGACCTGGAGCACTCCTAGAACATCGACAATCTCCGCAAATTTTTTGTTTGACTCATCAGGGCCGATTCGCCCTTGTAATTCGCAAAAACAATTTTATTCTGGCCCGCACTCTTTTCCTCCCGGGGGGTGAGGTTTTTAACGAGGCGGAGTCATGTAATATACAAGTGAAAAATCCCCCGCAAAAACCTACGTCGAAAAAAGACCGCGCCGACGGTCTTCGACATTCGACCAATACAAAGTCACCGCGAGGCCCAGCGCTAGCTACCCTCGCGTGCGACGATTCCGCGCAAAAGTCGCCTAAGGGTGCAGCCGGACTAGCACAACAAGTGCGAAAAATCGTAGTCTTCCGCGAAGACTATCCGTGCGGAAGTCGCCTAAGGGTGCAGCCGGACTAGCACAACAAGTGCGAAAAATCGTAGTCTTCCGCGAAGACTATCCGTGCAGAAGTCGCCTAAGGGTGCAGCCGGACTAGCACAACAAGTGCGAAAAATCGAAAGTCCTTCGCGAAGACTATCCGTGCGGAAGTCGCCTAAGGGTGCAGCCGGACTAGCACAACAAGTGCGAAAAATCGTAGTCTTCCGCGAAGACTATCCGTGCAGAAGTCGCCTAAGGGTGCAGCCGGGCTAGCACAACAAGTGCGAAAAATCGAAGTCTTCCGCGAAGACTATCCGTGCAACAGTTGCCTAAGGGTGCAGCCGAACGAAGCTTAACAAGTGCGAAAACGACTACACCAAACTATCCGCACAAAGACCGACTACATGCGCACTAGACCAACATAACAAATACACCAGACCAAGTACGTAACGCCTTCGCGAACATAGCCGGGTGCGCGAAGGCACACAACCTCATTATACAAGCCATTACACATGTACAAGCGAGGGCATCACACTCTACATCGGCTCAACCTTCGGAATAATTCCCATCTCCCTATAGTTAAATAACATTATCCTAAGCTCCTCACCCACAAAAGACTTCGCAACTCCCCCTCACCTGCACTCACAGCGGCAGGCAAGGATAACAGCTCCTGCCTGCCAGCCCTACTCACATGAAGCCGACCGCCGTCCGCCCCACTCACTCTACGCTTCGCAACCGCCCTTCGCCGCCTACGCCCAGTACTCAGACCAGGCACAACTTCAGCATCCGCAACATGCGGCGAAGCCTCCGCTGCTGCCACATCCAAGGCCGCAAAGTAGTCCAGGTCCTCATCCGACGACTCCTCAGTCCACTCAACCGAGCTCCCAGAGTCACCAAAATCAGAAAACTTAGATGCAGACCCATCTGATTTATTACCATCATCCACGGTCGAAGCCGCCAAAAAATTAGTAGTAGCGGTTGCGTGCGCAGGCCCAAAATCTTGAACCTGCGCAGCAACCAAGATTCAGCAACATATCCAAAATTCCCTAACTACCCACACCCACTAAGCCACCTGCGAAGACCCAGCCGTCGCGGGATCCTCCGCTGTCGGCTCCGCCGCCACCTTCACAGGATCCTCAGCCCTCGGCGCGGCAGTTGGCGACGGGCCTCCGCCGGCCGCAGTGGCTGCAGGGGCATCAGGAACGCCTTTGGCGGTTTCCGGGGCGGCTCTAGGGCGGCCTCGGACACAGCCGCCGCCGGGTTCGGCTCTGGGTCAGGCAGCTCGCTGTTCAAAGCCCCGAAGTCATCCACCCTCTCGCCACACGCCGCCTGAGACACAGCACACAGATTCAGCAAACCCACATATAGCCCACACTCAACAAACAACAAACAAAAGCCAAACATTACCTGACCCCTCGCCGTCTCGGCCCGCTCCCTAACCACCTCCCGACCGTGAGGGCCCCACATCCGGTCGTAGAGGGCTCCCACGGATTCCTTCACCACAGGGTCCTCAACCTTGTAGATATCGCGCTCGAAATCCTCATCAGCTTGGTCGAAGACCTCGTAGTGCCGGCACCCTTCGCGAGAGAGCGCGTTCATCGCCCCCTCGCAGGTGACCAGGGAGGCATAGGACATAAACCCCTCCACGATGGCGGGAAGCGCCAGCAACTCCTCCTGTATCCACTCGAGGCAGCGAAGTCCGGGCTCTCGGTCCGGCACTTCGAAGTCAACGGTCCGTGCGCCCAGCTCATGGTATGAATCCATAAGCTGTTTGCATGTCCGCTCAGCCTCCGAGCGCGTCGAGGCCTCGGCCCTCTCCACACGGGTTTGCAGAGCGCTGAGCCGCTCCTCCAACTGCTCAGCACGCTGCCTGGCAAGACTGCCCTCTGCCCGCGCCAAATTGGCCTCCGCCTGCGCAGACTGCGCCTTCGCGAGGGCCTCATTAGCCTCCTTCCTTTCCTCCGCCAGTTGGCGCCGGAGGTCAGTCCTCTCACCCTCCAGCGGGGCCACCTTATCCGCCAGCTTGCGGCACTTGCTGTCGGCGGCTGACTTTTCCCGGACGGCGTCGGCATGTTGCGTCCGAAGTCTCTCGACTTCGGCAGACACAACTGTCGTCAAGGCCCCCGACGTCGCGCGGTCTGCGAAGTCAGCCGCCTACAGGACACACATAAGACCATAGCCCCAACAAAGCCGGTAAAAAACTGAAGTCCAGCTCAACGTACCTGACTTAGTGCCTCCTTCATCTCCTTCAGCCGGCGGGACACAGCACCCGCCTCGTCCCTGACGGCAGTGAGTGACGGTATCTCGCCGCCGGCACTAAGAGCACTGCCCTTCGCCCTGGGCACTACGGCAGCCGCCGCGGTCGCCACGGCAGGCGGAACAACAACTAGTTGGCCTTCGTCCGACCCTATGACGTATTAACAGATTAAAAAAAAACCTCGAGCCAACGACTTACCAACAAGATAATCTTCCACACTAATGTCGGTGGCGAAGTCGGCGACGCGCTTGCCCGGCGGCGGCAACTCCCGGGCCGCCTTCGCAGCCTCCGGCACCCTGCTGGACACAGGGGCGGCCTTCACAGACTTGGAACCACCGGCGGCAGCCGCCTTCGTAGCCTCCGGCGCCCTGCTGGATGCAGGGACGGCCGCCTTCGCCGCCAGCGGCGGCTGGCTTCCGCCGGGGGCAGCAGCCTTCGTAGCCCCCCGTGGCCTCTTCGGCCTGGCCTCATGAAGCCTGACGACCGCCTGGCGCTTCTGCGAAGCTCCCTGACGATCCTTGTCCATCACTGTCGACACAACAGCAGCAATATTCCGCCCGTAAGGAAACACTTTCCAATCACGAACCATGCGAGATGTAAAAAAGTCTTCACCGGTCGCGCGGGGGATAGGAACATTCTTAGGCCACCAACCCCCAGTAACCCTCAGCATCCGCGCCGAAGACTCCCGGAGCTTGGGCGAAGACATCCTTCCCCCCGGGGCCGCGCATGTCCTCATCAATTCCCTAGCAAAACCATCAGAAACCCCCAGTCCTCCTATAGCAATACCTAGTTTCCTCTTCTTAGAGGACGGGGCGACCGCTGGCGCGGGGTCGTCTCCAGTCTCTACCACCGGTTTCTTCCCGCGACGATCCACATCGTCTTGGCCGGGATAACCGCCATACGGCAGACGGTTCAACTCGAAAACCCTGTTCAAGCGGTCATTAGACCCGCGAATATCCCAACTACGCTGGCCCTCTGTCCTCGGCACGTACCGACCGACGATCCGCACCGCCCCATCCTCCGCCTCACGCACAAAGGCGGCCGGATCGCGGCTATGCAGATCCAGCGCGAAGGCGGGACTTCGCACCAGCTTCCAACCATGGGAAGGCATCTGGCGAGGGCATACTTCGACCAGCGCCTAGCCATGCACCAAAGGCCATACCCCGTACGCCACAAACTCCTCAACCAAATCGCGCCCGCTGCTCAGGCCGGTAGCGCACCGAAGGGCCCCTTCGTCCGCATCCTCCTCCGCCACTTCAAACGGCGGGTATGCCAAGTAATAATGCGAGCACATCTCGGGCACGGGGAGCCCCGGATGGTCTTCGACCGTGCCCTCCGCGACGTAGAACCAAAACTCATGCCAGTTGCCCCACTTGTTGCGGGCGCAAGGAACCAACTCAACTACCTCCATCGAGGTCTTGCCGGTCTTCGGCGTAAATGTACAGGACCCAAACTGGGCAACTTCATTCCCGATCATCCTCTTCTGCCAGTGCAGGCAATAGTACTTCGCGAAGACTTCGACTGATGGTTGTCCGTCGTACGAAGTCGTCGCCCAGACATACTTCGACAGAGCCACCACGGCATTCGGAGTCAGCTGATGGATCTGAACGTTAAATCTGCGCAGGACTTCTCCCACAAATCGGTGCGCGGGCAGGCGAAGACCAGCGGCAAAGAACGCCTCGAACACAACCAATTCGCCTTCCGGCTCGGGGACCTCCTCCGTCCCCGGGACGCGAGCGACTCCGCCACCAAAGTAGCCAAGCTGCTGCATATCTTGCACGCAGACCGAGGACATCCGCGACACAACGAAATCCACCGTATCACCGGCGCGCAACTCCTCCACCGCCACAGTGCTCAGCGTCTCCTCAGACGACGCGTCGGCCGGTGGCGTAGAGGCAGCAGAAGAAGAAGAGGTCGGCATCGCTACGTACCGTCGGCGGCGGCGGGCGGTCTGCTTCACCCGGGCCAGATCTCCGGCGAACAAGAACAAGGAGGGCAGACGAGCAGCAAGAAGGCGGAAAAGGCGGCTAGGGTTTTCACGGAGCGCGGAAAGATAAAGTTCAAAACGCGCCGCCCCCACCCCCTTTTATACACAGGGCGCGGCGCTTCGGGAAACCCGCAGTCCAACAGTACAGTGTCAATCAACGGTCATGTCAAAAACCCCTGCGGAACCACTTCGAGCGAGGGCAGCGTCTCCGCCATCTAGCGACGTCTTCGGCACCAGATGACTTAGTCAAACTGGTCCCTCGGAGGGCAAATGTTGGGGCGAAGGTGAAGACGCCACCCTTCGCTCGATGCCTTCGCCGTAATCGTCGGACCAACGGAGACAAGACAGTGGGCAGGTTCACCCTTCGCCCCATACGTCACTGGACGAAGACCTGTGACGAGGTCGTCCTATCTTGCGACCTCGTCCAGCATGGAGGCCCACGTGTAATCCGGCCCATTGTAACAAGCCCTGCGTGGCCGCTGCGCATTACAGGCCTAATTTGTAAAGGCATCCCTGTAATTATGGTCTGTAACCCCGCTTTATGGGAATATTCCGGGGATAACCTAGGTGTCTGAGGGCACATGCGTCCTTGACACAGGACGCTGGGCACTCAGATACCTATAAATACCCCCGCACAGTGCCCATGAGTGGCTAGATTGACAGAGCTTTTGCCATCTCGTGCGAGAACCCTATTTACGTCAACTCTCACCCCCGTTGGATCACCTTGCACCTGGTAGCAAGTTCCAACACTAAACATTCTTGATTCTAGGAATTTTGATATTTTGCACACATAGCTCATCTCAATACCTTTGATCATCTCTCTTTCATGTGCTATGACTAATGTGTTTTTCAAGTATATTTCATGCTAAGTCATAGATTGAAAGGGAAATTGGAGTCCTCGGCGAAGACAAAGGCTTCCACTCCACTCCATCGAATTATTCATCCTTCGCTGCCACTCCGCACCGCTCTCCAATTTGGTATAATCTTCACTCTTATTTTATTTACCAAAGGGAGAGAAAGTAAAAAGGGCTTATATTTCACTCACAAGTATCCGTTTTTGGCGATTCATGCCAAAGGGGGAGAAAGTATTAGCCCAAAGCAAAAGGACCGCACCACCACCAATTTCAAAAATGTCTTTCAAATTTATATTAAATGAAGGTTTTTCGATTGGTATCTTATTTTTGATAGAATTTTCAAATTAGTATAACCCCTTTCAAAATTAATATCTAAAACCCTCTTGAACACCAAGAGAAGAATTTGATTGAGGGGGAGTTTTGTTTAGTCGAAGGGAAAGCATTTGAAACAGGGGGAGAAAATTTCAAAACGTGAAAATGCTTATCAAAATTTTATTCATTTACCTTTGACTATTTGCAAAAAGACTTTGAAAAGAATTTCCAAAAGAATTTGCAAAAACAAAACAAGTGGTGCAAGCGTGGTCCAAAATGTTAAATATAAAGAAAGCATCCATGCATACCTTATGAAATGTATATTGGTTTAATTCCAAGTAACCTTTGCACTTACATTATGCAAACTAGTTCAATTTTGCACTTATATATTTGCTTTGGTTTGTGTTGGCATCAATCACCAAAAAGGGGGAGATTGAAAGGGAAATAGGGTTACACCTTTTCCTAAATGATTTTGGTGGTTGAATTGCTCAACACAAATAATTGGACTAACTAGTTTGCTCTAGATTATAAGTTTTACAGGTGCCAAAGGTTCAACACAAACCAATAAAAAGTCCAAGAAAGGGTTCAAATAAAAAGAGCAAAAGACAACCCAAAGGCAGCCCTAGTCTGGCGCACCGGACTGTCCGGTGTGCCACCAGACAGTGTCCGGTGCACCAGGGAGTTCCACTCCAAACTTGCCACCTTCGGGAATTCGGGGAGGCCGCTCCGCTATAGTTCAACAGACTGTCCGGTGTGCCAAACGGAGCAACGGTTCCAAGCACCAACGGTCGTCTGCAACGCTACAGTGAAACGCTAAAGTGCGCGCATGCGCGCGCAGAAGTCAGAACAAGCGCCAGAAGGCGCACCGGACAGTGAACAGTGACTGTCCGGTGCACCACTGGACTGTCTGGTGGCCCTATTGTCAGAAGCTCCAACGGTCGGAACCCAACGGCCTGGTGACGTGGCTGACGCACCGGACTGTCCGGTGCGCCATACGACAGAAGCCCTCACCAACGGTCATTTTGGTGGTTGGGGCTATAAATACCCCCAACCACCACACTTCAATGCATCCAAGTTTTCAGCCATCAAACCTCATACAAGAGCTCTAGACTTCATTCCAAGACACAAACAAAGAGATCAAATCCTCTCCCAAGTCCGGAATCACTCCAAACAAATTAGTGACTAGAGAGAGAGACTTTTGTGTTCTTTTGAGCTCTTGCGCTTGAATCGCTTTTCTTCTTCCTCCATTCTTGTTTCCAACACACTTGTAATCAAAACAAGAGACACCAAGTTGTGGTGGTCCTTGTAGTGGACTAAGTGTCCCATTTGATTGAAGAGAAAGGCTCACTCGGTCTAAGTGACCGTTTGAGAGAGGGAAAGGGTTGAAAGAGACCCGGTCTTTGTGACCACCTCAACGGGGAGTAGGTTTGCAAGAATCAAACCTCGGTAAAACAAATCACCGTGTCATCCGCTCTTATTCGCTTGTGATTTGTTTTCGCCCTCTCTTTCGGACCCGATTATATTTCTAACGCTAACCCCGACTTGTAGTTGTGCTTAAACTTTATAAATTTCAGATTTGCCTATTCACCCCCCCCTCTAGGCGACTTTCAGGTGGCCTTCCTCTTTTGGCTTCTGGCCTCTCGGAGAGAGTGTGTGTCTTGGTTTGTGTCCAGTGGCTGCAGTGCAGCCCCTGGCACTGTTATCTTCTTCGGCGGCATGACGAAGGTTGATGCTTTGCCAAAGATTGTGGAAATGGGTTCACCGGAGGTGGGCGCCAATGTTGCGGACTTGTTCTCAAATGCTATGAGTTAAGAACAAGGCAACACAAAAATGTTAAAGGTTAATATCCTTCGTCCTTCAAAGCATTATTTCCCTTAGGATATAATGATTTTCATTCGAAGGTCATGAAGGACATGCCTTCATTGCAGTTTATGTTAATGAGAGAAGAAGCATATGAAATATAAGAAACAACATAAATAATCATATAATATTATTAATATATCTTTATTTTATTATTATGGATAAACAGAAATAATATTGAATTACATTTGTACCTTCGGCTTGACAGAAGGCCAAAGTCCGAGCATGACGCACGAGTGATTACAAGTCAGAGTGAACAATACGGGGTACTGTTCATCTGTTTATAGGCATAGGGCATAGCCTGTGTAAAATTACATTCATGCCCTTTATGTTTACTATTGACTTAAGGACAATCCAACGAGGATTAGATAGCCTTTTCCCCTTTAAGTCGGTTCCTTTTTCTGCCGCTGAGACGAAGCTCCCTTGCGTGTAGCTTCGGAGCTGCCTCAACCTTCATCTCGACCATGCTTTTCATGTTGTGTACAGTTTTATTCCGAGTCCGAAGGTTCCTGTACATATATTACACTTGGAAAACATTGTTAAATCATGTTTTTGAGGACCTTCGGAAGACGAAGGACCCCAACACTTAAGTAGCTCATCAAATATTTTATCACACTTAGCAACATTAAATGTGAACTTAACTTTCCCTTTTTGTGTCGAATGCAGGGGAGAGCGAGCAACAGATTTGGCCTTAGCAGGCCAAACAAGCTCAGCGGCCTGTATTTCTTTTGGCTTTGCAGGGGCCAACAGGCATTCGACCTCATGCGTGGGTGATGGCATGCTGCGACTGTGGTGCGCTGTAGGTGGAGTGAAAGCATGAAGATTGTGTCTGATGTGCAGTGCCCTGGTCTGTGTATGCACACCCGGGCAGTCCAATCTTGGTGATCAAACGGTCCGTAGAGGGATCAGACATTCTAGTATTGTATTTGGACCGTCCGATCGTGCGAGGCTTTGTCTGCGAGATTTGTGGTAGGCTCGGTGCGACTCCAGATTGTTCGGCGTAAGGTGTTGGACGGTCCGTTGGAGGGTCGGATAGTCCATGATCGTGTGTGGACTGTTCGGTCATGCCCAGAACCGATCTACCATGGAGTGAGGATGGTGACATCATTTTCCCCAGATATGAGTTCATCGACATACTATACTATGGTTGGGACTAAGAAGCCCCATTTGTTGCCGATGTTTTTGATGCCGTTATTTTAGTGTCCAATTTATATGACAAAAAATCAGGTGTATGAGTATTTTCTAATACATGGGTCATATTCTCTATATCCTCCATTATAATTTTTATCCAATTTTTGAAATAAATTTTAACATATTGAATATCGGCTAATGGCGTGGTGTTACTTACAATGGGGAGATGATGCAGCAAGGCTGATAGGGAATTGTACTTTACTTCCCTCTCATTTACAACCTTCTGGTGGCGATCTACCTTGAAGTGTGAGAAGTATCACTTTTTCGCCAACTTGCTTACCTAAGCCTGTTGTCGTTGGAATTCCTCATCCAGCCTTTTGATGTGGTCTTCTAGTTTTTCATCCTCAGTGGCTGGCGAGTTAGTCAACCTTGTGTTAATGTCTGGGCAACGTTGTTGTGATCTCTGGGATTGGCCATTGCGGCCAATCTGATAGGTCTAATTTAATAGATTTAATCTAATGAATCAGATTTGATAGATCTGATTTTTGTCCCCAGCGGAGTCGCCAAAAAGTGTGTTGACGCCTTTTTGGACCAAACACTAACGATCCCTAGGTCGTCCTCTAGTGAGTTCGGACCTTGAGGATGATCCCTAGGTTTTGCCCACGAAGGGTCAAGACATAAGATGATTATCCTAAAGGTGCGACACCACCTCTATGATGGCCACCACCTATTTGGGACCAAACAACAACGAACCCTAGGGCCTTCTCGCGATGAGCAATACCTTGGATTTAGCTCTGCGAGGTGGACGGTGCGGCGTTCCGCGACGGGTCACTGGGTCGCCGGGTTGCCTAGCAGTTCTCGCTGCGGGGGTGTGAACTGTCCGTGGCTCTGGGTCGGACGGTTCGTGATCTGGCGGCAGAAGCAGCGCCTTCCCTGCGTACTATCCGGACGGTGTGCGCTCTAGGTCGGAGGGTCCGCGATGGCGCACAGTCGTCTTCTTCTCCTTGTAGGACCTAGATCCCGTCCCGGGGGGAGAGACCTTAGGGTGCTCCGGGTCAGTAGGTCAACCGGGGCGTCTCTAGACGACGTAGAGTCGCCTAGAAATTAAGATATCAATTCTAGGAAGAGATCTTGATTGAAGTAGATGAAGTAGATCTTGTCCCTCGAGAGGGGTAAGATCCTAGGGTCGTCCTGGGGTCGGCAGGCCACCCCAGGATGGATCTAGACGACGTAGAGTCGAATAAGGGTGGAGGTGGATATGTGGAAGACTACAACTAAAATTACGTTACATCTACTCCTATGACAAAAAAAGTAAATAAAGTAGATAGATTCGATTGGAATGTATTCGGGAGGTTCTCAATCGGTCGTACCCCTTTATATTTATAGTGGAGGAGGTCTGGACCTGTTCTTAGGCGATAACCAACAATCCCACATGATTAGATGAATAACCACACATGAGATAAGGATAATCACCCGAGTTAGTCTGATCGCGGGGTATGCGGACTGTCCGAGCCTAAGGCCCGGACTATCCGCCACATTTAGTGCTCAACAGCGACAAGTGGGTGTTAGGCGACATGTGGTCTAGTCAAGGCATGCAGCTCAACAACTACACAGTGGTCTAGTCAAGGCATGCAGCTCAACAACTACACAGTGGTAGCTACAAGTGTGCAAGGGCTAGAACAAATGTGTTGTGTACAGGGGTAGGGCGCACATGCAACTTGATCGCTAGTTCACCGACCCTATTTTAGGCCAAATAAACAAAATACTATTTATTTATTTATTTGGTTTTTATGTATACAAATGCATATACAATATATATACCTTTTTTACAAAAAAAAGTCTTGGGTATTCCTTTGAATACATATGAATAACCATGGACACCCGCTCATGCATATAGTAGAGAATTGTAGTCATATATTTAACACTTAAAATAAGTTGTAGATTCTTTGGGTAAAGTTGCGCGAGTTGGTCTGGGTTTAAGTGCTAAATATACTATTTAAAGACACAAATTCACTTATATGTTTCTATCTAAGACTATTTCCAGTGAAGATAAATATTTCACCTGAGTTCTACCTTCCCTAAATGTTCAGCCACATAAGGCCATCTCCAGCAGGGTAACATACAGTTTTGCACTGTAGATTACACTGTTGCAGAGTGAAGTTTAAAATAGGGAGTGAGATAAGGTGTCTGCTAGAGATAGTCCAAGTAACTATGACAACATGTCAAAAAATTAATAATGAGAAATATAGAGAGGTGATAAAGTTTCGTCGGGAAGCATATATCGATTCTATAAATAAAAAATGACCTGATATTTTTGAAACTATGCAATGAAACTCTATTTAAAGCACTAGTTTGTTGCATCCATGCACAAAGTGTGAAGTATGTAGATTTGTTTGTCTCCACCATTTCTCGTCTAACAATGGTCCAATGGTTGTTACACGAGAAATCGACTATTACATCACAGATGAGACATGAGAAATGATCAAACTCCAACATGACAGAAAGCCAAACGTAGTGTAGCGCTTCCACAAAGTACAACCTCGCTAGCTGGAAAAAAAACAAGCGACCGAGCGAGATATAAAAAAGAGGTCAGATTTCTTTTCAACTTATATCTTTCTCGGACTTTTGATTAAGATAAAATATAATATTTGTTTCTTATCATTTTAATATTGGAATAAGTCTATATAATTCCCTGATCTTTATAGGATGGTCTACTTCACACCCGCACCTTCAAAACTAGTTGTTTAACCCCTTTAACTTTATAAAACCACATAAATAACCCTCCAGACAGTTTTAGTTGGTGGTTTTGATGATGTAACACGGATTTAAGTGGCACCTATTTTGTCTTTTTTAGTTCTGTCATCTTATAATATCTAAAATTTATATAATTTAACACAAATCAGTAATTAGATAAATTTTAGGAGTAACAGATTAATTACTAAAATAAAACTACATAAAAGAGTTTAATATTTTTGTCTCTAATTCATTTCTTATCTTCTATGACTAAATATTTTACTAGATCTAAATAATACTATTAATAAATTAATAAAATATTTGCTAATATTATTAAGCAAGTTAAGGTCTTTTTCTAATTACGAACTAAATTAGTTATATACTTGCTTTTAATAAATACTTACCAAACATTAATAAAATAATATTCAATTTTTAGACAAACCTTCTTTTAATTAAACTAACATACACAAATATTTCTAATTTTTTTTAGAACTTTGAATTTGTATCCATAATTTGCATAAATATTTCTCAGAAGTTTATATGGGTTTCGATTTAGTGTTAGAGAAGGTCTATGAAAAATCGATGATCATTTTATTAGTGTTTGCTAAATGTTTCTCAAAAAATGAATGCAAAATTAATTTAATTAGTAGTTAGAAGAAACCCACTTAACTTGGTTAATAAAATCAACAAAAATTAGTAGTTCAGTAATAGTATTATTTAGTTGTAGTAAAAATTTTAGTCTCATATGATAAGAAATGAATCAGGGACAAAAATATTAAGATCTTTTTATGCAGTTTCTATTTTTAGTAATTAAGCCTCTTCTCCTAAAATTAAAAGAAAATGAAGACAAATATAACATATAATTATCATTTTTTGTGTAAAATCAAATAAAATTTGAACATTAGTAGAACACAGAATTAAAAAACAAAAATGTTGCCCCTTAAATCAGTGTCACATCATCAAAACCACTAACTAAAACTGACTAAGAGGTTATTTGTCTAGTTTTGTAAAGTTGAGGGGGTTAAACAACCGAATTTGAAGGTGAGAGAGTGAGGTAGACCACCTTCAGGTAGTGTTGGGGCTAGGGATGAAAACGGTCAGAAATGATCGGTAAACACTAAAACCATTACCGTTTTCATATTTTTATCGGAAACATAATCGAAAACGGTAACTCCGGAAACAGAAACGATATCGGTATTTCGGAAACATCGGAAACAAAAGTTCGGTGCGGAAAATACACCGGTAACAGTCGAAATCTAAAATACGATCGGTAAACATATCAAACTTCACAATACAACAAAGTTGACAAAAGATCACAAAGACCACAAGTTCACAATTCATGATATAACAAGTTCACAAGGATGACAAATTTATAATATAAAAAGTCTACAAAGATCACAAGTTCACGATATAACAAGTTCACAGTATAACAAGTTCACATACTCAAAATTCACAATATCCACTCGATTTAGCTGACATGACATGCTTACTCATGAAATATTTTTTCCTCACATAAAGGGTTTTTTCACAGCCTCACAGAAAACCCTAAAATCTAGTGTGTGGAAAAAAGACAGACTGTTGGCTCTCTATCATTATATATTACTAATACATAACATGTGCATAGAAAATAGTGGATTCGTTCGAGAGACCAAATCGTTAATCTCAACTGCCTTCCAACACCATCTATCCCAAAAAAATCTTAAAGCGTCCAAAAAATATATAAATAAGTAATCCTTATCCAGAGACGTACATGCGATGCGAAAAAATGACATGCTGGAAAATTCCGAAAAAATTTTGAGACACAGTTCCGGAAAATTCCGAGACACAAATCTGGTAATTTCCGACAAAAACCGGTAACCGAAGGAAACAGTCGGTAAAACACCGCGCCGATTTCGATAGAAAATTCCGAAAACCGATTCCGTTTTCGAAAAATACCTTTACCGATGAACCCGATCGAAAAATTTCGAAATCGGTTTCCGGAATTCCAAAACTGTTTTCATCCCTAGCTAGGACAATGGGTCGGGCTTTTTGGCCTAGGACAAGTATGACCCAAAATCAATAGACAAAGCACGACCCCACACGAAATAATATGGTTCGGGCTAGCACGACCCGAATGCGGGCCTGGGTGGGGCCTCAAATTCTAGCTTGTTGGGTCTCCGGTATGCTCTAATGAAGCCCATGTTTTTTAATTTCTTTAATTTAGTAAGCTACATACTTTATATTGTTGTGATATTTGGACTTTATATGGTCAAATAATTTTAGAATTATTTAATATCTTTAATTTTATAAGATATGGACTTTATGTGGTTGTAATATTTGATTTTATGTGGTCAAATATATGGTCCGAGTTTGGATCGATATGGCCCAACAAAAGGTACGACGTGTTTTAGGGTCGGGTCGGGCCACTGTTTTTACACTTCGGGCTGGCACGACACGACCCAAAAGTTTTTTGGGCTTTCTTGGCCCGCCCCGTTTGACACAAAGCACGATGGGCTTGGGCCGGACTAGCCTGGCCCAATTCTAGCACTACCCTCAGGTTAGGAAGTTATGTAGACTTATTGTGATAGCCCTCCCAAATTATCGGGCCCACATGCGCTAGTCCTTGTCATAATGGCTTTAGATCGCTATGCACGTGTACCAGGTAACTTAACAAGGCTACCGAGTTCATCAACTTAAACTCATCATCCTAAGGATCTCCCACAAAACATGTACATTACAGTAATCACAATTGATATACACACATTGGAGATAGAGTGGAAGACTTTTACAAACATACTTTACATTTCTAAAACTCAAGTTTACAATATAGGAAGAGTTGGATTATTACAAGCCCTGATAGTTTTCAAAGTGCATAACTTACTTACAATACTTGGAAAGGTGAAGCCTTTCCATAATGAATACACATAACCAAAGTAAGTTTCAAGACCTCCACATGACGAAACAACTAATGAAGCCGAAGACATCAAAACCTTTCCTGCAACAACATAGGGAATAAAACCTTGGGTAGGAAATTACTCAGCAAGACTTACCCGACTAAGATAAATACTCTCAAGGGCATGCTAGCTTTTGGGAATTAAGGAAAAGCTCATCAATTATCAAGGACTCCTTTTTGCATAAAAGCTTACTGATAATGGATCCTTAAGCCAAGTTTTACTTCACAGGTTAGGTTATTACCTGAACATACTAACCTGTCTCTAGATTTTTCTAATCTAGATCATTCACTTGGCCTACACTAGTTTTCTTTTAACCAAAACTTTGTTATACTTGTTAACTACGATGCAGAGCAGTGATCCACTCTTCATGACCAAGAAGTAATGATGATTCAAATCGATTAATACCCAGCTGGGGATCTCACATGACATAATCAACCATTCCCACGGATCCCCACTACATGAATTGGTCTGCGCTATCCGAGAGCACATTACCCTGCCATCAGGATAACTGTGACTCCCACCATCTCCCACGCCAGTGCGCGATTGTGCTTTCACGTATGGAATAGCCGGGTTCAGGCTTACCTATGACGAGGTATGTGGCCAGCTAAAAGGTCCTAGATCAATAGGCCTGCAGTTAGTACAGTCCTTAATCGACACAGACGGAGACACTACACCCAGACTCTGTTCTGGTGCAAGCCAACCGACCGGTCTCAAGTTTACTTATACTATTCCTCAAAACATTTGGCACATGACAGAAGGGTCATGCCTGGATAATGAATTCATCACTGCAGATGATGTCTTCATTGTCACAAGCCATTTCTCTTTTGAAAAAATTATGAGTCATAGATCAAAAACATTTTTCCTAATCTATCTGCATGGTTAAGCATATCTAGCTTTTAAAAAACATGTGACAAGGTATGGTAATCAATCTTTTCAAGGAATGGTAATGCATCAAGTGTTTAATCAATCAACTCCTATCACCTAATGCAGCATATAAGTGATAAAAATTTATAATAAGGAAGGTGGCAAATGCACCAGGGCTTGCCTTAATGCAGGAGAAGATCCAAAACTCTTCTACCACGATATTCAATTAGAAGGACTCCTCACTGGATCCACATGCACTGGAGTAGGCTTATTCTTCAAAAAACACCTCTTCTAAGTGTTATACAAGTCAATTACAATTACATGAATGCTTATGTAATGAGATGGAATGCAAACTCTCACAAGGGAGAGGTGGGGAAATAAAAACATCACTAGTTAACACCTAAGACCAGCATACACCTACTTTTACATAACCAAACATTAGATATAAAGGACCAAACTGAAACTACTTATAAAACCAGAGTACTTCACATACTTAGGCCCACTAGGTTTGTTACACAACAATTTATATTTTTAGCTCTCTTTTAAACATACACTAATATCAAGTTTAGGGATTTAATCCTCTCTTTGTTAGCTATTTCAAGGTGTTCTGAGCAAACCACTTCCAAACACATTCAAACTTTTACCAAGCACTATTTTGGACATATTAAACCTACCCACAATTTTTAGCATTTTTGGAGCTATATTTTTATTTCCAAAATCAAATTGGCCTTCCAAGAACACTTTTTAATCCCCTGAAATTTATTATATTCTGCAAAAACCCTAAATCTATTTTTACTAGGAGTTCACGATTTTACACATCTAACAAAATTGGTTTTACTGTTTTAGCACTTTCCCACGGTTTTTGGTAGAATTTCCAAGTTCTCAGCTAAAGGAAAAAGGACAAAAGTGCTAACAGTACTGGGCTGATTCTGGCCCACACGGCCCACATCAGGTCAAACGCACGCTCAAACCCTGAGCCCCAGACTCGCACGCGCCCACTGACTCTATCCTTGCACATGGCGGCGACGACGCCCAACTCCGGCGGCTACCACGACACCACGGCGCGATAGGGCTTCCAACGACGACAGTGAGAGCACAAGCAGCGCACCACGGAGCAGACCAACCCAAAGCCTGCACGCAACTGCCCCCAGACAAGGTTCACCACGGCGACGTTGCTCCCAGCGGCGTTCACCAGTTGTGCCGTGGCGTTCCTGACGAGATACTGCAGTAAAGATGAAAGACAAAGCTCGGTGAGCTTCACAGGACTAAGGAGATTACCGAACACGAGAGACCCGGCGCGAGCAACCCCTCAAGATGCCCTGGCCACGGTGAGGCGAAGTGGTGGTCGGCGCGGTCACCAGACACTGGAACAACACCGCGCGACGAGCTGGTGCAGAGCAACTGTGTGACTAAGGAGAGGACTCAGGTTTGAAGGCACGACCCTCAGGGACACAAGATGAACTTTGAGTATAACTCGATGTTAACAACTCACACTATCAGTGTGTATTGATTCAACTCACAATAGCGATTACAGAGAATTATAGTTTGGGAAGGAAGAACAGCACGAGGATTAAGGATAGCAGAAGAATGCCGAAGCCACTCTAGAAGGGACTAGAAGAACCTAGAGGGGAAGGTAGAGGATACATAGAAGAGATAACTCGAGAAGGAAGATAAACAGCAGCACTCTGAATATTCGATACCCCATTCTCCTGTCCGCCATGCTCCTTTGTAGCGTCTCTTAGTAATATGGGCCGGCATGGGCCGTTTGGGCTCACATTCCCTAACATTCTCCCCTTCTTAAAATTCGGCTTGCCCCCAAGCCGATACATGGCATCAATTCCACCGGGGTCCCATTGCAAGTGCAAGCAATTTATCCAAATAATACCCGAGTCCGAGTGAAGAGCCCTTGAAATGCGCTCATATAGATTTGTGGCACCTTCACTTCCTGTAGTCGAGATGAACTTCTTTATCTTCTCGTATTGTCTGTCACTAACAACTGAATCCACTCGACAGCCTTCCTCCAATGGATCTGAGACTTTTATAATCTTTGCCCATCCAACCAATCTATCCAAAAATTGTTTTGCAATTTTCTCATGCAGCAGTAGACAAGAAGTAGCACTGCAGACTTGACCAGCATCCGCGAAGATCCCAAACATGGCCTCTTCAACAGCTTTGTCAATGTCACCAATGTCAACAAAGACAATAAAGTACCACTCTATGGAATTGCTTGGTAGCTTTTCAATATCAGATGTGATCATAACAAAGATTATGCTCTCAGGAATCCCTTCAAGGCTATTGTAGATAGCGTGCCATCCTTCCTTATCCATGTGCTGGCAATCATCAACGATCAGAACCTTGAAGTGTGAAGAGGCAGGGACTCCACAGACATTCCTGAGAAAGGTCGAAGCATCAATCTCTTCTATATTGTTGCTGCTTTCCGATAATATGGCCATGCACTCGTCACAGCGCCCACAAGGCTGGTCCCTGCCTGGGGAACAGCAATTCAGCGCTGCTGCAAACGTTCTAGCCGTGGACGTCTTGCCCACGCCGTGCTGACCATGGAAGAGGTAGATAGGAGCAAGCTTCCCTTTCAAAACAGCACCCGGGAGGGACTGAGCAATAACACCATGCCTCACAAGCTCGGAGAAAGATATGGGCCGGTACTGCATAAATAAATTCCTGGAGCTCTCCTGGAACGTGCTGGCCTTCCTCCGGCCAAGCTCCTCCCCATCACCCAACAAGCCAAAGGCCCTGTCCTTTGCACTCCTCGACATCCCGGAAGTGGCCGAGCAACAACTCTGATTGTGGAGCGCGGCCTTGGCCATGGCATTGGCCTTGATGATGTTGGTCCGGCCGTCTACACATGTGTGTCGTAGTTTGCTGCCAAACGCCACCACGCTTCCGCTGCGCACCACGACACCTGGATCCCACAAGAATCGTTGCTGAACATTCACAGCTGCTCTGTAGGATATAGCAGTAACACGCTCCGTGTAGTAACCCTTGCCAATGATGCGATCGAAGAGCTTCCCTTGTGCGCAGGGCTCCATTACCATCACAACCATCACATAGTGACCGCAAGCAGCTAGAGTAACTGGCAATGAACCCCAGACATCTCCTTGACCCCCAATCTGGCTGGGACATTTGGTCGAACACCCAAGGGGCGAGTTGCTGCTGCTATCCGTCTTGGACTTGAAGATGGTGAAGGAGCAGCCGAGCTGGCGGTAGTTGGGAGCAGAGAAGAAGGGGACGAACGGGCGGTCGAGGAAGTACTCGTATCCGTCCTCCACCACCTGGTGCGCCCTGCACATGATGTCCAGCTCCTGCGCGTGGAGGAATTCCGCCGTGACGTCAGCGTCGAAGGTGCCGGACACGTCGCAGTCCTGGCCGGACCAGAGCAGGTGGATGGAAACCCTATCCTCGATCTCCAGCTCGACCCAGGTCACCTTGGAGGAGCCGTCGGGCATGTCGGCGATGAGGCATCCCGACGGAAGGTGGCCCGAGCGCGACGGACGCGCGCCGAACCTGGCGTCGACGTGCACGTCTGGGCCGAGGAACGAGCCACCGGGCTTGGCGAAGATGTTGTTGTACGTGTCGACGTGGAGCACCTCGCAACCACCCGTATTGACCCACAGGCGTTCGCCGGCTTGCGCCATCCTGATGAGCTCGTCCATGGCGCGTTCGGTGAGGCCCTCGAAGAGGCACCGGGCGGGGGCCGAGGGTGAGGAGGCGTCCCCATCGGCGGCGAGCTTGCGCGAGAGGCGAGCCGCGAAAGAGTGCGGCGAGGGGAGGGATGGGGGGTGGTGCGGCGGGACGAGGATCGTGCAGCCCGCGTCGGCGAGCAGCACCGCCGCCGCGTCGATGGTGGAGGAAGTGTATGGACCGTAGTAGTCGCCACGGTTGGAAACGTAGTAGTCGCCGCGGTTGAGGACTCTCATCAAACACTTGGTGGGCGTGTCGACAGGTACCTCCTCCTCCACTAGATCTGGGACAGCGCCCACGTCACCGAGCGCGCCTACGGCCGTATTGCCAAAAACTGGCTCTACGGACCCTTCGCCGGTGTTGATGAAGAAGCTGTCGGCGTCCGCATCGTGCGGTGCGTCGGGGTCGGTGGAGGATGGGCCGTACCCGTGGTCGGCGAACTCGGTGTTGACAGTCGCGACCTCGCCATCAAATAATCCTCCCCAGTCGTCGGCGATGACGGATGGCGCTGCGCAGTACCGCTCGCTGTCATCGAAGCATCCGCCCCAGTTATCGGCGATGACGACGGCCCCAACGGCCGCAGCCCAGGTGGGCGGCGCGCGGGCAGATGCGTCGGAGGAGGGGTGGTTGACGCTGGGCGGGGTGGGCGGTTGGTCGATGTACGCGGCAGACGAGAAGCGTCGGTCCCAGCGAGTCTCCCACTCGTCGAACCTCCTGTTGAACTCGTCGAGGATGAGCTTGACGTCGAGAGTCATGGCGTTGGCAAATTGAAGCCGAGGATCGAACGAATCTGATACCACTTGTTAACAACTCACACTATCAGTGTGTATTGATTCAACTCACAATAGCGATTACAGAGAATTATAGTTTGGGAAGGAAGAACAGCACGAGGATTAAGGATAGCAGAAGAATGCCGAAGCCACTCTAGAAGGGACTAGAAGAACCTAGAGGGGAAGGTAGAGGATACATAGAAGAGATAACTCGAGAAGGAAGATAAACAGCAGCACTCTGAATATTCGATACCCCATTCTCCTGTCCGCCATGCTCGTTTGTAGCGTCTCTTAGTAATATGGGCCGGCATGGGCCGTTTGGGCTCACATTCCCTAACACTCGAGGGCAAGGAAAACTCTGCTGAACTCAGCCTTAAGGCGGACGGGGTAAGAAGTCAGACATTAGCAAGGTCGACCAAACACTATGAGCAAAGACCCGAAGACATTAGCAACAAGGCATGGGTTCATGTAGGATGAACGACTTGACCAGGTTTACTATGGACATGTGAACATGGTTGATGAACCACCGGTCGACGGGGCTAAGGATCACATGAAAACGGGGTTCAGTACACTGTCGGCCTCGGCAACAGGATAGAGCAAGGAGGCTTTGCAGTGGTTGTCCATATCGCGATGCATACGTGCTGAGTCCAGAGCTTGCATGCACATGGTGTTTGGACAGGAAAGCATACAGGTAGCCGAGTCATCGGTAACCTCTTGAACTTTAGATATTTGAGGTTTGAACCTATCCTTAGTTAACCCCGAGTCCACATCTATCTATACCTCCGTACTGCCAAGAAACAACTGGAACACAAAGTAGGATGGGATCTTTTGGACCTACCCCAAACTGAATTCATACCCTGACCTGCACCCATCCTATTCAGCCCCTTTGTTAACACAACCTAGACAATGATAGGCTATCCACAACTAACAGAAATTGGTTCACAACCCAAAGCTTTACCAACTTGTCACAGCAACCCAGGGTTAAAAAAACACTGATAGAAAGTTACAATGCTCCAAAGTTGTCCCACACCAACTGAACTTTCTTGTTTCAGTTAGTAGAACCCAAGAACCTAATCAGTGAACGTTTTGGAACAGTTTACTCGCAGTTCTGCACAGGATAATACTAACCTCACAATAAGAAACTCACTCACTAACTAAAGGTCTTCAACATTGCTACTGGAGCCATGGTTCATACCCACATGGATTAGCCACAACAAGGATCCAAAACTAAGTAAACACACTGAAGTTAGATTTCAGTTGACTGAAACCTGAATTCAGACATTGAAAACCTGACAGCCTCTCTTTGGACCAACATTTCTCCCAAATTTGTATAGCACCAATTCAAGCTCTCATAAATAAACTTGTTCATTAATATATGCCCTTCAACTTTGATACAAAGTGTATTACTCAATACTCCATAGATCAAGCACAAAAGAGCGTCCTAGTTGTACCAAAACACACCAATTCAGGTTCTGATTTTTTCAGTAAGTCTGAAATCCAGAACTGAACATTACATTTTTAGGCCACTGTTTCTCCTAGTTCCAAATAATTTCAAGGGTATGAACCTTAACCAAACTTATACACCAACATGTGGTCTTCCACTTTGGTGCAGCTTTAACCCATAATTGTATGGATCAACCACCAACAGGTTTCCAAAGTTGCTTTATAATACAAAATCTTTAGTTTCAGATATTGCACCAAGTCTGAAATTTCACAAGTGTTACAACCCCACTTTGGACCAGTTTAACACCCAGTTGCATATGGTTTAAGGGACAAGTTGCCTAAGTAAGTTTGTACTCTAGTGTAGCTCTACAACTTTGTTATAGTGTACACCTTCAAACTGTATATAGATCAAAAGTTATAAAGATCCAAAACAACTAGTTCATATTATTTTCAGCAAACTTGAAATCTGAATCAAAACTAAATTTAGCATTTTACTCCAACTTTCTCTATAAAACTTGGAAATCTCAACACATGAAAGTTGTTCCACTTTCCAAACCCTACAACTTTGGTTGAACTCTTAGTAAATTTTTTTGGGGTTTGAATTCTACTTTGGGGCTAGTCTAGGATTTCAAATGAAGGTTGTTTTCCTCGAGACGAAACTCTCAACTTTGATCCATCATTTGAAACTAAAGTTGCTCTTTACTCTAAGATCCAACTTTGATGTATAGAGCTTATGTCTAAAGTTTCATTAGTTTTGAAGCTGGTTGCTTATACTTGATTGCAAACAGGGTTTCTAAACTTGCTCTGAATCACAACAACACAGCACCCTATATTTTTACCCTATATTTGGTTTGAATTTTTTTAATTAGTAAATGCACTCTAGGTGTATCAAGCAAGACGATGCTAATATATATATGATGACATGCCAAAGTTTTAGTTTTCATAACATAGATATGTTACACTTATTTTTTTGAATATTTGATAGGTGACCCATATTCACTTTGATATTAAATTTATTGTATATATGTATTAAATATGATAGTCACGTGGTTGCATCCATCTCTAACATACTATCTCGTCCTTAAATATTTGTCGCCCGCTAGCTTATTTTTAAACTAAACCGCGATAAATAAAAAAAGAACGAAGGAAGTATTTAAATGAGAATTATTTCCAAGTCATTCTCCCACACGTACTGGAACCTGAAGTTCAAACCCTCATCTTAGCTTCTAATCACTAGAATATGTATTTGTTTGTGTCTTACAAAAGATATATAATTGTAAATATTGTGAATATACTGTTGCAAGACAGTGACAACCGACTGTGAAACTCTACGTATTACGCGAGACTTTTGTTGGCGGTAATTTTAGCAAAACATGCCCTTTTGTTTTGCTTTGCTCGTCTTGACTTTTGTTGGCGGTAATTTTAGCCAAACATGGCCGTTTGTTTTGCTTTGCTCGTCTTGACGCTTCGCTTGTCTAATCTCTGGAACTGCAGCTTCCCTCGCTGACTTGCCGTTGGCAAGCCCCGCTCCAAGCATCTCCGCGCCTGCTTCTGCCGAATCGCAGAGCCCCTCTCCCGCTTCCCCCCTCTCCCCTCTTCTCTCATCATTGATTCGATTTTCCTCGCCCCTGGAGCTTCAAATTCAAGTGAAGGAGCCAGTTAAGGCTTGCCAAAACTAGCGGCGGCATCGGCAATGCTCTAGTTGGCCTTTCCTTCCCTCCCAGCTCGAGCAGCGCAGCGCGGCCCTCTTTATCTCTCTCGGCAGTGGAGGCAGCGTCACCCTTCGCCTAAATCACCACCACCAGCTCTGGAGCGCCGCGTCGCCGCTCCTCTACCATTTCCTGGTATATTGGACCGGAACGGACTAACGGAGTGGAGTTCTGCTATTGGTGAGAGGAAACCCTAGCTTGGTCTCTCTTGCCTCAATTCGGCGGTGGTTTTGATTCAGTAGCTATTGGTTTTTCGCTCTCATTCAAAACCCAAATTTCTACCTCCGCCTCAGATCATTGTGAGTTCATCCCCACTCCAATCCATCTGTCCATGGTCCGTATGAGCTCATCTTCCTCGGCGTCTGGGGTCAATCTGACAGAGGTGAGTGCGCTTGCAGTTCCTTGTCCAAAGAATTTTCTGCCGATTTCAATGCTGTATTTTTCGCTTGTACTTCTTTTTTTTTGGCAAATGTAGATCCATCAAGGTAAAATTTACTCCGCGCACGGAATTTTGGCTAGTGGTGTCTCAGTCACACAAATATAATCTGTGCATGCTGCGGACGCTTGTAATGCACCCACTGCTTGAATGTTCTTTGCTTCCTATGGAGAATGGCCATACAAGAGTGGATGTTACTATCTTTGTCTCAGCCTCTCAGGCTCAGTTCTACTGAGTTACTTATTCTCCTGCGTGGAAATATCTCTCACTTGCCTATCTTTTACTTATGTGCTGCAGCAAATCGAGAATGTTTTTGACCAACTGATCAGCAAAATTGAACAAGCGGATCCAGATTTTGACCCGCGGCCCTTTTTGAAACAATTGAATGTGTTAGGCCGCTATGAACCAATCAAGCGGAGTATCCTTATCAACTAGACTTTTGAACCTTCACTGTAATATACGAGTATTGTTTTTCTCAAGATAATCTATTTGCACATTTGGGTCATTTAATTCCTACTGTCATCAAAGTACCATATTCTAACATGTTCTTGTTCAACATATTCAAACTTTCTTTTCTATGCCTCTTTTTTATCAGTCAAGTTCATGTTTCATCCAACAAATACTGTAACTTGACTACATTACATAGTCCTTGCCTGGAGTAGAAATAAGTGCAGGAAGCGAACTAGTAATACAATATTTGTGATTACAACAGGGATGTGTCTTAATGTCATATGGTTCTTCTTTGTTATTGAGAGTGAAATCAAATTATTTTTTCTAGCTTCTGAGTTAAGAAAGAGAATGGAAATATTACTCTACCAAGATGAATTTGAATTTGTGCCTTTTTATGGACATGTCCACATTTTTATTGCCCTTAATTCTACTAAGATGTATATTTCACTAAGAGATACATTGAAGATTATGGCATTTCTTGTCACTGTAAGCCTTCTCCTGGTTCATCAGTTGTGTGTGGCAGAGACTGCTATTGTAGGTAAGCTTTCAAACTTTTATACACACACTAGAGAATTGATTCTGCTCAATTCTGTAACCAGTTCCTTTTTTTCTATATTATTTAGAAAATCTAGAATACGAAACTCATACGAATTTGTTAGCTATTGGATTATTACACCTGTGAGTTTTATCATTATTGAGATATTCTTACATGTTGAAGCTTTGCTGATGCAGCATGCTTTTCTCTTGCTGTTCATCACAATGTGAATGTGATATTGCGTGCACCAATAAATCATTCCAGCACAGACCTCTTACGAAAACCAAATTGATTAAGGTAAGATCGTTGCTGTGATATTGATTCAAGTTTTCATAATTATTTAATTCAAAAGGATGGTTAATCAGGGAGAAATGATATGAGCAGTACAATGCAATTAATGTTATATTGATATAGCCTATCCTTATATCTTTACTGTATTGGGCCTTCTATAGAATCTCTGTTTCATGTGTTAAGTAGGATGCTCTATGTGCTAAAAGGTGATTGTTGATTATTTTATCTGTTAAAGGTATGGTAACCCAGAATACATCAAAATAAACATCAACATAGCCTTTTAGTCCCAAACAAGTTAGAGTAGGCTAGAGTTGAAACCCAACAAGATATCACCAAAAGGAGAAAGAGAGAGAAAGGGCAGGGAAAAAGTTTGAGAGCACTAAAAGGAAAGAGACCTAATCACGGTTCGAGCACGTGGATAGCTTCTTTCCAAGCACTTCTATCCAAACACAACTCCATTGAGATATTCCATTCCTTCAAGTCCCTTTTGATTGCCTCCTCCCATGTCAAGTTTGGTCGACCTCTACCTCTCTCCACATTATTGTCCCGTCTTATGATGCTTCTATGCACCGGTGCCTCTGGGGGTCTCCAGTGGACATGTCCAAACCATCTCAGCCGGTGTTGAATAAGCTTTTCTTCAATTGACGCTACTCCAATCCAATCGCGTATGTCATCGTTTCTCACTCGATCCAATCTTGTGTGCCCACATATCCAACGCGACGCATCTCTGCGACACTTAGTTGTTGGATATGTCGTCTTTTAGTAGGCCAACACTCAGCCCCATATAACATTGCAGGCTTAATCGCTGTTCTATAGAACTTGCCTTTCAACTTCTGTGGCACTCTCGTGTCGCATATGACTCCCGATGCTTGACACCATTTCATCCACCCCGCTTTAATTCTATGGCTAACATCTTCATCAATATCACCATCTCTCTGTAGCATCGATCCCAAATAATGGAAGTTGTCCTTCTTTGGTACTACCTGGCCTCCCAAGCTTACATCTCCATCCTCACTAATTGTAGTACCAAAATCACATCTCATATACTCGGTTTTGGTCCTGCTAATTCTAAATCTTTTTGACTCTAGGGTCTGACGCCATAACTCTAGCTTTCTATTTACTCCTTCTCAGCTTTCATCTACTAGAATTACATCGTCAGCGAAAAGCATGCACCAAGGGATATCTCCTTGTATATCCCTCGTGACCTCATCTATCACTAAGGCAAATAGATAAGGGCTCAAAACTGAACCTTGATGTAGTCCTATGTTAATCGGGAAAACATTTGTATCACCGTCAGTTGTTCGGACGCTAGTCACAACCTTATCATACATGTCCTTGATGACCGTAACATACTTTGTTGGGACTTTATGGTTATCCAATGCCCACCACATGAGATTCCTAGGTGTTTTATCATAGGTCTTTTCCAAGTCGATAAAAACCATGTGCAAGTCCTTGTTCTGCTCCTTATATCGCTCCATGACCTGCCTTATTAAGAAAATTGCTTCCATGGTTGACCTTGCAGACATGAATCCAAATTGGTTAATGGTGATATGCGTCATTCCTCTCAGGCGATTCTCAATAACTCTCTCCCATAGCTTCATAGTGTGGCTCATGAGCTTAATCCCTCGATAGTTGGTACAACTTTGAATATCTCACTTATTCTTGAAGATTGGTACTAATGTACTCCTCCACTCATCGGACATCCTGTTTCATCGAAAAATATGGTTGAACAACTTGGTTAGCCAAACGATAGTGTTAGAAACTGTATCCTGGCTGACGCCTGGCAGATATGCCGGCCGCCCTATATGGAAGTATTGTCTGATATAGATAGAGAGGATTAGGGGAGGATCTCAATCACTATGATTGAGGATCTGATTGAGGATCTCAATCACTATGATTGAGGATCTGATTGTACTCTAGATCTTTCCTTAGGTGTAGAAGGCTTCCTTTTACCTCTCACCTTCCTCCCCTATATATACCTGTACATGTGCTGTCTATCATCATCAATATACAAACACACGCTTCCAACTCTCTCACATGGTATCAGCCGCCTAGGTCCTGATTCCTGCCCTCCACCCCCGCGCGCCTCCTCTACGGCGCTGCTTCTCCCCATGGCCGACCTCAAGCCAACTTCTCCGGCCATCACCGATCCTGACGGCGACGCCTCTGCTGATTCTGAGCGCGCGGCCCTGGCTGCCCGTGAGGCTGCTTTGGCTCGCGCCGCCGCTGCAGAGCAGGACGCCGCCCTCGCCCAGCGCGAGCGCGATGCCGCCGACGCCCGCATCCGTGCGGCCCTCGCCCGTGCAGCCCACGAGCGCGCGGCGGCCCTCTCTCCCCCCATCACTGATCTCACCTCCGACGGCACTGGTGCTGACTCCGTCGCCCAGCTTTCTGCCGCTCTTCTCCAACACGAAGCGGCTGCACTTCTCAATCTGCACGCTCAAGCCGTCGCCGTGCAGAACATCCGGGCCCTCGTTCCACTCCTCCTCGACGTCAACTCCACCTTCTACTCTCGGTGGCGTGAGTCCTTCCTCCTAACCCTCACCAAATTCTCTCTGGATTGCCACGTGCTGTCTGATGCTGTCCACCACTCGCCCGACTGGACTCGCATGAACGCCGTTGTTCTGTCTTGGATCAACGGCTCCATCACCGACAACCTCGCCGATACGATCTCCGAGCGCGGTGCATCTGCTCGCGTCCTGTGGCTCGCCATTGAGTCCCAATTTCTTGGGAACCGCACGACGCGCACTCTATACGCCGACCAAGCTTTCCGCTCCTTCACTCAGGGCGACCTCTCCGCAGCTGATTACTGCCGCCGCTACAAAAAGCTTGCCGAAGATCTTCGCGATCTTGGCGAGCCGGTCTCCGACAAGACCCTTGTCCTCAACATCATTCGCGGCCTCAACGAACGCTTTCAAGCGCTCGGCCTTCACCTCCGTCGCACCTCTCCTCTCCCCACTTTTTTGCAGGTCCGCGATGATCTTACTCTGGAGGAGCTCACCATGACCAATGCTGCTCCTGCAGCAGCTCTCGCTGCTGTTACTACACCACCTGGCGAGAACAGCAGCTCCAAGTCATCTACACCCACTGCTCCCGCTGGGCGTCCTTCACATCAGCGCCCGCCCTCCCACCATTCCGGGGGCGGTTCCGGTCATGGCTCCTCCTCCGGACAACGCGGCAAGCGAGGCAAGCGCGGTGGTAGAACCTCCAGCAACAGCAGCAGCGGCATCATTGGCCCTGCACCCTCCTCCAACTACAACTACTACAACCCTTGGACGGGGGCCATCTACATGTGGCCTGGCCAACGTCCACCTTCGACTCCTCGTCCGCCTGCTGCCTCGCCCCCACCACCACATGCCTTCGTCGCCGGCACTCCTGGTCAGTGGGCTGTCCCTGCTGCAGCATATGGGCCGCCCCCTGCCTACGCCGATCCTTCTACGCCTGCACCCGTCTGGGATCAACACACCCTCGCTGCCAACTTCCAAACTGTCACTCTTCAGCAGCCACCCCAACAAGAGTGGCACTTTGACACTGGTGCCTCCAGTCACATGACATCTGACGCTGGTATAATATCTCATCCCCCCTCTTCCCAGCATCTTCCTACTCATATTGTCGTTGGCAATGGCCATCTTATCCCTGTTACCTCCACTGGCACCACTCGTCTTCCCTATAACCTTTCTCTTCATAATGTTCTAGTTTCCCCCTCGCTCATTAAGGATCTGATTTCTGTCCGTCAATTTACCACTGATAATAATTGCTCTGTTGAATTTGATCCTTTTGGCTGCTCTGTGAAGGATCTTCCCACTCGGCGCGAGATCTTCAGATGTAACAGCTCTGGTCCACTATACCCCCTGCGGTTCCCGGCCTCTGCTCTTCTTGCATCTACCCTATGACACCAACGACTTGGACATCCCAGTCACGCCGTATTATCACATTTAGCGCAGTCATCCGCAATTTCCTGTAATAAAAATACTAGTACTCATCCTTGTCATGCTTGTCAACTCGGACGACATGTCCGTCTACCATTTCCTATTTCTTCCTCCCGCGCCACCTGTAATTTTCAGTTAATTCACTGTGACCTCTGGACATCACCCATCACCAGTGTGTCTGGCCACAAATATTACCTTGTTATTTTGGATGACTGCTCTCACTATTTATGGACATTTCCTTTACGTCTCAAATCTGACACCCTTTCCACCTTAACCAATTTCTTTGCCTACGTTCGTACGCAGTTTGGTGTCCCTATCCAGAGCATCCAGTGCGACAATGGTCGCGAATTTGACAACCTTCAAGCCCGCAATTTTTTCTCCTCCCATGGAGTCCATCTGCGCATGTCTTGCCCCTACACTTCAGCTCAAAATGGTAAGGCTGAACGTGTCATCCGTTCCATCAACAATATCATCCGCACCCTCCTCGTTCAATCCAGTGTTCCCCCCAATTTTTGGGCTGCGGCTCTTGGGACTGCAACATACCTCCTCAACATCCTACCCACCAAAACACTCGCACTTTCTACACCGCATTTTGCTCTCTTCGGTCACAACCCATCCTATGACCACCTTCGCGTTTTTGGCTGCAAATGCTACCCCAACCTTTCTGCCACCACTCCACATAAATTATCCCCTCGCTCAACTCTTTGTGTCTTCCTTGGCTATTCCCCCCACCACAAAGGTTACCTATGCTTTGATCGCCACTCCAATCGCACCATTATCTCCCGTCATGTGGTTTTTGATGAAACCTCGTTTCCCTTTTCTGAGGCTTCCCATCCACCCCCACCAGCGGCCTTCGATTTCCTTGACAATTACACTAACCCGGTTGCAGCTCCTTTTGGACTGTCGCCCGTGTCTTCTTTTTCAGGTACTCGTCTGCCACCACCACCCCCACCGGTGGCCCCTTCGCCGGCTGTGCCCCTCGTCTCCTCAGAGGTGGCATTTTAGCCACCTGCCGCGCCAGCTGGGCCTGCCCCGATGTCCCAGTCTCCTGCCCGGATGGCTGGTCTCCCAGGCGCATCGGCACCAACAATACTGCCGCCTGGGTCTACTACCGTGCCCGACGTCCATAGAACGACAGCTCCTGCTGATCGTTTCTGCGGACGGGTCTACTCTCGACGCCCGCCCACTGCTACTGCTCCAGCACCTTCTCCGACGACCGCCACTGCACCACCTATTCCTGCTGGTGCAGTCCCTGTCGATCCAGTGGTCAACCACCACAGGATGACAACCCGTGGCAAGAGTGGTCTTCGGTTTCCTGCTCTTTTTGAAGCCGCCGCACTGTCCCCCATTCCGAGGACATATCGCGCAGCACTTACTGATTCAAATTGGCGCTCCGCTATGGAA
This sequence comes from Zea mays, assembly GCF_902167145.1. Taxonomy (NCBI): domain Eukaryota; kingdom Viridiplantae; phylum Streptophyta; class Magnoliopsida; order Poales; family Poaceae; genus Zea; species Zea mays. The sequence goes on along the minus strand of NC_050102.1, from coordinate 89,235,778 downwards.
CAGGAATATTCTGCTCTTATTGGTAATCACACTTGGGATCTTCTGCCTCGACCGCCGAATTGTAATGTTGTGACTGGCAAGTGGGTTTTCAAACACAAGTTCAAAGCTGATGGTTCTCTTGAGCGCTACAAGGCAAGATGGGTTCTTCGGGGTTTCACTCAACGACCTGGTATTGATTTTTCAGAAACTTTCAGTCCAGTGGTCAAGCCAGCTACAGTCCGGACCGTTCTTTCCCTGGCTCTCTCACACAGATGGCCGATTCACCAACTTGATGTCAACAATGCTTTTCTTCAGGGGACCCCGTCCGAAACTGTTTACTGTGTTCAGCCCACCGGTTTTGAAGATTCCACTCATCCTGATTATGTGTGCCGTCTCAATCGGTCACTTTATGGCCTCAAACAGGCCCCTCGTGCCTGGTACAGTAGATTTGCTTCTCACTTGATTCAAATTGGATTCGTTGAGGCCAAGTCTGACACTTCATTATTCGTCTACCACAAGGGCACAAATATGATTTACCTTCTTCTTTACGTGGATGACATTGTGCTAACTGCTTCGTCCATGAATCTTCTCCGGCGGACTATTACTGCTCTCCAACAGGAATTTTCACTGAAGGATCTTGGCCCCCTTCATCACTTCCTGGGCATGCATGTTCAACAATCTGCTTCTGGCATCACTCTTTCTCAGCGCCAGTATATGATTGAGATACTTGAGCGAGCTGGTATGAGTAACTGCAAACCCTGTACAACCCCTGTTGATATCAACCCCAAACTTTCAGCCGACGGTGACCCTGTCTCCGATCCCACGGAATTCCGCAGTCTTGCCGGCGCACTACAGTACCTCACCTTCACCCGTCCGGATATTGCGTATGCTGTTCAGCAAGTCTGTCTTCACATGCACGATCCTCGGGAACCTCATTTGGCTGCTCTCAAGCGTATCCTGCGCTATATCCGAGGCACTCTTCAGATGGGCCTTCACCTCAGTTCCTCTCCGCAAATGGAACTTGTGGTTTACTCTGATGCTGATTGGGTTGGCTGTCCAGACACTAGGAGGTCTACTTCCGGTTATGCTGTTTTCCTCGGTGCTAACCTCGTCTCATGGTCTTCAAAGCGCCAGAACACGGTCTCCCGCTCCAGTGCCGAAGCCGAGTACCGCGCTGTTGCCAATGCAGTCGCTGAAGTATCCTGGTTACGACAGTTGTTGACAGAACTGCATGTTCCTCTCCCCAAGTCCTCATTGGTCTATTGTGACAACATCAGTGCTGTTTATATGTCCTCCAATCCTGTTCAGCATCAGCGCACCAAGCATGTGGAAATTGATCTTCACTTCGTCCGTGACAAGGTCGCCCTCGGTGTTGTTCGCGTGGTACATGTCCCGACGACTTCCCAGTACGCCGACATCTTCACCAAAGGCTTACCATCAGCAGTCTTCACTGAATTTCGGACCAGTCTTACCGTTCGCTCCACGGACGCTAACACTGCGGGGGGGTGTTAGAAACTGTATCCTGGCTGACGCCTGACAGATATGCCGGCCGCCCTATATGGAAGTATTGTCTGATATAGATAGAGAGGATTAGGGGAGGATCTCAATCACTATGATTGAGGATCTGATTGAGGAACTCAATCACTATGATTGAGGATCTGATTGTACTCTAGATCTTTCCTTAGGTGTAGAAGGCTTCCTTTTACCTCTCACCTTCCTCCCCTATATATACCTGTACATGTGCTGTCTATCATCATCAATATACAAACACACGCTTCCAACTCTCTCACAGATAGCAATATCCCAAGGCATTTCCACACCTCTATCGGGATACCATCCGGGCCCATCGCCTTGCCCCCTTCCGTCCTCTTTAAAGCTTCTTTGACATTTGATTCTTGTATTCTGCGTACAAAGCATCTATTTAAATCATCGAAGGAGTCATCCAATTGGCTCGCTTGGTGTCACACAGTTTCTTACAGCATGAGGGGATCGACTTCGACGATGCTTTCGCCTCCTTGGCACAGATGGAATCCGTGTGACTCCTTACGCTGGCAGCCCAGGAAGGTTGGCACGTTCATCATATGGACGTCAAGTCGGCCTTTCTTAACGACGACTTAAAGGAGGAGGTCTACGTACACCAGCCGCCAGGTTTTGCGATCCCTGGCAAGGAGGGCAAGGTGTTGCGTCTGCGCAAGGCCCTCTACGGCTTGCGACAGGCACTGAGGGCGTGGAATGCCAAGCTGGATTCCATGCTCAAGGGGATGGGCTTCATGCCAAGGCCGCATCAGGCGGCCATCTATCGGCGGGTCAATGGGGGAAATGCTCTGCCCTCTACGTCGACGACTTGGTAATCACCGACGCCAAGGATGCAGAGGTGGTAGCGTTTAAGGAAGAGATGAAGGCTACCTTCGAGATGAGCGACCTGGGGCATCTATCCTTCTATCTAGGGATTGAGGTGCACCAGGGTGACTCTGGGATCACACTTCGCCAGACGGCCTACGCCAAGCGCATTGTTTAGCTGGCCGGGCTCACCAATTGCAACCTAGGTCTCAGTCCGATGGAGGAGCGGCTGAAGCTGAGTCGCGACAGCACGACGGCGGAGGTGGACGCTACACAATATCGACGTCTTGTGGGGAGCCTTCGCTACCTCGTCCACACACGACCGGACTTGGCATACACTGTCGGCTACGTTAGTCGGTTCCTGCAGCAACCGACGACGGAGCACGAATAGGCTGTGAAGAGGATCGTTCGCTATGTTGTGGGGACTCTCGACCATGGTCTATACTACCTGAGGTGCTCTGGGGAGGCACACCTTGTCGGGTACAACGACAACGACCACACCGGTGACATCGACACCAGCAAGAGCACAAGCGGGATCCTCTTCTTTCTCGGCAAGTGCCCCATCAGCTGGCGGTCAGTCAAGGAGCAGGTGGTGGCCATGTCTAGCTGCGAGGCCGAATACATAACGGCCTCCACCGCTTCAACTCAGCCGCTCTGGCTTGCTCGCCTGCTCGGTGATCTCCTCGGGAGAGACGCTAGAGCGGTGGAACCCTGGGTGGACAACCAGTTCGCTCTGGCGTTGGCTAAGAACCCCGTGTTTCATTAACGAAGCAAGCACAACCGGGTGAGGTACCACTTCATCCGTGACCGGTTGGCAGAAGGGAGCATCAAGGCGCACTACATCAACACCAAGGATTAGCTTGCGGACCTGCTCACCAAGTCCCTTGGGAGGATCAAGTTCCTTGAGCTTTGTTCCAGGTCCGGGATGGCTCAACTTTCCCATAAGACGATGCACAAGACTTAGTGGGAGAATGATGGAATAAGTCATGTGGTCTTCGTGTGGAGGACAACATCTCTGTTTTGTGGTGTGGAAGACAGTCCGCCCAGCATTTCTGCTGTAGGACAACATTGGTCTCTTGACTGCTGTAGGACAACAGCAACAGGCAGCAGCAGCAGCAGCAGTCTTTTGACTGCTGTAGGACAAAAGCAGCAGCAATGGCCTTTTTGACTGCACTCTAGCATCTAGAGGACAACACCTGTGTGCTGCTCTAGCATCTAGAGGATAACACCTTTGTGCTGCAGTGTGTAGTGTAGTATGTAGTGCAGCCCTTAGGGCTATAAATATGTGTTCCCAATCCTTCTAAGGGTATGCCATTTTGAGTAGTGTATGAGAAATAAAACGAAAATTGCCCTAACTCGTAGTGTCATCCTCTCGATGAGAGTAAGAGTCCCATTGCTTACAAATAGGACTAGTTAAATAAAGGATTTCACATTTTGTTGGTTCCTGAAAGACAATTATTTTATTCCAGACAGAGAAATGTGGTCATGGATTGGTTGCTGAGGATGAAATAAAGAAAGGAGAATTTGTTATTGAGTATGTTGGAGAAGGTATGGTTTTGTTTAAATGTACTATGAGCAAGTAAATAAATTGCCGGGAGGCATATATATTATGATGTATTTCTTCCATTGGATGCTAAACAATCAAATTGACATCCACATATCTTGCAAATGCTTTTAGTTATTGATGACAGAACATGTGAGAATAGGCTATGGACAATGAAAAGGCTGGATGACACTGACTTCTACCTTTGTGAGGTCAGCAGTAATATGGTCATTGATGCAACAAACAAGGGAAACCTGTCCCGATTTATAAACCATAGTTGTGAACCAAACACAGCGATGCAGAAATGGTTAGTTATACTCTATATATGCTCTACTTTGATGACCTCTATTGATGAACATGAAACATGACACTAGCATCATGTTATTTCAGGACTGTTGATGGAGAGACCAGGGTTGGAATTTTTGCACTTCGTGACATAAAGATAGGGGAGGAGCTGACATATGACTATAAGTATGTCCATCCCATTCCCCACTGATCCCATCTTTGAAATCCTTTTAACTTTTGGCAAAGTTGTTTCACCCATTTTGATCTTTAGTTTGGTGTATGCGAAACTGTTGACTGTCTCTGATGTCTTAGCATAATGTACAGATTTGTCCAGTTTGGAGCAGCTCAGGTTTGTCATTGTGGATCTTCAAAGTGCAGAAAAATGCTAGGCACAACAAAGTATTCAGGAAGCTCACAGAATCATCGTACCAAGAAGAAAAAGAGGAAAACAAGTTGTGAGAATTGCATACAGCAGTTTCTTCGTCTGTGGCATCCACGACAAAAAATGTAGGCCTCGATAATCAGTCTTGTTCACTCTGTTAGTTATATATACAAGTTTTACGATTTTCCAACTTTATCCATCGATTTGGTTAGTGTACTCATTGTTAATGTAAAGAGGGGACTGCCTTTGAGGACTTCCTAAAAGAATACATTTCACCTTCCTTCAGTGTTTGATTATTCATTGCCTTTGAGTGTATACATATGTTTTTATAATGTTTCAGTGCCTATCTGATTGACGAACTTGATCGATGTCTTCTTATTGTTGTGATATTTTTATTGTGGATTTTTAATCTTGTCTTTCCCAATATTATTCCTTCAGGTATGTTGGATGTTGGATAGTTGACTTCGATCAAGGAACTAAAATGCATACTGTAAGTTTATTAACAGATTACTTTGACACTATAAATTATATTATTTCTTATGAGTATTTTGTATTTTCTTTGCATAAATTCAGCTCCAGTTCATTGATCACCATACTGAAAAGTTTGATTTGAAAGAAGAAGAATGGCACTTCTTGGAGGTATGACAGTCATTTATTGCTTTTGGTTTCCATCCTAAAAGGTTACCATGACATTACTAGCTCAGGCTTTGGCTTTTGTTGTTAATGTTAGGTGTGGTCATTGTTCAACATTTTTGTTGTTGATTCTAATATAGCTTTTAGAGTATCTTGCATGAATTTAGTAGCTTTACTTTACATCTCTGAGTTACTTCCAAGGTCAGTACTCAGTTGAGAACATGCTCAGACTTTGCTGCATAACATTATAATAGAGCAATCATGGATGGACTGACCTTGTGGTTTATTTGTTGCATCATGTGTGCTCCTATTCAAGGTACTAGGTACAAACTTCTGATTGCACTAATGTGGATGTCGATACCGCCAATTGGACTGGGATCATGACTAATCTCTTATTTAGGGGTCTAGAAAGATTAAATTTCATGTTTAGGATAGGGACGTCATGTAAGGATTTGATGGGTTTATTCATACTTTCGAGAAGCTTCAACAGCTGCATATCCGGACTGGTGTTGAAGTTGAACTACGTTTGATAGGATTAGAGCTCCTATCAGAGAGACTGCACAGATTGTAGGAGTGAGGCGTTGCGGTCTGGGCAGGGCGCCGTGAATGGGTGCGCGGTGGACTGGCGCAGGGGTGCTGTGGCCGCGCTGTTTTTCGGCGGACGCTGGACAATGACTTTGGGAGAGGAAAACACGCCTGCTTCCTTTGGAGGAAGTAGGTTAAATAGTTTTCTGCTTAATTCATATAGAGTGGTGCTTACAAGTATTTATACTCTCTTCGGGTCCTTATCTAAAGAGATAAAATCTGAGATCCCCTCTTTTCTCTCTAACAAACCTTATCTCCTTGATCTTCTAATCCTTATCTAACTAATCTGCATGAGATCCCCTCTTTCCTCTCTAAGAAACCTTATCTCCTTAATCTTCTAATTCTTATCTAACTAATCTGCATGCCTATTGTTGCCCGCCGCCTCTGCTGTTGTCTGGCGCCTGTTGTGGCGGCTGGTCATAACATCTCTCCCCACAACATCGTTACAACTGAAGTACTTCGTGTAGAGAAACTTAATTGAACCCAACTATTTTCCATGATGGAGGCAAAACATGATAAAAGGAAGATTTTTAAAGAATGAAATTACTAACATGATGCCCCCTGGAAGGGGAAGAATTCAGGAGATGGTCCATGTGTTTGGCCTGGTACATGTGCGACAAATGCTATAACTACTAGATCTTTTTATCAGATGGTAAATCATGACTTAAAATCTCATTGCATCTGGGTCTCTGTCTATTCAGGTCATTTTGATCTATTCCAGAAAGTACTCCCTCTGGTAACTGGAAAAACTACAAACATCAATTACCTTTAGGCCCCGTTTGTTTCGTTGGAATTCAATTCCATTTTAATAATTATAATTTAGACAAAACTAATTAAGTTCATATATTTATATATATAATATATTTGTATATTATCCTAAATCATATGAGAGAGATAGTTATATACTACATTTATGTTATAGCGAAGCAAGTAGAAGAATGTGCTATAAGTTGTACATCGGAAAAATAGTATGTAAAACTATAGAATCAATTTTCATTTCTCACCCCATGAATTTGAGATAGTCTTATATGATAACTTTGGAAAGTGGTGAAATGTCACATCTAAAAAAATAGCCTATTGCATTAGTAAGATTCCAATTCCTCGAAATGAAAGAAAACAAACGGGACCTTAAATTATTTAGTTTCAAAACATGCAAGATATGTATGTAGATTCGTATTGGAAAGCATTTGCAAAATCTCATAAATTCGGAAGATTTAAGAACAAATGCTAGAAGATATTACTGGTCCAAGGTATGCATCGAAGATACTGCAAAGTTATATTTGTCAGATATTTTTTTACTGGAGATAGTAATTGACAGTGGCCTGTTTATGTAACCTAAATATCCAGAAACTGTAAAATTCATTAATAAAACAGGAATAGATAACTACTAAATTAGTAATGTCCCTTAAGAATTCTGAAATCTGGACATAAGATGCTACAATTTGAATTTGAGTATTACCATACTAATTACTAAAGATTTAATACCACACGGTGGAAGACGAAGTCCATCTTTGGGGAATTTGACTATAGTAATATCCAAAGTTTGCATTGTATACCCTGTAGGTTCTAAGGTGTCAAAGGAAAATGAATAAATGGATGATGCTCAATGAACAAGGTTTTAACTTCAACCCATTTTACTTCAATTATTCTATTGTGCTGTACTATACAGTATTACTCTCTTATTTCTTTTCTGTTCTTTTGTGAGATTACTAGACACTGTTTCCAAAGGCATAAGCATGGTACAGTTGTAGCCTATACATGATTCTGCAGCTACTATTACTATAAATGTTGCTTGTGCCCTAGAGCCAAATACATGCTTAAGCTTTACGAAATATTCAGTTAGTGGAAATTAAGGGCATGAATGCTGGTTCTTTTTTTTCTCAAATACGCAGGTGAGCTGTGCAGTGTGCACTAATATATTAAAAAGAGAGAAAAAAAACCAAAGGGAAAAAGATCCCCGGTACAGCAGAGCTCACACACCCCACCTAGGATTACATAAAATAAAACAACGACCTAGAGCTCTGTTACACAAACAGTTCTCCAACCTGGTGGGAGGACAGAGCTTTTGCTCCTGCCAAGGACCAATACAAAGCCTCCTCCCTTGCCACCCGTAGGGCGACAGCTAAACTAGGACTGCACCCATAAAAAACACACTTATTCCTATGCTTCTATACAACCCAGGCACCTAAGATCACCAATGAGTTAAAACATTTTTCCATCTGATCAGGCATTCTAGAGCTGCTGCTCCTCCACCAAGATTCAAAAGAGAGATCATCCTTCAGCGGACAGAACTCCTGCAAACCACCATCTTTGAGAAACTCAAACCAGAATTGCTTGGTGAAAACACAAGCAACCAATAGATGATTAATATTTTCAGGTTTCTGATCACACAGCGGGCAGCGTTCCGGATGTGATAGCCCACGCTTTGCAAGCCTATCAGCTGTCCAACATCTGTCATGCTCCACAAGCCAAATAAAAAACTTGCATTTTCCTGGTGCCCAGGTTTTCCAGACCCTTTTTGTTGGCTCAAAGCCTACTGATCCTTGGAAGAGGGCTTTATAAGCCGAGCTAGCCGTATATTCACCCGAAGTGCTGAATTTCGAAATATGCTGATCCTGAATACCATGCTGCAAAAACTGCTCCTCAAGAACCTAATAAAAATCAAGGATTTCAGCAATTAAATGCCTTGGACTAGGAAGCCATCAATTATCTACCATCTTCCTTTCAATCCTTCCCTACTTTTGCTTCCTATCTTAACTTCCAACCAAGTCCATAATGTAACTGATCCAGCAAACATACAATTTTATTTTCTTGGGACTGCTTGTGCTCTTTCTGCCTTTTCTTACTAGAAAACTAGATAAGCATAAAATTATATCTTTCTTTTGTTCTTGAGTGCCCATAAAAAAATGCATGTGGAATTTATCTGCTATGCTGATTCTTCTTGTACTGCTGATGATTTTTTTTTTCAAACCAAGGCTGTGACATTGAGAATCAGTTATTTTCAGTTGCATAGAGAAATGTCTAGAAGCTAACATGACATTGTATAATTACAGGTCGACTCTGATGAAGATTGATCATTGAAGGTAACTGTAAGAGTTCACTACCACAATTCTTGTTTTTGTAATCAGATGATTCATTTATGCAAATCCCAATTCTGCGTCAAATATAGTTTTCAAAAGATGTTTTACCATCCTTTTTTGCTTTGCTTTATTGTTCAGTTTTATTGCATCCTTGTACAAGGAATAGTCGTGCCAGATGATATTGGCATGAGGTGTGGTTAAGTCTCAACTTCCAATTATGTTGTGCATCTTTGGAAAATGTAATCTGGCCAGTAACCTTTGGAGGATGACCGACTTCGTGAGAGTTTTATTCCTTATATATTATTTTGCTTCAACATCACCTGTTCTAATGTGTTCCGTAATCTGACTCTGTACCATGGTTAGATATGTGTTATTCTAACTTATATTTTTTTTCGAAAGCGCAGGAGAACTGCACATCATTTTAATTAGAGAAGAAAAAAGGTCCAAAATGGACCAAGGTACAAAGCCCTAAGCAGGCTTACTCAAAACATAAAACACACACCACTCCCTAGACCCTGTGAAGGTTACGCGCAAGCTCTAAGCCAAAGCTCTGAAGATGCTTGGCTCCAGCCGTAATCCAACACCCAATCTCATCAAGAAAGACGCATATGATAGAGCTTAGCGAAGGGGTCTCCCCATCAAAGACAGCTTTGTTGCGGTGGATCCATAAACACCAGGCCCCCAAAATGATGATGCTGTTCATGCCCTTTCTCTTGCTTTTATGTATCTTCTTACTTGTTTTTCGCCACCAATCAGCAAAGGAGATCTCATCTTCTGATGGAGAGAGATTACCTACATCCAATCCAAACAGAATGGAATGCCAGAACTGTCCTGCAAAGACACATGTACACAAAATATGTTGTATGGTTTCCTGCTCTTGATCGCAGAGTAGGCAAGACAGTGGGTGGTCCAGACCTCTCTTCTCCAATCTATCTGAAGTCCAACATTTATTCCGAATGGCCAGCCATAAGAAAAACTTGCACTTAGGGGGAGTCCAAGATTTCCAAAGCCTCTTCCAAGGTTCAAACGTAATAGCTCCCATAAAAAAAGCCCTGTAACAAGACCTAGAAGAAAACTGACCAGAGGAAGTATGCAGCCAGGTGTGAATATCCGCCTCCTGAGTTAACACAATATTGCTAATAGCATCCAAGGTTATATTAAGCGCTAGGCGTTAGGCGGGCGTTAGGCCACTGCTTAGCGCCTATAAAGCTTAAGCGTAGATTAATCGTGCTTAAGCGTTTGTAGGAATATTACAATATAATATATATATTTGCACAGAAAAACAGTTGTACCTAGGAATTAGGGGTACTTACCTGGATTAATGGACATGTTTTTGCAGCCTTGCTGCACGTTCCCAGCTTCTTACCTTCAGCCCTTCACCAAACATAACAGAAGAGGTGGAGGAGCAGCAGAAAAATAGCAAAGGAGGGAGAGGGAAGAACGCCTGGAATACTGGATTATTGGGGGAAGAGGAGAAGGGCTGTGCTGACCTGGACGATTGGGGAAGAGCCTAAGAGGACAATCCGGCAGGCGGCAACAGCAGACTTGGATAAAGTGGAAATGCAGCAGCTCCCGCTTTTTTCCCTCCTCTGTCCTCTCCACAGCAGCTCCCACCACTTTTCCCTACTCTCAAATGCAGCAGCAGCTCCCGAGCAGATAAAGTGGAAATCCCGCCACTTTATTTCCCGCCACCCTTTTTTTCCCGCCACACTTCTTTTCCCTGCGCAGAAACTACATGCGCTTTCTGCATGCACTTTTACTGCATGCGCTTTTCCCTGCGCCCAGGACCGCTTTAGCGCGCGCTTTTCCGCTTTAGCGCGCATAGCTCAAATTAGGCGTCGCCTAAGCGCGCCCGACGCTGAAAGCAACGCCTTTGGCCTAAGCGCAGCGCTAAGGCACCGCTTAGCATCTAATCGTGACTAAGCGGACGCTTAAGCGCGCTTTTTTGAACATTGATAGCATCCCAAATCAGCAAAAATTGTTGGATCCCCATCCAGGAAAGAGGTGTCAAGATGTCACTGATCCATTGTTGTCCCCCAAGAGCCTGGGCCACTGTTCTAGTGGAGACAATAAGTTTATCAACCTTGGAAACGACATCAGGAGCAAAATCATTGATGCAGCCGCCATTTATCCATCTATCAGTCCAAAATAAAGTTCTGTTTCCATTGCCCACCGCAGTAATAACCGAAGCATGAAAGAACTTCCTGACCTGCAATATATGAGTATGGGTAATGAGTTTTATGGTTGGAACAATAAACTTATTAGTGCTTTAATATCTAATTCATCATGTGCCTCTACTATGTTTGGGACAATTTTACTAGAATCTAGATCTAGAATTTATAGTGGAGCAGTTCCACTAGTGGATCTTGATGAATTTGTCGGCCTCTTTTTCTCTAGGAACTAACCAATCCCTCTAGAACATGTCCTAGTTCTTGTGTATAGAGTAAAAGATACACAAGTTATTACACTAGTGAGAGCGAATATAGAAGGTAGATAGGGAAACCATATCTTTAGTGCTGAGGTGGTGACTCGTTGCAGTAGCAAACGAGGTCTTAGATGACTCTGAGAGTTGAGTCTCTCCCTCCTGATTCATTTCCCCTCTTTGCATGTTGGGACCTTAAGGAGGTGCGCCGGTGGCCAGTGGCGTAAAATGTCAGGGTCTACGGGCGTCATAGAGAGGCTGCACAATTTTCGGTCACTCGGGCGCTAGTAGGAGATCAGATCCTTTCTATTGTGGCGGCTAGGGTTGGCAGGAGCATTTGCTTCCAAGTTAGCCCCCAGTTTGCACCTATGAACCAGAGGTCTCATTACCATGGGAAGTTTGTGTCTCCAAACAGGGCGCGTGGGCGAGATCCTAGCTCAGCCCCTTGCTCTCAAGGACATATCCAACATTCTCCCCTTTGTTCTCATCTTTTATGTTCTTTAACTTTCTATGTTCCATCCTTTTACACATCAAACCCAATATATTACGGAGATCAATTATGTGCCACCAAACTTATTGACTATAACATGTCCCTCTACCTCAAGGTTGGGTAATTTTTTTCGATCTTGTGAGATGGTTGTCTTATAGCCCCTTGATCTAGAATCATAGTCTTTCCTTCAATACCATGCCAGATATGCACTCTCTAAACACGTTGAGTGGAAGGTCTTTTGTGAGCGAATCTGCTAGCATCTGATGGATTCTAATATGTTCAACTTTAATACTTTGATCCTTGATCTTCTCCTTAACAACATAATATTGATGTCAATGTACTTTACAATCCACTTGACTTATTGTAGAAGTAAAATAGTACTAGCTCATTGTCACAATATATTTTTAGTGGCCTTTTCGTGTTATCCACAACTCTTAATCTGGGTACAAATTTCTTTATCCACAACGTTTGCCCAGTTGTCTCATACATTGTCGTAAACTTAGCGTGCATTGTCGATGACGCAACAACTGTATATTTTTAACTCTCCCAAGAAACAAACCCCAATAAGTGTGAAGATATATCTAAAAGTGGATTTAAACGTATCAACACAACCTATCTAGTCGGCGTCTGAATACACAACTATCTCAAGGGAATTAGATTTTCTATTTGTAAGTATGAGGCCATTTGTTCCTTGTAAACATCTGAGAGCCTTCTTAATTGTTTTTCAGTACTCTTTGTCTAGATTAACTTGATATCTGTCAAACATCCCGGCTATAAATGCTAAGTCAGAGCGAGTACAAATTTGAGCATAAATAATGTTTCCGATAGCTGAAGTATATGGTACCACTTGTGCATATGGTACCTCTTTAGTATATATTTTTTATGTATGTTTTCTGTGGAAGTCTTAATATACCTTTGTTTGTCTCTGTGAATTGCCATTCTTAATACGTAGGAAGCTTCTCCCATGTCTTTCTTGTCAAACTTCAAGGAAAGAAACCTCTTTGTTTCTAGCAGCAGTTTCTTATCACAGTTAGACAGTAGAATATCATCTACATACATAACTAGAAAGATGTACATTTTATTCTTGAATTTTGTATAAATGCAATTATTGTCGGAATGAGAACCCATAACCCTAAACAGGGTTGGGAGTAGTATTAATAGGCTTAGTAGATGGGCCAGGCCCATTACAGAGGGTGAGACGGTAATTACAAGGGGAACACCCCAAACCCTAGACGGGTAGTCTAACACCCCCCCGCAGTCACAACTCTATCCTGTACAGATGTTGAGACTGGATCGAAAGTCTAAAAAGACACTCGACGGTAACCCCTTGGTGAAGATGTCGGCGAACTGCAGCGTGGTGGGGACGCTGAGAACCCGAACGTCACCGGCAGCGACACGCTCGCGGACGAAATGCAGGTCGATCTCTACGTGCTTCGTGCGCTGATGCTGCACGGGGTTGGTGGAGAGGTAGACCGCACTGACGTTGTCGCAGTAGACGAGAGTGGCGCGCTGGAGGGGACTGTGGAGCTCGTGGAGGAGCTGGCGCAGCCAGGAGGCCTCGGCCACACCGTTGGCCACGGCACGGTACTCGGCCTCAGCGCTGGAGCGAGAGACGACGGGCTGCCGCTTGGTGGCCCAAGAGACGAGGTTGGCGCCCAGGAACACGGCGTAACCGGAGGTGGACCGGCGCGTGTCGGGACAGCCAGCCCAGTCAGCGTCGGTGTAGACCACGAGCTCCGATGTCGGGGATGGGCGGAGTAGGAGGCCGTAGTCGAGGGAGCCGCGGAGGTAGCGCAGAATCCGCTTGAGCGCAGTGAGATGGGGCTCCTGCGGAGTGTGCATATGCAGGCACACCTGCTGGACGGCGTAAGCGATGTCGGGCCTGGAGAACGTGAGGTACTGGAGTGCACCGGTGAGGCTCCGGTAAGATGTCGCGTCGGCGACCGGAGGCCCGTCGTCCTCAGAGAGCTTCGCCTGAGTGTCGACAGGCGTGGAGCAGGGCTTGCAGTCAGACATGCCAGCCCGCTCCAGGATGTCGATGGCGTACTGGCACTGGTGGAGGAAGAGACCCTGAGGCCGGCGCTCGGCGGTGATGCCGAGGAAGTGGTGTAGGGGCCCCAGGTCCTTCATCGCGAACTCCCGCTGAAGGGCGACGATCGTGCGGTGTAGAAGGTCGGCGGTGGATGCCGTGAGCACAATGTCGTCGACGTAGAGCAGGAGGTAGACGGTGTCGTCGCCGCGCCGGTAGATGAACAGGGACGTGTCCGACTTGGCCTCGACGAAGCCGATGGAGGCCAGGTAGGAGGCGAAGCGACTGTACCATGCCCGTGGCGCCTGCTTAAGGCCGTACAGGGACCGATTCAGCCGGCAAACCAGATCTAGATGGTCAGCGTCGACGAAGCCGGTGGGCTGGCTGCAGTAGACAGTCTCCGTCAGAGTGCCATGGAGGAAGGCATTCTTGACGTCGAGCTGATGGATCGCCCAGTCGCGGGAGAGGGCGAGGGAGAGGACGGCGCGAACAGTGGCGAACTTGACGACGGGGCTGAAGGTCTTGTCGTAGTCCACTCCGGGGCGCTGGGTGAAGCCCCGAAGGACCCAACGGGCCTTGTAGCGGTCGAGGGAGCCGTCCGAGGTCAGCTTGTGGCGAAATAGCCACTTGCCGGTGACCACGTTGGTGCCTGGTGGACGCGGCACCAGGTCCCAGGTGTGGTTGGCCAAGAGGGCCGCGTACTCCTCCTCCATAGCACGACGCCAATGTGGGTCGGCGAGGGCCGTGCGAACGGAGGAGGGCACCGGGGAAGCGTCGGGTGGAGTGCTGGACGTAGCAGCTGCCAGGATCAGCCGGTCGACGGGGCGGAGAACGCCAGCGACGCGCCGAGTCACCATCGGGTGGACGTGCCCGGGGTCGCGGTGGATGGCGACCGGGTGGTATACGGACGACTCGGAGTGAACCGCCGGGACGTCGAGAGCGGCGGGTATGGCCGGCTCGCGGCGGCGATAGACGACGGCGGGGTCGGCGAAGCGGGCCGCGCTCGGCGACGGGCCCGTGTCGGGGGGCGCCGAGGTAGTGGCGTGGCCGCGACGATGGTAGACGAGTGCGGGGTTGGCGAAGCAAGCCGGGGTCGACGGGGCTGCGCGTGGCGCAGGCGGTGTCGACGTGGCCGTGCGTGGCGCAGGCGTGGTCGACGGGGCCGCGCGTGGCGCAGGCAGGATCGACGAGGTCGCGCGTGGCACAGGCATGATCGACGTGGCCGCGCGTGGCGCAGGCGGGGTCGACGGGGCCACGCGTGGCGCATGCGGGGTCGACGGGGCCGCACGTGGTGCGGAAGAGGTCGTGCGCGGTGGCGTCGTGGCCACACGAGGAGCAGGTAACGACGCAAGACGAGGCACCGGGGGTGGGAGGGGAATCGGATCGGACTCGAGGAGGGAGTCAAGATCGGTGGGTGGGGTGGAGCCAGCAAGGGGAAACACATCTTCGTCGAAGATGACGTGACGAGAGATGATGATGCGGTGGGAGGTGAGGTCTAGGCACCGGTACCCCTTGTGGTCAGGAGAGTAGCCAAGGAAGAGGCAGCGGGTGGAGCGAGGAGAAAGCTTATGAGGGGCGGTGGCGGAAGTGTTAGGGTAGCAGGCACAGCCGAACACGCGAAGGTGGTCATAGGAAGGGGCTGTGCCGTATAGGGCGAAGTGAGGGGTAGGGTGGCGCACCGCCTTCGAGGGAAGGCAGTTGAGGAGATGGGTGGCAGTGTGCAGGGCCTCTGCCCAGTAGCTGGCAGGGAGAGACGCCTGGAAGAGAAGGCAGCAGAGCATATTGGTGGTGGTGCGGATCATGCGTTCGGCTCGGCCGTTCTGTGCAGAGGTGTAGGGGCACGAGAGACGCAACTGGACGCCATGAGTGAGGAAGAAAGAACGGGAGGCGGTGTTGTCGAACTCGCGACCATTGTCACACTGCAGAGCATGGACCGGGCGACGAAACTGAGTGGATACCCAGGCGAAGAAATGTGTGAGGGTGGGGAATGTTTCGGACTTCAACCGAAGCGGGAAAGTCCAGAGAAAATGGGAAAAATCATCCAAAATCACCAAGTAGTATTTATAACCAGAAAGACTGAGTACATGGGAGGTCCAAAGATCACAGTGAACCAGGTCAAAAGCCTGCTCAGCCCGAGAAGAAGTAGTAAATGGGAGACGAGTATGTCGGCCTAACTGACAAGCATGACAGAGACCCTCAAAATGTCCCCTACTACATGAAGGATCGAGACCACTGGTAATCTTGGTCATGACGTCGGGTCCTGGATGGCCGAGACGACGATGCCAAGTGGTGGAGGAGGTGGTGGAGACCAGGACAGGAGGTGGAGACGCGCCGGCGGTGGAGGGCTGGAGCGTGTAGAGCGGCCCCGAGCTGTCACAGCGGGCGAGAAGGGTCCTGGTGGCCAGATCCTTCACAGAAAAACCAGAGGGGTCAAACTCGATGGAACATGAGTTATCAGTGGTGTATCGACGGACAAAGAGAAGATTATGAGTGATGTGGGGAGCTACGAGAACATCGTTGAGGTAGAACGACCCAGGGAGAACCGAGGCACCTACTGAGGTGACTGGCAGAGTGGAACCGTTGCCAACGACGATCGAGGATGGGTGAGAGGGGAGGGGGGGTGAGAGCGAGAGAGCGTGCCTGTCGTGGGAGTGGTGTGGTACGAGGCACCGGAGTCGATCACCCAGTCGGAGGGGGGAGGGGTTATCGCCATGGTGCTGAAGGCAGCAGCGAGGGAGGCGTTGTCCCAACCGCCAGCCGGCGGGGACCAAGTCGTCGAGGTGTGGATCCCCGGGGGCAGGAGCGCGGGCGGAGACTGAGGCACGACGGGCACACCGTAAGGAGGTGTCGGGGGCATGCCGTAGTGAGGTGCAGTCAGGAGGGCCGGCGCCGAGGGACGGGAGGCACTTGGTGCCTGGCCCGGCCACATGGCGATGGTCCCGGTCCAGGGGTTGTAGAAGGACGGCCACGCGTGGCCGCCACCCCGGCCGGAGGGACCACCACGAGAGGATCCGCCACCCCCACGGCCGCCCTTGCGGGAGCGACGACCACCGTCGGTCGTGGACGCCGGGCGAGGGGCCGTAGGGACGGCGGGTGGAGGGCGGGCAGGAGCCCCGGTCGACGGAGGACGGGTGGCCGGGCCCCCCGAAGGCGGCTGACCGCTGGTAGGAGCGCTGTAGAGAGCCGAGGCAGGAGTGGGCGCCTCATTTGCCATGGTGAGCTCCTCGAGGAGAAGCTCGTTCCGCACGGCGTGGAAGGTGGGGAAAGGCACGCTCCTCTTGATGAGAGCCTTCAGGTGGCCGTAGCGGGGGCTGAGGCCACGCAGGAGGTTCAGCACCAAGGTACGATCGGCGACAGGCTCGCCGAGGTCGCGAAAAGAGTCAGCCAGGCCCTTCATCTGGCGGCAGTATTCTCCCACGGAGAGGTCCCCCTGAGAGAACAGGTGGAACTGGGCGTCGAGGTGGAGCGCCCGTGCATCTCGATTCCCGAGGAACTGGTCCTCGAGAGCGAGCCATGCCTGGCGCGCAGTGTCCGTCTGGTCGCGGATGATGTCCTGTAGCTCAACGGTGATGGTGCCGTGGAGCCACGAGAGGACAACGCTGTCCATGAGGCACCAGGAGCGAGGCGGTGGAGCGTCGTGGTCGAGGAGGACGTGATCGTCGAGGACGAACCGCCGCAGCGTGAGAAGAACCTGTCCTCGCCAACGGGGGTAGTGGGAAGACGCCGGATCCAACACCACGGACACGAGGGCCCGAATGTTGTGCAGTCCAGCGGCTTGAGCGTGGAGAGCAGCGATGAGGTCGGCGTCGAGGTCAGAGGCGAGGTGATCCTCCGGGGGTGCCGCAGGGGCGGCCGGCGGGCGACCGAGAAGGCGCTGCGTGGTGGCCATCTGGGTGGTCAGAGCGGCGCCCAGGGCACGCTCTCTCTCCAGGGCGAGGGAGGCGGCGCGCTCGCGCTCCCGCGAGGCCGTCACTGCGGCCTGGATCGTAGCGAGGGCGTCGGTGGGGAGTGCGGAGGGCGCGACGGCGGGGCTCCAGGTGGGTGAAGCGAGGGCAGGAAAGCCCGGCGGGGAGCCGCGGCGCAGGGTCAGCAGGGAAACGACGGGGAGCGGCCCGAGGCCGGCGATGTAGGGGGCCCCTCCATGAGCGAGCTCGCTGCTGATCGCAGCGGAGACGATGGGGCCGGTGGCGGCAGGGGTGGCGTCGTCCATGGCAGTGGCGGCCGGAAGGAGCTACAGCCGGGTTGGGGGCAGTTCTGCGGGCCGTCAGGGGGCGGAGATGGTCGGAGTCGGGTCGGGGACTGCCCGCAGTTGGTCCTTGCGCGGCTGCTGGCGCGGGGCAGCGTGCACGGCGCTGCGCGTCAGGCGGCGGGGGGCTCCTGGCGGGGTCGCGCGCACAGCCTGGCGGGGTCGGCGGGGGGCTCCTGGCGGGGTCGCTCGTCAGGCGGCGGGGCGCTCGGCCTGGAGTCGAATCCGGGCGGCTGGAGCAGGGAGGGAGGGCGGGGGCCGCGCCGTGAGCCGGGTGGCCGCGGCAGGTCCGGAATCCCGCGCCGCCAGGGAAGGCCGCGAGCCTGGCCGCCGCCACCAGAGGATGGGAGGCTGCGGTTGGGAGGGAGGTGGTCCGGCGGCTGGGGGCCGACGGCGGGAGGGAGGAGGCCGACGGATGGGGGGCCGGCGGCTGGAACTGGAAGGGAGAAGCGGCTGCAGGGTGGCGGCTGCAGGGGAGGAGGGAGCTCCCGGCGGCTGCAGCGGCTGCAGGAGAAAAAACCCTAAACCTAGGCTGATACCATGTCGGAATGAGAACCCATAACCCTAAACAGGGTTGGGAGTAGTATTAATAGGCTTAGTAGATGGGCCAGGCCCATTACAGAGGGTGAGACGGTAATTACAAGGGGAACACCCCAAACCCTAGACGGGTAGTCTAACAATTATCTTTCTTGTTTCCTTCAAAACCGTATTTTTTATAGTCTCATCAAACTTAAGGTATAACTAACTAGAAGCTTGCTTCAACCCATAAATGGACTTTTCTTAAGTGGCCCATATTTTCTTTTTCTCTTGTGACAAAACCCTTAGGTTGTGTCATGTAAACATTTTCTAGTAACTCTCCGCTTAGGAATGTTGTCTTTACTCTTTACATCCATTTGATGGAGTTCTAAATTGTAATGCACAACCAATGCCATGATTATCTTGAATGAATTTTTAGTTAAGACATGTGAAAAGGTTTCATTGCAATCTATTCCTTTTCTCTAAGTGAATCCTTTAGCTACAAGCCTAGCTTTATATCTTTCTAGTTTCTACGTTCTCTTTAGAGTCACGCTTGCTTTTGTTGGTCCACTTGCAGCCTATTGTTTTGGCTCGTTTAGAAATGACCTTTAGGTCACAAACTTTATTTATTCTCATAGACTGCATTTCATTCTTCATGGCAAAACACTACTTTGATGAGTCTGGACTTCTTATGGCTTTATAACCAGTGGGATCTTCAGAGTCTATATCCTCGCTAACATTTATCTCGCTTCTTCTTTTTTTTCGAAAACGCAGGAGAGCTGCGTATCAATATATTAAGAAGAAAGGGTGAGGCAAGGAAACCTCGTACAACTCCACACGAACCCACAAACACTAGGTTATAGGGAGAAGGAGAAAATTAACATCAACAACAACAAAAGACATCTAGTCCCATGACCATGGAGACTCAAATTAAGGATTACCCACTGAAATTACTGGAGCATAAGGATGTTAGATAAATCCCTGGCTCCAGCCCTATACCAGAGATGAGCCTCCTCCTTGACCCAATTAATGACCATGCTTTGACTAGGCTGCACACCATTAAAAACACAGCTATTGCGGTGATTCCAGATGGCCCAAGCACTTCTTCACTATCATATACTTTATAATCATCAGAGATCATACATCTTTTGGCTCTGAGATCTTAAAATTATATCACTTTCATCATTCTGAGGGTTCTAGGGTTGTTCCAGTGGCGGATCATTAAGGATAAGTTTATTTTCTATTTTTGAAGGCTCTTGTTCAACTAGTGCCAGAGGCTCAGACACCATAGGGGCTAATGCAACTTGCTCATTGATTGTCGTGCTCGATGAATCAACATTTGTAGCTAGGGTTTCATTTACAGTTGGAGAAACTAGTGGTGAAACCTTGGTGGGTATCGAGAAATATGGTTCTTATACCATCGGAATACGCCCTCTTTTCCTCATGGTTTATTTCTCAAGGTAGTATGCTCTACTTGATCATCTCATTCTCTAAGAATACTGTATGTCTTGTTTCTACAAACTTAGTATATTTGCTTTGGCAGTAAAATCTAAATTCTTTCGATTTCTCATGGTAGCCAATAAAATGGCAACTTGTCCTTTTATCTAATTTTCTCTGTTTAGGATTAAAGATGCTAGCCTCAGTTGGACAACCCCAAATATGCAGATAGTTCAACGTGGGCTTTCTCTCATTCCATATCTCATATGTATTTTTAGCACTGATTTACTATAAATCTGTTAAGTATATGGATAACGAATTTGAAGACCTCTATCCACAACTCCAATGGTAAACTAGAGTAACTCAACATAATACGCACCATGTCCATTAAAGTGTGGTTTGTTTTTGGACCAAATTCTATGGTAGCCAGGGGCTTACCTAGACTACCCCTTAGGGTGCCTTGATTATGAGGCTCTTGATGATCATCAATCACTTTTTGTTTGATCTTTCACATTTGATCATTTCAATGCCATATTATATCACTTTGTGCTTGTACCGAGGCACACCCTCTTTGGGTTCTATAGGTTTATCATTTTGGAGTGCAAAGTCAAGCTCACAGAGCGAACAACATGTCTATTTTTAGGTGATTTCCTCGATTTAGTGGTTCTATTTGCCCCATTCACCTTTGGGGAGTAAAAATAATAAGAATTTAGGACTTATTTTTTTTTTGAAAATCAAGTAGTACTTGCATTGCATGAATTAAATTCAACGTTGGTAAAAAATAACCATGCATCTGATTATCCCTTTCTTCATTCTGAATTTTCTAAATCATCGTTGGACGAGGAAATGAAATTTTATCTTAGAAAGATGGAATAAATGTACCTAACTTTGGTCCTGATACAAATGTACCATAATTATTCTATAATTCATACATATCTGGATAATTTATGTTTGCTCCAAATCAAACTGAATAAATGCGTAAATGAATTTCTAAATTACGTAGCAAAAAAGTAGTCCAAAAATCATTTTGAGATTTTCTATGTCCTTAAAACATTTCTCCATTTTTCCCTTTTCTTTCCACTTAATTTCTCTCCTATTCTTCATAATAGAGAAAAGAAATAAAAGGAAATTATTTTTAAAAAAAAGGTTAACGAAATTCGTCCCTTTACCTTGTGGTATGTCATTGTGCGACCTGTTAGGCACTCAGCAGTCGCGCGCGCCTTGGTTATAACCTAGGCTTGGGCCGCACATTCAAATCTTAGTCACGTTCACGCTCGCCTGCATCTCGACTGTCGGATTTGATCGAATAGTTGCGGTCGTTCTAGCCAAAGTATAAAAAGTGTATTTTTCATCGCATCGGGAAAAACATAGGCCATTTTCTTCTCCTGGCCGCGAGCTGTCCTCTTGTCCCTCTATTCTTCCCATGTGTTGGTGAAGGCCGGAGAGAGTTCAGGTGATGGCACCGCTGCACGGCTACTCGTTGATGAGTAGCTCCCCTCTAGGTGAGCGCACCATTGTCGAGTATGTCGCTGGCTCCATGGAACGCCGAGGTAAGTTCTCCGCGTCCCCCGTTCTCGGTTCTCTCGATCGGGTGGGGTCTTCTGGGTTAGGGTTCCTTGACCACCTTGACCTCTTATAGGTTCTTCTGTTGTAATCTCCTATCCCGAATTCACTCTGTGTTCTTGGTATATTTTGTCAGTTAGGGTTAGCCTTCCCCGACCACCTCGACCTCTTCTGGTTCTTCTGTGCTAACGGTCTTGTAGACTAGTGTTAGGGGAATTGTCATTCTGGTTCCGATACCATTGTTGAATATGTCGGCCTCTTTTCATCTAGGGGCTAGCCGATCCCTCTAGAGCCCTTATCGGTTCTTGCATATAGAGTAAGAGGTAAACAACTTGAGCGCTAGTGAGAGCGAAGGGAGAAGATAGATAGGGAAACCATATCTTCGGGGCTAGGTGGAGACTCGCCGCAGTAGTAGGTGGGGTCATAGACGACTATAGGAGTTGAGTCCCTCCCTCTGGATTTGTTTCCCCTCTTGTCCGTTGGGAGGAGCGTCGGTGGCCAGTGGCATAGAACCATTAGGGTCTACGGATGCCATGGAGAGGTTGGGCGATTTTTGATCACTAGGGCGCTAGTAGGAGCTCACATCATTTCTAGTGTGGCAGCTAGGGTTAGCGAAAACGTTTGATTCCGTGCCGACACTGCCTCAATTTATATAGCGCATGTGAACTGGGGGGGGCCATAACCATTGGAGGTTTACGTCCCCAATCAAGGCGCGTGTGAGAGATTTGCTTGGTCCTAGTCCGAGGACATATTCAATAGATCTGAGATTCACTGCTAAAATTGTGTGGCTAACTCTCACTTCAGATCTAGTGGAGATGATTTTTGGTGGAATAGCCATTTCTACCCTTTGTGTTCTTCCTCCCTTCAGTTACGACAGAGGAAAAAAGGGACACGAGCACTGTCGGCTCTTCACACGGTGCGACTAGGGGATGATGTGGCCGGTGTAGTCACGCATGCCTAGGCTCGAGTTGGGGCTACGACGTGCCTAGGAAGTGGTCAACATGGGATGTAGGGGAGAGCCATGTCTAGGGCATGGTCGGCCTGGAAGGCGTGCAACCTGAAAGTAGCCTAGAGGGGGGGTGAATAGGCTACACCTGAAAATTTTCACTAAAAACTTCGAAATAGGTTAAATCAAAGTTGCACGGGTGCAAACCGGTTCAGTCGATTTTAATCCCAACTGAACAAGTTTGAACCCACTCAACTTGAATTTAATAATCTATTGAACAAATTCGAAGTAGTAAAGAAAACAGCTAAAGATTTGCCCTACACAAGAACTACTTGAATGAATAATATGAACCAACCACCGAATATGAAAGCTTAACAAGAACACACAAGAACACGCGATATATCCCGAGGTTCGGCAACCACCACAAAGGTGTCCTACTCCTCGTTGAGGAACCCACAAAGGGCCGGGTCTTTTCCAACCCTAATCCTCCACAAGCCGACCACAAAGGTCAAGGCAATCTCTTCTCAAATCTGCTCAAGGAGCGGGTGATACAAACTTCTTGGGGTCGTCCACAAATTTGGAGACTCCCAAGCAACCTCTAACCGTCAAGGAACACGAGGTTCCAAGAGTAACAAATCCGCACACGGTCAAGTTTGCAACGAGCTCAAGAACAAGAGAAAGGGAGAATCAAGATGAAATTGACAGCGAGTTCGATCGAGTTCACCTCACACCAAGGGTCCTTCAAATGATCGAAGGAGATGCGATTGCGGGTGTGAGAGGTGAAGTGAATGCTCTTGTTTGAGGGTTGGTCAGCCAAAGATTCGTGGGAGAGGCAGAAGTAAATGAGAGAGAGAGTGTGAGGGGGGTATATAAGGGATCCCCCAAAAGCTGGCAGCCGTTGGGAGAAAGAGGGCAAAAACCGGTTGAACCGGTTTTCAAACCGGTTGAACCGGTTTCTACCAGGGGGATCCCGGTCCACTGGTCTACTCAGCCGGACACTGGACCGGTTTCAAAAACCGGCTGAGTAGGGTCAAAATTCGGCTCAACCGGTTTCAGAAAAATATCTGCTCCGACTTTTCTGACAGCTCTGACTGTCAGACAGGTCAGAGCAGAGGTGGCAGGATGAACAGTACCAAAACCGGTTGAACCGGTTTTGGGACCGGTTGAACCGGTTTTGGGGGCTGAAACCAAACTTTGAGAATTTTGAAGAGAACTTAGGTGGAGACTTTGTGGGAAGTGAAATTTGTTTTTCTCAAGAGCATTCATGATCTGGGAAAAATGATCTCAAGGAGTTTTTCAAAAGAATTGAACTTGGCTCGTTTCACAACTTACTTAACCGTCGCGGATCCCTCTTAATTGTACGGCGATTCCTATGACTCAAGAATTATAAACTTAGTACCGCCGACGATTCATAGCACTTGGAGCACGCCATTTGATGTGGAATTTTAAATCTGCTGTGCTTTATACTTTTACGCTCGTAGGATCTGTGCTTCTCCTGTCTGTAAAAATACTGTGTACACACTAGGAGCAAACTTGTTAGAATCTTAGTTTGTTTTGTCATTAATCACCAAAACCCTCAATTAGGGTTGATTGCACTTACAATCTCCCCCTTTTTGGTGATTGATGCCAAAACAAACTAGAATGGAAATAATAATTAAAAGTTACAAATACTTGTGATAAAAGTCTTTTGTGTATATGTAGCTCCCCCTAAATATGTGCATGAGTTTTGCGATATTAACATTGACTTGATATGTCAATTTGCAACATATTTAGAGAGAGAGAACAATCAACACCATACACAAAAATGATGAGATATGAAACATAATTGAATATAAAAAGTAAAAGCACATTCAAGCTCATCATTGCATAGCATATGATATGAAAAAGGTCTACAGCTATTACAATAGTGAGAGCTCGTCTCAACACATCATCAAGTGTTTATGGCTCTCAAGCCATGCATGCAGCAAATAGAGTTATTACAGACCAAGAGTTCATTACAAAAATAAAGTACTGAATAGTAAACGTTCTCCCCCTTTTTGGCACCAAGAACCAAAAAGAGAGAGAGAGACGCGCCAAGCCAAGGATCACCAGTGAGGAGGAGGTTGATGAGGAGCAAAGAGGTGTTGCGCCAGGTCGTAGGCAAAATGTTCCTCTCCAGACTGGGTCGGAGGAGGAGCACTGCCAGACGGGTCCTGGGGCGGAGGGTAAGAGGACGATTGACCCGGATCCCCGCGATATGGGGGCGGGTCAAACTGCTCCGGATCATCAACATAAGTTTCTTCTTCGACGTCATCGGCTGAAGAGAAAGGTACCCCATACGCCTGCTGGTACCACTCATTCACATCTGGAGGAGGAGGGTGAAGAGGTACATCAGGAGAGCGAGGGGCGAAGGGAGTACCCAAAGCAGAAGCTTGACGACGAAGGTTGTCGTCGGTCTCCCGCTGACGTCGAGCCACCTCATGGACATCTGCAGCAATATTACGGCACATAGAGAAGAAGGACGCAAATCCGTGGGCCAGGCGGGCACCCATCCCATGTCCACGACCACGACCACGACCACGTGGTGTGGGAGATCCGCGGCCAGGGGAAGGGCGCGAGGCACCAGCAGCAGCAGCAGCAGCACCGGCAGACGGACCAGCAGATGTAGGACCACGAGAGCTGGAGGGAGCTTTCCTGAGACGCCCAGCTGGATTGTTGGGATCAATCCAGAAGGGAGTGTATGACTGATGTCGAGTGCCTTTCTCAAATCTGAATTGGGTCACGACCTCAATCATCTTCATAATGAATGGGGCATGAAGACACCCCTTCAAAGGAAAGCAAGCTGCATGAATAATCTCCTGCCAAATCATGTCAAAGACATTAATCCTTTCTGAGCTGTTTGGTTTCATAAAAGAGAGCAAGACTTTGCTCTCCCCAAGTATGTTCATCTGATTTCCCCCTTTAGGAATGAGGGTCATCCTGCAGAGGGAGTTGATATAGCGATAATACTTGTGAATGTTGGTTGACTCCCAATACTTTCCAGACTCAGACAAATGAAGGTCCTTGGCTTCATCTCTTGTGGGCTGACGGTAATCATGAATCTTAATCCTGTCTCCAGCTATATCCTCGTCAGAAAAACCAAGAATGTGAGCAAATCTACGATAGCTCACCTTGTACCAACTACCTTCAATGAAGAAGTTCAGGTAGGGGTAGTTGTAATGGCTCTCCTCATCAGCCAGCTTTATCCAGAGAGTGGAATAAAATTGTGCAATCACTTCATCATTCCAATCATATTGGAATGTCATGATGTTCTTCATTTGCTTCCTTTCACAGGCCCTCAGTGCCTGTGACATCTCTGGGTCTCCAATTGCTTCGCAACCCTCCCAGTTAATGTAACGTTGAAGAAGGATGGGCTGATGCTTCTTGGGTAGAATAACTGAATTATAGAAATCAACATGGTGAAGAGTCCAGAAACGATTTCCATCGATCCTGGCATCGCGAATACGCAATACCGGATTTTGGAAACGCAGATCCTGGAGAAGTGCAGACCCTCCACTGGCCGTGAAGTCCGTGACTGGCTCATTGCCAGCACGCCGAGCTTCGGCCCGGTGAAGCACCAAGCCGCGAATCACAGGAGCCGACGCCGGGGGAAGATCAACCTCATCGTCCTTCCCACCGTCATCGTCACTTGCAGGCTCCCACGCCTGCGGATTCGTGGCAGGTCGAGACCTACCGGAGGGAGTCCGGGAAGTCCGACCCCGAGCACTTTGAGACCCGGAGGCCTCAGTACCCGGCATGACATTTCCACATCCGCGCCCTCGCTTGGATCGAGAGCGAGGAGGGGTATCACCATGGATCTCTTGTTCATCTGAAGAGTCGGATTCTACCACTGCTGGGTTCCTTCGTCGCACCATTCTAAGAAATAAGAGATAGAACCTATGATGAGCAAGGATCAACCACATTTGAGAAGAAACGCAGAAGAGATTGAAACATGTACTTCAACCGTTCATATGAGCGGTTCAACTACAATGAACAATATCAAATCGCTAATCTCAAACAGTGTTTGTGACAAAATGAAGATAGCCTAAGTGTTGCAATCACTTAAACCAAAATGTACCCAACGAATAATACATAGGATAATCAAGAATGTGTAGGATCGAGTACAAGGAAATAACATAGAACAGTACCTCGATCCGAAGATGGGGTCAAGATCTCCAAACGAGAAGGAGGAAGATGGTGGAAACACGCCGGGAAGAACGGATCTCCAACCACGCTTCCAAACGGGTGAGAGCTCGAGAGAGTTTGGAGAGGAGAGAGGAAAAACAGGAGTGGCGGCGGCGGCTGGAAACGAGGCTGAGAAGGGAAGAGAAGAGAGGGAGAGATATAAAAAGGAGAGGAGTCGGCCGCCAGAAAGCCGAAAACCGGTTCAACCGGTTTCAAAACCGGTTCAACCGGTTTCGGGTCAGACGGCGCAGTAAAAGCGCGCAGAAAACAGTGTTGACTGCGCGCAAAACCTGGCAGTCTGACAGCACAGACTGCAAGACTGACAGCGCAGACTGCGCAGCTGTCAGCGCAGACTGCGCGCGGACTGACGGCGCGACGGCCAAAACCGGTTCAACCGGTTTTTAGACCGGTTCAACCGGTTTCCACCAGGAAGAAACCGGTTGAGTGGTCTACTCAGCCGGTTTACTCAACCAGAATTCAAATATTGCCCGGAAGGGCTGTAATATCACTTAGCAAATATGACATGAGATATTATAAAGATAAAAATGACATTTCTCAATTCATGTTGCTCAAACAAACAATTTTCAATCATCAAATTTTATCAAAATTTTAGTTATTAAGTCACGTTTCGAGAATCCAAGATATTTAGCTCACTCCTAAGAAAACAAAACCTAGTCTCATCAAGGGGTTTTGTGAAGATATCGGCTAGTTGATTTTCGGTGCTCACATGAAAAAGTTCGATATCTCCTTTGGCTTCATGGTCTCTCAAGAAATGATGTCTAATGTCAATATGTTTAGTTCTAGAGTGTTGCACTGGATTGTTTGCAAGTTTTATGGCACTCTCATTGTCACACAAAAGAGGAATTTTGTTAAACTCACAACCAAAATCTCTAAGGGTTTGCTTCATCCATAGCAACTGTGCACAACATGCCCCAGCTGCTATGTATTCAGCTTCTGCAGTGGAGAGTGCAACACAATTTTGTTTCTTGGAACTCCATGACACTAAGGACCGCCCAAGGAATTGGCAAGTCCCAGTAGTGCTTTTTCGATCTACTTTGCAACCGGCATAATCTGAGTCAGAGTAGCCAAGCAAATCGAAAAAGGAGCCTTTAGGATACCATAATCCTAGGTTTTGGGTGTGGACTAAGTATCTTAGAATTCTCTTAACGGCTATAAGATGGCAGTCTTTAGGATTTGCTTGAAAACGTGCACACATACAAACACTTAACATAATATCAGGCCTAGATGCACATAAGTAAAGCAGTGATCCTATCATTGATCTATATAATTTTTGATCTACAGGTTTACCTTCCTCATTTAGGTCGAGATGTCCATTTGATGACATTGGAGTCTTGGCGTGCTTTGCTTTTTCCATGCCAAACTTCTTGAGCATATCTTGAGTATATTTAGTTTGGCATAGAAAGGTACCTTCCTTGAGTTGTTTGACTTGAAATCCCAGGAAGTACTTAAGCTCGCCCATCATAGACATCTCAAACCTGTTCGTCATTACTTTGCTAAACTCTTCACAAAATTTTTCATTAGTACTACCAAATATAATGTCATCAACATATATTTGGCACACAAATAATTCATTATCAACTTTTCGAGTAAACAGAGTAGAGTCAGCTTTTCCTATTGTAAACCCATTTTTAATTAGAAAATCTTTAAGACAATCATACCAAGCTCTAGGGGCTTGTTTAAGCCCGTAGAGTGCCTTGTGAAGAAGATAAACATGATTTGGCTTCTTCGGGTCTTCGAAGCCCGGTGGTTGCTCCACATATACTCTTTCTTGTAGTGGTCCATTTAGAAAAGCGCTCTTGACATCCATTTGATATAGCTTGAAATCATGGTTAGTAGCATAGGCAATTAATATTCTAATTGATTCTAACCTTGCTACCGGCGCATATGTTTCACCAAAGTCAAGTCCTTCCACTTGAGTATAGCCTTGGGCAACCAACCTTGCCTTGTTTCTTGTAACAACACCATTTTCATCTTGCTTGTTCCTAAAGACCCATTTAGTCCCAATCACATTCTGTTTGGGTCTTTGGACTAAGGACCAGACTTCATTCCTAGTGAAGTTGTTCAACTCCTCTTGCATCGCAGTTATCCAATCCGGATCACCCAATGCTTCTTCAACCTTAAGTGGCTCAAGAGAGGAAACAAACGAGTAAAATTCACAAAAATTAGCTAAACGAGATCGAGTCGTTACCCCTCTCCTGATGCTACCCAGGATGTTGTCCACCGGATGATCCCTTTGAATTGAATGATGGACTCTTGGATGAGGCGCTGATGGATATCTTTGTATTGGCTCTTCCTCATCAGCTACTTGATCACGAGGCACTTCACCATCAATATTTTCTTGTTCATCTTCTACCACTGTTGGCATCCTTTGATGATTTTCTTCGTGGTTTGGATGACTTGAGGTTGATGGGTTTGCTTGGGTGGAGACATTGTCACTCACCACCCTTGCACCCACATCAACTACCTCATTGGTCATCCACAAGGTTCCTTCTTCATCATCCCTTTCTTGAGGTCTCACCTCACCTATGGCAAGTTTCTTTATGGCCTCACAAGGTAGTTTTTCATTTCCTGCAGTGTCATTAGAAACATGCCCTTGCGAGCCATTAGACTCATCAAATGTCACGTCTATCGCTATTTCAACAAGACCGGTGGAATTGTTGAAAACACGATATCCATGAGCATTTGATGCATAACCAAGCAAGAAACCCTCGTCCACTCTAGGAGCAAACTTTGAGCTCTTGACTTTCTTGTTAAGAATAAAGCATTTACAGCCGAATACTCTGAAATAATCAACTTTAGGTTTGTTACCAGTGAGAAGCTCATAGGCAGTCTTTTTGTAGATCTTTTGAAGATAGAGGCGGTTGATTGCATGACAGGCGGTGTTGACCGCCTCTGCCCAGAAGTTGTCAGGTGTCTTGTATTCATCCAACATGGTTCTTGCAGCTTCAATTAGAGTCCGGTTCTTTCTTTCCACAACACCATTTTGTTGTGGAGTGTAAGGCACCGAGAACTCATGCTTGATTCCCTCTTCTCCTAAGAATTCTTCGACACCCGTGTTCTTGAATTCCGTCCCATTATCGCTTCTCACTTTCTTGATTTTGAGCTCAAATTCATTTTGAGCTCTCCTCATGAATTTCTTTAGGATTTCTTGAGTTTCACCTTTGTCACTCAAAAAGAAAACCCAAGTGAATCGAGAAAAATCATCAACAATAACTAAACCATACTTACTACCACCAATGCTAATGTAGGCCACAGGTCCGAAGAGGTCCATGTGAAGAAGCTCCAATGGCCTCTTTGTTGTGACCACATTTCTTTGATTGATGTGGGACTCCATGTTGCTTTCCTGCTTGGCATGCGCCACAAACCCTATCTTTCTCAAATACAACATTTGTTAGTCCAATGATGTGATTATCCTTTTGAAGTTTGGCCAAATTCCTCATACCGACATGGGCTAGCCGGCGATGCCATAGCCAACCCTTGTCGGATTTTGCCACTAAACAAGTCTCAGGCGTCACTTTACTTGTTGTGAAATCAACAAGATAAAGCTTACCCTTCAAGCGACCTGTAAAGGCAACTGAGGAGTCCTCCCTTCTAAGGATTTTCACATCCACATCCGAAAATAAGCAATTATAACCCATTCCACAAAGTTGTGAAACAGACAACAAATTATAGCTCAAGGAATCTACTAATAAAACATTTGAAAGTGATTGTTGGTCAGAGATAGGAATTTTACCAATACCAATCACCTTACTCTTGCCACTATCTCCAAACACAATTTCTTGTGCTTCTTGAGTTAGTTGCAATGAATGAAACATGTCTTTCTCCCCGGTCATGTGATTTGTACATCCACTGTCAAGCACCCAACTTGACCCACCAGAGGAGTAGACCTGCAAAACAAGTTTAGGCTATACTTTTAGGTACCCAAATTGAATTGGGTCCTACAGTGTTAGTTATAGCCTTGGGTACCCACACACTTCTTTTCATGACTTTTTGTTTAGTGTAGGCACCCACATATTTCACAACCAATTTCCCTGAATCCCAAGTTAACATATAATCACAAAGATATGAGTGGGAAATGGGAGCATTAGATTTTTGTCCACTTGAGGATCCCACTTCCTTCATCTTACTCTTTGTGGAACTCAAGTTAACCTTTACCTGAGATGACTTGTCATTTGAGGAGTGGATCCTCCCCAAGGCATCATATAGAGTGGTTCCCTCTATGAACTTGGGGGATCTCCACCCCTTATGCACTGTGCTAGGGTTTTCCTTGGATGAGTTGAACCCAAGCCCCCTTCTACCCTTGTTGGGCTTAAGGGACTTGTACTTGGGTTCAACTTTCTTTAACCCATCATTGCTAGAGCATCTTTTCAAAATTTCTTTGACCTTCACCTGTGAGCTATGCTTCCTTGCATGGTTAGTTAGACAACAAGAAGCATGATATTTGGCACAATGCTTGCAAGAATTATCATTAGAGCTAGACTTAGATTCAAAAACTAAAGTGGGGGCATTGATGTTCTTGCAACTTTCAAGTTGCACTTGAAGTTCTTGATTTTGAACATTCAAGCTTGACATGCTTGATTCAAGTGCACTCTTTTCATTTGCAAGATTATCAATAGAGGTTTTCAAGTTAGTTACTTCTATATCTTTATTGTGAATCAACTCTTGAAGCTCTAAGTTTCTTTCCTTTTCAAGGATAAGCAAGTCTTCTTGAGCATCAAGAGTTGCCTTTCTTTTATCTAGTTTTTCCATTAATTTTGTGATAACATTGTATCCATTTAAGCCAAATTCTTTAATCATTTTATTTTTCATGGCAATTTGATCATTATCATCATCATTTGAAAAATCATTACTAAACAAAGTTACCTTATCTCCCTTTGCCATGAGACAAGTTGGAATGTAGGAGTCGTCTTCAAGGTTGGTGAAGAGTTGCGCGCTTGAGGTAGATTGGATGGCCACATTTGCCACCACTTCCTCTTCCTCGGAGCTAGAACTCTCATCATCGGAGTTCCATTCTTCACCAATATGAGCTTGTCCATACTTCTTCTTTTTGAAGTATCCCTTGGTCTTGCCTCCCTTTTTAAACTTATCCTTCTTGTATTCCTTCTTGGCTTCTTGTTCCTTCTTGTTAGGACAATCCGCTATGAAATGACCGGTTTGGCCACATTCATAGCATGCCCTCTTCTTTCCTTTCCTTTGGAACTTGTCATTCTTCCTTACAAATTTCTTGAAAGTTTTGATGAACATAGCTGTGTCTTCATCACTTGAGCTATCTTCATCACTTGAGGTCTCGACCACTTTCTTTGCTTTGTGGTCTTTGCTCTTCTTGAGATTGTCTTGTTCATTTGTGATCAAGGCATGAGAGTCTCTTGTCTTGATGGGGGCTTCCTCGGACTCGTGTTGTTGAATTTTTGCAAATAGTTGATGAGGCGTCATATCCTCATAATCATCACGATCCCTTATCATCCTTGCAAGACTTTTATCTTTCTCTTTATAAGCTCTCATGAACAATCTTGTGACCTTGGAGTCACTCCAATCTTCACTCCCAAGTACTCTTATTTTGTTGACCAATACCATCAATCGATCAAAGAGTGATTGGAGCGACTCACCCTTTGTCCAATCATACCTTGCAAGCTCACTTTCCAAAGCTTCAACTCTATGTCTTTTAGCTTTGGGATCTCCTTCATGTGACATTCTAAGAATGTTCCAAATGTCACGAGCATCTTCTCTTCCTTGAACTTTCCGGTATTCTTCCGGACAAAGGCTTCCTTTGATTATGCTCACTGCTTGAGCATTTCGATGAACCTCTTGCATCATTTCCGGAGTCATCTCTTCTCCTTGGGCGGGCTTATACATACCTACATTAACAATCTCCCAAAGACTAGGATGCACACCGATTAAATGCGACTTCATCTTGTCGGCCCACTCATCATAGTTCAACTCACTAAGAGTTGGTAACTTTCCAAGTGGGGCGGAAGAGAAGTTGGGAATATAATTTCTAGAGTAATCGAATTGAACTTTACTAAAGTCATTACCTTTGCTTTTGGTAGATGATCCTTCGGTGTTGAGACTTACCTTGCTCAATACCTTAGACACCAAAAGATCCACTAGATCGTCATTATAATCAAATGTTCCCTTACCTTTACCTTCTTCGGCCTTTCTTCTTGTTTCCTCTTCTTCGGCCTTTTTCCTAGCATCTTCCTCTTTCATTTTGAGGAACATTTTCTCGGCAATCTTCATGGCGAGGTCGAGGACCTTGGGGTCCACTTCCTCACCGGTAGATGTGACGGGGATTTCCTCGAGAAGAGGATCCACATGGTCCCGTTGTGTAGACATGATCGTTTCCTCACGCGGTTAAGCGTAAAATGAGGCACGAAGCTCTGATACCAATTGAAAGTAGCCTAGAGGGGGGGTGAATAGGCTACACCTGAAAATTTTCACTAAAAACTTCGAAATAGGTTAAATCAAAGTTGCACGGGTGCAAACCGGTTCAGTCGATTTTAATCCCAACTGAACAAGTTTGAACCCACTCAACTTGAATTTAATAATCTATTGAACAAATTCGAAGTAGTAAAGAAAACAGCTAAAGATTTGCCCTACACAAGAACTACTTGAATGAATAATATGAACCAACCACCGAATATGAAAGCTTAACAAGAACACACAAGAACACGCGATATATCCCGAGGTTCGGCAACCACCACAAAGGTGTCCTACTCCTCGTTGAGGAACCCACAAAGGGCCGGGTCTTTTCCAACCCTAATCCTCCACAAGCCGACCACAAAGGTCAAGGCAATCTCTTCTCAAATCTGCTCAAGGAGCGGGTGATACAAACTTCTTGGGGTCGTCCACAAATTTGGAGACTCCCAAGCAACCTCTAACCGTCAAGGAACACGAGGTTCCAAGAGTAACAAATCCGCACACGGTCAAGTTTGCAACGAGCTCAAGAACAAGAGAAAGGGAGAATCAAGATGAAATTGACAGCGAGTTCGATCGAGTTCACCTCACACCAAGGGTCCTTCAAATGATTGAAGGAGATGCGATTGCGGGTGTGAGAGGTGAAGTGAATGCTCTTGTTTGAGGGTTGGTCAGCCAAAGATTCGTGGGAGAGGCAGAAGTAAATGAGAGAGAGAGTGTGAGGGGGGTATATAAGGGATCCCCCAAAAGCTGGCAGCCGTTGGGAGAAAGAGGGCAAAAACCGGTTGAACCGGTTTTCAAACCGGTTGAACCGGTTTCTACCAGGGGGATCCCGGTCCACTGGTCTACTCAGCCGGACACTGGACCGGTTTCAAAAACCGGCTGAGTAGGGTCAAAATTCGGCTCAACCGGTTTCAGAAAAATATCTGCTCCGACTTTTCTGACAGCTCTGACTGTCAGACAGGTCAGAGCAGAGGTGGCAGGATGAACAGTACCAAAACCGGTTGAACCGGTTTTGGGACCGGTTGAACCGGTTTTGGGGGCTGAAACCAAACTTTGAGAATTTTGAAGAGAACTTAGGTGGAGACTTTGTGGGAAGTGAAATTTGTTTTTCTCAAGAGCATTCATGATCTGGGAAAAATGATCTCAAGGAGTTTTTCAAAAGAATTGAACTTGGCTCGTTTCACAACTTACTTAACCGTCGCGGATCCCTCTTAATTGTACGGCGATTCCTATGACTCAAGAATTATAAACTTAGTACCGCCGACGATTCATAGCACTTGGAGCACGCCATTTGATGTGGAATTTTAAATCTGCTGTGCTTTATACTTTTACGCTCGTAGGATCTGTGCTTCTCCTGTCTGTAAAAATACTGTGTACACACTAGGAGCAAACTTGTTAGAATCTTAGTTTGTTTTGTCATTAATCACCAAAACCCTCAATTAGGGTTGATTGCACTTACACAACCAGGGCATGGCCAGCATGTGCAGCCAGCGCAACCGACCTTGAAGGGATGCGTGGAGGGTGCAACTGGTCGGGACGGGGTGCAGGGAGGTGTGAGCAGTCAGGGAGAGGTGTAGCCAAGGCGTGGCTGGCTGGCTGGAAGGTGCACAGAAAAGGAGTGTAGGATTATGGGGAGACTACACTACCGCAAAACAAAATTTTTGACACCATAAAACCAATATCTACTGATGTTATAGGTCACGGGATTAGCACTAGATGTGCAAGGCAACGGAAGCCATTTTGATGTAGACGAACTCATCGAGCATTGTCGTGTGGTTCGTCCTAGTGCTCCAGAAGCAGCCCTTTCGAGGTATCCACACGTGCAAGGAGGAAGCGCTACGCACCGGATTACTAGGTTTGCGACTGCGGCGTGGTGAGGACGAGAGGGGCATGACTGTTGGTATTCTGGTGGGCAAATTAGGTTAGCCCTAATCGCGTCTCCACCCCTCATTATATAGGTATTCTGATGGGCTTTTAACTCGGAGGCCCATCAACAACCTTAAACCCAGTCTAATTCGGATCTTATCGAATTAAGCTTCCATCCCCTTAAGTTTGTGACCTTATAGGTTCACGTACACTTATTTAGTCCGAGTACTCTTATTTAGCCCAATAATTGACAATGGCCTCTACCAAGACATGTCATCTCCTATGCACACGTGAAGATCATACAAATCATCACAACATTATGTACATGTTGTTCCCTTTATCTCACGATATTTAGTCTGGCTCTAATAAGCTAACCTCTCTTTCTAGATACTGTGATTTGGAGTCTTTTCATAGGTTAGCTCTTAAACTCTAGCACGTTCATGTATTTCTTGATCCAATCACTCGAGGGGCCCAGAGATATGCTCTCAAGAAGAGAGGGACAAATTCCATATTGACTGACCATGCATCATAGCATGCTTCATGACAAACCCAAAACTACTTTTATAACTATTACGAATGCAGAGAAGCTGTCCCAAACAATCCCTACAACTGGCATAGGACTTCTATGCTCCGAAGAGTGGATGAACGTGTGGACAGGGCACCGGGCGAGTAAATTTGGAGAAAACAAAATTTGCCTTTTAATATTAGGCATAGAATGGATGGCAAACCATACCCATTTCCATTTTTTTAGTTTCGGGAAATGTCATGAGAAAATAATCTATGTACGTCCTACATTGCAGTAGTGCTGCTTTAGACAAGCTGCAGCGTGCGTGTCTGCATCACATGTTTGTTAGCCACCCCTCTGAGCCTCTTGACTGATTGGAGATGGTTCTTTTATTTTTTTTCTTACACAGGGTTGTCATGGTTTGCTGCTCCGCCAGCTAGTTCGCGGTTCATTTGCGGTCGCAGCATAGACAGACGGATGGCCAGTTCTCTCCCATTTGGAGTCTACTGCAAGCCTGAATTGTGGCATTCGTGCATGCCCTTGGGCATCATAAACTGTAACTGCTGCTTCCAGCTGCCAGACTGAAACTTGAGGCGGCATGATCGAAGTGATTTGTCATTTGTCCCCTGGGTAGCGGCAGGTTGATGGACGCATGCATGCATGCATGATATAGGCCAAAAACTGCCGCTGTGTACTCGAAGCAGGCAACTGTACAATACAACCCTGTGTAACTTGTAAACTAGAGGACTTGTTTGGAAGAAACCCTGTGCAACCCTGTGTATTGTAGTACTAGTTTCACCGAAGGTGTTGTTTGGTAATGAGATATACAGCAGTACCTCCATGGGTGTGTGTTGTCTGTTCTCCAAAGAAATGCTGTACTGGTGCTAGAGAAAGTGTGGAACT
Source organism: Zea mays (assembly GCF_902167145.1). Taxonomy (NCBI): domain Eukaryota; kingdom Viridiplantae; phylum Streptophyta; class Magnoliopsida; order Poales; family Poaceae; genus Zea; species Zea mays. Next base: position 89,199,387 of record NC_050102.1, on the reverse strand, counting down.
GAAGCACAGTTTGCTTTAGAAATAGAGATGACGGCATGTCTCCTTCCATCACTCCAATGCAGTTGCGCTAGCAATCTGTGCCGTGCCATGGGCCATGGCAGGGGGAGTAGAGAGTAGAGACTAGGGACAGCAAGTAAGCAGGCTGCTGGAGGTGAGCCATGGTAGCTGCTGGCACTGGCATTGGGAGCGATGCTTGCCGATGCACGGTTGGGAGGGAGTGGGACGGGCTGCACTGCACCCGGCCGTGTCCCGCGGCTTTTGTGCTGCGGCGGTGCTCACTGCCTCGACAGACAAGCATGGCGCTTCCGCCCGGCCGTCTGGTGCTGAGCCCACCGTGGTCTCCTGGGCCACAGCAACATCTGAGGCCTCATTTGTTTCAAGCGCCTGCAACTCACGGTCACGGCACCCATCCATTTGCTCTCTCTCTCTCTCCATCCCTCCAGGATACGAACAAATGAGAGAGAGAACATGCGTACGGTACGGCATGAATGAATGAGAGAGAGAAGAAGGGGGAAGAGGTAGGGTGGCCCACTCCAGTAGGGCTCCGAGCGAAGAGGTAGTAGGGCCGGGTGTGTGTGGCCGCGTGGGGAAAAGGCAAACAACGCGGCCGCCTTTTGTGGGCCCACAGGCGTGGCGCCGGAGGGCCTCCCTTTAATTTCCGCGAGGATGGAGATGGATCCTTCCAAAGCCACGCATGTGATGGCCCACAACCACAACCCCGCTCCATTATCATCTTCCACATTCTACCGTACGTTCTCTTTCATGGAACAATACTCGCGAGTACTTTCGAACAAGAGATCTATCCCATCAGTAGCCTTATGCTCCCTCCGTTCATAAATGTAATGTATGACACCATTGATTTTTTAAAAAAACTTTGACCACTCATCTTATTCAAATAATAATAAATTATTATTTTTTATTTATTTTATCACTTAAGGAAGTTTATATTTTATTTAAAATTTTATATTTTTAAATAAATATTTTGAATAAGACGAGTGATCAAATTTTTTTTAAAAAAATCAACGATGTTATATATTTGTGAATGGAGGTAGTACTTCTTTTTCTTTTGTCACAAGTAGGATTGTCGTTAGCCCTAGCTACCTAGACGTTTTCGGTGGCAGCTAGTGGGTTCATGTGGGGGACGATGCATGCATGGATTGTTCTTCTCTCTCTCTTAAAGAGCTGATGTTGTCCAGGACTCTATGTTCTTGGCGGTGTGTTTGTGTGGGGGTTGGTTTTGCGAGGAGCATGTGTGGCCTCTTGGTGGTGGCCTGGTGGCGGTCATGTTATTTAAACAAACAACGACGACATCTTGAGCGCTTGGTCTTCTGCTTTGCCAATTAGGTTGCAAGCTGAGTTTTGCGCCGCGCGCAGGTTATTTGTTTGTTTTGTTTTTCTGTAGTTTCCTTTTTCGATTGCCTGGTTATGGCCTCCCGAGACACAGTCCTATATTTTCTTTTGCTATATCAACATGGGCAAAGTCTCATCCTATTTCAGAAGTCAAATCAAATGCGAACCATACACGTGTCAGGATCCAAATAACGCGCACAACGATTACACAAATAATATACCATTGCACAATGCTCGAATAAAACAGAGTATTTAACACTATTACAAAATAGTCTTATACATAACATTATGTAACGACACTTACGCAGAAACGAAAGTATGGGAAGTCGATAGAGAACATAGCCCTCCACAATCATCTGTCTGGAGGAGATTACAAGCCCAATCTTCATACTTGTCGAAGTCTTTGAACTCTTGAAGATCGGCTTCAGCAGCATCTTTTTCTTCAAATGAGCATGGGTTGCAATATGGCAACCTAGTGTTTGTGTGAAAGCAAGAGTGAGTACACACCATACTTAGCAAGTGCTCATTTTGGGTGAAGTGGATTAGTTTTTTGTGGGGTTAGGCTCTTAGCGGTTGTTTTTAATTCATCAAGTGTTTATTATTGGTACAAGCCAAACTTTAACATTATCCTGGGTTTATCAACCCATCAATCATATCCTCAACGAGGAACATCGTTACCAATATCATAACTAGTTTATAACAATAATATCTTTAATCAATGAGGCTTCCAAGGTCGTTCTTAGCCATGAGCATGGTTGATATACCAATTTTGATAAACCCTCTGTAGAGGTTGCACAATTTACCCATGAGTCGTAATTCCTTTGTCCAAGGATCATGACTCCCAATTGATCACTTTCAAGGTGACTTGGCAGGGTCTCACTATAAATCCTTTAGAAGGATTCCCCAAAGGTATAGTCGCCCATTAGGTTTCTCTAATTTGTAAGCACATGACTCCTCTCCAAGGGGGTGACTAACAAAAACCAAACGAATAAACCTTAGCACCCAGCATTGGCAGAGCGAGGAGTGGGCTCTAGACCCCATTGACGACACGATGATGAAGCAAACTACACCTTTAGTTCATCTAATTAATCAGCTTAGGGCGACCATTACCACCCACATGGCTGTACTGTTTTCTTGAGTGGTCACTCAACGAACCGGTCCTTACGGAGAAACACTCGAGATACCGCCTAAGCCTCCTTACGGTGAAGAACATGGGATACCGCCCAAGCCTCCATTCGGTGAAGTACTTAGGATACCGCCAAAGCCTCTAGGTTACTAGAAACCCATATCCGAAACATGGAACATCGTATCACAAAATGTATATCATCATATTCATTAATTAAGTTCAAGCGCTAGAATTTAAGCTAACATCACAACCCAAACCCATGGATAAACAAACACAAGGAAAATAGAAAACTAGTCATCTTTAGTTTGTTCATGTTGTGCGGGAAAGTAAGTTATCCAATGAAAGTAGGATATAATAGGCCAGAGGGCAGTTGCTCAGGTTCTTCATAGGTAGCTCCCTCGTGCTCTACGAACTGATCGTTATCTATGCGATTGCAAACGTACACTCAATACACTAGAATTTTTTTGGAAAACAAAGGAGCCTCGACATGAATAAAAATAGGGCTACATGGAATGATCTTATTGGCCGAAGGGAAGCCACACAAGGGTCAAAAAGTTATGGATGCAAAAGATCACATCTATTAGATCTCTTGTGGCTGCCTTCTTCTATCTTGCCTTTCTTCTTCCTTGGACTCATGGAGGAAGAACAACAAGGGAAAAGGAGCTTGGAGGTGGCCGGCCATGGGGCCTGGGGTAGGTGTGTCACATGCATGGGGTTCTTGGGGGCGCTGTAAGGGCATGCTGTAGCACCCCAAAAATTCAAATCCAGAAAATTTCTTGAACTCGTCCTATATTCAAAATGAATTTTAAATTTCATTTCAAAATGTTTGTTTGTGAGTTGCTCTCAACAAATAAAATATAGTGGTCTATATCCTCTCCAAATATTCCTCATAATATCCTACAAATATTTTCCTAGTGACCCCCTTAAATTCTTTCTAGAAATACTGCCTAAATATTCCACCGATATTTCTCCAAATATTTTCCTCCTCAGAAATACCTTCAGAATCTTTTTTAAAGTCCCTACAAATATTTTTCTTAATAACTTTTCTCATGCTCATACGTATACATACGCCTGCGGTGTCATACCGTGAGCTCTACAAGCTAATTTCACTTATACATGGCTAATACATGCTTATCTTCCACTAATCCTCGCCTCCTCCCACTAATCCTTGCCTGCTCCCCCTAATCCCCCAACTTTCCTATAAATAGAGGGGCAAGGGCCTCCCCTCATGCCATCCCAAGACATTTCATGGCAACTCACTACTACTCCCACTCCCACACAAGCACAAGGATCATTCGGTCGTTCATTCGATTGTTCGTCCCACTGTTCATAGTTTGTTCATTCGTTTGATCGATCGTTCATGGTTCGTTCGTTCGTCCGATCGTTCATCCGTTCGTTCATCCAAATAATCTTTGTTCAGCCGTTATGCTGCTGAAATTCCGATCGTTCGCTCATCCGATCATTCGATCGTTCGTCCGTTCGTCCATAATCCCTATTCATCGTTCATCGTTCGTTCATACGAACTATTCATCATTCATCATTCGTTCATACGAACTATTCACCGTTCATCGGATCGTTCATAGTCATTATTCATCTTTCATCGGATCCTTCATCTTATTATTCATCATTACTATTCATCGTTCATCCGATCACCCAAATATTCAACTGCTCATTCATCATGCTGTTCAGCTCACCTCAGACATGCCAGACCAATATTTCAGTCATACAAACTCTGTTGTACTTAACCACATGTACCCAGCTATAAATACACCTAGTTACCCTCTCCCTCTCCACACCCTCAACACCTGAGCCAAGGCAAACCCCCACCCACTCAATTACCCCGCTCTGCTGACTACACACCTAGTGTCGCTTCACCTCCAATCCACCCTTCTGGTAAGCACCTCCACTCCACCACCAGTAATATCACAACACCACATGACACAGATTCTTCTCAAGACTCTACCCACCCATATATCACCATTCTTGACTACTATATTAAACATTTGTTGATATACTTAATGGTGTATGTTTGCTTGTTCATGCTGCATAGTTCCATGAGCTCTCACCCTTTCACCGGTTAGAGCACGACAAGCTCACAAGATCCCTTTGATGCATAAATTACCTATCTTTTTCCAACACAACTCTCAACCTATTATTTTATGCTTTATATGATTTTGCTGCTAAGAGACATGTTAATATGGCCACCCAGCCTCAGAACTTTGCCGCAATTCATCTTTATACTCCTTGACATGTTTTTACAAAGTGATTTGAGAAAAGATGTGAGTATTCAAAAGAAAATGTTTTTCAAAATGTGTATGATGAAGGGTTATCACCCTTTTCACCTTTCAGTGTGATGATCAGGGACTCCCCGGTTTGGGGAGGGCCTTAAGGTGATGGCTCAGTGTAACACCCTGAATTTGGGGGTATAAAAATTTCTTCTCTAAATTCCTACCAAATTCAGGTGTTACCCTTTATCTCTCTCTCTAGTCTCTCTCTCTCTTCCTTTTGAGTAGAATTAGGTTAATTAAGTGAGGGATTAATTATTTATTTTGTCAAAACTATGTGAGTCATGATTTATTGTATCATGCTGAGACTAAATTATTCTTTGAATTGATGCACATGTTTGAATTGGTTTGAATTTGATTTGAAATCCATAGAGAAAAAAATAAAAGGCATTAAAAATTCCCTAGAAAAAGAAAAACCAAAAGCAGCCCATTAGGCCCAATCCAGCCCAGCCAGGCGACGACCGCGCACGCGCTACTCGGTGGGACCTCCCTGTCTGCGTTGATCGTCCGTTCGCCCGTTCACCCTCGTTGGTCTGCGGACCCCACCTATCAGCTACTGCTCCCTTCCCTAACCTCCCGCCCGCGCTCTCCGTCGTGGACGCGCCCACGACCGCGCATTTCTTGGCCACGTCCCAAGGATGAAGGTATCAAAGAAAAATCCTATAAGGGATCACTGATTGTGCAGACTTTGATAGAAAGGGCCAAAAGTGATAAATGCAGAAGGAATTAAACTATGGGTAATTCCAGTGTTTGGATAGGTTCTTTATGATTATAGAAACATATTGGAACTCAATGGAGTAGCAGAATTCCTCATATTTGGAAATTGAAGTTCCAGGAGTTAGTTGCAGGCAAAGGTTGATGAAAAGGGTGCAAACTGATGTGGAGGTTGGAATGGAGCATAGGAGATGGCTTAGAATGTTTGGATAGACTTGAGGAACATATGTATAAGTCATAGAAGTGCCCAAGACTTGAGCCAAGTAAAGCCGAGGAAGTTGTGCTAAAATTAGACTAAGTCAAGTTGTTGAGTGTGCACCGGACTAGGTCCAGCGGTGCACCGCACCAAAGTCGCAGAGAAGGTGTTTCAGGACTCAGGCAACAGAAGGCACCAGACCAGACCCGGTGGTGCACCTGACCAAGTACGTAGAAAGGTTGTTTCTAGGATTTAGGCAGATGGAGCACCGAACCTAATTCCGGTGTGCTTCGGACCAATAGGTTGTCGAACGTTCGAAAGATTATGGACAACGCTGATGTAGCAAGGTTCGGTGAGGCACCGGACGGTCCGGTGATTGCTGACAAGATAACAACTTTTTTAAAATGGTCACTGAGCTGGCTTGCAAAGTAAAAGGTCCAATGTACACCGGACCCGAAACATTGTTTGGTCCGGTGCGACCAGAAAGTGCAGAAAATGGGCAACAACTAGTTTGGTCTTGGGGCTATATGTACCACCTCTCCACGCCTCCAAAGGTACCAAACTAGTGTTCATAAGTATAGAGACTCATTTCTAGCTACTTTATAGTGCCTCTAACCCCTCTCTTGAGAGATAGTGCTTGCTACGAGATTATTTGTTAGAGAGCAAATATCGAGCTAGAGAAGTGAGCAAAGGCATATGTGATGATTGTAGAAGCTAGAGAGACCTTAGAAAGAGAAAAGGAACCTAGATCAAGTGTGTTGGGCTTCAGCCATTAGCTTCAAGCATTCGCTGGAGAGCTTCCAAGGTGTGGAAAGCCTCGGGATTGTTGTAAAGCAACAATTGATAGTGGAAGATTTGGTTTATCACAACAGGTGATAAACTTGAGTTGGAGGAGTAAGTTGAAAAAGATTCCAAGCTATTTGGCTACCTTAGGATGGATTCTAAACATCCGAATTATACAACAAATTTAATATTTTAACAAAGATATGCATAGAATTTAGTGCTAATTATTAGTCATGTTGTTAAGAATACTATAGAAGACAAGAATAAAATTTTGTATAATTTTTTAAGCATTATTTTCTCCCTTTGACGAAAAATGAGAAAAACATCCGAATCTGAATTTGTATCCATATTTTATATCAGTTAATTAAAAATATATATTACGAATTTGGGGTTTTACTTTATATGAATCTTAATAAACTCAATGCTAAAAACAAGTACAAAAATTTGCATCATAAATTCTATAATCTATTTGTTCGAAATTGAAAAAGAAGACCAAACATTTAATATCTGAATAAATATCTAGATTTATCCGTAGGCTACCTCAACAACATAGAGTAGGGAAGCATTTGGGGCTTCACCGGACCACATGATAAATCGTGTGTCTTGTCCCTTGTGCTTACTTACATTGCTTGCACTTCTTATTTTATATTTGGTTTGAGTGTTCGTGAACTGTAACACCTTGAATTTTGGGGCATAAAACTTTCTTTGCTTTGTACTCAAAATTCAGGTGTTACCTTTCCTTTCTTCACTTCTCTTTTCCCTTTATTAAAACAATAGAGAGTTATTTTGTTATATGTTGGCGTGAGCCCTAGAAGTGTCATGGTTGTTACATTCATGCTGTTGTATATTGTTTCTAAGTGCAAGAAGTGTTTGAAACATGTTAATATGTCTTGTAGAAGTTTTCCGTAAATTTTCATATTTTTCGAATATTTTTATATTTTTTGAAATCCAAAATCTATTTATTTGAGATACTTACAAACGTTTTCAAAGTTTTAAATATGTTTTTTGAGTTTATTGTGTGACAAATCATGTGTAGGAATTTTTCTAAAAGTTTTGGAGCCTTCGAGATTTTTTTCGAGCATTAAAAATGATTTTAGACTTTTTCTAGAATTATTTTTAATTTTAAAATGGGATAATTACAAAAAATATCTTCAAACCCTAGCAATATATATATGACTGGAATCCTCTTGTCAAGCCCTTTCTGAATTTTGAAACCCCTTCTCCAGTCTAAATCCAAAACTCCCAGAATTGCTCGCCGAAGTTCGGGACGGTTCCAACTTCGATGACGACTCTGGCAAGCAATTACTTTCGATCCATGCGTCGTCGGCGGAATCCGAGGGTACGGCTACATCTGCCTTGTCAAGATCTTCGTCCCGGTGCCTTCAATTCGTCGATCCGACCGACGGTTCTTCATCAATCGGCGAATTTGTTTTCGGCTCCGACGAGGGTTTCTTCTCCGGTGAGCCTTTCCTCCATTGTTGTCCATGGTGTTCTTTGTTTTTGTTTCCCCCGTGCAGCCCCTCTCTCTCTCTCCTCGACAGCGGCCGAGCTCTCCTGCGCGCGCCGCGCTCGCCCTGCCGGCAGCCGGCCGACCTCTTCCCCCTGCGCGTGGCCCCCTTCCCTTCCCTCTCCTCCTTCCCTTCCATGGTTGAGAGGAAGAAGATGTAGGGAGGAAGAAGAAGGTGATTTTGTGAAAAAACTCCCTAGATAATTTTAAAACTGCACGCAGAGAGGTGTTTTCAATTTAAAATCACGATAACTTTTGCGTTTTAAATCCTATTAACTTCGTTCAATTCACGTTAGATTTGTATTAAAATTATCTACATGTTAGAAGTATTAATCTATGATGTTATATATTTTATTTAATTTATTTAAACGTTTGTTTGACCAATGGTTATTAGAATAACGTTTCAATTTAAATCTAATTTAGGGTATCGATTTGCGCATTTATGAATAAACACTAGCATGGTTAACCTTAACTGAAATACTCTTTATTAATAATTGTTTAGTTTAAACACGCTATCTGTTTATTAGTCCTTGCGTGTTGTGTTGGCCCGCGTGCTGTGCGCGGGCTGCCGAGCTGTTTTGTGCGTTGCTTATTTTGTCTTGCGCCGTTAATTCGTCTCGCTTATAGTCGCTAATATTATTTAAATTACTCATCTAACTGAAAGTTGTTAGCGTAGTCGATTAATTAAAACTAGGTGATAGTTCTAGATTACATTTAATAAATGTCGAATAATGCAAGTTTGTCAAATTAAATGTTCTATTTCATATTTGTATAACGTAGACGCAATGACTTCTCAATTGTAACTTCGATCTCGGCGTTTCTGTTTCTCGTGTGACCGTAGAAGCGAGCGCTATTTTGTATTGCACATGTTTATAATGTTTTCTCTTGTATGATGTACTGTTCCTTTCTGTTTCAAGAATGTTGAATGTGTGTTCGCACTCGCTTAGATAACGTTCCGTCCGCGGAGTCCAAATTGCAGGAGAAGCCCCTGAGCAGCAGCAGTTTGGTGAAGGCAAGTGTACTCTGACCTATCATGTACTATTTACTTTATAATTCACTGTCCCACATACTATGATTAACCTAAAGATTGACTAGCTTTCCATTTATCATGTCCTTGATTACCGTTTTGGGTTAGGTTATTATAATCAGCTACATGCTATTGCTTTACCCTAATCAATGAACATGATGAGAATTACTTTATGATACTATGATTCATTATGATTATGATTATGAACTTGTGGCATTTTAGGGGGCTTGGGCTATTTCCCGAGTACCTCTTCGTAAGGACCTGTTCGTTGAGATACCACCCGGGACAATAGTACAGCCATGAGGGTGGTATGGAACGCCCTTAGCTGATTAATTGGAGGAACTTGGGGGTTTAGTTTGCTTCGCCGTTGTGCCGTCAATGGGGGCTGGGGCATAGTGCTTGCTCTGCTAAGGGTGGGTGCCGAGGTTCATTCCATTTGGTTTTGTTAGTCACCCACCTTAGGGATGAGTACTGTGTTTGTATAACTGGCGAAACCTAACGGGTGGTTACACACCAGGAGAATCTTTGTAAAGGCTACGTAGTGAAACCTTGCCGACTCACCTTGGTAGTGTTTGAGGGTTTGATCGATCCGAGGCAAAAAGGATCACGACTCGTGGGTAAAGTGTGCAACCTCTGCAGAGTGTTAGAAACTGGTATATTAGTTGTGCTCACGGTTAAGAGCGTCCTTGGGATCCTCTTTGATTAGAGATACTCTGGATTCATTTATGTTGATGGTTTAATGATGATGGCAATACTTATGATATTTGGTACTTTCCTCTTGGAGGAAGTGCTTTCTTTTGGGAATATCAACTTGGGTTTTACGATAAAACTTGGCTTCTATTAATGATAAATACCTAACCAACTAAAAGCAACTGCTTTGAGCTTAACCCCACATATAGCTAGTCCACTTCAACCAAAATGGGACATTTGGTGAGTACGTTGATGTGTACTCATCCTTACTTAAACACCAAACACCAGGTTGTCCCTATTGCAACCATTGCTTAGGAGAAGATGAAGGAAATGCTGAGGATTTTTAGGAGTTTCAAGACTTTGAGAAATTCTAAAGTAGACTAGCGGCAAACCTCAAGTCTGCTGCCTATGAAGGCCTTATCTTACTACGTTTCGTTCAACACTTTGATTTATGTTTAAGTAATGACTATGTGGATGTTTCGGACATCATGATGTAATAAAGTTATACTTATTTCCACTATTATTTGAGCATTGTGTGATGATTTCCAATTATGTAATCGTTGTGTACGTGAATTTCTGATCCTGACACGTACATGGTTCGCATTCGGTTTACCTTCTAAAACCGGGTGTGACATGAATTGCAGGTAGTTATTGGACAAACATTAATCTGCTGCTACCCATTTGCTAGAACCAAGTAAAGCTCAATAAGTTAAAGTTTTATAATTGCATATTCACCCCCTTTAGGCAACATTAAGGTCCTAGTACCTCCAAGGTACTTTCACATACACTTAGAGTAGTAACTAAAATGATCTAATACACGAAGTACACAATTACCATTGTATCTCATGGGACCATAAGAATTGGTCCAACGCTTGGACGTCAGACTGTCCGAAGATCACATTTTCTACCTAGTGTTACTATAATGGCTAGTTAGCTAGTTGGAGGTTATAAATAGTCTACCAACCGGACCATACTATTGTTGTTGCCCATTTAAATAGCTGAAGCAACCCATTTGGAGAGTGAGAGAGCCTTTGCCTAGTGAGGGACTTGACAGTTGATAATCACTTTGATTTGTGGTCTTATTAGCATATAGATAGTAACTAATGTGCACCCATTCATCGCATTAATATTGTTTGAGTCAAGTGAGACTTTATGCATGCTACTCTTGGTGATCGACACCACTTAGGTGGTTCAGCGGCGATCAAGAGTGTGATGATCACCTAGAGGCTTGTGGGTAACTTTCCTTGGGCTTGTACACAGTTGAGTGGTTTATGCCAGAGAAGTGAATAACCAACTCATAGAGATCACTTTATCATTGCATGGACTAATGGAGAGCTACACACTTGCGTGGAAGCTCCAACAATGATTAGAAGAGAGTGCTAACTCTCTGAGTCCTCGATAAATTTCAGGAGTCTTCTAATCCTTACTTTTCTATACACATTTACTTTTTAGCAATTCAGTCCAAAAAATTACATTCTTAGAATTCTCATGTTAGTGTAGGATTGGAAATTAGGGTGCAAAACTCTTTGTCACATCATTAGACACTTAGGGTGAACTTTAGGCTTGAGATTAGGTTTTAATTTGTGCAAGAAAATTTAGAGAAGCCAAAACCACCCCCTATTAGGCATCTTAATCCTTTTAATTAGTATCAAAGTCTTGTTCTCATTAATTTTCCATAACCGCCTTGAATTAAGAAGTCTAATTGGGTTGGACTTCCTCCTACTTTGAGGGTGATGAGTTTTCTTATTAGAAAATTTGTATGGAAGCTTATCTTGAGGCCACGGACATAGAAGTTTTTAAGGCTGCCACTCAAGGCTTCCAAAACATAAGGCATTTATTTGGCGATGAAATTCATTATGAGATATGGAATGTTAAGGCCAAGAACACTATGTTTAGAGGCCTTCACAATGATGTTCTCAATAGAGTATGTAATCATAAGGACACTCGTGTCCATTGTCCAATATATGTGGACTTCATGAGGGAACCAAGAGTGAGTGAGAGGAGTGTTACCATTTGGTTATGAAGAAATTAATTTCTTTTGAAATTCTTCCACATGAAAACACAAATGATATGTATTCACGGCTAAATGTTCTTGTAGAGGAAGTAAATAGATTGGGGCTCGCACAACTACCATAATTGGATGTTGTGAGAAAAATATTGAGTGTTCTCCCATTCGTCAGGTATGGCCATATTGTCATGGTGCTTCCTCAAATTGACCAATCCTCCACTACAACTTGAATCTTGCGGAAGATCAATGTGCATGATATGTATGTACACATCAATGATCGAGAAGGATCTTCTTCGAACAATAAGGATTTGGCACTTGAAGCCAACCATGAAAAAATGGAAAAACTAAAGTGCAAGAAGATATTGAAATCTCAAAAGATGATAAAGTAGATGATGTGAGGCTTGCACTCATAGTGACGAAGTTCACCAAGATGCTAAAGAAGCAAAATAGAGAATGCATCAAGTTTAATTCAAAGAAAAAGAAATTCTTCATAAGTAGCAAAAGAAATCTGGGATGGATTGCTACAATTATGGCTTGGCCATCTTGCTCATCAATGCAAGTGAAGACGATGCAAGAAGAACAAAAAGGATGATGCAAGCGAAGATGACAAGAAGAACAAAAAGGACTTCAAGGCAAGAGATGGCTAAAAAAGACAATTTCACAAGAATAAAGGTGGAAAAGGCATACATTGTTGGTAATTGGCTCACTGACATTGACTCCACAAGTAGCTCATCATCATGCGATAATGATGATAAAGATGAGAAGGTGGTCGGTCTTGCTATGTGATGCTCTTCTACGCCACCATCATCCTACACATGCCTATTCCTTATGAACAGAGGTGAATGGAAGGTACAAAATGATGATGATAGTAGTGATAGTTGTAGCGATGATGAGTTTATTGCACCTTTATGAATTAGTTGGCTTGCTTAAATAATACACTCAAGGCATACATTGTTGTATGGGTTTTGGATTTGCATCCTAGCTTTCCAACTTGATATACACCCTAGTAAGACTAATAAAATATCTTCCACACACATCTAGTGATAGTGATCCATCCATTAAGATTATGACTAATCTCTAGTGATTTGCATTGAGAGCATATGGTAGTTGTTGCCACCTAAACGACTTGGAGTAGTGGAGGATCATTGAGCAGCTTTGATGATTGTTGTCAGCTTTGATCATCATATTGTAAGAGGCTCTTGTGGTAATCCCAATGGAAGATTCACAAGCACTAACTCTAGTGATATTGTGGCTTGTTGGTGTGCCTTATTAGAGTGATTCTGATGGAGCTTTTTGTAGGCTTGTCTTATTATGCCAATAAGCGCATGAACCATAGAGTTTGTACTCGTCACAATAAGGATGTGGGTTACCAGCAAGCGGTCAAACCTTGGAGGTATTATTGTGTTCATCTCTTTCCTTGTGTGGTTTGCATTCCTAGTTACTCTTCTCATTACATCTAGTTATTGTATTTCATAGTGTACATAATCTTGTGTAGAGTACTCTATTTCTTGTTAGTAGCTTACTTATCACTATTCATACCTTTTACATGATACTAAGTGAGAAGTAAACTAGAAATAGATCAAGATAAACACTTCCACATATAAAGTTTTATCTTATCTCTAGGTATTATGTTAATATTTGTTATAATATTTTTATAGTCTATTCACCCCCTAGCCATCTGGTCCTACCATATATGCATTCCAGCTAGTTCACATTCGTCTTTATTGTTAAAGGAGGCACATTGAGACAGATTTGATAAAGGGTGAGGTCTGATCTTCCGTGAGGTAGGAAAACTTGATTGGGTGGAGATCTCAACGTTGATGATCCAAGGCTCTAAGTGAATGAATCCTCACAATCACTACACCATTGCACCATTAGTTATCACCGTGCCACATGAATGACCTCGCCACAAAGGATTATCCCTGCAAGCGTACTCAAGAACACAAGCAAGAATAGGAAGAACATAATCAAAACTATATTGATCACAGGGTGGGGTCTCACAAACTGATGAATGGTGACACTGTTCAATGATAGAATGAATCTAAGCACAACCCAACCCTAATGGTGGTAGTGGCTGCTGATAATATAGAGTTTAGGGGCATGCAAATCCCATGGTCGCACCCCTAATGGGCTCCAACACGATACACGGGCCAACAGCACAAAAGGCGGTGTCGCAACACCAAAACAGAATCTAGATGCTAACTTGTTTGGATGATTCCCATTGACTAAAGAATTTTCAGTTGGTTCTAGTTTTAGTGCGGACTAGTCTTGGACTCTGAGGTGGAGACAAAGTTGAGTCAGACTTGGCTCTCTCTGGTTGTGAACGTCCTAGCTTCTCCTCCTTAACACCTTGGCCTTTCCCAAATCCTTTCTGATCCTCTCCAAGGTTCCAAATCATCAAAACATCCATGGCACCAATCATAAGCTCTAAAACACAATTGACTAGGTTAGAACAAACCTAGAGATTTAGCTATCGTGCACTTGTTTATCGGTCCATGCATTGTTTGTATGAGAGTGATGTCCTCATCCTCCCCCTCTTGAATTAGAGTCTTCCTTGACTCAGGCAGTGGCCAAGGGGGTGGTAGAGCAATCCTAGGGAGTGCAAGACCTTCAGTCTCGAAAACATGCGTCGATAATTTCTGGCAGATTCTGGACGTCATTTTGTTACAATGATTCCCATCAACTCCAAGCGCATTTTATGTGGGACCAGTTGGGTTGGAAATCTTATCTCCTTAGCTTTCCAATGATATCTAGAACGCCTAAAATAGAGTCTGTACGTGGCCTAGGCGTCCATTTTTATAGGACCACTCCTGCAGTCTGAACAAGACTTGTGAATAAATTGGACTTCAACTCTACTTTGGCTTGAGACTCTGTCATTGATTGGTCCTTGACATATAGTTGACGTCCATATACTCATCAGGATTGATGGGATATTTTGTTGCTAAGAAGACAAAATATGTGCTAGCCGCACACTTCTTTTGTCCAAGAATGAGGCAATATATAGAGCGATTCGTGGCTCAGCGCACCACATGTCAAAAAGCTAAGTTACGGTTAAAACCACATGGTTTATATATGCCTCTTTCTATTCCTTGGGCAGATATATCTATAGATTTTTTTGGGAAAGACAAGGACTAAGATGGAGATGGATATTTTTTGTGATGTTTTATCATTTTTCTAAGATGACATATTTTATTCTATGTCATAAAAGCGATGTTGTTCAAATTGCTGACATGTTCTTTCCAAAAAATGTTCACTTAAAGGGTCTGACTTCTACTAGTTAGTGAATCAAGCATTATCTGTCATGTCGAGAGCAATCTTGAAGTGTAATTTCAAGATGTGGCAAGAGTATTTGTCGCTTCTGGAGTTTGCATATAATAGGGCAGAATACTACACCACCATGGTAAGTCTCCTCTAGGTAGTGTATGGATTTAACTCGTGTTCCTATTGATCTTTTGCCTTCACCTACCATCGAGCGAACATATAATGATACTAAAGAGCGTGTTGTGTTTATTCTTAAATAACATGAAACCACTAAGGAAAACATTGAAAAAATGAATGAAGAGTATATAATTGCTAGTAGTGAAGGTAGAAAGAAAGTTAGACTTAAATCGATTGATTTGTCATGGTTTCACTTGAGAAAAGATAGATTTTCAAAGCTTCATAAATCTAAATTAATGCTAAGAGCTATTAGTCCGTTTAATATAATTGAGAACATAAATGATAGTGCATATAAACTTGAGTTGCCAATCAAGTTTGGGGTTAGTCGATCCCAGCTTTAATATTGTAGATTTGAAGCCATACTTAGGAGTAGAAGATGAATTTGAGTTGAGGACGACTCTACTTCAAGAGGGGGAGGATGATGAGGACATCACTCTTTCAAATGCACCTCATGATCCTCCAACTATTTGCAAGGTCTAATGTCTAGAGCTCGAATACAATAGTTAAATTTAGAGGTAAGCTTGTTCTTAAGTGATCCTTTCTATAGTTTTGAGAATAGATTGTACCTGATAATGTTATATTTCTTAGAAGCATTGGAGTGTCTCTTTAAGTACTTTTGAGAAAGGTGTGGAGGTGGGTAATAGAAGCAAGGACATCCAATACAACCTAGAGGCCTAGTCCAACTCGAGTTCGAGTGTGCATCAGCCCTTAGGACTAGCCTACGGTAAAAACAAACACCCAAGAAACATACATACTTTATTTTTATGATCTATATATGGATATAAATATAATTTTAACATATATCTAATGGCTTTGGTTTGAGGTCTAAATTCCACCAGAGTCAACAGAAATCACTGAAACAAGTCACCATCCATAAACTATCAAGGTGTTGCATGAGCGTCTTTTGGTTGGTTGGGTAGTGTACCATCTTAGATCCCACTAGGGCGCGTGTCCAGAGGGTGTGAAGATAGTTAGACTATATAATCAGTACCCATCGCCCATGTTAGGACTTGGGTTTTGCTTTAGATCAATCTATCAATGAGCAGTTGTCATCTTCAGTTGTGAAACCTTAACTTCAAGTGTTTAGTCTTACATCTATAGTCATCACTTTTATTGAGCTATGTACTTTTGAGTTTTTCCTGTGTTTTTTGTTTCGATTAGCCTTCTTAGCAAGCTATGTTCTACACATGAAATGATAGAGCTTCAATGTAGATCGTCTAGGTTTATACACATAGTGTGTGATAACTTTCACGAAACATTTTCAATTTTTTATCACAGCCTCTACATATGATATCATGACATGTGGACAAGTTTCATGATTTTCTAACTTTGTTTGGGTTTTAAACAATTTTAAACAACTTGATCTCAAGTTCACTGTCATGTTACGTGAGCATGGTCCTCGAAAATTCCTGTCTGCTCCTTAAATCGGTCGTAACTTGTGCTAAATAACATGGATATCATTTTTACATTCATGATTTTCTATTTTTCGAGTGACTTGTCGTTTGAATCTAAATTATTCGAGTAAATTCAATTAAAAGAACAAAATCTAATAGTTATAGCAAACACTTTTATAATTGTGCCAAAATAGAACATGTAAGTCAACATAGTGTAGGAACATACCACAAAAAGTTTGGTTGAAAAAAGAAAAAAATTAAATATACTTTGTCAAGTGTCCAATGTAGGCACTCAACAAAGTATAGTTTGTCAAGTGTCGCCCGGGCGGCACTCGGCATAGTAACTTCATTGCTGAGTGCCAACGCATGGCACTCGACAAAGTTATTTTAAAAATATTAAAACAACCTTTGTCGAGTTCTCGCGATCTGGCACTCGGCAAACAGGTCTTTACCGAGTTCCAGATCACGCGTAGTCGACAAAGTGTATTTTTAAATTTTAAAAAAATCTTTGTCGAGTGCCCGCGATATGGCACTCGGCAAAGACCATATACTTAGCAACTATTGTCCCGTGACTTCATTGTTTGCCTGCCTCCCCACGCCCCCGCCACGCCACCCCGCCGCCGCACCCGTGCCCGCTTCTTCCTCCCCAGCTTTGGCTACTCGTGATCCGCTCACCGACAACCAAAGGTGAAAATCCGTGCTTTTACTATAAATTATCTTGATAATGAAGTCATATATTAGTTGGTATAGCTCATAATCCTCATATGATTTTAGTATATATTAGGTTACATTTGTGGCATAAGAGTTTGGTCTATTCGTATCAACCAACGTGCTCAAATGAAAAGTTTTTTTATTTTATATGATAGCTCAATTGATTCAAGTAGTTGATGTGGTAGGATATATTCTTTTGCATCGATTAATAATATATATGTGATTGATGGAAATCGTGTTGTTTAATGTATATGTTTGGATGTCAGCCATCGTGTTGCTACTTTTATTTGCAGGCTTTGGAAACCTCCCCGTGCAGGGGAGGTGCTGCCGATTTTTTTTGTTGATAGACTTGTGTTAATTTTTTTTGCAGAGGTATTCCTTATTGCTGTGTGAGAACCTGCACCGCAATGCGTCTCCACTGCACCGACCCGCCACAGCCCTGCTAGCCCTACTGAAAGTCGCCTAGAGGGGGGGGGGTGAATAGGGCGAATCTGAAATTTATAAACTTAAGCACAACTACAAGTCGGGTTAGCGTTAGATATATGAATGAGTCCGAGAGAGAGAGAGGGTGAAAAACAAATCGCAAGCAAATAAAGAGTGAGACACAAGGATTTGTTTTACCGAGGTTCGGTTCTTGCAAACCTACTCCCCGTTGAGGTGGTCACAAAGACCGGGTCTCTTTCAACCCTTTCCCTCTCTCAAATGGTCACTTAGACCGAGTGAGCTTCTCTTCTCAATCAAACGGAACACAAAGTTCCCGCAAGGACCACCACACAATTGGTGTCTCTTGCCTCGGTTACAATTGAGTTTGATCACAAGAAAGAATGAGAAAAAGAAGCAATCCAAGCGCAAGAGCTCAAATGAACACAAATGTCGCTCTCTCTAGTAACTATTTGATTTGGAGTGATTCCAGACTTGGGAGAGGATTCGATCTCTTTGGTTGTGTCTAGAATTGAATGCTATAGTTCTTGTATTGTGTTGAAGGTGGAAAACTTGGATACTATTGAATGTGGGGTGGTTGGGGTATTTATAGCCCCAACCACCAAAAGTGACCGTTGGGAGGCTGTCTGTCGCATGGCGTACCGGACAGTCCAGTGCACCACCGGACACTGTCCGGTGCGCCAGCCACGTCAGCCGGCCGTTGGGTTCTGATCGTTGGAGCTCTGACTAGTGGGGCTTCTGGGCTGTCCGGTGGAGCACCGGATAGGTCCTGTAGACTGTCCGGTGCGCCTTCTGCGTGTGCTCTGTCCTCTGCGCGCGCACGCGCGCATTAAATGCGTTGCAGTCGACCGTTGCGTGCGAAGTAGCCATTGCTCCGCTGGCACACCGGACAGTCCGGTGAATTATAGCGGAGCGGCCTCCCATTTTCTCAAAGGTGGCAAGTTCAGCTTCGAGTTTCCTGGTGCACCGGACACTGTCCGGTGCGCCAGACCAGGGTGCCTTTGGGATGTCTTTAGCTCTCTTTATTTGAACCCATCTTTGGTCTTTTTATTGGCTTGTTGTGAACCTTTGGCACCTGTAAACTCATAGACTAGAGCAAACTAGTTAGTCCAATTATTTGTGTTGGGCAATTCAACCACCAAAATCAATTTAGGAAAAGGTGTAAGCCTATTTCCCTTTCAATCTCCCCCTTTTTGGTGATTGATGCCAACACAAACCAAAGCAAATATAGAAATGCATAATTGAACTAGTTTGCATAATTGTAAGTGCAAAAGGTTGCTAAGAATTTGAACCAATAAATTCTCATAGGATATGCATGGATTGTTTCTTTATATTTTTAACATTTTGGACCACGCTTGCACCACATGTTTTGTTTTTGCAAATTCTTTTCAAAGTCCTTTTGCAAATAGTCAAAGGATAACTGAATAAGATTTTGAGAAACATTTTCAAGATTTGAAATTTTCTCCCCCTGTTTCAAATGCTTTTCCTTTGACTAAACAAAACTCCCCCTCAATAAAATCCTCCTCTTAGTGTTCAAGAGGGTTTTAGATATTAGTTTTTGAAGAGGGTGTTCTATTTTGAAATTCTATCAAAAATAAGATACCAATTGAAAAATTCATCATTTCAAGACCTTTTCTTAACTCAAATTTTGAAAATTGGTGGTGGTGCGGTCCTTTTGCTTTGGGCTAATACTTCCCCCCCCTTTGGCATGAATCGGCAAAAACGGATACTTGAGTGAAATATAAGCCCTTGTGACTACTTTCTCCCCCTTTGGCAAACAAAATATGAGTGAAGATTATACCAAAGACGGAGAGTGGCTCGGAGCGCCGGCGAAGGATGAGTAATTTGATGGAGTGGAGTGGAAGCCTTTGTCTTCGCCGAAGACTCCAATTCCCTTTCAATCTATGACTTGGTTTGAAATACAATTGAAAACACATTAGTCATAGCAATTAAAAGAGACATGATCAAAGGTATATTAGTGAGCTATGTGTGCAAAACATTAAAAGAAATTATGAGAATCAAGAATATTTAGCTCATGCCTAAGTTTGTTAAAAGTTTGTTCATCTAGTGGCTTGGTAAAGATATCGGCTAATTGTTCTTTGGTGTTAATATATGCAATCTCGATATCCCCCTTTTGTTGGTGATCCCTTAGAAAATGATACTGAATGGCTATGTGTTTAGTGCAGCTATGCTCCACGGGATTATCCGCCATGCGAATTGCACTCTCATTATCACATAGAAGAGGAACTTTGGTTAATTTGTAACCATAGTCCCTAAGGGTTTGCCTCATCCAAAGTAATTGCGCGCAACAATGTCCTGCGGCAATATACTCGGCCTCGGCGGTAGAAAGAGCAACGGAATTTTGCTTGTTTGAAGCACAAGACACCAGAGACCTTCCCAAGAACTGGCAAGTCCCCGATGTGCTCTTTCTATTAATTTTACACCCTACCCAATCGGCATCCGAATAACCAATTAAATCAAATGTGGATCCCTTAGGGTACCAAAGCCCAAACTTAGAAGTATAAACTAAATATCTCAAGATTCGTTTTACGGCCGTAAGGTGATCTTCCTTAGGGTCGGCTTGGAATCTTGCACACATGCATACGGAAAGCATAATGTCCGGTCATGAAGCACATAAATAGAGTAAAGAACCTATCATCGACCGGTATACCTTTTGATCTACGGATTTACCTCCCGTGTTGAGGTCGAGATGCCCATTGGTTCCCATGGGTGTCTTGATGGGCTTGGCATCCTTCATCCCAAACTTGTTTAGAATGCCTTGAATATACTTCGTTTGGCTAATGAAGGTGCCCTCTTGGAGTTGCTTCACTTGAAATCCCAAGAAGTACTTTAACTCCCCCATCATCGACATCTCGAATTTCTGTGTCATGATCCTACTAAATTCCTCACATGTAGATTCGTTAGTAGACCCAAATATAATATCATCAACATAAATTTGGCATACAAACAAATCATTGTCAAGAGTTTTAGTAAATAAACTAATATCGGCCTTTCCGACTTTGAAGCCATTAGTGATAAGAAAATCTCTTAGGCATTCATACCATGCTCTTGGGGCTTGCTTGAGCCCATAAAGCGCCTTAGAGAGTTTGTACACGTGATTAGGATACTCACTATCTTCAAAGCCGGGAGGTTGCTCAACATAGACCTCCTCCTTGATTGGTCCATTGAGGAAGGCACTTTTCACGTCCATTTGGTAAAGCTTAAAGCCATGGTAAGTAGCATAGGCAAGTAAAAAACGAATTGATTCTAGCCTAGCTACGTGTGCATAGGTTTCACCGAAATCCAAACCTTCGACTTGTGAATATCCCTTGGCCACAAGTCGGGCTCTGTTCCTTGTCACCACACCATGCTCATCTTGCTTGTTGCGGAAAACCCACTTGGTTCCTACAATATTTTGGTTAGGACGTGGAACTAAATGCCATACCTCATTCCTAGTGAAGTTGTTGAGCTCCTCTTGCATCGCCACCACCCAATCCGAATCTTGGAGTGCTTCCTCTACCCTGTGTGGCTCAATAGAGGAAACAAAAGAGTAATGTTCACAAAAATGAGCAACACGAGATTGAGTAGTTACCCCCTTTTGAATATCGCCGAGGATGGTGTTCACGGGGTGATCTCGTTGTATTGCTTGGTAGACTCTTGGGTGTGGCGGTCTTGGAACTTGTTCATCTTCCTCATCTTGATCATGAGCATCTCCCCCTTGATCATTGCTCTCCTCTTGAGGTGGCTCAACTTCTTGGTCTTCTCCTTCATCATTTTGAGCCTCATCCTCATTTTGAGTTGGTGGAGATGCTTGCATAGAGGAAGATGGTTGATCTTGTGCTTGTGGTGGCTCTTCGGATTCCTTAGGACACACATCCCCAATGGACATGTTCCTTAGCGCGACGTACGGAGCCTCTTCATCATCTAGCTCATCAAGATCAACTTGCTCTACTTGAGAGCTGTTAGTCTCATCAAACACAATGTTACAAGAAACTTCAACTAGTCTAGAGGACTTGTTAAAGACTCTATATGCCCTTGTGTTTGAATCATATCCTAATAAAAAGCCTTCTACAACCTTAGGAGCAAATTTAGATTTTCTACCTCTTTTAACAAGAATAAAGCATTTGCTACCAAAGACTCTAAAATATGAAACATTGGGCTTTTTACCGGTTAGGAGTTCGTATGATGTCTTCTTGAGGATTCGGTGTAGATATAAACGGTTGATGGCGTAGCATGCGGTGTTTACCGCCTCGGCC
This sequence comes from Zea mays, assembly GCF_902167145.1. Lineage (NCBI taxonomy): Eukaryota > Viridiplantae > Streptophyta > Magnoliopsida > Poales > Poaceae > Zea > Zea mays. The sequence continues at coordinate 89,177,461 of NC_050102.1, read as the reverse complement.
CAAAACCAATCCGAAGTCTTGTATTCATCAAGCATGGTTCTTGCCATGTCCAATAGAGTTCTATTCTTCCTCTCCACTACACCATTTGGTTGTGGCGTGTAGGGAGAAGAGAACTCATGCTTGATGCCCTCCTCCTCAAGAAAGCCTTCAATTTGAGAGTTCTTGAACTCCGTTCCGTTGTCACTTCTTATTTTCTTGATCCTCAAGCCGAACTCATTTTGAGCCCGTCTCAAGAATCCCTTTAAGGTCTCTTGGGTATGAGATTTTTCCTGTAAAAAGAACACCCAAGTGAAGCGAGAATAGTCATCCACAATAACTAGACAGTACTTACTCCCGCCGATGCTTATGTAAGCTATCGGGCCGAATAGGTCCATGTGTAGGAGCTCGAGTGGCCTGTCAGTCGTCATGATGTTCTTGTGTGGATGATGAACACCAACTTGCTTCCCTGCCTGACATGCGCTACAAATCTTGTCTTTCTCAAAATGAACATTCGTTAGTCCCAAAATGTGTTCTCCTTTTAGAAGCTTGTGAAGATTCTTCATTCCAACATGTGCTAGTCGGCGATGCCAGAGCCAGCCCATGTTAGTCTTAGCAATTAAGCAAGTGTCGAGTTCAGCTCTATCAAAATCTACTAAGTATAGATAACCCTCTAACACTCCCTTAAATGCTATTGAATCATCACTTCTTCTAAAGACAGTAACACCTGTATCCGTAAAAAGACAGTTGTAACCCATTTTACATAATTGCGAAACTGAAAGCAAGTTGTAATCTAAAGAATCTACAAGAAAAACATTGGAAATAGAATGGTCAGGTGATATAGCTATTTTACCCAATCCTTTGACCAAACCTTGATTCCCATCCCCGAATGTGATAGCTCGTTGGGGATCTTGGTTTTTCTCGTAGGAGGAGAACATTTTCTTCTCCCCTGTCATGTGGTTTGTGCACCCGCTATCGATGATCCAACTTGAGCCCCTGGATGCATAAACCTACAAAACAATTTTAGTTCTTGATTTTAGGTACCCAAACGGTTTTGGATCCTTTGACATTAGATACAAGAACTTTGGGTACCCAAACACAAGTCTTTGACCCCTTGTGTTTGCCCCCAACATACTTGGCAACTATCTTGCCGGATTTGTTAGTTAAAACATAAGATGCATCAAAAGTTTTAAATGAGATGTTAGAATCATTTGATGCAACATGAGTTTTCTTCTTTGGCAATTTTGCACGGGTTGATTGCCTAGAACTAGATGTCCCACCCTTGTACATAAAATCATGATTGGGGCCAGAGTGAGACTTCCTAGAATGAATTCTCCTAATTTTGCTCTCGGGATAACCGGCAGGGTACAAAATGTAACCCTCGTTATTCTGAGGCATGGGAGCCTTGCCCTTTACAAAGTTAGACAATCTCTTAAGAGGGGCATTAAGTTTGGCATTGTCCCCCTTTTGGAAGCCAATACCATCCTTGATGCCAGGGTGTCTCCCACTATAGAGCATGCTTCTAGCAAATTTAAATTTATCATTTTCTAAGTCATGCTCATTAATTTTGGCATTAAGTTGAGCTATGTGATCATTTTGTTTCTTAATTAAAGCTAGGTGATCATGAATAGCATCAACATTAATGTCTCTACATCTAGTGCAAATGGAAACATGCTCAACGGTAGATGTAGAGGGTTTGCAAGATTTTAGTTCAACAATCTTAGCATGTAAAATGTCATTTTCACTTCTAAGATTGGAAATGGTAACATTGCAAACTTCTAAGTCTTTAGCCTTAGCAATTAATTTTTCATTTTCATTTTTAAGGCTAGCAAGAGTGACATTCAATTCTTCAATCTTAGCAAGTAAACTAACATTATCATCTCTAAGATTGGGAATTGAAACATCACAAGCATTTGAATCAACTTTAGCAATCATTTTAGCATTCTCATTTCTAAGGTTGGCAATAGTATCATGGCAAGTGCTTAGCTCACTAGATAATTTTTCACATTTTTCTACTTCTAGAGCATAAGCATTTTTAACCTTAACATGCTTCTTATTTTCCTTAATTAGGAAGTCCTCTTGGGAGTCCAAGAGTTCATCCTTCTCATGAATAGCACTAATTAGTTCATTTAATTTTTATTTTTGTTGCATGTTTAGGTTGGCAAAAAGAGTGCGCAAATTGTCCTCCTCATCACAAGAGTTATCCTCATCACTAGAGTTTTCATATTTAGTGGAGGATTTTGATTTTACGTTCTTCCTTTTGCCATCCTTTGCCATGAGGCACTTGTGGTCGACGTTGGGGAAGAGGAGTCCTTTGGTAACGACGATGTTGGCGGCGTTCTCGTCGGAGGAGGAGTTGGTGGAGCTCTCGTCGGAGTCCCATTCGCGGCACACATGGGCATCGCTGCCCCTCTTCTTGTGGTACCTCTTCTTTTCTCTCCTCTTGCCCTTCTTGTCGTTATCCCTGTCACTGTCACTTGATAATGGACATTTTGCAATGAAGTGACCAGGCTTACCACACTTGTAGCACACTTTCTTGGAGCGGGATTTGTAGTCCTTCCCCCTCCTTTGCTTGAGGATTTGGCGGAAGCTCTTGATGATGAGCGCCATCTTCTCATTGTCGAGCTTAGAGGCGTCGATGGGTTGTCTACTTGATGTAGACTCCTCCTTCTTCTCCTCCGTCGCCTTGAATGCGACCGGTTGTGCTTCGGGCGTGGAGGGGCCATCTTGCTCGATGATTTTCTTTGAGCCTTTGATCATCAACTCAAAGCTCACAAATTTGCCTATTACTTCCTCGGGAGACATTAGCGTGTATCTAGGATCACCTCGAATTAATTAAACTTGCGTAGGGTTAAGGAAAACGAGGGATCTTAGAATAACCTTGACTATTTCATGGTCATCCCATTTTTTGCTCCCGAGGTTGCGCACTTGATTCACCAAGGTCTTGAGCCGGTTGTACATCTCTTGTGGCTCCTCTCCTTGGCGAAGCCGGAAGCGACCGAGCTCCCCCTCGATCGTCTCCCGCTTGGTGATCTTGGTCACCTCGTCTCCTTCGTGTGCGGTCTTGAGTACGTCCCAAATCTCTTTGGCGCTCTTTAATCCTTGCACCTTGTTATACTCCTCTCGACTTAGAGAGGCGAGGAGTATAGTGGTGGCTTGAGAGTTGAAGTGTCGGATTTGGGCGACCTCGTCTGAATCATAGTCTTCATCCCTCGGTGATTGTACCTGTACTCCAATCTCAACAACATCCCAAATGCTAGTGTGGAGTGAGGTTAGATGATGCCTCATTTTATCACTCCACATATTATAATCTTCACCATTAAACATAGGTTGTTTGCCTAATGGGACGGAAAGTAATGGAGTACGTTTGGAAATGCGAGGGTAGCGTAGGGGAATCTTACTAAACTTCTTACGCTGTCACACCCGGTTTTAGAAGGCAAATCGAATGCGAACCATGTACGTGTCAGGATCAGCAATTCACGTACACAGCAGTTACATAACATGGACATCATCACACAGTGCTCAAATAATATTTAAAAGGGAAATAGTAGTCGATTACATCATATGTCTGAGACATCCACATAGTCTTTACAAATAATCAAAGTGCGGAAAAGAAACGTAGATAAACGCGGCTTTCACAGGCAGCCGACTGGGGGTTGCCGCTAACCCACGCCTAGAATTCGTCGTAATCTTGGAACTCCTGGAAGTCTCCTTCCACGGCTTCATCTTCTCCTGAGCAGTGGTTGCAATGCTGACAACCTGGGGATGGGGGGGAGTTTGGTGTGTAGAGCAAGGGTGAGTACACATCAACATACTCAGCAAGTATCCTGTTTGGCTGTAGTGGACTAGCTTTATGTGGGGGTAAGTCAAGCAGTTGCTTTTAGTTGGTCAGATTATTATTACTAGTAGAGAAGGCCAAGTTTTAGAATTAACCCACGTTATTAACCCAAGCGTACTCCTTTCCAAATGGAAAGAGTACCACTTATCATTACCAGAGTTAATACCAAAACCAACATTCTCAACACCATCTGTGATCCGAACATCTCTGATCAAGTACCACTAATCACTGGAGCTCCCTTGGCCGCTCATAACCGCGAGCACAGCTGATATATCAGTTTTCGAACACTCTGCAGAGGTTGTGCATTTTACCCACAAGCCGTGATTCCCTTTCTGCCTGGAGATCATGACTCTCCATTGATCACTACCAAGGTGACCCAGCAGGGCATCACTACGTAGCCTTTACAAAGATTCCCCAGGGTTGTAGCCGCCCGTTAGGTTTCCTAAATGCACCGCACTCCTCCCCAAGGGGCGAACCCAAACTTGGCAGAGCGAGCCGCATACACCGAGCCCCATTGACGGCACGACAGCTAAGCGAACTACACCCCGGATCCTCTAATTATTCAGCTAAGGGCACCCCGTTCCACCCTCATGGTTGCACTGTTTTCTCGGGCGGTCATCCAAAGAACAGGTCCTTACGGAGAGGCACTCGAGAAACCGCTCGAGCCCCCTTAAAGGCCACAAGTATAACATCATAATAAAAGAGGGGAAAATAGCGTATCATTGATAATTCTCATCATGTTCATTGATTAGAGTTGAGCAATAGCATAAGACTAAGCAATAATAATCCAACCCACATAGGTAAACAAGGACATGGATAACAAAAGCTAGTCAATCCTTAGGCATAAATGTGTAATGCGGGAGGTGAATTAAGGAATGAATAGGACAGAGATAGGTCAAGGGACACTTGCCTCCACCAACCGACTGCTGCTCAGGGGCTTCTCCTGCGAGTTCTTCGGGTTCTTCAACCGGATCGTTCTCTATGCGAGCACAAACACACATACATCCACACATTTAATACAAAAGAACAATACGCCATACAATAGAATGCAGTAAATAAACAAACGTTCCACGCGGGTTCGCAATTAAGGCTAAGAGAGAAAGAGAAAAAGACAGTCGAGAAACGATCACGTTACAAGATTATAAATCAAACTACTCGCTTAATGGAAAGGAATTAATTTGGATACTACGTTTTAGCATAAAGTAAAGTCAAGTTCCACATTTAATTATTATAAACAATTGAAGACGAATGAAAGGGAGTGGTCGCAAGTCGAGACGTATGACACGACATTTAGATTGAATTAAGAAGTAAACGACTCGCCGCGCGACAGAGTGCACCACGAGACACTTGCACTAATTATAGAGAGACGTTAAGCATTGCGCGACGAAGCGCACGACGACATACGCCAACAGAGTTGAGTTTAAAGTGGAACGTCGAGCGTCTGGACGCGCGACATCGCACCTTAAACAACCTGAAATTAAAATAGATCATCGCCGCGACGAAGCGCGCGACACGACACTTTAATAAATATAAACTAAACGAATCGTCGCGCGATGAAGCATATTAATAAACACAAATTTAAATTGAGTCGTCGCGCGACGAAGCGCGCGACGCAACACATTGATAAATATGAACTTAAATCGAATTGTCGCGCGACGAAGCGCACGATGCAGCACGTCGACTACACAATTTAGCATCGATTAAAACGGGGTTAAGCGCAGTGCGACTACAGTCGCACGCGCGAGGGCGCGCTACGCGTGCCGAGGGCACGCGAACTGCGCAGGCGCGCGGGACGCGAGTCGCCGGGACACGGGCGCGGGCAGGGGCTCGGCCGAGGGCGTGGGGCACAGGGCGGGCGACGCGGCCATCGGCGCGCGGCCAGGGCGCGGGGTTCACCGGGGCGGGGGCTCGGCCGGGGTAGGGGCTCGGCCGGACGCGGGGGGGCTCGCCGGGGCGCGCAGGGCGTGGGGAGGGCGTGGCCGGGCTTGCCGGCGCGCGGGACGGGGAGGGCGCGGCCGGGCGCGGGCCACCGGGACGCGGGCCGAGGCGGCGGGGGCGGGGTGGCGGCGCGGCTCGCCGGGCGTGCAGGGCGCGGGGGCGCGGGACGGGGCGGCGCGGGGGCACGCGAGCCGAGGCGGCGCGAAGGCCAGGGTGGCGCGGCTCGCCGGGCACGCAGGGCGCGGGCGCGCGGGCCGAGGCGACGCGGGGGCGAGCGAGCCGAGGCGGCGCGGGGGCCAGGGCGGCATGGCGCTAGGGCTCGGGTGGGCGCGCGCGACCAGGAAAAGAAAGAGAAAGAGAAAAAAAAGAAAGGGGAGGTGGAGGGAGAGAGAAAAGGGAAGGGGAGGGAAAAACTCACCTCCGGGACTCCAATTCCGGCGATCTCGACTCCAAACCTTAGGGCACCACGGGGAGGGAGAGAGAGAGGTGGAAGAAGGAGGGGTTGCTGCGCGGGAAATCCAAATGAGAGAGGGAGAGGAGGAGGAGGGGTGCATGAGGGGTGTGGGGCGCCAGGGGCGCGTGGGGCTGGGCCGGGCCAGACCGGGTCGAGCTGGGCTGGGTTGGGTTGGGCCACTTCGCGGATCGAAACCCGCGACACGCACGACCATTAAACGGAATTAAATCGCGAACCGAAATCCGAAACGGAACGAGACGAACACGCGACATCCGACAAAGAAATGCGCTTCGGCATGATGCAACACCCATGACACTTAGGTTTTGATTTGTACACGACACGGACACCCGTCACTATACTGGTTTGAAATTAGGAAGAAGGAGCGAAACAGGAAGAGAAAAGAGAGTAACACCCGAATTTGGTGAGAGAAAAGAAGAAAAAATTCTACCCCCAAATTCAGGGCGTTACAAACCTATCCCCTTTAAAAGAATCTCGCCCTCGAGATTCAAGGTTGGCTAGCAAAGAGCTCAGGGTATTTGGCCATCAGATCGTCTTTGCGCTCCCAAGTTGCTTCTTCCTCTGAGTGATGATTCCATCTGACCTTGCACATTCTGATGGTCTTCCTTCGGGTGACTCTGTCTGCTGTCTCAAGGATTTGTGTTGGCTTCTCAACGTAGGTCAAGTCCTCCTGGACTTTAAGACCTTCAACTAGCAACTGCTCTTCTGGCACATGCAAACACTTCTTCAACTGAGATACATGAAAGACATCATGCACAACAGACAAATTTTCTGGCAGACTGAGCTGATAGGCCACTTCTCCACGCCTTGCGAGAATCTGATACGGACCAATGTAGCGGGGTGCTAGCTTGCCTTTCACTCCGAACCTTCTGACTCCTCTGATCGGTGACACTTTCAGATAGACAAAATCTCCGACTTCGAAACTCAGCTCTCTTCTTCTTGTATCTGCATAGCTTCGCTGCCTTGATTGCACTATCTTCAGATTCTCTCGAACCATCTTGATGTTCTCTTCAGCTTCAAGCAGAATGTCTGGCCCAAACACTTGCTTTTCTCTAGGCTGATCCCATTGCAACAGAGTTCTACAACTCCTCCCATAGAGTGCCTGAAAAGGTGACATCTTCAAGTTGGCCTGGTAACTGTTGTTATAGAACTCTGCATAAGGCAATCGCTTGTCCCATCCGGACTGATCTTGCAACGCACAGGCTCTCAACATGTCTTCAAGAATTTGATTGGTCCTTTCGGTCTAGCCATCTGTCTGCGGATGATAAGCTGAACTGAAATTCAGATGTGTGCCCAAGGCTTCATGCAACTGCTGCCAGAAATGAGAGGTGAACTGCGTTCCTCGGTCTGACACTATCTTCTTTGGCACACTGTGAAGACAGACGATCCGAGACATGTACAACTCTGCCAACACTGCACTGCTGTAGTTGGTCATGACAGGTATGAAGTGGGCTGACTTGGTTAAGCGATCCACCACTACCCAAATGGAATCGTAGCCGGCTCGAGTGCGAGGCAATCCGACTATGAAATCCATGCCGATTTCATCCCATTTCCACTGAGGAATTTGCAACGGTTGCAACAACCCGGCTGGTCTCTGGTGCTCTGCCTTGATCCGCCGACAACTATCACACATAGCCACATGCTCTACGATTTCCCTCTTCATTCCGTACCACCAGAATTTCTTCTTCAGATCCTGATACATCTTCTCACTACCAGGGTGAATCGAATAGGCTGTCTCATGAGCTTCCTTGAGGATCAACTCCCGAATAGACTAGACATTGGGAACACACAAGCGGTCTTTGAACCATATCACACCTTCTGCATCTTCCCGAAAATCTTTGCCTCTGCCATCTAGAATCAGTCGCCGGATCTCACTGATCTTCTCATCATTCTTCTGCGCTTCTTTGATTTCCCGCTCCAGGGTAAGTTCCAACTCAATGGTGACTCCTTGCGAATTATTCAGAAACCCAAGACTCAACCTATCAAACTCTTTGGCCAACTCATAAGGCATCGGACGAGCGACCATCAGATGGACTTGACTCTTCCTGCTCAAAGCATCTGCCACTACGTTCGCTTTGCCTGGATGGTAATGAATCTCCAACTCATAGTCTTTGATCAACTCTAACCATCTTCGTTGCCTCATATTCAACTCTGACTAAGTGAATATGTACTTCAGACTCTTGTGGTCAGTGTAAACATCACATTTCTGTCCATACAGATAGTGCCTCCATGTCTTCAGTGCGTGAACCACTGCTACCAACTCTAGGTCATGGATTGGGTAATTCTTCTCATGAACTTTCAGCTGTCGGGACGAGTAAGCCACAACTCTTCCCTCTTGCATCAACACACATCCAAACCAGTGTAACAAGCATCACAATACACCGAGAAGGGCTTGTGCACATCAGGCAAGACTAAGACAGGCGCTGTAGTCAACTTCTCTTTCAGCGCTTCGAAGGCCTCTTGACATTTCTAGGTCCACTTGAACTCAACTTTATTGCCTAACAACACTGTCATTGGTTTTGCAATCTTCGAAAACCCTTCAATGAATCGCCGATAATATCCGGCCATTCCAATGAAACTCTTGATTCCTCGGACATCTTCTAGTTCAGAATGTCTGCCACTTTCTTCGAATCCACAGCCAATCCTTCTTTGTTGATTATGTGACCCAAGAACAGGACTTCACTGATCCAGAACTCGCACTTGCTCAACTTTGCATACAACTGGTGCTCTCGCAATCTCTGCAATACCATCCCTAAATGATCTGCATGCTCTTCTTCGCTTTGAGAATAAATCAGAATGTCATCGATGAATACCACCACAAACTTATCAAGATAATCCATGAATACACTGTTCATCAAGTTCATGAAGAAGGCGGGTGCATTGGTTAGACCGAAAGACATCACAGTGAACTCATACAACCCATACTTGGTAATGAATGCCGTCTTCGGAATGTCTGAAGGTCGAATCCTGAGCTGATGATAACCTGACCTCAGATCTATCTTGGAGAACACACTGGCTCCTCTCAACTGGTCGAACAGATCTTCTATTCTGGGCAAGGGGTACTTGTTCTTGATTGTGACTTCATTCAGAGCTCGATAATCGATACACATCCTTTTGGTGCCATCTTTCTTCTCCACAAATAGGACAGGGGCGGCCCAAGGCGAGGTGCTTGGCCGAATGTAACCTTTCTCTGACAGCTCATCAATCTGCTTCTTAAGTTCAACCAACTCTGGTTCGGATATTCTGTAAGCTCTCTTATAGGGGCGGTGCCAGGAAGAAGTTCTTTAGCAAACTCAACTTTCTGCTCTGGTGGCATACCCGGTAAGTCTTTTGGAAACACATATGGAAACTCAGACACCACCTTGATACTCTCAATTGGGTCTGCTTCACTGCTATCGACAACCATCTGATAACAACTTCCTTTCCTCGGCTTAGGCGGGACTAGCTCGGTCACCACTTCCTCTCCTAGTGGGGACACCAACTTGATTGTCCTCTTATCACAACTGATAACTGTCTGATATTTATCTAGCCAATTCATCACTAGGATGACGTATATTCCCTGGGTACCCATTACTATGAGGTTAGCGGGAAACGCTATCCCCCTTACTTCCACACTTACATTCAAACAAATGCTATCGGCTCGAATTCTACCACCGGCTGAGTAAATTTGAATGGGGGTTGACATGGTAGTTATTAGAAGATTATGTGCTTCTACCCATGATGCAGTAATAAAGGAATGTGTTGTTCCAGTATCAAATAACACTTCTGCAATATGGGAGTCGACCGGGAACATACCTACTATCATGCCGGGGGTCTCCTGAACTGCTTCAGCCTTCAAGTGATTCAGTCTCACATGATTATAACGCGGCTGAGAGCGGTTGCCTGCTCCAGGCTGAAACACATTCGGCTTTGTTGGGGCATTGGGGCCTGACTGCTGCTGGGCTGCCTTCTTCGGACATTGCATCACCCAATGGCCTTGCTCTCCATAGTGGAAACATGCTCTATTTCCAACCTGAGTTGGTGCTGCCTGACTGTTCTGCTGGGTTGCTGGGGCAGGAAGACAAAGTGCCTGCTAATTCTGCCTCTGAAACTGACCCCCTCCTGACTGATTGTTTTGACGATTCTGATACTGGTGCTGAGGATACTGCCTTTGGAACTGCTGATGCTGAGGTGGACGCTGGTTCTGCCTGAACTGCTGAGGTTGATTGCCTGAGAAACAAGGACGATTGCTGCTTCCAGGTTGGGGTCCACTGATCTTGCGTTTGCGATCCTCCATCTCCTTACGCTTCCTCTCTGTCATGATTGCTCTGTCAATCAGGTGCTGGAATGTCGGGAAGGTATGATTCATCAATTGATACTGCAGAGGGTCAACCAAGCCTCTCAGGAAACGATACTGCCTCTTGGCATCGGTGTTGACATCTTCAGGAGCATAGCGAGACAGCTGCAGAAACCTGTCTCGGTACTCGCTAACAGACGATGACCCTTGCTTGAGGGCCAGGAACTCCTCCTTCTTCACTGTCATCAGACCTGCAGGAACATGGTACTAACGAAAGCTACCTCTGAACTCTTCCCAGGTGATGGTGTCGGGGTTGGCATGGGTGGCGAGATAAGACTTCCACCATGACTAAGCTGCTCCTCTCAACAGACGGGGACCATACAGGACTTTCTCCCTGTCGTCACACTGAGCGGTATGCAACTCCCGCTCCACAGTGCGCAGCAAGTCTTCAGCATCCATGGGGTCAGAAGAATGAGCAAACGTTGGTGGATGACCTCTCATGAATTCAGCACGCTTGTCTCTGGGCATCTGAGGCATCTGAGGCTGAGGTGGGGCCTGCTGCTGTTGCTGCTGCTGAATAGCGGCCAGAGTCTGACCGATGGCTTGAACTGCCTGAGTCTGCATCAAGAACATCTGCTCGATGGACATCGGGGGCGGGGGCGGCAGTTGCTGTTGCTGAGGCACCTCATCCTGCTGAGCGGCTTGCTCCTGCTGAGCACGCCTTCCTCCTCTGCGCCTGTTCTCTGACATCTGCAGAATGCAACCACACATCAGAACTGATCTTGCAAATCTTGCAGCATAAGAAAAGAGTATAGAATTCTTGAACAACCCTGAACAGATGAGCATCTTCACTGATCTCCAACACAGACCAACACAGCTTCTCAGATAAAGAGGAAAGTGGAATAAAAGGCTTCCCAACTAGATAACTAACTCCATTAACATAACAGGTAAACCAAAATGCAGGGGATACCCACACTCTGGTGACAGTCATTACAAAGATCCAAAGCAAACATAGTTCATCATGACAAACATAAATGCACAGGATATAGCAAACTATCCTGTCTAACTAAGACTAACTAAGAGCGAGACTAACGCTAGGACTGTAGCTTCTACGTATATATATTTTCGTATTAATTACAAGATCCAACTCTAATGATCTATGGTTCTAGATTTATCTTGGTCTTGCAGTCGGGATTGCCATAAGACTGGCGTCCACGCCGAGGTGAGCGGTACAGGTGCTGAGTCCCGACGGGAGCGGGGGAACCATCATCCAGGTGACGACGTTCTGTGCGCTCAGCCCGCAGCAGGGCGATCTCAGCACGAGCCCTACTCAGCTCGTCTAGCGCATGGTCCAGCTCCGTGTTTAGCATGGCGGCTAGGTTGACTGTGCTGCTCAACCTAGGATTGTCCTCACCAACAGGTGAGACAATCACGCCTCCTGTGCTGCCAGATGGACGGCGGGGGTAATACTTCAGGTTGAGACCGTCAGCTACCCCACCGAGCACTGAGCAGTAGTGCGAAAGCGCACGCCGTGCGGCATCTTGCATGGCCGCCTCAGCTGAGTCCCGCTCAGAGATAGAATAGTGCTCTGAGCAGGCCTCCGCACCCTGGAGACTGTTCTCCGGACGGCGGACCAAGCAGGTCGCCTCCCAGCGGTCCGGGTAGACCCCGCGACTATGCTGGTAGACCACACAGCGATACTCGATAGACCAAGTACGCCGGTTAAGTGCCCGACGTAGCAGGGTGTCGAGCGCATCGTGGAAGTGACACCCGCGAGCAGCGTCGCGAGTGATGGGTCGAGCAACCCATCCTTCCGGCTCCTGGTCAGCAGAAAAGTCGGTGTCGTGTCTCGAGCTGTCGTCGCCACCTTCATCGTCTGGGTCTCCTCCAGCAGCTACTCCAGGGGCTAGGGCGCCTAGTGGTGGTGCAGGGGGCACCTCCAGAGGAAGCACGGGGGAGCAGCTCCTCACAGACTCTATCTCCTGCTGGAGCAAGAAAGAAGAGCCCTGCTGCTCCTGTCGTCGACGTTCCTGCTCCTCATGCAGGTGGTGGTGCAGCCTCTCCAAGTGGCTGGACTGACCGGCCACGGGACGGCGAAGCGGACGCTCCGCGAGACGAGAGGGTAAGAAGGGGATGATAGACTTCCGTGCGGTGTGTCTAAGACGAGCCATCTACAAAAGACACCGCAAGCAAAAGAGTGAGAACAGAATTAATATGACCAGCAAGTAATGAACCATAAATAAATGAAGGATTAGAATAAAACACAATTTTCAGCAAGGTATAATATACAGTAGAACATAGTTTTGGTCGATATGACCAACTTTTGAAGGGATATCACAGTCAAGGCAGGGACAGAGGTCTATAATCCTTAGAACGACCATTCTACTCTAGGTTAGCGGTCCTACAGTCAACCTGGCTTTGATACCACTTATGTCACACCCGGTTTTAGAAGGCAAACCGAATGCAAACCATGTACGTGCCAGGATCAGCAATTCACGTACACAGCAGTTACATAACATGGACATCATCACACAGTGCTCAAATAGTATTAAAAAGGGAAATAGTAGTCTATTACATCATATGTCTGAGACATCCACATAGTCTTTACAAATAATCAAAGTGCGGAAAAGAAACATAGATAAACGCGGCCTTCACAGGCAGCCGACTGGGGGTTGCCGCTAACCCACGCCTAGAATTCGTCGTAATCTTGGAACTCCTGGAAGTCTCCTTCCACGGCTTCATCTTCTCCTTCCACAACATACTCAGCAAGTATCCTGTTTGGCTGTAGTGGACTAGCTTTATGTGGGGGTAAGTCAAGCAGTTGCTTTTAGTTGGTCAGATTATTATTACTAGTAGAGAAGGCCAAGTTTTAGAATTAACCCACGTTATTAACCGAGGCGTACTCCTTTCCAAACGGAAAGAGTACCACTTATCATTACCAGAGTTAATACCAAAACTAACATTCTCAACACCATCTGTGATCCGAACATCTCTGATCAAGTACCACTAATCACTGGAGCTCCCTTGGCCGCTCATAACCGCGAGCACGACTGATATATCAGTTTTCGAACACTTTGCAGAGGTTGTGCACTTTACCCACAAGCCGTGATTCCCTTTCTGCCCGGAGATCATGACTCTCCATTGATCACTACCAAGGTGACCCAGCAGGGCATCACTACGTAGCCTTTACAAAGATTCCCCAGGGCTGTAGCCGCCCGTTAGGTTTCCTAAATGCACCGCACTCCTCCCCAAGGGGCGAACCCAAACTTGGCAGAGCGAGCCACATACACCGAGCCCCATTGACGGCACGACTGCTAAGCGAACTACACCCTGAATACTCTAATTATTCAGCTAAGGGCACCACATTCCACCCTCATGGTTGCACTGTTTTCCCGGGCGGTCATCCAAAGAATAGGTCCTTACGGAGAGGCACTCGAGAAACCGCTCGAGCCCCCTTAAAGGCCACAAGTATAACATCATAATAAAAGAGGGGAAAACAGCGTATCATTGATAATTCTCATCATGTTCATTGATTAGAGTTGAGCAATAGCATAAGACTAAGCAATAATAATCCAACCCACATAGGTAAACAAGGACATGGATAACAAAAGCTAGTCAATCCTTAGGCATAAATGTGTAATGCGGGAGGTGAATTAAGGAATGAATAGGACAGAGATAGGTCAAGGGACACTTGCCTCCACCAACCGACTGCTGCTCAGGGGCTTCTCCTGCGAGTTCTTCGGGTTCTTCAACCGGATCGTTCTCTATGCGAGCGCAAACACAAATACATCCACACATTTAATACAAAAGAACAATACGCCATACAATAGAATGCAGTAAATAAACAGACGTTCCACGTGGGTTCGCAATTAAGGCTAAGAGAGAAAGAGAAAAAGACAGTCGAGAAATGATCACGTTACAAGATTATAAATCAAACTACTCGCTTAATGGAAAGGAATTAACTTGGATACTACGTTTTAGCATAAAGTAAAGTCAAGTTCCACATTTAATTATTATAAACAATTGAAGACGAATGAAAGGGAGTGGTCGCACATCGAGACATATGACACGACATTTAGATTGAATTAAGAAGTAAACGACTCACCGCGCGACAGAATGCACCACGAGACACTTGCACTAATTATAGAGAGACGTTAAGCATCGCGCGACGAAGCGCACGACGACATACGCCAACAGAGCTGAGTTTAAAGTGGAACATCGCACGTCTGGACGCGCGACATCGCACCTTAAACAACCTGAAATTAAAATAGATCGTCGCGCGACGAAGCGCGCGGCACAACACTTTAATAAATATAAACTAAACGAATCGTCGCGCGACGAAGCATATTAATATACACAAATTTAAATTGAGTCATCGCGCGACGCAACACATTGATAAATATGAACTTAAATCGAATCGTCACCGGGACGGGGGCTTGGCCGGACGCGGGGGGGGGGGGGGGGGGGGGGGGGGCTCGCCGGCGCGCGGGACGGGGAGGGCGCGACCGGACGCGGGCCGAGGCAGCGGTGGTGGGGTGGCGGCGCGGCTCGCCGGGCGCGCAGGGCGCGGGCGCGTGGGACGAGGCGGCGCGGGGGCCAGGGCGGCGCGGCGGGGCTCGCCAGGGCGCGGGCGCGTGGGACGGGGCGGCGCGGGCCGAGGCAGCGCGGGGGCCAGGGCGGCGTGGCACTAGGGCTCGGGTGGGCGCGCACGACCAGGAAAAGAAAGATAAAGAGAAAAAAAGAAAGGGGAGGGGGAGGGAGAGAGAAAAGGGAAGGGGAGGGAAAAACTCACCTCCGGGACTCCAATTCCGGCGATCTCGACTCCAAACCCTAGGGCACCACGGGGAGGGAGAGAGAGAGGTGGAAGAAGGAGAGGTTGCTGCGCGGGAAATCCAAATGAGAGAGAGAGAGAGGAGGAGGAGGCGGCGCATGGGGGGGTGTGGGGCACCAGGGGCACGCAGGGCTGGGCCGGGCCAGACCGGGTCGGGCTGGGCTGGGTTGGGTTGGGTTGGGTTGGGCCACTTCGTGGATTGAAATCCGTGACACGCACGACCATTAAACGGAATTCAATCGCGAACCGAAATCCGAAACGGAACGAGACGAACACGCGACATCGGACAAAGAAATGCACTTCGGCATGATGCAACACCCATGACACTTAGGTTTTGATTTGTACACGACACGGACACCCGTCACTATACTGGTTTGAAATTAGGAAGAAGGAGCGAAACAGGAAGAGAAAAGAGAGTAACGCCCGAATTTGGTGAGAGAAAAGAAGAAAAAATTCTACCCCCAAATTCAGGGTGTTACAAACCTATCCCCTTAAAAGAATCTCGCCCTCAAGATTCAAGGTTGGCTAGCAAAGAGCTCAGGGTACTTAGCCATCAGATCATCTTCGCGCTCCCAGGTTGCTTCTTCCTAAGAGTGGTGATTCCATCTGACTTTGTACATTCTGATGGTCTTCCTTCGGGTGACTCTGTCTGCAGTCTCAAGGATTTGCGCTGGTTTCTCTGTGTAGGTCAAGTCCTCCTGGACTTCAAGACCCTCCACTGGCAACTGCTCCTCTGGCACTCGTAGACATGGCGCTTAGAAGTTACGGACGGCGTGTCGGAGCCGGAGGTGGATGGCGACGAAGAGTCGGTCTCGTAGTAGACCACCTTCCTCATCTTCTTCTTCTTGTCACCGCTCCGACGTGACTTGTGTGAAGGGGATCTCTTCACCTTGTTGGCGGACTCTCTGGATGGAGCCTTCCCATGGCTTGTGGCGGGTTTCTCGCCGGTCCCAATCTCCCTCTTGGCGGATGCTCCCGATAGCACTTCGAGTGGTTAGGCTCTAATGAAGCACTGGCTCCGATACCAATTGAAAGTCGCCTAGAGGGGGTGAATAGGGCAAATCTGAAATTTATAAACTTAAGCACAACTACAAGCCGGGTTAGCGTTAGAAATATGAACGAGTCCGAGAGAGAGGGTGAAAAACAAATCGCAAGCAAATAAAGAGTGAGACACAAGGATTTGTTTTACCGAGGTTCGGTTCTTGCAAACCTACTCCCCTTTGAGGTGGTCACAAAGACCGGGTCTCTTTCAACTCTTTCCCTCTCTCAAACGGTCACTTAGACCGAGTGAGCTTCTCTTCTCAATCAAACGGAACACAAAGTTCCCGCAAGGACCACCACACAGTTGTTGTCTCTTTCCTCGGTTACAATTGAGTTTGATCACAAGAAAGAATGAGAAAAAGAAGCAATCCAAGCGCAAGAGCTCAAATGAACACAAATGTCGCTCTCTCTAGTCACTATTTGATTTGGAGTGATTCCGGACTTGGGAGAGGATTTGATCTCTTTGGTTGTGTCTAGAATTGAATGCTATAGCTCTTGTAATGTGTTGAAGGTGGAAAACTTGGATACTATTGAATGTGGGGTGGTTGGGGTATTTATAGCCCCAACCACCAAAAGTGGCTGTTGGGAGGCTGTCCGTCGCATGGCATACCGGACAGTCCGGTGCGCCACCGGACATTGTCCGGTGCGCTAGCCACGTCAGTCGGCCGTTGGGTTCTGACCGTTGGAGCTCTGACTGGTGGGGCCTCTGGGCTGTCCGGTGGTGCACCGGACAGGTCCTGTAGACTGTCTGGTGCGCCTTCTGCGCGTGCTCTGTCCTCTGCGCGCGCAGGCGCGCATTAAATGCGTTGCAGTCGACCGTTGCGTGCGAAGTAGCCGTTGCTTCGCTGGCACACTGGACAGTCCGGTGTGTTACCGGACACTGTCCGGTGCTTCACTGGACAGTCCGGTGAATTATAGCGGAGCGGCCTCCCATTTTCCTGAAGGTGGCAAGTTCAGCTTCGAGTTTCCTGGTGCACCGGACACTGTCCGGTGGCACACCGGACAGTCCAGTGCGCCAGACCAGGGTGCCTTTGGGATGTCTTTAGCTCTCTTTATTTGAACCCATCTTTGGTCTTTTTATTGGCTTGTTGTGAACCTTTGGCACCTGTAAACTCATAGACTAGAGCAAACTAGTTAGTCCAATTATTTGTGTTGGACAATTCAACCACCAAAATCAATTTAGGAAAAGGTGTAAGCCTATTTCCCTTTCACCTACTCCACCGACACCCTAGGTATAATCTCTATTTCCGCATCATGGTCGTAGATCACATAAGCCGGTTAGGCATCTCCCATTCGAAAGAGATATGTCGTAGATATGTAGATCTTTGCATATCTACAAATGTATCTGTTTCGAAAGAGATATGTCGTAGATATGCAGATCTTTGCATATGTACAAATGTACCTGTGGTTGCGTAGATGGTGTTAGTTTCCATGCTCTACTCCGGTCCGAGACAGAGTTTCAGTGTCACCTCCATGTTGTTCTCCGGACAGTACACTATCACTGCCAGGACGTGTATCCGGAGAACAGCGGGGAGGTGCTGCCGAAACTCTGTCTTGGATCGGAGTAGAGCAGCGAAACTAACCCATCTACGCAACCTCAAGTGGGATTAGGACCTATCCTCAGTTATTAGAAGGTAGGAAAGTAGTGTACATGCATTACATGTTTATATTAAACTATACTCGGTTATATATGTTAGAGGATGGAGGACTGTGAGTGGATGTACACGGGTCGTGTAGGAAGGAATGATGTCGCCCCTGAATGGATTAGAAAGACCGATGCTTTTGTGGAAACTGCTAAAGGAGCGAGTCTAGTCCCATGCCGGTGCAGCAATTGTGTCAACCAGAAAAGAAAATCAAAGAATGCTATGGTAGAACATATTTGGAAGAATGGATTTAGGCCGGACTATACTCGGTGGATCTTCCATGGTGAAGCACATCGTACGAGAGAGGAGGTGGTGAGACAATGCATCGAGGATTATGATGCTGATGCGGGGGTAGCAGATATGTTGAACGACTATCACGAGGCACAGTTCGCCAGAGGATGTATGGAAGGCGAGCCAGAGCTGACCACAAAGGCGTTCTACGACATGTTTGATGCGGCACAGAAGCCCCTTCATGTTCAGACAAAGGTTTCTCAACTGGATGCCATTGGGCATGTAATGGTGTTCAAGTCGTAGTACAACATGAGTCGAGACGCATTCGATGGCTTGTTGATAGTTATTGGCAGCCTGCTTCCAGATGATCACGTTCTGCCAAAGAGTATGTACGAGGCACAGAAACTCCTTCGTGCACTCAAGATGACGCATGAGCAGATACATGCTTGTCCAAAGGGTTGTGTGCTATTTAGGAAAGAATGCGTGGAGGAAAAGTACTGTCCAAAGTGTAAATCGTCTAGGTTCATGGAGGTAAACTCTGGTGATGGACAGAAGAGGCAGCTCGACATTCCCGTGACAATCCTACGCCACCTTCCATTTATACCGAGGATCCAGCATCTATACATGACCAAGGAATCCGTGAAACAGATGACATGGCACATAAATGGCAAATGATACAATTCTGACAAGATGGTGCATGCATCAGATGATGAAGCATGGAAACACTTTGATGCCATTTACCGTGAGAAAGCCGAAGAGGCTCATAATGTATGTGTTGCGCTCGCCATAGATGGGTTCAATCCTAGGGATGCGCTGTACACATCTTGGCCCATGTATGTTAATCAATCTCCCCCTTAGTGTATGCTTTCAATGATAGAACATATTCGTGTCATTGATAATTCCCGGACACCCAAGGAATAAAATGGGCGTGTACATGGAGACTTTGATTGATGAATTGTTACTTGCTTGGGGGGAAGGGGTATGGACATATGACCGAGCTACGAAAACAAACTTCAAAATGCATGTTTGGTACCAGTACTCCATGCATGACTTACCGGTGTATGGGTTATTCTGTGCCTGGTGTGTTCGCGGTAAGTTCCCATGCCCAGTTTACAAGGAAGCTCTTAGGTTCATTTGGTTGAAGAAGGGTGGCAAATATTTGTCGTTCGATAAACATCGACAATTTCTCCCTCCTGACCATCCATTCTGCCTAGACATCAAGAACTTTACGAAAGGTGTCATAGTGACAGACCGCCCACATGCAATGATGACTAGTGCCGAAATTCGTCAATAGATAGATGGGCTCGTGGCCAATCCAGAAGATGGTTTTGTGTGATATGGCAAGCAACATATGTGGACACATAAGTCAGGCTTGACTCGGATCCCCTATTATGACGACCTACTCCTTCCACACAACATTGACGTGATGCACACTGAAAAGAATGTCGCCAAGGCACTTTGGGCAACAATTATGAACATTCTTGATAAGTCAAAGGATAACGTAAAGGCAAGAGTGGATCTGGCAGCGTTATGTGATAGACCAAACCAAAAAATGAAGCCGCCTAGTGGTGGAAAGACATGGAGAAGGCCTAAGGCTGATTTCGTGCATAATCCACCCCCTCGTTACAATGATGGCGACAATGAATCGAACCTCAGCATATTTCGAGGCCAACTTGGAAGCGCAAGTGGTTCGACGACCAAGACCCTAAGACATGAAGAGTGGCGCCATATCATGCTATATGTATTGACCAACTTTGAAGAGCTGACGCCACACATGGAACAATTTCTTCATGAATTCTGGCGTCGATCAAGGGACCCAACTCCACAGGAATATGATACCCTTCTTAGAAAGGGTGCGGGAAATGGATTGCCTATTTCATTTCCTGGTTCTGTCGGGGACCATAATTAGGGGTACCCCCAAGACTCCTAATCTCAACTGGTAACCCCCATCAGCACAAAGCTGCAAAGGCCTGATGGGTGCGATTAAGTCAAGGCTCGGTCCACTCAAGGGACATGATCTCGCCTCGCCCGAGCCCAGCCTCGGGCAAGGGCAGCCGACCCCGGAGGATTTACGTCTCGCTCGAGGACCCCCTCCAGCAAAGGACACACCTTCGGTTCGCCCGAGGCCCAGTCTTCGCCAAGAAGCAACCTTGGCCAAGTCGCCATGCCGACCGACCGTTTCGCAGAAGCATTTAATGCAAAAGTGGCCTGACACCTTATCCTGACGCGTGCCCTTCAGTCGATAGAGCCGAAGTGACCGCAGTCACTTCGCCGCTCCACTGACCGGCCTGACAAGAGGACAGCGCCGCCTGCGCCACTCCGACTGCTGTGTCACTCGACAGAGTGAGGCTGACAGCAGCCAAGTCCGGCCTCAGGCGCCATAGGAAACTCCGCATCGCCCGACCCCAGGGCTCGGACTCGGGCTCAGCCCCGGAAGACGACAAACTCTGCATCGCCCGACCCCAGGGCTCGAACTCGGGCTCAGCCCCGGAAGACGACGAACTCCGCATTGCCCGACCCCAGGGCTCGGACTCGGGCTCGGCCCCGGAAGACGACGAACTCCGCCTCGCCCGACCCCAGGGCTCGGACTCAGCCCTGGCCTCAGCCGACGGTCTCCGCCTCGCCCGACCCAGGGGCTCGGACTCGACCTCGGCCTCGGAAGACAGACTCGACCTCGACCTCGGAGGAGCCTCCACCTCGCCCAACCCAGGGCTCGGACCGACCACGTCATAGGAGGCGCCATCATTACCCTACCCCAAGCTAACTCAGGCTACGTGGAACAAGGCCGGCGTCCCGTCTGGCTCGCCCCGATAAACAAGTAATGATGGCGCCCCGCATGCTCCATGACGACGGTGGCTCTCAGCCCCCTTACGGAAGCAAGGAGACGTCAGCAAGGACTCGACAGCCCCGACAGCTGTCCTTCCGCCAGGCTCCAGCGCTCCTCCGACGGCCACGACACCACACGAACCGGGTGCCAAAACCTCTCCGGCTGCCACGACGGCATGTACTTAGGGCACTAGCTCTTCTCCGCTAGACACGTTAGCACACTGCTACACCCCCCATTGTACACCTGGATCCTCTCCTTACGCCTATAAAAGGAAGGTCCAGGGCCCTCTTACAGAGGGTTGGCCGCGCGAGGAAGGACGGGACGGCACGAGCTCACGCCTCTCGCTCCCTCCCTCGCGGACGCTTGTAACCCCCTACTGCAAGCGCACCCGACCTGGGCGCGGGACAAACACGAAGGCCGTGGGTTTCCCCTTTTACGCATGTCTCCCTCCGGCTCCTTCCCCCCTTCGCGCTCCGTCTCGCGCCGACCCATCTGGGCTGGGGCACGCGGCGACAATTTACTCGTCGGTCCAGGGACCCCCCGGAGTCGAAACGCCGACAGTTGGCGCGCCAGGTAGGGGCCTGCTGCGTGTTGATGAACAGCTTCCCGTCAAGCTCCAGATGGGTAGTCTCCAGCAACCCTTCCAGCTCGGGAGGGTGCTCCGTTTCGGGAGTCTTGAGTCCATGTCCCTCGACGACAGCTACGACATGATACTCCTTCCCCCGCCGCGCGACAGCGACAATGGCGGCCAACAACCCACCCGGCGGCGGCGGAATCGACGACGTCTTCCCCACGTGGCGGAAGAACGACTTTCGGGTTTATCCCGTCGCCTCCCCCGCCGACGGAGGAGGAGGCGGGGCAACCAAGGCCAAGCAGGAGGCGGCACCTCGTCGGCTGTCGAGCGAGTCGACGGCGCCGGCGCCCCAACGGGGGACACGTCGGGCATCGACTTCGCGTCTGAGACGAAGACGAGCGCCGTCTCCCTGCAACACGCCAACTCCAAGCAAACGGACGAAGCCGACACGCTCGCAAAAGACTTGTTGGGCGTCACCCTCGTACCTGAGATGACGGTGCAGTCCGCCCCTGACGCGACTTCGTCACCGCTCGTCGACCAAGAGGTACCGACCGATTCCCATCTCGTGCCTTTTGGATTCAGCCTCGACCCACCAAGCGACTTCGCTTCGGTGGACACTCTCATAGAGGCGAGTCCAAACCCTCTGGGGTATCGTATGCGGTCACCCTGGGACCGGCTGACGGCCGTCTCGACCTACGGGCCCTCGGGTTTCGAGGAAGATGACGAGCCCGACTTTTGTTGGGATTTCTCCGGACTTGGTAACCCCAGTGCCATGCGGGACTTCATGACCGCATGCGACTACTGCCTTTCCGACTGTTCCGACGGTAGCCGCAGCCTCGGCGACGAGGACTGCGGCCCAAGTCGTGAATGTTTCCACGTCGATCTAGGGGGTCCCGGCGAAGGCAACCATCTTGGTATACCGGAAAACGGTGATCCCCCTAGGCCTGCGCCTCGCGTTGACATCCTTCGGGAGCTAGCTGTGGTCCCTGTTCCGACGGGGGGTCATGACCCACAGCTCGAGCAAATCCGCGAGATGCAGGCCAGGCTCGACGAGGGAGCAGGAACACTTGAGCCGTTCCGCCGGGACATTGGGCAGGAATGGGCAGGCCAACCTCCGGCCGGAGAAGCGCGTCATCTACCCCAAGGCACCCAGCACCGCATCGCCGATGATGTCAGGGCAAGGCCACCACCGGCTTCCAGTGGGGTCGACCAGAACCTGGCTGCAGCGGCAATACTTCTCCGCGCGATGCCGAAGCCATCAACCACCGAGGGGCGGCGTATCCAGGGAGAGCTCAAGAATCTCCTGGAGGATGTCGTGGTCCGATGGGCCGAAAGCTCTACCTCCCGAAGGCAGGGGTACCCCTCGAAGCATCGCGCCGCGACTTCCCTATTCATGCGGGAAGCCTCGGTCCACACCGGGCGCACGCGCAACACAGCGCCTGCGACCCTGGGTCGCCTCGGCAACGAGCACCATCACCGCAACCGTCGAGCCCACCTCGATGAGAAGGTGCGCCGAGGCTACCACCCCAGGCGTGGGGGACGCTACGACAGCGGGGAGGATCGGAGTCCCTCGCCCGAACCACCCGGTCCGCAGGCTTTCAGCCGAGCCATACGACGGGCGCCGTTCCCGACCCGGTTCCGAACCCCGACTACTATCACAAAGTACTCGGGGGAGACGAGGCTGGAACTGTGGCTCGCGGACTACCGGCTGGCATGCCACCTGGGTGGAACGGACGATGACAATCTCATCATCCGCAACCTCCCCCTGTTCCTCTCTGACACCGCTCGAGCCTGGCTGGAGCACCTGCCACCGGGGTAGATCTCCAACTGGGACGACCTGGTCCAAGCCTTCGCCGGCAACTTCCAGGGCACGTACGTGCGCCCTGGGAACTCCTGGGATCTCCAAAGCTGCCGCCAGCAGCCGGGGGAGTCTCTCCGGGACTACATCCGGCGATTCTCGAAGCAGCGCACCGAGCTGCCCAACGTCACCGACTCGGATGTCATCGGCGCGTTCCTCGCCGGCACCACCTGCCATGACCTGGTGAGCAAGCTGGGTCACAAGACCCCCACTAGGGCGAGCGAGCTGATGGACATCGCCACCAAGTTCGCCTCCGGCTAGGAGGCGGTTGAGGCCATCTTCCGGAAGGATAAGCAGCCCCAGGGCCGCCCACCGGAAGATGTCCCCGAGGCGTCAACTCAGCGCGGCACCAAGAAGAAAGGCAAGAAGAAGTCGCAAGCGAAACGAGACGCCGCCGACGCGGACCTTGTCGCCGTCGCCGAGTATAAGAACCCTCGGAAACCTCCCGGAGGTGCCAATCTCTTCGACAAGATGCTCAAGGAGCCGTGCCCCTATCATCAGGGGCCCGTCAAGCACACCCTTGAGGAGTGCGCCATGCTTCGGCGCCACTTTCACAAGGTCGGGCCACCTGCGGAAGGTGGCAGGGCCCGCGACGACGATAAGAAGGAGGATCACAAGGCAGGAGAGTTCCCCGAGGTCCACGACTGCTTCATGATCTACGGTGGGCAAGTGGCGAACGCCTCGGCTCGGCACCGCAAGCAAGAGCATCGGGAGGTCTGCTCGGTAAAGGTGGCGGCGCCAGTCTACCTAGACTGGTCCGACAAGCCCATCACCTTCGACCAGGGCGACCATCCCGACCGCGTGCTGAGCCCGGGAAATACCCGCTCGTTGTTGACCCCATCATCGGCAACGTCAGGCTCACCAAGGTCCTCATGGACGGAGGCAGCAGCCTCAACATCATCTACGCCGAGACCCTCGGGCTCCTGCGGATCGATCTGTCCTCGGTCCGGGCAGGCGCTGCGCCTTTTCATGGGATCATCCCCGGGAAGCGTGTCCAGCCCCTCGGACAACTCGATCTACCCGTCTGCTTTGGGACACCCTCCAACTTCCGAAGGGAAACCCTCACGTTTGAGGTGGTCGGATTCTGAGGAACCTACCACGCGGTGTTGGGGAGGCCATGCTACGCCAAGTTCATGGCCATCCCCAACTACACCTACCTCAAGCTCAAGATGCCGGGCCCCAACGGGGTCATCACCGTCGGCCCCACGTACTGACACGCGTACGAATGCGACATGGAGTGCATGGAGTACGCCGAGGCCCTCGTCGAATCCGAGGCCCTCATCGCCGACCTAGAGAGTCTCTCCAAGGAGGCGCCAGACGTGAAGCGCCATGCCGGCAACTTCGAGCCAGCGGAGACGGTTAAGTCAGTCCCTCTCGACCCCAGCAACGACGCCTCCAAGCAGATCCGGATCGGCTCCGAGCTCGATCCCAAATAGGAAGCAGTGCTCGTCGACTTTCTCCGCGCAAACATCGACGTTTTCGCGTGGAGTCCCTCGGACATGCCCGACATACCGAGGGATGTCGCCGAGCACTCACTGGATATCTGAGCTGGAGCCCGACCCGTGAAGCAGCCTCTGCGCCGATTCGACGAAGAAAAGTGCAGAGCCATAGGCGAGGAGATCCACAAGCTAATGGCGACAGGGTTCATAAAAGAGGTATTCCATCCCGAATGGCTTGCCAACCCTGTGCTTGTGAGAAAGAAAGGAGGGAAATGGCGGATGTGTGTAGACTACATTTGTCTAAACAAAGCATGTCCGAAAGTTCCCTACCCTCTGCCTCGCATCGATCAAATCGTGGATTCCACTGCTGGGTGCGAAACCCTGTCTTTCCTCGATGCCTACTCAGGGTATCACCAAATCAGAATGAAAGAGTCCGACCAGCTCGCGACTTCTTTCATCACACCCTTCGGCATGTACTGCTATGTTACCATGTCGTTCGGTTTAAGGAATGCGGGTGCGACATACCAAAGGTGCATGAACCACGTGTTTGGCGAACACATTGGTCGAACGGTCGAGGCCTACGTCGATGACATCGTAGTCAAGACGAGGAAGGCCTCCGACCTCCTTTCCGACCTTGAAGTGACATTCCGATGTCTCAAGGCGAAAGGCATAAAACTCAATCCTGAGAAGTGTGTCTTCGGGGTCCCCCGAGGCATGCTCTTGGGGTTCATCGTCTCCGAGCGAGGCATCGAGGCCAACTCGGAGAAAATCGCGGCCATCACCAACATGGGGCCCATCAAGGACCTGAAAGGCGTACAGAGGGTCACGGGATGCCTTGCGGCTCTGAGCCGTTTCATCTCGCGCCTCGGCGAAAGAGGCCTGCCTCTGTACCACCTCTTGAGGAAGGCCGAGTGCTTCACTTGGACCCCTGAGGCCAAGGAAGCCCTCGGGAATCTGAAGGCGCTCCTCACGAACGCGCCCATCTTGGTGCCTCCCGCTGCTGGAGAAGCCCTCTTGATCTACATCGCCGCTACCACTCAGGTGGTTAGCGCCGCGATCGTGGTTGAGAGACGAGAAGAGGGGCATGCATTGCCCGTCCAGAGGCCACTCTACTTCATCAGTGAGGTACTGTCCGAGACCAAGATCCGCTACCCACAAATTCAGAAGCTGCTATACGCGGTGATCCTGACGCGGCGGAAGTTGCGACACTACTTCGAGTCTCATCCGGTAACTGTGGTGTCATCCTTCCCCCTGGGGGAGATCATCCAATGCCGAGAGGCCTTGGGTAGAATTGCAAAGTGGGCGGTGGAAATCATGGGCGAGACGATCTCGTTCGCCCCTCGGAAGGCCATCAAGTCCCAGGTCTTGGCGGACTTTGTGGCTGAATGGGTCGATACCCAGCTCCCAACAGCTCTGATCCAACCGGAACTCTGGACCATGTTTTTTGACGGGTCGCTGATGAAGACAGGAGCAGGCGCGGGCCTGCTCTTCATCTCGCCCCTCAGGAAGCACTTACGCTACGTGCTACGTCTCCATTTCCCGGCGTCCAACAATGTGGCCGAGTACGAAGCTCTGGTCAACGGGTTGCGCATCGCCATCGAGCTAGGGGTCCGACGCCTCGACGCTCGCGGTGACTCGCAGCTCATCATCGACCAAGTCATGAAGGACTCCCACTGCCGCGACCCGAAGATGGAAGCCTACTGCGATGAGGTTCGGCGCCTGGAAGACAAGTTCTATGGGCTCGAGCTCAACCACATCGCCTGACGCTACAACGAGACTGCGGACGAGCTGGCTAAAATAGCCTCGAGGCGAACAACGGTTCCCCCGGACGTCTTCTCCCGAGACCTGCATCAACCCTCTGTCAAGACCGACGACACGCTCGAGCCCGAGAAGGCCTCGGCCCAGTCAGAGGCACCCTCGGCTCAGCCCGAGGCACCCTCGGCCCCCGAAGGTGAGGCACTGCGCGTCGAGGAGGAGCGGAGCGAGGTCACGCCTAATCGAAACTAGCAGACCCCGTACCAGCAATATCTCCACCAAGGAGAGCTACCCCTCGACCGAGCCGAAGCTCGGCGGTTGGCGCGGCGCGCCAAGTCGTTCGTCTTGCTGGGAGACGGGAAGGAGCTCTACCACCGCAGCCCCTCAGGCATCCTCCAGCGATGCATATCCGTCGCCGAAGGCCAGGAGCTCTTACAAGAAATACACTCGGGGGCTTGCGGTCATCACGCAGCACCTTGAGCCCTAGTTGGAAACGCTTTCCGGCAAGGTTTCTACTGGCCGACCGCGGTGGCCGACGCCACTAGAATTGTCCGCACCTGCAAAGGGTGTCAATTCTATGCGAGGCAGACACACTTGCCCGCTCAGGCTCTGCAGACGATACCCATCACCTGGCCGTTTGCTGTGTGGGGTCTGGACCTCGTCGGCCCTTTGCAGAAGGCACCCAGGGGCTACACGCACCTGCTGGTCGCCATCGACAAATTCTCCAAGTGGATCGAGGTCCGACCCCTAAACAGCATTAGGTCCGAACAAGCGGTGGCGTTCTTCACCAACATCATCCATCGCTTTGGGGTCCCGAACTCCATCATCACCGACAACGGCATCCAGTTCACCGGCAGAAAGTTCCTGGACTTCTGCGAGGATCACCATATTCGGGTGGACTGGGCCGCCGTGGCTCACCCTATGACGAATGGGCAAGTAGAGCGCGCCAACGGCATGATCCTGCAAGGACTCAAGCCGCGGATCTACAACGACCTCAACAAGTTCGGCAAGCGATGGATGAAGGAGCTCCCCTCGGTGGTCTGGAGTCTGAGGACAACGCCGAGCCGAGCCACGGGCTTCACACCGTTCTTTCTAGTCTATGGGGCCGAGGCCATCTTGCCCATAGACTTAGAATACGGTTCCCCGAGGACGAGGGCATACGACAACCAAAGCAATCGAGCTAACCGAGAAGACTCACTGGACCAGCTGGAAGAGGCTCGGGACATGGCCTTGCTACACTCGGCGCGGTATCAGCAGTCCCTGCGATGCTACCACGCCCGAGGGGTTCAGTCCCGAGACCTTCAGGTGGGCGACTTGGTGCTTCGGCTGCGACAAGACGCCCAAGGGCGGCACAAGCTCACGCCTCCCTGGGAAGGGCCATTCGTCATCGCCAAAGTTCTGAAGCCCGGGACGTACAAGCTGGCCAATAGTCAAGGCGAGGTCTACAACAACGCTTGGAACATCCGACAGCTACGTCGCTTCTACCCTTAAGATGCTTTCAAGTTGTTCGTACACCTCGTTCACACACGAAGTCTAACCATCAAGGAAGGGTCAGCCTTGCCTCGGCAAAGCCCGACCCTCCCTCGGGGGCTAGAAGGGGGGAACCCCCTCTGCGTCAAAATTTTCCTCGGAAAAGATCTTTTCTGCCAGAATGTCTTTCATGCTTTTCGACTACTTCGAAAGTGGGATCCTGAAAATGACGGAGTACACGTAAGCAGCCAAGGCTGACCGAGCTGAGGGACTCCTACGCCTCCGGGATACGGATACCTCACTCATCACCTTCTGCGATAAGTAACTCACGCTCGGATAGGTGACTCCACGGACCGAACAAGTCTTCACGCTCGAAAACTCTTCTACCGAAACGATTTTTCGGGCCTTCTCGACTATATCGATAGCAGAATCCTACGGACGAGTAAGAGTACACGTAAGCAGCAAGGCCGACCGAGCCGAGGGACTCCTACGCCTCTGGGATACGGATACCTCACTCATCACCTTCCGTGAAAAGTAACTCTCGCTCGGACAAACAATTTTGTTACAGACAAATAAGTCTAGATACTCGAAACAAGAGGAAAAGAAACGCAGCTTTACAACACGACGACAGTGTGTTTGGGCCTCGGCGGCCGTGGAAAACATACGCACACTACAAGACAAACCGATCCTGCGGGCTCGGACCTTGATAGTTGAAGGGAGCAGCGGTGCCCTCAGCGTCAACTAAACCTTCGGCGAAGTCCGACCTAGCCTCGGACGGCAACGCGGTCGAAGGATCTTCGCTCCAAAGAACGACATCAGCACCACGCCCGGGCCATCGCCGCTAGGGTCTTCTCCAGGAATCCGGCCCGAGCAGACGGCTCGGCCGGTCACCCCGAAGCCTCAGCCAGCTGTCCCCCGAGGACACCAGCCCGGCTCGTGGCCTCGGCAACTCGACTCCGGCGCTGGTCCCACCAGTGGACGGCTCGGCCAGGCTCCGGCCGACGAAGTCTTGTTTTCGAGCCAACTCCGCCTCTGTCCGTGATGACATCGCTACCTCCGACTTCGGCTCATCGAAGAGCGGCCGAGGGTTCCTTTAACTAAGCAAGAGAAGCCTCAGACAGCAAGGCCGACCGAGTCGAGGGACTCCTACGCCTCCGGGATACGGATACCTCACTCGTCACCTTCGCACGAGGCAACTCACGCTTGGTGAAGCGGTTCAGATAGCCGACAGGCGAATCTAAGTGCTCGAAATGAGGAAAAAACAAGGCTCCGTGCCGAACATACATACATGTTTAGGCCCCGACAGCCACAATGAACAAAACACCGACACTCAAGGTGCCATTACAAACGGAACTCCGGTTCCACCTCCGCAGGTACGAACAACCCCACACGATTGGGGGGCCTGTGGAGCAACAGAAGGCTGACGGATGGCTCGCCGCCGCCCGCTCCAACAGCGACGACGACGACTTCTGCTTCGAGGGCCTCCAGGTCATCCGCCGTGACGATGGAGAAAGGCCACGGGTCGCGCGGCGGAACAATGGTCACCCGGTCGGCCATCACCAAGCAGAGGAGGTGGCGGCGGAAAGTACTGGGTGGGCGGTTTCCTTTTCTCTGGCTATTCCCTCGGGTTGTGAAAACCTAAGAAGGAGGTAAGTAGCAGAGCAAAGAACCGTCACCGGTCCCTCTCCCGAATATATAAAGACCCAGGCGAGACCCGTTCAACGCGTCGCCTGAACCCACCGCGGGATTCAAAACTCAAAGCGAAACGCCCGTTCCTCGAACGGTTCGCGCACGCGCAACGGCTGCCCCACGAACCACTCGTCCCGTCGCATTAACTCTGCGGCGGGACAGGCGGCACCTTTGGCAGGAGAAGCGGGCGACGCTTTGCCTTCGCCATAATGACTGCGTCAAAAAAAAGGTGCGCCACGTCATTCGATTTCGTATCCTTTTCCTTTTCCTCTTTCTCTCTCTTACAACAGGGACCGGGAAAGGGGATACCTCGAAAGGGATCCTTCTCCGCGAAGGAAACGGGCCCCGAGCCCCCCTACTTATCAGAGGTTCGAAGGCTGACCCCTCGGAGGGGTTCAACAGCCGCCTCAGAGCGCTCGGGCTCCGCGCCCACTACTGGTCAGAGGTTCGAAGGCCGGCCCCTCGGAAGGGTTCAACGGCCGCCTCAGGCCACTCGGGCTCCGCGCCCACTACTGATCAGGGGTTCGTAGGCTGGCCCTCGAAGGGTTCACAACCGCCTCAGACGCAGAGCGAGGGATGACCCGGGGTACGTTCGATACACAACCAAGGCTCGGGCTACGCTCCCAAGGTACCCTAGGACATTTCCGAGACCAGCGGGAACGATCTTGTAACGGAATCCCATCAGAGGGAGGCGTCGAGCCCTCGGACCCCATCAAAAGGGGACCGGGTCCGGCAAATCACCCGCAGGTACTTTTGGAGCGCGCCTCCGGGCCTCTAGCCGACCCCTAACAAATGGGGCACGGGCGTCCACTCGGATTACCCGTTAGCAGCTCACTGGAGACACCATGTTCGGCGCCCTCCAAGGGCAACATGGCGCTTCCCCCCCTCCTCCTTGCGGAAAGGCGACGCAGGGGCGTATGTAAAAAAGTCGAGTCTATCCTTGACCGTCCTCTCGCTCTGTGCGGAGGCTCGGGGGCTGCTCTCGCAAACCCGGCTCCGGCCAAACCGTTGACAGCGTCAACATACCAGCCCGAGAACTTGGGACCCGACCGTGCACCCGGGCTACGGCCAACTCGCATGAGGGAACAACCAGACCGGCCGAAGCATCGTGAAACTCATTAAGACCTCGAAGGAGTCAAACCACTCCTCCGAGGCCTCGGGGGCTATACCCGGCGGGTGTGCTCGCGCGCACCCACCGGAACGAAACGCAACCGAGAAAGGCCGGCCCCCTTGCAAAAAAGTGCGACAAAAGCCTCCAAGCGAGTATTAACACTCCCTTCGAGGCTCGGGGGCTACTGTCAGGGACCATAATTAGGGGTACCCCCAAGACTCCTAATCTCAGCTCGTAACCCCCATCAACACAAAGCTGCAAAGGCCTGATGGGTGCGATTAAGTCAAGGCTCGGTCCACTTAAGGGACACGATCTCACCTCGCCCAAGCCCAGCCTCGGGCAAGGGCAGCCGACCCCGGAGGATTTACGTCTCGCCCGAGGACCCCCTCCAGCAAAGGACACACCTTCGGTTCGCCCGAGGCCCAGTCTTCGCCAAGAAGCAACCTTGGCCAAGTCGCCACGCCGACCGACCGTTTCGCAGAAGCATTTAATGCAAAAGTGGCCTGACACCTTATCCTGACGCGCGCCCTTCAGTCGACAGAGCCGAAGTGACCGCAGTCACTCGCCGCTCCACTGACCGGCCTGACAAGAGGACAGCGCCGCCTGCGCCACTCCGACTGCTGTGCCACTCGACAGAGTGAGGCTGACAGCAGCCAAGTCCGGCCTCAGGCGCCATAGGAAACTCCGCATCGCCCGACCCCAGGGCTCGGACTCGGGCTCAGCCCCGGAAGACGACGAACTCCGCATCGCCCGACCCCAGGGCTCGGACTCGGGCTCAGCCCCGGAAGACGACAAACTCCGCATCGCCCGACCCCAGGGCTCGGACTCGGGCTCAGCCCTGGAAGACGACGAACTCCGCATCGCCTGACCCCAGGGCTCGGACTCGGGCTCAGCCCCGGAAGACGACGAACTTCGCCTCGCCCGACCCCAGGGCTCAGACTCAGCCTTGGCCTTAGCCGACGGTCTCCGCCTCGCCCGACCCAGGGGCTCAGACTCGTCCTCGGCCTCGGAAGACAGACTCGACCTCGACCTCAGAGGAGCCTCCACCTCGCCCAACCCAGGGCTCGGACCGACCACGTCACAGGAGGTGCCATCATTACCCTACCCCAAGCTAACTCAGGCTACGGGGAACAAGGTCGGCGTCCCGTCTGGCTCGCCCCGATAAACAAGTAATGATGGCGCCCCGCATGCTCCATGACGACGGCGGCTCTCAGCCTCCTTACGGAAGCAAGGAGACATCAGCAAGGACTCGACAGCCCCGACAGTTGTCCTTCCGCCAGGCTCCAGTGCTCCTCCGACGGCCACGACACCACACGAACCGGGTGCCAAAACCTCTCCGGCTGCCACGACGGCATGTACTTAGGGCACTAGCTCTTCTCCGCTAGACACGTTAGCACACTGCTACACCCCCCATTGTACACCTGGATCCTCTCCTTACGCCTATAAAAGGAAGGTCCAGGGCCCTCTTACAGAGGGTTGCCCGCGCAGGGAAGGACGGGACGGCACGCGCTCAGGCCTCTCGCTCCCTCCCTCGCGGACGCTTGTAACCCCCTACTGCAAGCGCACCCGACCTGGGCGCGGGACAAACACGAAGGCCGTGGGTTTCCCCTTTTACGCCTGTCTCCCACCGGCTCCTTCCCCCCTTCGCGCTCCGTCTCGCGCCGACCCATCTGGGCTGGGGCACGCGGCGACAATTTACTCGTCGGTCCAGGGACCCCCCAGGGTCGAAACGCCGACAGGTTCAAACATAAGGTATGTGCTTAGTTTGTTAGAGTGATCCTTCTATGAACTCAATTTAGTGTTTTTTAACTTGCAAATACTTGCAGGGCCAAAGAGTGTCGAGTTGAGACAAGTGGCCAATGGCTTTGCTTATAGGGTCAGGAAATTTTCTAGGTATGACGTCAATGGATACCGTTTTCGCACAACAAGCTACGACCAAAGTCGGCACAATCGAAAAACAACGTGTTTTGGAGTCTTTACGCACGGCCTTGATGAGGTCGAGTATTTTGGACGAATCGAAGAAATATATGAACTCAATTTTCATGGTTCCAAACCTCTTACTCCAGTGATATTCAAATGTCATTGGTTTGACCCTTAAGTGACGAGACGAAGACATTCTTATCTTGGGATAGTCAAAATTCGACGGGATTCCACCTTACCAGGAGACCATGTCTATATCATGGGCTAACAAGCCACACAAGTGTATTATCTCCCATATGCGTGCCAAATGAAAGAACATCTTAGGGGTTGGGATGTTGTGTATAAGGTATCGCCGCACGGTAAATTACCTGTTCCAAACAATGAAGATTATAACTTAGACCCAGACACATATGACAGAGAGTTTTTCTAAGAATATGGGCTAGAAGGGTGATTTGAGATAGACTTAACCGAAACTATTGGAATGGAAGTAGATATTGAAACGATTGTTGATGAGGAGGACGATGAGGTACAAAATGAGAATGCCATAGAAATACTTGAATGCAATGACATTAATGATGAATTTGCGTCTTCAGATGGTGTTGACTATCAAATGGTTGATAGTGATGATGAGACTTATGATCCGGCTAACCCCGACACATATGAAGATTATTTTTAATCGATGTAATGATATATTTTTTTCACACCTGTTTCTAAATACATATTTTTTATATGTGCTTATTTGCTTGCTCTCTTAATTGCAGGTTGTTGGAAAAAGATGGTGGGCGAGGGGATGAGGACGAGGAGGGGGAGGAGGAGCACCCGTAGAACGGTGGATGAGGCACAGTAGGATGACGATGTCTAGCAGCAGGTGGAGCAGCAGGTTGCTGTTGATGCGGCGCAACAGAATGTCGACGGCGATTAGTAGGAAGCCTCAGGTTCTGGCGGCTCAGGTTCGAGGAACGTCTACCTACGAGGTCCCGCGAGTCTCCCTCAGCGTCCCATACTTCGAGACAGGCGGCCGCTGATTCGACCCGATGGGGAGAGGCACGTAACTTTAGATGTTCTCGATGCTTGTTCATATTATGTGTTCAAATTCATAATGTAAACTAATACTTTTTTATTTATCACTTGGATAGGTCTTGGAAGGTTGTGGAGAACGTAGGGGGTCACGGCCGCAACCCCAATGGCATCCTTGGCCTTCTGTGCAGGGAACACTTCCCTGGACTGGTTGAGTACGCCGGAGTGACGGGCTCAGCCTACATCTTCGACCACTACGCCATCGCCCCTGATGTAGTAGACCGGGACGACAGGGAATTCAACAACAAGGCAAAACGGGTAAAGCAAGAGTTGTGGGTAAGTCTTACTATATTGTAAAATATGTCGCATTCTTTGCACATTCTTGAAATAATGTATGAATACATCGTATTTGTATACAAGATTTCTTCAGATGTGAGGCTGGATACGAGGCCAGGGCAGATGAGGTGGCCACCACGAGCTGTAAGAAGCTCGTCGTGGACATGCACTACGAGGTGCGAATCCAGACCATCGTTAGCTACCACGGCTCCGTCCTTGGGGAGAAGGTGACCAAGCAGGACACCTAAACCATGTCGTTGACTAGGGACCAGTACTTGTAGGTAAATACAACACTTTAATATTCATGACAAAATTTGCTTAATTTTATCTTCTGATATATAGTGTACTTGTTTTACTCTGTAGATGATTCCTTATTGGTGCGTCGCGCATCCTCAGTGCTGGGAGTAGATGGTGGATAGGTGGTGCTCACCTGAGTGGTACGAGGCGTACAACACTAGCCGGGAACGACGTTTGATGATGCAAGGTCCCTCCCACCACCAAGACAGCCGCAGCCTCGGCAAATATGCAGAAGCATAGGTACGCCCTCTTTTTTATTTCGGTATATAACACTGAAATAGATATTATTTCTAACTATCTCGTTGGTTTTCTTCCAGTCGACGTCATATGGTGGCCAGCCTTGCTCCATCTTCTCGGCTTATGCAATGGCCCACATGGGCAAGGCAACTTTTGACGTCACCTATAACGCGGATGACGGGCCCGAGGAGTATAGCAACCCCGCCGTCTAGAGCCACCTAAGTGAGTACACTGCCATGGCACAGGAGGTCCATGGGCCAGATTATGATTCGAGGACCGAGCACATCGACAAAGATGTCCTCATGAGGGTCAGAGGAGGCAAGAGGCATGGCTGGTACTGGATTGCCGACGGGGCAATCGACTCATCGTCCACTCCCACTATCTCAGGTGCGAGCAAGGAGCATGAGCTCGAGCCCAGCCATACGACCTCGGCAGGACATCTCACATCATTGCATACATCAACTCCAAGTTAGTGCTTCTGTAACTCGTTATTCCTTGAGTTATATACCTTCTCTTTGAATTATTATAACATTGGGTTGAAATATTATAGGCCCAGCTAGAAGAAGAGAGGAGGGAACGACAGGATATGGAGGCGAGGATTATAGTGGAGCGGGAGGTCCGGTTGACAGATCAACAGACGATGACAAAGATGTTCCAGTACATGCAGAGCCTTGGCGTCGCACATGGTTTTGCTCCACCACCTCCGTTGTTCCCTCTAGTTAACCCTGCTCAGTTCCATACTCATGTGAGTATCAAAATTCTAGTCCTTCATGATTTATATTCATCTCGTATAATACATTGTAAAGCCCAAATATTTGTATCAAGAAAAACAATGATATATATATATATATATATATATTTATGTTAGTATTTTAGGAATTTATCTTTGAAACCTTTGGAGATTTATTAGATTCCCTTCCTTTACAAAATCAGATAATGGAATTAAATTAGTCAAGTAACCAATAAATAAATAAAGAAATGTGCATCTCATGCTTATGAATTTGTTGTGATGCATCATAACTTCAATTTAACCTCAAATTATAAAATATAAATTTAGAAAAGAAATTTGAAATAAAGTCATTTATTGCTAGAATTAAATAATGGGAAGGAGAATAAATAATAATATTGAAAATAATAGGATTTATATTCATATTAGGATTATGTTTGAGATTGGGAATCTGGAATTCAAAGCAGAAAGTTGAATTAGGTTTGAATTTGAAATTGGAATTTAAAAAATTGTAAGAAACAAAAATAGAAATTCAAAATAGAAAAGAAGAAAAAGAAAAACTCGTGCCTGTGCTTGGGCCGAATCTGGCCAGCCCAATCCCGCTATTCATACGCGCGGCCCAGCCGGGGGAGAACATGCGCCGACAGGCGGGCCTGCCCTGTCGGCCACTCACCCGCGCTCACGCGTTCGCTGCTGTCGCTGAAATGTTAGCCTCGCCTCCCTATGACTGGGTGACCGTGTCGCCGGCTGAGCCGTGGGGCCGCGTTGTCGGATCTACCCGTCGTCGTAGCAACGAACCCAAGCTGACATCCTGAAATCACCGCGTGCGCCATTATCCATGCATGGACTCCTTGTGCATATAAATCGACCCCTTTCATGGCCACCTCCGTCTCATCCCGTCAGACCTGTGCCACCGCTGGGCAAACTCGCGTGGAAGACCCCGCGGCTGCCCAACAGATAGAAGGAAATCGGGCAGAGAGCGACGGGCGACCGCTAGTGCGGATTCCAGGCTACACTGTTGACCCTGCCCCGATTTGTGGCTAGCAAGCTTCACCGGTTGACTCTGGTGGTGGACGTGGCCCCGGTGCATTGAGAAGATCACCGGAACCCCCTTCCGTTTCTCACCGGAGGAGGATCTCTGCCGCAACACCATCGCTCACGTGACCAGGAACCTCCGTGCTTCGATCTTCGGTAAGATGTCGCGTCAATAGGTTGCTATGTTCATAGGATTGTTTAGCACCGGGCCGTGTGGTTATGCGTACACCAAAATATGGGGAGGACTGCGCCGACGTGTTCGCCATCACGGGGCAGAGTGTCGCCGTGGCCGAGTGCCAGGTTGGCGGTCGAGGATGATGGCCTCCGGGCCGTTCGATATGAATGGGCGAACGAGATTAGAAGTGGTGTTCTGGATCAGGCGTTAAATATTGGGCGCCAGATCTGGATCGGAGGGCAGTCATAGCATACCGGTTCACTTAAGGCAGATTTGAAGAGGGTCGTCTGATCATGCACGTGTGGATGTGATTTGGTGGGACAAGACCGGGTTGGGGATTGAATCGGGTCCGTTGAGATGGCATCGGACGGTGTGGACAGGGTACAGTTTCAATAAGTCGATGATCTAATCTAGGCCATCGGCGCTAGTTTTGCAAAAGAGCCCCTGTGTTTTATTAGTATTAACCCGCAGACACCTCGCGCCTAAAGATCATTACAAGTGGATCTAAAATTTAACCAAATAAACCTTGAGCTTCTCAAGAATAATGCGTGCAGTTCAGAAATTTAATAAATTAGGTAAACTAATATAGAAAATGATTTTAGTATAAAAATAATTCCAGAAACTTGTTTAATACATATTTAATTCATTTTAACTCCTTTTTGAGCCATTCTAGTTGCATTAAATTCATAGTAATATTGTTTATCATCTAGTAACCTTGTATTACCATGAAACCTATGGTTAAAATCTTGTACATCATTTGTTTTAGAATGGACACTTAAACCTTCAGAAAATCATAACTTTATAACCGTAACTCTGAATTTAGTAGTTCTCGAACCTAGGTTCTCGTTACGATGCATAGAACGTTATTATGCAGATTGTTCTTATGTTTGGTGTGATGTTAATTTTGCATATGGCATGTCTGTTTGTATTGCTATGAATAGCAGCGAGGTTACGAGTCACTTGAAGACCAAGTTGGTACCTAGGAATCTTGAGTCTCATGCAAGTTATGCCCTTGATCACTTTTCTTTACCTAATAATTGTCACACTCGGTTCGGGGGGCAAAACCGAATGCCCATCATATGTGGGCCATGATCCATTTTCCACACATATGTTGACGTCACAAGTGTTGTATATCAAAAGACAATGCAATAAAGACGTTAAGAGAGTAGAGTAACTTTATTACATCATCTGGATCATAGTATCTTAAACAAGTTTCATAATCAAACAACGACGGAATTAAACATGGACACTCTTCCACAGGAAGGTGACCGGCGTATCGTTAGACTCAACACTCATCAACGTCATCTGCGAAGTCTTCGTCATCACCCTCTGATCAAATTATTAACAAGGATGAGCTCACTTATGGTCGGGGCTTAGCAAGTGGGGGAAATAATGCAAGTTAACAAGGTAGGCTATGGATAGGCGATAAGCATTTTAGTTGGTCAATATTTTATTAGCAACACATGTCTTACTAATAGGTGTGTATCCCAAATATCCCAATTAATCAAAGGCATAAGATTATATCAAAAACACTTAAGTGAAATCACTTAAGCAAACCACTGGTAGATCATCATATCATGATTTATTTTCCATTTTTAAGTTCAATTATCATGTGAGGGTCCAGGTTGCTCTTAACCGTGAGCACTTCTGACATATCAGTTTTACACTCTGAAGAGGTGGTAAACTTTACCCACAAGTCGTGTATCCCATCTAGCATAGGTTGATCGGACCCATAAACACTGCCGAGGTGAATGGCTAGGGATCCACTATGAAGCTTTCACAAAATATCCTTAGTACAAAGCCATCCGCTAAGGTTTCCACGTCAGTATTGATGGCCATCTAGGTGAGGTAACTTAGCCAAGACTACCACCCCATGTTAACATGAGCTGCCACCAAACCACTGCCGCCCCTCTTGCCCATCTTTTAGGTAGGGTTGCTAAGCACTAAGTCTATCGAGCTAATTACCAAAGTGAGAGCCATTATAGCACTCGTGGTTGCCCTGTTATCCTGGGTGGTCACTCCTTGTTCCATTTAACATAAAATGTTCTTGTTTAACCATCGGGTTAACATCATAATAAAACTTCATTTCTGGAACATAGTATCATAAAAAGAGTGACATCATATTTATCAAGTTGAGCAATAGCAAAAATTGCTAAGCATAGCATTTATCCCAAGGAAATTCAAGGAATAGGGTTGGGAATTCTAGGAAATCTTTATTTAGGCAAATCCCATCAAATTATGCAATATATCCAAAAAAGGAAACATTATTATATGCATTATTTGGGTACAAATAGAAATGCAGAGGGAGAATCCACTTGCCTTGCTCAAAAGTGTCATGTGGGTCATCCTCGAACGTGTTTGGTTCGTCTACCTCACAGTCAACTTCTAGCATCGATTTGCGTATCGTACATACAAAAGAATATGTACGCCAAATAAATAAACATACACCATTACATGGGTAATCATTCACCATTACATACACATTCATATATCCCACAATTATACTCATAGATATGTCTAAAGCTAAAATATTTATTAATCCACTATATCTTCCACTTTGAGTTATCATTGGTGAAAATATGAGTACCTGACTATGACGCTAGTACAATATAGATAAAATGTCTTAACAAACTTTACAGTTATTTTCTTTATTACTTAATAATAGTCTTTTGGGTTTTATCCTTTTCTTTTCTAAATATAAATTATACGTATAGCTAAAAATGTTTATTTCTAAATTACCTAACATTAATATTCTAAGAATTAATGTAGATTACTAATTGGACTTTAGTAATATAATCATGGTGATTTTGACATAAATAAATATTTTACTAATTCTAAGTAATTAAGTGTTATGTATGAACACATTTATCATGACTAGTAGAAACCTATATTTTTAATCTGACCGAAAATACGTGGCCTATTACTTCTTCCACTTTCTTATATCAATAAAATTATACTTAAATCACTACTAACAATATCATTCCATGTGCTAAAGCGAAGTTAATCATAAACGTTTCTATTATTTAAATCACCAAGTTAGTGAATCGTGACATTATTTATTTTCAAAATATAAAATAATACTCATGTCCAAAATATTGTTGCAGGGGCTAGTTCACGATTTAGTGTATACATCGGGGTATCTTTTCAATAGTTTCTAAACTAAAAAATATCTAAACTAAATTTACACAAAACTAGGTGTTAAAACGTAAAATAGTCATATTCTACCTTGGGCTTGGTCTCGTGCTTGCGCAGGAAGCTCTACAGGGGGAAACAGACGAGCAGGGCAAGGCGCGACCGAGACGGGCGAGGTGCGGCCGGGATGGGCAAGGCATGGTGGTCCGGTGAAGCTCAGGTGAAGTCCGAGCACGGCGGATGCGAGCAAAGGAGAGAGAGCGCGAGGACTGAGAGAGAGAACGCGAGGAGTGAGAGAGAGGGAGCTCGGGTAGGGAGAGGGAGAGAGCTCGGTGTCTGTTTTTATAGGGAGGGAGAGGGAGAGGCGCCGAGGAGGAGGTGGGAGAGAACGGTCGGTCAGCTTCAAAGCCATTAATGGTGGTTGTTACCACCATTGAGTGAGGGAGGGTCGTGGGGGAGGGAGAGGAGGAGATGGTGCGGCGGTTTCTGGTGCAGGGAGAGGAGGGGACACGGCCAGGGGCACGGGGCGGCGCGGCGCGAGGCGCGCACGGCACCAGGCGGCGGCGGCGGCGCTGGAGGTAGGAGAAGGGGCCCCTGACGGGTGGGCCCCATGCGTCAGTGAGAGAGGGAGGGAGGGAGGTGGCCGGCGGCTGATGGGCCCCGGTGGGCCAGTTTCGGCCAGGGTTAGGATTTTCAAATTCTTTTCCTTTTTTCTTTTCTTTTATTTTCTTTTCTTTTCTAGTTAAAAATATAAATAAATATAATTATAAATATTTCTAAAAATCATAATAATTATACCAAAATTATTTATGATTAAAATATTTATTTTTGAAACCAATATTTCTATATTAATTAATTGGATTTTTAATATAAAAGGAATTCTACGTAGCAACCATAAATCAAATATGAGCAAACAAAATTATTCTAAATGCAAATAAATATCAAACACTTGAAAGAAAAAATTCATTACGATATTTACCACTAATAATCTAAATGTATTATCTTTAGTTGATGGTTTTGTAGTGTTACAATAATGTTCCTGTTAATCACTGTGACATGCTCAGGTTAATTTGATGGGGACCCAATAGGATTCCTTAGCATTATTTATCCCACACCATGCAGACAAAAGAAATATTGGGTAGTTTTGCTATTGCTCTACCTAGTTTTAGGAAATTAATGTTACATTATGGTCATGTTCCAATTCTATTGTTATTTTAATTATTGTTCATGATAAGATCATTATGTTAATTGGAACATGGAGAACCACTCAGGAAAATAGTGCTACCAAAAGGGTGGTATGAGACTGCCTTGGCTAACTAATTAGGAAAGCTAGTGGAAGACTACCTTACCTGAAAGGGGCAAGGGTGGTAGAGGAGCTACGTATAGGGAGGTTCTCGGGTCGATCATGTGATGATGGCTTTTCGAATGAGGGATTCCTATATTGCCCTTCTCAGAAACCGTAACGGGTTTTCGAAAGCTAGTGAAACTTTGTAAAGGCCTTGTAGTGGTAATATGCCTCGTCTCCTCGGCAGAGATGAATGGGAAGTCGCGATCCCTTGGCAAATGGGAAACATGACTTGTGGGTAAGGATGTGCAACCTCTGCAGAGTGTAAAACTGGTATATCAGCCGTGCTCACGGTCATGAGCAGCTCGGACCCTCACATGAGTAATTTATAGAACTAAACTTAATTTGTCATATGCATTGCATGTGGGTGTTGTTATTAATTTTGGTATCTTATTTATTTGGGTTGGTATCTACTTACACTTAGTAACTTCTAATAAAATTTTGACCAACTCTAAAAGCAATGCTCAGCTTTAACCATCTCCTTTGGTAAGACTTACACTTCACATGAGCTCCCACATTTGGTGAGTTCATGCACATTATTCCCCACAACATGTTGAGCGATGAACATATGTGAGCTCACCCTTGCTGTACTCACATTGTTCCCCCCAAGTCAAGAACAGGTACGATAGGATGAGGCGCACAAAGGATGTTGTGATGAGCCAGGAGTGCTCTAGGCCGTCATCTCCTAGTCAACTTTGTGTTGCTGGATCGTTGTCTTCGCATAATGTAATTATTTAAGTACAGAACTTCGTTATATATCAATGATGTGACATTCGTTTCTGTACCATGAATCATCATATGTGTGAGACTTGATCCCATCACACTTAATGAAGTTCGTGTCCGGGTTTTGGCCCACTAAAATCCGGGTGTGACACACATGCAATCTCTTCTATATGCAGGGACAATCTGGGGCGGCATCCAACAACCCTCATGGATCGCCCAGCCCATTGACGCACCAGTCCAGCCGCCCACCTCACTGAGTGTAACACCTCAAAACCATCAACTAAAAATAATACATTTAGAATATTAATGGTAATAATATTAAATAATTTTTCTTCAAGTGTTTGATTTTATTTGTCTTTAGAATAATTTTTGGTTGCTCATATTTGATTTAAGGTTGTTTCGTAGAATTTCTTTTATATTGAAAGTCCAATTAATTAATATAAAAACATTGGTCCAAAATTAGTATTTTACTTATAAATAATTTTAGTATAATTATTATGATTTTTAGAAATATTTAAAAATATATTTCTTTATATTTCTAATAAAAAGAAAAAAATCGGCCGAAACCCTAACCCTAGCCATTTTCGGCCCACCAGCCGGCCCAACCGGACGCCACCTCCCCCATCTCCACTCCCACTCTCTCCCTCTCTCTTACAGGCAAGACCCACCCGCAGGCGCCCTTCTTCCTTCCCTGGCCGCGCCGCCGCCGCCTTGTGCACGCCTGCACCGCGCCTTGCCCTGCCCGAGCCGACCGACCGAGCTGCCTAGGCCCCGACCGCAACCCCTCCTCTTCCCCTGCACCCGAAACTGTCGTCTGCTCTCCTTCTCCCTCCCCATTTCCTCCCCATTATGGAGACACCATTGATGGCCATCAATGGCGTGGTGATGGCCGGCCGTTTTCTCTCCCTCAGCGCCCCTTCCCTTCCCCCTCTCTCTCTATAAAAGGACCGGCCGAGTCGGAGCTCTCTCACCACACCCAAGCCTCTCCCTCACTCTCTCTCATCCGCGCCCACGCTCTACTCATCGAACCTCGCCGCCGCTCGCTAGAGTTCCTGCGCACCTCGCCGTTCCCCGTCCGAGCTCGCCCAGCCTCATCCCCGACCACGCTCGAGGTAGCCGGACCGTCCGCGTTCCTAGCCGAGCCCTGGCCACGACCGCCTCGCCTCTCCCCTCTCCGAATCCTCCCCTACGAGCGATCAGCTCCAAGGTAGAAGAAGATGGTTTTGAATTTTAGCCCCTGGTTTTGTGTAAAACTAATTCCGAAAAATCCAGTTCAGAAATCATTAAAAAGAGACCCCTAAGTATACGTTTAATTATAGGTCAACCCTACGACAATATTTTGAATATGGACATTATTTTGTTATTTCAAAAAATAAATAGGTTATGTCACGATTCTTTAATTTTGTGATGTTGTACTAGAAACGCGTGCGACTAACTTCTCATTTTAGCACATAAAACAATATTATGCTAGTAGTGGTTTAAGTATAATTTTACTGATATAAGAAAATGAAAGAGGTACTAGGCCACATTTTGTCGATCAGGTTAAAATATAGGTTTTTACAAATCATGATATTTGTGTCATACACATATCACTTATTCACTAAAAAATTAGTAAAATATCTATTTAAGACGAAATAACCATGGTTAGGTTACTAAAGTCCAAAACTAGTAAGTTACATTAATTCTTAGAATATTAATGTTATGTGGTTTATAAACAAACATTTTCAGCAATACATGCAATTTCAATTTAGAAAGGAAAGGATAAAACCCAAAAGACTATTATTAGTAATAAAGAAAATAATTAATTAGTAATTATTTTCCATAAAATTTGTTAAGTCATTTTATCTACGCTATATTAGATAAAATAGCTTCGTAGTCACCTACTCATATAATTTTCACCAATGATAACTCAAAGTGGAAAACTTAGTGGATTAATAAAATAGTTATGATTTAAACACTATTTATAAGTATAATTGCGTGATATGTGATTGTTTATGTAATGGTCAATGTTACTCATGTAATGGTGTATTTTATTTATTTGGCGTACGTATTCTTTTGTATGTACGATACGCGAATCGATGATTAGTTGTTGATTGTGGGGTACACGAACCAAACACGTTCGAGGACGACCCATAGGACACGTTCGAACAAGGCAAGTGGATTCTCCCTCTGCATTTCTATTTGTATCCAAATAATGCATATAATAATGTTTACTTTTTGGATATTGCATAATTTGATGGGATTTTCCTAAATTAGGATTTCCTAGAATTACCAACCCTATTCCTTGACTTACCCTAGGATAAATGCTATGCTTAGCAATTTTTGCTATTGCTCAACTTGATAAATATGATGTCACTCTTTTAATGATACTATGTTCCGGAAATGAAGTTTA
This sequence comes from Zea mays, assembly GCF_902167145.1. Lineage (NCBI taxonomy): Eukaryota > Viridiplantae > Streptophyta > Magnoliopsida > Poales > Poaceae > Zea > Zea mays. The sequence continues at coordinate 89,133,156 of NC_050102.1, read as the reverse complement.
TAATAATGTTAACCGATGGTTAAATAAGAACATTTTGTATTAAATGGAACATGGAGTGACCACCCAGGATAACTGTGCAACCACGAGTGCTATAATGGCTCTAGCTTTGGTAATTAGCTCTATAGACTTAGTGCTTAGCAACCCTACCTGAAAGATGGGCAAGAGGGGGCGGCAGTGGTTTGGTGGCAGCTCATGTTAACATGGGGTGGTAGTCTTGGCTAAGTTACCTCACCCAGAGGGCCATCAATACTGACGTGGAAACCTTAACGGGTGGCCTTGTACTAAGGATATTTTGTGAAATCCTCAAAGTGGATTTCTAGCCATTCACCTAGGAAGTGTTTATGGGTCTGATCAACCCAGGCTAGATGGGATACAAGGCTTGTGAGTAAAGTTGTACCACCTCTGCAGAGTATAAAAATGATATGTCAGCCGTGCTCACGGTTAAGAGCAACCTGGACCCTCACATGATAAGTGAACTTAAAGATGGAAAATAAACTGTTATCCAATGATCCACAAATGGTTTGCTTAAGTGATTTCACTTAAGTGTTTTGAGATATACCCATGTACTTATGTTTAACTGGGAAATTTTGGGATACACTTACAATTAGTAAGTTAGGTGTTGCTAATAAAATATTGACCAACTAAAATGCTTACCGCTTATCCATAGCCTACCTTGTTAACTTTGCATTATTTCCCCCACTTGCTGAGCCCCGACCATAAGTGATCTCACCCTTGCTAATATTTTGATTAGAGGGTGATGGCGAAGACTTCACAAATGACATTGATGAATTTTGAGTCTAACGATGCGCCAGTCACATTCCTGTGGAAGAGTGTCCATGTTTAATTTCGACGTACTTTGATAATGATACTTGTTTAAGATACTATGTATAGGAAACAGGTGACGCCTAAGAGGGGGGTGAATTAGGACTTCTAAAACTTTCGCTAAACTAGGCCACAAATAAATCCCTAGAGCAAAACCTATGCAAATAATCGAACTAGAATGTGCAAACTAGGTTTTGTCTAAGTGTTGCTATCTCTATCGCAATGGCTAAGTTTCAATCTACACTATATAAGTATGATTACAAGATTGAAACTTAAATGCTTAATATAAATGCGGAAACTTAAAGAGCAAAGTAGAGAAGCAAACTCTCTTGGATGATGCCAGTATTTTTACCGAGGTATCCAGAACCGCGCAAGGTCCCGACTAATCCTCGTTGGTGCCCCTACGCAAAGGGAAGCCCAAGTGGTGCTCCGCTTCCGGCTCCTCTCGGTGCTCCCCTCTGTCTCCACTATCGAGCTTCTGGCCGAAACGCCGCGGGCCTCGTTCCCTCCGGTACACGGTGGCGGTCGTGACACAAACGTGGTTGTCACGGTCTCGCAAGACTCTTGCCCCACTCGGTACAATTATGACGGCTCACGCAAGAGCCGAGAGGTTGTGTGGTTTTACAAAACACACTCAACTAACTAGGGTTCACCTAGAGCAAGCGCTAGAGCGGTCTAACTAACCTAAGCACTTCGTAAAGCACCTACGCTAATCACCGAGTGATTCTATTAAGCACTTGGGTGAAAGAGCACTTGGGAATGTCTATTATATGCCTTGGTATGTCTCTTGGGCTCCCACACTTGGAAATGGCTGGTTCGGGGTGTATTTATAGCCCCCAACACAAATCTAGCCGTTGGAGGAAAGCTGCTGCTTTCTGTGGTCACACCGGACATTCCGGTGGTGCACCGGACAACGCATTGTTCCTTGTCCGGTGCGCTTAGTCGTTACCCTGGCAGAGCAGGTGACCGTTGGTGCCACAGGCTTTCACACCAAACAATCCGGACTTCACACCGGATAGTCCGGTGGTCCTCCCTCCGAGTGCCACCTAGAATTAGTCGTTGGGGCTGAGGTTCCTGGTGCACCGGACAGTCCGGCGTGTGGGCACCGGACAGTCCGATGCTCCTCGCACAGACAGTCCGCAGGCAACACACATCTTCATTCTTGGACTTTTCTTGGATCTTCTTAACGTCTTCTTTTGAGGTGTTGCTTTCCTAAATTCCTTGGTCCAAGTAATTTTATCATCCTGTGAACTACAACCACAAACACTAGGAAATTCATTAGTTCACGGATTGTGTTAATCATCAAACACCAAAACTCAATTAGCCAAATGGCCCGGGGTACATTTTCCTTACACTATGATCTGGATGATGTAATAAAGTTACTCTACTCCTTTTTACGCCTTTATTGCGTTGTCTTTTGATATATTACACTTGTGACATCAACATATGTGTGGAAAATGGATCCTGGCCCACATATGTTATGCATTCAGTTTTGCCCCTGAAACCGGGTGTGACAGAAGTGGTATCAAAGCTATGCTAACTCTAGGTTGTTAGACTAGTTAGAAATGGAAAGCCTAGTCTGTTCAAAACATGCTAATTTTGTTCTTACAAAATTATTTTATTAATCTTACTGCTTTAAAATTCAACTAAGTTGGCATTTTCTCTTGTAGATGGTTCGTAAACCACTCGGACCAACACCAACGACATCCCTCCGCCCTGGCAAGCTCCCGTCTACCCCGTGGTAGTCAAGGAAATCCTTGTGGATCTCCCTCGCATTCGTGTGGAGAACGGTGTTATTCTGGACGACAACTCAGAGGAGTTTCTACCTACGCCCACCCCGTAGGCAGAATCACTAGCCTTCGCAGCTGGATCGTCATCTTCAGCACCGCCAGCACCAGCAGTCCAAGCCCCGGCTCCTGGAGGCAACAACCCGGATGACTCTGGTGACGTTGATGAAGACGACGACGAAGAATAAGAAGAATAAGAAGAGGAGAACATCAACGAGAAAGCCAACAGTGAACAATAGGACCACTTCGTGGGGATATGGCCTGTCACCGAACATTATACATCAATGTTCGAGACGGGGTACTTCCCTAACCTACTGCAGGATGTTCTACATGTGTTGGGAACCTATGTCTGACCCCTGTATGAGACCAGATGAGTTTACGAGCCCCCTCGGGCTTGCTACTACATCACTCGCATTCATGTCAGGGTGTTGGATACAGGTGATAGAGGGTTCAGGACTCTATTAGCTCATGAGTCTCTGACGCCGCTATCCACCTACGCTGCTTCGGTCAGCGATGCTGCTAGGCGAACTTTGTGGTCCCTCAGCCAAACCTACCGATAGCAGGTGCACAACACGAAGTACAGACATCTTCCTCTGCGTCTTCATGGAGAAAGCCAGACAAGCATTGTTCCAGGTGGATCTGAAGAAGATCGCCTCAACACCCTAGTTGGTGTGGTGGCAGGTCTTAGCACCGACCTGGACAGTGCTACCCTGGACCACTCCAGGGTACACTTGGAGCTGGAGGATGCACACGCAAGGATTGCAGCCCTAGAAGCTCAACTAGAAGGAAGGGATCCCCCTGAAGCTCAAGTCCCTGCCATGGTGTTGTCCCCTCCCCGCAAGATGATCCGCTATGGAGAACCAGGATCCATCACCAGGCTGCTATAGATTTTCATTTACATTGTAATAAGTTAGTTTTCACGTTAGACGACGAACACTTTATAATACTATGCTTATAATAATAACAACCATGTGATGGTGTTGTTTGCAATGTTTGATTTGGATTTTTGCTTGAGTGCAATGGTCTTAGGGAATGATGGCCATAAGAGCATAAAAAAAACTTAACCTTAATATTAAGCTATTTCCCCTAGAATCTTCTCTACTCCTCACTTATCCCAGAATTGCACTTTCTTACCAACCAGATGGTGAACGCTCGCTCAGGTCCCAGGAGCAACAGACACCATCGTGGTCAACAATTGCCACCATCGCCACCAAATCCCAACATGGAGCAATTCATTGCAGCGCAGATGCAGCTTTTGTAAGGACTCATTGCTTCTGTGCAGCAGATACAATAAAATCAGTAGAATCAGTAGAACCAGCATCAACAGCAGAATGCACCCTAAGCTAGAGACATGCACCAGGATTTTATGATCCATCACTCGCCTGCTTTCTCTCATGCAGTTGACCCCTTGGATGTCGATGACTGGCTTAAGATCATCGGGAAGAAACTGGACATCACCCAGTGCAATGATCGAGAGAAGGTCTTGTACGCTTCGGGAAGACTTGAAGGTGTCGCGTCCGACTGGTGTGATGCCTTCACCGCGACACATGCTAATGCTAACACCATAACCTGGCAGATATTCCAGGTGAACTTCCATGCTCACCATATTCCCTCGGGATTAATGAAGCTCAAGAAGGAGTTCCTATCCCTCACACAAGGGAACATGTCTATTAGTGAGTACTGTGATCGCTTCGCCCAGCTTTCACGTTACGCCCTAGAAGGAGTAGACACTAACAAGAAGCGCCAAGAACGTTTCTTGGAAGGCTTGATTGGGCCTTTGAACTATCAGCTACAGAGCCACAATGTTCCCAACTTTCAGACTTTGCTTAACAAGGCAATTGGCCTTGAAAGCAAAAGAAAAAAGTTGTCTGATCACAAGAGAAAGTTCTAAGGGCGGTCCAGCAGGAATACCCGTCGGAACAACTCTCAAGGTTCTCAGTTTCGCTCCGGAAATCAGAGTTGGAACAACAACTACCAAGTACAACGCTCTGGGCAACAAGGTCAGAGGAGCAACCAATATCAGAACCAACAGAGGAACAACACTCAGACCGGTCAAAGGTCTAGTGGTCAACAGCGGAATTGTCAAGGAAGCGTCGTGAACACACTGGCCAAAAACAATAGCACAAACACCACAGTCCAACCTAATGGTTGTTTCAGGTGTGGCGAACTTGGCCACTATGCTAACAACTGCCCAAGGTGCAATCAACGGACACCCCAGAGGAACAACAACTAGAGGGCTGATCAGAATACACCTGCTCGTGGATCTGCACAGAACAAGACTCCGCAAAACCAGAGTAGGGAAAAAGTTAATCATGTGACAGCAGAATCAGTTCCTGAGGATGCCGACGTGGTGTATGGTATACTTATTAACTCCATACCTGCATCAGTTTTATTTTATTCTGGAGCATCTCACTCCTTCGTAACAAAGTCATTTGTGGAAAAACATAATATACCAAACTATCCCTTGAAGAAGAAACTATTAATTCGATCACCGGGAGGTGGCCACTCACTCATGCCCTCAGACTAAGATTGAAACTAGATGCCTAAGCTTTCTAGTAGAGTTGATAATTTTGGAATCGAGTGGAATCGATGTGATACTTGGAATAGACTACTTAACCAAGTATGATGGAGTAATATCTTGTGCTAAGAGGATGGTTACATTAACCAGTCCGCAAGGAGAAAGAATTGAAGTCAATGTCAGTATGCCAGCAACAGCAGAAGCGATGGTAAATCAATTGGAGTAGAAATCTTTAGAACACATCAGAATATTGTGTGAATACCCAGAAGTATTTTCGAAAGAATTACTATGTAAGACACCTGATCGTGATATAGAGTTTTCTATTGAACTATTACCCGGAACTGCACCGATTTCAAAAAGAGCTTACCGAATGGATGTCAAAGATTTAATTGAACTGAAGAAACAAATAGAAGAATTACTAGAAAAAGGTTTTATTCGCCCTAGTTTGTCTCCATGGGGAGCCCCAGTGCTATTTGTGAACAAGAAAGATGGTTCAAGGAGAATGGGTGTCGACTATAGAAGCTTGAATGAAGTAACAATTAAGAACAAATACCCGTTACCTCGGATTGAAGATCTGTTTGATCAGATAAGAGGAGCTAAAATATTCTCAAAAATAGATCTAAGATCAGGCTATCATCAGTTGAAGATTCGAACCGAAGATATACCAAAAATAGCCTTCACTACAAGATATGGACTATATGAGTTTTTAGTCATGTCTTTTGGACTGACTAATGCACCGGCTTACTTTATGAACTTGATGAATAATGTATTTGAAAGGGAAATAGGGTTAACCATTTCCTATAATTAATTTTGGGGTTGACGACCAACACAAACACGTGGACTAACTAGTTTGTCTAGAATTCATATATTGCAGGTGCATAAGGTTCAACAAAAACCAAGAAAGAAATCCGGTTAGGGACACAACTAAAAATGGAGCAAGACTTAGAGTGTGCTGGAAAATGGTGCACCAGACACTTTCCGGTGCGCCAGCCAGGCGCCCTCTGAACCAGCCACTCTCGGGAAATTCCAGGGCAGCCTCCAATATAATTCACCGGACTGTCCGGTGAGCCAGCGGAGCAACGGCTCTCTGTGCGCCAATGGCCGTTTCGTCAGAAGGAACAGTGATGAACAGTGCCGCACACAAGTCAGAGGGCACCGGATTGTCCGGTGCAGCTAGAAGACAAGTGTCTCCAACGGTCAACAGCTCCGGACCCTAATGGTTGCGCTGATGTGGTGCGCACGGGACAGTGCACAGTGACTGTCCGGTGGCGCACCGGACTGTCCGGTGCGCCCATCGCCAGTAGCCTTCACCAACGGCTATGGAAGTGGTTGGGGCTATAAATACCACACAACCACCTCATTCATAACCATCCAAGCATTTCTGAATTCTCATTCATTGCAATAGCAAAAGCCCAACACTCCAAGACACAATCAAAGCAATCAATCCAATCAAAGCCCCAAAATCAACTCTAGTGCATTAGGGTTTGTGAGAGGACCACTTGTGTTATTTGTAGCTCTTGTCGCTTGGTTTGGCATTTTTTATTTTCCCTTCTTATTCTCAAGTGACTTGTAATTGAAGCAAGATACACCTAAGTGTGTGGTGGTCCTTGCGGGGTCTAAGTGACCCGTGAGATTAAGGAAAAGGCTCACTCGGTCTAAGTGACCGTTTGAGAGAGGGAAATGGTTGAAATAGACCCAGTATTTATGACCTTCTCAACGGGGACTAGGTTCTTTGTAACCGAACCTCGATAAAACTAAGCACCGTGTTCACTCGCCTTGATTCTTGTTTGATTTGTTTTCCCCTCTCTAACGTTTCCTTGCTAGTGTGAATTCGAGTTGGCTCCCATACGATATCCGCAATCCTTGAGCAACTTCTAGCAAGAGAGATATTCTTTTGTACTTGAATTTAATTCTAACGCTAACCCTCGACCTTAGTGTGTGTTTAAGTTCATAAAATTCAGGTTTCGCCTATTCACCCCCTCTAGGCGACTTTCAATTGGTATCAGAGCCAGTGCTTCATTAAGAGCCTAACCAACTCGAAGTGATGTCTAGAGATCACGCCAAGAGGGAGATCATGACCGGCGAAAAGGCCGCAAGCTCGGGGAGGACTCTCTCAAGGGAGTCCGACAACAAACACAAGGAGGAATCCTCTTCCTCCATCAAGTCGCATCGGAGAGGTGCCAAGAAGAAGATGATGAAGAAGGTGGTCTACTACGAGACCAAATCTTTGTCACCCTCCACATCAAGCTCCGAGTCATCCACTACTTCTAAGCGCCATGAGCGAAAGAAGTATAGTAAGATGCCCCTACGCTATCCCCGTAATTCAAAGCGAGCTCCATTACTTTCTGTACCACTAGGCAAACCACCATATTTTGATGGTGAAGACTATTGTATGTGGAGTGATAAAATGAGGCACCATCTAACCTCACTCCACGAAAGCATTTGGGATATTGTTAAATTTGGAGCACAGGTACCAGAAGTGGGGGACAAGGACTACGACTAGGACGAGGCTGCCCAAATTAGGCACTAACTCCGAAGCCACGTCTATACTCCTCGCCTCCTTATGTCGAGAGGAGTATAACAAGGTGCAGGGATTAAAGAGCGCCAAAGAAATTTGGGACGTCCTCAAAACCGCGCACGATGGGGACGAGGTGATCAAGATCACCAAGCGCAAAACGATCGAGGGAGAACTCAGTTGATTCATCCTCAGCAAAGGAGAAGAGACGCAAGCCATGTACAACCGGCTCAAGACAATGGTGAACCAAGTGTCCAACCTTAGGAGCACCAAATGGGATGACCATGAGATGGTCAAGGTTATTCTTAGATCCCTCGTATTTTGCAATCCTACTCAAATTCAATTAATACGTGGGGATCCTAGATATAAACTAATGTCTCCCGAGGAGGTTATTGGAAAGTTTGTGAGCTTTGAACTAATGATCAAAGACTCCAAACACATTGTCCACTTGGAGCAAGGCGCCACCTCCACACCCGAGGTGCAACCCATTGCATTCAAAGCAACGGAAGAAGAGAAGAAGGAGTCTACATCAAGTAGGCTTCCAATCGACGCCTCCAAGCTCGACAACGAGGAAATGATGCTCATCATCAAGAGATTCCGCCAAATCCTCAAGCAAATGAGGGGGAAGGATTACAAGCCCCGCTCCAAGAGGGTGTGTTATCGATGTGGTAAGTTCGGTCATTTCATAGCTAAATGTCCAATTTCTAGTGGAAGTGACAGGGACGAAGACAAGAAAGGGAAGAAGGAGAAGAAGAGATACTACAAGAAGAAGGGCAGTGATGCGCACATATGTCGGGAATGAGACTCTGACGAGAGCTCCACCGACTCCTCCTCCGACGAGGACGCCGCCAACATCGCTGTCAACAATGGTCTCCTCTTCCCCAACATCGGCCACAAGTGTCTCATGGCTAAGGACGGCAAGAAGAAGAAGGTACACTGTAGAGCCAACCCCAAATATACTACATCTAGTGATGAGGGTAGCTCTAGTGATAATGAGGATGATTTACTTTCTCTCTTTGCCAACCTTAGCATGGAACAAAAGAAAAAATTGAATGAATTAATTGAGACCATTAACAAAAAGGATGATTTCTTGTAATGCCAAGAGGACTTGCTCGTTAAAGAAAATAAAAAAATTGTCAAGTTGAAAAATGCTTATGCTCAGGAAGTAGAAAAAATGCGAAAACTTATATATAGAGGTTAGCATTTGTTATGATTCAATTTCAAGTCTTAGAACTGAGAATGATAGTTTAGTTTCTAAGATTGAAAAAATAAATGTTTGCAATGATTCAATTTCCTGTCTTAGAGATGAGAATATTAGATTAAATGCTAAGATAGAAGAATTGAATGCCTCCAAACCATCTACATCTACTATTGATCATGTTACTATTTGTACTAGATGTAGAGATGTTAATATTGAAGCCATGAATGATCACCTTGCCATGATTAAACAACAAAATGGTCACATAGCTAAATTAACTGCTAAAATTGCCGAGCATGAGCTCGAAAATGAAAATTTTAAATTTGCTTGTAGTATGCTCTATAATGGGAGACACCGTAGCATTAAATATGGCATTGGATTCCATCCAGGGGACCAATCCAATGTCAAGCTTAATGCCCCTAAAAAATTATCTAACTTTGTAAAGGGCAAGGCTCCCATGGTTCAGGATAGTGAGGGTTACATTTTATATCCTGCAAACTATCCTGAGCACAAAATTAGGGAGACTCATGCTAGAAAACCGCATATTGTTTCTCACCATGCATTTATGTATAAAAATGAGGCTTCTAGCTCTAGGCATACCACTCATATTAAAATGCCTAAAAAGAGAATTCCTAATGCATCAAATGAGCATAATGTTTCATTTAAGACTTTTGATGCTTCTTATGTACTAACAAATAAATCAAGCAAAATAGTTGCTAAATATGTTGGGGGCAAACACAAAAGTCCCAAGACCTGTGTTTGGGTACCCAAGGTGCTTGTTTCTAACGTCAAAGGACCCAAGACTGTTTGGATACCGAAGAACAAGGCCTAAATTGTTTTGTAGGTTTATGCATCCGGTGGTTCAAGTTGGATAATCGATAGCGGGTGCACAAACCACATGACTAGGGAGAAAAGAATGTTCTCCTCTGAGAAAAATGAAGATCCCCAAAGAACTATCACATTCGGGGATGGAAATCAAGGTTTGGTCAAAGGTTTGGGAAAGATTGCTATATCACCTGGCCATTCTATTTCCAATGTCTTTCTTGTAGATTCTTTAGATTACAATTTGCTTTCAGTTTCTCAATTATGCAAAATGAGCTACAACTGTCTCTTTACTAATATAGGTGTTACTTTCTTTAGAAGAAGTGATGATTCAATAGCTTTTAAGGGAGTGCTAGATGGTCAGCTATATTTAGTTGATTTCAATAATAATAAAGCTGAACTAGACACTTGTTTAATTGCTAAGACTAATATGGGTTGGCTCTGACATCGCCGACTTGCCCATGTTGGAATGAAGAATCTTCACAAGCTTCTAAAAGGAGAACACATTTTAGGACTAACAAATGTTCATTTTGAGAAAGACAGGATTTGTAGCGCATGCCAAGTAGGAAAGCAAGTTGGAGTCCATCATCCACACAAGAACATAATGACGACTGACAGGCCGCTTGAGCTACTTCACAAGGATCTATTCGGCCCGATTGTTTACATAAGCATCGGCGAGAGTAAGTACTGTCTTGTTATTGTGGATGGTTATTCTCGCTTCACTTGGGTATTCTTTTTGCAGGAAAAATCTTAAACCCAAGAGACTTTAAAGAGATTCTTAAGACGGGCTCAAAATGAGTTTGGATTAAGAATCAAAAAGATAAGAAGCAATAATGGGACGGAGTTCAAAAACTCTCAAATTGAAAGATTTCTTGAGGAGGAGGGCATCAAGCATGAGTTCCCTTCTCCCTACACACCTCAACAAAATGGTGTAGTGGAGAGGAAGAATAGAACTCTACTAGACATGGCAAGGACCATGCTTGATGAATACAAGACTCTGTACCCGTTTTGGACGGAAGCAATCAACACAGCTTGCTACTCCATCAACCGGCTCTACCTTCACTAAATCCTCAAGAAAACATCATATGAACTCCTCACTGGTAAAAAGCCCAATGTTTCATATTTTAGAGTCTTTGGGAGTAAATGCTTTATTCTTATTAAAAGAGGTAGAAGTTCTAAATTTGCTCCTAAATCTGTACAAGGCGTTTTACTAGGATATGACTCAAACACAAGGGCATATAGAGTTTTCAACAAATCCACTGGATTAGTTGAGGTTTTTTGTGACATTGTGTTTGATGAGACTAATGGCTCCCAAGTGGAGGAAGTTGATCTTGATGAATTAGATGATGAAGAGGCTCCATGCGTCGCACTAAGGAACATGGCCATTGGGGATGTGTGTCCTAAGGAATCCGAAGAGCCCACATAAGCACAAGATCAACCGTCATCTTCCATGCAAGCATCTCCACCAACTCAAGACGAGGAACAGGCTCAAGATGATGAGGATGAAAATCAAGAAGATGAACCACCTCAAGAGGAGGACATGGATCAAGGGGGAGATGAAGATGATCAAGATAAGGAAGATGATCATGAAATAAGGGATCAAAGACCGCCACACCCAAGAGTCCACCAAGCAATTCAAAGAGATCACCCCTTCAACTCCATACTTGGTGACATTCATAAGGGGGTTACCACTAGATCTCGAGTTGCACATTTCTGTGAACATTACTCTTTTGTGTCTTCTATTGAGCCATACAGGATAGAAGATGCATTAAGAGATCCGGATTGGGTGGTGGCTATGCAAGAGGAGCTCAACAACTTCACAAGGAATGAGGTATGGCATTTAGTTCCACGTCCTAATCAAAATGTTGTAGGTACCAAGTGGGTATTCCGCAACAAGCAAGATGAGCATGGTGTGGTGACAAGGAACAAAGCCCGACTTGTGGCCAAAGGTTATTCACAAGTCGAAGGTTTGGACTTTGATGAAACTTATGCACCCGTAGCTAGGCTTGAGTCAATTCGCATATTACTTGCCTATGCTACTTACCATGGATTTAAGCTCTATCAAATGGACGTGAAAAGTGCCTTCCTCAATGGCCCTATCAAGGAAGAGGTCTACGTTGAGCAACCTCCCGGCTTTGAAGATAGTGAGTACCCTAACCATGTTTACAAACTCTCAAAGGCGCTTTATGGGCTCAAGCAAGCCCCAAGAGCATGGTATGAATGCCTGAGAGATTTTCTTATCACTAATGGCTTCAAAGTCGGTAAAGCCGATCCTACTCTCTTCACTAAAACTATTGCTAAATACTTGTTTATATGCCTAATTTATGTTGATGATATTATATTTGGGTCTACTAACAAGTAATCTTGTGAAGAGTTTAGTAGGATTATGATACAGAAATTCGAGATGTCTATGATGGGGGAGTTGAAGTATTTCCTTGGATTCCAAATCAAGCAACTCCAAGAGGGCACCTTCATCAGCCAAACAAAGTACATACAAGGTATACTTAAGAAGTTTGGAATGAAGAATGGAAAACCCATCAAGACACCCATGGGAACCAATGGGCATCTTGACCTCGACACGGGAGGTAAATCCGTAGATCAAAAGGTATACCGGTCGATGATAGGATCTCTACTTTACTTTTGTGCATCTTGACCGGATATTATGCTTTCTGTATGCATGTGTGCAAGGTTCCAGGCAAATCCTAAGGAAGTTCACCTTAGGGCCGTGAAAAGAATCATGCGATATTTAGTTTACACTCCTAAGTTTGGGCTTTGGTACCCAAGGGATCTACCTTTGATCTAATTGGGTATTCTGATGTTATGCCGGATCTAAAATTGATAGGAAGAGCACATAAGGGACTTGTCAGTTTCTAGAAAGATCCCTGGTGTCATGGGCCTCAAAGAAACAAAACTCTGTAGCTCTTTCCACTGCCGAAGCCGAGTACATTGTCGCAGGTCACTGTTGCGCGCAATTACTTTTGATGAGGCAAACCCTTAGGGACTATGGCTACAAATTAAGCAAATTTCCTCTCCTATGTGATAATGAGAGTGCAATCCGCATGGCGGATAATCCCATTGAACATAGCCGCACTAAGCACATAGATATTCGGTATCACTTTCTGAGAGATCACCAACAAAAGGGGGATATCAAAATTGCTTATGTTAACACCCACAACCAATTAGCTTATATCTTTACCAAACCACTAGATGCGAAAACCTTTAGCAAGCTTAGGAATGAACTAAACATACTTGATTCTCGGAACTTCGATTAAAACATTGCACACATAGCTAATTTATATACCTTTGATCATATATCTTTCATTTGGTACAAATGCATATTTCTTATTCTTCTTGTGCCAAGACTACGACTAATGTGTTTTCAAGTGTATTTCTATACTAAGTCGTAGATTGAAAGGGAAATAGAGTTTTCGGCAAAGACAAGGCTTCCACTCCAACTCTGACAGTATCACTCACCCTTTGCCGCTACTCATACAACTCTCAACGGTATAACCCTTCACTCGTATTCATTTTATCATTTGGGAGAAAATATTAGGCCCTAAAAGGGGGAGAAAGTTGCAAAAGGGCTCTCTAGTTCTCCGTTTTTGGCGCTTAATGCCAAAGGGGGAGAAAGAATTAAGCCCTAAGCAAAAGGACCGCACCACCACCCCATTTCAAAATTTTATTTCCCAAATAAGTATTTCAATTGGTACTTATTCAAAATGAATTTTCAAATTGGTATGTGAAGAAAATTTCCTAATTGGTATCTCTTTTATTTCAAAACTTTAGAATGAAAGAATTTCAATTAGTAAGAATTTCAATTGGTATAACTTCACTTCATATCTATTTCAAAACCCTCTTGAAAGCTAAGAGGAGAATTTCATTCAAGGGGAGATTTTATTTAGTCAAAGGAAAAACATTTGAAACAGGGGGAGAAAATTCAAATCTCAAGAATGCTTCTTGCAATCACATTTCTATACCTTTGACTATTTGCAAAAGAATTTGAAAAGATTTTCCAAAAGATTTGAAAAAACAAACAAGTGGTGCAAATGTGGTCCACAATTTATAAAAAGAATGGCAATCCATACATTCTTAGTGATACTTTCAATTGGTTTAACTCCAAGTAACCTATGCACATTCATCATAAATGCAAACTAGTTACATTTCTGCACTTTATATTTGCTTTGGTTTGTGTTGGCATAAATCACCAAAAAGGTGGAGAATGAAAGAAAAATAGGGTTAACCATTTCCTATAATTAATTTTGGTGGTTGACGACCAACACAAACACGTGGACTAACTAGTTTGTCTAGAATTTATATATTACGGGTGCATAAGGTTCAACAAAAACCAAGAAAGAAATCCGGTTAGGGACACAACTAAAAATGGAGCAAGACTTAGAGTGTGCTGGAAAATGGTGCACCAGACACTGTCCGGTGCGCCAGCCAGTCGCCCTCCGAACCAGCCACTCTCGGGAAATTCCAGGGCAGCCTCCGCTATAATTCACCGGCCTGTCTGGTGTGCCACCGGACTATCTGGTGAGCCAGCGGAGCAACGGCTCCCTGCGCGCAAACGATCATTTTGTCGGAAGGAACATTGATGAACAGTGCAACGCAGAAGTCAGAGGGCACCAAACTGTCCGGTGCAGCTAGAAGACAAGCGTCTCAAATGGTCAACAGATCCGAACCCTAATGGTTGCGCTGACGTGGCGCGCACCGGACAGTGCATAGTGATTGTCCGGTGGCGCACCGGACTGTCCGGTGTGCCCATCGCCAGCAGCCTTCACCAACGGCTAGGGAAGTGGTTGGGGGCAATAAATACCCCCAACCACCTCATTCATAACCATCCAAGCATTTCTGAATTCTCATTCATTGCAAGAGCAAAAGCCCAACACTCCAAGACACAATCAAAGCAATCAATTCAATCAAAGCCCCAAAATCAACTCTAGTGCATTAGGGCTTGTGAGAGGATCACTTGTGTTCTTTGTTGCTCTTGTCGCTTGGTTTGGCCCTTTTCTTTTTCCCTTCTTATTTTCAAATGACTTGTAATCGAAGCAAGAGACACCTAAGTGTGTGGTGGTCCTTGCGGGGTCGAAGTGACCCATGAGATTAATGAAAAGGCTCACTCGGTCTAAGTGACCGTTTGAGAGAGGGAAAGGGTTGAAATAGACCCGATCTTTGTGACCTCCTCAACAGGGACTAGGTTCTTTGGAACCGAACCTCGATAAAACAAATCATCGTGTTCACTCGCCTTGATTCTTGTTTGATTTGTTTTCCCCTCTCTAACGTTTCCTTGCTAGTGTGAATTTGAGTTGGCTCCCATACGACATCCACAATCCTTGAGAAACTCCTAGCAAGAGAGATATTCTTTTGGACTTGAATTTAATTCTAACGCTAACCCCCGACCTTAGTGTGTGTTTAAGTTTATAAAATTCAGGTTTCGCCTATTCACCCCCTTCTAGTCGACTTTCAGTATTCATGGAATACCTCGACCAGTTTGTTGTGATATTCATCGACGACATACTGGTATACTCTCAGAGTGAAGAAGCACATGAAGATCATCTGAGATTAGTTCTACAGAAACTTCGAGAAAATCAGTTGTACGCGAAATTTTCAAAGTGTGATTTTTGGCTAAAGGAAGTCGCTTTCCTAAGTCATATTATTACCGATGGATGAATCAAGGTAGACCCCGGCAAAATAAGTGAAATACTAAATTGGAAACAACCCACCGATGTGTCCAAGATCAGGAGTTTTCTTGGATTAGCAGGATACTACAGAAGATTCATTGAAGGCTTCTCCAAAATAGTGAAACCCCTTCACTATTGGAGAAAGGTAAAGAATTTAAGTGGGATGAAGCGTGTCAGAAATGTTTTGAGGAATTAAAGGAAAGGCTAACCACTGCACCAGTGTTGATTATGCCTGATATTCACAAAGGATTTGACGTGTATTGCGATGCATCACATCTAGGACTTGGATGTGTGTTAATGCAAGAAGGACAAATATTTTCCTATGCCTCAAGGCAATTATGGAAGCATGAAAAGAATTATCGATGATCTGGAATTAGTTGTCGTAGTGCACGCTTTGAAGATTTGGAGGCACTACATGATTGGAAACAAGTGTAAAATCTTCACGGATCACAAAAGCTTGAAATATATCTTCACGCAGAAAGAACTCAACCTAAGACAGAGAAGATGACTTGAGTTAATCAAAGACTATGATTTGGAAATACAATATCACCAGGAAAAGCAAATGTAGTGGCAGATGCTTTGAGCCGTAAAGGTCAAGTGAACAGCATCACTACTCATTTGATGTCATAGGAATTGTGCCAGGAAATGGAACAACTCAACCTTGGTATGCTCAATAATATGGAAGCAACAGTTATGGAAGTGGAATCTACTTTGGAATAAGAGATTCGTAAAGGATAGGAATCTGATGAGAAAATTAAAACTCTAATTAGTTCGGGTAAAGCCCTAGATTTCACAGAAGATGAACAAGGCACAATATGGTTTAAAAAGAGAATCTGTGTACAGGAAATCGAGCACCTACACCAACTTATTTTAAGAGAAGTTCATGATTCGGCTTATTCTATGCACCCTGGAAGTACAAAGATGTACCAGGACCTAAAAGAAAAGTATTGGTGGTACAGTTTGAAAAGAGATGTGGTTACTCATGTTGCACTATGTGATGTGTGTCAACGAGTTAAAGCCAAAAACCAAAGACCAGCAGGATTGCTACAACCTCTCAAAGTACCGGAATGGAAATGGGAAGAAATCGATATGGATTTCATAATTGGACTACCCCATACTCGGGATGGCTATGATTCAATATGGGTTATAGTGGACAGGTTGACTAAAGTGGCACACTTTATACCTGTGAAGACAACTTACTTAGGAGCCCAGTTAGCAGAGTTATACATGTCAAGGATTGTTTGTCTGCATGGAGTACCAAAGAAGATCGTATCAGATCGAGGAACCCAGTTTACCTCGCGCTTTTGGAAAAAGACTACATGAGTCCATGGATACCAAGCTAAACTTCAGTTCAGCTTATCATCCGCAAACGGATGGGCAAACGGAAAGAACAAACCTAGTGTTGGAAGATATGTTAAGAGCTTGCGCTCTAAAGCATGGTAGAAGCTGGGATAAGAGTTTGCCTTTTGCAGAATTCTCATATGACAATAGTTTTCAGGCAAGTCTAAAGATGGCACCGTTTGAAGCCCTTTATGAACGAAAGTGTAGAACACCGCTTTATTGGAATCAGACCGGAGAAAGTCAAGTATTTGGTCTAGAAATTTTCCAAGAAGCAGAAAAGTAAGTACAGATTGTTAGAGAGAATTTGAAAACAGCACAGTCGAGACAGAAAAGCTATGCTGACAATAGAAGAAGAGAGTTGATCTTTGTAGTTGGAGACTTCATATACCTTAAAGTTTCACCAATGAGAGGAATGAAAAGATTTAAGGTTAAGGGTAAACTATCTCCTTGCTACATTGGTCCATTCAAAATTTTGGAAAGAAAAGGTGAAGTAGCATATCAGTTAGAGCTACCTGATAGTTTATCGGACGTGCTTGACGTATTTCATGTGTCACAACTTAAGAAATGCTTAAGAGTACTTGAAGACCAATATCAATGGAAGAACTCAATGTTAATGAAGATTTGACTTATTCGGAGTATTCTATCAGAATTTTGGAAAGATCAAACATAATTACTCGGAGTAAAGCTATCAAAATGTGTAAAGTTCAGTGGAGTCATCATTCGGAAGATGAGGCCACTTGGGAAAGAGAAGATGAACTCAGAGCAGAATTCCCCCAGATATTCTCAGAAGTTCCTTAATCTCGAGGACAATATTCTTTTTAAGGGGGTAGGTTTGTAACACCTTAAAACCATCAACTAAAAATAATACATTTAGAATATTAATGGTAATATTAAAGATTTGTATTCAAGTGTTTGATTTTATTTGCCTTTAGAATAATTTTTGGTTGCTCATATTTGATTTATGGTTGTTTCGTAGAATTTCTTTTATATTGAAAGTCCAATTAATTAATATAAAAACATTTGTCCAAAACTTAGTATTTTAGTTATAAATAATTTTGGTATAATTATTATGATTTTTAGAAATATTTAATAATATATTTATTTATATTTCTAATAAAAAGAAAAAAAGAAATCGGCCAAAACCCTAACCCTAGCCGTTTTCGGTCCACCAGCTAGGGATGGCAATTTAATCCGTGGATTTGGATATCCGGCGGATATCCGACCCGATGGATTAGGATACGGATATGTTTTTTGACCCGCGGGTTAGACCCGTATCCGATCCGAGATAAAATGGGCATGGATTTGGATATTAAATCTCACCCGCGGGTAATCCATTGGATATCCGAAATTAACCATTAGTCCATTATTGAGCCTAGGCGCCAGCCCACCAAAGTAACATTCAGCCCACCAAAGCACCAAGCCACCAGCGTCCAGCCCACCCTAATTCCCCATCCGGCCATCCCCAATCGGTCAATCCCAGGCATCCTGCAGCCACCCGGACGCCTCACGCGATCACGCCTGGAGCCAGCTTCTTTCCTGCATTCGCCGCTGGACCCCTACGCAGTGTCACCCATCTAGGGCGGTTCTTTCCTGCATCCGCTGCCAGATCCCTACGCCTACGCGCCGTCACCCAGGCCTGCGTATGATGTTCCGTGCCTCCGCCCTGCTCTGAGGTCCGCCCTGCATAGACGTAGCTCTGAGCTCCGCGCCTCCGCCCTGCTCTGAGCGCCTTCAGGTTCGTCATTCGCATGATGTTGAGAATGTTGCTTGTTGAAGGACATGTATGTTTGAATTTTATTCAATTTTAAGTTGTGTATGATGTTAAATTGGAAAGAAATTTGATTAATTATGTTATTCAATTGTTGAAAATGGTTTTATCATATCCGATGGATATCCTATGGATATTCGAAATCCGATGGACATGGATGTGGATATGAATTTCTACCCGTGGATATAGTCATGGGCGGATATTATCTATGACCGTGGATATGATTGCGGGCAGATATTTTCAATATCCGATCCGAGTCCGACCCATTGCCATTCCTACCACCAGCCGGCCCAATCGGTCGCCACCTCCCCCATCTCCACTCCCCACTCTCTCCCTCTCTCTTACAGACGGGGCCCACCCGCAGGCGCCCTTCTTCCTTCCCTGGCCACGCCGCCGCCGCCTTGCGCACGCCCACGTCGCGCCTCGCGCCGCCGCCGCGCCCAGCCTGAGCCGACCGGCCGAGCCACCTTGGCACCGACCGCACCCCCTCGTCTTCCCCTGCACCTGAAACTGACGTCTGCTCTCCTTCTCCCTCCCCATTTCCTCTCCATTATGAAGACCACCATTGATGGCCATCAATGGCGTGGTGATGGCCGTTCGTTTTCTCTCCCTCGGCGCCCCTTCCCTTCCCCCTCTCTCTCTATAAAAGGACCGACCGAGCCGGAGCTCTCTCCCCATGCCCAAGCCTCTCCCTCACTCTCTCTCTCATCCGCGCCCACGCTCTACTCCTCGGACCTCGCCGCTGCTCGCTGGAGTTCCTACGCACCTCGTCATTCCCCGTCCGAGCTCGCCTGGCCTCGTTCGCGACCACGCTCGAGGTAGCCGGATCGTCCGCGTTCACAGCCGAGCCCTTGCCGCGATCGCCTCGCCCCTCCCCTCGCCGAATCCTCCCCTGCGCGCGGTCAGCTCCAAGTTAGAAGAAGATGGTTTTGCATTTTAGCCCCTGGTTTTGTGTAAAACTAATTCCTAAAAATCTAGTTCAGAAACCATTAAAAAGATACCCCTGATGTATGAGTTTAATTATAGACCAGCCCTGCGACAATATTTTGAATATGGACATTATTTTTATATTTCGAAAAAAATAGGTTATGTCACGATTCTTTAATTTTGTGATGTAGTACTAGAAACGCGTGTGACTAACTTCTCATTTTAGCACATAAAACAATATTATGTTAGTAGTGGTTTAAGTATAATTTTACTGATATAAGAAAATGAAAGAGGTACTAGGCCACATCTTGTCGATTAGGTTAAAATATAGGTTTTTACTAATCATGGTATTTGTGTCATATGCATATCACTTATTCACTAAAAAATTAGTAAAATATCTATTTATGACGAAATAACCATGGTTAGGTTACTAAAGTCCAAAACTAGTAAGTTACATTAATTCTTAGAATATTAATGTTATGTGCTTTATAAACAAACATTTTTAGCAATACGTGCAATTTCTATTTAGAAAGGAAATGATAAAATCCAAAAGACTATTATTAGTAATAAAGAAAATAATTAATTAGTAATTATTTTCCATGAAATTTGTCAAGTCATTTTGTCTACGCTATATTAGATAAAATAGCTTCGTAGTCACCTGCTCATATAATTTTCACCAATGATAACTCAAAATGGAAAACTTAGTAGATTAATAAAATATTTATGATATAAACACTATTTATAAGTATAATTGCGTGATATGTGATTGTTTATGTAATGGTGAATGTTACCCATGTAATGGTGTATGTTTATTTATTTGGCGTACATATTCTTTTGTATGTACGATACGTGAATCGATGATTCGAAGTTGACTGTGGGGTAGACGAACCAAACACATTCGAGGACGACCCACAGGACACGTTCGGACAAGGCAAGTGGATTCTCCCTCTGCATTTCTATTTGTACCCAAATAATGCATATAATAATGTTTACTTTTTGGATATTGCATAATTTGATGGGATTTGCCTACATAAGGATTTCCTAGAATTACCAACCCTATTCCTTGACTTACCCTGGGATAAATGCTATGCTTAGCAATTTTTGCTATTGCTCAACTTGATAAATATGATGTCACTCTTTTAATGATACTATGTTCCGGAAATGAAGTTTATAATATAATGTTAACCGATGGTTAAACAAGAACATTTTGTATTAAATGGAACATGGAGTGACCACCTAGGATAACATTGCAACCACGAGTGCTATAATGGCTCTAGCTAGCTTTGGTAATTAGCTCTATAGACATAGTGCTTAGCAACCCTACCTGAAAGATGAGCAAGAGGGGGTGGCAGTGGTTTGGTGGCAGCTCATGTTAACATGGGGTGGTAGTCTTGGCTAAGTTACCTGACCTAGAGGGCCATCAATACTGACGTGGAAACCTTAGCGGGTGGCTTTATACTAAGGATATTTTGTGAAAGCCTCATAGTGGATCCCTAGCCATTCACCTAGAAAGTGTTTATGGGTCCGATCAACACAGGCTAGATGGGATACACGGCTTGTGGGTAAAGTTGTACCACCTCTACAGAGTGTAAAACTGATATGTAAGTCGTGCTCACGGTTAAGAGCAACTTGGACCCTCACATGATAATTGAACTTAAAGATGGATAATAAATTGTGATCCGATGATCCACAAATGGTTTGCTTAAGTGATTTCACTTAAGTGTTTTGAGATATACTCATGTACTTATGTTTAACTGGGAAATTTTGGGATACACTTACAATTAGTAAGTTAGGTGTTGCTAATAAAATATTGACCAACTAAAATGCTTACCGCTTATCCATAGCCTACCTTGTTAACTTTGCATTATTTCCCCCACCTGCTGAGCCCCAACCATAAATGAGCTCACCCTTGCTAATATTTTGATCAGAGGGTGATGACGAAGACTTCGCAGATGACGTTGATGAATTTTGAGTCTAACGATGCGCCAGTCACATTCCTGTGGAAGAGTGTCCATGTTTAATTCCGCCGTACTTTGATAATGATACTTGTTTAAGATACTATGATCCAGATGATGTAATAAAGTTACTCTACTTCTTTTTATGCCTTTATTGCATTGTCTTTTGATATATTACACTTGTGACATCAACATATATGCGGAAAATGGATCCTAACCCACATATGCTATGCATTCGATTTTGCCCCCGAAACCGGGTGTGACATTGAGATACGCTGTGCACATGATATTATCTTTGTTAGTGTTGTTAATACTTTGTGAGATAACTTAGTCTGAACTTGTTGATGTTTGTAATGCTTTGTGAGATACTTGAGACTTATGTTCTTTAGTGTTGGATACTTATTTTTGTGTTCGAACTTGTTTGATTTATGAGATTTATTGTATTTGTGAGATATATGATGAGATTTATACTGGTCACTTTGCCGAAGAGGTACTTTGCCGGATGTCAGAGCCATAGCACTCGGCAAAGAAGGCACACCTGGGCACCGATAAATCCACTTTGGCGAGTGATGTGGCCTTGACACTCGGCAAAGGTTGCTTCTTTGGCGAGTGCCTTCCAATGCACTCGACAAAGGAACTGACAAAGGGGTCTGCTAGTGATTCCTTTGCCGAGTGCTAGTGCGGCAGACACTCGACAAAGAGGGTGCCTTTGCTGAGTGCCACCTAATACTCTCGGCAACGGACCTAGCAAAGGGCCCCATAGGGAGCTTCTTTGCCGAGTGAGCCACTCAGTGGACACTCGGCAAAGAGTGAGCCTTTGCCGAGTGCCACTCTGTGGCACTCGGCAACGGCTTCGTTGCCGTCACCTGGCGCCGTGATGGCAACTTTTCTTTGCCGAGTACCTAGTGACACTCGATAAAGTCTTTGTCGAGTGCCCGATAAAAAGTGCTCGGCAAAGAAGTCGTTGCCGATGTACAGTTCACCAAGCTTTCTTTGTCGGGTGTCACACTCGGCAAAGTCTTCGCCGAGTGTTTTCCAGGCTTTGCCGAGTGCTTCAGACACTCGGCAAAGCAGCTGTTTTCGGTAGTGAGGGAGGAGTATGTGAAGTTTGATATAGGGCCAAAAAGATCATCTAGAACGTCGTCAAATGTCGCCGGGAGATGTGACTAACATGAATATAGAGGGAAAGTAGGGAAAAAGTGGGTATGTGTTGTGTATTTTGACGGTTGAAAGTTGTGATCCTCAATTAGCAGTGATAATCTTATATAATTAAGGGTGGTCTTATTCTAGTAGAAAACAAGTTAAAAATATGTTGTTCAAATCCATGTCGAAAGTAGATCTAAAACGGAATTGTAAACCAACTTGACAAGATAGGTAAACTGGCTTGACCTATTTCCAAATCGTCCTAGCCATTTTTCGTGGGCTGAGGCAGGCACAGGCAAACTAGCCTGGCCAGTTCAGGGGAAGTGAAACCAGTCATACAGCGAAACGACCAGAGCAGTTTTGCAGAGGCCACACCATCTTATCCTATTTTTTGTTGCTTGATATATTGAATTGTGCAGTCCCAGATATTTTAGCATGTCTTTGATGTCATGAATCTGATGCTCTAGCCATATTTACATGTTGATTTTTATTTTTTTTTTATATCAACACCAGTCACCTACATCATCTCCCCTACCAACCACCCATCATATTTCTCCTATTTTGGTTCTCATGAAGACATAATTATTCTTAAAATAAACTATTTCCTTCTCTCTCTTTAATTCCAATATCCACGCTAATTAATAACTTTATAATCTCTCTTGGTTTTATGTACATATAGAATTGTTACCTTTCCCGAATCCCGTTTGCTACTGCGTCATATTGCCCTAACCAACAAGTACACGGTACAGAAAACAAAGCGGAGGAAGCTAGCTTTAGCTTTACGTGGCTCTAAAATTCACAAAGCGAAAGACCTAATAATGATCGACCGGTGCTGTGCGCTGACATCCATGAACTTGAGCCGTACATAACAGTATGAATTTGTCGGCCTTTTGATGTCTTGTCGCTTGCTCCTTTTTTTTTCCTAACTTACACACACACACACACTCCCATCTCGACCATTGATCAGTACGTTATGTACCTACTACGGCTAGCTAGCTAAGGTCGTATGACTTGTGATTCAAAAACCAATTATTATGTAAAAAGCATGCACATGTACGTACTACTGACGAACAAGACATGTCGTAGCTAGGTTTGCAGTTCAGCCTTTTGTCTTCGGAAATTGACGCACAAAAGTTGCTCCTCCTCCGGCAATAATGAGCCTATTTAATTAATTTTGAAGACTTATTGTTATTGTGCATCTCGCTCATAATAATTAATCAGTACCTGTGTAACTTGCTACCCTCTTAATAAAATACACGATGTCAATGCAAGCGCGTTCATGAAAAAAAACAATCACTACCAGAACATGGTGTTTTGCCGAGTGCCTGAAGCACTCGATAAACCCTGAAAAACACTCAGTAATGGACAAAATATACTGTAGACATGATGCGTGGGGGCGGATTGTTGAAGGACAAGCTTTAGAGGCAAAACCGATGCAATGGTCATATTATCCTACTCCTACATATAGCTATTTCCTGCAGGTACAAAAAAACTCTATTGCCACTGCACAAAGTGAAAGCGACCCGCCATTTTTTCCATGAAAGGTGGCTCTACTGAATAATTGCAGTGCAACAAATATGCAACGGGAAAGTTGAAGCTAATGATAGATATGTAGTACATATAATAATGATTTCGATGCACATAGAATATAAAAAGTAATTTATATTCTTATCCTGATGCATGCAATCGACGTTCTGAGAACATGGATGATGACATTTATTGAAGTATCATATGACGTCCATAAGTTATTAGAATATATAGTAAGCTTCTGCAATTTCTCTCTTACACAAAAGCAAATTCAAGAAACACATAGACTATTTTTCTGCCACAATGACAATATAAAAAAACTGGAATGACCGTCCTCTCGGTATAATATTAAGAAAAGATCGAAACAAACTGAGAGAGGATATGAGACACAGCGAGAGGATTTTTTTTAACCAAACGCAAAAAATCACTCCCAAGGAGAATCGAACCTAAGACTTGGAGGTGCTACTCAAAAACCTTAACCACTAGCCTAGATGCCCTTTCACATCAATAGTAATATAGATATTTTATTTCAATTATGATAAGCTAACTTGACATATAATAATAAACTAATTAAGTTGAGTAGTTACCATTGTAAATGGGGACAATAAACCATGTCAGCCATAAAGCTTAGTTAAGATAACCTAAATTTATTCAAGGGCAGGATTATAAACCGTTTGTGTACAGGTAGTGATCCACACGTATATGATAACGGATCAAGCTGTGCCAAATAATCTGTTAGTTATATAAACAAAAAGGAAAGAAGGACAGACTAGTTTAATAAGGTCAAAAGGATCATATACAACCGGTGCCAAACGAAGAGTGAAAAATCTTGCGAGTACGACAACGCCGCTGGGATATTTGATGTGCTCTTCTTCTTCCTCAAAAACACTAGTACACAGAAGCCTTATAATAGCGGTTATAGAGCTATTTACACTGGCGTTTTTTAGTGCCGTCAGTGCTAGGAGCCAGTAGAAATCGGCTTTTTCACTGACGGTTGTTTTACAACCGCCAGTGGAAATAACATTAGCACTGGCGGTTTGCTTAAGAAAACCGCATGTGGAAACAAGATTTTCACTGGCGATTTTCTTAAGCGACAGCCAATGCTAATGTTATTTCCACTAGCGGGCTGGTTGAGAAAATCACCTATGGAAATCTTGTTTCCACAGGCGGGCTGCTTAAGAAAACCGCATGTGGAAACAAGATTTCTATATGCCATTTTCTTAAACAACCCTATTTCTATAGGTGATTTTCTTAAGCAGCCCGCAAGTGGAAATAACATTAGCACTTGCGGGTTGCTTAACATTTTCCGCCAGTATAAGTTTACCCTCCTTTTTAAAATTTTCAAACAAAACTGAATTTTATATTTATTAACACAAATTGTTCTGTTTACAATATATTTTTCTATTTACAACCATAAATTTTCAAACAAAACTGAATTAAATTCTATCATACATTCACTACCGGAATCTGGCTCTTTGCCGAGTGTTCGGCGCTTTGCCGAGTGCTTTCCGTTGGACACTCGGCAAAGACGTCTTTGCCGAGTGCCGCACTCAGCAAAGTCCTGCTCTCAGTAACGACCGCGTTTACCGAGAGCAGGACTCTCGACACAAAAATACACTCGACAAAGAAAACTTTGTCAAGTGCCAAACCCTCGGCGAAGGGCGGCGCTCGGCAAAGGGCCGTCAGCAGCCGTCTATAGCTGACGGCCGTTATCTTTGCCGAGAGCCGATTTTTTGCTCTCGGCAAAGAAGCTTCTTTGTCGAGTGTCTTACGTTTGACACTCGGTAGAGAATGCTTTGTCGAGTGTCATTCTTTGACACTCGGCAAAGTATATTTTTATTTTTTTTTCTTTCCAAACCAAACTTTTTGTGGTATGTTGCTACACTATGTAGACCTACATGTACCATTTTGGCACAATTATAAAATTGTTTGCTATAACTATTAGATTTAGTTCTTTTAATTGAATTTCTTCGGATAATTCACATTTCAACTGCAAGTCACTCGAAACATGGAAAACTGTAATGCAAAAATAATATTTATGTTAGTTAACATAAGTTATGATCGATTTCAGGAGAGCAGACCGAAATCTTAGAGCACGATGCTCACTAAACATGACCGTGAACTTTTGCCATCAATAAAAAACACCTCATATAAAAGACGTTCTAGCTAGATCCGTGGCATGTATATGTATGTATAGTTGTACTAGCCTTGTATATATGTCGACAGGTTCAGTAATAGCACTAGCTGCTGGTAGGGACGACCGCAGGGTTTAAAGGAGGCGTACTGTTGGTGCCCATGCATGCAGATGGAGCCTGGTGCTAGCATCCATGCACGCAGCGAGAGCGAGCCGCGCTTGCGCTTGTTGTTCACCAAAAATGGAGCACCGGTGCAGCCCATGTCAGTGACCGGTGGGCCCGGCGGTCCAAACAAAGGAGGGCATGCAGCCGCGAAGTAGTAGCTTGGCAATAATGGAGGCCGTGTAGTACGTGTCATCCGTTGATTCAGTCACGTCAACAACAAGAAATGATAATACATAAATAATCTATTCAACTGATGATAATACAAGCTAAGCACGTACTATATATATTTAAGCTAGCTGCTGTGTCGCGTTTATTAATTGCGCTGCTAACAAATTGGAAGCTAGCTAGCAGAAAGCAAAGATCGTCTCAGGATGGATCGAGTGATGTGATGTGATGGGCTATAGTGTACCTGAGAGGTCCTGATGAGCTAGTCTGACGAAAGAAGATGTGACTAGATCGATGAGAAGAGACCGTCGTCGGCAGTACTGCTACTGCTGCATCATAGAGAGAGAGAGAGAGAGCGAGCGAGCGATTGCGACTGTGATCCATTCGTTGTCACGGTGCATGCACATAGGAGAATGCATGTGCGCGCGACATCAACAGAGGAAGCGGCTGCGGGCAACAGTGGCCTTGTCGTGCCACGCTGACATCTCAGTTTCCAAATGCATGCCTCGCGGGCCCGCGGCTCTGCCAGTGACATGACCACGCTACCACACACACAGCGAGCAGCAGCGCGCTCAGGCATCTGCGTCTCTCGCTCTCACGCTCGCACACGCACACACACACTCACTCCCACACCACACAGTACCACACACTCAAGCTAGTACTACTACTCGTAGCTCACATCACTCTCTCTCTCTCCTTCCTCAGAGCAACAGCAACAGCAGCGACTGAGGCGCACAGCACAGTGTGGTCCATACCGGGCATACCCACGCATGCACACGTTAAGTAACCATTGTCGTCGTACTAGCTATAGCTAGTATGTACGTACGTATGTACGTGCACCGTGATCCATCGAATATGACGACGACGTTGCGGTGCATTGCATGCAACGCAATGTAGTCTAGTCTCCAACAGGTACTGTAGCGGTGGGCCTGTGTGGCAGCCAGCACATCAGTGTATGTACATGTACATCATGCCCCTGTGCTGTGACAACTGACTGACCCGATGGCTGTGGCCTTTCATCAGTTGGGGGTGCATGGAGCTGAACCCAACAGTAGCGCGGCCACTGCTGCATGCATGCACTAGCTAGGGGGACTGCGTGCGACCTGCTTGCTGGAAAGCGTATGCATGCACACTGGCTCGTGCATACGCACGTAGTACAGCCTCTACTGTGCACGTAGAGGGATGTCTGTCCGTCTGTCCCTTCAAATCCGTTTCTAGATCGTTGGAATAAGACACGCATGTATGCCAAGCGACGCATCCATCCATCATGCATGTACAGTGACGACGACGCTACCATCTGGTCGACGCATGCATACCATATATTCGTCGGAGTATAGCAGCGATCCACTTGCTGGCATACGGGTATATGTATGAGTACGTACGTGTTACCTACACAAGGCTAGTATATATATAAACACGTACCACCACGTATGTATCACGTCGTTGTGTATATACACATGGCGACAAATGTACATACATACGTACATGAGCCTAGCTACGTACTGACGTATTAATTGTTTCATGCATATATAATGACTAGAGTAATGATTGTCGCATGGAATTGAAGACGAGCAAGAGATGAGAGGGCGGATTGGAGAAGGAAAAACTACTAGTAGGTGGTAGAAGAATACTACGCACACAGCATGATTTGCTGCGGAGCGTGCGAGGCGCCGGCGCTCACTTTGAGGGGCCGCGCCTTGGTCGGTCGCCGGCGAACGCCTTGACCAACCGGGTGGCGCCATGTCGGCGTAGGCCCCACGGGCCCGAGCCGCGCCTGCGTGCGTGCGTGCCTGCATGCATGCAGTCGTCCGTCTCCCCGCCCCGCGACCCATGCACCGTCGCATGCATGCATGCCTCCCTCGATGCCTGGCCGGCCGTGGCAGGGCTGCACCTGTCGCCCTGCCTGCAGTCGTCAGCTAGCTCTTTCTCTCTCTCTCTCTCTAACCTCGATTGCTCCTAAAGCAATGGCAACTGCTGCATCTCTTCCGTCTTCTCGCCCCGGCCCTCCAGTCCATGTGCACCGTCGTCGCCGCCCTAGCTATCCGGCGGCCACACCTGCACTGCACCCGGCCTGGCCTCCTCTAGCTATAGAGAGAGAGACATGGACCAGGAAGAGAGATAAAAGGCACAGTGGTTAGATCAGATGAGCTGAGGAGTCCTGGAAAAGGCAAAGGGGTTAAAGCTCGGCAAAGGATGGGAGGCCAGGCCGCGACCAAGGCTATTTCCAGCTCTCAGGCCCCAGTAGGCGCCAAGTGAGTGCCACAGCCAAAAGCTGATGCGTGCATGCACTGCACTGCATGGCCGTGGACGAACGTACGACTGAATACGTACTGACGCTCTACTACCACGTCCATGCCTAGCCTGCTAGCTACCTATCAAGTAGCTGCGTACGTGTAGCCTCTCCTAGCTCCCCTGCTGCCACCACTCTCTCTGCACTCTCAAACTCAAGACTTTGGCTCCTTCCACTCCATCAACCACCCCTCCGCCGGTATCATCTTCACACACGCAGACACATGCATGCATGCATGCATGCATGTACTATACATCAAAAAATATTATATATATATTCCATCCTAATGGACAGTGTTTGAGCAAACATTTAACCTTAGGCCTATATGAGAAACATATGCATACATATTACTCCTTCGGTTATAAATTATAAGTTATTGACTTCTGTAAATATATTGTTTTTGTTATGAACTTAGATATATGTTATTTCTAGTTAGATACACAATAAATTATAAGTTGTTCTAGCTTTTGTAAATACATTGTTTTTATCATACACTTACGTATATATCATTTCTACCTAATAAAACTTATATGTATAAAAAAAGACTAAAGAATTTATAATTTGAAATGAAGAGGGTAAGTAAATGGAAGTACTATTTTATGTACCCAATGGTCCATCTGTAGAATGTTTTGGTGGACAAGAAACGCTACCTAGTTGCAACGAATAAAAAACTCACGCCTTACATAGGGGAATATGATGCATGGATCCTGTACATACAACATGTGTATCATAAAGTTTTTTAATTCCATCACGAAATATGTAAACTCAGAATAACTATTGTTTAATAACAATGGATCAAGGAAACCAGTTCCTAATTTTTCATTGCAGCTACTCGGGATTAGACCAAGAGAGGTGCTTGGCTACGATTGTAGGAGGGACTAAGGGTCTGCTTAGGGGGTGTTTGGTTAGAGGGACTAAAGATTAGTCTCTTGTTTTTAGTCTCATTTAGTCTCTTTTTTGCCAAACACTAGGACTAAAATATGGATTAAAATAATTTAGTCTTTAGTCCTTCACATAGGTGCTAAAAGAGACTAAAAGCCCATATGAGTGTATTCCAAGGGCATTTGAGTCTTTGAACAATGTATTTAATGACTTTAGAATCTATTTAGTCCCTAAAACTAAACAAGTAGGGACTAAAGTTTAGTCCTAGGACTAAAGTTTAGTCCTAAAACTAATTGAAACCAAACATGGCCTTAGTTCCTCCTCAAACAAGTTTGCCTAACACACAGGCAGCCATCCTAGGCATCCAATTTTTGATATATGAGAATAGGATACAAGTCTAAGGACGGGCATGTTCATCTTAGCTAAAGTAGCGACTGTTACAGCCATCTACAGTATGTGTTCCATTGAGAGGCTCGCAGCCACAGCTGCTGCAGTGGCTGCCACTTTACCTCCACTACCGGAACATGCTGCTTTGCCAGTATGGAAAACACACTCGGCAAAGAAGTCTCGGTGAACAGTATATCGGCAACGGCTTCTTTGTCGAATACTTTTTGTCGGGCACTTGGTAAAAGCTTTGCCGAGTGCCACCTGGTACACAACAAATAAAAGTTGCCATCATGATGTCAAGTGGACGGTGATGGAGCCCTTGCCGAGTGTCAGGAAGGACACTCAGCAAAGGCATCCTCTTTGTCGAGTGTCTGTTGGACTAGCACTCGGCAAAAAAGGCTAGCGTGGGTCCCTTTACCAGTCCCTTTGCCGAGTGTTCCAAGAGACACTCAGCAAAGGCTCTCTCTTTGTAGAGTGTATGTTGGACTAGCTCTCGGCAAAGGGCGCACCAGTGGGCCCTTTGCCAGTCTCTGCCGGCCTTCACATGAAATCATAAAATTTCAATGGTGACCAGCTAGGTCTCTACATATAGTGCGTGACAACTTTCTCAAAATAGTATCAATTTTTTATCAGAGTCTCTACATATATATGATATCATCACATGTCGACAAGTTTCATAATTTTCTACATATATATGATATAATTTTAAAACAACTGGATCGCAAGTTCATAGTCATGTTCCGTGAGCATGGTGCTCGACAATTCTGGTCCGTTCCTGAAATAGGTCGTAACATGTGCTAAATAACATGAATATCATTTTTGCATTCACTTTTTCAATTTTTTGTGTCACTTGCAGTCCAAATCTGAATAATTATAGCAAACACTTTGATAATTGTGTCAAAATGAAACATGTAGGTCTATATAGTGTACGGACATAGTAGAAAAGTTTTGGTGAAAAAAATAAAAAAATAAAAATATACTTTGTCGAGTGTTAGAGAAAGACACTCGCCAAAGCTTTAATTTGCCAAGTGCCCAAAGGTGGACACTCGGCA
This sequence comes from Zea mays, assembly GCF_902167145.1. NCBI lineage: Eukaryota > Viridiplantae > Streptophyta > Magnoliopsida > Poales > Poaceae > Zea > Zea mays. Next base: position 89,102,076 of record NC_050102.1, on the reverse strand, counting down.
TAGGTAACAGTCGTCAGTTATGGACGGCTGCTGACGACCCTTTACTGTGCGTCTTATTTCATTGAGGTCCTAACACTCGGTAAAGACTCCTTTGCAGAGCGTCAATTTGTTCCGAGTGTTTGGCTCTCGGCAAAGGATCTCTATGTCGAGTGTCATTATTCGTCGAAAGTGGCACTCGGCAAAGATTATTTTGCGGGCACTCGGCAAATCTCCTGACACTTGGCAAAGAGCTGTTCCGGTAGTGCTCGCTCAAGCGAATATAAAAGTTAGTTGGGGTACTCGTCCTCTTATTTATAGTGGATTTTTTACATTCTCAACATATCCCTAGATATTTAAAGCTAAACCACTTAGCCAGGGACATAATGGTCTAACACCCAATTTGATGAGATGACTACCATGCTCCCTTCACAGCTTTACTTTGACTTGATACATCCTCCATGATGGCACCATGTGCCACCTCTGATTTCCTCTGAAACCGTGTCACCAAGTTTGGAGGCCAAACCCATGAAACTGCTGCTGAGATGTTTTGAGGCTCAACCACCAAACTGTCGTAGGTAGTATACACCATACATGTCCTCCACATCATAGACATGTGTCCCTCTAGTTCTCGACCGCATTAGCGACACATTTTGCTCCACCTTATCGTTACACCTATGGATGTTTTCAAGTATCAGCTACCGTGGTTAGTCATCCAGATTCTCTAGTTTCTCAGTCAAGACCCAGCTAGCGCTTGTCCTGCACCACTCCTCATCCATCATCATGAATCCATATGATTTTCACCTTCACTATCAACTATTGCCTTTAGACTCCACACATGTGTGAATCATCTAGGCCCCTTTGGTAATGTTTTGGTAATTAATGACAGCTACTTGTGGACTAACGATTCTTGGAGAAATAAGAATGAAGGGTTGGACCACATATAACAGGAAATGTTGAAAAGTCATACGCATTGGTTGTGGATCAGATGAAGGAAAAGGTATAATATAGGTTTTACTTCTGCCGGTCTTGAGGAGTTTAGAGAAGATACCTGACCGGATTGGTAGGCTAGATAGCCGTACTATTAAGAGGGGTCAATGACTCAGATCTGTGTAAAACTTAGTGCCTCATAGAGCATCAAGTAGTTGCAATTTGCATGAGGACTAACAGCGCTTCTCATTTCGTGAGTTGAAAGTTCATTCAAAAGCATGTTTGAAAGGTGCGAAGTCATGGTCGCACGGACTGTCCGGCCCTTGGGGGCGGACCGTCCGCGATCCTCCAGAGGGGTCCGAAGTCTGACCTTCTGTATTGTCATTGTGTTCTATGGCACTGCGGATCGTCCGGGCCTTAGGGCCGGACCGTCCGCAGTCATGTCCAAAGAAGGGTGGCTTCGGACCAGTCCATGAATTATAGGCGGACGGTCCGCCTGTGAGGTGCGGACGGTCTGCATGTGTCAAAATCGTTTTGGACAGGGACTGTGTGTTTTTATAGATTTGTACTACGGACTGTCCGGGGGACCAGTCCGGACAGTACAGTCTCAGGTCCCGGACCGTCCGGGATTTATAGCCGGACGGTCCGCATGTGTTAACTCCGTTTGATCTGAGGCTCGGGTGTTTGAACTTGCCAGGTCGCGGACGGTCCGGCCTTGAAGGGCGGACTGTCCGGACCCTCCTTTTGAGTCAGCTCTGACATGTTTCAACGGTCATTATAGCCGTTATGATGTACGGCGGACCATCCGGGCCTAGGGCGCGGACGGTCCGCGTGTGCGCAGAATTGCCCCCTTTTGCACATAACGGTTGGTTTTAGATGGGGGGCTATAAATATAAGGGTAGCTCGTGTGAGAGATCTCTCTTGGCCATTCCTTGCACACATTGAGCTCATTTGTGATCCTCCAACTCACTCTCTCACACTCTTTGCTTGAGATTGCATTCTAGTGAGAGATTGAGGGTTCCTAGTGCATTTGCATCATTTGGTGATCCTTGAGGCACTAGGTGGTACACCGAGCAAGCGTTGTTGGCTTGTTACTCTTGGAGGTTGCCGCCTCCTAGACGGCTCGGGTGATTGTTTCTGTCGAGCTCTCCAAGAAGATTGTGGAGAAGCCACGGTGTGGATTGTGAGGGGTTCGCGCCTACCTCGCCGGAGCGGCAAAGGTGACATTAGTGGAATCGAGGTATTGAGTGACTTCTTGTCCACTTGGCTCAAAGATCAAGTCGTGTCTTGATAGAGGAGCAAGTGAAGCTTGAAGTCCACCTCAACGTGGATTAGGGGTGATCGGCAAATCACCGATACCACGGGATAAATTTCGTGTCTATTCCTTCTAGCATTACTTATTGCCTTGCAATTGATTAGTGTTTTGCTTGTTGTTCTTCAAGTATTCAATCTCCGTAGTTGTCTTTCATACATTGTTTACTTATTGACACTAGATAATTTATTCCTCTTGTTGTATTGATTAAATTTATTTAGTATTGTTGTTTTTAGTCAAAACCGTCTATTCACCCCCCCTCTAGCCGGTGTCCTAGATCCTACAAGTGGTATCAGAGCCGAGGACTCCATTGTTTGTGGATCTAATCATCCCAGAGTGGGACAAAATGGCTAGTAACAACAATGTGCACATTGGGAAGCCACCGCACTTTGATGGAAACAATTATGATTATTGGAAAATAAGAATGTCTATGCATCTTAGAGCAATGGGTGGAAAAATTTGGCCAATTGTTAGGGATGGATTTGTTGTATTGAAGGAAGATGAACCATCCGTTAGTGATAATGAGAATATCCTCACAAATGATCAAGCCATGAATGTCTTTTATGATGCTCTTGATATAAATGAGTTCAATCGTATCAAGAATCTCACAACCGCTCATGAGATTTGGATAAAACTAATGGAAATTCATGAAGGAACTACAATTGTGAAGAGTGCCAAACTATATGTATGCAAAGGGAAGTTTGAGCAATTTATTATGAAAGAAGATGAGAGTGTATCCGATATGTTCAATCGATTGAATGAGATAGTAAATGAACTCAAAGGACTTGGTTTTAATGTACCGGATGTGGATTTCACACACAAGTTTCTTAGATCACTTCCGGAGAAATATGAGACTATTGTGACAATGCTAGTAAGGAGTGATCTATCTACAACTTCTCCAACCGAAGTTTTGGGAGAAATTCTCACTCAAGATATATTTAAGAAGTCACAAGCCGATGCTTTAAGTTTGGCAAAGAAGGTGAAAAATGAATCTATTGCTCTCAAAGCCAAGGCATCAAAGGCAATTGAAAAAGAAGATAGCAATGATGAAGAAAATGAAAGTGAGAGTGATGGTGACATGGCTTTATTTGTAAGGAAATTCAATAAATTCATGAAGATGAAAAGAGGTCAACCTAGAAGAGGTCAAACATCTAGAAGAAATGCTTTCAATGATAGAAAATGTTTTGAGTGTGGGGAACCCGGTCACATTGCCATGAATTGCCCAAGCAAGAAGAAGAAGGGCAAAGATGAAAGTGACAAGAAGAAAAAGAAATACTATAACAAGAAGAAAGATGGCAAAGCCTACTTAGTTGAATGGGACTCGGATGATAGCTCGGACGATGATGATGATGACACCTCATCCAAGCTTAATGCCGGAATTGCCATCAAGGAAGCTCCCTCACTCTTCTCATCCCCCCATTGTCTCATGGCAAAGGGAGATGCTAAGGTAAAAATCATCACTGATTTAAATGATATAAAAGATGATGATGATATCGATGATGTTGATGATGATGGCTATTCATATGATGATCTTGTTAGAATGTTAGGTGAGGCCGATGACTACATGCACAAAGAAAAAGAAAAATTTAAGACCTTGAAGGAATTGTATAAAAACCTCCAAGTGTCTTTTGAGGAGCTCAAGACCTCTCACAATGACCTCAAAGAAAATTGTGAGAAGCTTGCGGATGCTCAAAAATTATCTATTGTGCATGAAGTTGAGGTGGTCACTAAGGATGTTGGAGTCACTTGTGACTTACTTGATAGTCTTACAAGTGAACCACTACCTACTAACTTTATTTGTGATAAATGCAAAATTTCTCTCAATGATAACATTGCTCTTGATGAATCAAAAATTATTGTTGAGAATGAAGTGTTAGTAGATAGAATAAATACTCTAACTCATGACTTAGAAAAGGCATATGGTGGTAAGACTAAATTGGATTTCATATTGGGAAGTCAAAGATGCTCTCTTAACCGTGAAGGTCTTGGATATGTTCCCAAGAAAGGAAAGAATGCTTTTGTAAAGCAAAAGACATTGTTTGTGAAAGAATGTGACAAAGTGTGTCACAAGTGTCACAAAAAGGGACATATTAAGAAATATTGTCCCAAGTTCAAAAATGTATCCTCCACTTGTTTTGAGCATTGTTATGTTCTTTCTCATAATGCAAAAGGTGTTCATGCTAAATTTGTTGGTACTTCAATTGTTGGAAACAAAAAGAAAGCTATTTGGGTACCAAAGACCTTGGTCACTAACATCCAAGGACCCAAGCAAGTTTGGGTACCTAAAAGAGATTGATTTCCTTTTGTAGGTAAACTACAAGGCGGGAGGGAATCATTGGGTGTTGGATAGTGGATGTACTCAACACATGACTGGGGATATGAAAATGTTTACCCAAATGAGTGAGGAAGATTGCTCAAGTTATGATAGTATCACATTTGGAGATAATCGTAAAGGAAAGGTTAAAGGTTTGGGTAAAATTGCTATCTCAAATGATCATTCTATATCAAATGTGCTATTGGTTGAGTCTTTGAATTTTAATTTACTTTCCGTAGCTCAATTATGTGATTTAGGATTTTGTTGCAATTTCACGGTTGAAGATGTTATTATCTCTAGTGTTGATGGTAGCAATCTTAAGTTTAAAGGTTTTAGACATGAAAATCTTTATCTTGTTGATTTCTCATCTAATGAGGCAAAGCTCACAACTTGCCTATTTTCAAAAGCTTCACTAGGTTGGTTATGGCATAGAAGACTTGGTCATGTTGGGATGAAGCAACTCAATCGGTTAACCAAGCATGACTTAGTTCGAGGCTTAAAAGATGTGAAGTTTGAAAAGAACAAATTGTGTAGCTCTTGTCAAGCCGGTAAGCAAGTGGCAAACACTCATCCAAATAAAAGTCAAATGTCCACTCATCGACCCTTGGAATTATTTCATATGGATTTATTTGGGCCCACATCTTTTGTAAGTATTGGTGGTGATTCTTATTGTCTTGTGATTGTGGATGACTATTCAAGATTTACTTGGGTTTATTTTCTACGAGACAAATCCAATGTGTTTGAAACATTCAAGTCATTTGCTATATTGGCTCAAAATCAATTTGATTTCGACATCAAAAAGGTTAGAAGTGATAATGGGTCGGAATTCAAAAATGCAAGAATTGATCAATATTGTGATGACAAGGGTATCAAACATGAATTCTCTTCAAAATATACCCCGGAACAAAATGGTATTGTTGAAAGAAAGAATAGAACTCTTATTGATATGGCAAGATCTATGTTAGCGGAATATAATATATCGGATTCTTATTGGGCCGAAGCAATAAATACCGCTTGTCATTCATCAAATAGACTATATTGTCACAAGCTCTTGAAGAAAACTCCATATGAATTGCTCATTGGTAGAAAGCCAAATATCTCATATTTTAGGGTATTCGGTTGCAAATGTTATATTTTGAGAAAGGGGAGCCGGCTTTCTAAATTTGAGAAGAAATGTGATGAGGGTTTTCTTCTTGGATATTCATCAAATAGTAAGGCTTATAGAGTCTTCAACAAAACTCATGGTATTATTGAGGAAGCATATGATGTTGAGTTCGATGAAACAAATGGGTCTCAAGATGAGAGTGATAATCTCGATGATGTTGGGGGACTCAATTGATAAATGCAATGAAATCAATGGCCATTGGTGAAATAAAACCAAAGGAAGGTGATGATGAAGATAGTGTGGTTGTCATTCCTTCATCCTCAACTATAAATGAGGAAGATCACCAAGGCCAACAACTTAATGAAACCATGGATACTCATGATCAAGGTACTTCAAGACCTTCGGTTCCTCTCAATGCTTCAACAAGCAATTATCAAACGGTATCAAGAATTCATCATTCCATTGTGAAGAATCACCCGGTTGATCAAATTGTGGGTGATATTAGTAAGGGTGTTCAAACTCGCTCTCGCATAGCTTCGTTTTGTGAACATTTCTCTTTTGTATCTTGTATGGAACCTAACCGTGTAGATGAAGCTCTACTTGATGTTGATTGGGTGAATGCAATGCATGAAGAATTAAATAACTTCGCTCGAAATGAAGTTTGGGAGCTTGTTGAGAGACCAAAGAACCACAATGTTATTGGTACAAAATGGGTGTTTCGCAACAAGCACAATGAAGATGGTGTGGTAGTAAGAAACAAGGCAAGATTAGTTGCACAAGGATATACTCAAATTGAAGGATTGGATTTTGGAGAGACATTTGCTCCCGTAGCAAGATTAGAAGCAATCCGAATTCTACTTGCTTATGCTTGTGCACATAATATCAAGCTCTACCAAATGGATGTAAAGAGTGCCTTCCTAAATGGTAAGATTAGTGAACTAGTGTATGTTGAACAACCTCCCGGTTTTGAGGACCCCAAAAGACCTAATCATGTGTTCAAGCTTTCTAAAGCTCTCTATGGGCTTAAGCAAGCTCCACGCGCTTGGTATGAAAGGCTTAGGGATTTCTTGCTTTCCAAAGACTTCAAAATTGGGAAGGTTGACACTACTCTATTCACTAAAAGAATTGGCAAAGACTTATTTGTTTGTCAAATCTATGTTGATGATATTATTTTTGGATCTTCTAATGAATTATTTTGTGAGGAGTTCGGAAAAATGATGTCAAAAGAATTTGAAATGTCTATGATAGGAGAATTGAGCTTCTTTCTTGGCCTTCAAATCAAACAATTGAAAGATGGAATTTTTATAAGTCAATCAAAATATTTGAAGGACATGCTCAAGAAGTTTGGTTTAGAAAATGCTAAGCCTATCAAGACTCCAATGGCAACAAATGGTCATCTAGACTTAGATGAAGGAGGTACTATGGTTGATCAAAAACTTTATCGTTCAATAATTGGTAGTTTGCTTTATATTACCGCATCTAGGCCCGATGTTATGTTTAGTGTATGCATGTGTGCTCGATTTCAAGCTTCTCCTAGAGAGGTTCACTTGAAGGCCGCTAAAAGAATTCTAAGATATTTGAAGTATACTCCCAATATTGGTCTATGGTATCCCAAAGGTGCTCAATTTGAATTAATTGGATATTCGGATTCGGACTATGCGGGGTGCAAAGTTGATAGAAAAAGCACCTCCGGTTGTTGTCAATTTCTTGGTAGATCTCTTGTTTCATGGTCTTCAAAGAAACAAAATTCAGTTGCTCTATCTACCGCCGAGGCGGAATATATATCGGCCGGAAATTGTTGTGCTCAACTATTATGGATGAAACAAACCTTATTGGACTATGGCATTATTTTCAAGAATGTGCCTCTCATGTGTGATAATGAGAGTGCGGTAAAATTGGCTACCAATCCGGTCCAACACTCAAGAACAAAGCATATTGATATACGACATCACTTCTTAAGGGATCATGTTGGCAAGGGAGATATCTCTATTTATTCCATTGGCACGGATGATCAATTAGCAGATATTTTTACAAAACCTTTGGATGAAACAAGATTTTGTTCTCTAAGAAGTGAAATGAATGTGATCGATCTCTCAAATGTGGCTTGAAGTTGATCACACATGTGTCGTATTGCATCTAGGGTCTAAATATGCTCTTTATGCTGTTTATTTGGTATTATTGGTGCATTTTTCATTCCAAATTGCTCTAGATAGTTTAATTCAACAATTTTGCACTACTCAATTACATAATATATATGTGCATGCATACTAACTCTTGGAGTGGTCGAAATGTCCATATATAAGCACCAACTCGGATTCGAAATTCAAAATCAGAAAGCGGACAACAATTTGAAAAATGAGTATCAGGCCGCGGACCGTCCGCCCATGGACCGCGGACCGTCCGCGGCATCAGGAAATGGATAGTCCGTTCAGCCTCGCAGACCGTCTGCACACATCAGGGCGCGGACCGTCCGCGGCCCCAGCGCGGACCGTCCGCGACAGGGCAGTAAAGTCGTCCAGTGGCCGCAGACTTGTCATTTGTGCTCACTCGCTCTTCCTCTCTTGCTCTCCACTCGCAAAATACTCTCTTGTGTTGAGTGTGCGCGGACGGTGAAGTGAAGTTGCGTGCGGACAGTCCGACAGCTTTTGGCAACATTTCATCCACATGTCTTCATCACGGTATCTTCAATCTTGTGCTTTCATCAAATTTCTTCCCTTTTGAGATTATTTGGGTTTCCTCTCTGATCTGAAATTGAGCGGTGGGTTTCAAAATCTGATTGGTGGGATTGATAGTTCTCCTCAATGTCAATGCTATGCAAAATTTTGAACTTGTTTGGATGGGTATTCTCTGCAAAATCATCAAATCAAACTTTTGTGGCGGCTAGGGTTCTTTGGAGTTGCCCCTGGTCGGTCGCGGACCGTCCGCCTGGTGGACGCGGACCGTCCGGGCCTCTGGCGCGGACTGTCCGGCCCCCTAGCGCGGACCGTCCGGACCCTGGCAGAGCATTACAGTTCCATTCTTTGTATAGTGGTGATTGGTATCAATTATTTATCTATGGATGTCTGTCACCTTGTTGCAGTGGTTTTGGTGGTCTCCGCAAGAAACTTGCAGGTCGCTTTAAATCCAAGCGCCCTCGTGGAAATGATGATGACTATACACCAACCACTGATTCAGAGGCCCAATCCTCAGCTGGGGGCACTGAATCCATGGATGCTGAAGATTTTCCTCATGTTCATCCCGATTATCCCATTGATACCCAAGGCTGGACTTATCCCAAGCGGAGATTTTCTATGGCTGAGTACTGCTCTAGACGGACTGTGAACCAGTATACTCTGCCATCTGATACAAATATCCAGTTTTTTCACACTCAGCTGCAGTTTGATGTTTTTTGGGGCACCCTGGTGGATACCAATTTTCATAAGCATCAGGTGATTGATTGGTCCTTCTTGCTCGGTCAATCTGTCATGGAGGGTCTGATCCCTAAATTTGAAACATGTGGACTATATCAGTTTATGGGGCAACGCACAGATTTCAATGAAATGGATGTTAAACAATTTCTGGCTACCTCAGAGATTGATATTGAAGAAGAATCTATCACCTGGATGACTGGCTTCAAGCGCTATTCTGCTTCCTTTGCTGACTTTGCCGCTGCAAACAGTCTGAACTATGGCACCATTTCTGCTGGGCTGGATCTTTATACTGAAGATAATTTTGAGGATTTTGTGCAGTTTTATGAGCCAGCCAGGCTTGGTATACCCAGGAGGTTTGGAGAGACAGCAGGACTCAGACATCATCCTGCTGTAATCAACAAGATTGCCAGAGTCACCATTCTTCCCAAGAGTGGTGATAAGAGTAAAATACGAGATAAGTTCTGGAACATCATCCAGCACATCATGAATGGTGAAGTCATGAATATTGTTCTTTTCATGATGAGGCAGCTTAATGATTTGAAAATGGACAAAAATCAAAATTTAGCATATGCTCCTTACATTATGGCTCTCATCAAATCCAAGACAAGATTTGAGGGCCCATGTGAGATTGTTCACACACCTTTCAGGCCTTTCAAGAATGAGATAGGGTTTCTCACCAGGCCACTCACTCCCTTTCCAGATGATGAGGAAGACCCTGGCTATGAGGGTGGAGCAGCTCCTAATGTTGAGGGACAGCAGATGCCTCCTCCTCCTCCTCCTCAGCCTCAGCACTATTGGGAGCCTGCTCCAGGATACTTTGATCCTTATTTTCACACTATGCAGCAAGGGCTTGAGTCTCATATTGATACTCGCTTTGAGGGCCTGATGACACATGTGGATCACCGCCTCGATGACATGCAGTCTCGCTTTGACAATAACTGGGATGCGCTCAACTCTTGTTGGGGACCTTCGGCATCCGAAGGTCCTCAAAAACAGGATTTAATAGTATTTCTGGAGTATAATGTGTGAACAGGTATCTTCGGACTCAAGTCGGCATCACAGTAAACAAGAATAATACGAAGGTTGATGCAGCGCCGAAGGTGTAAGCAGGAAAGCTTCGGCGTGACAGCAGAAGGGGAAACCGACTTAAAGATAAAAAGGCTATTTAGGCCTCGACAGATTACTATAGAATTATTATCAAGTGTAAAGGCATGAATGTAATTTTGCATGGGCTGCGACCCGTGCCTATAAATAGGTGAACAGTACCCCCGTACTGAACGGGCTGACTTGGCATTCGCTTTTTGCGTCACGCTTGTACTATCATTTCCTTCCAGTTGAAGGTACACTCGTAATTCAACGATATTTCTGTTTATGCTTAATAATAATACATAATTGTGCATGTTGTCATTTATATTCCTTACATTTCATCCTTCGTCATTATATAATGAATTCATGAAGGTATTTCCTTCATAACCTTCGTCCGAAAACCATTATACCCTAAGGGAAATAATGTTTCGAAGGACGAAGGACTTTAACAATCAACATTTTCTGTGTTGCCTTGTTCTTAAATCATAGCATTTGAGAACAAGTCCCCAACAACTCTGAATTTTCTGACTTTCGTGATCAAATTCACACTAATGTCACTGATCCCATCATGTCCAGGCTGAATAATATGCAACAGAGTTTTCAAGATAATATGGGTGCTCTCTCCAGTCAATTTGACAATCTTTCTACAAATGACAACATGCATGATATAAGTCAGAGGCAGCAGCAGCTTCAGCAGGATTTTAGCCAGTTCTCCTTTCTGTTTGACACCTTCAGCACTCATTATTACAACATGCATCCTCCGCCGAGTGATCAGTGAGGCTTCTCCTTTATGGCAATTGATGCCAAAGGGGGAGAGAAGTGGAAGAGAAGATGGTGGGGTTATCTGGCGTCTCCTTCAGGGGGAGTTGGTGGTGTTATGTGGACACTAAGACCATGCATATGCATTTTACCTTTTCATGACGCTTGCATTAGTTTATGTCTTATGCATTTGGAACTGGCTTGACCTGTTAACTTTATGTCGTATGTCTGTGGACTATTATCTGTAATATTCTGTGGGATGAACTATGTTTTAGTTCAAAATTACTCTGTGTGTGGTTAATCGAGGTGTGATTATAATTGCTGCGCCCACTCTACGGATCATATCTTGTATGCCTCGATAACCATGATTGTAGGAAAGTCTCCATCAAGCTCCAATATATTATGTGTGTTATATCTTCAACTTCAAACAATCCTGCACACACTTAGGGGGAGCCTTTCTTACATACTGAGTTTCTTATTGGGATTTATCTATCTCTCGGACAGAACTTCAAATCAAGATAAGTCCTATGAAACTCATCTCCAAGATCTATCTTATACCTTAGGTATGAGAGAGATTTGGAGAAACTAAACTTCTCTTTAATATACTATGTGGTGTTGTCATCAATTACCAAAAAGGGGGAGATTGTGAATCATCTAGGCCCCTTTGGTAATGTTTTGGTAATTAATGACAGCTACTTGTGGACTAACGATTCTTGGAGAAATAAGAATGCAGGGTTGGATCACATATAACAGGAAATGTTGAAAAGTCATACGCATTGGTTGTGGATCAGATGAAGGAAAAGGTATAATATAGGTTTTACTTCTGCCGGTCTTGAGGAGTTTAGAGAAGATACCTGACCGGATTGGTAGGCTAGATAGCCGTACTATTAAGAGGGGTCAATGACTCAGATCTGTGTAAAACTTAGTGCCTCATAGAGCATCAAGTAGTTGCAATTTGCATGAGGACTAACAGCGCTTCTCATTTCGTGAGTTGAAAGTTCATTCAAAAGCATGTTTGAAAGGTGCGAAGTCATGGTCGCGCGGACTGTCCGGCCCTTGGGGGCGGACCGTCCGCGATCCTCCAGAGGGGTCCGAAGTCTGACCTTCTGTATTGTCATTGTGTTCTATGGCACTGCGGACCGTCCGGGCCTTAGGGCCGGACCGTCCGCAGTCATGTCCAAAGAAGGGTGGCTTCGGGCCAGTCCCTGAATTATAGGCGGACGGTCCGCCTGTGAGGTGCGGACGGTCTGCATGTGTCAAAATCGTTTTGGACAGGGACTATGTGTTTTTATAGATTTGTACTACGGACTGTCCGGGGGACCAGTCCGGACAGTACAGTCTCAGGTCCCGGACCGTCCGGGATTTATAGCCGGACGGTCCGCGTGTGTTAACTCCGTTTGATCCGAGGCTCGGGTGTTTGAACTTGCCAGGTCGCGGACGGTCCGGCCTTGAAGGGCGGACTGTCCGGACCCTCCTTTTGAGTCAGCTCTGACATGTTTCAACGGTCATTATAGCCGTTATGATGTACGGCGGACCGTCCGGGCCTAGGGCGCGGACGGTCCGTGTGTGCGCAGAATTGCCCCCTTTTGCACATAACGGTTGGTTTTAGATGGGGGGCTATAAATAGAAGGGTAGCTCGTGTGAGAGATCTCTCTTGGCCATTCCTTGCACACATTGAGCTCATTTGTGATCCTCCAACTCACTCTCTCACACTCTTTGCTTGAGATTGCATTCTAGTGAGAGATTGAGGGTTCCTAGTGCATTTGCATCATTTGGTGATCCTTGAGGCACTAGGTGGTACACCGAGCAAGCGTCGTTGGCTTGTTACTCTTGGAGGTTGCCGCCTCCTAGACGGCTCGGGTGATTGTTTCTGTCGAGCTCTCCAAGAAGATTGTGGAGAAGCCGCGGTGTGGATTGTGAGGGGTTCGCGCCTACCTCGCCGGAGCGGCAAAGGTGACATTAGTGGAATCGAGGTATTGAGTGACTTCTTGTCCACTTGGCTCAAAGATCAAGTCGTGTCTTGATAGAGGAGCAAGTGAAGCTTGAAGTCCACCTCAACGTGGATTAGGGGTGATCGGCAAATCACCGATACCACGGGATAAATTTCGTGTCTATTCCTTCTAGCATTACTTATTGCCTTGCAATTGATTAGTGTTTTGCTTGTTGTTCTTCAAGTATTCAATCTCCGTAGTTGTCTTTCATACATTGTTTACTTATTGACACTAGATAATTTATTCCTCTTGTTGTATTGATTAAATTTATTTAGTATTGTTGTTTTTAGTCAAAACCGTCTATTCACCCCCCCTCTAGCCGGTGTCCTAGATCCTACAACATGCGCACCACAAGTCATGAAATATGTTGCACACACTTATGCCCAGTTAGTCCACATGATTCGACCCAAGGCGCTACTTCCAATCGCTCATCATAAACTTGAACCAAAAGGGAACATATCATCCTTGTGTATGTAATAATAAACTATTCAGTCTGATCTAAATTATAAATATTTTGAGTTTTCTAGTTAGATAGACTTTGTTATGCACTTAGATATACACTATGTTTAGATACATAGCTAAAGAAACATATCTAGAAAAACCAAACCACCTTTTAATTTTGAGTGGAGGTGAGTATTCTATTTTTGTAGGTATATGTTTTTATAAAAATGTTAACAACATTTGTCTTTTGAAGACAATGCAATCACATATTTATAGTGGTATACCTCTGAGCACTTTAATTTGGAGGATGGTGCTTTTTAACTCCCATATTTGAAAAAAAAAAGTTCACAGGGAACATGCAAGTTGACTTGAAAACTGCAGCTTTGAGTCTCTAACAAGTGTTATATTGAAGGTTTTAAACAGAAAGCTCAAACTGATGAAGTTTAGGATGGTTACTCGCTACTAGTTCGAAACATGGCACTGAAGAACTAGCTTAGGTCTAAGTTAATAATATGATGGGGAGTAGAGACTTCAAGAAATACATACCATCTGATTGGTTGCCTGGGCGTGCCAACGCAGACTCTTCCCGTGCGTTGACCAAGCGGCGGACGTTGTTTGGTTCCCTGCATATTTCCAAACCAGCACTGCATCCGCAGCTGCAAGACAATTACAAAATACACTACCTGGTTGCATGCGTGGGTACGAAGAGAGCGTACAGTCTCCGACGGACCAAGCTCCAATGAGACACGCCAAGCTCTCTCACCCAACCAATCAGACCCATAATGAAATGTACGAAACAACATTTTCAATCTATGCTAGTCTCTTGTCTTTTGTACTATCTAATGATTAAAAAGTTGTAAGGTAGCTCTAAATCAGACCGTTCTAATAAGCCCACTTTAATTACTCGTCAAACTGCCCCTTTTTCTCATGAATCTTACTTTTTGCAAGTGTATAGTAGAGTTGAAAAGCAAGCTAATAGGGTACCATACGTATGGGTGTCGTGGCTAGCTATAGCTTTGTAATCCGGCCCTCGGTCTTTATCTGATGTATGTATCACCGCGTAGTGTAAAGTTGAGTGTCTGTTTACCTTGGCAGCTGACACAAAGTGATCACAAGTTGCAGGCTCGATCAGCTCGCGTAGAGAAAGCGCGAGTGGTGGGATCGATTCTTTTTTTACCGCATGCATGCATGCCCTTGGCGATGACTACTACGTAGTTTTGGTTTTTACTACAGAAGTGGGTGAAAAGACATGCAGGAAAAAGGCCCTGCGGCTGGCTGGCTGCGCGAGAGGTGACGACGAGGAAAAGACGAGCGAGAGAGGCCGATCGACGACGTCGATATACTTGCATGCATGGGCATGCAGTCCTGATGGATGGATAGCTCTCCGGGCGACATGACTAGTCACCGACGAGGGAAAGCACAAAAGAGAAGCATCCGAGAGAGGTTGACGAGGGCATCGTTGTGTGGTAACAATGCAAAGCACGCAGAGGTGGCGACGCACCCCTCTCTCTCTCTCGCGCGCGCTGCTGCTCGTAGCATGCATGCAGCAAAATAAACTCCGCGGCGAAAGATAGCAACAGTAAGTCACGAGGAGTAGCCAGACACTGCTTGCAGCTGATGCGGTGATGCCTGCTGGTACCTGTACTCTCCTCCTACTGTACCACTACTACTCGTGCATCATGCAGACAGACAGACACAGAGAGAGAGAGAGAGGCTAGTGTCCCTCTCTCCAGCTCTTTTTCACTCTCTTGACATGCACGAGACACTATGAAACAGTGCTAGAGCTTTGGGCACAGATAAAGACCATACGACACAGATACAGGAAATGACCATGACACACCGTACAAACTATCTCTTTCTCTCTCTACCTATCTGCAGGGCCGCAGTACGACAAACTGAGCTTTGACACATGCGATTAAAAGCCAACAAGTTCAAACTGCATGCTAGCTAGTCTACTTGTACGTACGTCGACCTTAGCAGTAATGCATTGCCATGCAAAAATATTGCAGTCGCAAAGCATCACGTACCTATACGTAATACCTACGTCGTCGACGACGACTCATGAAATATTGCAGCTCTAATCAGAACCAACAAGCTAGTATATAAGCTACTGAAATCTATAGCTAGCTAAAAAAGTCGGCAGCTAATTTAGGGATGAGCAAGCTAGCTAATAACTTAATAAGTGGCGGATCGAGAACTATTCATGTCAATCGATGGAGTAGTAGTAGTAGTACTAGATCGGTCGAATGAGGAAGCCTAGACCTAGATGACGACCATGTCGCTGGGGTCTGCGCCGGCGCCGCCGTTGTCGTCAAAAGTCTGCAGGTCGTCGTCGTCGTGGTCGTCGTCCTCCTCCTCCTCGTCCTCGACAGCGACGGACTCGACGAGGTGCGGCGCGTGGCCGCCGCCGAAGGAGCGGACGTGGTCCTTGAGCGACCGTTTGTGCTTGAAGTCGGAGCCGCAGACGCAGAACCAGAGCTTGCCGCAGTTCTTCTCGTGCGTGCGCCAGTCCCCACGCACGGCGAACCGCTTGCCGCAGCGCCGGCACGCGTACGGCCGCGCGCCGTGCTTGCGCCGGTAGTGCGTCTGCAGCGTGCGGAAATCCTTGAGCGGCCGCGCCCGCGGGTGCTCGATGTTGTTCCGGCAGCCTTCCGCGCAGCAGTAGCACGGCAGCCGCATCAGCGACGCCGGCGGAGCCGTGCCCACCGTGATGGCGCCGCGCAGGGACTCCGACCCCTTGCGGTACTGCGAACCGTGGCCCCACATGTGCATCTGCTTGTTTCATTAGTTGGTAAGGTGAAGCATTATATTATTGCATATATATATCTATCGCAAAAACGTACACACATGCGTAGCCATTAGGGCAACCGGCAACGTGTAGTTACCTGCATGTTGTTGAAGCGGTTGAAGGTCTTGTTGCAGACGGCGCAGGAGAACTGCGTGGAGCCGACCAGGATCTCGGCGGCGGAGGGGATCCAGTACTGTCTGGGAACCTGGCCCCCGCCCGGCGTCACGGTCGTCGTCACCGTCGACGGTGCCGCCGGCGGTGCAGCGAAGCCACCGCCACCACAGGACGAAGCCGCGTTGTTGCTGCACGGCGGGGCTATGGACAGTGAGATGCTGACACCTGGCTCCTGCTGATGCTCCTGGAACAGGAAGCTACTGTGGCTGCTGCTGCTGCTCCCTCCGCCGCAGCCGGCATTATTGTAAAGGCTTTGGTGGGTGAGCCAAGGGTAAGAAGCGGGGGAGGAGGCAGCGGCTGCCATAGAGGTGGTGGTGGCGCTGGCGCAGATCGGGGGAGACGAGCACGCCGATGAAGCAGCGGCGTTGCCGTGGTGGTGGCCAGGAGGCCAGAGGGAGAGGAGCAGCATGGACTGGTCGTCCTCCTCGTCGCCATGGCCATGTCCATGTCCGTGGCCGTGGCCGTGCTTGGTGGGCGCAACGGCCGCGGTGTGGTGCTGGTACGAGTGATGAGTGTACGGGTGCATGGCTCTGTAGCTGTGCATGACGATCGACCGGCCAGAAATTCAGTGAAGAAGGCTTGAGGAGATGGGAGGGGATCAACAAGTGTTGGAGGAAGAGAGGGCTAGCTCTAGAGAGAGCTGGTGTGATTGGGTGGTGGTCTGCTGATGGGGGAGAGAGAGCTAGCAGGCTCCGCTTTATATAGCTAGCTAGCTAGTAGTAAAGAGCAGAGAGATGTATTGTGAATGATTGGTAGTGTAGTGGGGTGAGGTACGGGTGCTTGCACGTGCAACGACATAGGTACGTTAAGTACATATACCCTACCATACATCTAGAGTTATTAGCTTTCCAGCTTTGTGATACATATGCATGTTGAGTTAGAATCAACTTCTTGTTTGTATAGATCCATGAAACAACAAACAATGGCATGTTAGACTGTATCGTTGCATAGGAATTGTTTTTATTTGAAAAAATACCACTAGTACAGAGAAGTTCTATAGTGGCGGTTGTAAACCTATTTATAGTGACGTTTTTCGTAACCGCCAGTGCTAGGGGCCAGTAGAAATCATCATTTTTACAGGCGGGTAACTGAGGACCGCCGGTGAAAATCGATTTTCACTGGCGGTCGGCGTAATAAAACCTAATAAAACCGCCAGTGAAAATCGCAAGTCGCGTCATTTTTCGCGCAAAATTCGCGTGCTACGCGGTTGTTAGTATTCGAACCGTCGACCTCACCCTCGCGCGTACACTCCCCTACCACTCCGTCTATGACATGTCTTGTGTCTAGTTTGTAGTTGTTTTCTTCACATATTACAACTATTTGAGTGTAAATTGCTTATTTGAGACCCTAAACGAATTCAAATAAAAAAGTTGTCAACTACAAAGATAAATAACTTTTGAAGTTCTACAACTTTTATTTTGACACTTTTTTCATCCGAGGTAGTTTGCAAAATTTGAATTTTAAATTTGACATACTTAGATTCAATTTTTGAGAACCGAAATGAGTTCAAATAAAAAAGTTGTCAACTACAAAGTTTCATAACTTTTAGAGATCTACAACTTTTATTTTGGTGGTTTTGTCATACGAGGCCGTTTAAAAAACTCGAAAAATTAAGGATAAAAATGATTTCTAGTGGCGGTTCCTTAAGAAAACCGCCACTACAAATCATGGATTTCTACTGGCGGTTTTCTTAAGGAACCGCCAGTAGAAATACGATTTCTAGTGGCGGTTTTCTTAAGGAACCGCCACTAGAAATAACACAGTCGGTGGATAACCGAATCCGTCTGTAAAAATATATCGTCCCCGCAGGCTTTGAGCCTTTTTCTACTAGTGTACTCTCCTTTATAAGTTATATATGTATTTTTTTCCACGGGCTTCTCTAAAGCTTTGTTAGGTTATTGATATATTCAATCACACCCGATCCACATAGATTAACATTAAAACGAACAATCCCTAAGGGCTTGTTCATTTCACCGTTAATCCATGTGGATTGGGTGGTATTGAGTCGGTTTAAATCAATAGCAAGTCAAAATCCATCCCCTTCCAATACACTTCAATCCGCATGAAATTGAAATAACCGAACAAGAACTAAAGTGGATGGAGTTCCAGGACATAGTTGTGGTATAACAACAATTGGAGCAGATGGCAAAGGATATCTTTATATCCGTGCATATATGTGGTCATCTAGTCTTAAGGTTGAATATAACTAGTGTATGCTTAGAATATTTTAAATCTTAAGTTGTGTGTCTATCACATAGAAGAGGCTGCTGGGAGACTATTCTAAGACCATGTATCAACTCGATGTACTAATCTTGGAATGAAATAAAATCTTTCTTTTAAAGCAATAATAAAAACAAAGTCTTCCAGAAGCAATCATAAATATAGGTTTCACACAATTTTTTTGGATGAGCATTTAGTTCACTTAAGGCTATCTCTAGCAGGTTACTCATCTTCATATATCTCTCATTTCAAATTATACTCTGTAAACAGTGTTTTGCACGACCATATGTATGATCTGCTGGCCATAGCCTTAGGCACTTCTCCTATAAAGTGCCTCATTGGCAACATGTAATTTGCCATTATTTTGACTATAGAAAAAAATGTGAATCGTTTCTTTTGATTGTACCGCTAGGAAGTTATATACAATTCTTGCCTTGAAATTCAGAGAACTATAATATAACACACTACACCAAAATACTTAACTTCTGAGGGCCTAAACCGTAGGAAGTTAGCGCAAAACTCTCGGAAGTTATTTAAACCGTCGGAAGTTAGCCGAAACCGTCGGAAGTTAGCCCGTCGGAACAAATTAGTCGGAAGTTAGGCTAACTTCCGACGGACTCTCGTAAGTTAAAGAAACTTCCGAGAGGGACGTCTGCCTCTCGGAAGTTAATGATTAACTTCCGAGGGGGCGTCCGCCTCTCGGAAGTTAGGTGCTGACGCCGTCCAGCACAGACTAACGCCGTCCGCGGGATAACTTCCGACGGCCTCTCGGAAGTTAACCACTAACTTCCGAGAGTTTTCCACGCCTCTCGGAAGTTAAATTGACCAGCACTTAATATACAATTTGTTTTTGGCAATTCAACACATTGCATACATAACAAATATATATAACAGCCACAAATATATATAACAGCCACAATACACAACATATCACATATAACATCTCACATACATAATAATAACACAAGACACAAGTCAAATCCACCTCGACATAAGAATTCACAAGTCTCACAAGACATAAGTTTGAAGTCTCACAAAACACATCGAATGGAAGCCCACTACTGTCGATCAACATCAGGAAATATCGAAGTAGTTACCTGAAGCGACGACGGTGACTGGCGGAGCCGGGCTAGGCAAGTAGCGGGCGGGGCGGAACGGAGACAACGGGATGTGGGGCGGCTGAGCACCCGGCGACGGGGAGGCGGCCGAGCAGACGGGCACGCCGGCAGACGAGCAGACGACGGTGGAGCGAGCGGGCGCCGGCCGAGCAGGCGGGCGCGCGGCGAGCCGCCGGGCGGGCGGCGGTGGAGCGTGCAGGCAGGCGCGCGGCGAGCAGGCGGTGGTGGAGGCGCCGGAACGCGCGGAGAGCAAGCCGGGCGAGCGCGGCGGCGCGTTCCAGCGAGCAGGCGGTGGAGCGAGCGGGCGCTGGCCGAGAAGGCGGGCGCACGGAGAGCAGGCGGGCGGTGGCGCGCGGCGGCGAGCAGGCAGCGGTGGTGAGCAGGCGGCGGTGGTGCGCGGCGGCGAGCAGGCGGGCGCGCGGCGGCGAGCAGGCGGCGGTGGCGCGCGGGGGCGAGTTCCGGCGAGCAGGCGGCGGCGGAGACGGCGTAGCGGGCGTTGCAAAATGTGAGACGGACAGAGACGGGCGCGCGCCGTTAGCCTAAAATAGATAACTTCCGAGAGGCGCTGTGCAAAACCGTCGGAAGTTAAGGCATACCCGGATCGGTCAACGCTTGAATAGGTAACTTCCGAGAGGCGATAGACCAACCGTCGGAAGTTAAGTTAACTTCCGACGGCCTCTCGGAAGTTAACTAAACTTCCGAGAGGCTCTTGGCCGGCCGTCGAAAGTTAACTAAACTTCCGAGAGACACTAGTTACCGCTTGGAAATTATTAATTTCCTACGGTTTTGAAAAGAAACCGTCGGAAGTTATTTGCCTCTCGGAAGTTGCTTATTTTGGTGTAGTGGCAGCCCTCCTTTTTCTTTTGCAATGCCTCTATGTATAATGAGATAAATTCAATTCCTAGTGTATATGCTACCCCCTCAGTTCTGAAGGAAATACATGGTATCCAAGCGAGTTTCAAACAAAATAAAACTACATTGCCCCTCGCTAATTAGGCTAAAGGGAGTACTACTTCACTTGATATTCTCCTTCGTTACTACATGTTTGTTTTGATTGATGCTGAATTTAAAGGAAATCTCAATATTTGTTGGAAAAAATGACCGGAGAGTTGGGACAGAGGACCCAAAATATACCTAGATCCCCTGCTGGTATCCACTTCACCATCCTGAGCGTGTCCACATGCATGTACCTGCCATAAAATATAGGTACCTCTAAACCTGTCACTCATTGGCTCAACATTCATTAATTCCACACCCTAACTTAAAGACTCTTTGATCTCTCGAAATTTTGCAGGATGGATGTATGCTTGTTTGTGACATGACACTTGGTAACCATTATTGGAGTACATGCATACGTTTGGTTGGCACAACACAACACGAGGAGGCCCATATGCAGGCGAGGCGCCGGAGGTGTAGCGGTAAATTTTGCAGGAGGTAGGCGTTGGAGGCATTAGGCCAGGAGGGGACAATGGACCGGCATATACACACTAGAGCGGTAGAGTCTAGGAGGGACAGGGGGGGGGGGCAGCGGCACACACAACTCATGCACGGGACCACCTGCGTTGCGTGCCTCCCAGATGGGGTGGGCCCCACCCTCACACGACTTCCGAGGACGTACGACACAGTCGCGCGCATCACCCACCAGCATGCACCCCCTTCCCTCCCTCGCTCGCCAGACGCCAGTCGCCATGCAGTCGGCATCGGCACGGCACGCAGATGCTTTTCTTTTTTTCAATGTTTCACCTCCCCTTTTCCTGGCTCATGCATTATTTCGCTCCGCAACGTACTACAGTACTGCCTACCAGAAATTACCATGTTACTTGAGGGAACCAACGAGTAAAATAAATAATATATGTCCGGCCGCATTTAAAAAAAATTATATTCTACTCGCCTTTGCTCGATAGCCGCACTGCTGTAGAAACTATCCGTGAATCGTGACCGGGTTTACCATCTCGTTTCCTAGCTTTTTCTCAGCGATCAGCGAAATCAAAAAATTGAACGAAATTTCTCCGAATTTCGCAATTTTCTGAGTGGGTTGTGATTTCAAATTTGAAAAACGGTTTTCGCTAACCTTGGGTGGTTTTCAATGTATTTAGAGTGATTTTCGCTAAAATGTTAATTACCTTAGAAAAAATATTTTTGATACCAAATCATATATTTTATATATATATATATTTCTAAACTCTTGATAATCTCTAGTTTTTTATATAATTTTTTTCTGATTTTTTTTGAACTTCAACAAACTCAAACGAGAAAATCGAAATTGTTTATTGGGATCCGATTTCGCTATGCATCGGGAACGAGAAAAAGGGGGGTTATCGCCGAATCTCGATTGGGATTTTCATCCTTGACTGGGAGTCGGTCAGAACCAATACGTATAGGTTTACCTGTTTATGCAGTCATGTATCTCTTAAAATCATTAATTTTTAGAGATGACTATCTATTGGCGTCTGCCTGGACGTCAAACACCGTAAGATGAACCACCTGGTGGTGCCCTCTGCGGGAGCGCAGACGGTCAGCGGCACGGGGCAGGACGGTCCGCGACCTCGGTGCTGGGGGTGGCTCCTCCTCTGCACGCCGTCGGACGGTCTGCAATTAGCGCACAACTCTTCTTCGCAACAGGCCTCGATCTCACCTCCCTGCAGGGACCCTGTCGGGGAGGAGAGATTCTAGGGTTGACTTGTAAGACCTATTGTTTCTCGAAGGGTCCGCAATTGGTGCAGAGTTCTTCAGGTATTGTCAGCACCCTTCGAGAAACAATAGGTCTTACAAGTCACTTTGTTCCCAAAGTAAGAACTTGTCACCGACTTATTCAATCTAAAAGAGTGATCATTTAATAGAATTCTAATACATAAAGGCTATTTAGGATTGCATCTTTCTTGACCATGACCATTCCGATCAATGGAACAAAAGGCATAGAATGGAGGTGCCCCCAACCCGAATAGGCGAAGTGACTATACATGTAACACTGGTTCATCGTCGCACCATTCCACATTTGAACATGATAATATATCTGTTAGAAATATGCCCTAGAGATAATCATAGAGACAGACATATTTCTTTATATCCATGATGTATATATATATATATATATATATATATATATATATATATATTGCTTAATTGAATATCCATGAAAGACACCTTGTATTGATTAGCAATTATGTGAATTGTTTGTGACATTCTTTACTTGTATGGTTATTTTAATTGGTGTCCCTAGTTAGAGTCGATGACTAGCACATATATTAGTTGATGACTATATTTCACAATTCATGGACATGGAGATGTCAAACTAATAATGTGGCTGCATGTATTACATGAGGCTTGACCGACCCAACGTGAGATATTGTAATATAGTTCTGTCTTTACAACATGTACACTGTGTCCTTAGACTTGAGATTGTTGCATGTTGTCAAGACGTGAATTTACCTACTTAGGGACTATCAAACGCTACTCCATAACTGGGTAGTTATAAAGGCAATCTTGGGTTTGTCAGGAAGCATGTTGTAAGGCATGGTCAGACAACATGGAATTTATCCCTCTCTTCTTGAGAGATATATCTCTGGGCCCCTCGAGTGATTGGATAAAGAAATGCATGGTCATGATAGGATTAAGTGTTAACCATTGAAAGGATTTCAATTCAAAGTATCGAGAAAGAGAGGTCAACTTAGAGCCAGACTAAATATCGTGGGATAAATGGAACAATATGTATGTAATGTTGTAATGGTTCGTCTAATATGATCTTTACGTGCACATAGGACTTGACACGTCTTGCTAGAGGCCGCTGTCAATTATTGGGCCAAGTAAGAGTACTCGAGCCATGTCTATGTGTACGTGAACCTATAGGGTCACACACTTAAGGGAAAGGAAGCCTAACTCGGATTGAATCCGAAATTAGACTAGTTGTTAGGGTTGCTGATGGGCCTCGGAGTCAGAAGCCCACTAGAACGCCTATATAATGAGGGATGGGTGCGCTTAGGGATAAGCCTAATTCACGACCAGCAAACCAGTAGTCGTGCCCCACTCGCCCTAGCCAAGCCAAAATCGTGAACCTAGCAGTTCGGTACGCAATGCTTCCTCCATGTACGTGTGGATACCTTGGAGGTGCTGCATCTGGAGCACTAGGACAAACCACGCGTGGATGCGAAGGATGTCGGTGACTGCACGACACAGATCGACGTGTACGTCTACATCGAGACAGCTTCCACTGCCCTGCCCTTCTAGTGGTAATTCCATGATCTATAACAGTAGGAGTTCTTGGTTTTATAGGGTCGAAAATTTTGTATTGCGCTAGTGTAGCCTCCCCATGATCCTGGAGTGGTATCGGAGCAGGTTCTGCGTAGTTTTTGGTCTGGATTTAGGTTCATGAGATGGATCTACTTGATGCACAATTTGAATAGATCAATTGGTTATAAAGGGTTGAAGTAGATCATATCGGATATAACTGAAGAGATCAGTTTGTCCTTCTCTGTTACGTACACGACTTGCCCCTACCGTCTGGAATCACCATCGGGGCTAACTGCGTACACAACCAACAGATTGACACAATAGATCGACATCATACGTGTAATCTTCTTATGGTCAAAAGTCTTGGATTTGGGTTGATTTGGTCAATCAGATGAGATTTCTAGTGGAAATTCCATATATTCGATGCATGGAATCCTGTGAGGTTTTTAGGACGCTACCCTGAGACCGTCGTGGCTATCTGTTGTAGTGGTGAACATATAGAAATGTATTTGTCTAATCAGTTTTTGCAGGACATATTATGATATGTATGGCTATGTGTATATGATGCATATTAATGAATTATTCTTGACCTACGTGTCGTGACCAGGGATATACGGTTGGAGCCATATGTATTGTCCAAATTTAATGTCATGACCTGCATGCCAACATGTAATGATCCAAAGCGTATATGTAGTTTATTTATCAACATACGTTAGATAGGACCTGAAGGATTCATCACCTGAAGGATGGCATACCTACAACATGGAGATGTAGATCATCGTGATGGCCAGACAAATGGAGATGGAGATCACCATGTGACAGCAAGCCATACAGACTCACAACTGTTGTGTGAATGCTATCCTTAATGTTCTACTTGTTCATGTTACATATATGTCCTTGTGTGCGATGATATAAGTAGGACAAACCCTCATAAATATTTAAGCTTTAAATGCCTCTCCATACCTTGCACTATCATAAGTCTTGTACAATTGGTGGTGGGTCTATGAAATTAGAGTGCCACCAGTTTTACTTGACTAGATAGGTTTGTATTGGATACGTACTGCATAAAGTGTTGGTTAACTTAGACAAACTCAGCTTAATGGTTAAGAACTTTGGGGCATAAGGTTGGGAGCCAAGACATAGATATGTCACCCAACAACAGAAGTCATATATGATATGATTAGCAAAGAGTTGCTTACCGATCTACCTTGTCTTCTAGCGGTGATGCTAAAGCTCACTAGTAGACTTGTTAGTTGTGGGTTCTGAATCACTAAGTATCGACTGAGGGATATTGATTTTAGTGGGAGTAGATTCTATTAAATGTTTAATATGATGTACTCTATCATAGCTATTTTTGTCAGTATTTTGCATATTTTTGTTGTAGATAAATGGCACCTAGCACACCAACTTTTACTTTGCGATCAATTCTTAAAAAGGATAAGTTAAATGGAACAAACTATACAGATTGGATCCGTAACCTGAGAATTGTTCTCAGGGCTGAAAGAAAGGAAGACGTTCTAGACACCCCACTGCTAGGGAATCCTGGTGAAGATACAACTGTTGCAGCTAAAACCACTTACAAGAAAGCAATGGATGCTAATCTTGAGGTGAGTTGCCTAATGCTTGCTTGCATGGAGCCCGAGCTGCAATTGCAGTTTGAGACAAACCATGAGGCACACAATATGATCATGGCGCTCAAGGATATTTCTAGACTCAAGCTAGGACTAAATGGTTCAATGTGTCCAAAGCCTTTCTAGAGTGCAAGCTAGTAGAAGGTGTAGTAGTTGGGCCACATGTAATCAAGATGATTGGTTACAGTTAGAGTTTGGGGAAGCTAGGCTTCCCAATAGGCCAAGAGTTGGCCACTAACTTCATTTTTGCATCTCTTTCGTCTAACTATGGAAACTTCATTACGAACTACCATATGCATGGGGCAAAGAAGGGCCTCAATAAACTGTGTGGCATGCTGAAATATTAGAGGGTGACATAAAGAGAAGTGCTGGCAACAACGACCTTGTGCTGGCGGTCCAAAACAAACCAAACTTTAAGAAGAAGGGTAAACCTCAGAACAAGAAGGACAAGACAAAAGATATAGTATCCAAGCCAAACCAAAAGCCCAAGGCTAGACCAACTATTGATGTCGAGTGCTTTTATTGCAAAGAACTTGGTCACTGGAAGAGGAATGGCAAGCAATACTTGGCCTCCATTAAGGATTAAGGCGGTAAGGGTACAACCGCAGTAGGTACACTTACTATTCACATTATAGAAAATTTTCTTGCTGATTCTTATTTCAATTCTTGGGTATTTGATACCGGATTGGTTGCCCATATTTGCAATTTGATGCCGGGAAGGATAATAAGAAGTAGAAGCACGAAAAGAGAAGTTGACTTCCGGGTGGGCAATAATGCAAGAGTTGTTGCATTGACCGTCGGGACGATGCAACTCCACCTCCCATCAGGATTTATTTTGGAATTAAATAACCCATTACAGTTTATAGGAAGCTCCAATGCAGGAATCCCTCGCTTGACCGCCATCGCAGCAAAATCAACCCAAGGACCTCCCTACACTGACCACTCCCCTACTGCCCTTGCCCCTTTCGGGCAAGGTAGTCATACACTAGCTTTCCTAGTTAATCAGCCATGGGCATCCCATACTACCCTTGTGGTCGCTCCATATTCCCATTAACATAATGATCTTAACATGAACAGTAATAATAAACAGAGAATAAAGATGTAATCATGAATAATGTATCTCCATACCCAAATCCACATAAAGCAATAGCAAGTACTACCCAAAA
This sequence comes from Zea mays, assembly GCF_902167145.1. Lineage (NCBI taxonomy): Eukaryota > Viridiplantae > Streptophyta > Magnoliopsida > Poales > Poaceae > Zea > Zea mays. The sequence continues at coordinate 89,075,428 of NC_050102.1, read as the reverse complement.
ATATTTCAGTGGTAAAACAAGGTATAAAGATAACAAAAACTGGGGTAACCTATTGGATCCCATCAAAATTAACCTATGCGGTTCATTATGAATAATAAGAACATGGCTGGGTAAAAATAAGTGATCAAGGGCACAACTTGCCTTCAATGAGCTCCTGCTCAGCAACTTCTATCTGCTGAACCCTAGGATCCACAGTAGCTTGCTCGTCTACTCGCATCAACACAATACATACATAGTATAGCAAAAATTAACATCACACCAATCATGTAAATAAAATACACAATAATAATCTACACATTAAAATAAGATCCTAGGAACATGAATCATTAATTCTGGAGTTATAGATTTTAAGATATGAATTTCCAAAGGTATTATGTATTTGATTCAAGATTAACTAATAAATAAATTCTATTACTGTTTTCATGCCAAAATAGAGACTCTAGGTGATAAACATTAATATTACAAAATTTTAGAAATTGGAACGAATCAAATTGGACTAAAAATGAATTTTCTATGAATTAAATAAGTTCTAGAAATTGTTTTTGTATTAAAAATGCATTTACTAATTCGTTCATTCTGATTTCCCTTCTCTGGATTGCGCCTCAATAACCAGAAAGGTCAGGGGCCCTAGTGAAAAGTGAACCAAGACACATGCGCCAATAGCAGTGGACCGCGGGTTGAATCTAACTCCTGCGGGGTCTCTTATGCAAAACGTTATTGTGAAGGGGTACGGTGGGGTTTGGACCGTTGGATTAGATCTGCATGGTGTGGATTAGATCGGTTCATCCTGAACCAGTACGCAAAAGGGGCCCTCGGATCCGCGATCTACGGTCACGATTTAATGACACCAAACCTAATTCGAACCGAGGGATCCCAGATCTACGCTCATGATTCAATCGCGCGAATAGGTACGCTATCATCTAATCTCCGCCCTCCATCAACAGATCGACAGAGATCGTCTCTTCTTCCTCCCAGGGAGCCGAGTCTGGCGACGCGAGTGCCAACCACGGCGGAGACGTCGCCGGAGGAAGCCAATCCAGCGCACCAACACCCAAAACCCTAATTCGTTAGGTTCTACACTACCGCAAGATCCGGGTGAGTACAATGCAGGGTTTCCTTACCAGAGATGGACGACAGTGGAGGCCAATCGCGCCGCACGGTGGATTGGGGCGAAGTCGAGATTTTGGTGAGCAATTCGGGCCGCTTCTCCGTCCGCCTCTCCCTGGCACGCCCGCGGACAGCACCGCCGTGAACCAGCGACGATCACTGACCCAATCTACAGCTCACCCGCGGCCCAGACGCCCAGATGGTCGTGCGGCCGCCCCTCTTCTTCCTTTTCTCTCTACTCACGGTAATGGTGGCTCACGGTATGCGCGTAGAGTTGCACAAACGGGTAGGAGGAGGTGCTTTATGTGGTGGACCGGGGTTGGACCGAGGGCTTGGGTGGTTGGACGTGGCCCGAGCTTCGCATGATCGGTGCGCGCTCCCCGCCATGGATCTCGTGCAAGCTGTTACCGATCCCAGGGTGACCGACCAGTGGTCCCAAGTTGCCAACGTAACAGAGATGCACAACCTGAGCACCCGAACCCACAGACAGATGGGCCCCGCGAAGTAGTGAGACCAATGCAATGCGTGCGTGAGTCGATGACTGCCTGGTGGGTCCATCAGGTCGGCGTCAGGTTGAGGAACGGGGCTTGGGTCGCGCGGCTGACAAGGCGGCCCCGCCTGTCGGCGCCGCGGTGAAGGCTGGGCTACGCAGGAGTGGGCTAGGTGGGCCGCCAGGAGCAGATTCGGCCCATGCTAGGTTTGTCTTTTTCTTTTAATTTTTTTGACTTTCTTTTCCCCTTTCCAAATCAAGTTTGAATTCTAGTTTAAATTTAAACTTGTGGCCAATTTATCCCCAGATGATATTGCGCCATAAACAGTATTACTTTGGAGATATATTTATATATATTATTTTTATATCTTTTCTCTTTTTGATTTTAATTCTAGATTTTCCTTTAGGGTTTAAATTCTATTTTGGGTATTATCATATTTATTTTTACCTTATTTTTATATTATCACAAAATGCACACAAAATAAAAACCCAGCATGATGCATATTTTAGTGGTATAACTTTTATATTAGTTATTTGTCTTTAAATATGATATTCACATGTGATGATAAGTAGATACAATATACACATATACATAAAGGAAATATTTTTTCTCCTTTTATATGATCTCTTACAAATTGGGTATTACAAATCCTACCCCCCTTAAAAAGAATCTCATCCTCGAGATTTAAGAAGGTCTAGGGAAAAGATGGGGAAAATCTATGCGAAGCTCTTCTTCTCTTTCCCATGTTGCTTCATCTTCTCCTTGGTGACTCCATTGCACTTTGCACATCTTTATCACCTTGCTCCTTGTGACACAAGTTAGTGTATCAAGAATTTTGATGGGATACTCATCATAAGTCAGATCATCTTGAACACTAAGATCCTCCATTGGTAGCTGCTCTTCAGGTACCTGAGACATTTCTTCAGCTGAGATACATGGAAGACATCATGTACAACTGCGAGATGATCGGGTAGTTCTAGTTGATATGCCACTTCTCCCACTCGCTTTAAGATCAAGAAGGGTCCATTGAAGCGAGGGGACAACTTTCCTTTGACTTTAAATCTTTGCATACCCCGGAGTGGTGACACCTTCAAATAGACATGATCACCCTCCTTAAACTCTAGCAGTCTTCTCCGGGTATCAGCATAGCTTTTTTGCCTTGACTGTGCAGTTCTCAAATTCTCCCTTATTTGATGAACTTGTTCCTCTGCCTCTTGTATAATTTCAGGTCCAAAGAACTGCCTTTCACCAGTTTGATCCCAATACAGTGGAGTCCTGCACTTTCTGCCATACAAAGCCTCAAACGGGGACATCTTCAAACTGGCCTGGTAGCTATTATTGTAGGAGAACTACGCATATGGTAAACTCTTATCCCAACTACCACCATGTTTAAGAGCACAAGCTCTTAACATATCCTCCAGTACTTGGTTGGTTCTCTCGGTCTGCCCATCAGTTTGAGGATGGTAGGCCGAACTTAAGTTCAATCTTGTATCCAAGGACTCGTGCAACTTCTTCCAATACCGAGAAGTAAACTGTGATCCCCGGTCTGACACAATCTTCTTTTGCACCCTATGTAAGCATACAATTCGTGCCATGTACAACTCTGCTAGCTTGGCTCCTGAATACGTGGTCTTCACTGGAATAAAGTGGGCTACTTTAGTTAGCATGTCCACAATCACCCATATAGAGTCATACCCAGCAGATGCACGGGGTAATCCCACAATGAAGTCCATGCCAATCTCTTACCATTTCCACTCAGGTATCTTAAGCGGGTGCAGCAAACCAGTAGGTCTTTGATGTTCCGCTTTCACCCTCTGGCAAACATCATATAGTGCAACATGTGAAGCAACATCCTTCTTTAGTCCATACCACCAATACTTCTGCTTCAAGTCCTGGTACATCTTAGTACTACCAGGGTGGATGGAGTAAACTGAGTCATGTGCCACCTTCAATATGGTTTCACGAAGACTATCGATATCAGGAACAAAAATACGATTCTTGAACCATATCGTGCCTTGCTCATCCTCGATGAAATCTGGGCCTCTACCTTCTATTATCAGATCCTTGATCTCCTGAATTTTGGCATCACTGATCTGACCTTTTCGTATTTCTTGCTCTAAGGTAGGTTCCATTTCGATGGTAATTCCTTCAGTATGAGAAACTATCCCCAGATTGAGCCTCTCAAAATCCTCTGCTAACTCATCGAGTAAATGGGTGACAATAGCTACATGAACTTGCCCCTTTCAACTCAAGGCATCTGCAACCAAATTCGCTTTGCCTGGATTACAGTGAATTTCCTGGTCATAATCCTTGATGAGCTCCAACCATTGGCGTTGCCTAAGGTTCAGATCCTTCTGAGTGAAAATGTATTTTAAACTCTTGTGATCAGTGTAGATTTGGCACTTGGTTCCCATAATATAGTGTCTCCAAATCTTGATAGCATGTACAACGTCTGCCAGTTCTAAGTCATGAGTGGGCTAGTTCAACTCATGTTTCCGCAACTGGCGAGATGTGTAGGCAATGACGTGTCCTTCCTGCATAAGCACACATCCCAGGCCTTGGCGACTTGCATCACAATATATATCAAAATTCTTCTGTAGATCTGGCATAATCAGTATTGGAGCAACCATCAAATTAGATCTCAACTGATCGAAACTCTCTTGGCATTCCTCAGTCCACTTAAACTCCTTGCCCTTGTCTAACAATGAGGTCATAGGCTTAGCAATCTTGGAGAACCCTTCAATGAATCGCCGGTAATAACCTGCGAGTCCCAAGAAACTCCGGATCTCCGAAACTGTACTTGGTATCTTCCAATCATTTATCGCTGTTACTTGAGCCGGATCAACAGCAATTCCTCCTTTGGAGATGATATGGCCGAGAAAATGTACTTCATCAAGCCAGAAGTCACACTTGGTAAATTTGGCATAAAGCTGATTATCCCGTAACTTCTGTAGCACCATCCGCAAATGCTCCTCATGCTCACTATCATTCTTGGAATAAATAAGAATGTCATCGATGAATACTACGACGAATTTATCGAGATACTCCATGAACACCTTATTCATCAGATTCATAAAATAAGCTGGTGCATTGGTTAAGCCAAATGACATGACTGTGAATTCATATAGACCATATCGGGTTGAGAAAGCCGTCTTGGGAATATCAGATGGCATAATCTTCATTTGATGGTAGCCCGACCTGAGGTCAATCTTAGAGAACACCCTAGCACCTCTCATCTAATCAAATAAGTCATCGATACGAGGTAACAGGTACTTGTTCTTAATGGTGACCTCATTAAGTGATCTATAGTCCACAGACATCCGTTGCGAACCATCTTTCTTCTGTACAAACAGTACAGGTGCTCCCCAGGGTGAGGAACTTGGAAGAATATACCATGCCTCCTGCAACTCTGTTAACTGCTTCTTAAGTTCTTGTAACTCTTCTATGGACATTCGATAGGGGCGTTTAGAAATAGGAGCAGTCCTAGGTAAGAGATCAATGACAAACTCAACTTCCCTCTCCGGTGGCATCCCTGGTAACTCCTCTGGAAAGACATCTAGAAAATCCCTAACCACACGGATGTTGTCACCAACAAACTCTTCAGCTATAAAGAACATCGCACGTCTGGAAGAGGTAGTTACTGCAATTTCAACTTGAAATCTTTCTCCTTTGGAGCTAGTGAGTTCTACAGTACCCCTACCACATAGTATACTGGCCTTTGCCTTTCTTAACCATGACATACCAAGGATTAGATCTGTACTGCTTGCCTTTAATATTATAACGGTAGCCCAGAATTCTCTTCCCATAATTGTTAATGTCAATCTATGTGTCATATGATTTACCTCAATAGGCCCTTTAGGTGTAATTACTATCATTGGTGTTTTCATATTTTGCATTGGTATTTCATTTGTGTTGGCATATCGAGCAGACATAAATGAATGTGTAGCACCAGAATCAAATAATATGGTTGCAAGAATTGCATTATATAAAACATACCAAGTGCGATGTCATCACCATCAGGAGTAGCATCTACGCTGACTTGATTAACCCTGGCAATAGAGTATTCCTTGCCAGGAGTTTGTTGCTTGTTCTGAGCTGGTGTACCAGAATTCCCCACCGGACAAGCATTTGCATAGTGCCCAATCTGACTGCACTTGAAGCATGTAGGGCCGGTCTTCTGTCCCGTAGGTCTCGCCGGGGTGCCAGTGGGGACAGCCTGACGAGTGTGGGGGTGTCTGTGGAGTCCCCTGTGGAGCATACTGAGCGAGACGTGGTCCTCATCCTAGAGGAGATGGGGTACCCTGAGGCGGAACGTAGCGAGGTCGAACACTGCTGCTACCCTATCCCTGGGCAATGGCCTTCCTCTTCAAATCTCCCAGTTGAACATGCTTGTGTTCAATAGCAAGAGCTCTATCTAGCAGCCTCTAGAATGATGGAAATGTGTGAGCAACCAGTGCGTACTGTAGTGGCCCATTGAGTCCCTTAATGAAATGTTCCTGCTTCCTCTCATCCTCAGCCACCTCATCAGGAGCATATCTTGACAGCTGAATGAATTTGTCTTGGTACTCGCTAACAGACATGTTGCCTTGCTTCAATGACAGAAACTCCTTCTTCTTGATCTTCATTAATCCAACAGAAATGTGATAGTTTCTGAACTGAGTTGTGAATTCTGCCTAAGTAATAGTGTCAGCAGCATCATGGGCAGCAACATAAAAATCCCACCAGTGAGCAGCAGGACCAGTCAGACGACCTGAAGCATAGAGAACCTTCTCCCGATCAGAACATTGGGCGATGTTGAGCATCTTCTCAATTGACTTGAACCAATCATCAGCATGGAGTGGATCTAGAGAGCTGGCAAAGGTAGGTGGCTTGTGGCTCATAAATTCTCGGTGCTTGTTCCGGGGTGGAAGTGGAGGTGGTGGTGGCAGTGGTGCTTGCTGCTGTTGCACCCTCCTCTCCTGGCGTATCTCCTCTCGCTCATGGCACATCTCTTGGTGTATATCCTCTCTCTCCTGGCGCATCTCTTGGCATTCCTGCCGCATCTGTGCATGCATGTCCGCCATGGTATCTGCCATCTGCTGCATTATCCGCATCTGGGCTGTAACTGCGGGATTAGCTCCGACTGGTTGAGGCTATGGAGGATCCATCTCAGGTTGTTGCTGTGGTTGTCTGAATATCCTCCGAGTGTGTCGATTAGGAGGTAGATCAATTCCACCACCCTTCCTGGTATTGACCATCTGAGTTAGAAACATATGGTAAGAAAGAAAAGATTGTAGACAAGGCATGTAATTATGAAGCATGTTACTTTGGGGGATTTATTAGCCAAGTGTGTTGCCTACTAAAGCTAATTCATTACCTTATGGTGGTACATGCTAAGATGCCCATCTATACTATTTCAATCAATCAAAGAAGCAATCAGGCATTGATCATCAGAACAATCAACCAACATTTTTAAATATAGAAAATAGTTATAATTTTGTCTTAGGCCTCCTATCTCTTAAAAAGGTCATAAAGGTAGGATTCCAAGGTGTGAAATCCATCTTGTCTTAGAGTAGAAAAGATAAGAATAATCAGAGTAGAACAATAGAAGGTGAGACAGGATCAAGATAAGTATAGAAAGAATCAGAGTAAGGTAAGTAGGTAAGGGTTTGTCCATTTCTATTTAGGTTTCGTCCTACAGTCAACATTTACTCTGATACCACTTCTGTCACACCCGGATTTAAGGAACAAAGTCGGGTGCATCTCATATATGCGCTAGAGAAGACAACACATATAATAACAGAGTGCATAGAGATAAATGTCATAAATATCATAAATGTACTTATAACATAGCGGAAGTCTTACAAAAATAAATGATAAAATAAAGCGAACTATATATTATTCCCTGGCGCCATAAAGCTGACAGGGAGACGCCACCTAGATCAAGTCGAAAGCCTCAGTGTTAGGCGGCTCCTCTTCAACCACCTGTTCTTCTACTGTGGGGGGTGTGACACAGCAAGAGTGAGCTTACATATGATCATAGCTCAACAAGTTGTGGGGAATAATGTGCATGAACTCACCAAATGTGGGAGTTCATGTGAAGTGTAAGGCTGACCAACAAAATAAAGGCTGAAGCTGAGCATTGCTTTTATAAGTTGGTCAAAACTTTATTAGCAATTACTAAGTATAAGTAAATACCAAACCTTAGTAATAATAAATAAAAGTAATAATTAAATAATCCCAATGCGATGCAAATGATAAATTGAGTTTAAATTCCATAGATTAATCATGTGAGGGTCCGAGCTGCTCATGACCGTGAGCATGCCTAGTATACCAGTTTTACACTCTGCAGAGGTTGCGCATCTTTACCCACAAGTCATGTTACCCATCTGCCAAGAGACGGCCAATCCCATATACCTCTACTGAGGAGGCGAGGCAGGGTAACACTACGAGGCCTTTACAAAGTTCCACTAGCTTCAGAAAACCCGCTACAGTTTATAGGAAGCTCCAGTGCAGGAATCCCTCGCCTGACCGCCATCGCAGCAAAATCAACCCAAGAACCTCCCTACACTGACCACTCCCTTACTGCACTTGCCCCTTTCGGGCAAGGTAGTCATCCACTAGCTTTTCTAGTTAATCAGCCAAGGGCATCCCATAATACCCTTGTGGCAGCACCGTTTTCTCGGGTAGTCACTCCATATTTCCATTAACATAATGATCTTAACATGAACAGTAATAATAAACATAGAATAAAGGTGTAATCATGAATAATGTATCTCCATACCCAAATCCACATAAAGCAATAACAAGTACTACCCAAAAATATTTCAGTGGTAAAACAAGGTATAAAGATAACCAAAACTGGGGTAACCTATTGGATCCCATCAAAATTAACCTATGCAGATCATTATGAATAATAAGAACATGGCTGGGTAAAAATAAGTGATCAAGGGCACAACTTGCCTTCAATGAGCTCCTGCTCAGCAACTTCTATCTGCTGAACCCCAGAATCCACATCAGCTTGCTCGTCTACTCGCATCAACACAATACATACATAGTATAACATCACACCAATCATGTAAATAAAACACACAATAATAATCTACACATTAAAATATAATCCTAGGAACATGAATCATTAATTTTGGAGTTATAGATTTTAAGATATGAATTTCCAAAGGTATTATGTATTTGATTCAAGATTAACTAATAAATAAATCCTATTACTGTTTTCATGCCAAAACAAAGACTCTAGGTGATAAACATTAATATTACAAAATTTTAGAAATTGGAACGGATCAAATCGGACTAAAAATGAATTTTCTATGAATTAAATAAGTTCTAGGAATTGTTTTTGTATTAAAAATGCATTTACTAGTTCATTCATTCTGATTTTCTCTTCTCTAGATTGCACCTCAATAACCAGAAAGGTCAGGGGACCTAGTGAAAAGTGAACCAAGACACAGGCGCCAATAGCAGTGGACCGCGGGTTGAATCTAACTTCTGTGGGGTCTCTTATGCAAAACGTTATCGCGAAGGGGTACGGTGGGGTTTGGACCGTTGGCTTAGATCTGCACGGTGTGGATTAGATTGGTTTCATCCCGAACCGGTACGCAAACGGGGCCCTCGGATCCGCGATCTACGGTCACAATTTAATGACACCAAACCTAATCCGAACTGAGGGATCCCAGATCTACGCTCATGATTCAATCGCGCGAATGCGCAAATAGGTACGCTATCATCTAATCTCCGCCCTCCATCAATAGATCGACGACGGTCGTCTCTTCTTCCTCCCAGGCAGCCAAGTCTGGCGGCGCGAGTGCCAGCCACAGCGGAGACGTCGCTGGAGGAAGCCAATCTACGGCACCAACGCCCAAAACCCTAATTCGTCAGGTTCTACACTACCGCAAGATCCGGGTGAGTACAATGCAGGGTTTCCTTACCAGAGATGGATGACAGTGGAGGCCAATCGCGGATTGGGGCGAAGTCGAGATTTCAGCGAGCAATTTGGGCCGCTTCTCCGTCCGTCTCTCCCTGGCACGCCCGCGGACAGCACCACCGTGAACCAGCGACGATCACCAACCCAATCTATAGCTCACCCGCGGCCTAGACGCCTAGATGGTCGTGCGGCCGCCCCTCTTCTTCCTTTTCTCTCTGCTCACGGTAATGGTGGCTCACTGTATGCGCGTCGAGTTGCACGGACGGGTAGGAGGAGGTGCTTTATGTGGTCGACCAGGGTTGGACCGAGGGCTTGGGTGGTTGGACGTGGCCTGAGCTTCGCACGATCGGTGCACGCTCCCCGCCATGGATCTCACGTGAGCTGTTACCGATCCCAGGGTGACCGACCAGTGGGCCCAAGTTGCCAGCGCAACAGTGATGCACAGCCCGAGCACCCAAACCCGCAGACAAATGGGCCTCGTGAAGCAGTGAGACCAGTGCGATGCGGGCGCGAGTCGATGACTACCTGGTGGGTCCATCAGGTCGGCGTCAGGTTGAGGAACGGGGCTTGGGTCGCGCGGCTGACAAGGCGGTCCTGCCTGTCGGCGTCGCGGTGAAGGCTGTGTTATGCAGGAGTGGGCTAGGTGGGCTGCTAGGAGCAGATTTGGCCCAAGCTAGGTTTGTCTTTTTCTTTTTCTTTTTATTTATTTATTTTTCACTTTATTTTCTCCCCTTTCCAATTCAAGTTTGAATTCTAGTTTAAATTTAAACTTGTGACCAATTTATCCCCAGATGATATTGTGCCATAAACAGTACTACTTTAATTGGAGATATATTTATATATATTATTCTTATATCTTTTCTCTTTTTGGTTTCAATTTTAGAATTTCCTTTAGGGTTTAAATTATAATTGGGTATTATCATATTTATTTTTACCTTATTTTATATTATCACAAAATGCACACAAAATAAAAACCTAGCATGATGCATATTTTAGTGGTATAACTTTTATATTAGTTATTTGTCTTTAAATATGATATTCACCTGTGTAAGTAGATACAATATACACATATACATAAAGGAAATATTTTTTCTCCTTTTATATGATCTCTTACAAATTGGGTATTACAAATGTTCACATCTATAAGGCTTGACTTGTTGCAAAGGGTTTGTGACAAGTTCAAGGAGTTGACTATGATGAGACATTCTCGCCAGTAGTGATGCTTAAATCTATTCGGATCATTCTAGCTATTGCCCCATATTTCAATTATGAGATTTGTCAGATGGATGTCAAAACAACTTTCCTTAATGGAAACCTTGATGAGGACATGTATATGATACAACCCAAGGGTTTTATCAATCCAATCAATGCTGGAAAGATATGCAAACTTCAGAAATCCATTTATGAGTTGAAGCAAGCATCTCGGAGTTGGAACATTTGTTTTGATGAAGTGGTCAAAATGTTTGGTTTTCATGAGAATGAAGAATAATCTTGTGTTTACAAGAAGGTAATTGGGAGCGCTCTTGTATTTTTGATCTTGTATGTAGATGACATATTATTGATTGGAAATGACATTCCTATGCTGAAGTCCATCAAGGCTTCACTAAAAAAGAGTTTTTATATGAAGGACTTTGGGGTACCAGCATATATTCTAGGCATAAGGATCTATAGAGATATGTCAAAGAGGCTTATAGGATTAAGCCAGGACACACGCATTGACGAGGTGTTGAAACGGTTCAACATGGAACAGTCCAAGAAAGGTTTCTTATCTATGTCAGATGGTATACACCTTAGTCAGAAGCAATGTCCTATGACAGCTAATGAGCGGGAGCGCATGAGTATGGTACCATACGCCTCAACAATTGGATCAATCATGTATGCCATGATAAGTACGTGCCCAGATGTTTCATACGCTATAAGTGCTACGAGTAGGTACAAGTCTGATCCAGGTGAGGGTCACTGGATAGCAGTAAAAGGCATTCTTAAGTACTTGAGAAGGACTAAAGATATTGTTGGGGACTTGTTCTCAAATGCAATGAATTAAGAACAAGGCAACACAAAAAGAGGTTAATGGTTATTGCCCTTTGTCCTTCGAAGCATTATTTCCCTTAGGATATAACGAACTTTGGACAAAGGTCATGAAGGACGTACCTTCATCATCGCAGTATACATTAATGAAAGACAAAGCATATGAAACATGAGAAATAACATGAATAATCATATGACATTATTAATATAACTTTATTATATCATCATGGATGAGTAAGAATAATATTGAATTACATTTGTACCTTCGGCTCAACAGAAGGCAAAAAGTCCAAGTGTGACGCACGAGCGAGTACAAACCAGCGTGAACAGTACAGGGGTACTGTTCATCTATTTATAGGCACAAGGCGCAACCTGTGTAAAATTACATTCATGCCCATTATGTTTACTATTGACTTAAGGACAATCCAACGAGGACTAGATAGCCTTTTCCCCTTTAAGTTGGTTCCTTTTTTCTGCCATTTTGCCGAAGCTCCCTTGCGGTGTAGCTTCAGAGCTACATCATCCTTCGTCTCAACCATGCTTTTCATGCTGCATACAGTTTCATTCCAAATCCGAAGATACCTGTACATATATTACACTTGGAAAACACTGTTAAATCATGTTTTTGAGGACCTTCGGAAGACGAAGGCCCCCAGCAGTAGCCCTTCACAGTATTAATTTGTTATAACAATGAATTCAGGCTACGACGTGAAAGAAGGCCTTAAGCTGAAGGTCAGAAAAAACACCTTCCCTTTGCTAGAATAGCAATAGTTAATGACAGATGGGGTCCACCAAGTTGCAGGGCAATGGGCGTATAAATATGAATCCACACCGGCAACATTTGATACGCCATTTCAGCCATTTGCGTTATTTTCTGAAACTTTTTAGCTCTTGCTCACTAGCTCTCGCCTGAGTTTCAAGTTTTTTGAGCATCGATTTAAGGACGTGTTTTCACCATGTTTGGGGAAAAGATGACTGAGGAAAAGAAGATGTTTGTAGAAACGAAGCTAACTGAGGAGACGAAGTTGTTTGAAGAAAAGAAGACTGTGGATCCTTTCATCGTCGGGTTTGTTTAGTCTATGTCAAAAACAAACACAGAGAAGATTACTAAAGAGATACTAGAAGGTTTGTCTGAAGATACTGATGACAGTGATAGTTATGATGTGGAAAGTGGAGACGAAGATTCTGAAGATCGGCCCTGGCGACCAAGCCATACTGTCTTCAGAAAATCGACTATTAAATATAGCATCTTGACAACATGAGAGGAAGGTACTTTCGGGACATGTCTATCGTGAGAGCTGGCGGAGACAAAAACGTCCCTGCTCCTGAGGAAAACGAAGTTGTTATCTACCGAAGCTTTTTTAAGGTTGGTCTTCGGTTCCCTTTAAGCAAGTTTGTGGTTGAAGTGCTGAAGATATACCAGATCTTCCTTCATCAGATTACCCCCGAAGCTATAATGAGGATGGGGATTTTTGTCTGGGCTGTAAGGAGCCAGGGGCTAGAGCCAAGCGCGAAGTGCTTATGTATTATGCACGAGCTTTTATATGAGACGAAGGCTATTGGCAAAGAACAGTACCACAACAACTTCAGTTGTTATGGGTTTATTGCTCGCCCTAACGCAAGTCACCCGGTGCCAACATTTCGGAAGAGATGGCCTGGGTCCTAGATGGGAGAGTGGTTTTACGTTAAGAATGATTTAAAGGCAAGGGAAGACATCAAAGAAATTATTCAGCGACCCATCTGGTCTCGCTTCGGCCTCCGAAGGTAGAAGGTGGAAATTGATAGCAATGTCGAAGAATGTCAGAGGGTTTTTAGCACTGTGTGTGCCTACATTGGCACAAGGGATCTGATTCAAGAGCATATATCCTTCAGGGTATGGCAACTTATGGAAAGCTGGGATATGCCGAAGGAGACCACCGCCGATTCTAGTGAGGGTGGTCTGGTCCGACTGAAGTACACCTTCAGATTTAGGGAGAAGTTTGATGAGCCAAATGACGACTGGCTGAAGGGCATCAAAGCTACCAGTGATGAGCTACTTGGAGCATACTACAAGGCCGAAGATAATGCTCTGCCCGCAGCCTTTGGAGACTGGGGCAAGAAAAGATTAAACAGGGTATTTGATGCTATTGACTTCGTATACCCTGATTACCGCTACCCGCTGCGAGGGCAAGAGAAAAAGAGCAAGATTGCTACTTCGGTCACCCCAGCTGAGCTGAAGAACAAAAAGGTAAAGGTTCTGACCCACCGGCCTTGTTATATTGAACCGGCCATAGTGCCTAAATTTGGCAAAGGAGCCTCTTCAACTGCCGAAGCAAGACAGGCTGCTCCAATTGCACAGAGCGTTGAAGAAACAACTGTAATGCCGAAGACGCCTACAGTTGGGCCAACCAAAGCTAAAGATTATAAGGCCGAAGAGCCAAAGATTGAAGAAATAATGAAAATGCCAGAAATTCTGAGCCCTTCAACAAAGGTGAAACTACCGAAGGTGCAAAAGGCTTCTGCTGCGACTCCCAAGAGAAGGAGGATGGCCAACGTGCTGGATGCTTTTCCGGAGACTACAAAGGCCTTGAGCCCTGCTCCTACAAAGAAAATTGCTGAAGCTGCCAAAGCGCAAGCCGAAGCCGAAACTGGGCAAGCAGAAGCCGAAGCTACAAAAACTCAGGCTGAGGCCGAAGCTGGGCCTTCAGCGCCCATTACGGTGAAGCCTGCCGCACCTGAGGAAAAAACGGCAGGGCAGATTGCACCTGAAAAGATCAAGACTCCTGCTCCCGAAGCTCCGATCGAAAATGTTGACTAGATCATTCGACACGCTTCGGGGAAAAATATGTCTGAAGAAGAAATTCTGGAAGCCAGCCACTATGCGCAAAAGTTGAAATATCCGAAGGGAGCTCTAGTGTTTAATGGCACTAACAATGACGACTTCTTGTACTGTCTCTCGGACAATAAAGAAATATCTGTTTGCCGAGAGATAGATAAAAGCATAGGATTCCCGAAGCTGGAAGATGGCCTTTCAATTTTGTCGAAGGATGATCTTGCCGATAGCCTAGCATACAACAGTATAAAGGTATAGAAGTTAACTCTGAATTTGGGAATGAAGTATTTTATTTGCCATGCTCAATTCTTTCCTCCTCTTTGCAGGGCTTAATTCTTAGTAATGCCCTTAGGGCGCAGAAGAATATTGAAGACGAAGGCTGTACAATGGCCCTTAATAACCTTCGTTCAGAAGTGATTGAACTAAGAAACGAAGGTCTAGAGAAAGATAAAATTTTGATTTCTTTGGTAAATAAAGTAAAGGAAGACGAAGCTAACTATAAAGCTCAGACCAAAACCTAGAAAACGGAAATAGAAGATCTTCGGAGACAGTTGGCCGAAGCTAAAGAGAATTGTGCGCTCGCACAGGCCAACCGAGAGATCAGCGAGTACTTGAAAAATTATCTAAAGAAAAATGTTGAAGAACTCCGCCAATCCAAGGAAAGGTGTTTCGAGAAATCCTTGGATTGTGTGAAAAAATTGAAAACTAGCTTTACCAAAGTGGGTGCCTACTCTGCCGAAGAAAACTTCGTACGAGGCGACCCCGAAGGTGTTATTAAATGGATAAGTGGAGAAGCCAAAGCCTTCGAAGAAATTTTGAGTGATCGGGGGATGTTTGTGCATTTTCTGGTGCGCGGGGGATTTCAGCCATCTTGGAGAAGGCCGGGTGTGATCATGTCAAGACCATGGCCCAGGCCGAAGCTGCATTCTCCGTGGATGATACGAAGGATCCATCAGCTGAAGCAACCTTGATGGGTGGGAAGTTTTACAATGATGTCTGGGTGAACGGTGGTCGAGTGATGGCCCATGAAATTATAAAAAAGAGTGAACAAGACACCCATGACGCCCGAGCGGAAGCGAGACGAGCTGAAGAGGCTGCAGAGCGCGAAAAGCGTATAAGTATTATTTTTTGGCTTTTTTAGCTTCGGTACTTGCTTTGTGGCTTCAAATTAATCAATTTTTCCTACTTTAGCTGAACTACCTCCACTGCCAGAACCATACGATCCCCTAACTGATCCAGAAATGAAGGAAGCGCTGGACATCATAAACATGGCTGAATCCATTATCGACGAAGTCCTCAACAAATTGCTGAACGAAGTTGCAAAGAAAGTCTTTAAAGAGGAATAGATTTTATTGTAATAAACATTTTGAAAAGCTTGATGTGTATAACAAATGAAGGAAGATTAGGTTTCTATTGTAACAAAACTATGTAATATTTGAAGTGTGTAATGTTGAATTGAATATGTAAATTATTGCAGTTTATTTCTTTGCGATGCATGAAATTTACACATATACCGTTTTTGAGCCTTCGGCGAAAAAACACCTTCTCTTCTTTTCATGCTTCGTAAAGAAAAAGATCCATGCTTCGTAAAGAGAGAGATCCCTTCTTGTGACAAGGCTGATAAAACTGTATTTCCCAAAGCTTACTTCATGCCTTAGCACACTTTCATTTTGACGAAGCATTTGCCGAAGATCAGCTCCGTATTTAATCCTCGTGTCATTGATTGAAAGTTTATCTTCGACAAAGAGTTATGAAAGGATGTGTCAACAATGCAGGATCTATGACTTCGGCAGTGGTATTCTTGTGCAAGATCTATGGCAAGACCTACGAGTCTAAAAAACAATATTCTTATGCAAGATCTATGACTTCGGCAGAAAAGGGAATTTTTTTTCTTTATGAAGCGTGAAAAGAAGGGAAGGTGTTCTTTTCGCCTGTGGCTCAAAAACGATATGTACGAAGGTTTCACGCTTCACAAAGAAATATATTATATCATGAGGTACATATGTGACAGTTGTTTTATTACATAAGAAAACATCATACAAAAATTCGCAAATGTTTTAATATACAAGGTCTAATCATCCTCTTTCAAGATCTTATCAGCAGCTTCGGTCAGGAGTTTGTTTACAACTTCGTCAACAACTTCGTTAGCTATACTGATCACATCAAGAGCGCCTTTCAGAGCTGGATCGGCCTCAAGATTGTACGACTCCAGAGGAGGAGAAAGTTCCGCTACATAAAATAGAGATTTGTTAGATATGAAGCTAGGGCACTTACGAAGATAGAGTGCAACACAAACATACCTATACACCTTTCTTGCTCTGCAGCTTCTGCAGCTCTCCTCGCTTCCTCTAAAGCTTGGTGGATTTCTTCTTTATTTTGCCTGATATCTTCATTTGCTATCTCCCTTTCACCATTCATTCACACTTTAGAGAAAAATTTCTCGCCAAGGGCAGTAGCCTCAGCTGAAGGTTCCTTAATATCATTCGTTGAAACTAAGAATTCTGGCTGAATTACACCCTTTGCATGCTCGCAACCAGCTTTTTCAAGGAGTGAGACGGCTCCTCGAGCGCCGGCGAAGGAACAAAAATCACCTCTATCATTAAGAATTTCATCAAAAGCTCCAGCCTCACCACAAATTCATTGGATAACTCCGTTAGGATCACCACGGATAAAGTTCTGCTCAGTAGAGAATGCGCCAACTTTAGTAAAACTATTCTTCAACTTATTACAGCATTCCATAGCAACATTGTAGCACTCCACTTTCGCCTGACGAAGCTACTTGACATTTTTCTGAACTCTTAACCGTTCAGTATCAGATATCTCGCGTTTTGCTTGTTCGACATTAAAAATTTCAGTGTTTTCATCGAGCTTCTTCTCCAGTTCTTGCACTTTGGACCTATGCAATCCCACTTGAATAGATAGCGTATATTCTAAATCAGCAATACGCTTCACATCTGCTTCTTTCTTCTTTTCAAACTCCTCCATTTTCTGTTCTACTTCGGAAAGGCTAGACAGTCTAGCTTCGCTAGACTTTAACCTCTCAACTAAGGAAAGCAGGATTTTGTCCTTCTCAAAAGCTTCATTCCTCAGCGTTATGACTTCCGAGCGCATGATTCCGAAAGCAATCTGAGAGCTTTCATCTTCTGCATCTTTTTGGGCTTTCAAAGCTTTGTTAAGGATTAGACCCTGACAAACAAAAAACATACAAATAAGCTTTATCACAAATCAATTACCGCAAACCTGCATAACAAAGACCAATAAATGCAAAAATAAAATATGCAAACCTTCAAGCTGTTATAAGAAAGGCTGTCTGCAAGTTGATCCTTCGTCATTGCAGATAGTCCATGTTATCCATCATCTCTCGGCAAACATTTATCTCCTTGCTGTCTGGTAGACAGTAAAGGAAGTCATCTTCGTCGTTTCCTCCATATACTAAGGATCCTCAGGGATATTTTAGGTCCTTTGCACAGTATTGCACTTCAGCAATCTGTTCTTCTGTTAACTGTTTCCCTAAAGCATCGCGAACAATATATCCCAAGTCACCTTGAGAAGATGCTTTGGGTATAGGCGATGTTAGCTTCTCTGGAAGACTTTCCTCTGCTAGCTCTACTGGCTTAGTTCCCGAAGGTCCAGCTTCAACGCGAATAGGAGAAGCCCTTACAATGGCTACTTCTCTTAGATCTTCAATCTTGTCCTTGGAAGCTTCAGTAGAAACAAGAGTTGACATCTTCGTAGATTTCAGAACAGTGTCCAGAATGCTGGCCATTCTCCTTCCTTTCCTAGGAGTTGTTGCAACAACAACTGCTAATTTTGATAACCCCGTCATGGTTGGGGGACTCTACAGCTTCGGTTGCTCCTCTGCCTTTGAGTTCTTTGCTTCTATTTCTTCTACCGGGCCGACAATAGCATCGGCAGTCGCAGCAGGTATTATCTCCGAAGCCGAGGGGCAGCTTTGGCATACTCAATTTCCATCTTCTCTGAAGCAGGCACTATAGCAGTCTTCTCCAAAGAGTGCAGCTTCGGTCGACGAGTCAGAACTTTAACTTTTTTCGGCTTCGGCCCACCGGAAGAGGTCGAAGTTGTGATTTTCCTCTTTGCTCCTTGTTTCCGAATGGGAAAGCAGTAATCAGGATAAATGAACACAATCACATCAAAAACTCTTTTCAATCTCCTTTTGCCTCGAGCGCCGAAGGCAGTGTTCATGACTTCATCCTCTGCCTTCGTATAAGCACCTAGCAGCTCATCACTGGTCGCCTCAATAGCTTCAAGCTAGTCATCATTCGGCTCATCAAATTGACTTTTGTAGTGATAGGTGTACCTAAGATAAACCAGGCCACCTTCACTAGAGCCAGCAGCGGTTTCCTTCGGCATCTCCCAGTCATTAACAAGTGGCCATACCTTAGAAGCAATATGCTCCTGAACCAAATCTCTGGTGCCGATGTAAGTGCACACTGTGTTGAAGGCCATCAAACATGCTTCTACTTCATTTCCACTTGCGATCAAAGGCCTCCTGATGCTGAAGCGTGAACGGATGGGGCGTTGGATTCTGCCCTTCACATCTTCTCTCTCTCAAATCATTTTTGATATAAAACCATTGCTTCATCCATGAGCTCGGCCATTTTTTCTGGAACATTGGCATAGGACACCACACATCAGACCGGTACATAACGCTATAGCATCCGAAGTTATTATGATATTGCTCTTACCCAACTCCCTTCGTCTGGTAAGATAATTTGTGAATATTGCAGGAGCATTTGGCATCTGGCTCCAGCCCTTGGCTTCTCATAGCCCAAATGAAAACTCCAATTTTAATCAAAGCTTTGGGAGTAAGATGATGAAGGTATATCTTAAATGTCTTCCGCACTTTGACCAGCATCTTATGCAAGGGAAAACGAAGTCCAGCCTTCATAAAACTCTTGAATACCACCACTTCGTCTGCTTCAGGAAGAGGAACAATACTCTCTCCTCTAGCTCTCACTATGGATATATCATGGAAATATTTGCCCTTCATCGCTTCAATTTGCCCTTGCTTAACAATGGATTTCCCAAAAACAACATGACTTGGCCTATATGACCGATCTTTGTCATCTTCATTCTCACTCTCAACATCAAAGATCTCGTTGTCGCTTGAGTCCCCAGATAGCCCAGCCAACATTTCACTAGTGATTTTCTCAACATTAGTCCTCTCCATGGCTTCGTAGAAACCAGCAAGCGCAGGGTCCACACTTTTCTTATCTTCGGCCATTTCAGTGCCAGTTATAACAGAAAACCGAAGCTCAAAAAAATACAATTGCGCTCATAGAGATAGAAAGCTAAAACGACAAACACAGCTCAAAGCTTGATAGCACGAAAAATATTTTCAGCATAAGCCCTTGTATATATACACAAAGCACCACTGTGCGGCGAGGCCCACAATGCAGAATGTTTCGCTATTCTAGTGAAGGGAAGGTGTTTTTTCGGACCTTCGGCTAAAGGCCTTTGTTCTTTTTACAGTCTGAATTTGTTACAAAGAAACAAACTAATACTGCAAGGGGCTACTGTTGGGGGCCTTCTTCTTCCGAAGGTCCTCAAAAACACAACTAACCATTTGCTTCCAGCATGCTACTGAATATTACAGGAGTTTCATCACCAGAAAAGCTTCGGTACAACATAAGAGGACTGGAGCAAAGCTTCGTCTAACAAGCTTCATCACGGTGTAACGGGTAGATAGTGTGGCTTCGGCATAACGAAAAGGAAGTACGACAAAGCATGCTTCATCAAGCAGGCTTCATCACGAACAGAGCAATGAGACAGTGCAAGGAGAAGGTGTTGCTCATGTTATTAAATACAAATGGTGATGTTACCCTTGTGACATTTCGTAAACTCTGTATGTAATCATTGAGGTCATAAATGTATTTTTATTCGGGCTGCGTCCCGTGCCTATAAATAGGTGAACAGTACCCCCGGACTGTTCACGCTGGATTGTAATTGCTCTCGCGTCAACACCTTCAAACAAGCCGAAGGTACCAATGTAATATAAATTCTGTTAATGCTCATGTATATATGTTATGAAATAAATATATGAATAAATGAATGGATGACATATATTATCTCCATAGATTCTTATTCTCATAAATGATGAAGGTGTGTCCTTCATGACCTTTGTCTGAAGATCATTATATCCGAAAGGAGATGATGCTTCGAAGGACGAAGGTCCTTAATCCTTAACAATTGTGTTGCCTTGTTCTTGATTCACAGCATTTGAGAACAAGTGACCAACATTTGCGTTGAAAATATTTTTGTGCTATCTAGCTTTGTGTTGAGTTTGTCGTTTTAGCTTTCTAACTCCGCAGCCGCAATTGCTTTCGAGCTTCGACCTTTTGTTGCAATCATCACTTAAATGGTCGAAGAGAAGAAAAGTGTGGATCCCGCACTCGTTGGTTTCTATGAAGCCATAGAGAGGACCAATGTTGAGAAAATTACTGATGAGATGTTAGCTAGGATGTCTAGAGACTCAAGTGACAACGAGAGTTTTGATATTGAGAGTAACAACGACGATGCCGAAGATCAGCCATGGAGGCCAAGTCATGTTGTATTTGGAAAATCCACCGTCAAGAAGGGATAGATTGAAGCAATGAAGGGCAAATATTTTCATGATATATCTATTGTGAGGGCTGGAGGAGAGAACACTGTTCCGCTTCCTGAGGCTGATGAAGTGGTTGTTTTCAAGAGTTTTATGAAGAGCCTTCAGTTCCTTCTAGATAAAATGCTGGTTGATGTGTTAAATTGATTTGAAATTTACCTTCATCAACTTATTCCCGAAGCTTTATTTAAGGTCGGAATTTTTATTTGGGCGATGAGACGCCAGGGGTTGGAACCGGACGCTAATTATTTTTGCAACATTCACGAGTTGTCTTATCAAACGAAGGCCACTAGAAGGAGTAGTACCATCACAACTTCGGATGTTATAACTTCGTGTATCGGTCTGACATGAGGTGTCCTATGCCATCGTTTCGGAAAAAATGGCCGAGCTCATGGATGAAGCAATGGTTTTATGTTAGAAATGATTTGAGTGAGAGGGAGGATGTGAAGGGTGTAATCCACCGCCCCATAGGATCGCGCTTCAGCATTAGGAGACCTTTGAACGCGGGTGGTAACAAAGCTCAAGCATGTCTATTGGTCTTCAACACAGTGTGCAGCTACATTGGCACTAGAGATTTGGTCCAGGAGCACATTGCTTTCAAGGTATGGCCCCTTGTTAACGATTGGGAGATGCCGAAGGAAATCGCTGCCGGTTCCAGTGAAAGTGGCCTGGTTTACCTGAAATACACCTATCGTTATAGAAGTCAATTCGGCGAGCCATTGATGAATTGCTGGGGTTTTATTCGAAGGCAGAGGATGAAGCCATGAGTACTGCCTTTGGTGCTCATGGGAAGAGAAGGTTGAACAGAGTTTTTGATGTAATTAGATTTGTCTATCCTGACTACTGTTTTCCTGCACGAAAACAAGGAACGAAGAGGAAATCACAACTACAACCTCTTCTGCCGCGCCGAAGCCAAAAAGGACTAAAGTTTTAACTCATCGGCCAAAGTCGCATTCCTTAGGGAGGGTTGTTGCGCTGCCTGCTATAGAAAGGATGAAAGCTATTGAATCTACCGAAGCTACCCCCTCAGCTTTGGAGATAATACCTGCTGGGACTGCCGAAGCTGCCGCTGCTCAGCTAGAAAAATCAGAACCAGAGAGTTCAAGGACAAAGCAGCAACCAAAGCTACAGAGTCCTCTAGCACTGACGGGGTTGTCAAAGGCAGCAACCGTTCCAGCGGCAACTCCTAGGAAAGGGAGGAGAATGGCCAACATTCTGGACGCTATTATGAAACCTTCGAAGGTGTCTACTACTCCTACTGAGGTTTTTGGGGACAAAATTGAAGAATTGGGAGAAGCAACTGCTGCAAGCACTTGACCTACCTGTGCTTATGCCGGACCTTCAAAATCTAGGCCAGTGGAGCAAGTAAAGGAAAGTCTGCCAGTGAAGCTAACACTGCCTATACCTGAAGTGGCTTCTCGTGGCGACTTTGGATACATTGTTCGCCATGCTTCAGAGAAACAATTATCAGAACAACAAATTGCTGAAGTTCAATATTATGCAAAGGACCTGAAATATCCTAGAGGATCCCTGGTATACAAAGGGAATGACAAAGATGATTACCTTTACCGCCTGCCGGACAACAAAGAGATAGATGTTTGCCGATAAATAATGGATAATATGGGTTATCCGAAGCTTGAACTTGGTTTATCTACAATGCCTAAGGATCAACTTGCAGCTACCTTGCTTACAACAACTTGAAGGTTTGCATATTTTATTTTTGTATTTGTTAATTTATGTTAGGAAGGTTTGAGGTAAACGATTTGTGGTAATGCTTATTGTTATTCATTTGTATGTTTTTTGTTTATCAGGGTCTTATTCTTAGCAAGGCTTTGAAGGCTCAAAAAGATGCTTAAGATGAAGGCACCCGAATAGCCTTCGGAAATCTGCGCTCAGAAGTTATAACACTTCAGAATGGGGGCCTTGAGAAAGACAAGATCCTGCTTTCCTTAGTCGAGAGGCTAAAGTCTAGTGAAGCTAAATTGGTTAGATTCTCTGATGTGGACCAAAAAAATTTGAAATTTGAGAAAGAAAAAATCAGATGCAAAGCGTATCGCTGATCTAGAATATGCTTTATCCATTCAAGTGTGATTACACAGATCCGAAGTAGCAGGACTAGACAAAAAGCTTGATGAAATTACTGAAAACTTCAACGTCGAGCAATCAAAACGTGAGATATTCGATACCGAACGGTTAAGGGTTCAGAAAAATGTTGAGGAGCTTCGTCAGGTGAAGGAGGAGTGCTACAATGTTGCTATGCAATGTTGTAACAAGCTGAAGAGTAGTTTGGCTAAGGTTGGCACGTTCTCAACTGAAGAATACTTTATCCGGGGTGATCCTGATGGAGTTATCAAATGGATTAAAGGCGAAGCCGAAGCCTTTGATGAGATCCTTAGCGATAGGGGAGATTTTTGTGCCTGTATCGGCGCTCGAGGAGGTGTCTCTCTGCTTGAAAAAGCTGGCTGTGAGCATGCGAAGGCTGTACTTCAGCCATAATTCTCAGTTTCAGCGAGTGACGTCAAGGATCCTTCAGCCGAAGCTATTGCCCTTAGTGGAAAATTTTATTCTGAAGTATGGATGAATGGTGGCCAAGAAATGGCAGACGAAGCTATTAGGCAAAATGAAAAGGAATCTCATATTGCTTCAGAAGAAGCGAGAAGGGCTGAAGAAGCTGAAACTCGCCTAGAGGGGGGGGGGGGGTGAATAGGGCGAATCTGAAATTTACAAGGTTTAAGCACAACTACAAGCCGGGGTTAGCGTTAGAATTAGAATAGAGTCCGAGAGAGAGGGTAAAAACAAATCACAAGCAAATAAAAAGTGTGACACGGTGATTTGTTTTACCGAGGTTCGGTTCTTGCAAACCTACTCCCCATTGAGGCGGTCACAAAGACCGGGTCTCTTTCAACCCTTTCCCTCTCTCAAACGGTCACTTAGACCGAGTGAGCTTCTCTTCTCAATCAAACGGGACACAAAGTCCCCACAAGGATCACCACACAATTGGTGTCTCTTGCCTTGGTTACAATTGAGTTGATCACAAGAAAGAATAAGAAAAAAGAAGCAATCCAAGCGCAAGAGCTCAAATGAACACAAGTCACTCTCTCACTAGTCACTATTTGATTGGGAATGATCTACGGACTTGGGAGAGGATTTGATCTCTTTTGTGTGTCTTGAATTGAATGCTATAGCTCTTGTAAGGTGTGGGAAGTCAGAAAACTTGGATGCCATGAATGGTGGGTGGTTGGGGGTATTTATAGCCCCAACCACCAAACTAGCCGTTTGGTGAAGGCTGGTGTCGCATGGCGCACGGGACAGTCCGGTGCGCCACCGGACACTGTTCGGTGCGCCTGCCACGTCATCTGACCGATAGGGTTCGACCGTTGGAGCTTCTGTCTTCTGGTACACCGGACAGGTCCTGTAGACTGTCCGGTGCGCCGTCTGGCTCTGCTCTGACTCTGACGCGCACTGTAGCGCATTTAATGCCTTCTGCAGACGACTGTTGGCGCGAAGTAGCCGTTGCTCCGCTGGCACACCGGACAGTCCGGTGCGCCACCGGACACTGTCCGCTGTTCCACCGGACAGTCCGGTGAATTATAGCGTAGCGGCCTCCAGAATTCCTGAAGATGAGCAGTTCGGAGTTGGAGTCCCTGGTGCACCGGACACTGTCCGGTGGCACACCGGACAGTCCGGTGCGCCAGACCAGGGCACACTTCGGCTGACTTTAGCTCTTTATATTTGAATCCTTTGTCGATCTTTTTATTGGTTTGTTGTGAACCTTTGACACCTGTAGAACTCATAATCTAGAGCAAACTAGTTAGTCCAATTATTTGTGTTGGGCAATTCAACCACCAAAATCAATTTATAAAAAGGTGTAAGCCTATTTCCCTTTCAATCTCCCCCTTTTTGGTGATTGATGCCAACACAAACCAAGGCAAATATAGAAGTGCATAATTGAACTAGTTTGCATAATGTAAGTGCAAAGGTTACTAAGAATTGAACCAATAAATTCTCATAAGATGCGCATGGATTGATTTCTTTATTTTTAACATTTTGGACCACGTTTGCACCACATGTTTTGTTTTTGCAAATTCTTTTGTAAATTCTTTTCAAAGTCCTTTTGCAAATAGTCAAAGGTAAATGAATAAGATTTTGAGAAGCATTTTCAAGATTTGAAATTTTCTCCCCCTATTTCAAATGCTTTTCCTTTGACTAAACAAAACTCCCCCTCAATCAAATCTTCCTCTTAGTATTCAAGAGGGTTTTAGATATTAGTTTTGAAAAGGATGTACCAATATGAAATTCTATCAAAAATTAGATATCGATTGAAAAATTACCAATTTGAAAAATCTTTTCTTAACTCAAATTTTTGAAAATTGGTGGTGGTGCAGTCCTTTTGCTTTGGGCTAATACTTTCTCCCCCTTTGGCATGAATCGCCAAAAACGGATGCTTGAGTTAAATATAAGCCCTTCTATAACTACTTTCTCCCCCTTTGGCAAACAAAATATGAGTGAAGATTATACCAAAGACGGAGAGCGGCGCGGAGCGACGGCGAAGGGTGAGTAATTCAATGGAGTGGAGTGGAAGCCTTTGTCTTCGCCGAAGACTCCAATTCCCTTTCAATCTATGACTTGGTTTAAAATACACTTGAAAACACATTAGTCATAGCATATAAAAGAGATATGACCAAAGGTATGTTAATGAGCTATGTGTGCAAAATATTAAAAGAAATTCCGAGAATCAAGAATATTTAGCTCATGCCTAAGTTTGGTAAATGTTTGTTCATCTAGTGGCTTGGTAAAGATATCGGCTAATTGTTCTTTGGTGTTAATATATGCAATCTTGATATCCCCCTTTTGTTGGTGATCCCTTAAGAAATGATACCAAATGGCTATGTGTTTAGTGCGGCTATGCTCAACGGGATTATCTGCCATGCGGATTGCACTCTCATTATCACATAGAAGAGGAACTTTGGTTAATTTGTAACCATAGTCCCTGAGGGTTTGCCTCATCCAAAGCAATTGCGCGCAACAATGGCCTACGGCAATGTATTTGGCTTCGGCGGTAGAAAGAGCTACGGAATTTTGCTTCTTTGAAGCCCAAGACACCAGAGACCTTCCCAAAAACTGGCAAGTCCCTGATGTGCTCTTTCTATTAATTTTACACCCCACCCAATTGGCATCTGAATAACCAATTAAATCAAAAGTAGATCCCCTAGGGTACCGAAGACCAAACTTAGGAGTATAAACTAAATATCTCAAGATTCGTTTTACGGCCCTAAGGTGAGCTTCCTTAGGATCAGCTTGGAATCTTGCACACATGCATACGGAAAGCATAATATCCGGTCGTGAAGCACATAAATAGAGTAAAGAACCTATCATCGACCGATATACCTTTTGATCTACGGATTTACCTCCTGTGTCAAGGTCGAGATGCCCATTGGTTCCCATGGGTGTCTTGATGGGCTTGACATCCTTCATCCCAAACTTGTTGAGAATATCTTGAATGTACTTCGTTTGGCTGATGAAGGTGCCCTCTTGGAGTTGCTTCACTTGAAATCCTAAGAAGTACTTCAACTCCCCCATCATTGACATCTCGAATTTTTGTGTCATGATCCTACTGAACTCTTCACATGTAGATTCGTTAGTAGACCCAAATATGATATCATCAACATAAATTTGGCATACAAACAAATCATTTTCAAGTGTTTTAGTAAAGAGAGTAGGATCGGCCTTTCCGACCTTGAAGCCATTAGTGATAAGAAAATCTCTTAGGCATTCATACCATGCTCTTAGGGCTTGCTTGAGCCCATAAAGCGCCTTAGAGAGTTTGTAAACATAGTTAGGGTACTCACTATCTTCAAAGCCGGGAGTTTGCTCAACATAGACCTCCTCCTTGATTGGTCCATTGAGGAAGGCACTTTTCACGTCCATTTGGTAAAGCTTAAAGCCATGGTAAGTAGCATAGGCAAGTAAAATGCGAATTGACTCAAGCCTAGCTACGGGTGCATAGGTTTCACCGAAATCCAAACCTTCGACTTGTGAGTATCCCTTGGCCACAAGTCAGGCTTTGTTCCTTGTCACCACACCATGCTCATCTTGCTTGTTGCAGAAGACCCACTTGGTTCCTACAACATTTTGGTTAGGACGTGGAACTAAATGCCATACCTCATTCCTTGTGAAATTGTTGAGCTCCTCTTGCATCACCACCACCCAATCCGAATCTTGAAGTGCTTCCTCTATCCTGTGTGGCTCAATAGAGGAAACAAAAGAGTAATGTTCACAAAAATGAGCAACACGAGATCGAGTAGTTACCCCCTTTTGAATATCGCCGAGGATGGTGTTCACGGGGTGATCTCGTTGGATTGCTTGGTGGACTCTTGGGTGTGGCGGTCTTGGAGCTTGTTCATCTTCCTCATCTTGATCATGGGCGTCTCCCCCTTGATCAATGCTCTCCTCTTGAGATGGCTCATCTTCTTGATCTTCTCCTACATCATCTTGAGCCTCATCCTCACCTTGAGTTGGTGGAGATGCTTGCATGGAAGAAGATGGTTGACCTTGTGCTTGTGGATGCTCTTCGGATTCCTTAGGACACACATCCCCAATGGACATGTTCCTTAGCGCTACGCACGGAGCCTCTTCATCATCTAGCTCATCAATATCAACTTGCTCTACTTGAGAGCCGTTAGTCTCATCAAACACAATGTCATAAGAAACTTCAACTAGTCCAGAGGACTTGTTAAAGACTCTATATGCCCTTGTGTTTGAATCATATCCTAGTAAAAAGCCTTCTACAACCTTAGGAGCAAATTTGGATTTTCTACCTCTTTTGACAAGAATAAAGCATTTGCTACCAAAGACTCTAAAATATGAAACATTTGCCTTTTTACCGGTTAGGAGTTCATATGATGTCTTCTTGAGGATTCAGTGTAGATATAACCGGTTGATGGCGTAGCATGCGGTGTTGACTGCCTCCGCCCAAAACCGATCCGAAGTCTTGTACTCATCAAGCATGGTCCTTTCCATGTCCAATAGAGTTCTATTCTTCCTCTCCACTACACCATTTTGTTGTGGCGTGTAGGGAGAAGAGAACTCATGATTGATGCCCTCCTCCTCAAGGAAACCTTCGATTTGAGAGTTCTTGAACTTGGTCCCGTTGTCGCTTCTTATCTTCTTGATCCTTAAGCCGAACTCATTTTGAGCCCGTCTCAAGAAACCCTTTAAGGTCTCTTGGGTATGAGATTTTTCCTGCAAAAAGAACACCCAAGTGAAGCGAGAATAATCATCCACAATAACTAGACAGTACTTACTCCCGCCGATGCTTATGTAAGCTATCGGGCCGAATAGGTCCATGTGTAGGAGCTCGAGTGGCCTGTCAGTTGTCATGATGTTTTTGTGTGGATGATGAACGCCAACTTGCTTTCCTGCCTGACATGCGCTACAAAACCTATCTTTCTCAAAATGAACATTTGTTAGTCCCAAAATGTGTTCTCCCTTTAGAAGCTTGTGAAGATTCTTCATTCCAACATGTGCTAGTCGGCGATGCTAGAGCCAGCCCATATTAGTCTTAGCAATTAAGCAAGTGTCGAGTTCAGCTCTATCAAAATCTACTAAGTATAGCTGACTGAAGCGTCCTGATCCTTTGGGACTCAAATGAGATATAATTACTAGTCCCACGAGGCTAGTAACCACATTCATTACTTCAAATAGTTACAGAGTCTAAATAATGTTATTACAATACCGGGGATACAAGCTCGAAAGTGAGCCGAAAAACATAATGCGTAGAGGAAGATAAAATAGCCCAGGCCACAGGCAGAACTGGGTGAAGACACAGCCCCATCAATCAAGCATAGCAGAAAAGAAGTCTTCAGCTGCTGAAAAACATAAATAAATCTGGGTGAATACACTAGGTATTCCGCAAGCCCACCCGGCTCCCGTAAAGAGGAAGTGACCTATATTGTACATGCTTCATATGGTGGAGTTGAAGTCACTCATACTTTTTCATAGAAAGGCGGTACTCAATGTTTAGGGTTTTCCCAAGACAAAAGAAGTAACACTTGCTTGGCTACCACTGAGCTTCCCGCTCCCGTGGTACCATTTTCTATCCAGAACATACACACGCATTTCCCTGTTCCCAGTTGTAGTAGAAACACTAAATGTCATACCATACCAGACTCGTCCATACCAGTGGACACGGACTATTCAAATAGGTTTAGACTCTGCGCAGAGGGGTACACTTTACCCACTAGTCCGGCTCTGCGATCTCATGGCCAATGAGACCCGAATCCGAAACTCTTTCCTTCCTTGTACGTCCGAACCTTAACGGTTATACCGGAAGGAGTCAGGCCACCACCATGTCCAAACCGGACAAAACATTCCCCTTCCTTATCCTCCCGGTGCTACCCCAGCCTTCATAACCCTGGGGTGGGACCGTACGAGTTCAGATTGAGTGGCTGCCCACACAGCCTCGAGTGGTTGTACTTTTTGAGAGTACAGGTAATGAAAGATGACAAACCGGTCCTTATATGAGAGGATGATCCTTCTGCTCACACCTAAACCAGCTGAGCCAACACCTTAGGCCCTCCCCTAAACCAGGGAGTCCCTGATCATCCTACTTCACCAGGTGATGAGGGTGAGTACCCTTCATCGCACTCTTTTGGAAAACATTTCACTTATACCCCCTTTTTACTCGTCCCATATCTTTTAACGGAAGTAATAGTTAATGCGGGCTCTCTCATGCTTACCATGCAATTTGATTCCCATCCCATAATCCAGGCTTAGGCAGTGGTAGAGAGAAATAGGTAAATAATGCATCAAGGGAAGGATGGACTTGCCTTCGTCGAAGCTTTCCTGGCACAAAAGGTTAATCTCGGAGGGGTCGGGTTCCTGCCCTTCTTCCGGAGCTAAGAGTTCCGGAGGATCGGATCCCTCTTCCGCTAATTAAACAAGACAATAACAATACATCAAACATAGTGACCTTTGTGGGGTGTGCAAGTTATTATACTTTATTATTTTTGTGCCCTAATAATTCATTTAGACAATTTTTGGTGTATAAAATATTAGTATCTAAATATATATATGAAAATGGGAAAGGAAAATAGGAAAACGAAAAAGAGAAGGGATTCTCCACTTAACCGGGCCGGGGGGGGGGGGGGAATTTGGCCCACAGGGCGTGCGGGCGCGGGCGCGGGCGCGCTTTGCGGCCCAAACGGCCCAGCAGCGAGGGGACGGCGCCGTAGCGCGGGCCCACCAGCCAGGGAGGGAGGGGGGGCTGACGGCGCTACTGGTAACGGAGGGGAAGGGGGGGCTCGACCGGGCCGGTCGGTGGCGAGCTCCGCGGCGGTTCTCCGCTGTCGGTCCGGTCCTCTGGCGGGAAAGGGGTGGCGAAGCACGGGCGGTTGGAGTGGGTCACGATGGTGGGGCAAATTTGGCCTGCGGGGGCCTATGGCGGCCGGTCCACGGCGCAGTGGCGGGCGCCCGTGGCAGCGAAGCCGCCGGTGAGGTTTCTGGCCGTGACAGGGGGGCAAAGTGGCGTCGAGTGATCGCGAGTGTGTGGCGGAGCTTTGGCCATAGCTTAATTGAACAGAGAGATGCTAGAGAGGGGGAAAGGAGCTCACCGGAGCAAGGCAGGGGGCACGACGGCACTCGCTTGAATGGCTCGGGGAGGAGGGCAGTGAGGATGGCTGGTGTTGTGTGGCGAAGACGGTGCTCGAGCGGGCCCTTTTATAGGCGCTCGGGGAAGGGAGGGGGATGGGGGAGACGGTGAGCACCGGCGAGCTCGCCATGGGTACAGGAATGGCGCTAACGCCGATTGGGACGGCTCGGGCAGGCCGGGGGTGAGTGGTCGGCTCAAGCACAGTGGTGGAGTTTGTCGCGGGGGCTGGCGGGCATTAATGGCGAGGCGACGAGGCGAGGGGCGCTCGGTGGCGATCGCGCCGGTGAGGGATGGGCGAGGGAGAAGGAGCTGACGGGTGGGGTCGGGCTGTCCGCGAGAGAGGTTTGCGCGAGAGAGAGAGGTGAGGTGCTGACAGGCGGGGCCCAGTGGTCAGGGGGTGGGGGCGGCGCGCGGGTTGGGCCGCCTGGGCCGGAAGGGAGTGGGGGGGGGAGCGCGCGCGCGAGCTGGGCTGAGATTCGGCCCAGCCGAGGGAGGGGATAGGATTTTTCCTTTTTCCTTTTCTTATTCCATTCCTTTTTCTTTTCTTTTCTACTTTTGTTTCTTTTTCTCTTATCAAAATTTATCTAAATGAACTTGGTGATAAATATGGTCTATGTGAGGTGCTTCAAGTCATTTTAAGTGCATGCAAATGATGGGGGTGACCTAGGGGTAGGGTTAAGGGAGAAGAATAAAATGAAGGGGGGGGGGGGGGGGAAATTTGGGGGGTTAGGGTTTCAAACCTGGGTTGGGATTTTGGGATGTTACAAACCTACCCCACTTAAAGGAATCTCGCCCTCGAGATTAGACTGGATTTGGGAAAAGATAAGGGTATTCCCTCCTCAAGAAGTCCTCACTCTCCCATGTGGCTTCCTCTTCTCCTTCTCTGCTCCACTGAACTTTACAGAGCTTTACTTCTGAGGTGCGGGTCTTTCTGACTGCTGAATCAAGAATCTTCACTGGTTTCTCACGATATTGAAGATCTTTCTGAATCTGCATTGTCTCTTCTTCGAGGTGACTTTCTGGTGCTTGCAGGCATTTGCGGAGCTGGGATACCTGGAACACATTGTGGATGTCGGACATGGATTCTGGTAGTTCCAGGCGGTATGCTGCGGGTCCTACCTTGCCAATAATGGGATAGGGACCTACAAAACGTGGGGCTAGCTTCCCTTTGACTTGGAACCTCCTGACACCACGCATTGGAGAAACCTTAAGGTAGACGAAGTCTCCTTCCTCAAATCGGAGTTCCCTCCGCCTGTTGTCTGCGTAACTCTTCTGTCGACTCTGAGCTTCAAGCAACCTTCTGCGGATCAGTGCAACTTTCTCCTCTGCCTCCTTGACAAAGGCAGGTCCTTCTAGTGCTTTTTCCCCCACGTTGGACCACATGAGAGGGGTCTGGCATTTTCGTCCATACAGTGCTTCGAATGGTGACATCTTGATGCTGGACTGATAGCTATTGTTGTAGGAGAACTCTGCGTAGGGTAGACTGGACTCCCAACTTCTATCAAAAGCTAAAACACATGCTCTTAACAGATCTTCAAGGACTTTGTTGACCCTTTCTGTCTACCCATCTGTCTGAGGGTGGTATGCGGTGCTGAAATCTAGCTTGGTGCCCATAGCTTTCTGAAGGCTTGTCCAGAATTTGGATGTGAACTGGGTTCCTCTGTCTGATACTATCTTCCTTGGGATGCCATGGAGTCTGACTATCTCTTTGAGGTAGATCCGGGCAAGGGTGGCTCCTCCAAAGGTAGTTTTCACTGGAATGAAATGGGCTACCTTGGTGAGGCGGTCTATTATTACCTAGATGGAATCATTCCCTTTTTGCGTCCGGGGTAGTCCGGTTACGAAATCCATGCCTATTTCTTCCCACTTCCATTCAGGTATCGGGAGGGGTTGTAATAGGCCAGCAGGTTTTTGGTGTTCAGCTTTTGTTCGTTGGCAGATGTCACATCGGGCCACATACTGAGCTATTTCTTTCTTCATTCCCTTCCACCAGTATCTGGTCTTGAGGTCCAGGTACATCTTGGTAGTTACGGGGTGGATGGAGTAGGCCGAGTCGTGAGCTTCCTTGAGTAGGACTTCTCGGGCCTCCCCTTTTGGTACACACAGACGGTGTTTGAACCAAAGGACTCCTTGGTTATCTGTCCTGAGGTCCGGGAGTTGTTCCTTGCGGGCTTTCTCCACAAGCCTTGCCGTCTCTGGGTCTAGATGTTGAGCTTTGCAGATGAGGTCTTCTAGCATTGGCTTGACTTCAAGACTGTCGTTGTTTCCCAGACATGCATTTAGTTGTGCTGATTCTTCCTTCCAGTCTTCTAGAAAGTTGGTCCCTTTTATTCCGAATGGTTTTCGACTGAGAGCGTCGGCCACCACATTGGCCTTCCCGGGGTGATAGTGAATTTCGAGGTCATAATCCTTGATCAGCTCTAACCATCTTCGCTGACGGAGGTTGAGATCAGGTTGAGTGAATATGTACCTCAGACTCTTGTGATCGGTGAAAATATGGCATTTGTTTCCGATTAGGTAATGCCTCCATATCTTTAAGGCATGCACTATGGCTGCCAATGCCAGATCATGGGTGGGGTAATTCTGCTCGTGCGGCTTGAGTAGGCGTGATGCGTATGCAATAACTTTCTCGTTCTGCATTAGCACACACCCTAAGCCTTGCCTTGAGGCATCACAGAAGACGACAAAATCTTGATGAATATCTGGCAGTGATAGAACGGGTGCCGTTGTAAGTTTCTCCTTTATGATTTGGAAACTTCCTTCACATTTTGGGGTCCACACAAATTTGTGGTCTTTCTTGAGAAGTTCTGTCATTGGTCTTGCTATGCTGGAGAATCCTTTGATGAAGCGGCGGTAATACCCTGCCATTCCTAGGAAGCTTCGAACTTCACTGACGTTGGTTGCCTCCATTTTGACACTGCTTCTACTTTGGAAGGGTCCACTTCTATCCCTTCTGCGGTTAAGATATGCCCAAGGAAGGCTATCTTTTCCAACCGGAATTCACATTTACTGAGTTTGGCATAAAGTTGGTGTGCTCTAAGTTTTCCAAGGACGATCCGAAGGTGACGCTTATGGTCTTCGCGGTTCTTGGAGTAAATAAGGATGTCGTCGATGAAGACTACGACAAACTTATCTAGCTCTTCCATAAACACTTTATTCATGAGGTTCATGAAAAAGGCGGGTGCGTTTGTCAGTCCGAACGACATTACTGTGAATTCATATTGCCCGTACCGGGTGACAAATGCAGTCTTTTGGATGTCCGCTTCCTTGATCCTCAATTGGTGGTAACCAGACCTCAGGTCTATCTTGGAGAAGTACTTGGCTCCTTGAAGCTGATCGAAGAGGTCGCCAATCCGAGGAAGTGGGTACTTGTTCTTGATGGTAACCTCATTTAACGATCGGTAATCAATACACATTCTCATGCTTCCATCCTTCTTGGAGACAAATAGGACTGGTGCTCCCCAAGGTGATGAGCTGGGACGAATGTACCCTTTTTGCTGAAGATCTGAGATTTGAAGCTTTAGTTCTGCTAACTCGGTTGGAGCCATGCGGTACGGTCTCTTTGCGATGGGTGCTGTTCCAGGAATCAGATCTATGTAAAACTCCACTTCTCTTTCTGGTGGCATTCCTGGCAATTCTTCTGGAAATACGTCCATGAATTCTTCCACTACTGACATACTTTCCGTTGTTATATTGAACATCATTGGGTCACTAGCGGGTGGCTGTGCCTGGCAAGAGACTAACTTTCCCTGCTGGTCGGTGAGGAGGACTGTCTTGTCTGCGCAACTGATGATGCCTTTGTGTTTAGTTAGCCAATCCATCCCTAGGATTACATCAATTCCCTTGGATGGCAAGACGGTTAAGTCTGCCAGGAATACTACCCCACTTAAAAGGATTCTGACTTGGGAACATTTTAGCTGGCATAGGAGGTCGGACCCTGGGGTTCGGGTGACCAAAGGAATCTCTAGGGGAGCAGAGGGAATGCCATATTTTTCCACAAAGCTAGTGGCTATGAAAGAGTGGGATGCTCCAGAATCGAAAAGTACGGTAGCGGGAGTAAATTCAACAAGGAACTCACCGAGTACTACTCCCGGAGCCTGCTGAGCTTCCTGGGCATCGACGTGATTTACACGTGCCCTTCCTTGGTACGGAGTCTTGTTCTGCTGGCTGACGGCGGAGGGCGCCTTGGGGGCGGGTGCCGAGGTATTCTTGGGGCCATTCACCGAGTTGGAGTAGGCGGGTCCCTATGGCTTCAGCTACGGACAGTTGTTCTTGAAGTGACTTGGATCACCGCAGTGCCAACATGCATTTGCCGGAGGATGGTTGCTTGCCACCGAGGGAGAATGGAAAGAGCTCTGACTCTGCTGGCTGAATCGTGACGGAGTGGGTCCAGCTGGCCTACTGAAGTTGGGCCCCTTGGGTGGAAACCCAAATGATCGAGTCTTCTGGTGTCGGTCCTGCTGTTGTGCCCGGAGAACCTGGAACTTCCTTTTGAGATGTCCTTTTTCTTCCTCCTTAGCTCTTTCAACTTGCATGGCCTTGTTGGAAAGGTGAGAGAAGTTGAGGAAGTCTTGGCTAGCCAGAATTGTCTTGAGTTCTGGCCTGAGTCCCTTAAGGAAACGGGCCATCTTCTTGCTCTCAGTATTGACATCATCTGGCGCGTAGCGGGCTAACTCCGTGAACTTGTGCACATATTCGCTGACAGATCTTCCGTCTTGAGTTAATTCTCGGAACTCGTCCTCCTTAAGCTGTACCAATCCTTGGGGCACATGGTGCTCCCGGAAAGCTGCTTCAAATTCCGCCCAGGTAGCATCTCTGATGGTGACGTTGAAGGTGTCTCACCAGGCTAAGGCCATCCCAGAGAGTTGGTGGGCAGCCAGTTGAACATGCTGGTTTTCTGGGCAACCAATGGCTTCCAGCTTCCTTTTGATCGTGCGCATCCAATCGTCTGCATCGAGGGGGTTGCTTGATCCGGCGAACGTGGGAGGTTTGAGTCTCAGGAAGTCCCCCATTCTGTCTTGCGGTCTTCCACCATTTGGCCGTTGATTTTCCAGATTTCGAGTGAGGACCTCGATGAGTCGGGTCTGATTGGCTAGAACTTGGGCTAGGTCTAAGGGTAGGGGTGGAGGTGCGGGGAGGTGGGTTTCACTTTCCTCTCTAACGACTTCCCCTTCAGCTCTTCGGGGGAAACCTGCTCCAATCCCTGAGGCGGTAGGCGTGGTTTTATCCGAAGCCATCTGCCAGGGAAGAGAGTCACTATCATGCACATGCAAATTGTTCTCAACCAAGTTATTTTATTCATCACACCATCACATTACAAGCATAAGACTACTACAGGGGAAGACTACACGAGGGCGTTCTTCGAGGTGCTAGCGAGTTCCTTGTCTAAGGTGTCCCCAAATGCCTTGAGAAGATCATCGAGGCTGGCTAGGGATACATCTTCTTCGTCGGACCAGTCATCGATTCTGGGGGGAGGTATGGCTAGAGGGGCCTTCTTCTTCTTCTTCTCTATCTGGCATCCTTGGTTAGTGGTCTTCTTCTGGATCTTCTTTTTGGGGGCGAGTGCCTTTAGCTTCTTGTCAAAGTCTATCTTCAAGGTCCGATAGGCCTCACGGGTGTTGGCTTCCTCGCCTTCCACTATGCTGAGACTCTCCTGGAGGGATGCCTTCTCTTGCGTAAGCTCTTTGACTTGCTGCTCTAGGCTTTCCACTCGGGAGTTTAGGTGGGTACAATGGGAGGAGAGCTCATCGTAGTGGTTGTCGAGGGTGTGGAGGTATCCGGCCATGTAGACGATAGTTGGATCATCTTCTATGGGATCTCCTCCTGACAGAGCCAGGAGTCTTTTCTTCCAGGTTGGGGTGTTTTTGTTGCTGGGTGGGAAATATCGGAGGGGAGTCCCAAAGATCTCTCGGCTATAGTTTTGGCATAGTTGTTTGAGGGCTTTTCGAGCAACGCTCTGGCATGTGTCTGGGAAGCGGTGCCCGATGAAGGTAATTTGGAAAGGAGGGTGGTTTGGAGAGTTCCGGCTTTCTCCCAAGTAGACCGCCATAGAGCACTTTTCCATTCCATTTTCATGGTACTCTTTCCAGACATATTCGGGCTTCTTGCGGATCCCCAAGCGCAGTGCGCAGCTTCGAAGAAGGTGAGGAAAGCCTTCCTCCTCTGAGCAATAGGAAGTCCTAATCACCCAGGGGTTTTCCATCTGGTAGACGAAAAGAAAGGTCTATTAATATCGGGAAAAGGGGAAAGAGTGTTTCTTGGAGGTAAGAGGTGTTTTCTTGTTAAGGCAACTTTTGAGGTCGGGGCTGTGGTCTACGGCCAGTCCTATAGGCTCTGATACCACCTGAAGCGTCCTGATCCTTTGGGACTCAAATGAGATATAATTACTAGTCCCACGAGGCTAGTAACCACATTCATTACTTCAAATAGTTACAGAGTCTGAATAATGTTATTACAATACCGGGGATACAAGCTCGAAAGTGAGCCGAAAAACATAATGCGCAGAGGAAGATAAAATAGCCCAGGCCACAGGCAGAACTGGGTGAAGACACAGCCCCATCAATCAAGCATAGCAGAAAAGAAGTCTTCAGCTGCTGAAAAACATAAATAAATCTGGGTGAATACACTAGGTATTCCGCAAGCCCACCCGGCTCCCGTAAAGAGGAAGTGACCTATATTGTACATGCTTCATATGGTGGAGTTGAAGTCACTCATACTTTTTCATAGAAAGGCGGTACTCAATGTTTAGGGTTTTCCCAAGACAAAAGAAGTAACACTTGCTTGGCTACCACTGAGCTTCCCGCTCCCGTGGTACCATTTTCTATCCAGAACATACACACGCATTTCCCTGTTCCCAGTTGTAGTAGAAACACTAATTGTCATACCATACCAGACTCGTCCATACCAGTGGACACGGACTATTCGAATAGGTTTAGACTCTGCGCAGAGGGGTACACTTTACCCACTAGTCCGGCTCTGCGATCTCATGGCCAATGAGACCCGAATCCGAAACTCTTTCCTTCCTTGTACGTCCGAACCTTAACGGTTATACCGGAAGGAGTCAGGCCACCACCATGTCCAAACCGGACAAAACATTCCCCTTCCTTATCCTCCCGGTGCTACCCCAGCCTTCATAACCCTGGGGTGGGACCGTACGAGTTCAGATTGAGTGGCTGCCCACACAGCCTCGAGTGGTTGTACTTTTTGAGAGTACAGGTAATGAAAGATGACAAACCGGTCCTTATATGAGAGGACGATCCTTCTGCTCACGCCTAAACCAGCTGAGCCAACACCTTAGGCCCTCCCCTAAACCAGGGAATCCCTGATCATCCTACTTCACCAGGTGATGAGGGTGAGTACCCTTCATCGCACTCTTTTGGAAAACATTTCACTTATACCCCCTTTTTACTTGTCCCATATCTTTTAACGGAAGTAATAGTTAATGCAGGCTCTCTCATGCTTACCATGCAATTTGATTCCCATCCCATAATCCAAGCTTAGGCAGTGGTAGAGAGAAATAGGTAAATAATGCATCAAGGGAAGGATGGACTTGCCTTCGTCGAAGCTTTCCTGGCACAAAAGGTTAATCTCGGAGGGGTCGGGTTCCTGCCCTTCTTCCGGAGCTAAGAGTTCCGGAGGATCGGATCCCTCTTCCGCTAATTAAACAAGACAATAACAATACATCAAACATAGTGACCTTTGTGGGGTGTGCAAGTTATTATACTTTATTATTTTTGTGCCCTAATAATTCATTTAGACAATTTTTGGTGCATAAAATATTAGTATCTAAATATATATATGAAAATGGGAAAGGAAAATAGGAAAAAGAAAAAGAGAAGGGATTCTCCACTTAACCGGGCCGGGGGGGGGGATTTGGCCCACAGGGCGTGCGGGCGCGGGCGCGCTTTGCGGCCCAAACGGCCCAGCAGCGAGGGGACGGCGGCGGGGACGGCGCCGTAGCGCGGGCCCACCAGCCAGGGAGAGAGGGGGGGGGCTGACGGCGCTACTGGTAACAGAGGGGAAGGGGGGGCTCGACCGGGCCGGTCGGCGGCGAGCTCCGCGGCGGTTCTTCGCCGTCGGTCCGGACCTCTGGCGGGGAAGGGGTGGCGAAGCACGGGCGGTTGGAGTGGGTCACGATGGTGGGGCGAATTTGGCCTGCGGGGGCCTATGGCGGCCGGTCCACGGCGCAGTGGCGGGCGCCCGCGGCGGCGAAGCCGCCGGTGAGGTTTCCGGCCATGACAGGGGGGCAAAGTGGCGTCGAGTGATCGCGAGTGTGTGGCGGAGCTTTGGCCAAAGCTTAATTGAACAGAGAGATGCTAGAGAGGGGGAAAGGAGCTCACCGGAGCAAGGCAGGGGGCACGGCGGCGCTCGCTTGAATGGCTCGGGGAGGAGGGCAGTGAGGATGGCTGGTGTTGTGTGGCGAAGACGGTGCTCGAGCGGGCCCTTTTATAGGCGCTCGGGGAAGGGAGGGGGATGGGGGAGACGGCAAGCACCGGCGAGCTCGCCATGGGTACGGGAATGGCGCTAACGCTGATTGGGACGGCTCGGGCAGGCCGGGGGTGAGTGGTCGGCTCAAGCACAGTGGCGGAGTTTGTCGCGGGGGCTGGCGGGCATTAATGGCGAGGCGACGAGGCGAGGGGCGCTCGGCGGCGATCGCGCCGGTGAGGGATGGGCGAGGGAGAAGGAGCTGACAGGTGGGGTCGGGCTGTCCGCGAGAGAGGTTCGCGCGAGAGAGAGAGGTGAGGTGCTGACAGGCGGGGCCCAGTGGTCAGGGGGTGGGGGCGGCGCGCGGGTTGGGCCGCCTGGGCCGGAAGGGAGTGTGGGGGGGGGGGGGGGGGGGGGGAGAGCGCGCGCGCGAGCTGGGCTGAGATTCGGCCCAGCCGAGGGAGGGGAGAGGATTTTTCCTTTTTCCTTTTCTTATTCCATTCCTTTTTCTTTTCTTTTCTACTTTTGTTTCTTTTTCTCTTATCAAAATTTCTCTAAATGAACTTGGTGATAAATATGGTCTATGTGAGGTGCTTCAAGTCATTTTAAGTGCATGCAAATGATGGGGGTGACCTAGGGGTAGGGTTAAGGGAGAAGAATAAACTGAAGGGGGGGGGGGGAATTTGGGGGGTTAGGGTTTCAAACCTGGGTTGGGATTTTGGGATGTTACACTGACCCTCTAATACTCCCTTAAAAGCTACTGAATCATCACTTCTTCTAAAGACAGTAACACATGTGTCCGTAAAAAGATAGTTGTAGCCCATTTTACATAATTGAGAAACAAAAAGCAAATTGTAATCTAAAGAATCTACAAGAAAAACATTGGAAATGGAATGGTCAGGTGATATAGCAATTTTACCCAGTCCTTTGACCATCCCTTGATTTCCATTCCCGAATGTGATCGCTCTTTGGGGATCTTGGTTGTTCTCATAGGAGGAGAACATCCTTTTCTCCCCTGTCATATGGTTTGTGCATCCGCTGTCGATGATCTAACTTGAGCCCCCGGATGCATAAACCTACAAAACAAATTTAGTTCTTGATTTTAGGTACCCAAACGGTTTTGGGTCCTTTGACATTAGATACAAGAACTTTGGGTACCCAAACACAAGTCTTTGACCCCTTGTGCTTGCCCCCAACATACTTGGCAACTACTTTGCCGGATTTGTTAGTCGAAACATAAGATGCATCAAGAGTTTTAAATGAAATGTTATGATCATTTGATGCAATAGGAGTTTTCTTCTTAGGCAATTTTGCATGAGTTGATTGCCTAGAGCTAGATGTCTCACCCTTATACATAAAAGCATGATTAGGGCCAGAGTGAGACTTCCTAGAGTGAATTCTCCTAATCTTGTGCTCGGGATAACCGACATGGTATAAAATGTAACCCTCGTTATCCTGAGCCATGGGAGCCTTGCCCTTAACAAAGTTAGACAATTTTTTAGGAGGGGCATTAATTTTGACATTGTCTCCCTTTTGGAAGCCAATGCCATCCTTGATGCCAGGGCGTCTCCCACTATAAAGCATACTGCGAGCAAATTTAAAATTTTCATTATCTAGCTCATGCTCGGCAATTTTAGCATCTAATTTTGCTATATGATCATTTTGTTGTTTAATCAAGGCCATGTGATCATGAATAGCATCAATGTTAACATCTCTACATCTAGTGCAAATTGTAACATGCTCAACGGTAGATGTAGAGGGTTCGCAAGATTTTAGTTCAACAATCTTAGCATGTAAAATGTCATTTTCACTTCTAAGATTTGAAATTGTAACATTGCAAACATCTAAGTCTTTAGCCTTAGCAATTAATTTTTCATTATCATTTCTAAGGCTAACAAGAGAGACATTCAATTTTTCAATCTTAGCAAGTAAATTACCATTATCATCTCTAAGATTGGAGATTGAATCATCACAAACATTTGAATCAACCTTAGCAATTAGTCTAGCATTCTCATTTCTAAGGTTGGCAATAATATCATGGCACGTGCTTAGCTCACTAGATAATTTTTCACATTTTTCTACCTCTAGAGCATAAGCATTTTTAACCTTAACATGCTTCTTATTTTCCTTAATTAGGAAGTCCTCTTGGGTGTCCAAGAGTTCATCCTTCTCATGAATAGCACTAATTAATTCATTTAATTTTTCTTTTTGTTGCATGTTTAGGTTGGCAAAAAGGGTGCACAAATTATCCTCCTCATCACTAGAATTATCTTCATCACTGGAGGATGCATATTTAGTGGAGGATCTTGATTTTACCTTCTTCCTTTTGCCGTCCTTGGCCATAAGGCACTTGTGGCCGACGTTGGGGAAGAGGAGCCCTTTGGTGACGGCGATGTTGGCGGCGTCCTCGTCGAAGGAGGAGTCGGTGGAGCTCTCGTCGGAGTCCCACTCCCGGCAAACATGGGCATCGCCGCCCTTCTTCTTGTAATACCTCTTCTTTTCTCTCCTCTTTCCCTTCTTGTCGTCGCCCCTATCAGTGTCACTAGATAATGGACATTTAGCATTGAAATGACCGGGCTTACCACACTTGTAGCACACTTTCTTGGAGCGGGATTTGTAGTCCTTTCCCCTCCTTTGCTTGAGGATTTGGCGGAAGCTCTTGATGATGAGCGCCATCTCCTCATTGTCGAGCTTGGAGGCGTCAATGGGGAGTCTACTTGATGTAGACTCTTCCTTCTTCTCCTCCGTCGCCTTGAATGCGACTGGTTGTGCTTCAGGCGTCGAGGGGCCATCTTGCTCGATGATTTTCTTTGAGCCTTTGATCATCAACTCAAAGCTCACAAATTTTCCTACTACTTCCTCGGGAGACATTAGTGTATATCTAGGATCACCACGTATTAATTGAACTTGCGTAGGGTTAAGAAAAAAAGTGATCTAAGAATAACCTTGACCATTTCATGGTCATCCCATTTTTTGCTCCCGAGGTTGCGCACTTGATTCACCAAGGTCTTTAGCCGGTTGTACATGGCTTGAGGGTCCTCGCCTTGGTTGAGTCGGAACCGACCGAGCTCCCACTCGATCGTCTCCCGCTTGGTGATTTTGGTCACCTCATCTCCTTCGTGCGCGGTCTTGAGCACGTCCCAAATCTCCTTGGCGCTCTTCAATCCTTGCACCTTGTTATACTCCTCTCGACTTAGAGAGGTGAGGAGTATACTGGTGGCTTGGGAGTTGAAGTGCATGATTTGGGCCACCTCGTCCTCATCATAATCTTCATCCCCTATGGATGGTACCTGTACACCAAACTCAACAACATCCCATATACTTTTGTGGAGTGAGGTTAGGTGATATCTCATCATATCACTCCACCTAGAATAATCTTCACCGTCAAATGTCGGTGGTTTGCCTAATGGGACGGAAAGTAATGGAGTATGCTTAGGAATGCGAGGATAGCGTAGGGGAATCTTACTATACTTCTTGCGCTCTTGGCGCTTAGAAGTGACGGACGCGGCGTCGGATCCGGATGTAGAGGGCGAGGAAGAGTCGGTCTCGTAGTAGACCACTTTCTTCATTTTCTTCTTCTCGCCACTCTTGTGCGATCGAGTGCGTGAAGGGGATCCATCCTTCTTCTTGTTGGCGGACTCCCTTGATGGAGCCTTCCCGTGGCTTGTAGCGAACTTCTCACCGCCGATCACCATCTTCTTGGCGTGATCTCCCAACATCACTTCGAGCGGTTAAGCTCTAATGAAGCACCGGGCTCTGATACCAATTGAAAGTCGCCTAGAGGGGGGTGAATAGGGCGAACCTGAAATTTACAAGGTTTAAGCACAACTACAAGCCGGGGTTAGCGTTAGAATTAGAATCGAGTCCGAGAGAGAGGGTAAAAACAAATCACAAGCAAATAAAAAGTGTGACACGGTGATTTGTTTTACCGAGGTTCGGTTCTTGGAAACCTACTCCCCGTTGAGGCAGTCACAAAGACCGGGTCTCTTTCAACCCTTTCCCTCTCTCAAACGATCACTTAGACCGAGTGAGCTTCTCTTCTCAATCAAACGGGACACAAAGTCCCCGCAAGGATCACCACACAATTGGTGTCTCTTGCCTTGGTTACAATTGAGTTGATCACAAGAAAGAATGAGAAAAAAGAAGCAATCCAAGCGCAAGAGCTCAAATGAACACAAGTCACTCTCTCACTAGTCACTATTTGATTGAGAATGATCTACGGACTTGGGAGAGGATTTGATCTCTTTTGTGTGTCTTGAATTGAATGCTATAGCTCTTGTAAAGTGTGGGAAGTCAGAAAACTTGGATGCCATGAATGGTGGGTGGTTGGGGGTATTTATAACCCCAACCACCAAACTAGCCATTTGGTGAAGGCTGGTGTCGCATGGCGCACGGGATAGTCCGGTGCGCCACCGGACACTGTCCGGTGCGCCTGCCACGTCATCCGACCGTTAGGGTTCGACCGTTGGAGCTTCTGTCTTCTGGTACACCGGACAGTCCGGTGGTGCACCGGACAGGTCCTGTAGACTGTCCGGTGCGCCGTCTGACTCTGCTCTGACTCTGGCGCGCACTGTAGCGCATTTAATGCCTTCTGCAGACGACCGTTGGCGCGAAGTAGCCTTTGCTCCGCTGGCACACCGGACAGTCCGGTGCGCCACCAGACACTGTCCGATGAATTATAGCGGAGCGGCCTCCAGAATTCCCAAAGGTGAGCAGTTCGGAGTTGGAGTCCCTGGTGCACCGGACAGTCCGGTGCGCCAGACCAGGGCACACTTCGGCTGACTTTAGCTCTTTATATTTGAATCCTTTGTCGGTCTTTTTATTGGTTTGTTGTGAACCTTTAACACCTGTAGAACTCATAATCTAGAGCAAACTAGTTAGTCCAATTATTTGTGTTGGGCAATTCAACCACCAAAATCAATTTAGAAAAAGGTGTAAGCTTATTTCCCTTTCAGAAGCCGCAGAGCGGGAAAGGCATATAGGTATGTTTGTCATGTCTTAGCTTCGTATTTGATAAAAACTTATACTTTGGTGTAGCTGAACTTTCTCCTCCTTCGGAGCCATACAACCCTGAGGCCGATCTAGCCCTGAAGGGTGCTCTCGATGTAATAAGGATAGCAAATGAAGCAATTGACGAAGGTGTGGATCGACTCCTAAACGAAGCTACTGAGAAAATCCTGAAGGAGGATGATTAGACTGTGTATAAAAACACTTGTATAATTTTTGTATGCTGTTTTCTTATGTAAAAAACAATTGCCAACTATATATTTCATGATGTAATATATTTCTTTGTGTAGCGTGAAATTCTCGTACGTACCGGTTTTTAGCCGAAGGCGAAAAAACATCTTCCCTTCTTTTCACGCTTCATAAAGAAAGATCCCTTTTCCACCGAAGCGGCATTATCAAAACTCGAAAGTCTTGCCATGAGTCTTTCATAAAGACTACCATTGTCGAAGTAACAATATTAGTCCCGAAGCTCTTGCTGTAGGTCTTGTATGAGGAATTCTTTACCGTTTAGTAGCAACAGGTAAAGTTGCAGCATCCCTTTTATAATTCTTTGTCAAAGAAACACTTAGCTTCGTGAGTTAACCATTGTAGATGAAGGAGCAACTTCCCTTCTTTTCCCCTGTTTTGGATGATGCGAG
Organism: Zea mays; assembly: GCF_902167145.1. Classification (NCBI taxonomy): domain Eukaryota; kingdom Viridiplantae; phylum Streptophyta; class Magnoliopsida; order Poales; family Poaceae; genus Zea; species Zea mays. The sequence goes on along the minus strand of NC_050102.1, from coordinate 89,030,732 downwards.
ATGATGAATGATGCGATGCTATGTAGTATGATGTGATGATATGATGCAACAAATGTTAATGAACAAACACTTCGTAATATTAAGACTCTGCAACCCCTTTGGAACGACTTTAAAGTCTCTTCACCTTTTACTTAGGTGGTATTTTAGCTTTGCATCCCCGTAGGAACGACTTTGGAGCTAAGCTCTGCATCCCCTTAGGAACGACTTTGGAGCTTCTTCACCTTTTACTTAGGTGGTATTTTAGCTCTGCATCCCCGTAGGAACGACTTTGGAGCTAAGCTTTGCATCCCCTTAGGAACGACTTTGGAGCTTCTTCACTTTTTACTTAGGTGGTATTTCAGCTTTGCATCCCCGTATGAACGACTTTGGAGATTCTTCATTCTTTCTGTTACACTCGATGGTATAACTCTAGATTTATTACAACATGTCGAAGGTTGTACCTTCTCAGATTATCTTTGAGGCAAAAGCATGAAATCAAGAGAAATGAAAATTACATCAGACGTGTATAAAAGTTTTTTTTATTCAGCCCCTCTGTTTCTTTAGTAAATGTGTCTTGATTCTGGTACAGTGTTGTTGACTATCCGGGCTTCGAACTCTTCACGTGCGTCTCGTTGTTGATGAATTTGACGATGCCCTTCAGGCTGTTGATTGTGAGACGAAGTTGGAGTCATGACTGGTGGTGGTGGTGGTAGGGCCCATGCAGCTGGAGAGTGGCTCGCCGAAGCTACTAACACTATGGGTTGTGAAAATGGTTGTTGATTGCCCACATACTTAGGAATGTACGGGGAATAGCACAAAGCAGTATTTAGAACTTGCTTTGGCTCATTCTGCCGTGCTTCGGCCTCAACTATTTCCTTTTGCTTTTGTATTGTTACTTGGCATGTCCTAGTTGTGTGCCCCTTATCTTCTCCATAGAACAAGCAACACAACCTTCTTAGTTGTGAACTGAATTTTCCTCTAAAGCTTCGTCCCCCTCTGCCTCTTGGGGTTGGTGGTCTGAAGGAGCTTTGTTGCGTCCCAGATGATTGGGAGCTGTGTTGATACCCTTGGGTGTGATTGCCTCTGTCTTTGCTTAAGCTGGGATTGTGTATCGCCCTGACATGCCTTGGGTGAAGCCTTCCTCCAAAGCCCCTAGTTATCTTAGAATATCTATAGGCTTCTTCCCTTCTTTGCCGAAAATCATTATCGGCCCTGATGCAAACTGGAAAAACACTGTGCTATTGGTCCTGGATAAAGTCCCTTGATCATGGCTTCGATAACAATCTCATTTGGCACCGTTGGCGATTGAGCTCTAAGACGTAGGAACCTTCGGACATATGCATGCAAGTACTCCTCGTGGTCCTGCGTGCACTGGAATAGGGCTTGAGCAGTCACTGGCTTCGTCTGAAAACCCTAAAACTGGTGGCTAGCATATCCTGGCCGAAGAGAAGAATACCATGTTTGACCCACACTCCTTACTGCCATGATGAAGGATTTCACCATGACAGCAGTGTTGCCACCATATGATGATATGGTTGCTTCGTAAATCATAAGGAACTGCTTCGGGTCCACATGCCCATCATACATGGGAAGCTGTGGTGGTTTGTACGAATGTGGCCATGGGGTAGCCTGCAATTCTGTGGCTAAGGGGAAGCATCATCAAAAGCAATGTTGAAAGTCGCCTATAGGGTGGTGAATAAGCGAAACCTGAAATTTATAAACTTAAACACACACTAAGGCTGGGGTTAGTGTTAGAGTTAAATTCAAGTTCGAAAGATTGTCTCTCTTGCTAAGAGTTTCTCAAAGGGTGCGGATGACGTATGGGAGCAAACTCAAATCAATACTAGCAAGGAAACGTTAGAGAGAGTAAAGAGGGCAAATAAGTCAAGCGGGAATCAAAGTGAGTAGACACGGTGATTTGTTTTATCGAGGTTCGGTTCCAAAGAACCTAATCCCCGTTGAGGAGGCCATAAAGGCCAGGTCTATTCCAACCCTTTCCCTCTCTCTCAAATGGTCACTTAGACCGAGTGAGCCTTCCTTTAATCACACGGGTCACTAAAACTCCGCAAGGACCACCACACACTTGGTGTCTCTTGCTTAGCTTTACAAAGCACTTGAGAAATGGAATGAGAAAGAAAGAAGGCAATCCAAGCGACAAGAGCAACAAAAGAACACAAATGATCCTCTCACAAGCCCTTAAGCACTAGCTTTAATTTTGGGAACTTTGAGTGGATTGATTGCTTTGATTGTGTCTTGGAGTGTTGCACTTTGCTCTTGCAATGAATGAGAAAACCAGAATGCTTGGATGGCTTTGAATGAGGTGGTTGGGGTATGTATAGCACCCAACCACTTCCTAGTCGTTGGTGAAGTCGGCTGGCAATGGGCGCACCGGACAGTCACTGTTCACTGTCCGGTGCGCGCCACGTCAGCGCGTCCGTTAGGGTTTGGAGCAGTTGACCGTTGGGGTCGTTTGTCTTTTTGCTGCACAGGATAGTCCGGTGACCCTTGACTTCTGCGCTCTGAATTTTGTCGCGGCACCATTCATCACTGTTCATCTGACGAAACGACCATTGGCGCGCAGGGAGTTGTTGCTGTGCTGCCTCACCGGACAGTCCGATGAATTTTAGTGGAGCGCACCCAGCAGAAACCCGAGAGTGGCTGTTTCATTTGCTGGCTAGCCTCGTGCACCGGACAGTGTCCAGTGCGCCAAATATTAGCACACCCGAAATCTTTAGCTCCAATTTTGATTGAGCCTCTAATTGAATTTATTTCTTGGTTTGTGTTGAACCTTATGTACCTGTGATAAATGATATCTAGACAAACTAGTTAGTCCACGTGGTTTGTGTTGGGTGTCAACCACCAAAATCGATTATGGGAAATGGTTAAGTCCATTTCCTTTTCAATCTCCCCCTTTTTGGTGATTGATGCCAACACTAACTAAAGCAAATATGAAGTATAGAAATGTAACTAGTTTGCAATTAAGATAGATGTGCATAGATTACTTGGAGTTAAACCAATGAAAGACTTTGTGCATATGAATGGATTGCTTTTCTTTTATTTAACATTTTGGACCACATTTGCACCACTTATTTGTTTTTGCAAATCATTTTGGAAAAATCCTTTCAAAATCTTTTGTAAATAGTCAAAGGTATAGGAATATAATTACAAGAAGCATTTTTCAGATTTGAAATTTCTCCCCCTGTTTCAAATGCTTTTCCTTTGACTCAATAAGTGCTCCCCCTGAATGAATTCTCCCCTTAGCTTTCAAGAGGGTTTTTTAAATGATTTTCCTTTTTTTGAAATGCATACCAAAAACCAATTGGAATTTTTCATACTAATGAGATACCAATAGAAAATTGACTTTAAGGCACCAATTGAAAAATTCATTTTGAGGCTAACTAAAATATCAATTGAAATAACTCAACTATTAATTGAAATAAGCGTTTGTGAAATTTTTTGAATTGGTGGTGCGGTCCTTTTGCTTTGGGCTTAATACTTTCTCCCCCTTTGGCATTAATCACCAAAAACAGAGAACTTGAGAGCCCTTTTGCATTTTCTCCCAAATGGTAAAACAAGTATGAGTGAAGGGACGTACCAAAAGGAGAGTTACATGAGTAACGGCAAAGGGTAAATGATACTGTCAGAGTTGGAGTGGAAGCCTTGTCTTTGTCGGATACTCCATTTCCCTTTCAATCTAAGGCTAATCATAGAGATATACTTGAAAACACATTAGTCTTAGCCTTGGTACAAGAAGAATAAGTAGTATGCATTTGTACCAAATGAAATAGATATGATAAAAGGTATATAAATTAGCAATGTGTGCAATGTTTCAATCAAAGTTCCGAGAATCGAGTATATTTAGCTCATTCCTAAGTTTGCTAAAAGTCTTCTCGTCTAATGGCTTGGTAAAGATATCAGCTAATTGGTTGTGGGTGCTAACATAAGCAATTTTGATATCCCCTTTTGTTGGTGATTTCTCAAAAAGTGATACCAGATGTCTATGTGTTTAGTGCGGCTGTGCTCAACGGGATTATCCATCATGCGGATTGTACTCTCATTATAACATACGAGAGGGATTTTGCTCAATTTGTAGCCATAGTCCCTAAGGGTTTGCATCATCTAAAGTAATTGCGCACAACAATGGCCTGCGACAATGTACTCTGCTTCGGCAGTGGAAAGAGCAACGGAGTTTTGTTTCTTTGAAGCCCAAGACACCAGGGATCTTCCAGAAACTAACAAGTCCCTGATGTGCTCTTTCTATCTATTTTACACCCTGGATAATCGGCATCGGAATATCCAATTAAATCAAATGTAGATCCCTTGGGGTACCAAAGCCCAAACTTAGGAGTGTAAACCAAATATCTCATGATTCTTTTCATGACCCTAAGGTGAACTTCCTTAGGATTTGCCTAGAACCTTGCACACATGCATACTGAAAGCATAATATCCGGTCAAGATGCACATAAGTAGAGTAAAGATCCTATCATCGACCGATATACCTTTTGATCTACGGATTTACCTCTCGTATTGAGGTCGAGATGCCCATTTGTTCCCATGGGTGTCTTGACGGGTTTGCCATTCTTCATTCCAAACTTCTTAAGTATGTCTTGAATGTACTTAGTTTGGCTGATGAAGGTGCCATCTTGGAGTTGCTTGATTTGAAATCCAAGGAAATACTTCAACTCCCCCATCATAGACATCTCGAATTTATGTATCATTATCCTACTAAACTCTTCACAAGAGGATTTGTTAGTAGACCCAAATATAATATCATCAACATAAATTTGGCATATAAACAAGTCTTTTGCAATAGTTTTAGTGAAGAGAGTAGGATCGACCTTTCCAACTTTGAAGCCATTAGTGATAAGAAAGTCTCGCAGTCATTCATACCATGCTCTTAGTGCTTGCTTGAGCCCATAAAGCACCTTTGAGAGCTTGTAGACATGGTTAGGATACTCACTATCTTCAAAACCAGGAGGTTGCTCAACATAGACCTCTTCTTTGATATGGCCATTGAGGGAGGCACTTTTTACGTCCATTTGATAAAGCTTGAAGCCATGGTAAGTAGCATAGGCAAATAATGTACGAATTGACTCAAGCCTAGCTACAGGTGCATAAGTTTCATCAAAGTCCAAACCTTCGACTTGTGAATATCCCTTAGCCACAAGTCTGGCTTTGTTCCTTGTCACCACACCATGCTCATCTTGCTTGTTGCGGAATACCTACTTGGTACCTACAACATTTTGATTAGGACGTGGAACTAAATGCCATACCTCATTCCTTGTGAAATTGTTGAGCTCCTCTTGCATAGCCACCACCCAGTCCGGATCTCTTAATGCATCCTCTATCCTGTATGGCTCGATAGAAGACACAAAAGACTAATGTTTGCAAAAAAGAGCAACTCAAGATCTAGTGGTTACCCCCTTATGGATGTCACCAAGAATGGATTTAACGGGGTGATCTTTTTGAATTGCTTGATGGACTCTTGGGTGTGGAGGTCTTTGATCCCTAATCTCTTTTTCTTCTTCCTTGTCTTCATTGTCATCTCCCCCTTGATCAATGTCCTCCTCTTGAGGTGGCTCATTGTCTTGACCTTTATCCTTTTCTTCCTAAGCCTCGTCCTCATCTTGAGTTGGTCGAGATGCTTGCATGGAAGATGATGGTTGATCTTGTGCTTGTGTGGGTTCCTCGGATTCTTTTGGACACACGTCACTAATGGACATGTTCCTTAGCACAACGCATGGAGCCTCTTCATCATCTAGTTCATCAAGATCAACTTGCTCCACTTGGGAGCCATTAGCCTCATCAAACACAATGTTACAAGAAACTTCAACTAATCCAGTGGATTTGTTGAAGACTCTATATGCCCTTGTGTTTGAGTCGTAACCTAGTAAAAAGCCTTCTACCGCTTTAGGAGCAAATTTAGAACTTCTACCTCTTTTAATAAGAATAAAGCATTTGCTCCCAAAGACTCTAAAATATGAAACATTGGGCATTATACCAGTGAGAAGTTCATATGATGTCTTCTTGAGGATTTGGTGAAGATATAACCGGTTGATGGAGTAGCAGGCGGTGTTAATCGCCTCAGCCCAAAACCGGTCTGGTGTCTTGTATTCATCAAGCATGGTTCTTGCCATGTCCAGTAGAATTCTATTCTTCCTCTCCACTACACCATTTTGTTGAGGTGTGTAGGGAGAAGAGAACTCATGCTTGATGCCCTCCTCCTCAAGAAATCCTTCAATTTGGGAATTCTTGAACTCCGTTCCATTATTGCTTCTAATCTTTTTTATCCTCATTCTGAACTCATTTTGAGCTCGTCTTAAGAATCTCTTTAAGGTCTCTTAGGTTTGAGATTTTCCCTGCAAAAAGAATACCCAAGTGAAGAGAGAATAATCATCCACAATAACTAAACAGTACTTACTCTCGTCGATGCTTATATAAGCGATCGAGCCGAAAAGGTCCATGTGGAGCAGCTCAAGCGGCCTGTCAGCCGTCATGATGTTCTTGTGTGGATGATGGACTCCAACTTGCTTTCCTGCTTGGCATGCGCTACAAATCCTGTCTTTCCCAAAATGAACATTTGTTAGTCTGAAAATGTGTTCTCCCTTTAGAAGCTTGTGAAGATTCTTCATCCCAACATGGGCACGTCGGCGATGCCAGAGCCAACCCATGTTAGTCTTAGCAATTAAGCAAGTGTCTAGTTCATCTTGGTTATCATTAAAATCAACTAAATATAGCTGACCATCTAACACTCCCTTAATTGCTATTGAATCATCACTTCTTCTAAAGACAGTAACACCTATATCAGTAAAAAGATAGTTGTAGCCCATTTTGCATAATTGGGAAACAAAAAGCAAATTGTAGTCTAATGAATCTACAAGAAAAACATTAAAAATGGAATGGTCAGGGGATATAGCAATTTTACCCAAACCTTTGACCAAACCTTGAATTCCATCCCCGAATGTGATAGCTCTTTGGGGATCTTCATTTTTTTCATATGAGGAGAACATCCTTTTCTCCCCTGTCATGTGGTTTGTGCACCCGCTATTGATTATCCAACTTGAACCACTGGATGCATAAACCTACGAAACAAATTTAGGCCTTGTTCTTAGGAACCCAAACGGTCTTCGGTCCTTTCACATTAGAAACAAGCACCTTGGGTACCCAAACACAAGTCTTTGGACTCTTGCGTTTGTCCCCAACATATTTGGCAAGTACTTTGCCTGATTTGTTAGTGAGCACATAAGAAGCATCAAAAGTCTTAAATGAAATATTATGCTCATTTGATGCAATAGGAATTTTCTTTTTAGGCATTTTAACATGAGTGGAATTCTTAGAGCTAGAAGCCTCATTTATATACATAAATGCATGATGAGAGACATAATGAGGTTTCCTAGCATGAATTTTCCTAATCTTGTGTTCATGATAGTTTGCAGGATATGAAATATAGCCCTCTCTATCCTGAACCATTTGTGCCTTACTCTTAACAAAATTAGACAATTTCTTAGGGGCATTAAGTTTAATGTTGTTTTGATTTCCTTGTTGGAAACCAATTCCATCCTTAACGCCAGGGTGTCTGCCATTATAGAGCATGCTTCTAGCAAATTTAAAATTTTCTTTTTCAAGTTCATGCTCGGCAATTTTTGCATCCAATGTAGCTATGTGATCATTTTGTTGTTTAATCATAGCAAGGTGATCATCGATAGCTTCAACATTAACATCTCTACATCTAGTACAAATAGCAACATTTTCAACAGTAGATGTAGAAGGTTTGCAAACATTCAATTCATCAATCTTAGCATTTAAACTAGCATTCTCATTTCTAAGACATGAAATTGAATCATTGCAAATGCTAAGCTCCTTAGACAAATTTTCATATTTTTCTACTTCTAGAGCATAAGCATTTTTCAACTTAACAAATTTTTTATTTTCTTTAACGAGCAAGTCCTCTTGGCATTCCAAGAGATCATCCTTCTTGTTAATGGTTTCAATTAATTCATTCAATTTTTTCTTCTGGTCCATGCTAAGGTTGGCAAAGAGAGAAATTAAATCATCTTCATTATCCCTAGAGCTACCCTCATCACTAGATGTAGTATATTTGGGTGTGGCTCTAGAGTGTACCTTCTTCTTTTTGTCATCCTTAGCCATGATACACTTGTGGCCGACATTGGGGAAGAGGAGGCCTTTGTTGACGGCGATGTTGGCGGCGTCCTCGTCGGAGGAGGAGTCGTTGGAGCTCTCGTCGGAGTCCCATTCCTGTCCCATGTGCGCCTCATCGCCCTTCTTGTCGTCGTCCCTATCACTTTCACTAGAATATGGACATTTAGCAATAAAGTGACTGGATTTACCACATCGGTAGCACACCCTTTTGGAGCGGGGCTTGTAGTCCTTCCCACTCCTTTGCTTGAGGATTTGGTGAAAGCTCTTGATGATGAGCGCCATTTCCTCGTTGTCAAGCTTGGAGGCGTCGATTGGAAGCCTACTTAGTGTAGACTCCTCCTTCTTTTCTTCCATTGCTTTGAATGCAACGGGTTGCACCTCGGGTGTGGAGGTGGCACCTTGCTCCAAGTTGACAATGTGTTTGGAGTCTTTGATCATAAGTTCAAAGCTCACAAACTTGCCAATCACCTCCTTGGGAGACATCTGCTTGTATCTAGGATCCCCACGTATTAATTGAACTTGAGTAGGATTACAAAAAACAAGGGATCTTAGAATAACCTTGACCATTTCATGGTCATCCCATTTTGTGCTCTCGAGGTTGCGCACTTGGTTCACCATTGTCTTGAGCCGGTTGTACATGGCTTGTGTCTCTTCTCCTTTGTTGAGGACGAATCGACCGAGTTCTCCCTCGATCGTTTCGCGCTTGGTGATCTTGGTCACCTCACCCCCTTTGTGCGTCGTTTTGAGGACGTACCAAATTTCTTTGGCGTTCTTCAACCCTTGCACCTTATTGTACTCCTCTCGACACAAGGAGGCAAGGAGTATAGAAGTTGCTTGGGAGTTGAAGTGCCTAATTTGGGCGGCCTCGTCCGAGTCGTAGTCCTCGTCCCCCACCTGTGGTGCCTACGCTCCAAATTCAACAATGTCCCAAATGCTTTCGTGGAGTGAGGTTAGATGATGCCTCATTTTATCACTCCACATACAATAATCTTCACCATCAAAATATGGTGGTTTGCCTAAGGGAACGGAAAGTAGAGGAGCACACTTGGAAATACGAGGATAGCATAGGAACATCTTACTATACTTCTTGCGCTCATGGCGCTTAGAAGTAGTGGACGACTCGGTGCCGGACGTGGAAGGTGATGAAGAGTCGGTCTCGTAGTAGACCACCTTCTTCATTTTCTTCTTCTTTTTGTCACCCCTCCAATTTGACTTGATGGAGGAAGAGTATTCCTCCTTGTATTTGTTACCGAACTCTCTTGAGAGAGTCTTCCCCGAGCCCGCGGGCTTTTTGCCGGTCACGATCTCCCTCTTGGCGTGATCTCCAGACATCACTTTGAGTTGGTAGGCTCTTAATGAACCACTGGCTCTGATACCAATTGAAAGTCGCCTCGAGGGTGGTGAATAGACGAAACCTAGAATTTATAAACTTAAACACACACTAAGGCCGGGGTTAGCATTAGAGTTAAATTCAAGTTCGAAAGATTATCTCTCTTGCTAAGAGTTGCTCAAAGGGTGCAGATGACGTATGGGAGCAAACTCAAATCAATACTAGCAAGGAAACATTAGAGAGAGAAAAGAGGGCAAACAAGTCAAGCGGGAATCAAAGCGAGTAGACATAGTGATTTGTTTTACCGAGGTTCGGTTCCAAAGAATGTAATCCCCATTGAGCAGGCCACAAAGGTCGGGTCTTTTCCAACCCTTTCCCTCTCTCTCAAACGGTCACTTAGACCGAGTGAGCCTTCCCTTAATCACACGGGTCACTAAGACCCCGCAAGGACCACCACACACTTGGTGTCTCTTGCTTAGCTTTACAAAGCACTTGAGAAATGGAATGAGAAAGAAAGAAGGCAATTCAAGCGACAAGAGCAACAAAAGAACACAAATGATCCTCTTACAAGCCCTTAAGCACTAGCGTTGATTTTGGGAACTTTGAGTGGATTGATTGCTTTGATTGTGTCTTGGAGTGTTGTACTTTGCTCTTGCAATGAATGAGAAAACCAGAATGCTTGGATGGCTTTGAATTAGGTGGTTGGGGGTATTTATAGCCCCCAACCACTTTCTAGCCGTTGGTGAGGTCGGCTGGCGATGGGCGCACCGGACAGTCCGATGGCGCACCAGACGGTCACTGTTCACTGTCCGGTGCGCGCCACATCAGCACGTTCGTTAGGGTTTGGAGCAGTTGACCGTTGGAGCTGTTTGTCTTTTTCTGCACCGGACAGTCAGGTGACCTCTGACTTCTGCGCTCTGAATTCTGCCGCGACACTGTTCATCACTGTTCATCTGATGAAACGACCGTTAGCGCGCAGAGAGCCGTTGCTCCGCTGGCTCACCGGACAGTCCAGTGGCACACCAGACAGTTCGGTGAATTTTAGTGGAGCGTGCCCAGCAGAAACCCGAGAGTGGTTGTTTCGTTTGCTGGCTGGCATGGTACACCGAACAGTGTCCGGTGCACCAAATATCAGCACACCCGAAGTCTTTAGCTCCAATTTTGATTGAGTCCCTAACTGAATTTCTTTCTTGGTTTGTGTTGAACCTTATGCACCTATGATAAATGATATCTAGACAAACTAGTTAGTCCACATGGTTTGTGTTGGGTGTCAACCACCAAAATCGATTATAGGAAATGGTTAAGTCCATTTCCTTTTCAAATGTTATCATGATGGAAATCGTCATACCATGCATCATCATAACTTGGGCTTTCCTGACGAAGCTCTCTCTGATGTGGCCTACGCCCTTGCTCGTTGTCTTGTGTGATGCGGCACATCTCTTCGGCAACTTCATCAATCTTTTTCTAGAGTTTAGACAGCTGAAGCATTTTCTCCCTTCTTCTCTTCACTTGTTGGTGGATAACCTCTAGATCTCTGATTTCTTGATCCAACTCTTCTTCCTGTGGTGTTGGGCTAATGGCCTTCCTTTTCTGGTTTCGAGCCTCCCTCAGAGGGAGGCCCTCTTGATTGATGTCCAGCGGTGCAAGGGCAGCCCCTGGCGCTACTGCCTTCTTTGGCGGCATGGCGAAGGTAGTTGTTCGAGTTCTTAGTGTTGAAGGTGGTCGTTTGAGTTCACCGACGGTGGGCACCAATGTTGTCTACTTGTTCTCAATTGTTGTGAATCTAGAACAAGGCAACACATTTGTTATATGTTAAAGACCTTCGTCCTCCGAAGCATTATCCCCTCTTGGGTATAATGAATCTTAGACGAATGTCCTAAATAACAAGTTTACATTGTTCATAAATATAAAAATATACTTGCAAGATATAATTTCATGCCATGTATTCATTTCATGATGCATATTAATATACTTTTAAAGATTGTATTACAATGATACCTTCGGCTTGTTTGAAGGTAAAGACACGGGGGCAATTACAATCCAGCGTGAACAGTACGGGATACTATTCATCTATTTATTGGCAACTGTAATGCTTCGTGCATTATTACATTCATGCCCTCTACAATCACATACAGGGTTTACAATTGTCACAAGGACAATACCGTCATTTCTATTTAATGACTTGAACAATAGCTTCTCCATACGTCGTCTCCCTGTTTCACCGTGACGAAGTTTGCTTCGTCGTACTTCTGCTGTGTTATGTTGAAGCTTTTCTGGTGACGAAGCTCCTGTAATATTTAGTAGTATGCTGAAAGCAAATGGTTAATCGTGTTTTTGAGGACCATCGAAAGAGGAAGGCCCCCAACACAAGGTTATCATGGACCTATGTCGATATGGTTTTGGTGCCACATTATAAGGTGTGGATGCCAAAGAGAAGAAGTGCTTTTTGGTCTTGGTATGGATTATGAGAAGATTGATGTGTGTCTAGATAACTGCATGCTTTTCTAGAAAGATCATGCCAAAGAGAAGAAGTGCTTAAAGTGTAGTAAATTGTGGTTTGTTGAAGATGTAAATGAAGACAGTGACAAGGTGATGACAAACGTTGCATATAAGCAACTTCGTTACTTGCCTATCACACCTCGGTTGAAGTGTTTGTTCATGTCCAAAAGAACCACCACGCATATGAGGTGACACAAAAAAGGTGCATGTGATAACAACAATGTGATGGTGCACCCGTCGTATGGTGCTGCATGGAAGTAATTGAAGAATTACGATGAATATTTTGCCGGTGATGCGAGAAATGTTCGCATCGAGTTGGCGATAGATGGCATCACTCCGTTCGATACAAATGTTGCAGCCTACTCTTGTTGTCCTGTCATTGTTAATCCATATAACCTACCACCTTCTATTTGCACGAAATTTGAGTCTATGTTCCTTTATGTTTCTTTGCCTCATTATACCTAGCCTAGATCATCATAGTACATGCCTCAATGTGATGTTGAAATCATTGATTGAGGAGTTAAAATAGTTGTGGATAGGATTCGATGCGAACAAATTTTATATTTAGTAGAAATTCAACCTTTGAGCCATGTACTTGTGGTCGATACATGATTTCATGGCCTATGGAATTTTTTCTGGTTGTAGTGCATTGTCTGATATGTGGTTTCGATACATGTAGTTTTTACTTTACTCATAGGGGAAAAATTTGTTAATTTGATTGCCATCAATGTTGGTTGCCTTCGAATCATATCTTTAGGAAATAGAAGAACATCTTCAAAAAGGACACACACCCCCATTGTGACAAAGAGACTACCGAAGCATCTAAGTGGATCAGAAATTGCTAATATGCTAGATAAACTGGTCCAGTGTGGTATAGGTAGATATATCACATTGAAAGAGCCCTTGAGTATCTTAAATCAGTGGTTGGTAATAAATCAAGGGTTGAAGGATTCAAAAAGTCGTCATAGTGAAAATCAGTGATGTGTTTTTAGCTAGTGTTGCAACAATCATGCCCCCTTTAGGTGATTTTGACGTAGTGGTCTTGTAAATTTTTATGAAATTAATAGTTTTCTTAAAAAATCCTGCAGGGGAGAAACACACATGGTGAAGGTGTGTGAGAGAGAGAATTGCTGCTGAGGGTTTCAGATAGGATAGAAGGTGGGATAAATGGTTAGGATTTTACACGGGTTGTGCCTCAGTTTTATAGATGCAAGCCTCTAACTGATCTGCTTGTCATAACCAACCACAATCGATCAGTCACAGCCTTGCCAATAAATAATCTAAGACCACATGCACATTCCTGTTCATGGCGTCTACATTCTACAGTAGTGAAGCTATGCAGCAGGAACACTTGTCGGCTTGCTCCTGTTGCTCTCCTAGCCTTTGAGAACTCTGCCGCAGGAACACTGGGCACCTAGCGTTTGTCCCGTTGCAAGCGAGCTTCGTCCTTGTACTGCTGAATCCTGATCCATGCATCATCTATCAGAGACCGGAGAGAACTACTACAGTTACACAACTCTGGACAAAACGCTACGGTACAAGCACTGTCCGCGTTGTATATATCAATGTGTGTGCATCCCTACTATACCGTGTTGTGCTGTATGTGTTGAGAAATTTAGTGTACCAAAGAAGAACTATATGGTCCATATATCTGAAACCATACCTTTTTATATAAATAGAGGACATTCCCACCATGTGTTGGAAGAGTTAGGATAATATAATCAAGAAATAAAGATCAATGCATTCTTCTCGCTTCTTTGTCTCAATAGTACACAGAATCAATATAGTGGTGGTTCTAAAGATATTTGCATTGACGTTTTTCGATGCCGCCACTGTTAGGGGCCAGTGGAAAACAACATTTCTACTAGCGGTTATTTTGGAACCGCCACTGGAAATGTTATTTTCACTGTCGGTTCTCTTAAATAAACCGCTAGTGGAAATGCACTTTCCACCGGCGATTTTCTTTATTCGGCCGCTAGTGTTAGTTTTCTCTCCTTTTTAAATTTTCAAAACAAAACTAAATTTATATATATTTACACACACAAACACACACACACACACACACACACACACATATATATATATATATATATACACACTCTATTCATCACCTATTGTGTGCCCCCTCTCGCATGGCTTCAGCTCCGCACGGCTCCGCCCCTCTCATGGCTCGTGCCCCTGCACGGCTTCACCCCGCGCGGCTCATTTTCTAGCCACATTAAGTCATTCCAATCAACATTAAGTTATTCTAGTAAATATTAAGTCATTTTTCATGAAATATTAAGTTATGTATTGTTTTCAGCCATTTTTTGGGTTTTCTCAGACATTTCTTATGTTATTGGTTCGGTCATTCCAGAAAATATTAAGTCATTCGAGTGTCCAAACAACACTTAAGTCATTCTAGGTAACTTTTAAGTCATTCCAAAGTTTAGGTAACATAAACATTAAATCATTGGTCAAAAAACATCAAAGTTATAATTGTTTCAGCCACTTTTTCTAAGTTTTCCTAGACATTTGTTATGTTATTGGTTCAATCATTCCAGAAAGTATTAAGTCATTCTAGCGTACAAAGAACATTTAAGTCATTCTATGTAACTTTAAGTCATTCCAAAGTCTAGGCAACATTTAAGTTATTTTAGGCTACATTAAGTCCTTCAGAAATATTAAGTCATTTTAGGCGAGATAACTTGGCTCACTGTGGCTTGGCTCGACACTTGTGCGGGTGACGGCTCGGTCGATTGTCTGGCTGGGCAGGCTGGCTCGGTCAGCATGCTAGGTGGGAGAGGGGGAGCCGCACTAGGGGCGAAGCCACGCGGGCGCGCACTCGTTGGGCGAGTTGGTGGGCGCTTCAGGATGATCCAAGTGATGGACCATTGAGTCCATCACCTATGTTAATGAATAGATCTTCCATATATATATATATATATATTGAAAGCAACATGGAATTAAATTCTATCAAACATTTATATACATCAAAGTCTTGTGTTTACAACCATCACACATTCTATATATCAAAGTTTTCATCTAAGCTCTAATAACTATCTCGACTAAGAGATAATCTACTAATTTCTATGAGTACTCTAAACTCTAGCCTAGCTAATGTACCGGTAGCATCATGATATTTTCCTTCAACGAGAATGACATCTTTCAATATGAATGTGCATAGGTCTTCAATTATGTCATACAATGCATCTTCGGTCAAGCTTTCCGGCTTTTCTCGTTGAAATTTTTGTAAAAGAAGTTTATAAACATCATCTATTTACACTCGATAACACATTTTCATCTTTCATGACATAAATACATACATGGCTATTTATACGAACTTTTAAATTTTATGCAATGTGCTTTTCTTCAATATATTTTACATTTTCTGTAAAAGCACACGCACTAAGAAAAATAGATCCCCGAGCAGATTTCATTGCCGGCATGAATCCAATACGAATGCACACGTGATTTGTGCTTACTTGAAGTCATCAATGCAATTTCTCACAAATTGATCAATCACAAGTAAAAAATACACACAATAAGAGGAAGACTAGATGTTGCCATCGTGACCGTGTTGCCCCTAGTCCTGCTACAGGCCTAGGCGCACGCACGACCATCGCACCATGGCTGCATGGACCACAACAGTGGGTGCCTTACTGGCCATCGACCTCCACCGAACCGAAGAGCATAGATCTTACCACAGTCAACTGCCTCGGGTGTGGGCGCTAGCACGATCAGCCAACCACCGCATGGCCATGGACCATAAGGTTGTCTTTAGTGGGCCGTATAAAATTGTTGGATTGCAAATGTAATGAGACACAGAGAGTGGCTAGAAGTAAATCAATCCATAGTTCTTTATTGATAGAATGGTTGCTTATACATAGGTACAAGGGGAGCGACGTACGGACACGTCCGTATGCCGAAGGGGTACAACAAACGGATGTATCCGTTTGCCGATGACCCTTCCACAAAGGGTGGCTGTTGATATCATCCTTCAACACTCCCCCTTGATTGAAACCGGCAAAACATCCTTCAATTATATTTATTAATTCCTTCAAGGAAACCTATGGAAAAACATAGAAATTTATGTAGCTTAAATAGTACCAAGTGAACTCCTCAAAACCCAATGAGAAAAATAAGGAGTACAACTATGGTACGTCATTATTCTCCCATGTACCTCTAGCCCAAGGAACAATAGTATGTCTAAAGTCATTATCTCAAAAACCCCAGTGGGGAAAATAAATGATGAGACACACAACTCTAGCCAATATTTCTCCAAAATAATATTGTCAGAAAATCTGAGAAATCAACATATCAGCAGAGTCTCCTTAAAACCCAACGGGAAAAAATAAGGAGAACAATCATTCTCTATTGTTGATCCATTTGAACTCTAGGGAGATAAACTCATAACCTAGTATAAATACAACAATAGTTATGCCATAATGTATCACCCCCGAAAACCCTACAAGAAAAAATATATGATATGCCATAGGCCTTATGTTGAGGTTATATCGTTAAAAACTTTGAATGAGAAACCCAAATAAGGGAAAAACTCATGCAAAGAAAAGAGTACAACATGATGTAAGAACAAGTTCTTCCGATCAAGAGGAAACTTCTCTTGATCCTTGAAAATCACTAAGTCATCACATACCTGCTCTCAAACACATTTAAAAATATGGAGCAAGGTAGAGACTTAGTTCGCAACTTGTTTTCATCTAAACAACACAAAGTAATATTATCTTCATAGATAATAAGGTCAATGATAATAAAATCATGACCACCACATACCCTCAGTATGTAGGTTATCATTCTGTACAATCACACGAAGTGTGCTACAAAATGATTAGTGTAAGTGACCATTAATCTATGTTGATAGACATTTATCAAACAACATGTCCAACTTACCTGAAGTATGTCATTGATCTTGCATCTAGGATCTTCTATAGATATCTAAGATTAGTATATCCAACCGTAACCAAATCATGAGTACTCTTAGAGAACATAACTCGATCTCATGTGTTGTTAGCTAGCAAATCATTGCAAAACAATATCCAGCCGGATGCTATTGCAATATACAATAGCACATTTCATGATCCGAGAGAATCAAATAACCATGCTTACCTCATATTGAACTTCTTCAATATATGTTGGATATAGACAACTTTGTATCCAAGATAGTCAAGAGAGTTTACTTTGAATTGAAAATCTCTTTCAATTCATATCCTCTATCTTGAACTCCGTCAATAAGAAATGTATGTTTAGAAATATGTTGCTCATATTTACACTAAACATAACATTCTTCGTGTATCCCTTCGGAAGGAAGGATTCACTAGGTCGATTGTACCATATTTGACCGGGATACTTTAAGTCACAAAGACATTCAAGTATTGTAAATTTGTGATTGGTGATTTGGTATTTGAATCCTTCCAGTGACCACATATGCATATGTTGTTACTACATCTATCAATTGCACATATACATGATTTGTTGCCCATAGTATTGTATCTGAATTTTACTACTCCCAATATAGGAGAATTTATAGCATAATGCTTGGGTTTGTGTAAAAACCCAGTTGATACTAGCCATGCTTTCTCACCACCTCATTGTTTACAAGTCCATGAAAACAAACTTGTATCCATAGTAAGATACCATAAAGTGGAAATAGATCAACACTTCTTTCCAGTGAGCAAGGCTATCTCTTCAACATTGTATCACTACAAGATCCAGTTTGAGCATACTCATGCTCTGCTATGGCCAAAGTATTTTGGATCACTTGGAGTGCATATACAATTGCTGAGATGTATTTGTGGACCCTTGTATATTTCAAATAACACAATTCTCTAGTTGACATGAAGTCATTTTCATTTGCACCCTTATGATTCATCGTGAAATCCCAAAACGAGAATCAAGGGCTTCCGATACCCTAGCCTCATTAGTGTGCACTGAGCTAGGTTGTGAATGTCATTCATTCACAGGATAATCCATAACCTTTAGGTCTCCACCAACACTAGGTTGGTTACCAATGAATAGTTGGTCTGTATTTACTATCTCAGAAGATCTAGCCTTCAGATGCTTGCAAGCATCTTAATCCTAGTTTGTGACCATACTTCTCCTCTTATTTACAATATCGTTGTAACAAGGAGTTGAGTGGTTTTCCATTTAACCACTCTTTCTGGCATTTCCACATAGGATTAATTTGAGTGACACCTCATAGTAAATGCACATGGCAGTCAATGTGCAACTTCTTGCAAATCATTCGAACCCAAAGGTTTAGTTTTGGTACGTGATCCTAAGCCTAAATACTTACTGCATTCATTATAATTTCCTGGCATTCTTTTTGGTACATTAATCTCCCCCTAATTCCTAGAAAAACTCATGATTCAAGCTAGCACACGGGCCGTAAATAGATTCTCACAAAGAGATTCTAAATACTTAATGATCGATGAAGAATGAATTCTTACATAGATCCTCAGCTTTCTGTGTGCCCATACATGTACGTTGTGGTGGTGGGATTGGGAAAACATACCCAATGTACGCATGGGAAACCTTTCATGGATTCCCACATACTAAAACCATAGGGAAACTTGTACATGCAGTATGTGGAGTTAATCATAACTACCTGACTCCAACCATAACTAATTGGAAGTGACAATTCATTACTGATAGTCATGAATGATCTGAAATTTTCGAATCTATCACAGATTTGTCATATCAATTATGGATATCTGAATACCAAAATAAACAATTGTTAATGTAATCAGATTTGGTAAATTTAGTAGTGTGGAAGCTAATGTGCTCAACCTTGAGGCATTATTACTTAATGGTCTCGTGTTGTCCAAAGGATAGACTTTAGGTCATCATATAGATGCACCATAGAACCATGTAAAGCCTTCAATGTCCATACAATCTTTGTAATGGACCACACTCTTTCTTTTTAAAACAATTCAAAGAACTTAACCAATTCCGATCAGATTTTAAGATAAGAGGGACTTAAAATCTCATTCTCGATGATACTCAATGAGTATCCATCTTATGGGAAGACATGACCAATAGAATTGTCCATAACTTTTCATTTCAACCCAACAATGGAATGACCAATTCAATCTACCCAGCATGGTAAGTATCATCACATGAAAAGTTATAACAAATGCAAGACATTGTACGAGAGGATGTATGTAGAATACAATCCATAAGAAATGTTTTTGAGAAACACATGCAATATCCATCACTCTCACCTTTTGCTTCCTCATGATAGAAATTATATGGATATCTCTATAATTTGATAAGATAACATTGGGATGTATCAACACACCCTTGATACCCCCATTACCATAGGAGATATGATAATAATATATCATAATATCGAATGAAGCGAGTGTCAAAATATTATTTCCTCTTTCCAAAGGAATATGAGAATGTTTTGTTTCCCCACTTATAGAGTTTGTGGTTCAATTCTTCACATTGCATGTTTCTTCCTGATTTGGAAGAATTCATGTACAAGTTTACATAACTCAAATCCATGAGTTTGTTCAACTTCAAATGGATGAGTTTGTTGAACTCAAAATACATGAGTATTTAACGATGTCGGTACCCTGGAACAGGGGTACCCCTTACTATAGTATGAAGGCGTGGTAAACAGCGCCCGACCCCACTACGTGGGCAACTCCGGGGCCGCCAGGTGACCAGAGAAGGTAACATATACCGTGATATCGTCAGTGGATCCAGACCCCCGTGAGAAAGTGTCGGACCCCAGCATACATGACCTAGACCTCCGAGTACAACTCGGGACCTCCGCGTTCCCCCGAATGGGACCTGGACCCCTCTAAGTGAGGTCCGGGCCACCCACGACAAGATCCCGGGACGAAGAATACCCTGGCCTAAGTCAAGGACGTACAGGGGTCCGGCGCAGACACTTGTCAGTGTCTTGCCCAGTGTGCTTCCGATCCCCGCTCAGGCGAGGACCCGATGCTGCCACGTGGCCTATTGCCCGTGACGTAAGCCGGCGGGCAGAGCCTGATGTAAGGGCTCTGGGCCACGCGATCTCTGCGTTTATTGCGGAAAAGACGTGCCACATGTCCGCCCTGCAGACAAGCGATGTGCCGTCTCGGCATTTAATGTGCCCTGTCCACTCTGATGGCAGGCGACGACCAGACCACCCTACAGGCGGCGTGCCTGTCCAATCAGACAGCAGGCAGTACGCCCATACAACCTCGCGCGCACAATGGTCATCATGACTTGTACGATGCCGGGGAACCTTCTGCTGCACGCCAATGCTACTCAAGCGGCAGATATCGGGGCACAGGGAGATTGCACAAGGTGACTGACATTAGTTGCTCTGGGTATTCCATCTGTTATGTCCCTAGGCCCACATGTCGGGGTTCAGTGTCTTTGTACGTGCCCCCCTTGAGCTATAAAAGGGAGGGCACGCGACACAGATAGGGTTAGACTCTGAACTCTTAGGCTTCCACAGCAATCCAACACATAGTGGAGTAGGGTATTACGCTCCGGCGGCCCATACCACTCTAAATCCTTGTGTGTTCATGTGCTCGGTGATCGCTTAGCAAGACAGGCAAAACGCTTAAGCCCCTTCCTCATCTTAGGATTTAGGGCGGGTGCACTCCGCCACCCGGTCGGAGAATTCCCTCTTCGACATTTGGCACGCCAGGTAGGGGGCTAGGCATTAGGTTTTTTCTTGTTTCCTCGCTCAACATGATGGTGCAAATCGTGGAGCACCGTGCCGAGACTTCAATGGATTTCCTAGTGGAGGAAGAAGTAGTTTGTTCCACGCCACAGGTTCCCAACCGCCCAGTGCCGAGCACTACTGCTGTGCACGCTGCACGACAGCATACAACTGCGCAGACACCCCAGACTCTGTCGAGGGCGGCTCCGGGAGCATTGTTAGCAGCCAGGGAGTTGTTGTGTCACCCTCCAAGCTCCACGGCCTCACCGGGGCCATGAAGCAGTGGCGGGACGACGTCGACCGACTGCTTGGCATGGCACATTCTACCTCGACCAGGTCGAGGCCACGGTCATCCCGGCGCCAACATGAGGCGTCGGCGTCTGTGCGCTCACCCTCAGTGAGGGGTGCACAGACCAACGACCTCCGGGCAGAACTCAACCGCAGGCGTGCGGGAGAGGACGCCAGGGTCTCTTTGGAAATGGCGAGCAAGCGCCGCCAAAACATCGAGGGTCGCAACCTCGATCAAGACTTCGTTGCGGTAGCACCGCAGGCCCCAATGGGCACCCGGTCCCAAGCGGGTGTCCCCTTGGCCAGCGTGGGCTGCGCCGCTCTCGCGGATCATCTCTGCGCGGCGTCATGGCCACCCAAGTTCCGGTCGCACCTGCCGGAAAAGTACGATGGAACGTCAAACCCGTTGGAGTTCCTGCAGGTGTACGTCACTGCTATCATAGCAGCAGGTGGAAACACCGCTGTGATGGCAACATATTTTCATGTCGCCTTGTCTGGACCTGCCCGGACTTGGCTCATGAACCTCACCCCAGGGTCAATCTACTCCTAGGAAGAGCTCTACGCGCGGTTCATTGCGAACTTCGCCAGCGCTTACCAGCAACACGGTGTGGAGGCCCATCTCCACACAGTAATGCAGGAGCCCAGGGAGACTCTCTGGACATTCATATCTTGCTTCACCAAGGTACGGGGCACCATACCTTGCATATCAGATGCTTCCATCATCATGGCCTTCCGCTAGGGAGTACCTGATAAAAAGATGTTGAAGAAGTTAGCCACGTACGACGTGGAGACTGTCTCCACTCTCTTCACTCTGGCAGACAAGTGCGCCAGAGCAGCCGAGGGCCGCGCATGGCACTCGGCGCCGCAAGCCGGAGTCGACAAGATGGGAGGCACCGGTGCAGTCTCCCAGGACGGCAAAAGAAGAAGAAGAACCGCGGCTATGAGAAGCCACAGTTTGCCGCTCCGACTGTCGCAGCCATGACTAGAGGACGGGGCAAGCGCAATAAGCGCCCCCGGCCACAGGGAGGCAATGGCGGCTCATGCCCAGTGCATCCCAATGCTCGCCACAGCGCCTCGGAATGCCGTGAGATCATCATGCTCGCGAAACGTGTCAGTGAGCGATGCGAGCAGTCGTCCAAGGATGCCTCCCCGCCCCGTCGCCGGCCTGGTAAGGAGAGGGTCAACGATGACGAAGTGATCGTAGGAGAACGAGAACTCGGGTATCAATCACCCAAGGGGGACCTCAAGGACGTCTTCACTGGAGATTCCGACTCCAGGGATGACAGCGACCGCCGCAAGAAGCTATACGTCATGTACGGCGGGAGCTGGGAACTCACCTCCCGCAGGAACGTCAAGTCCCTACACCGTGAGGTCCTGTCTGCAACTCCAGGGGTCCCGAAGGCTGCCCCACATCAACGATGGAGGAGCACCACCATCTCCTTCGGGGAATCCGACTTCCCCGACAACATGGCAGGGGTCGTCATACTACCACTCATCACCGCCCCTGTCATCGCCAACATGCGGCTGCACCATGTGTTGATTGACGGCGGGGCAGGCCTCAACGTCATCAGCCATGCTGCGTTCAAGCAGCTGCAAATCCCGGGGTCCCGTCTGGGACCCTCACGCCCATTCTCTGGAGTGGGCCCACAGCCGGTGTATCCCCTTGGGAGCATCGCACTCCCGGTTACATTCGGGACTGAGGGGAACTTCCGCATGGAGAACGTCGTGTTCGACGTTGCGGAAGTCAACCTCCCCTTTAACGCCATCATTGGCAGGCCGGCCTTGTACCGGTTCATGGCCATTGCCCATTACGGGTATTTGGTCCTCAAGATGCCATCCCCGATTGGGGTCCTCACCGTGCAGGGTAACCGTGCCGCCGCACTTGCGGCCGTAGAGAAGCTACATGCCCTGGCGGCAGAGACTGCTCGCCCAGACGACGGAGGGAGGAATCCCTCAACCTCTAGTACCAAGGCGCCTCCCAAGGCGCCAAAGGTACAACCATCCGGAGTGGATGGTGTCCCCGTCAAAGCCATCCGGCTCGCTGAGGATTGCACCCAGACCACTCGCATTGCGGGTGATCTGGACGAGAAATAGGTACTCGCGCTCGTCACCTTCCTCCAGGCAAATGCCGACGTGTTCGCATGGGAGCCGTCGCAGATGCCTAGGATCCCCAGGGAGGTGATCGAGCATCGCCTGAAGATCAACCCCGACACTAGGCTGGTGAGTCAGAAGCCTCGCAGACAGTCTATTGAGCGACAGGACTTCATCCGAAAGGAGGTCCAGAAGCTGCTAGACGCTGGCTTCATCAAAGAGGTTCATCACCCAATATGGCTGGCCAACCCAGTCATCGTCCCCAAGGCGAATGGGAAGCTTCGGATGTGCATCGACTACACCAGCCTGAATAAGGCCTGTCCCAAGGACCCGTATCCACTACCACGTATAGACCAAATCATGGATTCTACCTTCGGGTGCGACCTATTGCCATTCTTAGACGCTTACTCTGGTTTCCATCAAATCCAGATGTCTAGGGAATATAGGAAGCATACCGCTTTTGTAACAGTGGATGGGCTTCACTGCTATGTTGTTATGCTGTACGGTCTGAAAAACGCCTTGCCTACATTTGTGCGGGCGATGAGTAAGACTTTCGGGGACCTGATTAGGGACAAAGTAGAAGTCTATGTCGATGACATCATGGTCAAGACTGAGAGGGTCAACCCTAGTGGAAGACTTAACCCTGGTCTTCGACAAGCTGTGGGCAACCCGCACAAAGCTGAACCCGCACAAATGCGTTTTTGTCATTTCCGCTGGGAAGTTGCTGGGATTCCTGGTTTCGTACCGGGGCATTGAAGCGAACTCGGAGAAGATCAGAGCGATTGAGGCAATGAGGCCCCCGGTCCGAGTCAAGGACGTCCAGAAGCTTACGGAACCATTAGCCGCCCTTAGCCGCTTCATTTCGAGGCTGTCTGAGATAGCGCTGCCCTTCTTCAAGCTGCTGCGGAAGTCCGGGCCCTTCTCTTGGACCGAAGAGGCGGAGCAAGCCTTCCAGGAGTTGAAGCAGCACTTGGTGTCCCTACCAATATTGGTAGCTCCGGAACTAGAGGAGCCGTTGTATTTATACATCGAGGCGGCCGCGGAAGCGGTGAGCATGGTGCTGGTCGTCGAGAGACCGGTACCAGAAAGCCAGGAACCTGAGGACTCGGGACCGACTGCAGGGGTCCGAACCATTCAAAGGCCGGTCTACTACGTCAGTGAGGTCCTTCATGAGGCGAAAACTAGGTACCTTGAGACGCACAAACTCCTCTATGTTGTGTTTGTCGCGTCCAGGAAGCTGCGCCATTATTTCCAAGCGCATAGGATTGTGGTGGTGACCTCCTTCCCATTAAGGGCCATCCTCCACAACTCTAACGCCACAGGCAACATCGCCAAATGGGCCACGGAGCTCGCTGAGTTCTAGCTAGACTTCTGACCTCGCCACGCCATCAAGAGTCAGGTCCTGGCTGACTTCATCGTAGAGTGGACGCCCCCCTCAAGCGTCCCTGGGGGTTCGGGTCCTGATTCGGACCCCACACCTACGGAGCCCAGGGGTCCAGTCTTCACCGAGCCCCACTGGACGCTCTACTTCGACGGATCTACCTGCCAACAAGTTGGTGGGGCCAGGGTGATCCTCATCGATCCAAGCGGAGATCAAGTGAAGTACATGGTGCACCTTGAGTTCAAGGCCACCAACAACATGGCAGAGTACGAGGTGCTGATCTTCGGCTTATCGGCAGCCCTATCCCTAGGGATCCGCCAGCTCCTGGTGAAGGGAGACTCCCAGCTGATCATCAAGCAAGTCCGCGGAGAGTGTAGCTGCAATGAGCCCAGGCTCGCGGCCCACCTTCTTCACGTGAGGAAACTGGAGAAAGACTTCACGGCCCTAGAACTACAACATGTTCCTCGGGCCGACAACTCAGTGGCAGATGACCTCTCCGTGAAGGCATCAACTTGGGCACCCATGCTCGAGGGCGTCTTCAAAAGACGGCTGCTGAGACCCACCGCCCAGCCTGCCGAACTGGGCGAAGGGGGCGAGACTAGAACCTCGAAGCTAGCGGTCCTGGTGGCATCCCAGAACCCACCAAAGGATGTGTGTGCTACAGGGGGGCCTGCTAGCTCCTTAGCGCCGCAGCCAATATCTCAGAGTGGTCCTGATGCATGGATCTCTGAGATCTAGGACTACCTGAAGGAGAATATCCTTCCTGAAGACCATGTGTCCGCAGAACGCATAGTGCGGTTGGCTAAGCGCTACGCGGTGGTGGAAGGGGATCTCTACCGCCATGGCGCCAACGGCATTCACATGTGTTGCATTACCCAGGAGGAGGGCCTGAGTTGCTCACGGAGATCCATAGAGGAGAGTGCGGAAGTCATTCATCATCCCGCACACTGGTCGGTAATGCCTTCCGGCATGGCTTCTACTGGCCTACCGCTCTCTAGGATGCAGCTGAGATGGTGAAGTCCTGCAAGGCGTGTCAATTCCACGCAAAACAGATACACACACCAGCTCAGACCCTGCAGATGATTCCACCCTCTTGGTCATTCGCTGTATGGCGGGTGGATATCCTGGGACCATTTCCCAGGGCCGTTGGCGGGTACCGGTACCTCTTCGTCGCCATCGACAAGTTCACCAAGTGGCCAGAGGCCACCCCTGTGGTCAACATCACCCAGGGTGCCACTGTCGCCTTCCTCAAGTCCATCGTCTGTAGATTTGGGGTCCCAAACCGTATCATTATGGACAATGGAACCCAGTTTACAAGTTGGATCTTCCAGGAGTATTGCGAAGGCATCAGCACCCAGCTCTGCTTCGCATCCGTGGCCCACCCTAGGAGCAATGGCCAAGCGAAAAGGGCAAATGCAGAGATCCTCAGGGGACTCAAGATGTGCACCTACGACTACTTGAAGAAGCATGGTGCGAATTGGGTCAGTGAACTCCCATCCGTGCTATGGGGGAACCGGACAACACCCAGCCGAGCCACCGGGGAGACCCCGTTCTTCCTGGTCTACGGGGCCGAAGCCTGTCTTCCCCCGGAAATCATCATGGGCTCCCCTCGGGTCCAGGCTTTCGAGGAATCTATGCAGGGACAACTGCGGCGTGAAGACATGGACTTCATCGACGAGCGTAGATGGCAAGCAGCTATCCGAAATGCACGGTACAACCAAGCGCTCAGGCGCTACCACCAACGGTTCGTGCATAGTAGGGAGCTCAGGGTCGGGGACCTAGTCCTAAGGTGAGTACTGAACTGAGAAGGACTCCATAAACTCTCCCCCAGCTGGGAAGGACCCTTCAAGGTGATGGAAGTATGCCGACCCGGGTGTGTCCGCCTTGCCACAACTGAAGTAGAGTCTCTTCCCAATCCCTGGAACATATAGCACCTCCGTAAGTTCTTCCCATAAAAGCAAAGCTGGGGAATGCAGTTTTCTTCCTTTGTAACTAGGTAGCACATATATGTACGCCAGCCCGGTAAGGTCCGCCCTTATAAACCCGGTCTGTTGGTTTACGCTCATGAACATCAAGTTATGAAGAGAAGATTCACCTCCCCAGATTTGCTTTATGGTGGTTTTATTCTTCTTAAGCTTGCAACCATTATTTTTATCTAACCCACCCATACAGATTCCCTCCTTTGCTGGTACATTGACATCCGGATTGAATAGCCAGGCTGTGTAGCCTGGGGGCCAGTCCAAGAGAATGGATAATCGTTCATGGGGAGGTCCGGAGCCGTGCGGCTGCTTAGCTTGGTCCAGTACCCTAAGCCCACACGCTCCACCGCTCTGTGGCGGGTGTCCTAGTACCCGGAACTATAGTCCTGTAGGTCCGGAAACCCGAGGTCCGGCTCTAAAGAAAGGACACACGTCTCATGGAGAGGTCCGGAGCAGCGTGGCTGCTTAGCCTGGTCCCGTACCGTAAGCCTACGCACTCCACCACCATGCGACGAGTACCCTAGTAATTAGAAGCCGTGACCCAGGGGGTCCAGACACACGGGTTGGCTTCCCAGTCTAAATCCTATAGGTCCTGTTGCGTAAGTCAAAGGGTGAAGGATACCAGTTAATGGGTCCGATGGGTGCACTACTGAAACTCCCTAGTTAAGGTTGTGTGCAGGTCTGGGTCCCACTTGACATAACCTCTTGGGGGCCAGGTCACCAACTCTTTCTTAAATATACTGGCATCCAGCCTCGACAAGTCGAGACCACATCCCAGAGGGGCCAAGTACCAGGGAAGAAGTTGACGACAACACACATAGCAAAGGGAAAGTAGCATGCAGATAAGTTGTAATGTTGCTTGACAAGTAGTACTTAAAAGTATCTTACAAAACCAAAATATGATAAGCCACTTCCCTGCGGAACTCTTGCTTTCCCTCTGCAAATCCGACTACTCATCATTAGCGGGATCCCGCTGGAAGCGCTTGGCCACCACGTCTACAGCGTCTTGTACGCTCCCCGGGCGGCGTCTTCGGTATCGGCCACCAGACCAGCAATCACCAGCCCCAAGGAGATGGCTGGGTCGTGGCTCCAGAAGCAAGTCAGGATGTACTCTATTACCGCCCGGCAGAGTCTACTGCCCTCAGCCTCCAAGCGGGCGCCAAGGATCTGATCCAGGCGTCGGAGGCGGTCAACAGCGGAATCCAGCACCGGGAGCGCGTCGGAAATGGACACCGACTGCTTCGACACTGGGATGGGGCTCACCCCAGCGGCACTAGAGCCGAGCTCGCCTCATCGGCCCATGCGGCGATACGCTAGACCCCGATGCGATGCTCCGCCCGAAGATCTTCTAGCGTCTTCTTCATCACCTCCACCGCTTGGGAACCCGGAGCCGCCTGCGCTGCCTGTGTCACCTGGAACCGGCGGACCCGCTCCTCCAGTGTCTGCTCCTCCTCCAGTTTCTTCTCCTCCTCCACCTTGAGCTCGTGCTCGGCTAGCAACTTTTCTCGCCTTTCCCAAATCTCCTCCCTCTAGGCGAGGTCCTTCTCCTGCCGGACGAGATCCGTCGCCCGCTACTCCAGGGAGGCATCCTTTGCCTTGAGGTTTTCCTCGGCGAGAGAGATGTTGCTAGCCCTGTCATCAAGCTCCTGCCGCAGCTTTTGCATAGCCGCCTCAGTCATGGTCTGCTCATCCCGCTGCTTCTCCAGCATCACATTATAAGCTTTCAGCTTCTCATGGAATTCCGTGATGACTGCCTCCCGCTGGTCCAAGTGCTCTTTCTTCTTGACCAACCTCTTCTCCTCCTCGGTCTCCTCTCGTTCCCGCTCGAACACCTTCTCCAGGTCCTCACGCTCTTGCTCAAGCTCGGACCGCTCCGAAGCAAATTGGCAGGATCGCCGCCTCGGTCTCCAGGAGAGCCTGATGAGCGCGGGACAGCACCCAAGGGAGGGGAGGCGGCACCGTTTCTGGCCCAGCGCCGGTCTGGAGCCACCGCCCAAGAATAACCTCCGGCTCCTCCGGAATGGGCGGCGGGATGGAGTCGGGCGCCCCCCCCCCCCCACGTCTTCCGCCGTTGCCGACGGTATATTCGACGACATCGCCGCCGCCGTTGGGTCTGCAGTAGCCGTTGGCGATGCTGCTGCTACTGGACCCCCGACTGCAGCCTGGGGACCCGACAGCACTGCCTCGGCAGTGGTAGCTAGAACCTGGGGGCCCGACGACACTGCCGCGGCAGCAGCAGTCGGAACCTGGGGGCCTGACGGCGTCGCATCGGCAGTGGCAAGTGGAACCTGGGGGCCCGATGGCGCCGCTTCGGCAGGCAGAGGCAGGTCGCCGGCATCGAGGCCAGCAGACACCTGCTGCTGGGAGCCGGACTCACTAGTGGGAGCGACTTTAGAAGCAGAGGGAGAAGAGGCCCTGATAAGCAAAGGACGGATTAATACCCGTCAACATGGTAACTAGACCAATGGGGAAAATGAAAAGGGGTACACTTACTTGGGGCCCTGGACCTTCCAGCGACCTTGGAAGCGAGACGTCTGCTGCCCCTGCTGCTGTTGCTACCGTTGATGCTGCTGCCCCTGTGGCGGTGGCGAGCCAGATGATGGTGGCAGCGGCGGGACTGATGGTGGTGCTGGTGGAGGACTGACGCACCTCTGCGAGCCCTGGGCCAGGGAGCCGGCCTCCTCGACCCCGCCAGCTGTCCTCTGGCGCTTCTGGGGGAGGTCCGAATCAAGGGGCGGATCCGCGATGAAAGACCCATCGGTGCGACGCAGTCGGTGCCGCCTCTCTCCCTCCGACCTCCCGGAACCACCCGGGGCGGAAGAACTGCTCGCAGCCCCCTTGCCCTTGTCTAAGGGGCTGAGGGCCGAGGGGGAGCTCTGGAGCCAGCATCGGCGGGCCAAGAACCTCCGACCGGTACACCGGGGATCTAAATCCCGTGGTGGGGGTCCCGGCCGACGATCTGACGAACCGCTATGCCGCTCTCGTCAAGGGTCAACAGTCAATCCAAGATCGCTGCCCTTAACCCTTGGTCGTCGCAAAGCAGAGGAATGCCCTCGGGAGGAATTAAGGACTCAGCGACGAAGGACTCACCAGTAACCCCCTTCACCAGGAGCTCCAGTTCCTCCCAGGACAGGTCAGTGCCTGGCCCACGATGGACCTGGCCAAGGACGTTCGGGCCAGTAAACCAGTAGCTCAGGCGTGCCCTCGCCTGCAGCGGCGTGATCCGGCGCTTCAAGAAGTCGCCGACCACGTGCATCAACGTTAGACCGCTGGTCGCCAGGGACTTGATCCTGCCCAATACGGGCTCGAACTCCGGTGTCAATGGCGGCTTGGCCCTCCATTGCTTCTTGTCGAGCCTCGGCCCGTCACTCGGTAGTACGAGGCGGTCGCTGGCCTCGGTACTAGCGATCACCCATTCGGCCCACCATTTTTCCCACCTCGCGCCACTGAAGGAGGAGATATAGGCGCCGATCGAATCCACCCTCGTATGGAAGTAGTACGCACCGAGATGGTCCTTGGCCTTCCCGAACTTCACCAGCACGAAAAAATGGCAGAAGAGAGAGGTGCACGGCGCCACCCCCACGAACATCTCGCATAGATGAGCGAAGATGGCCGCCTGAAGGATGGAGTGGGGCATGAGGTGCTAGAGCTGGAGACCGAGATCCTCCAACAGTAACATGAAGAAGGGGGACATTGGCAACGCCAACCCGCACGAAAGGTAGGAGACAAAGAGCACAAACTCCCTGGCGGCGAGATCAACAAGGGGGGTAGCGCCGGCCTGGATCCTCCAGGCGTGCGACGGCGCACTCCA
Organism: Zea mays; assembly: GCF_902167145.1. Lineage (NCBI taxonomy): Eukaryota > Viridiplantae > Streptophyta > Magnoliopsida > Poales > Poaceae > Zea > Zea mays. The sequence continues at coordinate 89,000,549 of NC_050102.1, read as the reverse complement.
TCCGAGCAGGCGGCGCACCATGTCGAGTCTCCTCTCGGTTTGGTAACGCTCGGGATGAACCAATGAAGCCATGGCGACTACAGTGGCAAAAAGCAGAAAAATGCGAGTGCAACAGAGGCGCAGAGGACTCGGAGGAGAAAGGACGCAACAGTTGAAGGAAGTGCAAAAGCGTAACTGCTGGCCGTAGGATGAGTCCCCTTTTCAAAGAAGGCTCTCCCGCTCGTGTCCCAATCCCATCCGATGCGCACCTAGTGCTCGCAGTGACACAGTCCCCGACATAGGGGCCCAGGTCCACATGTCACGCACCTGGAGAACCAGCCTCCGAGTGAGTAGAAGACGGACCGTCCTCCCGGAAGCAAACCATCACGCACGACCGCACGTCACCTAGGGGCCGCTGAAGGATGTTTTTAACTTAGGCAACGGCAATGGGACGCCCCGTGCACGGCCCGACAAAACCGCAAGGCGTGAGGGCCACGTACCTGCCAGCTGCGGGGATACACGTGGCAGGCGGCATGACTGAAGGCGGGTTGGCGGTGGCTATTTTAGCAAGTGCCCGAAAATGGCACGCCAATCAGGCTTTGGCCCCACCTTCAGGCTTGTAACCTCCCCTGAGGTGGGCCCGGGGCCACTGTCGGTACACTGGAACAGGGGTACCCTTTACTATAGTATGAAGGCGCGGTAAACAGCGCCCGACCCCACCACGTGGGCGACTCCGGGGCCGCTATGTGACCAGAGAAGGTAACATATAGTGTGATATCATCAGTGGATCCGGACCCCTGTGAGAAAGTGTCGGACCCCAGCATACATGACCTAGACCTCTGGGTACGACCCGAGACCTCCACGTTCCCCCGAATGGGACATGGACCCCTTTAAGTGAGGTCCGGGCCACCCACGACAAGATCCCGGGACGAAGAATACCCTGGCCTAAGTCAAGGACGTACAGGGGTCCATCGCAGACACTTGTCAGGGTCTTGCCCACTGTGCTTCCGCTCCCCGCCTGACATAAGGGCTCTGGGCCATGCGATCTTTGCATTTATTGCGGAAAAGACGCGCCGCCTGTCCGCCCTGCAGACAAGTGATGTGCCATCTCGGCATTTAATGTGCCCCGTCCACTCTGATGGCAGGCAACGACCAGACCACCCTACAGGCGGCGTGCCTGTCCAATCAGACAACGAGCAGTACGCCCATACCGCTGCGCGCGCGCAATGGTCATCATGACTTGTACGATGCCGGGGAACCTTCTGCTGCACGTCAATGCTACTCAAGCGGCGGATATCGGGGCACTGGGAGATTGCACAAGGTGACTGACATTAGTTGCTCCGGGTATTCCATCCGTTATGTCCCTGGGCCCACATGTCGAGGTTCAATGTCTTTGTACGTGCCCCCTTGAGCTATAAAAGGGAGGGCACACGACACAGATAGGGTCAGACTCTGAACTCTCAGGCTTCCACAACAATTCAACACACAGTGGAGTAGGGTATTACGCTCCGGCGGCCCGAACCACTCTAAATCCTCGCGTGTTCATGTGCTCGGTGATCGCTTAGCAAGACAGGCAAAACGCTTAAACCCCTTCCTCATCTTAGGATTTAGGGCGGGTGCACTCCGCCACCCAACCGAAGAATTCCCTCTCCGACAAACGCTAATCGATGAGTTTGTTCAACTCTAATCGATGAGCTTGTTCAAATCAAATCGTATGGTGTGTGCATTTAACTCAAAGCTGAATCTATTCAACTCAAATCACATGAGTGGTCAACTCCAATCAACGAGTTTGTTCAAATCAAATTCATGATTTTTTACTCTCAAATCACATGAGAGTGTTCAACTCACATTGCATGAGCTTGAACATATCACAACATTAATAAATATGATATCAATAATAATGAAATTATATGAAATCTCATGGATCATTTGAATAATACTCAAAAGCGAGTCATCTAACAAAGTGGTCTTCTCTTAGAAAATAAGTGTTGTCGCGTGATTTAGTTCAAATCACGATTTACACAACCAACCACTGTTATCATGTCAAATGGAAGATTAAAGTACAGTTCATATCTTAGCTTTCATGAGTAGGTTGCATCTATTGTGATTTAATATACAAGATTAGATACTTGGGCATAAAACACTATATCATGTATAGTGTCATGACGAACGAGTTTGTAATTCTCATTGCCCTTCTCTTTCTAATGTGCTTGTATATTTGCTTCTTGTTGTATTTGCATTGGTCAGCCGGGTTCATAGGTTAATAATAGTGTCAATTCAGTGAACCACATGTTATTCTCAACATTATTCTAAATACTATGAACCTCACAAAAGGGGCGCCACAAAAAAATTGGCATTAACGACGAGCCTTCAAAAGAAGTTCACCATATTATTCATTATGTGTTTGGAAAATGGAGAATAATGTTGATAGTATGCAAAATGTCAACCTCAAACAAAGATTTAGAATACAAAAGTTTAATCTACAACATAATGTAGACACTTACTCATAAGTCCATATCTCTTATGATTTCCTTTGCTATTCATTTTGCGCTAGCATATTAAGCCACAAAAGCACATAAGTTCTTTTCATAAGAACCATAAGAGAAAGAGAGCATCACACTTCTTCTAAAGTGCAGAGATGAATCCCCATATAATGCAAAAAAATGATTTTGATATCCAATGGACATTGAGGATAATTAAGCCCATTAGGTGATTTCATCGAACTCTATTAAATAATTATTCTTCAAATCACATAATCAATTTTCACAAAATATATCATATCCTCATATAATGGAGAAATCTAGGTTATCACATAAAGTGTACCAAAATGATTTTTGATAATTGGTGGACACAACATAGATAATCTCCATGTAATGAAGCAATAGAGTAGATCTCCCAGTGGTGGGCAAACTTTTGCTGCCTAAAAGCATGGCCTCGGGCTGATATATTCAAAGAAAATACCACAGCCAATGCTTAGGACTCCACTACCCTGTACTTGACTAAAATTTCAAAAATATAATGGTAATCACCATAAAGGTGAATAACCAACATCACATCTCCTACATACCTACTTGGGAAAACACATATAGGTAATCATCATCATCATATGATGTAGACCTCTTACTGATGGGCAAATAACCTTTTGCTGTCTAAAAGCTTGGTCTCATGGCATATAAATTCCAAGAACTTATTGCAACCAAAGCATATATATCCATCATGTATTAAATAATCCCAAGTTGAATATATGCATCATATTTTGCAGGAATTCATCATTTAATTAATTTACACTTAATTAAAAGAATTCTTTGAGTTGCCAGCATGTCTGTGATGTCCTGCCTAGCTTCATATCACGCGACGCCCATGTAAATTAAGAATCATGATTGGTGGTGTTGTAAGCTCAAATGCAAAATCCTTAAAATTACATACGATATGAGATGCATGAAGGTACTCAACCTTACAATTGAATGAATATTTTGAGTGTTGGTGAGCATTGTATAGATAATCCTCAAATTAATGAAGTAGATCTCCTAGTAGTGTGCAAGAAAACTTGCTGCCTAAAAGCACGGTCTCTAGGCTGATAAGTTCATTAAATGAACAAACCACAACCAATGCTTAGGTCTCCACTACCCATGCTCAACTAATTCTCAAAATAATATCCAAGAACTTCATATGATTTTCTTGGGTTAGCACTTATATGTAATCATCTCAAAAGATGTAGACCTTATAGTGATAGGCATTTCAAATGCGGCCTAAACCACGGTCTTTGGGCTACTAAATTATATAAAAGAATTTAGCACAACCAGTGCTTAGGACTCCACCCTATGCTTTTCCCAATTATGTAATTTTATTTTGCATGAGTTCCATTAAGTTTTGACTTAATGATGTGCTATGTTTTCCATGCAAACATAAAATAATGCAAAAACAATAGCACATAGAGGTATATGAATTATAAATGTAAAAACAAATATAATTCACGAACAAGTCTGAATTTTCCAATAAAACGGACATATATGTACAATTACATGTAACATCAGGTATCTAATTATTCTAAATTAGGTACACATAATACTGATGCGAACTGTAATAAAACATAGTCCAATTCTTATTTTTCAAAAAAATATAAAAATGTGCAACCCAGTTTAGCCTAAATCGACCCAAAGGCGGCATTCCCAGCCAAACCACCAGACAACCCAGGCATATAGAGGGGGTTGGGCGGTTAGGGTTGAAACCCTAACCGCTCATCCTCATCTCCTAGTGGTAGCCGCCATAGGCCATGCAGGGTCGCGGCGGCACCGGCCCTACACGGACGAGCGGGCGGCCACAGCACGAAACGGGTGCGCGTCCTGGCCAGGCACGGACCCCAGCGCAGGAGCGCAACCTTGGCACGATTGCGTGGGCGCGGCCCCCTGGCTATGGCTCGTAGCCTCGGTATCGCGGCGGCCACCTGTGGGCGGTTCCAACCAGCCACAATGCGGCACAGGTGCGGTGGCAGCCTCAGCGCGACACGGGTGTGTGGCCCGGCCAGGCGCGAGCAGCCCTGGAGCGACGGCGTGGGTGCGGCCCCCGTCTGGGGTGCGCAACCATGGCACGAGTGCGCGGGCGCAGCCACCTGGCGTGAGTGCGTAGCCATGGGCGCGGTGGTGCGGGCACGCGGCTTCCGCCCGAGCTCGCAAGCCCGGCACGAGCGCGGCTCTAGTGCAGGCTCACTGCCCTAGCGCGGACGTATGACCCTAATGCACGGATCCGGCGGCATGGCAAAGAAGACACACAGGCAGTGGTTTTAGAGTTGAAGAGGAAGATGGAGTACTGACCGCCACCCATTGACACGTAGGCAGTTCTTCATTTCCCTTTCTTCCACTTTCTCGCTTCTCTGATCTCGCGACCAATGTTGATAACATGTTGGATTGCAAATGTAACGAGACATAGAGAGTGGCTAGAAGTAAATCAATCCATAGTTCTTTATTGATAGAATGGTTGTTTATATAGAGGACAAGGGGTACGACGTATGGACACGTCCGTACGCCGAAGGGGTGTGACAAACGGACGTGTTCGTTCACCGATGACCCTTCCACAAAGGGTGGCTGTTGAGATCATCCTTCAACAAAAATAAGGAAGTTTACCGGTACACAGAGCTTTATAGTAGCGGTTCGCAAACTATTTATACTGGTATTTTTTAGAACCGTCAGTACTAGGGACCAGTAGAAATCATTTTCTTTACAAGCGGGTAATTGAGAACCGCTAGTGGAAATCGATTTCCACTAGCGATTGTGTAAAGAAAACCATCAGTGGAAATCGATTTTCACTTGCGGTCGAGATAAAAAACCGTTTTTTCAGGAAACATAAAAATGGTTTAGAAATAGCAAAAAATTAATCAAGGAGGACTCGCCCATCTTCCTCAACCACTTTGTCTTTAAGTTGCCTTGTGCTTAAATTACAATTTTGATGCTTACATATGATAACTAACTGAGTGTAAATTGACTATTTAAGACCGTAAATTAATTGAAACAAAAAAAGTTGTCAACTATAAAGTTGAATAACTTTTGAAGTTCTACAACTTTTATTTTGATACTTTTCCATCTGATGTCATTTGCAAAAAATTGCATTCTGAATTTGACAAAATTAGATGCAATTTTTGAGAGCGAAGATGATTTCAAATAAAAAATTAGTCAACTACAAAGTTTCATAACTTTTCAAGATCTGCAATTTTTTCTTTTGATAGTTTTATCATCCGAGATCGTTTGAAAACCTCAAAAAATAAGGATAAAAATAATTTCTAGTGGCGGTTTCTTATGAAAACTGCAACTAGAAATCATACATTTCTATATGAGGTTTCGATTTTCTTAACGAATCGTCTGTAGAAATATGATTTCTATTAACAGGTTTCTTAAGGAGTCGTATGTACAAATAGCATTGTCGATTGATAACCGAGTCTGTCTGTAAAAATTAGATCTCACTGTAGTCTTTAAGTTTCTTTACTAGTGTTTGTAGTATAGATAACATTGATTGCATAACACTGATTTGTATATTGAAATTTGAAATAATGAATGTGACAGAAAAAACTGTTGGGATAGCCTAACACGTGCACTAGCCCTGTCGGCCAGCTACCACCCGGTCGCGACTCCTAACCGCTGGTGCGACCCCACCGCCGGTCGTGAATAGGCACGGATGCAACCCTAGCCAGCCACAAGCACACTAATGGAAGGGGTGCAGACATGGGCTTCGCGGCTCCGCCTCCGCGAGGCACAACTAGGAAGGAGGACGTCACCATTGAGCGTGATGGGGAGATTGAAAATATGATATTTGAAACATTTTATTATTTATTTAAGAAATTATTTTTTATCTTGTAATGATTTTATTCAAATATTTATAAATGGATTACATAAAATAAACTTAACTATGGAAAATAACATGTGTAGATGGTCGATATTATGAATTGTGATGTAATGTGTTAGCCCCTACATAGCCAAAATTACCTTACAACGATAGCAATTTGGAGCAAGAAGCTCAAAGTTGTCATTAGGATTGACAGCAAAGAAAGTAGCCACTAAAGAGCACAATGATCAAACACTACACTTCCTTCGGCACCACCTCTCGCTGACTTTAAAAATGAATATATGACTGGGAGTAACCGAGTAAGACTAGGAAACATTGAACCGCACTAAAAATCGGTATAAAAAGATAAAAGTACAAAATCTTGCTCTAGGGACAACAAGTTTGGGCTCACCTTAGGTTCATTGATTTCAAGAATGTGGCCCAATATAATTTGGTATTGCAATCTATTTGCACCAAGCTATCACTTTGTGGTAAGAATATAATAGATGAGAAAAGGAAAGAAAACATCTTATCCACTTTCCATCTGAGCGTCGTTTAAAGTGTCTGCAACTATTCTCATGATGTTTACACAAAGTACAATGACTTGATTGATATTATGCATGTGAATGAGGCACAAGATAAAGTATTGAAGACAAACTTTAATGCTTATCCTAATGGCAAAGACTTTAGCATTGAAGTTAATGCAAGCTCGTACAAGATAAGGAAGCCCATTCAAAAGAAGAGGGGCAATCGTGGTCATGACAAAGGCAAGAAGCAAACATTCTCATGCCCATGAGAAGAAAACAAATAAAAAACCACAATAGAAACACATATGGACTCAACGACCAAATATTTTATAAAATGTGGCGTTTGGGGATATTGGCCCAAGATATATTGGTCACCAAAGCACATGATTGAGTTGTACAACGCAAAAAACATGCACAATAAGAAAGGTAAGACATATTTTTGCAATGATTGCCAACAATGAAGCCAATATGCATAATTAGCTTCATTGTTGGCAGTCATTCATAAAAATGACCCAGTCATGATCAATGATTTTAGACACATTTCTCTTCTAAATACTTCTATCAAGCACCTAACCAAAATCCTATCATGCAGACTTTAAATAGTTATGCTACAGTTAGTGCACCAAAATCAATATGGGTTTCTCAAAGGTAGATCCATTTAGGACTATCTCATTTGGTCTTTTGAATACCTTCATTCATGTCACCAATCCAAAACGTAAGTGATCATTATTAAACTTGACTTTGAAAAGGCCTTTAACATGGTGGAACATGAAATTATCATTGACACGATGCACGGGTTTTGGCCAGATATGGATCAAATGGATATAAAGTATTGTTTTCTTAGGTACCTTTTCTGTTCTCCTCAATGGAGTCTTAGGGAAAACATTTGATTGTCGAATAGGTGTCCAACAAGAGGACCCTTTATAGCCACTATTATTTGTTATTGTTGCCGACCTATTGCAATCAATTGTTAACCAGACAAAGGATAAACGACAGTTGAAGTGCTTGATTATCATGGGTTCCGCAATGGATTTCCCAATTCTCTAATATGCAGATGACACCCACATGATAACGGAAGACGGTCAACATCAACTCTTCTTGTTGAAATCAACACTACATACTTATACAATGGTCATTAGTCTAAAAGTGAATTATTCTAAATCCAATATCATTCTTATTAATATTACCCTAGAAAAATGAAGCTCTTGGCTCGCAGTTAACTATCAAATAAGCTTTGTACCTTTGTCTTACCTAGGCTTACCTTTGGGTGCTTCACAACCAAAAGTTCAATACTTTCTCCCACTAATCAATAGGATACATAATAGGCTAGGAAATACTTCCATGTTTCTGAGTCAAGGCTAGAAGCTTCAACTGTTAATTCAGTCCTATACTCTTTGCCTACCAACTATATGTACACTTTAAAGCTACCCATAGGAGTGATCAAGCAGATAGACAAATTTAGAAGACACTATTTTTTAAGAGGATCTGACATAAATGCAAACAAACTACCATATGCTTCTTATAAAATGTTATAGAGGCCTAAATTAAAAGGGGGCTTAGGGTTAATCAATCTGAGAATCCAAAATGAGCCTCTTCTAATGAAACATCTTCACAATATTTATAATAAGGATTTGGCTCCTCTTGGTTACCTGTTTTGATTCCTAAAGAAAATCAAAATAGGGAAACACGATTAAAAGTCTAGAACCTTCGTCCCTTTCTTTGTGTCTTCTCATGAAGGATAAAAAATGATGAAGGCTTTAAGTTTAAGAACGACATTCGAAAGGAAGGTAGTGCGAATGAATACACAAGCATAAATCATTACTGGTAAGCTCCCTTTCTTATTATTCTTCTTTCCATTACAAATGATTACAACAATACCTTCGTCTACAAGCGGAGTAGCACAAAGGTAAAAATATAGCTTTGGAGGTGGAGGGTTCTCGATCTTAGGGATCTCGTCCCCTCGTGCATGGCACTGTACCTCTATTTATAGTGATGGCACAATATACAACTTCGTACAAAGTTGCAATCATAACCTCAGTTCCTATACACATGTACTATATGTTCCGCAAGGACATTGTCATCCTCTTCCTTCACATATGTGTTGGTCAAGTTTCTAGATCCTTCTCATTCACATTTTTCTCATATACTGGCATTGCGGAGCCGAGGTTCCCTCCTTCGTACTTGTACACACGCCGGTCCAATGGAGTCGAAGCTTACTAGATTTGCATTTTGATCGTGCACTACTTCAAATGGAGGGTAGCTTCGTTATCATTTTTTAGTACATGAAACACACTTGAGAGTGATTGGTAACACGATGTTTTGAGGGTCTTCAGCAAAGCCACCCCCAACAGTAGCCCCTACTGTAACATATGTTTTCAAATTGTGTCTGTGTTTGTAACCTTCACTGCTCTATTCAAAGGATGGGTGGTTGGATCCATCCATAGGGCTGATTCAACTGATTTACTCAGTTGTCTTCGCTGAAATTTTGAGTCGGTTTTGCTCTTGCGTTCTTCCTTTCCTTCTCTTAGTGGATTTGTGAACCTTCCAGTTCTTGTTTTGTTGGTGTTTTTGGGGATTGATTGGTGGAGAGATATATTCTTTGGATCACTGCATATGCCCTCTTGGTGCAGTTCTTGGTCATGATCTGAGTTGATCTCGTTTTGAGTTTGTTTGAGAAAACCCCAACAAAACCCATCCTTCTCAGAAAATTTGATCTATGCATGGGTTTTTTATTTTCTCTAGGTGAAGCTTCAACATTCATCTTCTTTCCCTCAGCGCAAACTCCATGTGAAGTTTGAGCAGATTCTGGGCATTTTTGCCTGCTCAGCATTGTTGCTCATCAGTACGGCACTGCCGCTCCTTGGCACTATAGGCCAGTTGCCCGGCACTGCCGCTCGCCCTACTGTGTGATTTTGGCTCTAAAATTTTGTAGATAGTTGGGCAGTGTTCTGGTAGCAGTTTGGTATATTCAGTCGACATTAGACAAATTATTACTGTGTTACACAGTTTCAATCGTTTTGTGGGGATTCATTGAAATTGGGATCAAAGTCACGATGTTGTTCTCGAGAGATAAATTTTTAGTCGCTCCCATTCACCCCGCCTCCGTTCGCCTAGTCGGTCCTTCAGAAATAGGGTGTTTTGTTTTATCTATTAAGACATAATAGAGTACATGATTAGATTAGGATAGGTGGTCACATTATTAAGAGGGACCTATAAAGTTTAACTCTTGTTATTTAAGTGGCACTAGGTGGAATATTTGATTACATATGCATTAGACCTATTGAATGGAAAGCCTTTGAGCAAATATTTGTGAAAAGGCGAACTCATTTTCCACAAGTGTTGAAACATATTTAAAGTTGGCATATTTGCATAAGCTTACAAATTACAATGTTCACTTAGGCGACCCCAACTATCCAAGTTTAAAAAAAGGTTTGAAGCGAACCTCAAACCTTGGTATCTAGTCTAACATGGAGCGTTGGCTTAGTCCAGTGAGCAAAATTGTCTTTAGATTCTATGTGTGTTGCACTATACTTGCTTGGCCATAGGCTCGATGACCATTGGATATAGGGTATCGACCTATATGCTTGAGTAGACGTTAAGGTGAGTAACTGCTAGTTTCAACGAAAACTTGATACATCAACATAGGCATAAATGTCAAACTATTGAGGTTTAGTCTAATGGGGTCATTAGAGCCTCAAATGCCTCAGTCTATGTGCGCTGAGTTGCTCCAATGGTTCTTTAGCTTTGAGGTGTTATAAGTTGGTGGTGGTCATCTTGTTGTCAACTATCTTGCTTCTCTAATGAAACATACACCCTTTTAGCTTGTTCAAACACCTCCTACTTATCTCTTTGTCTAGTTATTCATGTGAGTTGAGATTTGGAGTGATTCTAGTGCATTTTCATTGAGTTCTTGCATCTAGTGGTGCTAGTAATCGACTGAAGCCTTCATGCTAGCTAAAGTATTCACCTATGAATCCATAAAAAATCACCAAAGTTGGCCTCAACATTAACTAAAGTATCCTTCTATAAAACCAAAAAATATCGAGCCTTCACACAAATAATAAAAAACTCCCTAAATTGTTATTGTAGTCCTTGACCTTAATGTTAAAACATCACACCAAGGCCTACAACCACAGATGTACGCCACTTCGCTTAGAGTGCTAGAGATATAGAGTGAAGAGAGTTGGGGCTTTACTGTGGTGATGAGGGAATCTCTGGTTTTACCCCCCCTTCCCTCATATATAGTCGTCAAAGCAACAATCCAACTTCTCTATGGGGGGAGAGAAACATTGTGCCTGAAGGTTCACTTATCAAAAGAAACAAAATGTTCTCACGGACTTCATGAACGCTAGTACTTAGCATAAGGTCCAAGTGTGGAAAAGGATCGATTGGGACACTAATGTAGAAGTTTAGGTGAAGCCCTTCATTGTGGATGCCACAACAAAAACCTAGTAGACCTTCATCAAGGCTCTTACAGGAGGGCCTTCACATAAGTCCTCCATTCTTCAGGGTGCCTTTAGGATAGGTCGACAGGCCAAGGGCTGCTAGAGGCCCACCAGGATGGTCAAAGATAATAGAAGAATCGAGCATAGAACACCAAAAAGTGCAACCATAGTGGTGTAAGTCATGAAGGCTAAGCCATATAGCTCAGTTGTGATATCCTGGTCCAAGGCTTAATAGGATTGATATAATACTCATACCAGCAAGGTGCATCTTCTTTTTCCGAAGCCAGTCTCAAAAGAACTTCTAGGTTAAGCGTGCTTGCCCCAAAGCAATCTTGGGATGATTGACCGACCGGGAAGTCTTCTCGGGTGCGCATGAGTAAGGACAAAGTGTGCACAAAATAATTGTATTGGTCTGTGGGGATGATATATGATCCTAGAGGGCTGTTAGGAGTAAGTACTACCGGTCCATGAGTGGCCGGAGTTTTACAAATGGTATCAAAGACGACTCTCATTGTTTCACATGCGTGTGTGGGCTAGGGGGTTTGGGCATATAGTGCATGCCGCATGTGGACACAGAGTGGTCACATGACATAGCATCTGACTACACTAGACATACAGATGTTGCCAAGAATGGAGGTTCCTAACTACACATGACATAGTTAAATATTTTTTCATATTAGCGAAAGATATTTTTCACGAGATTTATATAGTTTAGTTGGAATTTTTACGGTCTATTTGTAGGTTTTTATGTAAAAAAATCTTAGATACATTTTTTGAGATTTTAAAATCTTATGAAGCATTTAACAAAGAAAAAGAAAATCTAAAAAGAGTACAAAAACCACTGCCAGCCATAGTAGGGAAGTAACCTGAATATAATATAGGGTTTAAGGAGTTAGATGTCTGCTTTATTGTTTAGGAAGGAGCGAAAATCAGACCCCCGTACAAATAGTTTGAACAGCTAGAAAGAATCTTTTTTTTTCACTTGTATGATGCGGCATACGTACAGACGGTACGCTTCGTATTGGGCTGGTTCGTGGGCCGAGCAGGCCCATGGCTGGTCCATGGTTTCTCTTGTGTACTAGGAACTTGGTATTAAGTGGGTGTTTAGGATGACTCTAGTTCAAATTTCAGTGTGGTGCTGTAGTATATAATATTAATTTAATTATTTTTAAAAATATTTTAATCTAAATAGTAAAAAATAATTTATCTAAATGTTTCTAAAGACTTAAGCTTCAGCTCCACGATTTTCTGGAGCATCTAATGACCTACTCCACCAACTCTATCAAATTTTCTGAAGCTGGAGCTATCTGTTGCCATAATATCCACAATTATATAAAATATAGTGCAAAGCGAGCACTCGAACCATACCGCCTGCTACAAAAATTTAGAGCTAACTATCAGACCACATTTACTTTTATATGATATATAAAAATCGTAGTAAAACACGATCAACTGCTAGTATATGCATATGTACGCACGATGAGCTTTGTTGCGCATTCACAGTCGCTGTCAGCATGTTTCACCCGCTGCATACAATTGGAATAAACGAGCTTTCGCCGTGAAAGGGATGTGACACGTTAGGGCGACTAGGCGTGCATGCATGCATGAACACACAGAGAGAGAAAGACATTTATATTAAATTGTATGAAGCTGCATGGCAGGCATTCATCATTCTGGTCAGAACCCTTACTATTATTTAGGGCCCCTTTGGCAGGGCTCTGGCTTCTCCAAAAATGACTTTGGCTCTGACTCACGAGGTGAAGCCACTTCTTTAGATGAGCCAAAGCCGTTCTGAAAAATCATTTGGCAAAACGGCTTATAGGTTGTTTTTCAGAAAGACCCTATACTGGTCGATCTCTCCTGTACGTGGCTAGGGATTGAGGGTAGGACCAAAAAAAATAATTTAGGCTAGTGGGAGGGCTATTGTGCAAAAATGACGTGAGCTGAAGCCGGGTGAGCCACTTTTTTTGGCTCATGTCCTCTAGTTCATTTTGGAAAAGCACTTCACTGGTGAAGCCATTTGAAAAAGAGGTGTTTGGTACAACTTTTGCATGAGCCAGAGCCGAAGCTGAAAAATAAGCCCTACCAAAGGGTCCCTTACTCTCGTCCTGCTCTCTATAGCCTGTCCGTGCCGTGCCTGCTGCCTTGAGCCCTGCAAGATGGACAAACTGCTGCATCCGCACCGCATGCATGCACAACCGGCCGGTGTGAAGCGGATCAATGCATGCGCGCGTTCTCTCTAGCTAGGACTAGTAGGTACATATAAAATGAAATCATTGGCTGAAGCTGCATGCGGCACACATAGCATGCATGCAAATGAAACCTACGCGGGCATGCATGCATGTCGTCGTCGTTGACCTTGCATGCATCATTTCGATCGGGCCGGAACTCGGAAGCCATGCATGGATGCATGCCTGCGTGGTTCATTCGTCAACGTATACTACTACTGTGTCTGTGTTCCAGATCCATGTGCGCGCGACAAATTTGTCACACGCAAAAGCGACGTGCATATGTACGTGTGCGCGCGCAAAACACAAGCAAGCAAGGCTCATATCATGGCACGCTACTATATGCAAGCTTTATTGCTCATCTCTGCCAACAGACGTACGTACATGTGCATGGCGCATGCAAAGCAACGTCCTGAGTGACGATCGATGATGAACCCCTTTTTGTTTCCTAGCTAAGCTTCACAATTTGTAATAATCACAAAGCTACTATAGCTAAAAGAGAATTGAAGATAAAAGACAGGGAGAAAAAGTGAAAGTTAAAGGGGCACAAGCAGCGCCGTACGTGGAAATTTACCAACAAGCACCTAGCACAGCAGCCATGCACACATGCATTCGCGTGCTACGTAAGAATTCTTGCGTACATACTCAACTTTATAGTTTTAAAAAATATTATATATATATATATATATATATATATATATATATATATATATATATATATATATATATATATATATATATATATATATATATATATATATATATATATATATATATTCAGTGCCTTTGTGGGTGGAATGGCTTGTCAAATGCTGGCATAAGCTGGGCCTTGGGAACCATCTCCTTCCTCATCAGCTTTATCTCGCGCTCCTCCATCAGCTATATATTTTTATATATATTTATATGTATGAGCATTTCGATCAGCGGGGGAATAAACACTAGTAGAAAAGAGCTCATAGCCTGCGGCACTCATAAATTATCACTGGCGGTTTCAGTTATCGCGCGCCAGTAAAAAAAAACGAGGCGGGCCCGGCTTGGGAACCGCCAGTGGAAACCAATTTCCACTGGCAGTTATCTTAACACAACCTGTAACAGAACCGCCAGTGGAAATATGGCAGTTGTGTTAAGATAACCGCCAGTGGAAATAGATTTTCACTGGCGGTTTTTCAAGCCAACCGCCAGTGAACTGTCTGTTATAAATACCCCTCTTCTTCCCCCCGACAGTGAACTGTATGCTCGCAGCCAACTTCCATTGGAGGCGATTTTGGAGGTCCAGATTTCACAAAAATATAAGGGGGGAGGTTTTGGTCTTCATTTCTTGGAAGAAGGTGGATAAGAAAGGTTGGTTTATGTTTCTTTGTCAATTTTTGTTCATTCTTGCTCAATTTTAGCCACATTTTGGATCTAGGGTTTTACATGTGAGAGAGAAGAGTATAGCTAGGTTATTTTCTCTTTTTCCTCAAATGAGGTTGCTTAAGATGGTTAGTTTTTGTCTATTCCCTCTCCTTTTTCATGTTTAGTTCTCAAATAAGTTTATCCATAACACATATTTAGTTGCTTAATGAATGGTGAATGTGTTGTATGGAAGGTTGGTTTAATTATGTTTCAATTGTCAATTATTGTTCATTTTTGCTCAATTTTAACTACATTTTGAAACTAGGCTTTCACCATGTGTTAGAGATAGGTTTGGGTATTAAAATTTTTTGTTTATTAGTTGATAGGAAAGTTTGGCTTATGTTTCTTTTGCCAAATTTTGTTCATTTTTCCTCCATTTTAGCCACATTTTGGATCTAGGGTTTCACCATGTGTTAGAGATAAAGTAGTTAGGTTGCCTAATCGATCCAACCGCCTATGCTTCATCCTTCCCGACAAAAACTGTGTAGCTCGCGCGCAGCCCAACTTTTATTGGAAGGCCAGATTTCACAAAATACAAGGGGAGGTTTTGATCTTTATTTTTTGGAAGAAGGTCGCTAAGAAAGGTTGTTCATGTTTCTTTTGCCAATTTTCTTTATCCATGATATATTTAGTTGTTACGAAATATTGGTATATGTTTCTCTTGCCAATTTGTGTGCCTTGTGTGTTTTATGTTACTTTTTTACAGGTGATGATGGAGAGGATATCCTGGATGTATAACTTATCAAGGCTAGATCCATCATACATATCTGAGGTCCATAAGTTTATTGTTGTCGCTACGAACCATGCTTGGAGAACAAAGACAAAGCACATATATTATTCATGCATGGACTGCAAAAATGCTGTTGTATTTGATGACACAGAACAAATCATATCTCATCTGGTATGCCGAGGATTTGTGAAGGATTACATAATTTGGACAAAGCATGGAGAGGGTAGCTCTTCGCCTTATACAGCTGGAAACCCTGCGAACATCGACGACAGCTTTCAGTTCGTTCACGAGACACAACAACCTCTTCCACAGAGCGAACATGTAGTGCCAAATGTTACTGATCATGGTTACGCCAGAGGAAATGAACGTGAAAGAACCCATGTTCTGCCAAATGTTATGGACGAGGAAGATGCAGAGTTGTTAGAGGCAATGTTGCGTCGTCATACAGATCCATCGATGTTCTTCATGAAAGGTATGGAGTCCCTGAAGAAGGCAGCAGAAGAGCCTTTGTACGACGAGTCTAAGGGCTGTACCAAAGAGTTCACGATGCTCCGGTCTGTGTTAAAGTTGTTGATGTTAAAATCTAGATATGGTCTGTCTGATGCTGGCTTCGATGCGTTCTTGAGTATTGTCGCAGACATGCTTCCAAAGGAGAACAAAGTGCCTGCTAACACGTACTATGCAAAGAAACTAATCAGTCCACTCACTATGGGCGTGGAGAAGATCCACGCGTGTAGAAATCACTGTATCCTTTATCGAGGTGATGATTATAAAGACTTGGAGAGCTGTCCAAAGTGTGGTGCAAGTAGGTACAAGACGAATAAAGACTATCGAGAGGAAGAGTGTGTTGCATCTGTGTCTAAAGGGAAGAAGCGAAAGAAAGCCAAAAAGAAGACTTCAAAATCCACGAGCAAAGAAAAAGAAGAAGTAGACTATTATGCGCTCAAAAAGATTCATGCTTTGGTGATGTGGTACCTCCCCGTCGTCGATCGATTGAGGTGTTTGTTCGCTAACCCTGAGGATGCCAAACTTATGAGCTGGCATGCTTCTGATGAGCACAAAAACGATGGGAAGCTTCGACATCCAGCCGATGAACCAAGAACGATGGCAGTGGCAAGATTTCAATGAGAACCACCGAGACTTTGCCGATGAACCAAGAAATGTTAGGTTTGCACTGAGTACTAATGGAATGAATCCATTTGCTGAAAGGAGCAGCAAGCATAGCACATGGCCAGTGATCCTCACCATATACAACCTTCCTTCATGGTTGATGCAGAAACGGAAGTACATTTTGCTAACCATGCTTATTTGTGGACCTACACAACCTGGAGTTGATATGGATGTATTTTTAGAGCCCTTAATGGAGGATATGAAAATATTGTGGGTAACGGGTGTTCAAATGTTGGATGAGTATCGTAAAGATTCATTCACGCTGAGAGCAATTATTTTTGTTACGATCAACGATTACCCTGCACTCTTCACATTATCAGGCCAGTTTAAGGGAAAGGTTGGCTGCACAGTATGCATTGATGAAACTGCTTACGTGTCCCTTACTGCATCTAAGAAGATAGTGTACATGAGGCACAGACGCTTTTTATTGGAAGGACACAGGTACCGCATGCGAAAGATGGATAAGTACTTTGGCAATAATGGTGAACTACATTCTACTGCTCCATCGGGTAACAATAAAGGTCATAGAGTTTTTGAAATAGTCAGGAATATCAAGTTTGTTTTCGGGAAGAAGACAAAAGACGGAAAAACAAGGAAGGATGTCAAACCAGCTCCGGGGGCTATATTCAAGAAAAAGTCTATTTTCTTCGAGTACTTGCCTTACTGGAAAGAGTTAGATGTGCGACATGCGATCGATGGTATGCACGTTCAGAAGAACGTGTTTGAAAGCATAATTGGCACCTTGCTAGACATAAAGGGCAAAACAAAAGAAGGGCTCAATTCACGCATGGACTTGGTAAATTTAGGCATAAAAAAGGAACTACATCATGTTCTTCAAGAAAATGGGAAGTATCATCTCCCAGCAGCAAGCTACAATCTCAATGTAGATGAGAAACATGCGATGTGTGTTTGGCTTAAGAATTTAAAGTCCCATCTGGATTCTGCTCTAGCATATGAAGTATTGTGTCAATGAAAGACCTGATAGTCACCAACTACAACTCACATGATTGTCATGTCATGTTGACTACATTCCTACCTATTGCCATCAGGGCTATAAATCCTTTGTTTTTAAAGATGGCAATCACACGGTTGTGCTACTTTTTCAACAGAATTTCACAAAATGTAATTGACCGTGATGAGTTGGCATCTCTTCAGGAATTCGCAGTGGAGACAATATCACAGTTTGAGATGTGTTTCCCTCCATCGTTCTTTGATATTATGGTGCACCTTGTGGTGCACTTGGTGCCACAAATAGAGGCATTGGGTCCTATGTACTTGCATGAAATGTGGACGTACGAGCGTTTCATGTCAATACTGAATGGCTATATATCAACCCGTGCTCGTCCCGAGGCATCCATGATAGAGGGGTACTGTACCGAAGAGGCCATTGAGTCCGGAGGTCCATTCTGCAATAGTATCCTAAAAGACCAGGTTGCAATAGGTCTGCCTCCGTCACGACACGAGGGTAGATTGTATGGAAGCGGGAGGATGGGACGGAAATCTTTCATCCCACCAGATTACAATACAGTACTTGAGGCACATCACAGCATCCTACATCAGCTAGCGATAATAGAGCCATTTATCCAACAACACATCAATGAGCTTCACGAGCAAAATCCTGGGCATACGACTGATTGGGTAATGAAGCAACATAAGCAGCGGTTCAACACATGGCTAATGGTGAAGGACATTCCACGTGGAGAAACAATAGAAGAAAAAACCATCAAGGGGTTGGCATCTGGACCATCACGCCAGGTCACAACATGGCAAACCTATGACATTAGTGGATTCACATTTTGTACAAAGTCCAAGGACAAAAAGAGCATGTCACAAAACAGTGGTGTTCGATGCGAGGCCATAGATGATGAAACATGGCAAACATATTCCATTGTAGTACTATTAGCTAGTGAAATTAGAAGACGACGTACGACACACTTGCGTTGCTTCGATTAAGAGCAACTCTCAGAACCCCACTTGACAGAGCGAGTTCTCATCACCTCTCTATACGTTCTATACGACTCCTCCATCTCTCTCTATGTCCTATATGACTCCTCCTCTCTCCCTCTCTCCCTCTCTATACGTTCTATACGACTCTCCATCTCTCCCTCTCTCTCCCTCTCTATACGTCCTGTACGACTCCTCCTCTCTCCCTCTCTCTCTATACGTTCTATACGACTCTCCATCTCCCTCTCTCCCTCTCTCCCTCTCTATACGTCCTATACGACTCCTCCTCTCTCCCTCTCTCTCTCTCTATACGTTCTATACGACTCTCCATCTCCCTCTCTCCCTCTTTATATGTCCTATACGACTCCTCCTCTCTCCCTCTCTCTTTCTCTATACGTTCTATACGACTCTCCATCTCTCTCTCTACGTCCTATACGACTCTCCCTCTCTATACGTAACTCGATAATATTCGTATCACAATATTAGGGGTTAGGGTTAGTGTTAGTGGTTAAGGGTTAGGGTATTTGTTAATATAAATTTAATTATTGCTTATGTTAATATGTAGCTCAATGAGTTCTCCAACCAAGGACCAAGGATTAGGGCCCGACCACATGGACAAGAGTGTTGCTCAAGAAGAATCCAGCAGTGAAGGATATGAAACGCCTAGCGACCCTTTTCCTACCACTAGGATAGATAGGGCCGCTGCGCGTGAGTTGCAACGTGACCCTACTTATGATCCACAAGAACATGAGGTAAATTACACATCCTTAATTTCGTGTGTGTACCTAATTAATTAGCTGATTTCACAATGTCTATTACACATGAATGATTTCTTGTGCATTTTATTACATGAATAGAAGGTCTTGTCTCAATTTCGTGCGATGCTCGAAAAAGCTGCGGCACGATACCAAGACGCACCGGAACCGACCCAAGACGCACGAGAACCGATCCAAGGCGCACTGGAACCGACCCAAGGCGCACCGGAATCGACCGAGACAACCACCGAGAGGTCAAGGAAAAGGAAGCAGAGCGATCGAAACAGAGGTGACAGGGGGCTAAACAAGTTTCCTGACAAGACATATAAAATCACAGACGTGAGCCCGAATGGTCAGCCCCTAGCTCCAGAAGAGGCACTGCCTAAGTTCTGGAATGCACTTGGGTTCTTAGTTAGAGATAATCTTGACATCACAATCTGACAGTGGAGAGATGTATCAGATGATGTCAAGAATCAAATGTGGAATAAGCTAATAACGAATTTCGTTTTGCCTGGGGGTTCAGAAGAACTCGTGAAAAAATACACGATGAAGCAGTTTGCAATCAATTTCCGAAACTGGAGGTCTGAGATGAATACAAAGTTTGCAAAGAAAGGCCTAGACCCGACGAAAAAAATATAAAATCTCAGCAGGTCAGTGGGCAGTATTTCTAGAGCAGAGAAGCAGCCCTGATTTCATATCGCTAAGTGAGGCAAATTCAGAACTGTCTAAGAAGAACAAATACCGCCACCGCCTTGGCACAGGTGGTTACAAGCGTCAGGTTCCTAAATGGAGACAAGAAACGCCGAGAAGAAGGCTGCAGGGTTGCCGATGCTGTCCGAGCAACTTGGTGAAAGGACAGCTAATTGGATCCGTGCTAGAAAACCAAGGGAAACTGAGTCTGGTGTATCTTTTGATGATCCCATTGTCGAAGAAGCAGCAAAAAACATATATGCAATTGCAGCTAAGCAGAGCGAAGGAACATTTAAGCCGCAAAGGGAGAAAGACATTCTAACGACTGGTCTCGGTAACCCTGAGCATCCTGGGCATGTACGAGGAATCTCATCTAAGGAAGGATGGAAGGAAGGATTCGGACCATAATGGGAAGGTCTGTACAAGAAACGTGATCGATACAAGGAAGAGATGGCGAATTATTTTAAGGAGGAGGCCAAGAAAGAGTTCAAAGGCCTGATGTCTGAAATGCTATCGAATCCTCCTCCAGAATTGATGCAGCAATTGGCGATGGCGAGTGCGATGTCTGTTCAACAGATGACCACTCCACAGATGCAAATAATTCCAGCAGCTCAAACGCCGGCTGCCACCGAGGGTACGACCATCCCAAGCTCTGTCGCGTCAACAGGAAATAAGGTCCGCTATCCAGTTGATGACATCACAAGGCCTGTGTCATGCACACTAGTTATAAGATATGGTATTAACAATCAGCGTACAAAGAAAGTAGCCACAGGCCTTGCGATCCCAGGACGCAAGTTCCATGGAAACGACATTCCAGAAGAATATTGCAAGGTAGAAGTGACGACAGTCATCCAAGGATACGAGGACGACATGCTAGACATCCCTGGGCCCGAAGGTATCGAGACACTTGGACAAGCTATCAAGAATTTTATCCTTTGGCCTCGAAGGGATGTCGAATTGGTTGATTGGTCGAATTCGTCGCAGGCCCAACCGTCTCCGCCTTCTCAAATTGTTGTTCCTATTGTACATCCATCATCACCTCCTCAAACTTCACATGCTGCTCCTCATCCTCTTTCTGACCCTCCTCCTCATCCTCATGGTGGCCCACCGTCTCCGCCACATACATCGCCCTTCAGGGATCCACCTTCTCCACAGCCATCTCCACGACCATCAAAGAAATCTAAAGTTTCTATACCAAAATTAGTGTCCCCGTTCGATAAGAAAAAGAAGAGTAAATCCACTGCTGGCACTGTTCATTTTTTGAAAGGGATTGGACGGAGCCTCACGTCAGACACTGTTGATTTGGCCGATCTCGAGGAGTCCGCAAAAAAGGCTGAGGCAATGGCCGCAAAGATAAAGAAGCCAACTAAGGCAGATTATAAAAACGTGCCTAAAAAATATGTGCCGGGCAGACCACTACTCACTTTTGAGAAACTAAGGAAGGTCCCGGCTAATATTAAAAGGTTGCATGATTGGTACATGCGGGCATCTTCAGTTGGCATCGACACCATCAGTGTTAATATACCAGCCCATGCTTTTATTGGTTCAAATCAAAAAGCCGTTGTTACATTCGAGGACATGTGGTTAATGATGAACCTTCAGAGACTCGACGTGCAACTTGTAACCATATTTGCATTGTAAGTGTCACTCATACTCCACATATATGTGTTATTATTAGTGAGTTGTATAAATTTTCAATATCTGACATGCACGTGTGCGTTGCAGAATGCAACATGATCAGCAGGAGATCCTTTATGGTACCAATCCCAATGCTAGTGCCAGTAAAAGGGTTGGGTATCTCAACCCAATAAAGATATGCGAGGATAACCACACTTTTAGAATCGGAAAAGGCAACGAAGCATTACAGGGGCTAACAGACGAAGAAATTGAGGTGCGTATCCAGGATCTGAAGAAGGATTTTGAAGCAAGATACGCCACCTACATAGGACACGCAATGCTTCAATTTCAAGACAGGGAATCCATAGTGGCCCCGTACAACTTTAAGTGTGATTTTGCATAAATAAAATTAATAATTTCAATACACATGTATCACAAGTTTGATTCGTACAGGGACCACTGGATATGCTTCTTCATTTATCCTAAGGTTGGAAAGGTGCTGGTGCTCGACTCCTTGCACACCGAGCCTTCGGCCTATTCAAAATTCCTCAGCATCTTAGAGCTGTAAGCCTTTTCTATGCATGCATACTTATATCGATGAGAATTGTAGAATAACATGGTGATTCTATTTGAGATCACAGGGCATTTAGGTTTTATAAGCTACATGGTGGAAAGTACGACACGTCCAAAAAAGGCGTGCCACTAGACATCCATTATAACTGGCTGATAAGTATGTGAATTTATGAATACATATCATACATGTACGTACATAGGACAATGTTGCAACTAAATAACCAATCTCCCGTTATGTAGTGCCACAAGCAACCACCCGGATCGGTCCTATGTGGGTTCTACGTGTGCGAGTTCATGATAATGAACGGACGATACATCACGAACCCTGGCAAGGTATTATTAGTAATAGTCACGTATGTATTTATGTCATTAAAGATGCAAATGTGTTATTATTGAGTATACATAGATGATGTTTATAAACTTCCTTTACAACAATTTCAACAAAGAAGCCCAGAGAACTTGACTGAAGGTGCATTGTATGGCATAGTTGAGGACCTGTGCACATTCATATTGAAAGAGGTCATTCCCGCAGAAGGGAAATATCACGATGCTTCCGGAACATTAGCTTTGCCAGAGTTTAGAATACTAACAGAAATTAGTAGACTATCTCTTAGCCGAGATAGTTATTAGAGCTTAAGTGAAAACTTTGATGTATATAATGTGTGATGCATACATGGTTGTAAACAAGACTTTGATGTATATAAATGTATGATAGAATTTAATTCCATGTTGCTTTTAATATTAATACTACATGTAAATATATAAATTTCAGTACGAAAATTTAAAAAAAGGCGGGAAACCTTTCCACTAGCGGCTAAATAAAACAAACCGCTAGTGGAAATAGCATTTCCACTGGCGGTTTTCTTAATAAAACCGCCAGTGAAAATGCTATTTTCACTGGCGGTTGATTAAGGTTCTTGAATAACCGCCAGTGAAAATGGCGCCAGTGAAAACGTCTCTAGAACTGCCACTATAGAGGATCTGTGTACCAGTGAAAAACAAAGAAGAGATCGATCGATAAGCTAGCGTGTGCGTGTGTATTTATTTACAGTAGTAGTGCGTCGTCGTCGTACGTTTGCATGCTTCTCTTCAAACCTGCGAATGATTTCCTGGGTATTTATCTTGCTTGCAACCTGGAAGCGTGCAGCAGCACGTACAAGCAAATTATATAGTTTCTTTGAGTTTTTAAATTTGGAGGCAGAATGGATAATTTTCGTAAATTTTAGTTAACCTGGTAATTGTACCCAGCCAGCCCCTTATTGCTCTCTCCTCAGTGTGAAGCCTGTTGTAGCTCAGGGGCTGTTCGTGTCTCGGTGACATCTGAGACTATTAATTACAAAGAGAGAGTAATTAATTAACAGCCTTATTAACTTAAACCGCACATGCATGTCCTGCGCTGCGCGCGGTAACGAACCAAATTAACAGCGCGCGTATAATACAAGTTTTAGGTGAACAACCTTGGTCGAGGTTTGTGAGGTCGTTGATGAACATCCTCGGCGTTTGCCCTCGTCGTGAGACAGCATGTCTGCTTGTTGATGACCTTCTCTTCCTATTGGATAACCCTTTTGTACTGTATACGTACATATCCGCTACATGCCATATCCGCTGCATACCTTGCGTAGATATCCCATGAGCTGAGCCTCACCGTTTGCATGCCGCGTGAGCTGCGCCTCACCGTTTTGCATGCGTCTCTATCTGTAATGCACATAACCTATTTATAGGCATGAGATGAATGCAATGGACAACGGTTCATAGCTATTCTACATGGTAATCAGAGCGATACAGATCTAGTCGATCCCTCGATCCTCTTCTTCGTACCCTCCCTTGCCCACCCTTGTCAAATCAGTCGGCTCCCGTCATCAACTCCACCATCGCAGTCATGTCATCCTCCACAATATCATATACCACCACAACGGCGCTCACTGCGACCAGCTCCTTGTCACTTGCTGGAGCCGCTCAATCTGTCAATATCACCAGTCTCATCAACATTCGGCTGGACATGACGTCCACAGCCTATTGGCACTGGCGCCGCCTCTTCACCGTTGTTCTCGACAGATTCAATCTGATGCCACACGTCGACGGCTCGCCGGCCAGGCCCAATGATCCGCTATGGATCCAAGAGGACCTAACCGTCCTCATGTGGCTTCACGCCACACTTGCGGATGACCTCTTCGACATGGTGAATGAAGACGACATCTCCGCGCATGGCGTCTGGACCAGGATCGCCAACTTCTTCCTCGGCAACCATGACAGTCGCGCCATCCAGCTGGAACAGGATCTTCACAACCTTCAACAAGGTGATATGTCGGCATTGGCCTACTACCATCGCCTCAAGACTCTGTCCGACACGCTCACCGATTGTGGCTACGCCATCGGCGAACGAGCGCTTGTTCACCAGCTCATCCGCGGCCTCAACCCCAAGTTTCACGTCCTCAAGCAGATGCTGCCCCATATGCCTACCTTTCCAACGTTCATCCAGGCTCACGATTAGCTCATCGTCATGGAAAACACGATCACGTCGTCGACAGCGGACACCGCCGCAACTGCTCTCGTCATCACCAATGGCTCCACCATGTCCAGCTCCAACCCGGCAGCACCACGCCGCGTCAAACCAACGATCGTGCTCCAGCTGATTACACTTGAAAGGGAAATAGGGTCAAACCTTTTCCTAAATGATTTTGGTGGTTGAATTGCCCAACACAAATAATTGGACTAACTAGTTTTCTCTAGATTATAAGCTCTACATGTGTCAAAGGTTCACAACAAATCAATACAAAGTCCAAGAAAGGCTTCAAATAAAAAGAGCAAAAGACAACCGAAGGCTGCCCTGGTCTGGCGCACCGGACTGTCCGGTGCACCACCGGACAGTGTCCGGTGCACCAGGGAGATCAACTATGAACTAGCCACCTTCGGGTTTCTGGGATTGCCTCTCCGCTATAATTCACAGGACTGTCCGGTGTAGCACCGGACTGTCCGGTGTGCCAAGTGGAGTAACGGCTACAGCGCCAACGGTCGTCTGCAAAAGGTGAACAGTGAACTACAGTGCGCGGACTGCGCGCGCAGAGTCAGAGCAGGCGCCAGAAGGCACACCGGACAGTGAACAGTGACTGTCCGGTGCACCAACGAACTGTCCGGTGGCCCACATGTTAGAAACTCCAACGGTCGAACCCTAATGGTTGGGTGACATGGCTGGCGCACCAGACAGTGTCCGGTGGCGCACCGGACTGTCTGGTGCGCCCTTCGACAGCAGCCTTCCCCAATGACCACTTTGGTGGTTGGGGCTATAAATACCCCCCAACCACCAACACTTCAAGGCATCCAAGTTTTCAGCCAACACATTCAATACAAGAGCTAGTGCATTCAATACAAGACACAAATAGAGTGAATAAAAATCTCTCCAAGTCCCAATTCCACTCAAAACAATTAGTGACTAGAAGAGAGAATTTTGTTGTGTTCTTTTGAGCTCTTGTGCTTGGATCGCTTTTCTTCTTCCCCATTTCTTGTTCCCAAGTTCTTTATAATCAAAGCAAGAGACACCAATTGTGTGGTGGTCCTTGCGGGGACTAAGTGTCCCAATTGATTGAGAAGAGAAGCTCACTCGGTCTAGGTGACCGTTTGAGAGAGGGAAAGGGTTGAAAGAGACCCGGTCTTTGTGACCACCTCAACGGGGAGTAGGTTTGCAAGAACCGAACCTCGGTAAAATAAATCACCGTGTCATCCGCCTTATTTGCTTGTGATTTGTTTTCACCCTCTCTTTCAGACTCGATTATATTTCTAACGCTAACCCCGGCTTGTAGTTGTGCTTAAAGTTTATAAATTTCAGATTTGCCTATTCACCCCCCCTCTAGGCGACTTTCAATTGGTATCAGAGCCCGGTACTTCATTAAGAGCCTAACCGCTCGAAGTGATGTCGGGAGCTCACGCCAAGAAGGAGATGGTGACCGGCGAGAAGCCTGCAACAAGCCACGGGAAAGCTCCATCGGGAGAGTCCGGCAACAAGAAGAGGGAGGAATCACCTCCCCGCATCAAGTCGCACTGAAGTGGCGACAAGAAGAAGAAAATGAAGAAAGTGGTCTACTACGAGACCGATTCTTCATCGCCTTCCACCTCTAGCTCCGACACGCCGTCCGTCACTTCTAAGCTCCATGAGCGCAAGAAGTTTAGTAAGATCCCCTTACGCTATCCTCGCATTTCCAAATGCACTCCTTTACTTTCAGTCCCACTAGGCAAACCACCGGTTTTTAACGGTGAAGATTATTGTATGTGGAGTGATAAAATGAGGCACCATCTAACCTCACTCCACGCTAGTATTTGGGACATTGTTGAATTTGGTGCACAGCAACCATCCGTGGGGGATGAAGGCTATGACTCGGATTAGGTAGCCCAAATTCGGCATTTCAACTTCCAAGCCACCACTATACTCCTCGCCTCTCTAAGTCGAGAGGAGTATAATAAGGTGCAAGGGTTGAAGAGTGCCAAAGAGATTTGGGACGTGCTAAAGACCGCGCACGAAGGAGACGAGGTGACCAAGATCACTAAGAGGGAAACGATCGAGGGGGATCTCGGTCGATTCATGCTTCACCAAGGAGAGGAGCCACAAGCTATGTACAACCGGCCCAAGACCTTGGTGAACCAAGTGCGCAACCTCGGGAGCACCAAATGGGATGACCATGAAATGGTCAAGGTTATTCTTAGATCACTCATTTTCATTTTTCTTAACCCTACTCAAGTTCAATTAATTCGTGGTGATCCTAGATATAAACTAATGTCTCCCGAGGAAGTGATTGGAAAGTTTGTGAGCTTTGAACTAATGATCAAAGGCTCCAAACAAATCATAGAGCGAGGCGCCACCTCCACACCCGAGGTGCAACCCGTTGCCTTCAAAGCAACAGAGGAAAAGAAAGAAGAGTCTACGTCAAGTAGGCTCCCCATCGACGCCTCCAAGCTCGACAATGAGGAGATGGCTTTAATCATCAAAAGCTTTCGCCAAATCCTCAAGCAAAGGAGGGGGAAGGACTACAAGCCTCGCTCCAAGAAAGTTTGCTACAAGTGTGGTAAGCCCGGTCATTTTATTGCAAAATGTCCATTATCAAGTGATAGTGACAGGGGCGACGACAAGAAGGGGAGAAGGAAGGAGAAGAAGAAGTATTACAAGAAGAAGGGCGGCGATGCCCATGTTTGCCGGGAGTGGGACTCCGATGAGAGCTCCACCGACTCCTCCTCCGACGAGGACGCCGCAAACATCGCCGTCAACAAGGGTCTCCTCTTCCCCAACGTCGTCCACAAGTGCCTCATGGCAAGGGACGGCAAAAAGAAGGTAAAATCTAGAGCCTCCACTGAGGAGAACTCTAGTGATGATGAGAATAACTTGCTTGCCCTTTTTGCCAACCTCAACATGGAACAAAAGGAAAAATTAAATGAATTAATAGGAGCTATTCATGAGAAGGATGAACTCTTGGATAGCCAAGAGGACTTCCTAATTAAAGAAAATAAGAAGCATGTCATGGTTAAAATGATTATGCTCAGGAAGTAGAGAAATGTGAAAAATTAACTAGTGAGCTAAGCACTTGCCATGATATTATCTCAAACCTTAGAAATGAAAATGCAAAACTGATTGCTAAGGTTGAGAAGTTAGATATTTGTGATGATTCGATTGTTAATCTTAGAAATGATAATGCTAGTTTGATTACTAAGATTGACAAGTTGAATGCATCACTCTCTAGCCTTAAAATTGAGAATGAAAAATTAATTGCTAAGGCTAAAGATTTAAATGTTTGCAATGTTTCTTTTTCCAATCTTAAGAATGAAAATGCTATTTTACATGCTAAGATTGATGAATTAAATGCATGCAAACCCTCTACATCTAGTGTTGATCATGTTACTATTTGTACTAGATGTAGAGACATTAATGTTGATGCTATCCATGATCACCTAGCCTTAATTAAACAACATAAATGATCACATAGCTCAACTTAGTGCTAAGATTAAAGAGTATGACTTAGAAAATGAAAAATTTAAATTTGCTAGAAGCATGCTCTATAGTGGGAGACGCCCTAGCATTAAGGATGGCATTGGCTTCCAACAGGGAGACAATGTCAAGCTTAATGCCCCTAAAAGATTGTCTAATTTTGTTAAGGGCAAGGCTCACATGCCTCAGGATAACGAGGGCTATATTTTATATCCTGCTCGTTATTGTTGGGGACTTGTTCTCAAATGCTAAGAGTTAAGAACAAGGCAACATGAAAAGTGTTAAATGTTAAAGTCCTTCATCCTTCGAGACATTATTTCCTTCGGATATAATGAATTTCGGACGAAGGTTATGAAGGAAAAACCTTCGTAAACACAATAAATAATGAGGAAGAATTCATATACGAAATACGAAAAATAATATAAACACCATCATCAACTTATTTTTATTTGCATTACCATATCCACAATTACAAATTATAGATGTACCTTTGGTTTGAAGGAAAGCAAGGGTACAAGCATGATGCAAAAAGCGAATGCCCAGTCAGCGTGAACAGTACGGGAGTACTGTTCATCTATTTATAGGCAAGGGACGCAGCCCATGTAGAATTACATTCATGCCCTTTACATTTGCTAATAACTCTATAGTAATTCTTCGAGGTCTAATTTGCCTTTTCATCTTTAAGTCGGTTCCCCTTTTCTGCTGTCATGCCGAAGCTTTTCTGCGCACAGCTTCGTGATCACCTTGTCCTTCGTCATAATCACCTTTCGTCTTGCTCAGGCTTCGTCCTGACCATGCTCTTGTATGCTCATGATCTGATTCCGAAGATACCTGTTCACATATTTCACTTAGAAAACATTGTCACATCATGTTTTTGAGGACCTTCGGAAGCCGAAGGCCCCCAACAGTAGCCCCTCGCAATATTAATTTGCTAGAATAATAAATTCAGATTGCGATATGGACGGAGGCCTTAAGCCGAAGGTCCGAAAAAACACCTTTCCTTTGCTAGAATAGCAATAGTCAATGACAAGTGGGGCCCTGCCACATGCAACGCATTGGGCGTATAAATAAGAACGCACTGCGAGCACATTTAGCATGCTTTCTTGCCGTCTGCTCTTGCCTTCCTAATTTTTAGCTCTTTGCACACCAACGCTTGCCTGGCTTTTTTAAAATTTTAAGCTTCGTCTTTGAGAGCACTTTCTTGGCATTTTCGAAGATGTCTGAAGATAAGAAAGCTGTTGCTGAGTCGAAGCTAAGCCTTTCCGAAGAGATGAATCTCGGCTTCCTTGAATCAATAGCAAAGACAAACACAGAGAAGATTACTAAGGAGATTTTAGAGGGCCTCTCTGAAGACACTGGTGATAGTGACAGCTATGATGTGGAAAGTGGTGGTGAAGATTCCGAAGATCGACCTTGGCGACCAAGCCATGCAGTTTTTGGGAAATCAAGCATTAAACAAAGTCATCTTGTCAATATGAGGGGTAGATATTTTCGGGACTTGTCTATTGTGAGGGCTGACGAAGGAGAGAAAACTTGTCCGACTCCCGAGGAGAATGAAGTCGTGATATTCTGAAGCTTTTTTAAGGCTAGACTTTGGTTTCCCTTGAGCAGTTTTGTCGTGGAAGTTTTGAAGATATTTGAAATCTGCCTCCATCAAATTACTCCCGAAGCAATCATAAGGATGGGCATCTTCGTATGGGCTGTGAAGAGTCAAGGTTTGGAGCCAAATGCCAAAAGTTTCTGTAGCATGCATGAGTTATTATATGAGACAAAACCTTGGGATAAAGAGCAATACCATAACAATTTTGGCTGCTACAGCTTCGGCGCCCGCTCTGGGTCGAGCTGTCCCGTGCCAACTTTTTGGAAGAGATGGCCTGGGGACTGTATGAAGGAATGGTTCTATGTGAAGAACGACTTGAAGACGTGAGAAGATATTAAAGATATCATTATACATCCCATCTGGCAGCGCTTCGGCCTTCGGAAGCCGAAGGTGGAAATTGACGAAGCAGCCGAAGAATGCCAGAGGGCCTTCGGCG
Organism: Zea mays; assembly: GCF_902167145.1. Taxonomy (NCBI): domain Eukaryota; kingdom Viridiplantae; phylum Streptophyta; class Magnoliopsida; order Poales; family Poaceae; genus Zea; species Zea mays. Next base: position 88,970,180 of record NC_050102.1, on the reverse strand, counting down.
TGGTTTGTTCTTTCATCGGGACAAGGGATTTGATCCAAGAACACATTGCCTTCAGAGTATGGCCACTTGCAGAAAAGTGGGAAATGCCGAAGGAAACCGTCGGCGAACCTAACGAAGGTGGACTAGTTAGGTTAAAATTCACCTTCAAATATGGAGATAAATTCGTCGAGCCAGATGATGACTGGCTGAAAAGTATTGAGGCCATAAGCGATGAGCTACTTGGGCCATACTCGAAGGTAGAAGATAATGCATTGTCCGCAGCCTTCGGAGGCCGGAAGAAGAAAAGACTCAACCGAGTATTTGATGCCATTGGGTTCGTGTACCCTGACTACCGTTACCCAACACGGGGTCAGAAAAGGAAAGATCCTGCTTCAGCGAAGGAAGTTGCTTCAGCCGCTCCCAGTGTGCCAGCGCCGGAGAGGAAAAAGGTAAAGGTTCTTACGCACCGGCCACGCTATATTGAACCGGCCACAGTGCCTGAATTTGTCGGTGAAACCTCTTCGGCCACCGAAGCCAAGGAGCCGACTCCCCTACCGAATGTTGAAGAGCCAGTCATAATGCCGGAGATGGAGAAAATAGAAGAACCGAAGGCTACAGAAACAAGGACATATGAAATTTTAAGTCCTTCAGCAAAAGTTGAAGCACCAAAAAGCTAAAAGGGTCCAACAATGACCCCCAAAAGAAAAAGGATGGTTAATGTACTGGATGTTTTGGAGACAATAAAGTCTTCAAGCACTACTCCGAAGAAAATTGTTGAAACTCCCGAAGTGCAAATTGAAGCCTTTGGTGCCGAAGCTTCAAAGCACCAAGCTGAGATTGAAGCTGAGCATTCAGAGCCCGCTAAGGTGAAATCCTTGGAAACCAAAGAAACAGAAGCAGCAGAACAAATTTCAGCTGAAGAAACTGACACTGCCGCCCCCGAAGCATTTTCCGAAGCTTTCAATTATATTTTACGACATGCTTCGGGGAAAGAGATGACTGAAAAAGAAAAGCAAGAGGCTCAGTTCTATGCCCAGAAACTGAAATATCCAAAGGGGGCGTTAATATTCAAAGGCAGCGGAGAAGAAGACTTCTTGTATTGTCTCCCTGACAGCAAGGAGATCTCTGTCTGTCGGGAGATGAGCAAAAGCTTCGGATTCCCAACACTAGAAGACGGGCTCTCAGTGTTGTCAAAGAACAAGCTGGCCGACAGCTTAGCATACAATAGTTTAAAGGTGAAAAAAATGAGATCTTTGTATTTTTTCTTGAAACCAAATTTTTTTATTTGCTTAAACTTATTAACACATATTTTTTCCAGGGCCTTATACTTAGCAATGCCCTCAGGGCACAAAAAGATGCTGAAGACGAAGGGTGTACCATAGCCTTGAGCAACCTTCGTTCCGAAGTAATTGAACTAAGGAACGAAGGTCTCGAAAAAGATAAAATATTGCACTCGTTAGTGAATAAAATAAAAGAAGACGAAGCTGCTTTCAAAGATCAAGCTGAGGCTCAGAAGCGCGAAATCGAGGATCTTCGGAAACAACTAGTCAGAGCTAAAGAAGAGTGCACACTTGAAGAAACAAAACGAGAAATTAGTGAACAATGGGCCAATCACTTAGAAAAAACATTGAAGAGCTTCGGGCATCCGAGAAAAAGTGTTATGAAAAATCTATAGAATGTGTTAAGAAAATAAGAACCAGCTTCGCCAGAGTTGGCGCATTCTCAAGTGAGGAGAACTTCATAAGGGGTGACCCCGAAGGCCCAATTGGATGGATCAGCCACGAAGCTGAAGCTTTTAAAGAAATTTTGAATAGTCGTGGAGACATATGTGCGTTTTCGGGTGCCAGGAGGATTGCTACTATTTTGGAGAGGAAAGGCTATGACCATGTGAAATTCTTGGCACAATTCGAAGCCGCCTTATCCTTTGAAGATATAAAAGACCCCTCGGCCGAAGCGAGCCTGGTCGATGGAAAATTTTTCACCGACATCTGGGACAATGGTGGCTGGGAGATGGCCCAAGAAATTATACGAAAAAGCGAGAAAGGTATTCATGACGCTAGAAAAGTAGCAGAGGCCGCTGAAAAAAGTGCGGATCTCGAAGGGCAAATAGGTATTAACTAGTGGTTTTTGGCTTTTTGTTGTAATTTTTTGATTTCGAACTTGTTTACTCTTTGTAACACAGCCGCACTTTCTCCTCCCTCAGAGCCTACCGAGCCATCGGCGGACCCCCACGTGAAGGGGGACGACGAAATTAGAAAAATGGCCGAAGCCATCATGGATAAAGTTGTTGATCAGCTACTAAATGAAGCTACAGAAGTAGTTCTAAGGGAAGATTAGATGTTATTGTAAAAACATTTAGAATGTAATGTTTGTTGAGGAACATGTGTAATATTTTGTAACTTTGAATGTAATATATAAACTATTTATGGTTCTATTCTTTACGATGCATGAAACTTCACATACATACCGTTTTTGAGCCTTCGGCGAAAAAAACACCTTCCCTTCTTTTCATGCTTCGTAAATAATATATGTGTTCTCATGAAATCAGTAACCAATCCTCGTAAAATCAATAACCAATAGATCTTTTCATTTCAGAGTTTGACGAAGGTATAGTTCTTCAATAACTGTTTTTGTGCCCTAGCACTATTTCTTCGAAACAATCTTCAAATATCAATACTGAGACCCCCTTCTTGCGTCGTTGATGCAATATGATGTATGATGTTATGCTATGCAAATGATGTGATGATGTGATGTTATGCAAAATGATATTTGCCGAAGATCGACGTTTTTTCACTGCAAGCCTCCCTTAGGAGCTTCTTCGCCTTTTACTTCAGCGGAATCAGCGTTTATTTTTCGTTGTAAGCCTCCCTTAGGAGCTTCTTCGCCTTTTACTTTCAGCGGAATCAGCGTTTATTTTTCGCTGTAAGCCTCCCTTAGGAGCTTCTTCGCCTTTTACTTTCAGCGGAATCAGCGTTTATTTTTCGCTGTAAGCTCTGCATTCCCTTCGGAACGACTTTTGAGCAGAAAACTTACACTGTGCTCCCTTAGGAACGACTTTTTGTTATTTCAAAGATTCACCCCGTAACCATAAGTTCTTATGCTTTGGCAACTTTTTGGACTCCGTTATTCTGTGGAGAAGGTATACTTGTACTATATCAAAGTCGAAGCTATTATAAGAAATTGAAAACGACAAAAAACACTTAGACTTTCAATAATTGTTCCTTATTAAAAAGAAAATGATACTGAATGCAAAAACTGCTGCTGAGGTAGGATATTTGTCAATAAATGTGCTTCGATTCTGGCACAGTACTATTGACTGTTCGAGCTTCGGACTCTTCTCTGAAGTCTCGTTGGTGTTGAGTATGCTGACTCCCTTCTGGCTGCTGGCCTCGTTGCATTGGTGGTGGAGGTGGAAGCTGTTGCCAAGATGCCTGAGATTGACTTGTCGAAGCAACAAAAACTGCAGGGTGGTTACCCACATACTTTGGGATATAAGGCGAGTGGTACGAAGCAGTATGCATGACTTGCTTTGGCTGGGTCTGTTGGGCTGCAGCTTCTGCTATTTCTTTTTGTTTCTGGATGGTGATGTGGCACATCCTGGTGGTGTGGCCCTTGTCCTCACCACAGAATAAGCAATAAATTTTCCTTGGCTGATCCCCAAATCTTCCTCCGAAGCCCCTGGCACCTCTGCCCCTTGGAGCTGGAGGCCGAGGATAACTCTGCTGCTGCCCCGAAGCCTGGGAAGCCTAGGAGGAATATTGCGGCCTCTGCTGCTGGCTTCCCCTGTTATCATTCTGGGTGGAATGAATCGATCTGACATGTCTAGGATGAAACCTCCCTCCGAAGCCCCTGGCTATTTCGGAGAATACGTAAGCTTCCTCTCTTCTCTGTCGAAAGTCATTGTCAGCGCGGATGTATTCATCCATCTTCTGAAGCAATTTCTCCAGAGTCTGAGGGGATTTCCTGGCAAAGTATTGGGCTGAAGGCCCCGGCCGAAGCCCCTTAATCATGGCCTCAATGACAATCTCATTGGGCATTGTTGGCGCTTGTGCCCTCAGGCGTAAGAATCTTCGGACATACGCCTGAAGATATTCTTCGTGATCTTGAGTGCACTGGAATAAGGCTTGAGCAGTGACCGGCTTCGTTTGAAAACCTTGAAAACTGGTGATCAACATATCCTTCAGCTTCTGCCATGATGTGATTGTTCCTGGCCGAAGAGAGGAGTACCAGGTTTGTGCAACATTCTTGACAGCCATGACGAAAGATTTCGCCATGACTGCAGTATTGACACCATAGGAAGATATTGTTGCTTCGTAACTCATTAGAAACTGCTTCGGATCTGAGTGGTCGTCGTACATGGGTAGTTGAGGTGGCTTGTAGGGCGGAGGCCAAGGTGTAGCCTACAGTTCTGCTGACAGAGGAGAAGCATCATCAAAAGCAAAATTTCCATGATGGAAATTGTCATACCAGTCATCTTCGTTGAAGAAGCCCTCCTGATGAAGCTCTCTGTGCTGGGGCCTTCGGTTCTGCTCATCTTGAGTAAGATGGCGAACTTCTTCAGAGGCTTCGTCTGTCTGCCTTTGCAGGTCAGCTAGCCTAGCCATCTTTTCCTTCTTCCTTTGCACCTGTTGATGAAGCATCTCCATATCTCTAATCTCTTGATCCAATTCGTCCTCCTGAGGCGTTGGACTGATGGCCTTCCTCTTCTGGCTTCGGGCCTCCCGAAGAGAGAGGGTCTCCTGGTTGGGGTCTAGCGGTTGCAGAGCTGCAGTCCCTGTTGCTGAAGCTTTCTTTGGTGGCATGACGAAGGTCTATGCTTGCCGAAGGTGTTCGAAACTCAAAACGTGGAAGTGAGTTCACTGGAGGTGGGCGCCAATGTTGGGGACTTGTTCTCAAATGCTAAGAGTTAAGAACAAGGCAACATGAAAAGTGTTAAATGTTAAAGTCCTTCATCCTTCGAGACATTATTTCCCTTCGGATATAATGAATTCCGGACGAAGGTTGTGAAGGAAAAACCTTCGTAAACACAATAAATAATGAGGAAGAATTCATATACGAAATACGAAAAATAATATAAACATCATCATCAACTTATTTTTATTTGCATTACCATATCCACAATTACAAATTATAGACGTACCTTTGGTTTGAAGGAAAGCAAGGGTACAAGCGTGATGCAAAAAGCGAATGCCCAGTCAGCGTGAACAGTACGGGAGTACTGTTCATCTATTTATAGGCAAGGGACGCAGCCCATGTAGAATTACATTCATGCCCTTTACATTTGCTAATAACTCTATAGTAATTCTTCGAGGTCTAATTTGCCTTTTCATCTTTAAGTCGGTTCCCCTTTTCTGCTGTCATGCCGAAGCTTTTCTGCGCATAGCTTCGTGATCACCTTGTCCTTCGTCATAATCACCTTTCGTCTCGCTCAGGCTTCATCCTGACCATGCTCTTGTATGCTCATGATCCGATTCCGAAGATACCTGTTCACATATTTCACTTGGAAAACATTGTCACATCATGTTTTTGAGGACCTTCGGAAGCCGAAGGCCCCCAATAGTTATCCTGAGGATAAGATTAGGAGAATTCATGCTAAGAAGACTCATTCTGTTTCTCACCATGCTTTTATTTATAAGAATGAGGCCTCTAGCTCTAGGCGTTCTACCCATGTTAAAATGCCTAAAAAGAAATCTCCTATTGCATCAAATGATCATAACATTTCATTTAAGACTTTTGATGCATCATATGTTTTAACTAACAAATCAGGCAAAGTAGTTGCCAAATATGTTGGGGGCAAACACAAGGGGTCAAAGACTTGTGTTTGGGTACCCAAGGTGCTTGTTTCTAATATGAAAGGACCCAAGACCGTTTGGGTACCTAAGAACAAGGCCTAAATTTGTTTTGTAGGTTTATGCATCTGGGGGCTCAAGTTGGATAATTGATAGCGGGTGCACAAACCACATGACTGGGGAGAAAATGATGTTCTCCTCCTATGAGAAAAACCATGATCCCCAAAGAGCTATCACATTCGGGGATGGAAATCAAGGTTTGGTCAAAGGACTTGGTAAAATTGCTATATCTCCCGACCATTCTATTTCCAATGTTTTTCTTATAGGTTCTTTAGACTATAACTTGCTTTCAGTTTCTCAATTATGTAAAATGGGCTACAATTGTCTTTTTACGGATATAGGTGTTATTGTCTTTAGAAGAAGTGATGATTCAGTAGCATTTAAGGGAGTGTTAGAGGGTCAGCTATACTTAGTTGATTTTAATAGAGCTGAACTCGACACTTGCTTAATTGCTAAGACTAACATGGGTTGGCTCTGGCATTGCCGACTAGCCCACGTTGGAATGAAGAATCTTCACAAGCTTCTAAAGGGAGAGCACATTTTGGGACTAACAAATGTTCATTTTGAGAAAGACAAGATTTGTAGCGCATGTCAAGTACAGAAGCAAGTTGGTGTTCATCATCCACACAAGAACATCATGACGACCGACAGGCCGCTTGAGCTACTCCACATGGACCTATTCGGCCCGATCGCTTACATAAGCATCGGCGGGAGTAAGTACTGTCTAGTTATTGTGGATGATTATTCTCGCTTCACTTGGGTGTTCTTTTTGCAGGAAAAATCTCAAACCCAAGAGACATTAAAAGGATTCTTGAGATGGGCTCAAAATGAGTTCGGCTTAAGGACAAAAAGATTAGAAGCGACAATGGGACGGAGTTCAAGAACTCTCAAATAGAAGGCTTTCTTGAGGATGAGGGCATCAAGCATGAGTTCTCCTCTCCCTACACGCCACAACAAAATGGTGTAGTGGAGAGGAAGAATAGAACTCTACTTGACATGGCGAGGACCATGCTTGATGAGTACAAGACTTCGGACCGGTTTTGGGCGGAAACAATCAACACCGCTTGCTACGCCATCAACCGTCTCTATCTTCACCGAATCCTCAAGAAGACATCATATGAACTCCTAACCGGTAAAAAGCCCAATGTTTCATATTTTAGAGTCTTTGGTAGCAAATGTTTTATTCTTGTTAAAAGAGGTAGAAAATCTAAATTTGCTCCTAAGGCTGTAGAAGGCTTTTTACTTGGTTATGACTCAAACACAAGGGCATATAGAGTCTTTAACAAGTCCACTGGACTAGTTGAAGTTTCTTGTGACATTGTGTTTGATGAGACTAACGACTCTCAAGTAGAGCAAGTTGATCTTGATGAGCTAGATGATGAAGAGGCTCCATGCGTCGCGCTAACATGTCCATTGGGGATGTGTGTCCTAAGGATTCCGAAGAGCCTCCACATGCACAAGATCAACTGTCATCTTCCATACAAGCATCTTCACCAAATCAAGATGAGGATCAAGCTCAAGATGATGAGAATGAAGATCAAGAAGAGCCAACTCAAGAGGAGGACAATGATCAAGGGGGAGATGCCAATGATCAAGACAAGGAAGATGATGAGGGTCCAAGATCGCCTCACCCAAGAGTCCACCAAGCAATACAACGGGATCACCCCGTGAACACTATCCTCGGCGATATTCAAAAGGGGGTAACCACTCGATCTCGTGTTGCTCATTTTTGTGAACATTACTCCTTTGTGTCTTCTAATGAGCCATACAGGGTGGAAGACGCATTAAGGGATTCGGACTGGGTGTTGGCGATGCAAGAGGAACTCAACAACTTCACGAGGAATGAGGTATGACATCTTGTTCCACGTCCTAACCAAAATGTTGTAGGAACCAAGTGGGTCTTCCGCAACAAGCAAGATGAGCATGGTGTGGTGACAAGGAACAAAGCCCGACTTATAGCCAAGGGATATTCACAAGTCAAAGGTTTGGATTTCGGTGAAACCTATGCACCCGTAGCTAGGCTTGAGTCAATTCGCATTTTACTTGCTTATGCTACTTATCATGGCTTTAAGCTTTACCAAATCGATGTGAAAAGTGCCTTCCTCAATGGACCAATCAAGGAGGAGGTCTATGTTGAGCAACCTCCCAGCTTTGAAGATAGTCAGTACCCTAACCATGTCTATAAACTCTCTAAGGCGCTTTATGGGCTCAAGCAAGCCCCAAGAGCATGGTATGAATGCCTAAGAGATTTCCTTATCGCTAATGGCTTCAAAGTCGGAAAAGCCGATCCTACTCTCTTTACTAAAACAATTGCAAATGATTTGTTTGTATGCCAAATTTATGTTGATGATATCATTTTTGGGTCTACTAACAAATCTACATGTGAAGAGTTTAGTAGGATAATGGTTCAAAAATTCGAAATGTCTATGATGGGGGAGTTGAAGTATTTCTTAGGATTTCAAGTCAAGCAACTCCAAGAGGGCACCTTCATCAGCCAAACGAAGTACATTCGAGACATACTCACCAAGTTTGGGATGAAGGATGCCAAGCCCATCAAAACACCCATGGGAACTAATGGGCATCTCGACCTCGACACGGGAGGTAAAGCTGTAGATCAAAAGGTATATCGGTCGATGATAGGATCTTTACTCTATTTATGTGCATCTCGACCGGATATTATGCTTTCCGTATGCATGTGTGCAAGATTCCAAGCCGATCCTAAGGAAGTTCACCTTAGGGCCATGAAACGAATCTTGAGATATTTAGTTCATACTCCTAAGTTTGGTCTTTGGTACCCCAAGGGATCCACTTTTGATTTAATAGGATATTCAGATGCTGATTGGGCAGGGTGTAAGATTGATAGAAAGAGCACATCAGGGACTTGTCAGTTCTTGGGAAGATCCCTGGTGTCTTGGGCTTCTAAGAAACAAAATTATGTAGCTCTTTCTACCACCGAACCCGAGTACATTGCCGCAGGCCATTATTGCGCGCAATTGCTTTGGATGAGGCAAACCCTTAGGGACTATGGTTACAAATTAACCAAACTTCCTCTCCTATGTGATAATGAGAGTGCAATCCGCATGGCGGATAATCCCGTTGAGCACAGCCGCACTAAGCACATAGCCATTCGGTATCACTTCTTGAGGGATCACCAACAAAAGGGGGATATAGAGATTGCTTATGTTAGCACCAAAGAACAATTAGCCGATATTTTTACCAAGCCATTAGATGAGAAAACTTTTACCAAACTTAGGCATGAGCTAAACATTCTTGATTCTAGGATTTTGATTGATATTTTGCACACATAGCTCATTTATATACCTTTGATCACATCTCTTTCATGTTCTATGACTAATGTGGTTATCAAGTGTATTTCATGCCAAGTCATATATTGAAAGGGAAATGGAGTCTTCGGTGAAAACAAGGCTTCCACTCCACTCCATTGAATTATTCATCCTTCGCCAACACTCCGCCTCGCTCTTCACTTTGGTATAATCCTTCACTCATATATTATTTGCCAAAGGGGAGATAGTTTGAAATAGGGCTTATATTTCACTCACAAGTATCCGTTTTTGGCGATTCATGCCAAATGGGGAGGAAGTATTAGCCCAAAGCAAAAGGACCGTACCACCACCAATTTCAAAAATGTAGTCTTTCAATTTGTATTAAAGAAGTTTTTCAATTAGTATCTTATTTTTATTTCAAATTGGTTTGACCTCCTTCAAAATTAATATCTAAAACCCTCTTGAACACTAAGAGGAGAATTTCATTGAGGGGGAGTTTTGTTTAGTCAAAGGAAAAGCATTTGAAACAGAGGGAGAAAATTTCAAATCTTGAAAATGCTTCTCGAAATCTTATTCATATACCTTTGACTATTTGCAAAAAGACTTGAAAAGAATTTCCAAAAAAACATTTGCAAAAACAAAACAAGTGGTGCAAGCGTGGTCCAAAATGTTAAAATAGAAGAAAGCATCCATGCATAGCTTATGAAATGTATATTGGTTTAAATTCCAAGTAACCTTTGCACTTACCTTTTGCAAACTAGTTCAATTACTGCACTTATATATTTGCTTTGGTTTGCGTTGGCATCAATCACCAAAAAGGGGGAGATTGAAAGGGAAATAGGGTCAAACCTTTTCCTAAATGATTTTAGTGGTTGAATTGCCCAACACAAATAATTGGACTAACTAGTTTGCTCTAGATTATAAGTTCTACAGGTGTCAAAGGTTCACAACAAACCAATACAAAGTCCAAGAAAGGGTTCAAATAAAAAGAGCAAAAGACAACCGAAGGCTGCCCTGGTTTGGTGCACCGGACTGTCCGGTGTGCCACCGGACAGTGTCCGGTGCACCAGGGAGATCAACTCCGAACTAGCCACCTTCGGATTTCTGGGATTGCCTCTCTGCTATAATTCACAGGACTGTCCGGTGTAGCACCGGACTATCCGGTGTGCCAAGCGGAGTAACGGCTATAGCGCCAACGGTCGTCTGCAAAAGGTGAACAGTGAGCTACAGTGCGCAGACTGCACGCGTAGAGTCAGAGCAGGCGCCAGAAGGCGCACCGGACAGTGAATAGTGACTATCCGGTGCACCACCGGACTATCCGGTGGCCCACATGTCAGAAGCTCCAACGGTCGAACCTTAACGGTTGGGTGACGTGGCTGGCGCACTGGACAGTGTCCGGTGGCGCACCGGACAGTCCGGTGCGCCCTTCGACAGCAGCCTTCCCCAACGACCACTTCGGTGGTTGGGGCTATAAATACCCCCAACCACCAACACTTCAAGGCATCCAAGTTTTCAGCAACCACATTCAATACAAGAGCTAGTGCATTCAATACAAGACACAAATAAAGTGAATCAAAATCTCTCCAAGTCCCAATTCCACTCAAAGCAATTAGTGACTAGAAGAGAGAATTTTGTTGTGTTCTTTTGAGCTCTTGCGCTTGGATTGCTTTTCTTCTTCCCCATTTCTTGTTCCCAAGTTCTTTGTAATCAAAGCAAGAAACACCAATTGTGTGGTGTCCTTGCGGGGACTAAGTGTCCTAATTGATTGAGAAGAGAAGCTCACTCAATCTAGGTGACTGTTTGAGAGAGGGAAAGGGTTGAAAGAGACCCGATCTTTGTGACCACCTCAACGGGGAGTAGGTTTGCAAGAATCGAACCTCGGTAAAACAAATCACCATGTCATCCGCCTTATTTGCTTGTGATTTATTTTCACCCTCTCTTTCGGACTCGATTATATTTCTAACGCTAACCCCGGCTTGTAGTTGTGCTTAAAGTTTATAAATTTCAGATTTGCCTATTCACCCCCACTCTAGGCGATTTTCAACACTCCTCGTGCACGTGGACGCGATCGTGGCCGAGGCGGCAGGCGCTACACCAGTCGCGCACAGCAGCCCAATTCGGCCGTCCTGGTGCAGCAGCTTGCCTCCTGGCTCACCTCTGGAACACAGTGGGGATCCCCATGGACCGGTGCCACGGGCCTCGACGATGGACATCGTGCACCTGCTGGGCAGGCGCACTATGCTAGCACGCAGATGGCACCGCCTACACCACCGTCCTTCGACACTACGGCGCTTATCCAAGCTTTGCATGCTGCTACTCTACCTCAACAAACTCCGCCGACCGACTGGTTTATGGACACCGACGCTAGTGGCCACATGACAGGTAATACAGGTAACATACACAAGTATTGTCCTTCGTCAGTTCATGATTCCTTGCGTGTAATTGTTGGCAATGGATCAACCCTTCCAATTCTTGCCACCGGGTCGGCCACAATCCAAACACCACACACCAAATTCCACCTATCTGATATACCTCACACCCCACATTTGATAAAAAACCTCATATCTGTTCATAAATTCACTAAAGATAATGCATGTTCCATTGAATTTGATCCCTTTGGTTTTTCTATAAAGGATCTTCACAGCAAGATAGAGATCATGAGGTCCAGTAGCAATGGGGATCTCTATCCTTTTCACTCGCAGCGCGCCTCCAATAATACCACGGCTCTATAGGCTTCATCATCCTCCCCTACACTATGGCATCGTCGTTTAGGGCACCTGGGTCACCAATGCTTAGATTCAATCTTGTCGCAATTTTTAGTTTCCACTCGCAATAAACCATCACATGTGTGTGATGCTTGTCAAAAAGGGCGACATGTTCATCTTCCCTTTTCTTCATCCACCACAGTGACTTATTTTCCCTTTCAATTAATGCATTGTGATCTTTGGACATCGCCCATACCTAGCTTTACCGGTTTCAAGTATTATCTTATTGTTCTTAACGATTTTTCGCATTATGTGTGGACTTTTCCTTTACGCCACAAATCCGATGTCAATGCCACCATTCAAAACTTCTATGCGCTAGTTCAAAATCAGTTCCGGTGTACTATTCAATCACTTCAATGTGACAATGGCACCAAATTTATTAACTCCACCTTGCGCCAATTTCTCATTACACGTGGAGTTACTTATCGCTTGTCATGTCCTTATACTTCTGCCCAAAATGGCAAAGTCGAGCGAGCTCTTCGCACTGTCAATGATGTGCTTCACACTCTTCTTTTCTAGGCCCATCTCCCACCAAAATATTGGGTAGAAGCTCTCCACACTGCCACTTACTTGATCAATCGACGCCTGTCCCGACCCATTCAGCTTCGTACACCCTATCAAGTCCTATTGGGCCAAAAACCAGATTACTCCCACCTTCGTGTCTTTAGGTGTCTGTGCTATCCCAATCTTTCATCCACCATGGCTCACAAATTAGCCCCATGTTCTACACCTTGTGTCTTCCTTGGTTATCCTCACAAACACAAAGGGTATAGATGCCTGGACTTGCACACACGCAAAGTTCTCACATCTCGGCATGTTATCTTTGATGAACAAATTTTTCCCTTCAGCACACCATCCCCAACTCACCAACCAGCCGCAACGGATCCCAACAAACTTTCCTCTAGGCTGCTACCTGGACCGCCCCTTCCAACTCCATACCCCGAGACCGCCTCTCCCACTGGTGCCAATTCCCACTGCTCCCTGTCACCTGCGCCTGGTCATTTCGGCTCTCCGCAACGTACTTCCTCGCTCGATTCGGCTGGCCCCAACTCCAACAGCCCTGCACCTATCCCCACACCTGCTGCTCGGCTTGAGTCGTCTCCACAACCAGATCCTTCAACCACTTCTGCTACACACACAACTCCTGCTCCAGCTCTCAGATACGCGTCACCTGAAATCGTGCGCCATCACATGCGTACTCGGGCTCAGCATGGAATTTTCAAACCAAAACAATTCACAAACATGCACGTCGAGACACATGCTCCACCCATATCCCCCATCCCAACCACATACCGTACTGCTCTTAAAGATCCAAATTGGCATCATGCTATGCAAGAGGAATTTAATGCATTGATGAAAAACAATACTTGGTGTCTTGTTCCTAAGCCTGCAGGTGCAAATGTGATCTCTGGGAAATGGATTTTTCGCCACAAGCTTCATCCAAATGGTTCGTTGGCACGCTACAAGGCACGATGAGTTGTTCTTGGTTTTCGGCAAGAACATGGCATTGATTATGAGGAGACTTTCAGCCCGGTCATCATGCCGCAAACCATCTACACAGTCTTGAGTATAGCTACATTGGCAGCTTGGCCTATTCATCAACTTGACGTCAAGAACGCCTTCTTACATGGTAAACTCTCTGAGACTGTATATTGTGAGCAGCCTGCTGGGTTTCAAGATTCTTCTCAACCCTCCCATGTTTGCATGTTGAACAAATCCCTATACAGCCTCAAACAAGCACCCCACACCTGGTTTCTACGGTTCAAAAACCATTTATACACACTTGGCTTTCGTGCATCCAGAGCTGACACATCTTTATTCATATTACATAAGGCTCATTATTCTGTATACCTCCTCCTATATGTGGATTACATCATACTTACTGCCAACAGTAGACAACTGTTAGATCAGATTATTGCACAGCTCTGCCAAGAATTTTCTATGAGCGACCTTGGTCCTCTACAACATTTCCTTGGCATACATGTCACCACCACTCCTACCAGCCTTTTCCTTGGTCAAGAACAGTATGCTTTAGAGCTGCTCAAGCGAGCCGGGATGGAGCACTGCAACCCTGTCAACACACCCATCGACACCAAAGCCAAACTCTCTGCTACCGACGGCCAGCCAGTCTCCAATCCCACTGAATATCGTAGCATTGCCGGAGCTCTCCAATACCTTACACTCACTCGGCCTAATCTGCAATATGTTGTCCAGCAGGCATGTTTATTCATGCATGCACCACATACTACACACTACCAATTACTCAAGCGTATACTACGGTATGTCAAAGGCACCAGTGGCCATGGTCTTCAGCTTTATAAGTCAGCTAATCATGATCTGATTGCCTATTCTGACGCCGATTGGACTGGCTGCCCGGATACACGTCGGTCAACTTCAGGATATTATGTGTTCTATGGTGATAATTTGCTCTCATGGTCCTCCAAGCGACAACCCACTGTGTCCATATCAAGTGCAGAGGCTGAATACTGTGAAGTAGCTAATGTTGTCACCGAAACTTGTTGGTTCAGACAACTTTTTCAGGAATTGCATCATCCAACATCAAAAGCAACTGTGGTATTTTGTGACAACGTCAATGCGCAATATTTATCTACAAACCCAATTCAACATCAACGGACGAAGCATATAGAAATTGATCTTCATTTTGCCCGTGACAAGGTTACCTTGGGAGAGGTCAAAGTTCTTCGTGTGCCTTCCACGTCCCAATATGCTGATATATTTATCAAAGGGTTACCTTCGACTCTGTTTCACGAATTCAGAGCCAACCTACACATCCAGGAACATGCAGGTTGACGTGGGCTATTGGATAACCCTTTTGTATTGTATACGTACATATCCGTTGCATGCCTTGCGTAGATATCCCGTGAGCTACGCCTCACCGTTTGCATGTCGCGTGAGCTGCGCCTGACCGTTTTGTATGCGTCTCTATCTGTAATGCACATAGTCTATCAGCGGTTCATAGCTATTCTACACTTCCAACGCCTTGCTGTTCATTTCTCCGTCCACGTGCCTATGTAAAAATCATCCACTTTAATCAGTTAGTTTTGTGAATGTTTATTTTACTGCACCGGTAAATTGAAACTAGAGATCTATAGCTACATACTACTAGGTACACATATATATGCATGTATGATGAGCTAATATTTCAACGTGAGTAGTACACCATGCATTAGAATACACATATACCTCGGTAGTAGTGTTTTTCTTGTGAGGGGGAGATCCTCCACCATCATTCCTCACAGGGCTCTTGGGGCCGGTATTAGTTGTTGAGCTCTGAATAATAAACACATTAGTCAAGCAAATAAAACCAAACTTAGTTGAACATTCTAAATAATGATAATATGCATGGAGCTGTTGGCCATTACGTTAAGCCCGTTTCTCCTGTTAATTCTATTCAGTGATATATGGAAACGAGCTAGGTACGCAAATTAAAGAGCTCAACACTGACATAGGGAGGCAGAGAAAATGACATTTTTCGTAACGTAAAATTAATTCTTTTTATTTATTGATTTATTCCTTGTGTCGGAAGCCTTTAACTAACTTGACGTAACTTATATATAAGATGATGACAAAAGCCATGTGTTTGGAACCAAATTGAGCTTTGCGGACGGTCCGGCCCTGAGGCCGGACGGTCCGCGGTCCGGACAGTTCGCGCCTGGGGGCCGGACGGTCCGCGCGTGCGTAGAGCAGATTAGGGTTCCGAGTTTTGTGTTACGGTTGTTAGCTAAAATCACGGGAAAAGCTCGGAAATTAGTTTGTAAAGGGTCCAGCCCCCTCCTCTATAAATAGAGAGGTATACGACCGATTTGTAAATCATAATCAATCGAATCAATACAACTTCTATTCGCATTTATTTCCAGTACAATTAGGAGTAGTTCTAGTCTAGTTCTAGTTTAGCTTCTTGATCCTCAAATTCTCCGCTTCTCTTTGACTCTACGTCGATTAGAGGAATCTAGGTCGGCCGACCCGAGCCTAGACAACTCCTAGGATCTCTCCTCCCCGACGGGGTCCCTCCCGGGAGCGAGATCCAGGCGCCGTCGGCGATCTTCCGCCGCCCCTGTGCACGTGCGGACCGTCCGGCCGTCAGGCAGGAGCCCTAGCCTTGCACCAGGCCGCGGACCGTCCGGCCCCTGCGCGCGGACCGTCCGCCCCTATGCAGAGAGCACCGTCGCGCCTCGCACCAGGCCGCGGACTGTCCGGCCCCTACGCGCGGACCGTCCGCCCCTGTGCAGAGGACACTGCCACGGTTCTTGTTAAGTGTTTGGCGCTCCAAAAAGGCGTACACATACTTTTTGGCGACTCCGCTGGGGAGAACACATATAGACCTATCAAATCGGCTCTCAATGGCCGGTTCAAAGGATAACTCTGAAGTTTCCACCAGCAATATCATCACACCATCATGGGAAATCTTGCCGACTGAAGAACAACTCCTGTTCGAGGAGCGTCAGGAGCAACTGATCCAAGAAGCAAAGGCGAAGTTCCTAGCCGACTTCAAAGTAGACAGGAACAACAAAGTCGTTCGGCAACGGGCGACAGATCCGGCTTTGCTCCGACCTACTACGATTACCCCCAATGTAAGTAACACCAACGAACTCCAATCTCTTAGAGCTTACATAGACGAACAGCGAGAACAGTTACAACGTATCGTAGGGGATATAAAAAATGATCATAAAAGGCTAGTGTGTGTGCTTGATAAGTCTACTATGGCAAATCTTCCTTCGCACGAGGTTGAATTGGGGGAATACACACATAATTCATCGGCTACAGGTTGTCACGACCAGTCACAACCCCTTTATGGGATGCCGATGGACATGTACCCTAGGCAACGACAGCCTCCCACGCACATCGGCGATAAATTTGCCGATCTGCACATGTCCGGACCGTCCGCACGTGAGCACGGACCGTCCGGGCCAGCGGCGGCTGATCCCATTTTTAGAAGCAAATTACCGAGACCTGCACCTAAGCCACCACATGCCGTGCAAACCCTAGATAATCCATTCGGACCATCTGCGTATGGCGCCAGACAGTCCGAATACAATGTCGGACGGTCCGACCACATGGCCGGACAGTCCGCGCACGGAGCCGGACGGTCCGCGTATTTAACCGGACGGTCCGGCACATAGTTTTTTAAGGAGGATGGATATCCAACTCCGTATCCGTCCCAGCTAGACTCCCCATCTCACCATACGACACACCAGCACCATAATATAATCTATCAAACCCGTGAGAGTGAGTACTTTCCGGTCCCTAGAAGGCCAAAAGGAATGGCCAGTCCTATGAGCCTCATAGGGCATGCATTAACGCGCCGCAAAACCCAAACCAATGGAGAGGAAAACAATATACCAACATCCAAACAAACTCACCCATATTGGATCAAACAGCCGGTGGTCTCCCACCGGCTGCCATCGATATAGTAAGGGAGGAAATAGCTGGGACGTTTCGAGATAAGCTCGGAGTTAGTATAGTCCCTGGGGGGCAGTCATATCGGAGACCTTATGATAGCCAGTTTGACCGGCTTCCATACCCACAGGGGACCAGAATACCCGAATTCGTAAAGTTTTCGGGTGACCAAGAAAAGAGCACGCGTGAGCACATAGACCAGTTCTTAGCACAGTTAGGAGAATTGGCCGACAACGAAGCATTCCGTGTACGTTTATTTTCATTATCTTTAACAGGGACTGATTCACATGGTATGCCACGCTCCCTCCTAATTCCATTTTGTCGCGGGGAGATTTAGAATAAAAATTTCATGAACATTTCTTCTCTGGCGATTATGAGCTAGATTTAGTAGACTTAGTGGCCCTACGACAAGAAAAGGATGAATCGGTTAGTGATTACATCCGGAGATTCCGGGATACGAGAAACCGATGCTTTCAAATTCATTTAACAGATAAACAACTGGCGGGAATAGCCTTTGATGGATTGCGCTATTATTTAAAAGAGAAATTAGAAGGCATTCAGTTCTTTACGCTAGCACAATTACATCAGAAAGCTTCGGCTTGTGAAAGCCAAAGCAAAGAACTAGTCAAAACAGTTCATCATAATGTCCATATAGTAGAACACAATCAAAGTAGTTCGGACGGTGAACCAAAGAAAATTTACACTGCCGAAATAGTTTGGCCTGAGCAGGCCAAATCTTCGGCTTGCTCCTCCTTGCAGCCAGTTCAAAAGAAACAGCAGGAGGAGATTAAGTTTACATTTATTGTTGGCAAATGTGATAAGATATTCGATGAATTACTAAAAAATGGTAACATTAAAATTGATTATATCGT
The DNA here is from genome assembly GCF_902167145.1 of Zea mays. Classification (NCBI taxonomy): domain Eukaryota; kingdom Viridiplantae; phylum Streptophyta; class Magnoliopsida; order Poales; family Poaceae; genus Zea; species Zea mays. The sequence goes on along the minus strand of NC_050102.1, from coordinate 88,952,013 downwards.
TCCACCTGCCGACGAACTAAAGCGTCGCGCATACTAAAAGTGGCACAACTCATTTTCCCATGCCACTAATGATTGTAATGTGTTCCGACGACAAATCCAATCGGCCATTAACGAAGGACGATTGAAATTTCAGGAGGACACGGAGCCCTTTCAATGAATATGATCGACTTCAAGGGCAAAAGGGTCCTAATTCGGCCCAGCACAGCCGATAAGGGCAAAGACAAAGAAGTCATCATCGGCAACTCACGGGAGGCCGATGGAAACAACAAAATTTCTTGCAGGAAAGTGGTGGCCAAGAAGACTCCTGATGGAGGAGAGACACTAAAAGTAACCATCACAAACTCCGGCACTGGGGGGGCAAGCGCAGACAAGGGGATATGCGCGAGAACACATACTACGCATCGCGGACGGTCAGGTATCCAGGCGCGGACGGTCCGTAGCATCACCGGACGGTCCGGAGCGTTCCAGCGGACGGTCCGGCAACGCCGCAGAGCCACGGCGACCACGTACCTTCAAACCACGACGACCAGAAATAGGTACGTGGAAAACTAACACGTTTAAGGCAACTAGTCGGTTGGTAAAATCTAGCCCGACCTTTGATCAATTATTGTCTAAATATGTGAAAAAGAAGGCTGGCCCCAGCAACCGGCCACCAAAGGGACCTCGCTTACTCACCCAGGTGCGACGGCAGGTTAGGCCGATTGGACCACCACACCAATCGGAAAGGACGGGAGGTCATAATGTTCAATTAAGACATAACGTGCCTGCATGGACACCTCCACCACCATATCCACCTATGCCAAGTCCAGACACATACATACCTCCACCATATGTCCCAAATCAAATGTGGGGCATGCCACCATACCCATTTGGGATGCCACAGTACCCCGCTTGGGGGGCACCCCAAACATCTGTATTCAATAGGTTGACACCTCCAGTACAAGACCGATTGAGAGCCCCTCAATCTGGTCCACGAGCACAGGCCCAGCAAGATTGCCGAACAACTCGGCCCCAAAGACTGACTAATCCGGCAGGGGGGCATACAGCTACAACCTCCAACAGTACGAAAAAGGGAGATGTCATTAAAATAGGAACGACAGATGTCGTCGTACAACAAAATAACGAAGGGCCGATGATTTTTGGTGAATCGGCCAACACAAACAAAAAAAAAGTACGACTGTCAATAAAATAGCCGATCCAAAATACTCCATGCCCCGATGGTGCCCATCGGGATTGACACGATCGCAAAAGCGAAAATTACAGCGCCTTAGAGCAAAGGAGAATCAGGAGAAGGAGGTGGAAAAAATATTCAATGACACACATCCGCAGTATCCGCCACCACAAAAGAGATGGAGACTAAAGGCCGTTGAGGAAAACCAAACGGCCATAAAGACAGAAAATAAAACAACAATTGTGCAGCTCTTTGCAGCTATAGCAGACAGTCCGGCTATAAAGACCGGACCAACCGTACAGGGCGCGTACCGTCCGACCCCTGAGGCCGACTCATCCGCAATACACCATGACACCTGCAACGACGTACCAACACCCATGGAGGAAGACGACCTGCAAGGAGAAGACCTGGTCGACTACAAAGCTACGCCAGAACACTTAGAAAATTAGGAAAGCAAGGTGACGAATTGGTCAGGACCAGTATGGCTCGGCAGTACTGGGACTAACAGTTCGATTAGAAAATTAGGAAAGCAAGGTGAGTCAACCATCGGGACTAAGGCCACTGCGTGTTATCCTAGTAAGTGTCAAGATGCCTAAGAAAACTGATGTGATCACATCGAGTTAGTTGCTTTTGGTTCGCTCAGCTCCACCAAAAGGCAGGGGGCATATGTTTGGAACCAAATTGAGCCTTGCGGACGATCCGACCCTGAGGCCGGACGGTCCGCGGTCCGGACAGTCCGCGCCTGGGGGCCGGACGATCCGCGCGTGCGCAGAGCAGATTAGGGTTCCGAGTTTTGTGTTACGGTTGTTAGCTAAAATCACGGGAAAAGCTCGGAAATTAGTTTGTAAAGGGTCCAGCCCCCTCATCTATAAATAGAGAGGTATACGACCGATTTGTAGATCATAATCAATCGAATCAATATAACTTCTATTCGCATTTATTTCCAGTACAATTAGTTGTAGTTCTAGTCTAGTTCTAGTTTAGCTTCTTGATCCCCACATTCTCCGCTTCTCTTCGACTCTACGTCGATTAGAGGAATCTAGGTCGGCCGGCCCAAGCCTAGACAACTCTTAGGATCTCTCCTCCCCGACAGGGTCCCTCCCGGGAGCGAGATCCAGGCGCCGCCGGCGATCTTCCGCCGCCCCTATGCACGCGCGGACCGTCCGGCCTCAGGGCGCGGACCGTCCGGCCGTCAGGCAGGAGCCCTAGCCTTGCACCAGGCCGCGGATCGTCCGGCCCCTGCGCGCGGACCGTCCGCCCATGTGCAGAGAGCACCGCCGCGCCTCACACCAGGCCACGGACCGTCCGGCCCCTGCGCGCGGACCGTCCGCCCCTGTGCAGAGAACACCGCCACGGCTCTTGTTGAGTGTTTGGCGCTCCAAAAAGACGTCAACATCATGCATGTAAGCAAAAGGAGGACGGCCAAACAACAAGATATATATAAACACGACGTCACTCTTCAACTCAAGTTGATCAAAGGTACGTGATGTTTCAAAATTTAAAAACTTTCTTTCTCTCCTATATATATGTAAGCTTTCGTGTAGGGAGGTAAAAGAAATTTCCTACCTAGTGGCATATATATGTGGGAACACACATGGTGCCAGACTGCCAGCTAGCGGCGGATCCAAAAAAATAGATTAAAGAGGGAGGCTAAATTATAGATTCGTGAGGCTGGAGTGGACGAGATATAGCCGCAATGCTAAGACTGTCCGCAACCGTTCCCCCTAAATTTTTCCCACTAAATGTTACTATGCAGCCACGTCAGTAAGATTCCATCCCCTATATTCACTCGTCCCGCAACCGTTCCCCCTATAGTTTCCCCTATATATCCCTCTACTCATTAAAAAACCATTTTCATATAACTAACTTAACCAACTTCAATTTTGATTTTATTTAATTATTTTGCACACGTCCGAAATGTTGCGCATGTATTAAAAAAATATAATTATTAAAAAATAATTAGTTTACAATTACTTGCACATATAATATATAACAACTATTATTTTACAATACATTCCAAATTGCATAATTTCGTGAACACGTATTATCCGTCCTCGGATCAGGAATATATTTTCCTGCGAACCAAATTCCACTTGTCGTGTGCGGCAAGCCGCACTTGTCTTGCAACGAAAGCCACGTTTGGCTTTCGTGGGAAGCCACTAGCTTCCACCTGAAGCCGCTTTCCTCTCCCCTATATATATGGAATCCATCTCTTCACAAATGCAGCAACAAAGTTCAGTAGATCAACAATTGAACCATTTCACGGTATGTCTCACAGGCATAGCGATGACGACTCTGATTCGAGTGATAGTGAGGACGAAACACTTATGCTTGTCAATCTTCTTGTCCTCAACATAGAGGCCAGACGCCACCTCCAACGACGGCCCCGTTTGCCTCGGCGGGTTATTCACAGAGATCATTTTCGTGGAGAAAATCTTATCCATCATCACTACTTCGCCGAGAACCCAGTGTATCCACCCCACGTCTTTCGTAGAAGGTACCCACTACTTATTATTCGAATACAGTTTGATATTTGCAATTGCATTACAAATATTCTTTATTCAAAACTTAGGTTCCGCATGAGTTGGCCTCTCTTCCTCAGAATCTTGCAAGGTCTTCAACAACATGATTCGTACTTTACACAACGGGTAGACGCAACTGGTATGCCTGGTCTAGGTCCACTACAAAAAGTATGTGCGGCAATGCGGGTACTAGCATATGGGTTACCTTCTGATGCTGTAGACGAGTACATTCAAATAGGGGAGTCGACAGCTAGGGAATGCCTTCAGCATTTCTGTCGAGGTATCATTGCATACTTCAGTGGGTGGTATCTACGAACTCCTAATGAAGCTGACATAACACGCATCATGCATCATAGCGAATCAAGGGGTTTCCCAGGGATGTTGGGTTCTATAGATTGCATGCATTGGGAGTGGCAGAACTGTCCTACCGCATGGCGTGGTCAGTTTTGTGGCAGAAATGGTCGAGCGTCCATGATTCTAGAAGCTGTGGCAACGTATGACCTTTGGATTTGGCATGCTTTCTTTGGCATGCCCGGGACAAACAACGACGTGAATGTGCTCCACCGATCACCTGTTTTCGACCCCATGACATCTGGTCGAATGCCACCTGTCCATTACACAATTAATGGTAATGCATATAACTTCGGATATTACCTAGCTGATGGTATTTACCCCAACTGGCCAACTTTCGTAAAAGCTATAAGGCACCCATATGAGCAAAAGAAAGTCTATTTCACACAAATGCAGGAAAGTTGTCGAAAGGATATTGAGCGTGCATTTGGAGTTCTTCAAGCTAGGTGGGCGGTGCTACGAGGTCCAGCATATGGTTGGGATCGTAGTCGTTTAACTGAAATAATAACAGCTTGCATCATCATGCACAACATGATTGTTGAAGACGAAGGGTCGTTTGCTGCTAATACTGATTTTGGAGATAACACTTCAACCAGTCAAGCACCACAACTAATTGCAGAAGGAAGGGCAGAATGGGTCATTAACCACTTCGATCTTCGTCGCCAAGAAAGATCGTGCTCCCTCCAAAATGATCTTGTCGAGCATTTGTGGGCTCGGCGTGGAAGCATGTAAACTTCAGCATTCGTATGCTAAAGTTTATTTCAACTTCATTCTACTATGTGTAATTTCCATTCTCATGTCCTACGTATCGGTTCTGAAATAAAGTAGATCCTCATTGGAAACCTGTACTTGTTCTTTGAACACAACAAGATGAACACTGCTAACGATTTGTACACATCACAAGCGATTCGAAGCTGAACACGCAGCAATTATTTGCAAACCTCGAATACGTTGACGATGAAATATTTGAAACTTTAACCAAACTTGTTCACAGCAAATGCAAATAATTATTGTCGATTACAACACCATACAACAAACAGCACAGCACGACTGTCCTTGACGACTTATGGTTCGAACAAAAATATAATGGTCTGCCAAACAAATGTAACGTTCTGACATAAGCAAATAATAGAAACCGGTTCGGTAAAACAAGCTCAAGTTACGAGTAACCGAATATATCTTTCACTCGTAACCAAATATGAATTCTTGCAACTTCTTTTTTTGTTTTTGCATCATAATCCAAACTTCGGGTTCGACATCTTCTTCATTCATTGCCTCCAGCCTTTGTAATCTTTTTTCAGCACAATCTAGTTCTTGAAGTTTCAATTCCCTTTTTCGTATGATGACCTTTTCTGCTTCCAATTCTAACCTCTTTTTCTCCATTTCCCTGTCTTCTTCTGAGCACTTCTCTTTCTTTTCACCCTTTTCTATGGACCTCTGAATTTGTTTTTCGGTTATTTCTTGCAAACAGCTAAGGTACTCTGGAGATGAAGATGATGCAGGTTTGTTTCTCTCTGATTTACTGAAATCACGACCACGCGGCCGTTTTCCTGTCAACCCTGCAGATGCACTATCATTTTCAGTTGTGGGAGCATACGGAGTACCTGTTGAGCCAATTGGATTTGCATTCAATCTGCGGAACGATTGTCCACTACAAATGCTCTCCCATTTCGGTTCTCCCTTTAGTTGGTGCCAGCAATGCATGTACTGGAAAGTTTTGTTCTCCTCGTGTGCAAATAATGTTGCCGCCTTCGATGTCTGTACAAATTATGGTTTCATTTTACAAATGTGTTAACATGTATACAATCATTTGTACATGATTTAAAGTCGGTAAAATTTGGGTTACCTTGTCGTCATCAGTTAACCCACTTTGTTTCTCTCTTAGAACTCTTGCGTAGTAGCCAGCAAACTTACTTACATCTGCTCTTATCTTGTCCCATCTGCTGCTAAGCGCTCTGTTCACTCTACAAGGAAAGTTGCCCCTCTGTTCGTTGTATCTTTTTTCAATTCTAGCCCAAAGCCCCTCCCTACGTTGGCCAGTGTGCACAACAGGGTCACTGCTTATTTGCAACCAGGTTGTGCAAAGTAGAAGATCTTCAGGGCCAGTAAAATTTTGTTCCTTAGACTTTTTGGGTTTATGTATAGGAGGTGCATTCTTTTCAGGACTATTGATGTCATGAACACTGTGTTCTGCATCTGAGTCCAAATTCACAGGTAAGGAAGGTATAGTATTGGAACCCTGCAATGGTGTACTGGTATTAGATGGTGGAATGCAATCAGGAAATGGGTTTACTTCAGGTGGCCCAAGAGGATTCCTGACAAAGTTCAAGTAATGATTCCAGTACATAGTTGATTGTGAGGCGGGAATCATGGTAGATTGGGAAGAAGTATTTCCTGTATGCATGGGTGCCCACATTGTTGTCGGACCTTGAGCAGGGTTTGGAAAATTCAGGTTTCCCATAAAGTTACAATCCATACCACTCTGCTGCATGTAACCCGTTGGCCACATAGGGGGTGGAGGAGGAAACTGCTGGCCAATTGATGAATTTGACATGGGCTGAGAAGAAGTGGCATTGTTTGATGGGTCCATTCTAGTAAGTGTGGAGAGGGGACAAATTAAGTCAGATGCTAAGAAGAGTTAAAAATGTACAGAAGCATTTGAACAAATGATTTAGAAAACAAGCATACAACTCAGCAACAGTTATAATAAAAGGTTCCCATTCACGGTTACAGTACTAAACCAAACACATCACAAATGGTACTGAACAAAGTTCACTGACTACATAATTGCTTACATCAAACTAAGTACTTCTTGGGACAGTGTACTGCTTAGACTTAGACATACATGACATATGGGTGTTCAAAAGGATGTCATGTACCTTTCACTGCGAACATAAACCTAAAACATATTCCAGTAGCTATTACGGGTAGACCTATCTGAATCACTGAAATACCATTCGTCACTGACGTCGGGGCAGTAGAACTCCTCTTCCTCAACAGAAGGATCAGTAACTGTTGGAGGGGGTGACGGAGAGGGAGGATCAACACTGATGTCATCCCACTCGTACTTAGCTATTTCTGGAAAGGCTTGGACTTTTGCCTCTAAGGCATCCTGCTGAAGCAACTCTAGTTTTTCTTTGATGGCAAACAATGTCCTAGCTAGGATTTCTTCATCATGCATGTGGTCTAATGCATGATCAACTAAACCCCCAGGGATTTTGTGGCATCCTCGGTACAGTCGACAAGGACTTTCATCAAAGCCTTCATCTTATCTTCTTGGGAGGATGCCATTATCAAATGGGCTGCAAACATTTAATTTATGAAGTAACATGTTGAAACCCTTTAAAAGCATATGCATTCTTGTAATGACAAAAGTTGGCACATAATATTGCATACAAATTTTGTTTGCACCACCAGGGTATCATAAAAACAAGGAAAAACATTACAAACTTGTAGGAAATATAAGGGAAGTATAAAATAGAGATTCCAAACCATAACTGATATGTACAAGCCCTTTCCTAAGATATATCATAATGATGATGAAATGTAACAGACAAATTGTATCTTAACCCATATGAAAAACATGAACATGTCCAAATGCAAATAGGGATTTTCAGTAAAGTGAAGATGACATATGACATGTACACTTCGAATCATAAAACAAACAGACAGATGCAAACTTTGAAGTTGTACATATCAGTTATATAATTGTTGGCAGGTACATGGGAATGAACGAAAGCAAGGACATTTTATACACAATTCAAGGTTAGGAAAATAAGTGCCACAGAAATATAAAGGAAACTAGTAAGTGCAGAGACAAATGTTAGAGCTAATGTCATGACAGAAAGACAAGTTGAAGTCTTCAATATTACATATTGTGCCAGATAATCATAGTCAAACACAAGTTGTGGCAGACACATGATCTGGCACATAATCGAAGTCATAAGTAATTTCACATGTCATTAATTTTAGTGACTCTACTCATGAACATACGTGTACTCCATGGAAGCACAAACAAATGTGAGAAAATAAGTGATTCAGTGTTTTGGCTTATATTGGTGCATACTCATATAGTGCGAAAGGGTAACATTGCACATAAATGACACAAATACATTGTCTTCAGTTTAAAAACATCAAGAACAGTCCAATGAACACCACTGGGGAAATATAATTGCTACCATGCCTAATGTTAGGGTTACTTTTGTTCGTGTATTTGCATCACGTGGAACATAAAGTTTGGTATACCAGGCGCCTAAATCGGAGGATGAAAAACTTCCTAAGTTCATACCTCGAACTGTAGTGTGGATCTGCTAAACTCCTATGGGCTTGGCAACAAAAATTACGAATTTTGAACACAACTTCAGTGCTAATGTACATTTATCCTCACTGAAGTTTTCGTTTGACGGGGTAGAAGATGCTATACCTCTAGTAGGGATGGATCTGGGCCGCAAGACGGCGAATCAAGCAAAATACGAGTGGTGTTGTAAATCAATCGGGAAATAAATAATGATTTGCCGTGGTTCATGAAGGTAATACCTTAAGAAGGGGAGATTTAGTGCCCACCACGCCGAATCGTAGGGGATCCGTCTGGATCTGATGGCGCCGTCGTTTGTCGGAGAAGGAAGCAAACCGATCGGTCGCGACGTTCGTCGCCGGAAGCGGAATGTACTCCTCTTCACCGTCGGTCGCGAACGGCTATGCGTGTTGACGAAGTCGACCTCCTCTTCTGCGCAACCGAGGGGGGCCGAGGCCGACTCCACCGGGCGACGGTGGATCCGCCGCCGCGTCGCCGCGCAAAATCGCCCGTCCGCGGAGGCGTCGAGGCGAAGTGAAGTGGAACGCGAAGTTTCCGTAGTCTGGCGCGGCCGGCAGCGTCCGCGCGAAGGAGGCGAGGGGGCGGCTACAGTCGTCCCCTGCATCTGGCGTGAGAGAGAAGAGTGTCGCGAGGAAGGGGAGAGGGTAGCGCGCGCCGCTGCGGGAGGAAGGGGGGCACTGTATCCCCTATACGATGAACAGTACAAGGGGAGGGGAGGGGAAGAGTATTGCGTTGCAGTCAGTCTAATGAACGGAGCTGCCGTGGAGAAGATGTGCAAATTCCAAACATGTGTGGGTGGCTATGTGTCGTGTGTATTGGTGATGGTCTGATACGCCTCCAGCCTGCTATTACGCTGCTACATCTTGTAACCTTGGGCATTCTATCTGTGACTGCTAAAATTACTACTCCCTCCGCTTTTATATATATATGACGCGTTGACTTTTTAAAAAAAACTTTGACTCCACTCGTCTTATTTGAAAATCTAAAATTTTAAGTCACGCTCAAACTACCCTAAGTGAAAAAATCAAATTATAACAAAATAAATATTATTTCACATTTTTTGTTGAATAAGATGAGTGATCAAAGTTTTCAAAAAAAGTCAACAATATCTTATATTTAAGAACAGAGGTAGTAAAGATGGTGCTACTGTTGAAGGAATAGGTATTTTCAGTTTTAATTTAATCCAGAAAATCAAAGTGATGTATGTGACACCATATATGTGCATATGTGTATCACTATTCACATAAACAGTAAACTGTAGTAAAATATGCACAACTACTAAGAACAAAGTGTAGCCTGCAGAGGGACCGATGCTCAAGGCATCAGTGGCTCCATTCACACGAGACATCTCTTGTGTATGTTCGATGTAGTCGTACATAGTCGACGCAGGCAGATGTACGCAGTGCAGTCCCGCAAACAGCGCCGACGATGAGGAACTTGATCATCGCTGGTGGAGCGGACGAAGCGAGCAGTCGCGAGTACGCTCCCCAAAAACCTGATCACCCGCACACCTGTGCAAGTGTTTCTCTGTGGACGGCGATTTCGGAGGCCTGCTCTCCCACATTCTCTGTGCTCGTAGAAGGTAGGACGGGAAGGGGCTGTATGCAACGCGTCCGAGAATGTCGTATGTGTGTACTGTTCTGTCAACCCAGAAGCAGCCTCCCCTCCTCGTATATATATGCACGCGCAGAGGGAGGCCAACGGACAATAACGATCGCTATTAGAGCTACTGTTACACTCAGCCAGAAACTGACGCCATCAGTGACGTCCGTTACTAGCTGACAGCCTAACAACTCGTCCGTTACTAGCCATAACATAGGAAACAACCAGTAACGTACGACAGCTCGTCCGTCTAGGCAAAATGCATAACCGTTAGGAAGGAATATTCGGACCAAGGTCCGATCTACCACGGCCACGGCTCAGCCCTGCCAGCGGCGCGCGCGTGTGGCAGTCCTTCATCCTTTCCTCAGCTTCTCAATAGATGCACCAATGGTCCACCTATTTAAGTTGAGTGAATTGTTCCTTGAACTTCCTGTATGGTACTAAAGTACTAGTACTCCGCAACATTAAAGTGGGCCTCTAGCATTGATTATTGTTGAATATTAATATGGGCCAAGCCCACATTAATTCAACAATCCCCACCAAATGCTAAGTCACACTAAAATGCTCTCTTCATCTCAAAAGTTTGATATACTGGTGTTTCGATGGAGACTGTTAAGTTGAACATCCACCTAGAATCTAGACTACACTTGACCACAACTGCATAATGGACTAGGCCTTGAATTGGCAGTTTTGTGTGGAATAAGTTTCATCTAAACTCTTTACCAGTACTAGGTTGCCGAGCATATCCCCTCTGGTTGGAGCATATAAGTCAAACTCCACTGCCTTTCATGGGTATCTAGAGACCACCCAGATCTCATAAACTGTGACTAGCAGTTAACTCATATAGGTATGGTCCTCTAAAGATGTTCTTTAGGACAACATATTTGCTTCACAAAGCCACTTGGAACATATTAAGGTGTAAACACCAACCTACCTTACAGTAAGGAAAGATGTGCATCTGAAATGAACCTTATTAAGGGTCTTTCCTCTCAGTCTACCACTAGCTTGTTTCACCATTCTAATTCATGGAATCTCCGATCACATAGAACAGGTTACCACTATGATAAACTTAAGGTGGGTCTCTGGCCCATCTCACTCAATGCACTATCTATCACACTACGTCATAGCCCCTTAGTAAATTGATCTGCCAGATTTTTAGACGTATGGACATAGTCCAACGCTATTACTCTGGAGTTTCTCAATTTCCTAACATATTTTAAATGCCTCTTTATGTGCCTTGTCGACTTCATATTATCCTTAGAACTGTTTATCTTGATTACAACAGTCTGATTATCGCAGTTCATAGAAATAGCCAGCACATGTTTTTCAACCACCGTTAAATTCATAAGGAGTTCACGAAGCCACTCAGCCTCAACTGAAGCGGTATCTAATGCTGCGAGTTCTGCTTCCATAGTTGACCTTGTTAAGATGGTCTGTTTGCAAGACTTCCATGAAACAACGCCACCTCCAAGTGAAAACACATATCCACTTGTGGCATATATCTCATCAGCATCAGATATCCAATTTGCATCCCAATAACCCTCCAGTACTGTTGGGTACCCGGTATAATGGATGCCTAAACTCATAGTACCTTTTAGATAGTGCAGAACTCTCTAAAGAGCACGCCAGTGATCATCTCCTGAATTTGAAACAAACCGGCTCAATTTGCTCACAGCAAACAAGATGTCAGGCCTCGTAGCGCTAGCTAAGTACATGAGTGGACCAATTATTTGGGAATATCTCAATTGATCCCTAGCTATCCTTTGATTTTTCTTCAATAGCTTACTAGGATCATAAGGTGTTGGAGCAGGTTCACATTCGTTATAACCAAATTGACTCAAAACCTTTTCCACATAGTGGGATTACACAAGTGTGACCCCACCATTGCCTTCTCTCAGTAGTTTAATGTTAAGAATAACATCAGCTTCTCCCAAATCTTTCATTTCAAAATTATTGGTCAGAAAGCCTTTTGTCTCTTTAATCACTTCAAGACTTGTCCCCAAGATTAAAATGTCATCAACATACAAGCATAAAATTACTCCCTCGCCCCCACCATACCGATAATATACACATTTGTCTACTTCGTTCACAATGAAGCCGACATATGTCAAAGTTCTATCGAACTTTTCATGCATTGCTTAGGTGCTTGTTTTAGGCCATATAAAGATTTCAATAACTTACACACCATGCCTTCTTGACCATTTTCTACAAACCCTGTTGGCTGCTTGTAGGATCTAGGACACCGGCTAGAGGGGGGGTGAATAGACGGTTTTGACTAAAATAAAAAACACTAGGGAACTTTAATCAATATAACAAGAGGTATAAATTCTCTAGTGATAACAAGTAAACAATCTATGAGAATCAACTAGGGTGATTGAATACTTGATGAACAATATGCAAAATACTTATCACTTGCACGGCAATAAGTAATGCAAGAAAGTAAAGACACCGAATTTTATCCCGTGGTATCGGTGATTTGCCGATCACCCCTAATCCACGTTGAGGTAGACTTCAAGCTCTCACTTGCACCTCTATCAAGACGCGGCTTGATCTTTGAGCCAAGTGGACAAGAAATCACTCAATACCTCGATTCCACTAATGTCACCTTTGCCGCTCCGGCGAGGTAGGCGCGAACCCCTCACAATCAACACCACGGCTTCTCCACAATCTTCTTGGAGAGCTTGACGGAGACAATCACCCGAGCCATCTAGGAGGCGGCAACCTCCAAGAGTAACAAGTCGATGACGCTTGCTCGGTGTATGTAATATCCCAAAAAAAATTGTTGACCAAAAGTTGATCTTCGGTGTGTAGATGTGGGAAAATGGTTGTGGGCCGTTGGAAGTTCGGAGTCCGCAGATGTGAAGATCTCATTTAAACGATATCATTTGAGTATTCATTTGTCTAAATCGGGGCATGGATGGGGGATTTGGTTGTGAGCCGTCGGTTTCGCATCAAGGGCATCGGGGGCATCGCTCCCTCGTCTTCTCAAAAACCCTAGCCGCCCCTCCCCTTCCCTCATAGCAGCAGCCGCCCCCCTCCTTCCCTCATTTTTGCAGCAGCCGCCCCCCCTTCTTCCCCATTGCAGCCGCTCCTCTCCTCCCCAAGGTGCTGCACCCACTTCCCTCTAAACCCTAGCCGCCCCCATGGTTCCTCCTTTGGTGTGTTGCATTCTCCATTGGTGGATTGGTGAGAGGAAGAAGAAAGAAAGAAAAGGAGTCCAAGGTGATATTATTTTCCTTTTGGTAATTGTGCTGCAATTTCGTTGGATTGGATGTGGGGGTTAGATTTTGATCTCGAATTTAGTTTCTGCAGAATGGTAGATTCGACAGTTTCTGTTCATGCCAGTTTTTTGTGGTCTTAGTGGGCTCAAAAAAATAAAAAAGTCTATCTATGAGTCGTAGAGAATTTGTAGATCTTTCCGTGGCCATGAAGAACATCTCAATCGGACATCAGATCAGAAAGTTATTGTAGTTTGATTATAGCAGTTTTTCAGTCTCATAATTCTGTACAGAATCTGTTCTCTTAAGATTTAGGCAATTTTATCAATAGAATTAAACTTTAGGATTGTAAAATAAGTTGTAGACAATTTTATAATCTCTCCAGATTGTTAAAGATTGCATTCATATGAATTAGGAAACTCCAGTTATGTTTGTTTTACTGTGGCTGTTCCTGTTTGCTTGATAAAAATGAGCGGGTCTGTTCACTAATGGGTTTCATATAGTAAATAGCCGAATTGGCTATTCCAACTATGGAGACTTATGTAGAGGGATAAAAGTTCTTACTTCCAGCAGAATTTCATAATTTTTGGTTGAGTAGTTTGGGAGATATCGAATTTTGAATTAACTATGCTGCTGACTGAAACAGATTCAATTAGTTATCTTATCAAATGTTTTAGAACTTATAGATGATAGAATTTAATTATCCATTGAATACCGAAGTTGTAGAGTATTTTGTGTAGATACTCCTAGAGTATTTGTTTGATATCATCACTGTTATAATTTTAAAGATACAAAATTAACAAACAGCGCTGCTGCTGTTTGGCATGTGGTTCAGGGTGGGAGTCTTTCCACCGGGTCTTGGTTTCAAGTGTAGGAGCAATTTGTTGATTGTTGGCAAATGTTTGTGAAATATTTGTACTAAGTTTTATGCCCGCTAGCAGGTGGCTACACTCCGGATCATGCTTAGTACATTTTTCTTCTTCGATGAAGGCAAGTGAATGTAGCGGTGGTTGCTACCGTTTTGACCTGTTATTTCTATCGCCTACACTCTAATATTCAGAATTATTGGATTCTTTCATAATTGAACTCTATGATGATGTTTTACTTGATTGTATTATATTGATGGTCTATCATATATGGATGATGATTATGGTTCGAGTATGACCCATGAGATTAATTTACACCCCTGAAGGAAGATGAAGTATTATTTGAGGTTTGTATTGTATCTGAAGGAAGTGAAGTATATTGATAAATGCAGCATGTCATATGCATTGCATGATTCATTTGCATCTGAAGTTTGGTCGTGACCTATGGTCCAACCGTACCGGTACAACTTAGCATCGTACGTTGCCCGAGGAGGGGTACGATGCGGCTTCATACCCTTAGAGGTATGAAGGCAGAGGACATATGCATTGCATTCATATGCATTCATTGAAGTGATATTAGCAGATGATGTGGTTTTATACTCTAAGAGGTATGAGGTTAGAGGACCTACACATTGCATTCCTATGCATACATTGAAGTGATATCTGCAGGTATTGTTGACGCAGGGGAGTGTTATACAACCTATTGTGGTTGTTCGAGGAAATGAGATGGTATTGTTTATATTGGGACTATTGAGTTCTATATCTACAAGTATTTCTGATCTCAATTGTGATTCCTTTAAAATGTTGTTTAATTCAATTTGTGGTTTAAATATCTCGTTAAAACATTTTGCTTGCTGAGATGTATCATCTCACTCTTGCATTACTCAATGCAGGTACTTGATTCATGTTAGGAATGAGAGAAGTAGCAGCACGTCCACCTTCACTATTATAATAACGCTGCCCAGTTGTAGCCATAATTTAATTAGAAACTCGATGTCAAATGATGTTTGTTTTTTTCTAGTTGTGGGCATTGGTTAATTCAGTTCATGTCGTTATGTTTAACTTCCCTTTGCTAGCAGAATAATAATGCTTAGAATGTTTTTTGTCATGATATATGTTTATTCACTGTTGCCCCTCGTTTATGCAATTTTTCAAAGGAGATGGTGCCGAAATTTTATATATGAATGTCAGATGTGTAGTTTAGTAGCATTCTGGGGTGTTTGTGGACCTCGGGGTGTTACAGTGTACCACCTAGTGCCTCAAGAATCACCGATGGATGCAAATGCACTAAGAACACTCAATCTCTCACTAGAATGCAATCTCAAGCAAAGAGTGTGAGAGAGTGAGTTGGAGGATCACAATTGAGCTCAATGTATGCAAGGAATGGCCAAGCGAGCTCTCACACACGACCTCCCCTTATATTTATAGTCCCCCACTCAAATCCAACTGTTATGAGCAAAAGACACAAGTTCTGCGCACACGCGGACGGTCCGCGCCCTAGGGCCGGACGGTCCGCCGTACACATAACGGCTATTTTCCCGTTTGAAATCTGTCAGAGCTGTCAGAAAAGTAAGGTCCGGACAGTCCGCCCACCTTGGCCGGACCGTCCGCGACCTGGCAACTTGGAGCACCAGAGCTCTGACCAAGTGCAGTTAACACAAGCGGACCGTCCGCCTACAAGGCCGGACGGTCCGAGACCTGGAGACAGTACTGTCTGGGCTTATCCTCCGGACAGTCCGTAGTACAAATCCCAAAAACCACACAGTCCCTGCCCAAACCAAATTTGGCACCTACGAACGGTCTTCCCATCAAGACAAGACGGTCCGCACTATAATTCAGGGACCGTGCCGAGAGCAGCCTCCTCTGGTCAGGACTGCGGACGGTCCGGCCCCAAGGCCCGGACGGTCCGCAGTGCAAATGAACAGGACCTGTCCAAAGTTGATAGACTTTGGACCTTACTGGAGGATCGCGGATGGTCCGCCCTCAAGGCCCGGACGGTCCACGCATCCCAAGACTTTGCACTTTTCAAACAAGCTTTTGAAAGGATTTTTAACTCATGAAATTTGAAGCGATGTTAGTCCTCATGGAAATGCAACCACTAGATGCTCTATGAGGCACTAAGCTTTACACAGATCAAAGTCATTGACCCCTCTTAATAGTACGACTATCTAACCTACTAATCTGGTCAAGTATCTTCTCTAAACTTCTGAAGACCGGCAAAAACAAAACCTATGTTATACCTTTGCCTTCACTTGATCCACAACCAATGCGTATAAATCTCCAAGATTTCATATTCTATGTGGTCCAACTGAAAGGGAAATGTGCCCTTGGGCCATTTCTAAGTATTTTGGTGATTTAGTGTCCAACACAAGTGCCTAAGTGTAAAATGGTGGACAAAGTACAAATCAACGATAAAGGTATGTTTCTCAGACTTAGTACATTGTTTTGGAGACTAATGTATTGTGTCTAAGTGCTGGAAATAGGAAAAATCAAATAGGAATTGTCTTGGCTCGAGCAGCCAGGACTCTGCTCAGTCTGGGAGCACCGGACTGTCCGGTGGTGCACCGGACAGTGTCCGGTGCGCCAGGCTGGATCGAGCGAACTGGCCGCTCTCGGGAATTCACCGGCGACGTACGACTATAATTCACCGTACTGTCCGGTGAGCCAACGGTCGGCCGGGCCAACGGTCGGCCGCGCGATCTGCGCGGGACACGTGGCCGAGCCAACGGCTAGAAGGGGGCACCGGACTGTCCGGTGTGCACCGGACATGTCCGGTGCGCCAACGGCTCTCTGGCTGCCAACGGTCGGCTGCGCCATTTAAGGAAAGAAATCGGGCACCGGACAGTGTCCGGTGCGCCACGCGACAGAAGGCAAGGATTGCCTTCCCAGATTGCTCTCAACGGCTCCTAGCTGTCTTGGGGCTATAAAAGGGACCCCTAGGCGCATGGAGAAGACAACCAAGCATTCTCTAAGCATTCCTAAGCACTAAGACATCGATTCCACGCCTTTGATTCTTTGCGATAGCAATTAGAGCTCTAGTTGAGTTGTGAACTCATTAAGTTGTGTTGTGAGCTCTTGTTGCGACTTGTGTGCGTGGTGTTGCTGTGATTTCTTGTCTTGAGTGTGTTGCTTATCCATCCCTTACTCCGTGCTTCTTTGTGAACTTCAAGTGTAAGGGCGAGAGGCTCCAAGTTGTGGAGATTCCTCGCAAACGGGATTAAGAAAAGCAAAGCAAAACACCGTGGTATTCAAGAGGGTCTCTGAACCGCTTGAGAGGGGTTGATTGCAACCCTCGTCCGTTGGGACGCCACAACGTGGAGTAGGCAAGCATTGGTCTTGGCCGAACCACGGGATAAACCACTGTGTCATCTCTGTGATTGTTCTCTTGTGGTTATTGTGTTTTGCTAAGACTTCTCTCTAGCCACTTGGTGATTATTGTGCTAACACTTAACCAAGTTTTGTGGCTTAAGTTTTAAGTTTTACAGGATCACCTATTCACCCCCCCTCTAGGTGCTCTCAATTGGTATCGGAGCCGTTCTCTTCAAGAAGGGACTAATCGCCCGAAGAGATGGATCCTAAGGGAAAGGGGATGGTGGTCAACAACAACGAGAAGGAGTCTATCTTCAACGAGCCGAAGGATGACAAGCCTACCGACTCGGGCTCGAGCCACAAGCGCAAAGACGGGAAGAAGAAGAAGACAAGGCGCATCAAGGAGATCGTTTACTACGACAGCGACGAATCTTCCTCTTCCCAAAAGGACGACGACGACTACGAGAAAAAGAAAACGGTCAATTCGAACTTTTCTTTTGATTACTCTCGTATTCCTCAAAGTACAAATGCTCATTTATTATCTATTCCACTTGGTAAACCTCCTCATTTTGATGGAGAGGACTACGGATTTTGGAGTCACAAAATGCGTAGTCACTTGTTCTCTCTCCATCCTAGTATATGGGAGATTGTAGAAAGAGGAATGCACTTTGATAGTACGGATAGTCCCATGTTCATTAATGAGCAAATTCATAAAAATGCACAAGCTACTATTGTTCTTCTAGGTTCATTGTGCAGGGATGAATACCACAAAGTGAGCGGCTTGGATAACGCCAAGCAAATCTGGGACACCCTCAAGATCTCTCATGAGGGGAATGACGTCACAATGCTCACCAAGATGGAGTTGGTGGAGGGCGAACTCGGGAGGTTCACTATGATAAGGGGAGAAGAGCCAACCCAAACGTACAACCGGCTCAAGACCCTTGTCAACAAGATAAGAAGCTATGGAAGCACGCGATGGACGGACCACGACATCGTCCGCCTAATGCTAAGGTCTTTTACTGTCCTTGATCCTCATCTTGTAAACAATATTCGTGAGAATCCTAGGTACACCAAGATGACGCCCGAGGAGATACTTGGAAAGTTCGTAAGCGGGCGAATGATGATCAAGGAAGCAAGATACGTGGACGACGCATTGAATGGTCCAGTCAATGAGCCTCAACCTCTTGCTCTCAAGGCAACAAGAAGCAAGGAGACACTACCTAGCAAGGTGGCACAAATTGAGGCGGCCGGACTTAATGATGAGGAGATGGCTCTCATCATCAAGAGATTCAAGACGGCGCTAAAAGGTCGCAAGGGGCAGCCAAGCAAGACCAAGACAAAGGGGAAGCGCTCATGCTTCAAATGTGGTAAGCTTGGTCATTTTATTGCTAACTGTCCCGATAATGATAGTGATCAGGATCAAGGGAACAAGAGGGAGAAGAAGAAGAACTATAAGAAGGCAAAGGGCGAGGCGCATCTAGGCAAGGAGTGAGATTCGGATTGCTCCTCTTCCGACTCCGACAATGAAGGACTCGCCGCCACCGCCTTCAACAAGTCCTCCCTCTTCCCCAACGAGCGTCACACATGCCTTATGGCAAGGGAGAAGAAGGTATGTACTCGAAACTCTACTTATGCTTCCTCAAGTGAGGACGAATCTAGTGATGAGGATGAAATAGATTATTCATGTTTATTTAAGGGCCTAGATAGAACCAAGGTAGATAAAATTAATGAATTGATTGATGCCTTGAATGATAAGAATAGGCTTTTAGAAAAGCAAGAGGATTTGTTGTATGAAGAACATGACAAATTTGTAGAAGCACAAAAATCTCATGCTCTAGAAGTTAAAAGAAATGAAATGCTTTCTTGTGAATTATCTTCTTGCCATGAAACAATTTCTAACTTAAGGAGCATTAATGATGATTTGAATGCTAAGTTAGAAATAGCTAGTAAATCAACATCTTGTGTAGAAATTGTTGCAACTTGTAATAGGTGTAAAGATTTTGACATTGATGCTTGTAGTGAACACCTAGTTTCAATTTCCAAACTTAATGATGAATTGACTAGTCTTAATGCTCAACTTAAGACTAGCAAGAGCGAATTTGATAAGCTAAAATTTGCGAGGGATGCCTACACAATTGGTAGACACCCCTCAATTAAGGATGGACTTGGCTTCAAGAGGGAAGCCAAGAACTTAACAAGCCATAAGGTTCCCATCCCCGCCAAGGAGAAAGGGAAGGCTCCTACAGCAAGTAGTACTAAAAAGAACCATGCTTTTATGTATCATAATAGGAGACATGCTAGAAATGACTATAGAAGTTATGATTCACATGCTTATGATTCACATGCTATGTTTGCTTCTAGTTCTTCTTATATGCATGATAGAGATGTGTCTAGGAGATATGTTCATCATGTGCCTAGAAAGAATATTGTTCATGTTTCTAGGAAAGTTATGGATGGTCCTTCTACAATATATCATGCTTTAAATGCTTCCTTTGCTATTTGTAGAAAGGATAGGAAGATAGTTGCTAGGAAATTAGGGGCAAAATGCAAGGGTGATAAAACTTGCATTTGGGTCCCTAAGACAATTGTGACTAACCTTGTAGGACCCAACAAGAGTTGGGTACCTAAGTCCCAAGCCTAAATTTGCCTTGCAGGTTTATGCATCCGGGGGTTCAAGCTCGATCATCGACAGCGGATGCACAAACCACATGACGGGGGAGAAGAAGATGTTCACCTCCTATGTCAAAAACAAGGATTCCCAAGATTCAATCATATTTGGTGATGGGAACCAAGGCAAGGTGAAAGGCTTAGGCAAGATTGCAATTTCAAATGAGCACTCTATCTCTAATGTGTTTTTAGTTGAGTCTCTTGGATACAATTTGCTATCTGTTAGTCAATTATGTAATATGGGATATAATTGTCTATTTACAAATGTAGATGTGTCTGTCTTTAGAAGAAGTGATGGTTCATTAGCTTTTAAAGGTGTATTAGACGGCAAGCTTTATTTAGTTGATTTTGCAACAGAGGAGGCCGGTCTAGATGCATGCTTAATAGCTAAGACTAGCATGGGCTGGCTGTGGCATCGCCGCTAAGCACATGTAGGGATGAAGAACCTTCACAAGCTTCTAAAGGGAGAACACGTGATAGGTTTGACTAACGTGCAATTCGAAAAAGATAGACCTTGTGCAGCTTGTCAAGCAGGTAAACAAGTGGGAGGAGTGCATCACAGCAAGAATGTGATGATCACATCAAGACCCCTGGAGCTGCTACATATGGACCTCTTCGGACCCGTCGCCTATCTAAGCATAGGAGGAAGTAAGTATGGTCTAGTTATTGTTGATGACTTTTCCTGCTTCACTTGGGTGTTCTTTTTGCAGGATAAGTCTGAAACCCAAGGGACCCTCAAGCGCTTCCTAAGGAGAGCTCAAAATGAGTTTGAGCTCAAGGTGAAGAAGATAAGGAGCGACAACGGGTCCGAGTTCAAGAACCTTCAAGTGGAGGAGTTCCTTGAGGAGGAAGGGATCAGGCACGAGTTCTCCGCTCCCTACACACCAAAACAAAATGGTGTGGTAGAGAGGAAGAACAGGACGCTCATCGATATGGCGAGGATGATGCTTGGAGAGTTCAAGACCCCCGAGTGCTTTTGGTCGGAAGCCGTGAACACGGCTTGCCACGCCATCAACAGGGTCTACCTTCATCGCCTCCTCAAGAATACGTCGTATGAGCTGCTAACCGGTAACAAACCCAATGTATCGTACTTTCGTGTTTTTGGCTACATTCTTGTGAAGAAGGGTAGGAATTCCAAATTTGCTCCCAAAGCAGTAGAAGGGTTTTTGTTAGGTTATGACTCAAACACAAAGGTGTATAGAGTCTTCAACAAGTCATCGGGTTTGGTTGAAGTCTCTAGCGACGTTGTATTTGATGAGACTAATGGCTCTCCAAGAGAGCAAGTTGTTGATTGTGATGATGTAGATGAAGAAGACGTTTCAACGGTCGCAATACGCACCATGGCGATTGGAGAGGTGCGGCCACAAGAACAAAATGAGCGAGATCAACCTTCCTCCTCAACTATGGTGCATCCCCCAACTCAAGACGATGAACAGGTTCATCAACAGGAGGCGTGTGATCAAGGGGGAGCACAAGATGATCAAGTAATGGAGGAAGAAGCACAACCGGCACCTTCAACTCAAGTCCGAGCAATGATTCAAAGGGATCATCCCGTCGACCAGATTTTGGGTGACATAAGCAAGGGAGTAACTACTCGGTCTCGATTAGTTAATTTTTGTGAGCATTACTCCTTTGTCTCTTCTATTGAGCCTTTCAGGGTAGAGGAGGCCTTGCTAGATCCGGACTAGGTGTTGGCCATGCAAGAGGAGCTCAACAACTTCAAGAGGAATGAGGTTTGGACACTGGTGCCTCGTCCTAAGCAAAATGTTGTGGGAACCAAGTGGGTGTTCCGCAACAAACAAGACAAGCACGGAGTGGTGACAAGGAACAAGGCTCGACTTGTGGCAAAAGGTTATGCCCAAGTCGCAGGTTTGGACTTTGAGGAGACTTTTGCTCCTGTGGCTAGGCTAGAGTCCATTCGTATTTTGCTAGCATATGCCGCTCACCATTCTTTCAGGTTGTTCCAAATGGATGTGAAGAGCGCTTTCCTCAACGGGCCAATCAAGGAGGAGGTGTACGTGGAGCAACCCCCTGGCTTCGAGGATGAATGGTACCCCGACCATGTGTGTAAGCTCTCTAAGGCGCTCTATGGACTTAAGCAAGCCCCAAGAGCATGGTATGAATGCCTTAGAGATTTCTTAATTGCTAATGCTTTCAAGGTTGGGAAAGCCGATCCAACTCTTTTCACTAAGACTTGTGACGGTGATCTTTTTGTGTGCCAAATTTATGTCGATGACATAATATTTGGTTCTACTAATAAAAAGCCTTGTGAAGAGTTTAGCAGGGTGATGACGCAGAAATTCGAGATGTCAATGATGGGCGAGTTGAACTACTTCCTTGGGTTCCAAGTGAAGCAACTCAAGGACGGCACCTTCATCTCTCAAACGAAGTACACGCAAGACTTGCTGAAGCGGTTTGGGATGAAGGATGCCAAGCCCGCAAAGACTCCGATGGGGACCGACGGACACACTGATCTCAACAAAGGAGGTAAGTCCGTTGATCAAAAGGCATACCGGTCAATGATAGGGTCATTACTTTACTTATGTGCTAGTAGACCGGATATTATGCTTAGTGTATGCATGTGTGCTAGATTTCAATCCGATCCTAAGGAGTGTCACTTAGTGGCAGTGAAGCGAATCCTTAGATATTTAGTTGCTACGCCTTGCTTCGGGCTCTGGTATCCAAAGGGGTCTACCTTTGACCTAATTGGATATTCAGATTCCGACTATGCTGGATGTAAGGTCGATAGGAAGAGTACATCGGGGACGTGCCAATTCTTAGGAAGGTCCCTGGTGTCATGGAATTCTAAGAAACAAACCTCCGTTGCCCTATCCACCGCTGAGGCCGAGTATGTTGCCGCAGGAAAGTGTTGCGCACAACTACTTTGGATGAGGCAAACCCTCAGGGACTTTGGCTACAATCTGAGCAAAGTCCCACTCCTATGTGATAATGAGAGTGCTATCCGCATGGCGGAAAATCCTGTTGAACACAGCCGCACAAAGCACATAGACATCCGGCATCACTTTTTGAGAGACCACCAGCAAAAGGGAGATATCGAAGTGTTTCATGTTAGCACCGATAACCAGCTAGCTGATATCTTTACCAAGCCTCTAGATGAGAAGACCTTTTGCAGGTTGCGTAGTGAGCTAAATGTCCTAGATTCGTGGAACTTGGATTGATTTATAGCATACATGTGTTTATGCCTTTGATCATGTTCCTTATGCATTTTGTTGCTTAATAATGGTGCTCAAGTTGTACAAACACTCCCTGGACCTCACAAGTCTGTTGCAAAGTGATGCACATGTTTAGGGGGAGATGTGTTACAACTTGACCCTTTGAGACTGACCATGTGCTTGAGTTTGCTTGATTTAGTCTCAAAGGAAGATTGAAAGGGAAAAGGTGGACTTGGACCATGCAAGACTTCCACTGCACTCCGATGAGAGGGTAACTTATTCCAAGTTCATCTTTATGACCTTATTGCCTTTGCACTCTTATTTGAAGATTTTGGTGAGGCAATGGGGTTTAAGGGCCAAGGTTCATCCCGTTTTGGTGCTTGATGCCAAAGGGGGAGAAAATAAAGGCCAAAGCGATAAATGGATCGGCTACCACTTGAGAGATTTTGAAAATAGTAGAATAGAGTTTTTGGTTTGTCAAAACTCTTTTATTGTCTCTCTTGTCAAAAGTTGGCTTCTTGTGGGGAGAAATGTTGATTATGGGAAAAAGGGGAGTTTTTGAAATCTTGAATCAATTTCTCTTGGAATGACTCTCTTTATGTCTTAACATGTGTGTTTGACTTAGAGATAGAAATTTGAGTTTGATTTGCAAAAACAAACCAAGTGGTGGCAAAGAGTGATCCATATATGTCAAATTTGAATCAAAACAAATTGAGTTCTTATTTGAATTGACGTTGTATTTGTTCTACTTACTTTATATTGTGTTGGCATAAATCACCAAAAAGGGGGAGATTGAAAGGGAAATGTGCCCTTGGGCCATTTCTAAGTATTTTGGTGATTTAGTGTCCAACACAAGTGCCTAAGTGTAAAATGGTGGACAAAGTACAAATCAAGGATAAAGGTATGTTTCTCAGACTTAGTACATTGTTTTGGAGACTAATGTATTGTGTCTAAGTGCTGGAAACAGGAAAAATCAAATAGGAATTGTCTCGAGCAGCCAAGACTCTGCTCAGTCTGGGAGCACCGGACTGTCCGGTGGTGCACCGGACAGTGTCCGGTGCGCCAGGCTGGATCGAGCGAACTGGCCGCTCTCGGGAATTCACCGGCGACGTACGGCTATAATTCACCGGACTGTCTGGTGTGCACCTGTCGGCGTTTCGAGACAGGGGGGTCCCTAAGCCGACGAGTGAGTGTGCTGCGTGCCCCAGCCCAGATGGGTCGAGCGCGTGGGCGAGCGCAAAGGGGGGAGAGGCGAGGCGGCCGGAGCCGAGCGTGAGAGAGGTGGAAGTCCCGCGGCCTTCGTGTTCGTCCCGCGCCCAGGTCAGGTGCGCTTGCAGTAGGGGGGTTACAAGCGTCCACGCGGGTGAGGGAAGCGAGCGGCCCCAAGAGAGCGCCTGTCCCGTCCTCGGTCCCGCGCGGCCAACCTCCTCTGAGAAGGCCCTGGTCCTTCCTTTTATAGTCGTAAGGAGAGGATCCAGGTGTACAATGGGGATGTAGCAGAGTGCTACGTGTCTAGCGGAGGGAGAGCTAGCGCCCTAGGTACATGCCAATGTGGCAGCCGGAGAGATCTGGGCACCCTGCTGGCGTGATGTCGTGGCTGTTGGAGGTGCGGCGGAGCCTGATGGAGGGACAGCTGTTGGAGCGGTCGAGTCCCTGCTGACGTTGTCCTGCTTCCGTAAGAGAGCTAGGGGCCGCCGTCGTCATAGAGTTTGTGGAGCGCCATCATTGCCCCTCTGGCGGAGCTGGCCGGATGAGACGCCGGTCTTGTTCTCCGTGACCCGAGTCGATTCGGGGTGGGATGATGATGGCGCCTCCTGTTGACGTGGCGGTCTGTGCCCTAGGCAGGGCGACGTGGGGTTTCCTCCGAAGCCGAGGTTGAGTCTGCCTTCTGTTGCCGTGGCCGAGCCCGAGCCAAGGGGTCGGTCGAGGCGGAAGTCGTTCGGCCGAGGCCAGGGCGGAGTCCGAGCCCTGGGGTCGGGCGAGGCGGAGTTTCGTCGTCTTCCGGGTCTTAGCCCGAGTCCGAGCCCTGGGGTCGGGCGGAGCGGAGTTCGCCGTCTTCCGGGTCTTAGCCCGAGTCCGAGCCCTGGGGTCGGGCGGAGCGGAGTTCGCCGTCTTCCGGGTCTTAGCCCGAGTCCGAGCCCTGGGGTCGGGCGGAGCGGAGTTCGCCGTCTTCCGGGTCTTAGCCTGAGTCCGAGCCCTGGGGTCGGGTGGAGCGGAGTTCGCCGTCTTCCGGGTCTTAGCCCGAGTCCGAGCCCTGGGGTCGGGCGGAGCGGAGTTCGCCGTCTTCCGGGTCTTAGCCCGAGTCCGAGCCCTGGGGTCGGGCGGAGCGGAGTTCGCCGTCTTCCGGGTCTTAGCCCGTGTCCGAGCCCTGGGGTCGGGCGGAGCGGAGTTCGCCGTCTTTCGGGTCTTAGCCCGAGTCCGAGCCCTGGGGTCGTGCGGAGCGGAGTTCGCCGTGGCGCCTTTGTCGAGGCCTGACTGCCTGTCAGACTTACTCTGTCGAGTGGCGCTGCAGTCGGAGTGGCGCAGGCGGCGCTGTCCTTCTGTCAGACTGGCCAGTGGAGCGGTGGGGTGACGGCGGTCACCTCGGCTCTGCCGGAGGCGCGTGTCAGGATAGAGGTGTCAGGCCTCCTGTGCGTTAAATGCCCCTGCAATTTGGTCAGTCGGTGTGGTGATTTAGTCAAGGTTGCTTCTGAGCGAAGCCAAGGCCTTGGGCGAGCCGGTGATGTGTCCGCCATAAAAAGGGGGCCTCGGGCGAGACGGAAGTCTCTCGAGGTCGGCTGCCTTCGGCCGAGGCTAGGCTCGGGTGAAGCGTGATCGAGCCACTCGTGTGGATTGATCTCTGACTTAATCATGCCCATCAGGCCTTTGCAGCTTTATGCTGATGGGGGTTACCAGCTGAGAATTAGGCGTCTTGAGGGTACCCCTAATTATGGTCCCCGACAGTAGCCCCCGAGCCTCGAAGGGAGTGTTAGCACTCGCTTGGAGGCTTTTGTCGCACTTTTTCGCAAGGGGACCAGCCTTTCTCGGTTGCATTTCGTTCCGGTGGGTGCGCGCGAGCGCACCCGCCGGGTGTAGCCCCTGAGGCCTCGGAGGAGTGGTTACACTCCTTCGAGGTCTTAATACTTTGGCTGGTCTGGTCGTTCCCTCATGCGAACTGGCCGTAGCCCGGGTGCACGGTCGGGGCCCAAGCTCTCGGGCTGGTATGTTGACGCTGTCAACGATTTGGCCGGAGCCGGTTTTTGCGAGAGCAGCCCCCGAGCCTCTGCACAGGGCGAGAGGACGATCAGGGACAGACTCGGCTTTTTACATACGCCCCTACGTCGCCTTTCCGCAAGGAGGAGGGGGGGAGTGCGCCATGTTACCCTCGATGGGCACCGAACATGGTGTCTCCGGTGAGCTGCAAGCGGGTAATCCGAGTGGACGTCCGTGCCCCGTTCGTTGGGGGTCGGCTAGGGGCCCAGAGGCACGCCCAAAAGTACCTGCGGGTGATTTGCCGGACCCGGTCCCCTGGCGACGGGGTCCGAGGGCTCGATGCCTCCCTCCGATGGGATTCCGTTACAAGATCGTTCCCGCTGGTCTCGGAAATGTCCTAGGGTACCTCGGGAGCGCAGCCCGAGCCTCGGTTATGTATCGAACGTACCCCTGGTCATCCCTCGCTCGGTGTCTGAGGCGACTGTGAACCCTTCGGGGGCCAGCCTTCGAACCTCTGATCAGTAATGGGCGCGGAGCCCGAGTAGCCTGAGGCGGCCATGGAGCCCTTCGGGGGGCTGGCCTTCGAACCCCTGACCAGTAGTGGGTGTCGGGCCCACGCGATCTGAGGCGACTGTTGAACCCCTCGGAGGGCCAGCCTTCGAACCTCTGATCAGTAGGGGGGCTCGGAGCCCGGTTCCTTCGCGGAGAAGGATCCCTTTCGGG
The DNA here is from genome assembly GCF_902167145.1 of Zea mays. Lineage (NCBI taxonomy): Eukaryota > Viridiplantae > Streptophyta > Magnoliopsida > Poales > Poaceae > Zea > Zea mays. The sequence goes on along the minus strand of NC_050102.1, from coordinate 88,924,904 downwards.
GTATCCCCCTTTCCCGGTCCCTGTTGCAAGAGATAGAGAAAGAGGAAAACGGAAAAGGATACGAAATCGGACGACGTGGCGTACCTTTTCTGACGCGGTTATTACGGCGAAGGTGAAGCGTCGCGCGCTCCTCCTGCCAGAAGCGCCGCGTGTCTCGCCGCGGAGTTAACGCGACGGGGTGAGTGGTTGGCGGGGCGGCCGTTGCGCGCGTGCGATCCGTTCGAGGAATGGGTCACGGGTGCACCGTCTTCACGCCGTGAGAGGAGGCTCCCTTGCTGTCTCAGGATGGGACGTGAGCCTGGCTGACGACGTGACTGCTGTGCCCGCCCGCCTGCCACCGCTATTACTGCTGGCCCACTTTCGGTCGCTTTGACCGACGCGCCAGTCTGGCGCTGTTGGGTCGCCTCGAGTCGTGGCACAGGCTTCGCAACCGAAGAGGCGCGATGGTGGCACAAGTGGCGGTGCGGTTGCTTGCATGCAGCAACTGGCGTGCCGGTTGCTCGACGCGTGGGCCTGGGTTCCAGGCTGGTGTGTCAGAAGTCGGAGAAGCGCGTCCATCTGGCGCGGTTGCATGCCGCCTGCATGGCTGCCCGCCCCTTCCGCCCGTTGGTCTGGGCGAAAATGGGGGGTCGCCTGTAACCGCTGGACGGTCGTGCGCACCATGCGCGGCGGTTTGGCTTCTTCTGCCCTGAGCCGGCTTGCATGACGTGCGGGACCCAGCCCCCGAGTCGCAGGGGAGGGCCTTGGAGCGTGTTGGAGAAGACTCGGCCCGCGGCGCTTGGGGGCGCACGTAGGGGGAGTTGCCTTTAAAAGGAGGGAGGCTCCCTTCGTAAGGCAACCATGTCTTCTTCCTCCCTTAAGCGTCGGGTCTTCCCGTCTTCCAAGCCCCCGGATGGGGGGTATCCGCCGCCTTTCCGCCTCCTCGTTGGAGGAACGCAACTCCATGGGAGCTGGTACCTCTCAGCCATCGTTCGGCTTCAAGGATTTTCATCACGCAGCCCGGTCGCACCCCTTCACCGGCGGTCACCCGAGATGGCGACCTCCAGCTTGATGGTGGGGGAAAGCGAGCCGGGCTGCGGCCTCTGCCCCTTCCTCAGCCTCAAGGATTTTCATCACCAAGGCCGGGGAGGGGAGAGTGCCGAGTTGGGGTCGGCCCCTGCGTGGGCGGTGGCCCGCTCCTTCACTCAGTGATGGGGGGAGAAGTGGGCATTGCCCGTGGCGTCCGGCAGCTGCAGCGTGCCTGGTCTTCAGCCGCGAGTGGCTTCGGGGCCACTTGCGGCGTCGGCGTCTGCCACGGCAGCCGGAAGAGGTTCTTCCGCCGGCGCGGCGGCCGGGACCGGCCACGGGCTGACCTCCAACTTCTACGGCCTTCTGCCTGTCCTTGCCTCACGAGTTTTGGCACGGGCGGGGGCCTCCTGGCAGCGGCATCCACCCTGAGGTCAGCGTTGCCGCTGTTCGGCCCCCCGGAGCAGAAGTCGCCGTCGTCGCCACTGCTGGAGTAGGTGACGGCGCGCCGTTCGTTGGCCTTCCGTTGCTCCGCAGGCCTTCCCCCTCGGAGTGGGGTTGTTCGTACCTGCGGAGGGGGAACCGGAGTTCCGTTTGTAATGGCACTTCGAATGCCAGTGAGTTCGTTCATTGTGGCTGTCGAGGCCTGAACGTGTATGTAATTTTGGCACGGAGCCGTGTTTTTTCCTCATTTTCGAGCACTAGGTCTCGCCTGTTTGATTATCTGAACCGCTTTACCAAGCATGAGTTGCCCCGTGTCAAGGTGACGGGTGAGGTATCCGTATCCCGGAGGCGTAGGAATCCCTCGGCCCGTTCGGCCTTGTTATGTGAGGCTCCTCTAGCTTAGTTGAAGAGACCCCTCGGTCGCCCTTCGGTGGATCGAGGCCGGGGGTAGCGATATCAGTATGAACAGAGGCGGAGTTGGCTCGAGAATGGGAACCTGGTTGGCCGGAGCCTAGCCGTGTTGTCCGTCAGTGGGGCCGACGCCAAAGTCGATCAGTCGAGGCCTCGGATCGGGCTGGCGCCCTTGGGAGCCGGTTGACCGAGGCCCCAGGGGTAACCGGTTGAGCCGCCTGCTCGGGCCGGATTCCCGGAGGAGCCCCTGGACCGCGGCGCCGCCCGAGGCTGGGTCGGGCTTTGCTGAAGACGTCGTCGATGCCGAGGGTGCTACAGCTCCCTTCGGCGTGAAGACCCGAGCCTGCAGGATCCGATCATCTTGTAGCGTGTGCTTCCTGCGGCCGCCGAGGCCAGAAGAAAACACCCTCGCTGCACTTGTGAAGCTGTGCCTTTTTTCCTCCTGTTTTGAGCATCTGGACTTCGTCGGTAACAGGGATGTTTGTGTGAGCAAGAGCTGCTTTTCGCGGAAGGGACGAGTGAGGTATCCGTATCCCAGAGGCGTGGGAATCCCTCGGCTTGGTCGGCCTTGCCGCTTACGCGTACTTTCACCCGTCCATGAGGCCCTGTCCCCGACTTAGTCGAGAAAGCTTGAAGGACTGCTTCGGCAGGAGAGATTCCGAACGTGATGACTCGTTCGGTCCACGGAGTCGCTTTATCCGAGCGCAAGTTACTTATCGCAGAAGGGGACGAGTGAGGTATCCGTATCCCGGAGGCGTAGGAGTCCCTCGGCTCGGTCAGCCTTGGCTGCTTACGTGTACCTCGTCGTTTCCAGGATCCGCTTTCCGAAGTGGTCAAGAAGCACGAAAGAAATCCTGCTAAAAAGAGATCCTTTTTCGAGGAAAAATTCGACGCAGAGGGGGTCTCCCCCCTTTTAGCCCCCGAGGGAGGGTCGGGTTTTGCCGAGGCTAGGCCGACCCTTCCTTGACAACTAAACTTTGCGTAGGTGCGAGGTATATGAACAACTTGAAAACATCTTAAGGATAGAAGCGACGTAGCTGTTTGATGTTCCAAGCGTTGCCGTAGATCTCGCCTTGATTGCTGGCCAGCTTGTATGTTCCGGGCTTCAGAACTTTGGCGATGACGAATGGCCCTTCCCAGGGGGGCGTGAGCTTGTGCCTCCCTCGGGCGTCTTTTCGCAGCCGAAGCACCAGGTCGCCCACCTGGAGTTCTCGGGACCGGACCCCTCGGGCGTGGTAGCGTCGCAGGGACTGTTGGTACCGCGCCGAGTGTAGTAGGGCCCTGTCCCGAGCTTCCTCCAACTGGTCCAGCGATTCCTCTCGGCTGGCTTGGTTGCTTTGTTCGGTGTAGGCCCTCGCCCTTGGGGAGCCGTATTCCAGGTCAGTGGGCAAGATAGCTTCAGCCCCGTAGACCAGGAAAAACGGCGTGAAGCCCGTGGCACGACTCGGCGTCGTCCTTAGGCTCCAGACCACCGAGGGGAGTTCCTTCATCCATCGCCTGCCGAACTTGTTGAGGTCGTTGTAGATCCGAGGCTTGAGCCCTTGTAGAATCATGCCGTTGGCACGCTCTACCTGCCCATTCGACATGGGATGAGCCACGGCGGCCCAGTTCACCCGGATATGGTGATCTTCGCAAAAATCCAAGAATTTTTTGCCGGTGAACTGGGTGCCGTTGTCGGTGATGATGGAGTTCGGGACCCCGAAGCGATGGATGATGTTGGTGAAGAATGCCACCGCCTGCTCGGACCTGATGCTGTTCAGGGGTCGGACCTCGATCCACTTGGAGAATTTGTCGATGGCGACCAGCAGGTGCGTGTAGCCCCCGGGCGCCTTCTGCAAGGGACCGACGAGGTCCAGACCCCATACAGCGAAGGGCCAGGTGATGGGTATTGTCTGCAGAGCCTGAGCGGGCAGGTGTGTCCGCTTCGCATAGAATTGGCACCCTTCGCAGGTGCGGACAATTCTAGTGGCATCAGCCACCGCCGTTGGCCAGTAGAAGCCTTGCCGGAAGGCATTTCCAACAAGGGCTCGGGGTGCTGCGTGGTGGCCGCAAGCCCCCGAGTGTACTTCTTGCAGCAGTTCCCGACCTTCGGCGATGGGGATGCATCGCTGGAGGATGCCCGAGGGGCTGCGATGGTAGAGTTCCTCTTCGTCGCCCAGCAAGACGAATGACTTGGCGCGTCGCGCTACCCGCCGAGCCTCGACTTGGTCGAGGGGTAGCTCTCCTCGACGGAGATATTGCAGGTATGGGGCCTGCCAATCTTGGTCTGGCGTGGCCCCGCTCTGCCCTTCCTCGACGTTCAACGCCCCGCCCTCGGGGGCCGAGGGTACCTCGGGCTGAGCCGAGGGTACCTCGGGCTGAGCCGAGGGTACCTCAGGCTCGGGCGCGTCGTCGAGCTTGACGGAGGGTTGATGCAGATCCCGGGAGAAGACGTCCGGGGGGACTGTCGTTCGCCCCGAGGCTATCTTGGCCAGCTCGTCTGCGGTTTCGTTGTAGCGCCGAGCGATGTGGTTGAGCTCGAGCCCGAAGAACTTGTCTTCCAGGCGCCGAACCTCGTCGCAGTAGGCCTCCATCTTCGGGTCGCGGCAGTGGGAGTTCTTCATGACTTGGTCGATGATGAGCCGCGAATCACCGCGGGCGTCGAGGCGTCTGACCCCTAGCTCGATGGCGATCCGCAATCCGTTGACCAGAGCTTCGTACTCGGCCACATTGTTGGACGCCGGGAAGTGGAGGCGCAGCACGTAGCGCAAGTGCTTTCCGAGGGGCGAGATGAAGAGAAGGCCCGCACCGGCCCCCGTCTTCATCAGCGACCCGTCGAAAAACATGGTCCAGAGCTCCGGTTGGATCGGAGTCGTTGGTAGTTGGGTGTCGACCCATTCAGCCACGAAATCCGCCAACACTTGGGACTTGATGGCCTTCCGAGGGGCGAACGAGATCGTTTCGCCCATGATCTCCACTGCCCACTTTGCGATCCTGCCCGAGGCCTCTCGGCACTGGATGATCTCCCCCAGGGGGAAGGATGACACCACAGTTACCGGATGGGACTCGAAGTAGTGTCGTAGCTTCCGCCTCGTCAGGATCACAACATACAGCAGCTTTTGAACTTGTGGGTAGCGGATCTTAGTCTCGGACAGCACTTCGCTGATGAAGTAGACCGGCCTCTGAACGGGCAATGTATGCCCTTCCTCCTGCCTTTCGACCACAATCGCGGCGCTAACCACCTGAGTGGTCGCGGCGACGTAGACCAAGAGGGTTTCTCCGTCCGCCGGCGGCACCAAGACTGGCGCCTTTGTAAGGAGCGCCTTCAGGTTGCCGAGGGCTTCCTCGGCCTCAGGGGTCCAAACGAAATACTCGGCCTTCCTTAAGAGGCGGTACAGAGGCAGACCTCTTTCGCCGAGGCGTGAGATGAAGCGGCTCAGGGCCGCGAGGCATCCCATGACCCTCTGTACCCCTTTTAAGTCCTTGATGGGCCCCATGCTGGTGATGGCCGCAATCTTCTCCGGGTTGGCCTCGATGCCTCGCTCAGAGACGATGAACCCTAGGAGCATGCCTCGGGGCACCCCGAAGACACACTTCTCAGGATTAAGCTTGACTCCTTTCGCCTTGAGACACCGGAATGTCACTTCAAGGTCGGAGAGGAGGTTGGGAGCCTTCCGTGTCTTGACCACGATGTCATCGACGTAGGCCTCGACTGTGCGACCGATGTGTTCGCCGAACACATGGTTCATGCACCGCTGGTACGTCGCGCCTGCATTCCTCAGGCCGAACGGCATGGTGACGTAGCAGTACATGCCGAACGGCGTGATGAAAGAAGTCGCGAGCTGGTCGGACTCTTTCATCCGGATCTGGTGATACCCCGAGTAGGCATCGAGGAAGGACAGGGTTTCGCACCCAGCAGTGGAATCCACGATTTGGTCGATGCGAGGCAGAGGGTAGGGAACCTTCGGACATGCTTTGTTGAGACCAGTGTAGTCTACACACATCCGCCATTTCCCCCCTTTCTTCCTCACAAGCGCAGGGTTGGCAAGCCATTCGGGATGGAATACCACTTTGATGAACCCTGCCGCCATTAGCTTGTGGATCTCTTCGCCAATCGCTCTGCGCTTCTCCTCGTCGAATCGGCGCAGAGGCTGCCTGACGGGTCGGGCTCCGGCCCGAATATCCAGCGAGTGCTCGGCGACATCCCTCGGTATGCCGGGCATGTCCGAGGGACTCCACGCAAAGACGTCGGCGTTTGCGCGGAGAAAGTCGACGAGCACTGCTTCCTATTTGGGGTCGAGCCCGGAACCGATCCGGATCTGCTTGGTGGTGTCGCCGCTGGGGTCGAGGGGGACGGCCTTGACCGTCTCCGCTGGCTCGAAGTTGCCGGCATGGCGCTTCACGTCTGGGACCTCCTTGGAGAGGTTCTCCAGGTAGGCGATGAGGGCCTCGGACTCGGCGAGGGCCTCGGCGTACTCCACGCACTCCACGTCGCATTCGAACGCGTGTTTGTACGTGGGGCCGACGGTGATGACCCCGTTGGGGCCCGGCATCTTGAGCTTCAGGTAGGTGTAGTTGGGGACGGCCATGAACTTCGCGTAGCATGGCCTCCCTAACACGGCGTGGTAGGTTCCTCGGAACCCGACCACTTCGAACGTCAGGGTCTCCCTTCGGAAGTTGGAGGGTGTCCCAAAGCAGACTGGGAGATCGAGTCGCCCGAGGGGCTGGACGCGCTTCCCAGGGATGATCCCGTGGAAGGGCGCAGCGCCTGCTCGGACGGAGGACGGATCGACGCGCAGAAGCTTGAGGGTCTCGGCGTAGATGATGTTGAGGCAGCTGCCCCCGTCCATCAGGACCTTGGTGAGCCTGACATCGCCGACAACGGGGTCGACGACGAGCGGGTATTTCCCCGGGCTCGGCACATGGTCGGGGTGGTCGGCCCGGTCGAAAGTGATGGGCTTGTCGGACCAGTCTAGGTAGACTGGCGCCGCCACCTTCACCGAGCAGACCTCCCGGCGCTCTTGCTTGCGGTGCCGAGCCGAGGTATTCGCCGCATGCCCTCCATAGATCATGAAGCAGTCGCGGACCTCGGGGAACCCCCCTGCTGGGTGTTCTTCGTTCTTGTCGTCGTCGTGGGCCCTGCCACCCTCGGCGGGTGGCCCGGCCCTGTGGAAATGACGCCGAAGCATAACGCACTCCTCGAGGGTGTGCTTGACGGGCCCCTGATGGTAGGGGCACGGCTCCTTGAGCATCTTGTCGAAGAGGTTTGCACCTCCGGGGGGCTTCCGAGGGTTCTTATACTCGGCGGCGGCGACAAGGTCCGCGTCTGCGGCGTCGCGTTTCGATTGCGACTTCTTCTTGCCTTTCTTCTTGGCGCCGCGCGGAGCAGACGCCTCGGGAGCTTCTTCCGACGGGCGGCCCTGGGGCTGCTTGTCCTTTCGGAAGATAGCCTCGACCGCCTCCTGGCCGGAGGCGAACTTGGTGGTGATGTCCATCAGCTCGCTCGCCCTGGTGGGGGTTTTGCGACCCAGCTTGCTCACCAGGTCGCGGCAAGTGGTGCCGGCGAGGAACGCGCCGATGACATCCGAGTCAGTGATGTTGGGCAGCTCGGTGCGCTGCTTCGAGAATCGCCGGATGTAGTCCCGGAGCGACTCCCCTGGCTGTTGCCGGCAGCTTCGAAGGTCCCAGGAGTTCCCGGGGCGCACGTATGTGCCCTGGAAATTGCCAGCGAAGGCTTGGACCAAGTCGTCCCAGTTGGAAATCTGCCCCGGAGGCAGGTGCTCCAACCAGGCGCGAGCAGTGTCGGAGAGGAACAGGGGGAGGTTGCGGATGACGAGGTTGTCGTTGTCCGTTCCGCCCAGTTGGCAGGCAAGGCGGTAGTCCGCGAGCCACAGTTCCGGTCTCGTTTCCCCCGAGTACTTTGTGATAGTAGTCGGGGGTCGGAACCGGGTCGGGAATGGCTCCCGTCGGATGGCCCGACTGAAGGCCTGCGGACCGGGTGGTTCGGGCGAAGGACTCCGATCCTCCCCGCTGTCGTAGCGCCCCCCACGCCTGGGGTGGTAGCCTTGGCGCACCCTTTCGTCGAGGTGAGCCCGACGGTCGCGTCGATGGTGCTCGTTGCCGAGGTGGCCCGGGGCCGCAGGCGCGGTGTTGCGCGTGCGCCCGGTGTAGACCGAGGCCTCCCGCATGAATCGGGAAGTCGCGGCATGAGGTTCCGAGGGATATCCTTGCCTCCGGGATGCAGTGCTCTCGGCCCGCCGGGCCGCAGCGCCTTCCAGGAGATTCTTGAGTTCTCCCTGTATTCGCCGCCCCTCGGTGGTTGACGGCTCCGGCATCGCGCGGATGAGCATCGCTGCGGTCGCCAGGTTCTGACCGACCCCGCTGGATGCGGGCGGCGGCCTGATCCTGACGTCGTTGGCGACGCGGTGCTGGAGACCTTGGGGCAGATGACGTATTTCTCCGGCCAGGGGTTGGCCCACCCATGCCTGTCCGGCGTCCCGACGGATCGGCTCAAGCGCCCCTGTTCCCTCGTTGAGCCTGGCCTGCGCCTCGCGGACTTGCTCGAGTTGTGGGTCGTAACCCCCCGCCGGAGCGGGGACCACAGCTAGCTCCCGTGGGATGTCGGCGCGAGGCACCGGCCTAGGGAGATCACCATCCTCCGGCATGCCAAGATGGTTGCCTTCGGTGGGATCCCCTAGCTCGATGTGGAAACATTCGCGGCTTGGGCCGCAGCTCTCGTCACCGAGGCTGCGGCTTCCGTCGGAACGGTCGGATAGACAGTAGTCACATGCGGTCATGAAGTCCCGCATGGCACTGGGGTTGCCATGTCCGGAGAAATCCCAACCGATGCTGGGATCGTCATCTTCCTCGGACCCGGAGGGCCCGTAGGTCGAGACGTCCGTCAGTCGGTCCCAAGGCGACCGCATACAGAACCTCAGTGGGGTTGCACTCGCCTCAATGAGAGCGCCCGCCAAAACGAGGTCGTTTGGCGGGTTGAGGCCGAGTCGAAATGACGCAAGATGGGAGTTAGTCGTTACCTTTTGGTCGACGAGGAGCGACGTAGTCACATCGGGGACTGGTTGCGCCGTCGTCTCTGGTTCGAGGGCGACGTCCTGCAGGCTTTCCGCGAGCGCGCCGGCGTCGTCTTCTTGCTCGGGGTCAGCGTGCCGCGGGGGGACGGCGCTTGCCTCCGTCTCGAACGCGAGGTCGACGTCCGGCGAAGCGTGGCCTCCCGTCTGGCCTTGACGGCCCCGCCTCCTCCTCCGTTGGCGGGGGAGAGAACGGAGCGAGCCCGAATGTTGCTCTTCCACCACGCGGGGTAGACGTCGTCGATTCCGCCGCCGGCGGGCGGGTTGTCGGCCGCCATTGTCGTAGTCGCGCGGCGGTGGAAGAAGTGTCATGTCGTAGCTGCCGTCGAAGGACATGAACTCAAGAGTCCCGAAACGAAGCACCGTCCCGGGCCGGAGAGGTTGCTGGAGACTGCCCATCTGGAGCTTGACGGGGAGCTGTTCGTCAGCACGCAGCATGCCCCTACCTGGCGCGCCAACTGTCGGCGTTTCGAGACAGGGGGGTCCCTAAGCCGACGAGTGAGTGTGCTGCGTGCCCCAGCCCAGATGGGTCGAGCGCGTGGGCGAGCGCAAAGGGGGGAGAGGCGAGGCGGCCGGAGCCGAGCGTGAGAGAGGTGGAAGTCCCGCGGCCTTCGTGTTCGTCCCGCGCCTAGGTCAGGTGCGCTTGCAGTAGGGGGGTTACAAGCGTCCACGCGGGTGAGGGAAGCGAGCGGCCCCAAGAGAGCGCCTGTCCCGTCCTCGGTCCCGCGCGGCCAACCTCCTCTGAGAAGGCCCTGGTCCTTCCTTTTATAGTCGTAAGGAGAGGATCCAGGTGTACAATGGGGATGTAGCAGAGTGCTACGTGTCTAGCGGAGGGAGAGCTAGCGCCCTAGGTACATGCCAATGTGGCAGCCGGAGAGATCTGGGCACCCTGCTGGCGTGATGTCGTGGCTGTTGGAGGTGCGGCGGAGCCTGATGGAGGGACAGCTGTTGGAGCGGTCGAGTCCCTGCTGACGTTGTCCTGCTTCCGTAAGAGAGCTAGGGGCCGCCGTCGTCATAGAGTTTGTGGAGCGCCATCATTGCCCCTCTGGCGGAGCTGGCCGGATGAGACGCCAGTCTTGTTCTCCGTGACCCGAGTCGATTCGGGGTGGGATGATGATGGCGCCTCCTGTTGACGTGGCGGTCTGTGCCCTAGGCAGGGCGACGTGGGGTTTCCTCCGAAGCCGAGGTTGAGTCTGCCTTCTGTTGCCGTGGCCGAGCCCGAGCCAAGGGGTCGGTCGAGGCGGAAGTCGTTCGGCCGAGGCCAGGGCGGAGTCCGAGCCCTGGGGTCGGGCGAGGCGGAGTTTCGTCGTCTTCCGGGTCTTAGCCCGAGTCCGAGCCCTGGGGTCGGGCGGAGCGGAGTTCGCCGTCTTCCGGGTCTTAGCCCGAGTCCGAGCCCTGGGGTCGGGCGGAGCGGAGTTCGCCGTATTCCGGGTCTTAGCCCGAGTCCGAGCCCTGGGGTCGGGCGGAGCGGAGTTCGCCGTCTTCCGGGTCTTAGCCCGAGTCCGAGCCCTGGGGTCGGGCGGAGCGGAGTTCGCCGTCTTCCGGGTCTTAGCCCGAGTCCGAGCCCTGGGGTCGGGCGGAGCGGAGTTCGCCGTCTTCCGGGTCTTAGCCCGAGTCCGAGCCCTGGGGTCGGGCGGAGCGGAGTTCGCCGTCTTCCGGGTCTTAGCCCGAGTCCGAGCCCTGGGGTCGGGCGGAGCGGAGTTCGCCGTCTTCCGGGTCTTAGCCCGAGTCCGAGCCCTGGGGTCGGGCGGAGCGGAGTTCGCCGTGGCGCCTTTGTCGAGGCCTGACTGCCTGTCAGACTTACTCTGTCGAGTGGCGCTGCAGTCGGAGTGGCGCAGGCGGCGCTGTCCTTCTGTCAGACTGGCCAGTGGAGCGGTGGGGTGACGGCGGTCACCTCGGCTCTGCCGGAGGCGCGTGTCAGGATAGAGGTGTCAGGCCTCCTGTGCGTTAAATGCCCCTGCAATTTGGTCAGTCGGTGTGGTGATTTAGTCAAGGTTGCTTCTGAGCGAAGCCAAGGCCTTGGGCGAGCCGGTGATGTGTCCGCCATAAAAAGGGGGCCTCGGGCGAGACGGAAGTCTCTCGAGGTCGGCTGCCTTCGGCCGAGGCTAGGCTCGGGTGAAGCGTGATCGAGCCACTCGTGTGGACTGATCTCTGACTTAATCATGCCCATCAGGCCTTTGCAGCTTTATGCTGATGGGGGTTACCAGCTGAGAATTAGGCGTCTTGAGGGTACCCCTAATTATGGTCCCCGACAGCACCGGACTGTCCGGTGAGCCAACGGTCGGCCGGGCCAACGGTCGGCCGCGCGATCTGCGCGGGACACGTGGCCGAGCCAATGGCTAGAAGGGGGCACCGGACTGTCCGGTGTGCACCGGACATGTCCGGTGCGCCAACGGCTCTCTGGCTGCCAACGGTCGGCTGCGCCATTTAAGGAAAGAAATCGGGCACCGGACAGTGTCCGGTGTGCACCGGACTGTCCGGTGCGCCACGCGACAGAAGGCAAGGATTGCCTTCCCAGATTGCTCTCAACGGCTCCTAGCTGCCTTGGGGCTATAAAAGGGACCCCTAGGCGCATGGAGAAGACAACCAAGCATTCCTAAGCACTAAGACATCGATTCCACGCCTTTGATTCTTTGCGATAGCAATTAGAGCTCTAGTTGAGTTGTGAACTCATTGAGTTGTGTTGTGAGCTCTTGTTGCGACTTGTGTGCGTGGTGTTGCTGTGATTTCTTGTCTTGAGTGTGTTGCTTATCCATCCCTTACTCCGTGCTTATTTGTGAACTTCAAGTGTAAGGGCGAAAGGCTCCAAGTTGTGGAGATTCCTCGCAAACGGGATTAAGAAAAGCAAAGCAAAACACCGTGGTATTCAAGAGGGTCTCTGGACCGCTTGAGAGGGGTTGATTGCAACCCTCGTCCGTTGGGACGCCACAACGTGGAGTAGGCAAGCATTGGTCTTGGCCGAACCACGGGATAAACCACTGTGTCATCTCTGTGATTGTTCTCTTGTGGTTATTGTGTTTTGCTAAGACTTCTCTCTAGCCACTTGGTGATTATTGTGCTAACACTTAACCAAGTTTTGTGGCTTAATTTTTAAGTTTTACAGGATCACCTATTCACCCCCCCCCTCTAGGTGCTCTCACCAACCCTGCATTCTTATTTCTCTAAGAACCGTTAGTCCACAAACAGTTGTCATTAATTACCAAAACATCACTAAGGGGCCTAGATGATTCACAATCTCCCCCTTTTTGGTAATTGATGACAACATTACACAATATATTCAAGAGAAGTTTTGTTTTTTCAAATCTCCCTCATACCTTAGGTATAAGAAGAATTTTTGGAGATGAGTTTCATAGGACTTATCTTGATTTGAAGTTCTTGTCCGAGAGATAGATAAATCCTAATAAAACTCAGAATGTAAGAAAAGCTCCCCCTATGTGTGTGCATGATATTTCAAGCTGAAGATACAACACACATAATAGATCGGAGTTTTGATGGAGACCTTCCTACAGTCATGGTTATCGAGGCGTACAAGAGATAATATGTAAAGTAAGCGCAACAATTATAATCACTCCTCGATTAACCATTCACAGAGTAATTTGAACTAAACATAGTTCAACCCATAGAATATTACAAATAGTTGTCCACAGGCATAAGACATAGAGTTCAAAGTTCAAATAGTAGCCAATACCAAGTGCATAAGACATAAAATAATGCATGCGACATAAAATGGTAAACATGCACATGCACGGTCTCAATGTCCACATAAACAAACTCCCCCTGAATATGACAACTTCTCTTCTCTTTCTTCTCTTCTCTCCCCCTTTGGCATCAATTGCCACAAAGGAGAGGCTTCACTGATCACTTGGTGGAGGATGCATGTTATAGTAGTGAGTGCTGAAGGTGTCAAAGAGAGAGGAGAACTGTCCAAAGTCTTGTTGGAGTTGTTGCTACCTCTGACTGATCTCTTGCATGCTGCCATTGGTAGAGAGATTGTCAAATTGACTAGACAGAGCTCCCATGTTGTCCTGAAAACTCTGCTGCATGTTGTTGAATCTGTTCATGGTAGGATCAGTGACATGATTTTGAATGTGACTGCCAAATTCAGAATACTCAATGTTTAGCGCATCCCAGTTATTATCAAAACTAGATTGCATGGCATCCAGGCGCTGGTCCATATGTGTCAACATTCCCTAGAAGCGGCTATCCATGTGGGTCTGAAGCCCTTGCTGCATGTTTTGAAAATATGGGTCAAAATAGCCTGGACCAGGCTGCCAATACTACTGAGGCTGAGGATGAGGTGGAGGAGGAGGCATCTGCTCGACCTCAACTTTAGGAGCTTCTCCTGCATCATAACTAGGATCTTCCTCATCATCTGGGAAGGGAGTGAGTGGTCTGGTGAGGAACCCAATTTCATTCTTGAAGGGTCTAAAGGGTGTATGAACTATCTCACAGGGCCCTTCAAATCTTGTCTTTGCTTTGATGAGAGCCATATGTAAGGAGCATAGGCTAAATTCTGGTTTTTGTCCATTTTTAGATCATTTAACTGTCTCATCATGAAAAGCACAATATTCATTACCTCAACATTCATGATATGGTGGATAATGTTCCCGAATTTGTCTCGAATTTTGCTCTTGTCCCCACTCTTGGGAAGAATTGTGACTCGTGCAATTTTGTTGATCACAGCAGGATGATGCCTCAGTCCTACTGTCCCTCCAAACCACCTAGGTATGGCTAGCCTTGTTGGCTCATAAAATTGCACAAAGTCTTCAAAGTTATCTTCAGTGTAGAGATCAATTCCAGCTGAAATGGTGCCATAATTCAGACTGTTGGCAGCTGCAAATTCAGCAAACGTTGCAGAATATCTTTTGAAACCAGTCATCCAAGTGATGGATTCCTCATCTATATCAATCTCAGCTGTGGCCAGGAATTGCTTTACTGCCATCTCACTGAAATCAGTCCTCTGACCCATAAAATGGTACATACCACATGTCTCAAACTTTGGAATCAGGTCCTCCATAACTGATTGTCCCAGCATGAAAATCCAATCAACCACCTGGTGTTTGTGAAAGTTGGTATCCATCAATGTGCCCCAAAAAACATCAAATTGGAGCTGAGTGTGGAAGAATTGAACATTTGTGTCTGATGGCAGAGTATATTGATTGATAGTTCTCCTGGAGCAGTATTCTGCCATAGAGAACCTCTTCTTTGGAAATGTCCATCTTGTGATGTGTATGCGGAATGTCTTCTGTGTCCATAGATACACTGCCCCCAGCTGAGGATTGGGCCTCTGAGTCAGTGGTTGGAGTGTAGTCAGCATCGTCTGCACGAGGGTGCTTTGATTTGAAGCGACCGGCAAGCTTCTTTCAAAGACCACCCAGACCACAGCAATAAATGTGAGAAACATCCATAGGTGAATAGTTGATAATGCCACAATCATAGAGCAAGGAAGTGCAATACTCTGTCAGGGTCCGGACTGTCCGCGCCAGAGGGCCGGACTGTCCGCGCCAGAGGTCCGGACGGTCCGCGCCAGAGGTCCGGACGGTCCGCGCCCACTTGGCGGACAGTCCGCGACCATCCAGGGGCGACTCTCTAGAACCCTAGTCGCCTCAATCATTTAAACGACGATTCCGCAGAAAATATCCATCCAAACTTGTTCAAATTTTTGCACAACATTCACAATGAGTAGCACTAATAATCCCACCAATCAGATTTGTGAATCTATTGCTCAATTCTAGATCAGAGAGAAAATCTGACTAATCCCAAATTTGAAGAAATTTGATGAAATCCATGAGATTATGAAATACCGGGATGAAGACATGTTTGTTGAACTTTCCACAGGCTTTCGGACTGTCCGTGCGCAACTTCTCTTCACCGTCCGTGCACAATCGACGAAAGTGACCTTTTGGCGAGTGGAGAGTGTGAGAGGAGAGGCAATGAGTAGAAATGACAAGTTGACTGCCTCTGCCCGTCTTTACTGCCTGTCGCGGACGGTCTGCGCCCTGATAACTTCAGACTGTCTGCGCTTCTGACCGGACTGTCCCGATCCTGATACTGCGGACGGTCCACGGTCCATGGGCGGACGGTCCGCGGCCTGATACTCAATTTTTCAAATTCTGTTCACTTTCTGATTTTGAATTTCAAATCTGATTTGATGCTCATATATGGACATTTCGACCAGTCCAAAGGTTAGTATGCATGCATATACACATTATGTATTTAAGGATGCAAATTTTCATATCAAAATATTTAGATCAATCTAAAATGAAAATTTCATCAAAAATACCCAATAAATAGCGTAGAGAGCATATTTAGAGCCGAAATGCAATACTACACATGTGCGATCAACCTCAAGCCACATTTGAGAGATCGATCACATTCATTTCACTTCTTAGAGTACAAAATCTCGTTTCATCCAATGGCTTTGTAAAAATATCGGCTAATTGATCATCCGTGCCAATGGAATATATAGAGATATCTTCCTTTCCAACATGATCCCTTAAGAAGTGATGTCGTATATCAATATGCTTAGTTCTTGAGTGTTGGACCGGATTTGTAGCCAATTTTACCGCACTTTCATTATCACACATGAGAGGCACATTCTTGAAAATAATCCCATAGTCCAATAGAGTTTGTTTCATCCATAATAGTTGAGCACAACAATTTCTGGGCGATATATATTCCGCCTCGGCGGTAGAGAGAGCAACGAAATTTTGCTTTTTAGAAGACCATGAAACAAGAGATCTACCAAGAAATTGACAACAACCGGAGGTGCTTTTTCTATCAACTTTGCACCCTGCATAGTCCGAATCCGAATATCCAATTAATTCAAATTGAGCACCTTTGGGATACCATAGACAAATATTGGGAGTATACTTCAAATATCTTAGAATTCTTTTTGCGGCCTTCAAGTGAATCTCTCTAGGTGAAGCTTGAAATCGAGCACACATGCAAACACTAAACATAACATCGGGCCTAGATGCGGTAATATAAAGTAAACTACCAATTATTGAGCGATAAAGTTTTTGATCAACCATAGTACCTCCCTCATCTAAGTCTAGATGACCATTTATTGCCATAGGAGTCTTGATAGGCTTTGCATTTTCTAAGCCAAACTTCTTGAGCATGTCTTTCAAATATTTTGATTGGCTTATAAAAATTCCATCTTTCAATTGTTTGATTTGAAGACCAAGAAAGAAGCTCAATTCTCCTATCATAGACATTTCAAATTCTTTTGACATCATTTTTCCAAATTCCTCACAAAACAATTCATTAGTAGATCCAAAAATAATATCATCAACATAAATTTGACAAACAAATAAGTCTTTGCCAATTCTTTTAGTGAATAGGGTAGTGTCAACCTTCCCAATTTTAAAGTCTTTGGAAAGCAAGAAATCCCTAAGCCTTTCATACCAAGCGCGTGGAGCTTGCTTAAGCCCATAGAGAGCTTTAGAAAGCTTGAACACATGGTTAGGTCTTTTGGGGTCCTCAAAACCGGGAGGTTGTTCAACATACACTAGTTCACTAATCTTACCATTTAGAAAGGCACTCTTTACATCCATTTGGTAGAGCTTGATATTATGTGCACAAGCATAAGCAAGAAGAATCCAGATTGCTTCTAATCTTGCCACGGGAGCAAATGTCTCCCCAAAATCCAATCCCTCAATTTGAGTATATCCTTGTGCAACTAATCTTGCCTTGTTTCTTACTACTACACCATCTTCATTGTGCTTGTTGCGAAACACCCATTTTGTACCAATACCATTGTGGTTCTTTGGTCTCTCAACAAGCTCCCAAACTTCATTTTGAGTGAAGTTATTTAATTCTTCATGCATTGCATTCACCCAATCAACATCAAGTAGAGCTTCATCTACACAGTTAGGTTCCATACAAGATACAAAAGAGAAATGTTCACAAAATGAAGCTATGCGAGAGCGAGTTTGAACACCCTTACTAATATCACCCACAATTTGATCAACCGGGTGATCCTTCACAATAGAATGATGAATTCTTGATACCGTTTGATAATTGCTAGTTGAAGCATTAGGAGGAACCGAATGATTTGAAGTATCTTGATCATGAGTATCCATATATTCATCATTTTGTTGGCTTTGGTGATCTTCTTCATTTAGAGTAGAAGAAGAAGGAATGACAACCACATTATTTTCATCATCATCTTCCTTTGGCTTTATTTCACCAATGGCCATTGTTTTCATAGCATTTTTCAATTGAGTTCCACCAACATCATCAAGATTATCACTTTCATCTTGAGACTCATTTGTTTCATCAAACTCAACATCATATGCTTCTTCAATAATACCATGAGTTTTGTTGAAAACTCTATAAGCCTTACTATTCGATGAATATCCAAGAAGAAAACCCTCATCACATTTCTTCTCGAATTTAGAAAGCCGGCTTCCCTTTCTCAAAATATAGCATTTGCAACCGAATACCCTAAAATATGAGATATTTGGCTTTCTACCAATGAGCAATTCATAGGGAGTTTTCTTCAAAAGCTTGTGACAATATAGCCTATTTGATGAATGGCAAGCGGTGTTTATTGCCTCGGACCAATAAGAATCCGACACATTATATTTCGCTAACATAGACCTAGCCATATTAATGAGAGTTCTATTCTTTCTTTCAACAATACTGTTTTGTTTTGGGGTATATTTGGAAGAGAATTCATGTTTAATACCCTTGTCATCACAATATTCATCAATTCTTGCATTTTTGAATTCCGACCCATTATCACTTCTAACTTTCTTGATATCAAAATCAAATTGATTTTGAGCCAATATAGCAAATGACTTGAATGCTTCAAACACATTAGATTTATCCCGAAGAAAATAAACCCAAGTGAATCTAGAATAATCATCCACAATCACAAGACAATAGGAATTACCACCAATACTCACAAACGATGTGGGCCCAAATAAATCCATGTGAAGTAATTCTAAAGGTCGATGAGTGGACATTTGACTTTTATTTGGATAAGTATTTGTCACTTTCTTCCTAGCTTGACAAGAGCTACACAATTTGTTCTTCTCAAATTTCACATCTTTCAAGTCACGGACTAAGTCATGCTTGGTTAACCGATTGAGTTGCTTCATTCCAACATGACCAAGTCTTCTATGCCATAACCAACCTAGTGAATCCTTTGAGAATAAGCAAGTTGTGAGATTTGCCTCACTAGATGAGAAATCAACAAAGTAAAGATTTTCATGTCTAAAACCTTTAAACTTAAGATTGCTACCATCAACACTAGAGATAATAACATCATCAACCGTGAAATTGCAACTAAATCCTAAATCACATAATTGAGCTACGAATAGTAAATTAAAATTCAAAGACTCAACCAAGAGCACATTTGATATGGAATGATCATTCGAAATAGCAATTTTACCCAATCCTTTAACCTTTCCTTTGCAATTATCTCCAAATGTGATACTATCATAATTTGAGCAATCTTCCTCACTCATTTGGGTGAACACTTTCATATCTCCGGTCATGTGTTGAGTGCATCCACTATCTAACACTCAATGATTCCCTCCCTCCTTGTAGTTCACCTACAAAAGGAAATCAATCTCTTTTAGGTACCCAAACTTGCTTGGGTCCTTGGATGTTAGTGACCAAGGTCTTTGGCACCCAAATAGCTTTCTTTTTGTTGCCAACAATTGAAGTACCAACAAATCTAGCATGAACACCTTTTGCATTATGAGAAAGAACATAACAATGCTCAAAACAAGTGGAGGATACATTCTTGAGCTTAGGACAATTTTTCTTAACATGTCCCTTCTTGTGACACTTGTGACACACTTTGTCACATTCTTTCACAAACAATGTCTTTTGCTTTATAAAAGCATTCTTTCCTTTCTTGGGAACATATCCAAGACCCTCACAGTTAAGTGAGCACCGTTGACTTCCCAATATGAAATCCAATTTAGCCTTTCCACCATATGCCTTTTCTAGGTCATGAGTTAGAGCATTTACTCTATCTACTAACACTTCATTCTCAACAATGATTTTTGATTCATCAAGAGAAATATTATCATTCATGAGAGAAATTTTGCATTTATCACAAATAGAGTTAGTAGGTAGTGGTTTACTTGTAAGACTATCAAGTAAGTCACAAGTGACTCCAACATCCTCGGTGACCACCACAACTTCATGCACAATATATGATTTTTGAGCATCCGCAAGCTTCTCACAATTTTCTTTTAGATCATTGTGAGAGGTCTTGAGCTCCTCAAAAGACACTTGGAGGTTTTTATACAATTCCTTCAAGGTTTTAAATTTTTCTTTTTCTTTGTGCATGTAGTCATCAGCCTCACCTAACATTCTAACAAGATCATCATATGAATAGCCATCATCATCAACATCATCAACATCATCATCATTATTTATATCATTTAAATCAGTGATGATTTTTACCTTAGCATCTCCCTTTGCCATGAGACAATGGGGGGATGAGAAGAGTGAGGGAGCTTCCTTGATGTCAATTCCGGCATTAAGCTTAGATGAGGTGTCATCATCATCATCATCCGAGTCCCATTCAACTAGGTAGGCTTTGCCATCTTTCTTCTTGTTGTAGAATTTCTTTTTCTTCTTATCACTTTCATCTTTGCCCTTCTTCTTCTTGTTAGGGCAATTCATGGCAATGTGACCGGGTTCCCCACACTCAAAACATTTTCTATCGTTGAAAACATTTCTTCTTGATGTTTGACCTCTTCTAGATTGACCTCTCTTCATCTTCATGAATTTGTTGAATTTCCTTACAAATAGAGCCATATCACCATCACTCTCACTTTCATTTTCTTCATCATTACTATCTTCTTTTTCAATTGCCTTAGAGGCTTTAGCTTTGAGAGCAATTGATTCATTCTTCACTTTCTTTGCCAAACTTATAGCATCGGCTTGAGATTTCTTGAATATATCTTTAGTAAGAATTTCCCCCAATACTTCAGTTGGAGAAGTTGTAGATAGATCACTTCTTACTAACATTGTCACAATGGTCTCATATTTCTCCGGAAGTGATCTAAGGAACTTATGAGTGAAATCCACATCTGGTACATTAAAACCAAGTCCCTTGTGTTCATTCACTATCTCATTTAACCAGTTGAACATATCGGATACACTCTCATCTTCTTTCATAATAAATTACTCAAACTTCCCTTTGCACACATATAACTTGGCACTCTTCACAATTGTAGTTCCTTCATGAATTTCCATTAGCTTAATCCAAATCTCATGAGCGGTTGTGAGATTCTTGATAGGATTGAACTCATTTATATCAAGAGCATCATAGAATACATTCATGTCTTGATCATTTGTAAGGATATTCTCATTGTCACTAATGGATGGTTCATCTTCTTTCAACACAACAAATCCATCCCTGACAATTGGCCAAATTTTTCCACCCATTGCTCTAAGATGCATTGACATTCTTATTTTCCAATAGTCATAGTTATTCCCATCAAAATGCGGTGGCGTCCCAATGTGCACATTGTTGTTACTAGCCATTTTGTCCCACTCCGGGATGATTAGATCCACAAACAATGGAGTCCTTGGCTCTGATACCACTTGTAGGATCTAGGACACCGGCTAGAGGGGGGTGAATAGACGGTTTTGACTAAAATCAAAAACACTAGGGAAATTTAATCAATATAACAAGAGGTATAAATTCTCTAGTGATTACAAGTAAACAATATATGAGAATCAACTAGGGTGATTGAATACTTGATGAACAATATGCAAAATACTAATCACTTGCATGGCAATAAGTAATGCAAGAAAGTAAAGACACCGAATTTTATCCCGTGGTATCGGTGATTTGCCGATCACCCCTAATCCACGTTGAGGTGGACTTCAAGCTCTCACTTGCTCCTCTATCAAGACACGGCTTGATCTTTGAG
Source organism: Zea mays (assembly GCF_902167145.1). NCBI lineage: Eukaryota > Viridiplantae > Streptophyta > Magnoliopsida > Poales > Poaceae > Zea > Zea mays. The sequence continues at coordinate 88,904,065 of NC_050102.1, read as the reverse complement.
CCAAGTGGACAAGAAATCACTCAATACCTCGATTCCACTAATGTCACCTTTGCCGCTCCGGCGAGGTAGGCGCGAACCCCTCACAATCAACACCGTGGCTTCTCCACAATCTTCTTGGTGAGCTCGACGGAGACAATCACCCGAGCCATCTAGGAGGCGGCAACCTCCAAGAGTAACAAGCCGATGACGCTTGCTCGGTGTACCACCTAGTGCCTCAAGAATCACCGATGGATGCAAATGCACTAGGAACACTCAATCTCTCACTAGAATGCAATCTCAAGCAAAGAGTGTGAGAGAGTGAGTTGGAGGATCACAATTGAGCTCAATGTATGCAAGGAATGGCCAAGCGAGCCCTCACACACAAGCTCCCCTTCTATTTATAGTCCCCCACTCAAATCCAACCGTTATGAGCAAAAGACACAAGTTATGTGCACACGCGGACGGTCCGCGCCCTAGGGCCGGACGACCCGCCGTATACATAACGGCTATTTTTCCCGTTTGAAATATGTCAGAGCTGTCAGAAAAGTAAGGTCCGGACAGTCCGCCCACCTTGGCCGGACCGTCCATGACCTGGCAACTTGGAGCACCAGAGCTCTGACCAAGTGCAGTTAACACAAGCGGACTGTCGGCCTACAAGGCCGGACGGTCCGACACCTGGAGACAGTACTGTTCGGGCTTATCCTCCGAACATTCCGTAGTACAAATCCCAAAAACCACACAGTCCCTGCCCAGACCAAATTTGGCACCTGCGGACAGTCCGCCCATCAAGGCCGGACGGTCCGCACTATAATTCAGGGGCTGTGCCGAGAGCAGCCTCCTCTGGTCAGGACTGCGGACAGTCCGGCCCCAAGGCCCGGACAGTCCACAGTGCAAATGAACAGGACCTGTTCGAAGTTGACAGACTTCGGACCTTACTGGAGGATCGCGGACGGTCCGCCCTCAAGGCCCGGACGTTCCGCGCATCCCAAGACTTTGCACTTTTCAAACAAGCTTTTGAAAGGATTTTTAACTCATGAAATTTGAAGCGCTGTTAGTCCTCATGCAAATGCAACCACTAGATGCTCTATGAGGCACTAAACTTTACACAGATCAAAGTCATTGACCCCTCTTAATAGTACGGCTATCTATCCTACTAATCCGGTCAAGTATCTTCTCTAAACTTCTGAAGACCGGCAAAAACAAAACCTATGTTATACCTTTGCCTTCACTTGATCCACAACCAATGCTTATAAATCTCCAAGATTTCCTGTTCTATGCGGTCCAACCCTGCATTCTTATTTCTCCAAGAACCGTTAGTCCACAAACAGTTGTCATTAATTACCAAAACATCACTAAGGGGCCTAGATGATTCACACTGCTCCATGTGGATTTCCTCATCTAGCTCTTCATTTAGGAATGTTGTCTTAACATCCATTTGATGGACGAGAAGACCATGAGAGCTAGCCAGAGAAAGTAGCACTCGAATTGTGGTCAATCGAGCCACAGGTGAATAAGTATCAAAGAAATCCTCACCTTCCTTCTATGAATAACCTTTAATTACAAGCCTCGCCTTGTACTTTTCAATAGTACCATCAGGCCTAAGCTTTTTCTTGAACACCCATTTACTCCCAATGGGCTTACACCCATAAGGACGCTCAACGACCTCCCAAGTTTCATTACACATAATAGAATCCATCTCACTCCTTGTTGCTTCCTTTCAAAAGTCAGCATCAAGAGACTCTCTGCCTCCAACCACCAGGTGTTGCCTTCTAAAACTGGGTGTGAGACACTCTCCCAAGGAAGCCATCAACACTCTGCCTCCAACCACTAGGTGTTGCCTGACCGGTCACTGGACGACCAAGAATACTGAGACCAAGCAACTTCTGACAGTCTTCCAGTGTCACATTCATCTCAACGCAGGGCAGGTGGAAAGTGTGAGTCTTCAGCCGTCACCTATGGGAACACAAACGATTAATAATTTAGAAGTATGAAAAAGATGCAATGGCTGTATTGCGAAAAATTGTGGATGGTGTTACCTGTCGACTATAGTCGTCAAAGCCACATGGTTGAATGTCAGCAACCCACGACGAACCTAGAACGATACGACGTCTAAGCTAGCCCTCTCTAGGAGAGGAGTGTACCTATCAACATACCACATTTCCTCCTGAAAGAGATCATGGGTCCGAGCCCGCAGAACGGGTAGCACCTGACAATCATGTTAATTTCATTAGTCAAAGATAAGTTGCATTTAGTAATTCGAAATTTTAATATATATGCAGCCAGTACGTCTCCCTCTGCGATGAGACGTCCCATGTGGTGCTCGTCGTAGTGAGGGTCCAGCAAGTGGAACTGCGCCATCCTACAAATTAAGAAAAGAAGGTTAGTAAATTATACAAATGTAACAACAAATTAGGCATAGTACAATAATAGATGTGTACTCTGCGTGTGAGGTAAACATTGTACCACACCTGACTAAGTGCCCAAATGCATGTACGTGAGTTGTGGCCAAGTCTGCCGCATTTTCCGCACTCGTTCTGCTCTGCGTCCACGAGAAAGGGGCGCTCAACCTCCCTAGTGCGGTCAGAAACCTGATCCATGACCATGTTGCACCTGCTCCTCTTCCTAGTACCACGTTTGTCCCAACGGTGCGCTGGATCAACAATGTATGTCGGACCGGTGTACGTTGGACACTATGACTCGTCAAGAAAGGGCTCAAAACGAGGGCTCAAGGTACATACTAAGCTCTCCACACTAAACTCCCAAAGGATCCTACTCTCGAATGCAAACTTGCGATGACGTGCGGTGGCAACATAATGAGAACATGGAAAGTAGTATTGTCTATGTTTACCACAACCACATGAGAATGCATGAAGTAACACAACATGTGTCCTCGAAGGCCGCACCTCACCGTCGAAAATTATGCCACCCATCGTTGTTACCTCGTATTATCCCAACTCCTCGTTAAAGCACTGTACCTCATGTCTATTGGCTTGTTCCTTTGCATTATTAAGATGTGCTGTTGGTTTAGGTGCCCATCTCTGACCTCGTGTCTGCATTGCCTTCGCTTGTGTGTATCTCTCATTAAACCACACCATAAGCCTATAGAAAGTGAATGCTACTATAGCATTGACTGACATGGCACGTATATCCTTCAGCACATTATTAAATAACTTGGCCATGTTGCTAGTCTGGAACTCAGACCTCCAACCACCATTGTTGTAGGCCCTTGTCCACTTCTAGGATTCCCTCAGCAATCCAGCAATCCAATTTTACCTTCAGCATTTTTTGCATCTTTTAGTTCCTTCAACTTGTCCTCGAAGAACGAAACCTCCAACTATCGACAGACCTCCTCAAATTGGGGGAAATTATCCTTGGTACGATCCTTTCGAAGCAGATTTTCTACTACGGGTCGTGTACACCATCTATGGTGTATGGGTGCGTAGCCAAGAATCTGCTCTTGCACTGCATTAACATTACCCTAATGTCTGTCAGATATGACACCAACCTCCCGACCAGGTCCCACAACATGGATCCAAACAAGTCTCAAGAACCAAGACCAACTATCTCTATTCTCCCTCTCCACCAAAGCAAATGCCAAAGGAACCAATGTGTTGTCTATGTCACATGAAATGGAAACCAACAATGTGCCCTTATACTTCCCAAGCAGAAAAGTACCATCAATAAAGAACATAGGATGACAATGCCTGAAGGCCTCTACGCACTACGAGAAACACTGGAAAGCACGAAAGAATATCTCTCTGCCATTCCTCCATTCGTTGGGTTTAGGGGTGTACTCGTAATGCATGCCTGTGTTTTTTGCTTTCATTGCATTGAACAATGGTGGCAACTTCTCATAACCCTCCTCCCAATCCCCGTATACCATCTTCCATGCTCATTGCTTTGCCCTCCATGCTTTGCCATACTTGATCATGTAACCAAATAGCTCCCAAGTCATGGTCATAATTGACTTCACCTTCAAGTTTGACTGACCCTTCAATGTCACCAAAAGCATGTTCACAATGAGGGTAGATGTCAATTGCCGATGCTTAGAGCTCAGCTCTGTCTGGGCACAAGTGTGTGGACATACAATTTTTGTGATCTTAAACTTTCCAATTTCCTTCTGCTTGTGGGCACATACCCTCCAATTACAATCTAACACCTCGCACACAACTATAAGTAACGTCGCTGTGCATACGAGTGTCTCACCTTGAACGGTCTCTTGCGGTTCATAGAATATTCATGTAGCCATCGTCTCAATGTAGGCAAGTCCTTAAAATTTAATCCTTTCTTAATCTAAATGTTGTCAACGTTATCCGGAGCCTCTAGCAGCTCATCGTCATCTCGTCCTTCTATGTATGCACCATCGGAATGACTTAGACTGCTAAATTCATGTACTACAAGGTCACGTTCAGGACACAAACGTCTAATGAGTTCCATTTCTTGCTTGGCCAATTCATGAATCAGACGGTCGTCATCAGAATCTAAGGCCTGTGCAGCCTCATATGGCTCCTCCCCATCCTCAATCTGAACATCAACACTATTTGAGACCCTACATATGTGGTCAATATTGGATGATAGGGACACATAAAGATAAGCAGCATTATCTAGTTGTGGACCTCCTGTATTACGTTGAAGTAGCAAATACTACATTGAAGTCTCATCAAAGGAATTAACGATGCATAGGAATAGCATGACAAAGACACTTACTAGGATGATCCTGGGTCAAAGGGATCTCCTAGGGGGGCTACCACGGGATTAGAGGCCCCACAAACACCATGGACTGGACGAGAAATTGGAACCTCGTTTGGGGCCGATTGAGCATCCGCCATAACAACCACTTCTTCCAAACGGTTGGGCAAATGTGCTTCACAAGGAGTTGCATTGGGCAATTGTGGAGATAACCTAACTGGAGCTTCGCAATGATCAAAGGATAACTTTCGAACGACTAGATCCAAACATGGAGGAACAATCGTCATGACAATTTTGACATATTTCACTCAGTCATCATCAGAGCCAATGGAGATCAACCGTCAGAATATTGTCCCAGATGCAACATGGGACAATAAACCCTCAATCGATATGCCAGGATCGTTTAAATTGCAACAAATCTCCTCACAAACCCTTGCAAAAATCTAGCCAAAAGAGAGCCTTTCATCAAACATAACCGTCACCTTCTTCATTCCACCAAAACTAACATTCCCATAAACATCTTCATCCATGCTTCGTCCATGGTATAGCGTCACTAAGGTATCCATTTATTGCAAACACGGATTCATAACTCAATAACCATTAAAGATGATACCTGACTAACACTATCAACTAATGCCTAACTAATTACTATCCCCATCTACTAATCTACTAATGCCTAAATACTTACTAAGTAATAAATAAGTAATAGTTACTTACTAACTAATAACTATATACTACTATTAAATGACCATAACAAACATAATTACATAATCTGCTAATAGAAAACAAGGTATACCTGAGATCGCAGATGAGTCAAGCTAACGTTGGTGAAGGTTGAGTTAGACAGATTCCTATGTACAAAAAATATAGTACTGTCAGTAAAAAATTTGGCAGCACCTCCCCTAAAAGGTGAGGTTTCTAGAACCTGCAAAGAAACAGCAGCACAATGGCTGCCATGCACACTAACCAACACAGAAAACTGCACGATAGCTCCAGGAATGGGCCTACAGACTTGCAGTGTTCGTGCAGGATACTTGTAGTGTCGGACGACCTCTTGTCTAAAAAAACAACATAGTACTGTCAATAAAAATTTCGACAGCGCATCCCCTCTATGGGGAGGTTTTTGAAACATGCAAATAAACCACAACAACATGGCTGACATACACATTCCATGTACATATCCTAACAAATAAATAGCTAGCTAATTGTATACACTGACAACTAAATAGCTACCTAACTATATACTACAAAACATGTGCTAGCTAAGTAGTAAAATACTACTAAAACACTAACTAAATAGAAAAACACTAAGTCAATACTAAACTAAATTAATACTAACTAACCACTAGCTACTAGCTAATAAACTAAATTAATAATAACTAAATACTAAACTAAATTAATACTAACTAACCACTAGCTACTAGCTAATAAACTAAATAAATACTAAATTAATACTAAAATACTAAATAAATATTAAATAATTACTAAAAACAAATTAAATACCGGGCTAGCGGGGACGGCGGGCGGCCATCGGCGAGCGGGCTCTAGCCTTTGGGCACTATCAGGGCGCGGCAATTGAGGCGCTGGTGGCGGGGCGGTGCGGGCTCGGGTGGCTACGGGGTGCGGCTCGAGCGGCGGCGGCGGCGGGCTCGGGCGGACGGAGTGAGACATGCAAATGAGAGAGAGAATGGGGAAAGAAGACAGACTCGCGCCTAAATCCTAGTGTTAGCAGAGGCTACGGAGGCAGAGGGAAGAGCAGGGAAGCACAGGTAGGAGAGAAGCTTGGAGAAGAAGATGGTGGTAAATGAGTGTTCTCTTTTCTTGTTCTCGTCTCGTTCGGATACAGCGATACATATAGAAGCTCATGGGCTTAGCGAGATACAATTCTAGCGCACCCATTCTGGGCCCGTAACACGGCTACTGGGCCTAGCCGTCCTCTTAGGCCTTGAAACCTGCACTTCCTCTGCTCCCATGTCTCCATCAGTAGCTGAAGGCGTAGATGTCTGAAGTGTATTGTCTTGAGTGCTAACACCTAGGTCGGCGCCAAGATCTGTGGCACCGAACTAGGTACCACGTCGGCGCCACGTCAATCCTCGTGCACCAGCTAGTCACGTACCTCAGCGCTATAGGCTATGGTGCCGAGCAGTGTTATTTCGGCCCCGCAGCCTATGTCGCCGAATAAAGAGTCCAAAAACAGAATTGAATCGTCCATAAGTCTAAACGTGATTTTTTTCGGAAAAAGGACCAAAATATAAAAAATTCGGTCTAAATGACAGCTCCCCAAGAAAAAGGATTCAATTGCAAGTGCTGAACAGTACTTGGAGTACATGTCGTCCCGAATCAGTCACCTAACATCAAGTGCATGCATATCGGCATATCAATCCGTTAAATAACAAATATTGGACAGGACAACCTGTCAAGTTTGAAAACTAACAGGGACATTTCGTTTGTACTATATACCACGGATTCTCTGGAAATGATATATAATATATAAAAACAACACAGTTAGTACTCGTGTTATACAGAAGCAGAGTAAACCGACTACACGAGTAGATGACGCACCACCTACTCTCAAATGGTTGCCTTTCATCACAAATCTCAGCTGGTGGCAAAATGTATACTTTGATCCTTATTATAGCTTATTACTGAGCTCAAGCAGAAATGGGTAATAGCAGCACAGCAAAAAAACATCTTGTAATTACAGCATGTAACCAGACCAGTTTTCTGATGATACCGAACTGTCCCCGTGCACATAATATAATCAACGGAAGGAGGAAAACCTCTACCTAGGACTTGATTTACTTGTTTGAAAAACTTTTTATTATCGTATGGAAAAGTCACCCAACACTTTCTCTATAAGGATAGAGAAAAGAACAACAGACAACAAGACCAAATCCAACCGTTCTCCCTCTTCTTCTTTTTTCCGTCTATGTATAAGTATAAGGCTCTTTAGAAGCGGAATGTATTCTGTTAAACATTTTGTTTGTTTTTTAATCGGAACTTCGATGAGCTTGAGAGAGCTAATTAGTGTCTTTCTTCATTTTATTTACGCTAGAAATAGCAACAAAGTTTGAATTTGGAATAGTACACAACAATGTCGTTTTTACTATCTCGTTTTCTATAAAAAAGGGCACAAAGCTTCAGACCTAATTAATGTGATATTATATAAATAGGACATTCAAATTTCGTGACTTCTTTGGAGTCATGTGGTCTTTGGAAATTCAAATTTTAAAATTGTATAATCGACCTCTTTAATATATTCATGACATACCAAAATGTCCGTAAGCTTGCCGTCCTAGCAAAATTCAAAATTAAGTTTAAAGTGTAGAAATATACTATTTCATTTCAACAAATAAAGCTACAAAACTAAATTGCATCTAGGTTGGGCCCTAGATGAGAAAGTGCTCTCAGTGTAGTTTTTCAAAAGGCACTGGACACGTTCAGTGGTGCACCAGACATAGTCAGATGCATATTTTTTTCCTTCGAGCATTTTGGAGTCTAGTGTGCACCAGATATGATGCACTAGATGTGTCCAATGAGGCATCAGATGTCCCATTGGATAGGTCATTTAGAGAGCATATCAAACACATACTTCAGCTTTATAGTGCACCAGACGTATCCAATGTGGCATCATATACGACACAGACAAGGGCCTCAGGGAGCATGTAAATTGCACACTTCAGCCCACACTCATCGGACATGTACTATGGAATATCTAGTAAGAGCACCAGATATGTAACAAATGCAATGGCTAGTTTATAGTTGTTGGAGATATACGTAGGGTCGAGATATAGGACTAGAGAGGGGTGAATAGTCCTTTCTATAAACTTAAACCTTAGGCATAGTAGAATTAAACTTATTCGGTCTAGCCAAGACTACACTTCTCTATCTATCAAAGCATCTTACAAAAGATCTCAATTGAAGAAACTAAGGTGTTAGTCTAGGTAGAGCTTACCTAAACAAATTTAATTCGCAAGATTACATAAACCTATGCAACTAATAGTCAAACCATCTAGCCATGGAAGCTTCTACACTACTAGTGAACAAAGCGCACAAATACTAAGCACAGTAGCACTACTCAACTAGCAAGCTACACAAGGTAAACTAGAGAGCTAAACAACTTAACTACAGAATTTAAGCAAGGCTATTAAACTATACAGACTTAATATCACAAGAGAACAATTACTTTACTACCCAAATCTGATTTGATAGCCTCGTTAAGCAAACCAACACTGTGCATGCAAATATCCGACATCCACCCTATTAAATTAAAATAATTGATGACACTCTACTTTGATAGACCTACCAAGTGATGATTAGAATCTTTATAGGCGCAACAATTAGAAGGGCTTCAAAATGAGCTCTTAATTTTTCTAAGAGAAGTTGTCCTATCATATTTATCACATGATCGACAAAAAAATAAACATATTAAATATGAGATAGTATGTCCGTTTATCATGGTGATATCCATCACCAAGTCTTGCTTGTGGCTGTTATATTCACAACATTATCCATAAAATCATATCAAGTAGAGAACCAGATACTACTGCATGGGGTAAAAAGGGATTGTCTAAACAATTTATGAGTTATACACAAACGATAGTCTAGCTAGCCGATCAATAGGAGGGGTCGAGGGGGGTCGCCCCTCGCGGGTCTTAGGGAAGCGCCCTAAAACTTCTCATAAATTTATTGGCGAGATCAATGAAATTGCTATGAAAATCTCATTGGATTGTTCAAATCAAACTGATTCTGATACATTCCAAATGCCTCTATTTTCATTATTAATCATATTGATAATCGCGTGAGGTAGAACGATAACAGTACATCCAACTTAGGTCTGTTGTTTTTTCTTAACATAAGAAATACACAAACTATTAGCCTCAATAGTGATTCCAACCGGTAGAGATAAGTTGTACGAGTGGTCAAGATAAAAATAAAACCGATCTTATGCCCCGATGGTGATTTTAGACGGTAGGGACAAATAAGTTGTGTGATTATAATAACAACTACCTTATCTATCCTGATTCGTGCTACCACCAAAGAAAAAGTGGATCCAGTTTACTATGCATATCATCTATACACAAACCATCTAATAAAAAACTATGCACAACCTAGCTCGGGTAGCACTATAGAAAAATATATCACGTTCAACCATGATACCATGTAGATAGATCATTACTCGATACCACTAGACATGTAATACAGTAGAAGAACGTGTCTATATAGTAAAGGTAGTCTAACATCCTTATGTACCAACAGTAGTAGCAACACATTCACCCATTTTCCTCAAATTATTATTGATCAACATTACAGCAACATTAGTAGAGTGGTAGGGTGTTTACGATATCCACACGTACTGGGTTCAGCCCTTATACTTCCAACTAAAATCAAACAAATTGAGAGGCTACTATTGAGGGGTGTATCATATGCTAGAACCTATTATATAGTATAGAAGGGCTCAAGACTAAGCCGAGATTGTTACTTTGGGTGCATGTGATACATTTATAATTGTAATCCCTACCATGGAAGGTAATGAAAACCTACACCTACTGTCGGGGACCATAATTAGGGGTACCCTCAAGACGCCTAATTCTCAGCTGGTAACCCCCCATCAGCATAAAGCTGCAAAGGCCTGATGGGTACGATTGAGTCAGGGATCAAGTCCACACGAGTGACTCGATCACGCTTCGTCTGAGCCTAGCCTCGGCCAAGGGCAGCCGACCTCGAGAGACTTCCGTCTCGCCCGAGGCCCCCCTTTTAACGGCGGACACACCTCCGGCTCGCCCGAGGCCTTGGCTTCGCTTAGAAGCAACCCTGACTAAATCGCCGCACCGACTGACCAAGTTGCAGGAGCATTTAACGCAAAGGTGGCCTGACACCTCTATCCTGACGCGCGCCCCGGCAGAGCCGAAGTGACCGCCGTCACTCCGCCGCTCCACTGACCGGTCTGACAGAAGGACAGCGCCGCCTGCGCCACTCCGACTGCAGTGCCACTCGACAGAGTGAGTCTGACAGGCAGTCAGACCTCGCCAGAGGCGCCATAGGAAACTCCGCTCCGCCCGACCCCAGGGCTCGGACTCGGGCTAAGACCCGGAAGACGGCGAACTCCGCTCCGCCCAACCCCAGGGCTCGGACTCGGGCTAAGACCCGGAAGACGGCGAACTCCGCTCCGCCCGACCCCAGGGCTCGGACTCGGGCTAAGACCCGGAAGACGGCGAACTCCGCTCCGCCCGACCCCAGGGCTCGGACTCGGGCTAAGACCCGGAAGACGGCGAACTCCGCTCCGCCCGACCCCAGGGCCCGGACTCGGGCTAAGACCCGGAGGACGGCGAACTCCACTCCGCCCAACCCCAGGGCTCGGACTCCGCCCTGGCCTCTGCCGAACGACTTCCGCCTCGCCCGACCCAGGGGCTCGGGCTCGGCCTCGGCAACGGAAGACAGGTTCGACCCCAGCTTCGGAGGAGCCCCCACGTCGCCCGACCTAGGGCACGGGCCCGCCACGTCAACAGGAAGCGCCATCATCATCCTACCCCGAGCCGACTCGGGTCACGGAGAACAAGACCAGCGTCCCATCTGGCTAGCTCCGCCAGATGGACAATGATGGCGCTCCACAAGCTCTGTGACGACGGCGGCTCTCAGCTCTCTTACGGAAGCAAGGCGACGTCAGCAAGGACTCGACCGCTCCTACAGCTGTCCCTCCGCCAGGCTCCGTTGCTCCTCCGACAGCCACGACATCACGCCAGCAAGGTGCCAAGACCTCTCCGGCTGCCACATTGGCATGTACCTAGGGCGCTAGCTCTCTCTCCGCTAGACACGTAGCACTCTGCTACACCCCCCATTGTACACCTGGATCCTCTCCTTATGACTATAAAAGGAAGGACCAGGGCCTTCTTAGAGAAGGTTGGCCGCGCGGGACCGAGGACGAGACAGGCGCTCTCTTGGGGCCGCTCGCTTCCCTCACCCGCGTGGACGCTTGTAACCCCCCTACTGCAAGCGCACCCGACCTGGGCGCGGGACGAACACGAAGGCCGCGGGACTTCCACCTCTCTCACGACCGTCTCCGGCCACCTCGCCTCTCCCCCCTTCGCGCTCGCCCACGCGCTCGACCCATCTGGGCTGGGGCACGCAGCACACTCACTCGTCGGCTTAGGGACCCCCCTGTCTCGAAACGCCGACAGTTGGCGCGCCAGGTAGGGGCCTGCTGCGTGCTGACGAACAGCTTCCCGTCAAGCTCCAGATGGGCAGTCTCCAGCAACCTCTCCGGCCCGGGACGGTGCTCCGTTTCGGGAGTCTTGAGTTCATGTCCTTCAACGGCAGCTACGACATGATACTCCTTCCACCGCCGCGCGACAACGACAATGGCGGCCGACAACCCGCCCGCCGGCGGCGGAATCGACGACATCTTCCCCGCGTGGTGGAAGAACAACATTCGAGCTCGCTCCGTCCTCTCCCCCGCCAACGGAGGAGGAGGCGGGGCAACCAAGGCCAAGCGGGAGGCCGCGCTTCGTCGGCCGTCGAGCGAATCGACGCCCCCGACGCCCTGACGGAAGGCACGCCGGGCGTCGACCTCGCGTTCGAGACGAAGGCAAGCGCCGTCCCCCCGCGACACGCTGATCCCGAGCAAGAAGACGACGCCGGCGCGCTCGCGGAAAGCCTGCAGGACGTCGCCCTCGTACCTGGGACGACGGTGCAACCAGTCCCCGATGTGACTACGTCGCTCCTCGTCGACCAAAAGGTACCGACTAACTCCCATCTTACGTCATTTCGACTCGGCCTCAACCCGCCAAGCGACCTCGCTTTGGCAGGCGCTCTCATCGAGGCGAGTGCAACCCCACTGGGGTTTCGTATGCGGTCGCCTTGGGACCGGTTGACGGACGTCTCAACCTACGGGCCCTCTGGGTCCGAGGAAGATGACGATCCCAGCATCTGTTGGGATTTCTCCGGACTTGGCAACCCCAGTGCCATGCGGGACTTCATGACCGCATGTGACTACTGCCTCTCCGACTGTTCCGACGGAAGCCGCAGCCTTGACGACGAGGGTTGCGGCCCAAGCCGCGAATGTTTCCACATCGAGCTAGGGGATCCCTCCGAAGGCAACCATCTCGGCATGCCGGAGGACGGTGATCTTCCTAGGCCGGTGCCTCGCGCCGACATCCCGCGGGAGCTAGCTGTGGTCCCCGCTCCGACGGGGGGTTACGACCCACAACTCGAGCAAGTCCGCGGGCTAGGCTCAACGAGGGAACAGGAGCGCTTGAGCCGATCCGTCGGGACGTCGGGCAGGTATGGGCGGGCCAACCCCCGGCCGGAGAAACACGTCACCTGCCCCAAGGTCTCCAGCACCGCGTCGCCAACGATGTCAGGGTCAGGCCGCCGCCCGCATCCAGCGGGGTTGGCCAGAACCTGGCAGCCGCAGCGATGCTCCTCCGCGCGATGCCGGAGCCATCAACCACCGAGGGTCGGCGAATCCAGGGAGAGCTCAAGAATCTCCTGGAAGGCGCTGCGGCCCGACGGGCCGAGAGCACTGCCTCCCGAAGGCAGGGATACCCCTCGGAACCTCATGCCGCGACTTCCCGATTCATGCGGGAAGCCTCGGTCTACACCGGGCGCACGCGCAACACCGCGCCTGCGGCCCCGGGCCACCTCGGCAACGAGCACCATCGACGCGGCCGTCGGGCCCACCTCGACGAAAGGGTGCGCCGAGGCTACCACCCCAGGCGTGGGGGGCGCTACGACAGCGGGGAGGATCGGAGTCCCTCGCCCGAACCACCCGGTCCGCAGGCCTTCAATTGGGCCATCCGACGGGCGCCGTTCCCGACCCGGTTCCGACCCCCGACTACCATCACGAAGTACTCGGGGGAAACGAGACTGGAACTGTGGCTCGCGGACTACCGCCTGGCCTGCCAACTGGGTGGAACGGACGACGACAACCTTATCATCCGAAACCTCCCCCTGTTCCTCTCCGACACTGCTCGCGCCTGGTTGGAACACCTGCCTCCGGGGCAGATCTCCAACTGGGACGACTTGGTCCAAGCCTTCGCCGGCAATTTCCGGGGCACATACGTGCGCCCCAGGAATTCCTGGGACCTTCGAAGCTGCCGGCAACAGCCGGGGGAGTCGCTCCGGGACTACATCCGGCGATTCTCGAAGTAGCGCACCGAGCTGCCCAACATCACCGACTCGGACGTCATCGGCGCGTTCCTCGCTGGCACCACTTGCCGCGACCTGGTGAGCAAGCTGGGTCGCAAGACCCCCACCAGGGCGAGCGAGCTGATGGACATCGCCACCAAGTTCGCCTCTGGCCAGGAGGCGGTCGAGGCTATCTTCCGAAAGGACAAGCAGCCCCAGGGCCGCCCATCGGAAGAGGCTCCCGAGGCGTCTACTCCGCGCGGCGCCAAGAAGAAGGGCAAGAAGAAGTCGCAATCGAAACGCGACGCCGCCGACGCGGACCTTGTCGCCGCCGCCGAGTATAAGAACCCTCGGAAGCCCCCAGGAGGTGCAAACCTCTTCGACAAGATGCTCAAGGAGCCGTGCCCCTACCATCAGGGGCCCGTCAAGCACACTCTCGAGGAGTGCGTCATGCTTCGGCGCCACTTCCACAGGGTCGGGCCACCCGCGGAGGGTGGCAGGGCCCACGACGACGACAAGAAAGAAGATCACCAAGCAGGAGAGTACCCTGAGGTCCGCGACTGCTTCATGATCTACGGAGGGCATGCGGCGAATGCCTCGGCTCGGCATCGCAAGCAAGAGCGCCGGGAGGTCTGCTCGGTGAAGGTGGCGGCGCCAGTCTACCTAGACTGGTCCGACAAGCCCATCACCTTCGACCAGGCCGACCACCCCGACCACGTGCCGAGCCCGGGGAAATACCCGCTCGTCGTCGACCCCGTCGTCGGCAACGTCAGGCTCACCAAGGTCCTGATGGATGGGGGCAGCTGCCTCAACATCATCTACGCCGAGACCCTCAAGCTCCTGCGCGTCGATCTGTCCTCCGTCCGAGCAGGCGCTGCGCCCTTCCACGGGATCATCCCTGGGAAGCGCGTCCAGCCCCTCGGACGACTCGACCTCCCCGTCTGCTTCGGAACGCCCTCCAACTTCCGAAGGGAGACCTTGACGTTCGAGGTGGTCGGGTTCCGAGGAACCTACCACGCGGTACTGGGAAGGCCATGCTACGCGAAGTTCATGGCCGTCCCCAACTACACCTACCTGAAGCTCAAGATGCCGGGCCCCAACGGGGTCATCACCGTCGGCCCCACGTACAAACACGCGTTCGAATGCGACGTGGAGTGCGTGGAGTACGCCGAGGCCCTCGCCGAGTCCGAGGCCCTCATCGCCGACCTGGAGAACCTCTCCAAAGAGGTGCCAGATGTGAAGCGTCATGCCGGCAACTTTGAGCCAGCGGAGACGGTTAAGGCCGTCCCACTCGACCCCAGTGGCGACACCTCCAAGCAGATCCGGATCGGTTCCGGGCTCGACCCCAAATAGGAAGCAGTGCTCGTCGACTTTCTCTGCGTAAACGCCGACGTCTTTGCGTGGAGTCCCTCGGACATGCCTGGCATACCGAGGGATATCGCCGAGCACTCGCTGGATATTCGGGCCGGCGCCCGACCCGTCAGGCAGCCTCTGCGCCGATTCGACAAGGAGAAGCGCAGAGTGATTGGCGAAGAGATCCACAAGCTAATGGCAGCAGGGTTCATCAAAGAGGTATTCCATCCCGAATGGCTTGCCAACCCTGTGCTTGTGAGGAAGAAAGGGGGGAAATGGCGGATGTGCGTAGACTACACTGGTCTCAACAAAGCATGTCCGAAGGTTCCCTACCCTCTGCCTCGCATCGATCAAATCGTGGATTCCACTGCTGGGTGCGAAACCCTGTCCTTCCTCGATGCCTACTCAGGGTATCACCAAATCCGGATGAAAGAGTCCGACCAGCTCGCGACTTCTTTCATCACGCCGTTCGGCATGTACTGCTACGTCACCATGCCGTTCGGTTTGAGGAATGCGGGCGTGACGTACCAGCGGTGCATGAACCATGTGTTCGACGAACACATCGGACGCACAGTCGAGGCCTACGTCGATGACATCGTAGTCAAGACAAGGAAGGCTTCCGACCTCCTCTCTGACCTTGAAGTGACATTCCGATGTCTCAAGGCGAAAGGAGTCAAGCTCAATCCTGAGAAGTGTGTCTTCGGGGTGCCCCGGGGCATGCTCCTGGGGTTCATCGTCTCCGAGCGAGGCATCGAAGCCAACCCGGAGAAGATCGCAGCCATCACCAGCATGGGACCCATCAAGGGCTTAAAAGGCGTACAGAGGGTCATGGGATGCCTCGCGGCCCTGAGCCGCTTCATCTCACGCCTCGGCGAAAGAGGTCTGCCTCTGTACCGCCTCTTAAGGAAGGTCGAGTGTTTCGCTTGGACCCCTGAGGCCGAGGAAGCCCTCGGGAACTTGAAGGCGCTCCTTACAAAGGCGCCTGTCTTGGTGCCCCCAGCTGATGGAGAAGCCCTCTTGGTCTACGTCGCCGCTACCACTCAGGTGGTTAGCGCCGCGATTGTGGTCGAGAGGCAAGAGGAAGGGCATGCATTGCCCGTTCAGAGGCCAGTCTACTTCGTCAGCGAGGTACTGTCCGAGACCAAGATCCGCTACCCACAAGTTCAGAAGCTGTTGTATGCTGTGATTCTGACGAGGCGGAAGTTACGACACTACTTCGAGTCTCATCCGGTAACTGTGGTGTCATCCTTCCCCCTGGGGGAGATCATCCAGTGCCGAGAGGCCTCCGGCAGGATCGCAAAGTGGGCGGTGGAAATCATGGGCGAAACAATCTCGTTCGCCCCTCGGAAGGCCATCAAGTCCCAGGTGTTGGCGGACTTCGTGGCCGAATGGGTCGACACCCAGCAGCCGACGGCTCCGATCCAACCGGAGCTCTGGACCATGTTTTTCGACGGGTCGCTGATGAAGACGGGAGCCGGCGCGGGCCTGCTCTTCATCTCACCCCTCGGGAAGCATCTACGATACGTGCTACGCCTCCATTTCCCGGCGTCCAACAATGTGGCTGAGTACGAGGCTCTGGTCAACGGGTTGTGAATCGCCATCGAGCTAGGGGTCAGACGCCTCGACGCCCGCGGTGACTCGCAGCTCGTCATCGACCAAGTCATGAAGAACTCTCACTGCCGCGACCCGAAGATGGAGGCCTACTGCGATGAGGTTTGACGCCTGGAAGACAAGTTCTACGGGCTCGAGCTCAACCACATCGCTCGGCGCTACAACGAGACTGCGGACGAGCTGGCTAAAATAGCCTCGGGGCGAACAACGGTTCCCCCGGACGTCTTCTCCCGGGATCTGCATCAACCCTCCGTCAAGATCGACGACGCTCCCGAGCCCGAGGCACCCTCGGCACAGCCCGAGGCGCCCTCGGCACGGCCCGAGGCACCCTCGGCACGGCCCGAGGCACCCTCGGCACGGCCCGAGGCACCCTCGGCACGGCCCGAGGCACCCTCGGCCCCCGAGGGCGAGGCACTGGACGTCGAGGAGGAGCAGAGCGGGGCCACGCCTGATCGAGATTGGCAGGCCCCGTACCTGCAATATCTCCGCCGAGGAGAGCTACCCCCCGACCAAGCCGAGGCTCGGCGGGTAGCGTGACGCGCCAAGTCGTTCGTCTTGCTGGGCGATGAAGAGGAGCTCTACCATCGCAGCCCCTCGAGCATCCTCCAGCGATGCATCTCCATCACCGAAGGTCAGGAACTCCTGCAAGAAATACACTCGGGGGCTTGCGGCCATCACGCAGCACCCCGAGCCCTTGTCGGGAATGCTTTCTGGCAAGGCTTCTACTGGCCAACGGCGGTGGCTGACGCCACTAGAATTGTCCGCACCTGCGAAGGGTGCCAATTCTATGCGAAGCAGACCCACCTGCCCGCTCAGGCTCTGCAGACCGTTCCCATCACCTGGCCCTTTGCTGTATGGGGTCTGGACCTCGTCGGTCCCTTGCAGAAGGCGCCCGGGGGCTACACGCACCTGCTGGTCGCCATCGACAAATTCTCCAAGTGGATCGAGGTCCGACCCCTGAACAGCATCAGGTCCGAGCAGGCGGTGGCGTTCTTCACCAACATCATCCATCGCTTCGGGGTCCCAAACTCCATCATCACCGACAACGGTACCCAGTTCACCGGCAAAAAATTCTTGGATTTTTGCGAGGATCACCACATCCGGGTGGACTGGGCCGCCGTGGCTCATCCCATGTCGAATGGGCAAGTAGAGCGTGCCAACGGCATGATTCTACAAGGGCTCAAGCCTCGGATCTACAACGGCCTCAACAAGTTCGGCAAGCGATGGATGAAGGAACTCCCCTCGGTGGTCTGGAGCCTAAGGACGACGCCGAGTCGTGCCACGGGTTTCACGCCGTTCTTCCTGGTCTATGGGGCCGAGGCCATCTTGCCCACCGACCTGGAATACGGCTCCCCGAGGACGAGGGCCTACAACGATCAAAGCAACCAAGCTAGCCGAGAAGAATCGCTGGACCAGCTGGAAGAGGCTCGGGACAGGGCCTTACTACACTCGGCGCGGTACCAGCAGTCCCTGCGACGCTACCACGCCCGAGGGGTCCGGTCCCGAGACCTCCAGGTGGGCGATCTGGTGCTTCGGCTGCGGCGAGACGCCCGAGGGAGGCACAAGCTCACGCCCCCCTGGGAGGGGCCATTCGTCATCGCCAAAGTTCTGAAGCCAGGAACATACAAGCTGGCCAACAATCAAGGCGAGATCTACGGCAACGCTTGGAACATCAAACAGCTACGTCGCTTCTACCCTTAAGATGTTTTCAAGTTATTCACATACCTCGCACCAACGCAAAGTTTAGTCGTCAAGGAAGGGTCGGCCTCGCCTCGGCAAAGCCCGACCCTCCCTCGGGGGCTAAAAGGGGGGAGACCCCCTCTGCGTCGAATTTTTCCTCGAAAAAAGGATCTCTTTTTAGCAGAATTTCTTTCGTGCTTCTTGACTACTTCGGAAAGCGGATCCTGGAAACGACAGAGTACACGTAAGCAGCCAAGGCTGATCGAGCCGAGGGACTCCTACGCCTCCGGGATAAGGATACCTCACTCATCACCTTCTGCGATAAGTAACTCGCGTTCGGATAAAGCGACTCCGTGGACCGAACAAGTCTTCACGTTCGGAAGCTCTTCTGCCAAAGCGGTCCTTCAAGCTTTCTCGACTAAGTCGGGGACAGGGCCTCACGGACGGGTGAAAGTACGCGTAAGCGGCAAGGCCGACCGAGCCGAGGGACTCCTACGCCTCCGGGATACGGATACCTCACTCATCACCTTCCGCGAGAAGCAACTCTCGCTCACGCAGACATCCCTGTTACCGACGGAAAGTCCAGATGCTCGAAATAAGAGGAAAGAAGACGCGGCTTTACAGCACGGCGAGGGTGTGTTTTCTGGCCTCGGCGGCCACAGAAGGCACACGCTACAAGACAATCTGATCCTGCAGGCTCGGGTCTTCACGCTAAAGGGGGCCGTAGCACCCTCGGCATCGGCGACGTCTTCAGCAAGGTCCGACCCAGCCTCGGACGGCGGCGCGGTCAGAGACTTCTCCAGGAATCCGGCCCGAGCAGGCGGCTCGGCCGGTTACCCCTGGGGCCTCGGCCAACCGACTTCCAAGGGTGCCAGCCCGACCCGACGCCTCGGCTGATCGACTCCGGCGCCGGCTCCGCTGACGGACAACCCGGCTAGGCTCCGGCCAACCAGGTTCCCATTCTCGAGCCAACTCCGCCTCTGTTCGTACTGATATCGCTACCCCTGGCCTCGGCTCATCGAAGAGCGGCCAAGGGGTCCCTTTAACTAAGCCAGAGGAGCCTCAGACAACAAGGCCGATCGAGCCGAGGGATTCCTGCGCCTCCGGGACACGGATACCTCACTCGTCACCTTGACACGGGGCAACTCATGCTTGGTGAAGCGGTTCAGATAATCAACAGGCGAGACTTAGTGCTCGAAAATGAGGAAAAAACACGGCTCCGTGCCAAAATTACATACATGTTCAGGCCTCGACAGCCGCAATGAACAAAACCACTGGCATTCAAGGTGCCATCACAAACGGAACTCCGGTTCCGTCCCCGCGGGTACGAGCGACCTCGGGCCTGCGGGGTGACGAACGTCGGGAGGCTCGCCACCGACCTCTGCAGCAGCAGCCATGGTCCCGGGTGAACGCGGCCACCGGAGGGCTCTTGTTCGCGGTCCCGCTCAAGGGACGCGAACGAGCCATCAAAGCCAAAGAGCGGGCCGCTCCCAAGCGCTCCGGCAGATCCTCGCTGCCATCCTCGCCGCGAATGCGAGGGAGAAAACGGAATGTTGCATCCTAGCTGGACAGCAACAGTTCGCCTTCCCCGGCATGACTGGAGGACGACTCCGTCGCAGCGCGGGAGGACGATTGCCACCACCAGAAGCTGGAAGAGGAGGTGGTTCGCCGACCCGCACGCGAGGTAGAGCCCCGGCTCGCCTCGACCCCCGCCCCAGCGAGGATGTCGAACACACCCGATGCTGAGGGCGGGATCACAGCCTGGTTTGCCTCTCCCCATCCAGGAGCTGGAGGTCACCGTCTTGGGTGACCACCGGCGGAGGGGAGCAACCAGGCTGTGTGATGAAAATCCTTGAAGCCGAACGATGGCTGAGAGGTACCAACTCCCATGGAGTTGCGTTCCTCCAACGAGGAGGCGGAAAGGCGGCGGATACCCCCCATCCGGGGGCTTGGAAGATGGAAAGACACGACGCATAAGGGAGGAAGAAGACATGGTTGCCTTCTGAAAGGAGTCTCCCTCCTTTTAAAGGCAACTCTCCCTACGTGCGCCCCCAAACGCCACGGGCTGAGTCTTCTCCAACACGCTCCAAGGCCCTCCCCTGCGACTCAGGGGCTAGGTCCCGCATGTCATGCAAACCGGCTCAGAGCAGAAGAAGCCAAACCGCCGCGCGTGGTGCGCACAACCGCCTAGCGGTTACAAGCGACCCCCCACTTTTGCCCAGACCAACGGGCGGAAGGGGCGGGCAGCCATGCAGGCGGCATGCAACCGCGCCAGGTGGACGCGCTTCTCCGACTTCTGACACGCCAGCTTGGAGGCCCAGGCCCACGCGTCGCGCAACCAGCGCGCCAGTTGCTGCATGCAAGCAACCGCGCCACCACTTGTGCCACTGTCGCGCCTCTTCGGTTGCGGAGCCTATGCCGCGACTCGAGGCGACCAGCGCACGACCTAGCGGCGCCAGCCTGGCGCAACGGTCAATGCGGCCGAAAGTGGGCCGGCAGTAATGACGGTGGCAGGCGGGCGGGAGCAGCAGTCACGTCGTCAGCCAGGCTCACGTCCCGTCCGGGGACAGCAAGAGAGCCTCCTCCCACGGCGTGATGACGGTGCACCCGTGACCCGTTCCTCGAACGGCTCGCGCACGCGCAACGGCCGCCCCGCCAACCACTCGCCCCGTCGCATTAACTCCGCGGCGGGACAGGCGGCGCTTCCGGCAGGAGATGCGGACGACGTTTTGCCTTCGCCGTAATAACCGCGCCAAAAAAGGTACGCCACGTCGTTCGATTTCGTATCCTTTTCCTTTTTCCTCTTTCTCTATCTCTTGCAACAGGGACCGGGAAAGGGGGATACCCCGAAAAGGATCCTTCTCCGCGAAGGAACCGGGCTCCGAGCCCCCCCTACTGATCAGAGGTTCGAAGACTGGCCCTCCGAGGGGTTCAACAGTCGCCTCAGATCGCGTGGGCCCGACACCCACTACTGGTCAGGGGTTCGAAGGCCAGCCCCCCGAAGGGCTCCATGGCCGCCTCAGGCTACTCGGGCTCCGCGCCCATTACTGATCAGAGGTTCGAAGGCTGGCCCCCGAAGGGTTCACAGTCGCCTCAGACACCGAGCGAGGGATGACCAGGGGTACGTTCGATACATAACCGAGGCTCGGGCTGCGCTCCCGAGGTACCCTAGGACATTTCCGAGACCAGCGGGAACGATCTTGTAACGGAATCCCATCGGAGGGAGGCATCGAGCCCTCGGACCCCGTCGCCAGGGGACCGGGTCCGGCAAATCACCCGCAGGTACTTTTGGGCGTGCCTCTGGGCCCCTAGCCGACCCCCAACGAACGGGGCACGGACGTCCACTCGGATTACCCGCTTGCAGCTCACCGGAGACACCATGTTCGGTGCCCATCGAGGGTAACATGGCGCACCCCCCCTCCTCCTTGCGGAAAGGCGACGTAGGGGCGTATGTAAAAAGTCGAGTCTGTCCCTGATCGTCCTCTCGCCCTGTGCGGAGGCTCGGGGGCTGCTCTCGCAAACCCGGCTCCGGCCGAACCGTTGACAGCGTCAACATACCAGCCCGAGAGCTTGGGCCCCGACCGTGCACCCGGGCTACGGCCAGTTCGCATGAGGGAACAACCAGACCAGCCGAAGCATTACGCAAGGCATTAAGACCTCGAAGGAGTGTAACCACTCCTCCGAGGCCTCGGGGGCTACACCCGGCGGGTGCGCTCGCGCGCACCAACCGGAACAGAATGCAACCGAGAAAGGCTGGTCCCCTTGCAAAAAAGTGCGACGAAAGCCTCCAAGCGAGTGCTAACACTCCCTTCGAGGCTCGGGGGCTACTGTCGGGGACCATAATTAGGGGTACCCTCAAGACGCCTAATTCTCAGCTGGTAACCCCCATCAGCATAAAGCTGCAAAGGCCTGATGGGTACGATTGAGTCAGGGATCAAGTCCACACGAGTGACTCGATCACGCTTCGTCCGAGCCTAGCCTCGGCCAAGGGCAGCCGACCTCGAGAGACTTCCGTCTCGCCCGAGGCCCCCCTTTTAACGGCGGACACACCTCCGGCTCGCCCGAGGCCTTGGCTTCGCTTAGAAGCAACCCTGACTAAATCGCCGCACCGACTGACCAAGTTGCAGGAGCATTTAACGCAAAGGTGGCCTGACACCTCTATCCTGACGCGCGCCCCGGCAGAGCCGAAGTGACCGCCGTCACTCCGCCGCTCCACTGACCGGTCTGACAGAAGGACAGCGCCGCCTGCGCCACTCCGACTGCAGTGCCACTCGACAGAGTGAGTCTGACAGGCAGTCAGACTTCGCTAGAGGCGCCATAGGAAACTCCGATCCGCCCGACCCCAGGGTTCGGACTCGGGCTAAGACCCGAAAGACGGCGAACTCCGCTCCGCCCGACCCCAGGGCTCGGACTCGGGCTAAGACCCGGAAGACGGCGAACTCCGCTCCGCCCGACCCCAGGGCTCGGACTCGGGCTAAGACCCGGAAGACGGCGAACTCCGCTCCGCCCGACCCCAGGGCCCGGACTCGGGCTAAGACCCGGAAGACGGCGAACTCCACTCCGCCCGACCCCAGGGCTCGGACTCGGGCTCGGCCCCGGAAGACGACGAACTCCGCCTCGCCCGACCCCAGGGCTCGGACTCCGCTCTGGCCTCTGCCGAACGACTTCCGCCTCGCCCGACCCAGGGGCTCGGGCTCGGCCTCGGCAACGGAAGACAGATTCGACCCCAGCTTCGGAGGAGCCCCCACGTCGCCCGACCTAGGGCACGGGCCCGCCACGTCAACAGGAAGCGCCATCATCATCCTACCCCGAGCCGACTCGGGTCACGGAGAACAAGACCGGCGTCCCATCTGGCTAGCTCCGCCAGATGGACAATGATGGCGCTCCACAAGCTCTGTGACGACGGCGGCTCTCAGCTCTCTTACGGAAGCAAGGCAACGTCAGCAAGGACTCGACCGCTCCTACAGCTGTCCCTCCGCCAGGCTCCGTTGCTCCTCCGACAGCCACGACATCACGCCAGCAAGGTGCCAAGACCTCTCCGGCTGCCACATTGGCATGTACCTAGGGCGCTAGCTCTCTCTCCGCTAGACACGTAGCACTCTGCTACACCCCCCATTGTACACCTGGATCCTCTCCTTATGACTATAAAAGGAAGGACCAGGGCCTTCTTAGAGAAGGTTGGCCGCGCGGGACCGAGGACGAGACAGGCGCTCTCTTGGGGCCGCTCGCTTCCCTCACCCGCGTGGACGCTTGTAACCCCCCTACTGCAAGCGCACCCGACCTGGGCGCGGGACGAACACGAAGGCCGCGGGACTTCCACCTCTCTCACGCCCGTCTCCGGCCACCTCGCCTCTCCCCCCTTCGCGATCGCCCACGCGCTCGACCCATCTGGGCTGGGGCACGTAGCACACTCACTCGTCGGCTTAGGGACCCCCCTGTCTCGAAACGCCGACACCTACCACCTACCTGCTCTACGAAAAGGAGGGGAAAGTAGAGAGGTCCTTTTTGCGATTCCCTCGTTTGTTCTCCTTGCCGTTTTCCTCTTACCATTGTGTTTAACATCAATATATACCATTTAAACTATGCATTACTAAGAAATTAAGCAAGTTGACAACTAATCTAACTAATTAGTGAGAAACAAATTAGCCATTTCCAGACAGTTGAATAACTTGTACTTTAGGATAGAGTGAGTAGTTTGATTTAAAACGATGTGGATTTTTGGTTGGAACTAGAACACTTGAAATATTTTCTAATCTCAATCCATTATTTTATAATTTAAGAACCTAGATGAAAAATAAAATAATATGTTAAGGATCTCAATACGATAACTCTTAAGTAAAACAACAATGAATATTCATCAAATTCACGTACGACTTAGAATATTACAGCGTGAGAGTTAGACATGATTTGTCTCTTTTAAAAACCATTAATACAATTGACAATAGATATGAATGAAATTATCAATAAAAAGTTACTCCAATTCTATGCTTTCTTCTTGGAAATGGTAAAGAAATCTTCTTCCCTTGAATTTTCATCAGAAGCATCAAAATTACTTTAGTCCTGTGCTTTCTTCTTGTAAAATTTGAAGGACTGTATTGCATGTGTTCATAGTGCGGGCATCTAAAATGTTATGGTTCCAAAGTTTAATCATGAAGAAACGCCAACCCCTATTTATCAACAAAAAAATTGTAATCGAATAAATAACAATACATAATAAAGAAAAGATAAGACAAGACTTTGTTTGGACGTACATATTCCACAAGGGTGGAAGTGATTTGGTGTAAATTTAGTTTAAAATTCATACCAAACCATTTCAACCCATATGGATTGTAGATACATACACATCCAAATAAGCCATAATAGATTGGTATAAATCATCCATTTACCACAGCAGAGCAGGATTTTGTATAAGTTGTCGTCCATGCAACTGGGAGAATGCCTCGCAGGCCCAAGGTATATGACCATCAGCTAACACTCTGCAATTTTTATTTTCTAAACAGTTAGTATAAAGATCAAATAACATGGTTATCAAATCCAATGCATGGTTATCAAATACCTTGAGCCTATTATGGTTTTCTTTATCCAACAGGGGTGATACTTCTATAAACCAACCCTAGATCATCCTTGCCTATATATGTGTACTCCATGTCTCCACAATCAATATATTATTTTTACCGTGCAATTACATTGATTTCATGATATCATGAGACTATGTCACCCTTCCGCTGCCCTACCCCTTGGACCGCCCTTTTCCTGCAAGCCCTCACCATTGCATCTCACCCGTGCATGGAAGTCCTCTCGCTGCACCACATGTTTGGACCGATGCCCAGCATGCCCGTGCCACTAATACTACGTAGCAGATTTGCGCCGAAAACGCACGAGGCCTCCATGCCACCCATGAACTAGAGGTCGTTGCCGCTGCATAAAAGCATGATGAGGCCATCCGCTCACACCCGCAGCCGACGACGTCCTCTCCACTGCTGGTGATGGTGCAGAATTCCAGACGATCCTGGGAGGTGGGCCCCTGATCAGAGCTCAAGGCTGCTTTGTTGGCGCATTAGGCTGCTGCCATCGTCAACCTGCACGCCAGGCTTGTTAGCATGCAGAACATTCGCAGCCTCACCCCTGCCATCCTCAACATGGACTCAAACAACTAGACCCAGTGGTGCCATCAGATGCTTCTTGTTCATGGAAAGTGCTCTTCAGCGCCATGCCCTTGACACCAACGCTGCCCACATCATCCCGGGTTGGGCACGCATGGACTGCATTGTCCTCACGTGCCTCCACGACACCATCTCTAGCAGTCCCGAGGATATCGTCTGAGCACAGTACTACTGCTCGTGCCATTTGACTCGCTCTCGAAAACCAATTCATTGCCAACCGCAAGCAGGGTGCCCCTTACCTCGATGCTTCCACCTCGAACTTCGTCCAAGGCAACCTCCAACATGGACTACTACCGCAAATTCAAGAACATGGCAGAACATGGTCATTGGCGAGGTTGTCACCGACCACATGCTCATCGCCAATGTTATCCGCAACCTCAATGAACGTGTTGTCGACATCAGCATGCAGTTTCAGCGCACATGTTCGTTTAGATGTGTCAATGGGGAATTCCCCACCGGGTTTGGACACCCCATCACCATGTGTCACGTCCCCCTTGTGACAGGGAACGACAGAGGCGCGTTGGAGAAGAAGAGTAGCAGCAGAACGGGAGCAAGAAAAATGGTGAGGAAGAGGGTGTCTATTCTGATTTCTCGTATGTCTGTTGCAAGGCCCGCCTACGTCATATATGCAAAACTAAAACCGGGCCGGCAACACATTCTCATATTACAGCCAAGTTGGCCCAACAAGCCTAAGCCCAAAGCACAAATTCTCCTATGCACCAGTCACCTTGCCTAATCTGCATTCTCCTGCTGTTCTTCACTCACACTTGTGACATGACCCCCTGCTGAAGAACCAGCTGGTCCCCAGATGAGTGCTGTCCATGATGCCATCTCCGGTGGCAGCCCAGTCCACTTGACTATAATCTGAACAATAGCAGAGTTCCCTTTTTAACCAGTTGACGCTCAAGGATCTGTTCAGGTGATGCAACAGCATGCTCTTCAAAGACATCAGCTGGTCCATCCCTGATCCTGCTTTTGAAGACTATATGGCCAGAAAGTGTTCCTCTTCTTGGGCTGATTTATTCCCTGAAAATGTTGGCCTTGTTTCTGTTCCAAAAGTCTGGGCTGCTTTCTTCATGGGCCTACTGATCAAGCCGGATTCTTTTGACTGGGCCAGGAAATTTCTGTTGTCAGGAGCTATCTCTGCCTTCGTCGAGCCCAGCATGGACACCATTCCAATCAAGATTCCCTCCAAGTGTCTACTCCCTTCCAGTCAGGACACCCATGTTGAGCCACAGTCACCATCCCCGACAAAGGCAGCTCTCAGGAAAAGGCAGCCTATCATGGTCGACACTGCAGTTAGGAGGAGTGCCAAGCTTAGGGCAAAGGCCAAAGGATTTAAAACCTGCTCTGGGATTGGTAAAAAGGATTGTTCATGCTGTGCTCATTGCGCTCCACACTCCATTCAGCACGATATCATCAAGAAGTTGGGTGCTGAATTTTGTAAGGTGGACCCATCCAAACTTAAGCCTGATGACCTGAGCAGATACAGGGCCACTGGTACTGCTATTCAGAGGCCAGATGCTCCTCCCAGCAGCATGGATGATGCGCCCAAGACATCTGAAGACCAGGCGGTGGACTCCCTCTTTGATGATGATGATGATGCGGGATCTAGTGCCTCTATTTCAACCAGACCCAGCTAAAAGGCTCATGGCCAAGTTTAAAAGGGCACGCAAAGCGATCCAAGTTTGGTGTAAGTCTCTCCCTAATTTAGCAAAATTGATTGATAAGGTTAAATTGGTTATTCAGCTATTGGACTTCATTGAGGAGAGTAGAGACTTAACTATACAGGAATGGAACTTCAATGAAATTCTTATCCTCCATCCGCATGACCTTTTATCTAAACAGCGTACCTATTGGAAACAAAGAGGTCAGATTAAATGGGCCACCCTAGGTGATGCTGGCACTAAGTTCTTTCACGCCAATGCTACTGTCAAGCATCGACACAACCTTATTTCGTCACTAAAGGATGACAACGGAAATGCGGCTCTTTCTCATACAGACAAAGAATCTGTGGTTTTCAATGCCTTCAAGAACAGATTGGGGACTTCTCAACAAACATCCATGGTTTTTAACTTACCAACCTTGATTCAGCCGATTGGCAATTTGTCAGAACTTGAGCACCCCTTCTCTTGTCATGAGATTGATCAGATCATTAAAAGTCTGCCATCAAATAAATCGCCAGGTCCAGATGGATTTAAACGAACTTTGTGAAAAAATGTTGGCCGGTGATTGCCCCTGACCTCTACGAATTATGCAATAAATTTTTTGAAAGATCTCTCTGCATGTGCAGCATTAATGGTTCATACGTGATTCTCATTCCCAAAAACAGTTCTCCGGATTCAGTTGGTGACTATAGGCCTATCTCCCTCCTTAACACAAGTGTTAAAGTGTTGACAAAAATCTTAGCAAATCGTTTGCAACAGGTGATCACAAAGTTAGTTCATTAGAATCAATATGGTTTTATCAAGGCTAGGTCGATCCAGGATTGCTTAGCCTAGGCTTTTGAATACATCTCCCTTTGCCATAAGTCCAAAAAAGAAATGGTCATTCTAAAGCTAGATTTTGAAAAAGCTTTTGACAAATTGGAACATGCAGTTATTATGGAGGTTTTGAGACACAAGGGGTTCGGTGACAAGTGGATTCACTGGGTTTCTATGATTCTTGATTCCGGCACTTCAGAAGTTCTTTTGAATGGAGTTCCTGGGAAAAGATTTCACTGCAAACGCGGAGTCAGACAAGGAGATCCTCTGTCCCCACTTCTGTTTGTTCTTGCAGCTGATCTTCTGCAGTCAATTGTCAACAAGGCTTGTGAATGTGGCATTCTACAGCTCCCCCTACCGAGCAACTGTGGTCCGGATTTCCCTATTATTCAATATGCAGATGATACTATTCTCATAATGGAAGCTTGCCCTAGACAACTTTTCTTTTTAAAAGTGATGCTCAATTCTTTTGCTGAGTCCACACGGCTACATGTTAACTACCACAAATCTAATATTTATCCCATCAATGTCACGGACCAGAAAATGGAAATCCTTGCAAATACATTTCACTGCAAAATTGGATCAATGCCATTCACCTACTTAGGGCTTCCCTTGGGATTACAAAGACCCAACCTGGGTGCTTTTCTTCCTCTTATTCAGAAAATTGAAAAAAGACTGGCGTCAACCTCTATCTTCTTATCACAGGCTGGCAGGCTTCAAATGGTTAATGCAGTCTTCTCCTCACTTCCAACATACTACATGTGCACTCTCAAGCTCCCCAAAACAGTGATCAAACATATTGACAAACTCAGACGGCACTGCCTTTGGAGAGGTGCAGATTTAAATGCCAAGAAACCCCCTCAAGTTGCTTGGAAATCGGTCTGCAAGCCCAAATTTTAGGGGGGATTGGGTGTCATAAATTTGGCATTACAAAATAAAGCCCTACTCATGAAAAATCTTCATAAATTCTATAACAGAGCTGACATCCCATGGATCAATATCATCTGGGCCAATCATTATAGTCATTCGCTGCCCTCAGATAAACCAGTGGGTTCTTTCTGGTGGAGAGACGTCCTTAAAACTCTTGAATCCTTTAAGGGAATTGCTCGGGTGGAGATCGGAGATGGAAAAACAACTCTTCTATGGCATGACAACTGGGATGGTATTTACAAATCGGCACAGTATCCAGAACTTTGGTCTTTCGCCTCACGCAAGGACATCACCATCCAGCAAGCAAGATTGGCAGCTTCGCACGAGATGTTTCACACCCCACTGTCAGCAGAGGCCTTTGTTCAATTTCAAGCTTTGAATGGTCTTTTGGTTAATCTTCCGCATAATAATCAGAGAGACAAATGGCTCTGCAATGCTTCTGCTAGCCTCTTCTCATCTCAAAAGATTTATTCTCATTTGATGGGCCACCAGTGGATTCATCCCATCTTCACTTGGCTGTGGAAATCAAAATGCCAACCCAAGCACAAGGTCTTCTTCTGGCTTTTACTTAAGGATAGATTAAATACCCGAGCACTTCTAAGACAACGAGCTATGTTACTGGATTAATACACCTGTGACAACTGTATTCTACAAGCTGAAGAGACAGTCACCCATCTTTTTTTCAGATGCAGTTTTGCTAGGAGATGCTGGTCCTTTATAGGAATCTCCCCGCCATGTTCAACTGATTTAATCAATACCATTCTGAGGATCAGAAGACGTTGGCAAGTCCCATGGAAACTTGAAGCTATCATCCTATTAACCTGGTGCATCTGGAAAAGCAGAAACAATTGGGTGTTCAATGAGATTCCGCCCACGGTGGAAGGATGTCGGGACATGTTCAAAACAGAAATGAATTTATTGTGTCACCGAGTTAAACCAGTGATAGGGGATAAAATTAAAACCTGGATTCAATGTTCTGTACTGTAATTTTCGTTTTCCTTACTGTATCTACCCTCCTGTATCTTCTTTTCCTTTTTCTCTTTATGCAATAAAAAATACTGTAGGCCCTCCCTACAGTAATTTAACCTTCAAAAGAATCAGCAAAGACAGAAGCAGAGTTTGGACGGAAAGATTTCAATTGAGATATGTGGAAAATTGGGTGTATCTTTGCATCCTCGGGCAAGTCTAGCTTGTAAGCAGCTTGTCCGATCCTTTGAAGCACTTTAAATGGTCCAAAGAATTTGATTGACAGTTTGGCGCTTGGTCGACTGACAAAAGAAGACTGAGCATACGGTTGTAACGTGAGTAGCACATATTCACCAACTTGAAATTCTTTAAATGTGCGAAGCTTGTCAGCTTTTTGCTTCATTTTGTTTTGAGCTCGAGCCAAATTCTCTTTGACCATCTGTAGAAAAGTTTGTCTCTCTTGGAGTATAGCAGTGGCCTCAGTGTGGCCTCCATTCAGTAAAGCAGGAAGAAGACTAGTACTAGGATTCATCTGATATAAAGCTTTAAATGGGGAACACTTCAAGGAAGAATGATGGCATGAGTTGTACTATAACTCAGCAGATGTAAACCAAACAATCCATTAGGAGTGTTGTGGACAGAGCACCATAAAAACATCTCCCGAGATTGATTGATCTTTCAGTTTGCCCATCACATTGTGGGTGATAAGCAGAACTAAGGTGTAGTTGTGTTCCCAACAACTGAAATAGCTCCTTCCGAAATTGACTTATAAATACCTTATCTCTGTCAGACACAATGGTTCTATGGACTCCATGCAATTTGACAATATGATCAAAGAACAATTGTGCAATGTGAGATGCAGCATAAAGATGTTTGACCGGGAGAAAGTGTGCATATTTAGACAGCCTGTCAACCACCACCATGATTACAGAATAGCCTTGAGATTTAGGTAGTCCTTCAATAAAGTCCATGGAAATGTCTTGCCAACAATGTTCAGGAAATGGCAAAGGCTGCAATAGTCCTGAATATTTGCACAACTCATGTTTAGCTTGTTGGCAAATTAGACATTGTTGCACAAATGATTGAACATCACTTCTGAGGCTTGGCCAATAAAATAGCCTCTTGACTCGTTGATATGTAGTCTGCACCCCAGAGTGTCCACCCAAAGCAGAAGCATGAAAGGCATTGATGGTTTTAGTTTGGAGTGCAGTCTTGTGCCCCACATATAGTTGATTCTGTTTGTATATTAAACCATTCTTCAATGAACATATCCTCAACCACAGCCTTCTTGAACATATCCCAATCCAGTTGGCCAACTACCTCCTTATAAGACTGATACCAGTGCATAACTTTGCCTGACAAATGTAGGGAAGCAGCAGTAATTCTGAAAGAGTCTGGGATGATATATAATGTAAAATATGATTCACATTGATCCAACCATACTCGAGCATCTGACCCATCAAAGCAAGGGAAATACATCTTCAGCATACAAGATCGCCTAGCATTGTGGTCAATTCTCGTCTCCACATTCAGAACAGAATCAGAGTCGTGATTCGTGAAGGAAGGTCCCGATGAAGAAACAACAGGTGGAATTCCACTAGGAAGTGGCCGGGCGCCAATCAATCCATCTCCAGAGGGTCGAATAGTGGCAAAGGAATGTCGTATCATACCTGATAACCTAATAATCGAGATTGTTCTTGCTGCATCTGTGCCAAGGATTTCATAGATATGTCGAATTTGGCTTTAATGCAACCCATCGACTTCTGCTCTTCTTGCTTCTTCTCAATGTTGACCAACTTGTTGGAAACATCATCCAGTAGACTCATCCTATCCAAGAGGTCCTTGAGGGTCGTATCTGCCAACTTGAAGGCGGCATCAAATTTCTCCGCTAATTTCTGTTCCATCTCCGAGATTCCGGCCATCACTTGTCGTCTGTGCGTTGTCTACTTAGGAGCCGTGGCGACTACTTCGCTCTCCGCAACCAACGAACCTGATGGATTGACAGCAAACATTGCAGAGAAGTAAACAACCAACCAGGAATTACCGCGTCAATGGATCGCAAACGCTGCATCCAACACCGCATGACCACCAGGGTGAAGCATGGTTTCCAAGTGTCGGCTCTGTACCATAGAACGTCCGTCGCCCTGGTGCCAACAACCTATCGTGTTGTGCTTGCCAATCCCAATTGGCACGCGGCACGCCACCATGATAGGTGAGCCCACATGGTCTCTGACAAATGGAGTATCAACTAGTTCTATGATAATAGACTCCCTTGAACGGAACAAAACACACTAGGTACTTTGTGTGTTCACTCAACGCCCTTGTGGACTTTGCCAAGACCATTAACCTCATCGTGAAGCTAGCCACCATGCAGATGGTGCTCTCTTTGGCACTCTCGCAATTGGCCAATACACCAGCTAGACTAAGAATGCCTTCCTGCGACATCAAGGATGCCACATGAAGATGGTCTACTATGTTTGGCCTTCTAGGTTCGAGGATGCAGTGCAACCAAACTTCATTTGTTGCCCCAACTGTTTGACATATGATCTCAATTAGGCTCCTCGTGCGTGGTATAGATGGTTTGTCGCCTACCTTATCTCCCCTAGGTTTGTGGAGGTCGACTACGACACATCACTCTTCGTGTTTCGCCAAGGAGATGACATCATATACTTGCTACAATACGTCAACGACAATGTCCTCACTAAATCATCAGCTGCTTTGTTGCACTGCACCATTACTTCCTTGCAGCAGTTCTCTATGAAGGACATGGGTGAAGTTTGTCACTTCCTCGGGATGCAGGTTCAATGTCGCGTTGACGTCGCAAAGTCAGTACATGCTTGAGATACTTGACTGGCATGGTTGATTGCAAGTCAAAACTACGCCTGTTGATAACTGCACCTAGGTGTCAGGCGAAGACGACACTCCAGGTTGTGATGCTACAGACTACCGTAGTTCCAGTTAGTGAATGCTAGACTTCTGGAGTCTACCATTCTGGAGTCTATCAGGAGCTCCATGCTCTATGCTAGATTTTTGTATCTATCTAAGTGTTCTGGGCCTAGATACCAGCCCATGTAACCCACTAGTGTTGGGTAAATGTAATACTCGGCCCACAAGTAATGAATTAGGGTTCCTCAACTCTCCAACATGATATCCAACCAAGTTTCCTCTGTTAGTGATATCCCAAGAGGCAATCATACACAATTCAGATTAGAGTCCAATTGGGATAGCCCATTAACACGCTCTATAAATATATGGGAAGAGGCTAGGGTTAGGCCGCTACACCAGACATGCAAACCTTAGAAATCGCCTTCCTCATACCTAGTTGTGAGACCCTCACTGCGCGCGCGATGCTAGCACGCCATCGCACGACATTCCTTCCCCGTATGTGTGGACTACGTGGAGGCGCAGCTGCGACTGCTGCGCTGACAAACTGCGGAGGAGGAGACGATCGTGGTCGGCTACTTCCTCTCCATCGACGCACGCCTACGTTGGATCATTGCTCCAACTCGTCTTCCGCTGCGTTGCACGTCTAGTTGTAACGATCCATGACCTCTTACTTGCAAATTTCCTGCATGACATGGAAGATGTGTCTAGCATGTTTCCTATCGGTGGTATCAGAACGAAGAAACTGAACCTTATTGGGCATGGTTAGGTCGATGATGAGCCAAGCTGATCTTCCACTATCTTTTTGGGGTTATGCTCTTGAAACAACCGCGCTTACACTAAACATGGTTCCAACTGAGTCTATTGAAAAGACTCCATATGAGATGTGGACCGGAAAACGTCTCGGATTGTCTTTCCTCAAAGTTTGGGGATGTGAGGCTTATGTCAAACGTTTGATGTCAACAAACTCACTCCAAATCAGACAAATGCTTTTTTGTGGGCTATCCAAGGGAAACCAAAGGATATTATTTTTACAATAAAAATGAGGGCAACGTGTTTTTTTTTTCTCGAAAAACGCATGAGGACTGCGTTTTAGATATATATTAAGAGAGAAAGCAATGGTGTCTTCTTAGAGAAAGAGTTTCTCTCTAAAGGAGTTAGTGGGAGCAAAGTGCAACTTGAAGAAATTCGAGAAACACCTAAAAATGTTTCAGCACCCACTGAACTCGTACAAGATGTGCAATCTATTGATGATGTACAAGATGTTGTGCAATCTATTGACAAAGCACCAGCCCCACGTAGGTTTACAAGGATGTTGCGTAACTCAAAAGTTCACACTCCTAACCACGGAGCATCGTGACATATTATTGTTAGACAATGATTAGCCTGTAACCTACAAAGAAGCAATGATGGGATCCGACTCCGGTAAATGGCTTGGAGCCATGGAAACCGAAATACAATCCATGCATGACAATCAAGTTTCATCGACTTTGAAACTTGATTGATCCAATCGATGGTGTAAGACCTATCGACTTCAAGTGGATTTACAAGAAAAAGACAGACATGGATGGAAATGTTCACATCTATAAAGCACGATTGGTGGCCAAAAGATTCAAACAGATTCATGGTGTAGGCTATGATGAAACTTTCTCACCAGTTGCGATGCTAAAGTCTGTATGGATTATCCTAGCTATTGCTACATATTTTGATTATGAAATATGGCAAATGGATGTCAAAACCGCTTTCCTTAATGAAAGTATGTCTGAGGATGTGTACATGACACAACCTGAAGGTTTTGTCGATACTAAAAACGCTGGGAAGATATGCAAACTTCGTAAGTCCATTTATGAAGCATCTCGAAGTTGGAATATGCGTTTTGATGAAGTGATCAAAGGGTTTGGTTTCATCAAAAATCTAAAGGGGCCTTATATTTAGAAGAATAGTAGGAGCACAATTGTATTTCTGATCATGTATGTAGATCACATATTGTTGATTGGGAATAACATACCAATGCTTGAGGACGTTAAATCTTCATTAAGAAAGAGTTCCTCAATGAAAGATTTAGGGGAGGTGTCATATATTTTGGGCATAAAGATCTATAGAGATAGATCAAAAAGGCTAATTGGATTAAGCCAAGATACATATATTGACAAAGTATTGAATCGGTTCAATATATAGGATTCTAAGAAAGGATTCTTGCCAATGTCACATGGTGTTCATCTTTGCGAGAGTCAGTGTCGGGTGACAATTGATGAGTAAGAAAGGATGAAAAAATTCCTTACGCTTCGGCTATAGTGACAATTCATGTATGCCATGCTACGTACACATCCAAATGTCTCTTATGTTGCAAGTGTTACGAACAGGTATCAATTAAATTATGGAGAAGCCCATTGGACATTTGTGAAGAACATCCATAAGTACTTAAGAAGAACTAAGGATGTGTTCTTAGTGTTTAGTGATGAGGAAGAGCTCGTTGTAACTGGTTACACCGATGCTAGCTTCCAGACAAACATAGATGAATCTAGATCGAATCTAGTTTTGTTTTCTGTCTCATGGTGGGGCAGGGAAGAGTTCCAAACAAGATACAGTAGCAGATTCGACACGGAAGCTGAAGTATATTGCGGCTTCAGAAGCTGCAAAAGAGGTTGTTTGGATCAAAAATTTTGTTTCTGAGTTAGGTGTTGTTCCTAGTGCATCTAGTCCAGTGGGTCTCTTTTGTGATAATAGTGGAGCCATTGCATACGCAAAGGAGCCTAGATCACACCAAAAGACCAAACATATATTACGGCGCTATCACCTCATTCGCGAGATCATAAAACAAGGTGATGTGAAGATTTGCAAGGTGCACACAAATTCAAAATGTTGCAAATTCATTGACGAAACCTCTTTCACAAGCAAAACATGAGGCACACATAAGATCTATGGGCATAAGATGCTTACATCAGTGATTCTAGTGTGAATATGTGAGAGACCTATGTCATGACTATGTTTATATACTATTGAATAAAGTGTTGTCTGAATAACTATCATTTACATCGATTATCAAGTATGTGACTTGTTCGTGAAACTCTTTGTTGATTATGGTGTTATTCTAGATAATGCCTAGTCCATATCGTTATATGAGATAATGAGTATGCACGGACTAGCACATGTATTAATTGATGATCATGTTTCACGGATCATGGATATAGAGTATCAGATTAATAATGTGAACACATGTTATTGAACATGGTGTTGGATTGACCCACCCCGAAACACTATTGGGATTGTTATTTTGTATGAGCCATTAGTTGTTTTCGAGTGGTACACCTACTAAATACTTAGACCTAAGATCACCATTGTTTCTCACTATGTGTAATTGTGCATTTTGGGACTCCCAATCGCTACGCCGTAGCTGGGTAGTCATAAAGGAGTCTTCAAGTGTACCATGAAGGGTGGAATAGGATATGTGCGGATCAAAATGGGATTTGCCCCTCATAACAGGAGACATATCTTTGGGCCCCTCGAGATAGTTGGATTGGATAGTGCATGGCTATGCCAATATGATTAAAGAGTTAATAACAATGACTAAATGTTAGTCATGAGTTGAATCCACTGTTTGATCGAGTGAATGGTTAAGGATGGCACGTATCTTGCCTTGAGCTTGACAGATATCGTGCAACAAAAGGATTAGTACATGAATGTATCAAGGTTCAGCCGATATTATTTTTTATTTACATTCGGGGTTAGTATGTCCTGCTAGGTACCGCTACTGCCTTGTGGTTTGGAAAGGTTCCATTCACTGTCGTCTGCACATAAACCTAACGGGTCACACACTTAAGGGGATGGAACATTGGTACATGCCTATATGATTGTCTCTAGTGCAAGTGCGAGATTGTTAGCAATATGCCCAATAGCCAATCATACACAATTTAGATTAGAGGTTTAATGGGCTGCATCCCATTAACATGCTCTATAAATATATGGGAAGAAGCTAGGGCTAGGGCCTGGCTACCGCTGACCTAGTTGCCCCAGTGGCCTGAGACTGGCTGGCCTAGGCACAGGCCTCGCTGCCGCCAGCGTGGCCCCATGTGGCCTGAACACCGGTGCCGACCTGGGTGCGCCTTCCACCGTCCAAGGCGTCTCGATTTGGCCCTCCCAATCTTTCGCGCATTCGCCGTTCACCCTTCCACCCTCCAACATTGCGGCTACCCACTTTACTCTGGTTGTGACCTTCAGGGCTGCTAAGGCCATTGTGGCTGCTACCTGCGAGCGGGAACGGGTCACAGCCCTCGCCTAGGAGCACAAATGCACCGCGACGGATGCTCTCACTCGACAGCCTGTCGAGACTAAGCGCCATCTCACTGGCTCTTCCTACCTCGACCCTCGCCCGAAGCCCCTAGTGGCCATACCCCTTAGGTGTACGAGGCCACTAGCATCACCAACATCTACACGTAGACAAAAGGGTGTTCAGAACGTCACTCTTCGGTCCCTGTCCTCCTGAACATGGCTTCCTCTACCTACACCCGCTGGTGCAACCTCATCCTCACCATGTAGCGCTATGCTACATATGAATCATGTTAACCAGACTAGACAATACATATTGCATGATCCAAGAGACCCTCATCTTGCAACTTTCAAGCACATTCCGCGTACATCAGCGATGCTCTCCATCTCAAGCTTCTCCTACAACCTTCAACACAGGTCGATCTGGTCATTCGCTTCGACACCAATTGGGTTGGCTCCTGACACTCACAAGTCCACCTTAGGGTGATTTTTCTCAAGGATAATCTCATCTCCTCACTCTCCAAACGACAAAACATTGTGTCCAAATTCAATGCAGAAGCAAAATACCACAATGTAGCTAGTGCAAAATACCAATGTAGTCAGTGCAATAGCTGTAGTTGAGTAGTAAAGACCTCCTAGCTGCGCCATCTTCTTTGCGAGTGGACCACCACTGCTCATCTTGTCATGCCACCCTTGTGTATTGTGACATAGCACCATCTACATACATATCATCCATCCAGTTTAGCGCCAACGCATCAAACATATTAAAATTGATCTTCACTTTGTTCTGGAATGTTGTTATAGGATCTAACCCTACCCTCAATGTCTCTAGTATCGAATCTCTAACCGTGAGGGGGTATTAGACGGCCGCAAAGGCCTTATTGGCCATGTCTAGTGGACGTGTTTGGGCCTTGAACCTGTTATATGGGTCTCTATACATTGGTTCCTAATCTTGATAGGCAAGGATATCCAACGCTGGTGATACTTCTATCAATTCCATGTCTCCATAATCAATCTATTGTTTTAACCCATTGCTTTCAGTAACTGTTACTTCATACAGAAATGGCTAAAACTAATCACAAGAGAGAATGTATTTTGCTCCATACAGGAATGGCTAAAACTAAACACACAGATTGTAGATTGTTCACCCAAGATGCTTGTCTGCACGAACTATTAGTAACAGCAGAATCAATCACACCTTCATATTATGATAGTCAGAATAATGGGTATTTGTGGATAGGACTAACCTTTGTTTTCGAACAAATGAATTCCACATATGCATAATAAGTTTTTCATCTTTCGTAACATCAACAAAATCATCAAGCATCTGCATGTAGTAAGCATATTTAAAATTCAAAATAATTGAACAGCTAGGCAGAAATGACACGAGCTGTGGATGTAAAAACATGCACAGATTCAATGCTTCAAAGTTCAGAGATAAAGATGTCATATCTTACTCTTCTATCCTCGAAGTCAGCAATATCATCATCAACTTCATCTTCACTATCACGGTCCGAGAACACTTGCTCCAGTTGCATTGGCTACAATGAATTATAATCATAAAATCAGGCAAGACTTCAAATGAAGGCATACCATATGTGTAGAACAATGTGAAGAATCTAATTAAAAAGTGTTTGGCAGCTTTCATTTTGGGGCCTCCGGACCAACCTGGCTAAGAGCTCGGTCTCCCCTATTCATTGTTCCGATGATGAGCTGGCTCTTACTGTGGAAACTCTCTCTTGTTCGGTTAAAGCTTTTCCTTGCACTTATTTGGGACTTCCTCTCACAATCTGTAAGCCTTCTAAAGAGGTGTTGCTGGCCTTTGTGGATAAGGTGGCAGATTACCTTCCTGGGTGGAAAGCTTCTTTGATGAATAGGGTTGGGCGTCTTGTGCTAGTGAAAGTGGTTCTCACTGCTGTTCCTATTTATTTGCTTATAGCTTTGGATCTCCCGAAATGGTTCATCAAGGCTATTGATAAAAAGCGGCGGGGGTTCTTGTGGAAGGGACATCAACAAGCTAATGGAGGTAACTGCTTGGTAGCTTGGGAAAAGGTCCAGAGACCTCTTCAGTATGGCGGCCTTGGAATCCATAATCTTGAGCTTCTAGGTTAGGCCCTGAGAATTAGATGGCTTTGGGCTCAGAAGACTGATGTGGAGAGGCCGTGGGCTGGTCACTCAATTTCTATTCCTTATAAAGCTCGGGCCCTCTTCGATATGGCTGTGAATGCCGTGGTTGGGAATGGTGAGAAAATTATTTTCTGGTCTGACCGTTGGTTGGATGGGCTTACTATGGCTGAGATGGCGCCCAATCTTTTCAGAGCTGTCCCTATGTGAACTGCTAAGCGAAAGACTGTGGCTCAGGCCTTGTTTGGGCGGAGTTGGGTTCGTGATATCAAGGGTGCTCTTACTGTTCAGGTTTTAATTGAGTACCTCCAGGTGTGGGATTTTGTTGAGGAGGTCGTGCTGCAATCTGATGTTCCTGATCAGTTCAGGTGGAAGTTGACACAAGATGGTTGTTATAGCAGCAAGTCTGCGTATGAGGCCTTCTTCGTGGGCTCTACCAAGTTTGGCCCTTGGAAGAGAATCTGGAAAACCTGGGCCCCGTCACGTTGTAAGTTCTTTATATGGTTGGTGTATCATAATCGGGTTTGGACCGCTGATCGTCTTGAGCGGAGGAACCTGCCCCATCCAGTGTCTTGTCCATTTTGTGACCAGATGAATGAGACGGTGCATCACTTGTTGGTTGGGTGTGTTTTTGCTCGCCAAATTTGGGCCCTAATCCTTCAACAGTTGGGGCTGCTGCAGTTGGCTCCTCAGCCCTGTGTCTCGATTCTCAGGTTGGTGGAAGAGAACTGTTGTTGCTGTTCCCAAGGGGCTTCGTAGAGGCCTCAATTCTCTAATTACGTTGGTGGCTTGGAAGATTTGGAAACACCGCAACAGGTGTGTCTTTGACAATTCAAGACCATGTGTTGAGGAAGTGCTAAAAGCTGTTAATGTGGAGGGTGGGCTTTGGTGCTTGGCGGGAGCTGCCAAGCTCCAGGAACTTGTTTTTGGGTCGGTTCCTACTGGAGCTTAGTTAGCTCTGTAGGTTGTATAGGTTGTGGTCGCCTTTCTTCATTGATGTGGCGCGACGGTTGTATTTAAGGGGAGGCGTGTGTGTGTGGGTGGGTGTTTGTGTTTCAGGTCACTTTTGACCCTTGTACCTCTTTCTTCCTTAAATGAAATGACGCGCAGTTCTCGTGCGCTGTTCGAGAAAAAAATCTACTGCTAAATTTGTGTAACTTGTTTTCCATGTTATTAGCCATCATAATAAAATAACAAAGAGATCAAAACGTACATCACATGACAAACAGAGGATTGAAGGACCACTCTGTCCAAATATTTCTGCATGCCTCCTAGCTAGACCACTCACTTTATTTTCATGCAGTTTCAAGTTTCATGGAAGACCAAATTACAAATTTAAGGATTGGTCACCAACATCAGCAAATGCTCCGTGACTCCGATCCATGCTCAAGTTAGATATAACTAAGGCCTTTGATTCTGTGTCTTGGGCTTTCCTTATTAAGGTTATGCAACATATGGGTTTTGGCCAAATATGGAGACATGATTTGTGGTCTGCTGGCCTCCTCCTCAACACAAGTTTTACTGAATGGCTTCCCAGGTGAGTTTATTATGCATAGAAGGGGACTTAGACAGGGTGATCCCCTCTCCTATGGTGTTCATTCTGGTAATGGATGTCTTGGGAGCATTATTCAGTAAGGCAGAAGAGGCAGGCCTCTTAAAGCAACTTTCAAGAAGGAAGAAGCTCCACAGGATCTCAATGTATGCAGATGACGTGGCCCTATTTCTACATCCCACGGAATCTGATAATTTTGTGACCCTGGATATCTTGCAGCTTCTTGGAGATGCATCTGGACTGTTTAATAATGCTCAGAAGTCTAATATATACCCTATCAGATGCTCTCATGATGCTATATATGAGGTCCAATCCTTACTTCCATGTATAGTGGCCTCTTTCCCTTGCAAATATTTGGGTCTCCCCCTTTCATTACACAAGCTGAACAAACAACAGTTCCAGCCTTTTGTGGACAAAATTGCTGACCAGTTACCAAACTGGAAGGCAGACCTGATGACTAGGGCTAGAAGAAGGGTCTTGGTTCAACATGTTCTTTTAGCCATTGTTATCTTTTGATTAAGTCTTGCACCTTAGTCGGATAGACCGATAGAGTTAGTTAGGTGCATGTTTACTGATTCAATCGTTTGCACTTAGCCTGCATGCGCCGAGCGCCGTTGTGTGGTGGCCGAGCGCTTAGGAGATCATGCCGAGAATCGCTCGGTCTTAGCTGAACTCGCAGATCAGTGCGTGTCATGCGGACGTGGAGATGGACACGACCAAGGGGGTGGCACGAAACTCTCAGCGATGTTCGTTTCCCCTTTCAGTTGTTGGAATAAAAGGAGGAAAGCTAAACAGAAAACGCTGCGCTTTCAGGCAGCATCAAAACCACTGTGTTCGAGTTTGTCTGTGTCTGTATGTTCACCTTCGTTCGTGTTCGTCGCCGGCGATCACTCGTCGGTTCTGACAGCCATTGCTTGGTGGCCTGGGGTAAGGTTTGCAGACCTTTGCAGCTGGGAGGTCTGGGCATCTCTAGCCTGAAGGAGGTTTGTTGGGCCTTGAAAATGAGGTGGCTTTGGCTGAAGAAGACTGACCATCATCAACCCTGGATAGGTCTCTCTATCCAGGTTCCTAGGAAGGCTCAATCTTTCTTTGCAAAAGTTTGATTTCTGAAGTAGGGGATGGAAACAATACTTTATTCTGGACAAACAAATGGATAAATGGAAGAAGGATTTCTGATTTGGCCCCTAGATTGCTCCATGCAATCCTAAAAGCTGTTGTTTCCAAGAGAACTGTCCAGGAGGCCCTGTCAAATAGAAATTGGATTTCAGATATTAAGGGTGCAATTACAGTTGGAGCTTGATTGACTATCTTCACTTATGGGACCTGCTCTCAGATATTGAGTTACAGCCCGGCAGGGAAGATAGACATATTTTTATTGCGGCAACTAATGGCATTTATTCAGCAAAGGAGGCTTACAAGGGTTTTTTCTTGGGGTCATGTTCATTTGGGCACTATAGCGGGCACTATAGCCGGGTTTGGAAATCTTGGGCTCCCTCAAAGTGCAAATTCTTCATTGGGCTTGTGTCCCAAAACAAATGTTGGACTGCAGATAGACTGGCCAAAAGAGGTTTGAATCATCCAGATAAGTGCCCTCTATGTGATCAGGAAGAGGAGACAACAAACCACCTTATGGTGTCCTGTGTGTTTGCTAGGACCTTCTGCTGAGAAAATATGGTATCCACTCTCTTGCTCCTCTACAGGGATCTGAGATCTTCTTGGACGGGTGGGAAGAGGCTTCTGATGTTGTAACATGACTGATCAAGAAAGGGTGGACTCCCTGATAATTATGGGGGCTTAACATCGTAACAGATGTGTTTTTTATCATTTGCCTCCAAGCCTGAACCTGCTTCTTCGGCTTGCTGATGATGAAACAAGGAAGTGGGTTGTGGCTGGGGCCAAGGGATTGTCTCACCTTGCTG
The DNA here is from genome assembly GCF_902167145.1 of Zea mays. NCBI lineage: Eukaryota > Viridiplantae > Streptophyta > Magnoliopsida > Poales > Poaceae > Zea > Zea mays. The sequence goes on along the minus strand of NC_050102.1, from coordinate 88,861,341 downwards.
CTCCTCTACCAGTACTCTAAGTGTTGTTGGTCTTTCTCTCTAAGGGTGGTTTCCTTTAGTTTTTACTTTATGGATTGTTTCTTGTATGCTTGTTTTTGGCCTCCGTAAGGAGCACTTTGTATGGTTTTGGGCTGTCTTTTGGCCCTGTAAAACTTCTTCTGCTTAATGATAATGATGCGCAGTTCTCCTGCGCTTTCGAGAAAAAAAAAGAACAGGACATTGCGGTTGTGCAGAATTCTCTTCCCTGCAAGGTGCAGGACTTTCCATGCGGTTACTTGGGACTCCCCTTATTAGTAAAGAAACTTCCAAATGCTGCTTTTTATGAGTTAATTGATAAGGATGCTGATAAATTACCAGGGTGGAAGGCTTCCTTGATAAACCCGTCTGGTAGAGTAACATTGTTCGAGCAGTGTTATCGACCATACCCATATATCAACTTTTAGCCATGGAAATCCCCAAGTGGGTCATCAAAGCCATTGACAAGATTCGGAGAGCCTTCTTGTGGAAGGCTCAGAAGGAGATAAATAGGGGAGGACACTGTCTTGTAGCCTGGGGACGAGTTCAGAGGCCCCTTGATCTTGGTGGATTAGGAATTCTAGACAGAATTCTAGACTTGGAAATTATGGGTTGGGCGTTAAGAATGAGATGACTGTGGTTAAGAAAGACCCAACCTGATAGGCCTTGGGCTGATTTAGATATACAGCTTCACCCCAACTCAATGGCCATGTTCCACATTTCAATTTCTTCCATTATAGGTGATGGCAGCAACACCTTTTTTGGAGGGATAAATGGCTTCATGGAAAATCTTTAGCTGATCTCCCTCCACTTTATTCATAGATGGTGAAGAGAGCTGTCAAGAGAAGATCTATGCAGGACGCTTTGGATAGTAATGCATGGGTAAGGGATATTAGGGGAGGACTATCAGCTGCAGCATTGGTAGAATACCTCCAACTTTGGGATACCCTAGCAGATTTTGAACTTCATCCTGGAATCGAAGATCAACACATTCGGACCCCTTCATCTACAGGAGAGTTCTCAACCCAATCCGCTTACTGTTCCTTCCTGGTCGGGGCTGTTGATTTTGAGCCATGGAAAGAAATTTAGAAGACCTGGGCTCCACCTTGATGTAAGTTTTTCATATGGCTAGCTGTGTTGAACCGTTGTTGGACTGCGGACAGGCTGGCTCGTCGAGGGCTTGAACACCCTGAACGTTGCCCTTGGTGCGATCACGAAGAGGAGAATATGCAACATTTACTCATCTCTTGCGCTTTTGCACGAACTGTGTGGTTCTCAGTCCTAAGGATGGCTAGCCTTCAGCAGTATGCCCCAGGCTCAAGTGATAGTTTTTTTGTAGAGTGGTGGCGTCAGGCAACGCGGCAGATACCAAGACAATCACGCAAGGGATTTAATTCTTTGGTGGTTTTGGTGGCTTGGTCGATTTGGAAGCATAGAAATATGTGTGTGTTTGAGGGTGCCTCACCTAGTTGGGATAGCATCATGAGCAATGTAAAAGATGAGGCTCCGTAGCTGTTAGAGCCCCGGTTAGGGTTGGGATTAGCCTCTTGTAATTACCGTCATATCCTTGTGTAATGAGCCAGGCCCAATAACTCTTGGTCTATATATACAAGTCCCAACCCTAGCGGGGGTGGGAGAGGGTCAGTGGCTAGGGGAGGCAGGGAGGAGAGAGGAGGTTTGATACCATGTTGGAGATGAAACCTCCCAAACCATAATTTGGGTTGGGTTGCTATATTAATAGATGCAATAGTATGTGGGTTGGGCCTGAGCCCATTACAGTTGTAACATACACATCTAACACTGGGCACCTCCATGCTGCAAGTTTTTCATATGGTTGCGTTTCACAACCGGTGCTGGACGGCTGATCGCCTAGCAAAGCACGGCCAGCCACATCTGGAGGATTCTATGATGAGGCCAAAGAGTTGATTCACCATTTGCTGGTTTAATTTGTTTTCACTCGACAAGTTTGGATCATGATTCTTCAGCACCTAGGCCTTTTAAATTTGGCACCAGGAAGTGTAGACTCCCGTTTCTCTAGTCGCTGGAAGAAAGCATGTTAGGCTGTACCAAAAGACCTGTGGAAGTGTCTCACTTCCCTGATAATCCTGGTAACTTGGGCGATCTGTTAAAACCGTAATGCATGTGTATTTGAAGCTGAGGCCCAAATGTGAAGGAGGCATTTAGGCTGCCAACAAGGAATGTGGTTTGTGGTGCATGACTGCATGGCGGGTGCCTCTAAGTCTAAGCTCCCTGGTCTCCTCACCAGGTTACAGACGTCTGGAGTTTAAGCTTCATAGAGGCTCTAGTCTTTTTTTTAGTACTTGGTGTGGCTGTAACCTAGTTCTGTTTGTTGGGTGTGTGTACTCAGGAAGATTCTTCCCAGACTCATGTACTACTTTTTGTCTACCTTAATGAAATAGCACGCAGCTCTCCTACATAAATCCGAGAGAAAAGGATAGATGAAAAGAGTAATAACTTTTCACCTGCGCCCTGTGAGAATGGAAGAACTGTCGTTTTTGCAGGAGTTGCCGACTGCAAATAATACAAAAAAACAAACAATAAATTAACCACATTCCAATTGTATTATCATAAGGAACAATATCATGACCAGTAACATGGTATCAAGAATGTACAAAGGACTACTTTCTAGGGTCAGATCTCTCAGATAGCTTCCTTGTCTTCCCAAACTGTAGTACTGTTGGTGGTGAAAGATTGCTGCCATGTAAAGATTGAGCAGGATCAATCGAAGCATTTGCTACAGAAGTCCCTGAAAAGTTTACCATCTGGGTAAGGAAAAGTAGGCAACAAAGGGAATAGGACTCAGAGTCCTAGACAAATGCTAGAGCAGGGCGACAATGCAGGTTTTCTTAGCAGGCAAATCGGTGATAATTGCAAATCAGAAACAGCCAGTTCATCAAGTAGACGCTCAACTTTTACAGCACCAAGAAGGAAGAATGCAGTGCAACAAATATTCAAAAAGACTCTTAAGTACAATGGGATATTGTACAACAAAAAACTATCAAATTGAATTAAGGACTAAACAAAGCTCTCAGGTGGAGGGATCCCAGTTCGTCGCCCAGCTCGTCGACTGGAGAGGAGTCTCCCTTGTTCAAGGACATCCTTCTTGCGGGAACAGCCTCGGTTTCAGCCTCGGCGGCGTCTGGCGGCGCTGCTCGCTAGGACGTCCTGGCTGAGACCTTGCAGGCCTCCGCGAGACAAGTTTCTGCGGCAGAGGTGTACGCCTGCCCAAGGATTATCCTGCAGTCGTCGGTGCACCCCAAGAGTCCGAGGAACATTGAAGACCGTAAAGGCTTCATTCTGGTTGAAAGTCCCCATACGCAGAAACAGGAGACGTCTCGAGCGTCACCCACGTAAGCATTTATTGGAGACCTTTAAAGGACGGTGCTTCAACCGCCTCACCACAGATCATCAAGCTGCCTCCTGGCAGAAGCCGAGTACCGCGTGGCCAACGTTGTGGTAGAGGCCTCCTGGCTGCGTCAGCTTCTCCAGGAGCTTCACAACCCCCTCCAGCAAGCCACCGTTGTCAGCGGCGACAACGTCAGCGCGGTCTACCTCTCCACCAATCATGTGCAGCATCAGCGCATGAAGCACGTGGAGATTGACCTGCACTTTGTCTGTGAGCGTGTCGTCGCCGCTAACATTCGGGTTCTCAGCGTCCCAACCATGTTGCAGTTCGCAGACATCTTCACCAAGGGGTTGCCGTCCAGTGTCTTCACCAACTTTCGATTCAGTCTCAACATCTGTACAGGATAGAGTTGAAGACTGCGAGGGAGTGTTAGAACCCGTTTAGTGTTCTGGGGTTAGCCCCTTGTAATTACCTTCATACCCTTGTGTAATGGGCCGGGCCCAACATCATTGGTCTATTAATACATGTCTCAACCCTGAGTTAGGGTTAGGGTTTCACCAATTCCAACAATCTGGATAGCGCTCAACAACAATCCCTAGAAAGTGGTGAAGATGACCCAAATCCTTTCGCGAACTCATGCTGAAGAGTTGTAATGATCTGGTGCAGAAGACCCAAAAGAAGGGGTTGTGAGCATCATGGTTATCAAAGCGTCCTTAAAGCATCGCCTTAGCGTCGCTTAGGCGCTAAGGCGTGCGCGAAACCTGAGGCGTCTGACGCGCCTTGTCGTGGAGCGTAAGGCGTCTGTCATGGCGCATGGCGTCGACGGGGCGTCATTGAGGCGTCATTGGAGCGACGCCATGGAGTAAGGCTGCGGGGCGGGGCGGGGCGGGGCGCCTGCGTCGGCAGCGCGCAGCGACGAACGACGACAACGTGAAGGGCACGACGCACGGCCCCAGTCGACCAGTCAGAGGAGGAAGGATGCGAGGGACGGAGAGATGCTGGGGAGGGGAAGCCAGAGATGATGGAGCCGCAAGGGAGGGGGAGAAGAGATGACGCGTGGGGGAGTGTTGCCGGCTGCTAACTGGGGACTTATATTTTAACCTAAAACTGGAGTTGGGCTATTGGGCGGATTGATTGTGGGCTTTTTTCTTTTTCTTTTTCTTTTTTTCCTGTTTCTCCCTACTACTAGGCTGAAATGGACCTACTAAACTTGTGCTAGCTTGCTTATTAATTTCGAATTAGTGTTATATAAATAATATTTGGTCTAATCTTTTGCATTACTATATAATTAATAATTATACTATATAATTAAGGTGTCGCCTCGCCTTACGCCTTACCACCTAAAAGGTAAAAAGGGGGGCGCTCGCCTTAACTCGCCTTACCGCCTTAATAACTATGGTGAGCATAATGTGAATGAATGTGAAATGTGGAAGCTAGCTAGAGCCAAGAATCTGGCTCTCCTTACAATTCCTATTCCAAGAATTCAATAGATGGTTTTTTTTATTTAGTTAGTTTGTTGTGGACCCTTCCTGTATTTGTGTTTTTGGCCACCGTGAGGGGCCTCTTATCTTGTTCTGGTCCATTATGGACCTATTGTTCTCATTCTTCTTAGTACAATGATGTGTACGTCTCCTACGCGTTCGAGAAAAAAATATATGCTGCTCTGACGGATTGAAATACCAACCTCATGGTTAAAAAGCAGCAGGATTACGAATGGGCTAAGAAGATAAATTAGTAACTCTAACTACGAATTTCGCCACATAAAGATAATCTAGTGTTAAGTACAAGACTGCCCAGAGCAGTTATTTTTTTCCAAAAAAGAACTGGTAACAGAAAGAAGTGTTGTTTATACAGTCCCTTTTTTATAATGATAAGAATACATGTACCAATTAAAGTGACCATGTGATGAAAATGTACCATTCTCCCCTTGCACAAAGTTGTCCTCAGATCCTGCCTCATCTTCAGGTGAACCTGATTCCATAATATGTGAGTGTACATGCCTGATTTTCTCCATTGTGTTCTTTGATCGTCTACGCTTCTTAAACCTTGAGCTGATGTAACAGAATTAGATTAGGTAACCAAAATAAAGTGGTCATATTCAGAAAGCAATGGAGAATGAGCATACCGATAAGAAAATGTTTGATGCCTTGGATCAACGCCCTCCGCAAAAAGCTGCCAGTTAGGATCATTAGTTACCAAATACAGTTAAGAGTGCTTCCATTTAAAGAAATAGTAACCATGCATTGTTAAGCATGTAAAACATTATCCACCAAAAAATCATTGAGGTACACAATACACTATGTAAGGAATTTGATTGGAGATATAGAATAGCCAATGCTCTTTCATCCTTGGCTTCTGCACTCAAGAAAGGAAGGAAATCACAAAGCAGGGAGTCGTCCTGGACTAAGGAACATGCAATGCCTTCGGTTTGCCCAACTAAGTGGAGCCTCCATTTAAACGAACCTTTGGAAGAACACTGAGGGACATATTAAGTTAAAGTGTTAAACACATATATAAAGTACGAAACTCATCAACTACAGCTCCATATACCAAACAGAAATTGAATCTGAAAAAAAAAACAGCTTAAACTTTATGTCTGTCATAAATTTACCTCTGTTCTCCAAGCATCAGCCTTCAGACTAACATTAACAACCTGGTACTCTTCAGATATCTGTAACATAAAATTATTATATTTATAAAACTACGAGGATTGAAGATGATTATGTAATGGAGATTTCAGAGGTTTACCAACCCAAAACTCATAGTGGAATAGATCATGTGATGAGTTTAAATGGCATCCTAGACCCTAGTATGACCAAAACAATTATATTAGATGTGACTTAAGAATTAAGAAAATATTAAGTGAATTAAGAATGAAGAAAGAAATAAATAATCTAACAGGCTCACTACGATATAGAATAAACCAATTGTGTTGTGTGAAGTAATAAAAGAATGTGTGTTTCCTTTTGTGTTCAAGAAAAACAAAAGAATGAGTGTTTTTGACATAAACATTAGCAAGCTAGAATGTGCATAATCCTTATGACCAGCACACTACAGCAAGCTATGACATATCTGCAAAGATGATATAAAAGAAACTTTGCTTTCAAACCTTGAAGCTTCCACATCGTACATAGCAAAATGGACAAGAGAAATCTTCAGTGACTGGTAAGAAAAGACAAATGAATCAAAATAAGGAACAGCTAAAATAAGAGCAACGATTTTGAAGCAATAGGAAATTATCTCAATAATAGGTGACTAAAGTACCTACTTCTAAATCTTGGCCATGATCAGCATTTAACAGGAAGTTGAGAAGTTTAGCCGTGAAGGGCTAAGTCACATGTTAGACATTATCATCAAAGAAACCACTCATATTTACCATCACCCATGCTAGCAAATGCTTGATTTTCCTATCTGGCACAAGGAACTAAACGGTGGATGTCTGTCATTCATAACATTTCTTCTCATAAATGAATTCCTCGCTCCCAATTTTTTTTATCGAACACACAGAAGAACTGCGCATCTTATATATTAGACAGAAAGAAAAACCTTACAAAATAGGGAATCTTGCTGAGCAAGTTCCCCAAGGGCCCTGTCGGCGTTTCGAGACCGGGGGGTCCCTGGGCCGACGAGTGAATGTCGCCGCGTGCCCCAGCCCAGATGGGTGGAGCGCGAGGGCGAGCGCGAAGGGGGGAGAGCGAGGCGGCCGGAGACCGGCGTGAGAGAGGTGGGAATCCCGCGGCCTTCGTGTTCGTCCCGCGCCCAGGTCGGGTGCGCTTGCAGTAGGGGGTTACAAGCGTCCACGCGGGAGAGGGAGCGAGCGGCCCCCAAGCGAGCGTCTGTCTCGTCCTCGTCCCCGCGCGGCCAACCCTCTCTAAGAGGGCCCTGGTCCTTCCTTTTATAGGCGTAAGGAGAGGATCCAGGTGTACAATGGGGGGGTGTAGCAGAGTGCTACGTGTCTAGCGGAGGAGAGCTAGCGCCCTAAGTACATGCCGTTGTGGCAGCCGGAGAGATTTTGGCACCCAGCTGGTGTGATGTCGTGGCCGTCGGAGGAGCGATGGAGCCTGGCGGAGGGACAGCTGTCGGAGCGGTTGAGTCCTTGCTGACGTCCTCTTGCTTCCGTAAGGGGGCTGAGAGCCGCCGTCGTCACTGAGTATGCGGGGCGCCATCATTGCCTATCTGGCGGAGCGAGCCAGATGGGACACCGGTCTTGTTTCCTGCGGCCCGAGTCAGCTCGGGGTAGGGCGATGATGGCACCTCCAGTTGACGTGGCTTGTCTGCGCCCTAGGTTGGGCGATGTGGAAGCTCCTCCGAAGCCGAGGTCGAGTCTGTATTCCGTGGCCGAGGTCGAGTCTGAGCCCCTGGGTTGGGCGAGGCGGAGGCCGTCGGCTGAGGCCAGGGTGGAGTCCGAGCCCTGGGGTCGGGCGAAGCGGAGTTCGTCGTCTTCTGGGGCTGAGCCCGAGTCCGAGCCCTGGGTCGGGCGGAGCGGAGTTCGTCGTCTTCTGGGGCTGAGCCCGAGTCCGAGCCCTGGTTCGGGCGGAGCGGAGTTCGTCGTCTTCCGGGACTTAGCCCGAGTCCGAGCCCTGGGTCGGGCGGAGCGGAGTTCGTCGTCTTCCGGGACTTAGCCCGAGTCCGAGCCCTGGGTCAGGCGGAGCGGAGTTCGCCGTCTTCCGGGACTTAGCCCGAGTCCGAGCCCTGGGTCGGGCGGAGCAGAGTTCGTCGTCTTCCGGGACTTAGCCCGAGTCCGAGCCCTGGGTCGGGCGGAGCGGAGTTCGTCGTCTTCCGGGACTTAGCCCGAGTCCGAGCCCTGGGTCGGGCGGAGCGGAGTTCGCCGTCTTCCGGGACTTAGCCCGAGTCCGAGCCCTGGGTCGGGCGAAGCGGAGCTTCCTATGGTGCCTTCGGCCGGGGTCGGGCGAAGCGGAGCTTCCTATGGTGCCTTCGGCCGGGCCTGACTGCCTGTCAGTCTCACTCTGTCAAGTGGCACCGCAGTCGGAGTGGCGCAGGCGGCGCTGTCCTTCTGTCAGGCCGGTCAGTGGAGCGGCGAAGTGACGGCGGTCACTTCGGCTCTGCCGGCTGGGGGGCGCGCGTCAGGATAAAGGTGTCAGGCCACCTTTGCATTAAATGCTCCTGCGATTTGGTCGGTTGGTGCGGCGATTTGGTCAGGGTTGCTTCTTAGCGAAGGCAGGGCCTCGGGCGAGCCGGAAATATGTTCGCCGTTGGAGGGGGGCCTCGGGCGAGACGGAAATCCTCCGGGGTCGGCTGCCCTTGTCCGAGGCTAGGCTCGGGCGAGGCGTGATCGAGTCGCTCGAATGAACTGATCCCTGACTTAGTCGCACCCATCAGGCCTTTGCAGCTTTATGCTGATGGGGGTTACCAGCTGAGAATTAGGAGCCTTGAGGGTACCCCTAATTATGGTCCCCGACAGTAGCCCCCGAGCCTCGAAGGGAGTGTTAGCACTCGCTTGTAGGCTTTCGTCGCACTTTTTTGCAAGGGGACCAGCCTTTCTCGGTTGCATTTCGTTCCAGTGGGTGCGCGCGAGCGCACCCGCCGGGTGTAGCCCCCGAGGCCTCGGAGGAGTGGTTTTACTCCTTCGAGGTCTTAATGCCTTGCGTAATGCTTCGGCTGGTCTGGTTGTTCCCTCATGCGAGCTGGCCATAGCCCGGGTGTACGGTCGGGTCCCAAGTTCTCGAGCTGGTATGTTGACGCTGTCAACGGTTCGGCCGGAGCCGGGTTTGCGAGAGCAGCCCCCGAGCCTCTGCACAGGGCGAGAGGGCGATCAGGGACAGACTCGGCTTTTTTACATACGCCCCTGTGTCGCCTTTCCGCAAGGAGGAGGGGGGGAAAACGCCATGTTGCCCTCGATGGGCGCCGAACATGGTGTCTCCGGTGAGCTGCAAGCGGGTAATCCGAGTGGACGTCCGTGCCCCGTTCGTTAGGGGTCGGCTAGGGGCCCAGAGGCACGCCCAAAAGTACCTGCGGGTGATCTGCCGGACCCGGTCCCCTGGCGACAGGGTCCGAGGGCTCGATGCCTCCCTCTGATGGGATTCCGTTACAAGATCGCTCCCGTTGGTCTCGGAAATGTCCTAGGGTACCTCGGGAGCGCAGCCCGAGCCTTGGTTATGTATCGAACGTACCCATGGTCATCCCTCGCTCGGCGTCTGAGGCGGCTGTGAACCCTTCGGGGGCCAGCCTTCGAACCCCTGATCAGTAGTGGGCGCGGAGCCCGAGTAGCCTAAGGCGGCCGTGGAACCCTTCCGACGGGCCGACCTTCGAACCTCTGACCAGTAGTGGGTGTAGGGCCCACGCGATCTGAGGCGGCTGTCGAACCCTTCCGGGGGGCCAAGCCTTCGAACCTCTGATCAGTAGGGTGGCTCGGAGCCTGGTTCCTTCACAGGGAAGGATCCTTTTCGGGGTATCTCCCTTTCCCGGTCCCTGTTGCAAGAGAGAGAAAGAGGAGAAAAGGAAAAGGATACGAAATCGAACGACGCGGCGTACCTTTTTTGGCGCGGTTATTACGGCGAAGGCGAAGCGTCGCCTGCTTCTCCTGCTAGAGGCGCCGCCTGTCCCGCCGCGGAGTTAATGCGACGGGGCGAGTGGTTCGCGGGGCGGCCGTTGCGCGTGCGAGCCATCCGGGGAACGACTGTTTCGTTTTGCGTCTTCGAATCCCGCGTCCGGTCCGGGCGGAACGTTTGAACCGGTCTCGCCTTGGTCTTTATATACCCGGGTGAGGGTCTGGTGATGGTTCTTCGCTCCGCCTCCTGCCTCCCTCTTAGGTTTTCGCGACCCGAGAGACTTAGCCAGAGAAGAGGAAACCGCCCTCCCTGCCCCTTGCGCCGCCACCCCTTCCGCTTGGTGATGGCTGACCGGGTGACTCATCTCGCCGCGCGACCCATGGCCTTTTTCCACGGTGACGGCGAGTGATCTGGAGGATCTTGTTGGCGAGGGTTTACTTCGCCCTCTCACCGACGAGCAGCGACCGGAATGGATTCCCCCTGTGGGTGGAGCCGCTCCGTCCCCACCGCCGGGGTACATCGTGAGCTTCGTCTCCTTCCACGAGCGGGGATTTGGTGTGCCGGCGAGCCGCTTCATGCGGGCGATCCTGCACCACTACGGGGTGGAGTTGCACAACCTTAGCCCCAACTCCATCTCGCAGGCCGCCATCTTCGTAGCGGTGTGCGAGGGGTACTTGGGGATCGCCCCCCTTTGGGATTTGTGGACCCATCTCTTTTTCGCGGAGCTTTTTGCCTCGCCTGATGGAATAAGTCATGTGTGGAGGACAGTCCGCAGTCCGCACAGCATCTCTGCTGCAGGACAGCAGCAACGCAGCAGCTTTTGAGTCCGCAGTCCGCACAGCATCTCTGCTGCAGGACAGCAGCAACGCAGCAGCTTTTGACTGCAAGGACTGCGGCAGACAGCAAGGACTGCGGCAGGCAGCACAGCAGCAGTCTTTTGACTGCGAGGACAGCCTGCAGGCATCTCCTTTTTCAATTTCAGTTTTTTGGAGGACAGCAGCTTGCTGCAGTTTTTTCTTTTGACTAGAGTACAACAGCACCTAGTGGTTAGTGCAGTTTGTAGGACAGCATATTCGCAACTCTAGGAAGCATATGCTGCAGCCCCTTGGGCTATAAATATGTATCCCGACCCTTAGACGGGTATGGCATTGTGTAGTGTTTGAGGAAATAAACAGAAAATTGTCCCAACTCATAGTGTCATCCTCTTGATGAGAGTTAGAGTCCCTCTACTTACAATTGGTATCAAAGCCAAACTATCCTGCAGCCTAAACATCTCGTGCTCATCTCCTTCTCGTGCCTCTCCCCACACTCAGTCGGCAGCAAGAGCTCCAACTGTTCCTTCCTCCCCTGCTCAGACGAGCAGCCTTTCGTCTGAGACAGCCTCTTCCACACGCAGCGACCCCTCACTAGCCCACCATGTCCCTACGCTCGGCCACTTCGAGTGCGCGGCGCCAGCAGGAGGCCGAGGTCGCCGCGGCACAAGAACGCGAGCGAGCAGCAGCAGCGGCTGCAGCGACAGCGGCGAGGGCAGCACGGTTGGCGGCGGCGGAACTGGCAGCGGCGAGAGCGGAAGTAGAAGCAGCGGAGGCGGCGGATGCTGCACGTGCGGCGGCAACAGAGCTCGAGGTTCTGCGCGGCAGTAGAGCTGGCAGCTCTGCTTCTGTCGACGACAACACCGACGACGAGCTCAGGCTGGCGAGGGAAGCAGCGCGAGAGCAGGCGGCACAGTGGGCAGCCGCGCATCCCCATGGGGGCGCGCGTGGCGGCAGCCCGGATAGGCGCCGACACGCTGACGACGCTCCAGGCGGGGGCGCACGCGGCGGCAGCCCAGACGGGCGTAGACGCGCCGGCGGTGCTCCCGGCGGCGGCGACCGAGTCGACGGAGATCGCGGCCTCTACAGGCGGCGCGGTTCTCCCTCCCCGGATCGGTACCATGGTCGCCGCATGGCCCAAGCCATTGTCAGGGACATCGATCCCGGCGGTGGGTGGCCTACCCTCACCAAGACCAACTACGTCGAGTGGGTCGCGGTGATGAGGGTACGGCTCCAGGTTCGCCACATGTGGGAAGCAGTTCGTTACGACGACGTCGACTACCACGAGGATCGGCGGGCGCTGGATGCCCTCATTGCTGCAGTCCCGCCCGAGATGCAGTTTTCGCTTTCCCAGAAGCGGACTGCCAAGGAGGCCTGGGACGCCATCGCTGCGACCCGCATCGGCAGCGATCGTGCCCGCAAGACCACACTGCAGGCACTTCGCAAGGAGTGGGAGAACCTGGCCTTCAAGCCAGGTGAGGATGTTGATGACTTTGCTCTCCGCCTCAACACTCTGTTGCAGAAGATGGTGCAGTTCGGCGACGACACCTACGATGAGGAGAGAGCTGTTGAGAAGCTCTTCCGTTGCATCCCCGAGAAGTACAGGCAGATTGCTCGCTCGATCGAGTCTCTGCTAGACCTCTCCACGATGACGATCGAAGAGGCGATTGGTCGCCTCAAGGTGGTCGACGGCGACGAACCACAGGCTCTCTCTGGGCCTATCACTATCGGCGGGAAGCTACATCTCACTCGGGAGCAGTGGGAGGCCTGCCAGGGTGACAAGAAGCAGGGGGAGTCCTCCTCGACACGAGGCCGCAAACGCGGCAAGCCGCGCAAGTCGTGTGGAGGCGCCCAGGCCGGGGCGCGAGGACATGCTGAGGGTGGTGCACGTGGAGGTGCCCAAGGCGGCGCCGTCGGCAACAAGAAGCCGGCACGAGACGACGACTGCCACAACTGCGGCAAGCTTGGCCACTGGGCCAGGGATTGTCGGCAGCCACGACGTGGCCAGGCCAACGTCGCACAGGCGGAGGTGGAGGAGGAGGCCCTGCTCCTGGCACATGCAAGCATCGAGCCATCTCCAGCGGCACCAGCCGCAGCGGCACTCCTCCACCTTGATGAGTCGAAAGCACGCGCTTTCCTCGGCGACGGCTCCAACAAGGACATGATCGAAGGATGGTGCCTCGACACCGGCGCCACTCATCACATGACCGGCCGACGGGAGTTCTTCACCGAGCTTGACTCTAGCGTCCGAGGCTCCGTCAAGTTTGGGGACGCCTCCGGCGTGGAGATCAAGGGCGCCGGCTCAGTCGTCTTCACCGCCACGTCTGGTGAGCACAGGCTGCTCACCGGAGTCTACTACATCCCCGCGTTGAGGAACTCTATCATCAGCTTGGGACAGCTGGATGAGAACGGTTCGCGCGTGTAGGTCGAGCACGGAGTCATGAGGATCTGGGATCCCTCTCGTCGCCTTCTTGCCAAGGTACGCAGGAGTGCAAATCGGCTTTACATCCTCAATGTGAAGGTGGCACAACCTTGCTGCATTGCTGCTCGTCGAGACGACGGGGCATGGCAGTGGCACGAGCGCTTCGGGCACCTTAACTTCGAAGCCCTGAAGCGGCTCAGCGCCAAGGAGATGGTACGAGGCCTGCCGTGCCTTGACCATGTGGAGCAATTCTGCGATGTCTGCGTGTTGACAAAGCAGAGACGACTCCCCTTTCCCCAGCAGTCGAGCTTCCGAGCCAAGGAGAGGCTCGAGCTCGTGCATGGGGACTTGTGTGGCCCGGTGACACCAGCCACACCAGGAGGACGACGCTACTTCTTGCTGCTCGTCGACGATCTCTCCCGCTACATGTGGGTGATGATCCTTGGCAGCAAGGGAGAGGCTGCGAACGCCATCAGGCGTGTGCAGGTCGCTACGGAGGCGGAGTGCGGCCGCAAGCTGCGCGTGCTGCGCACCGACAACGGCGGCGAATTCACGGCGGCTGAGTTCGCATCGTACTGCGCGGATGAGGGCGTTCAGCGTCACTACTCCGCGCCGTACAGCCCGCAGCAGAACGGCGTCGTCGAGCGGCGCAACCAGACGGTTGTGGGGATGGCTCGGGCTCTCCTCAAGCAGAGAGGAATGCCAGCTGTCTTCTGGGGAGAGGCGGTGGTGACAGCGGTTTACATCCTCAACCGCTCGCCCACCAAGGCTCTCAACGGGATGACACCGTACGAGGCTTGGCATGGGCGCAAGCCGGCGGTCTCTCACCTACGGGTCTTCGGCTGCCTCGCGTTCACCAAGGAGCTTGGCCACATCAGCAAGCTCGACGATAGGAGCACCCCGGGGGTGTTCATTGGCTACGCGGAGGGCTCGAAGGCCTACCGCATCCTTGACCCAAGAACACAGCGTGTGCGCACGGCGCGCGACGTAGTGTTCGACGAAGGGCGAGGATGGGCGTGGGACAAGGCGGTGGACGACGGCACGACTCCGACGTACGACTTCACCATCGAGTACGTCCACTTTGAGGGAGCTGGGGGAGTAGGCAACTCTCCTCCGAGCAGGTCTACCCCAGCCCCCAAGTCTCCACCGACTCCAGCGCCACACTCTCCAGCTCCTGCTACAACGAGCTCTTCACCACCACGCACTCCAGCCACGACTCCGGCTACAGCGAGCTCTTCGCCACCACGTACTCCAGCACCGACGGTACCCTCTCCGGGAACGTCCTCTCCGACACCAGCTCGTGTCGAGCACGACCCAGTGGAGCTCGTGACCCCTCTGTCCTGCGACGAGGAGCGCGTCGACGCGTGCTACGACGGCGAGCCGTTGCGGTATCGAAGGGTGGAGGGCCTTCTCATCGACCCGTCGGTGCCAGGCCCTGCATCTCGCATTCTGGCAGGAGAGTTGCATCTTGCATGCGACGATGGTGAGCCTCGGTCTTTCGCGGAGGCCGAGCAACATGCGGCTTGGCGTGCCGCGATGCAGTCGGAGATGGACGCGGTTGAGACGAACCGCACTTGGGAGCTCGCTGATCTCCCTCATGGTCATCGCGCGATCACCCTTAAGTGGGTGTTCAAACTGAAGAGGGATGAAGCCGGCGCCATCGTCAAGCATAAGGCTCGCTTGGTGGCACGCGGTTTCTTGCAGCAGGAGGGGATCGACTTCGACGATGCCTTCGCCCCTGTAGCACGGATGGAATCCGTGCGACTCCTCCTTGCGCTGGCAGCCCTGGAGGGCTGGCATGTTCATCACATGGATGTCAAGTCGGCGTTTCTTAACGGCGACTTAAAGGAGGAGGTCTATGTACACCAGCCGCCAGGTTTTGCGATCCCTGGCAAGGAGGGCAAGGTGTTGCGCCTGCGCAAGGCTCTCTACGGCTTGCGACAGGCACCAAGGGCGTGGAATGCCAAGCTGGATTCCACGCTCAAGAGGATGGGCTTCATGCCAAGCCCGCACGAGGCGGCCATCTATCGGCGGGGCAATGGAGATAATGCCCTGCTGGTGGGTGTCTACGTCGACGACTTGGTGATCACCGGCGCCAAGGATGCAGAGGTGGCAGCGTTTAAGGAAGAGATGAAGGCCACCTTCCAAATGAGTGACCTGGGGCATCTCTCCTTCTACCTGGGGATTGAGGTGCACCAGGGAGACTCCGGGATCACACTTCGCCAGACCGCCTATGCCAGGCGCATTGTTGAGCTGGCTGGGCTCACCGACTGCAACCCAGCTCTCACTCCGATGGAGGAGAGGCTGAAGCTGAGTCGCGACAGCACGACGGAGGAGGTGGATGCTACTCAGTACCGGCGTCTTGTGGGGAGCCTTCGCTACCTCGTCCACACACGACCTGACTTGGCATACTCCGTCGGCTACGTTAGTCGGTTCTTGCAGCGACCGACGACGGAGCATGAGCAGGCTGTGAAGAGGATCATCCGCTATGTTGCGGGGACTCTCGACCACGGTCTCTACTACCCGAGGTGCCCTGGGGAGGCACACCTTGTCGGGTACAGCGACAGCGACCACGCCGGCGACATCGACACTAGCAAGAGCACAAGCGGGATCCTCTTCTTCCTCGGCAAGTGCCTCATTAGCTGGCAGTCGGTCAAGCAGCAGGTGGTGGCCATGTCCAGCTGCGAGGCCGAGTACATAGCGGCGTCCACTGCTTCGACTCAGGCGCTCTGGCTGGTTCGACTGCTCGGTGATCTCCTCGGGAGAGACACTGGAGCGGTGGAACTCAGGGTGGACAGCCAGTCCGCTCTGGCATTGGCCAAGAACCCCGTGTTCCATGAACGGAGCAAGCACATCCGGCTGAGATACCACTTCATCCGAGACTGCTTGGCAGAAGGGAGCATCAAGGCGCGCTACATCAACACCAAGGATCAACTTGCAGACCTGCTCACCAAGCCCCTTGGGAAGATTAAGTTTGTTGAGCTTTGCTCCAGGTCCGGAATGGCTCAACTTTCCCACAAGGCGACACACAAGACTTAGGGGGAGAATGATGGAATAAGTCATGTGTGGAGGACAGTCCGCAGTCCGCACAGCATCTCTGCTGCAGGACAGCAGCAACGCAGCAGCTTTTGAGTCCGCAGTCCGCACAGCATCTCTGTTGCAGGACAGCAGCAACGCAGCAGCTTTTGACTGCAAGGACTGCGGCAGACAGCAAGGACTGCGGCAGGCAGCACAGCAGCAGTCTTTTGACTGCGAGGACAGCCTGCAGGCATCTCCTTTTTCAGTTTCAGTTCTTTGGAGGACAGCAGCTTGCTGCAGTTTTTTCTTTTGACTAGAGTACAACAGCACCTAGTGGTTAGTGCAGTTTGTAGGACAGCATATTCGCAACTCTAGGAAGCATATGCTGCAGCCCCTTGGGCTATAAATATGTATCCCGACCCTTAGACGGGTATGGCATTGTGTAGTGTTTGAGGAAATAAACAGAAAATTGTCCCAACTCATAGTGTCATCCTCTTGATGAGAGTTAGAGTCCCTCTACTTACATCGCCGACGGGGGAGAGGAAGGTCCGCGCAGCGGTGCTGGGCCGGCGGCTGCACCCTCCTGCTGAGGTAGTCGCGGGCGTCGCTGTATATTCCCGCCATCCTCGCGTCCTCGAACAAGGGGTGGCAGCGCCGGTGGTTCTACCTCCGGAATGACGGCGAGTTGCTCCCGCCGTTCTCCCAGCGGGTAGTCACCACCGCCACCGATGCTTGGCGCTACGGGACCCCGCACGAAAGACAAAAGAACCTCGAACCCCTTCTCCAGGCCTTGGAGGCGTTGCGGAAGGGAGGACTCACCGCTGCGGGAGTGATTGCCGCCATCCACCGTCGGAGGGTGCTTCCCTTGGCGGAGCGACGGCTGTCGCTTTGGGAGATGACACCGGAGGCTGACTTGGAGGGCTCGCGGATGTCCTCTGATCCTCTTCCCTTCGATGTCCTCTACGGGCGGGTGTCCGTCGCGTTGGGGAAGCCGGACCCCAACGCCTTCTCCCAGCTTTTGATGCGCCCAGACCAAGGGTGCGTGACTCTGGTGAGTGTCTGCTTCTCTCTTTCTCCTGCGTCGGGTTGCCCCTGGTTCTTACGATTGGGATTTTTCCCCCTTCTTCAGGAGGTGGGGTGGCACAAGCCTTCCCTGCCACGGGTCCCGCAGGATGCGGTGGACCGAGCAGAGTGGCGGGTCGCCGCGGAGGAGAAGAAGAAAAAGAAGGACGCGGAGAAGGCCCGGGCCCGCGAGCGGAGGCGGGCTCGAGACGCCTTGGAAAAGCTTCGTCGCCGGCAGGAGAGGGAGGGGCTCCCGAGGGAGCCGTCGCCGGAAACGCCCGACGACGACGACGATGATGAAGATGATGACGAGGAGGACGACATGGCCGCCTGCCTCGGCCTCAGCCCCGGCTTGGGGTTTGGCCAGGAGCCGTCAAGCCAGCCCCCGAGCGGGCTGATGCCGTCAGCCCCCGGAGTCGGGACGTCGGGGTCCCGGCCCGAGGGGCGGGGGCAACCCGAGAGGGTACCTGACCCCTCGGCTGGAGGAGCTGAGGCGACCCCGGGGGGCCAGGCCAGGGCGTCTGCTCCCCGAGAGCCGCCGCTCGCGCCGGCAGCGCAGGGGAGCGACCCTCAGGTCGCCGTGACAGTGCCTGGGCAGTCCGCCCCCCGGGCGTCCAGGGCGTTCAAAGCAAGGGTGGTGCCGAAGTTGCCGGCGAAGCGGACCTCGGCGGCGGTTCCGGGGGTCGAGATCCAAGAGACCTCCCCCCAGGCACGGTTGATCATGGCCCGGAGCGGGTAAGTATCTCGGAATGTCTTCGTCCTGGCTTTTCATTCATATGTCCCGGCCGTGATTTTTCTTTTTCCCTCAGCAAGCGCAGCCATGGCCTGACCGACCTGGCACCCCGGAAGGCTCTTAAGACGACGCCGGCCTGCGCGGCCAGCGCCGCTCCGGGCCTTGCCGTTCAGCCGACCTTCTCGCAAGGTGCTCCGCAGCAGGGGGCCCAGGCGGCACCAGTCACCGTGGAGCGGGTTCCCGAGGCTGGCTCTTCTACTGAGGCGGCCATTGTGATTGGGGAGGCGGCTGACGCGGACGTGGCCCCGTGCCCACCGGACGTGCCGGCCATGCCGGCGCCTGCCGCTACTGAAGTCGCCGCCGTCCCAGTTGGGGGGCGACAGGTCGCCGCCGACGTTGAGACGGCTGAGGCGTCGGCGCTCGGTGCCTCGGAAGAGGGGGGCGTGGAGACGCGATCCGTCCCGCCGGGCGGCAGCCTCGTCGTTGTGCGGCGAAGCTCCGAGGGCCGGCGCCAACTGCTCCGGTTCCGGACCCGTGAGGCTTCGAATCCCGTCTTCGTTCTCGACGATGAACGGGAGGACCAGTCCTGGGATGAGCTCCGCGAGTGTGCCGAAGCAACGGTGGGGTCGCTCCGGTCGTCGCTGGAGGTTTTCTGCAGGGACGTCCCCAAAATCCTCCAGGTAACGGTTTCAAGCATACCTTTTTTTCTTTTGTGACCAAGGCGTCTTTCGTGACGCCCCGCCTCCTTCCCTCAGGATCTGACGGATCGGAGCGCCGCCAAGTCGTCGTTCATCCGCCGCGAGGTCGACGTCTGGGGCTCGCTGCGATCCCTGAGGACCTCGCTCGCCGGGGCCACTGCGCGCCTCTCTCAGCTGGGTGCTGAGGTAGCGGACCTTCAGTTGCTCTGCACCGACCTGAGAGCCGAGGCGGCAGCGGCGCGCGCGGAGGCGGTCATGGCGCGCGCTGAAGCGCAACGACAGCAGTCAGAGTTCGACCAGGTCGTCAAGGAGCGGGACCAATCTCGGGGCCGGGCTGCCGAGGTCGAAGGCCGGGCCGAAACCCTTGCGGCCGACTTAGCCGTAGCCCAGGTTGCAGCCTCGGAGCAGCGTGCCCGAGCCGGAGGTACGCCTTGGCCATCCTTGGTTTTCGTCCCTGCTTGTTTCCTCTGCTTGTGTTTGAGATCTTTCTTCTGGCTGTTCGCAGAGCTCGAGTCCGCCCTTGATGGGTCCGCCAAGGCGCTTGCCGGGGAGGCCGAGCAGAGGGAGGCCGACCACGCGGCCATGTCCGAGGCCGTCTCGGACGTTTACAGGGTCCTTGGCTTCGGCGACGTCCCCTCAGGAAGCTCCCCTCAAAGTCGCCTTCAAGCCTTGGGCGATCATGTGCGCGGCAGACTCCGCGAGGCGCTACACCACGGCGTCAGGCGGGCCTTCGCCGTGCTCGCTTCCCACTACGTTGTGGACCTGGAGCGGGTTAGCGAGGGGTATTGCCTTCCCGACGAAGATGAAGCCGCCCTGGCAGAAGTCCAGCGGCTCGATGCGGTCGTCGCGGGTCCGAGCGCAGTGCTGGCGACCACCTTCGAGGCGGAGATCCTCCCACCTGCGCCGTCGCCGGAAGCCGGGATGGACTTTGCCGAAGGTGGGGACGGAGCTGAAGGCGCGGCTCCTTCCCAAGGCGACGCCTAACTCTGTTGGAACAGTTTCTGTTGGATGCGCGTGTGTCTTTCTGCGGCCGCTGAGGCCTGAACACTTTGTTACCGTTGCATGAAGTCGTACTCCTTTTCCTTTTATTTTGCGTGTCCGGCTTTGCCTGTTAGTAATAGGGTGGCTTCCCCAAGTAGGGGTCACTTTTCGTGGCGGGTGACGAGTGAGGTGTCCCTAACCCGGAGGCATAGGAGTCCCTCGGCTCAGTCGGCCTTGCCACTTACCTGCACCCACATTCGCTCCTGGGGCCCTGCTTCTGACATAGCCGGGGGAACGCAAAAGCCTTTTTGATCGAAAATTTTGGATGCGGAGGGGTTCCCCAATCCTGACGCAGAGGGGTCCCCCCTTTTTAGCCCCCGAGGGAGGGTCGGGCTCTGCCGAGGCGAGGCTGGCCCTTCCTTGACGACTAAGACTTGTGTGGGAGCGAGGTATACGAATAACTTGAAAACATCTTAAGGGTAGAAGCGACGTAGCTGTCGGGTGTTCCAAGCGTTGCCGTAGACCTCGCCTTGACTGTTGGCCAGCTTGTACGTTCCGGGCTTCAGAACTTTGGCGATGACTGCCCCCAACAAGGGCTCGGGGTGTTGTGCGATGGTCGCGATCTTCTCCGGGTTGGCTTCGATGCCCCGCTTGGAGACGATGAACCCCAAGACCATGCCCTGGGGCACCCCGAAGACCCACCTTTCGGGGTTGAGCTTGACGCCTTTCGCCTCTTTGATGGACTTTGCCGCCATTAGCTTGTGGATCTCCTTGCCTACGGCTCTGCGCTCCTCCCTGTCGAATCGGCGCAGAGGCTGCTTGACAGGTCGGGCTCCGGCTCGAATGTCTAGCGATTGCTCGGCGACATCCCTCGGTATGCCGGGCATGTCCGAGGGACTCCACGCGAAGACGTCGGCGTTCGCGCGGAGGAAGTCGACGAGCACTGCTTTCTATTTGGGTTCGATCCCGGAGCCGACACGGATCTGCTTGGAGGCGTCGCCGCTGGGGTCAAGGGGGACGGCCTTAACCGTCTCCACTGGCTCGAAGTTGCCGGTGTGATGTTTCACGTCTGGCACCTCCAGGTCGGCGATGAGGGCCTCGGACTCGGCGAGGGCCTCGACGTACTCCACGCACTCCACGTCGCATTCGAACGCGTGTTTGTACGTGGAGCCGACGGTGATGACCCCGTTGGGGCCCGGTATCTTGAGCTTCAGGTAGGTGTAGTTGGGGACGGCCATGAACTTCGCGTAGCATGGTCTTCCCAGTACCGCGTGGTAGGTTCCTCGGAACCCGACCACCTCGAACGTCAGGGTCTCCCTTCGGAAGTTGGAGGGTGTTCCGAAGCAGACGGGAAGGTCGAGTTGTCCGAGGGGCTGGACGCGCTTCCCGGGAATGATCCCATGGAAGGGCGCAGCGCCTGCTCGGACGGAGGACAGATCGACACGCAGGAGCCCGAGGGTCTCGGCGTAGATGATGTTGAGGCTGCTGCCTCCGTCCATGAGGACCTTGGTGAGCCTGGCGTCGCCGATGACGGGGTCGACGACGAGCGGGTATTTCCCCGGGCTCGGCACGTGGTCGGGGTGGTCGGCTTGGTCGAAGGTGATGGGCTTCTCGGACCAGTCTAGGTAGACTGGCGCCGCCACCTTCACCGCGCAGACCTCCCGGCGCTCTTGCTTGCGGTGTCGAGCCGAGGTATTCGCCGCTTGCCCTCCGTAGATCATGAAGCAGTCGCGAACCTCGGGGAACTCTCCTGCTTGGTGATCTTTCTTCTTGTCGTCGTCGCGGGCCCTGCCACCCTCCGCGGGTGGCCCGGCCCTGTGGAAGTGGCGCCGAAGCATGACGCACTCCTCAAGGGTGTGCTTGACGGGCCCCTGGTGATAGGGGCACGGCTCCTTGAGCATCTTGTCGAAGAGGTTGGCACCTCCGGGGGGTTTCCGAGGGTTCTTGTACTCGGCGGCGGCGACAAGGTCCGCGTCGGCGGCGTCGCGTTTCGCTTGTGACTTCCTCTTGCCTTTCTTCTTGGCGCCGCGCTGAGTTGACGCCTCGGGAGCATCTTCCGATGGGCGGCCCTGGGGCTGCTTGTCCTTTCGGAAGATAGCCTCGACCGCTTCCTGGCCAGAGGCGAACTTGGTGGCGATGTCCATCAGCTCGCTCGCCCTGGTGGGGGTCTTGCGACCCAGCTTGCTCACCAGGTCGCGGCAGGTGGTGCCGGCGAGGAACGCGCCGATGACATCCGAGTCGGTGATGTTGGGCAGCTCGGTGCGCTGCTTCGAGAATCGCCGGATGTAGTCCCGGAGGGACTCTCCCGGCTGCTGCCGGCAGCTTCGGAGGTCCCAGGAATTCCCGGGGCGCACGTACGTGCCCTGGAAATTGCCGGCGAAAGCTTGGGTCAGGTCGTCCCAGTTGGAGATCTGCCCCGGAGGCAGGTGTTCCAACCAGGCGCGAGCGGTGTCGGAGAGGAACAGGGGGAGGTTGCGGATGATGAGGTTGTCATCGTCCGTTCCACCCAGTTGGCAGGCCAGACGGTAGTCCGCGAGCCACAGTTCTGGTCTCGTCTCCTCCGAGTACTTTGTGATAGTAGTCGGGGGTCGGAACCGGGTCGGGAACGGTGCCCGTCGGATGGCCCGGCTGAAGGCCTGCGGACCGGGTGGTTCGGGCGAGGGACTCCGATCCTCCCCGCTGTCGTAGCGTCCCCCACGCCTGGGGTGGTAGCCTCGGCGCACCCTCTCGTCGAGGTGGGCCCGACGGTCGCGATGATGGTGCTCGTTGCCGAGGCGGCCCGGGGCCGCAGGCGCGGTGTTGCGCGTGCGCCCGGTGTAGACCGAGGCTTCCCGCATGAATCGGGAAGTCGCGGCATGAGGTTCCGAGGGGTATCCCTGCCTTCGGGAGGCAGAATTCTCGGCCCGTCGGACCGCGGCGCCTTCCAGGAGATTCTTGAGTTCCCCCTGGATTCGCCGGCCCTCGGTGATTGATGGCTCCGGCATCGCGCGGAGAAGCATCGCTGCTGCAGCCAGGTTCTGGCCGACCACACAAGATGCGGGTGGCGGCCTGACCCTGACGCCGTCGGCGACGTGGTGCTGGAAGCCCTGGGGTAGATGACGTATTTCTCCGGCCGGGGGTTGGCCCGCCCATGCCTGCCCGACGTCCCGGCGGATCGGCTCAAGCGCTCCTGCTCCCTCGTCGAGCCTGGCCTGCACCCCGCGGATTTGCTCGAGCTGTGGGTCATGGCCCCCCGCCTGAACGGGGACCACAGCTAGCTCCCGTGGGATGTCAACGCGGGGCACCGGCCTAGGGAGATCACCGTCCTCCGGCATGCCGAGATGATGGCCTTCGGAGGGACCCCCTAGATCGACGTGGAAACATTCGCGGCTTGGGCCGCAGTCCTCGTCGTCGAGGCTGCGGCTACCGTCGGAACAGTCGGAGAGGCAGTAGTCACATGCGGTCATGAAGTCCCGCATGGCACTGGGGTTGCCAAGTCCAGAGAAATCCCAACAGATGCTGGGCTCGTCGTCTTCCTCGGACCCAGAGGGCCCGTAGGTCGAGACGTCCGTCAGCCGGTCCCAAGGCGACCGCATGCGAAACCCCAGAGGGTTTGGACTCGCCTCTACGAGAGCGCCCGCCAAAGCGAGGTCGCTAGGCGGGTTGAGGCTGAATCCAAATGACGTGGGGTGGGAATCGGTCGGTACCTCTTGGTCAACGAGCGGCGATAAAGTCACGTCGGGGACTGACTGCACCGTCGTCTCAGGTACAAGGGTGACGTCCAGCAAGCTTTCCGCGAGCGTGCTGGCGTCGTCCGCTTGCTCGGGATTGGCGTGTCGCGGGGAGACGGCGCTCGTCTTCGTCTCAAGCGCGAAGTCGATACCCGGTGCGCCCCTCGTTGGGGTGCCGGCACTGTCGACTCGCTCGACAGCCGACGAGGCGCTGCCTCCTGCTTGGCCTTGGCCGCCCTGCCTTCCCCTCCGTTGGCGGGGGAAAGGGCAGGATGAGCTCGAAGGTTGTTCTTCCACCACGCGGGGAGGACGTCGTCGATTCCGCCGCCGGCGGGCGGGCTGTCGGCCGCCATTGTCGTTGTCGCGCGGCGGTGGAAGGAGTATCATGTCGTAGCTGCCGTCGAGGGACATGAACTCAAGACTCCCAAAACGGAGCACCGTCCCGGGTTGGAGAGGTTGCTGGAGACTGCCCATCTGGAGCTTGACAGGAAGTTGTTCGTCAACACGCAGCAGGCCCCTACCTGGCGCGCCAACTGTCGGCGTTTCGAGACCGGGGGGTCCCTGGGCCGACGAGTGAATGTCGCCGCGTGCCCCAGCCCAGATGGGTCGAGCGCGAGGGCGAGCGCGAAGGGGGGAGAGCGAGGCGGCCGGAGACCGGCGTGAGAGAGGTGGGAATCCCGTGGCCTTCGTGTTCGTCCCGCGCCCAGGTCGGGTGCGCTTGCAGTAGGGGGTTACAAGCGTCCACGCGGGAGAGGGAGCGAGCGGCCCCCAAGCGAGCGCCTGTCTCGTCCTCGTCCCCGCGCGGCCAACCCTCTCTAAGAGGGCCCTGGTCCTTCCTTTTATAGGCGTAAGGAGAGGATCCAGGTGTACAATGGGGGGTGTAGCAGAGTGCTACGTGTCTAGCGGAGGAGAGCTAGCGCCCTAAGTACATGCCGTTGTGGCAGCCGGAGAGATTTTGGCACCCAGCTGGTGTGATGTCGTGGCCGTCGGAGGAGCGATGTACCCCTAATTATGGTCCCCGACAGGCCCGATACAAACCCGAAGGAATTACATACTGGTATCGTAACTTGACCCGACCTCGCCAAGAGCTGCAACTGTGCCTAGGTTCTCCAGCTCCTTAGCTCCTGCCATTGCCTAGATAACACACTCATCTAGGAAGCATCTAAAAATTCTAGTTAAGGAGGGGGACTCCCCATCAAACACTGCTCTGTTTCGTTGGAGCCATAGGCACCAAGCTCCCAGGACGATCAAAGTGTTAAGCCTCTTTTTCTGGTCTTGTTAACCCTGAGGCTCACATAAAGCTATATATTCTAATTTTGTGATCAAAGTCATACCTTTGCATTTTCTAATCTGACATGCCTGACCCCAAAAGTTCTAAACTAGTTTGGTGGATTTGGAAACATAGGATGATAGGAATGATTTGGAAACAAAGGAATGCATGCATCTTTGAAGGTGCATCTCCTCACGCTCCTACCCTAATTGGAATCATCAAAGAGGAGGTTGCACTGTGGTGTAAAGCAGGGGCTGCTGGTTTGCAGGCTCTGTGGCCCCTGTAAATAGTTGTTCCTAGTTTCTTATCTATGGACCCCTTTGTGTATGCTTCTTCTTGGCCTCCATGAGGAGACCTAAACTTTGTATTGGCCTCTTAGGCCTGGTTTATTCTCTTTCTTCTTAATATAATGATATGCAGTTCTCCTGCATATTCGAGAAAAAAATACCAAAGTAAAAAGTCTCTATGTAGTTATACCTTCTGTTCTAACAAGTAGATGAAAACACAGAAAAGTGCTTTACCATCTTATTGATCTTTACTGGTTCACTTATAAAAACATTTACACAAGAAAATGCAAGGAAGAAATTGTGCAAAACCTAGAAACAGGAGAGACAACCTTCAGTCTCTTGCATTGTATTATTGTAGTACTTGTAATTAAAAAGTACATTGCCAGATCTTAACCTGTGCAAAACAAAAAACTAATGATGTCAACTTCAATCGCATAGAAATTGCAAAGAATTTCCTAAAGCAAAAGGATAAGGGATGAACAAAAATGTTGGCCCTGGCACTCCCTGTACAGGTGAGCAACCAGCTCACCAACACACACACGCCTAGAGGTAGAAGGGATGAGAACAGAGCACACACGCACAGACTGAAAGTCTGAAACTCTGAATGTGTGGCACAACTGAACTGCCTTCTCTAATGCATAGTCTCTAGTATATATACAAGTCCTATATGGCTGATGTATCCTATGATGGACAGAAAAAGCTGACCCAATTCTACTCCTTGCTGCAGCAAAAGAGAACAGCAGATTATCTCACAATTCTTCTCCTAATCCTGCTGCTCCTACTCCTTAGATTTGAGCTCCACCATGCCAATCTTCTGCTTCAGCTCAGAGAACCGAAGACGCCCGAGTGGCTTGGTGAGGATGTCCACGAGCTGTCGGCCGATCTCAACGAACTCGAGGACGATTTGTCCCCCATCAACACGGTCATGAAGAAAGTGAAACTTGGGTGTTGTTTGATTCACATATTTGTAACATGAACGGTAACCGATAACGTTAAACCATGTTTATTTAAGTCCAATCGTAATCAGATACCAGTAACCACAATAGAAACTGATATCGTCCTATTCAAACTTGTTACAGCTGATAATCGAGTGTGAATCATTACCGCTGCCATTTACGTTACATTTTGTGAACCAAACGGCACTTGGTGTCAATGTGTTTGTTCCAGTTGTGGAGGACTAGATTCTTGGCAAGGACGATGGCAGGTTGATTGTCTACCATCAGAGTTGGCGGGTGGACTTCTTCCCTCGCGAGCTCACCCAGCAGCCGGTGCAGCCACAAAACTTGAAACGTCGTCATGGCTGCTGCGATGTATTGCGCTTCGCACGTCGACAGCGCTACGACCTTCTGCTTCTGCGATTACCAAGCAAACATTTTTTTCTCGAAAACGCAGGAGAGCTGCATTTCATTAAAATAAAAAGGTGGACCCCAAAATGGGGCGGTACAAAAGTGGGGTGGCATTTTACGGTGGCCAACGCCTTACATAAACAAACTTATCCATAAGACCGGGAAACAACTCAGCCCTCAGCCCTAGGGGCTCCAGCAAGGCGCCAGTTAGTGGCATCTTCGCTAATCTCCCGCACCACTATAGAGATATCTGCAGCCCCTTCATCTAACACACAGTAATTCCGATGCTTCCACAACCACCAAGCAACCAAGCAGACCACCGAGTTGAAACCCTTTCGCCGCTGCTTTGGTACGTTTTGCTCCGCGCGTTGCCACCAGACTTGGAAGTTGTCCTCCCCAAGGGAGGGGCATAGGTGTTGAAGATTGCAGGCGGAAAGGACCTGGAACCAGACTTGCCTTGAGAAGACGCAGCCAGCCAGCAGTTGTTGAATTGTTTCCTCTTCTTGATTACAGAGCACACAACAGTCAGGATGTTCCAGCCCTCTTCTCGCCAAACGGTCAGCTGTCCAACATCTATTTAGACTCGCTAACCAAAGGAAAAACTTGCACTTCGGAGGGGCCCAGGACTTCCAAATCCTATGGGCAAGTTCAAAAGCAATGGAGCCTATAAAGAACCTCTGGTAAGCCGATCTCGAAGAGTACTGTCCTGAGGTTGAGGGGGTCCAGAGGTGCTGGTCACTAACCCCCGGCGCAAGACTAACCGTTTCCAGGACATCCCAGAGTTGAAGGTACTCCGTGAGAACTTGAGCATCCAGAACACCCCTGATATCTCTGACCCAACGACCATCAACCAAAGCCTCCTGCACCGTTCTACCCCGCTTGAACTTAGAAGGGACCAGCCTGCATAGGGATGGTGCCAAAACTGAAAGTGAGTGACCCTGAATCCATCTGTCTTGCCAAAACAACGTGCCAGCCCCATCTCCAACGATCGATACTGAAAGAATAGTATGGCTGGGAATAGTTGATTGATTAATTGAAGGAGCCCAAGGCTCAGTACATATAGGCAAGGATATCCCTAATAAAGGAAAGATCTAATCTAACAATAGGAAAGGTCTAATCTAGGGGATCCTTGCCAAACACAGCCAACTAACCAAATACAGAGGGGTGAGGCAGCCGCCGCACCCTGTTAGGGCAGCCGAGCCACCTGGGCCCTATTTCCCTATACATCACGCTAACACGCCCCCGCAGTCTGATCATCGGTGGTTAGCCACGGACATTCAGGCTGGACCGAAACTCAGAGAACACTGTAGAAGGCAGCCCCTTTGTGAAGACGTCGGCGAACTGGGATGTCGTGGGAACGTGAAGAACCCGCACGGCACCCATGGCTACCTTCTCACGAACAAAGTGAAGATCGATCTCGATATGCTTCGTCCGTTGATGCTGAACCGGGTTGGAGGACATGTACACCGCGCTGACGTTGTCGCAGTAGACAATGGTAGCACGGCGGAGCGGAATGTGGAGCTCATGAAGAAGCTGTCGGAGCCAAGAAGCCTCAGCAACACCATTGGCGACGGCGCGGTACTCGGCCTCCGCGCTGGAACGGGACACGGTGTTCTGACGCTTGGAGGACCAGGAGACCAGGTTGTCACCAAGAAACACAGCATAGCCCGAGGTGGACTTGCGCGTATCGGGATAGCCAGCCCAGTCAGCATCAGAATAAACCACCAGGTCATCTTGGGTCGACGGTCGAAGGTGAAGACCCAGGTGAAGAGTACCCCGAATGTAGCGAAGGATGCGCTTGAGAGCAGCCAGGTGGGGCTCTAGAGGGTCATGCATGTGAAGGCAAACATGTTGTACGGCGTAGGCAATGTCGGGCCGTGTGAAGGTCAGATACTGCAAGGCGCCGGCGAGGCTCCTGTAGTCAGACGGATCAGGTACTGGTGCGCCCGAGGTGGCAGAGACCTTAGGGCTGGTATCCACGGGCGTTGTGCAAGGTTTGCACTCGGCCATGCCAGCACGATCTAAGATGTCAACCATATACTGGCGCTGAGAGAGTACCATACCGTCGGCACTGCGCTGAACTTGCATCCCGAGGAAGTGATGGAGTTCGCCCAAATCCTTCATGGAAAACTCCTGCTGGAGAGCTGAGATGACCTTCCGTAGGAGATGTGTCAAGGAGGCGGTGAGGACGATGTCATCAACGTAAAGGAGCAGGTAGGTTGTGTCAGTCCCACGGCGGTAGACAAACAGTGAAATGTCCGACTTGGCTTCCACAAAACCAAGAGAGACCAGATGCGTGGCAAAGCGGCTGTACCAAGCACAGGGAGCCTGCTTGAGACCGTACAACGACTTGTTCAGACGACAGACAAAGTCGCGCCTGGCGGAGTCCTCGAATCCGGAGGGCTGAGCAGCAAACACGGTCTCCGTCAAGGTGCCATGTAGGAAGGCATTCTTGACATCGAGTTGGTGAACTGGCCACTGACGAGAGAGAGCCAGAGAGAGCACTGTGCGAACCGTGGCGGGCTTGACGACCGGACTGAAGGTTTCGGCAAAGTCGATGCCCGGACGCTGGGTGAAACCGCGAAGGACCCAACGTGCCTTGTAGCGTTCCAGCGAACTGTCTGCGTGGAACTTGTGTTTGAAAATCCATTTGCCCGTGACAATGTTGGCATGTTGCGGGCGAGGAACCAACTCCCAAGTCTGGTTCTGGAGAAGGGCAGCATGTTCTTCCTCCATAGCAGCCTGCCAGTTGGGATCGGCAAGGGCGCCACGGAAGGTCTTCGGAATCGGGGACAGGGGCGCAGCGTGGTACAAGGACGGTACGCGAAAACCGTCCTTGGCCCGAGTCGTCATGGTGTGCTGGTTCACTGTCGGGGGGACAGCAACAGCACCCCGGGGCACCGGGGCCGGTGCCGTGGTGGTAGCTGGTGCCGCCGGAGGGACCACCGCCGGCTTTGGGCGCCTGGAGTAGACGCGCAAGGCAGGAGCAGCGCATGGCGGCGTCGGGAAGCCAGGTGGAGACGTCGGTGCCGCGCTTGGCGCAGTACCCGCATGTGGGAGTGCGGGAGAGGTCGTCGGTGCCGCGCGTGGCGCGGAGAGCGGAGTGCCGGTTGGTGAGGACGGAGCACCACCCGCACGTGGGAGTGCGGGAAATCCTGTTGGTACTGGCGGCGCGGGACGTGGCTGCACGTGGGCATGGGGGCGTGCAGCAACAGTGGTGGCGCCCGGAGGACCTGCAGGAGACATAGTTGGCAGCCCTATGGGAAGAGGTGCCGGGTTAGGGAATTCATCTAGGAAGTTGAAGTCCGCAGCAGTGGGAGTAGAGGTATGCTCGGCAAAGGGAAAAGCGGACTCGTCAAAAAGAACATGACGGGAGATGATGATTCTATTGGAGGTAGGATCAAGACATCGGTATCCCTTGTGGTGAGCAGAATAACCAAGGAAGATGCATAGGGCAGAGCGCGGGGCAAGTTTGTGGGGAGCAGTGGCCGACAAATTGGGGTAACACTTACAGCCAAAAACACGCAGATTATCGTACGACGGGGCACTGCCGAATAGAGCAAAGTGCGGAGTTGAAAAATTCAGTGTCTTGGTTGGCAAGATGTTGAGGAGGAGAGTTGCGGTGTGCAACGCTTCAGCCCAATATGAAGGAGGCATGCTTGCCTGAAATAGAAGAGAGCGAATAATATCGTTAGTGGTACGAATAATCCGCTCGGCACGATCGTTCTGCGAGGACGTGTAGGGACATGACATGCGAAAGTGAATGCCATGTGTGAGGAAGAAGGTGCGCATGCTGGAGTTGTCAAACTCCCGGCCGTTATCACTCTGGACGGCCTTGATGCGTGCGATGAACTGGGTAGACACATAGGCGAAAAAGTTAGACAGGGTGGAAAACGTGTCAGATTTAAGCCGTAAGGGAAACGTCCATAGGTGATGAGAGCAGTCATCAAGAACAACTAAGTAATATTTGTAACCAGAGACACTAACAATAGGAGAGGTCCATAAGTCACAATGAATAAGATCAAAGTTGTTGGACGCTCGAGACACTGAAGGATTAAAAGGAAGATGAACATGTCGTCCTAGCTGACATGCATGGCACAAAGACTCCAAGCTTTTATTACAACCAGGGATAGCCGAAGTGAGTTTGGAGAGTGCCTCGCGACCAGGGTGGCCGAGGCGACGATGCCACAGGGAGGCGGATGTGGAGCTGGCAACAAGGGAGTGAGCCACGGGCAGCTTCAGTGGGTAGAGTGGCCCGGAGCTATTGCACCTGATGATCACGCTCCGCGAGGGAAGATCCTTCACAGAACAACCATACGGGTCAAACTCCACAAAACAATTGTTATCAATAGTGAATTGGCGAACAGAAATAAGATTCTTGATAAGCTGAGGCGAAACAAGAACATTATTTAGGGTAAGGGAGCCAAGGTGTGTTGAGCCGGTGGCGGTGACAGGCAGAAGTGAACCATTACCAACAACAATAGAGGTGGGAGAGGGATACCGAGGGATTGAGGAGTGAGAGAGGGTACCATCATGTGAGGTCATGTGGGAAGAGGCACCTGTATCAAGGTACCGGTCGTTCGCCGGTGGAGTGAGGGTGACGGTGCTGAAAGTGGAGGCCAGAGAATTCTGGTCCCAGAGCGGAGATCCCACCATGGGCTGGTACTGCGCCGGCTACTGCTGCTGTTGGTACGGAGGTAGCTGCTGGGCCAGAAGCGCCTGTTGTTGGGTGAAAGGGAATTAGGCTTACACCTAGTTCCTAAATGATTTTGGTGGTTGAATTGCCCAACACAAACAATTGAACTAACTAGTTTGCTCTAGTGTACAAGTTATACAGGTACCAAAGGTTCACACTTAGCCAATAAAAAGACCAAGTATTGGGTTCAACAAAAGAGCACAGGGACAACCGAAGGCACCTCTGGTCTAGCGCACCGGACTGCCCGGTGTGCCACCGGACAGTGTCCGGTGCACCAGAGGACTCCAACTCAAACTCGTCACCTTCGGGAAAATCCGGAGGCGCCCCGCTATAATTCACCGGACTGTCCGGTGTACACCGAACAGTGTCCGGTGCTCCAAGGAACGGCGCCTCAGGAACTCGCCAGCTTCGGGAATTCGTAACGGCTAGTCCGCTATAATTCACCGGACATGTCCGGTGTGCACCGGACTGTCCGGTGTGACAACGGAGCAACGGATATTTCGGCGCCAACGGCTACCTGCAGCGCATTAAATGCGCGCCAGCGTGCGCAGAAGTCAGGCACGCCCATGCTGGCGCACCGGACACTCTACAGTACATGTCTGGTGCGCCACCGGACATCCAGGCGGGCCCAGAAGACAGAGCTCCAACGGTCGGAACCCAACGGCTTTGGTGACGTGGCTGGCGCACCGGACATGTCCGGTGTGCACCGGACTGTCCGGTGCACCATACGACAGTCAGCCCCACCAAACGGCTAGTTTGGTGGTTGGGGCTATAAATACCCCCAACCATCCACCATTCATAGCATCCAAGTTTTTACACTTTCAACCACTTACAAGAGCTAGGCATTCAATTCTAAACACACTCAAGAGATCAAATCCTCTCCCAAATTCCACACAAAGCTTTAGTGACTAGTGAGAGAGATTTGTTTGTGTTCTTTCGAGCTCTTGTGCTTGGATCGCTTTCTTCTTTCTTGATTCTTTATTGCGATCAAACTCACTTGTAATTGAGGCAAGAGACACCAATCTTGTGGTGGTCCTTATAGGAACTTTGTGTTCCAAGTGATTGAGAAAAAAAAGCTCACTCGGTCTGAGGGACGGTTTGAGAGAGGGAAAGGGTTGAAAGAGACCGGTCTTTGTGACCACCTCAACGGGGAGTAGGTTTGCGAGAACCGAACCTCGGTAAAACAAATCCGTGTGTCACACTCTTTATTCGCTTGCGATTTGTTTTGCACCCTCTCTCGCGGACTTGATTATATCTCTAACGCTAACCCGGCTTGTAGTTGTGATTATTTTTGAGAATTTCAGTTTCGCCCTATTCACCCCCCTCTAGACGACTATCATTGGGCATGCTGCTGCTGTGGGCCGACACGCCCCTGGGGAAGCTGGGCCAGAGGAGGCGCACGGGGACCAGGCCACATTTGGATGGAGCCGGTCCATGGATTGAAGAGCGACGGCCAGCCACCGCCATGCCCAGCAGCAGAGGAGTCGGAGAAGGGAGCGCAGCTGCCAGGCACGGCAGTGCCACCGGAGGAGGTGCGGTGGTTCGGTGTCCTCTTCTTCTTCTTCTGCTTGGGGGCGGCTGGACGTGGAGTGCCGCTGCTGGTCGGCGCAGACTGGCGAGGTGATTGAGAGCCAGTGGCGACGAGGGCAGACGGAGGAGCAGAGGGGGTCTGCACCATGTTGATCTCCTCAAGAAGGAGTTCATTGCGGACGGCGGCGAAGGAAGGGAAGGGGCGACCACAGCGAGGTGGACCCCGATGTCCCTATACCGCTCGTTGAGCCCGCGAATCACGTTGAGAACCAGAGTGCGGTCAGTCACGTGTTCGCCGAGGTCAGCGAGGTCGGCGGCCATCTTCTTGAAGTGTTTGCAATAGTCAGTGACGGAAAGGTCACCTTGGGCAAACGTGCGAAACTTGGCGTCGAGGTGGAGAGCACGAGTCTCCTGATTGCCGATGAAGTGGTCCTCGATGGCGATCCAGGCTTCGTAGGCGATGGTGCGGTGGTCGATCACGGCTTCAGCAAGGTCGGCGGTGACCGTGCTGTACAGCCAAGATTTGACGACGGCGTTCATCCGAGCCCAATCAGGAAGTGCTGAGATGGCGGAGCTACGGACGTGGTCCTGCAGCGAATACTTCATGACGGCGAGGAGGAACTGTTCGCGCCACCATGGGTAGTTGCCGGAGGTGTCGAGGACGAGGGGCACCAGACTGCGGGCGTTCTGCACGGAGACAGCCTGGGCATGGAGGTTGAGAACGGCGACGGCCTTGTGGAGGGTCATGGTGCGGGAGATGTCCGTGGCTTCCTCGTGGTCGGCGTCGTCGGCCGGGTCGGTGGGATCAGCCGCAGCGGCGGCGTTGGCCCGGGCTTTGGCCGCCTTGGCCAGTGCGGTGCGGACGCGCTCGGCGGCTGCGTCGCGTGCCGCGGATGCAGCAACGGCCTCCTGCTCGGCCGCCTCGGCTTCAGCGAGGGCGGCGCGGCGAGTCTCGACGAGTTGCTGCTTCAAGGCGTCGGAGTCGCGGCGAGCCTGCTCAGCAGGGTCATCGACGGAGGGTGCGAGGGTCCCGACCGTACCGCGGCGCGGATTCAGCAGGTAGGGGCAGCGGAAGGGTGAGAGGGGTTGGGGAGATCCCGGTCTCGTGATACCATTAAAGAATAGTATGGCTGGGAATAGTTGATTGATTAATTGGAGGAGCCCAAGGCTCAGTACATATAGGCAAGGATATCCCTAATAAAGGAAAGATCTAATCTAACAATAGGAAAGGTCTAATCGAGGGGATCCTTGCCAAACACAGCCAACTAACCAAATACAGAGGGGGGAGGCAGCCGCCGCACCCTGTTAGGGCAGCCGAGCCACCTGGGCCCTATTTCCCTATACATCACGCTAACAGATACCACTGAGGCAGCGAACATCGCAGTTGCAGTGGGATGGACCTGAATGTCAAACTCCGTCCATGGGCGATCTAGCTGAGTCTTTTTAAACCAAAGCCAGCGCATACTCAAGGACCAGCCAAGAGCTTCCAAGTTATGAATACCTAAGCCACCAAACTCGATTGGTCTACAAACACGGCCCCAATTAACCAGGCAGTGCCCCCCTCTAATGTCTCATCTGCCTTTCCACAAGAAGCCCCTTCTAATTTTATCGATGGCTTTCAGCACCCACTTCGGACATTGAAGCACCATGAGATGGTGGATAGGAATGGCTGTAAGGACTGCTTTCACCAAGATATTTCTTCCCGGATGCATCAAGGCAGCTTTACATCCTGGGAGTTTGTCAGCGATCTTATCAATCAAAGGTAGCAAGTTAGCCGCTGTCAACCTTTTGTGAGATAGAAGCAAGCCAAGGTATTTGCATGGAAAATTCACCACATTGCAGTTCAAGGCTCCTTGTACTTCCTCCACCACCTGATCCGAACACCGAATTGGTGTTATGGAGCATTTGCTAATGTTGGTGACAAGCCCCGAAGCTTCTCCGAAAACCCGCAGCAACTCTTTTGTCAAGGTTAACTCACTCGCCACCGGCTGCACGAAGAGCACCACATCATCCGCGTACATTGATACCCTCTGTCCAGCACCCCGCCTTAAAAGGGGGAGTAAGAGACCTAGATCCGCCGCCCTCTTGATAAGGAAGTTCAGCACGTCCATGACTAGAATAAACAACATTGGCGAGAGGGGGTCCCCTTGCCGCAGCCCCCGTTGGTGAAATATGAGATCACCCGGTTCTCCATTAACCAAGACTCTAGTGGAAGCAGTTCTGAACATGTTAGCCATGATGTCGCACCAGAACGAGCCAAAGCCAAGAAATTACTGGACTTCCAACAAAAAGGCCCACGAAACTGAGTCAAAAGCCTTGCTGATGTCAAGTTTGCGAAGGATTCTGGCCTCTTTCTGCCGGTGAAGCACTTTGGCCATCTGTTGCACAAGGATGAAATTGTCATGAATACATCGACCCTTCACGAAGGCGCTTTGGTTGAGAGAGACCAGCTGCGGCAGCTTAGAAGCAAGCCGGTTGGCTAGCAGCTTCATTATGATTTTTGCAAAACTATGGATGAGACTAATTGGTCTGTAATCTTTTAGCTCCAGAGCCTCAGCCGATTTAGGAAGGGTAATATAGGCTGAATTCAGCAAAGACAACCTGGAAACATCTCCTTGCATCAACCTGTTGATCGCCGCCATGAAAACCCCTTTAATTATCGACCAAGCAATTTTGTAGAAACGGCCTGTGAAGCCGTCCGGGCCAGGTGCCTTATCCGCCGGTAGCGATTTGATAGTATCCCAAACCTCCTCCTCAGTGATGATTTGATTCAATCCTTCGAGATCAAGTTGAGTTCCCGGGTTGAAGGAAGGAAGGTCCAGGGTGAACTCGCGTTCTCTGGCCGTTCCTAACAGATTGTTGTAGAACTCCCACACTACCTCCTTTTTCTCTTCTTGGTCCAACACGAGTCGGTCGTCCACTTTCACTTTAGCCATGTAATTTTTTCTCTTTCTGTACTTCGCGTGTAGGTGGAAATAAGAGGTATTCGCAACTCCCTCCTTTAACCAATTCAGGCGCGACCTTGTTTTGGCCATCGTTCTTTCCAGAGACGCAAGCCCTAAAGCCAGGTGCTTGAGTTTCTGCCGCAACCAAGCTTCTTAAGGGGTGAGGCTTCTCAGGTCTTGGGCTTTTTCCAGCTGAAAGATAATTTCTCGAGCGAACAGCAGTTGCTGCATGACATTCCCAACCTTCTTCTGACCCCACGACTGCAAATCCCGAGCGAGCCTAGCCAATTTATCCGCTAGCAGATTTAGAGGGCAGGACCCCTCCAAATGCTGAGACCATGAACGTTGTACTTCGTCATCAAATCCATCCAACTTTGTCCAGAAGCTTTCGAAGTGAAATCTTCTTTTACCTTGAGTAAACTCATGCAGGGCGAGGAGAAGAGCACAATGATCTGAGATCATGGTGGCCGAACTCTGGAGAATACAGTTAGGGAAGTAGATCTCCCAATCAGTGGTGTAGAACAACCTGTCCAGCCTAACCAGAGTAGGTGAAGCCCTTTCATTGGACCAAGTGTATCTTCTACCAAGCAACTCCAGCTCTTTAAGTTCAAGGTCGTTTATGAGACGACGAAAGCGACCCATCATGGCACGGTCCAGATTACTCAAACATTACAGGCCAAGGAAGGCGAGCACAAGGGAGGTTCTATTCCGCCCATCAACATCGTCCACCATGTCCATGTCGTTAAAGACTTTGAATTGCGGGTCAATTTCGCCGATCTTGGGGAAGACCATGCTATGGTCAATCGTCCCCTTGATGTAGCGCAGTAGCTGCTTCACTGTGCCCAATGATCCTCCTGCAGATCCTCCGATAGAGCATGTCGTCCACCTTTGTCGTGGTGCTGGCCTTCGTCAGCTTCAACCTCTCTTCCATTGGAGATGCACATGGCATGCAATAAGAATGCCGCTCCGCTCCAACAGCTTTTCTGCATACGCGCGTTGGCACATGGAGATAGTCACTGTCCCGTTTCGCCACGATGCCGAGGTAGTAGGAGAGCATGCCGAGATCACTCATGCAGAACCGAGCCGCCATCTCGCGCTTAAAGCAATCAATGTCCTCCTCTCTCCTTGTTCTAGTGATATGATCAGATCATCCATGTACACGCCAGTCAGAGGAGGGTGGGGCCATCGCCATGGTGCTATAGGCGGCGGCGAGGGAGGCAGTTCCCATCCTCCAGCCAGTGGGGACCAGGGAGTCGCAGTGGGTGTCCCCGGGGCGAGAACTGGGGTGGAGCCAGGTCGTCGATGGGACGTCGTATGGAGGCGGCAGAGGCATGTCATAGGGGGGCGCTGTCAGGAGGACCGGCACCGGAGGGCGGGAGGCACTCAGGGTCTAGCCCGGCCACATGGACATGGTCCCGGTCCAGGGGTTGTAGAATGACGGCCACGCCTGGCCGCCACCCCGGCCGAAGGGACCACCCCGGGTGGACCCCCGCGGCCACCCTTGCGGGAGCGACGACCTCCGTCGGCGGTGGAAGCCGAACGAAGGGCTACGGGAGGAGGGCAGGCATGAGCTCCGATCGACGGAGGGCGAGGGGCCTGCCCCCTCCTCCCCGAAGGCGCCTGATCGCCAGGAGGACCGTTGTAGAGGGCCGGGGCCGGAGCAGTTGCCTCAGTCACCATGGTGAGCTTCTCGAAGGGAAGCTCGTTCCACATGGCATGGAAGGTGGGAAAGGGCAATGGTCCTCTTGATGAGAGCCTTCAGGTGGCCGTAGCGAGGGCTGAGGCCACGCAGAAGGTTCAGCACCAAGGTACGGTCAGCGACTGGCTCGCTGAGGTCGCGGAGGGAGTCTACCATGCCCTTCATCTAACGGCAGTACTCCCCCACGGAGAGATCCCCCTAAGAGAACTGGTGAAACTGCGCGTCGAGGTGTAGTGCCCGAGCATCCAGGTTCTCGAGGAACTATTCCTCGAGAGCGAGCCATGCCTATCGAGCAATGTCCGCCTGGTCGCGGATGATTTCCTGTAGCTCAACGGTGATGGTGTCGTGGAGCCACGAGAGGACAACACTGCCCATCAGACACCATGATGGAGACGGCGGGGCGACGAGGTCGTCAAGGACGTGGTCGGTGAGAGCGTGCTGCCGAAGCGTAAGGACCTGACCCCGCCAACGAGAATAGTGGGAGGACGTCGGGTCCAACACAATGGACACAAGAGACTAGATGTTGTGCGGTCCGGCGGGCTAAGCGTGGAGAGAGGCGATGTGGTCGGCGTTGAGTCCAAAGGCGGCCTCGGGTGTGAGCGGAGGAGC
This sequence comes from Zea mays, assembly GCF_902167145.1. Lineage (NCBI taxonomy): Eukaryota > Viridiplantae > Streptophyta > Magnoliopsida > Poales > Poaceae > Zea > Zea mays. Next base: position 88,823,632 of record NC_050102.1, on the reverse strand, counting down.
CTCATGGTCGACCGGAGGATGGCCGAGGATGAGGCGTTGCGCTGTGGTCATCTGGGCGGTCAGAGCAGCGCCCATGGCACGCTCGTGCTCCAGGGCGAGGGAGGCGGCACGCTGACGCTCCTGTGAGGCAGCCATGGCGGCCTGGATGGTGGCGATGGCGGCGACTAGCGAGGAGTCGGTGGCGGGCGTCGTGGAGGACCTGACGATGTCGGTCCAGGCGGGTGCAGCTAGGGCGGGAAAGCCCAACGGGGAGCCTCGACGCCGGTGCTGCGTTGCGACTGCCGTAGGAGGGGCGTCGGGGAGGGGTCCGAGGCCGACGATGTAGGGGGGGCCTCCAACAGCGAGCTCGCTACGAGGGGCATGGGGAGGGGCCCGAGGCCGGCGATGTAGTGAGGCGGCCAGGGCGACAGCGTTCGTGGCCCCGGAGGTGGCCAAGCCGGTGGCGGCTCGCGCGAACAGGGCCATGGCGGCGGTGGTGGTCGCGCCAGGGCTGGTCAGGGCGGCGGCCAGATCCAATCGGCGCCCGCGGTAAGGGCAACGTTGGTGGCTGCGCCTAGGCTATCCGCGCCGATGGGAAATGGGGGGAGGGCCGCCATGCGCCGCAGACGGGGAGGGCGGCGGCCGGAGCAGAGGGGGGAGGCGGCGGCTGGGGAGGGAGCGGCGGCTATAGGGGCAGCCAGCGGCTGGGTGGGAGAGAGAGAAGTGGGGAAAATAGCCTAGCTCTATACCATGTGGGAAACCCTAACCCTGTGTTAGGGTTGGGTGTTGTATCAAGACTTCAGTTAAATGGGCCTGGCCCATTACACGGGGGTGAGAGAGTAATTACACGGGTAAAACCCCAAACCCTAAACAGGTATTCTAACACCCTACACAATGAGTGCTTATCTATTTTGTTTCTTAACATCGTGGATGAATTTCAAACTGAATTGTTGCGGAAATACTTAACTTTGTGTACTACATACATGATTTTTGGAACATTGCAACATGGTCTTTTAGCTAAAATGGGCGCCAGCCACCCTGGGTGCTAAAGCTGCACTCACTGTGCAGAGGTGTGATTGTGTGAACGTTTGAACAAATGGAATGTAACTGTAATTTCGTTGCTTTTCAAACAACAAAATTCAGGCTCACCCGTCATGGGAAAGAAAAACTGATTCGGTGATTAAATGAGCTGCTATCAGAAACTTTTATAATGATGAAACACACAACAAGAATAAAGAAAAAAATAGAACCTGTTAAACTATGAAAATGAACTATTGGTTACCTTATGATATCTGATAATGACGAAGGTGGGACATCATTATATGAGTAACTACTATATGGAGACAAAGACATATCTCTTGCACCAGCCTCTTGTGCGGACATGCATAGTTGTAGTTTATATGAACCCTGCAAGAATAAAGGTTAATGATTTTGACTGCCAACCCCTCTTCCCCCTCCAACCACCAGCACCACAAAAAGAAAGAAGCAACTCAAGTGCTCAACACAGGTTTCCAAAGTGGGACCCGATAGATCTGATGCTCTTATACTGCAGAATAGCAACAACTAAAAGCTTGTAGATTCCCCCCTTCACAAGTTTATTACCCCTCATAAAAATTGAAATACTTTTGCCAAAAGTTTGGGGCATTTAAATTGAAAGCTAAAGTCATTTTCCAGCAATTCCATGGAAAAGTGGATATAGCGCATTCGGTGGCAATGTATGCCCAAAGCTGAATTTATAAACTTGTGATGCAGTGACATGTCATCCAATGGACTGGCAGTTGCAAGTGATGCATACCTGTTAACCACACTAATCTTGGACTCAAAGAATGTATTAGTAGCATTAGTAATAAGAGAAACATGGAGATCCCTGGACAAAATCATATTAAACATGAATGTAAAAATAGAGGAGACCTTACCACAGCATCAACCTTATGAGAGCAAAATGTCAAGCAACTGTCTTGCTCCAGAAATTTTGGCTGCATGTATAAAACAACAGAGCCTTTGATCCCAAGCAAGTTGAACATTACAATCGATGTTTTAGTGATGTGAATCTTAAATACTACAGGGGCAGGGATCAATTTGACATACCTCTAAGAAGCTTGGTCTCATTGTAACTTTAGATGCCAACTCCACAATATGTCCCAAACTTAAATTGACACAACTCTCCAAAGATGAAGCAAGTAAATTAGTTGGTATTTTACCCCAGGAGCATTTCCCTTCAAGCACTGTTAAAATGCATAACATGGATGGTCATTATTCCAATCAATAAGAACACAAACCTAAGTGTTACCCGTTTAGGGTTTGGGGTGTACCCCGTGTATTTACCTTGTCACCCCTGTGTAAAGGGCCTAGCCCAACTAACTCAGTGTATTAATTCATCACCCAACCCCCTTGTTAGGGTTAGGGTTTCACTCTCCAACTTAGCACCAGAGCCAATCTTTCTCTCTCTTCTCCTCCCTCCCATCCCCAGCCGCCGGCTTCCCCTACCTCTAGCCGCCGACCTCCTCCAGGCTGCCGCACCATTCCCCGCAGCGCCCTGTGCACCCGCGCGCGGCCAACCCCGTGCAGCCCCACCCCGGGCGGCCCTGCACGCACCAGTCGGCGTGTGGCCTTCCCTCCTCGTTGGCGTGCCGCCCGCCCTGTCCAGCCGTCGGTCCCTGCCCCGGCTGTCGGACCTTCGTCGTCCACCGCCGGCCCGTCTGGCCCCTCTCCAGCTGCGCTGGGCCTCCCATCCTAGTAGCCATGTCGAAGCACCTCCCCTGGCTCTTTCCGCACACCTTGCGGCTTCCCCAACATCACCCTCTCCCATCGATTGGGTGGTTGACTCCGGAGCCTCCTTCCACACAGGTTTGGGGTGTACCCCATGTATTTACCTTGTCACCCCTGTGTAATGGACCTAGCCCAACTAACTCAGTGTATTAATTCATCATCCAGCCCCCTTGTTAGGGTTAGGGTTTCACTCTCCAACTCTCAGCTTAGTTTTTCAGCTTAAGCATCAGCAGATATTCTTAAGAGATTGATTAAAAACACATGTTTCATAAAGTAGTCACAATGACATTAAGGATCCTCTTGCCATGAATAAAGATAGATACAACTACTCACAACAAATGAGCCTGTTAACATGTTAATCCTGCTGGAAAAGAAATCACATAATATCTGCTCAAAAATATCCACATAAACTTACTTTGGAGAGAAGAATCTTCCACATGGTTCCCAGAGCAGTTATCTTCACCATTACTTTGTCCAACTTGCCCTTTTGGATTAAAATAATTTAATGATGGCACAGAAATGGGGAGAAAAAAGAACTCATATGGGATGTGCGCTGTTACCACAGCTAATAAAGATAATATCATGGTTGCAAGCACGGGAGGTTGACAAACTCTTCACGTCAGGAATGATGAATGTAGCTTCACTGTTGTCCTTATTTCCATGTTCACTAAAGGAAGTAAGCAAGCAAACCCGACTGAATCGATAAATTGGAGAATGCTGCAAAATAGGATAATAGGTAAGAATGAGATCATTTGGTAGACAGGCATGAAAACTTGCGACTCGCTTCACAAACTGAAAAAGGCTAGACTTACCCCTTCAAGTGAAAGGTTACTAGTGGGTCTAGCTAACAGAACATAAAGAGGAAAGACATAATGTGTTTGCAACTCAGTATTTGTACTTCCAGAAAGTGATATGGTTATCTGAATCCTGCATTGATGCATACAGTCAGTCAGTCAGACGAAGGAAAATATTCGGAACAAACAGGGTTGTGATTCAACAGTGCAAACGATTTATCACATAAACTCCACCTGACATAAATTTAGGTACTTTTTTTGTTTGGCAGATCCGTTATTCCGATTTGTTTTATACTTTACAAAGGTTGTAGGCATATTGTGCTATACCATAACTAAAAGTTGAGATGGAACCATTCCATCCAAGAAAACTGGGATGGAACCATCCCGTTCCACCATGTCCCCAAACCAAACACAACCAAAAAGATTATGTTTGGATTACTGCACCAGCATATGTGCTTGAAAACCAAATTGACATTGTGAACAGTTCTATTCTTAAATAGCAGAACTGCATAAGTCAGGGAAAATTGCTTGTGTTAGCTGCTGGAGCAAACAAAAGGTAAAGGTTTCCCACATACACCAATGGCTGCAACTCCAACCATATGGTTCCAAAAGATTAAATCCATCATTAGGACAAGGGAGTAGTACATACCACTGTTAGAGTGGACGCACTAACCAGTTCAACTCAAAAGCTTTTAGGTTGAACTGGTTAGTGTGTCCATTCTAACATGGTATCAAAGCTCAAACTGATGGGAACTGATGGGAGAAGGTAGTCAATCCACTTAAACAATTCAACACTCTCACTTACGTGCAGCCAGAGAGAAAGGCGCAAATGTGATCAGAGAGAAAGGCGCAAACATGGAAATAAATGGGTAGAGGCACAAATAAAGTCTCTGTCAGAATTCGAACTCGAGACTTCTGGCTTTGATACCACGTTAGAGTGGATGCATTAACCAGTTCAACTTAAAAGCTTAAGCTAATGAGAGAAGGTAGTCAATCCACTTAAACACTTCAACACACCCACTCACGAGCAGCCACAGAGAAAGACGCAAACATGGAAATATATGGGTGACCTCTGGCTTTGATACCATGTTAACTGGTTAGTGCGTCCACTCTAACATGGTATCAAAACCAGAGGTCTCGAGTTCAAATCCTGGCAGAGGCTTTATTTGTGCCTCCAGCCCTCCACCCATTTATTTTCATGTTTGTGTCTTTCTCTCTTGCTGCGTTTGCGCCTTTCTCTCTAGCTGCACGTGAGTGGGGGTGTTGAAGTGTATAAGTGGATTGACTACCTTGTCTCATAAGCTTAAGCTTTTGAGTTGAACTGGTTAGTGCGTCCACTCTAACCACTAGATATATCATATGCAGGTTGTGTCACATCCATGGGGAAGTGACCCGATACGATAGCTGTGGGAGGTCACCGGCCTTTCGGCCGCTGGTTTCCTACCGGTGGAAGTGCGCATGGTGAGCAGCAGGGAGGTGAGGTAACAGATAAAGGAGGTGAGAATTGGATTGGCTGTAATTGCTTGTTTATTTCTTGATCAACAATGATTATAAAGGGATTCCATAATTCTCTCCTAGACCCTTGCCTGCCTAAATCAGGCTTTCCTGGTTGGTTCCCAGTTGATCCCTCAAATCTCTCATGCCTAATTACCCCCTTTCACGACGTCTATAGTTGTGGCCTACCATAACATCTCTCCCCTCCTCTGGAAAAAGCTCATCCTCGAGCTCGAACGCGGGATATTGTTGCTTGAACGCAGCAACTAACTCCCAAGTGGCTTCAATGGTAGGTTGTTCGTCCCAGCGCACAAGAACATGCCATTGTCCACAGAGTATGAATGACATGGTTGTGGAGCATCTACGATAGCAAGGGATCGGCTCGAGGAAGCACGCCATGGAAGGCCTTGAGGATGCTTACATGGAAGACATTGTGGATCTTGACGTGGGCGGAAGGCACACGTGATAGGTAATGTCATCTATCCGTTCCAGGATCTGGTACAGCCCGTAAAAGTGAGACGCGAGCTTCCCTTCGTTTGCCACCGGCAAAGAGGCTAAAGGACAGTGCAGGAGCTTCACCCAGACCCAATTGTCAAAACCTAACTCCATCGACTTGTGCTTTGCGTCGTAGTACTTCCTGGCATGTTCCTGGGCTTGGAGAAGGCATTCCCAGGTAGCCAGCAAGAATGCATCGCGGTCCTACGGCAGCTGATACACCACAGAAGCACGAGCATAGCTAGGCTCTTAAGTCTTCAAGAGTGATGGGTCGTGCCCATAAACGAGCTTGAATGGAGTGGTGTCGAGCAATGTGTGGAATGCCATATTGAAGCAGTATTCGGCCCATGGCAGCCAGCGCAACCACTTGTTGAAGCGATCACCAGTCAGGCAACGCAGGTACATGATGATGATTCTGTTTGCCGCTTCGAACTGCCTATTCAAAGGTAGAGATCAACTGCAGCTTGGTACCTGAAAGGTGAAAGAGCTTGCTCCACAGATTGTTGGCGAAGACAAGATCATGGTCACTAATGTCGGCAAGACGTGCAGGTGGACTCGTCAAAGAAGGAATGGGCGAGGGGGATCAAGTGAACCATCTTTGAGAGCCCATACACCATTGTGAGGATGATAGACTTGTTGACGCGAGGCAGGCCTTCAACAAAGTCCATCTCGACATCGCCCCAAATCAGCTCCAGAATTGGTAGGGGTTGGAGAAGGCTGCAAGGGTGGACATTGCTTGTCTTGTTTTGTTGACACACCGCGCAATCACCAACAAAGGCCTCCGCCAGGGCCTTGCCGGCAGGTACATGGAAGTCGGCGTGCAGGTGATGGAGGATATGTTGAATGCCCTCCTCGTGGCAGGTTTGGTGGAGCTGCTGTAGAATGCATGAAAGCAGAGGCAACGAGGCGAGGACAAAGACATGGTGTCGTATCGTGATCAGGTTATCGACGATGGTCTAGCTAGGACCTTTGCGACCAGCGGTGACATAGCCAATGAGTTCTTGGAGCTCAAGTTAGGTAGCTACCTCGGCGAGCAGGGCATCCCACGGCGGGAAGGACAACGTAAAGTTGGTGGCCACCCACAGGGTCTCAACATCGCATCGGGACAGGGCATTGATGATGATGTTGGTGCAGTCAAGCTTGTACTCATCGAAGAAGTCAAGCCCCATTAGCTTGTTGATCCAATGATGTTGTGGGTCGTGAACAACTGTTGATCAAGGAGTTACATCAAGTTGTAGTCATCCATCTTGGCGGCGACACAGCGATCCCAAAGGTACGGATGCCAGTGTTCAACCGCTTGAGCGAGCAATGAGCTCGTGCTCATACGCCGCAAGGATAACGTGGCATGGAACCATGGTACGACTGAAGAATGTCACTGGCTCATGAACCTAATGTAGGATTGTGCCCATACCTAAACTGGAGTTGTGACATTCAACAGCGAATGGCTCGTTGAAGTTTGGCAATTGAAGAACCAGGGACATGGACATCACAAGCTTGAGGATGGCGAACACGGATGCAACGTCAGTCTAGGCGAAGTCATCCTCGGTGAGGGGTGCACTGTGGTGTCGTATCCCTTAATGAAGGGATGGTAGTATCCGGCCAATCCTAGGAATCCATGTGGCGCTCGCAGGAACTACAGGACTTGCTAGGCATCAATGCGTGCACCATCTAACGATCCATGGAAACACCCATATTGCACACGACGTGCCACGGGTAGGACACTGTGAGCACGCCAAAGGTGCACTTGACATGCTTGAGGATAAGTTGGTGCTGCTGTAAGACCTCGAGCACCAAGAGGACATGGAGAAGATGGCAGCCCATGACTCATTGTAGATCAGGATATCACTGAAGAAGACAAAGATGGAGTAGCAAAGATACCGACCCAAGATGTCGTTTATCAAGGCCTAGAACATGGTCGACGCGTTGATGAGACCGAAAGGCGTCACCAAAAACTCTTGGCAACGACAGAGGCATTCATCCAGAATTGATTGTACCTGAAACCGATCGAGTTTGGAGAAGATGCAGGTGCTGCGGATGGCAAGCTATGCACCCTCCATGATGCCTTATTTGGATGGTCATGTATCAACCTCGATCCATGTGTATTGAGATGGATTGCTATGATAAATTCCACCCCAACACACATGGAATGAGGTGGATACATGAGCCTCTAAACAATCCCTAAGGTGGATGCGATGGTCATGGATCTTGGCCGGCAGCAGGTCGGTCAACTCGTTAAAGAGGTTGCTAAATTCGTCAAACATGCCCTCGAGCAGAGCCGCTGGTTGAAGAGCACGACAACATGGCGATGACCGGCACACCACGCCTTGCCACATCATCTAACGTCCATGGAGTACGATACAGAGAGGTTGGCAAAGTCCTAGAGGATGGGACCCAAGGTGCGGATCCAGTCGAGGATGGTGTCATAGCCACACAGCACAAGGGTGAAGTAGGCCCTGTTTGGCACAGCTGCTACTTGTTGAAAAAGCAGCTTATCTGAGAAGCTGGTGAAAAGCATCTTCTGCTTGTTGGTTGCTTTTAGTGTATTCTGAGAAGCAGCTGAATTGATAAGCTGCTGCAGAAACTGGCTGTTTGGCAGAACTGCTTAAATTTGTGAAGAAGCTGGAAATAAGTTGTGCCAAACAGGGTCGTAGTGCGGAAAATCTATCTTAAAGTAGTGGGGGACAAGGCCCTGCATCTTCCCGCGCTAACCATTGTCATCGAGTTCGTTCACCAAGATGAAGTGTGTCTCCGACGAAGGTCCCTTAGGCACCGGCGGGAGGTGCTAAGGGCACCGACAACGGTGACACGGTAGGATCGAAGGGTAGCACCATCGAAAACGATGACACCACATTGGCGCCGCTAGACTAACCGTCCAACTTGGCCAGGCGTGCCAATATGTCGGAGACTTTGTCCATGACATCAATTAGCCTGGACTGCAATGTCTTAACGGTGGAGGTGAGCTCACTAATGCAGAGGTGATCGTCTTGAACCCCCTACTAGGCTTCCTTGCGTGGAGTCTCCTCGTGGGCCACTAGGAGTTGATTGGGTTGATCGGAGTTGCCGAAACTCGTGGCAAGATCACTGGAAGCTGATATCAAGTTGTTATGTCCTTGGGCAAGTGGCTGGATAGGATAGTTGTGGGAGGCCGCTGGATGTTCGACCGTTGTTTTCCTCCCCATGGTGATTGTGTCGATGGTGAATAGCAAGGAGGTGAGATAACAGAGAAAGGAGGTGAGGATTGGATTGGTTGTAATTGCTTGTTTATTTCTTGATCACCACTGATTACAAACGGGTTACAAGCATAATTCTCTCCTAGACTCTTGCATGCCTAAATCAAGCTTTCCTGATTGATCCCTCAAAGCTCTCCTGTCTAAGGTTATCTGCGGCAGATCGTGCATATGGTCGTGTAAAATATTGTTTTGCACTGTAGACTGTTGTTTACAGAGTGAAGTTTGTAAGCAGAGGGACTCTAACTCTCATCTAGAGGATGACACTACAAGTTGGGGCAATTTTCGTTTATTTCTCACACACTATTCAAATGTCATACCCTTACAAGGGTTAGGGACACATATTTATAGCCCTAGGGGCTGCACTACACTGCACTACACATTACACTACACACTGCAGCACACAGGTGCTGTCCTTTAGATACTAAAGTGCAGTCAAAAGACTGCTGTCCTGCGCAGTCAAAAGACTGCTGCTGCATGCTGTCCTGCGCAGACAAAAGACTACTGTGCTGCAACTGTTGTTGTCCTGCAGCAGTCAAAAAGTTGCTGATATTGCTGTCCTGCAGCAGTCAAGACCGCAACTGCTGCTGACCACATGACTTAATCCATCATTCTCCCCCTAAGTCTTGTGCGTCGTTTTGTGAGAAAGTTGAGCCATCCCGGACCTGGAACAAAGCTCAAGGAACTTGATCCTCCCAAGGGGCTTGGTGAGTAAGTTCGCAAGCTGATCCTTGGTGTTGATGTAGCGCGCATGGATGCTCCCTTCTGCCAAACAGTCACGGATGAAGTGATATCTCACCCGGATGTGCTTGCTCCGTTCATGTAACACAGGGTTCTTGGCCAATGCCAAGGCGGACTGGCTGTCCACCCGAAGTTCCACTGCTCCAACGTCTCTCCCGAGGAGATCACTGAGCAGGCGAGCCAGCCAGAGCGCCTGAGTCGAAGCAGTGGAGGCCGCTACGTACTCGGCCTCGCAGCTGGACATGGCCACCACCTGCTGCTTGACCGACTGCCAGCTAATGAGGCACTTGTCGAGGAAGAAGAGAATCTCGCTTGTGCTCTTGCTAGTGTCGATGTCACCGGCATGGTCGTTGTCGCTGTACCCGACAAGGTGTGCCTCCCTAGGGCACCTCGGGTATAAAGACCGTGGTCGAGAGTCCCCGCAACATAGCGGATGATCCTCTTCACAGATTGCTCATGCTCCGTCGTCGGTCGCTGCAGAAACTGACTAACGTAGCCGACGGAGTATGCCAAGTCAGGTCGTGTGTGGACGAGGTAGCGAAGGCTCCCCACAAGACGCCGATAATGTGTAGCGTCCACCTCCTCCGTCGTGCTATCGCGACTCAGCTTCAGCCTCTCCTCCATCGGAGTGAGAGCTGGGTTGCAGTCGGTGAGCCCAGCCAGCTCAACAATGCGCTTGGCGTAGGCGGTCTGGCGAAGTGTGATCCCGGAGTCTCCCTGGTGCACCTCAATCCCCAGGTAGAAGGAGAGATGCCCCAGGTCACTCATTTGGAAGGTGGCCTTCATCTCTTCCTTGAATGCTGCCACCTCTGCATCCTTGGAGCCGGTGATCACCAAGTCGTCGACGTAGACACCCACCAGTAGGGCATTTTCTCCATTGCCCCGCCGATAGATAGCCGCCTCGTGCGGGCTTGGCATGAAGCCCATCCTCTTGAGCGTGGAATCCAGCTTGGCATTCCACGCCCTTGGTGCCTGTCGCAAGCCGTAGAGGGCCTTGCGCAGGCGCAACACCTTGCCCTCCTTGCCAGGGATCGCAAAACCTGGAGGCTGGTGTACATAGACCTCCTCCTTTAAGTCGTCGTTAAGAAACGCCGACTTGACATCCATGTGATGAACATGCCAGCCCTCCTGGGCTGCCAGCGCGAGGAGTCGCACGGATTCCATCCGTGCCACGGGGGCGAAGGCATCGTCGAAGTCGATCCCCTCCTGCTGCAAGAAACCGCGTGCCACCAAGCGAGCCTTGTGCTTGACGATGGCACCGGTTTCATCCCTCTTCAGTTTGAACACCCACTTAAGGGTGATCGCGCGATGCCATGAGAGAGATCTGCGAGCTCCCAGGAGCAGTTCGTCTCAACCGCGTCCATCTCCAACTGCATCGCAGCACGCCAAGCCGCGTGTTTCTCGGCCTCCGCGAAAGACCGAGGCTCGTCGTCGTCGCACGCAAGATGCAACTCTCCCGCCAGAATGCGAGACGTCGAGCCCGGCACCGTCAGGTCGATGAGGAGGCCCTCCATCGTACGATACCGCAACGGCTCGCCGTCGTGGCACGTGTCGATGCGCTCCTCGTCGTGGGAGAGCGGGGTAACGAGCTCCACCGGGTCGTGCTCGACACGAGCTGGAGTCGCAGAGGACGTTCCCGGAGGGGTTACCGTCGATGCTAGAGTACGTGGTGGCGAAGGGCTCATTGTAGCAGGAGTCGCGGCTGGAGTGCGTGGTGGCGAAGAGCTCGTTGTAGCCGGAGCTAGAGAGCGTGGCGCTAGAGTCAGTGGAGGCTTGGGGGCTAGGGTAGACCTGCTCGGAGAAGAGTTGCCTACTCCCCCAGCTCCCTCAAAGTGGACGTACTCGATGGTGAAGTCGTCGTACGTCGGAGTCGTGTCGTCGTCCACCGCCTTGTCCCACGCCCATCCTCGCCCTTCGTCGAACACTACGTCGCGCGTCGTGCGCATACGTTGTGTTCCTGGGTCAAGGATGCGGTAGGCCTTCGAGCCCTTCACGTAGCCAATGAACACCCCCAGGGTGCTCCTATCTTCGAGCTTGCTGATGTGGCCAAGCTCCTTGGTGGACGCGAGGCATCCGAAGACCCGTAGGTGAGAGACCATCGGCTTGCGCCCATGCCAAGCCTCGTACGGTGTCATCCCGTTGAGTGCCTTGGTGGGCGAGCGGTTGAGGATGTAAACCGCTGTCACCACCGCCTCTCCCCAGAAGACAGCCGACATTCCCCTCTGCTTGAGAAGAGCCCGAGCCATCCCCACAACCGTCTGGTTGCGTCGCTCGACGACGCCGTTCTGTTGTGGGTTGTACGGCGCGGAGTAGTGGCGCTGAACGCCCTCATCCGCGCAGTACGACGCGAACTCAGCCGTCGTGAATTCGCCGCTGTTGTCGATCCGCAGCACGCGTAGCTTGCGGTCGCACTCCGCCTCTGCAGCGACCTGCACACGCCTGATGGCATTCGCAGCCTCTCCCTTGCTGCCAAGGACCATCACCCACATGTAGCGGGAGAGGTCGTCGACGAGCAGCAAGAAGTAGCGTCGACCTCCTGGTGTGGTCGGTGTCACCAGGCCACACAAGTCCCCATGCACGAGCTCGAGCCTCTCCTTGGCTCGGAAACTCGACTGCTGGGGAAAGGGGAGTTGTCTCTGCTTTGTCAGTACACAGACATCGCAGAACTGCTCCACATGGTCAAGGCACGACAGGCCTCGTACCATCTCCTTGGCACTGAGTCGCTTCAGGGCCTCGAAGTTAAGGTGCCCAAAACGCTCGTGCCACTGCCATGCCCCGTCGTCCCGACGGGCAGCAAGGCAGCAAGGTTGTGTCACCTTCACGTTGAGGATGTAAAGCCGATTTGGACTCATGCGTTCCTTAGCAAGAAGGCGACGAGAGGGGTCCCAGATCCTCATGACTCCGTGCTCGACCTCCACGCGCGAACCGTTCTCATCCAGTTGTCCCAAGCTGATGATAGAGTTCCTCAATGCGGGGATGTAGTAGACTTCGGTGAGCAGCCTGTGCTCACCAGACGCGGCGGTGAAGATGACTGAGCCGGCGCCCTTGATCTCTACGCCGGAGGCGTCCCCAAACTTGACGGAGCCTCGGACGCTAGAGTCAAGCTCGGTGAAGAACTCCCGTCGGCCGGTCATGTGATGAGTGGCGCCGGTGTCGAGGCACCAACCTTCGATCATGTCTTTGCTGGATCCGCCGCCGAGGAAAACGCGTGCTTTCGACTCATCAATGTGGAGGAGTGCCGCTGCGACCGGTGCCGCTGGAGATAGCTCGATGCTTGCATGTGCTAGGAGCAGAGCCTCCTCCGCCTCCGCCTGTGCGATGTTGGCCTGGCCGCGTCATGGCTGTCAACAGTCCCTGGCCCAGTGGCCAAGCTTGCCACAGTTGTGACAGTCGTCGTCTCGTGCTGGCTTCTTGTTGCCGACGGCGGCGCCTTGGGCGCCTCCGCGGGCACCACCTTCAGCATGTCCTCGCGCCCCGGCCTAGGCGCCTCCACGCGCCTTGCGCGGCTTGCCGCGTTTGCGGCCACGTGTCGAGGAGGACTCCCCCTTCTTCTTGTCACCATGGCAGGCTTCTCACTACTCCCGAGTGAGATGTAGCTTCCCGCCGATGGTGATAGGCCCAGAGAGAGCCTGTGGTTCGTCGTCGTCGACGACCTTGAGACGACCTATCACCTCTTCGATCGTCATCGTGGAGAGGTTTAGCAGAGACTCGATCGAGCGAGCGATCTGCTTGTACTTCTCGAGGATGCAACGGAAGAGCTTCGCGACAGCTCTCTCCTCATCATAGGTGTCATCGCCGAACTGCACCTTCTTCTGCAACAGAGTGTTGAGGCGGAGAGCAAAGTCATCAACGTCCTCACCTGGCTTGAAGGCCAGGTTCTACCACTCCTTGCGAAGTGCCTGCAGTGTGGTCTTGCGGGCACGGTCGCTGCCGATGCGGGTCGCAGCGATGGCGTCCCAGGCTTACTTGGCAGTCCGCTTCTGGGAAAGCAAAAACTGCATCTCGGGCGGGACTGCAGCAATGAGGGCATCTAGCGCCCGTCGATCCTCGTAGTAGTCTACGTCGCCGTACCGAACTGCTTCCCACATGTGGCGAACCTGGAGACGTACCCTCATCACCGCGGCTCACTCGACGTAGTTGGTCTTGGTGTGGGTAGGCCATCCACCGCCGGGACCGATGTCCCTGACAATGGCCTGGGCCCCGCGGCGACCATGGTACCGATCCGGGGAGGGAGAGCCGCGCTGCTTGTAGAGGCCGCGATCTCCGTCGACTCGGTCGTCGCCGCCGGGAGCACCGTCGGCGTGTCTACGCCCGTCTGGGCTGCCGCTGCGTGCGCCCTCGCCCGGAGCACCGTCGGCGCGTCGATGCCTATCTGGGTTGCCGCCACGCGCGCCCTCATGGGGATGCGCAGCTGCCCACTGTGCCGCCTGCTCTCGCGCTGCTTCCCTCGCCAGCCTGAGCTCTTCGTTGGTGTTGTCGTCGACAGAAGCAGAATTGCCGGCTCTACTGCCGTGCAGAGCCTCGAGCTCTCCTGCCGCCGCACGTGCAGCATCTGCCGCCTCCGCTGCTTCTACTTTTACTCTCGCTGCTGCAGTTCCGTCGCCGCCAGCCGTGATGCCCTCGCCGTTGTCGCTGCAGCCGCTGTTGCTGCTCGCTCACGTTCTTGTGCCACGGCGACCTCGGCCTCCTGCTGGCGCCGCGCACTCGAAGTGACCAAGCGTAGGGACATGGTGGGCTAGTGAGGGGTCGTTGCGTGTGGAAGAGGTTGTCTCAGACGAAAGGCTGCTCGTCTGAGCAGGAGAGGAAGGAACAGTTGGAGTTCTTGCTGCCGACTGAGTGTGGGGAGAGGCGCGGGAAGGAGATGAGCAAGAGATGTTTACTCTGCAGGATAGTTTGGCTCTGATACCAATTGTAAGCAGAGGGACTCTAACTCTCATCCAGAGGATGACACTACGAGTTGGGGCAATTTTCGTTTATTTCTCACACACTACTCAAATGACATACCCTTAGAAGGGTTGGGGACACATATTTATAGCCCTAGGGGCTGCACTACACATTACACTACACACTGCAGCACACAGGTGCTGTCCTTTAGATACTAAAGTGCAGTCAAAAGACTGTTGTGTTGCTACTGTTGTCCTGCGCAGTCAAAAGACTGCTATTGCATGTTGTCCTGCGCAATCAAAAGACTGTTGTGCTGCAACTGCTGCTGTCCTGCAGCAGTCAAAAGGTTGCTGCTGCTGCTGTCCTGCAGCAGTCAAGATTGCAACTGCTGCTGACCACATGATTTATTTCATCAAAGTTTGAAATAGGAGATGTGATGAGAGATAGGATGGGTAAGTTGTTGGAGACAATCTAATTAGCCCCTTTGCTATGGCCTTGGCCTAAAACATAGGAACAGACGCAGGAGAATTTTACGCATAGCAAAAGAAAATAGCAAATGAAACTAATCATCCCAATCCTAATTTGTTGTTGTGCATGCATGGCTGGCCCACCAACCATGCCATGATATAAAATAAAGAGGAATTACTAAAGTAGTTGACAACAAGGTGCTCAGCTCAAGATGGAACAATGTATGCCTAGGATGAAAACATCTAAATGCATGACTGTCCATTAAAGATTCAAACCTCTTTTTCCTCCTCGCATGTATATTATAAAGAAGGCATCTTTGAATAAAAAGGGGCTGCAAAATTCAGGGAAGCATCATTGGTATCTCAAATCAATTGCACATAATGGTTACAGTTACTGCAGAGCAAGCATGATCATGTGAAGTTGTGAACAATGTTGAAAGAAGGGAGCATAATTGTAGGATGGACTTTACATTTTTCATGGCTCGCCGTTGAATAATATTGTAGAGCTCGACTGGCTTGCAATACAGAGCCAAATCTTTTTCAGCGGTAAGTTTCTCATCTGGAGACAATGCAGTTCTTAGCTGCTGACGGAAGGCCTGGCCTGTAGACCCAGGATAGGCATATTCACATCCAATATTCCTGCATACAAGCACAACTTCATATAACAACAGAATGCATCCCGTCTCACTTGAAGAACAAGAACCACAACATGTCCATAATTGTGCATCCACAGAGCAGCTGGACTATCTATTTCTATTTCAAAACACAGAACGTGACCCAAGGATGGCGAGAATTGCTCAATATATACCTCTTTATGTAAATATTTTCTTTAAGTTTGTAGGTGGTTCTATTTCTATTTCAAAACACAGAACGTGACCCAAGGATGGCGAGAATTGCTCAATATATAGCTCTTTATGTAAATATTTTCTTTAAGTTTGTCGGTGGTAATTCAAGTACACCCTCCATTACACTGTCTCTAGACATACATAAAGCAATGTATTAATGGAGGGAGTAGTGTGCAAAACCAGTGTCGCTATGCCATGAATACGGGCGCGGCAAGATCCAGAACCAACAAAGTGACCGGTCGTTTATACCGATGTTAGCCATCTACTATTAAGAGTTTCTTTCTCACTACCTGACTGAACAGACACGAACTAAGACGCATCGCTATGCACTTTACTAAGGCACTAAGCCACAATCTCTCGCTGCCTGCCCAAACAGACGTTCTTGACCCACGCGTAATCCCTCCCTTGAACCATTTATCCACTTACTGATTTAACGATTGAGGCAGAGGCAGGCCGGGCATCCTCGCTGCTGACGAACACCTAGGGTCTTGCGGACCCGGACCCACCACGAGTTCTTTGTTCTTTCCGCGCCCAAGAACCTACCCAACGGAGGGATCAGGTCATCAGCATCAAACTGCAGCGCTAGCAGGCGGTCAAGCGGGGCAGCGAGAGAGGCGGCGTGAGCGGATTGGAACGGCTGCTCGGCCCGGAGAGGAATTGGTCACACGGGGGGAAATGCGACGGCTCACGAGTGCCGAGTGCCTTATTTTCCTAGTGCAGGGGTACATGTTGTAATGAAAACATTTTTTTGCTTATGCGTGTTTCGTTGGGTTTAGGACTCTATCCGAGGACACATCTAATAATAGTTAGAGCAACTTTAATAGATCTTTACTATATTAAAGCAAGAGTTGTCCTACGTCAATATTTTTCCAAAAAAACATGCATTTTTTTAGAATCAACCCGCACTTCTATAATCTCTTCTCTATTATTATAATAATAGAGTTTATATAAAAAATATTTTAATCTTTATTATATTAAAGCATCAGTTTCAACGATTGTCCCGCGTCAATATTTTAAAAAAAAACTGTATTTCTTAGAATCAACCTGCACTCCTATAATCTCTTCTCTACTATTATAATAGGAGAGTTTATATAAAAAATATTTTTTATCTTACTATATTAAAGCACTAGTTTTAACGGCCATCCCGCGTCGATATTTTTCAAAAAAATCCTGCATTTTTAGAATCAACCCGCACTCCTATAATCTCTTCTCTATTATTATAATAGGAGAGTTTATGTAAAAAAAATAAGTTAAAATTATGTATAAGTGGGTGTTTCAACCTTGGTTGTTGGCTCCACATTCACGCCCACCTAATTATTAGAAAACATATTTTTATGATTTATTAATACAAAATTTATCATATGTGTATATATAGTATATCTATTAAGAGCTCTGGGCTCTATATAACTGTAGAGAGCCCCGACCATCAACACCAATAAATCTATTTAAGCCCACGTCCGTTCACTATTTATGCAAGTGAACCAATTTAGCGCAAACAGCAAACCAATTTAGCGTAAACAGAGTAACACCCCCGAACCCACGTTCGAGAAAAAGCGGGTTAGGCCCATTTTCCACGCGGTCAACCACCACTGCCATAGTCAAAACATGTTTACGCTATTTTCATCCAATGTTTATGCCACAATATCGATTTAGCGTAAATACCTCATCCGAACCCACGTTCCAGAAATACCGGCTTAGGCCCACTTTCCACGCGGTCAAACACTTCTATACCCTAACTCCCCGCGCAGTCAACCTTCCTGGTCGACTCGCCGCGATTCTTTAGGTGTCGCCAGGGCGATTCGTCGTTCCTCCGCCCCTGCACGCCCTCAACCCTAATCGGCGCCGCCGTTGACAGTGTCGTCGAGGCGCCCGCCGCTGACAATCCTCCGCCCCGCGTCACATTGGTCTTCTACACGCCCGCCGACGGTCGTCCGGCTTCCCAATGTGCTCAAGTTCCTCTGCAAATTTTATGCCCTACACTGCTACTTCCCAATCTCCCCATTCATCTCCTCCATTTTCTTATGCATCGTGTGTCGTATTTGTGAGGCGTTAATCACTGCACCGTATTCCAGGTGCCCAACTCCATCACGGTCGGCTAGGTTGTTGCGTTTCAACCTCTAATGGATTTTCTGGCCGTCGATGACAAAGAAACCACAGGTGATCTACTTACGCTAAATTGGTTTTCTGTTTACTACATAAATGTTTATTTTTGTTTGTCAGGATATGAATGTTTATTCAGGGCAGCGGTAAAATTAACTGCATGCCCAAAAACATCAACAGTATATGCTTCCTCATTAGAAAACCCTTTATTTCTTGGTTCCCGATTAAATTTTGTTTCGACGTCATCCATGTTTTTAGAGCAAAATGTCAAGCTCTCGTCCGCATTATATGCCTCAACGATGGAGACTTCCGGTCGTGCCCTGTTCCTCACATGGCGCTTCAAAGTATACAATCGCCTTTCAATTGGGTACATCTAAACATAATGCACAGGACCTCGCAATAATGCCTCATCAGGTAGATGCATAGGTAGATCCACCATCACATCAAAGAAAGCCGGGGGAAATATTTTATCGGTTATATGTCGTTTTATGGACATTGTGTTGGTATGCATAAATGTATATGGCCATTTTGAGCACTGTCCTATTTGCTTGCCGGGATATGAGAACAGAAAATTGCTTCATAGCATCTAGTCTCTTGTATGGATGGATACAGTTTCATTCTGACATTTGTTGACTTTGGGCAAGGGAAAGTTATTGGATGTATCTAGTACTGTATAAATGTTTATTTTGCTGGTTAGTCACTACTACTGCATAAATGTTTATTTTGCTGGTTAGTCACTACTACTACTGCATAAATGTTTATTTTCCTGGTTAGTCACTGGATAAATATTGTTTTATATGAACATTCTGTTGGTATGCATAGATGTTTATGCCAATTTCTACAATGCAATGATACGACTTTTATGATGTTTCCTTCACTTACCATCTATGTTGGTAGGGCCATATAACACAATTGAGGAATTATAATGTGTATGAGTGTGTAGAGTGTACAATTATTTCATATAATCACTGGTGTATATGTTGATGTAACTCAATAAAGCACATATGTTTTACATTGTTGCTCCGCAGCCTGCTGCTTCAATTATGCGGAAGGTTGATTGACTCCCAACCAATCGGAAGCGATTAATCATTGAGTCAAGTCAAGAATGCTTTAATGTTGACATCCCGCACTCGACAGACACCGGAGACCCTACAAATACGCGATGTGATGGTGATCCTCCGCAACATAGAAAGAGAGGTGTTGATGTCGATGCTAAAAAGATCCCCATGCCTAGTGTGGATGATGATGATGACTTTGAGCCACCAAAAAAGAAGTGTAGTATCAAAATGGATGCCCCAAACAAGACGCAGGTGAGTTTACAACATTGCAGAAATTTATCTTTTCCAATATTTTAATCATGCATCCAATCACAATGCATACTTTATGTGCTGAAACATACAACTTTCTATATTACCTTAGCACATTAATCCAAAATAGTAATAGGCCAAGGAACTATGTAAAAATAAGAATGCATATATTATGATATTTAATTATTAACATATTTATCCATCTATCCACCTTTTCCTTACAGAGACTCAACATCAGATGCAACCCAGGAGATGTTCTTGCGTCCATTCAAATACTGAATGAAAGGCAACGTCAAGCTATAGTCAGAAAAGGTTTCTCTAGTATTCTTGACATGACAATTGATGCAATTGGATGTCGAACACTTCTTTGTTGGCTCATGCAGAAGCTAGACCCAAGAGACATGACTCTTCGTATTGGTCCAGACAAAGAACTAAAAAACACCAAGCAGACTGTCCATCTAATATTGGCTCTTCCAAATTCGGGTGGTGGGAAGCCACTAAATATTGACGAAGCGAATGTTGCAGCAACCCTTCGGTCCTCCCTGAGTATTAGCAAGGATGAATTTGTGATTTCAAAGCTACAGGACAAAAATTGAGGCTAGGCAACGATGATGAGCTCTCAATCAGATGTTTTTTTATCCTCTTCAACCGGCTGCTTTTCCCAACAACTAGCTGGTCGATTTCTTACAACGAGGTTCTATTGGCAGAAGAATTGGAGTGGTTCCCTCACATTGATTGGTGCCATCTCATTTTCAGTGACCTATGTGAAGCTGTCCAGAAATGGCACAATAGGAGCACTAATAACATCTCGACAACGATATACAGGTGTTCCATCGCTGTTCTTGTAAGTTTCATACTTAATATGGTAAATCTTTTATTAGATTAATCAATTGCAATATGAAAATACATACATATATTATGTGTTTACGTTCACTTATCTTCATTTGCATATGACTTACATGATATCTATATGTTATGTAGTTGTATTATTTGGACCACTTGCACCATGTCGTAGCTCCCAACAACAAAAGTGGCACTCCGTGCATCAAGTATTTTAACAAGAATATCATAAGGGCGCTGTCAATGGCTGATAAACGTAAGCCTCGTCAGGGTGGCGAACCATTTGGTTTTTGCCCTGTGAGTATTCAATTCTTCTATCATAATTTTAGCTTAATGCACATTTTTTCAATACTATATTGTTTTTGTAGTGTTTCCATTTTGCACAATACAAGGTGTCATCTATGTTAGGTGTCATCACATCATATTTTGTTTTTTTGTTTTTTACAACAATGTTATCTATGACTATTTTTAAATCCAATTGATTTTAGTAGTCATATCATGATCTCATTGATGCTACGAGTCAATCCATATACATAATTCTTACTTTTCATTCGGTTTCATCAGTTTCGGAGCAGCAGTGAGACCTGTTATGTCTCAAAATCGGCATCTATTGGTCAGCTCGAGGTTAGATCACATACCCACACTTTATGTGTCTGTTTCTTTAACATACTTATTCTATCATTATATATTTTTTTACTTCAGTCTACAATGAGGCCAGAAACAGGTGAGGCAGACCCAAATGAACATGGTCGACTTCCCAACATAAACATCCAACTTCCTCTTATGCAAGACCTGATGTCAACTAAGATCCAACTGCTTCCTGTACATCAATGCTCCAAGTCCAAGCTAAGTTGATTGCTTATGACTCAGAGGTTGGCAAGATAGTTGCCACAATGAAGCAATGTCTGAATAATATTGGTAGGAAGTAGTCCAAGCTAGCTGATACATTTGGAGAGTTGATTGACGAGGTTCTTCGGGCTGAGTCATATAGTTCAGACATTGAAGATAATGTGACACAATCTTGCAAGAAATCTGTTCCAGATCAGCTGTCATTTTCATCATATATGTATACTTCATGCAAACATATGATGCACTAATCCATAGTTTTCAATGTGTTGAATCAGCCTCCCAATCTGGTGATCAACTTGTATATGAACCATTGATGACACCCACCCAGATGGAGTCACAGATGACTCCTAGTCAAGTGGAAAAGTTAGTTATTGAAAGGGAATTAGGCTTACACCTAGTCCCTAATTAATTTTGGTGGTTGAATTGCCCAACACAAATATTTGGACTAACTAGTTTGCTCTAGTGTATAAGTTATACAGGTGCTAAAGGTTCACACTTAGCCAATAAAAAGACCAAAAGTTGGATTCAACAAAAGAGCAAAGGGCCAACCGAAGGCGCCTCTGGTCTGGCGCACCGGACTGTCCGGTGTGCCACCGGACAGTGTCCGGTGCACCACCGGACATGTCCGGTGCACCAGAGGACTCCAACGCAAACTCGCCACCTTCGAGAATTTCCAGAGGCACTCGCGCTATAATTCACCGGACTTTCCGGTGTACACCGGACAGTGTCCGGTGCGCCAAGAAGGAGCGGCCTCAGGAACTCGCCAGCTTCGGGAATCTCCAACGGCTAGTCCGCTATAATTCACCGGACATGTCCGGTGTGCACCGGACTGTCCGGTGCAACTCCGAAGCAACGGCTATCTCCGCGCCAACGGCTACCTGCGGCGCATTAAATGCGCGCGCAGCGCGCGCAGAAGTCAGGCGCGCCCATACTGGCGCACCAGACAAGGAACAGTAGATGTCCGGTGTGCACCGGACATCCAGGCGGGCCCACAAGTCAGAAGCTCCAACGGTCAGAATCCAACGGCAGTGATGACGTGGCGGGGGCACCGGACATGTCCGGTGTGCACCGGACTGTCCGGTGCGCCATCGAACAGACAGCCTCCCAACGGCCACATTTGGTGGTTGGGGCTATAAATACCCCAACCACCCCACCATTCATTGCATCCAAGTTTTCCACTTCTCAACCACTTACAAGAGCTAGGCATTCAATTCTAGACACACCAAAGCGATCAAATCCTCTCCAATTCCACTCAAGCCTTTAGTGACTAGCGAGAGAGATTTGCCGTGTTCTTTTGAGCTCTTGCGCTTGGATCGCTTTCTTTCTTTCTCACTTGTTCTTGTGATCAAAACTCCATTGTAATCAAGGCAAGAGGCACCAATTGTGTGGTGGCCCTTGTGGGGAAGTTTTGTTCCCGGCTTTGATTTGAGAAGAGAAGCTCACTCGGTCCGAGGGACCGTTTGAGAGAGGGAAGGGTTGAAAGAGACCCGGCCTTTGTGGCCTCCTCAACGGGGAGTAGGTTTGCGAGAACCGAACCTCGGTAAAACAAATCCGCGTGTCACACTCTTCATTTGTTTGTGATTTGTTTTGCGCCCTCTCTCGCGGACTCGTTTAGATTTCTAACGCTAACCCGGCTTGTAGTTGTGTTTATATTTGTAAATTTCAGTTTCGCCCTATTCACCCCCCCTCTAGGCGACTATCAATTGGTATCAGAGCCCGGTGCTTCATTAGAGCCTAACCGCTCGAAGTGATGTCGGGAGATCACGCCAAGAAGGAGATGGAGACCGGCGAAAAGCCCACTACAAGCCACGGGAGCACTTCATCGGAAGAGTCCCGCACCAAGAGAAAGGAGAAGAAGAAGAGCTCCTCCAACAAAGGGAAGGAGAAGAAATCTTCTTCTCACCACAAAGAGAAGAAGGAAAAATCCTCTTCCCACAAGTCGCATCGGAAAGGTGACAAGCACAAGAGGATGAGGAAGGTGGTCTACTACGAGACCGACACTTCATCAACATCAACCTCCGACTCCGATGCGCCCTCCGTAACTTCTAAACGCCAAGAGCGTAAGAAGTTTAGTAAGATCCCCCTACACTACCCTCGCATTTCCAAACATGCACCTTTACTTTCCGTCCCATTAGGCAAACCACCAACTTTTGATGGTGAAGATTATGCTAGGTGGAGTGATTTAATGCGATTCCATCTAACCTCACTCCACAAAAGTATATGGGATGTTGTTGAGTTTGGTGCACAGGTACCATCCGTAGGGGATGAAGACTATGATGAGGATGAGGTGGCCCAAATCGAGCACTTCAACTCTCAAGCGACAACAATACTCCTCGCCTCTTTAAGTAGAGAGGAGTATAACAAAGTTCAAGGGTTGAAGAGCGCTAAGGAGGTTTGGGATGTGCTCAAAACCGCGCACGAGGGAGACGAGCTAACAAAGATCACCAAGCGGGAAACGATCGAGGGGGAGCTCGGTCGGTTCCGGCTTCGCAAAGGTGAAGAGCCACAACACATGTACAACCGGCTCAAGACCTTGGTGAACCAAGTGCGCAACCTCGGGAGCAAGAAGTGGGACGACCATGAAATGGTTAAGGTTATTCTAAGATCTCTCATTTTCCTTAACCCCACTCAAGTTCAATTAATTCGTGGTAATCCTAGATATACTAAAATGACCCCCGAGGAAGTTATCGGGAACTCTGTAAGTTTTGAGTGCATGATCGAAGGCTCGAGGAAGATCAATGAGCTTGACGAACCCACCACGTCCGAAGCACAACCCGTCGCGTTCAAGGCGACGAAGGAAAAGAAGGAGGAGTCTACACCAAGTAGACAACCAATCGACGCCTCCAAGCTCGACAATGAGGAAATGGCGCTCGTCATCAAGAGCTTCCGCCAAATCCTCAAGCAATGGAAGGGGAAGGATTACAAGTCCCGTTCCAAGAAGGTTTGCTACAAATGTGGTAAGCCCGGTCATTTTATTGCTAAATGTCCCATATCTAGTGACAGTGACCGAGGCGACGACAAGAAGGGGAGAAGAAAGGAGAAGAAAAAGTACTACAAGAAGAAGGGCGGCGATGCCCATGTTTGTCGGGAGTGGGACTCCGACGAAAGCTCAAGTGACTCCTCCGACGACGAGGACGCCGCCAACATCGCCGTCACCAAGGGACTCCTCTTCCCCAACGTCGGCCACAAGTGCCTCATGGCAAAGGACGGCAAACGGAAGAAGGTTAAATCTAACTCCTCCACTAAATATGAGTCTTCTAGTGATGATAATGCTAGTGATGAGGAGGATAATTTGTGTACCCTTTTTGTCAACCTCAACATGCAACAAAAGGAAAAATTAAATGAATTAATTAGTGCCATCCATGAGAAGGATGATCTCTTGGACTCCCAAGAGGACTTCCTAATCAAGGAAAATAAAAAGCATGTTAAGGTTAAAAATGCTTATGCTCTAGAAGTTGAGAAATGTCAAAAATTATCTATTGAGCTAAGCACTTGCCATGAAACAATAGACAACCTTAGAAATGAAAATGCTAATTTGTTAGCTAAGGTTGATTCTCATGTTTGCAATGTTTCAATTCCCAACCCTAGAGATAATAATGATGATTTGCTTGCTAGGATTGAAGAATTGAACATTTCTCTTGCTAGTCTTAGATTAGAAAATGAAAATTTGATTGCTAAGGCTAAAGATTTTGATGTTTGCAAAATTACAATTTCCGATCTTAGAGATAAAAATGATATTCTACATGCTAAGATTGTTGAACTTAATTCTTGCAAACCCTCTACATCTACCGTTGAGCACACTTCTATTTGTACTAGATGTAGAGATGTTAACATTGATGCTATACATGATCACATGACTTTAATTAAACAACAAAATGATCATATAGCTAAATTAGATGCTAAAATTGCCGAGCATAACTTAGAAAATGAAAATTTTAAATTTGCTAGAAGTATGCTCTATAATGGGAGACGACCGGGCATCAAGGATGGCATTGGCTTCCAAAGGGGAGACAATGTTAAACTTAGTGCCCCTCCTAAAAGATTGTCAAATTTTGTTAAGGGCAAGGCTCCCATGCCTCAGGATAACGAGGGTTACATTTTATACCCTGCCGGTTATCCCGAGGACAAAATTAGGAGAATTCATTCTAGAAAGTCTCACTCTGGCCCTAATCATGCTTTCATGTATAAGGGTGAGACATCTAGCTCTAGGCAACCAACCCGTGCTAAGTTGCCTAGAAAGAAAACTCCTAGTGCATCAAATGATCATGATATTTCATTCAAAACTTTTGATGCATCTTATGTTTTAACTAACAAATCCGGCAAGGTAGTTGTCAAATATGTTGGGGGCAAGCACAAGGGGTCAATGACTTGTGTTTGGGTACCCAAAGTTCTTGTGTCTAATGCCAAAGGACCCAAAACCATTTGGGTACCTAAAGTCAAGAACTAAACTTGTTTTGTAGGTTTATGCATCCGGGGGCTCAAGTTGGATACTCGACAGCGGGTGCACAAACCACATGACAGGGGAGAAGAAAATGTTCTCCTCCTATGAGAAAAACCAAGATCCCCAACGAGCTATCACATTCGGGGATGGAAATCAAGGTTTGGTCAAAGGTCTTGGTAAAATAGCTATATCTCCTGACCATTCTATTTCCAATGTTTTTCTTGTAGACTCATTAGATTACAATTTGCTTTTTGTATCTCAATTATGCAAAATGGGCTACAACTGTCTTTTCACTGATGTAGGTGTCACTGTCTTTAGAAGAAGTGATGATTCAATAGCATTTAAGGGAGTGTTAGAGGGTCAGCTATACTTGGTAGATTTTGATAGAGCTGAACTCGACACTTGCTTAATTGCTAAGACTAACATGGGCTGGCTCTGGCATCGCCGACTAGCACATGTTGGGATGAAGAATCTTCACAAGCTTCTAAAGGGAGAACACATTTTAGGACTAACAAATGTTCATTTTGAGAAAGACAGGATTTGTAGCGCATGTCAGGCAGGAAAGCAAGTTGGAGCCCATCATCCACACAAGAACATCATGACGACCGACAGGCCGCTTGAGCTACTCCACATGGATCTTTTCGGCCCAATTGCTTACATAAGTATCGGCGGGAGTAAGTATTGTCTTGTAATAGTGGATGATTATTCTCGCTTCACTTGGGTGTTCTTTTTGCAGGAAAAATCTCAAACCCAAGAGACCTTAAAAGGATTCTTGAGACGAGCTCAAAATGAGTTCGGCTTAAGGATCAAGAAAATTAGAAGCGACAACGGGACGGAGTTCAAGAACTCTCAAATCGAAGGCTTCCTTGAGGAGGAGGGCATCAAGCATGAGTTCTCCTCTCCCTACACCCCTCAACAAAATGGTGTAGTGGAAAGGAAGAATCGAACTCTATTGGACATGGCTAGAACCATGCTTGATGAATACAAGACTTCGGATCGGTTTTGGGCCGAGGCGGTCAACACCGCTTGCTACGCCATCAACCGGTTATATCTACACCGAATCCTCAAGAAGACATCATATGAACTCCTAACCGGTAAAAAGCCCAACATTTCATATTTTAGAGTCTTTGGTAGCAAATGCTTTATTCTTGTTAAAAGAGGTAGAAAATCTAAATTTGCTCCTAAGACTGTAGAAGGCTTTTTACTTGGTTATGACTAAAACACAAGGGCATATAGGGTCTTTAACAAGTCCACTGGACTAGTTGAAGTCTCATGTGACGTTGTGTTTGATGAGACTAACGGCTCTCAAGTAGAGCAAGTTGATCTTGATGAGATAGGTGAAGAAGAGGCTCCATGCATCGCGCTAAGGAACATGTCCATTGGGGATGTGTGTCCTAAGGAATCCGAAGAGCCTCCAAATGCACAAGATCAACCATCCTCCTCCACGCAAGCATCTCCACCAACTCAAAATGAGGATGAGGCTCAAGTTGATGAAGTAGAGGATCAAGCAAATGAGCCACCTCAAGATGACGACAATGATCAAGGGGGAGATGCAAATGATCAAGACAAGGAGGATGAAGAACCAAGGCCGCCACACCCAAGAGTCCACCAAGCAATCCAACGAGATCACCCCGTCGACACCATCCTCGGCGACATTCATAAGGGGGTAACTACTAGATCTCGTGTTGCACATTTTTGTGAACATTACTCGTTTGTTTCCTCTATTGAGCCACACAGGGTAGAGGAAGCACTGCAAGATTCGGATTGGGTGGTGGCGATGCAAGAGGAGCTCAACAACTTCACTAGGAATGAGGTATGACATTTAGTTCCACGTCCTAATCAAAATGTTGTAGGAACCAAATGGGTCTTCCGCAACAAGCAAGATGAGCATGGTGTGGTGACAAGGAACAAAGCTCGACTTGTGGCCAAGGGATACTCTCAAGTCGAAGGTTTGGATTTCGGTGAAACCTATGCACCCGTAGCTAGGCTTGAGTCAATTCGCATATTATTGGCCTATGCTACTTACCATGGATTTAAGCTTTATCAAATGGACGTGAAAAGTGCTTTCCTCAATGGACCAATCAAGGAAGAGGTCTATGTTGAGCAACCTCCCGGCTTTGAAGACAGTGAGTATCCTAACCATGTCTATAAGCTCTCTAAGGCGCTTTATGGGCTCAAGCAAGCCCTAAGAGCGTGGTATGAATGCCTTAGAGATTTCCTTATTGCTAATGGCTTCAAAGTCGGAAAGGCCGATCCTACACTCTTTACTAAAACACTTGAAAATGATTTGTTTGTATGCCAAATCTATGTTGATGATATTATATTTGGGTCTACTAACGAGTCTACATGTGAAGAGTTTAGTAGGATTATGGCACAGAAATTCGAGATGTCTATGATGGGGGAGTTGAAGTATT
This sequence comes from Zea mays, assembly GCF_902167145.1. NCBI lineage: Eukaryota > Viridiplantae > Streptophyta > Magnoliopsida > Poales > Poaceae > Zea > Zea mays. The sequence continues at coordinate 88,795,986 of NC_050102.1, read as the reverse complement.
TCTTAGGATTTCAAGTGAAGCAACTCCAAGAGGGCACCTTCATTAGCCAAACGAAGTACACTCAAGACATTCTAAACAAGTTTGGGATGAAGGATGCCAAGCCCATCAAGACACCCATGGGAACTACAGGAATTCACTTAATTCCCGTCGGCCAGAAACCGACGGGAATAAGCATATACCGACGGGAATTACTTAATTCCCGTCGGTTTAGGGCTTATTCCCGTCGGTTTTCAGCCGCCAGGCGTCCCTTGTCGGGGATACGTTTATCCCCGTCGGCGGCCGACGGGAATTATTAATTCCCGTCGGCCACTAACTAGCCGACGGCAATTAATGCTAACTCCCGTCGGTTCACCAGGCCGACGGGAGTTATGATTTAATTCCCGTCGGTTCACAGGGCCGACGGGAGTTATTAGTTAATTCCCGTCGGTCCCCCAGGCCGACGGGAATTAACTGGGCCGACGGGAGTTATTAGTTAATTCCCGTCGGTTCGACCATAGCCGACGGGAATTAACTGGGCCAACGAGAATTACCCTATACTGCTACAAAAACAGCACTAAATTGGGACACTATTTCTGCACACATAAATTATATCACACATAACATAAATAACAGATAACAGCCACATTACAAACACATGCATTCATAATAAAATCACGCATTACAAACATAACATCCACCAACATTTCAAATATAAGTTCAACCACCACATCGAGTCAACGAGTACGACATAGTATTGAAATATAAGTACGACATATGTTCAAGTACGACCAAGAGTCCACGAGTTAAGAAACATGTTCATGTGTTTAGAGATAACCACCACTTGGGTGGTTAGAGCTTTGACCGCTGCCGCCACCACCACCAGGAGGAGGGAACGCGAAGAGCGAGTCAACAAATCCAGTCCCTGCTGCGGGATCAGATCCACTACCACCCGCTTCGGGCGTAACCTATGCAAGTTAGCAAATATCATCACGTTAAATGCAAATATCAAAAAAGTATATAAGTATATAAATTAATGGAGAGTTATCAAACGTACCCTATCTCCAGGTGCAGGTATATGTGTCGGAGGGGTGGTGAACTGTGGTGGTGGAACTGGTGTGTTTGCAAATTGGCTCCATTGTGGTGGCGGTGGAAAATTTGATGTCATGCCCTGTTGCTGCATTAACTGTTAAACATATATGTGTTACTACCGAAGATGTTGTATTGAAATATAATAATTTAGAGTTCGGATTATGTGTACTCACTTGATACATCGCTTGGTTATGTGCATTGCAAGCCTCCATAAATTCGCGTTGTTGTCTCATCTCTTCGCGCATCCTCATAATCTCCAACTCCTGCTCGTTCGGTCGACGAGAGCATGAGCTACGGGAAGATGAACCCGTCCTCTGAGATCTCACCGACGACGAGTCAATGAATCCGTCGAAGAGTGCGTATCTATAAGTTATTCAAAAAATGTGATTATTGTATAATCAATTTAGTGTCAACCATATAATTTCATAAGTTAGAGCTTACCGTCCATGCGCTTTGCCACCACCACTTGCGTACACCACCGAGGGATCCACCGGTTCATGGCGCCAGTCGAACTCAGGGCCATGGCGACGAACCATCTCCTCCCCATATGCCGCCTATACATCATTGACAACCTTACAAATGCAGGAATTTATATACTTTGAACGTTTGAACTTTTGAGCCAAAACTCACCAAGCGATCCGTGGTTGTCTGGCTGCAGAGCTGGTCAGGGTTGTTCGGGTCTGGTCCTTTGTGGCCCTCCTGGTAGACCTCAATGTCACTAGGCTTTTGGCCACTCGTAGCTTCCTGTATAAACAAAAAACATTCATAAGCAATCGTATTATTTGCTGATCGACATAGATAGATCAAACTTACCATTCTTTTAGCTTTTCGTATCATGTCGTCACCGCCAAACTTGTGGTTAGGATTGGTTCCTCGACATTGTCTGTGATGCGCTGACGCTTTCTGGAAGCCTTCGGAAGCCCAATATCGACACCAAGCATAGTACGCATCAGGCACGGGCGCCATCCATGGAACCATCACCTGCACACACACAATGTTACATATTATCAATCACAACAATAAATATAAAGGGTAAAACAAATTGAATACTAACCTCACGATATTGATCCTCAGTCAAATATATCTTTGACGACCCTTCCTTTTTAGTCAAGGGGCCTGCTTCTTCCGGATGCTTTTGAAAATACAGGTTTGTATCCTGGATTCTCGCATAGTATATGGCATCCTTCACCAGCTTCTTTGCATTGTTTTGGAAGACACGTTCAGCGTGCCCCATGTAATCCTCTCCGTCAGGCAACCGATATCGAAGCTACAACATAAAGAATACAAATACATTGGTATAAGTCATAGATTTACAATATTAAGAAACATAACAAAAATAATAAAGAATTCATACCCAAAAGTCATTACGCACAAGTCCCTGTCTGTCGGTGTGGTTTCGTTCCTTTTTAAACTTGTACTCGTCCCAGGTACTGACGAGCACCGCATCCTCGGTATCACCGTTTGACACCTTCACTATACCAGGGTAGTGAAGGCGGCAAAGAGAACCCAACGTAAGGTTAACCTGAGTGTGGTGTCCCTTGCCGTCAAAGGACAGGTCCTCCCAATTCCTGCATTACACAAAAACATTAACAATACACATAATAGTTATATGAGATAAGTTAATATATTACACTCACCGATCTCCATGTGGCATGATTAAAGTCCTATCAGCCTCTCGCTCTATCGCGTGACGAGGCTTTACTGAGTGGCTTTTTCTTGAGCGACGTGTGCGTGTCGCTGAAGAGCCTCCCGAGCCATCATCCATCGGGTTGTCAGCCGGTTCGCCCTGTTGGCCCCACTGGTCCCACGCCTGTTGCTGCTCTCTCTGGTGGTCCCACTGGTCCCATGGCTGGTGATGCTGTGCGGCCTGGTCCCATGTCACGTGCTCCACCTCCTCATTGTGCTCCACCTCCTCATTGTGCTGCTCAGCCTCATTGTGCTGCTCCTCCTCAATGTGCTGCTCCTCAGTGTGCTGCTCATCCTGGTACATACAACTCAAGATTTATTTGTAAATATGTAAACAAATTTATTTGTACAAGATATGTTACCTCATCTCCATGTACCGCGCTCAACAGCTCTCGACGTCTGCTGCTGCTCGAAGAACTGCCCTGAAAAAGGCCCAGGCCCTTGAACAGCCCCTTTACTGACTTCTTTGATTTTGGCGGCATCCTGCATAAAAAATAAGAAAACAACTTTACTTGTTAAATATAAACAAATTAGGATCAAAAATGACATAATACTTAAAATATAAACAAATTAAATAACAAAACAACTTTACTTGTTAAATATCATCAAAATCAGGATCTATTTGTTCTCTTCTATGCAGAGGTCGCCATGTTACTTTTCTCCTAACAGATTGTCTTCTCCTTTTCTCGGGAAAAGTTAAGTCGTTAACGTCTGCAACTAGTGAATCTAATGCCGGTGCAGGATCAATATGAAAACTAGTTGGCAACTCTTCTTCTTGAAACACCTCATCAACCTGCTCAAGGTGACCAAATTGATATTCGTCCTCACCAGGAGTGTATAGGCGGTCGCGGGGATTTACATTGTACACAACCCTCCATTTAGACAACTTTTTGCATGGATATGTCGAGAAATAAACTTGGTCTGCTTGATGGGCAAGGATATATGTGTCGTGTCCTTGAAGCAATTTTTCAGGTTGGATCTGTGTCATCCCAAATTCGGTCCTATAATACTTCGGGTCATACCATTTACACTCAAAGAAAACTAGCGCTAAAGGCTTATTTCCAGCAAATGTAATCTCGATTATATTTTTGATTTTCCCGTAATAGCAGGCTTCGTGTCCTTCCATGTCGGTTGCCCTAGTAACGACTCCACTATTTTGAGTGGCGGCCATAGGATGACTTGATTCGAAAATGCTTGAACGAAAGCGATATCCATTGACGTCGTAACGTCCATAGCTTTTGGCAGTTACGCTTCCAATAGATAACTGACGTAAGTCATCATTCAAATTCATTTCCTCCCCAAACTGTCAATTATGCCACAAAGTATTAGCAAATTCTGTAATATTAGTTAACTGAAATTAGCTGTCGGAGCCACATAATTAAGACTTACACAGTCCCGAAGCCACATAATGAAATTAGGTCGCCCATGCATACCATCGCGTCGCAATTTATCTATGTCTCTCGCTGTTGGCCTACCAAGACACCTCATGTTTTGTTCATCAAACTCGCTGTCAAATATTATTGTATGACATGAGATATTTGATAACATAAACTAATTCACATATGAACAATTTAAGAAAATAAGTCTTACACAAAGTATTCCTCCACCTCAGGCATATTCGTGAACATGTACAGTAAAGCAGACTTCCGTTCTTCCATACTGAGGTGATATGCCTTGGGTGGACCAACGGCTTTGCCGTTTGTCTGAAAAATCGAAAGATCACTACACGGAGGCATCTCTCGTTCATCATCATGGTACCTTTTCTTTCGAGCAAATACATTATGTTCTTCTGCAAAGTAACAACTTGTGAAGTGTGCTACCTCCTTTAGTTTAAATTGTTCCGCAATACATCCTTCAACTCTTGCCTTATTGCCCACCATTGCTCTAAGCTTCTTTAATGCTCTTTCTATATGAAACATCCACCTATACTGAACAGGACCACCGACCTTAGCCTCATATGGAAGATGTATAAAGAGATGCTGCATAGGATTGAAGAAACCCGGTGGAAATATTTTTTCCAATTTGCACAAAAGCACCGGTGCCTCTTTCTCCAGCTGTTCCATCACATCTCTTCTGATTTCTTTACCACACAACTGTCTGTAGAAATAGCTAACTTCAGCTAACGTTTTCCACACAGCTTCGGAAATGTACCCACGAAACATTACAGGCATGAGCCTCTCCATAATTATGTGGAAGTCATGGCTCTTCAGTCCATTCATCTTCATTGTCTTCAAGTTCACAGATCTTCTAAAACCAGCGGCATAACCATCGGGGAATTTAATATCCTTCATCCACTTCATCACTTCTCTCCGTTGCTTAGATTTCAGACAATAGTCAGCTTTTGGTTTGCCTCCGTTTTCTCTAAGCACTTGGGTTGGACGATCACATATCACTGCTAAGTCCATGCGTGCCTTGTCATTGTCTTTCGTTTTATCAGGGAAATCCATGCATGTATTTATGAGGGCTTGGCAAAAGTTACTCTCTTGATGCATGACATCGATGTTGTGCATCAAAATCAATGACTTAGCATAAGGAAGCTCCCACAAGCCACATATGTGAGTCCAGTTATGCTCCTCACCAAAACCTTGATACCTTTTACCACTCTCGTCTAGGACAAGTTTCATATGCTCTTCTGTAATTTCTATCCCACTACGTCGCTTGGGCGGTCCCTTCGTGACAATGGTGCCCTTCCTAAATTCCTTTCTCTGCCTTCTGAAGGGGTGATTGAAGGGTAGAAAACATCTATGGCAATCAAAGTAACATATCTTGCCACCAGCACTAAGACGAAAACAATCTGTATCTTTAGCACAATAAGGACACGTCAATCTACCATGCACGCTCCATCCAGGGAAAATACCATACGCCATAAAATCATGAACCGAGAACAGATATGCAACACGAAGATTGAATTTCTGCTTCTTGAAGCAGTCATAGGCTTCCACACCTTGCCATAGCTTCTTTAACTCTTCAATCAGTGGTTGAAGCATCACATTGAGGCGTACGCCAGGATGCTCAGGCCCAGGTATAACAAGACATAGGAACATAAACTCATATTTCATGCAAAGAGCAGGTGGAAGGTTGTACGGTATGGCAATGACAGGCCAACATGAATACGACGCAGCGGTCATATTGAACGGCGTGAAACCATCAGTTGCCAAGCCGATACGAACGTTTCTTGCATCGCTGGCAAAATCTGGATCAAATTTGTCAAGAGCCTTCCATGCATCACCATCTGACGGGTGCACCATTAACCCATCTTGTCTGTCCATACAATCTTTATGCCACCTCATGTGCATAGCGGTCTTCCTCGAGAGAAACAAACGTTTCACTCTAGGAGTGAGAGGCATGTACCGAAGCTGTTTATGTGCAACCTTTGTCACCACCTTCTCCCCATCTTCATTTACAAGCTCCACGTACCTTGACTTCCCACATTTTAAGCATTTTTGTTCTCTGCCATGTTCCTTCCAAAAAAGCATACAGTTGTCTTGGCAAACATCAATCTTCTCATACTCCATACCAAGACCTTCAAGCAATTTTTTGGACTGGTACATGTCTTTGGGCATCTTGTGACCCATAGGAAGAACCTCGCTAATCAAATCCACAAGCTCCTTGTAACAATTAATTGAAAATGCAAATTTTGACTTGATTGACATCAGTCGGGTCACGAATTCGAGGACGGTCACGTCAGTTTGCCCGTGAAGAGGCTCTTCTGACGCTTTGAGTAGGTCGAAGAACTTCTGAACCTCCGGTGTAGGTGAATCATGATGATCTGGTGCCAGTTCAGGCTGCAGATCATCAAGCATCTGGTCCATCCTATCAACATCATCTTCACCGTCATCAACTTCTACTTCTGTTGCTCGTTCAGCATCTTCACCGTGGAGATACCAAACCTTATAGCCTGGCACGAAACCATGCGAGCACAGGTGTAGTGTGACCTGCCTCTTGGTGTGGCTCGTCATATTTCTACATTTATTGCATGGACACCTAATATTATCTATTTGTGACAAAGCAGCTGCATGGTCCAGAAATATTTGCGTCTTGGCAAACCATTCACTAGTGTGACACCCACCCTTCTTGAAACCTTCATACATCCAATCACGTCTATCACCCATTATTGCGGCTGTGTACGAGTAAAGAGTGTGTGTGAGACAATCACGTTTCTACACGTCACACATACATCTATAGGTAAGTAGTACAACTATATATATATATATACATAACATAACTTCATCACAATAACATCAAACAACACATTTTATTTTGCAACATAAAATTAAAAATAACAACTACACTGTATAAAGTCATATGAAGACTAATAACAATATCAACTAACAAATTTAAACAAAATCTAATCACATAACAGTTAACTCCCGTCGGCCACAAAAAACCGACGAAAATAAAATGTTTTAATATATATAATATACCTTGACTTGCGCGGACGACGGTGGTGGACGAAGACGGTGGACGACGGTGGTGCACGACGGCGTTGTGGCGACGACGGATGGCGTGGGGAGGCGGCAGCGTCGGCGGCGCAGCAAACAACACTGGCAAACGGCGGACGGGCGGCGCGGCAATCGGCGGCGGCGGTTGGGCGTGGACGGGAGGGCGGCGACGGCCGTGGCCGGACGGGCGGGCGGCGGTGCTAGGCGCGGAGGCCGGTCGGGCGGGCGGGCGGACGGGCGGGCTGCGGCGGTGGGCGCCGAGGCCGGACGGGCGGGCGGCGGCGCTTGGCCGGTCCGGCGGGCGGGCGGACGGGTGGGCTGCGGCGGCGTTGGGCGCGGAGGCCGGACGGGCGGCGGCGGCGCTTGGCACGGTCGGGCAGGTGGCCGGACGGGCGGCGGCAACGGTGGTCGCGGTGGCCGGACGGCGGTCGTCCTTGCGCGGCGGGCAGGCGTTCGTTTCCGGGGAGAGGAAGGAAAATGAATTCGCGGCGGCTGGCGTGTTGACTTATTCCAATAACTCCCGTCGGCCAGAGCATTGGGCCGACGGGAGTTAAGTTATTCCCGTCGGCTGACAAACTGACCGACGGGAATAAAGTAATCGTCGTCGGCTGGCGTTCTTGGCCGACGAGATTTAATTAATCGCCGTCGGCCTTCTTTTGGCCGACGGGGATTACGTTATTCCCGTCGGCCCGGTCTCCGGCCGACGGGAATTAAAGTAGCCGACGGGGATGCTTCGGATTCCTGTAGTATACCGGTCGATGATAGGTTCTTTGCTATACTTATGTGCATCTCGGCCGGACATTATGCTTTCTGTATGCATGTGTGCAAGATTCCAAGCCGACCCTAAGGAAGCTCACCTTACGGCCGTAAAACGAATCTTGAGATATTTGGCTTATACTCCTAAGTTTGGGCTTTGGTACCCTCGGGGATCCACATTTGATTTGATTGGTTATTCGGATGCCGATTGGGCAGGGTGCAAAATCAATAGGAAGAGCACATCGGGGACTTGCCAGTTCTTGGGAAGATCCTTGGTGTCTTGGGCTTCAAAGAAGCAAAATTCGGTCGCTCTTTCCACCGCCGAAGCCGAGTATATTGCCGCAGGCCATTGTTGCGCGCAATTGCTTTGGATGAGGCAAACCCTGCGGGACTACGGTTACAAACTAACCAAAGTCCCTTTGCTATGTGATAATGAGAGCGCAATCAAAATGGCCGACAATCCCGTCGAGCATAGCCGCACTAAGCACATAGCCATCCGGTATCATTTTCTTAGGGATCACCAACAAAAGGGAGATATCGAGATTTCTTACATTAACACTAAAGATCAATTAGCCGATATCTTTACTGTCACACCCGGTTTTAGAAGGTAAACCGAATGCGAACCATGTACGTGCCAGGATCAGTTATTCACGTACACAGCAGTTACATAATATGGACATCATCACACAGTGCTCAAAATAGTATTAATAAGGGAAATAGTCGATTACATCATACGTCTGAGACGTCCATATAGGTCTTACAATAAATCAAAGTGCGGAAAAGAAACGTAGATAACGCGGCCTTCACAGGCAGCCGACTGGGGGTTGCCGCTAACCCACACCTAGAACTCGTCGTAATCTTGGAACTCCTGGAAGTCTCCTTCCACAGCTTCATCTTCGCCTGAGCAGTGGTTGCAATGCTGACAACCTGGGGGGGGTTTGGTGTGTAGAGCAAGGGTGAGTACACATCAACATACTCAGCAAGTATCCTGTTTGGCTGTAGTGGACTAGCTTTATGTGGGGATAAGTCAAGCAGTTGCTTTTAGTTGGTCAGGTTATTACTTACTAGTAGAAAGCCAGGTTTTAGCATTAACCCAAGTTATTAACCCGATGTATCCTTTCCAAACGGAAAGAATACCACTTACCAATACCATAATCATAACCGGAACCATCAATCTCATAACCATCTGTACCAAAATATCTCTGATCAAGTACCACTAATCACTGGAGCTCCCTTGGCCGCTCATAACCGCGAGCACGGCTGATATATCAGTTTCATAACACTCTGCAGAGGTTGTGCACTTTACCCACAAGCCGTGATTCCCTCTCTAGCCCGGGCTTGCAAGACCCTTATTCACTCCCGAGGTGAATGGCCAGGGATTCACTACGAAGCCTTTACAAAGATTCCCCGGGGCTGTAGCCACCCGTTAGGTTTCCTAAATGCACCGCACTCCTCCCCAAGGGGCGAACCCAAACTTGGCAGAGCGAGCCGCATACACCGAGCCCCATTGACGGCACGACGGCTAAGTGAACTACACCCCGGATCCTCTAATTATTCAGCTAAGGGCACCCCATTCCACCCTCATGGTTGCACTGTTTTCCCGGGCGGTCATCCATAGAACAGGTCCTTACGGAGAGGCACTCGAGAAACCGCTCGAGTCCCCTTGAAAACCACAAGTATAATCATAAAGAAGAACGGGAAAACAGCGTATCATAGATAATCACATCATGTTCATTGATTAGAGTTGAGCAATAGCATCAGACTAAGTAGTAATAATCCGACCCAAATAGGTAAACAAGGACATGGATAACAAAAGCTAGTCAATCCTTAGGTATAAATGTGTAATGCGGGAGGTGAATTAAAGAATGAATAGGACATAGATAGGTCAAAGGACACTTGCCTCCACCAAACGACTGCTGCTCAGGGGCTTCTCCTGCGAATTCCTCGGGCTCTTCGACCGGATTGTTCTCTATGCGAGCGCAAACATACATACATACATCCACATATTTAATACAAAAGAACAGTACACCATACAAGATAACAAATAAAGCGAATATGCATCAAGTATGACATTCGATAACGCATTTGTTATGGTTAGAAAGAAACGGGAAAGGTCTCGCAGGGGGTTAAATCTTATGCACTAATGACACAATTGGTTTTTAACAAAATAATTCTGTTATACATATTTATATCTACTAATGGAAACCTAATCACTTTTAGTTGATCAACATTGCACAGGGTAAACAATTAACTACGTGAATCAATAGCATAACGGAATTTTAAATTAAACTTCCTATTTTCTCATAGCATAAACAGTGATTAGCCTACTTAAAATACAGTAATTATGATCACAGAAAGTAAATAAAATAAAATAAAAAAAATAAAAAAAACAGAAGGGGGGGGGGCGGTTGAACCGGCCCTAGGGCGGTTGAACCGGCCCTAGGCGGGGCGCGCAGGGGCGGCCGAGCTGGCGAGGGCGGGGCGGCCGAACCGGCGGGGCAGGGGGCGGCCGAACCGGCGGGGCAGGGGGCGGCGCGGGGGGCGGCGCAGGGGGCGGCCGAGCCGGCCGTGGGGCGGCCGAACCGGCGGGGCAGGGGGCGGCGCGGCCGAGCCGGCCGTGGCGGCTGGGCTGGGCGGCGGGCGGTCGGACCGGGCGGGCAGGGAGGCGGCCGAACCGGCCATGGGGAAAGGGGAGAGGGGATGGGGGAGGGAGGAGAGGGGGAGGGGGGAGCTCACCGGGGAGGGGCGCGACGGCGAGGGGCGGCCGGCGGCAGGGGCGGCCGAGGGCGGCGGTTGGGCAGGGGGCGGCGGCGGCTTAGGGCAGGGGTAGGGGCGGCGGCTTAGGGAGAGGGAGAGAAAATGAGAGAAAATGAGAGGGAGGGAGAAAGAATTGGGGAAAAAAAGGGGAGGTGGGGGGGGGCGGTTGGGCCTATTGGGCCCAAGGGGGGGGGGGCGCGCAGGGGCGGCTGGGCCGGCCGGGGTCGGCCCACGGCGCGGGAGAGAGAGAAAAAAAAGGAGAGAGAAAGAGAGAGAGAAAGAAAGAAAAGATCTTCTCCACATTTTCGAAATCCGATCTTTCTACATGAATGCAATTGCGCTTTCAAAGCAATCAAAAGAAATGCAAGGTTCGGCATGGTGCATCAAGCAACATAAAGCATTTAGGGTTTTTATACGTACGGGAATTCCAAACCGAATCCCGCTAGAACTTTGGAAAAGGTCAAGGTTTAGCGAGGGGAAAAAGAAAAGGAAAAGGTAACGCCCGAATTTTGGCGAGTAAAGAAAAGAAAAAATTCAACTGCAAAATTCGGGGCGTTACAAACCTATCCCCCTTAAAAGAATCTCGCCCTCGAGATTCAGGGCTGGCTAGCAAAGAGCTCCGGGTACTTAGCCATCAGATCATCTTCACGCTCCCAGGTTGCTTCTTCCTCAGAGTGGTGACTCCATCTGACTTTGCACATTCTGACGGTCTTCCTTCGGGTGACTCTATCTGCAATCTCAAGGATCTGAGCTGGCTTCTCAACATAGGTCAAGTCCTCCTGGACTTCCAGACCTTCCACTGGCAACTGCTCTTCCGGCACACGCAAGCACTTCTTTAACTGAGACACATGAAAGACATCATGCACAGCAGACAAATTCTCTGGCAAACTGAGCTGATAAGCCACTTCTCCTCGTCTTGCAAGAATCTGATACGGACCAATGTAGCGGGGTGCCAGCTTGCCTTTGACTCCGAATCTTCTGACTCCTCTGATCGGTGACACTTTCAGATAAACAAAGTCTCCGACTTCGAAACTCAGCTCTCTTCTTCTTGTGTCTGCATAGCTTCGCTGCCTCGATTGCGCTATCTTCAGATTCTCTCGGACCATCTTGATGTTCTCTTCGGCTTCGAGCAAAATGTCTGGCCCAAACACTTGCCTTTCTCCAGGCTGATCCCATTGCAACGGAGTTCTGCAACTCCTTCCATACAGCGCTTGAAACGGTGACATCTTCAAACTGGCCTGATAACTGTTGTTATAGGAAAACTCCGCATAAGGCAATCGCTTGTCCCATCCGGACTGATCTTGCAACGCACAGGCTCTCAACATATCTTCGAGAATTTGATTGGTTCTTTCAGTCTGACCATCTGTCTGTGGATGATAAGCTGAACTGAAATTCAGATGCGTGCCCAAGGCTTCATGCAACTGCTGCCAGAAATGAGAGGTGAACTGCGTTCCTCTGTCTGATACTATCTTCTTTGGCACACCATGAAGACAAACGATCCGAGACATATACAATTCTGCCAATACTGCACTGTTGTAGTTGGTCTTGACAGGTATGAAGTGGGCTGACTTGGTCAAGCGGTCCACTACTACCCAAATGGAATCGTAGCCGGCTCGAGTGCGAGGCAATCCGACTATGAAATCCATACCAATTTCATCCCATTTCCACTGAGGGATCTGCAACGGTTGCAACAATCCAGCTGGTCTCTGGTGTTCTGCCTTAATTCTTCGACAACTATCGCACATAGCCACATGCTCTGCGATTTCTCTTTTCATTCCGTACCACCAGAATTTCTTCTTCAGATCCTGATACATCTTCTCACTGCCAGGGTGGATCGAATAAGCTGTCTCATGAGCTTCCTTAAGAATCAACTCCCGAATGGACTGGACATTGGGAACACACAAGCGGTCTTTGAACCATACCACTCCTTCTGCATCTTCTCGAAAGTCTTTGCCTCTGCCATCTAGAATCAATCGCCGGATCTCACTGATTTTCTCATCATTCTTCTGCGCTTCTTTGATTTCGCGCTCCAAGGTAGGTTCCAATTTAACTGTGACTCCTCGCGAATTGTTCAGAAATCCGAGACTCAACCTGTCAAACTCTTTGGCCAACTCATAAGGCATCGGACGAGCGACCATCAGATTGACTTGACTCTTTCTGCTCAAAGCATCTGCCACTACGTTTGCTTTGCCTGGATGGTAATGAATCTCCAACTCATAGTCTTTAATCAACTCTAACCATCTTCGTTGCCTCATGTTCAATTCTGACTGAGTGAATATGTACTTCAGACTCTTGTGGTCTGTGTAAACATCGCATTTCTGTCCATACAGATAGTGCCTCCATGTCTTCAGTGCGTGAACCACTGCTGCCAACTCTAGATCATGGATTGGGTAATTCTTCTCATGAACCTTCAACTGTCGGGACGAGTAAGCCACAACTCTTCCCTCTTGCATCAACACACATCCCAAACCTGTGTAACAAGCATCACAATACACCGAGAAGGGCTTGTGCACATCAGGCAAGACTAGGACAGGCGCTGTAGTCAACTTCTCTTTCAGCGCTTCAAAGGCCTCTTGGCATTTCTGGGTCCACTTGAACTCAACCTTGTTGCCTAGCAACGCTGTCATTGGTTTCGCAATCTTCGAAAACCCTTCAATGAATCGCCGATAATATCCGGCCATTCCAATGAAGCTCTTGATTCCTCTAGCATCCGTTGGCGCTTTCCAGTTTAGAATGTCTGCCACTTTCTTCGGATCCACAGCCAATCCTTCTTTGTTGATTATGTGACCCAAGAACAGGACTTCACTGATCCAGAACTCACACTTGCTCAACTTTGCATACAACTGGTGCTCTCGCAATCTCTGCAATACCATCCTCAAATGATCTGCATGCTCTTCTTCACTTTGAGAATAAACCAGAATGTCATCAATGAATACCACCACGAACTTATCAAGATAATCCATGAATACACTGTTCATCAAGTTCATAAAGAACGCTGGCGCATTGGTCAAACCAAAAGACATCACTGTGAACTCATATAAACCATACTTGGTAATGAATGCCGTCTTCGGAATGTCCGAAGGTCGGATCCTGAGCTGATGATAACCTGACCTCAGATCGATCTTGGAGAACACACTGGCTCCTCTCAACTGGTCGAACAGATCTTCTATTCTGGGCAAAGGATACTTGTTCTTGATCGTGACTTCATTCAAAGCTCGATAATTGATGCACATCCTCTTAGTGCCATCTTTCTTTTCCACAAACAGGACAGGGGCGGCCCAAGGCGAGGTGCTTGGCCGGATGTAACCTTTCTCTGACAGCTCATCAATCTGCTTCTTAAGCTCAACCAACTCTGGTCCAGATATTCTGTAAGCTCTCTTAGAGATGGGGGCGGTTCCAGGAAGAAGCTCTATAGCAAACTCAACTTTCCGCTCTGGTGGCATACCCGGTAAGTCCTTCGGAAACACATCTGGGAATTCAGACACAACCTTGATACTCTCAATTGGGTCTGCTTCACTGCTATCGACAACCATCTGATAACAACTTCCTTTCTTTGGCTCAGGCGGGACTAACTCGGTCACCACTTCCTCTCCTAGTGGGGACACCAACTTGATTGTCCTTTTATCACAACTGATAACTGCCTGATACTTATCTAACCAATTCATCCCTAGGATGACATCTATTCCCTGAGTACCCATTACTATAAGGTTGGCGGGAAACGCTATCCCCCTTATTTTCACACTTATATTCAAACAAATGCTATCAGCTCGAATTCTACCACCGGCTGAGTCAATTTGAATGGGGGTTGACATGGTAGTAGTTGGAAGATTATGTGCTTCTACCCATGATGCAGTAATGAAAGAATGCGTTGCTCCAGTATCAAATAACACTTCTGCAATATGGGAGTCGACTGGGAACATACCTACTGTCATGTCGGGGGTCTCCTGAACTGCTTCAGCCTCCAAGTGATTCAATCTTCCATGATTATAGCGCGGCTGAGGGCGATTGCCTGCTCCAGGCTGAGACACATTCTGCTTTGCTGGGGCATTGGGGCCTGACTGCTGCTGGGCTGCCTTCTTCGGACATTGCATCACCCAGTGGCCTTGCTCTCCACAGTGGAAACATGCCCTGTTTCCAACCTGAGCTGGTGCTGCCTGACTGTTCTGCTGATTTGCTGGGGCAGGAAGACGAGGTGTTTGCTGATTCTGCTTTTGAAACTGACCTCCTGACTGATTGCTCTGACGGTTCTGGTACTGATTCTGAGGGTACTGCCTTTGGAACTGCTGATACTGCTGACGCTGCTGATGCTGCTGAGGTGGACGCTGGTTCTGCCTGAACTGCTGAGGTTGATTGCCTGAGAAACGGGGACGGCTGCTGCTTCCAGGCTGGGGTCCACTGATCTTGCGCTTACGATCTTCCATCTCCTTGCGCTTCCTTTCTGTCATGATTGCTCTGTCAATCAGGTGCTGGAATGTCGGGAAGGTGTGGTTCATCAGCTGATACTGCAGAGGGTCAACCAAGCCTCTCAGGAAACGGTACTGTCGCTTGGCGTCAGTGTTGACATCTTCAGGAGCATAGCGAGACAATTGCAGAAACTTGTCTCGATACTCACTGACAGACGATGACCCTTGCTTAAGGGCCAGGAACTCCTCCTTCTTCACTGTCATCAGACCTGCAGGCACATGGTACTGACGAAAGCTACCTCGGAATTCTTCCCAGGTGATGACGTCGGGGTTGGCATGGGTGGCGAGGTAAGACTCCCACCATGACTGGGCTGCTCCTCTCAACAGACGGGGACCATACAGAACTTTCTCCCTGTCATCGCACTGAGCGGTATGCAACTCCCGCTCCACAGTGCGCAGCCAATCTTCAGCATCCATGGGGTCAGAAGAGTGAGCGAACGTTGGTGGATGACCTCTCATGAATTCAGCACGCTTGTCTCTAGGCATCTGAGGCATCTGAGGCTGGGGTGGAGCCTGCTGCTGTTGCTGCTGCTGCTGCTGCTGAATGGCGGCCAGAGTCTGACCGATGGCTTGAACTGCCTGAGTCTGCATCAGAAACATCTGCTCAATCGACATCGGGGGCGGGGGCGGCAGGTGCTGCTGCTGGGGCACCTCATCCTGCGGAGCGGCTCGCTCCTGCTGAGCACGCCTTCCTCCTCTACGCCTGTTCTCTGACATCTGCAGAACGCAACCACACATCAGAACTGATCTGGCAAAGCTTGCAGCATAAGAAAAGAGTATAGAATTCTCCAACAGCACTGAACAGATGAGCATCTTCACTGATCTCCAACACAGACCACACAGCTTCTCAGATAAAGAGGAAAGTAGAATAATGGGTTTCCCAACTATATAACTAACTTTATTGACATAGTATGTAAACCAAAATGCAGGGGATACCCACACTCTGGTGACAATCATTACAAAGATCCAAACCAAACATAGTTCATCATGACAAACATAAATGCACAGGATATAGCAAACTACCCTGTCTAACTAGAACTAACTAAGACCGAGACTAACGCTAAGACTGAAGCTTCTATGTATATATTTTCGTATTAATTACAAGATCCAACTCTAACGATCTATGGTTCTAGATTTATCTTGGTCTTGCAGGCGGGATTGCCATAAGACTGGTGTCCACGCTGAGGTGAGCGGTACGGGTGCTGAGTCCCAACGGGAGCGGGGGAACCACCGTCCAGAAAACGACGTTCCGCGCGCTCAGCCCGCAGCTGGGCGATCTCAGCACGAGCCCTACTCAGCTCGTCTAGTGCATGGTCCAGCTCCGTGTTTAGCACGGCGGCTAGGTTGACTGTGCTGCTCAACCTAGGATTGCCCTCACCGACAGGTGAGACAATCACGCCTCCTGTGCTGCCAGATGAACGGCGGGGGTAATACTTCAGGTCAAGACCGTCAGCTGCCCCACCGAAAACCGAGCAGTAGTGCGAAAGCGCACGCCGTGCAGCATCTTGCATGGCTGCCTCAGCTGAGTCCCGCTCAGAGATAGAATAGTGCTCTGAGCAAGCCTCTGCACCCTGGAGACTGTCCTCCGGGCAGCGCACCAAGCAAGTCGCCTCCCAGCGGTCCGGGTAGACCCCGCGACTGTGCTGGTAGACCACACAGCGATACTCGACGGACCAAGTATGCCGGTCAAATGCCCGACGTAGCAGGGTGTCGAGCGCATCATGGAAGTGGCACCCGCGAGCAGCGTCGCGAGTGATGGGTCGAGCAACCCATCCTTCCGGCTCAGGGTTAGCAGAGAAGTCGGTGTCGTGGCTCGAGCTGTCGTCGCCATCTCCGTCGTCTGGGTCTCCTCCAGCAGCTACTCCAGAAGCTGGGGCGCCCAGTGGTGGTGCAGGGGGCGGCTCCAGAGGAAGCACAGGGGAGCAGCTCTTCACAGACTCTATCTCCTGGTGGAGCGAGAAGGAAGAGCTCCGCTGCTCCTGTCGTCGACGCTCCTGCTCCTCACGCAGGCGGTGGTGTAGTCTCTCCAAGTGGCTGGACTGTCCGGCCACGGGACGGCGAAGCGGACGCTCAGCAAGGCGGGAGGGTAAGAAGGGGATGACTGACTTTCGTGCAGTGTGTCTAAGTCGAGCCATCTACAAAAGACATCGCAAGCAAAAGGGTGAGAACAGAATTAATATGACCAGCAAGTAATAAGTAAATGAAGGATCAGAATAAAACACAATTTTTAGCAAGGTATAATATATAGTAGAACATAGGTTTGGTCAGTAGGACCAACTTTTGAAGAGATATCAAAGTCAAGGAAGAGACAGAGGTCTATAGTCCTTAGAACGACCATTCTACTCTAGGTTAGCGGTCCTACAGTCAGCACGGCTTTGATACCACTTATGTCACACCCGGTTTTAGAAGGTAAACCGAATGCGAACCATGTACGTGCCAGGATCAGTTATTCACGTACACAGCAGTTACATAATATGGACATCATCACACAGTGCTCAAAATAGTATTAATAAGGGAAATAGTCGATTACATCATACGTCTGAGACGTCCATATAGGTCTTACAATAAATCAAAGTGCGGAAAAGAAACGTAGATAACGCGGCCTTCACAGGCAGCCGACTGGGGGTTGCCGCTAACCCACACCTAGAACTCGTCGTAATCTTGGAACTCCTGGAAGTCTCCTTCCACAGCTTCATCTTCGCCTGAGCAGTGGTTGCAATGCTGACAACCTGGGGGGGGGGGTTTGGTGTGTAGAGCAAGGGTGAGTACACATCAACATACTCAGCAAGTATCCTGTTTGGCTGTAGTGGACTAGCTTTATGTGGGGATAAGTCAAGCAGTTGCTTTTAGTTGGTCAGGTTATTACTTACTAGTAGAAAGCCAGGTTTTAGCATTAACCCAAGTTATTAACCCGATGTATCCTTTCCAAACGGAAAGAATACCACTTACCAATACCATAATCATAACCGGAACCATCAATCTCATAACCATCTGTACCAAAATATCTCTGATCAAGTACCACTAATCACTGGAGCTCCCTTGGCCGCTCATAACCGCGAGCACGGCTGATATATCAGTTTCATAACACTCTGCAGAGGTTGTGCACTTTACCCACAAGCCGTGATTCCCTCTCTAGCCCGGGCTTGCAAGACCCTTATTCACTCCCGAGGTGAATGGCCAGGGATTCACTACGAAGCCTTTACAAAGATTCCCCGGGGCTGTAGCCACCCGTTAGGTTTCCTAAATGCACCGCACTCCTCCCCAAGGGGCGAACCCAAACTTGGCAGAGCGAGCCGCATACACCGAGCCCCATTGACGGCACGACGGCTAAGTGAACTACACCCCGGATCCTCTAATTATTCAGCTAAGGGCACCCCATTCCACCCTCATGGTTGCACTGTTTTCCCGGGCGGTCATCCATAGAACAGGTCCTTACGGAGAGGCACTCGAGAAACCGCTCGAGTCCCCTTGAAAACCACAAGTATAATCATAAAGAAGAACGGGAAAACAGCGTATCATAGATAATCACATCATGTTCATTGATTAGAGTTGAGCAATAGCATCAGACTAAGTAGTAATAATCCGACCCAAATAGGTAAACAAGGACATGGATAACAAAAGCTAGTCAATCCTTAGGTATAAATGTGTAATGCGGGAGGTGAATTAAAGAATGAATAGGACATAGATAGGTCAAAGGACACTTGCCTCCACCAAACGACTGCTGCTCAGGGGCTTCTCCTGCGAATTCCTCGGGCTCTTCGACCGGATTGTTCTCTATGCGAGCGCAAACATACATACATACATCCACATATTTAATACAAAAGAACAGTACACCATACAAGATAACAAATAAAGCGAATATGCATCAAGTATGACATTCGATAACGCATTTGTTATGGTTAGAAAGAAACGGGAAAGGTCTCGCAGGGGGTTAAATCTTATGCACTAATGACACAATTGGTTTTTAACAAAATAATTCTGTTATACATATTTATATCTACTAATGGAAACCTAATCACTTTTAGTTGATCAACATTGCACAGGGTAAACAATTAACTACGTGAATCAATAGCATAACGGAATTTTAAATTAAACTTCCTATTTTCTCATAGCATAAACAGTGATTAGCCTACTTAAAATACAGTAATTATGATCACAGAAAGTAAATAAAATAAAATAAAAAAAATAAAAAAAACAGAAGGGGGGGGCGGTTGAACCGGCCCTAGGGCGGTTGAACCGGCCCTAGGCGGGGCGCGCAGGGGCGGCCGAGCTGGCGAGGGCGGGGCGGCCGAACCGGCGGGGCAGGGGGCGGCCGAACCGGCGGGGCAGGGGGCGGCGCGGGGGGCGGCGCAGGGGGCGGCCGAGCCGGCCGTGGGGCGGCCGAACCGGCGGGGCAGGGGGCGGCGCGGCCGAGCCGGCCGTGGCGGCTGGGCTGGGCGGCGGGCGGTCGGACCGGGCGGGCAGGGAGGCGGCCGAACCGGCCATGGGGAAAGGGGAGAGGGGATGGGGGAGGGAGGAGAGGGGGAGGGGGGAGCTCACCGGGGAGGGGCGCGACGGCGAGGGGCGGCCGGCGGCAGGGGCGGCCGAGGGCGGCGGTTGGGCAGGGGGCGGCGGCGGCTTAGGGCAGGGGTAGGGGCGGCGGCTTAGGGAGAGGGAGAGAAAATGAGAGAAAATGAGAGGGAGGGAGAAAGAATTGGGGAAAAAAAGGGGAGGTGGGGGGGGGGGGGGCGGTTGGGCCTATTGGGCCCAAGGGGGGGGGGGGGCGCGCAGGGGCGGCTGGGCCGGCCGGGGTCGGCCCACGGCGCGGGAGAGAGAGAAAAAAAAGGAGAGAGAAAGAGAGAGAGAAAGAAAGAAAAGATCTTCTCCACATTTTCGAAATCCGATCTTTCTACATGAATGCAATTGCGCTTTCAAAGCAATCAAAAGAAATGCAAGGTTCGGCATGGTGCATCAAGCAACATAAAGCATTTAGGGTTTTTATACGTACGGGAATTCCAAACCGAATCCCGCTAGAACTTTGGAAAAGGTCAAGGTTTAGCGAGGGGAAAAAGAAAAGGAAAAGGTAACGCCCGAATTTTGGCGAGTAAAGAAAAGAAAAAATTCAACTGCAAAATTCGGGGCGTTACATTTACCAAGCCTCTTGATGAACAATCTTTTAACAAACTTAGGCATGAGCTAAATATTCTTGATTCTAGGAACTTCTTTTGTTAACTTGCACACATAGCTCATTTTACATATCTCTGATCATGTCTCTTTTATATGCTATGACTAATGTGTTTTCAAGTCTATTTCAAACCAAGTCATAGGTGTATCGAAAGGGAATTGGAGTCTTCGACGAAGACAAAGGCTTCCACTACGTAACTCATACTTCGTCATCACTCCAAGCAACTCTCCATTCTTGGGGGAGAAAAGCATGAGCATCAAAGAAAAGGACTTTGTCTTTGGGGGAGAAAATAAGAACCCAAGGCAAAAGGACCGGACTTCGTCTTTGGTATAATCTTAACTCATTTATTTATGACGAAAGGGGAAGATAGCACTTCGAGGGCTCTAATAATTCCGTTTTTGGCGATTCATGCCAAAGGGGGAGAAAGTAAGAGCCCAAAGCAAAAGGACCGCAACCACCACCAATTTCAAAAACTTTGTGTTTTCAAAGAATATTTTCAATTGGTATCCTATTGTGTTCAAAAGGGGGAGAAAGTAGTATTTCAAAAATGATATATCAAAACCTTCTTGAACACTAAGAGGAGGATCTCTTTTAGGGGGAGTTTTGTTTAGTCAAAGGAAAAGCATTTGAAACAGGGGGAGAAAATTTCAAATCTTGAAAATGCTTTGCAAACTCTTATTCATTTACCTTTGACTATTTGCAAAAGAACTTAGAAAAGATTTACAAAAGATTTTGCAAAAACAAAACATGTGGTGCAAGCGTGGTCCAAAATGTTATATAAGAAAGAAACAATCCATGCATATCTTGTAAGTATTTATATTGGCTCAATTCCAAGCAACCTTTACACTTATATTATGCAAACTAGTTCAATTATGCACTTCTATATTTGCTTTGGTTTGTGTTGGCATCAATCACCAAAAAGGGGGAGATTGAAAGGGAATTAGGCTTACACCTAGTCCCTAATTAATTTTGGTGGTTGAATTGCCCAACACAAATATTTGGACTAACTAGTTTGCTCTAGTGTATAAGTTATACAGGTGCTAAAGGTTCACACTTAGCCAATAAAAAGACCAAAAGTTGGATTCAACAAAAGAGCAAAGGGCCAACCGAAGGCGCCTCTGGTCTGGCGCACCGGACTGTCCGGTGTGCCACCGGACAGTGTCCGGTGCACCACCGGACATGTCCAGTGCACAAGAGGACTCCAACGCAAACTCGCCACCTTCAGGAATTTCCAGAGGCACTCGCGCTATAATTCACCGGACTTTCCGGTGTACACTGGACAGTGTCCGGTGCGCCAAGAAGGAGCGGCCTCAGGAACTCGCCAGCTTCGGGAATCTCCAACGGCTAGTCCGCTATAATTCACCGGACATGTCCGGTGTGCACCGGACTGTCCGGTGCAACTCCGAAGCAACGGCTATCTCCGCGCCAACGGCTACCTGCGGCGCATTAAATGCGCGCGCAGCGCGCGCAGAAGTCAGGCGCGCCCATACTGGCGCACCAGACAAGGAACAGTAGATGTCCGGTGTGCACCGGACATCCAGGCGGGCCCACAAGTCAGAAGCTCCAACGGTCAGAATCCAACGGCAGTGATGACGTGGCGGGGGCACCGGACATGTCCGGTGTGCACCGGACTGTCCGGTGCGCCATCGAACAGACAGCCTCCCAACGGCCACATTTGGTGGTTAGGGCTATAAATACCCCAACCACCCCACCATTCATTGCATCCAAGTTTTCCACTTCTCAACCACTTACAAGAGCTAGGCATTCAATTCTAGACACACCAAAGCGATCAAATCCTCTCCAATTCCACTCAAGCCTTTAGTGACTAGCGAGAGAGATTTGCCGTGTTCTTTTGAGCTCTTGCGCTTGGATCGCTTTCTTTCTTTCTCACTTGTTCTTGTGATCAAAACTCCATTGTAATCAAGGCAAGAGGCACCAATTGTGTGGTGGCCCTTGCGGGGAAGTTTTGTTCCCGGCTTTGATTTGAGAAGAGAAGCTCACTCGGTCCAAGGGACCGTTTGAGAGAGGGAAGGGTTGAAAGAGACCCGGCCTTTGTGGCCTCCTCAACGGGGAGTAGGTTTGCGAGAACCGAACCTCGGTAAAACAAATCCGCGTGTCACACTCTTCATTTGCTTGTGATTTGTTTTGCGCCCTCTCTCGCGGACTCGTTTAGATTTCTAACGCTAACCCGGCTTGTAGTTGTGTTTATATTTGTAAATTTCAGTTTCGCCCTATTCACCCCCCTCTAGGCGACTATCAGTTATCAGATAGCAGGAAGTGCGACAAGTCTTCGAGAGTTGCCTTGATGAATCTGTTACACCTAATACTGTTAGTATTTAAGCTTGACTTATATATATTTTCTGGCTTGATATTGTGCATTTGATGTTTACATATTATGATGAACAAATACTTCACTTTTTGTGTGCAACAAGGTCAGACCGTGCTAGGTGGCATAGTTGACCATGACTTTGGCCCAGTCTTTGACAAGACTCCTATTGGAAGTGTTTGTGCCTCAGGCATCTTCCTATCCAAATTAGAATGTGCTCACGCTCTCCGAACCTACTTGTGTTCTAAGGACATGGACATGGACAGGTACAGACTCGTAAATTTGTTTATCTGGCATACTGTCTAATTCTTATGTATTCTGATTGATCAACATTGTGGTAATGGTATAGACACTGTTAAGTTTTATTCAATGTTTGAATGCAATAAATCATTCTTCCCATTTAGTAGATTAAATTCAATGTTTATACATTGTTAAGTATTTGCAGATATATTATGTAATTAAGTACCTCATATCTACAAATAACAGTTGTTTCCGTTGTTGTATGTTCAATTTTTTCATTTGTAGAAATATCATTGACTTTGGTGAACATCGTGGCAATTGTCGTGACATTCAACAATCCCTTGCTGATGGCGCGTGTATCGACAATGTGTTTATGCAATGCTTCATTGAGTGTGTCCGCGGTGACTCGTCTAAACATATTCCTTCATTGAATGCTCACCAGCTCATACTAGATGTTAATGTTGGGGTATGACTTCTACATTTATACCACTTTTATTTAATGCATAGCATATATGGAAAATACATAATAGTACTCTATCCTATTAGGCTATATTGAACTTTGAGGAGCAGGAGCAACATAGTAAGTCTCCTCGTCCATTTGACCCTTCAATTTTGGAGAGTTACCTCTTGAAGACACTGCCTTCCTTCAAGAAGCTGGATGAGTACAAATCAGTAAATTTTTGTTCCCTGACCCATCACATTGTCACTGCATCTTTGCTGCATTTAAATTTCAATCACATTCATGCATATCAACCATAGTGTATTCAACATTTGGGTTTTTCGTTTTGTACATGCAGATAATGGTACCCATACTACGTGCAGGACATTGGACCTTGTATGTTGTTAATTTTCAGATTGGACGCATACATGTGTTAGATTCCAACCCATATGGTCCAGAACTTGGTGGGACTACCTGGAAGAATTACCATTGTACACCTATGGATATGGGTGATAGGAAGATTTCACGGTCCAGGTTAATAATGAGTACGCTCAATCTAGCCATACAAAATGTTCGACCAAGATCATCCTGTAGGAAACGGGTGACGCCTAAGAGGGGGGGGGTGAATTAGGACTTCTAAAACTTTTACTAAACTTGACCACAATTAAATCCCTAGAGCAAAACCTATGCAAGAATCAAAACTAGAATGTGCAAACTAGGTTTTGTCTAAGTGTTGCTATCTCTACCGCAAAGGCTAAGTTTCAATCTACACTAAATAAGTATGACAACAAGATTGAAACTTAAATGCTTAATATAAATGCGGAATGTAAAGAGCTAAGTAGAGAAGCAAACTCTCGTGGATGACACCGGTATTTTTACCGAGGTATCCGGAACCGCGCAAGGTCCCGACTAATCCTCGTTGGTGCCCCTACGCAAAGGGAAGCCCACGCGAGGGCCAAGCACCTCGGTCGAGTAACTCCGTAGAGAGCCGCGGGCCTTCTCCACGCGCAAGTGGTGCTCCGCTTCCGGCTCCTCTCGGACGCTCCCCGCCGTCTCCACTATCGAGCTTCCGGCCGAAACGTCGCGGGCCTCGTTCCCTCCGGTACACGGTGGCGGCCGTGACACAAACGCGGTTGTCACGGTCTCGCAAGACTCTCGCCCCACTCGGTACAATTACAACGGCTCGCGCAAGAGCCGAGGGGTTGTGAGGTTTATCTAAACTCACTCAACTAACTAGGATTCACCTAGAGCAAGCGCTAAAGCGGTCTAACTAACCTAAGCACTTCGCAAAGCACCTACGCTAATCACCGAGTGATTCTATTAAGCACTTGGGTGTTTGAGCACTTGGAAATATGCACTATGTGTATTGGAATGTTGCTTGGGCTCTCACACTAGAGAATGGCCGGTTGGGGTGGTATTTATAGCCTCCACACCCCCAACTAGCCGTTGGACAGAAAGCAGCAGCTTTCTGTCGTCGGGTGCACCGGACAGTCCGGTGCACCACCGGACACTGAACAGTAGATGTCCGGTGCCGCCACGTCAGCCGACCGTTGGCGCCTGTAGCAGTCGACCGTTGGATCCGACCGTTGCCTTTCTGCCCGTTGGCACACCGGACAGTCCGGTGCACACCGGACAGTCCGGTGCTACAGCCAGAGAGCGCCTGTCTGCAGCCTCTCTGCGCAGACTGTCCGGTGCCTCACCGGACAGTCCGGTGCACACCGGACACCGATGTCCGGTGCGCCACCTGGCGCTGGCTGACAGCCCTTTCTTGGATTTCTTCACTGATTTCTTCGGGCTTCTTTGTTCTTGAGTCTTGGACTTCTATGCATCTTTTTATGTCTTCTTTCGAGGTGTTGCATCCTCATTGCCTTGGTCCAATTCTCTTCGCATCCTGTGAACTACAAACACAAACACTAGGAAACTTATTAGTTCACGGATTGTGTTGTTCATCAAACACCAAAACTCAATTAGCCAAATGGCCCGGGGTCCATTTTCCTTACAATCTCCCCCTTTTTGGTGATTGATGACAACACAACCAAAGCAAGCAAATAATACAAGTATTTGAATGAAAATGTGCAATCTACTTGCTAAGATGCATGATTGTCCCCTCAGTGTGATATTATGGACTTAAGCCTCCCCCTAACTCCATAATTCACTTACTTCCTATTTTGGACCAAATAACCAAAACCACTTGAAAAGCCATTTGTAGATAAAATTTTAAATTGGTGATGTTTGGTGTTTGATATAGTTTTCATTGCTTTGGCCCCTAAACTTCTCCCCCTTTGGCATCAACCACCGAAAAGGAAGACATTAAAAGCATGTGAAAATTAGAGGTGCAAGACATGATTTGAAAAGACTAACTTCCCTTATGCATAGGTAACAGAATATGAGTTAACCACTTATGCATTTTTAGCAACAAGGAAGCATATGATATGAAATATAGTTTAATCAAATATTGGAGAAGACATGTAAATTATACTGAATGTAGTCTCAAGAGATACCAATTGAAGATCAATGGCGAGCTTGTGAGACATGAGAGTTCTTGGAGATTTTGCAGTGGAAGATTGTTGTCTTTCTCCGGGGACTTCATTTTCCTTACAATGAGACTATCACATGAAATAGACTTGAAAAGGTGTTAGTCTCAAAGTGTTAGATTATAGAGTAACCTCCCCCTAAAGGTGTGCATACAAGTTTTGAATGCTTGTAGGAGACATGCACTTTGATTTGATATCAAGAGGGGCAAATTATCTATAATCCAAACTTTGGCACATATAAGTTAAATGATACACTTGTAAAAATCAAAATGCATCATTTACTATGGAGTGATATAAGAGCTATGTGCCATGCTTAAATAAACATTTTAAGCCATGTAGGTTTGCTTAAGTATATGAATTGAAAACAGGCAATCCTATCATATGATTTACCTAGTATAAAAGCAAATAACAAATGTAACACTAGGCAAGAAAGGTAAACTAGATAAAAGATAAATAGATATCAATTGTAAAAACAAAGAATACAATAAAACTAGTTACCTAAGTCATGGGTGGGAAATTTGGGTCCAAAGTTTTCACTAACCCGCTTGGCAATAAACTTGATCCAATATGAAGTATCCCATGATATACATCCCAATTTTGCCAAGTCTCCAAATTTCCCGCAGACCTTCGGTCCACTCACTTCCCTTTCGGGATCCAAACCTTCTTGGTGCTTTTCATGGTTGAAATTATCTCTTTTGGCACCCAGATGCGTTTGGTCCCTTTTCCTTTGTTGGCTTGCTTGTTGGCCTTGATTGCTATCACCTTTCCATTCTTTTTCTTCTTGATCAAATATGGTGTAGCATCCTTTTTGTTCACCTTTTTGATGTTGGAGATTTTGCTTGTTGGCTTTTGCTTGAGCTTTTGCCTTTGTTTATCCCCGGTCATCGCCTTGCATTGGAAAGACTTGTGGCCTTCCTTGTGGCACAGCCTACAAATCACAGTTTCTCCCTCTACAGGCTTGTTCACTCCCGCAGTGGTGTTATCCTGTGGAGGTCGGATTTGTTTGGCTTTGCCTTTCTTGTCATACAAAGCCTTGCCAAGACGAGCCACTTCTTGCTTTAATTGTTCATTTTCCTTTGCAACCTCATCAGAACATGTCTCTACAACAATATTCTCAACAACTTGGTTGCAGGGGTTAGAATCATCAATTAAATCAAAACAGGAAGTAGAAGCATCTTTCTTAATTATTTCAGGTATTTCAACTAAAGATGCTGCTGGGGTGCTACCAATGTTTTCTAGTTTAGTAGTTAGCTCATTATTGTGTATGCTAAGAATTTCCATTTTCTCTAGCAAATTTTCAATAGCTTCTTGGGAGCTGGCTAACTTAGCCTTAAGTTTTTCATTCTTTTTAATAAGGCTATCATCGGTAGCAGTGGATGGAGCACTAGATTCTAATAGCTCAATTTTAGTTGATAGCTCAATATTTAAGTTTGCAAAAGTTTCAAATTTTTCTAGCAAACCTTTGTAATCATTTTGAGAGCTAATCAACTTATTTTTCAAAGTTTTAAGTTGAGCTTTTTGCTTAGTGCAAACATCCTGGAAAAAATTAACGGCTTCCGCAAGTTCTTCTAGAGAGGCCTTTCCCTCACCTTCATCATCACTACTACTTTCATCACTAGAGGATGGAATGCTTTTGTTACCTCTTGCCATAAGGCATTTGTGTGATGACCGTGATGATCGAGACAAGGACCGGTGGCTGCGCGTCCTTGGAGATTCATCTTCACTTGAAGAGTCATCCCAAGTTCTAACACTTGTGAGCGCCTTGCCTTTGCTCCTCTCCTTTTTGGGTTTGGCCATATTTGGACAGTTGTCCCTGAAGTGGCCCTTTTCCCCACATGCGAAGCATCCTCTCTTCCTTTGCTTTTTCCTGTCAATGTTAAAGAGAAGATCCTCGACCTGCAGGGGCACACCCATTAGATTAATCTTGCGGATCATCCTCATTACCTTTCCGACGCGTCGGATTGTTTCTTCGTCCTCGGAGGATGATGTGCATGGTTGATTATCTTCATCATCATCACTTTCTTCTTCTTCTTCCTCTTCTTCGCTTGAGGAACTTGGAGTGGGAGCCTTCTTTTTGCCCTTCCTTTCATCACATGCAAAAGCATATGGCTTTGAGGAAGTTGGCTCCTCTCCCCGACTCATTTTTCGCGACATCTCAAAGGCCGCGATCTTCCCAATCACAATGGTCGGGGTCATGTTGCTCAAGTCCTCCATGTTGTGGAGGATGGTGATGATGCTCCCATATTTTTGTTGTGGTAGCAGGGAGATAATCTTCCTCACAATGTCCGCATCACCTAGCTTATTAATGCCAATAGAGTTGAGCTCATTGATTATTAGATTCAAGCGAGAATACATGTCTCTAACAAGCTCATCATCTTTCATAGCAAAAGAATTATACTCATTTAAGACTAGGCAATGTTTTTGCTCACGGACATTGGATGTGCCGTCATGGAGCTCATGCAATTTTAGCCAAATCTCATTAGCAGTTTTCAGGGTAAATACTTGATTGAAAATATCCATGCTAAGAGATTCATACAAGCAATTTTTGGCTCTAGCATTTAAATGAATTTCTTTTTCCTCACTCGTGGTGGGTTTCTCGGGATTCTTGAGAGGTTTCATCCCGTCACGAGTGACTCTCCAAACACCTAGATCAACGGCCTCTAGGTAACAAGCCATTCTAGCACTATAATATGGAAAGTTAGTGCCGTCGAAGTGTGGTGGCCTATGGGTATCCATCCCTTCCTCTAAAAAGCGTCGGCTCTTTTTAGCGGTGAAGCTAAAACGTTTCAAATGAGCCAAACCTCCTCTGATACCAATTGTAGGAAACGGGTGACGCCTAAGAGGGGGGGGGGTGAATTAGGACTTCTAAAACTTTTACTAAACTTGACCACAATTAAATCCCTAGAGCAAAACCTATGCAAGAATCAAAACTAGAATGTGCAAACTAGGTTTTGTCTAAGTGTTGCTATCTCTACCGCAAAGGCTAAGTTTCAATCTACACTAAATAAGTATGACAACAAGATTGAAACTTAAATGCTTAATATAAATGCGGAATGTAAAGAGCTAAGTAGAGAAGCAAACTCTCGTGGATGACGCCGGTATTTTTACCGAGGTATCCGGAACCGCGCAAGGTCCCGACTAATCCTCGTTGGTGCCCCTACGCAAAGGGAAGCCCACGCGAGGGCCAAGCACCTCGGTCGAGTAACTCCGTAGAGAGTCGCGGGCCTTCTCCACGCGCAAGTGGTGCTCCGCTTCCGGCTCCTCTCGGACGCTCCCCGCCGTCTCCACTATCGAGCTTCCGGCCGAAACGTCGCGGGCCTCGTTCCCTCCGGTACACGGTGGCGGCCGTGACACAAACGCGGTTGTCACGGTCTCGCAAGACTCTCGCCCCACTCGGTACAATTACAACGGCTCGCGCAAGAGCCGAGGGGTTGTGAGGTTTATCTAAACTCACTCAACTAACTAGGATTCACCTAGAGCAAGCGCTAAAGCGGTCTAACTAACCTAAGCACTTCGCAAAGCACCTACGCTAATCACCGAGTGATTCTATTAAGCACTTGGGTGTTTGAGCACTTGGAAATATGCACTATGTGTATTGGAATGTTGCTTGGGCTCTCACACTAGAGAATGGCCGGTTGGGGTGGTATTTATAGCCTCCACACCCCCAACTAGCCGTTGGACAGAAAGCAGCAGCTTTCTGTCGTCGGGTGCACCGGACAGTCCGGTGCACCACCGGACACTGAACAGTAGATGTCCGGTGCCGCCACGTCAGCCGACCGTTGGCGCCTATAGCAGTCGACCGTTGGATCCGACCGTTGCCTTTCTGCCCGTTGGCACACCGGACAGTCCGGTGCACACCGGACAGTCCGGTGCTACAGCCAGAGAGCGCCTGTCTGCGGCCTCTCTGCGCAGACTGTCCGGTGCCTCACCGGACAGTCCGGTGCACACCGGACAGTCCGGTGCACACCGGACACCGATGTCCGGTGCGCCACCTGGCGCTGGCTGACAGCCCTTTCTTGGATTTCTTCACTGATTTCTTCGGGCTTCTTTGTTCTTGAGTCTTAGACTTCTATGCATCTTTTTATGTCTTCTTTCGAGGTGTTGCATCCTCATTGCCTTGGTCCAATTCTCTTCGCATCCTGTGAACTACAAACACAAACACTAGGAAACTTATTAGTTCACGGATTGTGTTGTTCATCAAACACCAAAACTCAATTAGCCAAATGGCCCGGGGTCTATTTTCCTTACACATCCCTCCCTGCTTTTTGGAAGTACCCTATTGAACTCCCCATGAACTGTCCAACAATGAAAGCCGGGTCTAATGATTGTGGATTTTTTGTTATGAGATATATGCAGCACTACAACTACATGGATGGAGCTATCAATGCAGTCTTTGAATCGATACGTATTTAATAGCTAGATTTTGTTTTTTGTGTTATGACACAATGTATGTATAATTATGTCTAACTCACATTTTCCCTTATATTGGTTTGCAGGATAATTCAGAGGACATTCGCTCTCTTGTATTGCATTACATCATATTCCATTGCCTAAACAAAAACAACTCCATGCTTTCATATCTGGAAAGATTCAAGTTCTCTCAATAGTAGACTAGTATAGTTTACTGTCACTGAATGGTAGTCTCAATATGATGGTCTGTTGGCTTTTGTTGGCTTCAACTTATCTCAGCAGTAGCCTAGTTTATGTTACTGTCACTGAATGGTGCTTATGTACATAATGGTCTGTTGGCTTATGTTAGCATACAAATAATACTTTTGTCCATATGCGCTCTTAGCAAACTCCTAGCTATGTTGGGCTAGTTATATTTTATATGGACATATTTATATGTTAGTTATGCACCTTTTCATTTCTGTTCTGGCATGATTATGCATCTACCTGTAATGGTTTATGCCTTTTTATTTAGTTTTTTACGATATGCGCCAGCATGTACATAGTGACCTAATGCGCCGACTATTTATGTTCATTTGTGTACTCTTTTCAATTATGATCCGTCGTGATTATGCATTTATCCGGGATGGTTTACGCATATTTATTTAGTTTTTTACGATATGCGCCTGTATATATAGTGACTTCAATGCTCTGGCTTTTTATGTTCAGCTATGTACACCTTTTCAGTTCTGCTCTGTCTTGATTATGCAAATATCTGTAATGGTTTACGCCTTTTTATTTAGTTTTTTACGATATGCGCCAGTATATACATAGTGACTTCAATACTTCAACTGTTAAATTTTTTCAATATAAATACTTTATGTCATGGAGTGAATATCTGCTTATATGGCCAAACAAATCCACCATTAGCATATTTCATAGGAAATAATTACGTTGGATTAATAGATATAATCCATACAGTGAGCATTTAACGTAAATAATCATCATATAGTATCATGATCATAACATTTCCATACAATCCTATAGAATATTTTTGCATGTATGTTTCACAATCATGTCAAATTATCGTCATCGGATCCATGTTCTCTAGAATCAACCAGTTTATGCTTCTTTGATGTGAATGTCTCATTCCACTGGGGGGCCATTGTTGAATTCTTGTTTCTAGACCCAGGCGGTCGTCCTCTTTTTCTATCAGCAAGGCTAGCCAATTTAACCCTATTTTCCTCCACAGACAGGCAGGTGCGACTGTTGTGTCCATCAGCAATGCCACATTTTTGGCACTTTCGAGTCTTCTTCTTTTCTCCTTTCGCATCCAGTTTCACAACTCTTTGCTCACTAGTTTTGATCGTCCTTCCCTTTGGCCTTGCATTATTTGGGCGCACTAAGCTTATGCCATCTACATCATATTCCAGTCTCTACATGCCATACAAAGAAGTATTTATAAGGACAAATGTTATGATGTCAGATTATAAATATTTACAAACATTAAATAAACAGAATATTTGCAATTTAATAAAATTAAAATTCAAACCTTTCTAACATCCCCATATTGTGTCCCTTCACAATCATCATTTCCAACAAGCGTCATTTGCAACTCAGATTGATGATGTGCATCAATATTTCTGCTTCCATCCTACTCATTAGTGCATTATAGTCAATATTACTAATAATGTACAAATCATCACATGTGTTTGCATTATACATAAATTGCCATTGTTTTTTGCCATAATATTACCTGTTGCAGTGAATGTACTGTCACATGCTCCTCGTTATCACATTGCGATACATGTTCACCTTCATCGTTTCCAACGGCATCCTCTTCGCCCTGGAACGTTTAATTATTACAATTAGCAATAATTAAGTTCTGAATAAAATGTACAATAATTGTATATAAAACAACACCTACATGGTTGCCCTCTCTAGTACTTGCACCACCAGCATCATCACATCCTATATCTGGCTCCAAACGCCCAAGCATCTCCAATAGTTTATCCATTGTGTCCAAGGCCTTATCACTCCCTGCCTTTGACATACTAGCATGGTTTACCACCTTCATTGCCTTTTTAAGCATCATTTTCTGCCTATATGATTTTGTTTCTCCATCCTTTCCACTCATTTCCCTGTCATCTCTTGAAAATACCACATCTTGCCTAGCTGAGTATGTGTAACGATGTAAAATGTATTTCTTAGGTATCCTTTCTAGCTGAATGTGCATGAATGTTTGGATAAGATGCACACAAAATAGGCCTACATTTAAACAAGGGGGCAACATTTCACATTCACCTTTAATTATTAGCGTATAAATCATATGACGTTATATCACAACTCTAGCTTACCTGTGTGCTCCCACTGTTTGCATTCACATTTAAACTTCCCAGCCTCTACATCTGCCATCACTCTGAATTGGTGTTGCCCCACACGATTTTTTTCGATCTCGATGTATGCTGCACCAACCAATCATTTGCGCCTCCATCTGGATCAAGTGATATCCTATACGCAGTAGCGTATTTTATTGACTCCTCGAACCTATTCATCACAGCCCTTGTGTATGCCCTTGCAACCCTAATTTCAAACATATATAGTGTTGTGGTATCTTTTTGACCCTGCATATGTACTAATTAGATACTTATTGTGAGCATACTAAACAGTATAATGCATAAATAATATTACATACCATACAACCTAGCGTCTCCTTTCCTTCTTGCATCTTCCTGCTATGCAGTAGTTTCAACAATTGCTTCGCAAACTCATGAAGTGGGGTGTTTGAATCGACACGAGCGCTCTTCACAAGTTTGTTCATGCTCTCGCTACGTTGTGTAGAGACCATAAGCCCACAATAGTCATGTTTGAAAAAAACAGGAATCCATTCCTTACGCATTTCTTATAATTTTCTAAGAGTGCCATCTTCATGCAGGTTGAATTCATCAAGCAACATTGTCCATGCAGCCTCAAACTCTATTTCAGTCAATGGATGATGTACTATAGACTGGAATTTTGTCTTAAAATCCGCTCCAGCATAACGTGCATACAACTCATTTAGAAATGGCATGTACCTATTTTGCACATGCCATAGACACAACATGTGGACTGTGTTTGGGAAGACCCGATGTAATGCCACTGGCATTGCAGGGTCTTGATCTGTAAATATACATTGTGAGACATTATTAGATGATTATTTATGTAAACAATGTATGGTACATACCAAAACATGACTCACATGCATTGTAAATATGCACAAGTTATTGAATTTATACTCCATGTATTTTGAGTTCATATTTATTATATATACATAAATCATACCTGTCAACATTACTCTTGGTCCTTCAGTCCCCATGCATGTCTTGAATGCATTAAACACCCACTCGAATGTTTCAATAGTTTCATCTCCCAACAATGAGAACCCAAACACTGTGCATTGTAGGTGGTGGTTTGCACCAACAAACATTCCTAGGGGTTTTCCATACAAATTAGTCTTATGAGTTGTATCAAAGGTAACTGCATCCCCAAAATCAACATACTCTCCTTGCTGACTAGCATGAGACCAAAAAATACTCAATATTTTTCCTTCGTTGTCTAGCTGGAAGTCAGAGAAAAATTGTGGATTATCCCTTTTGCATAAGGAAAAAAGGCCAAAAGCTTAGACACATCATTGACATTTTTTTCTCGTTGCTTCGCCTATTTCCTGTATAGTTCAAAAAAATTATAATTATTACTCATTAATTTGACATGGATTTTAAATTTTATATCCTAAATTCATAAAGAAAACGTTGCTCACAAATTAGCAATGTCCTTTGTTGTAATTGGTACATTTTCAGGACCACCATGTATCTTAGACACGAAGTCCATGATACAGTGCTACGGGGTTCTGCTTTGCTGCATTGAACTTAGAAACTCCCTGTACTCAGGATCATGAGTCTTGTTGCATTGTAGATGCTTCTTTACAGTATCCTTCTTAATGAAATCATGATTATGTTCTAAGTGTACCAGATCAATTCGTACACTACAATATTTTCTTTTGAGTCATCATATAATTTTTTTAGTTTCATACCAGCCTTGCATTGTGTTCTCCTTGAGGATGTATTACGAATTCTTGGATTACTAGCTAACCTTTCTGTATTTCTACCCTCCATTGAACAATTTAACCACTTACAGTTCTTCCTCTCCCTATACTTTTTAAGTGGAAAACCAACCTCATATGCGTAACAACTATAAAAATTGTATGCCTCATCGACATTTCCAAATGGCATACCGATCCTACGCACCATGCTTGGATCAATACTTTCAGGCTGTGAATTAACATAATCATAAATACAATAAATATAATATTAGTTATACTCTTAATGTCATGATATATAAGTTTGATTAAATTGTATAATAGACATAATCAAAGATAAACAACTTACATGGCTCCGTAGGATATTAGGTGTATCTTGTTCATGATCACTAATGGTCCTCATAGGCACCATTTGATTTGCTGCTCCCATTGTTTCAATTTCCATTGTATTGTCATCATTGACCCCCGACGCTCGTAATTCTGCAGGTGGTGTTACAATATTTCTCCGTGGACTCGCAGCACAGTTCGGATATTCAAGTGTTAGGCTGGGCGCTGCTGGTAGACCACTGCATGAGTCTGCACGCTGGCCACCATATTTGACTTTGTATTTTACAAACCGATGTAACTATACAAATATTAACGTACCTGATGCAGCTCTGTGAAATGATGCAAAAGAAACATCTCCAGTTTCTTCTTCTCCGCCGTTAGCTATGGGTCAACTATGCAGCGACGCCGCCAGTACCCTTTCTTATATAAACCACGCTGTCCAATCTCAGGTAGCCATGTTTACGCTATTTTTTGTGGTCATTTACGGTCTATAAAGTTTGTTCATGCATGCACGGAGATATTATCGGAAACGTGACAACAACCCGGTAGATTTTATCTCAATTTATTGAAATAGTTTTGTATTTACTCTACTAAATGAAACCAGTTACACAATTTTCTATACATATTTATGGATCGAGTTTCTGCTGACGTGCATGCCATGCAATATTCTCGGGAACTACCATTTATGGTTTGTGATTTTATCGCGTATACCGTTTACGCTAAACTTCAAACTCGTTTATGTTTTGTTTGTGAATGATTTACGCTTTGGTTCGACCAACCCAGAAAACCTGTGCGCTTCCCGAGTCAGCAAATTGGCTGGGGCTTCCCGGTACTAATGGAAGCCCTGGGCTTCCATTAGCTCGTCCCTATAGCACGATTGTTAAATTAATGTGGTTATGTCTAAACAAGTATTGTAATCCATAGTTGCTTAACGTAATTACCTTTCGACCGTAGCCTGGACCGTTGTAATTTCTTTATAGTATAGTCGTATATGCGAGTCCTGCGCCACGCGCCTGTTTATTTGTTATATTTTATTGTGTAGTGTATTGTTTCTTTTTATATTAAGTTTGTGGAATGTATGTTTGAACTCGTATAGGTAACGGTCCGTTGGTGGAGGAGTTGTAGGTGAAGACCCTGAACAGCAACTGGTTGGTGAAGGTAACTGTCCTTTGACCTATGTATATCCCATACATTTTATAAATCACATCCCCCCACATTTACATAATTTATACCTAAGAATCGACTAGCTTTGTTTATCCTGTCCTTGTTCACCTATGTGGGTTGGATCATTTTGATTTAGCTCTATGCTAGTGCTTCACTTTAATCAATAAACATGATAAGATTATTTATGATACGATGATTACCTTTTGATTATGATGATGGTATTGTTACATTCAAGGGGACTCGAGCGGGTTCTCGAGTGCCTCTCTGTAAGGACTGGTTCTGTTGGGGGCCTTCATCTTCCGAAGGTCCTCAAAAACACGACTAACATGATTTCCAAGTATTATACATTCACAGGGATCTTCGGCCTTGGAATGAAGCATTACACGATATAAAAAACATGTTCTGGGAGAAGGATGAACCAATTCCGAAGATACGCGTGAAGAAGCTTCGGCTTAGCGGTGGGAAATCAAATCGACTTAAAGAGGAAAAGGCTATCTAGTCCTCGATAGATTGTCCTTAAGTCAATAGTAGATATCAGGGGCATGAATGTAATTTTACACAGGCTGCGTCTTGTGCCTATAAATAGATGAACAGTAGCACCATACTGTTCACGCTGACTTGTATTCATTCGCACGTCACTCTCGGACTCAAACCTTCTGTCAAGCCGAAGGTACAAATGTAACTTACTGTTATTAATGTTTGCCCATGATGAAATAATGAGAATATAAATAATATTACAATTCAATATGATTGTTCGTGTTGTTTTCCATGTTTCATATGCTTCTACTTTCATTATTATATACTGAGATGATGAAGGTATGTCCTTCATAACCTTTGTTTGAATATCATTATATCCTAAGGGAGATAATGCTTTGAAGGACGAAGGTCTTTAACCATTAACATTTTGTGTTGCCTTGTTCTTAACTCATAGCATTTGAGAACAAGTCCCCAACATTGGCGCCCACCTCCGGTGAACTCATTCGACCACCTTCGGCAAGCTGTGACCTTCGTCATGCTGCCAAAGAAAGCTTCAGCGCTGGGGGCTGCATTGCAGCCACTGGACGTCAACCAAGAAACACTGCGTGAAGCTAGAAGCCAAAAAAGGAAGGCTACAAGTCCAACGCCTCAGGAGGAGGAGCTGGACCAAGAAATAAGGGACCTCGAAGCCATTCATCAGCAGGTACAGAGGAAGAAGGAGAAGATGCTTCGTCTCTCCGATCTATAGAAGAAGATCGATGAGACTACCGAGGAAATGCGTCATCTTACTCAAGATGACCAGGACCGAAGACCTCAACGCAGAGAGCTTCGTCAGGACAAATCCTACGATAATGATGAGTGGTATGATGATTTCCATCATGGAAATTTTGCTTTTGATGATGCTTCTCCTCTGTCAGCAGAACTGCAGGCTACCCAATGGCCCCTAAAGCCACCCCAGCTCCCCATGTATGATGGGCACTCAGATCCGAAGCAGCTTCTGATGAGCTACGAAGCAACCATATCTTCATATGGGGGCAATACTGTAGTCATGGCGAAATCCTTCGTCATATTAGTCAAGAATGTTGTGCAAACCTGGTACTCCTCTCTTCGGTCGGGAACAATCACATCATGGCAGAAGTTGAAGGACATGCTGATCACTAGTTTCCAAGGGTTTTAGACGAAGTCGGTTTCTGCTCAAGCTTTGTTCCAGTGCACGCAAGACCACGAAGAATACCTCTAGGCGTATGTCCGAAGGTTCTTGCGTCTGAGAGCACAAGCGCCAACAGTGCCCAATGAAATCGTCATTGAGGCCATGATCAAAGGGTTTTGGCCAGGACCTATGGCTCAATACTTCGCCAGGAAACCCCCTCAAACTCTGGAGAAGCTGCTTCAGAAGATGGATGAGTACATCCGGGCCGATAATGATTTCCGCCAGAGAAGAGAAGAAGCTTATAGGTTTTCTGAGATGACTAGGGGCTTCGGAGGAAGAATCCACCCTAGGCATGTCAGATCAATCCACAACTCCAGTCAGAGTGATGACAGAGGAAGCCAGTTTCAGAGACCATAACATAGCTCACAATCTTTAGGTCACCAGCAAAGCTCTTTTAGGCCACCAACTCCAAGGGGCAGAGGAGGCAGGGGCAGAGGAGGAAGATATGGGGATCAGCCTAGGAAACTCTATTGCTTATTCTGTGGGGAAGACAAGGGCCACACTACAAGAACATGCCAGGTCACCATTCAGAAGCAAAAAGAGATTGTCGAAGCAGAAGCGTGGCAGAATCAGCCGAAGCAGGTTTTACATAATGCTTTGTGCTACTCTCCCTATATACCAGAATACGTGGGTAATCAACTTGCAGCTTTTGTTGCTTCGGCAAGTCATTCACAAGCTTCCTGGCCCCAGCTCCCACTACCACCACCATTGCCACCTACTCATACCCGAAGCCAGCAGCCAGAAGGGCACCACACGCCCAACAACAACGTGACTTCAGGGAGGAGTCTAAAGCTCATACAGTCAATAACACTGTACCAGAATCGAAGCATATATACTGAGGAATATCCTACTTTTGAAGTATTTTTATCTTTTATGCCATTTTATTTTTTGTGTGAGAAACAAGTAATGAAGAACTTAATTTCAATTTCTTGTAATAATTGTGCCTGCACCAGAGTGAAATATATCTTCCTTATGGATTTACAAAGCTCGAAAGATGTCTAAGAAAGCAGAGTAAAATTCCGAAGCTGCAAAAAAGTCGTTCCTAAGGGAGCGCAGTGTAGTTTTCTGCTTAAAAGTCGTTCCTAAAGGAATGCAGAGCCAAAAATTACGATCTGAAGCTACAAAAAAGTCATTCCTAAGGGAGCACAGTGTAAGTTTTCTGCACAAAAGTCGTTCCTAAGGGAATACAGAGCCAAATACCACCGAAATATAAGGTGAAGAAGCTCAAAAGTTGATCCTAAGGGGATGCAGAGCTTAAATGCCACCGAAATAGAAGATGAAGAAGCTCAAAATTCGTTCCTAAGGGGATGCAGAGCTTAATGATTCAAAATACGTTCCTAAGGGGATGCAGCGTCTTGTGTATTCCAGTGTGGGTGCGTGGGTGTGTATCTTCAGCATCGTCATTGTCGGCGTTTCGACCCCGGGGGGTCCCTGGACCGACGAGAGAAATTGTCGCCGCGTGTCCCAGCCCAGATGGGTCGGCGCGAGACGGAGCACGAAGGGGGGAAGAAAACAGGCAAAGGGGAAACCCACGGCCTTCGTGTTGCCCTGCGCCCAGGTCGGGTGCGCTTGCAGTAGGGGGTTACAAGCGTCCGCGTGGGAGAGAGAGAGAGAGCCCTACGCGCCGGCCCGTCCTCCCGCGCAGCCAACCTTCTCGTACGAGAGCCCTGGACCTTCCTTTTATAGGCGTAAGGAGAGGGCCCAGGTGTACAATGGGGGATGTAGCAGTGTGCTAACGTGTCTAGCAGAGAGGAGCTAGAGCCCTAAGTACATGCCGTTGTGGCAGCCGGAGAGGTTTTGGCACCCTGTTCATGTGATGTCGTGGCCGTCGGAGGAGCGCTGGAGCCTTGCGGAAGGACAGCTGTCGGGGCTGTCGAGTCCTTGTTGACGTCTCCTTGCTTTCGTAAGGGGCTGAGAGCCGCCGTCGTCATGGAGCACGCGGTGCGCCATCATTATTTGTTTACCGGGGCGAGCCAGACGGGACGCCGGTCTTGTTCCCCGTAGCCTGAGCTAGCTAGGGGTAGGGTAATGATGGCCCCCTTGTGACGTGGTCGGTCCGAGCCCTGGGTCGGGCGAGGCGGAGGCTCCTCCGAGGTCGAGGTCGAGTCTGTCTTCTGAGGTCGAGGTCGAGTCCGAGCCCTGGGTCGGGCGAGGCGGAGACCGTCGTCCGAGGCCAAGGCTGAGTCCGAGCCCTGGGCTCGGGCGAGGCGGAGTTCGTCGTCTTCTGGAGCCGAGGCTAAGTCCGAGCCCTAGGGTCGGGCGAGGCGGAGTTCGTCGTCTTCCGGAGCCGAGGCTGAGTCCGAGCCCTCGGGTCGAGCGAGGCGGAGTTCGTCGTCTTCCGGAGTCGAGGCTGAGTCCGAGCCCTGAGGTCGGGCGAGGCGGAGTTCGTCGTCTTCCGGAGCCGAGGCTGAGCCCGAGCCCTGGGGTCGGGCGGGGCGGAGTCCATCGTCCGAGGCCGAGATGGGGGCCGAGCCCTGGGGTCGGGCGAGGCGGAGCTTCCTATGGCGCCCGAGGCCGGACTTGGCTGCTGTCAGCCTCACTCTGTCGAGTGGCAGAACAATCGGAGCGACGCAGGCGGCGCTGTCTTCTTGTCAGGTCGGTTAGGGGAGCGGCGAAGTGACTGTGGTCACTTCGGCTCTGTCGACTGAAGAGCGCGCGTCAGGATAAGGTGTCAGGCGATCCTTGCATTAAATGCTCCTGCGATACGGTCGGTCGGCGTGGCGATCTGGCCAAGGTTGCTTCTCGGCGAAGACTGGGCCTCGGGCGAGCCGAAGGTGTGTTCGTTGCTTGATGGGGCCCTCGGGCGAGATGTGAATCCTCCAAGGTCAGCTGCCCTTGCACGAGGCTGGGCTCGGGCGAGGCGAGATCGTGTCCCTTGAGTGGACTGAGCCTTGACCTTAATCGCACCCATCAGGCCTTTGCAGCTTTGTGCTGATGTGGGTTACCAGCTGAGATTAGGAGTCTTGGGGGTACCCCTAATTATGGTCCCCGACAGTAGCCCCCGAGCCTCGAAGGGAGTGTTGATACTCTCTTGGAGGCTTTTGTCGCACTTTTTTGCAAGGGGACCGACCTTTCTCTGTTGCGTTTCGTTCCGGTGGGTGCGCGCGAGCGCACCCGCCGGGTGTAGCCCCCGAGGCCTCGGAGGAGTGATTTGACTCCTTCGAGGTCTTAGCGCGTTTCGTGATGCTTCAGCCGGTCTGGTTGTTCCCTCATGCGAACTGGCCGTAGCCCGGGTGCATAGTCGGGTCCCAAGTTCTCGGGCTGGTATGTTGACGCTGTCAATGGTTTGGCCGGAGCCGGGTTTGCGAGAGCAGCCCCCGAGCCTCCGCACAGAGCGAGAGGACGGTCAAGGACAGACTCGGCTTTTTTCATACGCCCCTGTGTCGCCTTTCCGCAAGGAGGAGGGGGGGAAAGCGCCATGTTGCCCTCGGAGGGCGTCGAACATGGTGTCTCTAGAGAGTTGCTAATGGGTAATCCGAGTGGACGCCCGTGCCCCATTCGTTAGGGGTCGGCTAGTGGCCCGGAGGCGCGCTCCAAAAGTACCTGCGGGTGATTCGCTGGACCCGGTCCCCTTTTGACGGGGTCCGAGGGCTCGATGCCTCCCTCTGGTGGGATTTCGTTACAAAATCGTTCCCGTGGGTCTCAGAAATGTCCTAGGGTACCTCAGGAGCGTAGCCCGAGCCTTGGTTATGTATCGAACGTACCCAGGGTCATCCCTCGCTCTGCGTGCTCTGAGGCGACTGTCAGAACCCTTTGGGGGCCAGCCTACGAACCCCTGATCAGTAGTGGGCGCGGAGCCCGAGTGGCCTGAGGCGGTTGTTGAACCCTTCCGAGGGGCCAGACTTCGAACCTCTGACCAGTAGTGGGCGCGGAGCCCGAGTGCTCTGAGGCGGCTGTTGAACCCTTCCGAGGGGCCAGCCTTCGAACCTCTGATCAGTAGGGGGCTCGGGGCCCGCTTCCTTCGCGGAGAAGGATCCCTTTCGAAGTATCCCCTTTCCCGGTCCCTGTGGCAAGAGAGAGAAAGAGGAAGTGGAAAAGGATACGAAATCGAACGACGTGGCGCACCTTTTTTGACGCGGTCATTATGGCGGAGGTGAAGCGTCGCCTGCTCCGCCTGCCAAAGGTGCCGCCTGTCCTGCCGCAGAGTTAGTGCGACGAGACGAGTGGTTCGCGGGGCAGCCGTTGTGCGTGCGCGAGCCGTTCGAGGAACGGAACACGGGCGCGTCGTCTTCACACCGTGGGAGAGGGTTCTCTCGCTGTCCTAGGAGCGGGCGTGAGCTTGCTGACGACTTGACTGCTGCTTCTGCCCGCCTGCCACCGCCATTACTGCCGGCCCATTTCTGGCCGTATCGACCGTCGCGCCTTCTCCCGCAGCTGTCTGACCCATGACCGATGTGCTCGGTTGGCACCGTTGGGTCATGCGCAGGGTCGCCTCGAGTCGCGGCACCGGTTCCACAGTCGAGAAGGCGCGGTACAGGTGCGAGTGGCGGTGCAGTTTCTTGCACGTAGTAACCGGCGCGCTGGTTACATGACGTGTGGGCCTGGGCCTCCATGCTGGACGCGTCGAAGTCGAAAGGGTGCGCCCCCTTGGTGCGGTTGCATGCCGCCTGCATGGCGGTCCGCCCTTTCACCCGCTGGTTTGGGCGAAAGTGGAGGAGCGCTTGTAACCGCTGGGCAGTTACGCGCACCGCGCGCGGCGGTTTGGCTTCTTCTGCCCTGGGCCAGCTTGCATGACGCGTGGGACCCTGCCCCCGTGTCGTAGGGGGAGGACCTTGGAGCGTGTTGGAGAAGACTCGGTCCGCACCGGCTGAGGACGCAAGTGGGGAGAGTTGCCTTTAAAAGGAGGGTGACCCCCTTGGAAGGCAACCATGTCTTCGCACTCCCTTCATGCATTGCCTCCTTCCACCTTCCGAGCCCCCGGACGGGGAGCACTCGCGTCGCTTTCGTCTTGCTGTCGTTGGAGGAATGCAACTTCGCGGAAGTTGGTACCTTTCAGCCATCGCTCGGCTTCAAGGATTTTCATCAGGCAGCCCGGCCGCATCCCCTCACCGGTGGTCACCCAAGGCGGTGACCACCAGTTCGATGGTGGGGAGAAGCAAGCCGGGCTGCGGCCTCTGCCCCGCTCTCAGCTTCAAGGATCTTCATCATCCTTGCTGGGGTGGAGAGCAAGGTGAGCCGGAGCTCTACCTCCCACACGAGTCGGCTGGCCACCTCTTCT
This sequence comes from Zea mays, assembly GCF_902167145.1. NCBI lineage: Eukaryota > Viridiplantae > Streptophyta > Magnoliopsida > Poales > Poaceae > Zea > Zea mays. The sequence continues at coordinate 88,753,251 of NC_050102.1, read as the reverse complement.
TCCAGCTTCTGGGGGTGGAAACCATCCTCCAGCTCTGCGGAGGAGGCGTCCTCCAGCCATGCCGGGGAAGGCGAACTGTTGCTGCCCAGCTAGGATGCAACATTCCGTCCTCTGTCCTCGCTTTCGTGGCGAGGATGGGAGTGAGGACCTGCCGGTGCGCTTTAGGGCGGCCGGCGCTCGCTGGTGCGGCGCTGGTGGACAGGTGGACGCCGCCGTCGGTGCTGACGTGGTGGCAGCTGGAGAAAGCTTCTCCACCGACAAGCCTGTCAGCGCTACCCGCGGACCGACCTCCGGCTCACCTATGTGGGTTGGATCATTTTGGGGGTAGCGGATCTTGGTCTCGGACAGTACCTCACTGATGAAGTAGACCGGCCTCTGGACGGGCAATGCATGCCCTTCTTCTCGTCTCTCAACCACGATCGCGGCGCTGACCACCTGAGTGGTAGCGGCGACGTAGATCAAGAGGGCTTCTCCGGCAGCGGGGGGCACCAAGATGGGCGCGTTCGTGAGGAGCGCCTTCAGGTTCCCGAGGGCTTCCTCGGCCTCGGGGGTCCAAGTGAAGCACTCAGCCTTTTATAAGAGGCGGTACAGAGGTAGGCCCCTTTCGCCGAGGCGCGAGATGAAGCGGCTCAGAGCCGCAAGGCATCCCATGACCCTCTGTACGCCTTTCAAGTCCTTGATGGGCCCCATGTTGGTGATGGTCGCGATTTTCTCCGGGTTGGCCTCGATGCCCCGCTCGGAGACGATGAACCCCAAGAGCATGCCTCGAGGGACTCCGAAGACGCACTTCTCGGGATTGAGTTTTACGCCTTTCGCCTTGAGACACCGGAATGTCGTTCCAAGGTCGGAGAGGAGGTCGGAGGCTTTCCTCGTCTTGACTACGATGTCATCGACGTAAGCCTCGACCGTTCGACCAATGTGCTCTCCGAACACGTGGTTCATGCACATTTGGTACGTCGCACCCGCATTCCTCAAACCAAATGGCATAGTAACGTAGCAGTACATGCCAAAAGATGTGATGAAAGAAGTCGCGAGCTGGTCAGACTCTTTCATCCTGATTTGGTGATACCCTGAGTAGGCATCGAGGAAAGACAGGGTTTCGCACCCAGCAGTGGAATCCACGATATGATCAATGCGAGGCAGAGGGTAGGGAACCTTCGGACATGCTTTGTTTAGACCAGTGTAGTCTACACACATCCACCATTTCCCTCCTTTCTTTCTCACAAGCAAAGGGTTGGCAAGCCATTCGGGATGGAATACCTCTTTGATGAACCCCGCAGCCATCAGCTTGTGGATCTCCTCGCCTATGGCTCTGCGCTTTTCTTCGTCGAATTGGCGCAGAGGCTGCTTCACGGGTCGGGCTCCAGCTCGGATATCCAGCGAGTGCTCGGCGACATCCCTCGGTATGCCAGGCATGTCCGAGGGACTCCACGCAAAGACTTCGGCGTTCGCGCGGAGAAAGTCGACGAGCACTGCTTCCTATTTGGGGTCGAGCTCGGAGCCGATCCGTATCTGCTTGGAGGTGTCGTTGCTGGGGTCAAGAGGGACAGACTTAACCGTCTCTACTGGCTTGAAGTTGCCGGCATGGCGTTTCACGTCTGGCGCCTCCTTGGAGAGGCTCTCCAGGTCGGCGATGAGGGCCTTGGATTCGGCGAGGGCCTCGGCCTACTCCACGCACTCCACGTCGCATTCGTACGCGTGTCGGTACGTGGGGCCGATGGTGATGACCCCGTTGGGGCCCGACATCTTGAGCTTGAGGTAGGTGTAGATGGAGACGACCATGAACTTGGCGTAGCATGGCCTCCCCAGTACTGCGTGGTAGGTTCCTTGGAACTCGACCACCTCGAATGTGAGGGTTTCCCTTCGGAAGTTGGAGGGAGTCCCGAAGCAGACGGGCAGCTCGAGTTGTCCAAGGGGTTGGACGCGTTTCCCGGGGATGATCCCGTGAAAAGGCGCCGCGCCTGTCCGGATCGAGGACAGATCGATCTGCAGGAGCCCGAGGGTCTCGACGTAGATGATGTTGAGGCTGCTGCCCCCGTCCATGAGGACCTTGGTGAGCCTGACGTTGCCGATGACGGGGTCGACAACGAGCGGATATTTCCCCGAGCTCGGCACGCGGTCGGGGTGGTCGCCCTGGTCGAAGGTGATGGGCTTGTCGGACCAGTCTAGGTAGACTGGTGCCACCACCTTTACCGAGCAGACCTCCCGACGCTCTTGTTTGCGGTGCCGAGCCGAGGCGTTCGCCACTGGCCCACCGTAGATCATGAAGCAGTCGTGGACCTCGGGGAACTCCTCTGCCTTGTGATCCTCCTTCTTGTCATTGTTGTGGGCCCTGCCACCTTCCGCAGGTGGCCTAGCCTTGTGAAAGTGGCGCCGAAGCATGACGCACTCCTCGAGGGTGTGCTTGACGGGCCCCTGATGATAGGGGCATGGCTCCTTGAGCATCTTGTCGAAGAGATTGGCACCTCCGGGAGGTTTCCGAGGGTTCTTGTACTCAGCGGCGGCGACAAGGTCCGCGTCAGCGGTGTCGCGTTTCGCTTGCGAATTCTTCTTGCCCTTCTTCTTGGTGCCGCGCTGAGTGGACGCCTCGGGGACATCTTCCGGCTGGCGGCCCTAGGGCTGCTTGTCCTTCCGAAAGATGGCCTCAACTGCCTCCTGGCCAGAGGCGAACTTGGTGGCGATGTCCATCAGCTCGCTTGCCCTGGTGGGGGTCTTGCGACCCAGCTTGCTCACCAGGTCGCGGCAGGTGGTGCCGGCGAGGAACGCGTCGATGACATCCGAATCGGTGACGTTGGGCAGCTCGGTGCGTTGCTTCGAGAATCGCCGGATGTAGTCCCGGAGAGACTCTCCCGGCTGCTGACGGCAGCTTCGGAGATCCGAGGAGTTCCCAGGGCGCACGTACGTGCCCTGGAAGTTGCCGGCGAAGGCTTGGACCAGGTCGTCCCAGTTGGAGATCTGCCCCGGAGGCAGATGCTCCAGCCAGGCTCGAGCGGTGTCGGAGAGGAACAGGGGGAGGTTGCGGATGATGAGGTTGTCATCGTCTGTTCCACCCAGCTGGCAGGCCAGCCGGTAGTTCGCGAGCCATAGTTCCGGCCTCGTCTCCCCCGAGTACTTTGTGATGGTAGTCGGGGTTTGGAACCGGGTCGGGAACGACGCCCATCGTATGGCCCGGCTGAAAGCCTGCGGACCGGGTGGTTCGGGCGAGGGACTAAGATCCTCCCCGCTGTCGTAGCGTCCCCCACGCCTGGGGTGGTAGCCTCGGCGCACCCTCTCGTCGAGGTGGGCTCGACGGTTGTGGTGGTGGTGCTCGTTGCCGAGGCGACCCGGGGCCGCAGGCGCTGTGTTGCGCGTGCGCCCGGTGTGGACCGAGGCTTCCCGCATGAATCGGGAAGTCACGACGCGATGCTCCGAGGGGTACCCCTGCCTTCGGGAGGCAGAGCTTTCGGCCCGTCGGACCGCGGCATCCTCCAGGAGATTCTTGAGTTCTCCCTGGATACGCCGCCCTTCGGTGGTCGATGGTTCTGGCATCGCGCGGAGAAGTATTGCTGCTGCAGCCAAGTTCTTGCCGACCCCACTGGAAGCCGGTGGCGGCCTTGCCCTGACGTCGTCGGCAATGCGGAGCTAGATGCCCTGGGGCAGATGACGCGCTTCTCCGGCCGGAGCTCGGTCTGCCCATTCCTGCCCGATGTTCCGCCGGAATGGCTCAAGTGTTCCTACTCCCTCGTCGAGCCTGGCCTGCGTCTCGCAGATTTGCTCGAGCTGTGCGTCCTGACCTCCCGCAGGGACTGGGACCACGGCTAGCTCCTGAAGGATGTCAACGCGAGGCGCAGGGCTAGGGGGATCGCCGTTTTCCGGCATACCAAGATGGTTGCCTTCGCCGGGACCCCCTAGATCGACGTGGAAACATTCACGACTTGGGCCGCAGTCCTCGTCGCCGAAGTTGCGGCTACCATCGGAACAATCGGAGAGACAGTAGTCGCATGCGGTCATGAAGTCCCGCATGGCACTGGGGTTACCGAGCTCGGAGAAATCCCAACAAAAGTCGGGCTCGTCATCTTCCTCGGAACCCGAGGGCCCGTAGGTCGAGACGGCCGTCAGTCTATCCCAGGGCGACCGTATATGGTACCCCGGAGGGTTGGTACGTGCCTCTATGAAGGCTTCCACCGAAGCGAGGTCGCTTGGTGGGTCGAAGCTGAATCCAAAAGGCACGAGATGGGAATCGGTCGGTACCTCTTGGTCGATGGGCGGTGATGAAGTCGCGTCAGGGGCGGACTGCACCGTCGTCTCAGGTACGAGGGTGACGCCCAGCAAGTCCCTCGCGAGCGTGCTGGCGTCGTTCGTTCGCTTGGAGTTGGCGTGTTGCGGGGAAACGACGCTCGTCTTCGTCTCAGACGCAAGGTCATCGCCCGACGTGTCCCCCATTGGGGCGCCGGCGTCGTCGACTCGCTCGACAGCCGACAAGGTGCCGCTTCCTGCTTGGTCATGGTTGCCCCGCCTCCTCCTCCGTCGGCGGGGGAGGCGACGGGACAAACCCGAATGTTGTTCTTCCGCCACGTGGGGAAGACGTCGTTGATTCCGCCGCCGGCGGGCGGGCTGTCGGCCGCCATTGACGCTGTCGCGCGGCGGAGGAAGGAGTATCATGTCGTAGCCACCGTCGAGGGACATGAACTCAAGACTCCCGAAATGGAGAATCGTCCCGGGTTGGAAAGGTTGCTGGAGACTACCCATCTCGAGCTTGACGGGAAGCTGTTCGTCAACTCGCAGCAGGCCCCTACCTGGCGCGCCAACTGTCGGCGTTTCGACCCCAGGGGTCCCTGGACCGACGAGTAAATTGTTGCCGCGTGTCCCAGCCCAGATGGGTCGGCGCGAGACGGAGCACGAAGGGGGGAAGAAAACAGGCAAAGGGGAAACCCGCGGCCTTCGTGTTGCCCTGCGCTCAGGTCGGGTGCGCTTGCAGTAGGGGGTTACAAGCGTCCGCGTGGGAGAGAGAGATAGCCCTACGCGCCGGCCCGTCCTCCCGCGCGACCAACCTTCTCGTACGAGAGCCCTGGACCTTCCTTTTATAGGCGTAAGGAGAGGGCCCAGGTGTACAATGGGGGATGTAGCAGTGTGCTAACGTGTCTAGCAGAGAGGAGCTAGAGCCCTAAGTACATGTCGTCGTGGCAGCCGGAGAGGTTTTGGCACCCTGTTCATGTGATGTCGTGGCCGTCGGAGGAGCGCTGGAGCCTTGCGGAAGGACAGCTGTCGGGGCTGTCGAGTCCTTGCTGACGTCTCCTTGCTTCTGTAAGGGGCTGAGAGCCGCCGTCGTCATGGAGCACGCGGGGTGCCATCATTATTTGTTTACCGGGGCGAGCCAGACGGGACGCCGGTCTTGTTCCCCGTAGCCTGAGCTAGCTAGGGGTAGGGTAATGATGGCCCCCCTTGTGACGTGGTCGGTCCGAGCCCTTGGTCGGGCGAGGCGGAGGCTCCTCTGAGGTCGAGGTCGAGTCCGTCTTTCGAGGTCGAGTCCGAGCCCTGGGTCGGGCGAGGCGGAGACCGTCGTCCGAGGCCAAGGCTGAGTCCGAGCCCTGGGCTCGGGCGAGGCGGAGTTCGTCGTCTTCCGGAGCCGAGGCTGAGTCCGAGCCCTGGGGTCGGGCGAGGCGGAGTTTGTCGTCTTCCGGAGCTGAGGCTGAGTCCGAGCCCTGGGGTCAGGCGAGGCGGAGTTCGTCGTCTTCCGGAGCCGAGGCTGAGTCCGAGCCCTGGGGTCGGGCGAGGCAGAGTTCATCGTCTTCCGGAGCCGAGGCTGAGCCCGAGCCCTGGGGTCGGGCGGGGCGGAGTCCATCGTCCGAGGCCGAGACGGGGGCCGAGCCCTGGGGTCGGGCGAGGCGGAGCTTCCTATGGCGCCCGAGGCCGGACTTGGCTGCTGTCAGCCTCACTCTGTCGAGTGGCACAATAGTCGAAGCGACGCAGGTGGAGCTGTCTTCTTGTCAGGTCGGTCAGGGGAGCGGCGAAGTGACTGCGGTCACTTCGGCTCTGTCAACTGAAGAGCGCGCGTCAGGATAAGGTGTCAGGCGATCCTTGCATTAAATGCTCCTGCGATACGGTCGGTCGGCGTGGCGATTTGGCCAAGGTTGCTTCTCGACGAAGACTGGGCCTCAAGCGAGCCGAAGGTGTGTTCGTTGCTTGAGGGGGCCCTCGGGCGAGACGTGAATTCTCCGGGGTCAGCTGCCCTTGCCCGAGGCTGGGCTCGGGCGAGGCGAGATCGTGTCCCTTGAGTGGACTGAGCCTTGACCTTAATCGCACCCATCAGGCCTTTGCAGCTTTGTGCTGATGGGGGTTACCAGCTGAGATTAGGAGTCTTGGGGGTACCCCTAATTATGGTCCCTGACAGTCATCATTTTGCATCATATCATCGTATCATTTCGCATAACATTACATCATACATCATATCACATTAACGACACAAAAATTGAATACAAAGCAAAACTTCGGCAAATGCTTTGTTAAAATGAAAATGTGCTGAGGCATGAAGTAAGCTCCGGGAAATACAGTTTTATCAGACTTGCCATAGAAGGGCTCTTTCTTTACAAAGCATGAAAAGAAGGGAATGTGTTTTTTCGCCGAAGGCTCAAAAACGGTATGTGTGCAAATTTCACGCATCGTAAAGAAATATATTACAGTAATTTACATGTCTCATCAATTGTTCCATACATCAAACATTATAAATTATTATTACAACAAAGTCTACTCTTCTCTAAGGATCTTTTCTGTGGCTTCGTTTAGTAACTTGTCGACAACTTCGTCGATAATAGAATTTGCAATGCTTATAACATCCAGCGCTTCCTTCGTCTTCGGATCAGCCAGGGGATTGTACAGCTCCGGCAGCGGTGATAGCTCAGTTGTAGTAGGTAAACTATTAGTTCGAAGCCACAAACTAAGTACCGAAGTTAAAATTCAAAAACAATACCTATGCGTCTTTCTCGTTCAGCAGCCTCTTCAGTTCGTCTAGCTTCTTCTCGGGCGTTATGGGTGTCTTTTTCATTCTTTTTTATAATTTCGTGGGCCAATTCTCAGCCACCGTTCACCCAGACATCAGAACAAAACTTTCCGCCCACTAAAGTTGCTTCGGCTGACGGGTCCTTTGTGTCGCCTATGGAGAAGGCGGCTTCGGCTTGAGCCGCAATTTTCACGTGATCGCATCCAGCCTTCTCCAGAATAGCTGCGATTCCCCGGGCGCCGGAGAAAGCACAAATATCTCTGGGATCGTTCATAATTTCCTCAAAAGCTTCGGCTTCCCTGCTTATCCATTCAATAACACCTTCGGGGTCGCCTCGAATGAAGTTCTCCTCAGAGGATTAGGCACCTACCTTTGCAAAGCTGTTTTTCAAATTTTTCACGCAATCCAAGGATTTTTCGAAGCATCTTTCCTTGGATTCGCGAAGCTCCTCAATATTTTTCTCTAGCCTAGCCTTCCACCATTCACTTATTTCTTGGCTGGCCTTTGCAACTTCACAATTTTCTTTGGCTTCGGCCAATTGTTTCCGAAGGTCTTCAACCTCAGATTTTTGGGCTTTGACCTGAGCATTGTATTTAGCTTTGTCTTCTTTCATTTTACTCACCAATGAAATTAAAATTTTGTCTTTCTCCAACCCTTCGTTTCTCAGCTCAATTACCTCTGAGCGAAGGTTACTGAGAGCCATTGTGCAGCTTTCATCTTCGGCGCTCTTTTGAGCCCTCAAGGCATTGCTAAGAATTAAGCCCTGAAAGAAAAAGAAAAGAATTAAACATGACAATGAAATACTTCATTTCCAACTTTAAAGTTAACTTCTATACCTTTATACTATTGTATGCAAGGCTATCAGCAAGATCATCCTTCGACATGGCCGAAAGGCCGTCCTCAATCTTCGGAAATCCCATACTTTTGGCTATCTCCCGGCAAACGAATATTTCTTTGTTGTCCAGGAGATAGTATAGGAAGTCATCTTCGTCAGTGCCATTGAACACCAAAGCCCCCTTCGGATATTTTAGCTTCTGGGCATAGTGTCTGGCTTCTAAGATTTCCTCTTTGGATAATTTTTTCCCCGAAGCATGTCGAATAATGTAATCAACATCTTCGGCCAGAGCTTTGGGGGCAGGAGATTTTGCTTTTTCTATCATATCTTGCCCCGCTGCCATGCCAGTATCTGAAGTTTGTTGCTCAGCTTTATCCTCAGGCGTGGCAGCCTTCGTCTCAATGGGCACTGAAGGCCCAGCATCGGCTTCGGCCTGGACTTTGATAGCTTTGGCAACTTTCTTAGTAGGAGCAGGGCTCAAGGACTTTGTGGTCTCCATGACAGCGTCTAACACGCTGGCCATCCTCCTTCTCTTGGGAGTTGCAACAGGAGCATTTTGCACTTTCGGCAATTCTGTCTTTGCCGATGGGCTCAGAATTTCTGGCATTATTACTGTTTTTCCAATTTTGGCTCTTCGGGCGCATCATCTTTGGCTTCGGCTGGCCCAACTGTAGGCACCTTCGGTACTACAATCGATTCTTCAGCGCTCTGCATGGTGGGAGCAGCTTGTTTTGCTTCGGCAGTTGAAGAGGTCCCCTCACCAAATTCAGGCACTACGGCCGGTTCAATATATCATGGCCGGTGGGTCAGAACCTTCATTTTCTTGCCCTTCGGCACAACAGTGTTGGCCGAAGTGACAATTTTTCTCTTCTTTCCTTGCCTTAGTAGTGGGTAGTGATAATCAGGGTATACGAAGCCAATTGCATCAAACACCCTGTTCAATCTTTTCTTGCCCCGACCCCCGAAGGCTGCGGACAAGGCATCATCTTCGGCCTTCGAATATGTCCCAAGCAGCTCGTCGCTGGTAGCTTCAATGCATTTCAACCAGTCATCGTTTGGTTCGTCAAACTTCTCTCTGAATCTGAAGGTATATTTCAATCGAACTAGGCCACCTTCACTGGATTCAGCAGTAGTCTCCTTTGGCATTTCCCAGCTCTCCACAAGTGGCCACACCCTATAGGCTATGTGCTCTTGGATTATATCTCTTGTGCTAATGAAGGCACAAACATTGCTAAAGGCCTTCTGGCATGCTTCGATGTCACCTTCAATAGCCACCTTCGGCCTTCGGAGGCCGGAGCGAGACCAGATGGGGCGCTGAATGATTTCCTTGATATCCTTCCTTTCAATCAGATCATTTTTAACATAAAACCATTCCTCCATCTAGGCCTCGGGCCATCTTTTCCTGTATGTTGGCACCGAGTAGCTTGCATTAGAGCGAGCAATGAATCCGTAACAATCGAAGTTATTGTGCTACTGTTCCTTGCCGGTAGCCTACGTCTCGTATAATAGCTCGTGCATATTGCAGAAGCACTTTGCGCTCGGCTCCAACCCCTGGCTTCTTGCAGCCCAGACAAACATCCCCATCCTAATTATAGCTTCAGGGGTAATCTGATGAAGAAAGATCTGGAATATCTTTAACACTTCAACCACAAATTTGCTTAATGGGAACCGAAGGCCTGCCTTCAAGAAGCTTCAGTAAATAACAACTTCATTTTCCTCAGGAGCAGGGGCAGTGTTGTCTCCTCCAACCCTCACAATAGACATGTCGCGAAAATATCTCCCTCTCATGGCGTCAATATGACTTTGTTTAATGGTCGATTTTCCGAAGATGGTATGGCTTGGCCGCCAGGGCCGGTCCTCAGAATCTTCATCTCCACTTTCCACATCATAACTATCACTGTCATCAGAATCTTCAGACAAACCCTCCATTATCTCCTTAATAATTTTCTCTGTATTCGTTTTTGCCATAGACTCATAAAACCCATCAATATAAGGATCTACAACTTTCTTTTCTTCATACAACTTCTTCTCCTCAGTAAGCTTCTTCTCCTTAGTCATCTTCTCCTCAGTCATCTTCTTCTCCTCAGACTTGGAGCAAGCACGTCTTTAAACCGAAGCTCAAAAATTAGGCGAGAGTTGATAAGCAAGAGTTAAAAATTCAAGAAAATAACGCAAACAACAGAAATGGCGTATAAAATGCCGCCGCTGTGGGTTCCTATTTATACGCCTAGCGCTTTGCAACTTGGCGGGCCCGTTTGTCATTAACTTTCGCTATTCTAGCGAAGGGAAGGTGTTTTTTCGGACCTTCTGCTTAAGGCCTTCGTTCATGTCGCAGTTTGAATTCGTTGTTACAACAAATTAATACTGCGAGTGGCTACTGTTGGGGGCCTTCATCTTCCGAAGGTCCTCAAAAACACGACTAACATGATTTCCAAGTATAATGCATTCATAGGGATCTTCAGCCTTGGAATGAAGCTTTACACGATATAAAAAACATGGTCTGGGAGAAGGATGAACCAATTCCGAAGATACGGGTGAAGAAGCTTCGGCTTAGCGGTGGGAAATCAAACCGACTTAAAGAGGAAAAGGCTATCTAGTCCTCGATAGATTTGTCCTTAAGTCAACAGTAGATATCAAGGGCATGGATGTAATTCTACAGAGACTGCGTCCTGTGCCTATAAATAGATGAATAGTAGCACCGTACTATTCACGCTGAATTGTATTCACCCGCACGTCACTCTCGGACTGAAATCTTCTGTCAAGCCGAAGGTACAAATGTAACTTACTGTTATTGATGTTTGCCCATGATGAAATAATGAGAATATAAATAATATTAAAATTCAATATGATTGTTCGTGTTGTTTTCCATGTTTCATATGCTTCTACTTTCATTATTATATACTGAGATGATGAAGGTATGTCCTCCATAACCTTCGTCTGAAGATCATTATATCCTAAGGGAGATAATGCTTCGAAGGACGAAGGTATTTAACCATTAACATTTTGTGTTGCCTTATTCTTAACTCATAGCATTTGAGAACAAGTCCCCAACAAGTTCGTTGGATGACCACCCGGGAAAACAGTACAACCATGAGAGTGGTATGGGACACCCTTAGCTAATTAATTAGAGGAACTGAGGTGTAGTTTGCTTCGCCATCGTGCCGTCAATGGGGCTCGGTGTATGCGGCTCGCTCTGTCGTGGGTGGTTTGCCCCTTGGGGAGGAGTGCGGTACATTTAGGAAACCTAACGGGCAGCTACAGCCTTAGGGAATCTTTGTAAAGGCTTCGTAGTGAATCCCTGGCCATTCACCTCGGGAGTGAATAAGGGCCTTGCAAGCCCGGGCTAGAGAGGGAATCACGACTCGTGGGTAAAGTGTGCAACCTCTGCAGAATGTTATGAAACTGATATATCAGCCGTGCTCACGGTTATGAGCAGTCTTGGGAGCTCCATTGATTAGAGGCACATTGATCAGAGATACTATATTTACAAATAATGATGAGGATAATTCTGGTTTTGATGAGTATGATTATGATTATGGTTTCTAATATTCTTTCCATTTGGAAGGAGTACTTTTGGGCTAATTACTTGAGTTTAATGCTAAAACCTGGCTCTCTACTAGTAATAATTACCTGACCAACTAAAAGCAATTGCTTGATCTTAACCCCACAAAAAGCTAGTCCACTACAGCCAAACAGGACAATTGTTGAGTATGTTGATGTGTACTCACCCTTGCTTTACACACTAACCCCCGCCCCCTAGGTTGTCCACATTGCAACCACTGCTTAGGAGAAGATGAAGTCATGGTGGAGGATTTCCAGGAGTTCCTAGAGTATGATGATTTCTAGGCGTGGGTTAGTGTCACACTCGGTTTTAGAAGGTAAACCGAATGCGAACCATGTACGTGCCAGGATCAAAAATTCACGTACACAACGATTACATAAATGACTCATCATAGCACAATGCTTCGAATAACAATAAGGAGTAAGTAATAATATTGCAGACTAGAGCCATTTACATAATATAAATCAAAGTACACATGATCAAAACGTAGCCAACGTAAATTAACCCACCACAGGCAGCTGACTGGGGAAGGTCGCTAGCCTAATCCTCGAACTCGTCGAAGTCCTAGAACTCCTGGAGATCCGCCTCGACACCTTCTTTACCTGAGCATATATTGCACCAAAGGCAACCTAGTGTTTTGTGAAAGCAAGGGTGAGTACACATCAACGTACTCAGCAAATGTCCCGTTTGGATGAAGTGGACTAGCTTTATGTGGAGTTAGGATCAATCAGTTGCTTTTAGTTGGTCAGATAATTATTACTAGTATAGAGCCAGGTTTTAGCATTAACCCAAGTTGTTAACCCAAAAGTACTCTTTCCAAACGGAAAGAATACCCGAAACCATAATCATAATCATAATCAAAACCATCATTATCCTCATCATCACCTGTAAAAAAGTATCTTTGATCAATGTGTCTCTAATCAATGGAGCTCCCTTGGCCGCTCATAACCGCTAGCACAGCTGATATATCAGTTTCATAACACTCTGCAGAGGTTGCACACTTTACCCACGAGCCGTGATTCCCTCTCTAGCCCGGGCTTGCAAGACCCTTATTCAGTCCTGAGGTGAATGGCCAAGGATTCACTAGGAAGCCTTTACAAAGATTCTCTGAGGTTGTAGCCGCCCGTTAGGTTTCCTAAATGTACCGTACTCCTTCCCAAGGGGCAATCCACCCTCGGCAGAGCGAGCCACATACACCGAGCCCCATTGACGGCACAACGGTGAAGCAAACTACACCTTAGTTTCTCTAATTAATTAGCTAAGGGTGTCCCATACCACCCTCATGGTTGCACTGTTTTTCCGGGTGGTCATCCAACGAACAGGTCCTTACGGAGAGGCACTCGAGAAACCGCTCGAGCCCCCTAAAGTATCACTAGTCCAACATCATAATCATAATGACAACATCGTATCATAAGTGTTCACATCATGTTCATTGATTAAAGTAAAGCAATTGCATGAATCTAACCATAGTAACCCAAAACGTAATCAAGGACAAGGTAAATACAAAGCTAGTCAATCCTTAGGTTGATCCTGGTATGTGGGTTGATGAATTATAAAGTAAATGAGACATAATAGGTCAGAGAACACTTGCCTTCACCAAACAAATGCTCAGGATCTTCAGCCTCGTAGAACTCGAAGAGTTCTATCACTTGGTCACCAGCGCTTGATCTTTGATTCCTCGAAGCTCGGACACGGATCGAAATCTATTTGCGACGCACATCGAATACAAACAGGCACAAACAAATATATATATATATATATATGCATAAGAACATTACACCATTCAAATAAAAAACATAATAAAATATGCAAAACGAAATAGAGCGCGTTACTACGGTTACGCAAGGAAAAAGAAACGCGACAGGCGGAGCTACTGTCGAGAAATTATCGTGTTTACGCTAAACGAATATGAACTAGGACATTTAATTCGATGTTATCAAATATAAATTATAACTACTATTTAATTAAAGTGAGGGATTCTAAGCGAGGCGAATTTACTACGAGCGAAGCAACACGATAGCGTGTGGAACGACGAGCGGATACGCGTGACATAGCACACTGATGACAGACGAAACAGTGCACGCGACCAGCGTGAACGACGCGCGAACTAGCACGCCACCACGTGCGGAACAGCACGCGCGACAGACGAGAAAAACTAAATATATGACACGTTTATACTAAATAAATGTTAAATAAATAGAAAGTAGTTAAGTTAATATTTGCCATGTCAATATTTATTATAAAAGCTCAAGTGGAATACTACACGTTTAATCTAATTGGAATATTAATCTAATAAATATTAGTCGAGCAAACCTTAAGTTAATTATCTAAAATTTATGACATGACGTATTAACATCGTTAACATGAGTGTTTATAAGCGGCAAACTATTTATTATCACGCGCAGACGCCGTGCGACACACGTGATCGTCACGCGACGACACACGCACACGACGTGTGACAACGCATGTGAACGGCACACACGACACACGCAAAACAACGCGCACGACAGTGCGTGATACGCACGAGTCAACGCGACTATGCGCGCGAACAACACGTTGACGAGCAAACGATGTCGCGCGCGAATAACAAACAAATAATTAATGAAAAGTATTTCAGTTAGTATTAATCACGTTAATTAACATTTATATTTATAAAAGCACGTGTTAAAACTATAGACGCGTTCTAATTAAATTGTTGTTTTATTAACCCTCGAACAAACTAAAAATTAATTATTCAACTAAAATATGGGACACGACGACCACGAGCGCCACACGTGGGAACAGCGTGCGCGACAACACGTGCACCAGACGCGCGGCGCGAACGCGCGAACGAACAATGGCGACATGCGAAACTACTAAACTGCGTCATTTTTTTATATCAGCCAAGTGTTAAATATAACCTTCAATTCAGCATCAACACGTTACAGCTATCTACAAACGCCTAATTATAATTGTAAACTAGATTCGATCGAGCTGTTGTTTTAATAACTGACAACTAAACAATTAATCAAGTGATTAGCATGAACGATATGGCGAAGTGATGTTATTAAAGCGTGCAAATAACGTTTTACTGAGCGACGACGAAGCGAGCGAGCAGCACGCGCTACACACGCGAACGACGCACGCGAAACACGATAAAAACTAAATAGTCGTCACATTTATATTAAACAAATATAAGAGCAACACATTTGAGTTACTATCAATTACGTCGACATGGATTTATAAAGTGTAAGTTAACTACTATAAATTAGTTTAATTGAAAAGTCGAATTGACTAACGTTAGTTAAACAAAAATATAATTAATTATTTAAAACGCGCGACATAGTGAAACAAGGTTACCAACGCGTAGACGATGCTCGCCTCGCAACGACGGCGGACAGCCAAACGAACTCGTGGCGAGGCACGAGAATGGCAAGACTGTTGCTGCGTCGGGCATAGGCCAAGCCGGGGTGTCACACCCGGTTTTAAGGGAGCAAAACCGAATGCATAGCATATGTGTGCCATGATCTATTTCCACACATATGTTGACGTCACAAGTGTAATATATCAAAAGAACAATGCATAAAATCATAAATAAAGATTATATTAACATATTACACTTCGAACAGACATAATGTCTTAACCTTTATTCATCAAAGTACAGCGAAACATGGACATCCTTCCACATCAAGATAACCGGGGGTATCACTAGACTAGCATCCATCGAGTTCACCATCATATCTTCATCTGCAAACTTCTGATCAAAATTAAGCAAGGGTGAGCTCACTTATGGTCAGGGCTCAGCAAGTGGGGTGAAAATGCAAGGTAACAAGGTAAGGCTAAAGTTCAATGCGGTTAGCATTTTAGTTGGTCAACATTTTATTATCAACACCTAATTACTATGTATAAGTATATATCAAACCCATTTAAGCATAAGCGATAATCTTCAGCATATATATCATCAACATAAATAAATCACCAGCATAAGCTCAAAACCACTTGAACCAAAAAGGACCACGATTTATTTTCATCTTCAAGTTCAATTATCATGTGAGGGTCCAAACTGCTCATAACCGTGAGCACGACTAATATATCTGTTTTACACTCTGCAGAGGTGGTACAACTTTACCCATAAGCCGTGTATCCCCTCTAGCCTGGGTCAGCCAAAACCCGTAAACACTTCCGAGGTGAATGGCTAGGGATCCACTATGAGGCTTTCACAGAATACTCTTAATACTAAGCAACCCGCTAAGGTTTCCAAGTCAGTGTGGTGACCCTCTAGGTGAGGTACCTTAGCCAAGAATACATCCCCATGTTAACGTGAGCTGCCGTCACTGCCACTCCCCCTCTTGCCCATATTTTAGGTAAGGTTGCTAGGCACTAAGCATATAAAGCTAATTACCAAAGCCAGAGCCATGATAGCACTCGTGGTTGCACTGTTTTCCTGGGTGGTCACTCCATGTTCCAATTATCACAATATGATCTTGATTAATCATTGGATTAACAACAATAATATAAACTTACCATTTGGAACATTGATATCATCAGTAGGAGTACCATCATAAAGTTAAAGTTGTAACAGTAGCATAGCTACTAGATTAAATCATAAACCCAGGTTAAACAAGGAATAAGGTTGGAAAGGTTAGGTGTATCTAAATAGGTAACCCATCAAATTATGCATATATATCCAAGAATAAACTTTATTAAATGTATTGTTTGGGATCAAACAAAGTATGCAGAGGGAGAAGTCCACTTGCCTTGCTTATAGAAAACTTGAGATTTTTCCACGGATCGGAATAGATCTTGATTCTTAACTACTAGATCAACCACTAAATATCACACAAACGAACAAGAAAAAACAAACACCACTCAATAACATACAACATTCACAATACGCAAAGCTAAAAGAAAGCGTAACGAAAAGAGCATTCGCTTTTCAAAAACATTACATGCAAGGGTTATAATAAAAAGGTATTCTTTTCAAAAATGTGTGATCTATACTTTATAAAACAAGACATGAGCTTAAAAGTATCTTAATTAAAATATACAAATATTAGGTTCACCAATTTAATCTTTTATAAAACGTCATATGTGATATGTCTAAGATTAAGGGTTTATAGGATGTTAAAACACGTTATAACAATATTAAACCTTTTTAACTTTTTAGAGAAGATATATGTTATATATCTAAGGTTAATGCATTATGAGATACATTATTAATTTATGAAGCATTATGGAACATATAATAAAACATTTATTTGAAAAGACCTTAAGATATAAGCCTAAACAGGTTTTATGTGAAAAGATCATTAAACAAATAGTTATATTATTTTCATTAAGAAAATACATGGCCTAATAGATTTTTATGAGAAATAATGAAACAATTAATTATCTTTACTTTTGCTTAAGAATACACTAGCCTCTATTTTTATTAAGAAAGTTATATACAAAACAACATATAAACTAATATTTTAAATATAAAAGAACATGAACACTACTTTAGTTATTTTATCTTTTAGGAAAAACTAAGTGATATATATCTAAATAATATGGACTAATTTGATGGATAATATTAAGTATGTCTAGAAAACTAATTGATATATATATATATATATACTAGTTGGGTGCCCGTGCGTTGCAACGATATATAATATATTCAACAAAATGTTAGTGCACAATGATTACGTAAAAACGAATACCACATATATTATCGATATAATCTAACGATTTTTTTAGAAATAACCAATACAGAACTAAACTAATACAAATCAAATTATACTGCAATACAAATATAAAAAACAACTCTAAGAAGTGAGTATAATACCCGTGTGTTGTGACAACATAAATTATATAGTAAGGTGTCTACGAGATGTAAGTTTGTGGTACTGGTGGCACTTATCTGGTATGTCTTTGTGGTATTGGTGGCACTTATTTGGTATGTCGTTCAATGCATGCAGGTAATCATGCATCTTCTGTTCAGGGCAGTGTTATGGGTGCAAGCAAGATGGACAATTTTTGTGCTATCCAGACAGAACAAATCTTAAGGCTGGTTTGGTGGACAGGAAAATAGATGGGATCCATAAAGAGAAAATCACTTGCTATTTAAATTTTCCTGTCCACCAAACCAGCCGAGAGTCCTAGAATTCCCTAGGCCCACCAAGTGCAGCAGCGACACCCGCTAACCCCAGCAATCAACAAGAGCGATAGATGTGTCATATATAGTGCTTCCACCTCCTGCCGCTTCCATATACAGGACATCTGCTTCTGAAGGAGGTGGTGCGCAGCTCACACCACCAGGTGCAAACTTCAGTAGCCCCTCGCTGGTAAAAAATTCAGCTTTCATTTCCAATCGTTATTGATATATGTTCTTAGAATGCAACTTAGCAAACTCAAATGCTTTTGCATGAACCTAGAAATTCATGGTTATCAAAAGCAAAGTGGATGCTTTGAATAGTTTCTCCAAGTAATAATGCCAAGGAAAAACTAACGATCATAATAGTTTAAAGCTGTAACGATTGGAAATGAAAGCTGAATTTTTCTAAGAACTGTCAGATCTCAGCTGGGCCACATGCTACCAGTACCACAACTATTGAATCTAATGACCAGATCTCGGCTGGGCCACATGCGCACCACGCGCAACGTGAGTAGGGATGAAAACGGGTTCGGAATTTTTCGAAATTCCGGAAACCGATTTCGAAATTTTTCGATCGGATTCACCGGTAACGGTATTTTTCAAAAACGGAATCGGTTTTCAGAATTTTCTATCGGAATCGGCGTGCTGTTTTACCGACTGTTTCTTTCGGTTACCGGTTTTTGTCGAAAATTACCGGATTTGTGTCTCGGTATTTTCCGGCATTTTGTCTCAGGATTTTTTCGGAATTGTTTTCAAAATTTTGCCGACGAGTTGGACGGCGACTTGCTGAACTCCTCTTTCTTGGCCACAGCCATCGACTGGCCCGCGGCGGCGACGGACATGCCGTGGGGGAAGGCCGCGGCGCTCGTCACCAAGAAGGCCTTCTCTTCCTCGGCTTTGTCTCCGTCGCCGGATCCAGCCGCTTGCAATGTCCCTGCAATGGATCGATGGAACCATACCTTATCCCCGTCCCCGCCCATCCTCGTCCGCTTGGCGCGAATGACGAGGCCGTCGTACTCCTCGTCTGCGTCCTCCTCATGGCCCGCTTAACCGCCCTGCTCCTCTCCCACGCAGCGCCATAGCCGGTGGGCTCTGGCTTGGTGCCCCAGGAAACGCCCTGCGTGATCTAGATCTAATGTGCCATGAGAGAGCATGGAAACGGACGCGATTCACAGACGGAGAGGATTGCGCCAGGAGAGAGCAGGGAAGCGGACGCGGTTCGTGGATGAAAAGGATTGCACCAGGAGGAAGCGGACACGATTCGTGGATGGAGAGAGCAGGGAATGGGCGCAGAAGCGGACGCGGTTTCTCGTGGCTGGGATTGCGGAGACTCCGTATACGTGCTTTGTGGGGGAGGGCAAGAGCGGAGCCGTGGTGAAGCCGGTGGACGCCCTCGGTATCAACATATAGAGTAGTAGAGATTATTATTTTTATTATATAATTATAATTATAATTATAATATAATAATATAATTATAATTAGGGATTATCACAGAGAGGAAATACTTGCGTGCAGTGTCTTCCTAGGTCCAAGGAGGTGAAATGGCGGTTATGACCCTCTACCTTCCGTATCCGTACGCAGCATGTGTGAACTGTATGTACCCTGTCCTGTACGTAGGCTCTAGGCTCTAGTCCTTGAATGGTGAGAATTCCACAATGTCCGGTGCCTGTGCGTGGGCGTGGGAGGGAGGCAGAGGCGGGGGCGTTGGGTGTGGACGCTGACGATAAAGTCTTAATAGAGTAGTATATATATCTATACTACCTATTAAGGCTCTAAGGGGTAGGCTGCCTCCCCTGGTTCTGCCTTCAGCCAATCTGCACCGTCCGCTCGCTTCCGTAAATCTACACCGTCCGCCCAGCCACGCCCACGTTCGTCCGCCCCTCCCCATCCCCCACCCCGCGTGAGTCTCCGCCGCCCCGCCTCCCCCCTCCAGTCACGGTAACCGGCGGCAAAGCTATATGAGGTCGCCCGGGTCGAGATCGATCCGCCGCCGCCCCGCCTCCCTCTCCCCCAGCGCCGTGATGCCCGCCGCCGCGCACGCCCTCCTTCCTCGCGATGCCCCGCCGCCCCCAAACAGTTCCGCGCTCTGCTTTCTCCGCCGCACGCACCCAAGCGCTCAGGACACGCCGCACGCCATCCGCTCCTCAACCGCTGCCCCAAACAGCTCCCGCACTCCGTCTTCTCCGCCGCCCGCCCGCCCATTGCCTCACACGCCGCACGCACTGCGATAAGAAGGCTCGTGCTCCTCGCCTCCTCCTATTTCTGTGGCTCCACGACGCCATGCGAAGGCGACTTCTTTTGCTGGTGGCAGTCCATCATAGGAATCTGCGCCGACGAGTTTGTTCGTGCATCCTTCGACTTTTCCTCTCCGTGCTCGTCGCACTCGCCCCCTTCCACTACCTCGCTCCGCCATGGGCCGCCTCCTCACATTTCCCCCCTTCCCATCTCACCCATCGCGCTGGGCTAGAGGAAGAGGACGAGGAGGACACAGCTCCGGCTTTTCCTGGGGTGGAAGCAGAGGCGGAGGCTAATGCGTAAGTCGGTGGCGCGGAGGCACAGACCGAGGTGCTAGGCGCCGGCAAGCCCGATCTCGAGTGCAAGATCGTGGCCGCCTCCTCACATTTCCCCCCTTCCCATCTCACCCATCTGCTTGTTTGATCTACCATTGCTGTGAAATTACCAGGATTGGCTCCTATTCGATGCATTCTAGGGCACGATTGTGCTTATGTTACCCAGTTTCTGCCCTCCTTTAATTTTTTATGAAGCACTGAAATTGTTAGCATGTGGGTACTCTTTGGATGCTCAGCAAGAATGAAGCAGTTGGCAACCTGGATAGATCTAACTCCTAAGCATGAAGCAGTTGACAACCTAGATAGATCTAATAGAATTGAGTCATGTTTTTTGTTTTTAGGTTGCACAGATTGGATTTCTTTGTTCTTATGGTGTTTTGTCACGTTACAATTAGCCAAATGATGCAGTACGCGTGCAAGCGCTACTTCGTGCTCGAGGACACCACGCTCCGCTGGTTCAAGTTTGCGCCATCCTCCAAGCGTGAGGTACCCAATTGCCACCACTGAATAACTACAGGCCCTCCAATCTTGTTTCATTGTTTTTCCCTGCTCCATAATTTGATTTTAGTTGTTTTTTCTGCTCTGTAATTTGATTTTGGATAGTGAAGATAAACCGATGCATAATCCAACACTTGATCCGAGGTTGACTTCTGCTGAGCGACTAATTTTTATTTGTAGTATCTGATGACGAAACCTCGACCACTCTTAGGACACCTTTGGACACATTGTTAGCACTGTGAGTGAGAAGTACATTCTTTTCAGATGATATTGCAATTACACTTCAATTCTGCCTTTTATTTACGTTGTTAGGTATTTTCTGTTCTTTAGCATTGTTTGCTCTAGGTCGTTTCTTTACAACATTGCACTAGCATTTAATCCGTACGTGAGCCAATGATGATTAGCTATACATCTGGAGTTACTTACGACGAATGTTGGGAGTGGGTTATAAATTAGCGTTGATACATATGTGCATTTTTTGATAGTATTTAATCCATATAAAAATACCATTATTCCTGAATTCTACTGCTCTAAAAAATACAATGAAGATCATGAAAAGACACTTCAAAAGTTGTCGGTAGCTTTTGTTGCTTTCTAATTTGATTTTTTTTGTTAGTGTCGAGGTGAGATCCGCAATCCTCCTGCCAGTATATTCTTCCTTAATTGAACTCTTGGGGTACCAAATTTGAGTTAATTAAACTCCTTATATGTAATTGAATGTTTGAATCTGTAGTATGAAACAATGTCAAATTTATTTTGATTGGCTGGGATAAGGATCACCTCTATTTCATTTTTCTTTCCTCAACAATAGTGATTCATCTATTCTTTAGGCTCGTCGACCACTCCAAAAGTCTAGATTTCACCATCTGAAATCACTTGCTTCTTATTCTTCCTAAATTCATCTATTTTTTGGTTATGTGCCATCATAGATCTGCTTTTTTGTCTATTCTAACTAAATGTTCCTTTTTAAATTTATTTTATGTGTTCATGCAACCAAAGTTGTCTTAAACTTATTGAATTTTAGTTTGTTAGGAATTTTTATATAGTTACAAAGTTATTAAATTTTTTCAAACTCTTGTGACGAGTGCCATTGTACAAGTCGATGTTGCTCCCTTCAAGCAGTGGTACATCACCCACTACAGAGTGGACATCGGTAGGAAGATGCATGTTGCCAACAAGGATGCAGCTAAGGTATATTCATGCAATTTAAGGTTTAATTGATGTTTGCCCTTAGAATGGGTTGACTTTATAGTTTATGGATTGTTGTATTTGGTGAATAGTTGCTTGCTAGATATCTTACTACTGCAGTGTTTTTAACATGTGCACTTATTTGTCTTGTGGTTTTTCAATGATCTCTTCCTTCTCAATGATCAACATGTTGTATTTCATTAGCTACTTTTGATTTTTGCAATCATTATCTCATGATGTTTTTTGTAGGGAAAACAATAGTTAAATTAAAATTTTCTTTCTATAGCTCAATTGATGTTTCCTATAACTGACCATTTATTGTTTGTGTAGGGATAAGAGGGTGAGGCTATATCCGAGGAAACAAAGAAGAGCAACCATGTGCAGAGGAAGATTGAGAAGCGCCAGCAGGGTCGTGCACTTGACACTCATATTGAAGAGCAATTTGGTAGTGGGAGATTGTTGGCTTGCGTTTCTTCCAGCCCTGGACTGTGGCCGAGCTGATGGGTAAGGAATACTAGATTTCTTGTGTCATGTCTTAGACATTAATTCTCATTTTGTGTTTTGGTCCATGCCATATGGCATTAGCATATGGAATTAAGATATTTATGCCCGTCGATCTTATATTACGGATGAAAGAAAGCCAGAAGTGGACAGTAGGAGATATGTTGAGTTGCATCTATGCATTCTGTCACAAATAGGACCATTTCACCTCGCTTAAGTAGCTTACAGTTTACACATGAATTATCCTGACAGTTGTTGGGCATTCCCTTTTATTGGTGAGCTACATCCTTGAGGCTAACCTACAATGGCATTTTCTTTTATTGGTCAGCTACATCTTTGAGGGTAATGTGGTCGAGTTCTACATGAATAAGCTCCAGAGGAAGAAGGGCAAGGGTGCTGCATCTTAGAGCATTCTTTTAGCTAGAACAACAGAATATCTTCTACTTGGGGTTAATGCACGACATGCTTCAAATGAGCGAAAGGCCAGACTTATAGTTATTTGTTGTTTTTAATGCCACATGCTTCATGTAAGCAGATTTGCATATTTATCATTCGATCAACTCAACTTGGTCAATAATTGTGTCATCATCCATTATTAAGTGTATGCTCGTACGTTGTTATAGAGTAAACATGTTATGATAAGATACATTGAGGTGCAGAAGCATTAATTGTCGTTTAATGCTCTTGTTAGCATCCTTTAAGGGTTAAGATTATTTACATACCTTAAAAATATATACTCTGCCATGAAAAGCAAACTATCACGAAATATTTTTATGGATTTTATCTTTATTGATGAAGATAAAAATATAGTTATGTAAATAATCTTAACCTTTAAAAGGTGCTAACCATAGCATAGAACAATAACAAATGCTTCTGTATCTCAATGTATCTTAACACTGATCAAATCATCTTGTATGTGCAGGTTTAGTGTTCAAAATGGCGGCCTTAGGCAGGCTTGGTGGTCTTCTGAGTTAGGTTTAGGGCCACTGGTAGCTTGTCTCCTTCAGTGTTCAAAGCTCCTCATGTCCACCAGGCTATTCATTGGTGGTGAGTTTTTGTTGTCTTGTTTCCTCTAATATACCAACAGCCTTCCATTTTATGTTTATTAGTGTTCTTTGGTTAGGTCTTGACGTGAAACTAAGACAAGCATTCAGTTAGTTTGGACAGGTTACTAAAGATTTGTATACACATTTGAATGCTATTATGATGTGTGTTAGTGGCTCACTGAATGGTATTGATCCAATTTCCTCTACTGTTGCGTAATGGTAGATTACGAGCAGCAAGCTAACAACTTCGATCATTGGGCTTTTGGTTACTGATATAGTAGCAATTCCAACAACAAGGTCTGGGGTATGCTGTTTTGGTAGCTCAGGAGATGCAATGCTTACAATATTGTCATCTTCCTCATCATCCGAATAATCAAATACCACTGTTCTCTTTCTGTTATTTGCATTAGTGGATCCCCTCTTGTACTTTATCCCATGTTCATCATCGCTGCTATTTCCATCTGCTTCTTCCTTCACACAAATTTGTGCATCAGCAGTAGCTACAAATACTAACAGCATTAGTTCTATATTAGCATGCTTGTAAAGGGTTGATATACAGGACTAGATGTGTGCTGAGAGTTATAGACGAGAAAGTAAAGCACAAAGAATTTGAATATGAACATTTGTGAGATAATACCTGCAACACTTGCTACAGCTGTAGAATTAGTGGTACTTGGAGGCATAGGTTTTGCTGATGCACGACCCCACATGTTAGCCAGCGATCCCACCATTACTAGGCATGGCCTTTCCATTTTGAGCTTTACTTTTGCTTGCATAGGCATCAACTGATTGTTCTTTGACAACAGGACCATTGCCAGCCTTATCTAATATTGTGGAATTATCCTTCTCGGACTTAGTGTCTGCTCCCTGCTTTGAACTTACAGGCAAATCTTGCCGCCGAGCAGTAACAAACTGCTCCTTTGGAGTAACACTAGGCTTAGACTATGCGGCGGCTGCAGCACTATTCAAGGGCTTTGGTGGCAATGAACTCACATGCTTTCCATTGGATGTTCGCTTGACAAAAGAATTCAAAACACCACAAAACCTGTGCATGATTGTGAAGTGACGAAAATGAGAATACTGATCAGGGATAAAAGTTGCATAAATATACATGCATATGAACACAGGTTTGCATCAAGGTATTATCTTTGACAAATTTCACTATTTTATATATAAATCTATCTCCATCTATATGTGTGTTTGGTTATGTATATTCTCATCTGGTTATGTCTTTGCTTACAATTCCTTCGTGGGCATGCCTTAGACTTGGGAGAAAACCAAATGGGCTAAGAGAACAATACCTATTATCTCTCAAACAGTTCTCATAATCAAAAGGCTGGTTGAAAAGCTCCTCTGCCTGCACAAATTCATGATTCCAAAGTATAGCTGTATCTTTTGGAATACAGGCCTGGATACTGTAGATCTGAACCGAACAAGAATCTTTGAAAATTTGCCTTGCTTCTGCATGGAAGACAGATTAACTTTTCACATAAGAAATTTGACACTAGATAAAAGAAACATATCGCTGGGAAGTGAAATGGTTGTTTTCCTTTTTTGCTACTGACTAAGAAGAGATCCAGATGTTCTGATATTCACAGAGGTAACTGCATGCCGGAGTAACTAATATTGTTGGCCTCCAACTGTATACATTTTGTTAGCTATTTATGTTTGCATTTTAGCTGGTGATATGGGTTAATAAGCTGATCAGATCCCTCCCTCTGTTTGCCATTATTATACTTTCATATAATGCATAGTACTACATGTTTTCTTTGACCTTCATTTGATTACTGACCATTGTGTTATAAAGCTACTTCTAACTTGTGTGCCAAATTACATGTTACGACTATTCATTCGATTATCTGGCCATGATGGATTACCCACTTCCATCAGAACTTCCCATGCCTTTGTCAGCCAATCCTATTAAAGAAGTTAGTCCTTAAACATCAATTTCCATGCATCATGTCGCTCTGTATATCATGTCTTGCTAAGTTTAAGCATTTATGAATCATGTCGCTGTGTATATCATGGCTAAGTGGTAATTGCCCTTATGTTTACATGAGCAGTGCGTACAACATATATGCGCAGATTGTAAATGAATGACATAATGTTAGTTGTGACATAAGATGAGCAACACTAACTCCTTTGTTTGGCCATTGGTCGATGTTCAAATATATTTGTACTTGACAAAGGAAATTGTTATATGGTGAAAGTTGTGCTGACCTTTTTTTAGTTATAGCAAAAGCTTCTTCTGAAGGGTACAACTCTGACTAAATATTTCATTTTTGGTGAAAATTGTTATATGGCTTGATTATCTGAATGGGAAATACATTAGTTGAAACTGAAAAACAAAATTGAGTATACACAGTAACATCCATATTTTTTGGGATGCAGATTGGGCCACTGAATTCATTGTGTTTTGGGCTTTCTTTTAGATATTTTATTTCTTGCATTTCTGGAACTAAATTGTGTACGACAAACTGTATATATTAATAAAAGGACTTCCCTTATATTTCATTTATGCATTGTCCTTACCCCGGTACCACACATGAAACTAAACGGTAGGAGTATATTTGCTATGTAGACCAAATGGCTAAAACCATCCAATATTTTCATAAACTGAAAATGCAGAGAAAGCAATAAAGTTGTATCAATACAACCGTACAGGCTTAGTAGGAGCTTCTAATATCTAGCACTAATAATATGTAGAATGACATATGACTGAACAAACAATATGAGGACTGGTAACAATATTGATTTTGCTAATAGGGCTTAGATTGGATACTATGATTTGTTCCCATGTGATTTTTCCAGTCCTCTGTAGGGCTTGAAGATCATCCTTTGACTCATTTATGATATATTGGCCCATGGTCTACATGTTAAGCCGCCTTTGTTTTACCACCTCAATATATTGTTTCCTTGGTTTTGTATTTTTTTTAATTTAAAACAACCTACCCTGCTGCCTTGCCGGGGAGTGGCCAGCGACCGCTCCACATGACCACATCGACTGAGGACATGAGGGAGGCACCGACAGTCACAGAGGTGCTGTACAAGTGGACAAACATCGGCAAGGGGTGGCAGTCGCGCTGGTTCGCGATCCACGACGGAGTGCTCTCCTACTCGGAGTGGATCCACGCATTTCACCGAGCAAGCTATGCCAAGTCTTGGAACAGCGCAATGTTCTTGCAATGCCAGCAAGTTCAAAAAGGTGAAATTCCATTCCTCCCCCCATTACATGATGAAGCTCCATTCTCTGAGTAACACAATCAGTGTCCTTTCTTAGATAGGAGTAAAAAGACAATATCACAGCCTCTACACACAAAGCATATATGGCCCATGTTCGGTCTCCTTTCTTAATTATAGAAAACATTCATTGGAGGTGACCGATAAATGGGATCTGAATTCTATCGGTGATGTGGTTTCTTTAGACCAAAATTTGGGGAAAGAACTGTCAATTTGCAAGAAAACCATATAGATTCTTTCCAAACAAGTTAACATTAAAAACCTACACATAACCTAATTTTGAGTGTCACCGTAAAAAACATAACTTTGAGTGAATACCAAACTCCATTGGTAAACACAGTCCCAAATTTTACAACAAACAGAGTTTTAAATATTGCAAGCTACTGGGTTGACTGGTTGGCAGGCAAATCATATCGCATATTTTTGGGCTGATAAAAAAATAAATACCATATTTATTGAAAATCTATTGGTGATAATGTAAACCCGCTAACATTGTCTCCTTTTTGTTAAGAGCGCCGCCACCTCCCGCATGGCAGCCGCCTCCCGACCGAGATATCCTGCCGCCGCCCACCTTGCTGGTGCCGGGCTTCTGGCCCCCAGCTCGGACAACGGCGAGGCAAAGGGGGGAGGAGGGAGGACGCCCGGCGGCGGCGCGGCGAGGGCACCCCGAGCCGCCTACGGGAACGACGCGGGGGAGGAGCTCACGCAGTGCGCACCTATGAGTTTCAGTTTCAGGTACAAGCAAATCTAAAGGTCTAGCGACATGCATGTACAGGTCGTATTACTCCAAAATACTATGCAGATTATTAGCACCAACGACAATGCGTGGAACCATCATCTCTGCATTGCTAGCATGTACTCCATAAGAAACCTTCATCTGTACAAACACTAACTATTCACTAATCCTGAACCTGAAAGCTGACGACTCCATGATCTTTATTAAGCAAATAAAGATCATTCAGATTGTCATTTCTGTGATCGTCAGTATTGTAATCTCAGTTCTGCAAAAAAATTTATCTGGTGTACCTTTAGATTGTTATTCCATAAGTAGCACTCATAATAAAGGTTTGAATATTTGATGTTGCATGGTCCTTCATGTGATTTTGGTATTGGGATTTTCTCTGCTAATGCACCTATGTTCGTCTTCTAAAAATTCAACTTGATCAGATGCCGCCAGACTGGTCAGGAAGCCAATGGATACATTTCCACAGCCAGCGGCGGCAAGAGGCCGTAGGGCACTTGTCGACGTTGGCAATCTTATGAATGGTCGGCCTTCTCTTGTGAACCATCAGAAGCAAGCGGTTGCGGCAGCGGCAACCAGTCATAAACCACTCAACGTTGGCAACAAGAAGCCACTTGTTCCTCAGGCAGCAGCAAGAGGCATGCGACCCCTTGCCGACGTTACGAATCTTATGATCAATGACCGTGCTGCTCCTGCAAATCGTCAGAAGCCTCTAGATGCTGTGTTTAACAGGAACGGGAAGGCAGTAAAGCTGAAGGAATGCAAGGTGAAGCCTGAAGTCATTGTGACCATTCCAGATTCCGAGAAGGAGAAGAAAGGCAAATTGCCTGGAGGTCAGAGAGTCTGTAGGAGGGTGCCAACACTTTTTGACAATTTGACAAAATGCAGCAGGTATGAACACAAGCAAAATTCTAAGGTTAAGGTTGTCTCTTTCTTTTTTATTCTAAGAATGCCCGTGTACCCTTTTTGTGTGTTGTGTGTGTTTACAAAGGCCTCTGATGGGATTACCACCCCGAAGAAGAAGGATCCATATGACATTGATGCACCTGATTCTTGCAATGAGCTGGCAGTCGTTGAATATGTTGAGGACATTTACAGATTCTACAAGAGCACTGAGGTAAAAATTCCAAGCGGTAATTTTTATCATGCTGCAATTGCTGATTCAGTGGATTGTCGAAGTGACCATTTCTGATGATTGTTGATCTGTGGCATGTTTTGCTTGTGCAGGGCACCTGCCGTCCTCTCAGCAGCTACATGAGCTCACAGGCTGAAATCAGTGAGAGAATGAGAGCTATCCTTATCGACTGGATTATCGAGGTACAGTACAGGCTTACTCTAATGCCAGAGACACTTTACTTGACCGTCTACATCATCGACCAGTACTTATCTATGGAGAGTGTACCAAGAAAGGAGCTACAGCTCGTCGGCATAAGTGCCATGCTGATAGCAAGCAAGTACGAAGAGATATGGGCTCCACTGGTAGGCTGGCTGATTTTGTTTCTAAAACATGCTATAGTCCATTCTTCGATTAGCTTTCACAACAAGCAGCGATATTTTACAGGTTAAGGACTTGATGTGCCTCTGTGACAACGCATTTACCAGAGACCAGGTTCTGACCAAGGAAAAGGCCATCCTGGACAGGCTCCATTGGAACCTAACGGTTCCAACAATGTACATGTTCATTGTTAGGTACCTGAAAGCCGCAATGTGTGACACAGAGGTATAGTTGTCCAAGTAATGTTGTTTTAGCACCACACCACACATTTAGATATTGAAATTTTCTTCGGTGCTTTTGGTGCAGCTTGAGAACATGGCATTCTTCTACTCCGAGCTGGCATTGGTCCATTACGCGATGCTGGTTTACCCTCCATCGGTGACCGCAGCCGCTGCCGTCTATGCTGCCAGGTCTACACTTGGGATGAATCCACCGTGGACTGATATTCTGGAACATCACACTGGCCTAGCTGAGCCACAGTTACTGTACGTCCTTCGATGACTATCTCTCTTGCCTTCGAAATCCAGTTCTAGCGCGAATCATTGACTGATGAGTTAGCTTTCTTCATGTTATCAGGGGCCTCTGGAATAAAAAATGTGATTTTGACATGCTATTGCAACCAAACCATTTCTGTCAAGTATTAACTGAATGATCATGCCCAAAAAAAACAATCCTGTGTGCTGAAAACAATGTAGATTACTTTTCAATTCTTTGGCTAGGAGTAACTTGTTGGTTGCTGAGGATGATGCTTTTAACCGTAACCACAGGGAGTGCGCTAGGCGGCTTATCAGCTTCCATACCCTGGCTCCGGAAAGCAAGCAGAAGGCGGTGTACAGGAAGTACTCCAAGCCCAAGCTCGGCTCCGTCGCGCTTCAATCCCCTGTCAAGAAGCTGTTGTCAGGTTGAGGCTCGCTGCTGCTCATTGTTTTGTATCATCGCTTCGATGGTACCATTTGTTTGGGTCGTGTGCTCTTTGCTTTTCTACTGAAGTAGAGCCTGTGTTGGTTAGTCAGTTTGCTTAAATGACTACTGAACTCTATTTCTACTGAAGCAGAGCCTGTGTTGTATGTGTGTTGGGAGAATGTGATATGTGATGTCAAGCTCAAACTTCTTCTCATCCTTTCATGTCTTTAATATATATATATTTTTTAAAAAAATCCAGTAGTTTCTAAATCTTTACTTAAAACAATAGATATATGGAAAGCGTTACAACATTTCTATTTTTGAATTGTTCAATTCATCCAGTAAAGCAACATAAGGTTGATCCGAATTCAGGTTCACAAGAAATTCTATAAAGCAATACAATACATGGGAAGAACACTGAAGTGCCCTGAGGTCTGTAGACCATGTGCATATATTTTTGTTTCTCTCAATTTATGCCTGGATATTCAAGGAGGAATGTTCTATTGGTACAAGGATCCTATTGTTGGACCAGGATTTTCCAAGGTACACACACTTACTAGATATCATTATATCACTAAACAGATTAAAAGCCTGAAATTACAAACCCTTATTAATTGTTAAATCTTGACTGTGAGGTTTTGTTTCAGCCATATCATTTTTTGTAATTTTGTTCATATGTTAATTATGAAACGTTTTTCTGATTATCCAGTAAAATGATCCGGTCGTAAAATGGCAAGGCGTACAAGTTACATTTTGCAGCTTCTCTATGTAAATGAACATGATATTATCTGCTTATTGTTATTACCTGCTTATGGCCAGACCAATATATATTGAGTTTGAAAAAGAAGTTTGACAAAAAGGCTTTCAGATGTATGCTATAATTTTCTATATATTTGCGTCTAAATCCCACTCCATGCGATGGTTCATTATGCAGGTGGACTTTTTCATGGTGTCCGTAGTCTCACATTTGGTGTTGACCTAATGAAAATTCAGTTGATGGGCATCCTTGAGGTACTAAATTTATGTGGAAATGTGTATTTGTGCATCTGCTTCCCTGAACTGCTATTTGGAGAATAAAGTCCATTATTCTAAACTCATGTTCAGTCCTTGGGGATTTTATCTTATAATTCTCTTACATGTTTGCTTTTATTTTATCAGGAGCACCACAGGAGTTGCTCAAAGTTGTGCCACCTTTGCAGCATTCTCATGCATCATGGAAGGACTCAATAAGCAGCCGGCTGCAGTGGCTCGCACACTTGGAGGGACTGCCGCGATGGTCGTGCATGAAAAATGTAGTATTATGTCTCTGTTCAGGCTTCCACCAATTCTTGATGCATCAGATGCTTTTGTTTCATGTTGCTTAGCGTTAGTAAAGCCATAGCACTGGACTATAGAATAGATGGCGTGAGAGATGGTGAAGGAAGGTAACTTCAACCTTCTGTTCTTTATTGTGTTAACCCCATGTTATGTAAATTTTGTTTTTGGACAAAATGTGTAACATGCCCTAAAATCTAGATTCCTTTTGCTTTATCGGACCGTGTTTCCCTTGATGTATCAATGTTACAACCAATTGTCTCTATAAAGTTCTAGAGTCAGATTAATTTTAATTAACAGTACAACACATGACCATATATAGGGACATGTTGAAGACTTGAACCAACTTAATATAATGAATGATCATTAATGTTGTCAAAATTCAGAAATACGAACAACAATATAGCCTTCGATTTTGCACGAGATTAGTGTAATAAAAACTGGTGCACTCAAGGGAGCAAAGGATACTCTCGAAAAGAAAATGGAAGAACTTACATGGCACGTGTAGTTAGAGAAACGACTAAGGGTATCTTTTTCTTTTATCTTCTTTGTTTCTTCGCACTTCTAAGCAGCAAAACATAATTGTATTAATGTTTCAACTTTTGTAGTTTTAATATGAGCTCTGGTATTGACAAATGACTATTTTTCAATTACTTGACACAAATGAATTCATGTGCAACAGACAGACTTGGAAGAAGAAAAGGCTCGAGAGTTGTCAAAACTGCAGAGCTCTTTGGAAGAATTACAAGCTAAACTGGATGAGACAAGCAAAATGCTTGCTAAGGAGCGAGAAGCTGCTAATACTATTGAAGAAGCTTGTGCGAGGGAAACTCAGAGTTATCGTCCAAAACACTGATTCCTTCAAGTAGGTTTCCTGTTTTCCTTAGCAGCTTACACTTTTGAATGAACTGATATCATGCAAAGAAAATGTTTATAACTACTGTTCTAAGACAATACAAGAACAAACACTCTCGATGGGGTAAGATTGAAACATTTCTATTATGTCAACATATGATCAATATTTCTGCTTCGGTGTGTGTTGTAGACAAGGCTATAGGTTGTACATAATTAAACAAGTAGGCACTTCATTACGCTTTGACTTAAATCTACTTACAATATTACACTTCATTACGCCTCGACTCAAATCTGCTTACAAAACTAACATTTTGTCGAATATTTTGTATATGTCGTTGCAACACGTGGAAACCTAACTATCATATATAGAAGTCTGCATGGTACTGATGGTTGCTATATCGTTGCAACGCGTGGAAACATTAACTATCATATATAGAATTCTGCATGGTACTGATGGTTGCAATATAGTGGTGAAATAGCTAGATTAAAATAACAAAAAGTTATGCATGGCTAGGATCACAAATGGACTATAAAATCTTTTCTCATTACAATATAACATATATTTATACATAAGTTATCGTGACATTATATGATCCCGTTGCAACGCACGGGCATTCACCTAGTATATATATATATATATATATATGACACGGACTAAGTTTGATTAAATGATTAATTAAGCCTATATAACGAGTTGTGAACAGATTGAAATATAAATCTAATTAACTAGATTATGAGAAAACATAATTAATCTATTACTTATCTTTACCTTTAGTTTAGGAACATATGACCTAGATATTTAAAATGAATACTATATTCATTGGTATATTATTAACTATCATTTTAGTTATGACGGTGTGAGCACTTAATTAAGCCATTATATCATTATTAGAAAAGTTATATGACATATTTCTATTATAAAGCATACAATTATGGATACTTAAATATGAGACTAAATGAGTTTTATGTGAAGGGAGAATAAATAATTATCATTCTATTAGGAAAACACTAAATCTATATTTGTTGAGAAAACTACATTCAAATCGATAGGTCATCATTTTAAAGATATGAACACCAATTCTATCATTTTAGTATCTTTAGAAAACTCTATTCTTTCTATTTTCTTCTTTCTTTTCTAAATAGAAATTATACGTATAACTAACAATTGTTTATTTATAATTCTTCTAACATTAATATTTTAAGAATTAATTGTAAATTACTAATTGGACTTTTAATAACATAATCATGGTTATTATGACATAAACAAGTATTTTACTAATTCTAAGTAATGAAGTGTTATACTTACATTTATCATGACTAGTAAAATCTATATTTTTATCTAACTAAACATACGTGGCCTAGGTGTAATGACTTAACCAATTCTATAGAAATAAACTAATTATTTATACTATGAATAGTGATCTCATTTTAGTTTTATCTTTTCTTTCTAAAAAAAACGTTATTAATAATCAGAGATCAAAACATCTAATAATACATTAAACCACTGTTTATACTATAATATTTGTATTGTTATGAATTGTATACCACTTACTAATTATATGTTAAGAGAAGCTTTTATTATCTATTTAGTGGGTTTAAATGAACTTATGTATACAAACTTTTAGATAAATTCTAAAAATTCGTCATAAACAAAATTAACTAAGATATTACTTATCTAGTGTTTTCATCACTAACACATGATCTACCAAATTCTGTCATTCATACCACTTACTAATTATATGTTAAGAGAAGCTTTTATTATCTATTTAGTGGGTTTAAATGAACTTATGTATACAAACTTTTAGATAAATTCTAAAAATTCGTCATAAACAAAATTAACTAAGATATTACTTATCTAGTGTTTTCATCACTAACACATGATCTACCAAATTCTGTCATTCCTCTTTCCAATCCCAAATTCTAAAGAAATCGTAAACCAATAACATGAATAATCACGGTGCACTAATTTATCGCATACATCTACCAAAAATCCATAGCGCATATATGTATGAATTCTGAATCACAACATGCTCATATTATAACACAATAATTATAAAATTCACAAACTGAATCAAAAAGTGATTTCAAAAATATAAAAATTATTTTGGGTCGTCTTAAACCTCGCGATGAACGGCGGGCGGGCTTGGGGGCGCGTCTAGGCGAAGGCTTGGTACGGCGGTTGGCATAGCTCCGGCGAGCGGGGCACGAGCGCGGTCCATGAAGCTCCGGCAACGGCAGCGATGGCTCGAACGGCGAGGGGAGTGGGAGAGAGAAGGGGGCGAGCTCGGGTAGGGAGGAGGGAGAGAGGAGCTCGGCCTGTATTTTAGAGAGAGGGAGGGGAGGGGAGAGGTCGTCGGGGAGAGAGGAAGGGGCGGCCGGGGTCTTCAAGTCCATCAATGGCGTTCATCAATGGGGGAAGAAAGTGGGGAGGGAGTAACGGTCGCAGTGAAGCTCCTTTACGCCGAGGGAGCGAACGGACGACGCGGGGTGGCGGCTCGGGCGCGGCGCTTGGCGCGGTCGGGGTCGGGCTCTTGGCACGGTCGGGGCACTGGCCACGGTCGGGCTGGCGGCGGTCGGGGAGCTGGGAGGGTGCATCGTTGGGTGGTTGCGGGGCTGGGAAGGGGAAGCGAGGGCGTGGGAGAGAGAGACCGGGTGGGGCCCGCACATCTGTGAGAGAGGAGGGAGGAGAAGGAAGAGAGAGGTGGACACGCGGCTTGGAGGATGCGGCGGCGGCTGGGAGCCAGGGAGGGCGCGACACGGCTGTTAATGGGCCCCTAGTGGGCCTTTAGGGTTAGGGTTTAGAATTTTCTTTTTTTCTTAATAGATAAATCTTTATGTATATATATAAAAATATATATAATAAATTTTAAAAGATAATATTTTATGAATAAGAATACTCAATTTTAAAGAATAAATCTGTTTAGTTAAAAGCCTATTATTTAAATAGATTGGGTTTCGTAATAGGGAATAATAAAAATAAAATCCTTGCAATATATTAACAAACAAAAA
Source organism: Zea mays (assembly GCF_902167145.1). Lineage (NCBI taxonomy): Eukaryota > Viridiplantae > Streptophyta > Magnoliopsida > Poales > Poaceae > Zea > Zea mays. The sequence goes on along the minus strand of NC_050102.1, from coordinate 88,718,405 downwards.
TCATGTTCCAAAAATGAATGCATCAATCACTTGGTAAAATTTTACATATTTAAGAAATTGTTGAATTTATATATATCACCATTTCATTATTTGAAAACATAAATATTTATATTTCATTTGGAAATTAATTGCTTTTAGGGTGTTACACGGGGCACTGGCCTGGACGCGTCACGTCAGACGTGAGCGCGCCACGCTGGGCACCGAGCTGCCATGCTCGGATGCCGAGACCGGCTGGCCGCACTGGCTGCCACGGTCGAGTCGTGCCGGGCGCCATGGCTACTGCGCGCAGGGGCCGCACGATGGGCTAGGGCGCGAGGCTAGCAGGGGCCGCGCCGGCTCACCATGGCATGAGCCGCGCCTGCACTGGGGATCGCGGTACCGAGCTCGCACCTGGGCGCTGGGGGCCGCACGAGGCTGGCTGCACGGTTGCAACCATGGAGGGGCTGGGGGTGGGGCGTGGGCATGGGGGAGAGGGAGTGGGGTGGGATCGAGCGTCGAATTGGGTGTATCGGTTGGCAGCTCCAGAAATCCTAGGATCATGGGCACGTTCTAAGCTGAGAGAAGAGAGAGGGTTGTGACAGAGGGAGAAGCTGACGTGTGAGTCCCACCTTGGGCAGAGCACGACGTGGCTGCACCTGCGCCCAGCGCGTGTGCGTGCTGTCGTGCACGCTAGGCCGAGGTGGGTGCGGGGTGGGCTGCGACGCAGGCCGCACAAGGCAGGCCGTGCACTAGGCTGGCTGGCTGTGGGTGGGAGGGGAGGACACGCTGGGCTGCTGAGCAGGCCAAGGGGAACTGGGCCACACGGGGAATAGGGGGTGTGGGCCGACCGAGAGGGGCTAGGGAGAGGTTGGGCCGACGCAGGCCGAGAGGGAGAGAGAGAAAAAAGAATGCTGGGCCTCTTTGTTGTTTTTCCATTTTGCTATTTTCTCTTCCTTTTCTATTTCCTACTACCTTGAATCGAATTCCTAATTCAACACATACTTCACAAACTCGCTCATCAAACAAAGTGAAAATATGCTTCAGCATGATGCGACAATCAAGGCACCTCTAAGGTTTTACTTTACTAGGCTTACACATCAATATAAAAATAAAATAATTCCTCGCTATTTAGGAAAAATAAAAGAAAAGTAAATAAAAGAGAGGGTAACACCTAAATTTGATGGATATTAGAAAAGAAATTTTATATTCCCAAATTCAGGGTGTTACAAATCTAACCCTCTTAACAGGAATCTCGTCCCCGAGATTCAAGAAGAGGCTAGCAAGAACGACTAGGTTGGTTCATAGGTTGTCCACAACTTTCTTGAGCTGACTTTGACTCTGCAAGCTTAACTTGGGGACTGGTTTGCTTTGACTTTCAGATGCTTGAGACCGATCGATGCAATTCTTGAGGATCTCTTGGACCTGTTGGTTAGGACCCAGACATGCTTCTAATGCGCCACTCTGATCATGTTGGTTGATGTTGATCGCATGGTCTTCATTGGGGTTAGCAGCTAACCCCCTTAACATGAGCATCGATACACACCTGGTGAAGATGCTGCCAACTCTGATCTTGACTGATTAAGAGAGGTTGTAGGCTGCCAATAGGACAGGTGCAAGAGGGAAGGGTATATGTTGGAACTTGCTCTCAGTTGCAAGGGGATCCAACAAGGGTGAACAATGACGTAAGCAGGGTTCTCGCGCGTGTGGGCAATAGCTCTGTTAATTTGGCCTCTCACGGGCACTGTGCGGGGGTATTTATAGGTGTCTGAGCGCCCAGCGCCTTGTGCTAAGGACGCATGTGCCCTCAGCCACCTAGGTTATCCCCAGAATATTCCATAAAGCAGGGTTACAGACTGTAATTACAGGAATGCCTTTACAATTTAGGCACGTAACACGCGGCGGCCACGCAGGGCCCGTTACAATGGGCCGAATCACACGTGGGCCTCTGAGCTGGACGAGGCCGCATGGTGGGATGACGACGTCGCAGGCCTTCGTCTGGTGCCGGTTAAAGCGAAGGGTGTCCCTGCCCGCTTTGTCTCCGTTGGGCCAGCGACTGCAGCGAAGGCCTCGAGCGAAGGGTGGCGTCTTTGCCTTCGCCCCAACAGTATAGATAGAAAAGGTAAGCATAGATGGATTAAAGAGAGAAAAGGGAGAGCACCCAGCTACCTAACTCTATGGCACTCAGCTAATAAACTGATGTCATTGCGTACCAAGGGCCACAACACATCAACACTCATCACAAAGAGGCAAATCAGTCATCACACAAAGACAAACAACACAAGCATACAACAACAAACATCTCGTTGTTATACGTTAACGTTAGTTAGATGGTGGTCTTTCTTGAAAAGGGAATAACTACTCTCTAAGGTTGTCAAAGGACGAGGGGGAGAATAAGACGTGCAGGATAGGAGCACGAGCACAATAAAGGGTGGAGTTAAAGCAATCATTGTAAGCGACCAGGAAAGGGACACTACCAAGGGCATAATGGGTAGAACACCACTCTCGAGTTGAGATAGAAAAGAGGAGATCCCAAAAAGCACACCTAATAAGCATCACAACAAGATATAGTGATTACGAAGGTAAGTATGATATCAAACAAAAGCTAAGACTTGCAATGCGACAGAGGAAAAAGAAACGACCAAGAGCGGGATGGGTAAGACAACACTCTTGAACTAAAATGGGAGAGGAAGCTTTAAAATATGGGTACATGATAAGCATCAAGGTAAATATCGAGGGATGACAAGGATTAAGGTGATAACAGACAAACACACAACAAAGCATGTCTTTTAGATGAAACATGCAAGGCGCCGAAGAAGGAGAAGCAATCAATGGTGAACTGGGTGAGGCATTACCCTCAAACAAGGATAGAAAAAGGCTTAAAAGGGTATGTTCGAAGTAAGCATGAAGGCAAGGGCATAGATGTCGCAAGGGTTTAAAGGTGATAACGGACAAGGATGTAGGAGATGAGGTAAATGGGCATAAGAACCAAGGATGTAAGTACCATCAAGGATAGCGTTAAGACAGGACCTGCAAATGGAAAAGGAGAGGGTACGTCCAAGGGCCAGATATGTAAATTGCCACTCTCAAATTGAGGTGGAAGAGAGGGGATTTTTAAAGAGTATGAATAAAGATGAGTATCAAGGCAAGATCGATGTACGACAAGGTGAGGATGATAGCAAATAAAAACACAGCAAGGGATGGAGTTGGGACAAAACCTGTAAGGTGACAAGGAGTGAAAAGAAATCATGGGAGAGATAGGTAACTCACAGCTCTCAAACTGGGTTGAAAGAAAGGGGAGACTTTTAAAGGATAAGTTCAAAGTAAACTTTTAGGTAGATGGCTTCAATATCGCAAGGGTCAAAGGCGACAACAGACAAGGGTATAAAAGAAAAGATGAAGGTATAGATGAGTCAGTGGAATAATTACAATAAAGAATGGAGGTATGTCAAGGCTTACACGTGAGAAAGAATAGGATGTTGCCAAGGATAAGATAAGTAAAACATTGCTCTCAGATTAGGATAGGAGATTGGGGATTTTAGATAATAGACATAACATAATCACCAATGTATGGTCAAGAGATGGGAAAGGTCAAGGCAACGTTGAACAGAGGCACAACAAAGGATGGAGTTGAAGACTCACAAGCGATGAGGAAGAGGATACGACCAAGGGAAAAGTAGGTAAAGTACAACGCTTAGATTGAGATGGAAAAGAGGAGATTTTAAAGGGCTGGTGTAAGATAAACATCAATGTAAGATATAGGGGTGATAAGGATAAAGGTGATAATGATGAAAAACATAATCAATGGACAGAGCTAAGGCAAGACTTGCAAAGTGACGAAGTGCGGAAAACAATCAAGGACAAGATAAGTAAGTTTCCATCAGGATGATCGAAGTAAAGAAGTTCATTACCGAGGGATGTTATAAGGAACAACGAGATTAGCAGGAATGTGTGAAATAAAATGACCGCTCATGGTTCATCGCGAAACAAGGGTGGTCAAGGGCATGTTAACCGAAATGTCTCACACAGATATTGGGATATAAAGTTAAGCATATATAAAGATAAGAGTATGCCAGATTCCAAGGGTACGAGCATACCAAGACCAAGAGAGTACAAATTGCCAAAAAGATAGCGACTTAACAATAGAATAGGAAAGGGTCTCAAAAGACAGTAAGATCATGGACATATAAACTGAAATGTTTAAATAGGCAACAAAGTTTTCAGAGGTAAGTATTTGAAACAAGAGTATTGAAGAATCTAGGGGTACAAGCATGTCAATACCAAGGGAATAGGGATGGTCAAATGGTAGCAATTTAATAATGGAAGAGAAAAGAATCCCAAAAGACAAGAAGGTTATGGTCAGGGGGCATCTACAAAGATGTCGCAAGCACAAGAGTGAGATCAGATCTAATAGATTGAGAAAAGTATAGACCATACTAGAATAAAATTACTTTTGGCAAGGGACCATATAGAAGCATAGCATAGAATTAGTCGAGGTGACTAATATTTTGAAGCAGCATCAAGGATGAGGTGAAGTAATAATCAATAAGTCCATAAAACGACAATGCTACTCTAGGCTAGCGGTCCTACAGTTAACACGACTTTGATACCACTTATGACACACTCGGTTTTAGAAGGTAAACCGAATGCGGACCATGTACGTGCCAGGATCAGAAATTCACGTACACAGTGATTACATTAATGACTCATCATAGCATAATGCTTCGAATACCTATAAGGAGTAACTAATAATATTACATACTAGAGCCATTTACATAATATAATTGAAAGCACACATAATCGAAACGTAGCCAACGTAAATTAACCCACCATAGGCAGCTGACTGGGGGAGGTTGCTTGCCTAATCCTCGAACTCGTCGAAGTCCTGGAACTCCTGGAGATCCACCTCGACACCTTCATTACCTAAGCATAGATTGCACCAAAGGCAACCTGGTGTTTTGTGAAAGCAAGGGTGAGTACACATCAACGTACTGAGCAAATGTCCCGTTTGGCTGAAGTGGACTAGCTTTATGTGGAGTTAGGATCAAGCAGTTGCTTTTAGATGGTCATGTAATTATTACTAGTATAGAGCCAGGTTTTAGCATTAACCCAAGTTGTTAAGCCAAAAGTACTCTTTCCAAACGGAAAGAATACCAGAAACCATAATCATAATCATATCAAAACCATCATTATCCTCATCATCACTTGTAAACAAAGTATCTCTGATCAATGTGTCTCTAATCAATGGAGCTCCCTTGGCCGCTCATAACCGCGAGCACAGCTGATATATCAGTTTCATAACACTCTACAGAGGTTGTGCACTTTACCCACGAGCCGTGATTCCCTCTCTAGCCAGGGCTTGCAAGACCCTTATTCACTCCCGAGGTGAATGGCCAAGGATTCACTACGAAGCCTTTACAAAGATTCCCTGAGGCTGTAGCCACCCGTTAGGTTTTCTAAATGTATCGCACTCCTTCCCAAGGGGCAATCCACCCTCGGCAGAGCGAGCCGCATACACCGAGCCCCATTGATGGCACGACGGCGAAGCAAACTACACCTCAGTTCCTCTAATTAATTAGCTAAGGGCATCCCATACCACCCTCATGGTTGCACTGTTTTCCTGGGCGGTCATCCAACGAACAGGTACTTACGGAGAGGCACTCAAGAAACCGCTCGAGCCCCCTAAAGTATCACCAGTCCAAAATCATAATCATAATGACAACATCGTATCGTAAGTGTTCACATCATGTTCATTGATTAAAGTAAAGCAATAGCATGAATCTAACCATAGTAACCCAAAAGGTAATAAAGGACAAGGTAAATACAAAGCTAGTCAATCCTTAGGTTGATCATGGTATGCGGGTTGATGAATTATAAAGTAAATGGGACATAATAGGTCAGAGGACACTTGCCTTTACCAAACAGATGCTCAGGATCTTCAGCCTCGTAGAACTCGAAGAGTTCGATCACTTGGTCGCCAACGCTTGATCTTCGATTCCTCGAAGCTCGGACACAGATCTCAATCTATTCGCGACGCACAGCGAATACAAACAGGTACAAACAAACAAACATATATATATGCATAAGAACATTATATCATTCAAATAAAAACATAATAAAATATACAAAACGAAATAGAGCGCGTTACTACGATCACGCGAGGAAAAAGAAACGCGACAGACGGAGCTACGTTCGAGAAGTTATCGCGTTTATGCTAAATGAATATGAACTAGGACATTTAATTCGGTGTTATCAAATATAAATTGTAACTACTTTTTAATTAAAGTGAGGGATTCTAAGCGAGGCGAAATTACGACGGGCGAAGCAACACGACAGCGTGTGGAACGACGAGCGGACACGCGCGACATAGCACGCTGATGACACACGAAACAGTGCGCGCGAACGACACGTTAACCAGCACGCCACCACATGCGGAACAGCACGCGCGATAGGCGAGAAAAACTAAATAGATGACACGTTTATACTAAACAAATGTTAAATAAATAGAAAGTAGTTAAGTTAATATTTGTCATGTCAATATTTTTTATAAAAGATCAAGTGGAACATTACACATTTAATCTAATTGAAATATTAATCTAATAAATATTAGTCGAGCAAACCTTAAGTTAATTATCTAAAATTTATGACATGACGTATTAACATCGTTAACATGAGTATTTATAAGCGGCAAACTATTTATTATCACGCGCAGACGCCGCGCGACACACGTAATCGTCACGCGACGATGCACACACACGACATGTAACAACGCGTGTGAACGGCACGCACGACACTCGCAAAGCAACGCGCACGACAGTGCGCGATACGCATGAGTCAACGCAACTATGCGCGCGAACAGCACGATGACGCGCAAACGATGTTGCGCGCGAACAACAAACAAATAATTAATGAAAAGTATTTCAGTTGGTATTAATCACGTTAATTAACATTTATATTTATAAAATCACGTGTTAAAACTATAGACTCGTTCTAATTAAATTGTTGTTTTATTAACCCTCGAACAAACTAAAAAATTAATTATTCAACTAAAATATGTGATACGACGATCACGAGCGCCACACGTGGGAACAACGTGCACGACAACACGCGCACCAGACGCGCGGCGCGAACGCGCGAACGAACAACGGCAACACGCAAACAGCGCGCGACTCGCGAAAACGCCTCGACATGCGAAACTACTAAATTGTGTCGTTTTTCTTATATTAACCAAGTGTTAAATATAACCTTCAAGTCAGCATCAACACGTTACAGCTATCTACAAACGCCTAATTATAATTGTAAACTAGAATCGATTGTGAAAGTCGCCTAAAGGGGGGGTGAATAGACGTAATCTGAAATTTACAATTTTAAACACACACTACAAGCCAGGGTTAGCGTTAGAACTAAAATCAAGTCCGGGAGAGAGGGGAAAACAAATCAAATGAAAATCAAGCGAATGAACACGGTGATTTGTTTTACCGAGGTTCGGTTCCAAAGAACCTAGTCCCCGTTGAGGAGGACACAAAGACCGGGTCTATTCCAACCCTTTCCCTCTCTCAAACAGTCACTTAGACCGAGTGAGCCTTTCCCTTAATCAATCGGGTCACTAAGACCCCACAAGGACCACCAGACTCTTAGGTGTCTCTTGCTTTGATTACAAGTCACTTGAGAACAAGAAAGAGAAAGAAGAAAGGCAATCCAAGAGGCAAGAGCTCAAAAGAACACGAAATCACTCTCTCACAAGTCACTAAGTATTTGAGGTGAATTTGGGACTTGGATAGACTTTGTTATTTTGAATTGTGTCTAAGAGTGAATGCTAGAGCTCTTGTATTGAATGTGATGTTCAGAAATCTTGGATGCTTGGAGTTGTGGTGGTTGGGGGGGTATTTATAGCCCTCAACCACCAAAGTAGCCGTTGGGGAGGCTTCTGGCGATGGGCGCACCAGACAGTCCGATGCGCCACCGAACAGGCATTGTTCACTGTCCGGTGCGCCGCCATGTCACCCAACCGTTAGGGTTCGGAGCGAAGTCGACCAGGAGCTCTGTCTCCTTGCGGCACCGGACAGTCCAGTGCCACATCGGACAGTCCGGTGCCCTCTGACTTCGCGGCTCTGACTTCTGCCGCTGCACTGTTCACTTCGTCAGTACTTTTGCAATCGATCGTTGCGCGCAGATAGCCGTTGCCCGCTGACTCACCGGACAGTCCGGTAGCACACCAGACAGTCTAGTGAATTATAGCGGAGCGCGCCTGCGAAAACCCGAGAGTGGCTGCTTGGACCCTGTATGGTCCTAGGGCACCGGACACTGTCTGGTGGCACACCGGACAATCCGGTGCGCTAGACCACAGCACACTTGGTTCCTTTTGCTCCTTTGAATTGGATCCCTAACTTGAATATTTATTAGTTTGTATTGAACCTTTATGCACCTGTAATACAAGAATACTTGGCAAACTAGTTAGTCCATGTGTTTGCGTTGGTCATTCAACCACCAAAATTAATTGTGGGAAAAGGTTAACCCTATTTCCCTTTCAATCTCTCCCTTTTTGGTGATTGATGCCAACACAAACCAAAGCAAATATATAAAGTGCAGAAATGAACTACTTTGCATATGGTAAGTGCATAGGTTACTTGGAATTAAACCAATTGATAATCTTACTAGATACGAATGGTTTGCTTTTCTTTTCTTTAACATTTTGGACCACATTTGCACCACTTGTTTTGTTTTTGCAAATTCTTTTGGAAAATCTTTTCAAAGTCTTTTTGCAAATAGTCAAAGGTATATGAATAAGATTGCAAGAAGCATTTTCTAGATTTGAAATTTCTCCCCCTGTTTCAAATGCTTTTCCTTTGACTAAACAAAACTCCACCTGAATAAAATTCTCCTCTTAGCTTTCAAGAGGGTTTAAAGTAGATACCAATTTAAAGATGAACTTCTAAAGATACCAATTGAAGGGGTGTTCATCATAGATACCAATGTGAAAAATACCAATTTAAAACTTTATACCAATTGAAATTTTGCTTTCTCAAGATAAGTGAAGCATGTATACCAATTGAGAAATTGCCAAATGTCAATTAAAGCTTTATTTTGAAAATTTTGAAATCATGGTGGTGCAGTCCTTTTGCTTTGGGCTTAATATTTTCTCCCCCTTTGGCATTAATCACCAAAAAACAGAGACGTTTGAGAGCCCTTATTACGTTCTCCCCATTGGTACAAGTAAATAAGAGTGAAGGATTATACCAATTGAGAGTGTGTGGAGTAACGACGAAGAGTAAATGATACGGTTAGAGTGGAGTGGAAGCCTTGTCTTCGTCACATACTCCATTTTCCTTTTCAATCTACAACTTAGTATAGAAATATACTTGAAAACACATTAGTCGTAGCCTTGGTACATAAGTAATAAGAAATATGCATTTATACCAAATGAAAGAGATATGATCAAAGGTATATAAATGAGCTATGTGTGCAATGTTTCATTCAAAATTCCGAGAATCAAGAATATTTAGCTCATTCCTAATTTTGCTAAAGGTTTTCTCATCTAATGGCTTGGTAAAGATATCAGCTAATTAATTCTTGGTGTTGACATAAGCTATTTCGATATCCCCCTTTGTTGGTGATCCCTCAAAAAGTGATACCGAATGTCTATGTGCTTAGTGCGCCTGTGTTCAACGGGATTATCCGCCATGCGGATTGCACTCTCATTATCACATAGGAGAGGGACTTTGCTCAATTTGTAGCCATAGTTGTCGGTGTTTTGGGTCCGACCGCACACCCGGGGTTGCCCCTCAAGGTGTTTTTAGGAGTAGGACGGTGTCGACGACTGTAGCAAAATGGTTCGTGCCGGTCGCACGAGGAACAGTAGACAAGATTTGCAGGTTCGGGCCGCTTAGAAGTGCGTAACACCCTACGTCCTGGTGAGTATATGAGCGTGGTTACAAGAGGGTCCTCCGTAGAGAGTTTATGTGTATGGCTAAGTAGAACAGGAGCGATCGTTCTGAAGGGGTGCCCCCTAGGCCTTATATAATCGACCGTGGGGCAGTACATGTGGATATGATAACAACAAGTAGCTAAAAGATAGTGAACCTCTTGAGTTTATCCCTACGTAACCCTCGCCGACTTATCCTCGCATGGCTCTGTTGCATGGGGGCTTCAGCGCGGGAAAGTCTGGTCTCTGTTGCGATTCATTCGTTCGACGTTTGTGGGCCGTCTGGGTTTGCACTGATCAGTCTCACGTCTTCTTTTCTTTGCTGGCTGTCCTTCCCTAGGCCCACGAAAGAATGACCTTACGAATTATTGGGCCCCTGGGCCTTTCGTGAGGCCTTTTACTTCTTTGGTGGACCCAGGGGATATCTATCCCCCACAAGCCCCCGATCTTTGGGTTGATTTAGAAATAATCAACTTAAAGATCCAAGGCCCAAAAAATGACTTCCTGCTGTCTTCTCTAGTTCTGATCACTCGTTCGACCAAAGCTTGGTTTTGTGCTTGTGCCTTAGAGGTCGGCATTTTTGGATTGTAAGACTTTGGACTTCATTGGGTGCACCGGAGGTGCACCCAATGGGTGTAGCCCCCGACTTTTGAGTAGATTTTAGAAGATAATCTACTCGAAGGTCTTCTTCCCAAGGTTATCTCCATTCGCGCTCCTGCATCTCGGTTGAAGATCGGTCTTTTCAGTCTTGCTCTACGCCTTAGAAGTCGGCGCTATATCGGCTTAGAATAATACTCCATGGGGTGCACCGGAGGTGCACCCAATGGGTGTAGCCCCCGACCTTCAAATGGATTTTTTAAGGATAATCCATTCGAAGGTCTTCCTTTCGCTTGTGGAAACTGGCACGAGGCTATTTTGCATTATGCTTTGGAGGTCAGCATTATGTCATCAATATTTTGCTGCAGAGGTCAGCGTATATTTTGTCTTGAGCAGCCGAGTTTGCAATCCATCCATATCTTGCTAGGTAGTGCAATTTATTTGCTTCTGTGATTGATTAGACGTTTGACAGACGTTCTCTGTCTAGTCTTCACGTCGCTTCTGTCGGCCATATCTTGTACTTTGCTGGCTATATTTGGCTTTCCACTGATCCTTACTGATATCTCATTTTTGTCTTGAGGTATTCACTGCGTGCCCTGCACGGATGTGACCGTTTTGAAAAATATACTGATAATTCCTGGGCGTCCCCCCCAATGGGTGTGGGCAAGGGACGGCTTGGTACGCTGAGTGTTTTAGCCGGTTGCCTCTGAGTAGTAATGCGATGGGACGGCTAGTGTAATCATATCCTTTGCGCTGTTGACTGGAGTCCCAATGGGTGTAGTGTTGCATGAAACGGCGTCCGCCGTCTGACGTGTCTTCAGATGGGTGGAAGTGCTTATTGAATGCCTTGCGACTGTTCAGTGACCGCGGTTAGAAGTGAGCGGTTGCCTTTCCCTTCTATAAATAACCCCTTTGCTTCTCTGGTTTCTCCACATCTCTTCGCTGCTCCTTACTGCCTTCTTTTCCTCCCCTCTGTCTGCTTCCGCCATGGGCAAGAACAACAAGCACAAGCGCGAGCCGACTCCTCCATCGGAGGATTTCGGTGACTCGGAATACTCGGAGGAGGAGTTCTCCTCCGAGTCCGAGGGGTCTCCGGCTCCCGTCTCTCCCCCGGCGTCGTCCGATGACTCGGACGACTCCCAGGGGATAGCCGCGGAGGTCTGGACGTACATCCGGGCCGTCGAGCGCTCCGGGCTCGAAGGCTCGGATGAGTCGGAGTACTCCTCTGATGAGGAGGACTCGGACGACGGCGACGAGGGTGAAGGCGACGACGACGATGACAACGACGACGACGACGGCGACGGTGACGGCAGCGGCAGTGGCAGGGGCGGCGGCGACGGCAGCAGGGACAGCACCAAGGGTGGCAGCAGCAAGGGCAGCACCAAGGGCGGCGACGGCGGCAGGGGCAGGGCCAGTGGCTAGACGCCACTGGTCTTCTTAGATGTTAGTATAGTTTAGTATAGTTAGAATAATGTAGTAGTAATTAGTGTAGTTTAGTAGTAGTAATAATGTAGAGTAGAAGTAGGGAAGTACCAACTCGTGAAGAGTTGGTTTGTAAACTCGTTAACTTCCCTTTAATGAAGAACTATCGTTGATCCCCCCTTTTCGATGACTTGTCGTTGCTTTTCCTGAACGTTGAACTGATTCTTTTAATGTAGTAGAAACAACGCCGAGCGATGTGTAGGTTGTCATCAGCGTTTTAGAAGTAACACTAAGCAATCGAACACAAGATCCGCGTTTTAGAGGCAATGCCGAATGATAGAAGGTCGGTATCGGCATTTTAGAAGTAATGCCGAGCGAAAGAATACAGGGTCGGCGTTTTAGAAACAACGCCGAGTGATTGAAGGTCGGCGTCGGTATTTTTAGAAGTAATACCGAGCGATTGAACACGTGGTCGGCGCGTTAGAGGACACGCCGAGTGATTGAAGGTCGGCATCGACATTTTAGAAGTAATGCCGAACGATTGAACACGTGGTCGGCGTTTTAGAAGCAACGCCGAGTGATTGAAGGTCGGCATCGGCATTTTAGAAGTAATGCCGAGCGATTGAACACGTGGTCGGCGTTTTAGAGGTAACGCCGAGTGATTGAAGGTCGGCATCGGCATTTTAGAAGTAATGCCGAGCGATTGAACACGTGGTCGGCGTTTTAGAAGCAACGCCGAGTGATTGAAGGTCGGCATCGGCATTTTAGAAGTAATGCCGAGCGATTGAACACGTGGTCGGCGTTTTAGAGGTAACGCCGAGTGATTGAAGGTCGGCATCGGCATTTTAGAAGTAATGCCGAGCGATTGAACACGTGGTTGGCGTTTTAGAGGTAACGCCGAGTGATTGAAGGTCGGCATCGGCATTTTAGAAGTAATGCCGAGCGATTGAACACGTGGTCGGCGTTTTAGAAGCAACGCCGAGTGATTGAAGGTCGGCATCGGCATTTTAGAAGTAATGCCGAGCGATTGAACACGTGGTCGGCGTTTTAGAGGTAACGCCGAGTGATTGAAGGTCGGCATCGGCATTTTAGAAGTAATGCCGAGCGATTGAACACGTGGTTGGCGTTTTAGAGGTAACGCCGAATGATAGCCAGCTTTATAAGTTATTTTGAGGAAAATAACCGAGTGATGAGATGGCACGTCGGCTCTCTTGGAAATAACTGTCGGATATCCACGTGGCATGCTGGAATTTCGGAGATGACCGCCGGGTGATGACTGGGCACTTTTTTGAAAGGGTATCTGGCTCAAGAATATTCCCTAAGAGTCGCGCTTTTAGTCGCCTTTGCTTTCCGTGCCCTAGTTCTTGCATTTCCGCATCTGAATCTTCTCTGCCACCCGCTTCCTACTCTGTTTCGCCAGTGAGAAGCAAGATGGCGCCCAAGAGAAAAACTGCGAACTCGTCTGCTGCAGTGATCCCCGCAATCGACCCCAACAGCCAGTTACCCTTCGCAGGTAACCACATGTCTGTAATTTCTGAAGCTGAGCTTCTCCGCCTTGTCTCCATCGGGGTTCTTCCTCCGCGGGAACTCTGTTCTTGGCGGGCTTGCCACGGGACTACTGTTCCAACCGAAGATACCCACGAGTCAGTAGTTTACACTCCTTTCCTTCTTCGCGGCCTCGGCCTTCCCATATCTCCTTTTTTCCGTGGCATCCTTGATTTTTATCACATCAACCTGACTCATTTGAACCCTAATTCCATTCTCCAAATCTCTATTTTCGTTCATCTTTGCGAAGCTTATCTCGGCGTGCTGCCGCATTTTGGCTTATGGAAATATCTGTATCACTGTCGTCCTGGGATGGCCGGGGGGCAACATCAGTTGGTCGGAGGTGCCAGTTTGGAGATGCGCCGTGGGCGGAAGACCGAGTATCTCGAGATACCCCTCAAGGACAGCATTAAAGGTTGGCGTCTGGAGTGGTTTATAATTGATAATTATGGAAATTCTCTCCCTCCCCGCTCAGGAAGACAGCCAGATGTTCGTACTCTGAGTTGGACTGAGTCTCCCACGGATCAAGAAGTGGCCGAGGCGGGTGTGCTGCTTACTGAAATCGGATTACTGAAAGAGAGAGGTCTGACTGCCGAAGCGGTGGTCACAGATTTCGTTTTCAAAAACATTCAGCCGCTGAAAGACAGGGCCTATCCGGCATATCTTTACCGAGGGCTGGCCGACTCAACCCGAGTTACCAATAGGAGAATTCCTTCTGTTGATTTGGTAAGTCGACTCGAACTGATCCTCAGGGGTAAAGTTTCAAACGTTGGTGCTCCAGTGGCTTACTCGGCTTGGAACCTTCCTTCTCCCAAAGCTTTCACCCTTTTTGTGTCCAATCCACCCGTGACTGATAGCAATTTGGGTCTTAGAGTGCGACCTTCTGCCGAGGAAGTCAGTGCTTTGGTTGCTTCGCTCGGGGCAATTCCTGATGATGAACGGCAGGTTTATTTCGAAGTGCCTCTGAACCCCAGTGATGCTGACATAAATGATATGCTCGATCTGCTAGCTGAGGATTCATCCGATGTTGCTCCTGATGGTACACTGGCAGTGGTGCCCCTTCCAGAGGTTGATGCGACCTTGGATGTCCCAAAACCTGTCAGTACTCGCCCGAGGCGCCCTAGCCGAACCAGTCAGCCCGAGCCTTCTGCTGATGAGCAGAAAAAGAAGAGAAGACGCCTCCGGCGAGTGTCCAGCTTTGACGAGGATGCCAGTACCTTAGCTCCTGCTGCCGAAGAAATGACTGCAACTGGCCTTGCTGACATTGATCCCAATGGGTGTGCTCCGCCTGCTGCTGACCCCAATGAGGATGTTGTTTGTGCTGTTACTGTGGAGGATGAGGAGGAAGAAAATGAAATTCCATTAACTCGGAAAAACAGTCGGCGGTTCGTTGCTAGCGGTGGAAGTAGTGGAGTTCCTTCTCCCGCCTTGTCTGCCCTTATTGGTCTGCAAGAACTGTCCATGGCCAATTTTGATCAAGCTCTAGAGGATATGGTCCCTGAGAACTTGTTGTTGGAACCTGCAGATGCTGATGCGACAGAAACTTGTGCAGCCGTGCCAGATGCTGGGTTGAGGTCATCCCGTGCCTCGTCGACCTTAGAGCATGATCCCGAGGGTCGGGATGCCGACCTGGATCGTTCTGATCCCATGGAAGTAGTTGAAGGCCCGTCAACCTTAGAGGTGGTCACGGCAGAGAGCCTGGGTCCCAAGAATGGCGCTGATATATGCCCAGCCCCCGAGGATGTCGTCGGGAGTGACTTAGCTCGGGCGAAGAGTGTAGGCCACTGCCCAGCCCCCGAGGGTGTTGCCGGGGATGATCCGGCTCAGGTGGGCAGTGCCGACTGTGACCCAGCCCCCGAGGGTGCCCGAGCAGGGTCTCCTTCCTGCACTTCTATGGACGTTCACGCGGGTTCACCTCCACACTCTGGCGGCATGGTGGTGGCTCAAACTCCAGATCAGGGGGTCGCTTTAGAGGGCAGCATCCCCACTGGTCTGGCGTTAGGCTCTGCTGAATGTACTGAGCTCGTTCCTGCTGGTCTGCTGCAAGCTGCTTCGGGTGGTGGTCTTACACCTGATTATCCACTGATCTCTCCTGATTTGGGAATATCTTCGTTCTTCTCCAACCTCCAGGTAATTGTGCTGTATTGTAGCTTGATCTCTTCATTGTATGAACTGTTGCCATTCTACTCATCTGTTCTTCTCATCAGGCTTTAGTGAATGGGATGGCCAGCCAGCTGAGATTGCATGGTGCTTCTGTCCCGGAAGTGGCTTCGTCTCTTGCATGCTGGAATCCAGTGTCGCTTCAACGTCGTGTGTCTGAGTTGGAGGCAACAAATGCTGGTCGGTGTTCTTTTCCTTCTTCTTCTTTGCCTTTGCTCGTGGATTGTTTTACCTTCTGACCTTATTTCGTTTGATTCCCCTTTGATAGGAATGACTCGGCAGATTGCAGTTCTTGAAGAAAAACATTCCCAAGATCAAGCTAAAATGGCTCAACGGTGCGCTGGCTTCGAGGAGAAGTATTCTCAGAGTCAGATCGAGTTGAGTCAAGTATCTGCGGCTTTGGATGATGCCAACGCTCTGAGTTCTTCTCTTCATGCTCAGCTTGACTCTGAGAAGGTAGCTTACGAACCCGTGCTTCGCCTTATCATGCTCTTGGATTCTGAATGAGTTGATTTTTTGCTTGTAGGAAGAAAAACGCATCCTTGCTGCTTCTCGCGACAACCTCGACAGATTGTACCAAGATTCCAGCAACTCGCTGACCATCTTGGAGAGGAGCCACCGCTTTACGATGGAGGAGCTGGACAATCAGCGTCGTCAGCTGCAAGAATCCTCGGACGAAGTGACCCGCCTTACACAGTTGCTATCAGCAAAGGATACCATCATCAAGGGACTCCGAGCTTCTAAGAAATCCATTGCTCAAGAGTTAGAAACTGCCCAGCAGGCTGTTAAAGTTGCCGAAGAAACTGCTGCCACTTTCAAAGCTCAGCGCGATAAGGCCTTGGACAAGGCCATTCGGGCGGGACGAATCTTGATGAGAAGACCCGGCGTGGTTGTCCCTGAAGATATAAGAGCCGATGTGAATGCTGCCCCTGACTCCTCGAATCGCCCTTCTTCGTCAGTCGTTCCTGAGAAAGACATTGGAAAATAAAGAAACAGTTCGCGTGCTCTGAGCGCGCAGTTAGCATGATCAAGTACTCGCTAGAGGTTATCGGCTTATCATTCAAATGACATCATCATTTTCTTATTGTATCCGAATTTCGAATTTGTGGTAACGCTACATGATGATTATGAAGTTTGTTTGTGGGATATGGAAATCATCCCCTGAACTGCATAAGCGCGAGTATGCTATACCGGTTTAAGCCGTAAATGACTTTTAGCCGATAACTCCGTTAGTAGGGTATAGTGGTCCCCCTAGGTAAAGTAAGCGTGAGCATGTTGCGCCGCCTTAAGTCGTTGCCGACTTAAGTCGATTGCTTCGTTTGTAGGGCATAGTGGTCACCCCGAGTTAAGTAAGCGTGAGCATGTTGCACCGCCTTAAGTCGTTGCCGACTTAAGTCGATTGCTCCGTTTGTAGGGCATAGTGGTCACCCCGAGTTAAGTAAGCGTGAGCATGTTGCACTGCCTTAAGTCGTTGCCGACTTAAGTCGATTGCTCCGTTTGTAGGGCATAGTGGTCACCCCGAGTTAAGTAAGCGTGAGCATGTTGCACCGCCTTAAGTCGTTGCCGACTTAAGTCGATTGCTCCGTTTGTAGGGCATAGTGGTCACCCCGAGTTAAGTAAGCGTGAGCATGTTGCACCGCCTTAAGTCGTTGCCGACTTAAGTCGATTGCTCCGTTTGTAGGGCATAGTGGTCACCCCGAGTTAAGTAAGCGTGAGCATGTTGCACCGCCTTAAGTCGTTGCCGACTTAAGTCGATTGCTCCGTTTGTAGGGCATAGTGGTCACCCCGAGTTAAGTAAGAATGCAAGTCAATCATAAACGAACCGAGTATCTTTGAAATCTATCTTTATTGATGACATATTTCCACTTTACAGAGTACATGGTCGCACCGGCTGTTTTGAAATACAGCTAGGGGTAAAACTTTCTGAGGTGCTCTATGTTCCAAGAGTTCCCAACTTCTGTACCATCCGTCTGGGTGAGGCGATATGATCCGGGCCGAGTGACCTCTGCTACTATGAAGGGTCCTTCCCATAAGGGTGATAGCTTGTGCCGTCCCTCCCCCGTTAGAATTCGGCGGAGGACGAGGTCTCCTACTGAAAAGAACCTTTGCCGCACAGCCTTATCGTGATAGCGCCTTAGAGTCTGCTGGTACCGTGCTGATTGGATTACCGCATTCAGTCGTTCTTCCTCAAGTATATCAATATCCTCCAGCCTGGTGGCCTCAGCTTCCGCTATGCTTTCGAAGATCAATCTTGGCGCCCCAAACTTGAGGTCAGCAGGTATCACTGCCTCCGACCCATAGACCATGAAGAAAGGAGTGTTTCCATGCAGGGCTCGGCTAGGTTGGGTTCTCAGGCTCCAAACGACATAAGGTAGTTCTCTTATCCATTTTCCTGCGAATTTTTCATTCTTATCGAAGACCCTTTTCCTGAGTGCCTCCAATATCATTCCGTTGGCTCGCTCAACCTGCCCGTTGGCTCTTGGATGCGCTACAGATGCGTATTTGATCTGAATGCTCTTTTGCTCGCAGAAGTCGAAGAATTCTGAGCTGGTGAAGTTGGATCCTAAGTCAGTGATGATGCTGTTTGGTATCCCGAATCTGAATATTATATCCTGTATGAATTCCACGGCCTTAGCAGAGGTTAAAGAAGCAATGGGCTTGAACTCTATCCATTTAGTGAATTTGTCAATTGCCACCAATACGTGGGTATAACCTCCTTGAGCTTTCTTGAAAGGTCCAATCATATCCAATCCCCAGCATGCGAAAGGCCAAGTTACTGGTATGGTCTGTAGCTGCTGTGCTGGCATGTGCTGTTGCTTTGACAGGTATTGACAAGCTTCGCATCTCTGAACTAACTCGGTTGCGTCGTTCTTCGCCGTCGGCCAATAGAATCCTGACCTGAAGACCTTCCCGACTAGTGTTCTGGAGGCTGCATGTATTCCACATTGCCCTGCATGGACTTCCTCCAGAAGTTGCTTCCCAGTGGACGGGAGAATACACTTCATGAGAACACCTGATGCACCCCTTCTGTATAATATCTCCCCAATGAGTGTGTAGTGAGCCGACTGTCTGGCAATGCGCTCTGCTGAGTTCTTGTCGTCTGGCTCTTCTTCGTTCTTTATGTACTTAATGATCGGCCTCCTCCAGTCATCAGAGTCTGACTCGGGTTGATCTACGATGTTGCACTCTTCTGTTTGGTCTATTGAAATACTCGGCCGTGTAATTTCTTGCACGAAAACTCCGGGTGGGACCTGAGTTCGACCGGATCCGAGCTTGGATAGTGTATCAGCTGCTGTGTTACGATCCCTTTCCACATGATGAAATTCCAGACCCTCGAACTTATCTTCCAACTTTCGGACGGCAGCGCAGTATTTTCCCATTGAATCACTTGAACAATCCCATTCTTTGTTTATCTGGCTAATGACTACCAGAGAGTCTCCATATACCATCAATCTTTTGACGCCCAGTGATATGGCGATGTTTAATCCGTGTATCAAAGCTTCATATTCGGCTGCGTTGTTAGAGGCCGGGAATAGCAGCTGGAGAGCATACTTGAGGTGCTCGCCTCCAGGTGCAGTGAAGAGAATTCCTGCTCCTGCTCCTTGCAGTTTCAGCGAGCCATCAAAATACATTCGCCATACTTCTGCGGTTTCTGGATTATCCGGTACTTGCTGTTCTGTCCACTCTGATACGAAATCAACCAGTGCTTGAGTTTTGATGGCTGTGCGAGGTCGGAACTCGATATCATGGGATCCCAACTCGCAAGCCCACTTGGCTATTCGGCCAATGGCTTCTTTGTTGTGAAGAATGTCCCCTATTGGAAAACCAGTAACTACTATGACTTTGTGGTCGTCAAAGTAGTGGCGTAGCTTGCGGGCAGTTAGAAGTACTGCATATAATAGCTTCTGAACTTGAGGATACTTTTTCTTCGATGGACCCAGAACCTCACTGATGAAGTAGACAGGATGTTGTACCGGATGAGCATGCCCTTCTTCCACTCGTTCGACTACCAACGCAGTGCTTACCACGTGAGTCGTGCAAGAGATATATAGCAGCAAATCTTCAGCTGGTTGAGTTGGCGTAGCTCGCCGGGGCGGCTTTAGTACTGGTGGTGTTGTCAGGAATTTCTTAAGTGCATCTAGAGCTTCTTGTGCTTCTGAAGTCCATTGAAACTTATCCACCTTCTTAAGCAGCTTGTAAAACGGCAAGCCTTTCTCCCCCAGTCTGGATATAAATCTGCTTAGAGCTGCCATACATCCTGTGAGTCGCTGAACCTTCTTTTGTGACCGAGGAGCTTCCATCTTCATGATAGCTTCAATCTTATCTGGATTAGCCTCAATTCCCCGGTGGCTGACGATAAATCCGAGCAACTTTCCTGCTGGTACCCCGAAAACGCATTTTTCAGGATTGAGCTTCCATCTATATCTTCTCAGGCTGTTGAAAACCAGCTGTAAATCTTCGATGAAGTTTTCTGGATTCTCAGTTTTGATCACCACGTCATCAACGTAAGCCTCCACACGCTTGCCCCAGTGATCGGCTAGGCATGTTTGAATGGCTCTCTGATAAGTCGCTCCAGCGTTTTTGAGGCCGAACGGCATGGAGGTATAACAGAAGGCACCAAACGGAGTGATGAACGCCGTTTTTTCCTCGTCTTCTTTTGCCAAACTAATCTGATGATACCCGGAATAGCAATCTAAGAAAGACAACACGGAACATCCAGCGGTGGAATCCACCACCTGATCTATCCTCGGGAGCCCGAAGGGATCCTTCGGACAGTGTTTATTGAGATCGGTATAGTCGACGCACATGCGCCAATCCACTTTATTCTTTTTGAGTACAAGAACAGGATTGGCTAACCACTCAGGGTGTAATGCTTCTCTAATAAATCCAGCCGCGACCAGGCGAGCTAATTCGGCACGGATGGCTTCTCTCTTGTCGGGCGTGAAACGACGTAGCTTTTGTCGAATCGGTCTCGCCTGGGGGTAGACTTTCAGTTTGTGCTCGGCCAGTTCTCTTGGGACTCCCGGCATATCCGCAGGTTGCCACGCGAATACATCCCGGTTATCTTGCAGAAACTGGACGAGCGCGCTTTCCTATTTGTCGTCCAAACTGGAGCTGATGACAGCCGTCTTGCGCTCGTCAGCGAACCCCAGGTTGATTCTTTTGGTTTCTTCAGTCGGCCGCATAGAGGTCGCGGCCTGAGTTTCATTCGCTGGTACCGTGAGGCCTTCCTCAGGCTTAGAGTTCGCCGATGTAGAAGGAACCGTCGACGGCTTGGTGGTGAGGGCTGCCTGAATGGCCACTCGGAAACACTCTGCGGCGCCTTGGAAGTCGGCACGCACAATTATGATTCCTCGTGGTCCCGGCATCTTCAGTATCATGTATGTATA
The DNA here is from genome assembly GCF_902167145.1 of Zea mays. NCBI lineage: Eukaryota > Viridiplantae > Streptophyta > Magnoliopsida > Poales > Poaceae > Zea > Zea mays. Next base: position 88,697,393 of record NC_050102.1, on the reverse strand, counting down.
GTGCGGAATGGCCATGAATTTGGCCAGTCCCGGCCTCCCGATGATGGCGTTGTACCCGCAGTCGAAGTTCGCCACCTCGAACCTCAGGAACTCGGTTCTGTAGTTCTCCGGAGTTCCGAAGGTGACCGGCATGTAGATGTGGCCCAGCGGGTATTCCCCTTCCGTCGGCACGATGCCGAAGAAAGGAGTGTCCGACTCGTGGAGCTCTTTGAGGTGAACCCCCAAGCCTTTGAGTGTACGGGGGAAGGTGACGTTGATGCTGCTCCCCCCGTCCACTAGCACCTTCTTTACCCGGCTCTCTCGGATCACCGGATCGACGAGGAGCGGGTATTTGCCTGGATGGTCGAAGTTGAGCCACTGATCCTCCCGAGTGAAAGTGATCGGGTGCTCCGACCACCGGTACGGGGCGGGAGGTCCGGTGGTCGCCACCAGTATCTGGCGGTCGTTGAGCTTTTGTTGTCTTTTGTTCTCCTGCGACCCATGTCCGCCGAAGATGACGTTGACCTCCCTGTCAACGCGCGGGAAAGCTCCTCCTCCCCCCTCCTCCTGCCGACGGGGCTGTTGTGGTTCATCAGGTCCTCCCCTCGGCGGAGGAGGCGGTAGAGGTTGGAAGGGTCGGCCGTGCCCGACGGAGTGCTTGAAGTCCCGGCAGTTTCGAAGGGTGTGGCGCATGTCCTTGTGGTACGGGCACTGGGCGTCGAGGATGTCGTCCAGCGTGCGCTCGCCTCCACGAGGTCCTCCTCGGGCGCGAGAGGCGGGTGGTCCGGCGGCGTGTACTTCTTCTCGAGGCCTCTTCTCCCAGCGTTTGTCGGACGGCGGGTTCGCGTCACGTCGTGGCGCTGCCGATGCAGGCTTTGCTCCTCCGATGAGATCCTGGGCCCGCTCGTCGGCGGTGATGTAGAGGTCGGCTTCCCGGAACAGCTCCTCGGAGGTAGTCGGCGCCTTTTGTAGTATGGCTCGGACGAAAACCGAGTCATTGGATCCTCTGTAGAGGTCCTCGATCACGGCTGCCTCCGTGACCTCGGGGATGCGGTTTCTCATGGTCTGGAACCTTTTAAGGTATGACCGGAGAGTCTCGTCCCCCCGGCGCTTGATGGATTTGAGGTCCCATGGTTGCGCCGGCTTGTCAGAGAGGGACTGGAAGTTGGCGATGAAACGTCGACTGAAGTCTCCCCAGTCGTCGATGCAGTGTCGGGGTAGATGTCGCAGCCACTGCAGCGCATCTTGCCCAAGGACGATGGGCAGATACGCGGTCATGACGTCTTCGGATGCTCCGGCAGCTCGAGCGGCAGTGGTGTAGACGGCTAACCAACCCCCTGGATCCTGCTTAGGTTCATATTTGTCAACATTGGATACCTTGAAGTTGGGAGGCCATTGGATGGCCCTAAGGCGCGGAGTAAGTGCAGATACTCCGCACGTGTCCTCCTGTCGTCGGGGATGACGTCTGTCCCGGGGAGGGGAGTGGTGGTGGCGGTCCCTCGACCGTCCCCGGGTGGTACTGCCAGTTGAAGCTGTTGCCGACTCAGTCCTGGTGGCCTGGCTTTGAGTCGGGAAGCCATGATCTCGGTCATACTCCTCCCGACGGCGAATTTCGTTCTCATGCCGCCGTTCGCGCGAAGCATTGATGGAGTTTCGCGCGTCTCGGCGACTGTTGATGGTGTGTCGCAAATCGTTCGGCGGGTGAGCGAGCGGTAGAAGATGGTTGGCCGCCTGAGTAAACAGGCGTCGGTATCCCTCGGCGTCGGGAGTCCGAGGAAGTCCGTCAGCTATCCGAGCTAGAACGCCTCTGACTTCGCTCGGCGTGTTCATAGCTCGAGCGAAGTCGGGGTTCAAGTTGCGCCCGAAGAGCGGATTCTCGCATCGTTGCCTTGCATCTTGCTCGGCTTGCTCCTGAGTCCGACGGCGATCCCGTCGTCGAGAGTTCCTTCGTTCCCTGAAGACGCGTTCTTCCGGAGTTTCTCCTATCTCTGAGACCTCGTCTCGCGAGACAGGCTGCTCCGGATCCCTTTCTCCAGCTGCGTGATGTCGTCGAACGTTCCTGCGTCGGTTCCTTCGTCGGCGGGATTCTCGCTGAGGCGGTTCTTCTCCAGGCGCGGTCGGTTCATCGTCGGAGATGGCGGGCGACTCTGCTCTCCCGATGAAGAGGACGTCGGGGTAGAACGGTATTGCTGCCGCGGTGACTTTCTTTCCGTTCTCCTTTGAGGTCGGAGGAACGGGAAGAACGACTTGCCTCTCCCTGGTCTCCTTCTTTCTCACGACCCGTGTCCATTCTTTCGTCGGGGAAGTAGACAGCGGAGTCTTCCAGGTCAGCGAGCTTCTAGCTCCAGCCTCCCCGGAGACGATCTTTTTTCGAAGAGCCGGAGGTAGCGTCTTTCCAGTATTTTCGGAGTTTGTTGGAGGAGACTTCTGTTCCGGCAGATCTGCAAGGCGGTGTAGGATTCCTTCTTCATCTGCTACGGACGAGATTGTCCCGAAGCAGAATACAGATCCGGGACGCACGGCGATTTTGCTGTGGAAGGTGACGGCCATTGAGCTAGCTTGGATCGTCGACACACCCCCTACCTGGCGCGCCAGCTGTCGGTGTTTTGGGTCCGACCGCACACCCGGGGTTGCCCCTCAAGGTGTTTTTAGGAGTAGGACGGTGTCGACGACTGTAGCAAAATGGTTCGTGCCGGTCGCACGAGGAACAGTAGACAAGATTTGCAGGTTCGGGCCGCTTAGAAGTGCGTAACACCCTACGTCCTGGTGAGTATATGAGCGTGGTTACAAGAGGGTCCTCCGTAGAGAGTTTATGTGTATGGCTAAGTAGAACAGGAGCGATCGTTCTGAAGGGGTGCCCCCTAGGCCTTATATAATCGACCGTGGGGCAGTACATGTGGATATGATAACAACAAGTAGCTAAAAGATAGTGAACCTCTTGAGTTTATCCCTACGTAACCCTCGCCGACTTATCCTCGCATGGCTCTGTTGCATGGGGGCTTCAGCGCGGGAAAGTCGGGTCTCTGTTGCGATTCATTCGTTCGACGTTTGTGGGCCGTCTGGGTTTGCACTGATCAGTCTCACGTCTTCTTTTCTTTGCTGGCTGTCCTTCCCTAGGCCCACGAAAGAATGACCTTACGAATTATTGGGCCCCTGGGCCTTTCGTGAGGCCTTTTACTTCTTTGGTGGACCCAGGGGATATCTATCCCCCACAATAGTCCCTAAGGGTTTGCCTCATCCAAAGTAATTACGCACAGCAATGGCCTGCGGTAATGTACTCGACTTCGGCGGTGGAAAGAGCTATTGAGTTTTGTTTCTTTGAAGCCCACGACACTAGGGATCTCCCCAGAAACTGACAAGTCCCTGATGTGCTCTTCCTATCAATTTTGCACCGTGCCCAATCGGCATCGGAATATCCTATTAAATCAAAAGTGGATGCCTTAGGGTACCAAAGTCCAAACTTAGGAGTGTAAACTAAATACCTCATCATTCTCTTCACGGCCCTAAGGTGAACTTCCTTAGGATTGGCTTGGAACCTTGCACACATGCATATTGAAAGCATAATATCCGGTCAAGATGCACATAAATAGAGTAAAGATCCTATCATCGACCGATATATCTTTTGTTCTACGGATTTACCTCCCGTGTCGAGGTCGAGATGCCCATTGGTTCCCATGGGTGTCTTGATGGGTTTGCCATCCTTCATCCCAAACTTCTTAAGTATATCTTGAATGTACTTTGTTTGGCTGATGAAGGTGCCTTCTTGGAATTGCTTGATTTGAAATCCTAGAAAATACTTCAACTCCCCCATCATAGACATCTCGAATTTTTGTATCATGATCCTACTAAACTCTTCACAAGTTGATTTGTTAGTAGACCCAAAAATGATATCATCAACATAAATTTGGCATACGAACAAATCTTTTGCGATAGTCTTAGTAAAGAGAGTAGGATCGGCTTTTCCGACTTTGAAGCCATTAGTGATAAGGAAATCTCGCAGGCATTCATACCATGCTCTTGAGTCTTGCTTGAGCCCATAAAGCGCCTTTGAGAGTTTATATACATGGTTAGGGTACTCACTATCTTCAAAGCTGGGAGGTTGCTCAACATAGACCTCTTCCTTGATGGGTCCATTGATGAAGGCACTTTTCACATCCATTTGATAGAGCTTAAAGCCATGGTAAGTAGCATAGGCAAGTAATATACGAATTGACTCAAGCCTAGCTACAGGTGCATAAGTTTCATCAAAATCCAAACCTTCGACTTGTGAATAACCTTTGGCCACAAGTCGGGCTTTGTTCCTTGTCACCACACCATGCTCATCTTGCTTGTTGCGGAATACCCATTTGGTACCTACAACATTTTTGGTTAGGACATGGAACTAAATGCCATACCTCATTCCTCATGAAGTTGTTGAGTTCCTCTTGCATTACCAGCACCCAATCTGGATCTCTTAGTGCATCCTCAATCCTGTATGGCTCAATAGAGGACACAAAAGAGTAATGTTCACAGAAATGAGCAACTCAAGATCTAGTGGTTACCCCCTTATGGATGTCACCAAGGATGGAGTTGACGGGGTGATCTCTATGAATTTCTAGGTGGACTCTTGGGTGTGGCGGTCTTTGACCCTGTATTTCTTGCTCATCTTCCTTGTTTTTATCATTATTATCCCCCCTTGATCATTGTCCTCCTCTTGAGGTGGCTCATCCTCTTGATCTTCATTTTCATCATCTTGAGCTTGTTCCTCATCTTGAGTTGGTGGAGATGCTTGGTTGGAAGATGGTGGTTGATCTTGTGCTTATGGAGGCTCTTCGGATTCCTTAGGACACACATCCCAATGGACATGTTTCTTAGCGCGATGCATGGAGCCTCTTCATCATCTAGTTCATCAAGATCAACTTGCTCCACTTGGGAGCCATTAGTCTCATCAAACACAATGTCACAAGAAACTTCAACTAATCCAGTGGATTTGTTGAAGACTCTATATGCCCTTGTGTTTGAGTCATAACCAAGTAAAAATCCTTCTATAGCCTTAGGAGCAAACTTAGATTTTCTACCTCTTTTAACAAGAATAAAGCATTTACTCCCAAAGACTCTAAAATATGAAACATTGGGCTTTTTACTAGTGAGGAGCTCATATGATGTCTTCTTGAGGATTCAGTGAAGGTAGAGCCAGTTGATGGAGTAGCAAGCAGTGTTGATTGCTTTCGCCCAAAACCAGTCCGGTGTCTTGTACTCATCAAGCATGGTTCTTGCCATGTCCAGTAGAGCTCTATTCTTCCTCTCCACTACACCATTTTGTTGAGGTGTGTAGGAAGAAGAGGACTCATGCTTGATGCCCTCATCCTCAAGAAAGCCTTCGATTTGAGAGTTCTTGAACTCCGTCCCATTGTCGCTTCTTATCTTTTTGATGCTTAATCCGAACTCGTTTTGAGCTCATCTTAAGAATCCCTTTAAGGTCTCTTGGGTTTGTGATTTTTCCTGCAAAAAGAATACCCAAGTGAAACGAGAATAATCATCCACAATAACTAGACAATACTTACTCCCACCGATGCTTATGTAAGCTATCGGGCCGAATAAATCCATGTGGAGTAGCTCGAGCGGCCTGTCAGTCGTCATAATGTTCTTGTGTGGACGATGGGAGCCAATTTGCTTTCCTTCTTGGCATGCGCTACAAACCCTGTCTTTCTCAAAATGAATATTTGTTAGTCCTAAAATGTGCTCTCCCTTTAGAAGCTTGTCAAGATTCTTCATTCCAACATGAGCTAGTCGGCGATGCCAGAGCCAACCCATATTAGTCTTAGCAATTAAGCAAGTGTCTAGTTTAGCTTGATTAAAATCAACTAAGTATAGCTGACCCTCTAGAACTCCCTTAAAAGCTATTGAATCATCACTTCTTCTAAAGACAGTAACACCTCTATCAGTAAAAAGACAGTTGTAGCCCATTTTACACAATTGAGAAACAGAAAGCAAATTGTAGTCTAAAGAATCTACAAGAAAAACATTGGAAATAGAATTGTCAGGTGATATTGCAATTTTACCCAAACCTTTGACCAAACCTTGATTTCCATCCCCGAATGTGATAGCTCGTTGGGGATCTTCATTTTTCTCATAGGAGGAGAACATCCTTTTCTCCCCTGTCATGTGGTTTGTGCACCCGCTATCGATTATCCAACTTGAACCACCGGATGCATATACCTACAAAACAAATTTAGGCCTTGTTCTTAGGTACCCAAATAGTCTTGGATCCTTTGACTTTAGAAACAAGCACCTTGGGTACCCAAACACAAGTCTTGGAGCTCTTATGTTTGCCCCCAACATATTTGGCAACTACTTTGCCTGATTTGTTAGTTAAAACATATGAAGCATCAAATGTCTTAAATGAAATGTTATGCTAATTTGATGCAGCAGGAGTTTTCTTTTTAGGCAATTTAACATGAGTTGATTGCCTAGAGATAGAAGCCTCATTTTTATACATAAATGCATGATGAGAAGCAGTGTGAGGTTTTCTAGCATGAATTCTCCTAATTTTATGCTCAGGATAGTTAGCAGGATATAAAATATAGCCCTCACTATCCTGAACAATGGGAGCCTTACCCTTAACAAAATTAGACAATCTTTTAGGGGCATTAAGCTTGACATTGCTCCCCTGTTGGAAACCAATGCCATCCTTAATGCTAGGGCGTCTCCCATTATAGAGCATGCTTCTAGCAAATTTAAACTTTTCATTTTCATGTTCATGCTCATTATTTTTTGTAGTTAATTTAGCTATGTGATCATTTTGTTGTTTAATCATAGCAATGTGATCATCAATAGCTTCTACATTAATATCTCTACATCTAGTGCAAATAGAAACATGGTCAACAGTGGATGTAGAGGGTTTGCAAACATTTAATTCCTCTATCTTAGCACTTAATCTAGCATTCTCATCTCTAAGACATGAAATAGAATCATTGCAAACATTTAATTCTTTAACCTTAGAAATTAAGCTAGCATTTTCGTTTCTAAGGCTAGAAATTCAATCATGGCAAATGCTAAGCTCCTTAGATAAATTTTCACATTTTTCTACTTCCTGAGCATAAGCATTTTTCAATTTAACATGTTTTTTGTTTTCTTTAATAAGGACTATCCAAGAGTTCATCCTTCTCATGAATAGCTTATATTAATTCATTTAATTTTTCCTTTTGTTCCATGCTAAGGTTGGCAAAAAGAGTAAGTACATCATCTTCATTTTCACTAGAGCTACCCTCATCACTAGATGTTGTATATTTGGGGATGGATCTAGAGTGTACTTTCCTTTTCTTGCCGTCCTTAGCCATGAAACATTTGTGGTCGACGTTTGGGAAGAGGAGACCCTTGTTGACGGCGATGTTGGCGGCGTCCCCGTCGGAGGAGGAGTCGGTGGAGCTCTCATCGGAGTCCCATTCCTGACTCACGTGGGCATCGCCGCCCTTCTTCTTGTAGTAACTCTTCTTTTCTTTCTTCTTCCCCTTCTTGTCATCATCCCTATCACTTTCACTTGACATTGGACATTTAGCAATGAAATGACTGGGCTTACCACATTTGTAGCACACCATTTTGGAGTGGGGTTTGTAGTCCTCCCCCCTCCTTTGTTTGAGGATTTGGCGGAATCTCTTGATGATGAGCGCCATCTCCTCGTTGTCGAGCTTGGAGGCATCGATTGGAAGCCTACTTGGTGTAGACTCCCTCTTTTCTTCTTCCGTCGCTTTGAATGCGACGGGTTGTACCTCGGGTGTAGAGGTGGCGCCTTGCTCCAAGTTGACAATATGTTTGGAGTCTTTGGTCATAAGTTCAAAGCTCACAAACTTGCCGATAACTTCCTCGGGAGACATTAGTTTATATCTAGGATCCCCACGAATTAATTGCACTTGAGTAGGATTGCGAAAACAAGGGATCTTAGAATAACCTTGACCATTTCATGGTCGTCCCACTTGGTGCTCCCGAGGTTGCGCACTTGGTTCACCATGGTTTTTAGCCGGTTGTACATTGCTTGCGGCTCTTCTCCTTTGTTGAGGATGAATTGACCGAGCTCCCCCTCGATCGTCTCCCTCTTGGTGATTTTGGTCACTTTGTCCCCTTCGTGCGCGGTCTTGAGCACGTCCCAAATTTCTTTGGCGCTCTTTAACCCTTGCACCTTGTTATACTCCTCTCGACACAAGGAGGCGAGGAGTATAGACATGGCTTGGGAGTTAAAGTGCCTAATTTGGGCAACCTCGTCCGAGTCGTAGTCCTTGTCCCCCACTTGTGGTACCTGCGCTCCAAATTCAACTATGTCCCATATGCTTTCGTGGAGTGAGTTAGGTGATGCCTCATTTTATCACTCCACATACAATAATCTTCACCATCAAAATATGGTGGTTTGCCTAAGGGAACGAAAAGTAATGGAGCACGCTTAGAAATAGGAGGATAGCGAAGAGGCATCTTACTATACTTCTTGCGCTCATGGCGCTTAGAAGCGACGGATGACTCGGAGCTCGATGTGGAGGGTGACGAAGAATCGGTTTCGTAGTAGACGACCTTCTTATCTTCTTCTTCTTGTCACCTCTCTGAAGCGACTTGGTGGACAAAGAGGATTCCTCCTTGTTCTTGTGGCCGGACTCCCTTGAAAGGGTTCTTCCCGAGCTTGCGGGCTTGTCGCCGGTCATGATCTCCCTCTTGGCGTGATCTCCCGTCATCACTTCGAGTTGTTAGACTCTAATGAAGCACCGGGCTTTGATACCAATTGAAAGTCTCCTAAAGGGGGGGGTGAATTGGCGTAATCTAAAATTTACAATTTTAAACACACACTACAAGCCGGGGTTAGCGTTAGAACTAAAATCAAGTCCGGGAGAGAGGGGAAAAAATTAAATGAAAATCAAGCAAATGAACACGGTGATTTGTTTTATCGAGGTTCGATTCCAAAGAACCTAGTCCCCATTGAGAGGTCACAAAGACCGGGTCTATTCCAACCCTTTCCCTCTCTCAAACGGTCACTTAGACCGAGTGAGCCTTTCCCTTAATCAATCGGGTCACTAAGACCCCGCAAGGACCACCACACTCTTAAGTGTCTCTTGCTTTGATTACAAGTCACTTGAGAACAAGAAAGAGAAAGAAGAAAGGCAATCCAAGAGGCAAGAGCTCAAAAGAACACGAAATCACTCTCTCACAAGTCACTAAGTATTTGAGGTGAATTTGGGACTTGGAGAGGCTTTGATCTTTTGAATTGTGTCTAGGAGTGAATGCTAGAGCTCTTGTATTGAATGTGATGTTCAGAAATCTTGGATGCTTGGAGTTGTGGTGGTTGGGGGGTATTTATAGCCCTCAACCACCAAAGTAGCCGTTGGGGAGGCTTCTGGCGATGGGCGCACCAGACAGTCCGGTGCGCTGCCACGTCACCCAACCGTTAGGGTTCGGAGCGAAGTCGACCGCTGGAGCTTTGTCTCCTTGCGGCGTCGGATAGTCCGGTGCCACACCGGATAGTTCGGTGCCCTCTGACTTCGTGGATCTGACTTCTGCCACTGCACTGTTCACTTCATCAGTACTTTTGCAGTCGACCGTTGCGCGCAGATAGTCGTTGCCCGCTGACTCACCAGACAGTCCGGTGGCACACCGGTCAGTCCAGTGAATTATAGCGTAGTGTGCCTGCGAAAACCCGAGAGTGGCTGCTTGGACCCTGTACGGTCCTGGTGCACCGGACACTGTCCGGTGGCACACCGGACAGTCCGGTGCGCCAGACCACAGCACATTTGGTTCCTTTTGCTCCTTTGAATTAGATCCCTAACTTGAATATTTATTGGTTTGTGTTGAACCTTTATGCACCTGTAATACATGAATGCTTGGAAAACTAGTTAGTCCATGTGTTTGCGTTGGTCATTCAACAACCAAAATTAATTATGGGAAAAGGTTAACCCTATTTCCCTTTCAGATTGAGCTATTGTTTTAATAACTGACAACTAAACAATTAATCAAGTGATTAACATGAACGATATGGCGAAGTGATATTATTAAAGCGTGCAAATAACGTTTTACCGAGTGACGACGAAGCGAGCGAGCAGCACGCGCTACACACGCGAACGACGCGCGCGAAACACGATAAAAACTAAATAGTCGTCACATTTATATTAAACAAATATTAGAGCAACACATTTGAGTTACTATTAATTACGCCGACATAGATTTATAAAGCATAAGTTAACTACTATAAATTAGTTTAATTGAAAAGTCTAATTGACTAACTTTAGTTAAACAAAAATATAATTAATTATTTAAAACGCGCGACATAGTGAAACAAGGTTACCAACGCATAGACGATGCTCACCTCGCAACAACGGCGGACGGCCAGATGAGCTCGCGGCGAGGCACGAGAACGGCGAGACTGTTGCTGCGTCGGGGCCGCGCATAGGCCAAGCCAGGGCACTGCCCTGGACGCGTCGCGTCAGACGTGAGCGTGCCATGCTGGGCACCGAGTCGCCATGCTCGGATGCCGAGACCGGCTGGCCGCGCTGGCTGCCATGGTCGAGCCGCGCCGGGCGCCATGGCTGCTGAGCGCAGGGGTTGCATGATGGGTTAGGGCGCAAGGCTAGCAGGGGCCGCGCCGGCTCGCCATGGCATGAGCCGCGCCTGCACTTGAGAGCGCGCTACCGAGCTCTTGCCTGGGCGCTAGGGGCCGCGCTACGCCCGCGCTGGGGCCGCACGAGGCTGGCTGCAAGGTTGCAACCATGGAGGGGCTCGGGGTGGGGCGCGGGCATGGGGGAGAGGGAGTGGGGTGGGATCGAGCATCGAATTGGCGTATCGGTTGGCAGCTCCAGAAATCCTAGGATCGTGGGCACGTTCTAAGCTGAGAGAAGAGAGACGGTTGTGACAGAGGGAGAAGCTGACGTGTGAGTCCCACCTTGGGCAGAGCACGACGCGGCTGCACCTGCGCCCAACGCGTGTGCGCGCGGTGGTGCGCGCTGGGCCGAGGTGGGTGCGGGGTGGGCTGCGGCGCAGGCCGCACAAGGCAGGCCGTGCACTGGGCTGGCTGGCCACAGGTGGGAGGGGAGGACACACTGGGCTGCCGAGTAGGCCAAGGGGAACTGGGCCATGCGGGGAAGAGGGGGTGTGGGCCGACCAAGAGGGGCTAGGGAGAGGTTGGGCCGACGCAGGCCGAGAGGGGGAGAGAGAAAAAGGAATGCTGGGCCTCTTTGTTGTTTTTCCATTTTGCTATTTTCTCTTCCTTTTCTATTTCCTACTACCTCGAATCGAATTCCTAATTAAACGCATACTTCACAAACTCGCTCATCAAACAAAGTGAAAATATGCTTCAGCATGATACGACAATCAAGGCACCTCTAAGGTTTTACTTTACTAGGCTTACACATCAAAATAAAAATAAAATAATTCCTCACTATTTAGGAAAAAGAAAAAAATAAAAAAAGAGAGGGTAACGCCTAAATTTGATGGATATTAGAGCATCTCCAACAACGTGACCTATAAAAATGCCTTATAATTTAAAAATAAGTAAATTTTATAGAATTTAGGGCACCAAAAAAACACCCCACTCCAACAGTAAAGCCCCAAATCTAGATTATAGGGCAGCCCACTACGGTGTAGTATATTTGAGGCACTTGAGAGAGTGCCCTATAGTTTTTTGACAAAATTTGTTGAATTAAGGCACTGTTGGAGTTGTTTTTCCTGTGTAGAGCCCTATATTTCGATTTGAGGCATTAGTTTGAGGCATTGTTGAAGATGCTCTTAGAAAAGAAATTTTATATCCCCAAATTCATGGTGTTATAGTTAGCGGCAACCCCCAGTCGGCTGCCTGTGAAGGCCGTGTTTAGCTACGTTTCGTTTCCGTACTTTGATATATGTTAATGACTATGTGGATGTCTTGGGCATCATGATGTAAATAAATTAATACTCTTTTATGTTATTATTTGAGCAATGTGTGATGATGTTCGGTTATGTAACTGTCGTGTACGTGAATTGCTGATCCTAACACGTACATTGTTCGTATTCGGTTTGCCTTCTAAAACCGGATGTGACGCTATTATTCTCAAATTATCGTAGAAGCCTTTGTGCATTGACTTCCTTCACCCTATCGACACCCATCTTCATCACTTTCACCGCCTCCCACGCCTCCTTCATGGTTTTGTGCCCGCCGATCCTGCAATCTCTTGGGACTAGTACCTGGGTCGATCACCCCCAAATGTCTATAGCCTCGAGATTGCACTGCATCAACATAGCCCATTCACAGTAATTGTCGCGTGTCAGCATTGGCCACATCAACGAATCTTCCCGCACAGCTGTGCCTGAACCTGACGCGTCGCTCATGGCGTTCGACGGTGGTCGACGTGGAACAATTACCTTCTTATTCGCCGGCTCCCTTGGTGGACTCACCGCCTCACCGGTCCACCGTAGTATATACACCGGGTTCTGATACCAGACTGTTGGACCAAGTATCTACAGCGAGCGACGACGAGCACAATCTGTGGCTCGACGAACGGTGCCGCAGTGTCCCCAGAGCACGATCACCATGGGTGAGAGGAGGAACATAGACAAACTGATTTTCAGATGCGTCTCGCGCACCTCTCACACATGCATTTCGTGAACCAAATACACTGGGGTAGTTCCACGTTTCCCCGCCACGGAATACAGCTGCACGATCCGACTTCTAAGGACGAACGTGCGACGTGCATGACATGCACACCGTGGCGGAAACACATCCCTAGACGCGGTCACTGCACGGGCTGTGCACTCTCCAGCTCGTCCGCGATTCTACGAAACAAACTTGTCCGACTGACGAACACATGAGTACATGACTCACTAATGCAACTACATGGTAGTACTAAGATCAACAAGATTACATGGATGCTTATGCAACAGTACGAAGCGCCGAATGACGTGGATCAGCTGGTCGGAAGCTTCACCACACGGGTCGAAGACGAAGAACCCGTGGCCCTGGCCTCTGAACACGACGAGCTCGACCAGTTTCCCCATGGCCGTCAACCTAGCGGCATAGTCCTGTGTGCGGTCGTGCAGCACGTCCTGGTCTGGGTCCACGACGAGCAGCGGCTGGAAGGCGACGTCCTCCAGCGGGACGCTGTCCGGTCCGAACGGGTTCGCTGCTGGGTGGTCCCTGGTCGCGCCGACCGGCAGCGCCAGGCGCCACATCTGATCCAACAGCGCCGTGCTAACGAACTGGTGGTCGACGTCAAGACCGGCCGTCTCGGACGCCGTCCTCTCCTCGGCGGCGAAGTAGGGCCACAGCATGATGTAGCCGCCAAGCCGGACGACGGGGCCGAGGGCGAGGTGGCCCGTGCCGTACTGGACGGCGATGTGGTGCGCGATGTTGCCGCCGGCCGAGTCGCCGCAGACGAACACCCTGCCCATGTCAGCCGACTCGACAAGCCACGGGTCGGCCTCGGCCTGGGCGCGGAGCCAGGACAGGACGGCCTCGGCGTCGCGGTGCGCCGCGGGGAGGCGGTGCTCGGGCCCCAGGCGGTAGTCGGCGGAGAGCACGAGCGCCGGGAGCTCGGCGGCGAGGCGGAGCCCGCCGGCGTGGAAGTGGGGCATCTCGAAGCTGCAGATGCAGAAGCCGCCGCCGTGGAAGTACACTAGCACCGGCAGCTTGTTGTTGGTCGTCTTGCCGCCGTCGGTGTCGGTGGGCCTGTACATGCGGAGGCGGAGCGCGTGCGCGGGGTCGTAGACGACGTCCTTCCACTGGACGGGCAGGTTGGACGGCACCTCGCCCAGGAGAGGGATGGCGGAGTAGTCCGCGGAGCGCGTCACGGTGCCATCGCTAAGAAGCTGCACGATGCCGAGGCAGTCGTCCACGACGTGCGGCGCGGTGGCTGATGAGACCGCCGATACGGGCGAGGACGACGACATAGCAGGCGCAGCGCAGCTGGGGACTTGGTCAGAGGCAGTAGCTCAATAGCTGGTGGCGGTAGCTCTCTGAAGCAATTGCGGATCCATATAAAGTGATTTATGTCGATGACAGGGCTGGAGCCATTGGCATTTGGCAGTGCTACAGTGCTACTGACGAGGAAGGATGACAACAAGGCGACAAGCTCGCCTCACTGCACTGCAGAAGGAGGGCCCACGTTCACAAGCTTGAGCGGAGGAAAGGGTTTCCTCTCTCTCTTTCTCTCTCTCTCAGTCTCAGACATATAGTCAGACGTGTATGGCAGTGAAGAACGTGGGCAGGGCCAGGCCAACTGCCATATTTTCCTTGAACGCCTGGTCACCATTCGTTCACATTCCCGATAAAGTTTACATTTTACAGTGAGAGAGTGAAACCATTATTGGCTTGCAACCTCTTTGTTAATTTGACATGATATTGCAGCTCAGTCCCATCCTTGATAATGGACAACTGGAAAGGGCAGGCTGTGTTGGGTTGAGGGGGCTAAATTTTAGCCCCGTACTAACTACTAGTCAAAGATATTAAATATATTTAAATTATAAAACTAATTATATAGATAAGAGTAAACGGTATGACGAGTATTTTAAGTTCAATTAATCAATGGTTCGATCATGTGATGTTACAGTAAATATTTGTTAATCGTTAATTAATTAGGCTTAAAATTTTTGTCCCACCATTTAGCCTTTAGTCGTGTAATTAGTTTAAATTAAACTATATTTAATACAATTAATAGATTCAAACATCCGATATGACACTTGTCGGGTACGATAATTAAGGGTACCCAAACTACACCCCTGAAAAACGCTTAAAACCCTAAGGACACCATCATGGTACGTCCCCGAGGTCCCCCTCAGGGGTCTTCTCAGAACTCCGCCTCGCCTAAGGTCCCCCTCAGGGGTCTTCCTAGAACTTCGCCTCGCCCGAGCCCGATCTCGGAAAGGGCGTGAGCTCGGTCATGTCTTCGTCCTGTCCGAGGCTCCCCCACCCCTAGGAAGCCATGTGCGCCTCGCTCGAGCCCGTCTCGGGCGAGAGGGGCCGGACTTTTGGCAAGGCTCGCCCAAAGGCCACTGGGGGACAGACGCATTTAATGCACGTACACCCCACACAGGGTTGTAAGTGTACAATGATGACGAGACCGCGATCTTGTCGAAAGATTCACCACCATAATTACACATGTGCACGCCGCCTGACAGACTCTGACAGGACACGTAATACGACATGAGCACAGATCAGCCCTCGGGCGCAAACTTCGTTTCGCCCGATGCTGAGCTCGCCTCCGATACAACCTCCGCCTCGCTCAAGCCCGGCCTCAGCTACCTTCTCCCCCGCGAATCCCGCAGGAAGCCACTCTGTCGACTGTGGCACACATCATCGAATCCCAGGAAAGGCTCGGTCATGACCTCGAGCATACTTCCGCCTCGCCCGAGCTCGACTCTGCCCTCGATATCCGTGACGGACGACGTCCTCAATGCCATCAGACATAGTGGGGCTGATGCACGTCTTAAGCAGTTTCCCCATACCTAACCCTATGTCAACCACTACGGTATGGGCAACACCTCGCCATGGGGGCTTGGGAACTTGACCTAGCCCTCGGCTTCGACCTCGGCTCTTATCAGAAAACAAGGAGGCACAAGTCAACAACACAATACAAGACCATACTGTCTACAGGATACGCAAGACACCCTCTCACAATATGCAGCCAACTCCCGTCCTCCAGGAAGCACCCCTTGAGCCTATAAATAAGACATTCTATGGCTTCTCAAGGGCGGGCGAATACTTCATGAGTCTTCTCCTCCACTCGATATTGGAACTTGCCTCAATCATTTTCTAGGACTTGGGATCCTTCCCTATCCCGCTATGCTTGTAAACCCTATTGCGAGCACTTCGGTGCGAGTAATATAAGTCCCATCCCCCTCTGATGGAAGTAGGGCCTTTCCTAGCACGAACCAGGATAAACGACTTGTGTCAACTCGCATCACCATCTTAGTCCAGGGCACACGACGTTATTTCACTAGTTGGTTAGGTCCATGGATCCGAACACCAAAAGTTGGCATGCAAGGTAGGGGTAGTCGCGTGCTAAACACTTAGCTCCCATCAAGACTCCAGATGGCTGGCTTTCACCACTACTTGAGGCTCGGCACGGTGATCAGGTTTGGGAGTCTGGAGTTTATGTCGCTCGAG
Organism: Zea mays; assembly: GCF_902167145.1. Taxonomy (NCBI): domain Eukaryota; kingdom Viridiplantae; phylum Streptophyta; class Magnoliopsida; order Poales; family Poaceae; genus Zea; species Zea mays. The sequence continues at coordinate 88,681,330 of NC_050102.1, read as the reverse complement.
ATTGAGTACGACATGGTGCTCCTCCCCCTGGTCCCCTAGCTGACACTCAGGGACGTCCAGGCACCCGTCCCCATCCTTCTCGTCGTAGGAGGCAGAGATGGAGCAACTGCAACCATGCCACCCGTGGTACCCCGTGTACTGACAAGGCCCCCAGGCTGACTGATGACGCAGACTCCCTTGCGAGGTACCTGACCAATGTCAGTGTCACGCCTGGAGCACCACCAGCGGCACACACATCCTCCGCACCAACTCTTCTGGCTCCTCCTCCCACACCATAGGGCAGGACGAACCAGCCACGCCGGACGTCCCACGTGTGGGATAGGAGGAGCCGGTCACTCCTTGGCAGGACATGTCAACGGCTGGGGGAGAACCGTCTGTGTTCAACCCCATCCCTTTCCAGCCAAGCTTCGACACCAACTCTCTCACTAGCTTGTATGCTGACCTACCCTTCCCCTTAGGATGTCTTGACTCTGAGGAGGAAGATGGTCTGGGCATCGGCCTGGACTTCTCCGGGCTACGCGACCCCGAGTTCGTGCTACAGTTCCTATTTGTGTGCAACGAACTGCTCTCCGACAACTTGGATGACTACATCACCGACGAGGAGGGTTATGACCCAACTCAGGAGTGCTTCCACGCAGATCACGAGGAGCACGACGGAGGGAACCAGCTCGGCATGCTTCAGGAGAATGATGTGCCACCCCACACGCAAGGGAGGCAGGAGAGACGGGTGGGGTCCAAACCTGTTTGGGGAGCCACATGGCCCACCTCCAACAACTTCGCAAGTTGCACGCCAAGCTCGGGGAACAACAACAATGGCTATGACAGCTCTAGGAGGTTCTTGAGAAGGAAGTAGCCGGCAAGGTCCTTGACGAGGGCACACGCGCTAAGGCACGCGATGTACGTCATCACATTATGGAAGATGTCGAGGCCGAAGCACCCTTGGCCTTTCACCGGGCCAATCAAAACCTCACCGCAGCAGCGATCTTACTCCGCACCATGCCAGAGCCTTCTACCACCGAAGGGCGCCGAATCCACAGTGAAATTCTAGGACTCTTGGAATGTGTTGTGGTCCAGCAGGCCGAGAGCTCATTCTTTCGGCTTTGGGAGCTTGCCTCAGGGCACCGAGCGGGGCCCTCTCGCTTCGTGAGGGAGGCTTCAGTCCATTCCAAACCCACCAGAGGAAAAGCCCCCATGATACAAGAACGCCTCCAGGACAACCGCTAGCATCGAGGGGTCCACGATCGCCTTGGCGGACGTGTTCATCACCAGGACCGATGACATGAGGGGCACAGCTATCACCCTCAACGGGGTGGCCACTATGACAGCGGGGAAGATCGAAGCCCCTCTCCCGAGCTGTCGGGTACACATATCTTTAGCAGGGCCATTCGCAGAGCGCTGAAAGTTGCCTAGAGGGGGTGAATAGGCGAAACCTGAAATTTATAAACTTAACCACACACTAAGGTTGGGGTTAGCGTTAGAATTAAACCCAAGGCGGAAGATTGTTTCTCTTGCCACGAGTTGCTCAAATGATGCAGATGACGTTTGAGAGCAAACTCAAATCGATATTGGCAAGGAAACTTTAGAGAGAGGAAATAGGTAAAGCAAATCAAATGGAAATCAACACAAGTGAACACAGTGATTTGTTTTACCGAGGTTCGGTTCCAAAGAACCTAGTCCCGTTGAGGAGGCCATAAAGGCCGGGTCTATTTCAACCCTTTCCCTCTCTCTCAAATAGTCACTTAGACCGAGTGAGCCTTATCTTAATCACACGGGTCACTAAGACCCTGCAAGGACCACCACACACTTGGTGTCTCTTGCTTGGCTTTACAAAGCACTCAAGAATTGGAATGAGAAAGGAAGAAGGCAATACAAGCAACAAGAGCACAAATGAACACAAACACTCTCTATCTCAAGTCACTAAGTGGTGGAGTTGATTTTGGGACCTGGAGAGGATTTTGATCTATTGAATGTGTCTTGGAGTGGAGTCTTTTGCTCTTGTATTGAATGTTGAATTCAGAACACTTGGATGCCAATGAATGAGGTGGTTGGGGGTATTTATAGCCCCCAACCACTTCCTAGCTGTTGGCAAAGTCTGTTGGCGATGGGCACACAGGACAGTCACTGTTCATTGTCCGGTGCGCACCACGTCAGCGTGCCCGTTAGGGTTTGGAGCTGTTGACCCTTGGAGCCATTTATCTTTTTGCGGCACCGGACAGTCCGGTGACCTCTGACTTCTGCACTCTAACTTCTGTCGCGGCACTGTTCATCACTGTTCATCTGAGGAGTCGACCGTTGGCGCGCAGGGAGCTGTTGCTCCGCTGGCTCACTGGACAGTTCGGTGGCATACCAGACAGTCCGGTAAATTATAGTGGAGCGCGCCTAGAAGAAACCCGAAAGTGGCTGGTTCGCTGGCTACCTGGCCTGGTGCACCGGACAATGTCCGGTGCGCCACTTGGCAACACACTCTCAGTCTTGCTCCAAATTTGATTGTGACCCTAACTGAAATTCTTTCTTGGTTTGTGTTGAACCTTATGCACCTGATATAAGTGACATCTAGACAGACTAGTTAGTCCATGTGGTTTGTGTTGGACGTCAACCACCAAAATCGATTATAGGAAATGATTAAGTCCATTTTCCTTTTAATCTACCCCTTTTTGGTGATTGATGCCAACACTAACCAAAGAAAATATGAAGTATAGAAATGTAACTAGTTTGCAATTGAGATAGATGTGCATAGGTTTCTTGGAATTAAACCAATGAAAGGCTTTATGCATATGAATGTTTGCTTTTCTCTTATTTAACATTTTGGACCACATTTGCACCACTTTTTTTTTGCAAATCTTTTGGAAAAATACTTTCAAAATCTTTTGCAAATAGTCAAAGGTATAGGAATATGACTGCAAGAAGCATTTTTAAGATTTGAAATTCCTCCCTATATTTCAAATGCTTTTCCTTTGACTAAATAAAAGCTCCCCCTAAGTGAATTCCCCCCTTAGCTTTCAAGAGGGTTTTTGAAATAGATACCAAGTGATATTATATCAATTGAAATTTTTCATACTAACTTGATACTTTGAAACTGAGTAAGATAACAATTGAAAATTGACTTCAAAGATACCAATTGAAAATTAGAAACCACTTGAAAATTCATTTTGAGGCTAACTCAAATACCAATTGAAATAAACATCAGTGAAAATTTTGAAATGGTGGTGCGGTCCTTTTGCTTTGGGCTTAATACTTTCTCCCCCTTTGGCATTAATCGCCAAAAATAGAGAACTTGACAGCCCTTGTCTAATACTTTCTCCCCCTTTGGGGCCTAATGCTTTCTCCCAAATGGTAAGATAAGTATGAGTGAAAGGTCATACCAATGAGAGTTACATGAGTAACGGCAAAGGGTAAATGATACCATCAGAGTTGGAGTGGAAGCCTTGTCTTTGCCGGATACTCCATTTCCCTTTCAATCTAAGACTAAGCATAGAAATATACTTGAAAGCACATTAGTCTTAGCCTTGGCACAAGAAGAATAATATATACGCATTTGTACCAAATGAAAGAGACATGATCAAATGTATATAAATTAGCAATGTGTGCAATGTTTCAATCAAAGTTTCGAGAATCAAGTATATTTAGCTCATTCCTAAGTTTGCTAAAATTCTTCTCATCTAGTGGCTTGGTAAAGATATCAGCTAATTGGTTGTTGGTGCTCACATAAGCAATTTCGATATCCCCTTTTAATGGTGATCTCTCACAAAGTGATACCGGATGTCTATGTGCTTAGTGCACTGTGTTCAACAGGATTATCCGCCATGCGGATTGCACTCTCGTTATCACATAGGAGATGGACTTTGCTCAACTTGTAGCCATAGTCCCTAAGGGTTTGCCTCATTCAGAGTAATTGCGCACAACAATGACCTACGGCAATGTACTCGGCTTCGGCGGTGGAAAGAGCTACTGAGTTTTGTTTCTTTGAAGCCCAAGACACCAGGGATCTTCCTAGAAATTGACAAGTCCCTGATGTGCTCTTTCTATCAATTTTACATCCGTCATAATCGGCATCGGAATACCCAATTAAATCAAAGGTAGATCCCTTGGGGTACCAAAGCCCAAACTTAGGAGTGTAAACCAAATATCTCATGATTCTTTTCACGGCCCTAAAGTGAACTTCCTTAGGATTTGCCTGGAACCTTGCACACATGCATACTAAAAGCATAATATCCAGTCGTGAAGCACATAAATAGAGTAAAGATCTATCATCGACTGGTATACCTTTTGATCTACGGATTTGCCTCCCATGTCGAGGTCGAGATGCCCATTGGTTCCCATGGGTGTCTTGATGGGTTTGCCATTCTTCATTCCAAACTTCTTAAGTATGTCTTGAATGTACTTTGTTTGGCTGATATGATGAAGGTGCCTTCTTGGAGTTGTTTGATTTGAAATCCAAGGAAATACTTCAACTCCCCCATCATAGACATCTCGAATTCCTGTATCATTATCCTACTAAACTCTTCACAAGATGACTTGTTAGTAGACCCAAATATAATATCATCAACATAAATTTGGCATATAAACAAGTCTTTTGTAATAGTTTTAGTGAAGAGAGTAGGATCGGCTTTACCGACTTTGAAGCCATTAGTGATAAGAAAGTCTTGTAGGCATTCATACCATGCTCTTGGGGCTTGATTGAGCCCATAAAGCGCCTTTGAGAGCTTATAGACATGGTTAGGGTACTCACTATCTTCAAAGCCGGGAGGTTGCTCAACATAGACCTCTTCCTTGATAGGGCCATTGAGGAAGGCACAATTCACATCCATTTGATAAAGCTTAAAGCCATGATAAGTAGCATAGGCAAGTAATATACAAATTGACTCAAGCCTAGCTATGGGTGCATAGGTTTCATCGAAATCCAAACCTTCGACTTGTGAATATCCCTTTGCGACAAGTCAAGCTTTGTTCCTTGTCACCACACCATGCTCATCTTGCTTGTTGTGGAATACCCATTTGGTATCTACAACATTTTGGTTAGGACGTGGAACTAAATGACATACCTCATTCCTCGTGAAGTTGTTGATCTCCTCTTGCATAGCCACCACCCAATCTGTATCTCTTAGTGCATCCTCCACTCTGTATGGCTCAATAGAGGACACAAAAGAGTAATGTTCACAAAAATGTTCAGCTTGAGATCTAGTGGTTACCCCCTTGTGAATGTCACCAAGAATGGAGTTGACGGGGTGATCTCTTTGAATTGCTTGGTGGACTCTTGGGTGTGGCGGTCTTTGATCCCGAATCTCTTGATCATCTTCATCTCCCCCTTGATCAATGTCCTCCTCTTGAGGTGGCTCATCGTCTTGATCTTCATCTTCTTCTTCTTCTTGAGCCTGATCCTCATCTTGAGTTGGTGGAGATGCTTGTATGGAAGATGGTGGTTGATCTTGTGCTTGTGTAGGCTCTTCGGATTCCTTTGGACACACATCCCCAATGGACATGTTCCTTAGTGCGATGCATGGAGCCTCTTCATCATCTAGTTCATTAAGATCAACTTGCTCCACTTGGGAGCCATTAGTCTCATCAAACACAATGTCACAAGAAACTTCAACTAATCCAATGGATTTGTTGAAGACTCTATATGCCCTTGTGTTTGAGTCATAACCAAGTAAAAAGCCTTCTACAACTTTAGGAGCAAATTTAGAACTTCTACCTCTTTTAATAAGAATAAAGCATTTGCTCCCAAAAACTATAAAATATGAAACATTGGGATTTTTACCAGTGATGAGTTCATAAGATGTCTTCTTGAGGATTCGGTGAAGATATAACCGGTTGATGGAGTAGCAGGCGGTGTTAATCGCCTCAGCCCAAAACCGGTCATGTGTCTTGTACTCATCAAGCATGGTTCTTGCCATGTCCAATAGATTTCTATTCTTCCTCTCCACTCCACAATTTTGTTGAGGTGTGTAGGGAGAAGAAAACTCATGCTTGATGCCCTCCTCCTCAAGAAATCCTTCAATTTGTGAATTCTTGAACTCTGTCCCATTGTCGCTTCTAATCTTTTTGATTCTCATTCCGAACTCATTTTGAGCTTGTCTTAAGAATCTCTTTAGAGTCTCTTGGTTTTGAGATTTTTCCTGCAAGAAGAATACCCAAGTGAAGCGAGAATAATCATCCACAATAACTAGACAATACTTACTCCCGTCGATGCTTATATAAGCAATCGGGCCGAATAGGTCCACGTGGAGTAGCTCAAGCGGCCCATCAGTTGTCATGATGTTCTTGTGTGGATGATGGACTCCAACTTGCTTTCCTGCTTGGCATGCGCTACAAATCCTGTCTTTCTCAAAATGAACATTTGTTAGTCCTAAAATGTGTTCTCCTTTTAGAAGCTTGTGAAGATTCTTCATCCCAACATGGACAAGTCGGCGATGCCAGAGCCAGCCCATATTAGTCTTAGCAATTAAGCAAGTGTCTAATTCAGCTTGATTGTTATTAAAATCAACTAAATATAGCTGACCATCTAACACTCCCTTAAATGCTATTGAATCATCACGTCTTCTAAAGACAGTAACACCTACATCAGTAAAAAGACAGTTGTAGCCCATTTTGCATAATTGAGAAACAGAAAGCAAATTGTAATCTAAAGAATCTATGAGAAAAACATTAGAAATGGAATGGTCAGGAGATATAGCAATTTTACCCAAACCTTTGACCAAACCTTGATTTCCATCTCCGAATGTGATAGCTCTTTGGGGATCTTCATTTTTCTCATATGAGGAGAACATCCTTTTCTCCCCTGTCAAGTGGTTTGTGCACCCACTATCGATTATCCAACTTGAATCATCGGATGCATAAACCTACAAAACAAGTTTAGGCCTTGTTCTTAGGTACCCAAACGGTCTTGGGTCCTTTGACATTTGAAACAAGCATCTTGGTACCTAGACACAAGTCTTTGGACTCTTGTGTTTGCCCCCAACATATTTGGCAACTACTTTGCCTAATTTGTTAGTGAGCACATAAGAAGCATCAAAAGTCTTAAATGAAATATTTTGCTCATGTGATGCATTAGGAATTTTCTTTTTAGGCATTTTGATATGAGTGGAATGCCTAGAACTAGAAGCCTCATTTTTATACATAAAAGCATGGTGAGAAATAGTATGAGGTTTCCTAGCATGAATTTTCCTAATTTTATGCTCAGGATAGTTTGCAGGATATAAAATGTAACCCTCACTATCCTGAACCATGGGAGCCTTGCCCTTAACAAAATTAGACAATTTCTTAGGGGCATTAAGCTTGACATTGCTTTGGTTCCCTTGTTGGAACCCAATGCCATCCTTAATACCAGGGCGTCTCCCATTATAGAGCATGCTTCTAGCAAATTTAAAATTTTCATTTTCTAGCTCATGCTCGGCAATTTTGGCATTTAATGTAGCTATGTGATCATTTTGTTGTTTAATCATAGCAAGGTGATCTTCAATAGCTTCAACATTAATGTCTCTACACCTAGTACAAATAGTAACATTTTCAACAGTAGATATAGATGCTTTGCAAATACTCAATTCCTCAATCTTAGCATTTAAATTATCATTCTCAAATTTAAGACTAGAAATTGAATCATTGCACATGCTAAGCTCTCTAGTTAAGTTTTCACATTTTTCTACTTCTAGAGCATAAGCATTTTTCAATTTAACAAATTTTTGTTTTCTTTAACGAGCAAGTCCTCTTGGCATTCCAGTAGATCATCCTTCTGTTAATGGTTTCTATTAATTCATTTAATTTTTTCTTTTGGTCCATGCTAAGGTTGGCAAAGAGAGATATTAAATCATCTTCATTATCGCTAGAGCTACCCTCATCATCGGATGTAGTATATTTAGGGGTGGCTCTAGAGTGTACCTTCTTCTTCTTATCGTCCTTAGCCATGAGACACTTATGGCCGACGTTGGGGAAGAGGAGGCCTTTGTTGATGGCGATGTTGGTGGCGTCCTCATCGTCGGAGGAGTCGATGGAGCTCTCATCGGAGTCTCATTCCCGCCCCATGTGCGCCTTTCCGCCTTTCCTCTTGTAGTACTTCTTCTTCTCCATTTTCTTCTTCCCCTTCTTGTCGTCGTCCCTGTTACTTTCACTAGAATATGGACATTTAGCTATAAAGTGACCGGACACACTGGTAGCACACCCTTTTGGAGCGGGGCTTGTAGTCTTTCCCCCTCCTTTGCTTGAGGATTTAGCGAAAGCTCTTAATGATGAGAGCCATCTCCTCGTTGTCGAGCTTGGAGGCATCGATTAGAAGTCTACTTGGTGTAGAATCCACCTTCTTTTCTTCCGTTGCTTTGAATGCAATGGGTTGCACCTCGGGTGTAGAGGTGGCGCCTTGCTCCAAGTTGACAATATGTTTGTAGTCTTTGATCATAAGTTCAAAGCTCACAAACTTGCCAATAACCTCCTCGGGAGACATCTGTTTATATCTAGGATCCCCACGTATTAATTGTACTTGAGTAGGATTACGAAAAACGAGGGATCTCAGAATAACCTTCACCATTTCATGGTCATCCCATTTGGTGCTCCCGAGGTTGCGCACTTCGTTGACCATCGTCTTGAGCCGGTTGTACATGTCTTGCGGCTCTTATCCTTTGTTAAGGACGAATCAACCGAGCTCCCCCTCGATCGTCTCGCGCTTGGTGATCTTGGTCACCTCGTCCCCTTCGTGCGCGGTTTTGAGGATGTCCCAAATCTCTTTGGCATTCTTTAACCCTTGCACCTTATTATACTCCTCTCAACATAAAGAGGCCAGGAGTATAGAAGTTGCTTGGGAGTTGAAGTGCCTAATTTGGGCGGCCTCGTCCGAGTCGTAGTCCTCGTCCCCCACCTGTGGTGCCTGCGCTCCAAACTCAACAATATCCCAAATACTTTCGTGGAGTGAGGTTAGATGGTGCCTCATTTTATCACTCCACATGCAGTAATCTTCACCATCAAAATATGGTGGTTTGCCTAGGGGTACGGAAAGTAATGGAGCGCGCTTTGAAATATGGGGATAACGTAGGGGCATCTTACTATACTTCTTGCGCTCATGGCATTTAGAAGTAGTGGATGACTCGGTGCCGAAGGTAGAGGGTATTGAAGAATCGGTCTCGTAGTAGACCACCTTCTTCATCTTCTTTTTCTTCTTGTCACCCCTCCTATGTGACTTGATGGAGGAAGAGGATTCCTCCTTATATTTGTTGCCGGACTCCTTTGATGGAGTCTTTCCTGAGCCCGCAGGCTTGTCACTGGTCACGATCTCCCTCTTGGCATGATCTCCAGACATCACTTCGAGTTGGTTAGACTCTTAATGAAGCACTGGCTTCGATATCAATTGAAAGTTGCCTAGAGGGGGGTGAATAGGTGAAACCTAAAATTTATAAACATAACCACACACTAAGGCCGGGGTTAGCGTTAGAATTAAATCCGAGGCAGAAGATTGTTTCTCTTGCCATGAGTTGCTCAAATGATGCGGATGACGTTTCGGAGCAAACTCAAATCGATATTGGCAAAGAAACTTTAGAGAGAGGAAATAGGTAAAGCAAATCAAATGAAAATCAACACAAGTGAACATGATGATTTGTTTTACCGAGGTTCGGTTCCAAAGAACCTAGTCCCCATTGAGGAGGCCACAAAGGCCGGGTCTATTTCAACCCTTTCCCTCTCTGTCAAACAGTCACTTAGACCGAGTGAGCCTTCTCTTAATCACACGGGTCACTAAGACCCCGCAAGGACCACCACACACTTGATGTCTCTTGCTTGGCTTTACAAAGCACGCAAGAATTGGAATGAGACAGGAAGAAGGCAATCGAAGCAACAAGAGCGCAAATGAACAAAAAAACTGTCTTTCTCAAGTCACTAAGTGGTGGAGTTGATTTTGGGACTTGGAGAGGATTTTGATCTATTGAATGTGTCTTGGAGTGGAGTCTTTTGCTCTTGTATTGAATGTTGAATTTAAAACACTTGGATGCCAATGAATGAGGTGGTTGGGGGTATTTATAGCCCCCAACCACTTTCTAGTCGTTGGCAAAGTCTGCTGATGATGGGCACACGGGACAATCACTGTTCATTGTCCGGTGCGCGCCACGTCAGCGCGCCCGTTAGGGTTTGGAGCTGTTGACCGTCGGAGCCGTTTGTCTTTTTGCTGCACCGGACAGTCCGGTGACCTCTGACTTTTGCACTCTGACTTCTATCATGGCACTATTCATCTGAGCAGTCGACCGTTGGCACGCAGGGAGCCATTGCTCCGGTGGCTCACCGGACAGTCCGGTGAATTATAGTGGAGCATGCCCAAAAGAAACCTGAGAGTGGCTAGTTCGCTGGCTACCTAGCCTGGTGCACCGGACCATGTCCGGTGCGCCACTTGGCAACACACTCTCAGTCTTGCTCCAAATTTGATTGTGACCCTAACCGAAATTCTTTCTTGGTTTGTGTTGAACCTTATGCACCTGAGATAAGTGACATCTAGACAAACTAGTTAGTTCATGTAGTTTGTGTTGGACGTCAACCACCAAAATCGATTATAGGAAATGATTAAGTCCATTTCCTTTCAGGCGCCATTCCCTCCTAGGTTCCGAGCCCCGACTACTATCACCAAGTACTCGGTGGGGAAACAAAACCAGAACTATGGCTAGCTGATTACCAGTTGGCCTATCAACTCAGGGGGATGAGTGATGACCACCTCATCATTTGTAATATACCCATGTTCATGTCAGACTCAGCCCGAGCCTAGCTGGAGCACCTCCCACCTACTTAGATCCACGATTAGGAACTTCCAAGGCACATACGTGCACCCTGGGAATTCTTGGGATCTCCAAAGTTGTCAACAGAAGCAAGACAAGAGCCTGCGTGAATACATTCGTCGGTTCTCTAAGCAACGCATTGAGCTCCCCAAAATCATCGACTCTGACGTCATTGGAGCGTTCCTCGCCAGTACCTTCTATAGTGACCTGGTCAGCAAGCTGGGTAGCAAGAACTACACCAAGGCAAGTGAGCTGATGCACATTACCACCAAGTTCGCTTCGGGACAAGAGGTCGTCAAGGCCATCTTTCACAAGGAAAAGGCAGTAGAAGGATGATGCCCCCGAGGCATCCTCCCAACGCAACCTCGAGAAAAACAAGAAGAAGAAAGCGAAGCATGGCCAACATGAGGCCCTCACCGTGATTCTTGTCACCGCAGCAGAGAAGCGTAACCCCCAAGGACCGCAAGGGGGTCCCGGTGTGTTCGACAAGATGCTGAGGGAGTCCTGCCCTTACCATAAGGGCTCCATCAAGCACACCCTCGGCGAGTGCGACATGTTCTGGCGCTTCTACAACAAGCCCGATCCTTTGGCGGAAGAAGGCTGGAAGAAAGGCCTCGAAGATGGAGACGACGACAAAAGCAAGGAGTTCCCCGACGTTCACGACTGTTACATGATATTCGGGGGACCTTCCGTGAACCTTTCCTCAAGGCAACGAAAACAGGAGCACCAGGAAATCTTCTTAGTCGAAGCAGCAGTGCCATCACCTTCGACAGGGATGACCACCTGGACTACATCCCAAACCCCAAGAATTACCCGCTCGTCGTAGACCCCATCATCGGCAACACCTGTCTCACCAAGGTACTCATGGATGGAGGCAACATCATCATCATCTATGATGACACCTTGGACCTCATGTTGATAGGCCAAACCTAGGTCAAGGCTGGGGCCACGCCGTTTCATGGCATCTCCCTCGGCAAGAGAGTGCACCCCCTCAGGCAGATCGATCTGCCCGTCTGCTTCGGGACTACTACCAACTTCAAGAAGGAGGTCCTCACCTTTGAGGCGGTAGGGTTTTGAGGCACCTACCATGTTGTGCTCGGGAGGCCATGTTATGCCAAGTTCATGGCTGTCCCGAACTACACCTATCTAAAGTTGAAGATGCTTGAACCATCATGCGTCATCACCGTCGGCCCCACATACCACCATGCCTACGAGTGCGACGTCGAGTGTGTTGAGTACGCCAAGCCACTCATAGAGTCCGAGGCGCTCATCGCTGACTTGGAGAAACTCGCCGGAGAGGTTCCCGACCCCAAGAAGCATGCTGGTAGCTTTGAGCCGGTGAAAGCCATGAAGACCGTCCCCCTCGACCCCAGCGGCTCTGGTGAGAAGATGTTGCAGATCAGCTCCTAGCTCCCAGCTCGAGCCCAAATAGGAAGCAGTGCTCATTGACTTTCTCCGCATGAATGCCGAGATATTTGCGTGGAATCCCTCGGACATGCCAAGCATACCGAGGGAAGTCTTCGAGCACCCCTTGGATGTCTGCGCTGGCTCTAGACCGATGAGGCAGCACCTGTGCCGATTCGACGAAGAGAAGCATAGGGTCATCGGGGAGGAGGTACACAAGCTCTTGGGGGCTGGGTTCATCAAGGAAGTTTTCCATCTCGAGTGGTTAGCAAACCCCGTATTACTTAGGAAAAAGGGTGGGGAATGGAGGATGTGTGTAGATTACACTGGTTTAAATAAAGCATGTCTGAAGATTCCCTACCCCTGCATCAGATCGACCAAATCTTTGACTCCACTATGGGATGTGAAACTCTATCCTTCCTTGATACCTACTCCGGTTACCAACAAATATGGATGAAAGAGTCCAATCAGCTCGTGACTTCTTTCATCACTCCCCAAGGCATGTATTGTTATACAACCATGCCATTCAAGTTGCGTAACACCAGCGCCACGTATCAACGCTGCATGAACCATGTGTTCATCAACCACATTGGCACGACGGTCGAAGCCTACGCCAATGACATCGTAGTCAAGACAAGGAAAGCTTGCGACCTCGTCTCTGATCTCAACAACCTTCGCTTGCCTCTGGGCCAAAAGCGTTAGACTCAACCCTGAGGAGTGTGTCTTTGGTGTCCCCCGAGGCATGCTTCTGGGGTTCATCGTATCCGAATGATGTATCAAAGCCAAACCAGAAAAGGTCTCAGCGATCACAAACATGGGACCGATTAAAGATGTTAAGGGAGTTCAATGGGTCATGGGATGCTTGCGGCCCTGAGTCGCTTCATCTCGCGTCATGACGAGAAGGACCTACCCTTATACCGACTCTTAAGGATGATCGAGCGCTTCGTTTGGTCCCCCGAGGGCGAAGAAGCCCCCGAGAACCTTAAGAGGCTCCTTACCAACACACACATCTAGGTGCCCCGCCGAGGGGGAGCCCATCTTGCTCTACGTTGTCGCAACCACCCAGGTGGTTAGCGTCACGGTCGTAGTTGAAAGGCAAGAGGAGGGACATACCTTGCCCATCCAGAGGCAGTCTACTTCATCAGCAAGGTATTGTCCAAAACAAATATATGCTACCCACAAGTCTAGAAATTGTTGTAGGCAGTAGTCCTGGCTCGGCGAAAGCTACGACACTACTTCGAGTCCCACCCGGTGACAGTGGTGTCGTCCTTCCCTCTGTGGGAGATTGTTCAGAACAGGGAGGCCTCAGGCAGGGTAGCCAAATGGATGGTCGAACACATGGGAGAAACTCTCTCGTTCGCCCCCAGGAAGGCTATCAAATCCGAGATCTTGGCTGACTTCCTAGTTGAATGGAACGACACTCAGCTGCCGACAACTCCAATACAGGTCAAGCTATGGACCATGTACTTCGATGGATCATTGATGAAAATGGGAATGGGCGTGGGTTTGCTCTTCATCTCGCCCCTCAGAGTACACCTGCGCTACGTCATATGGCTCCAATTTGTTGCATCCAACAATATGGCTGAGTACGAGGCTCTGGTCAGTGGCCTGCACATCACCATTGAGTTAGGGGTCAGGCGGCTCGACATCCGGGGAGACTCCCAACTCGTCATCGACCAGGTCATGAAGAATTCAAACTGCCATGATGAAAGAATGGAAGCCTATTGCAAAGAGGTTTGGTGCCTGGAGGACCAGTTCCACGGCCTGGAACTTAACCTCAACGCGCGATGTTACAACGAAGTTTAAGACAAACTGGTAAAGATAGCCTCGGGACGAACCACGGTTCCCCCGAAAGTCTTTTCTAGGGATGTTTACAAACCCTCCATGGTATTAAAAGAGGCGTCCAAACCTGCTCCCAACACCGATGCGCCTCCAGCCGATGATCCTGAAGCCATGTAGATCGACGGAGAGCAGGACAGGGCCACTCCAGTATCAGACCGGCGAACCCCGTACCTAGAGTTTCTCCTCCGAGGAGAACTCCCTCTCGGCGAGGCTGAGGCCTGGTGCCTGGCTCGGTGGGTGAAGACTTTCATATTGCTTGAGAAGAAAGGAGTTGTATCGATGCAGCCCTTCAGGAACTCTCCAGCGGTGCATCCCCATCAGCTGGGGATAGAAACTATTAGGCGAAATCCACTCGGGTGCTTGCGGACACCATGCTACGCTTCGGACCCTCGTTGGAAATGCCTTCAGGCAAAGTTTCTACTGGCCAACTACGGTCGTCGACGCCACCAGAATTGTGCGATCCTGCTGAGGATGCCAGTTCTACACGAGGCAAATGCACTTGCTAGCTTAGGCCCTGCAGACAATCCCCATCACTTGGGCCTTTGCCATGTGGGGTTAGACCTCGTCGGTCCTCTACAGAATGCACCCGGGGGCTTCACGCACCTATTGGTTGCCATCGACAAATTCTCCAAATGGGTCAAGGTTCGACCTCTCGCCAACATCAGATCCAAGCAAGTGGTAGCATTCTTCACAGACATCATTCATCGCTTCAGGGTCCCCAACTCCATTATCACGGACAACGACACGCAGTTCACAGGGAAGAAGTTCCTAAGTTTCTGCGTCGACCACCACATTCGTGTGGACTGGTCAGTCGGGGCTCATCTGAGGACAAACAGGCAGGTAGAGCGTGCCAACGGCATGATCCTACAGGGCCTAAAGCCAAGAATCTTCAACAAACTGAATAAGTTCGACATAAGATGGCTTATCGAGCTCGCCTCGGTGATTTGGAGTTTAAGGACAACCTTGAGCTAGGCCATGAGGCTCACACCATTCTTCCTAGTCTATGGGGCCGAGACTGTCTTGCCCATAGACTTAGAGTATGGCTCCTCAAGGCTACGAGCATATAGCGAGAGCAGCAACCAGGTCAACCGTGAAGACTCGCTCGACCAACTGGAAGAGGCTCGAGACGTAGCACTCCTCCACTCGGCCAGGTACCAGCAGTCACTCCGACGCTACCACATGAGGCGTGTCCGACCTTGTGGGTTCCAGGAAGGAGACATGGTGCTTTGGTTACGACAAGACAACTGACGACGCCACAAGCTCACTCCCCCTTGGGAAGGACCCATCTTCATCGCTAAAGTGCTAAAACCTGGGACATACAAACTCTGCAACGAGCAAGGGGAGGTCTACGATAACACATGGAACATCGAACAACTACGTTGCTTCTACCCTTAGAATTCTAGGCCTATTTGTATTCAATCTTTTATTCAAGTGAGGCTCAGCCCTGTCTTCAAGACCGAGCCTCCATCAGGGCCTAGAAGGGGGGAACCCCTCTGTGACATTTTTTCTCGAAGTATTTTCTCCAAAAAACGAGTTTTTGTGCCCTCACACCAGTCATAAAATGGAATCCTAAAGAACAAGAGACAACCCGATTAGAAATGATGGCCGAGTCGCAGGAACACCTATGCCTCCGGGTCATGGTTTCCTCACTCACTATCCTCCTCCTAAGAGGTAACTCGTGTTCCAACAGGAACTCCGCAGAAAGGCAAGACGACGAGCACAAAACAGTGCGAAAAAATAAAGATGACAAACCACCCAAAATTTAAAACAAGAAGTCTCGAACCAAGTTTATACAGACAAACTTAAGAATTCTTTACAAAACCCCGCAAAGGCAATAGTAAGTTTATGCTTCTAGAGGAGACGAGGCATCACCCTCGATGTCATCAGGAGGTGCCGCGGCGGAGTAGGACCCGACAGGAGGAGGCGACACCGGTGGAACCACCTCCTCCTCAAAGTGGCATGCCAGTGCCGAGCCCGGCCCCTCGATGATTGTAACACCCCGTCCAATCTCGAACCGACAGTACTTACTCCTGGCAGCCCTCTAGGACCATAGACCATCCCCACAGACCAACACGAGTCTTTTGTGCGCACTTTATCCTCACTCATGTGCACCCAAGAAAACTTCCCTGTCGGTCACCCATCCCAAATTGCTCCAAGCCAAGTATACTTAAATTGGAGGTTCATTCGAGACAGGCTTCCGAAAAAGAAGACGCGCCTTGTTGGTATGAGTACTCTATTAATTCTATTAAGCCTTGGGCTAGGATATCACCATCTATTAGAGCCAGGATATCACAATCCACCCCTCTTAGAAGACCGACGTTCTTGTCGGTCAACCCAATCCAGGAACCTCCCCTCTTAGGCTCGTCTATATGTCTAGTGCCATCATATACCATGTCATGTGATCACTCCAGGCCCACATGCACCATGCACCATATACCTGAACCCCTAGCCCACACTCACCCGTGAAACCACGAGGGTCGGCTCTGATACCATGTGTAACACCCTGTCCAATCCCGGACTGGTAGTACTTACTCCTGGCAGCCCTCTAGGACCATAGACCATCCCCACAGACCAACACGAGTCTTTTGTGTGCACTTTATCCTCACACATGCTCACCCGAGAAAACTTCCCTATCAGTCACCCATCCCAAATTTCTCCAAGCCAAGCACGCTTAACTTGGAGGTTCTTTCCAGATAGGTTTCAGAAAAAGAAGATGCATCTTGTTGGAATGAGTACTCTATTAATTCTATTAAGCCTTGGGTCAGGATATCACCATCTATTAGGGCCAGGATATCACAACGACGTCGGTGGGCCTCTGCACCTCGGCCTCAGCGAGGTCATCCTCATCCAGCTGAATGTAGCGTTCGCACACCCGTTCGAGATTGATCTTGTAGTGGGAGGCGACTATGGCCAACGCCCGCTTCTCCCCCATGGTGGAAGGCCTCGTGGAGTTTGCTCCGCACGTAGCCACTCAGGGCTCGTATGTGGCTCCGCGAGGACTCACCCAAGGGAATGTCCCCGGCTCCGAAGCTTTGGTCAAAGTCCACCATCGCGTCAGACAGGTCTAAAGGATAACCGAGACGCTGAGCTAGGGCCAACAAAAACCAAACAGACAAAGGGGACATAGAAACACGTACCTCCCATTTTGGCCTTCAGATCTTGGACCTCAGATCGCTTGGCCTCCAGATCCCTTTTGAGGGAGTGGGATCGGGAGGAGGCCTCGGTGGCTTGGTGACGAGACTCGTCTCGTTCACCGGTCACCGCTAGGAGGTCTTCCCTTAGCTATAGTACCTCCTCTAGTGGTGACACCCTCCCCTTCAGCAGTCGTACCTCCTCCTCCATTGGCGCCACCTACGCGCGCACGGCCACGACCTCGTCCTTCGGCTCTGCGCACAGCGAAGTCAAGTTCACCGCCTCGGCGCTCTTCAGGGTCAGCTGCTCGTTCGAACGACACAACAAACCCTGCAGGCGCTGCAGCGCAGCCTAGACGTCGCGCTCGCGATGGATGAATATGGACTTGGCTGCAGTCTTTGCCATCAGCCCCTAAGAAGAAAAAACAACAACACTACACCACTTGGAAAGGTATCTCTCACACAGTGAGGGTATGATTCTCTTACCCGAGCCATAGTCCGAAAATAGGACCACATCTGCCTCTCCATGTTGCCAAGGACAAAGTAGGGAAAACCATCTGTGGCCATCCAAGTCAGGGTCGGACCTCCCAGGCCGAGGGGTCTGGCCTGACGTGAACGATGTCGGTGCCCACCTCGGCGACGGGAGGAGGCACAATCTAATCCCAAGCCAGTTCCTCAGGCCGCTTCGAGGGACCGGCCTCCTCGACACTTGCCATCTTGGGGCTTTGGACAGCGACTGAGGAGTCGAAGATGGCGTGCAGGAGGTCCGAGACGGTGGGCGACACCATGGTCTATGTTGCATTCGGCACCCCACCACCTCCCCAGAAGAGACAGGGATGGCCTCAGCCAAAGTCATCGGAGGCACCGCAGCCACCTTGGAGTCTCTAGTACCTTGCCCAGTCTGCCCACCAAGGGCAAGCCGGGCTGCCTCGGTGCCTTGTTGGATGGCCTCCTGGCGGCGTCGTGCCACACGTGCAAGTGAGACATGACCCCGACCGACGTCCCCACGCCGGACTTCACCACCTTGGTGAAACTGAAGGTCAGCTCGCGGTTCCTATGCTTTGTGCTAAAACAAGACAAGACAAATAATCACAAAAGGAGCTCGGACATAAAGCAAAAAATTCTACAGCACAACGACTTACCTGGACTGGGGTACAACAGCCAGCCTTGGCCCCAGCTCCTCGGGCCCCGTCGCGTGCACCTAGAGTGGGACAGCTGCCCTCTCCTCCACAAGCCTAGTGGCGGGCACCTAGGGCTTGGCGGCCCTCTCCTCCACGGCCATCGCCTCCTCTACGACCACAGGGACAGGGCACAGCTTGGCTGACACCCATGCCTCGGATAGGAACGTTGTCGCCCCTTGCACAAGTGCGTCCGTGCCACCGGACAGGCTCGCCAAGGTCGGCTCGGACCAAAGCTCGGGCTCGGGGCTGAAGCCCAGTCGTACATCCACCCCCTTATCGTCGTCCTCCTCCTATGTGCTAGGAGAGGGTTCCAACGGCATCCCCTCCCTCGCCTGGGCCCTGCGGTGCTTCTCCAATATGTTGTGGGTCGCCCTCTTCTGGTGGGTCCGCTTCTTGTCTACATCTTTCTTCTTTTTCTTCTCCTCGGCAGCCAACCGACGCACCGCCGGCCGACAGCATCCTCTAGGACTAGAGGTCAGGCGGTTCGGTAGCCTCGCAGCCCCTTCGAAAGGGGGGAGGATGATGAGAGGAAGAAGAGAGGGAAGCAAGAATGGAAGGAGAATCCGAAGACTTACCAGGGACACGTAGCCTTGGTCAAGGTGCATCAGGATGATGGCGGTGTGTCTGCCTTCCCCACCATCCCCTTCACCCACCGGAGGAGCTCCTCGGTGGAGAGGGCAGCCGAGGACATCCGGGAGCTTTCCACAGCGGCCTTGGGTGTCATCTCATCTAGGTAGAGCTGGCACTCGATCAGCGGCAGCACCCTCCCCCGGTGAAAGGCGGTGACGACTCTGGCCGCAGTAAGTCTGCGATCCCGAAGCCACCATAGGGCATCCAGCAGGGGCTACAGCTGGGCCTAGAGCTCCCATGGAGCACCCCACCACTAGTGTTCCACCGCTATGAAGACGACATGCTATGTATATGTCGGCAGTCGCTCGTTGTCGTTGTGGAGGTAGAACCACCAACTCTGCCACCCTTTATTTGACGAGGTGATGGTGATAGGGATGTACAGTTGCGCCTGGTCCGAGCGTAGTAGAAGCGTGCAACTGCTGGCCCACACCATGTGGCGCACCTTCTTCATGTCGATGGAGAGGGAGAATGGCTCCACCTGGAACAGGTGGAGCCATAAGTTCTAATGGGGCTCGATCCCCATGAACCCCTCGTAGACGATGGCAAAGATGGCCGCCTGAGCGATGGAGTTAGGGTTGAAGTTGTGGAGCTCCACCTTGTAGTAGTGCAGGAGCGCCCACATGAAGTGGCTCCCCGGCACTCCGAACCCCCTCTCGTGGAAGGGGTGAAGCTCACCACATAGCCCGCGGGTGGAGCTGGCTCTTGCTTGTCGCTTGGTGCAATCCACTCCGGTCGTGGCTCGTGGGAGCGCAGGTGGAGCACCCCGGTGTCCACCAACGCAAGCAGGTTATCATCGGTGACGGAGGAGATCGGCCATGGGTCGCGGGGAGGAAGCACATTTACTTTCTTGGCCATCAGAGCTGGGGAAGAAGACAAGAGGATAGCGCAAGAGCTTTTTTGTGGCTAAGAAAGAAGGCGACTAGGGCAGGAAGGCGACAACAGAAGGTAAATAACCAAAGAGTCCATCTCGTAGAATTTATAGGGGCGGACGGATCAACAAAGCTTGGGTTGAGCCACCCCGAGACAAAGCCGGGAGTGGGATGGGTTGCTTTGAATTCTCCGTGCAAGAGTGCAGCCACGGTCGACCTGCGGGCTAGCATGTCTCGTCGCATTTAATTCCCATCCTTCCTGTCACCTGACGTCAGACAACAAGCGTCGCTTCGCATTACACATCAAAAGGTGCTCCTCTCACTCTCTCCCTTCCTTTCCATTCTCTTGTAGATAACGGGAAGAAGGAGCCCCCCACCTCAGGCAACCTTCCTCGAGAAGGAAAAGAAAAAAAAGTAGCATACTGTTGGGGACTTGTTCTTAACTGCTTTAGATTAAGAACAAGGCAACACAAATGTTAAAGGTTAAGGCCCATCGTCCTTCGAAACATTATCTCCCTTAGGGCATAATGATCTTCAGACGAAGGTCATGAAGGACATACCTTCATGATTGCAATATATATTAATGAAAGAAGAAGCATGTAAGACATAGAAAGCAACATGAATAATTATATAACATTATCAACTCAACTTTATTATATCATGAATAAACAGTAATAATACAAAACTATATTTGTACCTTCGGCTTGACAGAAGGAAATAGTACAAGCGTAATGCACGAGTGAGTAAAAGTCAGCGTGAACAGTACGGGAGTACTGTTCATCTATTTATAGGCACAAGACGCAGCTTGTGAGAAATTACATTCATGCCCTTCACATTTATTATTGACTTATAGACAATTCTATGAGGAGTAGATAGCCTTTTCCCCTTTAAGGCGGTTCCTTTTTCCGCCATTTAGCCAAAGCTCCCCTACACGTAACTTCGTAGCAACTTCAACCTTCGTCACGATCATGTTTTTTACATCATGCATGCTTTTAGCCTGAGTCCAAAGGTACCTGTTCATATGTCACACTTGGAAGATATTGTTAAATCACGTTTTTGAGGACCTTCAGAGGACGAAGGCCCCCAACACATACTATTCAGGGGTTCGAAGGTCGGGCCCTCAAAAGAGTTCAGGAAACTGCCTCAGGACACGTGAGCTCTAAGTCCATTACAGATCATGGGTTCAAAGGTTGGCCCCTCAGAAGGGCTTCATAACTGCCTCATAGCACAAAGTCAGGGATGACTATGGGTATGTCCGTACATGGCCAAGGCTCGGGCTACAATCTCGAGGTACCCTAAGACATATCCGAGATCCGTGGGAGCGATTCATGACAGCGTCCCATTGTAGGGAGGCATCGAGCCCTTGGACCCCATCAAACTGGTTCGAGACCAGGAGAATCACCATTAGGTACTTTTGGGGTGTGTCTCCGGACCAGTAGCCGACTCTTATCGAATGGAGCTCGGACCGCTGCTCAGATTACCCATTAACAGCTCACTAGAAACATCATGCTCGTCGCCCAACGAGGGTAGCATGGTGCTTTCCCCCTCTTCCTCCTTGTGGAGAGGTGACAAAGAGGTGTACAACCAAAAAGTCAAGGCACCCCTAGACCATCCTCTCGGCCCGTGCAGAGGCTCGGGGGCTGCCCTTGCACCTGTGCTGTGACAGACGTATTGAAGGCTCCGGCAATATGATGTAGACGCTCGGGGGCTCCTCTCGCTCCCAGGCTATGACCAGGTAACCGATGAAGTCAACCACACCTGCAGAAAAAGAACTAAGACTCCAAAGGAGTAAACCACTCATTTGGGGCCTCGGAGGCTATACCTGACGGGTGCGCTCACGCGCACCCATCAGAAACAAGAACCTTCCACTCCTTAAGGGAAGATAGAAAGAGCCTCCAAACAAGTATCAAAAACACTTCTTTGGAAGGCTTGGGGGCTACTGTCGGGTATGATAATTAGGGGTACCCAGATTACACCCCTAAAAACGCTTAAAACCCTAAGGACACCATCAAGGTACGTCCTTGAGGTCCCCCTCCGGGGCCTTCCAAGCACTCCGCCTCGCCCGAGGTCCCCCTCAGGGGTCTTCCCAGAATTCTGCATCGCCCAAGGTTCCCCTGCTTGGGGTGATCCCAAAACTTCACCTTGCCTGAGCCCGATCTTGGACAGGGCGTGAACTCAGGCATGTCTCCATCCCGTCTGAGGCTCCCCCACCTCTGGGAAGCCATGTCCACCTTGCCCAAGCCTATCTCGGAAGAGGGGTAGGACTTGTGGCAAGGCTCAGCCAAAGGCCACTCGGGACGGCCGCATTTAATGCATGTACCTACCCCACGTAGGGCTGTAGGCATACAGTGATGATGAGACAGTGGTCTTGTCGAAATATTCACCACCATGATTATGCATGTGCACGCCACCTGATAGCCCCTGACATGACATGTAATACGACAGGAGCACAAACCAGCCCTCGGGCTCAAGCTCCATCTCGCCCTATGCTGAGCTTGCCCTCGGGTACAAACTCTGCCTCACCTGAGCCCGACCTTGGCTACCTGCTCCCTCGTGAATCCCAAAGGAAGCCACTCCGTCGACTATGGCGCACGTCGTGAAATCTCAGTAAAGGCTCGGTCATGACCTCGGGCAGACTTCCACCTCGCCCGAGCTCAGCTCTGCCTTCGATATCCATGACAGAGGACATCCCCAACGTCATTAGACACTATGGGGCTGACGCACCTCTTAAGCAGCTTTTCCCCATACCTAACCCTGTCTCAACCACTACGGTATGGGTGACCCCTCACCAGGGGGACTCAGGAACATGACCCAGCCCTCAGCTTCGACCTTGGCTCTCAGCAGAAAACAAGCAGGCA
Organism: Zea mays; assembly: GCF_902167145.1. Classification (NCBI taxonomy): domain Eukaryota; kingdom Viridiplantae; phylum Streptophyta; class Magnoliopsida; order Poales; family Poaceae; genus Zea; species Zea mays. The sequence continues at coordinate 88,658,676 of NC_050102.1, read as the reverse complement.
CAAGTCAACAACACAATACAAGACCATACCGTCTACAGGATACGCAAGACACCCTCTCACAATATGCAGCCAACTCCCGTCCTCCAGGAAGCACCCCTTGAGCCTATAAATAGGACATTCTATGGCTTCTCAAGGGCAGGCGAATACTTCACGAGTCTTCTCCTCCACTCGGTATTAGCACTTGCCTCAATCATCTCCTAGGACATAGGATCCTTCCCTCTCCCGCATTGCTTGCAAACCCTACTACGAGCACTTCGATGCGAGTAATATAAGTCTCATCCCCCCTCTGCTGGAAGTAGGGCCCTTCCTAGCCTGAACTAGGATAAACGACTTGTGTCAACTCGCATCACCATTTAGATCTGGGGCATGCGATGCTATTTCACTAGTTGGTTAGGTCCACAGATCCGAACACAAACAACATTGCCTAAACTTTAGTCGCTAGAGAAACTGATCGTTTGTTTCTTTTCTTTTCGAGAAACCTGTTTAAGATTATCATGTTCACGAGATGACTTGAAGGACCATTGGAAGTTGCCAACAGAGCCGAGACCGAGAGACATGCATCTTAGAAATTCAGGCTTGATATGCATAGCTCTCTTTCTCATCTTCATCTCTCACTTATGCTCCATCCCCCTGACAAGTCCTGTTGAGGCAATACAACTACTTCTTGTCATATCCATAGCCAAGCAAAATCACTTCAAATTCTATATGGAGATCTACTTGACCGAGTTTCATGCCCATCCTCGAAGTCGCCTCTCTCCTAGTTCCTACTCTTCCTCCACCGCCTGCGATTAGGGCTGGACGAAAAACTCGTAGCTCGTTAACTCGCTCGACTCGACTCAATAGTGGCTCGACTCGACTCGACTCGTTTATAATTTGTAACGAGTTGAGCTTGTATTTCAACTCGTTACGATAATGAGCCAGCTCGAGCTGGCTCACGAGCTGACTCGCGAGCCAAACGAGTTGGAGTAATTAGTCAAATTACAATAATCTCGGATCCAAAATAGTTAATCTTGTACTCTACTATAGTTAATCTTGTTATTTGTTGAGTGTGGAATCTTAAGTTGCAAACTTTATTCTTTTTTTCTAAATAGATCTCCTTCTTTTCTGTTGCTACATATTTTTATATCTGTTCGTAGACACTAGACATGGTATTATTGAGCTCTCTCGCGAGCTAAACGAGCCAGCTCAAGTTGGCAAATGAGTCGAGCCGAGTTGGATCTTCAGCTTCTTAACATAACGAGTCGAGCCGAGCCAGCTCGTTATCTTAACGAGCCAACTCGAGTCGAGTCGAGCCGAGTTCAGCTAGCTCGATATCCACCCCTACCTGCGTTGTATCCCCGAGGCCTGGATGGGGTATGAGATGCCTCGTCTTGCCCTATGCCTACCACTACCGCCAGCAACGAGGCGAATGAGATCACATGGAGGGACGTTGTCCTCGTCATGCAGACTACACCCAAGATGGACAAGTCTCGCACTGGGGGCGATCCAGACCCAACTGGAAGTGGAAGCGGCATCTCGGGGCCAAGCGCCACCGAAAGACAACTACGAAGAAGGGGATCACAGATGCAACGAGTCAGCAGGTCCAGCATCCATGCTTATCCTTTTCCTTTGTGTTTCTATTTTATCTGTTTTTTTGCCCGTGCCATACCGCCGGTTTGCGGCTGCGGGGCTACGCGCCGTCTAAAGGCATTGACAGAGAACAATGTTGTCATGGCCGTAATGGGTCAGGTACACCATCCGTGCTCATTATTTCCTTTGTGTTTCTGTTTGATCTAGTTTTAAAATTTCATTATCATTTTTATTAGCATCCACTTGCATCCGCTCATAGTTTGATTAGTGTTGGTTGGATGGGCCTCAAAATTACCATTTGCTTCAACTACACTGTCTGAATTTCGCAAATCAAGATAAAACCCACCACAAAGGCACAGATAGCACACACAAAAATCACAGTATTATTTAGTCATATTGGACACGAATAAGTTAAATTTCCTAAATTTTAGATCCAATTTTTTGTATTTTGTTCTAGACTCTCCAAAAAATCCTAGAAATATCCCTCTGCCTCTCGCGCGTGAATTCTCCTCTGCTGAAGGGAAGACACTCGAAGGTGAGCTACTGATCTTCAACTACTTTTTTGGATTCTCTTTGCAATATGCTTTGTTGGGGTTAGATCTGAAATCAATGATTTTAATAATCTAGCACAAATAGGAATTGTTGCATGTGTTGCCGATAGAACCATCTAAACCTCTATCTTTTGTTTGTACAATTTTTTGGACGATCGAGAGGTGCTGTCGTTTATGAGTATTGTCACACTCGGATTTAAGGGATAAAGCTAGGTGCGTCTCATATGTGCGCCAAAGAAAACAACACAAATAATGACCAAGTGTATAGAGATAAATGTCACCACATTATTACATAGCAGAAGTGTCTTACAAAAATAAATGATAATAATAAAGTGAACTAATAATTATTCCTCGACGCCATCAAGCTGATTGAGAGACGCCACCTAGACTTCCTTGTACTCCTCGTAGTAGTCCTCCTCCTGGGCTACCTGTTCTTCTCTTGTGGGGGTTATATATCATAAGGGTAAGCTCACAAAAGATCATAGCTCAACAAGTTGTGGGGAATAATGTGCATCAACGCACCAAAGGTGGGAGCTCATGTGAAGTGTAAGGCTGATCAACAAATAATGGTTAAAGCTGAGCACTGCTTTTAATAAGTTGGTCAAATTTTATTAGCAGTTACTAAGTATAAGTAAATACCAACCCCAAAAAATAAGAGATCGCAATTAATAAATAAACCACAATGCGATGCAAATGACCAATTAAATTTAATTCTATAAGTTACTCATGTGAGGGTCCGAGCCGCTCATGACCATGAGCACGGCTGATATACCAGTTTTACACTCTATAAAGGTTGCACATCTTTACCCACAAGTCATGTTACCCATCTGCCACGGAGTTGTACGGGCCCCATACACCTCCACCAATGAAGCAAAACAGGGTAACACTACGAGGCATTTACAAAGTTCCACTAACTTCTGAAAATCCGCTACGGTTTCTGAGGAGCGCAATACAGGAATCCTCCGTCTGAAAAGCCATCTCAGCAAAATCAACCTGAGAACCTCCCTATACTGACAACTCCAATACCGCCCTTGCCCTTTTCATGTAAGGTAGTCCTCCACTAGCTTTCTTAATTAGTCAGCCAAGGGTGTCCCATACCACCCTTGTGGTAGCACTGTTTTCCCGGGTGGTCGCTCCACGTTCCAATTAACATAATGATCTTGCACATTGGTAATAAAAGCATGATCATGAATAATGTGTATCTTAACACCCAAAACCACATAAAGCAATAGCAGGTACTACCCAAAAGTTCAGTGGTAAACAAGGTATAAAGATAACCAAACTAGGGTGACCTATTGGGTCCCATAAAATTAACCTATACAGATCATAATGACTAACAGGAACATTATTGGGTAAATAGAAGTGATCAAGGGCACAACTTGCCTTCAATGAGCCCCTGCTTAGTATTTTCCACCTGCTGAGCACCTGGCTCCACGGTTGCTTGCTCGTCTACTCGCAACAATACAAACAAACATGGTACAGGAGAAATTAACATCACACCAAACATCAGAACCGAATGCATGATAATATTCTACGCATCATAATGAGATCGTAGGTTTGAGAATCACTAAATTCGGAGTTACGGTTAAAGAGTTATGATTTTCCGAAGTTTTAAGTGTTTGATATAGAGTAAATTAAGTGCATACTTTTAATCTATGTTTCATGACAAAAAAAGTTATCAGATGATAAACAATATTAATATGAATTTAATGCAACTAGAATGGATCAAAAAGGAGTTAAAACAAAGAAGTTATGATTTTTCCAAGCTCCTAGTATTTTTTATATTTATTTTAGACCTAAAAACAGTTATTAAGAGCTTTTCTGTAATCCCCTAGATTAAATGGGCTGCGAGTACAAATACCGGAAAGCTCAGGGTTCAATTTATGAATTCGAAGACCCGAGTTAAATACCCCATTACTCTCACTAGGACAGCGGGTTTATTTTGAAAGAATCCGGGGCCTTTTATATAAAATAGGCGGCCGGTGGGGTACCGTCACATATAGGCCACCAGATCGGACACAGACGATTCAAATTAGATTGGCGCGGTTAAATGACCAGTATGCTATACGAGTCCTCGGATGGGGGATCTACGGTCCGAGGCCCCCATGACACCCTAACAGCTAGCTAACCGATCGACGGCCAGATCATACTGCAGCGATGGGGGTAGGTTCATGTGCTAATCCGAAACGTCCAACGCGAGCTCGATAGCTCGCAACCCTACTCGGCCGAACCGTTACACCCAATCTAATCACCACCGTCTGCAACATCCAACGGCTGGTAGCCATCTTCTACCTCGTGACACCAGCGCCGGTCAGGTGACCCGGCATGTCACGATGGCGATATCGACAGACAATACCCGCCGTTGGATCGAGCTCCCCATCCATTACTACTAGGTGGAAAAAATCTGAGGAAGCAATATATATACACGAGAGAGAGGTATTTATACCGTAGGTCAAGGTAGCAGGGAAGTTCTCCACGCCGCGCAATGGTTTCACGGCAGCGATCACTCCCCGAGGATGACTCCTTTATCAACCAAGACTGCAACCTTCAATGGCGAGGTCGCGAACACGGCTGGCGTGCCCACCTCGGTGACCCGCAACAACTGCCCGGTGAGAGAACACTCACAGTTGCCCTCGATCCCTCACCGGCCGCGCTCAGATTTCTACTTGGGCTCTTTAGCTGGGGCGACACTCAGGACCTCGGTTAGTGGTGCCTCAGGATGCGTAGGGGTCGAGGGCATCCTTATTTACCCCTGGGAGACGCCCAAGTCCGCGCCCACCAGCAGGGATCTCGCGGCATTCGGTTGAAGCCGACCCCGGGATTATCTCTAGGAGGGGGGGAGTACTGACAAGGCTGGCCCACATCACTGGTGGACGCTGACCATCCGGACCCACGTTGTAGGCATATAAATGCGCTCACGAGTTCGCACGGCTGAGATCGGCTCACATCTGTGGCCCATAGGTCGGAGCGCAGGGTTTGCAGTTGGGCCACGCAGAGAGAAAGTGAGGTGGGCCGATAATGCAGCCACGACCCAACACAAGTGCTTCTCTTTATTTCTCTTTTACTCTTCTTCTTTTTTTGTTCTTTTCTATTTCCAAATTCAAGGATCCAAACTAGATTTAAATTTCTCTTTTGAACTCCAGAATTGCAAATATCACACAAACTTCTAATATGACTAATACTTCTTCTGCTTGTGATAATTATTAGTTATGATTATTATTTATTCTCCATTCTTTAACTCTTTTGCTCCCATATTATTCAGTGCTCAAATTTGAATTCAAAGCTAGATTTGTTTTAATTATAAATTTGTGTTTGATGCACAAACAAAGGAAGTCTAGCATGATGCATAAGTTCATGTGTTTATTTGGTATTTATTTGAAAGAAAATATGCCTCATGAATAAGTCATATAATCAAAAGAGCTCCTTTATTATTTCCAATGACTAGAGTCATGGGTACTCTATTCTAGGGTTTACAAGTATCTTGCCCATTAACAGAATATCTTATATTTACTCATCTATTTACTCTTTGAAATAATTGCTTTCAAATGATGGACAATCTTACTTTTAATAGTTTTATTTCACATTGTTTTTGGCCTAACGACATGTCTACTATCTCATACTGGAAAAGCAGCATGCCACAACAGCATGGTCAGAGTTCGGACATTGCATGAAGCACTTACTGGCAGTTGCTCCTAACTTATGGAGTGAACCATGCTATTCATTCAAGATGGCATAATTTCATATTTTACACTAACTTACTTTTTGCGTTAAAATTATTCAAATTCTCAATTTACTGAAATTGTTGTCATATAGTAATTATTCTCACTGCGATTTATGTAAACCCACCTAGAATTGTTGCTACAAATTACCTGTATTTACTTTTAGCATTAAAAACCTACTAAATGTTGTGTTAAAAATTTATTTTGTTAAACCTTCTATGAATACAACACATGCACTCATTACGGATGATAAGTTCTTATATACTGCATTTCAATATTACAGCCGAAATGCTTTATTAAAATGGTGACAAGCAAATCCGGAATGAAGGCTGCGTGACCGCCATTCTCGCTACATCAATATAAAGCCTAGTGATATACTATTAGCCAAGGCCTTCACCAGCTAATGACGAGTCATTTTTGGTTGTTATTATATTTGTCAAAAACATTCTCCCTTCCATGTGGTACTGTTGTTTACGTCTAGCCACAGAAGGAATTAGTTCTTGAAACTATGTTGCAATTCTATTTCCATGTTCTTGATGTTCATGGGCATCATTCCATGTGGTACTGCTGCTCACGTCTAGCCTGTAATACCCAAAAGTGTAGAATGAAAATATAGTGGATTCACATATATGTTTTTGCCTCTATTTATTATAACATGTGAACAACCATCCCTAAAGGTATTAATTAACTAATGGCACCTAAAATAATATATGCATCATGATGAGGTTTATTTGTGTGTGCATTTGGTAACTATATAAAAATAATGTTAAGAGAAATATATTAGTAGCCAATTTGGAATTTAAGATCTAATGGGATTCTAGGATTTGGGAAAAGAGAAGAAAAATACTATACAAATTAGATAAAATATATATATAATGAATTAAATTCGCTTCATACTGTTATTCGAATGTAGATATTTAACCTAAATATGAACTCCACAAATATGAATTCAAATTTGAAACGTAAATTTGAAAAAAAACAAGAAAAGAGAAAAGAAAAAGAAAATAAAATAAAAAGGGGAAAACAATAGCTAGAACTGGGCCCTCGGCGCAACTCATTTCGGCCCATCTCCCTTCCCCTTAGCCGCGCGTGTAACACCTCTTGTGTTACTGTCACTAAAACTTGAGCATAATATCATGAGCATTAGCATATCATGTGTTTGTTACACTTAGAGTGCATTCACTAGGCAAAAATTTCAAACAAGTTGTATTGGTGTGACTTGGTATGTGTGTAACCCTAGGGTAGAGTACTTAACCCTAAACTAGGCTTATGAGTGACAATGAAGCCCAAACAAGTTAAAATCTCAAAACTTATTAGAAATGATCATAAGATATCACATGTAATGGACTTGGGTAGCACCAAAACCCTAAAGTGTTAAAAACTCCGAAAAGACCCCTGGAAAACCCTAGATGGGAACCCTAGGGGGCTAAGTGTAAAATTTGTACATGTTGGGGACTTGTTCTCAAATGCTATAAGAACAAGGCAACATAGAAAATGTTAATCGGTTAAATCCTTCGTCCTACGAAGCATTATTCCCCTTAGGATATAATGGTTTTCGGACGAAGGTTATGAAGGGCGTACCTTCATAAATACATTATATAGCGACGAAGAATGAATTGTAAGGAATATAAAGGATAACATAGATAATTATATATTATTATTATATATAAACAGAAATAACATTGAATTACAGATGTACCTTCAACTTGAAGGAAATGAAAGTACAAGCGTGACGCAAAAGTGAATGCCAAGTCAGCGTGAACAGTACGGGGGTACTGTTCACCTATTTATAGGCACGGGGCACAACCCATACAAAATTACATTCATGCCCTTTACACTTGATAATGATTCTATAGTAATCTATCGAGGTCTAAATAGCCTTTTCATCTTTAAGTCGGTTTCGCTTTTTGTTGCCACGCCGAAGCTTTCCTGCTCACACCTTCGGCGCTGTATCAACCTTCGTATTATTCTGGTCTACTGTGATGCCGACTTGTGTCCGAAGATACCTGTTCACACATTATACTCCAGAAATACTGTTAAATCCTGTTTTTGAGGACCTTCGGAAGCCGAAGGCCCCCAACAGTAGCCCCTCGCAATATTAATTTGTTTAAAATAATAAATTTAGATTGCGACATGGACGAAGGCTTTACGCCGAAGGTCCGAAAAAATACCTTCCCTTTGCTAGAATAGCAACATTCACTGACAAGCGGGGTCTGTCAATTTTCAACGCATTTGGCGTATAAATACGGTCATACCGCAAACTCATTTGACACGCTCTCTGGCCATCTGCTCCCGCTCACTCAATTTTTAGCTCTTGTGCACTAAGATTTGCTAAGCTTTTAGTTTTGAAGCTTTGGCTTTGAAAATAGTTTTTTAGTGTCTCCGAAGATGTCTGAAGATAAGAAGGCTGCTGCTGAGATGAAGCTGAGCCTCGACGAAGAGAAAAACTTGGGGTTTCTTATAGCGATGTCAAAGACCAATACAGAAAAAATCACCAAGGAGATTCTGGAAGGTTTGTCTGAAGATACTGGTGACAGTGACAGTTATGATGTGGACAGTGGTGGTGAAGACTCCGAAGATCGTCCCTGGCGACCAAGCCATTCAGTTTATGGTAAATCAACTATCAAAGAGAATCATCTGGTCAACATGAGAGGAAGGTATTTCCGGGATTTGTCCATTGTGAGGGCCGACGAAGGGGAAAAACTTGTCCACACCCTGAAGAGAATGAAGTCGTAGTGTACCGAAGCTTTTTGAAAGCTGGACTGCGATTTCCCTTGAGCAGCTTCGTCGTGGAGGTGCTGAAAATCTTCGAAGTCTATCTTCATCAACTTACCCCCGAGGCAATCATAAGGCTGAATATCTTCGTGTGGGCCGTGAGAAGCCAAGGTCTGAAGCCTGATGCAAAAAGCTTCTGCAATATACACGAATTATCATACGAAACAAAACCTTGGGGTAAGGAACAGTATCACAATAATTTTGGCTGCTACAGTTTCGTTTCTCGGTCCGGGTCAAGCTGTCCCGTGCCAACTTTTCGGAAGAGATGGCCCGGAGACTGGATGACAGAATGGTTTTATGTGAAGAATGACCTGTCAGCACGAGAAGATATCAAGGGTGTAATTATGCGCCCTATTTGGCAAAGCTTCGGCCTTCGGAGGCCGAAGGTTGAAATGAATGAAGCTGCCGAAAAATGCCAAAGAGCCTTCGGCGTTATCTGTTCTTTTATTGGAACTAGAGATTTAGTACAAGAGCACATTGCCTTCAGGGTATGGCCGCTCGCGGAGAAATGGGAAATGCCGCAGGAAACCATAAAGGAGGCCGACGAAGGTGGACTTATCAGGCTGAAGTACACTTTTAAGTTCGGAGATAAATTCGTTGAGCCAGATGATGACTGGTTAAAGAGTATTGAAAATTTAAGTGATGAACTGCTTGGGGCTTATTCGAAGGCCGAAGATACTGCAATGTCAGCAGCCTTCGGAGGCCGAAAAAAGAAGAGGCTGAATCGGGTATTTGATGCAATCGGGTTTGTCTACCCTGACTATTGCTATCCCATTCGAAGGCAGAAGAGAAAAAACACAACCTCTGCAAAAGAAGAAGCTGCAACTGCTCCTAGCGAGCCAGAACCGAAAAGAAAGAAGATAAAGGTCCTCACACATCGGCCACACTATATTGAACCAGCTTCGGTGCCTGAGTTTACCGGAGAAACTTCTTCGGCCACCGAGGCTAAAAAGCCAACCAAACCAACCTTGCTGCCAGAAGTTGCAGAAATGGCCGAAGCGCCAACGAGGATAGAATTGGAAGAACCGAAGATTTTGCTACCAAAAACCGAAGAAATGGCCGAAGCGCTATCCACAGAAAAAATGGAAAAAGTGAAAAAACCAACTGAAGAAAAAACATCTGAAGTTGCGAGTCCTGCAGCAAATGTTGAGACAGTAAAAAATCAAAAAGTGCCAGCAGTGACTCCGAAAAGAAAGAGAATGGCTAATGTGCTAGATGTACTGGAAACAATCAAATCTTCAAGCACACCTCCGAAGAAGGCTGCTGCCATTCCTGAAACAACAACTGAAATTTCTGATACTAAAGCTCCAGAGCAAGAAACTGAAGCCGAAGCTGGGTCCTCAGAGCCCGCGAAGATAAAATCCTTGGAAACTGAGGAAGAAAAAATAACAAAGCCAACTTTTGCTAAAGAAATCAGCGTCATTGCCCCCGAAGCATCCTCCAAAGTTCATGATTATATTATTCGTCATGCTTCGGGGAAAAAACTATCAGAAAAAGAAGAGCAAGAGGCCCAGCGCTACGCCCAAAAACTGAAGTATCCAAAGGGGGCGTTAATATTCAATGGCAGTGGAGAAGAAGACTTTTTGTATTGTCTCCCTGACAGCAAGGAGATTTCTGTCTGTCGGGAGATGAGCAAGAGCTTCGGATTCCCAACTTTAGAAGACGGGCTCTCGGTGCTGTCGAAGAACGATCTGGCCGACAGCCTGGCCTATAATAGCTTAAAGGTACGACAAATGAGATCCTTGTATTTTTGTTGAGACCACAATTTTTCGTTTGTTTAAATCTATTGACACACACATATTTCTCTTTGCAGGGCCTGATACTTAGCAATGCCCTCAGGGCACAGAAGGATGCTGAAGACGAAGGGTGTGCTATAGCCCTGAGCAACCTTCGTTCCGAAGTAATCGAACTGAGGAACGAAGGTCTCGAAAAAGATAAAATATTACACTCATTGATAAATAAAATAAAGGAAGACGAAGCTGCTTTTAAAGGTCAAGCTGAAGCTCAGAAGCGCGAAATTGAAGATCTTCGGAAACAACTGGCCAGAGCCAAGGAAGAACGCATACTTGAGGAAACAAAGCGAGAACTCAGCGACCAATGGGCAGATCACTTAGAAGGAACTGTTGAAGAGCTTCGTTCGTCCAAGAAGAGATGCTATAACAAATCTATAGAGTGTGTTAACAAGTTAAAAGCTAGCTTCGCCAAAGTCGGCGCATTCTCAAGCGAAGAGAACTTTACAAGAGGCAACCCCGAGGGTCCCATCGAATGGATCGACCACGAAGCTGAGGCCTTCGAGGAAATTTTAAATAGCCGTGGAGATATATGTGCTTTCTCGGGTGCCAGAGGGATTGCCACAATTTTAGAGAAAAAGGGCTGCGAACACGTAAAGATTCTAGCGCAATCCGAAGATGCTCTGCCCTTCGAAGATGCAAGGGATCCTTCGGCCGAAGCTAGCATGGCTGGTGGAAAATTTTTCACCGATATCTGGGATAATGGTGGCCCAGAGATGGCCCGAGAAATCATTCGAAAAAGTGAAAAGGGCATCCACGACGCTAGAGAAGTAGTTGAGACTGCTGAGAAGAGCGCAGAGCCCGAAGGGCAATTAGGTATTAACTAATAGTTTTTATTGTGTTGTAATTTTTGGTTTTAAGCTTCGTTTGCCATTTGTAATAGCAATGTAGCCGTATCCTGTCCTACTTCAGATCCTGCCAAAGCGTCTTCGGGCCCTCAGCCGAAAGGAGACGACGAAATTAAAAAGATGGCTGAAGCCATTATGGACGAAGTCGTCAATCGGCTCCTGAATGAGGCTGCAGAAGTTGTTCTGAGAGAAGATTAAATACTATTGTAAATTAAACTTCTGAAATGTAATATGTGTGACATCTTGTAGCCCTGAATGTAATATACCTGCTTTTATCATTTAATTCTTTACGATGCATGAAATTTTACATACGTACCGTTTTTGAGTCTTTGACGAAAAAACACCTTCCCTTCTTTTCATGCTTCGTGAAGAATAATTTCCATTTGTCACAACAATATTCGTGGTGCTCTGATGAATAATATCCAAGCTTCGTGAAAATGTTCTCCGAAGCTACTTAGCATGATTTTCCCCTTTCAAAACATTCTTCCGAAGATCGATGTCATGTCCCCTTCTTGTGCCATATGCAACATGATGTATGATGCTTATGCTATGTGAAATGATGCGATGATGTTATGCTGTGTAAGATGGTGTTTATTCCGAAGATGCACACATTCCTGCGACAAAACACATAATTTTTTGAATCAACATTGTCTTTTTACTATAAGCCTCCCTTAGGAGCTTCTTCGCCTTTTACTTCAGCGGAATCAGCGTTTATTTTTCGCTGTAAGCCTCCCTTAGGAGCTTCTTCGCCTTTTACTTTCAGCGGTATTCGCATTGACTTTTCGCGCTTCGCCTTTTACTTAGGCGGTATCAGCGTTGACTTTTCGCTATATGCTCTGCATTCCCTTTGGAACGACTTTGGAGCAGAAAACTTACACTGCGCTCCCTTTGGAACGACTTTTTTGTGACTTCGGCAAACTTACTCTGCGTTCCTTAGAACGACTTTTTGTTGCTTCGAAGAATTTTCGATAGTTCGAAGATCCTCTTTGTTATCACAAGTCTTTAAACTTCAACAATTTAAGCCTGTGAAGAAAATATATTTTCCTTGTGGGAATCAACGAAACTATTTACATGAAACCTAAACAATGTCCTTTATTACAGAAAATAAAACTAAATGAAAAAGATTGCTATTAAGGTAGGATATTTGTCAATAGATGTGCTTTGACTCTGGCATAGTGTTGTTAACTGTACGAGCTTCGGACTGCTCTCTGAAGTCCCTTTGGTGTGGAGCATACTGGCTCCCTTCTGGCTGCTGGCCTTGTTGCAGCGGAGGTGGAGGCGGAGGCTGTTGCTAGGAAGCTTGAGGTTGACTCGCCGAAGCAACAGAAACTGCAGGGTGGTTGCCCACATATTCTGGGATGTAGGGCGAATGATACGAAGCTGTATGCATGACCTGCTTCGGCTGAGCTTGTTGTGCTGCGGCTTCGGCTATTTCCTTTTGCTTCTGGATTGTAACATGGCACATCCTGGTGGTATGGCCTTTGTTCTCACTGCAAAACAAGCAAAAGATTCTTCTTGGTTGATCTCCAAATCTTCCGCCGAAGCCCCTGGCGCCTCTGCCTCTTGGAGCTGGTGGTCGGAAGGAGCCTTGCTGTTGCCCCGAAGCCTGTGAGGAATACTGTGGCCTTTACTGTTGGCTCCCTCGATCATCATTTTGGGTAGAGTTATGAATTGATCTAACGTGCCTCGGATAGAACCTTCCTCCGAAGCCCCTGGTCATTTCAGAAAACCTGAAAGCCTCCTCCCTTCTTTGGCGAAAATCATTATCGGCCCGAATGTACTCGTCCATCTTCTGGAGCAGCTTATCCAAAGTTTGAGGAGGCTTCCTAGCGAAGTACTGAGCTGACGGTCCTGGCCGAAGCCCCTTGATCATGGCCTCAATGACAATTTCATTGGGTACCATTGGTGCCTGTGCCCTCAAACGCAAGAACCTCCGGACATACGCCTGAAGGTATTCTTCGTGATCTTGGGTGCACTGGAACAGAGCTTGAGCAGTAACCGGCTTCGTCTGAAACCCTTGGAAGCTAGTTAACAACAAGTCCTTCAGCTTCTGCCATGAAGTGATCGTTCCTGGTCGAAGGGAGGAATACTAGGTTTGAGCAACACTCCTGACAGCCATAACAAAAGATTTGGCCATGACTGCAGCATTGCCACCATACGAAGATACTGTTGCTTCGTAGCTCATCAAAAACTGCTTCGGGTCTGAATGGCCATCGAATACGGGAAGCTGAGGCGGCTTGTAGGACGGAGGCCAAGGTGTAGCCTGCAGCTCAGCGGACAGAGGAGAGGCATCATCAAAAACAAAATTCCCGTGATGGAAATTGTCATACCAGTCATCTTCGTTGGGAAAACCCTCCTGATGAAGGTCTTGGTGGTGAGGCCTTCGGTGTTGCTCATCCTGGGCAAGATGACGAACTTCTTCAGAGGCTTCGTCTATCTGCCTCTGCAGTTCAGCTAGCCTGGCCATCTTTTCTTTCTTCCTCTGCACTTGTTGATGAAGCATCTCCATATCTCTGATTTCTTGATCTATCTCGTCCTCTGGTGGTGTCAGGCTAACAACCTTTCTTTTCTGGCTTCGGGCCTCCCGAAGGGAGACTGTTTCCTGATTGTGGTCCAGCGGTTGCAGAGCTGCAGCCCTAGTCGCTGAAGCTTTCTTCGGTGCCATAACAAAGGTTTATGATCGCCGAAGGTGTTCAAAAAACTCAAAGAGTGGAAGTGAGTTCACCGGAGGTGGGCGTCAATGTTGGGGACTTGTTCTCAAATGCTATAAGAACAAGGCAACATAGAAAATGTTAATCGGTTAAATTCTTCGTCCTACGAAGCATTATTCCCCTTAGGATATAATGGTTTTCGGACGAAGGTTATGAAGGGCGTACCTTCATAAATACATTATATAGCGACGAAGAATGAATTGTAAGGAATATAAAGGATAACATAGATAATTATATATTATTATTATATATAAACAGAAATAACATTGAATTACAGATGTACCTTCAACTTGAAGGAAATGAAAGTACAAGCGTGACGCAAAAGTGAATGCCAAGTCAGCGTGAACAGTACGGGGGTACTGTTCACCTATTTATAGGCACGGGGCACAACCCATACAAAATTACATTCATGCCCTTTACACTTGATAATGATTCTATAGTAATCTATCGAGGTCTAAATAGCCTTTTCATCTTTAAGTCGGTTTCACTTTTTGTTGCCACGCCGAAGCTTTCCTGCTCACACCTTCGGCGCTGTATCAACCTTCGTATTATTCTGGTCTACTGTGATGCCGACTTGTGTCCGAAGATACCCGTTCACACATTATACTCCAGAAATACTGTTAAATCCTGTTTTTGAGGACCTTCGGAAGCCGAAGGCCCCCAACAGTACACTTTTGGACCCAAGTGCAAATACCAAGGTAGTACAACATCACAAACTATGTGTTTCTCACATTTGAGGATTTGCAAGCCAAATGATGAAGTTTGGACTTATTTGCAAAAAGGACACCCCATACATCCCTATGCCTAAGTCTGAAAACCAGTGCATAGAGCCAACTTTGGAACCCTGTATCTTTCAGTTCATGAGGAATTTGCCTAGGGTCAACACATCAAACTTGTAGAGCTACTATAGGAGTACAACTTTCCTTAAGTGATTAAGCCTTGGTGTCATGTAAGATTTGGAGATAATTAGGTCTAAAGTCAAGCTGACAGTCAGCCAATGAACTGAATAAGGGGTAACAGTGAAGTTGGGAAAGCTTTGAGATTGAATTCGACCATGATCCAATAATTGTTTGACTATGGTTGCTATAGCAAGATTGTAGCTGGATCATAGGGCTACAACTTTGATAAAAAGAGATGGTCGAGTCACTACATGAATTTGGGAACAAATCTCCTTGCAAATTGCTCTAACAGGCTGACTGAATAAGAATCCGATGATACAGTAAACAAAGATCTTCTGTTCAGCCCCACTCACCGCCGGTGGCCTTTGCGCCCGGATTCGCGCCGACCGTCGCGATTCGTGCCTCAAGCGAGTGGATTACGCTCGACGGTAAAAAGATCTCGTCGCGGATGAACACAAGGCACTGTGGTCGCTCTGTCTTTTGCCCACCTGCGCCGGTGACGTGGCCGCACGACCATTGCCGTGGCTATCGCCGTTCTCCTCGGGTATGCCACGCCGTGGCTCATTACTGTGCGGTAGTAACTATGGCACACTTAGGATCGCAATCGTTGAGCCGTTGCACTGGTGAACGCCACGATTAAAGCCACCAGTGTTCTTCTTCCTCTCTGGCCGCCAGCGCACTACGTCCAATTCACAAGCCACCGCCCTCGAATCCTATAAATTGAGCATGCTCTTAGCTCCGCTAGGTATTCAAGAACCCAGCGCACCCACTTGTGTCTCCAATCATTCACCAGAGAACTCCAATTTGGGATTTCCCCCAAATCAATCAAAAAACACCATGCGATGTGAGCTCACCGTGGCTAGATCGTTACAGGTCCGTTCATGGCTTCTTTGCTCTCGTTTCAGCGTCTCTATGTGCTATAGATACTTAGCCACCCGACCAATTAAGCTAGATTTGGCCAGGTCACCGGGAACACCACGGATTGTCCTCGGTTTGCGACGTTACCATGGACAAAGCGATTTAGAGTTAGAACTCTGCAATTGATGGAAGGGAAATGGTTATTAGGGGTCAAATTTGGTGTCAACCATACCGGAGCACCGGTAGTTGAGTTATCCGGCCGGTATAGGCTCGCCGGAGTTCCTGCTCCGCCGTCCACGGTCGTGGACTTCACCTTGTGAAGAAATAGAAAAGGGGAGGGTCTATTTGCATTTGTCAGTGACTCAAAGAAATAGTGTTATGGACTCTTTATAGGTTTCTCAAATACCTAGGGTTCTCTATGCAAACTGTCCACCGCGGGCGTGCGAGCGGGCGTGTTTGCCTGTTCACGGGCTGACTTGGGCCAGTTTCAGCCCATCACTATTCATTATTTCTCTTTTTCTTTTTCTACCAGGATTAGAGAATTCATAGAAAATTGTAGAAAAATGCTAAAAATATGAGACCAATTTTGTTAAACTCCTAAATTTCTATAGTATTTAATAAAAATGGTTTCAAGATTTTTAGTCCAAACCAGGAATTATTAAGTAATTAAAATAGCTAAATCCTATACTCCTGGAATTTTAGAAATTAATTAGTAACTCCAAAAATCACCAAACTTTTTGGATAAGATTAAAATGATATTTAGAAACCTTGGGTGAAGGTTGACTTGATTTGGACAATGTTTGATACCTAAACCCCAAAACCCTAATCTTCTAAGTAGTGTCTGTCCTATGAAATAAAATACTGACTCCAAAAGCCCTAGTTTCCTGGAGTACCGTGAAGGAAAATTGTATTCAAGATACAACTTGATAAACATTTTCTATTACTGCATTTTCATAAGCATTACATGAGCATTCATGGTTATATATGATTATATATAGAGAACAAGGAGGAAATAGTGGTTGAAGAAGGAGTTGCACCACCACCACCTGAAGACCCATTTGCCGGAAACTACTTATATTTTGACATTTGTGGAGTAGAACCCGACTCTCCTATAACACAAGGCAAGCCCCGATGAATTTGCCACCTCCTTGCTATTTTAAAATCTTTCTCACTTGCTTGATGCATTAGGTGATAGGAGTTGTGTGCTAAACAATTGATGCATTTCCTTCCTTGGAAGATTGAGTACCTTTCCTTGATCACCTATTTTATGAAAAGGTTTTTCTGATGCTTAGTCTTGCTCTAGAAAAACAAAATGTTTTGTTTTGACAAAAGATGATGCTCCAAGTGGGATGGGATGTTTTCAAAAATAAAACTTGATGGTGGATCCATCATGGCCAAGATGGGTTCAACATCGGAAAAGATGTACCTCTGCTAGGTACCAAACTTTGGGTTTTTAAATGATAAAGCTGAGACCGGGCGGGTGACTTGCACGAGAAGAGAGTCTCGGTGTAGTGTCGTCTACGTCGATTAAGGACCATGTCGATGTAGGTTTGAGGACCTTTTAACTGGTCACATGCCTCATCATGGGTAAGATTTCCCTCGGGCAGACTAATACCAGAATAAGACAACACACAATGGGAGTGGAGAGATGGCGAGAGTAGTGTGTACCCTCCATGGCAAGAGGCTGGACGGTGGTGTATCTGTGCTCTCGGTTGGCGTGAACCTGATCTGGTCTTAAGAACCCAGGTGGCGAGTTGACATATGCAAGGGTTAAGTGCTACATATGTCGTGTGATTGGAAATCCCCAGCTGGGTATTAATCGATTCAGATCGCCGTTACTTCTCAGACATGAAGACTTAGTCACTGCCCTACACGTAGCATTCCATTGAACTTAAAGGAATGATAAAAGATGGCTAGTATAGACCAAGTGCTTGAACTAGGGTAGAAAGAACTCTAGTGACAGGTAATGACTTAACTTGCTAATAAAACTGGATTTTTAAGGATTCACTATTAGTAAACATTTTTGCAAACAGAGTCTTGATTCTTGATTAAGCCTTGCCTTGATTCCCTCAAGCCAGCATATCCTTGAGAGTCTTTTATTTTGACGGGTAAGACTTGCAAAAGTACACTTCGTATTCAGGGTTTTCGAACCCATGTTGTTGTAGGTGAGGAAGTAGCAAACTTTTGTTGCTTTTGCTCTAAGGTGGTGCCAAAAGAAGAATCTCAAGAGTGAAGCCTCGGGAGGAAGTTGCCCTCCCTTTAAAAACATTATACTTCTAAGCGAGAGGGGTTTTTGCCTCCCGAGTTTGTAACACTCATATACCGCTGGTCTGTAATAATAACACTCTTTATATATATTAATGTAAATTAAGTTACCGTAATTGCTTCCGCTTACTCGTTCCTCTGATGTGTTGTAATATCTGCGTGACGGGTGAAACGCTCTTGGGAAAGGTAAAGAATATAGATACCGAACTTGTCGAGTGATCAGGTGCATCTACAGGGTTGTCTGAGGTCCACTGGATAAGGACAACTGTAGGTGGGCCTAATGACTTGGGAGGTTCCGTCATAGCTGGTATCGGAGCGAAGCCCATCTCTTCAGATATTATGAAGCAATTCAAAAAGAATTTTCAAATACTTATCCAAGAAAATTTCTTTCATTCTCACCTTGTCACTTTCTAAAGTACTCCTCTTATAAGACAAGGTAACAGAGTGCAATGTATAGGAGGTTGGGAATCAACGAAAGTTGATTCCGTAATTATGCAAGCATCATGTTTAAAAATTATACTAATAAAGTTTTCCCCGTTATGGAGATATGCCGCCGTGCACGAGGAAAACCGCACGTAAGTCCACTGAACCTATTGGCGTACCTCAGCATGAGCTAGCTCCAAGACATGAAGAGAGCAGCAGCGGCAGTAACGACCCCATCGGAGACCTAGAAGCCCAAGTGGAGCAGCTTCGGACGGAGCTACATCACTGAAACAGGGTGTGGGTAGAAGATGGTCAGCGTATGAATGAATTGAGAACTGACGTCAGACATCTGCAAGACAAGCTTGCTGAACGGGATTTGGCAATCGATTGGGCTGTCAATTCATGTTCGATTGCTTGGGACCGGGAAGCCAAAACTCGTGCTCGTGTGGCAAAGCTTAGTGCGGCCATTGACAACTTGCAGGTGTATTGCAATACATTACATGAGGAAGTCCATGTACTGTATTCGCGACTGCACCCAGACGTGCCTGCCGACCCTGTTGGAATGGGAGCCGAACCCTCGGGAACAGCAGGTGAAGGACTTGGTGGGGATCTGGACCTTTTTAAGCCCCCTCCTTCTATGAACCTGGCTGATGAACGGTCCCCTACAGCAGACAGTGAAGCAACCAAAGACGATAAAAACTAGAGTAGTATAGTTTAGATATAGTACTAATGTAAAATAGGTAATAAAGTCATGTTGTACATATGAGTCTGTATCATTACATCTTGGTAATGTAAAATGATGGTGTATCAACATGTTATATGTTCCCAAATATTTCTTTGTCTCAGATGCCATTCAGGACTCGTGCACATGACGGCGTGGGTACTTCCCGTGGTCAGGAAGACACGCCCAATCCACTGCCTGTACCGCCAACATTGGCCGAGGCTATCACTGCCTTGGTCAATGTGACCGCCGACAATACCCGCTTTTTACGTGAAATGGCGGGTAACCAGTTCCAGCAACAAGGCGGAAGGGCTTATCCGCAGGAACCACGTGAGACTTCATACCTGGACTTCTCTGAAACCCGTCCCCCACTCTTCGTTAAAGTCGAAGACCCTCTAGAAATCGACGAATGGGTACGGGTTATAGAGCAGAAATTTGGACTAATCCGCTGCACTGAAACCTAGAAGATGTTGTTTGCTGCTCAGGAATTAAGAGGCCCTGCCAGTACTTGGTGGGGAAATTTTGTGGCCATTCAACCCGCCGGATATCAGGTCACGTGGGATGAATTTAAGTTAGCGTTTCGTGAGCACTATATTCCAGAAGGAGTACTACACATGAAATAGGAGGAATTTATGCGACTCAAGCAAGGAGGAGATACTGTCATGCAGTATCTCAACAAATTTAATCATTTATCCCAGTACACAATTGATCAAGTAAATACTGACCTGAAAAAGAAGAATTGCTTCATTAGAGGCCTCAACGACCGGCTTCAAAGAAAAATGGCCACCTGCCTAGATCTCACATACAGCAGGGCTGTCAGCACAACGCTGGCAGTAGAAGCTAAGAATACAGGCCAAGGAAAGTCGAAGGGATTCAGAGGTGATAGGTCCAATCAGGGGCCTGAAAAGCGACCAAGCACTACAAGAAACTGATAAATGTTCGTGGGTAAAAGTAAGAACGTGGGTACCGACGTTCTTACTTGAGTTAAGTTCATGAGTTATGTTAAGAACGTGGGTACCGACGTTCTTAAGTTAAGTTCGTGGGCCTTCGCTAAAACCGTCGAACTTAACGAGTTAAGAACGTGGGTACCCACGTTCTTAAGTTAAGTTCGTCGGGCATGTGTACACCGTCGATCTTAATCCTGAAAACCTAAAATCTAAATCCCACGCGCAGCTCTCTCTCTCACCTGTCTCATTCCCGCCCCACACGCTTCTCTCTCTCACCAGTCACCAGCGCCAGGCCGCGCCGCCTCTGCCCCACCGTCGTCAGGCCGCGCCGCCGCCCCAGCTCGGCACTGGGTTCTGCACAGTTCTTCCTTGGCTGTTTTGATTTCATCCTACCTCGCCGCACGCGCGGGGGCACACAAGGTCGTCGTGCTCCACCTCGCCGCCTCCTCGTCCTCACCAGCTTGCTCCCTGCGCGCCCTGAACCGGGCCACGAACTGGCGCGGGGAGACGGCGTTGCACGACGCCGTGCTAGGCGGCCACGAGGCCGCGGCGCGCGCGCTGGCCACCGCGGATCCAGATCTCACCGAGGCATGTGTTCTTCTCCGCAACTATAACTGGTACAGTCCTCACCTGCAAGAAGATTGTAATCTTACTCTTGTAGTTTGCTTCTTCTGCTGCCTTGCTAAATATTTTTAGACAATAGGCTATCAAAATTAGAGTTGTGCAAGTAAGCTTAGGGTTTGTGTTTTACTTAAGTCATACTGCTGTAGCCCGTTAACAGTAGTGCACTCGACTTGTATAAAATCAATTATTGCTTCTAAAGGTGGTACTTGATTGCTTCTTTGTGTATCGATTCAGGGCACATGGTGCTTATCTGTCATTTTTCGTGTTGTTAATTTCAGTGTTCGATTCTAATGTTCACCCTACAGGAGTGTTAGTAAGGTGCATGACGAATGGTTTGCTGATGAAGAGCATGTTCGGAAGGTGGTTGGTTTACCAGAGAAGCATATTGAAATGCCAAATGACAGAGAAGTATTCCCATGCTTCATTAGTTTCACTTGTTCTTCCAGTTGCCTAAGCATGTTTGCTCTCTCTGATTAGTATAGTTATTCTTGCCGCTGTTAATTTTAATCTTGTTGCAAGTGTGCATGCTAATGCATATATAGAACTGAGGCATCATGTAGAAGTGTACATTTAGTTTAATAGCTTGCATGTAGCTAGATATCTGGTGAATTAAACCACTTCGGTCTTTGGGTGACCTTTGTGGTATTGAATAACTTCTTGAGTTGTTTGTATGCGCATGCCATGCCATGCCTGCATGATCTCTCATATCTTTGCAGCTAGTGGTGCAGGGCTATTTGCTCATAGCTCAGTCCCTCCCTCCCTCCCTCAGCCCCTCCCTCTCTCCCCATAGAGCTTGTCAGTACAAGGGAAATACAGATTACATTGGTGTACTATGTACTCCCTGTGTAGTATTTGTATTGTGTGTGTGTTCTTGTGTTGGTTATGTTCATGGGAAGTACTAGGGACCACTCGTTACCAACAGTTTTGTAATTTTTTAAAACCTTGGTTAATTATTTTCTCCTCGTATTTTTGCAGTTATAGATATATCAAATTATAGTTAGAGATTTAATACTAGAGATAGAATCACAGCTCCTAATTCGAATCTATAATCCTAGTATATAAGTTATAAGCTGTGGTGATCTGCTGTAGATGAATACAGTATTATCATCCTCAAACTTGTTTCTTTCAATATCCTCACCCCACTTGTAGGATGGGTATTGGATGATGGAAAAAAGTTCGTCTGTATAGTACATCAGTACCACAGTGCATAAAATACAGACACATGTATTGCATTTGTAGACCTGTAGTCACTCATATTATTTGACCCATGCGTATTTTTAGTGGACAATCATTAAATTAGCAACAATCTATGTCTGGATACATAACTACCAACTCCTGTTGTTGGGAAATAAAGTGTTTGCTATGCTTGTGTGGCTGGAGGTTTGTGAAGCACATGCACATGCATTAGCAGAGTTTCGTGCGTTATGCATCATGTGCATCTGCCCTTTAACTTGCTTATTGCCACTAGTTTCTACTGAGTACTGAACGTTGATTTGGAACCATAATAGTCCTGAATACTTCAATGCTTAAATCCTCGGTGTTTACACATTTGTTTATATCATAACAGGTAACATGTGGAATATGTTTCGAAAGTTGCCCTCTTGGATCGATGAGTGCTGCTGCATGTGGTCATCCTTTCTGCGGTAC
Organism: Zea mays; assembly: GCF_902167145.1. NCBI lineage: Eukaryota > Viridiplantae > Streptophyta > Magnoliopsida > Poales > Poaceae > Zea > Zea mays. The sequence continues at coordinate 88,636,329 of NC_050102.1, read as the reverse complement.
ATGTTGGCGAGGTTTGTCAATTGGGGCTTGAAATATTTATCTGCATACAAAGGAACCTTGGATTCCTATTTTTCGTGGAAGCAACTTGCTCTAAAGAATCTACCTTTGAATTTTACTATGTCACTGAGTAACATTTTAGTAATGTATTGACAGGTTACATTAGCACTGCTATAAGTGATGGTCCGGGATGCTTGATGCTGAGGTGTCCTGATCCGTCCTGTGCTGCTGCTGTTGGACAAGATATGATAAATTCACTGGCTAATGTTGAGGATACAGAAAAGTATGGGCGATATCTTCGCAGATCTTACATTGAAGATAATAGAAAGGTGAGTTGATATAATCATAATCTTATAGATGTTGGCACCGACCACAGTAGACAGTACCATGCACAATAAAAAAGTTATGCAGTTGATAACTAGATTTTCTCAATTCTGTAGAGATCATTTATTTTTTTGGAGTAAATAATTGTGAGAACTGCCGTTTCCATGTTCCCCTTTTCTCAAAATAAGGAACTCAACATTTTCCATGCATTTTGAATGATTGACCAATGTGTTCTCTTTGACTCACACCAATCAGATTCTTTGTAATAGGCCAATTCAAAGTCTTAAGATGATGTTGAGTGGTAGATATGATACTGCATTCGATTACCATATTTAGCCAACATTGAGTTTGACACTTGACATGTTTTGAAGTCATATTAATTGAATTGGACTGTGTGGAACAGACAAAATGGTGTCCTGTGCCTGGATGCGAATATGCAGCGGAATTCGTCATGGGCAGTGGCAGCTATGATGTTAATTGCAACTGTTCATATGGGTTTTGTTGGAATGTGAGTGCTGAAACTGATTAGTTCATTTTTACATAATCAGCAGTGAGCAGACCATATATTTTCTTCTTTTTTCAGTGCACCGAGGAAGCTCATCGTCCAGTAGACTGTGCCACTGTTTCGAAGTGGATCCTCAAGAACAGTGTGGAGTCAGAGAATATGAACTGGTATAGAAGGATAAAGCACAAGTTTTTAAATAGTGCCAACTGTTTGGAGTTTCTACTTTGGATTAGTCTTATGAACTGGTATATGATCATGGACATGGAGGGAGGGGCCGTGGTTTATAAGTAGTACTCTGTAGTACATTGCGAGTGGTTGTACTAAGAAAAAATAACCTGAGAAAAGTAATATAACCCTTAATAGAAAAGAACCAACAATAGATGTCATCCTACCTGCTTGTACTAGTATATGAAGCTTTTTCAATTTTGACAGGTTGGATTAATGCTTGCTGGGATGGGAGGCTCAATTGATGTGTTTCGGATGGTAATATATCAGTGCATCTTTTTTTGTTTACATACCCTAATCATATCCTGTTGAAATGGATCATCTTTTTTTTCTGCAATAGTTGTTGTGTTGATGATGCAATCGCTTCCTGATGTTGATATGTTATATCATCAACACTTCTTCCAAAGTCAAACCAGCCACGACTTTCTAACCTTGGCACTATCATTGAGGCTTTATTTTTCCCCGTGAATCTTGGTTGATACTTTTTTACCAGATTTTTTATAATTTTATTTGGAGGACCTGATTTGTGGCCACTCCCTGTGTTTGACTTCTTTTTACCTGAAGATTCTTTTACCTCTGATAACTTCTTCCCTGCCTTTTCTTTCCCAGATCCATAGCCTTCCTGTTTATCAGCAGCTTCATCTGAATTAATCAAAATATCGAAATCCATTTGTGCTCCCAATAGATAGAAAAGAAGAAGCTGATGCTGTCAAAAGATCATTTGCTGGTGGCTCGTGCAGCTTCATCTGAATTATCACTTTATATGGCTGGAGCCTGGAGGCAGTCTTTGGCCTCAAAACACTAGCAGCTTGACTATATAGAATGATTAAATTTCTGAAAATGTTTGATTGCTACCTTCACTTCAGTGTCGTTAGATGTAAATATGTAATACATGATTATTTGTTCATCAACTTAAACTATAACTTATTGAGGGATTTTGGGAAACAATGTGAGCATATCTTCGTTTATTTCAGAATATGCACCAGGGCTATCCCAAAGAAACACTGGTGCGTTTCCTTAAGGGTAGAGAGTGGAATGTAGCAAAGGCTCATAAAATGGTAATGTTTCATACAAGTTTCTCAACAGTGGGTGAAGTGACCACGAATTTAATTAATAATATGTTTGTTTCTATAGATTGTAGAATGTTTGAATTGGAGGATTCAAAATGAAATTGATAGTGTGCTGGAGGTGAGTCATCCTGTCTAGAATTTAATCCTTCCAGATATTACTGTATATGTTAATCAGAAAGCTAACGAAGGTTCCCTTAAAGTTCTACGATTCTGGTCTTCTCCTAATCATTTCTCATTTTGATTGTTTATTTTATTATTGCAGCAATACCACTCTCAATAATCTGCCTATTTGTGTCTGTTTATATAGCAAAATTCATTTTCTTTTTCTGATCAATGTTTGCACTGTCCATCTGCAGAGGCCTATAGCCCCAGTAGATTTATACAGATCAATATGTGATTCACAACTTATTGGCCTGTCAGGATACACAAAGGAGGTATAGCCGTTTACTTCCAATAATAAAATCTGTTGGTTGAACCATTACCCTATATGGATTGATTATGAGCCAGTCATTTGTGTGTTTGAACTAGACATGCCTTTTTACTGTTGGTATTCTAAGGCTACCATATTCTGGACTTAATGCGTCTATCTCCTTGTTGAAATTCTTAATACGGAGTACTTTGATTTTCAGTTTTCAATAGGAAAGTTAATATGCCGAATGAAGATCGCACTGAAGAGGTTAAAGTGTTAACTTATATTGATTGTCAAACTTCCACGGAATGATGTCCTACTAACAGCAACATGGGTTATTAAGGTCTGTAGTTTCAAAGTATGATATGGCGTCATAATTACTTGAACTGTGATAACTGCAGTTGACTGGACATTGTTTGGTTATTATGGTCTGTAGGATCATAGGTATGTTTTCACTTGGCATCTGTGATAACTACAGTTGACCTGTCAATATTTTGTTAGAAAGAACTGTAGGATCTTATGTGATAATTTCTCACCTTTAAGCTTTGGGTTCGCCTTGATATTTCTCACCTGTGAGCAACATCAGATAGTCATTAGCTTCCCATTTATATACTACAGTAGTATAGTCTGTGTGTGTTCCTCGAGACTCTTAGTTTTTATTTTCAAAAAATATTAGCAAACCTTCTAGCACAATTGTTAAGTTGCATGTCGTAGTTCTAGCAATTTTCTTCTTTCCTTGTTCCAATATTTTTTCTTTTTCTTTGTTTCTGTCATTGGCAGGGTCTCCCAATTTTTGGCATTGGTGTTGGGCATAGCACATATGACAAAGCTTCGGTAATTACTCTGATGCTTGCTATTTGTTTGGTAGGCTACAACTACAGCCAAAATCATAAAAGTGTCTGGTTTGAAGCTATCAGCACTAAGCCAAATAAAGGTACGTGCTATGACTCTTAACCCTTTTTTCCATTAGACCATACACCAATGAATTAGTCAAGCTGTTTTTTTGGATCAATTTAGTCAAGTTGTTCACTTGGCTTTAATCCAAAACAGCTTCTATTGTTCATGCACAAATATGGAAGCCACATTTTATGTTTATCATGCTTTCCTATATCTTTGTGTACACGTGATTTAATGCCAGTTGTGTATTTATGAGAATTTTGGTTTATTTTGTAGGATTCCAGCTCTCATCAAGTGACTCCCCCTCACGTTGACTTTGCGGATGTCTCAATTTTAGTGGTGGAGCTACGAACAACAATCCGATGTCCTGATCGAGAGCGATGGAGTTAATGTTTGAACTTGTGTGTTTGAACTTGTGTGTTTGAACTTGTGAACTAAAAATGTGAACTATGTATGTGAACTTGTGTGAATTTGTGAACTTATGTATTTGGACTTATGTGAATTTGTGAACTTATATATTTGGACTTGTGTGAATTTGTGATATGAACATATATCAATGTGTTTGAAATCTGTATTGTATGTGATATATTGTGTTGCATGTGATATTATGTGTGTCTAATTTTTCATTTTTGTATTTTTTATTTTTTCTGGAAAAGAGTTAAGAACGTGGGTACCCACGTTCTTAAGGTTAAGAACGTGGGTACCGTCGAACTTATTGTGCAGTCTTCGCAGACCCACGTAGGGTTAAGAACGTGGGTACCCACGTTCTTAAGGTTAAGAACGTGGGTACCGTCGAACTTATTGTTCAGTCAGCGCATATCTCCGCAGGACACATAAGTTCGACGGCCACGTGACCCCGTCGAACTTAACCTTAAGAACGTGGGTACCGTCGAACTTATGGGAAAAAAATTCGACGGTCCCCGTCGAACTTAAAAACGCACGTTCTTAATGTTAAGTTCGACGGTACCCACGTTCTTAATGTTAAGTTCGACGGTACCCACGTTCTTAAGGTTAAGTTCGACGGGGCCGTCGAACTTACTTCTCTAAGTTCGTCCAAAAATCGCCGTCGGCTATATTCGTCGGTAAACCCACGTTCTTACGGTAAGTTCGACGGCTTATTACATTAAGTTCGACGGTTTTTCACCCACGTTCTTTAACCAGTTTCCTGTAGTGAAGGTTGATAATCCGACCTTTTAATCAAAACCGTTCTTCACCTCGTCCACCCTCCTACCCATTTAATTAGCATGTCTTCATTCGCCCTGCCACTGCCCCTACTTCAACAAATCAGTCGAGTGCCCCTGGTGCTCGTTTCCCTGCCCTCCCTAGTTCCTCAACAGGCTGCTTCAATTGTGGGAAGTCTGGACATTTTATCAAAGACTGCCCATATCCGAGGCAGATCAAATCCAACAATCAGCAGAACTCAGGGAGCTCAAATCAAGGCAAGGGAAACATGGCGAATAATTCAGCAGGCAAGAATATTAAGAAGACTAGGCGAATATATTACACTCAAGTGGCCACTACACCGGAGGGAGAGCCGGTTATGATGGGTACGTTTCTTGTGACCAATCACCCAGCAATCATTCTCTTTGATTCTCATGCTTCGCATACATTCATAAGCAAAAAATTTGTAGAGAAATATTGCATTCCTTGCACTGAATCAAGGGAAGGGTTTATTATTCATTCGCCCGGGGACAAATATTTACTAAAGAAGTGGCCTTCAATGTGCCAGTAACATTGGCTGAACGGAATTTTCCAACCAATATGATTATTCTGAAAGGCCAAGATATAGATGTAATTCTGGGCATGAATTGGTTAGCCCAGCACAAAGCTATCCTCAACACTGATTTAAGAACCATCAGGTTGAGCTATGGCCATGAAGAGGTTCTCTTCTCCATCCCGGTAGCTATTTCAGCTAAACCATTTGGTAGAACCTATGAAGCTATCATACCGGAAATCCAAGATATTTTGGTAGTATGTGAATTCCCGAATGTCTTTCCGGAAGATCTGCCTGGATTACCTCTAGAAAGAGATGTAGAGTTTGTGATTGAACTGAAGCCTGACACGGCTCCTATTTCTAGAAGGTCGTACCGAATGCCTCCAAATGAGTTGGTAGAGCTCAAGATTCAATTACAAGATCTACTGGAGAAGGGATTCATTCGGCCCAGTTCGTCACCTTGGGGATATCCCGCAATATTTGTCAAGAAGAAGGATCAAATGCTTCGGATGTGCGTGGATTACAGACCCCTTACTGAGGTCACAATTAAGAACAAGTACCCTCTTCCCCGGATCGATATCTTGTTTGATCAGCTTACTGGAGCTCAGGTATTTTCCAAAATTGACCTCAGGTCGGGCTATCATCAGATCCATATCCGACCAGAAGATATACCCAAGACTGCATTTACTACGTGGTACGGATTATTCGAATATTTGGTTATGTCTTTCGGATTAACGAATGCTCATGCCCACTTCACATATCTAATGAACTCGGTATTTATGCCCGAGTTGGACAAATTTGTGTTGGTCTTCATTGATGATATCTTGATTTATTCCAAGAATGAAGAGGAGCATGCTCAACATCTACGGATCGTATTAACGCGCTTAAGGGAACATAAATTATATGCTAAATTCAGCAAGTGCGCGTTTTGGCTGGAGGAAATCCAATTTCTGGGACATGTATTGTCTGCAAAAGGGATTGCGGTTGACCCCATCAAGGTCAAGGATATTCTAGAGTGGAAACCGCCAACCAATGTACATCAAGTTCGAAGTTTCCTGGGACTGGCTGGCTATTACCGTAGATTTATCCTGGATTTCTCTAAGCTTGTGAAGCCAATCACAAGTCTTTTGAAGAATGATACAAAATTTAACAGGTCCTCAAGATGCAACGAAGCCTTTGAGAAACTAAAGGTGTTATTGACCACTGCTCCGGTATTGGCTCAACCAGACATTGAAAAGCCTTTTGATGCGTATTGTGACGCATCAGGCAGTGGCCTCGGATGTGTCTTAATGCAAGAGGGCCGAGTTATAGCATATGCTTCAAGACAGTTGCACCGGCATGAGGAACATTATCCAACTCATGACTTAGAATTAGCTGTTGTGGTTCATTCCCTTAAAATATGGCATCATTATCTGCTAGGAAATATCTGCCATATATATACAGATCATAAAAGCTTGAAGTACATTTTTACCTAGTCAGAACTGAACATGAGGCAGAGGAGATGGCTTGAGCTGATTAAGGATTATGAATTAGAAATTCACTATCACCCAGGCAAGGCCAACATGGTGGCAGATGCACTAAGTCGCAAGGCTTCCTGCCATTGTCTTACAGTGAAGACCTCTGACATCACATTATGCCAAGAAATGGAGAAATTAAACCTGGGGATGATTCAACATGGAACCTTAAACCAATTGAAGCTTGAGTCGGTTCTTCTGCAAAAGATTATTGATGCACAAAGAAGTGATAAGGGTATGAAACATATTCATGAGAAAATAAAAGCCGGTAAAGCAAACTGTTTCAGAAAGGATGATCAAGGCATTGTATGGTTTAATAACCGCATAGTTGTGCCTAAAGATGATGATGTCCGCCAGCAAATTCTGGATGAAGCACATCTTAGTCGATATTCCATCCATCCCGAAAGCAATAAGATGTATCATCATTTAAAGCAACATTATTGGTGGACAAAAATGAAGATTGAAATTGTACGCTATGTGGCGAAATGTGACATCTGTAGACGTGTCAAGGCCATACACAAGAAGATTGCTGGTCCACTGCAATCCTTGCCCATCCCGACATGGAAATGGGAGGACATTAGCATGGACTTTATTATGGGATTACTCAGGACGGCAAAAGGATTTGATTCTATCTGGGTTATCATTGATCGACTTACAAAGATCGCCCACTTTCTTCCAGTAAAAGTAAAATATCCAGTAATCACATATGCGGAACTTTACATTGCTCGTGTTCTTAGTCTGCACGGGGTCCCAAAAACAATTGTGTTAGACCGTGGACCACAATTTGTATCCAAATTCTGGGAAGAACTCCACAAATCTCTGGGTACTAAGTTGCTCCACAGTACGGCTTATCATCCCCAAACAAGTGGACAGACTGAGAGGGTAAATCAAATACTTGAGGACATGCTGTGAGCATGTGTTTTAGAATTTTTGCAGAAATGGGATGACTGTTTACCACTAGCAGAATTTTCGTATAACAATAGTTATCAAGAAAGTATTAAGATGGCACCCTTTGAAGCTTTATATGGACGACGATGTCGTACTCCATTGAATTGGTCTGAACCAGGGGAAAGGTGGGTTTTCAGACCTGATATGGTTAAAGAAATGGAAGAAAAAGTTCAACAAATTATACATAATCTGAAAGAAGCACAAGCTCGACAAAAGAGTTATGCAAACAAACAACGTCAACCCTTGTATTTTCTGGTTGAAGATTATGTTTATCTGAAAGTATCACCAATGAAGGGCGTAACTCGTTTCAGTATAAAAGGAAAGCTTGCACCTCGATACATTGGTCCATTCCTCATTCTTGAACAATGTGGACCAGTGGCGTACCGACTCCAACTACCCGAAACATTGTCTGCAGTGCAAAATGTGTTCCATGTATCCCAATTAAAGAAGTGTCTTCAGGTTCCAGATCGAACTATTGATGTGATGGATGTTAGATTGGAACCAGACTTAACATATTCAGAACATCCTATTCGAGTCCTGGATCAGAAGGACAAGATCACCCAGAGAAGAGTTCTCAAATTCTATAAGATACAATGGAACCAACACACTGAAGATGAAGCTACATGGGTGTCGGGGACCATAATTAGGGGTACCCCCAAGACTCTTAAACTCGGCTAGTAATCACCATCAGCGCAAGCTGCAGAGCCTGATGGGCGCGATTTAGGTTAAGGCTCCATCCACTCAAGGGACGCAATCTCGCCTCGCCCGAGCCCAGCCTCGGGCAGGAACAGTAGACCCAGGCGGATTCACGCCTCGCCCGAGGGCCTCCTCAAGCAATGGGCGCACCCTCGACTCACCCGAGGCCCAGCTCAGGCAGGCTTCGCAGTGAAGCAACCTTGGCTAGATCGCCTCGCCATCCGACCGTATCGCAGGAGCATTCAATGCGAGGATCGCCTGACACCTTGTCCTGACGCACGATCCTCAGTCGATAGGGCCGAAGTGACCGCAGTCACTTTGCCCCTCCACTGGCTGACCTGACAGGAAAACAGCGACGCCTGCCCCGCTCCGACTGCTGTGCCACCTGCCAGGGTGAGGCTGACAGCAGCTGAGTCCAGCCTCACGCGCCACAGGAAGGTCCGCCTCGCCCGACCTTGGGCCTCGGCCTCAGGAGAAGTCTCCGCCTCGCCCGACCCCAAGGCTCGGCCCCCGCCTTGGCCTCGGAAGATGGTCTCCGCCTCGCCCGACCCCAGGGCTCGGACTCAACCTCGACCTCGGGAGGAATCACGTCCTTGCCCGACCCCGACCTCAGCCTCAGGAGGAGTCTCCGCCTCGCCCGACCTTGGGCTCGGACCGACCACGCCACAGGGGAGATCATCATTACCCTACCCCTAGCTAGCTCAGGCTACGGGGAACAAGACCGGCGTCCCAGCTGGCTCGCCCCGGTAAACAAGTAATGATGGCACCCCGCGTGCGCCCATGACGACAGCGGTTCTCAGCCCCCTACGGAAGCAAGGAGACGTCAGCAAGGTCCCGACAGCCCCGACAGCTGTGCTTCTATAGGACTCAAGCGCTCCTCCGACGGCCATGACATCGCATGCACAGGGCTCTAGCACCTCTCCGACAGCCACGTTGGCATGTACATAGGGCTCTGGCTCCTCTCTGCCGGACACGTTAGCATATTGCTACACCCCCGTTGTACACCTGGACCCTCTCCTTACATCTATAAAAGGAAGGTCCAGGGCCCTCGTACAAGGAGGGTGGCCGTGCGGGAGGACGGGCTGACGAACAGGCTCTCATCTCTCTCCCTCGCGAACGCTTGTAACCCCCTACTGCAAGCGCATCCGCCCTGGGCGCAGGATAACACGAGCCGCGGTTCTCTTTTCCCCCTTGTGTTCCATCTCGCGCCGACCCATCTGGGTTGGGACACACAGCGACAATTTACTCGTCGGTCCAGGGACCCCCCGGGGTCGAAACGCCGACAGTTGGCGTGCCAGGTAGGGGCCTGCTGCGTGTTGACGAACAGCTTCCCGTCAAGTTCCAGATGGGTAGTCTCCAGCAACCTCTTCAGCCCGGGACGCTGCTCCGTTTCGGGAGTCTCGAGTTCATGTCCCTCGACGGCAGCTACGACATGGTACTCCTTCCTCCGCCGCGTGACAGCGACAACGACGGTCGTCAGCTCGCCCGACGGCGACGGAATCAGCGACGTCTTCCCCCCATGGCGGAAGAGCAGCATCCGGGTTTGTCCCGTCGCCTCCCTCGCCGTAGGAGGAGGAGGCGGGGCAACCGTGGCCAAGTAGGAGGCGGCACCTCGTCGGCTGTCGAGCGAGTCGACAACGCCGGCGCCCCAGCGAGGGACACGTCGGGCGTTGACCTCACGCCTGAGACGAAGACGAGCGTCGTTTCCCCACAATACGCCAACCCCAAGCAGACAGATGACGCCAGCACGCTTGCGAAGGGCCTACTGGGCGTTAGCCTCGTACCTGAGATAACGGTGCAGTCCGTCCCCAACACGACTTTGTCACCGTCCATCGATCGAGAGGTACCATCCGTTTTCCACCCTGTGCCTTTTAGATTCAGCTTCGATCCACCATGCGACCCCGCTTCGGTGGACGCTTTCGTAAAGTTATATCCTAACCTTCCGGGGTACCATATGTGGTCAACCTGGGACCGACTGACGGCCGTCTCAACCTACGGGCCCCCGGGCTCCGAGGAAGACAACGAGCCCGACTCTGGTTGGGATTTCTTCGGGCTCGATAATCCTAGCGCCATGCGAGACTTCATGACCGCATGTGACTACTGCCTCTCCGATTGCTTCGATGATGGCCACAGCCTTGACGACGAGGGCTGTGGCCCAAGTCGCGCATGTTTCCACGTCGATCTAGGGGGTCTCGACGAAGACAACCACCTTGGTATGCCGGAGGACGATGATCCCCCTAGGCCTGCGCCTCACGTTGACATCCTTCGGGAGCTAGCTGTGGTCCCAGTCCCTGCGGGGGGTCAGGACACACAGCTCGATCAAATCCGCGAGATGCAGGCCAAGCTCGACGAGGAAGCAGGACAACTTGTGCAGCTCCGGCAAAACATCGGGCAGGAGTGGGCAGGCCGGGCACTAGCCGAAGAGGCACGTCATTGGGCCCAGGACGTCCAGCACCACATCGCTGACGATGCCAGGGCAAGGCTGCCCTCGGCTTCCAGTGGGGTCGGCCAGAACCTGGCTACAGCGGCAATACTACTCCGAGCGATGGCGGAGCCATCCACCACCGAGGGGCGGCGTATCCAGGGAGAACTCAAGAATCTCCTGGAGGATGTCGCGGTTCGATGGGCCGAAAGCTCTGCCTCCCGAAGGCAAGGGTACCCCCCGGAGCATCGCGCCGTGACTTCCTGATTCATGCGGGAAGCCTTGGTCCACACCGGGCGCACGCGGGACGCAACGCCTGCAGCCCTGGGTCGCCTCGGCAACGAGCACCACCGCCGAGACCGTCGAGCCCACCTCGGCGAGAAGGTGCGCCGAGGCTACCACCCCAGGCGTGGGGGACGCTACGACAGCGGGGAGGATCGGAGCCCCTTGCCCGAACCGCCTGGTCCGCAAGCCTTTAGCCAGGCCATACGACGGGCGCCGTTCCCGACCCGGTTCCGAGCCCCGACTACCATCACTAAGTACTCGGGGGAAACAAGGCCGGAACTGTGGCTTGTGGACTACCGGCTGGCCTGCCAGCTGGGTGGAACGGACGATGACAACCTCATCATCCGCAACCTCCCCCTGTTCCTCTCCGACGCCACCCGAGCCTGGCTGGAGCATCTGCCTCCTGCGCAGATCTCCAACTGGGACGATCTGGTCAAAGCCTTCGCTGGAAACTTCTAGGGCACATACGTGCGCCCTGGGAACTCTTGGGATCTCCGAAGCTGCCGCTAGCAGCCAGGGGAATCCCTGCGGGACTACATCCGGCGATTTTCGAAGCAGCGCACTGAGCTGCCCAACATCACCGACTCAGATGTCATCGGCGCGTTCCTCGCCGGCACCACTTGTCGCGACCTGGTGAGCAAGCTAGGTCGCAAGACTCCCACCAGGGCGAGCGAGCTGATGGACATCGCCACCAAGTTCGCCTCTGGTCAGGAGGCGGTTGAGGCCATCTTCCGAAAGGACAAGCAGCCTTAGGGACGCCAGCAGGAAAACGTCCCCGAGGCATCCGCCCAGCGCGGCGCAAAGAAGAAGGCCAAGAAGAAGTCGCAAGCGAAACGCGATGCCGCCGGCGCAAATCTTGTCGCCGCCGCCGAGCACAGGAACCCTCGGAAGCCTCCCAGAGGGGCCAACCTGTTCGACAAGATGCTCAAGGAGTCGTGCCCCTATCATCAGGGTCCCGTCAAGCACATCCTTGAGGAATGTGTCATGCTTCGGCGCTACTTCCATAAGGCCGGGCCCCGGCGGAAGGTGGCAAAGGCCATGACAACACAAGAAGGAGGGCCACAAGGCAGAGGAGTTTCCCGAGGTCCACGACTGCTTCATGATTTATGGTGGGCAAGTGGCGAACGCCTCGGTTCGGCACCGCAAGCAGGAGCGCCGGAAGGTCTGCTCGGTGAAGGTGGCGGTGCCAGTCTACCTAGACTGGTCCGACAAGCCCATCACCTTCGACCAAGGCGACCACCCTGACCGCGTGCTGAGCCCAGGAAAGTACCCGCTCGTTGTCGACCCCGTCATTAGCAACGTCAAGCTCACCAAGGTCCTCATGGATGGAGGCAGCAGCCTCAACATCATCTACATCGAGACCCTCGGGCTCTTGCAGATCGATCTGTCCACGATCCGGGCCGGTGTGGCGCCCTATCACGGGATCATCCCCGGGAAGCGCGTCCAGCCCCTCGGACAACTCGATCTGCCCGTCTACTTCGGGACTCCCTCCAACTTCCGAAAGGAAACCCTCACGTTTGAGGTGGTCGGGTTCCGAGGAACCTACCACGCAGTGCTGGGGAGACCATGCTACGCCAAGTTCATGGCCGTACCCAACTACACCTACCTCAAGCTCAAGATGTCGGGCCCCAACGGGGTCATCACCGTCGGATCCACATACCGACACGCGTACGAATGCGACGTGGAGTGTGTGGAGTACGCTGAGGCCCTCGCCGAATCCAAGGCCCTCATCGCCGACCTGGGGTGCCTCTCCAGGGAGGTGCCTGATGCGAAGCGCCACGCCGGCAACTTTGAACCAGCGGAGGCGGTTAAGTCTGTCCCTCTCGACCCCAGCAACGATGCCTCCAAGCAAGTCCGGATCGGCTCTGAGCTCGACCCCAAATAGGAAGCAGTGCTCGTCAACTTTCTCCGCGCGAACGCCGAGGTTTTTGTGTGGAGTCCCTCGGACATGCCTGGCATACCGAGGGATGTTGCCGAGCACTCACTGGACATCCGAGCTGGAGCCCGACCCATGAGGCAGCCTCTGCGCCGATTCAACGAAGAAAAGCGCAGAGCCATAGGCGAGGAGATTCACAAGCTGACGGCTGCGAGGTTCATCAAAGAGGTATTCCATCCCGAATGGTTAGCCAACCCTGTGCTTGTGAAAAAGAAAGGTGGGAAATGGAGGATGTGTGTAGACTACACTGGTCTAAACAAAGCATGTCCGAAGGTTCCCTACCCTCTGCCTCACATCGATCAAATCATGGATTCCACTGCTGGGTGCGAAACCCTGTCATTCCTCGATGCCTACTCAGGGTATCACCAAATCAGGATGAAAGAGTCCGACCAGCTCGCGACCTCTTTCATCACACCCTTTGGCATGTACTGCTATATTACTATGCCATTTGGTTTAAGGAATGCAGGCGCGACATACCAAAGGAGCATGAACCACGTGTTCGGAGAGCACATCGGCCGAACGGTCGAGGCTTACGTCGATGACATCGTAGTCAAGACGAGGAAAGCCTCTGACCTCCTCTCTGACCTTGAAACGACATTCAAGTGTCTGAGAGCGAAGGGCGTGAAACTCAATCCCGAGAAGTGTGTCTTCAGAGTCCCCCGAGGCATGCTCCTGGGGTTTATTGTCTCCGAGCGGGGCATCGAGGCCAACCCGGAGAAAATCGTGGCCATCACCAACATGGGGCCTATCAAGGACTTGAAAGGAGTACAGAGGGTCATGGGATGCCTTGCGGCTCTGAGCCGCTTCATCTCGCGCCTCGGCGAAAGAGGCCTACCCTTGTACCGCCTCTTAAGGAAGACTGAGCGCTTCACTTGGACCCCCGAGACCGAGGAAGCCCTCGAGAACTTAAAGGCGCTCCTTACAAGCGCGCCCATCTTGGTGCCCCCCGCTGCGGGAGAAGCCCTCTCGATCTACGTAGCGCCACGATCATGGTCGAGAGACGAGAAGAAGGGCATGCATTGCTCGTCCAGAGGCCGGTCTACTTCATCAGTGAAGTACTATCCGAGACTAAGATCCGCTACCCGCAAATTCAGAAGCTACTGTACGCGGTAATTCTGACAAGGCGAAAGTTGTGACACTACTTCGAGTCTCATCCGGTGACTGTGGTGTCATCCCTCCCCCTGGGGGAGATCATCCAGTGCCGAGAGGCCTCGGGTAGGATAGCAAAGTGGGCGGTGGAGATCATGGGCGAGACAATCTCATTCGCTCCTCGGAAGGCCATCAAGTCCCAAGTCTTGGCGGACTTTGTGGCTGAATGGGTCGACACCCAGCTTCCAACGGCTCCGATCTAGCCAAAACTCTGGACCATGTATTTCGACGGGTCGCTGATGAAAACAGGAGCGGGTGCGGGCCTGCTCTTCATCTCACCCCTCGGGAAGCACCTCCGCTACGTGCTACGCCTCCATTTCCCAGCGTCAAACAACGTGGCCAAGTACGAGGCTCTGGTTAATGGGTTGCACATCGCCATCGAGCTAGGGGTTCGGCGCCTCGACGCTCGTGGCGACTCGCAGCTTGTCATCGACCAAGTCATGAAGAACTCCCACTGCCGCGACCCGAAGATGGAGGCCTACTGCGACGAGGTTCAGTGCCTGGAAGACAAGTTCTACGGGCTCGAGCTCAACCACGTCGCTCGACGGTACAACGAGACTGCGGATGAGCTGGCTAAAATAGCCTCGGGGCAGAGAACGGTTCCCCCGGACGTCTTCTCCCGAGACCTACATCAACCCTCCGTCAAGACCAATGACACGCCCGAGCCCGAGGAAGCCTCGGCCCAGCCCGAGGCACCCTCGGCCACCGAGGGTGAGGCACTGCGCGTCGAGCAAGAGCGGAATGGGGTCACGCCTAATCGAAACTGGCAGACCCCGTACCTGCAATATCTCCACCGAGGAGAGCTACCCCTCGACAGAGCCGAAGGTCGGCGATTGGTGCGGCGCGCCAAGTCGTTCGTCTTGCTGGGTGACGAAAAGGAGCTCTACCATCGCAGCCCCTCAGGCATCCTCCAACGATGCATTTCCATCGCCAAAAGTCAGGAGCTATTGCAAGAAATACACTCGGGGGCTTGTGGTCACCACGTAGCACCTCGAGCCCTCGTTGGGAACGCCTTCCGGCAAGGTTTCTACTGGCCGACCGCGGTGGCCGACTCTACTAGGATTGTACGCTCCTGCCCGGGGTGTCAATTATACGCAAGACAGACACACCTGCCCGCTCAGGCCCTGCAAACGATACCCATCACCTGGTCGTTCGCTGTGTGGGGTCTGGACCTCGTCGGTCCCTTGCAGAAGGCACCTGGGAGCTTCACGCACCTGCTGGTCGCTATCGACAAATTCTCCAAGTGGATCGAGGTCCGACCCCTAAACAACATCAGGTCCGAGCAGGCGGTGGCGTTCTTCACCAACATCATCCATCGCTTTGGGGTCCCGAACTCCATCATCACCGACAACGGTACCCAGTTCACTGGCAGGAAGTTCCTGGACTTCTGCGAGGACCACCACATCCGTGTGGACTGGGCCGCCGTAGCTCACCCCATGACGAATGGGCAGGTGGAGCGTGCCAACGGCATGATTCTGCAAGGACTGAAGCCGAGGATCTACAACGACCTCAACAAGTTCGGCAAGCGATGGATAAAGGAACTACCCTCGGTGATCTGGAGTCTGAGGACGACGCCAAGCCGAGCCACGGGTTTCTCGCCATTCTTTCTAATCTATGGGGCCGAGGCTATCTTGCCCACAGACTCAGAATACGGTTCCCCGAGGACGAGGGCGTACGACGACCGAAGCAACCAGACCAGCCGAGAGACCCACTGGACCAACTGGAAGAGGCTCGGGACATGGCCTTACTACACTCGACACGATATCAGCAGTCTCTACGATGCTACCACGCCCGAGGGGTTCGGTCCCGAGACCTCCGGGTGGGGGACTTGGTACTTTGGCTGCGACAAGACGCCCGAGGGCGCCACAAGCTCACCCCTCCCTGGGAAGGGCCGTTCATCATCGCCAAGATTTTGAAGCCCGGAACATACAAGCTAGCCAACAGTCAAGGCGAGGTTTACCGCAACGCTTGGAACATCCGACAGCTTTGTCGCTTTTACCCTTAAGATGTTTTCAAGTCGTTCATATACCTCGTTTTCTATACATACACAAATAGAGTCTAACCGTCAAGGAAGGGTCAGCCTTGCCTCAGCAAAGCCCGACCCTCCCTCGGGGGCTAGAAGGGGGGAACCCCCTCTGCGTCAAAATTTTCCTCGGAAAAGTTTTCTACCAAAACGACTCTCGTGTTTCCCGACTATATCGATAACAGAACCCCGCAAAACGAATAAGAGCGCATGTAAGCGGCAAGGCCGATCGAGCCGAGGGACTCCTACGCCTCCGGGATACGGATACCTCACTCGTCACCTTCCGCGAAAAATAACTCTTACTCGGATAAGCGATTCTGCTACCAACGAACATGTCCGGATACTCGAAACAAGAGGAAAAGAAATGCAGCTTTATAACACGACGACAAAGTGTTTAGGCCTCGGCGGCCGTGAAAGACACGTGCATGTTCCAAACAAACTGCTCCGGCAGAATCAGGCATCGCCCGGGGGAGGAGCGGCACCCTCGGCTTCGTCTCCACCCTCAGCGTCGTCTCCACCCTCGGCGAGTTCCGCCCCGGCCTTGGACGGCGACGCAAGCGGAAGGATCTCCACCTCGAAGGAGGACGCCAGCACCGCGCTTAGGCCCGCGACGGCCGCGTCAAGCTTCTGAACTTCGGCCAGGGCAGCTTCATCTTCGTTGGGAAGACAGTACCCCTCGCTGACCCGCTCCAGATCCACATCGTAGTGGGAAGCGAGCACGGCGAAGGCCCGCCTAATGCCATGATGCAGCGCCTCGCAGAGTCTGCCGCGCACATGGACGCCCAAGGCCTGCAGGCGACTCTGGGGGAGCTTTCCGAGGGGACATCGTCAAGACCAAAGACCTGGCAGAAGGCCGAGATAGCTTCAGACATGGCCACGCGGTCGGCCTCCTTCTGCTCAGCCGCCAGGGCAAGTGCCTTGGCGGACTCGTTGAGGGCTGACTCGAATTCTACAAACATCCAAACAGAATTATTCAGACACGAGTTGAAGAACGAAGCTGAATCGAAGTCTCAAAGCGGCCAAGACATACCTTCAGCCCGGGCACGCTGCTCTGAGGCTGCGGCTTGGGCGGACTAGGCAGACCCGACGGCCACGGCCAGGTCCTCCGCAAGGGCTCCGGCCCGAGCAGACACCTCGGCTAGCTGGCCCCCAAGGGCCTCGGCCCGGCTTTCAGCCTTGGCAGCCTGGTTCTGAGAATGGTCCCGCTCACCGATGACCTGGCCAAGCTCCAGCTGCCGCTGCTGCGCCTCTGCGCGTGCCGCCGCTGCTGCGCCTCTGCGCGTGCCGCCGCTGCCTCCACCCCCAGCTCATCACAGAGCAACCGAAGGTCCGCCGCCTCGACGCTCCGTTGGGAGAGGCGCTCGGTAGCCTCGGTAAGCGCGGCCCTCAGAAACCGCAGCGAACCCCAGGCGTCGGCCTCACGGCGGATGAACGACGACTTGGCGGTGCTTAGATCCGTCAGATCCTGAGGAAGGGAAGCAGGGCGTCACAAAGAATGCCCTGGTCACACGAAAGGTATGCCTGAAAACCTTACCTAGAGGATCCTGGGAACGTCCCTGGAAAGGACGTCCATGGTCGACCGAAGCGACCCCATCGCTGCCTCGGCGTACTCACGGAGCTCATCCCGAGACTGCTCCTCCCGCTCATCGTCAAGGACGAAGAAGGGTTTCGAGGCGCCACGGGTCCAGAACCAGAGCGCCTATCCACGCCGCTCATTGGGATCGTGCCACACGGGGATGAGGTCGCCGCTCCCTAAGACGGGTCGCGGTTCTGCGCCCCCCTCCTCCAAGGCGTCGGGACCCCCTGCGGTCGACGCATCAGGTACCTCCTCGGCTAAGGAGACAGGCTTCCGATCACCAACCTCGAGCAGTGGCACCTCAGCCATCTCAGCATCAGCGGCGACGGGCGGCTCCACGGGCAGAACGGCAACAGCCTCGGCAGATGCTGGTGCCGGCGCCGGCAACACGTCAGGTGGCCTCAAGGCCGCGGCCGCGCCAGCAGCCTTCCCCGGCACGACGGCCGCCTCGACGGAGGGGTCGGCCTAGGGAGCTCGCCCCATGGCAACTCGTGCCGCCTGAGCCCCCTGCTTGGGGGCATCTTGTGTGGAGAACAGCCGACCGGCGTGGCACGGTGCGGCACTGGCTGCAGAAGCCGGCGCCGTCTTAAGGGCCTTCCGGGGAGCCAGACCGGCCGAACCGTGCCTCCATTTGCTAGGAGGAAAAGGAAAAGCAAGATCAGGACACACGAAGAAGGAGCCAGGACAGAGGTATCCTCAGATACTTACCCGCTCCGGACCAAGGCCAATCGTGCCTGCGGGGAGGCCCCTCGGGCCTCGGTCCCCGCAGGCACTGCCGAGGTTTGCCCCGCTGCCGGCTTCGGCACCGTCCTCACCCCGGGCGCCCGGGGCGCTGAAGGGACGGTCCACCCAGGCGCAGTCACGACGACCTGAGGATCAACCTCCTGTGCAGCCGGCACGAGTGACCGCTCTTGGGAGACAGGCAGGTCGGCCCGACTCCTCGGAGTCACTTCAACTACCTCGACCAAGGGGTCAAGCACCCCCTCGGCCTGCCCCTGCTCTTCGAACCGGGACCCTGATGTCCCGGCCTCGGATACCGACGGCGCCAGCCCGCTCGGAGGCTGGCTCGACGACCCCAAGCCTAGCCTCAGATCCGGACTGAGGCCAAGGCAGGCCGCCATGTCGTCGTCTTTGTCATCGTCGTCATCAGGCGTCTCCAGCGACGGCTCCCTCGGGAGCCCGTCCCTCTCCTGCCTCCGACGGCGCCTCTCCAAGGCGTCCCGGGCCCGCATCCGCTCGCGAGCCCAAGCCTTTTTCGCGTCCTTCTTCTCCTTCTTCTCTGCAGCGACCCTCCGTGCGGCCCGGTCCACCACGTCCTCCGGGACCGGTGGCAGGGAAGGCTTGTAACACCCCAACTCCTGGAGACGGACGGAAATCCCGATTGTGAGAACCAAGGGCAACCTGACACAAGAAAGAAGAAGGAGCGGACACTCACCAGGGACATGCACCCACGCTCGGGACGCATCAAGGGCTGGGTAAGGGCGCCGACGTCCAGCCTCCCTACCGTACCCGCTACCCGCCTGCGGAGGTCATCAGCGGAGAGGGGGACTGGGGGCATCTGCGAACCCTCCAAGTCGACCCCCGGCATCATCTCCGAAAGCGGCAACCGCTGCTCTGTCAAGGGAAGCACCCTCCGACGATGGATGGTGGCAACAACCCCCGCGGCGGTAAGCCCCCTGTCTCGTAGCTCCTGCAAGGCCTCCAGAAGGGGCTGGAGTTTCTCCTGTTTCTCACGCGCGGCCCCATAGCGCCAGTTGCTGTCGGCGGCAGTCACCACTCATTGAGAAAATGACGGGAGTCTCCCATCATCATTCCGGAGGTAAAACCATCGGTGCTGCCACCCCTTGTTCGAAGACACAAGGATAGCGGGGATGTACTATTGCGCGCGCGCCTGCCTCAACTGGAGGATGCAGCCACCGGCCCGCACTGCCATGCAGACCTTTTTTCCCCTGTCGTCAAAGCAAAAGGCTCCGCGGAGAAGAGATGGGTCCACAGATCCCAGTGGGGGTCAATCCCCAAAAAGCCTTCGCAAACCGTTGCGAAGATGGCCGCTTGTGCAATGGAGTTGGGGTTGAGATTGTGCAGCTCCACCCTGTAGTAATGCAGGAGCGTCCGCATGAAACGGCTTGCTGGCACTCCGAACCCCCGCTCATGGAAGGAGACGAAACTCAGCACATACCCCAGCGGTGGGTCGGGCCGACCCCGCTCGGAGGGACCATCCACTTCGGCTGCGGGTCACCGGAGAGGGGACGGAGCAAGCCATCAGCGAGAAGGGCCTCCAGATCGTCCACCGTGACGGTGGAGAAAGGCCACGGGTCGCGCGGCGGAATGACGGTTACCCGGTCGGCCATCGCCAAACGAAGGGGGCGGCGGCAGAGCGGACGAGGTGTGTGGTTTCCTTTCTCTGGCTATTCCCTTGGGTCGCGGAAACCAAAGCAGGAGGCGAGCAGCAGAGTAAAGAACCACCACCGTCCCTCTTCCGGGTATATAAAGGCCCGGGCAAGACCCGTTCAAAACTTCGCCCGAACCCGCCGCGAAATTCAAACTCGAAGGCGAAACGCCCGTTCCTCGAATGACTCGCGCACGCACAACGGCTGCCTCGCGAACCACCCATCCCGTCACATTAACTCCACGGCGGGGCAGGCGACACCTTTGGCAGGCGAAGCGGGCAATGTTTCACTTCTGCCATGATGACCGCGTCAAAAAAAGGTGCGCCACATCGTTTGAATTCATATCCTTTTCTTTCTCCCCTTTCTCTCTCTTGCTACAGGGACCGGGAAAGGGGATATTCCGAAAGGGATCCTTCTCCGCGAAGGAAGCGAGCCCCGAGCCCTCCTACTGATCAGGGGTTCGAAGACTGGCCCCTCGGAAGGGGTTCGACAGCCGCCCCAGAGCACTCGGGCTTCAGGCTCCTTACTGATCAGAGGTTCGAAGGCTAGCCCCTCGGAAGGGTTCGACAGCCGCCTCAGACCACTCGGGCTCCGTGCCCACTACTGATCAGGGGTTCGAAGGCTAGCCCCCCGAAGGGTTCGACAGTCGCCCCAGAACACGCAGAGCGAGGGATGACTCAGGGTACGTCCGGTACATGGCAGAGGTTCGGGCTACGCTCCCGAGGTACCCTAGGACATTTCCGAGACCAGCAGGAGCGATTCTGTAAAGGAATCCCATCAGAGGGAGGCATCGAGCCCTTGGACCCTATCAAACGGGACCAGGTCCGGCAAATCACCTGCAGGTACTTTTGGAGCGTGCCTCTGGGCCACTAGCCGACCCTTATCGAACGGGGCACGGGCGTCCACTCGGATCACCCGTTAGCAACTCACTGGAGACACCATGTTCGGCGCCCTCCGAGGGCAATATGGCGCTTTCCCCCCTCCTCCTTGCGGAAAGGCGACAAAGGGGCGTATGATAAAAGCCGAGTCAGTCCTTGACCGTCCTCTCGCTCTGTGCAGAGGCTCGGGGGCTGCTCTCACAAACTAGGCTCCGGCCAAACCGTTGACAGCGTCAACAAACCAGCCCGAGAACTCGGAACCTGACCATGCACCCGGGCTACGATCAGATCGCATGAGGGAACAACCAGACCGGCCGAGGCATCACGAAAGGCATTAAGACCTCACAGGAGTCAAACCACTCCTCCGAGGCCTCGGGGGCTACACCCGGCGGGTGCGCTCGCACGCACCCATCGGAACAAAATGTAACCGAGAAAGGTCGGTCCCCTTGCAAAGAAGTGCGACAAAACCTCCAAGCAAGTACCAACACTCCCTTTGAGGCTCAGGGGCTACTGTCGAGGAGCATAATTAGGGGTACCCCCAAGACTCCTAAACTCGGCTGGTAATCACCATCAGCGCAAGCTGCAGAGCCTAATGGGCGCGATTCAGGTCAAGGCTCCGTCCACTCAAGGGACGCGATCTCGCCTCGCCCGAGCCCAGCCTCGGGCAGGAACAGTAGACCCAGGAGGATTCACGCCTCGCCCAAGGGCCTCCTCAAGCAACGGGCGCACCCTCGACTCGCCCGAGGCCCAGCTCGGGCAGGCTTCGCAGTGAAGCAACCTTGGCCAGATCGCCTCACCAACCGACCGTATCGTAGGAGCATTCAATGCGAGGATCGCCTGACACCTTGTCCTGACGCACGATCCTTAGTCGACAGGGCCGAAGTGACCGTAGTCACTTCGCCCCTCCACTGGCTGACCTGACAGGAAAACAGCGCCGCCTGCCCCGCTCCGACTGCTGTGCCACCTACTAGGGTGAGGCTGACAGCAGCTGAGTCCAGCCTCAGGCGCCACAGGAAGCTCCGCCTCGCCCGACCTTGGGCCTCGGCCTTAGGAGAAGCCTCCGCCTCACCCGACCCCAGGGCTCGGCCCCCGCCTCGGCCTCGGAAGATGGTCTCCGCCTCGCCCGACCCCAGGGCTCGGACTCAACATCGACCTCGGGAGGAATCGCGTCCTTGCCTGACCCCAACCTCGGCCTCAGGAGGAGTCTCCGCCTCGCCCGACCTTGGGCTCGGACCGACCACGCCACAGGGGGGATCATCATTACCCTACCCCTAGCTAGCTCAGGCTACGGGGAACAAGACCGGCGTCCCATCTGGCTCGCCCCGGTAAACAAGTAATGATGGCACCCCGCGTGCGCCCATGACGACTGCGGTTCTCAGCCCCCTACGGAAGCAAGGAGACGTCATCAAGGTCCCGACAGCCCCAACAGCTATGCTTCTACAGGGCTCAAGCGCTCCTCCGACGGCCACGACATCGCATGCACAGGGCTCTAGCACCTCTCCGACAGCCACGTTGGCATGTACATAGGGCTCTGGCTCCTCTCTGCCGGACACGTTAGCATATTGCTACACCCCCGTTGTACACCTGGACCCTCTCCTTACATCTATAAAAGGAAGGTCGAGGGCCCTCGTACAAGGAGGGTGGCCGCGCGGGAGGACGGGCTGACGAACAGGCTCTCATCTCTCTCCCTCGCGAACGCTTGTAACCCCCTACTGCAAACGCATCCGCCCTGGGCGTAGGATAACATGAGCCATGGATCTCTTTTCCCCCTTGTGTTCCATCTCACGCTGACCCATCTAGGCTGGGACACGTAGCGACAATTTACTCATCGGTCCAGGGACCCCCCGGGGTCGAAACGCCAACAATGGGAAACCCAAAATTTTTTAGAAAAGAATTTCCCTGGCTTTTTAGCTTCATGTAATTTGTGAGATATGTACAATTGTTGTAAAAGAGGAGTAGACCCCATACCACCCCCTGCCTTGTACAAGAAATAAGGAAGTAAAAATATGACGCGTTTCCTTTTCCACTACTTGCCCTAAGACTTTTAAATCTCGGGACGAGATTCTTTTATGGGCGGAAGGATGTAACACCTCTGGTGTTACTGTCACTAAAACTTGAGCATAACATCATGAGCATTAGCATATCATGTGTTTGTTACACTTAGAGTGCATTCACTAGGCAAAAATTTCAAACAAGTTGTATTGGTGTGACTTGGTATGTGTGTAACCCTAGGGTAGAGTACTTAACCCTAAACTAGGCTTATGAGTGACAATGAAGCCCAAACAAGTTAAAATCTCAAACCTTATTAGAAATGATCATAAGATATCACATTTAATGGACTTGGGTAGCACCAAAACCCTAAAGTGTTAAAAACTCCGAAAAGACCCCTGGAAAACCCTAGATGGGAACCCTAGGGGGCTAAGTGTAAAGTTTGTACACTTTTGGACCCAAGTGCAAATACCAAGGTAGTACAACATCACAAACTATGTGTTTCTCACATTTGAGGATTTGCAAGCCAAATGATGAAGTTTGGACTTATTTGCAAAAAGGACATCCCTATGTCTAAGTCTGAAAACCAGTGCATAGAGCCAACTTTGGAACCCTGTATCTTTCAGTTCATGAGGAATTTGCCTAGGGTCCACACATCAAACTTGTAGAGCTACTGTAGGAGTACAACTTTGCTTAAGTGATTAAGCCTTAGTGTCATGTAAGATTTGGAGATAATTAGGTCTAAAGTCAAGCTGACAGTGAGCCAATGAACTGAATAAGGGGTAACAGTGAAGTTGGGCAAGCTTTGAGATTGGATTCGACCATGATCTAGTAATTGTTTGACTATGGTAGCTTAAGCAAGATTGTAGCTGGATCATAGGGCTACAACTTTGATACAGAGAGATGGTCGAGTCACTACATGAATTTGGGAACAAATCTCCCTGCAAATTGCTCTGACAAGCTAACTAAATAAGAATCCGATGGTACAGTAAACAAAGATCTTCTGTTCAGCCCCCCTCGCCGCCGGTGGCCTTTGCGCCCGGATTCGTGCCGGCCGTCGCGATTCGTGCCTCGGGCAAGTGGATTACGCTCGACGGTAAAAAGATCTCGCCGCAGATGAACACAAGACACTATGGCCGCTCTGTCTTTTGCCCACCTGCACCGGTGACGTGGCCGCACGGCCATTGCCGCGGCTATCGTCGTTCTCCTCGGGTATGCCACACCGTGGCTCGTTACTGTGCGGTAGTAACCGTGGCACACTTAGGATCGCAATCATTGAGCCGTTGCACCGGTGAACGCCACGATTAAAGCCACCAGTGTTCTTCTTCCTCTCCGGCCACCAGCGCACTACGTATAATTCACAAGCCACCGCCCTCGAATCCTATAAATTGAGCGTGTTCTCAGCTCCACTAAGTATTCAAGCACCCAGCACACCCACTCGTGTCTCAAATCATTCACCAAAGAACTCCAACTTGGGATTTCCCCCAAATCAATCAAAAACATCGTGCGGTGTGAGCTCACCGTGGCTAGTTCGTTACAGGTCCGTTCATGGCTTCTTTGCTCTCGTTTCAGCGTCTCTGTGTGCTGTAGATACTTAGCCACCCGACCAATTAAGCTAGATTTGGCTAGGTCACCGGGAACACCACGGATTGTCCTCAGTTTGCGACGATATCATGGACAGAGCGATTTAGAGTTAGAACTCTGCAATTGATGGAGGGGAAATGGTTATTAGGGGTCAAATTTAGTGTCAACCATACCGGAGCACCGGTTGTTGAGTTATCCGGCCGGCATAGGCTCACTGGAGTTCCTGCTCCGCCGTCCACGGTCGTGGACTTCACCTTGTGAAGAAATAGAAAAGGGGAGGGTATATTTGCATTTGTCAGTGACTCAAAGAAATAGGGTTACAGACTCTTTATAGGTTTCTCAAATACCTTGGGTTCTCTGTGCAAACTGTCCACCGCGGGCGCGTGCGGGCGCGTTTGCCTGTTCACGGGCTGACTTGGGCCAGTTTTAGCCCATCACTATTCATTATTTCTCTTTTTCTTTTTCTGCCAGGATTAGAGAATTCATAGAAAATTGTAGAAAAATGCTAAAAATATGAGAACAATTTTGTTGAACTCCTAAATTTCTATAGTATTTAATAAAATGATTTCAAGATTTTTAGTCCAAACCAGGAATTATGAAGTATTTAAAATAGCTAAAACCTATACTCCTGGAATTTTAGAAATTAATTAGTAACTCCAAAAATCATAAGACTTTTTGGATAAGCTTAAAATGATATTTAGAAACCTTGGGTGAAGTTTGACTTGATTTGGACAATGTTTGATACCTAAACCCCAAAACCCTAATCTTCTAAGTAGTGTTTGTCCTATGAAATAAAATACTGACTCCAAAAACCCTAGTTTCCTATAGTACCATGAAGGAAAATTGTATTCAAGATACAACTTGATAAACCTTTTCTATTACTGCATTTTCATAAGCATTACATGAGCATTTCATGGTTATATACGATTATATATAGGGAACGAGGAGGAAATAGTGGTTGAAGAAGAAGGGGTTGCACCACCACCACCTAAAGACCCATCTGCCGGGAACTGCTTATATTTTGACATTTGTGGAGCAGAACCCGACTCTCTTATAACATAAGGCAAGCCCCGGTGCATTTGCCACCTCCTTGCTATTTTAAAATCTTTCTCACTTGCTTGATGCATTAGGTGATAGGAGTTGTGTGCTAAACAATTGATGCATTTCCTTCCTTGGAAGATTGAGTACCTTTCCTTGATCACCTGTTTTATGAAAAGGTTTTTCTGATGCTTAGTCTTGCTCTAGAAAAACAAAAATCTTTTGTTTTGACAAAAGATGATGCTCCAAGTGGGATGGGATGTTTTCAAAAATAAAACTTGATGGTGGATCCATCATGGCCATGATGGGTTCAACATCGAAAAAGATGTACCTCTGCCAGGTACCAAACTTTGGGTTTTTAAATGATAAAGCTGAGACCAGGCGGGTGACTTGCATGAGAAGAGAGTCTCGGTGTAGTGTCTCCGTCTACGTCGATTAAGGACCGTGTCGATGTATGCTTGATGATTGAGGACCTTTTAACTGGTCACTTGACTCATCATGGGTAAGATTTGCCTCGGGTAGACTAATACGAGAATAAGACAACAAACAATGGGAGTGGAGAGATGGCGAGAGTAGCGTGTACCCTCCGTGGCAAGAGGCTGGACGGTGGTGTATCTGTGCTCTCGTTTGGCGTAAACCTCATTGCATCTTAAGAACTTCGGTGGCGAGTTGACATATGCAAGGGTTAAGTGCTACATATGTCGTGTGATTGGAGATCCCTAGTTGGGTATTAATCGATTCGGATCGCCGTTACTTCTCGGACATGAAGACTTGGTCACTGCCCTACACGTAGCATTCCAGTGAACTTAAAGGAATGATAAAAGATGGCTAGTATAGGCCAAGTGCTTGAACTAGGGTAGAAAGAACTCTTGTGACAGGTAATGACTTAACTTGCTAGTAAAACTTGATTTTTAAGGATTCACTATTAGTAAGAATTTTTGCAAACAGAGTCTTGATTCTTGATTAAGCCTTACCTTGATTCCCTCAAGCCAGCATATCCTTGAGAGTCTTTTATTTTGACGGTTAAGACTAGCGAAAGTACACTTCGTACTCAGGGTTTTCGAACCCATGTTGTTGTAGGTGAGGAAGCAGCAAACTTTTGTTGCTTTTGCTCTAAGGTGGTGCCAAAAGAAGAATCTCAAGATTGAAGCCTCGGGAGGAAGTTGTCCTCCCTTTAAAAACATTATACTTCTAAGCGGGAGGGGTTTTTGCCTCCCGAGTTTGTAATAATATTACTTCTGCACTCATATACCGTTGGTCTGTAATAATAACACTATTTCTATATTTTAATGTAAAATAAGTTACTATAATTGCTTCCGCTTACTCGTTCCTCCGATGTGTTGTAATATCTGCGTGACGGGTGAAACACTGTTGGGAAAGATAAAGAATACAGATACCGAACTTGTCGAGTGATTAGGTGCATCTACAGGGTTGTCCGAGGTCCGCTGGACAAGGACAACTGTAGGAGGGCCTAATGACTTGGGAGGTTCCATCACATCGCGGTCAGTTTATATCCTTGCGTCGACAGGTTTGCCCGGATTGTCAGTCCCACATCCCACGCCGGCTGTGCATGAAGAAGGCAGGGCCACTGGTGTGCCGGGTCCACTTGTTAGTTGATACGCGCACATCGCATCTCACCCATGTGGGGACACCTGGTCAGCTGCGCTTCACACGGAACTCCTCAATCGGTCACAGGTTGGTGGGGCCCGGAGGTCAGACGCCTCAACTACCAGCCGATTCCAACGGAGCTCCTCCTGCGCGTCATGGCCACTCCGACTAATGCGGGGTTGCCTCCCCCCATAAGACCCAGGGAGTGGGGCACCCTCCCGGGTCCATACCACTAGGGCCAAGCTTGAAATGGATCCGCGCGAGTAAGAGAGACCGAAGCGAAGAGAGCGGGGGAAGAACATCACCACCGCGGCGAATTCGCGTCGGCGGCAGGGGAGCAAACTGCGATTAGGCCATACGGTGGCGGTCGTGTCCCTAACAGGGCGCTGGGAGGAGTTAATCGGAGGGCGATCGGCTATGGGATCGGGAATTCCTCGCCGGACAGACATCGTTGCCGCGGAACGACGGTGACCGCAGCCGAGTGTTGTCGTCTGGCAAACACAGGTACCTACTACCTAAATCCGTTTATCATACCACATATACCGTGTAAAAGCTTCATAAGGCGGGCTCCGGGACTAGGGGCGCCTGGATGACGTTCACCGGAGTAGCCGCCGCCGTGCACAATGACTCGACCATGCAGACTGGGTCAGAATGGGGACGAAGGCTGTTGGCCGTTGGATGGTCGCGGGTCGGCTAGGATTAGTTCACCTTATACTGGTTCGTCAGTAATAGATCAGGACCGTTCGTCATCGGATCAACGAGCAGGATTCAGCCAGCTAATAGAGTTTTGTGCACTAATCCATGACTGTCGATCGTTGATCGAATGGGGGCGCTTGCATACCGGTTTACCGCAACCAGAATCTAATCTGAGCCCTTGAATCCTGATCAGACGGCGGTGCTTGCCCAATACCCCTTCGGTGCGGGCAAGTTTGTAAAAGAAACCCTCTGTTAGTACGGAATCAACCCGCGGTACTACGACTGTGTAAACTGAGTCTGGGACACTTTTGCGTGGTTGCCCCTGTATTCTTTAGATATCTTGTGCGCAGTCCAGAGCGAGGTGAAAATGGGAAAAAGGAATATAGGAAATGATTGTTAATAGAAAAATAATTCTAGAATAGTGTTTAATCCTTAGAAAATTTATATTAGCTCCTTTTTAGTCCATTCCAGTTCCTATAACTTTGTATCAATATTGTTTATCACCTAGTAACACTGTTTTACCATGAAACCCACATTAGAATTGATCACACAATTAAGTTTGTACCAAACACTTAATAACTTCAGAAATTCATAACTAAATATCCGTAACTCCGAATTTAGTGATTCTCTTTTTTCTATGATCTCATTTTAATGTATAGATTATTAATATGTATTTTGTATACATGTTTGGTGTGATGTTAATTTCTCCTTTGTACTATGCTTGTTTGTATTGTGGAGAGTAGAAGAGCCAGTGGCTGAGGATCCAGGTGTTCAGTAGGTAGAAGTTGCTGAGCAGGAGCTCATTGAAGGCAAGTTGTGCCCTTGACCACTTTTATTACCCAATAATGTTCTTTATTATCACTTATTCATGCATAGGCTTAAATTTCGATGGGACCCAATAGGTCACCCTAGTTTGATTATCTTGTTACCTTGTTTACTCTTGAACTATTTGGGTAGTTTTGTTATTGCTCTATATGGTTTTGGGTTTAACATTACATTATGTTCATGTTCCAATTATATAGTTATTTTATTTATTATTCATGTCAAGATCATTATTTTTAATTGGAACATGGAGCTTAACTTGGGAAACATGTGCCACCACAAGGGTGGAATGGGACGATGAGAGCACCTAGAGGGGGGTGAATAGGTGATCCTGTAAAAATCAAATAATAATAGCCACAAAACTTAATTATTAAAGTTAGAACGGCTAAGTAGCTTGAAACGAGCTCTTGTGAACGCAGACAATCAAAGAGAAAGCACACAAGAGACACGTGATTTTTATCCCATGGTTCGGCCAAGTAACACTTGCCTACTTCCATGTTGTGGCGTCCCAATGGACGAGGGTTGCACTCAACCCCTTTCAAGTGATCCAATGATCAACTTGAATACCACGGTTTTTCCTTTGTTAGTCTTTTTCCCGTTTGCGAGGAATCTTCACAACTTGGAGCCTCTCGCCCTTACAATGATGATCACAAAAGAAGCACAAAAGTAAGGGATGGGAGAGCAACACACACAAGACTCAAATCACAGCACAATCACGCACGCAAGTCACAACTTGAGCTCAAAACACAACCCACGGAGTTCACAACTCAAATGGAGCTCAAGTCACTATCTCAAAGAATCAAATGCGCAAAGTTGGAGTCTTTGAGTCTTAGAATGTTTCTTGTAAGCTTGGGTGACTCCTCCATGCGCCTAGAGGTCCCTTTTATAGTCCTAAGGCAGCTAGGAGCCGTTGGAGGCCAACAAGGAAGGCTATCCTTGCCTTCTGTCGGGTGGCGCACCGGACAGTCCGGTGCGCCACCGAACAGTCACTGTAGACGGTCTGGTGCCGATCTCCTTCCTATTATGGCGCAGAAGACTGTTGCATCTCTGAGCCAGATGGCGCACCGGACACTGTCCGGTGCCCCCTACCGACCGTTGGCACGGGCCACGCGTCGCCCGCGCATTGCGCGACCGACCGTTGGCTCATCGGACAGTCCGGTGCACCACCGGATAGTCCGGTGAATTATAGTCGTACGCCGCCGATTTTTCCGGAGAGTGGCCTGTTCACCGGAAGCAAGCCTGGCGCACCGGACACTGTCCGGTGCACCACCGGACAGTCCGGTGTGCCAGACCGAACTGGACTTCTGCTGCACCAAGCCAAGTCATTTGCAATCCTTTTCTTCTTTTCTTCTCACTGTTTCTAGCACTTAGATAACTATGTACTAAGTCTAGAAACATACCTTCTCTTTGATTTGCACTTCTCTCTTCATTTAGCACATAAGAACTTATTTAAATGTGTTGGGCACTTAATCACCAAAACATAATAGAAATTGCCCAAGGGCACATTTCCCTTTCAGATGCCCTTGGCTGACTAACTAGGAAAGCTAGTGGAGGACTACCTTACCCGATAGGGACAAGGGCAGTAGGGGAGTAGGCGTGTAGGTAGGTTCCCAGGTTGATTTTGCTGTGATGTCGGTTAGACGGGGGATTCCTGCATTGCTCTTCCTAGAACTGTAGCGGGTTTTCTGAAGCTAGTGGAACTTTATAAAGGCCTCGTAGTGTTACCCTGCCTCGCTTCCTTGGTAGAGGTGTATGGGATTCATGACCCCTTGGCAGTTGGGTAACATGACTTGTGGGTACACGGTACAACCTCTGCATAGTGTAAAACTGGTATACTAGCCGTGCTCGCGGTCATGAGCAGCTCGGGACTCTCGCATGATTAAATTATGGAACTAAATTCAATTTGTCATTTGCATTGCATGGGATTTATTATTAATTTTGTTCTATTATTATTATTATGGTTTGGTATTTACTTACATCTAGTAATTGCTAATAAAATTTGACCAACTTATTAAAAGCAATGCTTAGCTTTAACCCCCATTTTTTATCAGCCTTACACATCACATGAACTCCCACCTTTGGTGAGTTCATGCACATTATTCCCCAAGACTTGTTGAGCTATGATCTTTTGTGAGCTCACACTTGCGATATATAAAGGCCCCCACAGGAGAAGAACAGGTGGCCCAGGAGGAGCAGCACAACGAGGAGTACGATTTGATCTAGGTGGTGTCTCCCAGTCAGCTTTTATGGCGTCATGGATGAACTCTTAGTTCGTTTTATATTATCATTTATTTTTGTAAGACTTCCGCTATGTAATAATTACTTTTATGATATTGTGACATTTATCTCTATACACTCTATTATTATATGTGTTGTTCTTCATTGGCGCACATATGAGACGCACCCGACGTTATCCCTTAAATCCGGGTGTGACATAGCCATAGAAGGATTTTAGTTCTTGGAACTATGTTGCAATTCTATTTTCCTATTCTTGATGTTCTTGGGCATCATCTCAACCATACAATGGGATTCATTGAAATATCAGGAGGGTTGATGTACACGTGAGCGGAGGTCGAGCCCTTTTTGCAGGGCTTTTAATGTATGAAGTACGCCATGCTATTGAACCAAGGTGAGATAATTCCATTTTTTGTGCACATTTTATCTCTACACTTATTTGGTGTCATAAACATTAATATTTTTAACTATACTGCAGTCAAATTGTAAGCATATTAATCAAGAATTCCTATGTACAACTATTCTGTTATGTTGCAGTTGTATTTCGTTGGACAAGTAGGTGTTGATGCCGATCTGGGCAGTGCCAATCACTAGGTGTGTACCGCCTGGCGGTGCCCTCTGTGGCGACGCGGAGGTCCGCGGCTTTGGTCCAGACGATCCGTGACCTGGGCGCAGGAGCGACGCCTTTCCTGTGTCGCACCGGACGGTCCGCACATAGGACCGGACGGCCCGCGATGGTGCAGGGTCGTCTTCCTCCTCCTCGCTGGAATCTAGATCTCACCCCCTGGGGAAGAGATGTTAGGGCATCTTGGGTCGACAGGTCACCCGGGGCGTCCCTAGACGACGTGGAGTCACCTAGGATTAAGAGATCAATTCGAGGAAGAGGCCTTGGGTGGATAACTAGATCTTGCCCCGGGAGGAGTAAGATCCTAGGATCGTTTTGGGGTCGGCAGGCCACCTAAGACATATCTAAACGACGTAGAGTCGAATAGGGGTGGAGGTGGATATGCGGAAGGCTATAACTAGAACTACGCTACATCTACTCCTAGCGCAGGAATGATAAAGAAAGTAATTGGTTCGATTGAAATGTGTTCTGGGGGTTCTCAATCGGTCGTACCCCTTTATATTTATAGGGGAGGAGGTCTGGACTTGTTTCTAGGAGATAGCCAACAACTCTCACGTGATTAGATGGATAACCACACACGAGATAAGGATAATCACCTGAGTTGATCTGATCGCGGGGCCGCAGACCGTCCGGACCCTAGGGCCGGACCGTCTGCCACTTTTGGTGCTCAACACAAGGTTACTGCTTCCAACTTTGTTGCTCTGAGCCTCCACCTCAACCATGTCTTTATTCCCTGTGTTAGTTCAATGGGATTCGTTAAAATACCAGGAGGGTTGTTGTACAAGTGAGACAAGGTCAGCCCTTCTTGCAGGGCTCTTAATCTAAGGTAATCTATGGAGTACACCATGCTATTGATTCAAGATGGCATAATTCCATGTTAACTTAGAGAAATTATTTACACCGACCCAGATTTAGTTCTACATATTACCTACATTTACTTTTAGTGTTGAAAAAACTACTAAATGTTGTTTTTCAAAATTTATTTTGTTAAATCCCTGGTAATACAACATATATCATTAGAGATGATGATTAATTGCTTATAATGCATCATAGGATGTGTTGTTATATTTGCATAATTAACTATTCTACTACTGTAAACAATTGTCTATATATGTGTATATATTTAGATACATTGCTGCTCCTATATGTCTAAAATAACACTCTTTAAACTATGAAAACAAATAGGGAAAACACCCAAATGTGAAATGTGGAGTGCATGCCTAGCCTAAATGTGAAACTTAGCATTGACATTAGTAATTTGAAGCATTATCTGAAGGAATTGCTTCATACTTGAATAATTTTCCTTATGTTATTCCAAAAAATGAAAGTAATCAATTTCTAGCTCTGGTTTTGCTATTGAGAGTGACGTGCCATGAAGAGTGTTCAAAGAATTTTTTTTGATGTTCCAAAGCATGGTAACCACCAAGGATTCTTCCTTTACAAAGATTCTTCATCGCAGGATTTCAAATTGCTCCCACATAAAAGATGACACAACATAGTTGGGAACTGCATTTCACACCGGGTCATTTTTACACTGTAAATGACAAACTGGCGCTACAAATTTGTCCAACATCCATTTTACTTGCTATGTAGATATCTAGCTAAAGCTAGAACATTGCCTCTAGATTTAGCCTTTTAGGAACAGTCGTATTCACAATCCAAACAAGGTAGGTGACATCAACGAACAATTGAAGCACACCCAATTAGGTTACGTTTGCTGCGTCTGAGGTCATTCGGTTTAAGCTTCAATTCCTGACACACCCTTCCCAGTTGTAACAGTTGTAATTGGACCTTCAATAGTATTAACCGCTTGTGTTTCTTCAGGTTGGCCGAGGCCGTTTATGATGTAGTTTGCTGTTGTAGCCCTTGTGATGCCCATATTCTCTATAAAATGAATTTCATCTTCATGGATTCTCACAAACTTCGTAAGTTTATTTGACTGAATATTCATAAACCAATCAATTTATGCTTGATGTTTTAGGAAAATGGACGCATTGATGTCTTGAAGGACTTTCAGAGACTCTAAATTTGAGAATTCGTGGAAATAAAAATAGGGTTGGCTTTATCAAACTGCACAAAAAAAATCAACAACACTTCTCTTTATCATGCAAGGAAAATCAAACTTAGGAGCATCTTCCCATCTCGTCAGCAGCTGAGCCGATTATGATCTCTGATCATTATACAACCATGGAAACAAATAATGCAGCTTTGTTCTGCAAATTTTTTACAATAGTTCTTGAACCGATATTGACTACTACTATATTCACAACATCATTCACAAACATCATTCTAAGAAAACTGACATCATATGATGGTATGTAAAGAATTTTAGTGTCCAAAAATGATGTGATATATGTTAAGTACATTCCGTAAGTTCTTTTTTTCTTGGACCATCTGCACTTCGCAGTCACATGGTAAGATACTACATATGACTATATGTACAGATCCTTCACCGCAGTTCAAACTTCAATCTAGCCAGATGTACTCTACATGGACATATGTTTAGCACAATGCTACTGTGCATGGACATATGTTTAGCACAATGCATTACTATTTTCCATGACAGTGCTATTGGCCCTCTCTACTAACAGTGCTTCCTGAAAACCTCTTCTGTTCGCAGTGCTGTTCATTGTTCTTCAGTACCTGCAAAAAATGTGAAAACCTCTAATAGTCCAATCACATATATGAAATGAAATATGCTACATATATTAGTATGATCATCAAATGTGTAATCTCTTACCTATAATATTTCTTACCAAAATCATAATTCTAAAGATACTTCAGAAATAGAAGGCTTGCACGCGCGTGTCATGCCTGATGACCAAGGAGGAGGAGCATCTATCGCTGATGGAGCTGGGACTGAAGTCTGAAGATGGGTCGTGTGTGTTGGGGTATTCCGCTGTGGGTATTGTGGTGTGTGGGTTATATGTGTGTCA
This sequence comes from Zea mays, assembly GCF_902167145.1. Lineage (NCBI taxonomy): Eukaryota > Viridiplantae > Streptophyta > Magnoliopsida > Poales > Poaceae > Zea > Zea mays. The sequence goes on along the minus strand of NC_050102.1, from coordinate 88,601,838 downwards.
TACCAATGTGGGAATAAATATGCTATAACAGAACAGAGGAGGATATCGAAAATCTGAATAGAAACACCTACCAAATATTCTCTTGTTGTCCATCCCGGTGACGGTGAATACCACTGCTCATGTCCCGGCGATCGCGCCGGCGGCCACGGGCTGTAACAACCTGGTATCAAAGCTCGCGCTCCTCGGAATGGGTCAGTCGCGACGATGGCTGTTCCAAAACCCTCGGTGCAGACCCGATTTGTACTTGAGGCCATGGCGAACAAGGAGAAGGAAGACGGGGATCGGTGGGATCGGATGATGGCGAGGCTCGATCGGCTGATGGAGAAGGTCATTGGAGTGGAGGAGGTACAACAACAACTAATGATGCAATCGGAATTGGCAGTGACTGTGGCTCAGAAGGCGACGGAAGAGTGGGTTCATCTGGCGCAACAGTTGGAGAAGACGGGACGAGAGGTGGCCGAGATCCGACTCGAGTGGATGGCGCGGGACTTGGAAGGGGTAGAATCGGTGACGGAGGAGCGAGCTCGCGGGGAACCTCGACATCACGAGTCGAACGCCAATCGAAGTTATCGCAGTTCTTCTCCTATTCGCAATCGAGGATGTGGGAATGGTGGTGGAGATGCGAAGGAGTATCCACCTATGCCTATACCAAAGTGGACCTTCCCAAGGTTTGATGGATTGGAGCCGAAGATCTGTTTGAGGAAGTGTGCTGATTATTTTGCGATGTATCGTGTTCCTGAAGCTGTCTGGGTGACATCAGCCTCACTACATATGGACGAGAATGCATTGCGATGGTTTCAGATTTTTAAGTTGCAGTATGGATTAGGGATGTGGGAGGAATTTGTGGATGCTGTGATGAAGAAGTTTGGGGTGGATGAATATTCACAGGCGATGAACAACCTGATGACAGTTTACCAAAAGAGGTCGGTGGAGGAATATCTGAAGGAGTTCGATGAGGTGAGGTATGCAACTGCGATGCATAACCAAGGCTTGGATGAAACATTGTTTGTGGCACATTTTATCAAGGGATTGAAACAAGAACTACAGGGTTCAGTTCAGTCGCACATGCCCACGACAGTGGATCGCGATGCTAGGTTGGCACAGATACAACAGAAAATTTTAGAAAAGCAGCGACAAAAATCTCTGAAGATGGTATCTCAACCAAAATTCACTGGTCCAGCTGGTAGGACAGAAGGTAGACCACAAGCCCCAGCAATAGAATTATCCAAGGAGAGGTTGGTCAAGGAATATAGACGGCAAAATGGTTTGTGTTTCTCGTGTGGGGAGAAGTATGAACGAGGCCACCAGTGTAGATGCCCAAAGAAAATTCAGATGCAACTAAATGCTCTGACCACCGAGGAGTTGGGCATGATGCTGTCCGATGAAACTCTAAGCCATATTGAGAAAGAGGAGCAAGTTGAGGAGGAGGAATTTTGGCTCTCTTTACATGCTATCAGTGGGGCTGTGTCTGACGATTGTATGGGGGTCAGGGCCCTTGTCCAAAATCAGGTGATGTTGGTATTGATGGATTCAGCAAGCTCAACTAGTTTCATTAATAGACTGATGGTGGACAAACTTGGTCTGGTTATATCTAGTTGTTCTCCAGCTATTGTGAAGGTGGCTAATGGTGAAATTCTCAGAAGTGACCAGATGGTGCAATCTCTGGAATGGTGGGCAGATGGACACACTTTCAGGACTAACATGAGAGTCTTGGAGTTGGGTGTGTATGATGCTAGTTTAAGTTATGATTGGTTAAAACAACATAGTCCAATGCACTGTGATTGGGAGGAGAAGGTGATCAGTTTTTTAGTCAATGGAGAAGAGGTAAAATTGAAGGGGACTGAGGGACAGTGTGGAAGAGTGGTGGAGGTGTCTACTATGCAGGTGGACAAATGGCTAAAAGGAAATGATATGTGGGCTTTGGCCTTGCTAGAAGTAACCCCTAAGTCTTAGGAACCAGCTGTTAGTGTGGAGTTGCAGAATCTGTTGGATGAATTCAAAGAGATGTTTGCTATTCTCACGACTTTACCCCCTGCTCGACCATTTGATCACCACATTCCTCTGATTCTAGGGTCCTGCGAATGTCATGCCCTATAAATATTCTCCAGCCCACAAAACTGAGATAGAAAGGCAAAATTTTGAAGGCAGGCCTCATAGATCATAGTGTTAGTCCTTTTGTCTCTCCAGTTTTGTTGGTTCAAAAGAAGGATGTTACGTGGCATTTTTGTGTGGACTACCGCAAGCTCAATGACATGACCATCAAGAATAGGTTTTCTATGCCGGTTGTGGAAGAAATCTTGGATGAGCTGGTAGGCACCAAATTTTTTTCTAGCTTGGACATGACTTTGGGGTATCACCAAGTAAGGATGGGAGAAGGAGAGGAGTATAAAACTGCCTTTAAAACACATCATGGTCATTACCAGTTTAAGGTTATGCCCTTTGGCTTAACCAATGCACCTGCCACCTTTCAATGTGCCATGAACATGGTATTAGCTCCATATCTCAGACACTTTGCGATGGTCTTCATAGATGATATCCTTGTGTGCAATCCTTCCTGGCAATCCCACTTAGGACATCTCAGGTTGGTGTTTGAAGCAATGAAATCACATCAGTTCTATTTAAAAAAAGAAATGTGTTTTTGGCCGACAAGAACTGATCTATTTGGGCCATGTCATATCTGCTATTGGGGTGGCAACAGACCTAGCCAAGACTACTGTGATGCTGCAATGGCCACAACCTAGCAATGCTACTGAGCTCAGGGGTTTTCTGGGTTTAACTAGTTATTATAGACGCTTTGTCAAGAATTATGGAACTATTGCTAAGCCTCTTACTCAACTGTTACAGAAGGGCCAATTTGTGTGGACTGAACTGGCAACTGAGGCATTCCAAGCTCTAAAACAAGCAATGTGCACTACACCTGTGCTGGCACTACCTGATTTCAGAAGACTTTTGTAGTTGAGACAGATGCTAGTGAGCACGGTCTGGGAGTAATGCTGCTACAGCAAGGAAGACCCTTAGCTTATTTGAGCAAGGCACTAGGAGTCAAAAACAAGCAGTTGTCCATTTATGAAAAGGAGTTTCTAGCTCTCATTATGGCTATGGATAAGTGGCGACATTACCTTCAGAGAAGTGAGTTTGAGATTCACACAGACCATGGAGCCTTGAGCTTCTTAGGTCAACAGGAGTTACATTTTGAACTTCAAAGGAAGGCAATGGCTAAGATGATGGGCATTTAGGTCAAGGTAGTTTATAAGCAAGGCAAAGAAAATATTGTGGCTGATGCACTTTCCAGAGTGGGACCCTTGCTGGTTATGACTTTAATTAGTGAGGTGCAACCTCTATGGATGCATGAAGTGCTCAATTCTTATTTCACTGATCTAAGCGCAACAGTTGCTCGCCAAACTCAGTTTACACAGTCCATATGATCAAGGCTTTCAGCTCAGTAAAGGGGTGATTAAGAAAGGTGAATTGATATGGATCGATAACAACTCAGCTTTAAGGACCAAGCTGGTGTCAACTATGCATGACAGTGCCCTTGGTGGCCATTCTGGCGTCCAGGCGACATATCAATGCATAAAAAAGTTGTTCTATTGGAAGGGGTTAAAAGGAGATATGGAGAACTTTGTGAGGCAAAGCTAGGTGTGTCAGCAGGCCAAAAGTGAAAGGATCCACCCTGCAGGGCTTCTTCAGCCTTTGCCTAATCCTGCAGGTGCCTGGCAGGATATAACACTGGACTTTATTTAGAAGTTGCCCAAATATGAAAGTTATGATACAATTTTGGTGGTTGTTGATCGATTAACAAAATATGCTCACTTCCTGGCTTTAAAACACCCATTCACGGCTGTTCAAGTGGCTCAACTCCTGTTAGATCATGTGATTAAGCTTCATGGGTTGCCCTAGTCCATGGTCAGTGATCGTGATAAGATTTTTACTAGTACTTTTTGGACTCATCTGTTCAAGCTTTTAGGCACCAAGTTGAATCTGGGTACGTCCTATCACCCACAAACGGATGGTCAGAGTGAAAGAGTAAACCAGTGTGTTGAAATGTATCTACGCTGCTCAACCAAAAAAATGGAAAGCCTGGCTTCCGTTGGCAGAGTTCTGGTACAACACATTCTTTCACACTACTTTGGGGTGTTCTCCTTTCAAAGCTTTATATGGATATGAGCCTCCTTTTGCTGCAGCACCAGTGCTCTCTGCGGATACAAACCAAGATGTGGCTCAGTTGCTTGATGACAGGAATGCCTTTTCTAGCATGCTGCAAGAGCAGTTGGCTGCTGCCCGAAACATGATGAAAATGCAAGCTGATCGTGCACGCAATGAACGACAATTCTAGGTGGGGGAGATGGTTTTACTCAGACTTCAACCGTGTGCCCGGTCTTCGGTTGTGAATCGACCGTGCCCCAAGTTAGCCTTCAATTTTTTTGGGTCTTACAAGGTTTTGGAGAAGGTGGGCGAGGTCGCATATTGTCTGGAGTTACCTACTGATGCCCAGATACACCCAGTGTTCCACGTCTCTTCCCCACTATGATGATTTGTCCTATCGCAATGTGGTTCCACTAGAAGTCTTGGATCGCACATTGGTGAAGAAAGGTAATCGTGCCATTTCTCAAGTGCTCATTCGTTGGAGTCATCTGTCGCACGATTCCACAACTTGGGAGGACCTACATGTGGTGAAGACTTGTTTTCCTCAAGTTGTTGCTTGGGGACAAGCAACTTCTCGGGAGGAGGCAACTGTCATGCCTGGTGACCAAGGAGGAGCAGCATCTATCGCTGATGGAGCAAGGACTAAAGTCTGAAAATGGGCCATGTGCGTTCGGGTGTATTCCGAGGAGGATATCAAAATTCTGAATATAAACATCTACCAAATATTCTCTCGTTGTCCATCCTAGCAACGGTGAATACTACTGCTCATGACCCGGCGATCGTGTCGGCGGCCACAGGCTGTAACAGCGCGGGGCGGGCTTCAAACACTAGTTTTATTCTAATCCATCAGGATTGGCTGAATTCTTGGAAATTGCAAATTGCAAATTGCCGAGGACAGATATCACCGTTTCTGCAAATTTTCTGCCCTTAATGCTCAGCTACCTAGGTGGACTCATGTTTTTAACCCCTGCCAAATATTGAAACATAGGTTGTTCTGTCATCTACAGAAGTGGCTTTCTCAATCTTTACTCGCTCGTGAAAAAAAAACTGGAGGGAGCCGGCGTCGGCTGGATGTGCACGGAAATGTGCTCGAACGACGACGTAAGGAAGAAGAGGATCATCCGTCGATGTTAAAACAATTACGTGGCAGTGTATAACAAATTAACCGCTAGCTGAAAATAGAACTCTTTTAGACCCTCTCTGTAACGCACGATTTCTAATTGAAAATAAAACTCTTCGACCCTCTCTCTGAAACGCACGATTTCTTCTTTTTAGGCTCTAAAATAATAATTCATCGAAATTAAATTGAAACGCATAAGAATACATCTATTTTCTATAAAAAAACAAGAAAAACGGGAAAAAATCATGCGTTCTTATATATGGATTTTTTTTAAAAAAAACTAACGGCAGAGACGCGTACACGGCGTTCGATGAATGGATGGACGCCCGCCGCCCAGCAAGCATTGCCATTCTAGCTTCTCTACCCTGGTAAATATCTATAACTTTGGTCCTACTTGTCAGCTGTCAGCGAGTCAGCGTATCCCATGTTGTAGGCTCATTCCATTAGCTTTTTATCCACTCCCACAGTCCAATCCACACGACCGCCACCAACTCACGCAGCGTGCTTCCCTTCAGAAACTCGATGGCCTGCCACCTCGCCATCGCCGGCGCCACCGCCGCCGCCGCCCGCGCTCCTCGTATCTCCGTGCTCGCCGCCGCCTCTGCTTCCTCCGCAGGGGAACCCGCGCGCCGCATCATCCGCCGCCGCGCGCCGCCGGGTCAGCAGGGCTCTGCCACAGCGGCCCCCGCGCCTCCCGCCCAGCCGTCCGTGGCGGAGGTGCGCCGCGCCATCGGCGTCTCCGACGACGCTGCGTCGGCCGCCGCATCCATGGAGAAGAAGAACACCGCGTTCATGGACCTCATCTCTACCACGCCCATCGGCCAGCCGGAGAGCGAGCCCGAGCGCCGCCTCCGCGAGGCCGCCGAGTGGGTAGTCGACACCACTGAGACGCGCGCTTGCGAAGGTGATGATGCCCCCCACCATTTCATCATACCTATCATTTTGTGCTAATTATTATTATTATTATTATTGCAATTGTAAACCCACAATATATAAGCTAAAGCTGTACCTATAGGATTCCGGACTGAAATTGCTTCCTTTTGTTCTCATCTTTGTTTTTTCAGGACAGAAGTCTTTCTTAGTGCTATGCATGATGACATTTCCTGCTTGGTTCTTGCTCCTGTTTCTTGCCCTTGGACTCTTTAAGTTACCATTTGATATTCCGGTTCTGGATAATCTCCTAATGTAAGGTGTTAGCTATTATCATTTTTCCCTTTTATTTTCCAAATATACGAGCTTCACACACTGAATATGAAAAGAAATATATGCCACTACTGAAGTCACTTCCTCCCCTTTTTCCAAATTATAGTTCACTTTGGCTTTATGCTAACTCAAACATCTTTAAGTTCGACTGACTTTATATAAAAAGCCACCAACATCTATAAGGTCAAATTGGTTTCATTAAATTATTATGTACTATGTTTTGGTAAATTCAGTTGTTACTGTATTTTTTCTGAAAAAATTGGTCAAAATTACAGAAACTTGACTTCGAACAAACCTAAAGTGAACTATATTTTGGAATGGAGAGAGCATATTGTTAGTTATACAATTGGAATTGCTACAGTCTGTTTTCTGTATGTGTTTATACAACTGGAATTGCTACAGTCTGTAGACTGTAGTCGTGTTTCCTGTATGTGTTTATGCAACTGGAATTGTTGTTTCTTCTTAGGTAATAAAGTAAATTTTTTTGCTAGAGATGTTATTTATGTAGTGGGCAGAACAACTTGCTATCTTGAATAGTTTGGTATTATTTGGCTATGGCCAGTGGATCGTATATATAGACGTGCAAAACATTGTTTTTCTCTTTAGACTGTACTGTTTATAGAGTGAAGCTTTAATAGTAGATGAAGATGAGGAAGTTGCTGCAGATAGCCTTTGCATGTTTGTCACGCTGTCATTGCCTTTTGTCTTGCTTGGTTTTGCCTTTTTCACAGCATCCACAGTTACATGCTCTCTATTATGTATTCTAAACCAAACTCTTCAGATGAGGCATTCACGAATCATAATAGTTTGGTATAATATATCTTGCTTCCTCATCAAGCAACTTAACTAATAATCCTAATAGTGCTTCTCTGTTATCTCCATCTCCACTTCATTAACCTGAATCATTGTAGCATGTACCACTCACTGAGGTTGAATGTAGTTGCTTCCCACCTTCTCCTTCTACCTCCTATGTTTAATCCGTACCTAATTCAACTGTCAGGGCACCAACCACTGTCAGTAGCCATATTCGTTAGCTGCTAATCCTATTCTCTCCATATTTCTTAACCATGTTCTGTTGCTTGCACCATTCAGCATTTATGGCAGCTTTTGTTATCTGTCTCCTCTTCTATCTAGCTGAGCTTGGTCACTAGTAGCAGGGAGAGTGTTTCGATATATAGATTTTGATTCGCCGAACAATACAAATTAATGAAGTGCTCGATGAAGCAAGGTTGGTTATCTATTTACTTCTATTATGAACTGGTGCAAAAACATTATTATATGTTTTAGAAACTGGTTGAGCAAGAACGCCAAGAGAACAATTTCCCTTCTTCGTACCATATGCTATAGTTCTTCTTGGTCTTCTAGTTTAATTTGAACTATTGGTACCCTATTACATTATTTTTGGCTTCTGAATGAGTTAATGAAATGTTTATGACAATACGTATGCCCCGGTGTGCATTTGAAGCAGAAATAGGGAGTAAAATATAGTAGCGGTCATCAAATTTGGTATGCTGTGTCACTTAAGTCTCTAAACTTAAAAACCAGGGAAATAGGTGCTGGACTTGACGGCCCATCTAAAACCACCTTGTGTCATTGGGTCTCTAAACTTTCATTAGTATACTCTAACGTGGCATGCCACGTCGGTATTCAGTTTGAGTAAACCCAGTTTGGATGGTTTTGCACGGACCAACTATGTTACGAGACATGTTTTCCTAGTTTTCTGAGTTTGAAGATTCAATTGACACATCGTGTTAAGTATGACCACTACTATATTTTACTCAGAAATAGGTGTATTTTGAAATAAATTCTGATGTGCTGTATTTTATGATGAAAACAATACCTATGACACATTTTATACAATTGGAAATGCATGAAGGGTGTAACTTGCGGTTGTATGCATTTCATGCACTAATAGAAGAAAAGAGTTACACACCAACAAACGTTACCGGAATCGACCACTTTGTCGAGTGTCTGAAGCACTCGGTAAAGCCTGAAAAACACTCGGCAAAGTCTTTGCCAAGTGTGACACTCGGCAAAGAGAGCTCAGCAAACAGTACATCGACAACGGCTTCTTTGCCGAGTACTTTTTATCGGGCACTCGACAAAGACTTTGCCAAGTGTCAGTCGGTACTCGGCAAAGAAAAGCGGTCGTCACGACGCCGGGTAACGGAGACGGCGCCTTTGCCGAGTGTTCTAGTTGACACTCGGCAAAGAAGTTACCTCTTTGTCGAGTGTCTACCAGCCCGCACTCGGCAAAGAAGTTACCTCTTTGCCGGGTGTCTACCAGCCCGCACTCGGCAAAGGGTCCACCAGCGGGGCCCTTTGTCACATTCTTTGCCGAGTGCTCTAGGAGACACTCGGCAAAACTTGCTTCTTTGCCGAGTGTCAGGGCCACAACACTCAGTAAAGAAGCTTTACCGGTGCCTAGGTGTTGCTTCTCTGCCGAGTGCTATGGCCCTACCACTCGGCAAAGAGGTCCTTTGCCGAGTGTAACACTCGGCAAAGTGACCAGTATACACTTTTTTATTTGTTTTTTCTATTCCATCCAAACAAACAAAAGATATCACATATACATCACAGATATCACATAATCATCATAGATACCACATATACATCACATATCTCACAAAGACCATAAATCAAACATGAGACACTCAAGAACATAAGTCTCATAAGTCTCAAGTTCTCACATAAGTATCCAACACAAACATAAGTATCGAACACAGCATTACCAACAAGTTCTGAAGTCTCAAGTACATAAGTCTCAACACTAAGAACATAAGTCTCATCGAGGTGGGCGGCTGGACTGGTGCGGCGATGGGCTGGACGATCCATGAGGGTTGTTGGATGCCGCCCCAGATTGTCCCTGCACAGAGAAGAGATTGCATATGTTACATCAGATGCATTATCAACGTTTAACTATAATTTTGATACTCATATGAGTATGGAATAGAGCAGGGTCAACTGTATGGAATAATGGAGGTGGAGGAGCGAAACCCTGTGCGGCGTCAAGGCTCTACATGTACTGGAACATCTCTGCCATCCTCGCCTCCATCTCCTGACGTTCCCTCCTCTCTATTTCTAGTTGGGTCTGTAGTATTCCAAGCTAATGTTATAGTAACTCAAAGAGAAGGTATATAACTAAAGGAATGACGAGTTATAGAAGCACTAACCTCGAGTTGTTGTATGCGATGATGTGAGCTGTTCTGCCGAGGTCGTATGGCTGGACTCGAGCCCGTGCTCCTTGCTCGCACCTGAGACAGAGTGGGAGTGGACGATGAGTCGATTGCCCCGTCGGCAATCCAGTACTGTCCATGTCTCTTGCCTCCTCCAACCCTCATGAGGACATCGGGGTCGATCTGCTCGGTCCTTGGATCGTATTCTGGGCCATGGACCTCCTATGCTATGGCGGTGTAGTCATGAAGGCGGTTGTAGACGACGGAGTTGTTGTACGCCTCGGGCCCGTCATCCGGGTTGTAGGTGACGTAGGACGTCGCCTTGTCCTTATGGGCCATAGCATAGGCTGAGAAGATGGAGCAAGGCTAGCCACCATGTGACGCCGACCGCAAGAAAATCAACGAGATAGTTAGAAATAATATCTAATCCACTGTTATATACCTAAATAAAAAAGAGGGCGTACCCATGCTTCTGCATATTGGCCTAGGTTGCGGTTGCCTTGGTGGTGGGAGGGACCTTGCATCATCAAACACCGTTCCCGGCTAGCATTGTGCGCCTCGTTTCCGGCTAACCTAAGTGAACTACATTGAAACTCTATGATTTCATGTGTAGGTCGTTTAGGTTTCTACACATAGTGCCTCACAACTTTCTCGAAACATTCTCAAATTTTTATCACAGTCTCTACATATGATATCATGACATGTGGACAAGTTTCATTAATTTCTGACTTTATTTGTGTTTTATACAATTTTTAAACAACTGGATGGCAAGTTAACGACCATGTTTAGTGATCATGGTGCTCGAAGTTTCCGGTCCGCTCCTGAAATCGGTCGTAACTTGTGCTAAATAACATGCATATTATTTTTGCATGCACGGTTTTTCAAGTTTCGAGTGACTTGCAGTTCAAATGTGAATTTTTCGAAGAAATTCAAATAAATGAACTAAACCTAATAGTTATAGAAAACAATTTTATAATTGTCCCAAAATGGTACATGTAGGTCTACATAGTGTAGGAACATACCACAAAAAGTTTGGTTGGCAAAAAAAATAAAAATATACTTTGTCGAGTGTCCTACGGGGGCACTCGGCAAAGCTTGCTCTGCCGAGTGTCGAACGAGGGGCAGATTTTTGCCGAGTGCCAGAACTCGGCTATCGGCAAAGATAACGGCCATCAGCTTTAGACGGCGGCTGATAGCCCTTTGCCGAGCGTTGTCGTTCGCCGAGTGTTCGGCACTCGGCAAAGATGTCTTTTGCCGAGTGTTTTCCAGTGCTGAGTGTCCTGCTCTCGGTAAACATGGTCGTTACCGAGAGCAGGGCTTTGCGAGTGCGGTACTCGGCAAAGACTTCTTGCCGAGTGCCCGACAAAAAACACTCAGCAAAGAGCCGGATTCCGGTAGTGAAAAGCAAAAGATTAAATTCATGCGTGTACAACTGTAAGGGCTGATTCGGTGAATATCCATGGCTGGTTAAATTGAATAGGAAGGGTATTTTCCCCAATGGATCCCTTCCGATTCATTGGTCACCAAACCAACCCGAAAGGGACGCCCGACCCTGCCTTAGTAACCTAGTATCTAGTGTGCTGTGATTAAAGATGGCATTTAGCTCCTGTGAAACCGTGTGGTCGTATGACGCTACTAGCTAGTTGCTCGTGCTTTGCTACGGTTTTTATATGTTATATTGAGATATTTATCCAAATATAATTATTATTTATTTCTAAACATTAATGTACATGTGGTCTAATTGTTAGCCTTAAATTTTTCGAGCATAGGGCGTGGGTTCGAGTGCTTATATGCACTATTTTTTGATATAATTATTATTTATTTCTAAACATTAAGATACGTGTGGTCTGGTGCTCACATTAGGTTCTTAATATATTACTAGGTATATGTCTATGTGTTGCCACGAGGCGAGGGAGCGGGTGGAGCGGCACCTTGACTGCAAATATAATTATTGTTTATTTCTAAACACTAAGGTATGTGTGGTCTGTTGGTTAGCCCCAAATTTTTAGAGGAAGGGGCGTGGGTTCAAGTGCGTGCTTTGCACTATTTTTACGCGCGCTACGCGGTCACTGGGAGTGGGGAGGGTGAAGTCGTGGTAGCACCAGGTGCCCTTGATTCTTATTAGATTAATATATATATATATATATATATAGATATAGATAATATTGTTTATTTATATGTGTGGTCTGATTGTTTATTTATAAACACTAAAGTATGTGTGGTCTGGTGGTTAGGAATGGAAACGGTTGGTAAACACTAAAACCATTACCGTTTTCATATTTTTTTTATCGGAAACAAGATCGAAAACGGTAACTCCAGAAACGGAAACAATATCGGTATTTTGAAAACATCGGAAATGAAAGTTTGGTGCGGAAAATACACCGGTAAGGGTAGAAATCTAAAATACGATCGGTAAACATATCAAACTTCACAATACAACAAACTTGACAAAAGATCACAAAGACCACAAGTTCACAATTCATGATATAACAAGTTCATAATATACCAAGTTCACAAGGATCATAAATTTATAATATAAAAAGTTTACAAAAATCACAAGTTCACAATGTAACAAGTTCACAGTATAACAAGTTCATAAAGATCACAAGTTCACAGACTCAAAGTTCACAATTCATAATATCCACTCGATCTAACTGACATGGCATGCTTACTTATGAAATATTTTTTCCTCACACAAAGAGTTTTTTTACAGCCTTACAAAAAAAACCCTAAAACTTAGTGTGTGGAAAATATAGACTGTCGACTCTCTATCATTATATATTACTAATACATAACATGTGTATAGAAAAGTGTGGATTCGTTCGATAGACCAAATCGTTAATCCCAACTGCCTTCCAACACCATCTATCCCAAAAAATCACATGCTGGAAAATTCCGAAAAATAAGTAATCCTTATCTAAAGACGTACAAGCGATGCGAAAAATCACATGCTGGAAAATTCCGAAAAATTTAAGACACAATTCTGGAAAATTCTGAAACACAAATTCGGTAATTTCCGACAAAAACCAGTAACCGAATGAAACGGTCGGTAAAACACCATGCCGATTCCGATACTGATTTCGATAGAAAATTTCAAAAACCGATTCCGTTACTGTTACCGGTGAATCCGATCGAAAAATTTCGAAATCGGTTTCCGGAATACCGAAAAATTCCGAAACCATTTTCATCCCTACTGGTGGTTACCTCCAAATGTTTAGAGCAAGGGGGTGTGGGTTTGAATGCTCGCGTTGCACTATTTTTTGCACGGTGTGGTAGCATGTAGGGTGAAACCGTGGTATCACCATATGCCAATTAGAGAGGGTGAATGATTACAAAAAATGAATAATATTTATCCCATCTTATCTTAATCACAAAACCAATTTATACCACTTTTTATAAATCTAGATAAATAATTGTTTATTAAGTAAAACATTATGGCCAAAGTCTGTAACTTCGAGCAATCCCAAAATGCGACAACACAAACTAGATAAAATTATGCAACTAATCCAACTTGAAACACCTTGATCGAACTTCTAGATCTAAAGTTATCAACAAATAATATTTAATACCACTTTTTATAAATCTAGATAAATTATTGTTTATTAAATAAAACGTTATGGACAAAGTCTGTAACTTCGATCAATCCCAAAATGCGACAACACAAACTAGATAAAATTATGCAACTAATCCAACTTGAAACACCTTGATCGAACTTCTAGATCTAAAGTTATCAACAAAATAATATCGTTGTTTTAAAGTACGACAAAAAATTAGTCAAGATATAATTTATGAAATAAGTAATAATATAAAAGATGAACGCTCCAAACTTTACAGACCTCTAAACAGATGCCCTACAATGATCTAGGTGAATCCATTCAATAATAACAAATAAAAATAGCAAATCAATCTAAGATTAAAACTAGACAAGTAATTAATCAACCAAGAGACAAAGGAATAAGGTTATCACACTAATCTTATATAATTATCTCTTTAATCATCAAACCGCTAAATAGATGCCCCGAATTAACTCAACCATAACAATTGAAAAGAGCAAATCAATCTGCTGGTCACATGTTAAAGAGTCTACAAGGAACTATAATAGGGAAACATAATTAGAATGATAGCTTCTTCTCTCCTTACCATTAGAGGTGAAAAGGCAAGAGATGGATAAAAATGGAGGAAGCCATTAGAGGTGAAAAGGCAAGAGGAGAAGGATAAAAACGATGAAGAGATGGACATGTGGTAACAACACATGGAAAATGAACAAGGAAACAACATATTGTCAATCATTTTATTTTCTTCATTAGATTTCATTCAAGTGTTGTTACATGCCAGAGAATAATTATAGAGCACTGGCTACAAGATACCTTCGGAACGTGCGCTGAGTACAGTGTTGGAGCTTCGAAAAAGGAGCCCTTCGAATGTTGTGGAAGCACATGAATTCTCAAAAAGGACCCAAAAAGTCCTAGTATCACCAGATGCCCACATTAGGTTCTTAATAGATTATAAGTGTAGATATTAATGTATAAATAAAATACAATTAGAGAGGCTGAATGATTACAAAAAATTAATAACATTTATCCTATCTTATCTGAATCACAAAACCAATTTATACCACTTTTTATAAATCTAGATAAATTATTGTTTATTAAGTAAAATGTTACTGGCCAAAGTCTTTAACTTCGACCAATCCCAAAATGCGACAACACAAACTAGATAAAGTTATGCAACTAATCCAACTTGAAACACCTTGATCGAACTTCTAGATCTAAAGTTATTAACAAAATAATATTGTTGTTTTAAAGTACGACAAAAAATTAGTCAAGATATAAATTTTGAAATAAGTAATATTCATAAAAGATGAACGTTCCAAACTTTACAGACCTCTAAACAGATTCCCTACAATGAGCTAGGTGAATCCATTCAATAATAACAAATAAAAATAGCGAATCAATCTAAGATTAAAACTAGACAAGTAATTAATCATCCAAGAGACAAAGGAATAAGGTTATCACACCAATCTTATATAATTATCTTTTTAATCATCAAACCACTAAATAGATGCCCTGAATTAACTCAACAATAACAATTGAAAAAAGCAAATCAATCTGTTGGTCACATGTTAAAGAGTATGCAAGGAACTATAATAGTGAAACATAATTAAAATGATAGCATCTTCTCTCCTTGCCATTAGAGGTGAAAAGGCAAGAGATGGATAAAAATGGAGGAAGCCATTAGAGGTGAAAAGGCAAGAGGAGAAGGATAAAAACGATGAAGACATGGACATGTGGAAACAACACATGGAAAATGAACAAGGAAACAACGTATTGTCAATCATTTTATTTTCTTCATTAGATTCCTTTCAAGTGTTGTTACATGCCATAGAATAATTATAGAGCACTGGTTACAATATACCTTCGGAACGTGTGCTGAGTACAGTCTTGGAGCTTCGAAAAAGGAGCCCTTCGAATGTTGTGGAAGCACATGAATTCATAAAAAGGACCCAAAATGTCCTGGTATCACCAGATGCCCACATTAGATTCTTAATAGATTATAAGTATAGATATAGATATTAGTGTATAAATAAAAGACAATTAGAGAGGGTGAATGATTACAAAAAATTAATAATATTTATCCCGTCTTATCTTAATCACAAAACCAATTTATACTACTTTTTATAAATCTAGATAAATTATTGTTTATTAAGTAAAACGTTACTCGCTAAAGTCTGTAATTTCGACCAATACCAAAATGTGACAACACAAACTAGATAAAATTACACAACTGATCCAACTTGAAACACCTTGATCGAACTTCTAGATCTAAAGTTATTAACAAAATAATATTATTGTTTTAAAGTACGACAAAAAATTAGTCAAGATATAATTTATGAAATAAGTAATAATCATAAAAGATGAGCGCTCCAAACTTTACAGGCCTCTCAAAAGATGCCCTACAATGATCTAGGTGAATCCATTCAATTATAACAAATAAAAATATCAAATCAATCTAAGATTAAAACTAGACAAGTAATTAATCAACCAAGAGACAAAGGAATAAGGTTATCACACTAATCTTATATAATTATCTCTTTAATCATCAAACCACTAAATAGATGCCCTGAATTAACTCAACAATAACAATTGAAAAGAGCAAATCAATCTGTTAGTCACATGTTAAAGAGGCTGTGAGGAACTATAATAGGGAAACATAATTAAAATGATAGCATCTTCTCTCCTTGCCATTAGAGGTGAAAAGGCAAGAGATGGATAAAAAAGGAGGAAGCCGTTAGAGGTGAAAAGGCAGGAGTAGGATAAAAATGATGAAGAGATGGACATGTGGTAACAACACATGGAAAATGAACAAGGAAACAACATATTGTCAATCATTTTATTTTCTTCATTAGATTCCTTTCAAGTGTTGTTACATGTCAAACAATAATTATAGATCACTGGTTATAAGATACCTTCGGAACGTGCGTTGAGTACAGTGTTGGAGCTTCGAAAAAGGAGCCCTTCGAATGTTGTGGAAGCACATGAATTCTCAAAAAGGACCCAAAAAGTCCTCTATGTATGGGCACTGTTCACGGTATAGGATTGTACACATTCGTATAAAGTTACATCAATGCCACAAACCCTATGTATAGAATCTATAAAACCGCTGGAGGGTGTTTTCATCTTTTTGCCCACATGACATGTTGTGCACATCTCTTCTAGGCTCCTTCATATTTTCACTACTCAAGTCAAGCGAAGCCTTGTTCGATCCTCCTCTTTTTCGAGGCATGTGCTAATAATGAATTGACGAAGCTTCGTTTCTCCCTCCGTCGATTTGAAGTAGACAGCCAAAATATGGATGATCGACCTCCTAAAACAGAAGATAATAGATTTTGTTATTTGAGGGCCTTTGTCAAAGCCTTATCCTCAACACAATCTAAAATAAAAAATAGATAAGTATTTAATCAATAGAGAAAGAAATAAAATTACCACAGTAATCTTGCATAATCAACTTTTTAATCATGAAGCTTTGTGCATAAAAGTGCTTTTCAAAAGTACCAAAAAGTTGTCTCTTAAACTCTCCAAAAAAACATAGATCAATCTCACCTCCATCTGGTACACGAAAAAGAACAAACCAAGTCTGCTATATAGGGGGTGTTTGAAACTGCTCCACTCTATATTTTGCTACTCCGTTCTAGGATTTGTTTTCTAAAAGGTTTCCACTATAGCAACTATACTCCAAGAAAACGTGGAATTAGGTCTTGTAGGAAACAGTGACGCCTAAGAGGGGGGGTGAATTAGGACTTTTAAAACTTTCTCTAAACTAGGCCACAAATAAATCCCTAGAACAAAACCTATGCAAATAAATAATCTAGAATATGTAAACTAGATTTTGTCTAAGTGTTGCTATCTCTACTGCAAATCCTAAGTTTCAATCCTAAATAATCTAACTAGAAAGACATGATTGAAACTTAAATACTTAATATAAATGCGGAAGGTAAAGAGCAAGGTAGAGATGTGAGCTCTCGTGGATGACGCCGGTATTTTTACCGAGGTATTCGGAACCACGCAAGGTTCTGACTAGTCCTCGTTGGTGCCCCTACACAAAGGGTAGCCCACGTGAGGGTCAAGCATCTCGGTCGAGTAACTCCATAGAGAGCCACGGGTCTTTTCCTCGCGCAAGTAGTGCTCCGCTTCCGACTCCTCTTGGACGCTTCCCGTCGTCTCCACTCTTGAGCTTCAGGTCAAAATGCCACAGGCCTCACTCCCTGGTACACGGTTGCGGCCGTGACACAAACACAGTTGTCACGGTCTCGCAAGACTCTCGCCTCACTCGGTACAATTACAACGACTCACGCAATAGCAGAGGAGTTGTGTGGTTTTTCTAAACTCACTCAACTAAGTAGGATACACCTAGAGCAAGCGCGTAAACGGTCTAACTAATCTAAGCACTTTGTAAAGCACAAAAGCTAATTACCGAGTGATTCTATTTAGCACTTGGGTGTTTGAGCACTTGGAAATGTCTACAATATGCCTTGGTATGTTGCTTGGGCTCCCACACCTTCAACTAGCCGGTTGGGTGAAGTATATATAGGCCCCAACACAATTATAGTCGTTGGAGGAAAAGCTGCAGCTCTCTGTAGCACACCAGATAGTCCGGTGGTGGGCACCAGACAGTCTTGTGCCCTGTCCGGTGCGCTACTAGCCGTTAGATCTAGCAGGTGACCGTTGGCGCTGTCAACCTTTGCAACGGACAATCCGGTGTCACACCGGACAGTCTGGGTTCTCCTCCTTAGTGCCAGTAGGAACTAGTCGTTGGGCTACTGTTCCCTGGTGCACCGGACAGTCCGGCATGTTGCACCGGACTGTCCGGGTGTGCCACCGGATAGTCCGGTGCTCTCAGCCAGACAGTCCGCCAGTGGCAACACTTTGCTTTATTTCTTGGACTTTGTTTGATACTTGTTGATCTTAAGGTCTTCATAATGTCTTCTTTTGAGGTGTTGCTTTCCTCAATGCCTTAGTCCAAGTCATTTTAGCATCTTGTGAACTACAAACATAAACACTAGCAAACACATTAGTCCACATGTTGTGTTGATCATAAAACACCAAAATTCCTTTAGCCAAATGGCCTGGGGTCCATTTTCCTTATAGTTAACTCCATTATATTGGTGAAGCAGCCAAATATGTACTCCACAAAATACGATTTCAGATGTAAGTGTGAAGTTCAAGATTAATTACTCACCAATGTCACTCGTTGTGGAGAAATAACAATTCGTTTTTCTAATCTGTTCTTTCCATGAGGTGCTGATCAGGGGCACTGGCAGCGCATCAGAGCCAGCAAGTAGAGATGGCCATGGGTGAAGATCCGTCAGGTTTTACTACCTAAGACCCGACCCCGTTAGACTAAAAACTCCCGACTCCAATACGCATACTCGTGCGCGAGTACAATTCCACACACATACCCAGACTCGTGGGATATTCTATACGCGGGTACCCATACTTGTGGAGTTATGCCTGTCTGCCCAACTTTGTTTATGGTGAATGGTGAGCGTAGGTGACAACATCTGGCCTTCCGTCTTCCATCTTCTAGGTGTGGGCGTGCTACGTGCCCATGTGTGGCTTTGTCACTTGTATTTCGCTTAACAAAGAGTTGCATCACAGAAGCTTAGAGCCTTAGATGTGCTTACTGTTTTGGTTGGTCTCAAGGCCCACGAGAAAGAAGAAATTGTGCACGTCGAGGGGGTGTTCAAGATAGAGCTAAGCATCGTCGTGGACGTCAACTGCTATTGGCTAGCTTGCTTTCTTAGAGCAACTCCAAAAGGTCAATAATTTTTTTCATCAAAATCTCTTATTGGGTGTTATTGAAAAACAAAATGATGCTAAAAAAGTAAAACCACAACAGTCTGCTAATAAATGTCCCCTAAAATTTTTGAAACACCAATTTGGGCCTATTGGGCCAACGCACCCCTGATATGATCTGCACTGGCCACCCGGTTGGCTCGTCGGCCAGATTCGCATGCCCACACAAGAAGAGTGATGTCAAGTCAGGACACCAAAATGAAGTTCAGTAAACAACAATTGCACAAATACTCGTCACTCTCCTATATAATCAGCAGGAACAATGGACTAGTACAATAGTTTGAGTGGTCACATGAATTTTAGGATGCAAAAAAGTGTTCTAAACATGGATTGGGAAGGCCTTGTAGCCGCAAAAATATGCGGGAGACGAGTACGCGGATGCGGGACACGAAAATTTTCGGTGAAGGTTGAAGAAGGCGTTGGAGCAATGAAAATAAGTTTTATTTTCCAGTATCTACTTTTGGGACGGTTTCCACGCACTCTTGGAGTTGCTCTTACCTGGGGGTTACGTACGTAGCGCACAACGGTGGTGGCCGGTGTGGCAAGCGTGAATGTGACAGCGGATCTCGAGGACGAGGCGGACATCGGCCATAACGTGTTGGTCACTTGTTTTTAATTGCTAGAACCAAAAACAAGGCAACACAATGATAAAAAGTAAAGAACTTCGTTCTTAGGGTGTTATCTCTTTAGGATAACGATCCAAGGACGAAGGTATTGTTGGGTATTTTCTTTTGAATCCTTCATGATGTCAAAAACAAGCAACATAAATTAGTACGGTGCATGATTAATTCTTCCTTCATTTAACCTATTTCCGAAGGTCATATGAAAGAAGAGGTGAGAAATAAAGAATTCGCATATCTCTAACAAGAATAGAAAGTGCAAATAATAAAGAACAAGTCTTCTACCGTATCTACATATTCATCTCAAATTTCATTCCTGGCTATGTGATAAACAATTACAAGCATACCTTTGGCTTTACACGAAAGAGAGCTTGAAGGTAACTTTGAAAGTTGAACACATGGGAGTGCAAGGCGGGGACACAACTACGGCAGGGACTTGAGCTCAGGTAGACTTTTTCCTTCAAGTTGAGCTTCGAGCGATGCGATCCTCACATGTGTGTCTTCAACCTCTTCATGTATCCTTGAAAGATCCAAGGTAGCACTGTCCAATTCAGTGTTAAGACCTGCCACCTCACCTACAAGGGTGTTGAGGCGATCTTCTCTAGCTTCACCTAGAACCACACTAGTCTCGCTCTCACCACGAGGATGTAGGGGATGGTGCCTTTACGCCGTGTCGTGCAGCTGCTACCGATAGGTGTGGTTGAGGGACCATAAAGGTCACCGAGCAACACTGCTGACCGAAGCAGCTTAGGTGGATAGCGGCGTCAAAGACTCATGAGATGATAGAGTCCTGAAACCTCTATTTCCTGCATCCAACACTCTGATATGCACGCGAGTGATGTATTAACAAACCCGAGGGGGCTCAGATACACACCTTGTGTCATAGAGTGGTCGAACGTAGGTTCCCAACGCATGCAGCACATCTTGCAGCAAGTTTAGGAAGTGTCCCGTCTCAAACATTGAAGACTAGTGCTCTGCGACAGGCCACATTACAACAAAGTTGTCTTCTTGTTCATTGTTGGCATCTTCATCGTTGTTTTCTTCTTCTTGTGCATCATCATCATCTTCATCATCACTAGAACCATCTGGGTCATCACCTCCAGGAGCAGGGACTTGAGCTACTGGCACCGGTGGTACAGAAGATGAAGCTCCAGCAGCAAAGGCATGAGACTCTAATAATGGAGTATGTGTCGCCAGAATCTCCTCAGAACTGTCTTCCAAGATCACACCATTCCTCAAGGAAAGGTGGTGCAACTCCACAGGGATTTCTTCCTCCATAACTAGGTAGGAAGGAGCCCGCTGTGGTGGAGGGATACAGTTGGTGTTCACACCGGTGGCCTGGAAAGTGTGCACCATCTACAAGAATAAAGTGTCACCTTAGTTGAATTTTAAAGAGGCAAGATTAATAAAATAAATTTGTAAAGACAAAATAAGCATATTTTGAACAGACTGGGCTTTCCATTTCTAACTAGTCTAACGACCTAGAGTCAGCATAGCGCTGATACCACTTCTGTGACACTCGGTTTTAGGGACAAAACCAAATGCATAGCATATGTGTGCTAGGATCCATTTTCCACACATATGCTGACATCACAAGTGTAATATATCAAAAACATTGTGATAAAGGCATAAAGGGAGTATAGTAACTTTATTACATCATCTAGACATAAGAGTCTTAAACAATATATTATCAAAGTACAACGGAAATATCATGGGCAATCTCCACAGGAAGATGATCGGAGCATCGCTAGACTCAATACTCATCGTCACCATCGTCAAAGTCTTCTTCATCAACTTCTGATAAAAAACTTAGCAAGGGGTGAGCTCACTTACAGTGGGGGCTCAGCAAATGGGAGGAATTATGCAGGGTTAACAAGGTAGGCTAAGGTTAAGCGGTAAGCATTTTAGTTGGTCAATATTTTGTTAACAATGCCTAACTTACTAATTGTAAGTGTATAAAAAAATCCCAATTAATCATAAGCATAAGATTATATCTCAAAAACACTATGCCCGCTAAGGTTTCCACGTCAGTATTGGTGACCCTCTGGGCGAGGTAACATAGCCAAGACTACCACCCCATGTTAACATGAACTGCCACCAAACCACTGCCGCCCCCTCTTGCCCATCTTTCAGGTAGGGTTGCTAAGCACTAAGTCTATAAAGCTATTTACCAAAGCCAGAGCCATGATAGCATTCGTGGTTGCACTGTTTTCCTGGGTTGTCACTTCGTGTTCTGTTTAATACAACATGATCTTATTTAACCATTAGGTTAACATCCATATTACAAAATTTCATCTTCAGAACAATAGTATCTTTAAACGAGTGACATCATAATGATATGGTTGAGCAGTAGCATAGTTACTAAGCATAGTATTTATCCCAAGTTAATTAAGGAATAAGGTTGGTATTTCTAGGTAACCCTATTTAGGCAAATCCCATCAAATTTATGCAAATATCCAAAAGTTA
The DNA here is from genome assembly GCF_902167145.1 of Zea mays. Lineage (NCBI taxonomy): Eukaryota > Viridiplantae > Streptophyta > Magnoliopsida > Poales > Poaceae > Zea > Zea mays. The sequence goes on along the minus strand of NC_050102.1, from coordinate 88,579,754 downwards.
ATATTATTATATGCATTATTTGGTACAATTAGAAATACAGAGGGAGAATCCACTTGCCTTGGTCAAAGGTGTCCTGTGGATCGTCTTCAAACGTATTTCGGTCTTCTACCACAAAATCAGCTTCTAATATAGATTCACACATCGTACATACAAAAAGAAAACATACACCATTACATGAATAAACATGCACCATTCACAGATAAACATATACCGAACAAACCATATCTATGAAAATAAAACGTCTAGAATAAAACCTAATTCGTAACCATAATATAAGTCTACTCATATGGACGTCCATCTCATTTGCTATGACATAAAAATTGATTCTATTTTGGGTAGTCACTAGTGACAGCTATATGGCAATTCGACTATGAAAGTACTTTATATAACATAACTTAGACGTAGTGATTTAACCAACTCTACGGAAATAGATTAATTATTAATTAATTACTTCTACCATAAACATGAGTCTTATTTTAGTTTTATCTTTTCTTTCTAAAAGAAAATAACATCATGTTAACTAGAGGCTAAATATTTTATTATTAAGGTAATTAAATTAAACCACTAATTTTATTTAAATTATCATGGACACGGGTACTACTTATATTATCTCAGTGTTAATGGAAATTCTATTATTTGTTTAGTAGATCTAAATTATGTATATGAACCTATGAGCACAAACATCTCAACTAAACTCTAAAATTCATTATAAACAAAGTTAATTGTGAAATTACTCATCTAGTATTTTTGTCACTAATATTTAGTCTACCAAATCATGTCATTCTTCATTCTAAACATAAATTCTAAAATAATCGTAAACAAATTAACATACACAATGTGACAGATAAAAGGACATCAGTCCATCACATACACTCAATATTAATCGTTCAACATCCACATGATCTCCAAATCACAGTATATAAAAAATTTAAACAAATCGTTACAGAAATCATGAACTAAATCAAATATGATTTTGAAAATTTAATTAAATTTGTGTCGTCTTCAACCTTGCTCATGGGTCCGTGCGACGGGACGAATCGAAGGACGGGGAGGGTCCTGGTCGAGCAGGGCGCGGTCAGGAATCAGCAGGGGCGCGGCCAGGGGCAGAGCAAGCTCCGGCGGCGACGACGAATGAGGGAGAGAGGAGAGGCGTGGGGGCGGTTGGGAAGGCATGGAACTAGCTCCATGTTGTGCGGTCGAGTTTTATAGAGGGAGAAAGAGGACGACGAATGAGGGAGAGAGGAGAGGCGTGGGGGCGGTTGGGAAGGCATGGAACTAGCTCCATGTTGTGCGGTCGAGTTTTATAGAGGGAGAAAGAGGTGGAGGGGATAGGGGGAGAGGGAGAGCCGGCGGCCGACCTTAGTGGCGGCGTTGGTTTCGTGGGGGGAGGAAATGCGGGAGAGGTAGGGGAGTGGGCGTGGCCATTTCTGGCGCGGGGAGGCGAGGCGGCACGGAAGCCGGGTGTTGGGCCGGGGCGAGGAGCCAGGACGACTCGAGCGGGCGGGCGCCAGGCGGTGGCGGCACGGCACCGGGCGTGTGCGCCCATGTGGCTAGAGGAACGGGAAAGGCCACGGGTGGGGCCCACATGTAACTGAGGGAGAGGGGAGGGAAATGAGGGGAGGGCGCGGATGGGCCGAATCCGTCCGACGGCTAGGTTTTTTTGTTTTCTCTTTTTTCTCTTTCATCCATTAAAAATATAAATAAATATATTTTTAAATAATTCTAAAAAACCATAATAAATATACCAAAAATGTTTATAATTAAAAATATTTATTTTTAGACCAAAGTTCCTATACTAATAAATTGGGTTTCACATAAAAGAGATTTTATGAATAAAATCATCAATCAATTCTGAGCAAACAAAAATCATTCTCTAAAGATAAATGAGATCAGGCACTTAATTTAAATTTTACTTTTACTATCTCCTAAGTTTTAATGACTAATAATGTATTATTTTAATTGATGGATTTGAGGTGTTACACTTCTCCACTGACTTCAACTAGTCATCAACTTGAAGTGGATCTGGGGAGTTGGAAAAAGTGGGTGGCTTGTGGCTCATGAACTCGCGATGTTTATCTGTAAGTGGTAGTTGGTGTGGGTGTTGCTGGTTATTGTGGAGCTAAGCTTGCATGTTAGCCATGGAGTTGGACATCTGTTGCAACATCTGGATTTGGGCGGCGAAAAAGGCTTCCGACCCAGTAGGCGGAGGATTAGGGGGATTCATCTCCGGTTCTAGATTGATTACTGCCCTTCTTCAGCGGATGCGTGCAGGTTGAACGACACCTGCTCTTGTCCTGGTATTGACCATCTGAGTTACAGACATAAAGTAAGATATATTTGCAGATGAGACAAGTGATTAAATACGGAATACCTGACTTTTAGGTTGAGATCTTTTGGGTCACAATAGTTCAGTAGATTAGAGTGCCACCTATCTATCATTACTATACTACCTGTATGTTGGCACATGCTAGAATGTACCCATTATACTAGGTTTTATTGTGGATATAACCTCATAAATATTTTAATCAATCGAAGAAACGAAACAAGCAATTATCATAAGAACAAACATTCAAGCGCCTAGATACCGATAAATTATATGTATATATTTTGTCGCCTTTTACATACCTTTTACAGACTTGAATTAAATACAGTTTGTGGGTGACAATAAACTGTTAGTGTACTTTGGATATATGTACAATAAGGCCTTGTTCGGTTACAAGGGATGAAATCTCACTATGGATTTAATCTGGGTCTGGATTTGGTGAATCTATACTTCACACCCAATCCATGGTGGGATTAAATCCATCATTTAATCCAATCTATCATTTAATCCATGTATGTCACAAAGCTAGTTATTCTTTTGATATCCATGAATTCTAATATAAACTTGTGCAATATCTTTATGGATTTGTTCTATACCAAATGAGCTATGGATAAAATCCATACCTTTCATAGTTTAAAAAATTCCCAAACCCTTGAGCGCTCTGATAAACCTTCCTATTCTTACCCTTTCACTCTCTGCTTTCATGTTTAGGGCTAGTTACCAACCTACAATGCTATGGAAGAGTTGAAAGCAGAGCACACTACAAGTTATTGGTGCTAGAGTTTGTGTACATTTGGTTAGCTTGCTGAGGCTTTTATAGAGCTAACTCACTCTTCACATGCAAATGTTCAGCCAAGTTGTATAAAAGAGTGTTTGGATGCATTAGAGCTAATAGTTAGTGGATAAAATTAGTTGGAGACATCCAAACATCTTAGCTAATAGTTTAGCTATTAGCTATTTTTAGTAAATTAGTTAACAGTAAGATAGCTATTTGTTAGCTAGATAATTTTCATTAGTAATTTTTTAGCAAACTAACTATTAGCTCTAGTGTATTCAAACACCCCGTAAGTTGAGTGCAATTTGGGCGACAAACTTGTATGGTTTGGTTTTATAGACTATTCACTGTTTCAGATTCTGAGAGTTTGCTATTTGCAATGGAATCTGAAAATTATATCATGTCTGAAGGAGCTTTAAGCGATACCATGCATCTGGCCATGTGGGCGTTCACAAATCTCACAAAGGCAGCTTTCACGTCTGATTTGGATTGGACAAGAGATGGACTTATTTAAACTCCGCCTTTTATAACAATCGTTATATAGTAACATGCAAGTTGCAATGTACACAGAATCGTTTGATAGTTGCTATAGAGGTGCTTCATTTGTACCACAGACAAGGCTGTTCTTGGATGCCTAAACTAATCTTTGCATTATGCTTGCTTTGCCTCTTGGAGCAACTTTTGAGATCTCAGTAGGAGTTCCGCTCCCCTTTGTAATCAGTCTAAAGGGTTGGTAGGATCTTAAGCACCTTTGGTCAGTTTTGAGCAGCTTTAATGATTTTATGTTTCTTTTTGCTGATCTTTTCATGTTTGCCATGTCACCTAGAAATAGTTCTGCTACATTTAGAATTAGTCTTACTAATCCATTAATCCGTGCTCTCGCATGTGCAATAAGTTAATGATTAATATTTTTTCATTTTAAATTATAATACATTTTACCAGTTTTAGGTATATTATTTTTACTATTTAACTAGATAGTACGTCGAAGTATATTGCAAAAAACTATACATTTAGAAAGTCCAAATTGTCTTATAATTGAAAATGGACAAAATACTACTCACTAATTAAAAAAATACTTATTATATGTTTTTATATATTGTCTAATATAATAGATACTTTATAGCCTACATAATATGTAAGCTTAATGAGATAGAGATGTAAACTTCCGTTAATGCGCCAGCGTTTTTACTAAAATATCAAGAATCATGCAAGGTTCTTACTAAACTTGGTTGGTGCCCCTGTGCAAAGAGAAGCCTACGCGAGGGTTAAACACGAGAACAAGTTAACTCCATATATAGTCGCTACCTTCTCCATGTGCAAATGATGCTTTACTTCTGGCTTCTCTCGGATGCTCCCCACCATCTTCAGTATCAAGCTTTTGTCGAAACGATGCAGGCCTCGTTCCCTTCGGTACACAGTAGCAGCCACAACACAAACATGGTTGGTGTGATCTCAAAACTCACAAGACTCTCGACCCACTCGATATATTTACAACAACGCGCGCAAGCGTCGTGGGGTTTGAAGGTGTCTAATCTCACTCTAATCAGCTAGCATAACCTAGAGCAATTGCACTAAAGTAGTCTAACTAAACTAAACACTTTACAAATCACCTACGCTAATCACCGAGTGATAATATTAGCAATTGGGTGTTTTGAGCTAAAGGATTTGTCCATCAACACATGCACTATGTTTCTTGGATCTCTACACTTGAGAATGGTCGGTTAGATGGGTATATATAGAGCCTCAAGAATAAAAAAAGTCGTTGGAAGGAAGTAGACTTTTATGCGTTACACCAGGCCAGTCTAGTGCGCCATCTATGTACACCGGACCTAGTTCGGTGCCTTTGACATCATCTAGTTGTTGTATGCTGTCAACATTCTAACAACAATCTAGACTCGTCCGGTGAGCCAACAGTGACTAATCCGATGCCTGCCACGTCACTTGAATGTTGGAGATAGTCGTTGCCAACCGTTGAGCCTCTAGGGTACGACATGCCATCGATGTGCATCGGACTAGTTTGGTGTGCCACGAGGCTCGGGTGCGTTTTGCACCCTCTCTAAGTGTCGAGTCCGATGCCATGTCTGGTGCACCATAGGATCAGTCCGGTGCACCCAGTATCATCCCAATCTTCTTTTATTCATGTTTTCACTTGAGATTTTCTTGTCTTGTGTCTTGGACTCTTGCATGATGTAGGTAAATCTTCAATGAGTCTTCTAATGTCTGCTTTGAGGTATTGCTTTCCTAAATTTCCTCAGTCCAAGTCCATTCTGCATCCTTTGAATTATAGACTATCCAAAGGGTTATGTTGATTATCAAACACCAAAATATTTACATAAATGGGCCAAGGTCCATTTTCCTTACAATCTTCCCCTTTTGGTGATTGATGACAACACAACCAAAGCAAGCAAATATTTTAAAATATGGAATGAAAATATGTATTCTATTTGCTAGGATTCATGTGCATATGCAAGATGTATGTGATGCTAAATTGAAAGATATACGATCATGAAGCATTTGTTAAACATTCTTGCTTATGCAAAAAAAATATCCCCACAATGTGTGATTATGTACTTAAGCCTCCCCCTAACTCCATAACCCACATCCTTCCTATTTTAGATTGAAACCAACACAAAAACTTCTTAAAAGCATTTTGAAACTTTTTTTAAAAAAGAGGTTTCAGTATTTGATATACTTTGGTTTGCTTTGGTCCTCAAATTTCTCCCCCTTTGGAATCAAGCACTAAAAATGAAGACATTTTGGTCTGTGTGGTTGGAGAGTCAATTAGAATGGAGAAGTTCCATTCTAGTTTTTGAGAATGGAGCCGTTCTATTATCCGTTTGGCAAGCAGATCGAAGCCACTTTATTTTTTGTTTCGTTGAAGAGTAGAATAGAGCAGAGCCGCTCCGTTCTTTGTTTGGTTGGAGAGCCATATGAGTGTAGAGAGGAGAAGAGAGAGGAGAGCGCTCGCATCCGACCATTTTGGTGGAGCAGGAGCACTCCAACTATTTATGGTAAATTTTCATATGGAGACTCCAGGAGCCTCTCTGCTCCTCTTTTGTTGGAAACCAAACATCCAAAAAACTAGAATGGAGCCGCTCCATTCTTCTCCACTCCTCAACCAAACACACCCTCATGTAGGAAGGCTAAAAAACCTTGTGGCCTCTTAAAAGGATTTTCTTACTTAGAGAAGTTCTTCCTGTTTGTTGAATTAATCTCCCCAATGTGAAAAAGATGTACTCCCTCGGTCAAAAAACTCTCCCCCTTTGGAAAACATTAATTTTAACAACAGAAGAGGTTTCCAAGGCATTTTGACATTTTGTTGAATAGTCTAGACTCCCCCTTTTTCTATGCATATTTAGATGATAAATGATATTCTTGAGATACCAAAAGAAATTAAAGCATATACATTTTGGTAAGATGAGGGTAAATGAAAACTATCAGGTTATCATAGTCTATTCGAATGGAGAAGGCATGTAAATGATATTAATTGAAAAATAAAAATAAATTGAAAGCATGATGATACCACTAAAGAACTATCATATTTGTAGTAGAATCACATTGTATTTCTCTGGAGATTCCATTTTCCTTTAATGAGACTACTACACACATGATAAGATTGAAAGGGTGTTAGTCTCAAAAAAATCAAACTATAGAGTAACCTCCCCCTAAAAGTGTGCATACAAGTTTTGACTACCTGTAGGAGACATGTACTTAGACTTTTAAGGTCAAGAGACTTTTAAGGTCAAGATATCACTTGAAAGGATAATGTCATAAAAACATTACCTTAGGTGATACTTAGGCGCAAAATATCTATCATTTGAACTTTGGCACATATAACACAAAATGATACCAATTGAAAATTTCAAAGTACTGAATTGTAAGATACCAATTGAAAAGAGATTGCAACGGTACAAAGATAAGTATTGGTATCATTCGTTGAGGAAGTTGACTAAGCTATTTGCCATGCTTTGTTTACCATTTGAAACCATGTAGGTTTTTCTCCAAGGATATGAAATAAACTGAGCAAACCAAACATATGATTCTCCTAGTATGCATGCTAGTCAATTGCAAGTAAATACCAATTAAAAGTGCATAATTGAAAACATAGGTTATATCAATTTAAATACATAACAATTGAAAGCTATATTAGGCATGTAAGGTAAACTAGATGCTTAAATGAAGATACATATATCAACAACAAGAAATAACAATAAATCTAGTTACGTAAGCATGGGTGGAGAATTTAGGTCCATAATATTCTCTAGCCCACATGGCAATAAACTTAATCCAATATGATGTACCCCATGATATACATCCTATTTTTGCCAAGTCTCCGAATTCCCCGACATCCATCAGACTTCTCACTTCCCTCTTGGGACCCAAACCTTTTTGGTGATCTTCATGTTTCAAATAATGTCCTTTGGCACCCAAATTCAGTTGTCCCTTTTACTCTGTTGCTTGTTGACCTTGATGGCTATCACCTTGTTATTTTTCTTCTTGAGAAGGTATGATGTTGTAGCCTTTTGTCCACCTTGTTGTTATAGGTGTTGAGAGCTTCCTCGTTGGCTTTTTCTTATCTCCCCAGGTCTTCGCCTTGATTAGTAGGACTTCTAGCCTTCTTTATGGCATAACCAACTAACCATAGTTTATCCATGATTTGTCTTCTTCACTCCCATAGTGTGTTATTCTGATGAGGTTGGGTTTGTATGGCATTGCCTTTCTTGTTGTTCAAGGCCTTACTATGGCGAGTCACTTCTTGCCTTAATTCCTCATTTTCCCTTGCAATATCATCACTACATGTTTCTACAATAACACTCCCAAGCAAGACTTTGTTTGTAGGGGTTAGACAAATTATCAATTAAATCCAATCAAGAAGTAGAAGCATCCTTTTTAATAATTTAAGGAGTTACACGTTTAGTTGTTGGGTTCTGACACATGGACCCAAACACTCAGGAGCAAGTGAGAGGCACAATCCACGACAAATAGTTAGGTAGCAGGGAACTATAATGTCTTGTTATATGTATCCCGTCCAGCTCCAAGATAGGGGTATTTATAGGGAAACTAGGGGTTGGTGGTCCAAAATACATATTTACCCCTAGTTACATGCTACATTCCAGGAATGTGCCGTGCAACGACGTAATTAAAGTGATGATACAACTCGAGGTCGATCGCACTGAATCTTCTACCCAACCGTCACACTGACAGGTGGGACCAGTAGGATGCCCCACAACCATGGTGGCTCTTGGAAATGAACACTTTGTCTGAGTCTTTGTCCTTTCTCATGACCTCGCGTTCTACAGCTGGATATCTTGACACCCGCTATAGGAGGCCTTCTCTTCCGTGGATCTTGCTCGCCTCCTTCAACTGGTTGAGGTGATGCTTGGAATCACTATGAGCCCCCTTGAAGAGGTCTTCGAGCAGTTATTGTGGATCTTGAGGTTGGGAAGTCTCGGGTTGTGTCTGTTGTTGCACACATAGTTAGTCCTGGTTTCGGGTGAGTAGCAAAGCGAACGGGTGATCAAGATCTGGTTTGGCCTCTGCCCCAATAGTAGCCTCTCGAGGGCGAGGGTTAGCCTGATGAGCTGACCTCGAAGTCTCTGGAAAGGGGGACGAACGCTAGCCTCAATCATTAGTTGAGCCTCCACACTGGGCCAGAGGATGTGACTGTTGATTTGACGAGTGGTACTGTTCACTATTTGCCTTTTCAGTTTTTGACTATAAATAGGGAGATGTGGGGTCCAAGTCCTCTGGCGTCTTTTTCCATGGATTTCTCTCTAACAGGCACTTGCCCTATTTTTCTCCTACCACCGCCGCTGCTGACGGGTTGTTGGCGGTCGCCATCGACGCGTGATCCGCTACGGCTCGCTTGAAAACCGTTGCTCACCAATGTCCCAGGTACGCTGCCATGACCCCCTCTCCAAGTGGAGGAAATCCTGACTGGTGCTACAACGGTGATGGTGTCGCTCGCTGCCGGCTCTTCTTCTGAGAGGGTGGGCCCCTCTGGTGCCCTACAGAGAGAGAACTATGACTTCGGACGGTCAAAAATTGCTTTGCGGATAGTGAAAGAGATAGAGACATTGGGATATTTTCCTGCGGGGGCTGGCAGAGCTACAAGATTGGTGATTGTGTCGTAGCCTATGGGTGAGATGGTGATCCTCAAGGATTTGTTTAATGTAGGACTTCAGTTTCCCTATCATCGACTGGTGGTTGATGTTTTGGACAAGTATAAGGTGCAAATTCACCAGCTGACGTCGAACACAATCATGGATTTGAGCCAGTTTGTGTGGGTAGTAACTACCTATGGAGGGACTCCGTCAGTAGAGGTCTTTGCCAAGCAATACTGCCTTCACTGGCAAAAGAAAGGGCTACTGATGGTCGTGTTGACTAGTTCGGAAGCTGCAAGTTTATGGTGAAAACTAGGAAGACGAAGAGTAGGGTGACAGAGATCGTCCCATGTGTGAAGAATAGATGGGGAGGATGGACAGAGAATTGGTTTCATGTTCGATGTTTGGACGGTGAAGGCTGGTCACGTTCTCGTATGATGTCTTCCTTTATTTGCGCCAGTTTGAAGCTGTAAGATGTTTTACCATGATAATTATTAAAGAAAATAATTTAAACACAGCCACATTTTAGAAGTACAATACAAAAAATCTATAATTTTCACATATTTATTTAAAAGAATATAATTTCTTATGTAAAATCTATATCAAGAGATAGTTTAACTTAATTCTTTTTTAGAGGATAGATCTTTAACACCAAGGATAGTTCACATAAGAATTATTGAGGTAATCTATTATTTGAAAAAACACATTTATTTAAATAATGAGTTTTTCTAATTTACCGAGAATAGGATTTTGGAGTGTTACACCAAAGCCCAAAATTAGGAGTATGAACTAAATATCTCAAGATCCTTTTCACGGCCCTTAGGTGGCATTCATTAGAGTCGGCTTGGAATCTTGCACACATGCATACAGAAAGCATAATATCCGGTCTAGAAGCACATAAATACAGAAGTGAACCTATCATTGACCAATATACCTTTTGATCTACCGAGTTACCTACGGTGTCGAGGTCAATATGCCCATTTGTCCCCATAGGAGTCTTGATGGGCTTAGCATCCTTCATCCCAAATTTCTTGAGTATACTTTGTTTGGCTGATGAACGTGCCCTCCTAGAGTTGCTTGATTTGGAATCCGAGGAAATACTTCAATTCCGCTGTCATCGACATCTAAAATTTCTATATCATAATCCTACTAAACTCTTCACAAGATGAATTGTTAGTAGACCCAAAGATAATTTCATCAACATATTTTTTGGCATAAAACAAGTCTTTTTCAATTGTTTTAATAAAGAGTGTAGGATCTTCTTTTGACTTTGAATCCATTAGCAATAAGTAAGTCTCTCAAGCATTCATACCATGCTCTTGGGCCTTGCTTAAGCCCATAAAGCGCCTTTGAGAGTTTATAGACATGAAGAAGGATACTACAGTCTTCAAAGTTGGGAGGTTGCTCAACATACACTTCTTCCTTAATAGGGCCACTGAGGAAGGCAGTCTTCACATGCATTTGAAATAACTTAAAGCCATGCTCGCTCGCACTAGCTGTTGGGGGTCTTCTTCTCTACCGAAGTTCTTCAAGACAAAAACACCTTTGGCAAGATAATACAAAGGCTCGCCGAAGCTATCATCAACCTCGGCTTTGCTTCTCAAGACGAAGACTTTGTGTACAAGCAACGTTGCAGAATGCTGAAGCTCAATAGCTTCAGCTCGGACCAAGAAAAAAATAAAAGACTAAATAGACCTTATTAACTTTAGTTGCTTGTAAATAAGCCTTTAAGGGTACGGATGTAATTTTATCCGGGCTGCGTCTCGTGCCTATAAATAGATGAACAGTAACCCCATACTTTTCATGCTAAATTGTATTCACTTTCTCGCATCCACACCTTTGAGCAAGCCAAATGTATCAATGTAATATTAACATTGTTTGTATTCATTTCTGTTTATGGAATATAAGAATAAATCAATTAATGAGATGCAGTTATCATATTTATCCTTTTGCATTCCTACTCGCATATTAAATGATGAAGGTATGTCCTTCTTAACCTTCGTCTGGTGAAGCTTTATGTCCATGAGGAGATAATGCTTCGGTTAGACGAAGGTCCGTAATGATTAACAATTGTGTTGCCTTGTTCTTGATATATAGCATTTGAGAACAAGTGACCAACATTGGCGCCCACCTTCGGTGAACTCACTTCCACAATTGTGACAATGGCTTCGCAAGGAAACCAAGTTGTGGCACCTTCAGCTACGAAGCTGGTTCTCCCAATCACAAGCGGGTCAAGTTCTGAACCAGCCAATAAGAAGAAAAAGAAGGAAGCACTGAAAAGGGTACAACATGTTGGAGTGCAAGGACCCTTCATCAAGTCCAAATGGTCCCATATACCAATCACCTTCTCCCAGGAAGACCTTCAGCTCAAGAACTATCCTCACAATGATGCAATGGTCATATCTTTTGTCATCAAGGGGTTCCTGGTCCACAATGTCCTAGTGGACATAGGCAGTGCGGCAGAAATCATCTTTGCGAAAGCTTTCAGGCAAATGCAAGAGCCGGATGACAAGATACATGATGCAACACACCCCTCTACGGCTTCGGAGGAAGACAGATCGTGGCGCTCGGCAAGATAACTATGACAATCACCTTTGGCTATGTTCATAATACAAGGACAGAACAGGTTGTCTTCGACATTGTCGATATCGAGTACCCCTACAATGCAATTATCGGTCGATGGACGCTGAATGCCTTCGAAGCAATACTCCACCCAACATATATTTGCATGAAGATACCTTCTGATCAAGGGCCTATCGCTGTACATGGGAGCTGAAGGGAATTGGACGGATTCTAAGGCCATCCATAACATAGATGAAGCCGAAGCTCATCAACAATATAAGCATAAAAGAGAAAAGGCTGCTTCAGCAGATCAAACAAAGCCCATGCTTTTGTGCGAAGACATAGCCAAGCAGAAGGTACTGTTGGGATCTCAATTATCTGATGAACAAGAGAAGACTTTGTTGAGATTCCTGTTCAACAACAAGGATGTTTTTGTCTGTTCAGCCAATTATCTCTATGGTGTCAACAGAGATGTCATTGTGCACTCACTCAATGTAGACCCGACCTTCAGGCCAAAAAAGCAGAGGCTTCGGAAAATGTCCGATGATAAAGTCGAAGGCGCGCGAAACGAAGTAAAAAGGCTTATGAGTGCCGGTGTTATCAGAGAAGTAACATACCCAGATGTTGGGGACTTGTTCTCAAGTGCTAAGAGTTAAGAACAAGGCAACATAAAAAGTGTTAAGTGTTAAAATCCTTCGTCCTTCGAAGCATTATGTTCCTTCGGGAAATAATGAGTCTCGGACGAAGGTCATGAGTGACATACCTTCGTAAACATAACAAGTAATGACGAAGGACTCACATAAAGCATGAAATATGATATAAGCATCACCATAGAATCATTTCTATTTTATTAACATGGAAAAACAGAAATGATTCCAAATTACAAATGTACCTTCGGTCCTGAGAGAAGGTGAAAAGTACGAGCGTGATGCCAAAAGCAAATGCCAAGTCAGCGTGAACAGTACGGGAGTACTGTTCATCTATTTATAGACGCGGGACGCAGCCCACGTAAAATTACATCCATGTCCATTACATTTGTTAACGGCTTATGGAAATCTGTCGAGGCCCCCGAAGTCTTTTCATCTTTAAGTCGGTTCCCCCTTCTGCCATCGCGCCGAAGCTTCCCTGCGCACAGCTTCGGCTACACTCGACCTTCGTCTGGTTCAGGCTTCGTCCTGGCCGTGCTCCATATTCATAATTCTGGATCCGAAAATACCTCAAATGCTAAGAATTAAGAACAAGGCAACACAGAAAATGTTAAGCATTAAAGTCCTTCGTCCTCCATAGCGTTATATCCCTTCGGAATATAAAGCATCTCGGACGAAGGTTACGAAGGACATACCTTCGTAAGTATAACAGCGAGGGACGAAGTATTCAAAGGAATCACGAAGTAAAGGACAAACATTTAAATGTTATCATAGAATCATTTGTATCTTTACTAATATGAACAAATATAAATGATTTCGAATTGCAAATGTACCTTCGGTCTTGAGGAAGGCGAGAATACAAGTGCGATGTGAAGGCTAATGACAGGTTCGCGTGAACAGTACAGAGGTACTGTTCATCTATTTATAGGCACAGGTCGCAGCCTGTGACAAATTACAATTATGCCCCTTACAAAAGTTTACAACATTGACTCAGACCTATATGCATAAAAAGGTCATTTTATCTCTATGTCGGTTTGTAACGCCGAAGCTCCATGAAAAAGGGACCTTCGGCCGTCTCCTGGAGGCGAGTTCAGCCGAAGCTGCTTCTTCGTGTAAGACCTTCGGCGCACCGAAGCACGACCCCAACAGTAGCCCCTTTCGCGGTGCTAGATCGTTTTTCGTAACGAGCTTGTCCCGTGAAAAAAAACCTCTTCAGCTTCGGGAAGCCGAAGGTCCAAAAAACACCTTCCCTGAGCTCGTTGCGGGGAAACGATCCAACTTTCGAGCGCGTGCCAGGCCCTCTGCAGAGTTACTGTTTGACCCTTGCGGTCCACTGCTCAGCGAGTACGAATGACTGCCCGCGTGGTGTAAAAATCCTGCCGCTTCGCCTTCTTACCTGCAGCACTATATAAACAAACGGGTAGGTGTGAAGTTACCACAGCATTCATTGCTATTTGCACTGTTTTGCTGCCAAAATTTTCCACCATAGCCGAAGCTGAAGTCTCAGAATCGAACGAAGGTCCATTTCAACATCTGCTTCGTCAGAAAGAAGAGCTTCGGAGAAAAGAAAAAGGAAAAAAGTTTCTGACTCCCCCAAACTCAGAATTAAATGGCGAGAGTACGATCTACTGCCAAAGTTGTACGTGAGGGGGACGAAGCCGAAGGTTCAGACACTGTGCCCATCTCCGAAGCGATGCAGCGCTCCGGCCTGGTAACCGCGGAAGAAACGCCTGCTGCCGAAGCAAACCCGCCAGCTGCGGAAGGAGAAGACAGAGAAGAAACCGACTCCGAGGATGACTACCACATTGCCATGCCCAGCAAACCCAGCCACCTGGATTTTGGGAAATCAACTGTTTCAAAAGCTGATCTTTCGAAGATGGTGAAAGCAGGTTATTTCAATGAAGATCAGAAGAAGCTACTCCGCTTCGGGGGAGAAGAGATCATCCCGAAGCCAGGGAAGGATGAGATTGTTGTTTTCAAGAGTTTTTTGAAGGCTGGGCTTAGATTCCCTCTTCACAATATTATTGCAGAGATACTGAAGAAGTTTGGTATCTATTTTCATCAATTGACTCCTAACGCCATCGTTAGGCTCAATGTTTATATCTGGGCCCTCCGAAGCCAAGCTGTGGAACCATTTGCTGACAGCTTCTGCCGAGCTCACGAATTACATTACCAAACAAAGGCAGAGAAAAGATGGGCTACATGATAATTTCGGCTGTTATAATTTTGCCTACCGGAAGACAACAAAGTGTCCTGTCATCAGCTACCGGAGCAAATGGCCAGCAGGTTGGAAATCAGAGTGGTTTTATGTAAAAGTTGACGAAGACAAAGAAAAACTGGTACAAAGCCCTTTGGAGTTAATCTTCGGAGAGACAAGGCCACGATGCCACATTGGCGCCCACCTCCGGTCAACTCACTTGATGAGCTACGAAGCAACAGTGTCTTCGTACGGGGGCAACGCTGCAATCATGGCGAAGTCTTTCGTCATGGCCGTCAGGAATGTTGCTCAGACCTGGTATTCCTCCCTTCGGCCAGGAACAATCACTTCATGGCAGAAGCTGAAGGATATGTTACTGACCAGCTTTCAAGGATTTCAAACGAAGCCGGTTACAGCTCAAGCTCTCTTCCAGTGTATTCAGGATCACGAAGAATACCTTCAGGCGTATGTCCGAAGGTTCTTACGATTGAGGGCGCAGGCACCAACGGTGCCCAATGAAATCGTTATCGAAGCCATGATCAAGGGGCTTCGTCCTGGACCTGCAGCTCAATACTTTGCTCGGAAGCCTCCTCAGACCTTGGAGAAATTGCTCCAAAAGATGGATGAGTACATTCGTGCTGACAATGACTTTCGCCAAAGAAGGGAGGAGGCCTTCAGATTTTCTGAGATGACCAGGGGCTTCGGAGGAAGATACTACCCGAGGCATGTCCGTTCCATTCACAACACTCAGAATGATGATAAGGGGAGTCAGCAAAACAGGCCGCAGTGCTCCTCACAGGCTTCGGGGCAACAACAAACTTCCTTTCGGCCACCAGCTCCAAGAGGCAGAGGCGCCAGGGGCTTCGGCGGAAGATTCGGAGATCAGCCAAGGAGACTGTTTTGCCTATTCTGTGGAGAGGGCAAGGGCCACACCACTAGGACGTGCCATGTTACAATCCAGAAGCAAAAGGAACTAGCCGAAGCTGCATCTCAACAAGCTCAGTCGAAGCAGGTTATGCATACTGCTTCGTTTCATCCGCCTTATGTCCCACAATACATAGACAACCACCCTGCGGCTTCTGTAGCTTCGGCAAGTCAACCTCAAGCTTCCTGGCAGCAGCCTCCGCCTCCACCTCCATTGCAGCAAGGTCAACAGCCAGAAGGGAGTCAATACGCTCCACAGCAGAGGGACTTCAGAGAACAGTCCGAAGCTCGCACAGTCAACAGCACTGTGCCAGAGTCGAAGCACATTTATTGACATATCCTACCTTTGATAGCAGTCTTTTCTATTCAGTTTTATTTTCTGTGAAGCAAAAAACATTGATAGTTTCCATGTAATAATTTCGTTGTCTCCACGAGAAAAATTTATTTGATTCACAGGCCTAAGTTGCCGAAGCCTAAAATTTCTTCCGTTACCAAGAAGGACCTTCGGACTAAAAATCCTTCGGAGTAACAAAAAGTCGTTCTAAGGAACGCAGAGTAAGTTTATAAAGTCACAAAAAGTCGTTCCAAAGGGAGCGCAGCGTAAGTTTTCTGCTCAGAAGTCGTTCCTAAAGGAATGCAGAGCCTACAGCGAAAAATCAACGCTGATACCGTCTAAGTAAAAGACGAAGAAGCTCCTAAGGGAGGCTTACAGCGAAAAGTCAACGCTGATACCGTCTAAGTAAAAGACGAAGAAGCTCCTAAGGGAGGCTTACAGCGAAAAGTCAACGCTGATGCCGTCTAAGTAAAAGACGAAGAAGCTCCAAAGACGTTCCTAAGGGAATGCAGAGCTTACGAATATATTTTATGTGTATCTTCGGAACAAATGTCACATGCATAACATAACATCATCACATCATTTTGCATAGCATAAGCATCATACATCATATCGCATTTGGCAAGAGAAGGGGACACTCTCAACCTTCGAAGGGATGCTTTGAAAAAGTGACATTGAAATTGTATAGCTTCGGAATACAGTTTCGGGGAATATTTTCACGAAACATGGGCGAACTTTATCAGATCAATATCAAAGTTGCATAGCTTCGGAAAATAGCTTCGGAAAATGTTTTCACGAGGCATCGATGTCATTCGTCAGAATAATTTTGACGAAGGCTATCTTCTTCACGACGCATGAAAAGAAGGGAAGGTGTTTTTTCGCCGAAGGCTCAAAAGTGGTATGTATTTAAAGTTTCATGCATCATAAAGAATTCAGTAATGAAAAGAGACTTGTATATTACATTCAAATGTACAAAGTGTTGCATAGATTACACTTTAAATGTTTTTTCCAAATAGCACCTAATCTTCCCTCAATACTGCTTTGGCGGCTTCATTCAGAAGTTGGTCAACAACCTTGTCCATGATAGTTTCGGCCATTTGATTAATTTCTTCATCCCCTTTTGTGTGGGGGACGGCAGATCGTCCAACAGTTTCTGAGCGAAGAGAACACTTCTTCAGTACTTTTACAAATCGCGAGCAAAGTTTAAAATGAAAATTACAACGCAACAAGAACGACTAGTTGGTACCTAACTGTCTTTCGGGCTCCCTACTCTTTTCGGCAGCGTCTGCTACTCTTCTAGCATCGTGAATGCCTTTTTCGCTTCTTTCAATGATCTCTCGCGCCATTCCTCGGCCGCCGTCGTTCCAAATATCAGTAAAAAATTTGCCTCCAACTGCGCTCGCTTCGGCCGAGGGGTCCTTGATGTCTTCGGAAGATAAGGTAGCTTCGGATTGAGCTAAAAATTTTACATGTTCGCAACCTTTCTTCTCTAAGACGGAAGCAATTCCTCTGGCGCCCGAAAAAGCACATATGTCGCCACGACTGTTCAGAATCTCTTCGAAGGCCTCTGCTTCGTGGCTAATCCATTCCAGCGGACCTTCGGGATTGCCTCGAGAGAAATTCTCTTCGCTGGAAAAAGCGCCTACGCTGGCGAAGCTGGATTTAATTTTATTAACACATTCTACAGATTTCACATAATATTTCCCCTGAGATGTGCGAAGCTCCTTAACTCTTGATTCCAATTTGCTGACCATAAAATCACTAAGTTCTCGTTTCGTTTCCTCAAGAGCGCGATCCTCTTCGGCTCTGGCCAGCTGTTTCTGAAGATCTTTAATTTCGAGTTTTTGAGCTTCGGCCTGGGCCTTTGAAGCAGCCTCGTCTTTTCTCACTTTATCTACCAGTGTAAGCAGAATCTTATCTTTTTCCAAAGCTTCGTTTCTCAGTCTGATAACTTCGGAGCGTAAATTATTAAACGCAATTTCATAGCTTTCATCTTCGGCGCTCTTTTGGGCTCTTAGTGCGTTGCTTAGGATCAGGCCCTATACGAAAAAGAATTCATATAAGAAAAAAGGAATGAGTTGCGTAAAAATAAGGGGATTTTTCAAGTGTTTAATTCCTATACCTTCAGACTGTTGTACGCAAGACTGTCTGCGAGATCTTCTTTCGTCATGGCGCTTAATCCAGATTCAAGCTTCGGGAAACCAATACTTCTGGCCATTTCTCGGCAGACAGATAGCTCTTTGTTGTCAGGCAGGCAGTATAAGAAGTCATCTTCATTCGTTCCATTGAATATTACTGCCCCCTTCGGATATTTTAGTTCCTTTGCATAATGGATGGCTTCATGAGTTTCTTCTTCAGATAGCTTCTTCCCCGAAGCATGT
Organism: Zea mays; assembly: GCF_902167145.1. NCBI lineage: Eukaryota > Viridiplantae > Streptophyta > Magnoliopsida > Poales > Poaceae > Zea > Zea mays. The sequence goes on along the minus strand of NC_050102.1, from coordinate 88,561,507 downwards.
CGTATCATGTAATCACGCATGCTGGCAGGTGCTTCGGGGATGGCGGTGTCAGTTTCTTCAACTAATACTGGTTCTGGAATTTTTATTGCTTCGGCTTCAAAAGGTTGCTCCTTGTAGGGCTCTGAAGGCCCAGCTTCAGCTTCAGCTTGTTGAGCCGAAGCTTCAGTAGAAGCTTCAGCAATTTCAACACTCTTTTTTGGAATTGTGCTTGAAGACTTAATTGTCTCCAAGACGTCTAGTACATTTACCATTCTTTTCCTTTTTGGGGTCACTGATGGCCCCTTTTGGTTTTTTGCTGTTTCAATATTTACTGCAGGACTCAAAACTTCTAATGTTTTTTCCTTAGTCGGCTTTTTCGCTTCTTCCATTTTTTCTGTGGATGGTGCTTCGGCCATCTCTGCAGTTTCTGGCAGCAAGGTTGGCTGTTCAGCTTCGGTGGCCGAAGAAGCTTCTCCAGTGAACTCAGGCACCGAAGCTGGTTCAATATAGCGTGGCCGGTGTGTGAGGACTTTTATCCTCTTTCTCTTTGATTCTGGCTCGCTAGGAGCAGTTGCAGTTTCCTTTTCTGCAGAGGTTGCGTTCTTTCTTTTCTGCCCTCGAGTGGGATAACGATAGTCAGGGTAGACAAACCCAATGGCATCGAATACCCGATTCAGTCTCTTCTTTTTTCGGCCTCCGAAGGCTGCTGACATTGCATTATCTTCAGCCTTCGAGTAGGTCCCGAGTAGCTCATCACTTAAATTGTCAATGCTTTTCAACCACTCATCATCTGGCTCAATAAATTTATCTCCAAATTTGAAGGTGTACTTCAGTCTCACAAGCTCACCCTCGTCGGCCTCTTTCATGGTTTCTTGTGGCATTTCCCATTTCTCAGCAAGCGGCCACACCCTGAAGGCGATATGTTCTTGTACTAAGTCCCTTGTTCCTATAAAAGAGCAGACAACGCCGAAGGCTCTTTGGCACTCTTCGGCGGCTTCGTTCATTTCAACCTTCGGCCTCCGAAGGCCGAAGCTTTGCCAAATAGGACGCATAATTATACCTTTGATGTCTTCTCGTGCTGATAAGTCATTCTTCACATAAAACCATTCTGTCATCCAATCCCCGGGCCATCTCCTCCGAAAGGTTGGTACGGGACAGCTTGCCCTGGACCGAGAAACGAAGCTGTAGCAGCCAAAGTTGTTATGGTACTGTTCTTTGCCCCAAGGCTTTGTTTCATATAATAATTCATGAACATTACAGAAGCTTCTTGCGTCAGGCTTCAGACCTTGGCTCCTCGCGGCCCACACGAAGATATTTAGCCTTATAATTGCCTCGGGAGTAAGTTGATGAAGATAGACTTCGAAGATTTTCAACACCTCCACGACGAAGCTGCTCAAGGGGAATCGCAGTCCAGCTTTCAAAAAGCTTCGGTACACCACAACTTCATTTTCTTCAGGGTGTGGACAAGTTTTTTCCCCTTCGTCCGCCCTCACAATGGACAGATCCCGGAAATACCTTCCTCTCATATTAACAAGATGATTCTCTTTGATAGTTGATTTACCATAAACTGAATGGCTTGGTCGCCAGGGGCGATCTTCGGAGTCTTCGCCACCGCTGTCCGCATCATAACTTTCACTGTCACCAGTATCTTCAGACAGCCCCTCCAGAATTTCCTTGGTAATCTTTTCTGTGTTGGACTTCGACATCGCTATAAGAAACCCTAGGTTCTTCTCTTCATCAAGACTCAGCTTCATCTCAGCAGCAGCCTTCTTAGCAGCTTCAGACATCTTCGGAAGCGCTAAAAAACTGTTTTTAAAAGCCGAAGCTTCAAAGCTAAAAACTTAGCAGATCACAGTGCACAAGAGCTAAAAAATGAATGAGCAGGAGTGGTTGGCCAGAAAGCGTGCGAAATAAGTTTGCGGCATGGCCGTATTTATACGCTCGATGCGTTGAAAGTTGAAAGACCGCACTTGTCATTGAATGTTGCTATTCTAGCAAAGGGAAGGTGTTTTTTCGGACCTTCGGCTCAAGGCCTTCGTCCATATCGCAATCTGAATTTATTATTTACAAATTAATATTGCGAGGGGCTACTGTTGGGGGCCTTCGTCCTCCGAAGGTCCTCAAAAACATGATTTGACAATGTTTTCCGAGTGGATTATGTGAACAGGTATTTTCGGATCCAGAATTATGAATATGGAGCACGGCCAGGACGAAGCCTGAACCAGACGAAGGTCGAGTGTAGCCGAAGCTGTGCGCAGGGAAGCTTCGGCGCGATGGCAGAAGGGGGAACCGACTTAAAGATGAAAAGACTTCGGGGGCCTCGACAGATTTCCATAAGCCGTTAACAAATGTAATGGACATGGATGTAATTTTACGTGGGCTGCGTCCCGCGTCTATAAATAGATGAACAGTACTCCCGTACTGTTCACGCTGACTTGGCATTTGCTTTTGGCATCACGCTCGTACTTTTCACCTTCTCTCAGGACCGAAGGTACATTTGTAATTTGGAATCATTTCTGTTTTTCCATGTTAATAAAATAGAAATGATTCTATGGTGATGCTTATATCATATTTCATGCTTTATGTGAGTCCTTCGTCATTACTTGTTATGTTTACGAAGGTATGTCACTCATGACCTTCGTCCGAGACTCATTATTTCCCGAAGGAACATAATGCTTCGAAGGACGAAGGATTTTAACACTTAACACTTTTTATGTTGCCTTGTTCTTAACTCTTAGCACTTGAGAACAAGTCCCCAACACCAGAATGGCTGGCTAATAATGTGATGGTAAAGAAAGCTAATGGAAAATGGAGAATGTGCATTGACTTCACAGATCTCAATAAGGCATGCCCGAAGGATGAATTCCCATTGCCAAGAAAAGATTCTCTTGTGGATGCAGCGGCTACTTCAGAGCTCATGATCCTATTGGACTGCTACTCAGGTTATCATCAAATCTGGATGAAGAAGGAGGATGAGCCTAAGACAAGCTTCATGACCCCCAGTGGGACCTATTGCTACCTTCCGATGCCCGAGGGGCTCAAGAATGCTGGAGGAAGCATTAGTAGAATGACTGCCAAAGTCCTTTACTCCCAAATTGGCAAAAATGTGCTGACATATGTTGATGATATCATAGTAAAGAGCACGAAGCAAGTAAATCACGTTGCTGATTTGCAAGAAATATTTGCTAACTTCAGAAGAGCTTGTCTTAAACTAAATCCAGAAAAATGTGTCTTCAGAGTGAAGAAGGGCAAATTTCTTGGTTGCTTGGTATCAACAAATGGCATCGAAGCTAATCCAAGTAATATAGAAGCCATACTTCGGATGGAGCCACCAAAGTAAAGAAAGGGTGCCTAGAGGTTAACAGGAAGGTTGGCATCATTGAATAGATTTATTTCAAGATCAGTAGAGAGGAATTTGCCATTTTTCGAAGTGCTAAAGTCAGCCGAAGTCTTTCAAAGGGGACCAACTCAGCAAAAAGCCTTCGAAGAACTAAAGTAGTATTTGATAGAACGGACAACCTTAACTCCACCTTCATCAGGAACTCAATTGTTGTTGTACGTAGCTGCTTCCCACGCTGCGGTTAGTGCGGCGCTGGTGCAAGAGAAGTAGGATGGCCAGGCAAGAAAACAAGTGCCTGTGTACTTCGTCTCCGATGTACTTAGTGCATCAAAGAAAAAATATACAGAGTTATAGAAGGTACTATATGCTGTATTAATGGCTTCGAGGAAGCTTCAGCATTACTTCCAAGCATATCATATCATAGTGCCTTCCTCACAACCACTCAAGGACATAATGAGAAACAGAGAAGACATAGAAAGAGTTGGAAAATGGGCTGCAATATTGAATGAATTCACTATCGATTTCGTTCATAGATCTTTGATCCAATCCCAAGCGTTAGCAGACTTCATTGCTGATTGCATGCCAGGGGCTCAGGACGAAGAGAAAACAAATGATGCCGAATCTTGGACAATATTTTGTGATGGGTCCTAGGGAACCTTTGGCGCGGGAGCAACTGATGTTTTAATTTCACCATCAAAAATAAAAACCTCCTATGCAGCAAGATTGGACTTCAACTGCACAAATAACATTGCAGAACATGAAGCCCTTCTCTTGGGGCTTCGAAAGCTTAAGGCAATGGGAATAGGAAGGGCAATACTCAAATCCGACTCACAAGTCATTTCAGGTCACATTGACAAAATTAGTAAAGTAAGGGACCCGAAGCTAGAGAAATATCTGGAAGCAGTCCGAAGGATGGAAGCCTCTTTCGAAGGCTTCTCTGTAAAAAACATCCTGAGAGGAGAAAACGGGCACGCAAATTTGTTAGCTAAATCAGCGGCATAGGGGCTTTCGTTACCGTCGGAGGTATTCTTCGAAACAATAAAAGCACCTTCGGTTGAGCTCATGGAAAGAGCAGTGCTTACAATCTCACCAGTGCACAACGAAGATTGGAGGACTGAGATTGTATCTTTCCTCCAAGACAATTTTCTTTTAGATGACGAAGTTTATAATAAAAGAATGGAGGCAAGAGCATGACCTTACGTCATTATAGAAGGGGAGTTATATAAACAAGGAGTTTATACTCCATTACTTAAATGTTTGTCTAGAGCCGAAGGTCAAGAATTAATGAAGGAGATACATGTAGGATTGTGTGGAGCTCATATTGGGTCTAGGCCTCTGATGGGGAAGGTTTTTAGACAAGGATTTTACTAGCTGAAGGCAGCTTCGGATGCAACAGATTTGGTCCAAAAAAGTGAAAATTGCCAAAAATGTGCCAGAGACTAGAAACAACCTTCGTCTTTAACCCAGCTGATACAGCCTACCTGGCCACTGCAAAGGTGGGGCCTGGATTTGTTAGGTCCACTTCCACCAGCACAAGGCAACTTGAAATATGTTGTAGTGGCAGTGGAGTACTTCTCTAAGTGGATTGAAGCAAAGTTATTAACTACAATAACTTCAGCCACAGTACAGAAATTCTTTTGGCAAAACATTGTTTGTCGCTTCGTCATGCCGAAGGCTATCACGGTTGACAACATAACTCAATTCGATGCTGAAACATTCAAAACCTTTTGTGACTAGATTGGTACAAAAATACACTTTGTATCAGTGAGACATCGGGAGTCAAATGGACTAGTAGAAAGAGCAAACAGAATTATAATAACAGGAATAATGAAGTCAATCTTCAACCAGCCCAAAGGAAAGTGGCCAGACGAATTAATAAAGGTGGTGTGGAACCACAACACTGTCGTTTCAAGGTCAACAGGATTTAATGCATTCAAGCTTCTGTTTGGTGACGAAGCAATAACACCGGAAGAAGCAAGAAGGGGCTCAATAAGGACCTTGGCTTCGACAGTAGATGAAGAGGGTTGCAAAATAACAAAAGACACCATAGAAGAAGGGACCAGGCTTCAAGCAGTAGACCACATCAATAAGTACCAGGCTGAAACAATCAAATGGCGCGACCATAAGGTAAAACTGAACATTTGGTGCTACGTAGAGTGGCTAACCTAGATATAGTGGGGAAGCTTCAGCTCAAGTGGGAAGGCCCTTTTTGGTGGTATCTTCGTCGAGACCTGGATCTTACAGGTTGGAAGACATGGATGGCAATGACATACCAAGGTCTTGGAATGTGGATGAGCTTCGAAGATATAAGTGTAAACTATGTAATTTTCTTATTTTTTTTCCTATGGCACCCTTTTCCTTTCAAGAGGGGAGAAAGGTTTTAATGGGGCCATAGGTTGTAATTTTCATTTTTTGTGTAGCCTTATGCAATACAAGGTTCAAATTCCCCCACATGTAAAATGTAAAATCTGGGACTACACCGTCGAGTGTAAAAGCCATGAAGAAGTTCGAAAGTCGTCCCTAAGGGGATGCAGAGATAAGATGTCACCTAAGAGGTGAAGAAGCTCCAAAGTCGTTCCTAAAAGGACGCAGAGTAAGTTACGAAGCTCCAAAGTCGTTCCTAAAGGAATGCAGAGCTAAAATGCCAGCTAAATCAAAGGTGAAGAAGCTCCAAAGTCATTCCTAAGGGAATGCAGAGCTTAAATGCGACCTAAGTAAAAGGTGAAGAAGCTCCAAAGTCGTATCCAAGGGAATGCAGAGCTTAAATACCACCTAAGTAAAAGGTGAAGAGACTCAAAAGTCGTTCCTAAGGGGATGCAGAGTCTGTGTGTGTTTTTGACATACATTTTCATATTTCATCACATCATCTTTTGCATTCATACAGACATACATTAGACATTCGTAGGCTCATTGTTGGGGGCCTTCGTCTTCCGAAGGTCCTCAAAAACATAATTTAACAATGTTTTCCGAGTGTAATATGTGAACAGGTGCCTTCTGTCTCGGATCAGAATCACACGGTGTGAAGAGCATGAACAATACGAAGGTTGAAGCAGCGCCGAAGCTACATGCAAGGGAGCTTCGGCATAACAGCAGAAAAGGAGAACCGACTTAAAAGGGAAAAGGCTATTTAGACCTCGATGGATTACCTTAAAGTTATTAGCAAATGTAAAGGGCCTAAATGTAATTTTACACGGGCTGTGTCCCGTGCCTATAAATAGGTGAACAGTACTCCCGTACTGTTCACGCTGACTTGGCATTTGCTTTTGCGTCATGCTCGTACCTTTGTCTTCTATCAAGCCGAAGGTACCAAATGTAATTCAATATTGTCCTTATATTAATTTACGATTATATACTGAGAAATATATATAATAATGTTATTGTTCACATTGTCTCTTATGTTTTACATGCTCCATTCATTGTTAATAATTATACATATATGTATGTTGAGATGATGAAGGTATGCCCTTCATGACCTTCGTCCGAAGATCATTATATCCTTGGGGAAATAAAGCTTCGAAGGACAAAGGGCATTAACAAGTAACCTGTTTTGGTGTTGCCTTGTTCTCAATTTATAGCATTTGAGAGCAAGTCCCCAACATTGGCGCCCACCTCCGGTGAACCCTTTTTCGACCACCTTCGGCAAGCACTGACCTTCGTCATGCCACCGAAGAAAGCTTCAGCGCCACGGGCTGCTGCACTACAGCCACTGGACCCAAATCAGGAAACCCTTTCTCTTCGAGAGGCCCGAAGCCAGAAGAGGAAGGCCACTAGTCCAACACTCCAGGAGGAGGAGTTGGACCAAGAAATCAGAAACATGGAGATAATCCATCAGCAAGTACAAAGGAAGGAGGAGAAGATGGCCCGGCTAGCTGATCTTCAAAGGCAGATCGACGAAGCCACTGAAGAAGTACGCCATCTTGCTCAAGATGAACAAGAACGAAGGCCCCAACACAGGGAGCTTCATCAAGAAGGCTTGTTCAACGACGATGGATGGTATGATGATTTTAATCATGGTACCTTTACTTTTGATAATGCTTCTCCCTTGGCAGCAGAACTGCAGGCTATCCCATGGCACCCATCATACAAACCACCTCAGCTTCTCATGTATGATGGGCATTCAGACCCGAAGTAGTTTTTGATGAGTTATGAAGCAACTATATCTTCATATGGAGGCAATGCAGCTGTCATGGCCAAGTCCTTCGTCATGGCAGTTCAGAATGTGGCCCAAACATGGTATTCTTCTCTTCGGCCAGGCACCATCACTTCGTGGCAGAAGCTCAAGGATATGTTGGTGACAAGTTTCCAAGGCTTCCAGACGAAGCCAGTCACAGCTCAGGCCTTGTTTCAATGCACACAAGATAATGAAGAGTACCTCCAGGCATATGTCCGAAGGTTCTTGCGTCTTAGAGCACAAGCGCCTACAGTGCCCAATGAAATTGTCATTGAGGCCATGATCAAGGGGCTTCGTCCTGGACCAACTGCCCAGTATTTTGCTAGAAAGCTCCCACAGACTCTGGAGAAGCTGCTCCAGAAGATGGATGAGTACATCAGAGCTGACAATGACTTCCGCCAAAGAAGGGAGGAAGCATACAGGTTCTCGGAAATGACCAGGGGCTTCGGAGGAAGAATCCACCCGAGGCACGTTAGGTCAATTCACAACTCTACTCAGAGTGATGACAGAGGAAGTCAACAACAGAGGCCACAGTATTCCTCGCAAGCTTTGGGGTAGCAACAAAGCTCTTTTCGGCCGCCAGCTCCAAGATTCAGAGGCGCCAGGGGCTTCGGAGGAAGGTTTGGGGATCAGCCTAGAAAAATTTATTGCTTATTCTGTGGTGAGGACAAGGGCCATACTACAAGGATGTGTCATGTCACCATTCAGAAACAAAAGGAAATAGCAGAAGCCGCAGCTCAGCAGAACCAGCCGAAGCAGGTCATGCACACTGCTTCGTATCACTCACCCTACATACCAGAGTATGTGGGTATCCATCCTGCAGCTTCTGTTGCTTTGGCTAGCCAGCCACAGGCATCTTGGCCACAGCCTCCACCTCCGCCACCACTACAACCTGCATATTCACGAGGCCAGCAGCCAGAAGGGAGCCAACAGACCCATCAGCAGCGAGATTTCAGGGAGGAGTCCGAAGCTCGCACAGTCAACAGTACTGTGCCAGAATCGAAACATATCTATTGAGAGATATCCTACCCCTGAAACAGTTTTTCCATTCATTGTCATTTTCTTTTTTAATAAGGAACAATTATTGTAAACCTAGTTTTCTTGCCATTTTCAATTTCTTGTAATAGCTTCGTTCTTGCCATAGTGAAATATATCTTCTCCACAGACTCACGAAGTCCAAAAATTGCTAAAGCTCAAAAGTCGTTCCTAAGGGAATGCGGGGCTAAAAATCACATTGCAAGTATCACCGAAGCTACCAAAAGTCGTTCCTAAGGAACGCAACATAAGTTTGCCGAAGCTACAAAAAGTCATTCCTAAGGGAGCGCAGTGTAAGTTTTCTGCTCAAAAGTCGTTCCAAAGGGAATGCAGAGCCAAATACCGCCGAAATATAAGGCGAAGCGCGAAAAGTCAACGCGAATACCACCGAAATAGAAGGTGAAGAAGTTCAAAAGACGTTCCTAAGGGAATGCAGAACTTACAGCGAAAAGTCAGCGCTGATACACCGAAAAATAAGCTGTGAAGCCAAAAAATAAGCGGCAAAGAGATTGTGTATTCCACTATGGGGGTGTGAGTGTGTGTCTTCGGCATAAACATCATTTCGCATAACATAACATCATCACATCATTTCACATAACATAACATCATACATCATATTGCATCAATGGCACAAGAAGGGGATACAATGTTGATCTTCAGAGAATGCTTCGAAAAGGTGAAATTGTGCTAAGGCACAAAATAAGTTTTGAAGAAGTACAGCTTCATCAGCTCTGATGTGGAGGAAGAAATCTATTGTTTACGAAGCATTAATGTTTTTACGACGCTTGGATGTTCTTTACGAAGTATGAATATTCCCACGGGACATAAAAGTTTTTCTTCACGAAGCATGAAAAGAAGGGAAGGTGTTTTTTCGCCGAAGGCTCAAAAACGGTATGTACATAAAGTTCCATGCATCGTAAAGAACTGAATTACGAACAATTTACATATTACATTCAAAGATACAAACATCGAATATTACATACTTAGTTCAGCAAATATTACATTAGTATCTTAGAAATGTTTTTACAATAGCTGTTATTCTTTCTTCAGAACTTTTTCAGCAACTTCGTTAAGTAGCTTGGTAACAACTTCGTCTACAATAGCTTCGGCCATATTAATAATTTCTATTGCCTTCTTTGTCTCTGGGTCGGCCAGTGGATTGAATGGCTCTAGGGGAGGAGATAGTTCAGCTACGGTAGAAGACATAAATTAGTTCGAAGTCACAAAAATAAACAACAAAGTTAAAAGCCATTAAGTAATACATATCTGTCTTTCGAGCTCCACAGCTTTTTCAGCTGCTTTCGTTGCTTCTCGAGCGTCATGAGTATCTTTTTCGCTTTTCTTTATTATTTCATGGCCATCCCTCGGCCACCATTTTCCCAGATGTCAGTGAAAAATTTTCCACCTATTGAGCTTGCTTCGGCCGAGGGGTCCTTCGTATCGTCGATGGAGAAGGCAGCTTCGTCCTGAGCCAAGGTTTTAACATGTTCGCAACCTGACTTCTCCAAAATAGCTGCAACTCCCCTTGCACCAGAGAAGGCACAAACGTCCCCGCGGTCACTCAAAATCTCTTCAAAGGCTTCGGCCTCACCGCTGATCCACTCAATTACGCCCTCAGGATCGCCCAGTATGAAGTTGTCTTCGCTTGAGTACGCGCCTACGTTGGCGAAGCTAGTTTTTATCTTTTTTACACATTCCACAGATTTTTCAAAACATATTTCTTTTGATGAGCGAAGTTCTGCAACTGTTTTTTCATAATAATTTTTCCAGTACTCACTGGCATCTCATTCAGCTTCGGCAACAGCGCATTTTAATTTGGCTTCAGCCAGCTGTTTCTGAAGGTCTTCAATTTCACTTTTCTGGGCTTTAGCTTGGGCTTTGGAAGTAGCCTCGTCTTCTTTTATTTTGCTCACCAATGAAATTAATATTTTATCTTTTTAAGACCTTCGTTCCTTAGTTCAATTACTTCTAAACGAAGGTTGTTCAGAGCTATAGTGCATCCTTTGTCTTCGATATTTTTCTATGCCCTAAGGGCATTGCTAAGGATCAAGCCCTGCAAAAGAAGTATAGTATTGAGTATAAGCAAATGAAAAAATTTGTTTTTAAGTACAAAAATTTGATTTTCACACCTTTATACTATTATATGCTAAACTGTCGGCCAATTCATCTTTTGACAGTACTGAAAGCCCATCTTCTAATGTTGGGAATCCGAAGCTTCTGCTCATCTCCCAGCAGACAGATATCTCCTTGTTGTCTGGGAGACAATACAAGAAATCCTCTTCTCCGCTGTCGTTGAATACTAATGCCCCCTTTGGATATTTCAGCTTCTGGGCATAGTGTTAAGCTTCTCGTTCTTCTTCTTTAGAGAGATTCTTTCCCGAAGCATGATGGATGATATATTCAATATTTTCTTTCAAAGCTTCGGGACCAAACGCGGGAGTTTTCTCCGGCAAACTCTGTTCTATAACCTCTTCCTCTGCTGCTTTCTCTTCGAATTCTGAAGGTTGTTCATCAGCAGGCTCTGAAGGCCCAGCTTCGGCACTAGCCTGGCTCACTGCAGCTTCAACTTCGCCCGGTTTTGTTTCAGCTTCGCTTTGCAATTTCGAAGCCTCGGCGATTTTCCTTGAAGGAGTAGACCTTAAAGTCGTCACTGTTTCTAACACATCTAGTACATTTACCATCCTTTTTTCTTTTCGGGGTTACCACAAGACTTTCTTATGCCTTTGGCACTGTTACTTCCGCCGAAGGGCTTAAAATTTCTAGCTTTTTTGTTTCTTCGACTTTTGGCTCTTCAGTTTTACCTTTATTAGCCTGCGACTCAACTAGCTCCGTTGAGGGCACCTTCGGCATGGTGGCCGGCTCTTCAATCTTCTGTATGAGAGGAGCAGGTTCTTTCGCTTCAGTAACTAAAGAAGTTTCCCCGGCAAATTCAGGCACTATGGCCGGTTCAATGTAGCGCGGTCGGTGGGTAAGGACCTTCAACTTGTTCCTCTTCGGCGTAGGCTCACTTGGAGCAGCCGAAGCAGCAACCTTTCCAGAAGTTGCACCCTTTCTTTTCTGCCCCCGCGGCGGGTAGCGATAGTCAGGGTACACAAATCCAATAGCATCAAAAACCCTATTTAGTCTTTTCTTTTTTCGGCTCCCGAAGGCCGCAGATAGTGCATTATCTTCAGACTTGGAGAATGCTCCAAGTAGCTCATCACTAGTATTTTTAACACACTTCAGCCAGTCATCATCTGGTTCGACAAACTGGTCTCCAAACCTGAAGGTATATTTCAATCGAACCAGACCACCTTCGCTAGGGTTAGTGATGGTTTCTTTTGGCATTTCCCAGTTGTCTATCAGTGGCCATATCCTGTGGGCTACATGTTCTTGAACTAAGTCCCTTGTCCCAATAAAAGAGCAAAATGTGCTGAAGGCCCTTCGGCATGCTTCGGCTGCCTCATCAATTTCTACCTTCGGCTTTCGGAGATCGAAGCAGGACCAGATGGGTCGCATGATGATTTCTTTAATATCCTCTCTCGCCTTCAAATCATTTTTCACGTAAAACCATTCTTCCATCCAGGCCCCGGGACACCTCTTCCGAAACGTTGGCACTGGGTAGCTTGCGCCAGAGTGAGCAACGAAGCTATAGCACCCAAAATTGTTATGATATTGTTCCTTGCTCTAGGGCTTTGTCTCATACGAAAGTTCATGCATACTGCAAAAACATCTCGCACTTGGCTCTAGACCTTGACTCCTCACAGCCCAGACGAAGATCCCCATTCTAATAACTGCTTCGGGAGTGATCTGATGAAGTAAAATCTGGTACGTCTTTAAAACTTCAACCACAAATCTGCTCAACGGGAACTGAAGTCCAGCTTTGAAGAAGCTTCGGTAGATTACAACTTCGTTTTCTTTGGGAGCAGGAACGGCTCTGTCTACGTCAGCCCTCACAATAGACATATCTCGAAAATACCTTCCTCTCATATTATCACGATGACTCTGTTTGATAGTTGATTTCCCGAAGACTGCATGACTTGGTCGCCAGGGCCGATCTTCAGAGTCTTCGCCCCCACTCTCCACATCATAGCTGTCACTATCATCAGTATCTTCAGACAAGCCTTCCAGAATTTCTTTAGTAATCTTCTATGTATTCGTTTTCGCTATTGACTCAACAAATCTAGCAGTCTTCTCCTCAAGAAGCTTCTCCTCTTCGGTTAGCTTTGTCTCAGCAACTGTCTTCTTGTCTTGAGATATCTTATCTTCGGAAATGAAGAAAATGTGTCCTTCAAACCGAAGCTAAAAAGCTTGAGAGCTATCAAGCGTTAGTAAGCAGCAAGTTAACAAATTGAGAAAATAAGGCAAATGGCACAAGCAGTGTATCAAATGTAGTCGGTGTGAGATCCTATTTATACGCCCAGCGCACTCCAAGTTGGAGGGCCCCGTCTGTCATTGACTGTTGCTATTCTAGCAAAGGGAAGGTGTTTTTTCAGACCTTCGGCTTAGGGCCTTTGTCCATGTCGCAATCTGAATTCGTTATTCTAACAAATTAATATTGCAAGGGGCTACTGTTGGGGGGCCTTCGTCTTCCGAAGGTCCTCAAAAACATAATTTAACAATGTTTTCCGAGTGTAATATATGAACAGGCGCCTTCTGTCTCGGATCAGAATCACACGGTGTGAAGAGCATGAACAATACGAAGGTTGAAGCAGCGCCGAAGCTACATGCAAGGAAGCTTCGGCATAACGGCAGAAAAGGAGAACCGACTTAAAAGGGAAAAGGCTATTTAGACCTCGGTGGATTACCTTAAAGTTATTAGCAAATGTAAAGGGCCTGGATGTAATTTTACACGGGCTGTGTCCCGTGCCTATAAATAGGTGAACAGTACTCCCGTATTGTTCACGCTGACTTGGCATTTGCTTTTGCGTCACGCTCGTACCTTTGTCTTCTGTCAAGCCGAAGGTACCAAATGTAATTCAATATTGTCCTTATATTAATTTATGATTATATACTAAGAAATATATATAATAATGTTATTGTTCACATTGTCTCTTATGCTTTACATGCTCCATTCATTGTTAATAATTATACATATATGTATGTTGAGATGATGAAGGTATGCCCTTCATGACCTTCGTCCGAAGATCATTATATCCTTGGGGAAATAATGCTTCGAAGGACGAAGGGCATTAACAAGTAACCTGTTTTGGTGTTGCCTTGTTCTCAATTTATAGCATTTGAGAGCAAGTCCCCAACACTCATCATCATCATCATGACATAAAGCACAAACATTAACAGGAAAACAGGGGATGCCTGTCTTCGATGAAAAAATGTTTCGAAGATGCTTCGTATCAAATGAAACTACGTTGTATATGAAGATGCTTCGTCTCAAATGAAATCTGGTTGCATATGAAAATGCTTCGATGTGACAAAAAGAAGGGAAGGTGTTTTTCGCCTTCGGCTCAAAAGGCTACCAGCATTTGTTTCATCCATAATAAAGAAGTTCACACGTGAAGCAAAAGGTAAAATGGTATTACAAGATATTCACAAATGTTTACAATAATTTGTTCGTTGTCAATTGCAACCTTTTGCCATATAGTACAAAGGGTTTCCAAGTGTTTCTACAGATGAATACAAAAGGAAATTCTAAGGTATTCTTCAGTATTTCAAAAATAGCTTTGGCTCATCGACCTTCGGTACCATCATTCTGTAGAATAGCAATGTACAACGTAATCAGAAATCTGATAAGAAAAAATCAAGGTAAAAGAACAAAGGTAAGGTCCCATACTGTGTTAAGCAGCTTTCGGGCTTCATCTCCAGCCAATTCACGCCTGCCCTTAGCCCAAATTTGGGTAATAAACCTGTTCCCTATGCTTCGGGCTTCGGTTGGAACGTAACCAGATCCGATGGTGAAAGATTGAAATTCTGCCTGTTGATAGCTCTCGTGTGATTGCATCCAGCTTTTATGAAGACGACAGTTGTACCATGAGAAGCTACCAGCGCACAGAAGTCTCTATGGCCGGTTATAACTTCGTCAAGGACAACAACTTCCTTTTCAATATATTCGAGTGCCCCAAGTATATCTTCGGCAGCGAGGCTAGTTTCCTCAGATGTAGCTCCAACTGAATTGAAAATGCTTCTCAACCGAGCGGTGCATTGGCTTGCAAACTCGAAGCATCTCTCCTTCAGAGCCCTCAGTGCCTCACTAAGCTTCGTATTTTTCTCAGTCTCAACCTTAAGTGTTTTCCTGGTTGAATTGACTGGAGTTTTCCTTCAGAAGTGCCTGAGCATCTACTAGTTTTTTAAACAACTCCTTGTTTTGAGCTTGCGCTTCGGCAAGCGACCCTTCGGCTGAACATAGCATTTCATCTTTTTCCTTCAAGGAGTCTTCAAGTTCTTTGACCTTATATTCTAAACATTTGATAATAATTTCGTTCTTCCTGTCCTCATCATCTTGTTGCATTTTTAAAGCTTTGCTCAGCAACATGCTCTGCAAAAACGAACTCGAAATTAAAATATTTAAGCTAATACGAACACTTTAGTGGTAACTTGTAGAAGGGTTCTTACTTTAAAGTTGGAATAAAACAGGTTGCCTATGATGTGTTGCCGCCTGTAGCAGCTGATATCCTTCTCAAGCTTCGGGAAATCGACACTCTTCGACAGGGTACCTATAATTTTTGCACCAGCACGTCGTGGATGTGTCCCAGGATTTCTTCGTCAACCCCGCCAAAGAGTACCGATCTAGGCTGGTAGCCACATGAGATAGAAAATTCCTTCAACTCTACCATATCCTCTTCAGAAAGCTGTTGGCCACCCAGGTGCCATAGGTCGAAGTCTGCTTCTTCCGAAGAGATTTCCTCATCCTTTTTCCCTTTGTCTGAAACTTCTTTGGCCACCTCCTTCTCCACAGCCACGTCTGATATAATTTTGTCAATTTCGGACATGTTGGCTTTGAGATCTTTGCCTTCAGTTGCAACGATAGCTTCGGCATCTGTAGATTTGATAGTCTTGTCTGCTGAAGCAGGAGGTGGGGTTTGCTCAATCGCCTGCAGTATGTTCATCATACGTCGCTTTTTCTGGCCCCCGTCTCTTCCATCGGTAGCCGAAGGGATTTCCTTTTTCTGTAAAAGGTTTGTCAGTTCTAATCTTAGAGGACTTAGCAGCTTGAATGGTGGGGGTTCAGTCATTAGCTTCAAAATTTTTGACACTTCGGTAGCAGAAGGTGAGGGAGGGCTCATAATTTTCTCCGACGCATCATGTACCTTCAGTTTGGCAGAAGGCATCCTGTCAAGCTTTCGTTTCTTAGGAACTAGTGCCTTCGACTCCGACGCTGTTTTCATCTTCTTCAAAGCGTCTTCGTCTTCCTTCATAGACCGGGCAGCTTGCCTGCTCAAAATGCTAACAACTCTTTACCTTTTTTGCTCCCCCGTCCCATTCGTCGAGTGTGTCATAATCCAGGTACTCAAAGTTCGGGGCATCCATTACCCGATTTAACCTTCTTTTAGGTTGCGTGCTGAAGGCAGCAGTCATTAACTGATCTTCTTTCTTTGTGTAATTTCCAAGAATGTCGTTACACATAGTTTCTATCATTTCTAACCATTCAGTACATGGTTTCTTGAATTGCTTTTCAAACTTAAAGAAAAAGGGGAGTCGAACAAGTTCATATTTCTTTCCTCCTTCCTTCTTCTTCGGCATCCCCTAGCCGCTAGAGGTTAGAAAGGTTTTTTTCGCTAGGTATTCCTGCACTAAGTCCCTAGTGCTAATTTCAACAGCCACCACTCTGAATTCGACTTCGGCCAGCTAGCATGGGGAGCCGAGTTGCATATTGCACAATGGTCTTGTCATCCCGAAGCTCAACCTCAGAGGATTCATAACCATAGTCATGAGTTTTTCCCTCTTCTTCTCATCAGCTTTCACATAGAACCATTCGCTTGTCCACCCGGTCAGCCACTTAGTGCGGTAGCCGATCACCGAGGCCTTGGTGTCCTTTCGGTATGCAAAATTGTAACATTCAAAGTTCTTGGGAAGACCATCAGCTCTAGCCTTCGTCTGATAGTGCAACTCATGTACTCGGCGAAAACCTTCGGCATTGGCACTTTTGCCCTGGCTTCGGAGAGCACATATGTAGACACTCAGCCTGACAATGGCATTCGGTGTCAGCTGATGAAGATATATTTCAAACCTTTTCAAAACTTCTCCTATTATATCATATAGAGGAAACCGAAGCCCTGCCCTGAAGAAACTTTTAAATACAACAACTTCATCTTCCTTCGGCTCCGGAATCACTTCTTCGCTAGCAAAGCGAATGAGTTTACTTTCGTCTTCCCCAAAATAGCCTAGCTTCTTCATCATAACCAGGTCCTCTTCTGATACGGTAGATTTTCCGAATTCAATATGGCTGGGTTTTGATGGGCTTAGAATACTATTAGCTTCTTTGTTTTCATCATCACTGATGTCCTCAACTACAGTCTGCTCAGCTTCGGCAGTTTCACCTTCGGCAACAGCCCCTTCCGACACAACTAGACCCGATCGCCTCATCACTTTTGATATTGGTGTTGTTTCTGTCACTTCAGCCTCATCTCCCTCATGGGACACCCTAGCAGTGGATCTTACTTAGGCCATTTCAAGTGTTACGGTTCCCTAAGACGAAGCTAACTTCGAATGACGAAGAGCGTGTTTGGAAAGCAAAATCCAGAAAGCTTCGGCTTTGGTTAAAAATTTTAACAGCACAACAGTGCGATGGCAATGAATGTTGTGGTAACTCCTCACCAACCTGTCTACTTATATAGTGTCGCAGGGCAAGAAGGCGGACCGCCAGAGCGTCTACACTGACTGAGCGGTGGACCGGCCGACGTTCGGAATATTTTAATCGTTTTTCGACAACGAGCTCAGGGAAGGTGTTTATCGAACCTTCGACATTTCGAAGCCTTTGTGTTTTTCGCGGATCGAGCTCGTTATGACAAAACGATCTAGCACCACGAAGGGGCTATTGTTGGGGGTCTTCTTCTCTACCGAAGGTCCTCAAGACAAAAACACCTTTGGCAAGATAATACAAAGGCTCGTCGAAGCTATCATCAACCTCGGCTTTGCTTCTCAAGACGAAGACTTTGTGTACAAGCAACGTTGCAGAATGCCGAAGCTCAATAGCTTCAGCTCGGACCAAGCAAAGAAATAAGACTAAATACACCTTATTAACTTTAGTTGCTTGTAAATAAGCATTTAAGGGTACAGATGTAATTTTATCCGGGCTGCGTCCTATGCCTATAAATAGATGAACAGTAACCCCGTACTGTTCATGCTGAATTGTATTCACTTTCTCGCATCCACACCTTCGAGCAAGCCGAAGGTATCAATGTAATATTAACATTGTTTGTATTCATTTCTGTTTTATGGAATATAAGAATAAATCAATTAATGAGATGCATTTATCATATTTATCCTTTCACACTGCTACTCGCATATTAAATGATGAAGGTATGTCCTTCTAAACCTTTGTCTAGGGAAGCTTTATGTCCATGAGGAGATAATGCTTCGGTTAGATGAAGGTTCGTAATGACTAACAATTGTGTTGCCTCGTTCTTGATATATAGCATTTGAGAACAAGTGACCAACACTAGCCCAATGACGCCCTGGTCCCACTCATTAGCCCCATTCCCCTTCCCGCAACCGCCCGCTCTGCCATGCTCGCACCCACGCCGCGTGCTCCGCGTGGATAACCGCCGCTCGCACTCCATGACCCACGTCCCACACACGTCGCCCAGGCTTCAAAGTGAAGACCCCGGACCCCCCACCACACCCCCGCCCCTCATTCACACTATCCCTACCCATTTCCCCCCAGCACGCAGCAGCGCCGCCGCCATCATCACAAAGTTGTTCTGCAGTCGTCGCCGAGTTAATGTCATCGCCTTTGCCACAGTGAGCTCCGCATGAGTGCAACGCACCGGGAACCTGCCTCGGTTTCCCCTTTTCCCGGCCCCTCTGTCCCATCCACATTTGACCCTCTCCCTATGCAGATCGGTGATCGCCGCCGTCGCATTTCCTCGTCATCCAGCCAAGAGGAGCCCCCCTCACGTCGTGCTAAGCCTCATCGAGCACTGCCCCTAGGTAAGGATCCCCACCCCGTACTTCTTTTGCCATAACTCCATCTCACCATAGTGAATTTGGGCTCGCAGGAGCCGTTACATGCCAGACCGTCGTGCTTCCACGTCGCCTGGCTACTTCAGCCTCGCCCTATGCCTAAATCCCAGCCTCGGACACTCCTGACCCCTCATAGAAGCTCACACCAGCCTCGGGGCACAGGATCAACTCCCACTGCGGACGGGATTGCTCGCTAGAGCACCCCCAACCCACCCATAGCATCTCCATGTCGTTCACCCACCTCCGGTCTCTTTCTCACGGCCGGAGTGCCACCACGAGGTTCACTAGGTCACCCAAACGGTGTTGGCCCGCCCGAATGGTCCTAGACCCCTATAACTCCGACCCGCCTCATCTCCGGTGACTTCTCCGCCGTGGGGCATGGCCCAAAACTAACTGGAGCCATTAACCATCCCTCGGGCACCCGATCTCAACCGCTTATCCCTGATCCAACGACCCAAATCCTCGACTATCGGTTCATGTCGGTTCATTAAACCAAGACCCTCGATTCCCTATCCAATGGCTTAGAGCCCGTGCCTCTGCCCCTAGGCCCTACCCATTAGTCGCCCATGCCCCCACACACACGCACACCCACCGTACCAATCTAATCTCGGCCATGGATCCAAGATCCAACGGCCGAGGGAGCTCGATACCCCTTCACTCACGTTTTTTCACTAAAGAGCCCCTAGGTTTCTGAGAATAGAACCCACACGTCCTTAGTTCTTTTACCTGGGTCCCTGGAATCTTGCAGTTAGGCCCTTGGGTCTTTATTTAATCAGAGAAATGTGTTTAAAATAGGGTTTTGAATTCCAAAACTTCCAAAATTCATAACTTTGTCATATGAATTGTAAATTAGGTGCTTCAAATTGCAAAATGTTCATCAAGTTTTTGTCTTCATGTTAAAATAATGTTCACCTATTGTTTTCAGATCCCAATTTGTAGTTGATCTACAATTTAGAGTTGATGCAATTGTAACCTTAATAGAAATAATATGAAGGTAGGAACCTCTAATAAATGTTCAAATAGTTAAGTTTATAGACCTAACACTACCTAATGAGTAATCCCATCCCTAAACTAACTATATTTGAACAAGTGTTATAACAATATAGACTTGGTGAGAGAATAATAAACCACTTGGCATAGTGACCTACCCCAAACTTAGGAAACACCTTATTGTCTTTACCTTTCTATTGAACATATGTTTACTCTGTTGCATATGTTTGGTGTATGATTCTTTTGTTATTCCCCAAGTGTGTTGAATGAATGATTGCTTTGTGTAGACAATGAGCAGTCTGTGATTCCCGAGGGAGTTATAGGAGAAGTCCTTGAGCAGCAACTTGGTGAAGGCAAGTGTCCTCTGACCCATTATGTCCTACTTACTTTATAATCCATTTTCCCGCATACCATGATCAACCTAAGGATTGACTAGTTTTCTGTTTATCTTGTCCTTGATTACCCTTTTAGGATTTGGCTATTATGATTAATATCATGCTAGTGCTTTACCTTAATCAATGAACATGATGATAATACTTTATGATACGATGATGTTATTCTGGATATGATGATGAACTTATGGCACTAAAGGATGCTCGAGCTGTTTCCCGAGTACTTCTCTGTAAGGACCTGTTCGTTGGATTACCACCCAGGAAAACAGTACAATCATGAGGGTGGATTGGACGCCCTTAGCTGACTAATTAGAGGAACCTGATGTGTAGTCGGCTTCCCCGTTGTGCCATCAATGGGGTCCAAGCACAATACTTGCTCTGCCAAGGATGGGTGCCAAGGTTCTTTTGTTTTGCATTTGTTAGTCACCCGTCCTGCGAGAGAGGTACTACGTTTATCAAAATGGAGTGTTTAAGGTTCTGTACAACCCAAGGGAAAAAGGGACCATGGCTCGTGGGTAAAGTGTGCAACCTCTACAGAGGGTTAGAAACTGGTATATAAGCCGTGCTCACGGTTATGAGCAGCCTTGGGAGCTCCTTTGATTTGAGACATTCTAGATATGTTTAAGATGGTGGTTTAATGATGATGATTATAATTATGGATCCTTTTGTATTTCCTCTCTGAGGGAGTAATCTTTTGGGATAATAACTTGGGGTTATTGCTAATACTTGGCTTCTACTAATAATAATTACCCGACGAACTAAAAGCAACTGATTTGAGCTTCATGCCACATCCAACTAGTCCACTTTAGCCAAATGGGACATTTGCTGAGTATGTTGATGTGTACTCACCCTTTCTTAAAAACCATACACCAGGCTGTCCCCATTGCAACCCCTGCTCAGGAGAAGATGAAGGCCATGCGAAGGACTTTTAGGAGTTTCAGGACTTCGATGAGTTCTAGATTAGATTAGCGGCAAACCCCTAGTCAGCTGTCTATGAAGGCCTTAACTTTACTGTGTTTCGCCTTAGCACTTTGATCATTGTTTAAGTTAATGACTATGTGGATGTTTCTAACATCATTATGTAATAAAGTACTACCTCTTTATGTTATTATTCGAGCACTGTGCGATGATGTTCAATTATGTAATCATTGTGTACGTGAGTTTATGATCCTATCACTTACATGGTTCACATTTGGTTTGCCTTCCAAAACCGGGTGTGACATGAGGATAGCGAATTGCAATTTGGTTACTCTTTTGTGCTCTTGACGCTTGGAGGAGGTTGATTCGTCATTCGATGTCGAAGGCAATGATGAGTCGGTCTCGTAGTACACCACCTTCTTCATCTTATTTTTCTTGTCATCCTTGTTCTTCTTGTGCAACATGGTGGAGCCGATAGATTCTTCCTTCCACTTCTTATGCTTTTGCTTGTCGCAAGATGACTTGATCTCTCCCGATCGTACCTTGTCTTCGGGCTTTGATCCCGAAGGCTCAGGCTTTCCTCTCGACAACACCTTCTTGTTCTTGGCGAGTTCACCTGACATCACTTCAAGTTGTTAGACTCTAATAAAGTGCTAGGATTTGATACCAATTAAAAGTTGCCTAGAGGGGGTGAATAGGCAAAATCAAAAATTTACAAACTTAAACACAAACTTTGCCCCAAATTAGCGTTAGAACAAGTATAATATCAATCGGAGTGTGGGAGAAGAGTTCTTATTGCTTAGAGTTGCTCAATCAATATCGGATTACTTTGGGAGCCAACTCAAAGTGATAACAAACAAGAGAACAAGAGAGAGGGGAGAGGAAGAACCAAAAGCAAAGAGATGATCAATGCAAAGAATATGGCGATTGTTTCCCGAGGTTCGGTTTCAAGGAACCTACTCCTCATTGAAGTGTCCACTAAGGACGGTCTCTTTCAACCCTTTCCCTCTCTCAAATGATCATGGAGACAAGTTGAGTTTTCCTTTCACTTTCACAAGGACACTTAATACCACAAGGACGTCCACACGAAGAACAGAGTCTCTTGCTTCACTTTACAACAATGAGAATGGGGCGAGGGAGTCAGAGTAAAAGATCAAGTCAAGATCACAAGAACTCACAATTCTAGATTGCACTAGCCGCTAAGTCTCCCAAACTCAAATCGATCAAATGCTGCACAAGATTGGCTTTGGAAGCTTTGGAGATGTTGCACTTGATGTGTAGTAGGTTGGAGTAGTTCTTGTGTCTTCAATGTGCTAGTTGGGGGTATTTATATCCCCCAACAACCAAAAGAGCCATTGGATAAAAACTGCATTTATTGCTCTGTCGGGTGGTGCACAAGACTCCTTATAGTGCTGGTCTGGTGCACGACCAGACCTTGTCAGACTTGGTTCGTAGTTAGTTGTTTTGATCTGGTTGAGCCGACCATTGGAATGTCTGATGGTCTGGTGTGTCATAGTTGCGCCACCCTAAAAATGTTGTTTTACATCCTCCCTGCATACTCGGTCCAGATAGCCACCGGACCAGTCTGGTGCGCCAACTGGAAACTGACTTAGTCTTGGTCCTCTTCTAGATCAGTTCGGTGCCCCATCCAATAGCCAATTCTTTCCTCTTTGTCCAAATCTTCTTCAAATCTATTTGACCGACCTTGAGGATGTTCCTATGATTTAGACAAACATATGTAGTGTCAATCCAACTAATCTAAGTCATGGATCTTGGACTATTTATTCTCTCCAACTCAGAAACTTATTTTGCTCAAATTAGCTCCAAAAGTGTGACTTTGTGAATCTGAGTTGTCCAACCTCTTTAGATGTATTAAATAGGTTCCTCGGGGTGTATACAACTTGTCCAAGGTGTGGAACATGGCAAAGTTCTTATATTCCAAGTTTTACCCCTTTTAGTTGGTTTTGAGCTGTATCTGACTTAGAACTATATTGAATGAACTTATGCACTTGTGAATCAAAGACTATGCAAAAAAATTGTCCATAAGGTTGTGATGGTCATCAAGCACCAAAATTAATTTGAAAAAATGGTTAAGGCCATTTCTTTTTCAATAGTAGTCACAAAGACTTTCCTTCTCAAGCTGCGTGCATAAGGATAACTCTGTGAGGGCATTATTTGTGGACTGTATCCCTAAGCGTTGAGTAGGAATTTCTCTCAGAAAGCTGCCCATGAGTCGATTGATAACAAAGACAATCTAGTGTACCATGTTAGAGCTAGGCTAGGGTGATTATGAAGGATTTTTCCATTGCATTGTCATCGCCTCTGGACGAGGAAACCGCTACCTGGTATCCCATGACGAATTGCGAAGGGTCGGCCTTTCTGTTGTACTTGGGCTAGTTTCCTGCTCTGTAATTGCAAGGCCATAGTGTCACTTGCATCCTGGCTGAAGAGGGCATCTTTCATCGATGAAGTTGAAGGCCTGAAAGGTGTCTTGATGTGGGGTCTACATGACTTCACCGAAGTGGTCTAGTCCTGCTCTATGGTGAGGATGTGTCACACTCGGATTTAAGGGATAAAGTCGGGTGTGTCTCATATGTGCGCCAAAGTAGAACATCACATATAACGATAAAGTGTATAGAGATAAATGTCACAAATATCATTATTACATAGCGGAAGTCTTACAAAAATGAATAAGAATAATAAAACGAACTAAGTATTATTCCTTGGCGCCATCAAGCTGACTGGGAGACGCCACCTAGATAAGCTCGAACTCCTCGTTGTAAGGCTCCTCTTGGACCACCTGTTCTTCTCCTGTGGAGGGGGGGGTTATATATCGCAAGGGTGCGCTCACAAAAGATCATAGCTCAACAAGTTGTGGGGAATAATGTGCATGAACTCACCAAAGGTGGGAGCTCATGTGAAGTGTAAGGCTGATCAATAAATAAGGGTTAAAGCTAAGCATTGCTTTTAATAAATTGGTCAAGTTTTATTAGGAGTACTAAATGTAAGTAAATACCAAACCAGAGCAATAATAGATCAAAATTAATAATAAACCACAATGCGATGCAAATGACAATTGAATTTAATTCCATAAATTAATCATGCGAGAGTCCTGAGCTGCTCATGACCGTGAGCACGGCTGGTATACCAGTTTTACACACTGCAGAGGTTGTACCCTTTACCCACAAGTTATGTTACCCATTTGCCACGGGGTTGTACGGGCCACATACACCTCTACCAAGGAAGCGAGGCAAGGTAACACTATGAGGCCTTTACAAAGTTCCACTAGCTTCAGAAAACCCGCTACAGTTTCTAGGGAGCCCAAATGTAGAATCCCCCGTCTGACCGCCATTGCAGCAAAATCAACCTGAGAACCTCTCTACACCACCAACTCCCCTACTGCCCTTGCCCCTTTCGGGTAAGGTAGACCTTCACTAGTTTTCCTAATTAGTCAGCCAAGGGCGTCCCATTCCACCCTTGTGGCGGCACGTGTTTCTCAAGTTAAGCTCCATGTTCCAATTAACATAATAGTCTTATCATGAACAGAAATAAAACAATAATAATAAAGAATGACCATGTGTAATAGTTATCTCCACACCCAAAACCATATATAGCAATAGCAAAGACTACCCAAAAGTTCAGGGGTAAAC
This sequence comes from Zea mays, assembly GCF_902167145.1. Lineage (NCBI taxonomy): Eukaryota > Viridiplantae > Streptophyta > Magnoliopsida > Poales > Poaceae > Zea > Zea mays. The sequence goes on along the minus strand of NC_050102.1, from coordinate 88,536,913 downwards.
AAGGTGTAAAGATGACCAAACTAGGGTGACCTATTGGGTCCAATCAAAATTAAGCCTATGCATGACAAAATGATTATAGAGAACATTATTGGGTAAATAAAGTGGTCAAGGGCACAACTTGCCTTCAATGAGCTCCTGCTCAGCAACTTCTACCTGTTGAACACCAGGGTCCTCAATCACTTGCTCGTCTACTCGCCACAATACAAACAAACATGGTACAATGGAAAATAATCATCACACCAAACATGAGAACATAATCCATAATAATAATCTATGCATCGTAATGAGATCATAGATTCAAGAATCACTAAATTTGGAGTTACAGATAACAAGTTATGATTTTCCGAAGTCTTTATGCGTTTGGTACAGAAATAATTAAGTGATCAATTTTAATATAGGTGTCATGTTAAAACAGAGTTAACAAGTGATAAATAATATTAATACAAAATTATTGCAACTGAAACAGATTAAAAAGGAGTTAAATTCATCAAGTTATGAATTTCCTAAGTTTGGTACATTATTTTTGCACTAAAAAGGATTTCTGTGTTTAATTTAATGGATGAGTTACCTGGACTGCGACCACAATTACAGAAGAATCCAGGGGTCTAAATCAAAGAAATCAGGAACTAATTAAAACACTTCCTAAATGTACTGGGACGACATGTTATTTTATAGCAAAACGAGGGACTCTTATGCTAAAATGGTCGCCGAAGGGGTACCGCGAGATCTGGGCTATTAGAATTGATTTCTACGTCGCTGATTAGATTTGTAACCCAGTGAACCTGTATGCCCCACTGGCCTCTGGATTGAGATCCAATGGCCCGGATTTGATTACTGTGGGTCCAACCAAGGCCCCCCGATCCCGACCGAACGACCCAGGCGCGCCCCACTGGAGCAATATGCTCGATCGAATCTGAACCGATCATCCGCCAATCCACGGTCGACAATAAATTCCCCAAGATCTAATCCTGGCCCCTGGTTGTCTTCCTCCTTCTTGCCAAGCAGGATGGCGGCGCCGCCCACGCGCCCGGCGGAGGCACACCGGAATAGCACCAACCCTCGCTCTATTGTTTAATTCGACCCCGATCAACGCTACGCAAAGAGAAAATAAAGGCGGACAATAGGGCAAGGTTTATTACTGGAGTTGGGGCGACGGACGCGCGAATTGCGATGCGGCGCGGGCTCAAGGTAGTGGCGCCCCCGATGAGAAATTACCAGGGGGATCAAGGTTCGTAGCGCGTGAACATCCTTTGCCCAGGTGCCACAGACCATGACTGACATCCAAGGCAATCCGCAGGGAGCGCGATGATGGTGGCGGTGACTCTCCATGGTGGCCACCCAATCACCCCCCTGCTCCCTCCTTCCTTGCGATAATGGTTAGGCTCCAGTCGTCAACGCGATTGAATCGGTCATAGGGAATGCGGCGCGACCGATTTTTATATGCACGACGAGGCCACTGGATCAGGGCAGTCATGGCCGAGGATTTCGCATCGTGCGTCGGTTGACCCGAGGATGTAGGCGATTCTGTTGGAGGGAGGTCTGACCGCACGGCCCTACACGTTAGTCATAGTGTGGTGGAAAACAAACCTGCTACGCGGGCCCTCAAGTTAGTGGGAAAACGGTAGCACTGGCGTGTCGCTGTGTCTGACACACGTGACCCAGACGTTAGTGCTAGATCACGCTGCTGGACGCGCGCAGAGAGAAGAGCGAGATGGGCCAAGCCAGGCACATTCGGCCCATGTGGTCGTTTTCCCTTTTTATTTTATTTTTTCCTTTTCTGTTTTCTTTTTTATTTTTAGATTTCAAATTTGAATTCAATTTTTTGTTGGAATTTCATACCTAGGTTGAATGCACAAATTCAAATATTAGGATAAAAATAATATATTTATTTCATTTATATTGTGTGGTATTTTCCCTTTTCCTTTCTATATGTTATTTCCAAATTCTAATTCGGGTACTAATATATTTTTATTAATATTACTATTATTAAATGCATAAACACATAAACTCCAGCATGATGCATAGGTTATTTATGTGTCATTTGTTAATTATTCACTTTTAAATATGGTTATCCACATGTTCCAATAAGTAGAGGGCAAAAAAGGAGATCAATTCTCTTCTTATTCTTTACAAATTGGGTATTACAAATCCTACACCCCTTAAAAATAATCTCGACCTCGAGATTAGGAAGAACTAGTGAAGAGGTGGCGAAATTCTATTCAAAGCTATTCTTCTCTCTCCCAAGTAGCCTCATCTTTACCTTGGTGACTCCATTGCACTTTGCATATTTTTATCACTTTATTCCTTGTAACCCAAGTCAAGGTGTCAATGATCTTGATTGGATACTCTGTGTAAGTTAGATCACCTTGCACACTAAGTTGTTCCATTGGTAAATGTTCCTCTGGGACACGGAGACACTTCTTGAGTTGAGATACGTGGAATACATCGTGTACATCAAACAGATGATCAGGTAGCTCAATTTGGTAGGCCATCTCCCCAACTTGCCTAAAGATTCTGAAGGGTCCAATAAAGCGAGGGGATAGCTTGCCTTTAACTTTCAATCTTCTCATTCCACGAATTGGTGACACCTTGAGGTACACGTGATCACCCTCTTCAATTTCCAGTGGTTTTCTCCGGTTATCAGCATAACTCTTTTGCTGAGTCTATGCTATCCTCAAGTTCTCTCGGATCATCCGCACTTGTTCTTCTGCCTCTTGAATAATCTCAAGCCCAAAGAACTGTCTTTCACCAGTCCGATCCCAATACAGAGGAGTTCTACACTTTCTGCCATATAAAGCTTCAAATGGTGACATTTTCAGACTGGCCTGATAACTATTATTATACGAGAACTCAACGTATGGTAGACTCTTATCCCAACCGCCTCCATGCTTAAGGGCACAAGCTCTTAACATATCCTCAAGTACTTGGTTAGTTCTCTCAGTCTGGCCATCAGTTTGGGGATGATAGGCCGAACTGAAGTTCAACTTCGTATCCATGTTCTCATGGCGACTCTTCCAAAATCTTGAGCTAAATTGAGATCCTCAATCAGAAACAATCTTCTTCGGTACACCATGTAGGCACACAATTCGAGCCATATATAACTCGACCAACTGAGAACCCTTGTAAGTAATCTTGACCGGAATGAAGTGAGCTACTTTGGTTAATCTATCCACGATCACCCATATGGAATCATACCCTTTCGGGGTGCGAGGCAGCCCAACAATAAAATCCATACCAATTTCCTCCCACTTCCATTCGGGCACTTTTAATGGGTGAAGCAATCCAGCTAGTCTTTGATGTCAATCATTGACACTTTGACATACATCACACACAACCACGTGTGCACCCACATTTCTTTTCAGCCCATACCACCAGTACTTCTGCTTCATATCTTGATACATCTTAGTGCTACCAGGATGGATAGAGTAATTAGAGTAATGGGCTTCCTTCAATATGGTCTCACGAAGTCTATCAATCTCGGGAACACATATCCGGTTCTTGAACCATATTGTGCCTTGCTCATCCTCTGTGAAGTCTAGACCTCTACCTTCTGCCATCAGATCTTTGATTTCTTGAATTTTAGCATCACCGATCTGACCTTTGCGGATTTCTTCCTCCAAGGTAGGTTCCACTTCGATAGTGATCCCTTTAGTATGTGCAACTATTCCCAGGTTGAGTCTTTTAAAATCTTCTACTAACTCATCAGGTAACTGGGCAACAATAGTTGCATGAACATGCTCCTTCCGACACAAGGCATCCGCAACCAGATTCACCTTGCCTAGATGATAATGAATCTCCAAGTCATAGTCTTTAATGAGCTCCAACCAACGATGTAGCCTAAGGTTGAGATCTTTTTGAGTGAAGATATACTTTAAGCTCTTATGATCAGTGTAGACTTGGCACTTAGCCCCTATAATACAATGCCTCCAAATCATGAGAACATGCACTACGGCTGCCAGTTCTAAGTCATGAGTGGGGTAGTTCAACTCATGTTTTCGCAACTAGTGAGACACATAGGCAATGACATGTCACTCTTGCATAAGAACACATCCCAAGCCCTGGCGGCACGCATCACAATATAGATCAAATCCCTTCTGCAGATCTGGCATAACCAACACTGGGGGTGACATCAATCTTAACTTCATTTGATTGAAACTATCTTGACATTCATGAGACCACTTAAACTCCATTCCCTTCTCTAATAGTGAGGTCATGGGCTTAGCAATCTTGGAGAATCCCTCAATGAATTGCCGGTAATAGCTTGCGAGTCCTAAGAAACTCCGAATCTCAGTAACCGAACTTGGTATCTTCCATCCTACTATCTCTCTCACTTTAGCAGGATCCACTGATATTCCTCCATTAGAGATGATGTGTCCAAGGAATGGCACTTCGTCAATCCAGAACTCACACTTGCTATACTTGGCATAGAGTTGATTATCCCGTAACTTCTGTAGCACCATTCGCGGATGTTCTTCAAGATCACTACCATTCTTGGAATAAATCAGAATGTCGTCGATGAATACCACGGTGAAGTTATCAAGATACTCCATGAACACCTTGTTCATCAGATTCATGAAGTAGGCTGGTGCATTAGTTAAGCCAAACGACATGACTGTGGATTCATATAGACCATATCGGGTAGAGAAAGTCATCTTGGGAATATCGGATGGCTTAATCTTCATTTGATGATAACCAAATCTGAGATCAATCTTCGAGAATACCCTAGCACCTCTCATCCGATCAAATAAATCTTTAATATGGGGTAAAGGATACTTGTTCTTAATTGTGACATCATTAAGTGATCTATAATCCACACACATCCTTTGTGAACCATCTTTCTTCTGTACAAACAGGATCGCTGCTCCCCAGGGTGACAAACTCGGGCGAATGTAGCCCGCCTCCTGTAACTCAGTTAGTTGTTTCTTGAGTTCTTTTAATTCTTCCACTGACATCCTATATGGCCTTTATAAATAGGAGCGGTTGTAGGTAAGAGATCAATAACAAATTCAACTTCCCTATCTGGTGGCATTCCAGGTAACTCCTCTGGAAAGACATTGGCGAAATCTCTAACCACATGGATGTTTGTGCCCACAAATTTACCATCTAGTAGATATACGGCGGGTCTGGTAGAGGGGGTTATGGTAATTATGACTTCAAATCTTTCTCCTTTTGGGCTGGTGAGTGCTACGGTTCCCCTAGCACAATGTATAACTGCCTTTGCTTTCCTTAACCATGACATACCAAGTATCAGATCTATAATGCTCTCCTCTAATACTATAGGCATAGACCAGAATTCCCTTCCCATGATTGTCAATGTTAATCTGTTGGTCATATAATTTGCTTCAATAGGCCCTTTAGGGGTAATTACTATCAGTGATTTTTGCATAGTTTGAAGTGGTAACTCATTTGTGTTGGCATATCGAGCAAAAATAAACGAATGTGTAGCACCAGAATCAAATAATATGGCTGCAGAAACTGAATTAATGTAAAACATACCAATAGCAATGTCAGCTCCATCAGCGGTAGCATCAGCACTAACTTGGTTGACCCTGGCAATGCTACTGATCCTCTGCCCCTGGGTGATAGCCTTCCTCTTCATCTCACCCAGCTGAACATGTTTGTGTTCAATAGCTATAGTCTTATCCAGAAGCCTCTAGAAAGATGGAAAGGTGTGAGCAACCAGCTGATACTAAAGTGGTCCAACAAGTCCCTCCCTAAAATGCCCCTGCTTCCTTTCATCATCAACAACCACATCTGGAGTATACCTCGACAACTAAATAAATTTGTCACGATATTCACTGACTGACATGTTGCCTTGCTTCAATGATAGGAGTTCCTTCTTCATTTTCATCAGGCCAGCAGGAATATGGTAGTTTCTAAATTGTGTAGCAAACTCTACCCAGGTGATATTATTGGCAGCATCATGGGCAGCAGTGTAGGAGTCCCACCATTCAGCAGCAGGGCCAGTAAGACGACCTGAAGCGTAGAGCCTTCTCTCGATCAGAGCATTGAGCGATATTAAGGATCTTCTTCACTGATTTCACAGAATCATCAGCATGTAAAGGATCTGGAGAGCTAGAGAATGTAGGTGGCTTGTGACTCATGAATTCTCGATGCTTGTCCTGGGGTGGAACTGGTGGTGGTGGTGGAGGTAGTGGTGGTTGTTGCTGCCTTTCCCGTCGTTCTTGCCTCATCTCCTCTCGCATCTCCTGCCTTTCCTGACGCATCTCCTGGCGTTCTTGCCACATTTGAGCCTGCATTTCATTCATCGTGTTTGCCATGTGCTGTAGCATCTGCATCTGAGCGGCAACCACTGGATCTATTGTCACACCCGGTTTTAGAAGGCAAACCGAATGCGAACCATGTACGTGCCAGGATCAGTTATTCACGTACACAGCAGTTACATAACATGGACATCATCACACAGTGCTCAAAATAGTATTAAAAGGGAACTAATAGTCGATTACATCATACGTCTGAGACGTCCATATAGTTCTTACAATAAATCAAAGTGCGGAAAAGAAACGTAGATAACCGCGGCCTTCACAGGCAGCCGACTGGGGGGTTGCCGCTAACCCACGCCTAGAACTCGTCGTAGTCTTGGAACTCCTGGAAGTCTCCTTCCACAGCTTCATCTTCGCCTGAGCAGTGGTTGCAATGCTGACAACCTGGGGATGGGGGGGGGGTTTGGTGTGTAGAGCAAGGGTGAGTACACATCAACATACTCAGCAAGTATCCTGTTTGGCTGTAGTGGACTAGCTTTATGTGGGGGTAAGTCAAACAGTTGCTTTTAGTTGGTCAGATTATTATTACGAGTAGAGAAAGCCAAGTTTTAGATTTAACCCACGTTATTAACCCAAACGTACTCCTTTCCAAGCGGAAAGAGTACCACTTACCAGCACCATAGTCATAACCAGAACCATCGATCTCATAACCACATGTACCATAATGTCTCTGATCAAGTACCACTAATCATTGGAGCTCCCTTGGCCGCTCATAACCGCGAGCACGGCTGATATATCAGTTTTCAAACACTCTGCAGAGGTTGTGCACTTTACCCACAAGCCGTGATTCCCTTTCTGCCCGGAGAGAGCTACTCCCCATTGACCACTACCTAGGTGGCCTAGCAGGGCATCACTACGTAGCCTTTACAAAGATTCCCCAGGGCTGTAGCCACCCGTTAGGTTTCCTAAATGTACCGCACTCCTCCCCAAGGGACAAATCAACCTTGGCAGAGCGAGCCGCATACACCGAGCCCCATTGACGGCACGACGGCTAAGTGAACTACACCCCGGATCCTCTAATTATTCTGCTAAGGGCACCCCATTTCACCCTCATGGTTGCACTGTTTTCCCGGGCGGTCATCCATAGAACAGGTCCTTACGGAGAGGCACTCGAGAAACCGCTCGAGTCCCCTAAAGTATCACCAGTCCAACATCATAATAAGAGAGGGGAAAACAACGTATCATAGATAATCTCATCATGTTCATTGATTAGAATTTGAGCAATAGCATAAAGCTAAACAATAATAATCCAACCCAAATAGGTAAACAAGGACATGGATAACAAAAAGCTAGTCAATCCTTAGGCATAAGTGTGTAAAGCGGGAGGTGAATTAAAGAATGAATAGGACAGAGATAGGTCAAGGGACACTTGCCTCCACCAACCGACTGCTGCTCAGGGGCTTCTCCTGCGAGTTCCTCGGGCTCTTCGACCGGGTCGTTCTCTAAGCGAGTGCAAACATACATACATCCATCCATTGAAATTAGGAAGCCAACAGTACACCATACAAGAGAACAAGTAAAGTAAATATGCATAGAATACCACATACGATAATGAATTTACCTTGGTTAGAAAGAAACGAGGGAAGGTCTCGCAGGGGTTAAGGCTTATGCCCGAGGGGCACTACGGGTAAACGAATGACTAGACGTCACGTGCTCTAGTTTCAATTGGTTCTAACAAAAGAATTAGCTACATGCACTAATGTAATCGCGACCACTTTTAGTAGATTAACATCGAACGAGATAGATGGTTAGTTATACAAATTAACTAACGTAACCAATTTCCGACTTGAGACTCCTATCTTATTAATATAAACATGGGATTAGCGCGCATAGGACACGGGGGGTAGACGGGGCACGACGGGCCATGCCAAGGCACGCGCACTACGCGGGCACGCGCGCGAGGTCGCACGCACACGCCACGAACTAGCCGTGCGCACGTCGGAGCCGAGCGCTGGCCGAGCTCAAAGCCGCGCGCCATAGGCACGCTGGGCCAAGCTCGAGGCCACGCAGGGGCCGACACGACGCGAGCAAGGCACGGCGGGGCGAGCGGGCAAGCACGCAGGGGCACGGGGGCAGCCGGGGGCAGGGCCGAGCGCGGCTCGCCGGGGGCGGCCGAGCACGGGGCGGCGCGGGGTGCCGGGGCGGCCAGGGAGCCGGGCCGAGCGGGCGAGGCTCGCCGAGTCGGGACCGGGCGCGGCGAGGGTGGGACCGAGCGGGCGCGGCCGGGCTCGCCGGGGCGGGGCCGAGCCGGGCACGGGAGGGGGCGGGGCGGCTCGCCGGCGGCGGGGCCGAGGGGCGCGGCCAAGCCGGGATGGCCGGGGACGGGGAAGGGGCGGCGCGGGGCGGCGGAGCGGGGCCGGGCGAGGGCGGCCGGGGCGCGGGACGGGGCTCGTCGGGCGCGGCCGGGGCGAGGCCGGACGCGGGCTCGCCGGGGGGCGACGAGGCGGGGCCGGCGCGGGCGCGGCCGGGCGCGAGCTCGCCGGGGGGCGAGGCGGGGCCGGCGCGGGCGCAGTCGGGCGCGGGCGCGGCTCGCCGGAGGGCGCGAGCGCAGCCGGGCGCGGGCGGCTCGTCGGAGGGCGGCCGGGCGGGGCCGGCGCGGGCGAGGACGGGCGCGCCCATGGCGCGGGGGGTGAAGGGCGCCGGAGGGAGGGGAGGGAGGAGAGAGGGAAGTAGAGGAGGGAGGAGAGCGGGTCTCACCGGAGGGGAGAACGGCGGCGGCGGCGCCGGGGAGCGGCGGCGGCGCGGGGCAAGGGGCGGCGGCGACTAGGGTTAGGGTTAGGGTGAGGGAGAGAGAGAGAGATGACGGGCGGGGCCCGCGGGAGGATTTTTGGGAAAAAAAAGAAAAAGGGTGGGGGGCGGTTGGGCCGGTTGGGCCCAAAGTGGGGGAGGGAGGGGGCGCGCTGCTGGGCCGGCGCGGGGCCCACGCGGGAGGGGGGGAGGGGGCGGCTGGGCCACCAGCTGGGCCGGCCGAAGGGGGGGCTGGGCCGAAATGGGAAAGGGAGAGAGGGGGAGAAAAAGAAAAGGATTTTCTTTTTCTAAAATCTAATTTTCTAGATGAAAGCTTTCACATTTTTAACAATCAAAAGTATGCATGGTTCGGCATGGTGCATCACCCAAAATAAAGTGTTTTAAGGTTTTGCTTCACACGAGGTCTAAAGCCAAAACCCGCTGCGACTTTGGAAAAGATCAAGGCTTAGCGAGAAGAAAAGGGAAAAAGGAAAGAGTAACGCCTGAATTTGGTGAGAGAAAAGAAGAAAAAAATTCTACCCCCAAATTCAGGGCGTTACATCTATCCTAGCCGGTAGAGGATTCAGAGGATTCATTTCTGGTTGTGGTTGTCTAATAATCCTCCTACTATGGTGGTTGGCAGGTAGATCGATTCCGCCTCCCTTCCTGGTGTTGACCATCTGGGTTAGAAACACATGGTAAGATAGAATTGTAGATAAGACGAGCAATTACGAGACAATATATTTTGAGGGTTTTATTAGCTAAGTAGATTAGTATGTCACCTACTAAGGCTAGTACATTACCTTATAGTGGTACATACTAGAATGCCCTGATATACTAATTCAGTCAATCAAAGAAGCAAATCAAGCATTTACCATAAGAACAAACATCAAGTCACTTCAGGTAGAGAAAATACATATATATATATATATATATATTGTCTTAGGTTTCCTATTTCTTTAAGAGGTCTTAGATGTAGGATTCCAAGGTGTGAAATCCTTCTTGTCTTTCTAGAGTAGAATAGATAAGAATAGTCAGAGTGGAATAGCAAAAGGTGAGACATGATCAAGAAAAGTATAGAAAGAATCAAATTAAGGTAAGTAGATAAGGGTTTTTGTCCAGTTCTATCTAGGTTTCGTCCTATAGTGAACATTTCCTCTGATACCACTTCTGTCACACCTAGATTTAAGGGATAAAGACGGATGCGTCTCATATGTGCGCCAAAGAAGAACATCACATACAATGACAAAGTGTATAGCGATAAATGTCACAAATATCATTATTACATAGCGGAAGTCTTACAAAAATGAATAAGAACAATAAAACGAACTAAATATTATTCCTTGGCGCCATCAAGCTGACTGGGAGACGCCACCTAGATAAGCTCGTACTCCTCGTTGTAAGGCTCTTCCTGGACCACATGTTCTTCTCCTGTGGGGGGGTTATATATCACAAGGGTGAGCTCACAAAAGAACATAGCTCAACAAGTTGTGGGGAATAATGTGCATTGACTCACCAAAGGTTGGAGCTCATGTGAAGTGTAAGGCTGATCAATAAATAAGGGTTAAAGCTGAGCATTGCTTTTAATAGGTTGGTCAAGTTTTATTAGCAGTTACTAAATATAAGTAAATACCAAACCAGAGTAATAATAGATTAAAATTAATAATAAACCAAAATGCGATGAAAATGCCAAATTGAATTTAATTCCATAAATTAATCATGCGAGAGTCCTGAGCTGCTCATGACCGTGAGCACGGCTAGTATACCAGTTTTACACTCTGCAGAGGTTGTACCCTTTACCCACAAGTCATGTTACCCATTTTCCATGGGGTTGTACGGGCCCCATACACCTCTACCAAGGAAGCGAGGCATGGTAACACTACGAGGCCTTTACAAAGTTCCACTAGCTTGAGAAAACCCGCTACAGTTTCTAGGGAGCGCAAATGCAGGAATCCCCTATCTGACTGCCATCGCAGCAAAATCAACCCGAGAACCTCCCTACACCGCCTACTCCCCTACTGCCCTTATCCCTCCACTAGCTTTCCTAATTAGTCAACCAAGGACGTCCCATTCCACCCTTGTGGTGGCACGTCTTTCTCAAGTTAAGCTCCATGTTCCAATTAACATAACAGTCTTATCATGAACAGAGATAGAACAATAATAATAAAGAATGACCATGTGTAATAGTTATCTCCACACCCAAAACCATATATAGCAATAACAAAGACTGCCCAAATGTTCAGGGGTAAACAAGGTGTAAAGATGACCAAACTAGGGTGACCTATTGGGTCCCATCAAAATTAAGCCTATGCATGCCAAAATGATTATAGAGAATATTATTGGGTAAATAAAAGTGGTCAAGGGCACAACTTGCCTTCAATGAGCTCCTGCTCAGCAACTTCTACCTGCTAAACACCTGGGTCCTCAATCACGTGCTCGTCTACTCGCCATAATACAAACAAACATGGTACAAGGGAAATTAATCATCACACCAAACATGAGAACAGAATGCATAATAATAATCTATGCATCGTAACGAGATCATAGGTTCGAGAATCACTAAATTTGAAGTTACAGATAACAAATTATGATTTTCCGAAGTCTTTATGTGTTTGGTACAGAAATAATTAAGTGATTAATTTTAATATAGGTGTCATGTTAAAATAGAGTTACCAAGTGATAAATAATATTAATACAAAATAATTGCAACTGGAACGGATTAAAAAGGAGTTAAATTCATCAAGTTATGAATTTCCTAAGTTTGGTACATTATTTTTGCACTAAAAGGATTTCTGTATTTAATTGAATGAATTTCTGAGTTACCTGGACTGCGGCCACAATTACAGAAGAATCCAGGGGTCTAAATCAATGAAATTAGGACCTAATTGAAACACTTCCTACTGTATTGGGACGGCGGGTTATTTTATAGCAAACCGAGGGACTCTTATGCTAAAATGGTCGCCGAAGGGGTACCGCGAGATCTAGGCTGTTAGATTTGATTTCTACGTCGTCGATTAGATCCGTAACCCAGTGAACCTGTACGCCCCACTGGCCTCTGGATCGAGATCCAACGGCCCGGATTTGATTACTACGGGTCCAACCAAGGCCCCCGGATCCCGATCGAATGGCCCAAGCACGCCCCACCGAAGCGGTATGCTCAATCGAATCTAAACCGATCATCCGCCAATCCACGGTCGACAGTCAATTCCCCAAGATCTAATCTTGGCCCCTTTGAAAGGGAAATGTGCCATTGGGCCATTTCTAAGTATTTTGGTGATTAAGTGTCCAATACAAGTGCCTAAGTGTTGAATTGTGCCAAAGACTCAAGAAGTGCAAATCAAGATTAATGGTATGTTTCTAGACTTAGTACATTGTTTTGAAGACTAATGTATTGTGTCTAAGTGCTAGAAACAGGAGAAACAATTATGGAGAAGTTGGCTATGTACAGCCAAAAGATTGCTCGGTCTGGGTGCACCGGACAGTGTCCGGTGCACCAGGCTGGCATCTGTCATTTGGCTGCTCTCGGGATTTCGTCGGCGGCGTACGGCTATAAATCACCGGACTGTCCGGTGGTGCACCGGACTGTCCGGTGAGCCAACAGTCGGTCGGGCCAACGGTCGGCCGCGTAATCCGCGCGCGACGCGTGGCAGAGCCAACGGTTAGAAGGGGGCACCGGACTGTCCGGTGTGCACCGGGCAGTGTCCGGTGCGCCAATGGCTCTGAATCTCCAACGGTCGGCTTCGCCAAAGAAGGAAAGAAATCCGCACCGGACAGTGTCCGGTGGTGCACCGGACTGTCCGGTGCGCCAGGCGACAGAAGGCAGGAATTGCCTTCCTGGAATGCTCTCAACGGCTCCTAGCTGTCTTGGGGCTATAAAAGGGACCCCTAGGCGCATGGAGGAGCACACCAAGCATTCTCTAAGCATTCCTAAGCACCAAGACTCCAATTCCGCGCATTCGATTCTTTGTGATAGCAACTAGAGCTCCATTTGAGTAGAGAACTCTTTGGGTTGTGTTGTGAGCTCGAGTTGTGACTTGTGTGCGTGTTGTGCTCTGATTTTGTGTCTTGTGTGCGTTGCTCATCCCATCCTTACTCCGTGCTTCTTTGTGAACATCCTTGTAAGGGCGAGAGGCTCTAAGTTGTGGAGATTCCTCGCAAGCGGGATATAGTAAAGTGAAAGCAAAACACTATGGTATTCAAGTGGGTCTTTGGACCGCTTGAAAGGGGTTGAGTGCAACCCTCGTCCGCTGGGACGCCACAACGTGGAGTAGGCAAGTGTTGGACTTGGCCGAACCACGGGATAAACCACTGTGTCATCTCTGTGTTGATATTCTTGTGGTTATCGTGTTGTGCAAGAACTCTTCACTAGCCACTTGGCTTTATTGTGCTAACTCTTAACCAAGTTTTGTGGATTAAGTTTCAAGTTTTTACAGGATCACCTATTCACCCCCCCCCTCTAGGTGCTCTCAATTGGTATCAGAGTCATTCTCTTCATGTGAGGGACTAATCGCCCGAAGAGATGGATCCTAAGGGCAAGGGGATGGTGGTCAATGATAAGGAGAAGGAGTCCTTCGTCAATGATCCAAAGGATGACAAGCCTACTGACTCGGGCGCGAGTCACAAAAGAAAAGACGGGAAGAAGAAGAAAATGAGGCGCATCAAGGAGATCGTCTACTACGACGACAGCGACGAATCCTCTTCTTCCCAAAAGGACGACGACAACGACTACGAGAAAAAGAAAACGGTTAATTCAAATTTTTCCTTTGATTATTCTCGTATTCCGCAAAGTTTCAATACTCATTTGCTTTCCATTCCCCTCGGTAAACCCCCTCACTTTGATGGAGAGGACTACGGATTTTGGAGTCACAAAATGTGTAGCCACTTGTTCTCTCTCCATCCAAGTATATGGGAGATAGTAGAAAATGGAATGCATTTTGATAGTACAGATAGTCCCATGTTCATCAATGAACAAATCCATAAAAATGCACAAGCTACTACTGTCCTTTTAGCATCTTTGTGCAGGGAAGAATACAATAAGGTGAGCGGCTTGGACAATGCCAAGCAGATCTGGGACACCCTCAAGATATCACATGAGGGAAATGATGTCACCATGCTCACCAAGATGGAGTTGGTGGAGGGCGAACTTGGGAGATTTGCAATGATCAGGGGAGAGGAGCCAACCCAAACGTACAACCGGCTCAAGACCCTCATCAACAAAATAAGGAGCTATGGAAGCACACGATGGACGGACCACGACGTCGTCCGCCTACTGCTAAGGTCTTTTACTGTCCTTGATCCACATCTTGTAAACAATATTCGTGAGAATCCCAGGTACACCAAGATATCGCCCGAAGAAGTACTTGGGAAGTTTGTAAGCGGGCGAATGATGATCAAGGAGGCAAGATACGTCGATGATGCATTGAATGGCCCAATCCATGAGCCTCAAGCCATTGCTATCAAGGCAACAAGTAGCAAGGAGGCGCTACCTAGCAAGGTGGCGCAAGTTGAGGCGGCAGGGCTAAATGAGGAAGAGATGGCCCTCATCATCAAGCGCTTCAAGACGGCGCTAAAGGGCCGCAAGGAGCATCCCAACAAGAACAAGACGAAGGGGAAGCGCTCCTGCTTCAAATGTGGTAAGATTGGTCATTTTATCGCTAATTGTCCCGATAATGAGAGTGACCAGGAAAAGAAGAGTAGAAAGTGGGAAAAGAAGAAGAACTACAAGAAGGCAAAGGGCGAGGCACATCTTGGAAAGGAGTGGGATTCGGATTGCTCTTCGTCCGACTCTGACAACGAAGGACTCGCCGCCACCGCCTTCAACAAATCATCCCTCTTCCCCAACGAGCGTCACACATGCCTCATGGCGAAGGAGAAGAAGGTATGTACTCGAAAGTCTACTTATGCTTCTTCTAGTGATGATGAATCTAGCGATGATGAAATATATTACTCTAGTTTGTTCAAGGGCTTAGATAGAACTAAAATTGATAAGATTAATGAACTGATTGATGCTTTGAATGATAAGAATAGATTGTTAGAAAAGCAAGAGGATCTTTTGTATGAAGAACATGATAAATTTGTAGAGGCACAAAAATCGCTTGCTTTAGAAGTTAAAAGAAATGAAATGCTTTCTTGTGAACTATCTACTTGCCATGAGACAATTTCTAGTTTAAAAAGTGTTAATGATGATTTGAATGCAAAACTAGATGTAGCAAATAAATCTAACTCTTGTGTAGAACATGTTGTGATTTGCAATAGGTGTAAAGATTTTAATGTTGATGCTTGTAGTGAACACCTAGTTTCTATTGCAAAGTTAAAAGATGAAGTGGCTAGTCTTAATGCCCAACTTAAGACTAGCAAGAGTGAATTTGACAAACTAAAATTTGCAAGGGATGCCTACACTATTGGTAGACACCCCTCAATTAAGGATGGGCTTGGCTTTAAGAAGGAAGCCAAGAACTTAACAAGCCATAAGGCTCCCATCTCCACCAAGGAGAAAGGGAAGGCCCCTATGGCTAATAGTGCTCAAAAGAATCATGCATTTATTTATGAGAGGAAATTTTCTAGAAATGTTCATCATGATAGGAGTTGTAATGCTTATGATTCAAATGCAATGTTTGCTTCAAGTTCTTCCTATGTGCATAGTAGAGATATGTCTAGGAAAAATGTTGCTCATGTTCCTAGGAAAATTAATGAACCTTCTACAATTTATCATGCTTGCAATGCTTCTTTTCAATTTGTAGAAAGGATATAAAGGTGATTGCTAGGAAATTAGGGGCAAAATGCAAGGGAGATAAAACTTGCATTTGAGTCCCTAAGGATATTGTCACTAACCTTGTAGGACCCAACAAGAGTTGGGTTCCTAAGACCCAAGCCTAAATTTGCCTTGCAGGTTTATGCATCCGGGGGATCAAGCTGGATTATCGACAGCGGATGCACAAACCACATGACGGGGGAGAAGAAGATGTTCACCTCCTACGTCAAGAACAAAGATTCCCAAGACTCAATCATATTCGGTGACGGGAATCAAGGCAAGGTGAAAGGGTTCGGAAAAATAGCTATTTCATCCGAGCACTCCATTTCCAATGTGTTCTTAGTTGAGTCGCTTGGATATAACTTGTTGTCTGTGAGTCAGCTTTGTAATATGGGATATAACTGCTTATTCCCAAATGTAGATGTGTCTGTTTTTAGAAGGAGTGATGGTTCATTAGCTTTTAAGGGTGTATTAGACGGCAAACTCTATTTAGTTGATTTTGCAAAAGAGGAGGTCGGTCTAGATGCATGCTTAATCGCTAAGACTAGCATGGGCTGGCTGTGGCATCGCCGCTTAGCACATGTGGGGATGAAGAACCTTCACAAACTTTTAAAGGGAGAACATGTGATAGGTCTAACAAATGTTAATTTCAAAAAAGATAGACCTTGTGCAGCTTGTCAAGCAGGTAAACAGGTGGGAAGCTCTCATCATACCAAAAATGTGATGACCACATCAAGACCTTTGGAGTTGCTTCATATGGACCTCTTCGGACCCGTCGCCTATCTAAGCATAGGAGGAAGTAAGTATGGTCTTGTTATAGTTGATGATTTTTCCCGCTTCACTTGGGTATTCTTTTTGCAGGATAAATCTGAAACCCAAGGGACCCTCAAGCGCTTTCTAAGGAGAGCTCAAAATGAGTTTGAGCTCAAGGTGAAGAAGGTAAGGAGCGACAACGGGTCCGAGTTCAAGAACCTTCAAGTGGAGGAGTACCTTGAGGAGGAAGGAATCAAGCACGAGTTCTCCGCTCCCTACACACCACAGCAAAATGGTGTGGTAGAGAGGAAGAACAGGACGCTTATAGACATGGCAAGGACAATGCTTGGAGAGTTCAAGATGCCCGAGCGGTTTTGGTCGGAAGCCGTGAACACGGCTTGCCACGCCATCAACCGGGTCTACCTTCATCGCCTCTTCAAGAAGACGTCATACGAGCTACTGACCGGTAACAAACCCAATGTTTCGTATTTCCGAGTTTTTGGGAGTAAATGCTACATTCTAGTGAAGAAGGATAGGAATTCCAAATTTGCTCCCAAAGCGGTAGAAGGGTTTTTGTTAGGGTATGACTCAAATACAAAGGCGTATAGAGTCTTCAACAAATCATCGGGTTTGGTTGAAGTCTCTAGTGACGTTGTATTTGATGAGACTAATGGCTCTCCAAGAGAGCAAGTTGTTGATCTTGATGATGTAGATGAAGAAGACGTTCCAACGGCCGCAATACGCACCATGGCGATTGGAGACGTGTGACCGCAGGAACTCAAGGAGCAAGATCAACCTTCTTCCTCAACAATGGTGCATCCCCCAACTCAAGACGATGAACAGGTTCATCAAGAGGAGGCATGTGATCAAGGGGGAGCACAGGATGTCCAAGTGGAAGAGGAAGAAGCACCCCAGGCCCCTCCAACTCAAGTTCGAGCGATGATTCAAAGGAATCATCCCGTCGACCAAATTTTGGGTGACATTATCAAGGGAGTAACTACTCGTTCTAGATTAGTTAATTTTTGTGAGCATTACTCCTTTGTCTCTTCTATTGAGCCTTTCAGGGTAGAAGAGGCCTTGCTAGATCCGGACTGGGTGTTGGCCATGCAGGAAGAGCTCCATAACTTCAAGAGAAATGAAGTTTGGACGCTGGTGCCTTGTCCCAAGCAAAATGTTGTGGGAACCAAGTGGGTGTTCCGCAACAAACAGGACGAGCACGAGGTGGTGACGAGGAACAAGGCTCGACTTGTGGCAAAAGGTTATGCCCAAGTCGCAGGTTTGGACTTTGAGGAGACATTTGCTCCTATGGCTAGGCTAGAGTCCATTCGTATTTTGCTAGCATATGCCGCTCACCATTCTTTCAGGTTGTTCCAAATGGATGTGAAGAGCGCCTTCCTCAATGGGCCAATCAAGGAGGAGGTGTACGTGGAGCAACCCCCTGGCTTCGAGGATGAACGGTACCCCGACCACGTATGTAAGCTCTCTAAGGCGCTCTATGGACTTAAGCAAGCCCCAAGAGCATGGTATGAATGCCTTAGAGACTTTTTAATTGCTAATGCTTTCAAGGTTGGGAAAGCTGATCCGACTTTATTCACTAAGACTTGTGATGGTGATTTATTTGTGTGCCAAATTTATGTCGATGACATAATATTTGGTTCTACTAACCAAAAGTCTTGTGAAGAATTTAGCAGGGTGATGACTCAGAAATTCGAGATGTCGATGACGGGCGAGTTGAACTACTTCCTTGGGTTCCAAGTGAAGCAACTCAAGGACGGCACCTTCATCTCCCAAACAAAGTACACGCAAGACTTGCTAAAGCGGTTTGGGATGAAGGACGCCAAGCCCGCAAACACTCCGATGGGAACTGACGGACACATCGACCTCAACAAAGGAGGTAAGTCCGTTGATCAAAAAGCATACCGGTCCATGATAGGTTCCTTGCTTTATTTATGCGCTAGTAGACCAGATATTATGCTTAGTGTATGCATGTGTGCTAGATTTCAATCCGATCCAAGGGAGTGTCACTTAGTGGCCGTGAAGCGAATTCTTAGATATTTAGTCGCTACGCCTTGCTTCGGGATCTGGTATCCAAAGGGGTCTACCTTTGACTTAATTGGATATTCAGACTCCGATTATGCTGGATGTAAGGTCGATAGGAAGAGTACATCGGGGACGTGCCAATTCTTAGGAAGGTCCCTGGTGTCGTGGAGTTCTAAGAAACAGACTTCCGTTGCCCTATCCACCGCTGAGGCCGAGTATGTTGCCGCAGGACAGTGTTGCGCGCAACCACTTTGGATGAGGCAAACCCTCAGGGACTTTGGCTACAATCTGAGCAAAGTCCCACTCCTATGTGATAATGAGAGTGCTATCCGCATGGCGGATAATCCTATTGAACACAGCCACACTAAGCACATAGACATCCAGCATCACTTTTTGAGAGACCACCAGCAAAAGGGAGATATCGAAGTGTTTTAAGTTAGCACCGAGAACCAGCTAGCCGATATCTTTACCAAGCCTCTAGATGAGAAGACCTTTTGCAGGTTGCGTAGTGAGCTAAATGTCTTAGATTTGCGGAACTTGGATTGATTTGTAGCATACATGTGTTTATGCCTTGATCATGTTCCTTATGCATTTTGTTGTTTATGTATGATGCTCAAGTTGTACAAGCACTCCCCGGACCTCATAAGTCCATCTGCAAGTGATGCACATATTTAGGGGGAGTTATGCTACAACTTGATCCTTTGAGACTAACCATGTGCTTGAGTGTTCTTAATTTAGTCTCAAAGGAGGTTTGAAAGGGAAAAGGTGGACTTGGACCATGAAAGACTTCCACTGCACTCCGATAAGAGGGTAACTTATTCCAAGTTCATCTCCATGCTCTTATTGCCTTTTTTAATTTGAAGATTTTGGTGAGGCAATGGGATTCTAGGGCCAAGATTGATCCCGTTTTGGTGCTTGATGCTAAAGGGGGAGAAAATAAGGCCAAAGCAATAAATGGATCAGCTACCACTTGAGAATTTTGAAAATAGTAGAATAGAGTTCTTGGTTTGTCAGGTTTGTCAAAAATCTCTTATTGTCTCCTTTGTCAAAAGTTGGCCTCTTGTGGGGGAGAATGGTTGATTATGGGAAAAAGGGGGAGTTTTTTTGAAATCTTTGATCAATTTCTCTTGGAACAACTCTCTTTTTGTCTCAACAAGTGTGTTTGACTTAGAGATAGGAAATTGAGTTTAATTTGCAAAAACAAAACCAAGTAGTGGCAAAGAATGATCCAAATATGCCAAATTTGATTCAAAACAAATTTGAGTTTTCATTTGCATTGATGTTGCACTTCTTTTAGTTGCTTTTTATTGTGTTGGCATAAATCACCAAAAAGGGGGAGATTGAAAGGGAAATATGCCATTGGGCCATTTCTAAGTATTTTGGTGATTAAGTGTCCAACACAAGTGCATAAGTATTGAATTGTGCCAAAGACTCAAGAAGTGCAAATCAAGATTAAAGGTATGTTTCTAGACTTAGTACATTGTTTTGAAGACTAATGTATTGTGTCTAAGTGCTAGAAACAGGAGAAACAATTATGGAGAAGTTGGCTATGTACAGCCAAAAGATTGCTCGGTCTGGGTGCACCGGACTGTCCGGTGGTGCACCGGACAGTGTCCGGTGCACCAGGCTGGCATCTGTCATTTGGCTGCTCTCGGGATTTCGTCGATGGCGTACGGCTATAAATCATCAGACTGTCCGGTGGTGCACCGGACTGTCTGGTGAGCCAACAGTCGGTCGGGCCAACGGTCGGCCACGTAATCCGCGCGCGACGCGTGGCAGAGCCAACGGTCAGAAGGGGGCACCGGACTGTCCGGTGTGCACCGGGCAGTGTCCGGTGCGCCAACGGCTCTGAATCTCCAACGGTCGGCTTCGCCAATGAAGGAAAGAAATCCGCACCGGACAGTGTCCGGTGGTGCACCGGACTGTCCGGTGCGCCAGGCGACATAAGGCAGGAATTGCCTTCCTGGAATGCTCTCAACGGCTCCTAGCTGCCTTGGGGCTATAAAAGGGAGCCCTAGGCGCATGGAGGAGCACACCAAGCATTCTCTAAGCATTCCTAAGCACCAAGACTCCAATTCCGCGCATTCAATTCTTTGTGATAGCAACTAGAGCTCCATTTGAGTAGAGAACTCTTTGGGTTGTGTTGTGAGCTCGAGTTGTGACTTGTTTGCGTGTTGTGCTCTGATTTTGTGTCTTGTGTGCGTTGCTCATCCCATCCTTACTCCGTGCTTCTTTGTGAACATCCTTGTAAGGGCGAGAGGCTCCAAGTTGTGGAGATTCCTCGCAAGCGGGATATAGTAAAGTGAAAGCAAAACACCGTGGTATTCAAGTGGGTCTTTGGACCGCTTGAAAGGGGTTGAGTGCAACCCTCGTCCGCTGGGACGCCACAACGTGGAGTAGGCAAGTGTTGGACTTGGCTGAACCACGGGATAAACCACTGTGCCATCTCTGTGTTGATATTCTTGTGGTTATCGTGTTGTGCAAGAACTCTTCACTAGCCACTTGGCTTTATTGTGCTAACTCTTAACCAAGTTTTGTGGATTAAGTTTCAAGTTTTTACAGGATCACCTATTCACCCCCCCCCCCCCCTCTACGTGCTCTCACCCTTCTTTGGAAATCGACGGCCTCCGGTTGTCTTCCTCCTTCTAACCGAGCAGGACGGCGGCGCCGCCCACGCGCCCGGCGGAGGCACGCCGGAATAGCACCAACCATGTCTCTATTGTCTAATTCGACCCCCGATTGGCGCTACGCAAAGAGAAATTAAAGGCGGACAAAGTTTGCTAGGTTTCTTACCGGAGTTGGGGCGACGGACGCGCGAATTGCGGCGCGGCGCGGTCTCAAGGTTCTGATGAGAAATTACCCAGGGGATCAGGGTTCCTAGAGCGTGAAGATCCTTTGCTCAGGTGCCACAGACCACGACCGACACCCAAGGCAATCCGCAGGGAGCATGATGGCGGTGGCGGTGACTCTCCACGGTGGCCACCCGATCACCCCCCTGCTCCCTCCTTCCTCGCGATAATGGTTAGGCTCCAGTCGTCTACGCGATTGAATCGGTCACAGGGAACGTGGCGCGACCGATTTATATATGCACGACGAGGCCATAGGATCAGGGCGGTCATGGCCTAGGATTTCGCGTCGTGCGTCGGTCGACCCGAGGATGCGGGTGATTCTATTGGAGGGTGGTCTGACTGCGCAGCCCCACACGTCAGTCACGGCGTGGTGGAAAACGAACCTGCTACGCGGGCCCTCAAGTCAGTGGGAAAATGGGAGCACTGGCGTGCCGCTGCGTCTAACAAGCGGGACCCAGACGTTAGTGCCAGATCACGCTGCTGGACGCGCGCGTAGAGAGAAGAGCGAGATGGGCCGAGACCAGGCACATTCGGCCCATGCAGTCGTTTTCCCTTTTTCTTTTTTTCTTTTTTCTTTTACTTTTCTGTTTTCTTTTTATTTTTAGATTTCAAATTTGAATTCAAATTTTTGTTAGGAATTTCATACCTAGGTTAAATGCACAAGTTCAAATATTAAGATAAAAAGAATTTATTTATTTATTTATTTATTTCCTTTATATTGTGTGGTATTTTTTCCTTTTCCTTTCCATATGTTATTTCCAAATTCTAATTCGGGCACTAATATATTTTTATTAATATTACTATTATTAAATGCACAAACACATAAACTCCAGCATGATGCATATGTTATTTATGTGTCAATTGTTAATTATTCACTTTTAAATATGGTTATACACATGTTCCAATAAGTATAGGGTAAAACAAATAATGAGATCAATTCTCTTCTTATTCTTTACAAATTGGGTATTACAGGATGACATTACGGTTGCTGAGTCTGAAGCTCTGAAATTTCATGTTTGAGGGTTGCCAGGTGCTCTTTTTCCTACTAGATGAGGTACTGGACCTTGGCGTGGACTTTAGCGCGCTGCCACATGACTGCGAGGGTGTCCCTTTGTTTTTGTAGGTTGTTGGAGCTCATGTGAAGGCTTTTGAGCAATAGTTGTTCTTCTGAATTGATGCCAACGTCCACACCGTCTTGCAGGTCATTTTCATTTTTGTTTGTGAAGCGTGTGCTTGACGAGGGGTGCTGACTATTTTTGGCGGCGCGAAGCCAGAGGGAATTTGTGATAAGTTTCTTGTTAGGTCTGGCCATATCATGGGCTTCATGGGTTGAAAGGCGGGTCACTTGAAGTTGTTGAACTTGTAGTATGGACGCTTACGTCTGGGAATGTGGGTCATTGTTGGTGTGTTGGAGGACATCATCCTCTGTCCCAATGGTGGCGGGGGAGCGCTTTTGGAGGATTGAGGTAGGTTGTCAGCGAAGGCAACTTTGGATATTTTTGGCATTGACAAGGGATGCCTTTGCGACTTCGTTTATCGGGGTGGAGTTGGTCCTAGTGTTGGTTTTTCTTAGGAGGCGTCATGGGATTGGTTAGATGCCAAATGTTGGGTTCTGACACGTGGACCAAACATTCGAGAGCAGGTGCAAGCACGATGCACGACAAAATGTTAGATAGGGAACTATACCTAATTAATTTAAGTATTACAAAAGATGTCAAGTATGTCAGAAATTCGACGATCTGCAATTAGTTCCTGCAATTGAACTGCATCCTATTACCAAAACTTGGCCTTTTAGAGGATGGGGTTTGGACTTTGTACGAGAAATTCACCCTTTGTCATCAAAAGGGCATCAATTTGTGTTAGTTTCCATTGCCTAGAAGAACATGATACATAGGAAAATGGTTGAGTTTATAACTAAGCATATTATTCATAGATTCGGCATTCCCCAAACTTTGACTATGGATCAGGGGACTTCTTTTATGTCAAGAGAGGTATGTGAGTTTGTTGAATATAAGATCAAATTGCTCAATTGATCCCCATATTATGCCTAGGCTAATGGACAGGTTGAGTCTAGCAATAGGACATTGATTAGCTTTATTCAGAAAAAGATATCTGATCATCCTAGGAATTGACACAAGGTTTTGTCTAAGGCTCTATGGACTCATAGAATATCTAAGCACCATACTACAAAAGTTTCCCATTTTGAGCTTGTTTATGGATAGGAAGTTGTTTTGCCTGTGGAGATTAGTTTAAATGCTATCTAGTTCATCGGGCAGAATGATCTAGCTGTCAATGATTATTTTGATCTGATGATCGACAATATTGATGAGGCGACCGACAAGAGATTGGTGGCGCTAAGGGAGATCGAGAAGGATAAAGTAATAGTCGCCAAAACTTACAACAAGAAGGTTAAGTCGTTCCAAGTCGGAGACCTAGTGTGCAAGACCATCTTGCCGCTAAGAAGTAGAGACCAGAAGTTCAACAAATGGTCCCCAAGCTCAGAAGGGCTTTACAAAATCGCATAGGTAATATCAGGTAATGCCTACATGTTATAGACTTTGCAAGGTGAGGACCTGCCCAAAGCGTTGAATGGTCGCTTCTTGAAGCAATATCATCCTAGTTTATGGCAAGATTCTTAAGAAAACCGATGTTGTTACATCGAGTTGATTCCAGCCTGCACCTGTGTTTTTGGTTTGCTTAGCTTTCCTAAAAGGAAGGGGCATGTGTTGAGCACCATTTGTGGCGCTAGGCATGACCGGACAGTCCGGGCCGTGGACGGTCCGCCCCTAGACGCGAACGTTCCGCGATTAGATCAGATCAGACATGATTAACCCCTTTTCCACGTGTGTTTATCTATTTAAACTCATGGATTCTATTGAAGAACGCCTAAGAATGGGTCCATACTCCCCCTTGTATATATGAAGGGGTATGACCGATTGTGGTCTGTCACACCGAGCTTTAAGGAACAAAGCTAGGTGCATCTCATACATGCGCCAAGAAGACAACATATATAATAACAGAGTGTATAGAGATAAATGCCACAATAATCAGAGTATTTATTACATAGCGCAAGTCTTATTACAAAATAAAAGATAAAAATAAAATGAACTAAGGATCGTCGTTGGTGCCAATGTCAACTGAGAAACGCCACCTAGATCAGATCAAACTCCTCACCTTGTGGCTTCTCCTGAACCACATGTTCTTCTCATGTGAGGGGGTGTGAGACAGCAAGGGTGAGCTCACACATGATCATAGCTCAACCAGTTATGGGGAACCAGTGGACATGAACTCACAAAGGTGGGGAGTTCATGTGATGTCTAAGGCTAATCAATGACAGGGGTTAAAGCTGAGCATTGCTTTTAAGTAGTTGGTCAAAATTTTATTAGCAGTTACTAAGTGTAAGTAAATATCAAACCTTAAATAAAGTAATAGAACAAAATTAATAATAAACCCATGCAATGCAAATGACAAAATTGAATTTAAGTTCCATAAATTAATCATCAGAGAGTCCTGAGCTGCTCATGACCGTGAGCTCAGCTAGTATACCAGTTTTACACTCTGCAGAGGTTGTACCCTTAACCCACAAGTCATGTTACCTATCTGCCAAGGGGTCGCGACTCCCATACACCTATACCTAGGAGGCGAGGCAGGGCAACACTACGAGGCCTTTACAAAGTTCCACTAGCTTCCGAAAACCCGCTACAGTTTATGGGAAGAGCACTTGCAAGAATCCCCTGTCTGACCGCCATCGCAGCTAAATCAACCCGAGAACCTCCTTGCATGCAACTCCCCTACTGCCCTTGCCCCTTTCGGGTAAGGTAGTCTTCCACTAGCTTTCCTAATTAGTTAGCCAAGGGCGTCCCATTAATCCCTTGTGGTGGCACGTGTTACTCAAGTTAAGCTCTATGTTCCAATTAACATTAATGATCTTGGCATGAACATAAATAGAATAACAAAAGAATTGGAACATAGATATAATAAATGATTATCCCAAAACCATGTAAAGCAATAGCAAAACTACCCAAGTGATTCAGGGGTAAACAAGGTAATGAGATAAACAATCTAGGGTGACCTATCGGGTCCCATCAAAATTAACCTATGCATGAATAAATGGTATTAAAGAATATTATTGGGTAAAAAGTGGTCAAGGGCACAACTTGCCTTCAATGAGCTCCTGCTCAGCTACTTCTATCTGCTGCTCACCAGGATCCTCAGTCACGGGTTCTTCTACTCGCCACAATACAAACAAGCACAGTATATAGAGAAAATTAACATCACACCAAACATGTAAACAAAATACACAGTAATAATCTAGACAATAAAATAAGATCATAGGAACTGGACTCATTAAATTTGTAGTTATAGATTTTATGTTATGAATTTTCTAATATTTTATGTGCTTAATACAAGATTAGGTAATAGATAAAATTTAAATTGTCTTTCATGTCAAAACAGTGGCACTGATGGTTAGAAAATAATTTTACAAAAAAATAGGAACTAGAATGGACCAATTTGGAGTTTATATGAATTTTCTACAAATTAAACAAGTTTCTGCAATTAAATATGTACTAAAAATCTATTTCTCAATTAATTTCTCTGATTTTCTAATCCTCTGGACTGGGCCTCGATTTCTGCAAAGGTTAGGGGCCCTAGCGCAAATGCACCCGAGACACAGGAAACCCACCAGGTGGACTGCGGGTTCTATTTCAAAAAGGCTAGGGTTTCTTACGTAAGAATGCCAGACCGAAGGGGGTATCGCTTAATATCGGCCGTCCGATTAGAAATCACGCGTCCAGATTAAATCAACAACCGCGCGAACCGGTACACCATGGGATCCACAGGATCTAAGATCAACGGTCTCAATTTAATGAATACAGAGATAAGCGCCTATCGTCCGATTCCGATCGGACGGTTACTACGCCTTTGATGGAAGCGGTATGCTCATCAGATCTGGGCCGTTCCGAGGGAGATTGGAGGCCCGCATCTATCTGCCCCAAACGGGTCTGACGACGGCGGCGTCCCGCCGGAGCAAACCATTCGCGCGAACGGGTAGTTCCTATCCTATTCTAGCTGGTGCAATACAAAGCAGATAGGACAACAAGGATGGGGGTGGGTAATATACCGGCGATTAAACTCTGAGGAAGCCTGCCCTTGCAGCGCGGCGGCCCGACCACGAGAGTTGAAGTCCGACGACGAATTCGTGATGTCCCTGGCTCTCTGCTCATGATTATACCCTAGGCGCAGGTCTGCCAAGGTCTTGCGCTCAGACTTGACCCGGTCACGGCGACGAAGGGTACGCACGGCGGCGAGCACCCGCTACACTTTCACTGGCGGCGGTGGAAGGAAGAGGGCAAGGAGGTTGGCTGCGCGAGGAGAACGGACGCCGCTATTTAATGGAGAGCAGGGGGGTATGGCACTGGGTCAAGTGCCGCGCCGTTCGGAGAGTCCGGCCGCCCCATAGCTCCAAGGAATCTTGGCATTCCGCTGCGCGCACGTGATTTCCGCGGGGAAGAAAGTCCTGACCGGTGGGACCGCGATGCAGCGACACACGCGCGAGCCGCGCGAAGGAACCAGAGAGGCTGACAGCGGGCCCCGCTTGTCGGGTGCGCGCGGAGGCGGGAGCATGGGCCACGCGTGGAAAACAGCAAAGTGGGCCGAATTGCGTTGAGCCGGCTGAAAGGGAATTAGGCTTACACCTATTTCCTAATTGATTTTGGTGGTTGAATTGCCCAACACAAATAATTGGACTAACTAGGTTGCCCAAGTCTATAAGTTCTACAGGTACCAAAGGTTCACCATAAGCCAATAAAAAGATCAAGAGAAAGGGTTCAAATAAAGGAGCAAAGAAACAACCGAAGGCACCCTGGTCGGGCGCACCGGACTGTCCGGTGTGCCACCGGACAGTGTCCGGTGCACCAGGGGACTCCGAAGCTGAACTTCGCACCTTCGGGAATTCTCAGGGACGCTTCACTATAATTCACCGGACTGTCTGGTGTACACCGGACAGTGTCCGGTGCCCCAATGGGACGCGACTCTGAACTCGCCAGCTTCGGGAAATCGCAACGACTGCTCTGCTATAATTCACCAGACATGTCCGGTGCACACCGGACTGTCCGGTGTGACAACGAAGCAACGGATACTTCGGCGCAAACGGCTACCTGCAGGCGCATTGAATGCGCGCCAGCGCGCGCAGAAGTCTGGCACGCCCATGCTGGCGCACCGGACACTCTACAGTGCATGTCCGGTGCGCCACCGGACATCCAGGCGGGCCCAGCAGTCAGAGCTCCAACGGTCGGAACCCTAACGTTCGGGTGACGTGGCTGGCGCACCGGACATGTCCGGTGTGCATCGGACTGTCCGGTGCACCATGCGACAGACAGCCTCCACCCAAACGGCTAGTTTGGTGGTTGGGGTTATAAATACCCCCAACCACCCCACATTCAAGACATCCAAGTTTTCCTACTTCAACCACTTACAAGAGCTCTAGCATTCAATTCTAGACACACCCAAGTGATCAAATCCTCTCCAAATTCCACACAACGCCTTAGTGATTAGTGAGAGAGATTTGCTTGTGTTCTTTCGAGCTCTTGCGCTTGGATTGCTTTCTTCTTTCTTTGATTCTTCATTGCGATCAAACTCACTTGTAATTGAGGCAAGAGACACCAATCTTGTGGTGGTCCTTGTGGGAACTTTGTGTTCCAAGTGATTGAGAAGAAAAACTTACTCGGTCCGAGGGACCGTTTGAGAGAAGGAAAGGGTTGAAAGAGACCCGGTCTTTGTGACCACCTCAACGGGGAGTAGGTTTGCAAGAACCGAACCTCGGTAAAACAAATCCGCGTGTCACACCTCTTATTTGCTTGCGATTTGTTTTGCACCCTCTCTCGCGGACTCGATTATATTTCTAACGCTAACCCGGATTGTAGTTGTGATTATTTTTGAGAATTTCAGTTTCGCCCTATTCACCCCGCTCTAGGCGACTTTCACCGGCCCAAACTAGACTTTAGTCTTTTTCTTTCTTTTTATTTTCTTTTCTCTCCCTTTTCAAATTCAATTTGTATTCAAATTTAATTCAAACTCTTGTGGCCTATTATTACAATTTATAATTGTAACATTTAGAGATACTAATTCTGGAGGTATTTATTTACATATATCATTTATTTATTCATATCTTTTATCTCTTTCTCTTCTCCTCATTTCTAGAATTCCCTTTAGGGTTTAAATTCTAATTTATGTGTTATCATATTTGTTTCTACATTATTGTCACATTGTCACAAAGAAAAATGCACACACAATGAAACCTCAACATGATGCACAATTTAATGATTTTTGTTAATCCTTTGTTTATTTTATGAGGTGTTCACATGGGATGACAATAGAGATACATACACATATAAAGGAGAGCAAATTCTACTTTTATTCTTCCTTATAATCTGTGTATTACATGGTCACCATCAATCAAACCAATCAACCAGTTTATCAATTCCTTTACTTTATTGCCCTAGGAGTAGCCAGTAACGTAGCCTTCATCTCCATCTTTATCTCTTTGTGACTCTATGTCGTCTAAAGACGTCTTGCGTGACATGCCGATCCCAAGATAAACCCTAGGATCTCTCCTTCCTAATGGGTCCATCCTCGGGGCGAGATCCAAATGCTGTTGGAGAATGCCGCCGGCCTGCACACGCGCGGACTGCCCGACCACCAGACGTGGACCGTCCAGTTCGGCATAGGGAACCCCACTCCCGTTGTCCAGGTCACGGACTGCCCAGTCCTAGACCGTGGACCGTCCGCACCGCCGCAGAGAGCTCGCCGAGTGGAACAACTCCTGGTGATTGGCGCCTAGATCCGCACCATTCACTAAATATCCAAACACAATATTAAAAGTTGAATTGTAGTAAGTAAATTTTGGGAAATGACGCCTAGTTTTATGTGCCGCCAAGAACATAAGAAACGAAAACAATGTGCAGGCAGCGGACGCTCGTCATTTGAGTAGAAGAAATCCATAATGCAACTGTGTCGTGTAAAGCGCAATATGTTAAATCCAAAACAATGGGCTAATCCTGAAATCCTATATCTGGAAAATAGGCATTGCCACAATGACAGCAAAATATGATTTCTGGGATACCTACATAAGAAAGAATCCAGCTATTTTTGTTTGTTCATGTTAATTTAAATTGCCGAGTTGCAGAGGAACAGGTGTCCCTGAGCTCTCCATTATTAAAGATCTTCAGCGAACGAGGTCTATGTGTATTTTCTTTTTCTTCGTAGATTAGTTCTTCGCCACCAAAGACTGCCGACTTGATCACCAAGTATGCGCCTAACACTGTTCTAGTGACAACCGAAAGAGATAACCCTGCAATGCATGGAAACTGAAACAAAAAACTCGCCCAGTGGATAAGAATGCCAGCATGTTATTATATTAAGAAAAAACTTAATCGCTGTCCCTATATAGAAAGATCACGAAAGTTGCGTGCAACATGAGTTAATTTTCACCCTTTATATGCCCGGTGTACTATTAGTTGTCGTTTTAAACAAGATCTGAGTCAACTTATAAAAAATTTTTACTACAAAAAATTATTTTATTACGTAGTTTTGAAACATAATATTTATATGCACCAATTTATCTTAACAAATACTTTTATAAAAATATAAATGTATTAAAAGTTTATTTGTATTTTAACAAAAAACATTGACCAAAGTTATATTTTGGAGACCGTGTCTGTTGGGGACTTGTTCTCAAATGCTAAGAGTTAAGATCAAGGCAACATAAAATGTATTAAATATTAAAATCCTTCGTCCTTCAAGACATTATATCTCTCCGGATATAATGAATTCCGGACGAAGGTTATGAAGGAAAGAACCTTCGTAAGCACAATAGATGATAAGGAAGAATCCATATACGAAATATGGAGAATAATATGAATATTGTCACAAATTTATTTTTATTTGCATTATCATATCCAGAATAACAAATTATAAATGTACCTTCGGGTTAACGGAAAATAAAGGTACAACGCGTGATGCAAAAAGCGAATGCCAAGTCAGCGTGAGTACTGTTCATCTATTTATAGGCAAGGGACGCAGCCCATGTAGAATTACATTCATGCCCTTTACATTTATCAATAACTCTATAGTAATTCTTCGAGGTCTAATTTGCCTTTTCATCTTTAAGTCGTTTCCCCTTCTCTGCTGTTATGCCGAAGCTTTTCTACGCACAGCTTCGTGATCACCTTATCCTTCGTCATAATCGCCTTACGTCTCGCTCAGGCTTCGTCCTGACCATGCTCTTGTATACTCATGACCCGAGTCCGAAGATGCCTGTTTACATATTTCACTTGGAAAACATTGTCAAATTATGTTTTTGAGGATCTTCGGAAGCCGAAGGCCCCCAACAGTAGCCCCTCGCAATATTAATTTACTAGAATGATAAATTCTTATTGCGACATGGACGAAGGCCTTAAGCCGAAGGTCCGAAAAAACACCTTTCCTTTGCTAGAATAGCAACAGTCATTGACAAGCGGGACCCTTCAGATTTCAACGCATTAGGTGTATAAATAAGAGCTCACCACGAGTTTATTTGGCACGCTTTCTTGCCATCTGGTCTTGCTCACTCGACTTTTAGCCTGTGCGCAACAACACTTGCTTGGCTTTCTTAAATTTTTAAGCTTCGGGTTCGAGAGCACTTTTCTCAGCATTTTGCGAAGATGTCTGAAGATAAGAAAGCTGTTGCTGAATCGAAGCTGAGCCTTTCTGAGGAGATGCATCTCGGCTTTCTTCAATCAATAGCAAAGACCAATACAGAGAAGATTACTAGGGAGATTTTGGAGGGTTTATCTGAAGACACTGGTGACAGTGAGAGTTATGATGTGGATAGTGGTGGTGAAGACTCCGAAGATCGACCTTGGCGACCAAGCCATGCGGTTTTTGGTAAATCAAGTATTAAAGAAAGCCATCTTGTCAATATGAGGGGTAGATATTTTCGGGACTTGTCTATTGTGAGGGCTGACGAAGGAGAGAAGACTTGTCCGACTCCCGAGGAAAATGAAGTCGTGATATTTCGAAGCTTCTTAAAGGCTGGACTGCGATTTCCATTGAGCAGTTTTGTCGTGGAAATACTGAAGATATTTGAAATCTACCTTCATCAACTTACTCCCGAAGCAATCATAAGGATGGGCATCTTTGTCTGGGTCGTAAGGAGCCAAGGTTTAGAACCAAATGCAAAAAGTTTCTGCAACATACATGAGCTATTGTACGAGACGAAACCTTGGGGTAAAGAGCAGTATCACAACAATTTTGGCTGCTACAGCTTCGGCGCCCGATCTGGGTCAAGCTGTCCCGTGCCAACCTTTCGAAAGACGTGGCCCGGCGACTGGATGACGGAATGGTTTTATGTGAAGAATGACATGAAAACACGGGAAGATATTAAAGATATCATTATGCGCCCAATCTGGCAACGCTTCGGCCTCCGGAGGCCGAAGGTGGAAATGGATGAAGCAGCCGAAGAATGCCAGAGGGCCTTCGGCGTGATTTGTTCTTTTATTGGGACGAGGGATTTGGTCCAAGAACACGTTGCCTTCAGAGTATGGCCACTTGCAGAAAAATGGGAAATGCCGAAGGAAACCATCAGGGAGCCTGACGAAGGTGGTCTAGTTAGACTAAAATACACATTCAAATACGCAGATAAGTTCATCGAGCCAGATGACGACTGGCTGAAAAGTATTGTGGCCATAAGTGATGAATTGCTTGGATTATACTCGAAGGCCGAAGACACTGCACTATCAGCGGCCTTCGGAGGCCGAAAGAAGAAGAGACTCAACCGAGTGTTTGATGCAATTGGGTTTGTCTACCCCGACTACCGTTATCCAATGCGGGGTCAAAAAAGAAAGAATACATCTTCTGCGAAAGAAGTTGCTTCCGCTGCCACCAGCGAGCCAGCGCCGAAGAGGAAAAGGATAAAGGTTCTCACACACCGGCCACGTTATATTGAACCGGCCACAGTGCATGAGTTTGTCGGTGAGACCTCTTCGGCCACCAAAGCTAAAGGACCAACCCCCTGCCGAGTATTGAAGGGCTGGCCGAAGTGCCAGTAACAGAAAAAATAGAAGAACCGAAGGCTGAAGAAACAAAGGCATCGGAAATTTTAAGTCCTTCAGCAAAAATTGAAGTGCCAAAGAGCCAAAAGGGTCCAGCAATGACCCCTAAAAGAAAAAGGATGGTTAATGTACTGGATGTTTTGGAAACAATAAAGTCTTCAAGCACGACTCCGAAGAAAATTGCTGAAACTTCCGAAGTGCACACTGAAGCCTTTGTTGCCGAAGCTTCAAAGCAACAATCTGAAACTGAAGCTGGTCCTTCAGAGCCCACCAAGGTGAAATCCTTGGAAGCCGAAGAAACAAAAATAGCAGAGCAAATTTTGGCTGAAGAAACTGGCACTGCCGCCCCCGAAGCATTCTCCAAAGCCTTCGATTATATTTTACGGCATGCTTCGAGGAAAAAGTTGACTGAAAAAGAAAAGCAAGAAGCCCAGTTTACGCCCAAAAACTGAAATATCCAAAGGGGGCGTTGATTTTCAACGGCAGCGGAGAAGAAGACTTCCTGTATTGTCTCCCTGACACCAAGGAGATTTCTGTCTGTCGGGAGATGAGCAAGAGCTTCGGATTCCCAACACTAGAAAACGGGCTCTCGGTATTATCAAAAGACGAGCTAGCCGATAGCTTGGCGTACAATAGCTTAAAGGTGCGAAAATGAGGTCTTTGTATTGTTTTTTGAAATCAAAATTTTTCATTTATTTAACTTATTGAAACCAAACTTTTTGCAGGGTCTTATACTTAGCAATGCCCTCAGGGCTCAGAAAGATGCTGAAGACGAAGGGTGCGTTATGGCCCTCAGCAACCTTCGTTCCGAAGTTATTGAACTAAGGAACGAAGGTCTCGAAAAAGATAAAATATTATATTCATTGATAAATAGAATAAAAGAAGATGAAGCTACTTTTAATGCTCAAGCTGAGGCTCAGAAGCGTGAAATTGAAGATCTTCGAAAACAACTAGCCAGAGCTAAAGAGGAGCACACACTTGAAGAAGCAAAACGAGAAATCAGTGAACAATGGGCAAATCATTTGGAGAAAAATGTTGAAGAGCTTCGTGCATCTAAGAAAAGATGCTATGAAAAATCTATGGAATGTGTTAAAAAAGTAAAAACCAGCTTCGCCAGCGTTGGCGCTTTTTCAAGTGAAGAGAAATTCATAAGGGGTGACCCCGAAGGCCCAATCGAATGGATCAGCCACGAAGCTGAGGCCTTTGAAGAAATTTTGAATAGTCGCAGAGACATATGTGCCTTTTAAGGTGCCAGGGGGATTGCTACCACTTTGGAGAGGAAAGGCTGTGAGCATGTGAAATTTTTGGCACAATCCGAAGCCGTCTTATCCTCCGAAGATATAAAAGACCCTTCGGCCGAAGCAAGCCTGGTCAGTGGAAAAATTTTCACCGACATCTGGGACAATGGTGGCCGGGAAATGGCCCAAGAAATTATTCGAAAAAGCGAAAAAGGCATTCAAGATGCTAGAAAAGTAGCCGAGGCCGCTGAAAAAAGTGCAGAGCCCGAAGGGCAAATAGGTATTGACTAGTGGTTTTTGATTCTTTGTTGTAATTTTTTGATTTCGAACTTGTTCACGGTTTATAATATTCACAGTTTGTAATAGTAATATAGTCGTATCTTCTCCTCCCTCAGAACCTGCTGAGCCATCTGCGGACCCCCACGCGAAGGGGGACGACGAAATTAGGAAAATGGCCGAAGCCATCATGGATAAAGTTGTTGATCAACTACTAAACGAAGCTGCAGAGATAGTTCTAAGGGAAGATTAGCTGTTATTGTAAAAAACATTTAGAATGTAACATTTGTTGTGTGTAATATTTTGTAACTTTGAATGTAATATACTAGCTGTTTATAGTTCTATTCTTTACGATGCATGAAACATCATATACATACCGTTTTTGAGCCTTCGGCGAAAAACACCTTCCCTTCTTTTCATGCTTCGTAAATAATATCCGTGTTCTCATGAAATCAGTAACCAATCCTCGTAAAATCAATAATCAATAAATCTTTCCATTTCAGAGTTTGAGGAAGGTATAACTCTTCAATAGCTATTTTTTGTGCCTTGTCACTATGTCTTCAAAACAATCTTCGAATATCAATACCGAGACTCCCTTCTTGCGTTGTTGATGCAATATGATGTATGATGTTATGCTATGCAGATGATGTAATGATGTGATGTTATGCAAAATGATATTTGCCGAAGGTCGATGTTTTTTCACTGCAAGCCTCCCTTAAGAGCTTCTTCACCTTTTACTTCAGCGGAATCAACGTTTATTTTTCGCTGTAAGCCTCCCTTAGGAGCTTCTTCGCCTTTTACTTTCAGCGGAATCGGCGTTTATTTTTCGCTGTAAGCCTCCCTTAGGAGCTTCTTCGCCTTTTACTTTCAGCGAAATCAGCGTTTATTTTTCGCTGTAAGCTCTGCATTCCCTTCGGAACGACTTTCGAGCAGAAAACTTACACTGCGCTCCCTTAGGAACGACTTTTGCTGCTCCGAAGAAATTACGCTGCGTTCCTTAGAACAAAATTTTTGATAATTCGAAGGTCCTTCTTGCCACCATAAATTCTTATGCTTCGGCAACTTAAGTCTATGGAGAAGATATATTTTCATTATGGTAAAAAGCGAAACTGTTACAAGAGATTAAAAACGACAAAAAACACTTAAGCCTCCCATAATTGTTCCTTATTAAAAAGAAAATAATACTGAATGCGAAAAACTGATGTCGGGGTAAGATATTTGTCAGTAAATGTGCTTCGACTCTGGCACAGTGCTATTGACTGTGCGAGCTTCGGACTCTTCTCTGAAGTCCCGTTGAAGGTGAGTGTGTTGACTCCCTTCTGGCTGCTGGCCTCGTTGCATTGGTGGTGGAGGTGGAGGCTGTTGCCAAGATGCTTGGGGTTGGCTTGCCGAAGCAACAGAAGCTGAAGGGTGGTTGCCTACATATTCTGGAATATAAGGTGAATGGTACGAAGCAGTATGCATGACTTGCTTCGGCTGACTCTGCTGCGCTGTAGCTTCTGCTATCTCCTTTTGCTTCTGGATGGTAACATGGCACATCCTGGTGGTATGGCCCTTGTCCTCACCACAGAATAGACAATAAATTTTCCTTGGCTGATCCCCAAATCTTCCTCCGAAGCCCCTGGCGCCTCTGCCCCTTGGAGCTGGCGGCCGGAAAGAGCTTTGCTGCTGCCCCGAAGCTTGCGAGGAGTACTGTGGCCTTTGCTGTTGACTCCCTCTATCATCACTCTGAGCAGAGTTGTGAATTGACCTGATGTGCCTCGGATGGAATCTTCCTCCGAAGCCCCTGGTCATTTCAGAGAACCTGTATGCTTCCTCCCTTCTTTGGCGGAAGTCATTGTCAGCTCGAATATACTCGTCCATCTTCTGGAGCAGCTTCTCCAAAGTTTGAAGAGGCTTCCTGGCAAAGTACTGAGCTGAAGGTCCCGGCCGAAGCCCCTTAATCATGGCCTCAATGACAATTTCATTGGGCACTGTTGGTGCCTGTGCCCTCAGACGCAGGAACCTTCGAACATACGCCTAAAGGTATTCTTCGTGGTCCTGGGTGCACTGGAATAAAGCTTGAGCAGTGACCGGCTTCGTTTGAAACCCTTGGAAGCTGGTTATCAACATGTCCTTCAGCTTTTGCCATGAGGTGATTGTTCATGGCCGAAGAGAGGAGTACCAGGTTTGTGCAACACTCTTGACAGCCATGATGAAAGACTTTGCCATGACTGCAGTATTACCACCATACGAAGATATGGTTGCTTCATAGCTCATCAAGAATTGCTTCGGGTCTGAATGACCGTCGTACATGGGGAGCTGGGGTGGCTTGTAAGACTGGGGCCAAGGTGTAGCCTGCAGTTCTGTTGACAGAGGAGAAGTATCATCAAAAGCAAAATTTCCATGATGGAAATCTTCATACCAGTCGTCCTCGTTGTAGAAGCCCTCCTGATGAAGCTCTCTGCACGGAGGCCTTCGGTTCTGGTCATCTTGAGCAAGATGACGATCTTCTTCAGAGGCTTCGTCTATCTGCTTTTGTAGGTCAGCTAGACGAGCCATCTTTTCCTTCTTTCGTTGGACCTGTTGATGGAGCATCTCCAAGTTTTGGATTTCTTGATCCAAGTCGTCCTCCGGAGGCGTTGGACTAGTGGCCTTCCTCTTCTGGCTTCGGACCTCCCTAAGAGAAAGGACATCCTGATTGGGATCCAGCGGCTGCAGAGTGGCAGCCCCTGTGGCTGAAGCTTTCTTCGGCGGCATGACGAAGGTGATGCTTGCCGAAGGTGTTCAAAACTCAAAAAATGGACGTGAGTTCACCGGAGGTGGGCGCCAATGTTGGGGACTTGTTCTCAAATGCTAAGAGTTAAGAACAAGGCAACATAAAATGTATTAAATATTAAAGTCCTTCGTCCTTCAAGACATTATATCTCTCCGGATATAATGAATTCCGGACGAAGGTTATGAAGGAAAGAACCTTCGTAAGCACAATAGATGATAAGGAAGAATCCATATACGAAATATGGAGAATAATATGAATATTGTCACAAATTTATTTTTATTTGCATTATCATATCCAGAATAACAAATTATAAATGTACCTTCGGGTTGACGGAAAATAAAGGTACAACGCGTGATGCAAAAAGCGAATGTCAAGTCAGCGTGGGAGTACTGTTCATCTATTTATAGGCAAGGGACGCAGCCCATGTAGAATTACATTCATGCCCTTTACATTTATCAATAACTCTATAGTAATTCTTCGAGGTCTAATTTGCCTTTTCATCTTTAAGTCGGTTTCCCTTCTCTGCTGTTATGCCGAAGCTTTTCTACGCACAGCTTCGTGATCACCTTATCCTTCGTCATAATCGCCTTACGTCTCTCTCAGGCTTCGTCCTGACCATGCTCTTGTATACTCATGACCCGATTTCGAAGATGCCTGTTTACATATTTCACTTGGAAAACGTTGTCAAATTATGTTTTAGAGGACCTTCGGAAGCCGAAGGCCCCCAACAGTCTCGCTGTACTAAACAACAACTAATAGTACACCGGAGTAGTAGATCTTTATTCGTGATTTGAGCCCTCCTAGTCTGTCCTCACAATAGATCAGTCTATCTCATGTACACACAACTAAGAGTACCAGCAAGTGACTTTTTTTAATCTTAGTCTAAAATTCGTTTCCACTGTGATTCGTACTCACTTGAAGAGACTCGTACTCACCTGTGGTACTTATAACACCTAACCATGTCTCTTAGTCTGAAGTTGTACCCAAAAGGTTTGAGTGTTCATCACATGGAGAGTAATCCATTAGCAGTAACTTCATGCCAATACATAGAAGGTGAAATCAGACAAGTCTGTCATGGATGAGGTTAATCGCTCTTACTCTATGCATCAAGGTGACCTTCCTGGAAGCTTCCCACTAAGCACTGCTGCATGCTGGGAATAGTTTTTGGGGTCCTTTTCTTGGAGTGACTAAACAACCGGCCTCCACCATAGTTGCACGGGTGGATGGGCGGCCACTTTATCTTGTCTGTTTTTACCGTAGCAGTTCTGTGGTGCGGTCATGGCCATGCATAGTTTAAGCTTTTGCTAGCTCCTAAAGCTCTTTGCCTGCACAGCCGAACGAGTAGGATAAGCGTAGGGTCAGCAGTATGCCTCCTAGTGTATTAACAAAGTCCCTGCATGTGGGGGTATGATGTCCTTTTGATATGGCATATCCTCTTTGCTGTGTGCCCTCTATATAAAGCCATTGCCTGCTGCATTCCCTCTCAACATACCACTGCACTACAGCAGGTTGCCCAGTTCTGCACCCCCTTCTTCCTTCTCTCACTTGCATTGCACACCGAAAACCTCTTCTTCGTCAGGCAGGCATGAAGCTTGGAGGACAAGGGAGGCAGATGGGGAGGCTCAACAGGGCCTTCAGGGAGAAAAGGGCAAGGTTCTACATTTTCCGCCGCTGCGTCGTCATGCTGCTTCGCTGGAGCGATTAGATATTGGTCTCCATGGGAGATGACTTCCCCTCCATTCTAGATGTTTTTTATTTTTTTGGTTTGGAGCTAGTATCCATTTTGGTAGAGTTTTAGAATTTAGGCGTAGTTGCTCACTTGCTCTGTACAGGATGGCCGGCCGTGTGCTGGTTCGAGTGGCAATCTTTTTTGTTTTCTTTGCTTGCATGTTGTTTCAGGCAAGGGTGACTGATCCAGCTCTGTGGTCTGAGATTGCCATAATTTGTACTGCTGAAAGAAGATTGGTATGAAAAATATGTTGTTGTTAACGGTGATGATTGTGCCATGAATATATACTTTCCTAATTGATTCAAATGCTGAAACTTTTTGTCATGAAGATATACTTCATAATAGATTGAAATGATTCATACGAGATGATTGTGCCTTTATGCTTTCAATAGAAAGTTGAGATCAAATATATATGTGTGGAGGGAGAACTTATTTAATTATTTTCACCATATATAAAGCAGTACATCTTTTCTGTCTTCCATTTTTGTTTTCATTCTTTCTTAAGCAAAATCGTTTTCCCTTTTAAATGGTCAAATCTTGTTGACGTGAAATCAATGGCAAAGTATTCTCATTGAAGATGTAGAATAGTCGGTGTGCTCTGCGAAGTTATTTAAGATAGGAAAAAGAGTTTTAGAAAAAAACACAAGATATAGTCTGGCCGCGCAGGCCTAGATACGTCACGGCTGAAACTGTGATTTTGTGACGCATCGACTAGGGAACACACTTTGATCTTTTTGAGTGGAAGCTTGTTAAATCACAACTAATTCTTTTCAGTGGAAGCTGAGTAAAACACAAGAGTTTATGTTGAGTGGTTACCTAATCAGACTGGCTATTTGTCTCAATCATTTCAAAT
Source organism: Zea mays (assembly GCF_902167145.1). Classification (NCBI taxonomy): domain Eukaryota; kingdom Viridiplantae; phylum Streptophyta; class Magnoliopsida; order Poales; family Poaceae; genus Zea; species Zea mays. Next base: position 88,497,565 of record NC_050102.1, on the reverse strand, counting down.
GTCATCTCAATGTCGTACTCATTTATTAAACGAAATTTCAATGCCTTACCCTTGATTATTAATATAAAATAAAACAATAGTACAGTAGATTTTTCGGATGGTAGCTATTCTTTTTTTACTGACAGATCATAATATGTGGACGTTAGTAGAAATAAAACTGTGGGACATGGTTACCCGTCACCAGTATAAATACATTTCTCTACTACAATAAAACATCAATTTCAAATGTTATCATGCGTCATGTACGAAACATAAAGCAGGTAGGTTTATTCTCCTTCTCAGCCAGACGCCGTAAAAACCACACAAAGTCATATTAGTGGGCCGTTACCCTATAAATACGCCGTGAAAACCACTCAAACCCTATTAGTGGTTCATTACCCTACAAATAGGCCGTAAGGAGCCACTCAAGCTCAACACAACAGGAAGTCGCTCACTCGTAGCGCTTCCATATAGTCCCACTCCACTAGCTGAAGAACGACGGACGATCTGAGCTATAAAACAAGATGTCAGACTCCTTTTCAACTGATACCTTTTAGGTATTTTGAGTAAGATAAAATGTAATATTTGTTCTTGTGTGCAACCACAACACACTGTCATTTTACTAGTTTACTAAAGGTTTTACATTGGCACCACTATACATGCGTATTAGAAAATAGCTATCTCTGATTATTCTCTTAAAAACGTCATTAAGAATCAAATTTTTTTATTAACATAGCTTCTCTAAAAACAATGTTGAAATTGATTTTTTTTAATTTTTTAAATAGTCTCCAACAAAAATTGGCCTGAATGAAAGTTGTAATATTTCGAAAGGTCACTACCGGAATCCGTGCCTTTGCCGAGTGCCGAAGGCTTTGCCGAGTGTTTTTTATCGGGCACTCGGCAAAGCAGAATTTGCCGAGTACCGCCCTCGGCAAAGTTCTGCGCTCGGTAAAGAGTTAGTTTACCGAGTGTAGAACACTCGGCACATCCAAGCACTCGGCAAAGACTGCTTTGCCGAGGGTCAAGCACTCGGCAAATACGGCTCTCGGCAAAGGGCCGTTAGCGGCCGTCTACAACTGACGGCCGTCAGTCTTTGCCGAGTGTCAAATATCTGGCACTCGGCAAACAGGGTCTTTGCCGAGTGTCCTATGTAGACACTCGGCAAATCATTTTTTTATTTTTTTTATTTTGGTCACCAAACTTTTTGTGGTATGTTCCAACACTATGTAGACCAACATGTACCATTTTGGGACAATTATAACAGTGTTTTCTATACCTAGTACATTTAGTTTGTTTATTTGAATTTCTTCGGAAAATTCAGATTTGAACTGCAGGTTACTCGAAACTTGGAAAACCGTGCATGCAAAAATGATATTCATGCTACTTAGCACAAGTTACGACCGATTTCAGGAGCGGACCGGAAACTTCGAGCACCATGCTCACTCAACATGACCGTAAACTTGCCATCCAGGTGTTTAAAAATTGTATAAAACATAAACAAAGTCAGAAAATCATGAAACCTGTCCACGTGTCATGATATCATATGTAGAGGCTGTGATAAAAATTTGAAAAAGTTTCGAGAAAGTTGTAACGCACTATGTGTACAAACCTAAGAGATCCACATTGAAACTCTATGATTTCATGTGTGGTTCTCTTAGGTTTCTACACATAATGTCTCACAACTTTCTCCAAACATTCTCAATTTTTTATCACAACCTGTACATATGATATCATGACACGTGGACAAGTTTCATGATTTTCTGACTTTGTTTGTGTTTTATACAATTTTTAAACATGTGGATGGCAAGTTCACGGCCATGTTTAGTGAGCATGTTGCTCGAAGTTTTCGGTCCGCTCATGGAATCGGTCGTAACTTATGCTAAGTAACATGAATATCATTTTTTCATGCACGGTTTTCCAAGTTTTGAGTGACCTGCAGTTCAAATTTGAATTTTCCGAAGAAATTCAAATAAACAAACTAAATCTACTAGCTATTTCAAACTCTGTTAAAATTGTCCACAAATGATACATGTAGATCTACATAGTGTAGGAACATACCACAAAAAGTTTGGGAGACAAAATAAAAAAAATACAAATGCACTTTGCCGAGTGTCTAGGGATGACACTCGGCAAAGACTTCTTTGCCGAGTGCTAGATGTGTGACACTCGGCAAAGAGGTAGTAAAGAACCTTTGCCGAGTGCCGCAACGGGGGACACTCGGCAAAGAACTCTTTGCCGAGTGCCGCCGATCCGGCACTCGGCAAAGAATATTTTAATATTTTAAAAAAATCTTTGCCGAGTGCCGGATCACGGGCACTCGGCAAAGAAACAAACTTTAACCGGCCGCACGGCCGGCTTTCTTCTTCCTTCTGGCTTTGCTTCTTCTTAATTTGTTCCCGCGCCTCTCACCGCCGCCGTCTTCCCACGCGCGCTCGCTGCCGTCGCCTGCCCTCGCGCGCCGCCGTCTTCCCGCGCCTCTCACCGCCGCCGTCTTCCCGCGCCTCTCACCGCCGTCGCCTGCCCTCGCGCGCTCGCCGCCTGCGCGCGCTCGCCCTCAACGCCGGCCGCGCCGCCGCCCTCAACGCCGGCCGCGCCCGGCCGCCCGCGCCCCACCGCCGCGCCCCACCGCCTCCGTTCGCCCGCCTCCAAGGTAAACACTGTTGTCTAATTTGTTGTCTAATTGTCTAATTGTTGAGTCTCTCAAGGGCATGACAAGGAACTTGAAGTGGTAGTGGTGGGTATAGAATGTCGTCTTCTGATGTCCATAGGATGCATCCTCACATGGTGATAGCCGAACGACAAGTATAGCTTTGTGAAGTATTTGACACCATAGAGCTCATAGTGTAGATCATCGACCATAGAGATTGAGAACTTATCCATGGATGTCTTGTCATTTAGCTCACAGTAGTCAATGCAAAACTTTTAGCAGCCCTTTGTGTTCTTGACTAGAAGCACCGGTGCAAGAACGGAGAAGTGCTTGTCCGAATGGGTATGGCAGTGCACTACCGCTCGAGCTCGTTGTTCTATGCCTGGGACGAGGGCAAACCCACCCAGGTCGATGTTGAAGCAGCTGATGGACTGATGGTAAAATCCTCCTAACCTATGCGCATAGCCATGTTACTTTCCACGCTCTCGTAGGGACCACGATCACCATGGCGGTACGGACTAGGAGCGCTGGCTGGCTGGTAGCCTTGAACTGGAGTTGGCGTTGGCGCTCGAGCGTTGTGGCCGCCATGTTGGTACGGGCTCGGGGCGCAGGACACCTGGCTTGCAGGAGCCGGAGCTGGAGCAGCGTGGACGCCACTGATGTACGGGCTCGGCGCGCTGGCAGGAGCAGGCACCGGAGCGTTGCCCGGATGGTCAGCATGAACTGGTACCGGTGCCGGAGAGTTGTGCCCGCCATGGTTGTCGGGACTAGGAGCTCCGGTCGGCTGGCCGTGGTGAATAGGAGCTGGCGCCGGGGCGTGATAGCGAGGTTGAGGGTGATGGCGGTGATGTCCGTGAGGACCTGGCGCCGGTGCCAGGGAGTAATGATCGTGGTGGTGATGAGGACCCGGCGCCGCTGCATGGTGGTGAGGGCCAGGTGGGTGTTGGATCAAGATCGCTGGCTCACTTGTTCTTGTTAAGTTTGAATCATGCATGTCAGCCATCGTGCTGTTAGTGTGTGCATCCCACGAGCGTAGCAGTGTATACTTTAGGTGAATTTTTTGTTACTGTGTGCATGTCAGCCATCGTGCTGTTAGTGTTATTTGCAGGTTTTTGTATTAATAGACTTGTGTTTCTTTTTTACAGAGAAGATACTTGTCTTCCTAGCCGCTGCGGGTCTGCCTGCACCGCGTCGCGTCGCCACTGCACCGACCCGCCACAGCCCCACTAGCCTGACTCCACCGCCACCCTAGGTATAACCTCTATTTCCGCATCATGGTCGTAGATCACGTAACCCAGTTAGGCGTCTCCCGTTCGAAAGTGATACGGTGTAGATATGCAGATCTTTGCATATCTACAAATGTATCAGTTTCGAATTGTCCACGTTTTTTGGACAGCCCGCGGTTGCGTAGATGGTGTTAGTTTCCATGCTCTACTCCGGTCCGAGAAAGAGTTTCGGCGTCACCTCCCTGTTGTTCTCCGGACAGTACACTCTCCCTGCCAGGACGTGTATCCGGAGAACAGCGGGGAGGTGCTGCCGAAATTCTATCTCGGATCGGAGTAGAGCATGGAAACTAACTCCATCTACGCAACCGCGGGTGGGATTAGGACCTATCCTCACCTATTAGAAGGTAGGAACGTAGTGTACATGCATTACATGTCTATATTAAACTATACTCGGTTATATATGTTAGAGGATGGAGGACCGTGAGTGGATGTACACGGGCCGCGTTCGACGTAATGATGTCACCCCAGAATGGATTAGGAAGACCGATGCTTTCGTGGAACGGGCATATGGCGAAGCTGCTAAAGGAGCTAGCCTAGTCCCTTGTCCGTGCAGCAAATGTGACAACCGGAAAAGAAAACCAAAGAAGACCATGGTAGAACATATTTGGAAGAATGGATTTACGCCGGACTATACTCGGTGGATCTTCCATGGTGAAGCGCATCGCACGAGAGAGGAGGTGGTCAGACAACGCGTCGAGGATTACGATGCTGATGCCGGGGTAGCAGACATGTTGAACGACTATCACGAGGCACAGTTCGCCGAAGGACGTACGGAGGACGAGCCAGAGGCGACCGCAAAGGCATTCTACGACATGTTTGACGCGGCACAGAAACCCCTTCACGGCAAGACAAAGGTTTCTCAACTGGATGCCATTGGGCGTATAATGGCGTTGAAGTCGCAGTATAGCATGAGTCGAGACGCATTCGATGGTTTGTTGACAGTTATTGGCAGCCTGCTTCCGGAGATTATTTTTAATCGATGTAATGCTATATTTCATTTATTTTGCATATGTTTCTAAATACATATTTTTTTATCTGTGCTTAATTGTTTACTCTTAATTGCAGGTTGTTGGACAAAGATGGTGGGCGGTGGGACGAGGACGAGGAGGGGGAGGGGGAGGGGGAGGAGGAGCACCCGTAGGACGGAGGAGGAGGCGCAGCAGGACGACGCTGTACAGCAGCAGGTGGAGCAGCAAGCCGCTGTCGATGCGGCACAGCAGGACGACGACGATGCGGCGCAGCAGGACGACGACGATGCGGCGCAGCAGGACGACGACGACGACGCCGCCGCTCAGCAGGGCGTCTCAGGTTCTGGCTCCTCAGGTTCGAGGAGTATCTACCTGCGAGGTCCCGCGAGCCTACCTAAGCGACCCATTCTTCGTGACAGACGTCCCCTCATACGACCCGATGGAGAGAGGTAGGTAACTTTAGATGTTGTTGCTGCTTTTTCATATTATATGTTCAAATTAATAATAGAAACTAATACTTCATCTTAATCACTTCGACATGTCTTGGATGGTTTTGGAGACTGCAGGGGGTCACGGCCGCAACCCCAATGGCATCCTCGGCCTTCTATGCCGGGAACACTTCCCTGGGCTTGTCGAGTACGCCGGAGTGACGAGCCCAGCGTACACCTTCGACCACTACGCCGTCGCCCCCGATGCAGTAGATCGGGACGGCAGACAATTCAACAACAAGGCGGAGCGGGTCAAGCAAGAGCTGTGGGTAAGTCTTTCTCGCACTATATTGTTTAATAAGTCGCATTTGTTGCATATTCTTTAAATAATGTATGGATACATCGTCTTTGTATGTAGGATTTCTTCAGGTGCGATGCTGGATACGAGGCCAGGGCGGATGTGGTGTCTACGACGTGCTGTAAGAAGCTCGTCGTGGACATGCACTACGAGGCGCGCATCCAGGCCATCGTCACTTACCACGGCTCCGTCCTTGGGGAGAAGGTGACCAAGAAGGACGCCCGAACCATGTCATTGACTGCGGACCAGTACTTGCAGGTAAATACAAAACTTTATTATTGGTACTAAATATGCTTATTCTTATCTTCTGATATGCGGTGTACTTATATTTTTTTAGATGATTCCTCATTGGTGCGCCGCGCATCCTGAGTGCTGGGAGAAGATGGTGCAGAGGTGGTGCTCGGCTGAGTGGGACGAGGCGCACAACGCTAGCCGGGAACGGCGTTTGCTGATGCAAGGTCCCTCCCACCATCAAGGCAGCCGCAGCCTGGGCAAATACGCGGAAGCATGGGTACGCGCTCTTTTTTATTTAGGTATATAACTTTCGATTAGACATGATTTCTAACCATATCGTTGGTTTTCTCGCAGTCGGCGGCACATGGTGGCGCGCCTTGCTCCACGTTCTCGGCATATGCCATGGCCCACAAGGGGAAGGCGACGTCCGACGTCACCTACAACCCGGATGACGGGCCCGAGGCGTACACCAACCCCGCCATCCACAGCCGACTCAGTGAGTACACCGCAATGGCCAAGGAGGTCCATGGGCCAGATTACGATCCGAGGACCGAGGACATCGACGGAGATGTCCTCATGAGGGTCGGAGGAGGCAAGAGGCATGGGCGGTACTGGATTGCCGACGGGGCAATCGACTCGTCCTCCACTCCCACTCTCTCTCAGGTGCGAGCAAGGAGCACGAGCGCGAGCCCAGCCATACGACCTCGGCAGGACACCTCACAGCATCGTATCCAGCAACTCCAGGTTATTCCTTATCTATTCATCGTTCATTAATTTTTATATATCTTCTCTTTGCATTATCGTAACATTAGGGCGAAATATTACAGACTCAGCTAGATGATGAGAGGAGGCAACGTGAGGAGCTGGAGAAGAGGATGTCGGATTTGTTCGCGTACGTGCAGAGCCTTGGCGCCGCACAGGGTCATGCTCCACCACCTCCGTTGTTCCCTGCAACTGACCCTGCTGAGTTCACTACTCCTGTGAGTATCAAAATTTTAGTACTGCATGATATATATTCATATGTTCTCACACATACAATCTATTCTCTGTGCAGCGTCAATCGGCGGCGTCGAACAACCCTCATGCTTCGTCCAGCCCTTCGCCGAACCAGTCCAGATGCCCACCTCGTTGATGATCCAGACTTGGTCTTGTGAGTGTTGGTGATGTTTGGCTAGACTTGGTCTTGTGAGATACTTGGTGATGTTAGTGATGATCCAGACTTATATCTGTTTTGTGATGATCCAAACTTATATTTGTGAGTGTTGGTGATGTTAGTTATACTTGGTCTTGTGAGATACTTAATGAGACTTATGTGCTGTGAAACCTGATTTATGTGGTGATATTTGTGATATATATGGTGTTGATGATAAATGTGTTGATTCTGTGATGCGAATGATATATAATGTGATGTGAATGATATATATCTTTTGTTTGTTTGGATGGAACAGCAAAAACAAATAAAAAAGGGACATCCTGGTCACTTTGCCGAGTGTAACACTCGGCAAAGGTCGCTTTGCCGAGTGCTATGACCATGGCACTCGGCAAAGAAGGAAACCTGGGAACCGGTAAAGCCATCTTTGCCGAGTGCTGACAATGGCACTCGGCAAAGAAGGAAACCTGGGAACCGGCAAAGATGTCTTTGCCGAGTGCCGTTGCCAAGGCACTCGGCAAAGGGACTGGCAAAGGGGCCCACTGGAGGGTTCTTTGCCGAGTGCCAGTCCACCAGACACTCGGCAAAGAAACCTCCTTTGCCGAGTGCCTACTAGGGCTCTCGGCACAGAGACTGGCTGTGGGGTCCACTAGACCAGTCTTTGCCGAGTGTCGCCGTTGGCACTCGGTAAAGGATCCGTCACCGTCACTTGGCGCCGTGACGGTGACTTTTCTTTGCCGAGTGCCAAATGGCACTCGGCAAAGTCTTTGCCGAGTGCCCGACAAAAAGTACTCGGCAAAGAAGCTGTTGCCGATGTACAGTTCGCCGAGCGTTCTTTGCCGAGTGTTACACTCGGCAAAGGCTTTGCCGAGTGTAAAATAGCCTTTGCCGTGTGTTTAGAACACACGGCAAAGAAGCTGATTCCGGTAGTGGGTCTACAACTTTTAGTTGACTACCTTTTCATTTGATAGCATTTTGGGTTCCAAAAATTACGTTTGAATTTTCCACATTTGAATTCAAATTTCCGAATCTCCTCTATGGAGAAACCATCAAAACCAAAACCCTAAACCTTGAAAAGTTATAAAGTTTTGTAGTGGACAAATTTTCCATTTAAATTTATTTAGGATCCCAAGTACCCATTTTAAAAAATAGAATGAAGATAAAATGAGGAGGACAAATAACATAAATGGACAAGAGAGTATTATGGGTGGAGTTCTTATGGAAGGAACGCACGAATCCTAGAGTTGCAGTTTTTCGTGGGAAAAATCACATGACTTGTGATGGCATCGTGTCCATCCGTATGACTGTCTAGTGGATTTTCTCAGAAATATTCTTTTACAATTTTTTATTTTAATTTATAATTTTGAAAAAAGTATTTACACTATAAATACTATAACTTTTTAATACCGCAAGTGGAAATGTTGGTACTAACGGTTATTAAACTGTGCCAGTTATTTTTTATTATTCTTTTATAATATGGTTCTAAGAAACACGAGTGGATATACGTTTAGAATCCATAACGGAAAGCTTTTTTTTTACCAGCGAAAGTTACTAAAAATTGATAAGGCTTCATTTGAATGCACTACTTAGCTGGTTAAAAAGTTACTAGTAAAATTAGCTAACTAAGAGTATCTCCAAGAGACTTTTTATTTTTGGCTCTCTATTTGACTATCTATTTATCTTTTCATAAAGATTACATTATATATGTAGCATCTCACTCCAACAGACTATCTATCTAGTTTTGCTAGTCAGGTGGCTAGCCAAATTTGGCTAGTGAGAGAGCTAATTTGGAGAGTCAGATAGCTTGGCGAGTCAGATAACTAGTCTGTTGGAAAGTTATTTTGCTGTTGAGTAGCTAAAATTTGGCTTGACGAGTCATTTAACTAGTCTTTTGGAGATGCTCTAACAAATAGCCGGTTAACTATTAGCTAATTCTAGCTTGGTTGAACCAATTAATAACTAATGGATAGTTGAAAGTATAGCTAATATTTAGCATAACCATTAGCTCACTCTGTTTGGATGTTTATAACTAAGGGTAGATAATAGTTAAACTATTAGTTGCGTTGTTTGGATGTTTCTAACTAATTTTAGTAGCTAATTATTAGATCAAGTGCATGTAAATGGGGCTTAAGTTTAGGGATGACAATTTAATTCATAAACATGAAACCTGATGGGTGTGGGTATGGGTGAAGATTTTGACCAGTGGGTACAACCCGTACCTGATCCGAAGTTTCGCGGGTGCGGGTTTCTATTTCAATCCACGGGTGATTCGCACCCGAACTGAAATCTAGTTCATTCTTTATTTTACACAAAAATGATTAAGATACAATAGTAATTATTTTGAATAAATAACTTGGATAAAGTTTCATAATATATTTTGTTGATGTTCAACCTTAGAGGGCTTAAAATACGTAGATATAACTAAATTAGTGTCCGTGCTTAATTGATTGTAGCTGAATTATTATTTAAAATGTATATTGGGTAAAAATCCACGGGTGATATGAAACCTGACAGATTTGGGTGCGGGTTTAAAATTGCACCCACGGGTGCCATCTTAGGCGGATTTAGGTAGACTTCACGATACGATCACGGTTGGGTTTTTGCTCCACCCGATCCGAATCTGATTCATTGTCATCTCTAATTAAGTTCATTTAGCACGGTGAGCACCCCGCACTTCTTTTTTATGGAACTTATTACTGAAGTGTGTCTACTACAAATTCTTGGTCACATGAAGCTCCCTAACTCCAGTGGCATGGAGAAGAAAGGGACTCATGGCCATGGCCTGCACGCCTGGCTGATCGCCTGATCCGCACGCTCTCCTGCGAGCGTGCGTGGGTTTGTTTTCTTTTTCTTCTGTTCCTGGCTCCTTAAGAAATGCAGGAGGACTGCTCTCCCCAGAAGACAAGGCCCCTGTATTCCTGTTGTGTGAGTAATATTTTGCTCTCCGTCTCGGACTGCAGCAGATTGATTGCAAACTTTGTCCTATCTGGGACTGCAATATCAGTCTGGTAGCTAGCTGCTTTGGTAATGGTTAAGGACAATTAAGGACTGGTACGTAATAGGCTTTGGTAGGCTCCCGTCCTTTCTGCTCAAGCCGTACATAATCAGTGCAGCAGGTTCCATTTAGCAAGTACTGGTAGTATGCTTAGGCACTTGACTGATAATTTATTTTTGGGGGGCAAACTAATCTAGCTCTCTGGCAGCCACGCGTAGTTAATTAGTTCCTTTGTGGACATCATGTACATTCATCGGCATTGTGCAGCCTAGAGCCGACTGCTTTATGATGGTTCAATCAAAGTTGAGTAATATTTTAATTTCCCATTTCTTAGTCTACTGGGCTAATGTTTTTGACCATACTGCTGTTTGTGCGGAATTAGTGTTTGACAGCGCCAGCATAATGGAAGAGCTACTTTATTCACTTTAAAAGGAACATAGACCTGTTTAAGAGGGTGAATTAGGACTTCTAAATTTCTCGCTAATTTAGACCACAAATAATTCTTCTAAACAAAACATATACAAATAACTAAGCAAGATTATACAAACTAGGTTTTGTCTAAGTGTTGTTATTTTTACTACAAAAGAATTTATGCAACATAAGTTCCAATACTAAATCTTTCTCCACGCGCAAGTGGTGCCCCGCTTCTGGCCTCCTCTCGAATGTTCCCCGCCGTTTTTACTATCGAGCTTCTAGTCAAAACGCTATAGGCCCCGTTTCGTCTTGTACACGGTAGCGGCCACACCACAAACTCGGTTGGTGTGGTCTCGCAAGACTCTCGCCCCGCTTAGTACAATATTACAATAGCTCGCGCAAGAGCCAAAAAGTTTGTGGGTTGTTCTAACCTCACTCAATCAACTGGGCACTGACCTAGAGCAAGTGTAATAGCGGTCTAACTAACCTAAGCACTTCGCAAAAACACATACGCTAATCATCGAGTAATTCTATTAAGCACTCGGGTGTTTGGAGCTATGAAAATATGTGTGACCTCGCTTGGTATGTTACTTGGGCTCCCACACTATGAAATGGCTAACCAAGGGGGTATATATAGAACCCCATCCAAATAGAGTCGTTGAAGGAATCCAGCATCTCTGCGTCACACCGGATCGGTCCGATGCCTTCACGTCAGCTAGATGTTGGCGCTCTGTCAGATGCTCTGCACTATTGCAGAGGTCCAGTGCACAGGGACCCAGTCCATTGCTAGAGAGCCATTAGAATCTAGTCGTTGCCGACCGTTGGAACTGGTCTGGTGCTTCACCCGCACGGTCCGGTGTGCCAAGAGACCAAGTGTACGAAAACATCGCCTCTGGTAAACCGGTCCGGTGCGCCAACCGCCCATTTGCCTAAGAAGGAGATCTCTGGAAAATTGGTCCGGTGCACCCAGTTCTAGCCCTTTCTTGATTTCTTCAATCATCTTTGCTTTGGGCTTGGTTCACGTGTGTATTGAATTTTGCTTGATACTTGAAGGTCTTCCATGAGTATTTAAGTGTCTTCTTTGAGGTGTTGTATCCTCAGAGCATCAATCCAATCCACTTTGCATCATGTGAACTACAAAACATAAACACTTGCAAATTCATTAGTTTACTGGTTATGTTGATCATCAAACACTAAAATCACTTAGTCAACTGGGTCGGTGTCCATTTTCCTTACTGAATTACTGATAAGGGCTAGCTTTTTTAGGTGTCTGATGTATTTATGTATTCTTGGATAAAACAACAGTTATCATACTCACGATTGAAAACAGAATATATAACTCTTGATATTTTTGGTTGGAGAGCTTTGCGTCTCTATAGAAGTAAAAAAACGCTCTTGTCAGCGTCTCTTAGTAAGGAACTACGATCAAACTAGGCATGTCTAGAGAGGAAAGACTACGAGCTCCACCCTCGAGGTGGAGCTCGTAGTGAGGTGTGTTGGGCTGGAATTGTCACTTTATCGGATAGCCTTGAGGTGACCAACATAGCCTGTGTTTATGACAAAGGCATGTGCTCCTGCGTAGTTTTAGCAGCATAACCCTTCCGTTCTCCAATTGCACAATTTTCAGGCGTGCGAATGGAGAACAACGAGGTTATGTTGCCGAAATTTCGCACGAGCACGTGCCTTGTCATAAACATCGGCTCGTCGGTCACTCCTGTGTGGGTTTAGGACCTATCCTTTCCTATAGATGTAGGGGTGTGATTTACTTACTAATCAAGTTAACGTCTCATATCTAGTATGGAGGAGGATCATCGATGGATGTATGAAGATTGGAAGAAAAGAGGTGCTCTATCAAGGGAGTGGTTTGCCAAGACTGACGCATTTCTTGACCATGCTTTTGCTCGGCCAGAGACTGGAACCGATGTTATTAGGTGCCCTTCTAGCAAGTGTAGGAATATTTATTTCCTTGACAGCAGGACTATGTCGATAGATCTTTGTAAGAACGGTTATATGCCTGGCTATGAGGTGTGGGTGCACCATGGTGAGGACCCACCTCCTTGTATTGTATCGGAAGTTTAGTCCCATGAAGAGGGGGACTACGATAGGATGGAAGAGATGCTTGACGATGTACGCCATGAGCTTCTACATGTCGATTCGGAGAACCCCCGTCAACCCACCGATTATGAGGATCCTCCTACGCCCCTAAGGTTCAAAAGTTCTTTGAGCTCCTTAAAGCTGCTGAAGAGCCTTTGCACGAGCACACGAAAGTGACCGTCCTTATGTTCGTGACTCAACTTATCGCTGTTAAGTCTAAGTTTGCATTCTCAAACAACTGCTACATGGTGCTTCTGAACTTGATCAGTGATGTACTTCTAGAGAATCACAAGATGCCAAAGGACATGTACCAGTCCAAGAAGTTGCTCTCGGGTCTCGGTATGGACTACAAAAAATCGATGTCTTTGACAATAACTATATGCTTTTCTGGAAGGAGACCGCGTGTGAGAAGAAGTGTATAGTATGTGGTGAGTGTAGATTCGTAGAGGTTGAAAACGACAATGGTTTGACCGTTACGACCGAGGTAGCACGTAAGTAGATTCGTAGAGCTTGAAAACGACGATGGTTTCTACATTGTTCTGTGCTTGCAGGATTTGGATCGACGACTCGTTCACAGGCACAGGACACTACAGGCAGGTGAACATGGTACTTGGTAATCTTGTTCGTCTCCACTGGTCTGGTCTTGTGACTTTGCCTAGTGGCGAGTCTGTCCCCGCCACCACTTGGGAGCATTATCGCTATGGTGTCTGTAGAACGTTTGGCAAAACACAGGCACTAGTTTGGGATGCATTCTGGGTATGAATTTTTTTTACTAATTTTGTTATCCAATATATGGTTGCTTGTATGGTAACACTATTTTTTGCAGAAACAATACAAGTTGCTGGAAGATGGGACATATGATCTGAATGCTCGTTACGTGTTTGAGTATAACACGAACGATGTTGTTGCAGATGCAATGTACTATGCACGACTTCAGGTTATAAAGGCATGGTACAGGGAAAGTGATGATGATCGGCCAACGCCGAAGACCAAGGCAGAGTGGTCATCAATTTACCTTACGGATGAGCAATACCTTGAGGTAAACAAGTTGTTGCATCTTATATCGTTTTTTGCTGATTCTTGTTTTGGGTACATCTATTTGCTTGATTGAAAAACATTTCATGTAGGTGTCTATGCCTTGGATGGCCACCCAATTAGAGGGTTATCAGGCCTTGTGTAGGTGGTGGGCTTCCCCTGAGTTTCGTGCCATTTCCGAAAGGAACAGGGGAAACCGTGGTATAGAGTCGTTCCAGAACTACGGCGATGATGGACATGTGCGCTTGGCTAAGAGATGGTATGTCATAGTATGTTGTAACTTTGAATTATATAGAAATATGTCATTCTAACTTGTATGTACAAGAAGTCAAAACCGGTCGTACGCCCACGGATGTGGAGGTGTATATGCAAGGGCATAGGGGTTCTGATCCTCAAAATTCTGATGTTTCATGCACTCAGACAGCCATCGACCGTCTAGTGAGTTTTTGGTACTCTAGTATATGTTTGTGCATCAACTTGGTGATGCACTTATATTTGGTATGTTTGCCTCCAGGCTTCGTATGTGCAGGAGATGGTTCAATGCCATGGCAGGACTACGACTGGAGGAGCCACCCAATCGACCCTCAGGCAGCATATGCTAGCATAGGAGGACAAGCCCATGGATGGTGAGAATATTTCATTTGGATTTCAAAATTATTCTCATATGCTTGCGATTGAACTGAGTCCATGGTTTACTATACTAACTCCATGGTTCACTCTTGTAGGTTGGGTATTTTTGATTCTACGATTGATTCAGGGAGCTAAGACGTCGTGGTCGACAGTCCACATCCTCGTCTTCGTAGTCATCCCATTCTCGATCATCCACCAAGAGATGTTCTCGATCATCTGCCCAAGAGATAGAGATGGCAGGGTTGCATGAGCCGGCAGATTATCATCAATCAGTTTTGAGGCAACAAATAGAGTACCAGAGGTAGCAAGCTGAGTATCAGAAGAAGAAGGACAAGTATTATTCGAACCTATAGGCCCAGAATTAAGCTCTACTCTCGGTAAGTTGAAGTAACATTTTATTCGTAACAACTAAAAACACATGATGTGTACCTTATTTTCTCAACAATTGCTTGTATCTAATTTGTAGCAACTGGCACAACAAGCGGGCGTCCCGATGCCAACATATGGGATCCCGCCTTCGGTCCTTGCACTGCCGCCGTCAATGCTGTCGCCTGCACCTCCACCACAATTCCCTGTGGTTTGTACACATATGTGTGTGTGCTATGTTCATATATGTCTTATGTGTTAAAATGAAGAACTTAGTGGTTACTATTTCATGTGTGTGTTACAGGGCTTTGAGACACCTCCTGCTTCAGTTGCCGCACCTGGAGATGTGTCTGGTCAAGACGACGGCTCGACTTCTTGGGTGAACAACATTTTCAACACCTACAGTCCAGCCGAAGAAAGTGGCTACAACTCCAACCAACCAGGTGACGAATATGTGTGATAGTTCTTCAAATGTGTTTGATTTGGAAGTATGTCAATGTTGACGTCAAAGACTATGTGAATTTGAACTATGACTATATTATGTGAATATCGAACTATGAAGATTTTATGTGTGACGGATGTTGGAACTATATGTTGATGTCAAATACTTGTTGCAATGTGTTTGTGAATGTGAGTTGATGTTTGAGAATGTGAACGCAAATGTTAATTGATGTTTGTGAATGTGAATATGTGGTTGTATATGAAATATGTGTATATATATGAAATCTGTGTTTTTCTGTAAATATCAGAAATTTATAAAAATATGGTTTTTTGCCCCTGCTGAATAACCTGATGTCCGACGGCTTAATAAAACCATTGGACATAGAGTCGTATTACGTCCGACGGCTTAGCGGTGGACCGTCGGGCATAAGAGATCTTATGTCCGATGGCTTAGCAGTGAGCCGTCGGACATAAGAACCACGGGCCTGTTGGGGACTTGTTCTCAAATGCTTCGGATTAAGAACAAGGCAACATAAAAAGTGTTAAGCGTTAAAGTCCTTCGTCCTTCGAAGCATTATGTCCCTTCGGGAAATAATGAGTTTCGGACGAAGGTCATAAAAGACAAACCTTCGTAAACATAATAAGTAATGACGAAGGATTCATATAAAACATGAAATATGATATAAGCATCATCATAAAATCATTTCTATTTTATTAACATGGTAAAATAGAAATGATTTCAAATTACAAATGTACCTTCGGTCCTGAGAGAAGGTAGAAAGTACAAGCGTGACGCAAAAGCAAATGCCAAGTCAGCCTGAACAGTACGGGAGTACTGTTCATCTATTTATAGACGCGGGACGCAGCCCACGTAAAATTACATTTATGTCCATTACATTTGTCAATGACTTATGGAAATCTGACAAGGTCCACGTAGTCTTTTCATCTTTAAGTCGGTTCCCCCCTCTATTATCGCGACGAAGCTTCTCTGCACACAGCTTCGGCTGTGCACCATCCTTTGTGGAGCTTGGTAATCAGCCCGTCCTTCGTCTGGTTCAGGCTTCGTCCTGACCGCACTTCATGTTCGTAATTCTGAGTCCGAAGATACCTGTTCACATAATCCACTTGGAAAACATTGTCAAATCATGTTTTTGAGGACCTTCGGAGGACGAAGACCCCCAACAGTAGCCCCTCGCAATATTAATTTGTTTGAAATAATAAATTCAGATTGCGATATGAACGAAGGCTTTATGCCGAAGGTCCGAAAAAACACCTTCCCTTTGCTAGAATAGCAACACTCAATGACAAGTGGGGTCTTTCAACTTTCAACGCATCAAACGTATAAATACGGCCATACCGCAAACTTATTTTGCACGCTTTCTGGCCAACCACTCTTGCTCATTCATTTTTTAGCTCTTGCACACTGTGATCTGCTAAGCTTTTAGCTTTGAAGCTTCGGCTTTGAAAACAGTTTTTTAGTGTTTCCGAAGATGTCTGAAGCTGCCAAGAAGGCTGCTGCTGAAATGAAGCTGAGTCTTGATGAAGAGAAGAACTTAGGGTTTCTTATAGCAATGTCGAAGACCAACACAGAAAAGATCACCAGGGAAATTCTGGAAGGGCTGTCTGAAGATACTGGTGACAGTGAAAGTTACGATGTGGACAGCGGTGGCGAAGACTCCGAAGATCGCCCCTGGCGACCAAGCCATTCAGTTTATGGTAAATCAACTATCAAAGAGAATCATCTTGTTAATATGAGAGGAAGGTATTTCCGGGATCTGTCCATTGTGAGGGCGGACGAAGGGGAAAAAACTTGTCCACACCCTGAAGAAAATGAAGTTGTGGTGTACCGAAGCTTTTTGAAAGCCGGATTGCGATTCCCCTTGAGCAGCTTCGTCGTGGAGGTGTTGAAAATCTTCGAAGTCTATCTTCATCAACTTACTCCAGAGGCTATTATAAGGTTAAATATCTTCGTGTGGGCCACAAGAAGCCAAGGTCTGAAGCCTGACGCAAGAAGCTTCTGTAATGTTCATGAATTATTATATGAAACAAAACCTTGGGGCAAAGAACAGTACCATAACAACTTTGGCTGCTACAGCTTCGTCTCTCGGTCCGGGGCAAGCTGTCCCGTACCAACCTTTCGGAAGAGATGGCCCGGGGATTGGATGACAGAATGGTTTTATGTGAAGAATGACTTATCGGCACGAGAAGACATCAAAGGTATAATTATGCGTCCTATTTGGCAAAGCTTCGGCCTTCGGAGGCCGAAGGTTGAAATGAACGAAGTCGCCGAAGAGTGCCAAAGAGCCTTCGGCGTTGTCTGCTCTTTTATAGGAACAAGGGACTTAGTACAAGAGCATATTGCCTTCAGGGTGTGGCCGCTTGCGGAGAAATGGGAGATGCCACAAGAAACCATCAAAGAGGCCGACGAGGGAGAACTTGTCAGGTTTAAGTACACTTTTAAATTTGGAGATAAATTTATTGAGCCAGATGATGAGTGGTTGAAAAGCATTGACAATTTAAGTGATGAGCTGCTTGGGACCTACTCGAAGGCCGAAGATAATGCAATGTCAGCAGCCTTCGGAGGCCGAAAAAAGAAAAGACTGAATCGGGTATTTGATGCCATCGGGTTTGTCTACCCTGACTATTGCTACCCCATTCGAAGGCAGAAGAGAAAAAATACAACCTCTACGAAAGAAGAAACTGCAGCTGCTCCTAGCGAGCCAGAACCAAAAAGGAAGAAGATAAAGGCTCTTACGCATCGGCCACGTTATATTGAACCAGCTTCGGTGCCTGAGTTTACCGGAGAAGCATCTTCGGCCGCTGAAGCTGAACAGCCAACCTTGCTGCCAGAAATTGCAGTGATGGCCGAAGCACCATTCACAGAAAAAATGGAAGAAGTGAAAAAACCGACTAAGGAAAAAGCATCAGAAGTTTTGAGTCCTGCAGCAAATGCCGAAACAGTAAAAAACCAAAAGGGTCCAACAGTGACCCCAAAAAGGAAAAGAATGGTAAACGTACTAGATGTCTTGGAGACAATTAAGTCTTCAAGCACAACTCCAAAAAAGAGTGTTGAAGTTGCTGAAGCTTCTACTGAAGCTTCGACGCAACAGGCTGAAGCTGAAGCTGGGCCTTCAGAGCCCTTCAAGGAGCAAACTTTGGAAGCCGAAGCTATAAAAATATCAGATCCAATTTTAGTTGAAGAAACTGATACTGCCATCCCCGAAGCGCCTGCCAGCATGTGTAATTACATCATTCGACATGCTTCGGGGAAAAAACTATCTGAAGAAGAAACTCATGAAGCTAACCATTATGCGAAGGAGCTAAAATATCCGAAGGGGGCAGTAATATTCAATGGGACGAATGAAGATGACTTCTTATACTGCCTGCCTGACAACAAAGAGCTATCTGTCTGCCGAGAAATGGCCAGAAGTATTGGTTTCCCGAAGCTTGAATCTGGATTAAGCGCCATGACGAAAGAAGATCTCGCAGACAGTCTTGCGTACAACAGCCTGAAGGTATGGGAATTAAACGCTTGAAAAACCCCCTTATTTTTTATGCAACTCATTCCTTTTTTCTTATATGAATTCTTTTTCGTATAGGGCCTGATCCTAAGCAACGCACTAAGAGCCCAAAAGAGCGTCGAAGATGAAAGCTATGAAATTGCGTTTAATAACTTACGCTCCGAAGTTATCAAACTGAGAAACGAAGCTTTGGAAAAAGATAAAATTCTGCTTACACTGGTAGATAAAGTGAAAAAAGACGAAGCTGCTTCAAAAGCCCAGGCCGAAGCTCAAAAATGCGAGATTAAAGATCTTCAGAAACAGCTGGCTAGAGCTAAAGAGGAGCGCACGCTTGAGGAGACGAAACGAGAACTTAGTGATTTTATGGTCAGCAAATTGGAATCAAGAGTTAAGGAGCTTCGCACATCTCAGGGGAAATGCTATGTCAAATCTGTAGAATGTGTGAATAAAATTAAATCCAGCTTCGCCAACGTAGGCGCCTTTTCCAGCGAAGAGAATTTCTCTCGAGGCAATCCCGAAGGTCCGCTGGAATGGATTAGCCACGAAGCAGAGGCCTTCGAAGAGATTCTGAACAGTCGTGGCGACATATGCGCTTTTTCGGGCGCCAGAGGAATTGCTTCTGTCTTAGAGAAGAAAGGTTGCGGGCATGTAAAATTTTTAGCTCAATCCGAAGCTACCTTATCTTCCGAAGACATCAAGGACCCCTCGGCCGAAGCAAGCGTGGTTGGTGGCAAATTTTTTACTGATATCTGGAACGACGGCGGTCGAGAAATGGCGCAAGAGATCATCCAAAGTAGCGAAAAAGGCATTCATGACGCCAGAAAAGTAGCAGAAGCTGCCGAAAGGAGTACAGAACCCGAAAGGCAATTAGGTACCAATTAGTCGCTCTTATTGTGTTGTAATTTTTATTCCAATCTTTGCTCTAGGTTTGTAAAAGTAATGAAGAAATGTTCTCTTCCCTCAGAAACTGCTGGATCAAATGTCGACGAAGAAATTAAACAAATGGCCGAAACTATCTTGGACAAGGTTGTTGACCAACTTGTAAATGAGGCCGCCGAAGCAGTATTGAGAGAAGATTAGATGCTATTTGAAAAAATCATTTAAAGTGTAATCTATGTAACACTTTGTACATTTGAATGTAATATACAAGTCTCCTTTCATTATTGAATTCTTTACGATGCATGAAACATTAAGTACATACCATTTTTGAGCCTTCGGCGAAAAAACACCTTCCCTTCTTTTCATGCTTCGTGAAGAAGAATTTATCATTTATCACGACAATATCCAGTGTTCTGATAAGAAATATCCAAGCTTCGTAAAAATAATCTCCGAAGCCATACCTCGAAAATCAATATTGTTTCTCCCTGTAACTTGGCATGATTTACCCCTTTTCAAAGCATTTTCCGAAGATCGATAACATGCCCCCTTCTCGTGCCACATGCAGCATGATGTATGATGATTATGCTATGCAAAATGATGTGATGATGTTATGTTATGCAAAATGATATTTTGTGCCGAAGATACACACATTCCTGCAATGGGGCACAATCTTTTGTATCAATACTGACTTTTTCATTATAAGCCTCCCTTAGGAGCTTCTTCGCCTTTTACTTCAGCGGAATCAGCGTTTATTTTTCGCTGTAAGTTCTGCATCCCCTTAGGAACGTCTTTGGAACTTCTTCGCCCTTTACTTAGGCGGTATAAGCTCTGCATTCCCTTAGGAACGTCTTTGGAGCTTCTTCGCCTTTTACTTAGGCGGTATCAGCGTTGACTTTTCGCTGTATGCTCTGCATTCCTTTTGGAACGACTTTGGAGCAGAAAACTTACACTGCGCTCCCTTCGGAACGACTTTTTGTGACTTCGTCAGACTTACTCTGCGTTCCTTAGAACGACTTTTTGTTGCTTCGAAGGATTTTCGATAGTCCGAAGGTCCTTTTTATTATCACAAACCTGTGAAGAAAACATATTTTTCTTGTAGGAATCAACGAAACTAATTACATGAAACCTAAACAATGTCCTTTATTAGAAAAAAAAAATAAAACTGAATGAAAAAGATTGCTATTAAGGTAGGATATTTGTCAATAGATGTGTTTTGACTCTGGCACGGTGCTGTTGACCGTGCGAGCTTCGGACTGTTCTCTGAAGTCCCTTTGATGTGGAGCATATTGGCTCCCTTCTGGCTGCTGGCCTTGTTGCAACGGAGGTGGAGGCGGGGGCTGTTGCCAGGAAGCTGAAGGCTGACTTGCCGAAGCAGCAGAGAGTGCAGGATGGTTGCCCACATATTCTGGGATGTAGGGCGAATGATACGAAGCAGTGTGCATGACCTGCTTCGGCTGAGCCTGTTGCGCGGCAGCTTCGGCTATCTCTTTTTGCTTCTGAATGGTAACATGACACATCCTGGTAGTATGACCTTTGTTTTCACCACAGAATAAGCAAAATATTCTTCTGGGTTGATCCCCGAATCTTCCGCCGAAGCCCCTGGCGCCTCTGCCTCTTGGAGCTGGTGGTCGGAAGGAGCTTTGCTGTTGCCCCGAAGCTTGTGAAGAGCACTGCGGTCTGTTCTGCTGACTCCCCTTATCATCATTCTGAGTGGAGTTGTGGATGGACCTGACATGCCTCGGATAGGATCTTCCTCCGAAGCCCCTGGTCATTTCGGAAAATCTGAAGGCCTCCTCCCTTCTTTGGCGAAAGTCATTGTCAGCACGAATGTACTCGTCCATTTTTTGGAGCAGCTTCTCCAGGGTCTGAGGAGGCTTCCTAGCAAAGTATTGAGCAGCAGGTCCAGGACGAAGTCCCTTGATCATGGCTTCGGTGACAATTTCATTGGGCACCGTTGGTGCCTGCGCCCTCAAACGCAAGAATCTTCTAACATACGCCTGAAGGTATTCTTCATGATCCTGAGTACACTGGAACAAGGCTTGAGCAGTGACCGGCTTCGTCTGAAATCCTTGAAAGCTGGTCAATAACATATCCTTCAGCTTCTGCCATGAAGTGATCGTTCCTGGCCGAAGGGAGGAATACCAGGTCTGAGCAACACTCCTGACGGCCATAACGAAAGACTTTGCCATTACTGCAGCATTGCCACCATACGAAGACACTGTTGCTTCGTAACTCATCAAGAACTGCTTCGGGTCCGAATGGCCATCGAACATGGGAAGCTGGGGTGGCTTATAGGACGAAGGCCAAGGTGTAGCCTGCAGCTCAGCGGACAGAGGAGAAGCATCGTCGAAAACAAAATTTCCATGATGAAAATTATCATACCAGTCATCTTCATTGAAGAAGCCCTCCTGATGAAGGTCTTTTTGTTGAGGCCTTCGGTTCTGCTCATCGTGGGTAAGATGACGGACTTCTTCAGAAGCTTCGTCTATCTGCCTCTGCAGCTCAGCTAGTCTGGCCATCTTCTCCTTCTTCCTCTGCACTTGTTGATGTAGCATCTCCATGTCCCTGATTTCTTGGTCTAGTTCATCCTCCTGAATCGTCGGGCTGACAGCCTTCCTCTTCTGGTTTCGGGCCTCCCGGAGAGAGACGGTCTCCTGATTGGGGTCCAGCGGTTGCAGTGCTGCAGCCCCAGTCGCTGAAGCTTTCTTCGGTGCCATAGCGAGGGTCTATAGCTTCCGAAGGTGTTCAAAAAACTCGAAGTGGAAGTGAGTTCACCGGAGGTGGGCGCCAATGTTGGGGACTTGTTCTCAAATGCTTCGGATTAAGAACAAGGCAACATAAAAAGTGTTAAGCGTTAAAGTCCTTCGTCCTTCGAAGCATTATGTCCCTTCGGGAAATAATGAGTTTCGGACGAAGGTCATAAAAGACAAACCTTCGTAAACATAATAAGTAATGACGAAGGATTCATATAAAACATGAAATATGATATAAGCATCATCATAAAATCATTTCTATTTTATTAACATGGTAAAATAGAAATGATTTCAAATTACAAATGTACCTTCGGTCCTGAGAGAAGGTAGAAAGTACAAGCGTGACGCAAAAGCAAATGCCAAGTCAGCCTGAACAGTACGGGAGTACTGTTCATCTATTTATAGACGCGGGACGCAGCCCACGTAAAATTACATTTATGTCCATTACATTTGTCAATGACTTATGGAAATCTGACAAGGTCCACGTAGTCTTTTCATCTTTAAGTCGGTTCCCCCCTCTATTATCGCGACGAAGCTTCTCTGCACACAGCTTCGGCTGTGCACCATCCTTTGTGGAGCTTGGTAATCAGCCCGTCCTTCGTCTGGTTCAGGCTTCGTCCTGACCGCACTTCATGTTCGTAATTCTGAGTCCGAAGATACCTGTTCACATAATCCACTTGGAAAACATTGTCAAATCATGTTTTTGAGGACCTTCGGAGGACGAAGACCCCCAACAGGGCCCTACCATCGGCCATTACAGTCGTTACCTAAGTTAAATGTCGACGACTCGGCCTGTTTGGTTCAGCTTTTTTCTAACCAGCTTTTCTGAGAATCTAGCTGTGGAGAGAATTTGGTTGTGCATAGAATCTAAGTATCGTGGGGATTACGTGCGGAGAAAGATGAAATGGTCCAAAAAGGGTTTAGGATCTAGAAAGCGACGAATTCCTACTATCGTGACGACTAGACCAATTTTGTGTTCATGTTGATTTTGTATGGTTTTTACCGAATCAATTCTTATAGAAGCTGGCTGAAAAACTAGGGCGTTTAGCGGTCTGCAACAGCTTTTGATGGCCAGAAGCTAAAAAAAGCCCAAACAAACATGGCAGCCTTTGGCCGTTGGAAATAAGCTATTTCCGACGACTTAGGGCTTATGTCCGAGAGATTTGGCCGTCGAAAATTTATCTTTTACTATTGTGCTTATAATTCTCCTTAACCCTTTCAGGGTGGTTGCTTGACCTCCAAGTCCTAAATATATCTGCCCCACTCGAGAAAATAAAAAATATATAGTGCTGCAAATATCGAGCTGACAAATCGCCTGTTACGGTAACACTTCCATATTATGGGGAAAAAAAGCTTGAGTTGCAATTCACTCAAGAACAATTCGATAAACTTTGCTTGAATTCACTGAACCATTTCTATGTAGACCAGTAGCTACAATCATAGCATGTACAAAAAATGGTAGACCCACCATATCCCATTGCTATCTGGAGTAAAAAGTGCGGAGAAAAAAGAGAAAAGGAAAACTAAAAGTAATGAAACGAATGATGTCGTGTGTCTCATCCTTCCTGCCGGGCATTAGTTCAAAGGTGCAACCTGGCATCGACAAGAGATTGCCTTCCTAGTTCTGCTAGCTCCTGATTCCTAACAGTTGCCTAGACGTAAGTGCATCCTCTCCACGGGTCCTTGACAGGTTTCATGAAGAAAAACGTTGGCCGGCCGGCCGGCCTGAGTTCAGTCGTGCCAGCAGAGGAGCATGACGATGCACCGTCGGATGATGTAGAGCCTGCCTCTCTGCCCTTTGAGAGCTCTGCCCACCTTCCCCTTCTGCTTGCCCTGGCTCATGGTCCTCATGGCTACAAGTTCACTTGATGAACTGACTGATGAGCTAGCTAGCTGTGGTCAGATATGGTTGTGGCGCGCTAGAGCTTGCTGTGGTGCAGAACTGAGGAGGAGGCGGGGGTTTTATAGAGCTAGAGAGGAGGCAAGCATGTACCTAGCTCCCCTCCTCCCATGCATGCAAGCTTGCTAGCTAATATTTCTTTAATTAGTTTCCCCCTTTTATATATCTAATCTCAGGGGACAAATCTCCGAACCTGAATGTAGCTTATCGTTCTTGTCGGCGACAAAGAGCTCGTTCTCATTGACGGATACGATCATCGAAGATAGCGGACAGCTCATCCCTGTAAACTGCAGATTGAGCGGTTCAGCATGGATGTGATGGAAGTCCATTGTACCTGGCACTGCTTGGTATTTAGTTTATCCGATCCCCTTTTGTTGTCTTGCTTTTCTTCTCCATCTTACACTTGGAAGGCTCACGTACACCTGTCTTCTGGATCTATGAGGCGCCGTGATCTTCTTGCATTTCCCCAGATCTTCTTGGAGTTGGCAGTAGTCGTAACTAGTAACGATGTCTTTGCCTGCTGTCGGTAGACTATATATGCCGGCAAGGAGCTGGGAGAAGTTCTTAGAGATGTACTGTAATATTCGAGTATCTTGGAGATCTCCACATGTCGTCTCGATGCGTTCGGAAGTTGCTAGGAAGAAGGGCGGAGTAATGAGTATTGCGTATCATCCGTGCCGCCGGCGTTATCTTTTGACTGGAAATCACTTTTGAGTGTACTTGTGCCTGTTGATTAATTAATCAGGGCAGCCATCAGCTTTTGTGGTGTGTGTCTTGGGTTGGGGGTGCTTGTCTTGGGAAGTTGTGTGTGTGGGTGGGTGGGGGGCGTTTGATGCTAGTAATTGCCAGCCAAGAGCAAGACATTATGGTCATATATAGGGCTTGTCTGCTGCTTGCCACCTGAAGACGACTAATCCTTGTATTATTATTTTTTGTTCTATCGAAACTGGTCCCATGTGTTGATTTTGTGATTCTCTTTGTTGTTTTCGTACCATGAGAATATTCTTTGCTGCGTCGATTAAGTGTTTATTTTTTTTCCTTCTCTAGCATGTGGCTATACTAATAAGGTGCTGGGCTTTAGTACTGAACTTGATTCTGTAGTTTATATGATTGCTAATAATGGCTGCGTGCAACATGTAGCACACAAGCACTGTGTTGAGTACCATAAGTAGCATCTGGGAAGGCAGGAGTGCAGGACGGTCCACGTCTCAGACGTTTCGTGGGTTAGCCAAGACAGTATGTGATTAGATAAGGTCACGCGAGATATTCCCTTTTTCTATGCATGTTTATCCAACAAATCACGCAGATTCTGTTGAATAACGTCTAATAACGGATCCAGACCTTCCCCCAATATAAATAAAGGGGTACGGCTGATTACGCGCATAACAAATCGAACCAATCATTCAAATCTAATTTATTTCCTTCGTTCTTCACCGCATTAGGAGTAGGTGTAACTTAAACCTAGTTTAGCCTTTCCCAAACCTCAAATCTTTATCGGATATCCCTGTTCGACTCTACGTCGTCTAGGAACGTCCTCGGTGGCCTGCAGATCCTAAGGCACCCTCGAGAACTCTCCTCCCTGACGGTTCCCTCCCATGGGTGAGGTCTAGGGTTCTTCTCGAGGAAGAAGACCCTCTGCGCACGTGCAGACCGTCCACACCAGAGCACAAATCGTCCGGCCCCATGCCGCGGACCGTACGCACCACTACAAAGAACTCCGCCAAGCGGTACACCCCTAGTGTTTGGCCCCAAATCGGAGGCCACACACTTTTTGGCTATCCGTTGGGGACATAGTTAGGTGTGATCTATAAAAGATCGGCTACAGATGGCAGGTTCAAAGGATCGCACCGATGTTTCTCCCAGCAACATCATGAAGCGGACTCTTGAGAGTCTGCCGGCTGAGCATCAACATCGATTCAAGGACTACATGAGGTAATGAAGGGAAGAGATGATGCGACGAGAGGCACAAGAAATCAAGGAGGTGGAGGAGAAATACATGATGCACTTCAAGATTGACTGACACTAGAAGATCATCAAGCAAGGGGAGATTGAGATGTCCTCCCTCCTACCTTCATCAAACCCCAATGTAAGGAAATTAGGTGACATGCAATCCCTCAAACAATTCATAGATCTGCAAGGGAGTCAACTGCAACAACACATTGGGGGATAGAATACACGCTTAAGAAACTCACACGTACTATAGAGAAATCAATTGTATCTAATTTTCCATCACACGAGGTCACGATTGTATCAACCTCACCAAAAGCATTAGCTGCAAATGGGTCCTTACAAACCCAGCTATTACACGGTATGATGATGAATACATTCGCGACGCAACCACAGCCTCCTCCACCAATTTCAGGGGTAAACCCACAAACCTACGCACGACTGAGATCCACGCCATGACCACCGTACTCCGCGCAAGGGATGACACGCTCTAATCATTCGTGTACCACAATGGACCATCCGAGTGCACATCTGGACCGTCTATGTATCACAACAGAACGTCCAGCGTAGGGTACGTAAAACAAGATACATGTTATTACCAGCAATCCTTACACTCGCCTCATTCAAGCTTCACCTTTGTTTTGAGAACCTACTCCCCGTTAAGTAGGCCACGTAGGTCGGGTCTCTTTCAACCCTTTCCCTCTCTCAAGGGGTCACTTAAATCGGTTGAGTGCTTCTCCTTAATCTCGAGGATCACTTAATCCCCACAAGGATCGCCACACAATTAGGTGTCTCTTGCTAGCTTTGTAAGTCACTAAGAGTTTTGAAGGAGAGGAAGAAAGCACAATCAATAAAGCCAAGCAACAAGAGCAACAAGAAAAACACAAGATCACACTCTCTCTAGACTTTCCAAGGAACTAATCACTAATGATCACTAGTCACAATTATGGCACTTGGAGGAGCTTGGAAGCTTTGAATATGTCTTGGAGTGATGTGCTTGCTCTTGTATTGGATGTAGATGAATGGAATGCTTGGATGTATATAATAGAGGTGGTTGTGGTTGTACTTATAGCCACCAACCAATTCCTAGTTGTTACCCACTTTCTGCCACCCGCGAACGGTTCGCCCTCCTGGCCCGGACGATCTGGCCCTACACATCAACTGTTGAAATCGTAAAGGTCAGCAATAATGGCTTTATCAACGGCTATAAGAGTATTAAATGCATCGTCAGATGTCAAATAGATCAATCGCGGATGGTCCGGTCGTGCACCCTAGACGGTCCGCGAGGACGCTAAAAATGAATCTTACTAAATCTAGCATCTTCGAGTTTTTCTAGTTTTCAAAGGGCGGACGGTCCGCGCCTCGAGGCCAGACGATCCGCGCTTGGTCCCTAACGGTGATCTTCTCTCCTTCAGACAATCTGTAGTAGAAATGTGGCTTTCAACAAAGTTCCTCTCCGAGATGCATCGAGGTGTCGTGAACGGTCCGCCGGAAGGGCCCGGACAGTCCACACCTAGAGGCCAGATGGTCCGCACTTGGTCTCTGACGGTGCTCTTCTCTCCTTCAGACAATCTGTAGTAGAAATGTGGCTTTCAACAAAGTTCCTCTTCGGGATGCATCGTGGTGTCGTGGACGGTCCGCCGGAAGGGCCCGAACGGTCCGCGTCTAGAGGCCAGACGGTCTGCGCTTGGTCCCTAACGGTGCTCTTCTCTCCTTCAGACAATCTGTAGTAAAAATGTGGCTTTCTACAAAGTTCCTCTTCGGGATGCATCGAGGTGTCATGGATGGTCCGCGCATAGGTGATTTCTCCAAAAAGCTCTCCTGTCCGGAATAATTTACATTATTCCGGAC
Source organism: Zea mays (assembly GCF_902167145.1). Lineage (NCBI taxonomy): Eukaryota > Viridiplantae > Streptophyta > Magnoliopsida > Poales > Poaceae > Zea > Zea mays. The sequence continues at coordinate 88,469,689 of NC_050102.1, read as the reverse complement.
ATTCGACTTAAAATTAAGATGGATAGACTTATGAACCTGTGAAACAATCAACTAGACAAACTAGTTAGTCCATAAAGTTATGATGGTCATCAAGCACTAAAATCTATTTAGAGATAATGGTAAAGGCCATTTCCCTTTCAAAGGACAATATAACAAGGACGAGATCGAGGGCTCGAGGCGGCGGTGGTAGAGTATAGAGATGGGGGAGATGGTGTGCGATGAGAGGTGGACCAACCTAAATTTTATCTTAGGGTCCAAAATTTTTTTAGCGACCAACGGTTGGATCCCCACATGCCTTTATAGAGACCAACTGTCAGTCGTCAAAGTTGTATAGTTTTGGTAACCAACAGACTTTTGCTACAAACGTCTTTAGCGACCGATCAACAGTCTCCAACTTTTAGCGACCAACAATTGGTGCTTAATAAGGGTTTCTAAAACTCAACCGTGGTGTAGTGAAATTAGACCTAGTTTAGCCTTTCCCAAACCTCAAATCTTCATCCCTCTTTTACTCTACATCATATATAGGGAAGTTTCGGGTGGCCTGCTGATCCAGGGGCACCCCCTAGAAGTCTCCTCCGTGACGGGGTCCCTTGGGGGAGTTCTAGGGTTCTTCGTGAGCAAGAAGACCCTCTGCGCATGCGCAGACTGTGCAACCCAGAACGTGGTATATTTTTGCGGAAGGGAAAGAAAACATATAACAGTAATTCTCTGATCTGTATTACTGGTATACTAACAGGTATGCAGACTTGTCTTACTGCATGATTTGCCTGTACACGTAGGAGTTAAAATCAACATGTACTAGTAATTGATTCTTCCATCGAATGTTAAGGATTCGCTGACGCCTGGTAGTTCTGCACTCCTGATTGGTGGTTGCCTGCTGGTGGAAATTTTGTCTAGCGCTAAGTGGAAATTTTGGTTGTTTGGTATGGAATCGAAACGAGGAGGATATGCATATGCATTGCCAAGAATATATCGATGAAAAACTTTATCTCCTCCCATGGAATTCTGCGTCCTATTGTTTTCCGCACACGGGAAATATAGAAATGCATGTATGTTTCCTATATATCTGTGCGCACTAGGGACGTCCAAGTATGGATCTGAATAGGGTTGTTGTAACCAGTATACAAGCATTCAAGCAATGCACATGACATATCCGCAGGCAAGGAGCAAAAACAAATTCCGTTGTCGAGTCCATGCATGCATGCGTTCCCCTGTTGTTTTCCACATCTCTTCCTAGCTAGCTTAGCGTACTCCTATTCTACTACACACAGACTGTCAGTGAGTGTCCTTGTCCGTTTGGCGGTGGGAAGGGCTAACTGTGCGTCCCTGTGAGCAACCCTAGCTAATAGCTAGCGGCAGCTTTTCGTTCAGGTAACCTCTTGACTGCTTGAGGGCCATCTCATATATAAGCAGCCGTCGCGTCGCTGCCATTGTATAAATTAATTAAGCAACCTGTGAACCAACCTTATTTGCTTGCAGGCAGGCATGGATGGCCAACTCTTGATCCTGTCAGGCAGGCGCGCGGCGCGGCGCACGGTCCTCTAATCATGGCGAGCTGCTTGCTCCTCAGCACCCATCAAGGGTCCATTCCATTTGATATCCATCCATCCATCATCATGTTGCGATGCAGGTAAGCATGCATCCTATCTGCTGCCCCCCCTAATTAAACAATTTATTATTATAATAAGCAATAGAAAAAAATGGGAGGAGCATCACAAGCTGTCGCGCGCGTACGTCCAAGTCTAGGGGTAAAATGCATGGGACGGATACTTTTTTTTTATTATTGATTCACCCGTCAATAAAGTGTCAAAATCATATATGGAAAGTCCGTATCTGAATTTAAAATTTTAATATCAGAATGTATCGAGAGAGAAAAAAAAAACAGAATGCAGGGTCACTGATGTCCGTCTGTACTTGGTCTAGTTTCATCCCTATCAAAGGCACACATGAGTGTTGACTGCATGTGAGCGGTGGGTGCGGTGGCATCAAGATCCTGCCGGCCGGCCCCTTGTCTATATAAACAAGAGATGCATCTCTCCTCCGGTCCCCATCACCTAGCTAGAAAGGAGAGCACCGAGCACTGCACCACTACTGCTGATATGAGCACCTGAACCTTCTGGGCAACCACATCCGGTCCCTGCCCCTGATCATCCGCAGCAGCCATGGCGCAGCAGCAGGAGAAGAAGCAGCAGCAGAGGGGGAAGCTGCAGAGGGTGCTAAGGGAGCAGAAGGCTCGGCTCTACATCATCCGCCGATGCGTCGTCATGCTCCTCTGCTGGAGTGACTGATCCATCTCAAGCATGCATGATAAACCTGTGCTCTTTTTTTTTCCTTCTGTTTTTTCCCCTCTTTTTCCCATCCTTTTCACCTTGCCACTTTGGTGGGCGGATGACATGGTATATGAATGCTCCTTGTTTGCTTGCCTCTTGCGTAAGGCAAGGGCGCAAGGCTACTGACTTCTCCTTGTAAAGATCACGCGGATGTTAATAGAAACTACTAACGTGTTTTTTTCGCCATACTTTGGAGTGCCTAACTTGAATAGATGATAATTATAGATCACAGCTCTACTACTTAACATTGCCTCTGTTTCGAAGCAACTTGTGTGCACCTTTTCTCCATCTGATTTTAAACGTAGCAAGCAACATATATATGGTTGACTGCATTGGTTTTCGAATAAGGGCTGGATCTAGAGAAGAAAAAATATTCGTGTCATCTAATCATATGTGCATTAATAATCATATATTTCATCGAAGATTGCCAAAAAAATGATGCAAACCTCCTCTATCCTCGTCCTAATGTCATAACTAAGGATTTGCTAAAATCCATGTTCTAATTTTAATTTTTTCAGGCGATGGCTATTGCGTATATTTTATACTAAAATTATAGATTTGGTTCGTTGTGATTTATGTAGGCATAATCTACAATTTTCGTGTTCCAGAATAAAAAAATCCATTAGACGATAGAATGATTTCTATAGTCTGATAAAAACAAAAAAATGATTTGTTATGATAAAGACACAAATTACAAATTATAGAAACAACAAATTTATTTATACCAATTGGTTGTATAGGTATGTTACCTGAAATCATCTAAAAACCGGTACCTGAAATATAAATAGGAAAAGTGGCATAACTAACACGGGAAAACTCGCCATCTAAGAGACACATGTTGTGGTGCTTGTCCTTCTATATATATCTCATAAGCAATAACACGCATTATCACAAATCTAGTCTCTTTCCTATATTTGTTCGTTGATCATCTTTATGACAAGCACCTACCATCAACGAGAGAACATTGCCCCCGTTTGTTTCAGCTTTTTGGAGCTTCTGGCCACCAAAAGCTGTTGCGGACTGCCAAACGCTTAGCTTTTCAGTCAGCTTCTATAAAATTCGTTTGGGTAAAAACCATTTAAAATCAACATAAACACATAATCGGTTGAGTCATTGCAATAGTAGGAATCCGTCACTTTCTAAATCCTGAGTCATATGGACACATTTATCTTCCTCCGCATATAATCCTAATGATACTTAGATTCTCTACACAGTCAGATTCTCCCCACAGCCATATTCTCAGAGAAGCTGGTCAGAAAAAAGCTGAACCAAACAGACCCATTGTAGCATAAAGCTAAGAGCAACTCCAAAAAGTTAGCCAAAAAAGTTTAGCCAAATTTACCAATTTAGGTATTCTCTAAAATAGACTTTAAAAAATAGTAGGCTAGTCCAACAGACTGAATGCAAAGTAAAAGCAAGCTATCCAAAAGTAATTGTCTAAGAAAGAAAGTAGATTGTATCCGGAGGTAGAATCTACAATTTGATGGATGCATGGTAGAGAAAATATATCCTTTGGGCATGCCTTAGTGAGGTCAATGTAGTTGACACACATCCTCCATTAATTGCCTATTTTTCTTTTGCACAAGCATAGGATTGACCACCCACTCGAGGTGGAGAAATTCATTAATAAATCTCGCATCAAGCAACCAAGTTATCTCTTTTTTAATCACATCTCTAAGAGAATCGACATTGCTTCTTGCTTGATGGGTTTTGCAATATATTGAGTGTATGCTCGACCAACTCCCTCGAGACTCCCGGTATGTCAGATGACTTCCAGGAGAAGATACTTCAATTATCCTAGATGAAGCCAGTGAACGTGAATTCATATTTTGAATCCAGGTTGGTCCTAGTATGCATAATATTGGAGGATTCGATGGGAGTCAACTAGATTTTCATAATATGTTTAGACTTTATGTAAAACATATTCTTTTTGTGGATGTTCTAGATTTTCTGTTCGTCCTGCCACTTAATAGCTCATCTTGTAGGGCCTCTTTTAGCCTATCACATTTGGTTTGCACTACCTCGCACTTGGCTAGATTGTACCCTTCTTTGTCACATGTGTAAGATTGTCATCTATGGTTGCCTCTAACCGTGATTACCCCATTATAGGCCTTGGCATTTTAAGGACTAGGTACATGTAATAAGGGATTGCCACGAACTTGGCCAGCTCAGGGCCTCTCGATCATTGCATTATGTACCACGTCAATATTAGCCACCTCAAAGTTTAGAAATTATGTATAGAAATTCTCTTCGATGCCAAATGTAACAGGCAGATTTATCTACCCCAACGGAATAGTAGACTTCCATAGGATTATGACATGGAACGGTGCAGGGTTCGGCTTCAATGATTTTTCCGATAACACCATCTTCTTGACGGTTTCGATGAATAGAATATTAAGACTATTCCTACCATCAATAAGGACTTGGTAGAGTCGAGCATGGCATCAAAATGAAGGGGTACCACCCTAGACATGACACAAGATCAGGATGGTCTAATCTGTCTAATGTGATTGGCACCTCTGGCCATCGAAGGAACTCAAGAGCGGTTGGCTCCATATCAAACATGTCCCTTGCTTTCAATTTTTGTTTCCTCTTGGATTCATATGAGTCGGGACCACCAATAATAAAATTAATGTATTGCATTGGCTTTGGAAACATGTCTCCGACATCGTCATCTTAGTCATCCATCTTAGTGGTCTTGGAGCTCTCTGGTTTTGGGTCTTCACGTCTAAAGGAAGTCTCTAATGTGTGTGCACCCTTGTGCAGTATGATGACTGTGCTAATGCTAGATACACGTTCCTTCCATGAAGTTTTGAAATTTATTGAACCCATCTTTCTAGGAGGAGCATTCCCTCTATGCTGTCGAGTCCCTCGCTCGACCGTGTTAACTTTATGATCGGGTCTACGCTTTTGGACTCTATCTGGTTCAACCTTCTACTTAGACTTGCCCTTATCTTTCTATGTTGAGGGAAATATTTACAAGACCTCTTCACTCTTGACATACTTATCTTCTACGTAGAAGTGGGATGTCAAAGTTGTGGGTGCCTTGCAGATGAGCTTCTACGGAAGTTCTCTATCCTTGAGACCCTTGTGGAAAACTAAGTTGTCGTTTCCCCTGGCATCCTAGAAACATCATCCTTGACATCTCTCCAACGCTTGATATAACCGTGTAAACCTTAATCCTCTTTTTAAGTGATATGTTCAAGGTCATATTGTGTCTTGTCTTTGCTCATAGGTCATACAAAGGTTGTTAATAAACAAAAGCTTGAGCTCTTCCTAGGAGTCAATGGTGTTAGGTGACATACTAAAAAGCCACCTTTTGATGTTGTTTCCAATCCATATATGTAGATAATTTACCATGGCTAAAGAATCTTCTTGGTAGCAGTGATGGATAGTTCATACACGCTAAGCCAATCTGAAGGGTTGGAGCGACCATCATATGCTTTGACTATAGGCGGTCTAAATTTCTTTTTCCAGTTGATCGAAATCATCGCACCCATGAAATCCTTAACAACTGAAGCTAAAAGGTAACTTGAACCTACACCTGGTTGTTCCCTTGGAGGGACTTCATATCAAGAAGGCATAGATTCTAATCTATTTCATATAATTCAAAAATGAACCTATTTTTGTTCTTCGTAGGTACAAATAAAGTAAACAATCCTATTCTTTTGTAACAAAGATGTCGGGGACCATAATTAGTGGTACCCCCAAGACTCCTAATCTCAGCTGGTAACCCCTATCAGCACAAAGCTGCAAAGGCCTGATGGGCGCGATTCAGGTCAGGGCTCCGTCCACTCAAGGGACACGATCCCGCCTCGTCCGAGCCTAGCCTCGGACAAAGGCAGCCGACCCAGGAGGATTCACGTCTCGCCAGAGGGTCCCCTCAAGCAACGGACGCACCTTCGGCTCGCCCGAGGCCCAGGCTTCGCGGAGAAGCAACCTTGGCCAGGTCGCCACGCCAACCGACCGTATCGCAGGAGCATTTAATGCAAGGATCGACTGACACCTTATCCTGACGCGCGCTCCTCAGTCGACAGAGCCGAAGTGACCGCAGTCACTTCGCCGCTCCACTGACCGAACTGACAGGAAAACAGCGTCGCCTACCCTGCTCCGACTACTGTGCCACTCGACAGAGTGAGGCTGACAGCAGCTAAGTCCAGCCTCGGGCGCCATAGGAAGCTCCGCCTCGCTCGACCCCAGGGCTCGGACTCAACCTCGACCTCGGAAGACGGACTCCGCCTCGCCCGACCCCAGGGCTCGGACTCAACCATGACGCCGGACGACGGACTCTGTCTCGCCCGACCCCAGGGTTCGGACTCAACCTCGACCTCGAACGACGGACTCCGCCTCGTCCGACCCCAGGGCTCGGACTCAGCCTCGACCTCGGACGACGGACTCCGCCTCGCCCGACCCTAGGGCTCGGACTCAGCCTCGACCTCGGAAGACGATCTCCACCTCGCCCGACCCCAGGGCTCGGACTCGACCTCGACCTCGGAGGAGCCTCCGCCTCGCCCAACCTCGGGCTCGGACCTGCCACGTCACAGGGGGGCCATCATTACCCTACCCCTAGCTAGCTCAGGCTACGGGGAACAAGACCGGCGTCCCATCTAGCTCGCCCCGGTAAACAAGTAATGATGGCACCCCGCGTGCTCCATGACGACAGCGGCTCTCAGCCCCTTATGGAAGCAAGGAGACGTCAGCAAGGACCCGACAGCCCCGACAGCTGTACTTCCACGGGGCTCAAGCGCTCCTCCGACGACCACGACATCACATGAACAGGGCGCCAAAACCTCTCTGACAGCCACGACGGCATGTACTTAGGGCTCTAGCTCCTCTCTGCTAGACACGTTAGCACACTGCTACATCCCCCATTGTACACCTGGGCCCTCTCCTTATGCCTATAAAAGGAAGGTCCAGGGCTCTCGTACGAGAAGGTTGGCCGCGCGGGAGAATGGGCTGGCGGACGGTCTCTCTCTCTCTCCCACGCGAACGCTTGTAACCCCCTACTGCAAGCGCACCCGACCTGGGCGCTGTGACGGAACCTCCCAAGTAATTAGGCCCACCTACAGTTGTCCTTGTCCAACGGACCTCAGACAACCCTGTAGGTGCCCCTGAACTACTTGACAAGTTCGATATCTTTCCTTACCTTTCCAGGAACGTTTCACCCGTCTTGCAGACATTACAGAACATCGGAGATAAAGAAATGCGGAAGCTTTTACATAACTTACATTTATTTAGAAAGTAAGATCAAGTTACTTATTACAGACCAGAGCTATAAACGAGTGCTGAGTAGTATTATTACACATACCAAGGGAGGTAAAAACTCCTCCCGATAACTATCAAACAAAAATCTATATGGAGGACCAAGTCCTCCCGCACTTCAGTCTTGTTTCTCTTCCTTAGGAACCACCTTGGTACAGAAGCAACAGAAATCTGCTACTTCCTCACCTAAAAACAACGAAGGGATAAACCCTGAGTATGGAATTACTCAGCAAGTCTTACCCGACTAAGGAAAAGACTCTCAAGGGTATGCTGGATAAATAGGAATCAAGGAGAGGTTTTAGCAATAATCAACTTAGATACTTTTGCAGAAATAGCTTACTAAAGTGAGTCCTTAGTTTCAATATTTTAACGCCAGATTAAATATTAATAGACTCTGTTGCATCTAGTCTAATTTCACCATCTCATCAGTACAACATCATTTTTATCCATAATGTTCACATCCTGACTTAGGTTGTAGACAAGTGACCACGTCTTCATAACCGCGAAGGTACGGCAATCCGAATCGATTATACTCAGCTGAGGATCTCCAATCACACGACATATGTAGCACTTAACCCTTGCATATGTCAACCCGCCACCGGGGTTCTTAAGACCAGATCAGGTTCACGCAAACCGAGAGCACAGATACACCACCGTCCAGCCTCTTGCCACGGAGGGTACACGCTACTCTCGCCACCGCTCCACGCCCATTTCGTGTTATCTTATTCTGGCCTTAGTCTGCCCGAGGCAAGGCTTACCCATGACGAGGCATGTGACCAGTTAAAGGGTCCGCGGTCAGCACACCTACATACACGTTCAATCCTTAATCAACCTGGGTAGAACATCACCCGTTCCTAACCCAAGTCCCGATTTACGTATGTCCACCCTTAGGATTGTTTGTGTTCCTTAGGATGAAAAGAGCATCACAGGGAACTTTTGCAGTAAGATCCCACCATGCTCCAAATGAAAATATAATCTTGCAGGTAGAAGCCATCTTTCCTCAGGATAACCCCTGAGCAAGGCCTTAACGCAAAAGACAACCTCTATCCACAAGATCTAAGCAGGGCTAAGCATTTTTGTAAATCATATTTTGATACTTCACTAGAAGTATCTATAAAGGTATGGATTTCAAGGAAGGCAATGCATCAAAGGGGTTTCAAGCAACTCCTATAAACCTAATGCACATTTCACTAGACTTAAAGTGTGCGAAAATTATTTAAAAATACAAGGAAGGGGTTGCATGCACCGGGGCTTGCCTTCGTTCACAGGTGAGTCTGGCTCGGATCCACAGATATCGAAGTAGAAGCAGTTGCCTGCCTGAGAATCCGAGGGTGGTGGTGTCCTTTCTTCGATGACTTCCACTTCTTCTTCACGTTCTAACATAACCATATATATACATATATAAGAATGAATGCCATGTAATGCGCATGAGAGTGCGAAGATAATAAAGATTTATTATCTAAGTCTTGAATACAACTCTCCTTCACGGAACTCCGAGAACTTAGGGTTTCCGGAGTCGGTAAAGGAGTTCAAAGGGCAGGGGGGTGGTTTTGGGTTCTAGTTATCAAACATGGGCCAAATCAATTTAAACTCTACCCAAGGCTTCTAAATATTGTTTTAAGTTCATATAAAAAGTTTGGGCATTTTTGGACTTATCAACTATTTTCTAAAAATTCATAACTAATACTTTTAACTACTTTAAATGCCCTAAAAATTTTTTATTTCCACTAAAAATCACAAAACTATTTTTATTAAATTCTAGGGAAAATAACAAGCCTAGGAAAATTGGTTTTACAATTTTAGGATTTTTCTACATTTTTTATAATTGTTTTGGCTCTGGAAATAAAAGAAAAAGGAAAACCAGTGAATAACACTGGGCCGAATCCAGCCCAGGACGGCCCACTACTAGCAGAATTGCGCGCGCCTGCGCCCGCGCTGACAGACTTGCATGGAGGCCCTTGGACTAACAACTAAACCGAAATAGGTCCTCGGCTATTTTCTCAGTGTCACTGACAAGTTGCGATTACACCCCTGTACTTCTATCTCTTCTCCGAAGGGGTCCAAATCGACGGCGCGCACGCAGATCGTTCCGGACGTGGTCCGTACCGGCCATGGCCGGCGATGACTACTCGGAATAACTAACGGAGAGGCTTCACCGGCCTACGACAGCCTCGGAACACACAATAATTTGATCCGAACACCCCGAGAACGACCGGTCCACGTGCACGGCGGAAACCGAGCACGGGAGTACATGTTCCCGCCAGACCATGGTTGATCAAAGCAAACGGGCGCCACCATGAGCTTCGCAAGCATACAGAGGCATGGAAACGACACTTGAATTGAATAGGAACTCACCAGAGTGACCCAGCCACGGGTGGGCTATTCTTTGCGATGCGGCGGACCAGTTTGGGGGAAATCGGCGTCGCGGCAGCTCGGGTTGAAATTGGGGTTGGGGATTGAGGTTACAGGGCCGTAAGAAGTTGTGTTTTCATTGCGCGCAATCAATTTGGGCGAAGATGGAGAGGGCAGCGCAAATTTGACTTCGACTGAGCTTCACTGGTGGAGATGAAAGCACCTCACCGTGGCTCCCTGCTCAATTTATAGGCACGGCGGCCCAACAGATGAGCCCTGGCCAAGGATAGTAGCGCAAGCGCATGCCTACCACGTTGGAAAGAGGTACAATGAGGGAGATGGAGGCATGGGCGACACCGCGGCAAAATTCAATGGTCATGGTGGCTGCCGGTGAAGTCTCCGGCTGGACTCAGGGAACGGTGCCACATATGCGCCGTTTAACTCCGACTCTATCCATTTCCTATCGCGCACGAACCCGGACGGCGGCGGCACGGATTTTGGCGCAAAGAGGTCGCCGGCGGTGAGCAAGCCGCGCTGGCGTTCTGATCCTATCAGGCTACTGTACCATGGGATCGCCATTTAGTCCATCTGACAGCCCATGTTGGAGCTTGATTTCCTTCGGTTTTTATGTGGCACCAGAACCAGCCTTCTGCATCAAAGTTGTAGTGCCACCTACCAGCTACAAGTTTGTTATGGAAATCATTCACAAATTTGCACTGGATCTCAGTTGAATTGGCTCTCAAACTTAGAGCAAAGTTACTGTCAATTTGAAATTCAGACTGTACTAGTCTGACAGTCCAAGTTTGAACATGATTATCTCCAAATTTCTCACAAGAACATGGCTTGCTCTCTTCAGCAAAATTGTTCTCCTTTGATTGCTCTACAACTTTGGTGTGGTAATCTAGGGCAAAAACCTATATTTTAAAAGTTGCAAGGCTCCAAAGTTGTACCCACCAATCTGAAATTCAGACTTAGGCTGAAATCACAACTAGGGGCCTTTTTGCAAATGAATCCAAATCTTAGGGTTTGGCTTCCAACTTCACACCTTAGTGAACCAAGTGACTTAAGATACTTTATTAACTTGGTTTTTGCACTTTAGTCCAAATGTGCATCAATTTTGCACATAAGCCCCTGGGTTTTAGTTTTAGGGTTTTCCAGGGTTTCAATTAGGGTTTCTGGTATCCCAGGGTTATAAATGTGATTCAACTTTATTTTTGGGGACATTTTATGACTATTCCCCTAAAGCCTTTAGGTTTCTCAATTTGGGTTAAGTTTTACCCCTTTAATCCCTATTTAGGGTTAAGTTTCCTATCCAGGGTTCTATTTGCAAAAACACTAAAACAATACAACTTGTTTGAAATTTTTGCCTAGTGAATGCACTCTAGGTGTATCAAACATATGCAATGCCAATGCTTATGATGCCATGCTCAAGTTTTAGTTACAGTAACACTAGGGGTGTTACATCCTTCCCCCCATAAAAGAATCTCGTCCCGAGATTAAAAGTCCTAGGGTAAGTAATGGAAAAGGAAACGCGGCATACTTTTATTTCCCTATTTTTGGTACAAGGCAGGGGTGATGTTGGGGTCACTTCTTTATTACAACAGCTATACGGGCTTTACAATTTACAAGAGGCTAAAAAGCCTGGGAAATTCTTTTCTAGAAAGTCTTGAGTTTCCCATGTAGCCTCATCTTCAGAATGCTGGTTCCACTGTATCTTATAGAACTTGAGGGTTTTTCTCTGGGTAACCCTGTCCTTTTGATCCAAGACTCGAATAGGATGCTCAGAATATGTCAAGTTCGGCTCAAGGACAACATTGGTTACTTCAATGGTTCGATCGGGAATCCGAAGACACTTCTTCAATTGTGACACATGGAACACATTATGCACAGCAGACAATGTTTCGGGTAGTTGGAGTCGGTATGCCACTGGTCCACATTGCTCAAGCACCAGGAATGGACCAATGTACCTGGGTGCAAGCTTCCGTTTAACCCCGAAACACGATACTCCCTTCATGGGTGAAACTTTCAGGTAGACATAGTCTCCTTTATGAAAATATAAGGGCATTCGCCGTTTGTCTGCATAACTCTTCTGACGAGCTTGTGCTTTCTTCATATTATGAATAATTTTCTGAACCTTATCCTCGGCCTCCATCACCATATCAGGCCTAAAGAAGCACCTTTCCCCAGGTTCAGACCAATTTAGCGGAGTACGACATCGTCGTCCATATAAAGCTTTGAAGGGTGCCATCTTGATACTTTCTTGATAGCTATTATTATATGAAAACTTTGCCAAGGGCAAACATTCATCCCATTTCGGTGAGAAGTCCAGAACGCATGCTCGCAACATATCTTCGAGTATCTGATTAACTCTCTCAGTCTGTCTGCTGGTTTGAAGATGATAGGCCGAACTATGGAGCAGCTTGGTACCCAGGGATTTCTAGAGTTCTTCCCAGAATTTGGATACAAATTGTGGTCCATGATCCGACATTATGGTCGTCGGAACACCATGCAGACTAAAAATACAAGCAATGTATAATTGGGCATGGACCGTAACTGGGGAATCTGTCTTGACCGGCAGAAAGTGAGCAATCTTTGTAAGTCGATCAACAATCACCCAGATAGAGTCATACCCTTTTGTAGTCCTGGGTAATCCCACAATGAAGTCCATACTTATGTCTTCCCATTTCCATGTCGGTATTGGTAGCGACTGTAATGGACCAGCAGCTTTCAAATGTATGGCCTTGACATGCCTGCAGGTGTCACATCTAGCCACATAGCGTGCAATTTCGATCTTCATCTTCGTCCACTACTAGAGACGATGTCAGCCAGAAAAACACATAAGGTTACATGTGTGCAATTTGCTGCTTCTGATGACACTGTACTACCTGAGTCTGTTGGGTGGGTGGCAATTATGCAACTTTACCCAAATAGAATCAGATGCACCATCTTGGGTAAAACACACAGAAAGAGGTTTACCAACAAGTGGTTACAGTAAGTTCATAGCAGACGAGACGGGTGTGAATGTCGAATAACATCACGGTCAACTCGTGTTAGCCAGGGGATCCAAGTCCATGAAAGGTGATATTGATTCAAGAAAAATCACCAGCGGAGGGATCTATAAATGCGGTCTTTGCAACCAGTCCATTTTATCCAACACTAGTCATAGATCGGCATGATCACACATGCAGGAAAAACATGTGTGAGACGGTCGAGGTATGACTAGAGTGATGATTAGGTGGCTATTGGCTGACTTAATCTAATTTTGGTAAGTACTTTCTTTAGGGTGGGTTGAACCAAAGTGAGTTTAGACAACTCGATAAAACGATCTCTAAACTCAGCCTTCGTTCATTGGGTAGTTACAAGTTAGTAAAAACCAACTTGTTGAACTACTTTTGACATTAAGCAAATCTTCTTAGTACCATTGGTAAGCCAAGGGTTGAGAGTTCACTCTTTGTTAACAAAAGGTTATGTATGTGGGTAAAAATTTATTTGGTCAAGTTGTTCACCCATTTTTCTCATGCGAGATGAATTATCCACTTGGTTAGGGAATACATGGATTAAATAAGAGAGCGAATGAACAAACTCCTGCATTTCAGCAGCAGGGGAAAGCAGATCTCTATTTTGGGAGATAATCAGTTGTTGTCCAACACTAAAAAGCTCCAAGGCTTCACCTTTACACAAAAGATGCAAAGGGAACCTGTACGAGTAGCCACTACTAAGATCAAAAGAATTAAGACCACACATGAAAGTGGTATGCCCTTTTGATCCAACGGAAATGACAGATGTTGCTTGATCTCTTCACAAACAACATAGAAATTGTTTCAAGGAAGGAGTCCACAGAAGGTCACACATTAGTGTAGTTCCACAATAGATCATGACCAGAGACCTCGATACCAACATGCGCCAAGCAGCAGAATCCTGTGTGCACATTTACAGGAGGCTCTCAGTTTCACTGCAGTACCATAAGTTCTTAACCATGACACCATTACAAAACTGGCACCAATACTGAATCTCACGTGGTAAGAATAATTTGTGTAGAGATAACATATCAATATAGTCTTATAATGGATTATGACTACTAACTGTGATACTAGCGTATACCGAGCAGCACAACCTTGTGTGTATACCCACAAGAGGCCCTCGGTTTTGGCGCGACATCATCAATTTTAGTCATAACGCCAATACCAGACATAACCAATAAGGAATCTCACACAACACAAATAGACTGGTCAAGGATGACAAGGTACAAAAGAGACTCCACCTGTAAAGATGGTTACAAGTAGAGCGCCAAATAGATCATGGCCCGAGGAAGTGAACAAGGTATGGCTATGACCTAAGCTTGATGAAAGAAGTACGATGGGAGACTGTTAATTCAGCACTAAGCATATTTCTATGCCCATTGCAGAGATCACAAGGTTAAGACTTAAGTTGGTATGCCTTCGATAGATATGAAGGAACCAAAGGCATCAAATTCAAGAAAATGGTCGGACATGTATTTTCTAAGTTGGGTTAATAAAGCAACATGGTGATCCGCAAGGAGAGGCCAAATACAACGGAGACCTCAACCTGCATCAGCTGAACAGGAGAATGGTGCTAAAAGGAGACATGACTTGAGTTCCTTGTTTGAAGTCCAGGTACACTTTAGGTTCGACAAGGAAATTATCTAGGCATTTATTTGTATGTGTTTAGTCATAGAGTGATAAAAATTTAACTTTGGGTCGGATCATGGTTCACTAAATACGAATATAGCTAATCTTGGTTTAGGCAATCAAGTCACCAACTCTCTATTGGTCATAAATCAACCTGATGGTTCTCAGATCAGGGTTGAGAATTGCTTTTTGCTGGACTAACCAGTTTATGCCCAAGATGACATCTATGTCTTGGCTTTTCAGAACAACCATATTAGCAGGAAAGTCCTGTCCGGCCAACGTTAAGGGCACTTGGTAAGCCACTTCTTTTCACTTTTGGTAGCTTTACTGTTGGGCGTAGAAGACCATTCGTCCACCAACTTCATAGAGGGAGGGGGCCTGAAAAGGTCCAGTTCACCACCAAGTGCTTCTCCCGCTACATGAGAAGGTCCAGCTTTCATTCCGACAGGATTCACAGGGACGTTCGGGTGCAGTTGTGAACACATGAACTTCTTCATGTAGTGTATTATAATAGACCTGCAAGTTATCCATGGCTAAGCTAAGCTCCTCCACGTGGGCTCGAGCTTTGGCTTCCTTAGCCCAGGCGAGTAAACGAGAGTTAACCGTCCAATCGAGCGCTAAATCTCGTTTCGCGAGTTGGTCTTGCAAGTAGTGGATGGCTGCATCCGCGACCCATAGATCCTTCCTGTGACGGAGTTCTGATTGAAGCAGTTCGACTTGTGCTTCCAGATCCCCGATAGGATTGTTGCTACCACTGCTACTTTCTTCATGTCTTGGGGTAAGTTAATGGCAGGGTATGCCAATGGGTCTAGTAGATTTGCGTGCGGTCTTTCTGACGCGCGACATCATTTTTCTAAGGGGGAAAACTTATTAATATAGTTCTTAGCATGATGCATGTGTAAGTATAGAATCAACCTTAGTTGATTCAACCTTCTATACATTGCACTCTTCATATCTGGTCTTTAAGATAAACTCTTCAGAATACTTAGGTAAGAAAGGAAGAGAGTTTCTAGGTAAGACTTTTTGGAAAATCCTTTTGAAGATGCCTCATAATATCTGCGAAGAAGGGCTACGCTCCGATACCAGATGTGACGGAACCTCCCAAGTAATTAGGCCCACCTATAGTTGTCCTTGTCCAACGGACCTCAGACAACCCTGTAAGTGCCCCTGAACTACTTGACAAGTTCGATATCTTTCCTTACCTTTCCAGGAACGTCTCACCCGTCTTGCAGACATTACAGAACATCGGAGATAAAGAAATGCGGAAGCTTTTACATAACTTACATTTATTTAGAAAGTAAGATCAAGTTACTTATTACAGACCAGAGCTATAAACGAGTGCTGAGTAGTATTATTACACATACCAAGGGAGGTAAAAACTCCTCCCGATAACTATCAAACAAAAATCTATATGGAGGACCAAGTCCTCCCGCACTTCAGTCTTGTTTCTCTTCCTTAGGAACCACCTTGGTACAGAAGCAACAGAAATCTGCTACTTCCTCACCTAAAAACAACGAAGGGATAAACCCTGAGTATGGAATTACTCAGCAAGTCTTACCCGACTAAGGAAAAGACTCTCAAGGGTATGCTGGATAAATAGGAATCAAGGAGAGGTTTTAGCAAGAATCAACTTAGATACTTTTGCAGAAATAGCTTACTAAAGTGAGTCCTTACTTTCAATATTTTAACGCCAGATTAAATATTAATAGACTCTGTTGCATCTAGTCTAATTTCACCATCTCATCAGTACAACATCATTTTTATCCATAATGTTCACATCCTGACTTAGGTTGTAGACAAGTGACCACGTCTTCATAATCGTGAAGGTACGACGATCTGAATCGATTATACTCAGCTGAGGATCTCCAATCACACGACATATGTAGCACTTAACCCTTGCATATGTCAACCCGCCATCGGGGTTCTTAAGACCAGATCAGGTTCACGCAAACCGAGAGCACAAATACACCACCGTCCAGCCTCTTGCCACGGAGGGTAGACGCTACTCTCGCCACCGCTCCATGCCCATTTCGTGTTATCTTATTCTGGCCTTAGTCTGCCCGAGGCAAGGCTTACCCATGACGAGGCATGTGACCAGTTAAAGGGTCCGCGGTCAGCACACCTACATACACGTTCAATCCTTAATCAACCTGGGTAGAACATCACCCGTTCCTAACCCAAGTCCCGATTTACGTATGTCCACCCTTAGGATTGTTTGTGTTCCTTAGGATGAAAAGAGCATCACAGGGAACTTTTGCAGTAAGATCCCACCATGCTCCAAATGAAAATATAATCTTGCAGGTAGAAGCCATCTTTCCTCAGGATAACCCCTGAGCAAGGCCTTAACGCAAAAGACAACCTCTATCCACAAGATCTAAGCAGGGCTAAGCATTTTTGTAAATCATATTTTGATACTTCACCAGAAGTATCTATAAAGGTATGGATTTCAAGGAAGGCAATGCATCAAAGGGGTTTCAAACAACTCCTATAAACCTAATGCACATTTCACTAGACTTAAAGTGTGCGAAAATTATTTAAAAATACAAGGAAGGGGTTGCATGCACCGGGGCTTGCCTTCGTTCACAGGTGAGTCTGGCTCGGATCCACAGATATCGAAGTAGAAGCAGTTACCTGCCTGAGAATCCGAGGGTGGTGGTGTCCTTTCTTCGATGACTTCCACTTCTTCTTCACGTTCTAACATAACCATATATATACGTATATAAGAATGAATGCCATGTAATGCGCATGAGAGTGCGAAGATAATAAAGATTTATTATCTAAGTCTTGAATACAACTCTCCTTCATGGAACTCCGAGAACTTAGGGTTTCCGGAGTCGGTAAAGGAGTTCAAAGGGCAGGGGGGTGGTTTTGGGTTCTAGTTATCAAACATGGGCCAAATCAATTTAAACTCTACCCAAGGCTTCTAAATATTGTTTTAAGTTCATATAAAAAGTTTGGGCATTTTTGGACTTATCAACTATTTTCTAAAAATCCATAACTAATACTTTTAACTACTTTAAATGCCCTAAAAATTTCTTATTTCCACTAAAAATCACAAAACTATTTTTATTAAATTCTAGGGAAAATAACAAGCCTAGGAAAATTGGTTTTACAATTTTAGGATTTTCTACATTTTTTATAATTGTTTTGGCTCTGGAAATAAAAGAAAAAGGAAAACCAGTGAATAACACTGGGCCGAATCAAGCCCAGGACGGCCCACTACCAGCAGAATTGCGCGCGCCTGCGCCCGCGCTGACAGACTAGCATGGAGGCCCTTGGACTAACAACTAAACCGAAATAGGTCCTCGGCTATTTTCTTAGTGTCACTGACAAGTTGCGATTACACCCCTGTACTTCTATCTCTTCTCCGAAGGGGTCCAAATCGACGGCGCGCACGCAGATCGTCCCGGACGTGGTCTATACCGGCCATGGTCGGCGATGACTGCTCGGAATAACTAACGGAGAGGCTTCACCGGCCTACGACGGCCTCGGAACACACACTAATTTGATCCGAACACCCCGAGAACGACCGGTCCACGTGCACGGCGGAAACCGAGCACGGGAGTACATGTTCCCGCCAGACCATGGTTGATCAAAGCAAACGGGCGCCACCATGAGCTTCACAAGCATACAGAGGCATGGAAACGACACTTGAATTGAATAGGAACTCACCAGAGTGACCTAGCCACGGGTGGGCTGTTCTTTGCAATGCGGCGGACCAGTTTGGGGGAAATCGGCGTCGCGGCAGCTCGGGTTGAAATTGGGGTTGGGGATTGAGGTTACAGGGCCGTAAGAAGTTGTGTTTTCATTGCGCGCAATCAATTTGGGCGAAGATGGAGAGGGCAGCGCGAATTTGACTTCGACTGAGCTTCACTGGTGGAGATGAAAGCACCTCACCGTGGCTCCCTGCTCAATTTATAGGCACGACGGCCCAACAGATGAGCCCTGGCCAAGGATAGTAGCGCAAGCGCATGCCTACCACGTTGGAAAGAGGTACAGTGAGGGAGATGGAGGCATGGGCGACACCGCGGCAAAATTCAATGGTCACGGTGGCCGCCGGTGAAGTCTCCGGCTGGACTCAGGGAACGGTGCCACGTATGCGCCGTTTAACTCTGACTCTATCCATTTCCTATCGCGCACGAACCCGGACGGCGGCGGCACGGATTTTGGCGCAAAGAGGTCGCCGGCGGTGAGCAAGCCGCGCTGGCGTTCTGATCCTATCAGGCTACTGTACCATGGGATCACCATTTAGTCCATCTGACAGCCCAAGTTGGAGCTTGATTTCCTTCGGTTTTTATGTGGCACCAGAACCAGCCTTCTGCATCAAAGTTGTAGTGCCACCTACCAGCTACAAGTTTGTTATGGAAATCATTCACAAATTTGCACTGGATCTCAGTTGAATTGGCTCTCAAACTTAGAGCAAAGTTACTGTCAACTTGAAATTCAGACTGTACTAGTCTGACAGTCCAAGTTTGAACATGATTATCTCCAAATTTCTCACAAGAACATGGCTTGCTCTCTTCAGCAAAATTGTTCTCCTTTGATTGCTCTACAACTTTGGTGTGGTAATCTAGGGCAAAAACCCTATATTTTAAAAGTTGCAAGGCTCCAAAGTTGTACCCACCAATCTGAAATTCAGACTTAGGCTGAAATCACAACTAGGGGCCTTTTTGCAAATGAATCCAAATCTTAGGGTTTGGCTTCCAACTTCACACCTTAGTGAACCAAGTGACTTAAGATACTTTATTAACTTGGTTTTTGCACTTTAGTCCAAATGTGCATCAATTTTGCACATAAGCCCCTGAGTTTTAGTTTTAGGGTTTTCCAGGGTTTCAATTAGGGTTTCTGGTATCCCGGGGTTATAAATGTGATTCAACTTATTTTTGGGGACATTTTATGACTATTCCCCTAAAGCCTTTAGGTTTTCTCAATTTGGGTTAAGTTTTACCCCTTTAATCCCTATTTAGGGTTAAGTTTCCTATCCAGGGTTCTATTTGCAAAAACACTAAAACAATACAACTTGTTTGAAATTTTTGCCTAGTGAATGCACTATAGGTGTATCAAACATATGCAATGCCAATGCTTATGATGCCATGCTCAAGTTTTAGTTACAGTAACACAAGGGGTGTTACAGGCGCAGGACAACACGAAGGCCGCGGGTTTCCCCTTTGCTGTCTTTCCCCCCTTTGTGTTCCGTCTCGCGCCGACCCATCTGGGCTGGGACACGCGGCGACAATTTACTCGTCGGTCCAGGGACCCCCGGGGTCGAAACGCCGACAGTTGGCACGCCAGGTAGGGGCCTGCTGCGTGTTGACGAACAGCTTCTCGCCAAGCTCTAGATGGGTAGTCTCCAGCAACCTCTCCAACCCGGGACGATGCTTCGTTTCGGGAGTCTGGAGTTCATGTCCCTCGACGGCAGCTACGACATGATACTCCTTCCTCTGCCGCGTGACAATGACAATGGCGGCCGTCAGCCCGCCCGCCGGCGGCGGAATCGACGACGTCTTCCCCATGTGGAGGAAGAGCAACTTCCGGGTCTGTCCCGTCAACTTCCCTACCGACGGAGGAGGAGGCGGGGCAGGCATGGCCAAGCAGGAGGCGTCACCTCGTCGGCTGTCGAGAGAGTCGACGGCGCCGGCGCCCCAGCGGGGGACACGTCGGGCGTCGACCTCGCGTCTGAGACGAAGATGAGTGTCGTTTCCCCGCAACACGCCAACTCCAAGCAGACGGACGACGCCAGCACGCTCGCGAAGGGCTTGCTGGGCGTTAGCCTCGTACCTGAGGCAACGGTGCAGTCCGTCCCCGACGCGACTTCGTCACCGCCCATCGGTCAAGAGGTACCGTCCGTTTCACATCCCATGCATTTTAGATTCAGCTGCGACCCACCAAGCGACCCCGCTCTGGTGGACGCTTTCATAAAGGCATGTCCAAACCCTCTGGGGTATCATATGCGGTCACCCTAGGACCGCTGATGGCCGTCTCGACCTATGGACCCCCGGGTTCTGAGGAAGATGACAAGCCCGGCTCTGGTTGGGATTTCTCCGGGCTCGATAACCCCAGTGTCATGCGGGACTTCATGACCGCATGTGACTACTGCCTCTCCGATTGCTCCGATAGCAGCCACAGCCTCGGCGACGAGGAATGTGGCCCAAGTCGAGAATGCTTCCATGTTGATCTAGGGGGTCTCGACGAAGGCAACCATCTTGGTATGCCGGAGGACGGTGATCCCCCTAGGCCTGCGCCTCGCGTTGACATCCTTCGGGAGCTAGCTGTGGTCCCAGTCCCTGCGGGGGGTCAGGACGCACAGCTCGAGCAAATCCGCGAGGTACAGGCCAGGCTCGACGAGGAAGCAGGACAACTTGTGCAGCTTCGGCAAAATATCGGGTAGGAGTGGGCTGGCCGAGCACCGGCCGGAGAAGCGCGTCACCTGGTCCAGGACGTCCAGCACCGCATCGCCGACGATGCCAGGGCAAGGCTGCCCCCGGCTTCCAGTGGGGTCGGCCAAAACCTGGCTGCAGCAGCGATACTACTCCGAGCGATGCCGAAACCATCCACCACCGAGGGGCGGCGTATCCAGGGAGAGCTCAAGAATCTCCTGGAAGATGCCGCGGTCCGACGGGCTGAGAGCTCTGCCTCCAGAAGGCAGGGGTACCCCCCAGAGCATCGCGCCGCGACTTCCTGATTCATGTGAGAAGCCTCGGCAACGAGCACCACCGCCGCGACCGTCGAGCCCACCTCGACGAGAAGGTGCGCCGAGGCTACCACCTTAGGTGTGGGGGACGCTACGACAGCGGGGAGGATCGGAGCCCCTCGCCCGAACCACCCGGTCCGTGAGCTTTCAGCCGGGCCAAACGACGGGCGCCGTTCCCGACCCGGTTCCGAACCCCGACTACCATCACCAAGTACTCGGGGGAGTCGAAGCCGGAACTATGGCTCGCGGACTACCGGCTGGCCTGCCAGCTGGGTGGAACGGATGATGACAACCTCATCATCTGCAACCTTCCCCTGTTCCTCTCTGACGCCGCCCGAGCCTGGCTGGAGCATCTACCTCCTACGCAGATCTCCAACTGGGACGACCTGGTCAAAGCCTTCGCCGACAACTTCCAGGGCACATACGTGCGCCCTGGGAACTCCTAGGATCTCCGAAGCTGCCGCCAGCAGCCGGGAGAGTCCCTGCGGGACTACATCCGGCGATTTTCGAAGCAGCGCACCGAGCTGCCCAACATCACCGACTCGGATGTCATCGGCGTGTTCCTCACCGGCACCACTTGCCGCGACCTGGTGAGCAAGCTGGGTCGCAAGACTCCCACCAGGGTGAGCGAGCTGATGGACATCGCCACCAAGTTCGCCTCTGGTCAGGAGGCGGTCGAGGCCATCTTCTAGAAGGACAAGCAGCCTCAGGGGTGCCAGCCGGAAGACGTCCCCTTGGCGTTTGCTCAGCGCGGCGCGAGGAAGAAGGGCAAGAAGAAGTCGCAAGCGAAACGCGACGCCGCCGACGCGGACCTTGTCGCCGCCGCCGAGCATAGGAACCCTCGGAAGCCTCCAGGAGGCGCAAACCTGTTCGACAAGATGCTCAAGGAGTCATGCCCCTATCATCAGGGTCCCGTCAAGCACACCCTTGAGGAGTGCGTCATGCTTCGGTGCTACTTCCATAGGGCCGGGCCACCGGTGGAAGGTGGTAGAGCCCACAACAATGACAAGAAGGAGGATCACAAGGCAGAGGAGTTCCCCGAGGTCCACGACTGCTTCATGATCTACGGTGGACATGTGGCGAACGCCTCGGCTCGGCACCACAAGCAAGAGCACCGGGAGGTCTGCTCGGTAAAGATGGCGGCGCCAGTCTACCTAGACTAGTCCGACAAGCCCATCACCTTCGACCAGGGCGACCACCCCGACCGCGTGCCGAGCCCAGGAAAGTACCCGCTCGTTGTCGATCCCGTCATCGGCAACATCAGGCTTACCAAGGTCCTCATGGACGGAGGCAGCAACCTCAACATCATCTACGCCGAGACCCTCGGGCTCCTGCAGATCGATCTATCCTCGATCCGGGCCGGCGCAGCGCCTTTTCACGGGATCATCCCCGGGAAGCGCGTCCAACCCCTCGGGCAACTCGATCTGCCCGTCTGCTTCGGGACTCCCTCCAACTTCCGAAAGGAAACCCTCACGTTTGAGGTGGTTGGGTTCCGAGGAACCTACCACGCAGTGCTGGGGAGACCATGCTACGCTAAGTTCATGGCCGTCCCCAACTACACCTACCTCAAGCTCAAGATGCCGGGCCCCAATGGGGTCATCACCGTTGGCTCCACGTACCGACACGCGTACGAATGCGACGTGGAGTACGCCGAGGCCCTCGCCGAATCCGAGGCCCTCATCGCCGACCTGGAGAGCCTCTCCAAGGAGGCGCCAGATGCGAAGCGCCACGCCGGCAACTTTGAGCTAGTTGAGACGGTTAAGTCCGTCCCTCTCGACCCCAGCAACGACGCCTCCAAGCAGATCCGGATAGGCTCCAAGCTCGACCCCAAATAGGAAGCAGTGCTCGTCGACTTTCTCCGCGCGAACGCCGAAGTTTTTGCGTGGAGTCCCTCGGACATGCCTGGCATACCGAGGGATGTCGCCGAGCACTCGCTAGATATCTGAGCTAGAGCCCGACCCGTGAAGCAGCCTCTGCACCGATTCGACGAAGAAAAGCGCAGAGCCATAGGCGAGGAGATCCACAAGCTAATGGCTGCAGGGTTCATCAAAGAGGTATTCTATCCCGAATGGCTTGCCAACCCTGTGCTTGTGAGAAAGAAAGGAGGGAAATGGCGGATGTGTGTAGACTACACTGGTCTAAACAAAGCATGTCCGAAGGTTCCCTACCCTCTGCCTCGCATCGATCAAATCGTGGATTCCACTGCTGGGTGCAAAACCTTGTCTTTCCTCGATGCCTACTCAGGGTATCACCAAATCAGGATGAAAGAGTCCGATCAACTCGCGACTTCTTTCATCACACCCTTTGGCATGTACTGCTACGTTACTATGCCATTCGGTTTGAGGAATGCGGGTGCGACATACCAAAGGTGCATGAACCACGTGTTCAGAGAACACATTGGTCGAACGGTCGAGGCCTACGTTGATGACATCGTAGTCAAGACGAGGAAAGCCTCCGACCTCCTCTCCGACCTTGAAACGACATTCTGGTGTCTCAAGACGAAAGGCGTAAAACTCAATCCTAAGAAGTGTGTCTTCGGAGTCCCCCGAGGCATGCTCCTGGGGTTCATCGTCTCCGAGCGGGGCATCGTGGCCAACCCAGAGAAAATCGCGGCCATCACCAACATGGGGCCCATCAAGAACTTGAAAGGAGTACAAAGGGTCATGGGATGCCTTGTGGCTCTGAGCCATTTCATCTCGCGCCTCGGCGAAAGAGGACTACCTCTGTACCGCCTCTTAAGGAAGACCGAGCGCTTCACTTGGACCCCCAAGGCCGAGGAAGCCCTCGGGAACCTAAAGGCGCTCCTTACCAGCGCGCCCATCTTGGTGCCCCCGCTGCTGGAGAAGCCCTCTTGATCTACGTCGCTGCTACCACTCAGGTGGTCAGCGCCGCGATCGTGGTCGAGAGACGAGAAGAGGGGCATGCATTGCCCGTCCAGAGGCCAGTCTACTTCATCAGTGAAGTACTGTCCGAGACCAAAATCCACTACCCGCAAATCTAGAAGCTACTGTACGCGGTAATTCTGACGCGGCGAAAGTTGCGACACTACTTCGAGTCTCATCCGGTGACTGTGGTGTCATCCTTCCCCCTGGGGGAGATCATCCAGTGCCGAGAGGCCTCGAGTAGGATTGCAAAGTGGGCGGTGGAGATCATGGGCGAGACAATCTCGTTCGTCCCTCGGAAGGCCATCAAGTCCCAAGTCTTGGCAGACTTTGTGGCTGAATGGGTCGACACCCAGCTTCCAGCAGCTCTGATCCAACCGGAACTCTGGACCATGTTTTTTGACGGGTCGTTGATGAAAACAGGAGCGGGCACGAGCCTGCTCTTCATCTCGCCCCTCGGGAAGCACCTCCGCTACGTGCTGCGCCTCCATTTCCCAGTGTCCAACAATGTGGCCGAGTACGAGGCTCTGGTTAACGGATTGCGCATCGCCATCGAGCTAGGGGTCCAACGCCTCGACGCTCGTGGCGACTCACAGCTCGTCATCGACCAAGTCATGAAGAACTCCCATTGCCGCGACCCGAAGATGGAAGCCTACTACGATGAGGTTCGGCGCCTGGAGAACAAGTTCTTCGGGCTCGAGCTCAACCACATCACCCGACAATACAACGAGACTGCGGATGAGCTGGCTAAGATAGCCTCGGGGCGGACAACGGTTCCCCCGGACGTCTTCTCTCGAGACCTACATCAACCCTTAGTCAAGACTGACAACACGCCCGAGCCCGAGAAGGTCTCGGCCCTGCCCGAGGTGCTCTCGGCTCAGCCCAAGGTACCCTCGGCTCAGCCCGAGGCACCCTCGGCCCCCGAGGGTGAGGCACTGCGCGTCGAGGAAGAGCGGAATGGGGTCACGCCTAATCGAAACTGGCAGACCCCGTACCTACAATATCTCCACCGAGGAGAGCTACCCCTCGACAGAGCCGAAGCTCAGCGACTGGCGCGGCGCGCCAAGTCGTTCGTCTTGCTGGGTGACGGGAAGGAGCTCTACCACCGCAGCCCCTCAGGCATGCTCCAACGATGCATATCCATCACCGAAGGTCAAGAGTTATTACAAGAAATACACTCGGGGGCTTACGGTCACCACGCAGCACCTCGAGCCCTCATTGGAAATGCCTTTCGACAGGGTTTCTACGGGCCAACCGCGGTGGCCGACGCCACTAGGATTGTACGCACCTGCCAAGGGTGTCCATTCTACGCAAAGCAGACCCACCTGCCCGCTCAGGCTCTGCAAACAATACCCATCACTTGGTCATTTGTTGTGTGGGGTGTGGACCTCGTCGGTCCCTTTTAGAAGGCACCCGGGGGCTACACGCACCTGCTGGTCGCTATCGACAAATTCTCCAAGTGGATCGAGGTCTGACCCCTAAACAGCATCAGGTCCGAACAGGCGGTGGCGTTCTTCACCAACATCATCCATCGCTTTGGGGTCCCGAACTCCATCATCATCGACAACGGCACCCAGTTCACCGGCAGAATGTTCCTGGACTTCTTCGAGGATCACCACATCCGGGTGGACTGGGCCGCCGTAGCTCACCCCATGACGAATGGGCAAGTAGAGCGTGCCAACGACATGATTCTGCAAGGACTCAAGCCGCGGATCTACAACGACCTCAACAAGTTTGGCAGGCGATGGATGAAGGAACTCCCTTCGGTGGTCTGGAGTCTGAGGACAACGCCGAGCCGAGCCACGGGCTTCACGCCGTTCTTTCTGGTCTATGGGGCCGAGGCCATCTTGCCCATAGACTTAGAATACGGTTCCCCGAGGACGAGTGCGTACGACGACCGAAGCAACCGAACCAATCGAGAAGACTCACTGGACCAGCTGGAAGAGGCTCGAGACATGGCCTTACTACACTCGGCGCGGTATCAGCAGTCCCTGCGACGCTACCATGCTCGAGGGGTTCGGTCCCGAGACCTCCAGGTGGGCGACTTGGTGCTTCGGCTACGACAAGACGCCCGAGGGCGTCACAAGCTCACGCCTCCCTGGGAAGGGCCGTTCATCATCGCCAAGATTTTGAAGCCCGGAACATACAAGCTGGCCAACAGTCAAGGCGAGGTCTACAACAACGCTTGGAACATCCGAGAGCTACGTCGCTTCTACCCTTAAGATGTTTTCAAGTCGTTCATACACCTCGTTCACATACGCCAATAAAGTCTAACCATCAAGGAAGGGTCAGCGTTGCCTCGGCAAAGCCCGACCCTCCCTCGGGGGCTAGAAGGGGCGAACCCCCTCTGCGTCAAAATTTTCCT
Source organism: Zea mays (assembly GCF_902167145.1). Classification (NCBI taxonomy): domain Eukaryota; kingdom Viridiplantae; phylum Streptophyta; class Magnoliopsida; order Poales; family Poaceae; genus Zea; species Zea mays. The sequence continues at coordinate 88,443,158 of NC_050102.1, read as the reverse complement.
CGGAAAACGTCTTTCTGCCAGAACATCTTTCGTGCTTTTCGACTACTTCGAAAGTGGGATCCTGAAAACGATGGAGTACACATAAGCAGGCAAGGCCGACCGAGCCGAGGGACTCCTACGCCTCCGGGATACAGATACCTCACTCATCACCTTCTGCGATAAGTAACTCACGCTCGGATAAGCGATTCCGCTGACCGAACAAGTCTTAATGCTCGAAAACTTTTCTGCCGAAATGATTTTTCGTGCCTTCTCGACTATATCGATAACAGAATCCTACGGACGAGTAAGAGTACACGTAAGCGGCAAGGCCGACCGAGCCGAGGGACTCCTACGCCTCCGGGATAAGGATACCTCACTCATCACCTTCCGTGAAAAGTAACTCACGCTCGGACAAACAATTCTGTTACCGATAAACAAGTCCTGATACTCGAAACAAGGGGAAAAGAAACGCAGCTCTACAACACGACGACGATATGTTTAGGCCTCGGCGGCCGCCGAAAAACATACACACACTACAGATAAATTGTTCCTGCAGGATCAGACATGAGTGGGGGAGCAACAACACCCTCGGCGTCGACTCCACCTTCAGCGGAATCCGACCCGGCCTTGAACAGCGACACGGTCGGAGGATCTCCACCTCGAAGGAACCTGTCGGCACCACGCCTGGGCCATCGCCGCTAGGGTCTCCTCCGGGAACCCATCCCAAGCAGACGGCTCGACCGGCTGCTCCGTAGCCTCAGCCAGCTGTCCCCCGAGGACGTCAGCCCGGCTCATGGCCTCGGCAACCCGTCTCCGGCGCTGGTCCGGCCAGTGGACAGCCCGGCCAGGCTCCGGCCGACGAAGCTTCTTTTCGAGCCAACTCTGCCTCTGTCCGTGCTGGCGCCGCTGCCTCCGGCTCCGGCTCATCGCAGAGCGGCCGAGGGTTTCTTTAACTAAGCGAGAGAAGCCTCGGGTGGCAAGGCCGACCGAGCCGAGGGACTCCTACACCTCCGGGATACGGATACCTCACTCGTCACCTTCCACGCAAGGCAATTCACACTTGGTTAAGCGGTTCAGCTAGCCGACAGGCGAGTCCTAGTGCTCGAAATGAGGAAGAAACACGGCTTCATGCCAAAATACATACATGTTCAGGCCCCGACAGCCGCAATGAACAGACACCGACACTCAAGGTGCCATTACAAACGGAACTCCGGTTCCGCCCCCGCAGGTACGAACAACCCCCCACATTGGAGGGCATGCGGGGCGACGAAAACCCCTGGTGGCTCACAGCCGCCCGCTCCGGCAGCAGCGACAACGACCTCCACTCCGGGTGGCCAAACAGCAGCAGCGATGACCTCAGGGCGGACGCTGCTGCGACGAGCCCCTCGCCCACGTCCCCACTCGAGGGGCGAGGACAAGCTATCAAAGCCAAAGAGCCAGAGGCCCGGAGCGCGGATGGTGGCGGTGATCTCGTTGGCGACGAGGACTTCTCCGGCCACCTGCGCCCAGCTGTCCTCCGAGGGCCTCAGCCCGGCTCATGACAATGATAGCCGCACTCCACCCGACGGCGGGAGGGGGCACCGAGAGCTGAGCCAGAGCCAGCTGAGCCAGCGAGCCCAATGCGCTGAAGCTGACGACGCTCGCGGCCGACCAGCCCCGCGTTGTCGAAGTCTGCCCCCTCTGCTAGGCCGGTGGGCGCCTTCTCCCCTGAATGCTGAAGGAGAGGGTGACCCACGAACCCGTGCGGGAGGTAGAGCGCCGGCTCAACCCGGCCTCCACCCCAACTCAGCGCACTCCCCTCCCCAGCACTGATGATGAACATCCTTGAAGCTGAGGGAGGGGCAGAGGCCGCAGCCCGGCTCGCTTCTCCCCACCATCGAACTGGTGGTCACCGTCTTGGGTGACCACCGGCGAGGGGATGCAGCCGGGCTGCCTGATGAAAATCCTTGAAGCCGAGCAATGGCTGAAAGGTACCAACTTTCGCGAAGTTGCGTTTCTCCAACGACGACAAGACGAAAGCGACGCGGGCGCTCCCCATCCGGGGGCTCGGAAGGTGGAAGGGCCCGATGCATGGGGAGAGTACGAAGACATGGTTGCCATCCAACGGGGTCGCCCTCCTTTTAAAGGTGACTCTCCCCACTTGCGTCCTCAGCCGCCGCGGACTAAGTCTTCACCAACACGCGTCCAAGGTCTTCCCCCTACGACACGGGGGCTGGGTCCCACGCATCATACAAGCTGGCCCAGGGCAGAAGAAGCCAAACCACCGTGCGCAAAGCGCGTAACTGCGCAGCGGTAACAAGCGCTCCTCCACTTTCGCCCAGACCAGCGGGTGAAAGGGCGGACCGCCATGCAGGCGGCATGCAACCGCACCAAGGGGGTGCACCCTTTCGACTCCGACGCGCCCAGCATGGGGGCCCAGGCCCACACGTCATGTAACCGGCGCGCCGGTTACTACGTGCGGGAAACTGCACCGCCACTTGCGCCAGTACCGCGCCTTCTCGACTGCGGAACTGGTGCCGCGACTCGAGGCAACCCTGCGCATGGCCCAACAGTGCCAACCGAGCACATCGGTCACGGGTCAGTCAGCCGCGGGAGAAGGCGTGACGGTCGATACGGCTAGAAATGGGCCGACAGTGATGGCGGCGGCAGGCGGGCAGAAGCAGCGGTGAAGTCGTCTGCAGGCTCACGTCCCCTCCTGGGACAGCGAGAGAGCCCTCTCCCACGGCGTAAAGACGACGCGCCCGTGTTCTGTTCCTCGAACGGCTCGCGCATGCACAACGGCTGCCCCGCGAACCACTTGTCCCGTCGCATTAACTCTGCGGCAGGACAGGCGGCACCTTTGGCAGGCAAAGTAGGCGACGTTTCACCTCCGCCATAATGACCGCGTCAAAAAAGGTGTGCCACGTCGTTCGATTTCGTATCATTTTCCTCTTCCTCTTTCTCTCTCTTGCTACAGGGACCGGGAAAGGGGATACTCCGAAAGGGATCCTTCTCTGCGAAGGAAGCGGGCCCCGAGCCCCCCTACTGATCAGAGGTTTGAAGGCTGGCCGCTCGGAAGGGTTCGACAGCCGCCTCAGAGCACTCGGGCTCCGAGCCCTCCTACTGATCAGAGGTTTGAAGGCTGGCCCCTCGGAAGGGTTCGACAGCCGCCTCAGACCACTCGGGCTCCGCGCCCACCACTGGTCAGAGGTTCGAAGGCTGGCCCCTCGGATGGGTTCGACAGCCGCCTCAAGCCACTCGGGCTCCGCGCCCACTACTGATTAGGGGTTCGTAGGCTGGCCCCCGAAGGGTTCGACAGTCGCCTCAGAGCACGCAGAGCGAGGGATGACTCTGGGTACGTCCGATACATGGCCGAGGCTCGGGCTACGCTCCCGAGGTACCGTAGGACATTTCCGAGACCAGCAGGAGCGATTCTGTAACGGAATCCCATCAGAGGGAGGCATCGAGCCCTCGAACCCTATCAAACGGGACCGGGTCCGGCAAATCACCTGCAGGTACTTTTGGAGCGCGCCTCTGGGCCACTAGCCGACCCTTATCGAATGGGGCACAGGCGTCCACTCGGATCACCCGTTAGCAACTCACTGGAGACACCATGTTCGGCGCCCTCCGAGGGCAACATGGCGCTTTCCCCCCTCCTTGCGGAAAGGCGATGCAGGGGCGTATGAAAAAAGCCGAGTCAGTCCTCGACCGTCCTCTCGCTCTGTGCGGAGGCTCGGGGGCTGCTCTTGCAAACCCGGCTCCGGCCAAACCGTTGACAGCGTCAACACACCAGCCCGAGAACTTGGAACCTGACTATGCACCCAAGCTAAGACCAGTTCGCATGAGGGAACAACCAGACAGGCCGAAGCATCACGAAACGCGCTAAGACCTCTAAGGAGTCAAACCACTCCTCCGAGGCCTCGGGGGCTACACCCGGCGGGTGCGCTCGCGTGCACCCACTGGAACGAAACGCAACCGAGAAAGGCCGGTCCCCTTGCAAAAAAGTGCGACAAAAGCCTCCAAGCGAGTACCAACACTCCCTTCGAGGCTCGGGGGCTACTGTCGGGGACCATAATTAGGGGTACCCCCAAGACTCCTAATCTCAGCTGGTAACCCCCATCAGCACAAAGCTGCAAAGGCCTGATGGGCGCGATTCAGGTCAAGGCTCCGTCCACTCAAGGGACACGATCCCGCCTCGCCCGAGCCCAGCCTCGGGCAAAGGCAGCCGACCCAGGAGGATTCACGTCTCGTCCGAGGGTTCCCTCAAGCAACGGACGCACCTTCGGCTCGCCTGAGGCCCAGGCTTCGCGGAGAAGCAACCTTGGCCAGGTTGCCATGCCAACCGACCGTATCGCAGGAGCATTTAATGCAAGGATCGACTGACACCTTATCCTGACGTGCGCTCCTCAGTCGACAGAGCCGAAGTGACCGCAGTCACTTCGCCGCTCCACTAACCGAACTGATAGGAAAACAACGTCGCCTGCCCTGCTCTGACTGCTGTGCCACTCGACAGAGTGAGGCTGACAGCAGCTAAGTCTAGCCTCGGGCGGTATAGGAAGCTCCGCCTCGCCCGACCCCAGGGCTCGGACTCAACCTCGACCTCGAAAGACGGACTCCGCCTCGCCCGACCCGAGGGCTCGGACTCAACCACGACGTCGGACGACGGACTCCGCCTCGCCCGACCCCAGGGTTCGGACTCAACCTCGACCTCGGACGACGGACTCCGCCTCACCCGACCCCAGGGCTCGGACTCAGCCTCGACCTTGGACGACGGACTCTGCCTCGCCCGACCCCAGGGCTCGGACTCAGCCTCGACCTCGGACGACGGACTCCGCCTCGCTCGACCCTAGGGCTCAGACTCAGCCTCGACCTCGGAAGACGGTCTCCGCCTCGCCCAACCCCAGGGCTCGGACTCGACCTCGACCTTGGAGGAGCCTTCGCCTCGCCCGACCTCGGGCTCGGACCTGCCACGTCACAGGGGGGCCATCATTACCCTACCCCTAGCTAGCTCAGGCTACGGGGAACAAGACCGGCGTCCCATCTGGCTCGCCCCGGTAAACAAGTAATGATGGCACCCCGCGTGCTCCATGACGATAGCGGCTCTCAGCTCCTTACGGAAGCAAGGAGACGTCAGCAAGGATCCGACAGCCCCGACAGCTGTACTTCCACGGGGCTCAAGCGCTCCTCCGACGGCCACGACATCACATGAACAGGGCGCCAAAACCTCTCCGACAGCCACGACGGCATGTACTTAGGGCTCTAGCTCCTCTCTGCTAGACACGTTAGCACACTGCTACATCCCCCATTGTACACCTGGGCCCTCTCCTTACGCCTATAAAAGGAAGGTCCAGGGCTCTCATACGAGAAGGTTAGCCGCACGGGAGAATGGGCTGGTGGACGGTCTCTCTCTCTCTCCCACGCGAACGCTTGTAACCCCCTACTGCAAGTGCACCCGACCTGGGCGCAGGACAACACGAAGGCCGCGGGTTTCCCCTTTGCTATCTTTCCCCCCTTTGTGTTCCGTCTCGCGTCGACCCATCTGGGCTGGGACACGCAGCGACAATTTACTCGTCGGTCCAGGGACCCCCCGGGGTCGAAACGCCGACAAAAGACAATATTTTATTCATTGTCAATGTGGTTGGTTTGCTGCAATGGATAGTGGACAAGATTGTTGATCAGTTTTCTCCGAGAAATGCTTGCTATAGATTTTTTGGTTCCTTAATTGTATTGAGCATTTCCTGACAATGATATGTTAGTGAATATTTCTACAGTTTTACCTCACCCTATGAGGTATGTTATGAGATGAATTGATGCTACACTTGATTTTGGTATAACAATTATTGTTTTGGAATTTGGTAAGACAGTTGCAGATGCATGCTAATCAGGTGGTTATGCTTATTAGTATTGAGATTCTATGTCATTATTGTGTTTTGTGGAACGTTATTAATAACATACTTCTAACCAACATACCTACAACATAGTAAAATATGGCTGGTGAAGTTTTGCATATTAGAATAAAGAGCCAGCTTGCATTAACCTTTGAACTGGGATGTGTTTTCAAATTTGAGTTACAACTGTTGTACTTCTCCATGTGTTAGAGAAAAGTAGGTGCATATTTGACAATGATAAATCGTTACCACTTGCTAGATAACTAGAACAATGTTATGTGTTTCAACTAGTTTTCTTGGTCAACATAATTACACAAGATAGTTCTTTTCGTTGTCAAATACACCATTAAGTTCTGTCAACTGCCAGCTCCCAGCTTCAGGATTCTGGAATGAGGATTGAGAACCTTTGAACATCTTCCTAATTTAGGTCTTTCTCTTTTATTGGGTTTAATTGATTGGCTATTTTAGTTTTCAAGTTCAACCAGTCCATTTTGCAGTGCTTGGTACATATTGATATCAACGTTTAACACACTATGCATTGACTTTTTATCTTTTGTATTTGCCAAGAATATGTCATTTGGTGGTCTAAAAAATCTAGATGTCATATGCTCCTTGAAGCTAGGTTAGCTTGTCTATTTAGAATTTATTTGGTGAGCTTCACTGAATCATTAGTTTTAGGCTTCTAAAGAGGTTTATGAAGTATTAAGTGATACTGATATGTATAAAGAATTTTTAATTAAAAATCTACTATATGGTCTCAATTAAAAATCTGCTGATATACCTAGGTGTATAGTACTATTTATCTTGAGTTTTTGTGGACCTCATATATTTTTTTTTGTTTTGTATACTAACTGAGCCACATTGTTAAATCATAACATAGAAAATAAGCATTAATTCACTTAGGAGGACATTGTTCTATTGGTATACTATTTTGTTTGAGAATACCTTGGATCTTTAATTCACTTTAAAGGACATTGTTTTTTTGTTCCTTTGGCCTCATGTCAATTTGAATACTACATATTATTTGTAGATCAACATAGAATAGAATCTTCTCGTGATGATACAATTCAATATGATTGCAAGTTGCATATTTTTTTCGCTGAAATTGAGCTAGGGTGGCTATAGAAAATAAGTTTTCTTATTTTTGGTGGCTTTTTAGCGGCCATAGAAAATAAGCTATTTTCGCCAGCTATGGTGTGGCACCGAAAAAGCCTATTTTCGGCCAAATATTTTTTGTGGACAAAAACCGCCGAAAATAAATCTATTTTTTCCGGTTTCTGACCATCGAAAATGGTTTCATTTAGTGTAGTGTACGTGAAAAAATATTGTATAATATAACGACGTCTCCTATCACAAGCATAGACATGTGCATAGTTACCACGACTAGTAGGGTAGAAATAATTCTTATTAATCATACAATAATTGCGTAATATATGTGACTTGGTAAGCATGAAATTGAAACTATAGTTTTTGGTACGACATATTACTGAATGTTATACCTGTGTATAAACTTTATATCCAAGATATTCCCAATTCCACCTTGATCATATCTCAATCCTTTTTCAGTAGTCATCAACGTGTAGATTCCAAACACTTCTAACTTGGACCTGATTCTCCCAATTGGACAATCAAGTTTCAGTTACTACAAGAAGATGCTTGACATTGATCCAATCCATTGGTGAGTGTGAAACACGCACCCAATGTGTCGTGCTCCATGCATTCATCACCTTTGGCCAGCTATAGGACAAACCAAACAGTTCCCAACGCATGCAGTAGTCAAGAGACCGGCACCAACAGTTCAGTACTCCTTGTGAGCTGCCGAACGCAGCCGCCGTGCAGTGCATCAGTGTACCCACGCACGAATCATGTAGGCGGTCTGGTCTGTCTGTATCCGCATGCACTGGGGCATGAATTCTGCTCCATTTTTTGAGCTTAATTTTAACCCTCTGACGAACTCTGAAAACATCGCTGCCGGAGATTGAGAAGCATATGCCGCACATTATGCATTCTTGTGTGTCTGGTGTCGCAATAGCTAGCATCATCTGTGTCACATCTTCTTTCTTTTATTATAGTATATCGTTTATCTAGCTGAATGCAGCGGGGAGGTATGGCAACTTGATTATTGCCGCTTATTGTGTATTTTCTGTCACATCTACCGAATACAACCGAATTCAAAATTCTGTTACTGGTGCTTCCGTTTTGTACTGACCATATCTTAGGTTGAACTTTTTGATTAACTCAACAGTAACGTTCAGTTTACAACATGAATTGACTTTATTTATTTAAATTTCTTGGTACGCCACTTTCACTCACTACAGTAAACGAATCAGCTTCCGACGGCCAACGCCGTCGGACATAAGCTTTACACCGTCGGACGTAGCTTATGTCCGACGGCAGTAGCTTATGTCCGACGGTTTTTAGCCGTCGGAGATAAAGGGTCGAAAATAGTGTTATGTCCGACGGCTGCCATCGGATATAAGTAATCTCTGACGGCCAAACCCGCCCGTCGGACATAAGAGATGTCAACTGTCTTACCGGTCGACTGGTGGGCCCCGCAGCTGTTATGTCCGACGGCTGATGTCAGGCCGTCGGACATAAACAACCCTTATGTCCGATGGCTTACGCCAGGCCGTCGGACATAAAAAGCCCTTATGTTCGATGGCTTACGCCTGGCCATCGGACATAAAAAATTCCAGAAATTACACATAATTCTGTTTTTTAAAAAATCTTTCATTTACAAAAAAAAAACTTTTTAGACTGATACATGTCCTTTGGCATCTTGTGATTCTCCGGAAGTACATCACTGATTAAGTTCAAAAGCTCCTTGTAGTAGTTGTTTGAGAATGCAAACCTAGACTTAATAGCCATAAGTCGAGTCACAAATACAAGGACGGTCACTTTCGTGTGCTCATGCAACGGCTCTTCGGCAGCTTTAAGGAGCTCAAAGAACTTCTGAACCTCAGGTGTAGCTGGAACCTCATAATCCGTGGGTTGACCGGGGTTCTCCGAATCGACAGTTAGAATCTCATGGCGTACATCGTCAATCATCTCTTCCATCCTATTGTAGTCCCCTCTTCATGTGACTGAACTTCCGATACAATACGAGGAGGTGGGTCCTCACCGTGGTGCACCCACACCTCATAGCCTGGCATATAACTGTTCTTGCAAAGATCTATCGACATAGTCCTCCTGTCAAGGAAATAAATATTCTGACACTTGCTACAAGGGCACCTAACATCGGTTCCAGTCTCTGACCGAGCAAAAGCACGGTCGAGAAAAGCTTCAGTCTTGGCAACCCACTCACTTGATAGAGCACCTCGTTTCTTCCAACCTTCATACATCCATCGACGATCCTTCTCCATACTAAATACGAGACGTTCACTTAATTAGTTATGATTACTAATGAACCATACTAATACAATATCACTATAGAAAAATCATTTTACGGGACCCTAAATCAAATAAAACAACCTTATTTCCAAGGGCTTAATAATTACTCTCGGAAATTAGAAGTTTAAATTATATAGCCACTAATAAATAAATTAAAACAAGCTAATTTAATTACATAATTAAATCAAGCCGTCGGACATAACAAAACTAAACATGACTACTAGCAAACAATATATATGTATACACAAAATTATACTAAAATTTTTAAAATTGCTCACTTTATCGGACGATGAGCCGGTGAAGCGAGCTCCAGCGGTGTCGGGGCGGGCGCCGGTGGCGTCGGGGATGGGGGCAGAGGCTCTGGTGGCTGTGGGCTGCGTCGGGGCGGCTCCGGTGGCGTCGGGCTGCGTCGGGGCGGCTCCGGTGGCGTCGTGCTCGAGCGCGGGCTGCGCGTCGAGACGAGAGGGGAGGTCGCCGGGCACGGGCTGTGCTTGGGCGGCGGTGGAGCAACCTTGCGATGGCGGCGGCGGTGGGAGCTCTACGGTGGTGGCGGCTTGGCTGCATGGGCTGCGGGAGAGAGACGCGCGCGGTAGAATGAAACGATGCGGGCTCGGGGCGTCGGTTAAAATTCCTTATTTTCGATGGTTCCCTAGGAGGCCGTCGGACATAAAGCTTATGTCCGATGGCCCGTCTGACAGCCGTCAGCTGTTTATTATTATTTCCGACGGCGGCCCTTGGCCGTCTGACATAACCTTATGTCCGACGGTTGTCTAGGGAGCCATCGGACATAACGTGGCCGTCAGACGTTTCCTCTTTTACTGTAGTGACTTATGAGAAAGAACCGTCGTCCATTAAGTACTGGTCGACATCGATCGCCGAACACACAACATGCATGTTACATGCAGATGCCACCGAAAAACAACATTCATCAGAACAAAAGAGCTCTAACACTACAGTGCGTTTAAACTTTTACATGTGGTTTGGATTATCGCACGTCAGTGGAAATTAGCAATTTTTACAGTGATTGGTGTAAGCGAACCACCGGTGAAAATCTCTACAGGCGGTTCCCTTACACTAAGTGCCGTGAAAATTGCTGATTTCCACTAGTAAGAAAAAACCACCGTTTGAAATATGTTTTCACTAACGGTTTCTTAAGCCAACTGCATGTGACCTTTGTAGTATAAATATCTATTCGTCCTCCCCGACAGGAGCTATAGCTCATAGCCAACTTCTATTGTATGTGATTTTGAAAATCTAGATTTCACAAACTACAGGGGGTTTGATCTTCATTTATTGAAAGAGACTTGCTAAGAAATGTTGGTTTATGTTTCTCTTGCCAATTTTTAGTCATTCTTGCTCAATTTTATCCATATTTTGGATCAAGGATTTTGTCTTTTAATGTTTAGTTCTCAAAATCAGTTTATTCATGATATATTTAATTTTTTAATAAATGGTGCATGTGTTGTGTGGAGAGAGAGGAATATATGTTTGGTAATTAAGATTTTTTTTATAAGTTGCTATGAAAGGTTGGTTTAATTATGTTTCGGTTGCCAATTTTTGTTCATTGTTGCTCAATTTTAACTACATTTTGGAACTAGGCTTTCACTATGTGTCAGGGAGAAGAGTATAGATAGTTTTTTTAACTATTTATTCAAATGAGGTTGTCTAAGATGGTTAGCTATTGTCTATCATCTCTCTCATTTTTATGTTTAGTTCTTAATTCAATTTATCCAATACATATTTAGTTGTTTAATGAATGGTGCATGAGTTTATATGGATAGAGAGAAGGAGATAGATTTTTTGTTTATTAGTTGCTAGGAAAGTTTGGTTTATGTTTTACTTGCCAAGTTTGTTCATTCTTCCTCCATTTTAGCCACATTTTGGATCTAGGGTTTCACCATGTGTTAGAGATAAGTAGTTAGGTTGCCTAATCCAACCACTTGTGACCTTTGTTGTATAAATACATCTTCATCCTTCCCGACAGGAATTGTAGCTCGTAGTGAACTTCCATTAGAGGCGGTTTTGGAGGTCCAAATTTCACAAATTACAAGGGGGATGTTTTGATCTTTATTTTTTGGAAGAAGGTTGCTAAGAAAGCTTGGTTTATATTTCTTTTGCCAATTTTGGTTTATTTTCTCTATTTCCTCCAATGGGGTTGCTTAAGATGGTTATATTTTGTCTATCCTCTCTCCCGTTTCATGTTTAGTTCTCAAATCAGTTTATCCAATTTGTGATGTTGTGTGTTTATGTTACTTTTTTTACAGGTGATGATGGAGAGGACATCCTGGATGTATATCTTATCAAGGCTAGATTCATCATACATATCCGAGGTCCATAGGTTTATTGATGTCGATGTAAACCATGCTTGGAGAACAAAAACAAAGCACATATATTGTCCATGTATGGACTGCAAAAATGTTGTTGTATTTGATGACACAGAACAAATCATTTCTCATCTGGTATGCCGAGGATTTATGAAGGATTACATAATTTAGACAAAGCATGGAGAGGGTAGCTATTCGCCTTATACAACTGTGAACATCGACAACAGATTTCAGTTCGTTCATGAGACACAACAAACTCTTCCACATAGTGAACATGTAGTGTCAACTGTTTCTGATCATGGTTACACTGGAGGAAATGAATGTAATATAACTCGTGTTCTGCCAAATGATATGGATGAGGAAGATGCAGAAATGTTGGGAGCACCTAGAGGGGGGGTGAATAGGTGATCCTGTAAAAAACATGATCCACAAAGCTTGATTAGGAGTTAGCCCAGTAAAGCCAAGTGGCTAGAGAGGAGTTCTTGCAAAACACAATAACCACAAGAAGATCAACACAGATAGACACAGTGGTTTATTCCGTGGTTCGGCCAAGTCCAACACTTGCCTACTCCACGTTGTGGCGTCCCAATGGACGAGGGTTGCACTCAACCCCTCTCAAGTGGTCCAAAGACCCACTTGAATACCATGGTGTTTTGCTTTGTTTTACTATATCCCGCTTGCGAGGAATCTCCACAACTTGAAGCCTCTCGCCCTTACAATTTGATGTTCACAAAGAAGCACGGAAGTAAGGATGGGATGAGCAACGCACTCAAGACACAAAATCAGAGCACAACACGCACACAAGTCACAACTCGAGCTCACAACACAACCCGAAGAGTTCTCTACTCAAATGGAGCTCCAGTTGCTATCACAAAGAATCAAATGCGTGGAATTGGAGTCTTGGTGCTTAGGAATGCTTAGAGAATGCTTGGTGCACTTCTCCATGCGCCTAGGGGTCCCTTTTATAGCCCCAAGGCAGCTAGGAGCCGTTGAGACCATTACAGGAAGGCAATTCTTGCCTTCTGTTGCCTGGCGCACCGGACAGTCCGGTGCACCACCGGACACTGTCCGGTGCGGATTTCTTTCCTATTTTGGCGCAGCCGATCGTTGGCGATTTGGAGCCGTTGGCGCACCGGACACTGTCCGGTGCCCCCTTCAGACCGTTGGCTCGGCCACGCGTCACGCGCGGATTGCGCGGCCGACCATTGGCGCGCCCGACCGTTGGCTCACCGGACAGTCCGGTGCACACCGGACAGTCCGGTGAATTTTAGCCATACGCCGTCGACGATTTCCTGAGAGCGGCCTTTTCACCAGAGCCAGCCTGGCGCACCGGACACTGTCCGGTGTACCACCGGACAGTCCGGTGCACCCAGCCCGAGCAGTCTTTTGGCTGTACACATCCAACTTCTTCATAATTGTTTCTCCTATTTCTAGCACTTAGACACAATACATTAGTCTTCAAAACAATGTACTAAGTCTAGAAACATACCTTTAATCTTGATTTGCACTTCTTGATTCCTTGGCATAATTTAACACTTAAGCACTTGTGTTGGACACTTAATCACCAAAATACTTAGAAATGGCCCAAGGGCACATTTCCCTTTCAATCTCCCCCTTTTTGGTGATTTATGCCAACACAACAAAAAACAACTAAAAGAAGTGCAACATCCATGCAAATGAGAACACAAATTTGTTTTGATTCAAATTTGGCATATTTGGATCATTTTTTGTCACCACTTGGTTTGTTTTTGCAAATCAAACTCAATTTCCTATCTCTAAGTCAAATGCACTTGTTGAGGCATAGAGAAAGGTATTCCAAGAGAAATTGATCAAAGTTTCAAAAACTCCCCCTTTTTCCCATAATCAAACATTCTCCCCACAAGAGACCAATTTTGACAAAAAGAGACAATAAGAGTATTTTGACAAAACAAAAGCTCTAACTCTACTATTTTTCAAAATTCTCAAGTGGTAGCTGATCCATTTCTTGCTTTGGCCTTATTTTCTCCCCCTTTGGCATCAAGCACCAAAACGGGATCAATTTGGGCCCTTTAACCCCATTGCCTCACCAAAATCCTCAAGTAAGATCAAAAAAGGCAATACGAGCATGGAAATGAACTTGGAGTTAGTTACTCTTTCATCGGAGTGCAGTGGAAGTCTTTCATGGTCCAAGTCCAACATTCCCTTTCAATCCACCTTTGAGACTAAATCAAGCAAACTCAAGTACACAATTAGTCTCAAAGGGTCAAGTTGTAGCACATCTCCCCCTAAATATGTGCATCACTCACACATGGACTTTTGAGGTCCGGGGAGTGTTTGTACAACTTGAGCACCATAAATAAACAACAAAATGCATAAGGAACATGATCAAAGCGTAAAACATATGTATGCTATAAATCAATCCAGATTCCGCGAATCTAAGACATTTAGCTCACTACGCAGCCTGCAAAAGGTCTTCTCATCTAGAGGCTTGGTAAAGATATCGGCTAGCTGGTTCTCGGTGCTAACATAAAACACTTCGATATCTCCCTTTTGGTGGTGGTCTCACAAAAAGTGATGCCGGATGTCTATGTGCTTTGTGCGGCTGTCTTCAACGGGATTATCTGCCATGTGGATAGCACTCTCATTATCACATAGGAGTGGGACTTTGCTCAGATTGTAGCCAAAGTCCCAGAGGGTTTGCCTCATCCAAAGTAGTTGCGCGCAACACTGTCCTGCGGCAACATACTCGGCCTCAGCGGTGGATAGGGCAACGGAAGTTTGTTTCTTAGAACTCCATGACACCAGGGACCTTCCTAAGAATTGGCACGTCCCCGATGTACTCTTCCTATCGACCTTACATCCAGCATAGTCGGAGTCTGAATATCCAATCAAGTTAAAGGTAGACCCCTTTGGATACCAGATCCCGAAGCAAGGCGTAGCGACTAAATATCTAAGAATTCGCTTCACAGCCACTAAGTGACACTCCTTTGGATCGGATTGAAATCTAGCACACATGCATACACTAAGCATAATATCCGGTCTACTAGCACATAAATAAAGTAAAGACCCTATCATAGACCGGTATGCCTTTTGATCAACGGACTTACCTCCTTTGTTGAGGTCGACATGTCCGTCGGTTCCCATTGGAGTCTTTGCGGGCTTGGCGTCCTTCATCCCAAACCGCTTTAGCAAGTCTTGCGTGTACTTCATTTGTGAGATGAAGGTGCCATCCTTGAGTTGCTTCACTTGGAACCCAAGGAAGTAGTTCAACTCGCCCATCATCGACATCTCGAATTTCTGAGTCATCACCATGCTAAACTCTTCACAAGACTTTTGGTTAGTAGAACCAAATATTATGTCATCGACATAAATTTGGCACACAAATAAGTCACCGTCACAAATCTTAGTGAATAAAGTTGGATCGCCTTATGCAACCTTGAAAGCATTAGCAATTAAAAAGTCTCTAAGGCATTCATACCATGCTCTTGGGGCTTGCTTAAGTCCATAGAGCGCCTTAGAGAGCTTACACACGTGGTCGGGGTACCGTTCATCCTCAAAGCCAGGGGGTTGCTCCACGTACACCTCCTCCTTGATTGGTCCGTTGAGGAAAGCGCTCTTCACATCCATTTGGAACAACCTGAACGAATGGTGAGCGGCATATGCTAGCAAAATACGAATGAACTCTAGCCTAGCCACAGGAGCAAAAGTCTCCTCAAAGTCCAAACCTGTGACTTGGGCATAACCTTTTGCCACAAGTCGAGCCTTGTTCCTTGTCACCACTCCGTGCTCGTCTTGTTTGTTGCGAAACACCCACTTGGTTCCCACAACGTTTTGCTTGAGACGAGGCACCAGTGTCCAAACTTCATTTCTCTTGAAGTTATTGAGCTCTTCCTGCATGGCCAACACCCAGTCCGGATCTAGCAAGGCCTCTTCTACCCTGAAAGGCTCAATAGAAGAGACAAAAGAGTAATGCTCACAAAAATTAACTAATCTAGAGCGAGTAGTTACTCCCTTGCTAATGTCACCCAAAATCTGGTTGACGGGATGATTCCTTTGAATCGTCGCTCGAACTTGAGTTAGAGGGGCTTGTGGTGCTTCTTCCTCCATAACTTGATCATCTTGTGCTCCCCCTTGATCACACGCCTCTTCTTGATGAACCTGTTCATCGTCTTGAGTTGGGGGATGCACCATTGTTGAGGAAGAAGGTTGATCTTGCTCCTTTTGTTCCTGTGGCCTCACTTCTCCAATCGCCATGGTGCGTATTGCGGCCGTTGGAACTTCTTCTTCATCTACATCATCAAGATCAACAACTTGCTCTCTTGGAGAGCCATTAGTCTCATCAAATACAACGTCGCTAGAGACTTCAACCAAACCCAATGATTTGTTGGAGACCCTATATGCCTTTGTATTTGAGTCATAACCTAACAAAAACCCTTCTACAGCTTTGGGAGCAAACTTAGAATTTCTACCTTTCTTCACTAAAATATAACATTTGCTCCCAAATACACGAAAGTAAGACACATTGGGTTTGTTACCGGTTAGAAGCTCATATGATGTCTTCTTGAGGAGGCGATGGAGATAGACTCGGTTTATGGCGTGGCAAGCCGTGTTCACAGCTTCCGACCAAAACCACTCTGGCGTCTTGAATTCTCCAAGCATCATCCTCGCCATGTCTATGAGTGTCCTGTTCTTCCTCTCTACCACACCATTTTGCTGTGGTGTGTAGGGAGCGGAGAACTCGTGCTTGATTCCTTCCTCCTCAAGGTACTCCTCCACTTGTAGGTTTTTGAATTTGGACCCGTTGTCGCTCCTTATCTTCTTCACCTTGAGCTCAAACTCATTTTGAGCTCTCCTTAGGAAGCGCTTGAGGGTCCCTTGGGTTTCTGTTTTATCCTGCAAAAAGAATACCCAAGTGAAGCGGGAAAAGTCATCAACAATAACAAAACCATACTTACTTCCTCCTATGCTTAGATAGGCGACGGGTCCGAAGAGGTCCATATGAAGCAGCTCCAAAGGTCTTGATGTGGTCATCACATTTTTCGTATGATGAGAGCTTCCCACCTGTTTACCTGCTTGACAAGCTGCACAAGGTCTATCTTTTTCGAAGGTTACATTTGTTAGACCTATTACATGTTCTCCCTTTAGAAGTTTGTGAAGGTTCTTCATCCCCACATGTGCTAAGCGGCGATGCCACAGCCAGCCCATGCTAGTCTTAGCATTTAAGCATGCATCTAGACCGGCCTCCTCTTTTGCAAAATCAACTAAGTAGAGTTTGTCGTCTAATACACCCTTAAAAGCTAATGAACCATCACTCCTTCTAAAGACAGACACATCTACATTTGTGAATAAGCAATTATATCCCATATTACATAATTGACTAACTGACAAAAGATTATATCCTAGCGACTCTACTAAAAATACATTGGAGATAGAGTGCTCATTTGAGATGGCAATCTTGCCTAAACCTTTAACCTTGCCTTGATTCTCGTCACCTAATATGATTGAGTCTTGGGAATCCTTGTTCTTGACGTAGGAGGTGAACATCTTCTTCTCCCCCGTCATGTGGTTTGTGCATCCGCTATCGATAATCCAGCTTTATCCCCCGGATGCATAAACCTGCAAGGCAGATTAGGCTTGGGTCTTAGGTACCCAACTTTTGTTGGGTCCTACAAGGTTAGTAATAATAGCCTTAGGGACCCAAATGCAAGTTTTATCTCCCTTGCATTTTGCCCCTAATTTTCTAGCAACTACTCTCTTATCCTTTCTACAAATAGCAAAGGAAGCATTGCAGGCATGGTAAATTGTAGAATGTTCATTACTCACTTTCCTAGGTGCATGAACAACATTTCTTCTAGGCATATGATGAATAACATTTTTCCTAGCCAAATTTCTATCATTCATAATAGAAGAACTAGAAGCAATCATGGCATGAGAATTAAAAGCATCATAACTTCTATGAACATTCCTAGAAAATCTCCTATCATGGTACATGAAAACATGGTTCTTTTGAACACTATTAGCCATAGGGGCCTTCCCTTTCTCCTTGGTGGAGATGGGAGCCTTATGACTTGTTAAGTTCTTGGCTTCTCTGTTAAAGCCAAGCCCATCCTTAATTGAGGGGTGTCTACCAATCGTGTAGGCATCCCTTGCAAATTTTAGTTTATCAAATTCACTTTTGCTAGTCTTAAGTTGGGCATTAAGACTAGCCACTTCATCACTTAATTTAGAAATGCAAACTAGGTGTTCACTACAAGCATCAACATTAAAATCTTTACACCTATTGCACATCATTACTTGTTCTACACAAGAGGTTGATTTATTAGCTATTTCTAACCTAGCATTCAAGTCATCATTGATACTCTTTAAGCTAGAAATAGATTCATGGCATGTAGACAATTCATATGAGAGCATTTCATTTCTTTTAACTTCTAAAGAAAGAGAATTTTGTGCACTTACAAATTTATCATGCTCTTCATATAAAAGATCTTCTTGCTTTTCTAAAAGATTATTTTTCTCATTCAAAGCATCAATCAATTCATTGATTTTATCAATTTTAGTTCTATCTAGGCCTTTGAATAAATATGCATAGTCTATTTCATCATCACTAGATTCATCTTCACTTGAAGAAGCATAAGTAGTATTGTTTCGAGTACATACCTTCTTCTCCTTTGCCATGAGGCATGTGTGATGCTCGTTGGGAAAGAGGGACGATTTGTTGAAGGCCGAGGCGGCGAGTCCTTCGTTGTTGGAGTCGGATGACTAGCAATCCGAGTCCCACTCCTTGCCAAGATATGCCTCGCCCTTAGCCTTCTTGTAATTCTTCTTCTTTTCCTTCTTCTTCTCTTGTTCCTGGTCACTATCATTATCGGGACAATTAGCGATAAAATGACCAATCTTACCACACTTGAAGCAGGAGCGCTTTCCCTTTGTCTTGCTTTTGTTGGGATGCTCCTTGCGACTTTTGAGCGTCGTCTTAAAACGCTTGATGATGAGAGCCATTTCTTCCTCGTTAAGCCCGACCGCCTCAATTTGTGCCACCTTGCTAGGTAGTGCCTCCCTGCTACTAGTTGCCTTGAGAGCAATGGCTTGAGGCTCATGGATTGGGCCATTCAACGCATCATCAACGTATCTTGCCTCCTTGATCATCATCCGCCCGCTTACAAACTTCCCAAGTATTTCCTCGGGCGTCATCTTGGTGTACCTAGGATTCTCACAAATATTGTTTACAAGATGTGGATCAAGGACAGTGAAGGACCTTAGCATTAGGCGGACGACGTCGTGGTCCGTCCATCACGTGCTTCCATAGCTCCTTATTTTGTTGACGAGGGTCTTGAGCCTGTTGTACGTTTGGGTTGGCTCCTCCCCCCTGATCATCGCGAACCTTCCTAGTTCGCCTTCCACCAACTCCATCTTGGTGAGCATGGTGACGTCGTTCCCCTCATGCGAGATCTTGAGGGTGTCCCAAATCTGCTTGGCGTTATCTAAGCTGCTCACCTTTTGATATTCATCCCTGCACAGTGATGCTAAAAGGACAGTAGTAGCTTGTGCATTTTTGTGAATTTGTTCATTTATAAACATGGGACTATCCTTACTATCAAATTGCATTCCATTTTCTACTATCTCCCATATACTTGGATGGAGAGAGAACAGGTGGCTACGCATTTTGTGATTCCAAAATCCGTAGTCCTCTCCATCAAAGTGAGGAGGTTTACCGAGGGGAATGGAAAGCAAATGAGTATTGGAGCTTTGCGGAATACGAGAATAGTCAAAAGAAAAGTTTGAATTGACCGTTTTCTTTTTCTCGTGGTCATAGTCGTCCTATTGGGAAGAGGAAGATTCGTCGCTGTCGTAGTAGACTATCTCCTTGATGCGCCTTGTTTTCTTCTTCTTCCTGTCTTTTCTTTTGTGGCTCGAGCCCGAGGTAGTAGGCTTGTCATCTTTTGGATCGTTGACGAAGGACTTCTTCTCCTTATCATTGACCACCATCCCCTTGCCCTTAGGATCCATCTCTTCGGGCGATTAGTCCCTTACGTGAAGAGAACGGTTCTGATACCAATTGAGAGCACCTAGAGGGGGGTGAATAGGTGATCCTGTAAAAAACTTGATCCACAAAGCTTGATTAGGAGTTAGCCCAGTAAAGCCAAGTGGCTAGAGAGGAGTTCTTGCAAAACACAATAACCACAAGAAGATCAACACAGATAGACACAGTGGTTTATTCCGTGGTTCGGCCAAGTCCACACTTGCCTACTCCACATTGTGGCGTCCCAATGGACGAGGGTTGCACTCAACCCCTCTCAAGCGGTCCAAAGACCCACTTGAATACCACGGTGTTTTGCTTTGTTTTACTATATCCCGCTTGCGAGGAATCTCCACAACTTGAAGCCTCTCGCCCTTACAATTTGATGTTCACAAAGAAGCACGGAAGTAAGGATGGGATGAGCAACGCACTCAAGACACAAAATCAGAGCACAACACGCACACAAGTTACAACTCGAGCTCACAACACAACCCGAAGAGTTCTCTACTCAAATGGAGCTCTAGTTGCTATCACAAAGAATCAAATGTGCGGAATTGGAGTCTTGGTGCTTAGGAATGATTAGAGAATGCTTGGTGCACTTCTCCAAGCGCCTAGGGGTCCCTTTTATAGCCCCAAGGCAGCTAGGAGCCGTTGAGACCATTCCAGGAAGGCAATTCTTGCCTTCTGTCGCCTGGCGCACCGGACAGTCCGGTGCACCACCGGACACTGTCCGGTGCGGATTTCTTTCCTATTTTGGCACAGCCGACCATTGGCGATTTGGAGCTGTTGGCGCACCGTACACTGTCTGGTGCACACCGGACAGTCCGGTGCCCCCTTCAGACCGTTGGCTCGGCCACGCGTCACGCGCGGATTGCGCGGCCGACCGTTGGCTCACCGGACAGTCCAGTGAATTTTAGCCGTACGCCGTTGACAATTTCCCGAGAGCGGCCTTTTCACCAGAGCCAGCCTGGCGCACCGGACAGTCCGGTGCACCCAGCCCGAGCAGCCTTTTGGCTGTACACAACCAACTTCTTCATAATTTTTTCTCCTATTTCTAGCACTTAGACACAATACATTAGTCTTCAAAACAATGTACTAAGTCTAGAAACATACCTTTAATCTTGATTTGCACTTATTGATTCCTTGGCATAATTTAACACTTAAGCACTTGTGTTGGACACTTAATCACCAAAATACTTAGAAATCGCCCAAGGGCACATTTCCCTTTCAATTGTTAGAGGCAATATTGCGTCGTCATACAAACCATCGATGTTCTTCATGAGATGTATGGAGTCTCTGATGAAGGCAGCAGAAGAGCCTTTGTATGACGAGTCTAAGGGTTGTACTAAAGAGTTCACGGTGCTGCGGTGTATGCTAAAGTTGTTGATGTTAAAAGGTAGATATGGTATGTCTGATGCGGTGTATGTGTTCTTGCGTATTATCGCAAACATGCTTCCAATGGATAACAAAGTGTCTGCTAACATGTACTATGCAAAGAAATTTTAATCAGTCCGCTCACTATGAGTGTGGAGAAGATCCACGCTTGTAGAAATCATTGTATCCTTTATCGAGGTGATGATTATAAAGACTTGGTGAGCTGCCTAAAGTGTGGTGCAAGTAGGTATAAGACAAATAAAAACTATCGAGAGGAAGAGTGTGTTGCATCCGTGTCAAAAGGGAAGAAGCGAAAGAAAGTCCAACAGAAGACTATAAAACCCACGAGCAAAGAAAAAGAAGAAGACTATTATGCGCTCAAAAAGGTTCCTACTTTAGTGTTGTGGTAACTCCCCATTGTTGATCGATTGAGGTGTTTGTTTGGTAACCCTGAGGAAGCTAAACTTATGAGCTGGCATGCTTCGGATGAGCACAAAAATGATGGGAAGCTTTGACATCCAGCCAATGAGAAGTAGTGGCAAGATTTCTATGACAACCACGAGACTTTGCCGATGAACCAAGAAATGTTTGGTTCACACTAGGTACTGATGGAGTGAATCAAATGTGGAATAAGCTATCAACGAGGTTTGTTTTGCCTCGGGGTTCAGAAGAACTAGTGAAGGAATACACAATGAAGTAGTTTGCAATCAATTTCCAAAACTGGAGGTCTGGGATGAATACAATGTTTGCAAAGAAAGGCCTAGACCCGACAAAAATATAAAATCTTAGCAAGTTATTGGGTAGTATTTCTAGAGTAGAGGAGTAACCCATATTTTATATCTCTAAGCGAGGCAAATTCAGAACTATTTAAGAAGAACAAGTACCACCACCTAGGCAAAGGTGGTTACAAGCATCAGATTCGTAAATGCAGAGAAGTAGATGCCAAGAAGAAGAGCGCAAGGTTGCTTACGCTGTCTGAGCAACTTGGTGAAAGGACGGCTAATTGGATCTATGCTCGAAAACCAAGGGATACCGAGTTTGGTGTATCTTTTGATAATCCCACTATCAAAGAACCGACAAAGAACATATATGTAATGGTATCTAAGCAGAGCCAAGGAACATTTAAGCCATAAAGGGAGAGAGACATCCTAACTACTGGTCTCGGTAACACTAAGCATACTACTCATGTATAAGATATCTCGTCTAAGGAAGGATTTGGACCACAATAGGAAGGTCTGTATAAGAAACGTGATCGATACAAGGAAACAATGGTAGAGTATTTTATGGAGAAGCTAAAAAAAGTTCAATGACCCGATGTCTCAAATGTTGTCGAATCCTCCTCCAGAATTGATGCAGCAATTGGCGAGTGTGATGTTTGTTCAACAAATGACCACTCAACCTCCACAGATGCAACTAATTCCAGAAGCTCAACTGCCATCTTCCACAAATTGTACAACCGTCCCAAGCTCTATAACGTCTACGGGAAATAAGTTCTGCTATCCAGTTAATGACATCACAAGGCCTATGATGTGCACCCTAGTTATAAGATATGGTATTAACAATATTTGTATGAAGAAAGTAGCCACAGGCCTTGTGATCCCAGGACGTAAGTTCCATGGAAAAGACATTCCAAAAGATTATTGCGGGTAGAAGTGACGACGGTCATCCAAGGATTCGAGGACGACATGCTAGACATCTCTTGGCCCAAAGGTATTGAGACACTTGGAGAGGCTATCAAGAATTTCATCCTTTGTCCTCAACAGGATGTCCAATTGGTTGATCCACCACCGTCATTGTCCCATGCCCAACCCTTAACGCAAGAGTCATCACATGCATATCCTATTGTAGATCATATTCCTTTTCACCTACCATCGACACCTTCTCATCCTCTTTCTCACTGACTAGTATTAAAGTGTTGCATGACTAGTACATGTGGGCATCTTCAGTTGGCATCGACGCCATCAACGTAAATATACCAAACCATGATTTTATTGGTTCAAGCCAAAAGGCCATCGTTACATTCAAGGACATGTGATTAAGGATGAACCTTTAGAGACTCGACGTGCAACTCGTAACAATTTTTGCATTGTAAGTGTCACTCATACTTCCACATATATGTGTTATTATTAGTGAGTTGTATAATTTTTAATAACTGACATGCATGTGTGCCTTGCAGAATGCAACATGATCAACAGGAGATCCTTTACGATACCAATCCCAATGCTAGTGTCGGTAAAAGGGTTGGGTATCTCAACCCAATACATATATGTGAGCAAAATCACACTTTCAGAATCGGGAAAGACAACAAAGAATTACAGGAAAATACGAACGAAGAAGTTGAGAACCTTTTACATAATATGAAGAAGGATTTTCAAGAAAGATACATGACCTAGATAGGACACACAATGCTTGAATTTCAAGACAGGGAAACCATAGTGGCCTCATACAACTTTAAGTAAGTGCGAATTTGTATAAATAAAATTAATAATTTCAATATATATGCATCATAAATTGGAAATGTACATGGATCACTGGATATGCTTCATCATTTATCATAAGGCTGGAAAGGTGCTGGTGCTCGAATCCTTGGATTATGACCCTTCGAGCTATACAAAATTCCTCAGCATCTTAGAGTTGTAATCTGTTTATATGCATGCATACTTATATCGATGAGAATTTTAGAATAACATGGTGATTATATTCGAAATCATAGGGCATATAGGTTCTATAAGTGGCAAGGTGGAAAGTATGATTTGTCAAAAAAAATGTGTGCCACTAGACATCCATTATAAATGGTCGGTAAGTATGTGAATTGATGACTACATATCATACATGTATGTACATAGGACAATGTTACAACTAAATAACCAATCTCCCGTCATGTAGTGCCACAAGGAACCACCTGGACCGATCCTATGTGAGTTCTATGTGTGCCAGTTCATGAGAGAGAACAGACGATACATCATGAACCCTGACAAAGTAGTATTATTAGTGGTCATGTATGTATTTATGTCATTAAAGATGCAAATGTATTATCGAGTGTAAATATATGATGTTTATAAACTTCTTTTACAGGAATTTCAATGAGGAAAGACGGAGAACATGACCGAAGGTGTATTGTGTGGTATAATTGAGGACCTATGCACATTCATAATGAGAGAAGTCATTCTCTTCGAAGGAAAATATCACGATGCTACCGGTACCTTAGCCAAGTCGGAGTTTAGAGTACTATCAGATATTAGTAGACTATCTCTTAGCCAACATAGTTATTAGAGCTTAGGTGAAAAGTTTGGTGTATAGAATGTATGATACATATATGGATGTAAACACAAGACTTTGATGTATATAAATGTAAGATAGATTTTAATTCCATTTTCCTTTTAATATCAATATATAAATATATGTTTGTGTGTGTAAATATTTATAAAATTCAGTTTTGTTTGAAAATTTGAAAAAATGCGAGAAACTACCACTGATGGCTTATTAAAGAAAACCGCCAGTGAAAAGTTCATTCCACTGGCGGTTTTATTAAGTAAACCACCAGTGAAATTCTATTTTCACTAGCGGTTGGTTAAGAAAACTGCTAGTGGTGGTTGGCTTAAGAAAACCGCAAGTGAAAATAGCATTTCTATTGGCGGTTCCAAAATATTTCCATTGGCCCCTAACACCCGCAGCACTGGAAACATCAGTAAAATAGGTTTAGAACCGCCACTATAAAGCTTCTCCGTCTAGTGATTCTTTTATCTTGATTTCAGAAAAAAAAACTTTTCTTTTCTCCACTTCCGCGAGCAAACAATCTAGTTTTTGTTTCCATTATTTCTCCACGGATTGGTCATGATGTCGATCTGGATATGGATTACTCCTTCAATTCCCTAAGGAGTGCATTTTTAGGCTTAGTCCAAGTCATACTATTTTCAATTTGAGTAAGCTTACAAAAATTAATATAAGAAAATTTAAAAAATAGTTTTAAACAGACATACTATGAAAATTTATTCTATAAGTAATTTAAAAATATTTTTGTTAGACATCATAATATTCGTACATTTTTTAAGAAACATCGATCAACTGTATACTCTCTCTATACCAAACTAAAATTTATTTTACTTTTTTATTAAATTCATACAATAGTTAATACATGTGTTCTATATATGTGTCTAGATTTATGATCATTCATGAAAACATAAAAATTTAGAGCTAAAACGATTAATATTTTAAAACAGAGAGTATTTTTTACTTAGCATTACAGTAGCAATGCACTGTTTTATTATTGAACCAAGCTAGGGAGTAACTAGTTGCACCCAGCACCCTTGAAACAACACAAGACATCCCGAGGACAAGAAACACAGTTACATTTGTGTTTGGTTGCTAACGGCACGAAAGCTACAAAAGGCAGTCAAATGAATCTTTTGGTCTAGGCAAAGGGCTAACACTTGTTAAGCACCAGTTTTGGGAACGATGAACATGCTTTATTGGATAACCTAATCAAAATTATCACAGTGAATGTTTCCGAAAACATGGCCACAGGTTCCAGCTTCCAGCAAGTTCTCTAAAGGCTCATCTACCCTAAATTTTAGAGGAGATTCTCATTATTTATATCTTCAGCAACGTCCTCTAAACGATCATCTACTAAATATAGAGTACACTGCTGAATTCTCTATATATAGAGGTTCTCTCACCTCTTCTCTATCTATTTTAATAGTTAAAACAATAAATTTAAAAAAACTAAAATATTTACAATATAATTGAGAGTATGACAAATACATATGTATAATTGAGAGAAAAGATATAGATGATGAATTTAGAGGACATTGGTAGAGACAGTCTTGTATATGATGAACCTAGGAATTCAAGTGGGCTTATTAAAGTACTCCAACAATTGTATTGCGTCTTGTCAATTAAACATAATTGCAGTTGTGTAGTGATGCAATGTTCCACTTTTCTATACCGTGCTGGGGTTTTCCTTTTTTTCCCTTTATATAATAGTGTGGTTGGTTTTAGCTCATGATCCACTAGATTGACTATGTGTGTCGATTTGTGACTTAGCTCATACTACACTAACGTATTAATATTGCCATTTCACACTAGCATTATTGAAGAATATTCGTTTGTGGTGATTGACCGAAAAAGGTGTGCATTCTTCATGCACTATCAACGATCGGAATCGCACAATCAATTATGGCATATGCGATAGGACAGTTTTTACTTTTACTTTCTTTGTTTAGATTTAGAATTTTGGTATTCAGGATCACATTTCCTCTAACTTCTATTTTACAGGATGTATTTTCGTTTTCCTTTCCTTTTTGACTTCAAGATATGAACCAACCACATAACGCCCTTTTGTGCATTTAGACCTGTCGGGGACCATAATTAGGGGTACCCCAAGACTCCTAATCTCAGCTGGTAACCCCCATCAGCACAAAGCTGCAAAGGTCTGATGGGTGCGATTAAGTCAAGGCTCGATCCACTCGACGGACACGATCTCGCCTCGCCCGAACCCAGCCTCGGGCAAGGGCAGCCGACCCCGGAGGATTCACCTCTCGCCCGAGAACCCCCTCCAGCAATGGACACACCTTCAGCTCGCCCGAGGCCCAGTCTTCGCCAAGAAGCAACCTTGGCCAAGTCGCCACGCTGACCGACCGTATCGCAGGAGCATTTAATGCAAAGGTGGCCTGACACCTTATCCTGACGCACGCCCTTCAGTCGACAGAGCCGAAGTGACCGCAGTCACTTCGCCGCTCCACTGACCGGCCTGACAAGAGGACAGCGTCGCCTGCGCCGCTCCGACTGCTGTGCCACTCGACAGAGTGAGGCTGACAGCAGCCAAGTCCGGCCTCAGGCGCCATAGGAAACTCCGCATTGCCCGACCCTAGGGCTCGGACTCGGGCTCAGCCCCGGAAGACGACGAACTCCGCATCCCGACCCCAGGGCTCGGACTCGGGCTCAGCCCCGGAAGACGACGAACTCCGCATCGCCCGACCCCAGGGCTCGGACTCGGGCTCGGCCCCGGAAGACGACGAACTCCGCATCGCCCGACCCCAGGGCTCGGACTCGGGCTCGGCCCCGGAAGACGACGAACTCCGCCTCGCCCGACCCTAGGGCTCGGACTCGGGCTCGGCCCCGGAAGACGACCAACTCCGCATCGCCCGACCCCAGGGCTCAGACTCGGGCTCGGCCCCGGAAGACGACGAACTCCGCCTCGCCCGACCCCAGGGCTCGGACTCGGGCTCGACCCCGGAAGACGACGAACTCCGCCTCACCCGACCCCAGGGCTCGGACTCAGCCCTGGCCTCAGCCGACGGTCTCCGCCTCGCCCGACCCAGGG
The DNA here is from genome assembly GCF_902167145.1 of Zea mays. NCBI lineage: Eukaryota > Viridiplantae > Streptophyta > Magnoliopsida > Poales > Poaceae > Zea > Zea mays. Next base: position 88,415,906 of record NC_050102.1, on the reverse strand, counting down.
GCTCGGACTCGACCTCGGCCTCGGAAGACAGACTCGACCTCGACCTCGGAGGAGCCTCCACCTCGCCCAACCCAGGGCTCAGACCGACCACGTCACAGGAGGCGCCATCATTACCCTACCCCAAGCTAACTCAGGCTACAGGGAACAAGACCGGCGTCCCATCTGGCTCGCCCCGGTAAACAAGTAATGATGGCGCCCCGCATGCTCCATGACGACGGCAGCTCTCAGCCCCCTTACGGAAGCAAGGAGACGTCAGCAAGGACTCGACAGCCCCGACAGCTGTCCTTCCGCCAGGCTCCAGCGCTCCTCCGACGGCCACGACACCACACGAACCGGGTGCCAAAACCTCTTCGGCTGCCACGACGGCATGTACTTAGGGCACTAGCTCTTCTCTGCTAGACACGTTAGCACACTACTACACCTCCCATTGTACACCTGGATCCTCTCCTTACGCCTATAAAAGGAAGGTCCAGGGCCCTCTTACAGAGGGTTGGCCGCGCGGGGAAGGACGGGACGGCACGCGCTTAGGCCTCTCGCTCCCTCCCTCGCGGACGCTTATAACCCCCTACTGCAAGCGCACCCGACCTGGGCGCGGGACAAACACGAAGGCCGTGGGTTTCCCCTTTTACGCCTGACACCCTTCGGCTTCTTCCCCCCCTTCGCGCTCCGTCTCGCGCCGAACCATCAGGGCTGGGGCACGCGGCGACAATTTACTCGTCGGTCCAGGGACCCCCCGGGGTCAAAACGCCGACAGTTGGCGCGCTAGGTAGGGGCCTGCTGCGTGTTGACGAACAGCTTCCCGTCAAGCTCCAGATGGGTAGTCTCTAGCAACCTTTCCAGCCTAGGACGGTGCTCCATTTCGGGAGTCTTGAGTTCATGTCCCTCGACGGCAGCTACGACATGATACTCCTTCCTCCGCCGCGCGATAGCGACAATGGTGGTCGACAACCCGCCCGCCGGCGGCGGAATCGCGACGTCTTCCCCACGTGGCGGAAGAACAACATTCGGGCTCGTCCCGTCCCCTCCCCCGCCGACGGAGGAGGAGGCGGGGCAACCAAGGCCAAGCAGGAGGCGGCACCTCGTCGGCTGTCGAGCGAGTCGACGGCGCCGGCGCCCCAACGGGGGGCACGTCGGGCATCGACTTCGTGTCTGAGATGAAGACGAGTGTCGTCTCCCCGCAACACGCCAACTCCAAGCAAACGGACGACGCCAGCACGCTCGCAAAGGACTTGTTGGGCGTCACTCTCGTACCTGGGACGACGGTGCAGTCTACCCCTAACGTGACTTCGTCACTGCCCGTCGACCAAGAGGTACCGACCGATTCCCGTCTCGTGCCTTTTGGATTCAGCCTCGACCCACCAAGCGACTTCGCTTCGGTGGACGCTTTCATAGAGGCGAGTCCAAACCCTCCGGGGTATCGTATGCGGTCACCCTTGGACCGGCTGACAGCCTTCTCGACCTACGGGCCCTCGGGTTCCGAGGAAGATGACGAGCCCGACTTCTGTTGGGATTTCTTCGGACTTGGTAACCCCAGTACCATGCGGGACTTCATGACCGCATGCGACTACTGCCTTTCCGACTGTTCCGACGGTAGCCACAACCTCGGCGACGAGGACTGCGACCCAAGTCGTGAATGTTTCCACGTCGATCTAGGGGGTCCCGGCGAAGGCAACCATCTTGGTATACCAGAGAACGGTGATCCCCCTAGGCCTGTGACTCGCGTTGACATCCTTCGGGAGCTAGCTGTGATCCCAGTCCCTGCGGGGGGTCAGGACGCACAGCTCGAGCAAATCCGCGAGATGCAGGCCAGGCTCGACGAGGGGGCAGGAACACTTGAGCCATTCCGCTGGGACATCGGACAGGAATGGGCAGGCCAACCTCCGGCCGGAGAAGCGCGTCATCTACCCCAGGGCATCCAGCACATCATCGCCGACGATGCTAGGGCAAGGCCGCCACCGGCCTCCAGTGGGGTCGGCCAGAACCTGGCTGCAGCAGCAATACTTCTCCACGCGATGCCGAAGCCATCAACCAACGAGGGGCGGCGTATCCAGGGAGAGCTCAAGAATCTCCTGGAGGATGCTGCGGTCTGACGGGCCGAAAGCTCTGCCTCTCGAAGGCAGGGGTACCCCTCGGAACATCGCGCCGCAACTTCCCGATTCATGCGGGAAGCCTCGATCCACACCGGGCGCACGCGCAACACAGCGCCTGCGGCCCTGGGTCGCCTCGGCAACGAACACCCTCACCGCAATCGTCGAACCCACCTCGACGAGAGGGTGCACCGAGGCTACCACCGCAGGCGTGGGGGACGCTACGACAGCGGGGAGGATCGGAGTCCCTCGCCCGAACCACCCGGTCCGCAGGCTTTCAGCCGGGCCATACGACGGGCGCCGTTCCCGACCTGGTTCTGAACCCCGACTACTATCAGAAAGTACTCGGGGGAGACGAGACCGGAACTGTGGCTCGCGGACTACCGCCTGGCCTGCCACCTGGGTGGAAAGGACGATGACAACCTCATCATCCGCAACCTCCCCCTGTTCCTCTCCGACACCGCTCGAGCCTGGCTGGAGCACCTGCCTCCTGGGCAGATCTCCAACTGGGACGACCTGGTCCAAGCCTTCGCCGGCAACTTCCAGGGCACGTACGTGCGCCCTGGAAACTCCTGGGATCTCCGAAGCTGCAGCCAGCAGCCGGGAGAGTCTCTCCGGGACTACATCCGGCGATTCTCGAAGCAGCGCACCGAGCTGCCCAACGTCACCGACTCGGATGTCATCGGCGCGTTCCTCGCCGGCACCACCTGCCGCGACCTGGTGAGCAAGCTGGGCCGCAAGACCCCCACCAGGGCGAGCGAGCTGATGGACATCGCCACCAAGTTCGCCTCTGGCTAGGAGGCGGTTGAGGCCATCTTTCGGAAGGACAAGCATCCCTAGGGCCGCCCACAGGAAGATGTCCCCGAGGCGTCAACTCAGCGCGGCACCAAGAAGAAAGGCAAGAAGAAGTTGCAAGCGAAACGAGACGCCGCCGACGCGGACCTTGTCACCGCCGCCGAGTACAAGAACCCTCGGAAACCTCCCGAAGGTGCCAATCTCTTCGATAAGATGCTCAAGGAGCCGTGCCCCTATCATCAGGGGCCCGTCAAGCACACCCTTGAGGACTGCGCCATGCTTCGGCACCACTTTCACAAGGCCGGGCCACCTGCGGAAGGTGGCAGGGCCTGCGACGATGATAAGAAGGAGGATCACAAGGCAGGAGAGTTCCCCGAGGTCCACGACTGCTTCATGATCTACGGTGGGCAAGTAGCGAACGCCTCGGCTCGGCACCGCAAGCAAGAGCGTCGGGAGGTCTGCTCGGTAAAGGTGGCGGCGCCAGTCTACCTAGACTGGTCCGACAAGCCCATCACCTTCGACCAGGGTGACCATCCCGACCGCGTACCGAGCCCGGGGAAATACCCGCTCGTTGTCGACCCCGTCATCGGCAACGTCAGGCTCACCAAGGTCCTCATGGACGGAGGCAGCAGCCTCAACATCATCTACGCCGAGACCCTCGGGCTCCTGTGGATCGATCTGTCCTCGGTCCGGGCAGGCGCTATGCCTTTTCACGGGATCATCCCCGGAAAGCGCGTCCAGCCCCTCGGACAACTCGATCTACCCGTCTGCTTTGGGACACCCTCCAACTTCTGAAGGGAAACCCTCACGTTCGAGGTGGTTGGGTTCTGAGGAACCTACCACGCGGTGTTGGCGAGGCCATGCTACGCCAAGTTCATGGCCGTCCCCAACTACACCTACCTCAAGCTCAAGATGCCGGGCCCCAACGGGGTCATCACCGTCGGCCCCACGTACCGACACGCGTACGAAAGTGACGTGGAGTACGCCGAGGCCCTCGCCGAATCCGAGGCCCTCATTGCCGACCTGGAGAGCCTCTCCAAGGAGGCGCAAGACGTGAAGCGCCATGCCGGCAACTTCGAGCCAGCGGAGAGGGTTAAGTCCGTCCCTCTCGACCCCAGCAACGATGCCTCCAAGCAGATCCGGATCGGCTCCGAGCTCGAGCCCAAATAGGAAGCAGTGCTCGTCGACTTTCTCCGCGCAAACGCTGACGTTTTCGCGTGGAGTCCCTCGGACATGCCCGACATACCGATGGATGTCGCCGAGCACTCACTGGATATCAGAGCTGGAGCCCGACCCGTGAAGCAGCCTCTGCGCCGATTCGACGAAGAAAAGCGCAGAGCCATAGGCGAGGATATCCACAAGCTAATGGCGGCAGGGTTCATCAAAGAGGTATTCCATCCCGAATGGCTTGCCAACCCTGTGCTTGTGAGAAAGAAAGGAGGGAAATGGCGGATGTGTAGACTACACTGGTCTAAACAAAGCATGTCCGAAAGTTCCCTACCCTCTGCCTCGCATCGATCAAATCATGGATTCCACTGCTGGGTGCGAAACCCTATCTTTCCTCGATGCCTACTCAGGGTATCACCAAATCAGGATGAAAGAGTCCGACCAGCTCGCGACTTCTTTCATCACACCTTTCGGCATGTACTGCTATGTTACCATGCCGTTTGGTTTGAGGAATGCGGGTGCGACGTACCAAAGGTGCATGAACCACGTGTTCGGCGAACACATTGGTCGAACGGTCGAGGCTTACGTCGATGACATCGTAGTCAAGACGAGGAAAGCCTCTGACCTCCTTTCCGACCTTGAAGTGACATTCCGGTGTCTCAAGGCGAAAGGCGTAAAGCTCAATCCCGAGAAGTGCGTCTTCGGGGTCCCCCGAGGCATGCTCTTGGGGTTCATCGTCTCCGAGCGGGGCATCGAGGCCAACCCGGAAAAAATCGCGGCCATCACCAACATGGGGCCCATCAAGGACTTGAAAGGCGTACAGAGGGTCACGGGATGCCTGGCGGCTCTGAGCCGCTTCATCTCGCACCTCGGCGAAAGAGGCCTACCTCTGTACCGCCTCTTAAGAAAGGCCGAGTGCTTCACTTGGACCCCGGAGGCCGAGGAAGCCCTCGGGAACCTGAAGGCGCTCCTCACGAACGCGCCCATCTTGGTGCCCTCCGCTGCCGGAGAAGCCCTCTTGATCTACGTCGCTGCTACCACTCAGGTGGTCAGTGCCACAATCGTGGTTGAGAGACGAGAAGAGGGGCATGCATTGCCCATCCAGAGGCCAGTCTACTTCATTAGTGAAGTACTGTCCGAGACCAAGGTCCGCTACCCACAAATTCAGAAGCTGCTGTACGTGGTGATCCTGACGCGGCGGAAGTTGCGACACTACTTCGAGTCTCATCCGATGACTGTGGTGTCATCCTTCCCCCTGGGGGAGATCATCCAGTGCCAAGAGGCCTCGGGTAGGATTGCAAAGTGGGCGGTGGAAATCATGGGCGAGACAATCTCGTTTGCCCCTCGTAAGGCCATCAAGTCCCAAGTCTTGGCGGACTTTGTGGCTGAATGGGTCGATACCCAGCTCCCGACAGCTCCGATCCAACCGGAACTCTGGACCATGTTTTTCGACGGGTCGCTGATGAAGACAGGGGCAGGCACAGGCCTGCTCTTCATCTCGCCCCTCGGGAAGCACCTACGCTACGTGCTACGCCTCCACTTCCCGGCGTCCAACGATGTGGCCGAGTACGAGGCTCTGGTCAACGGGTTGCGCATTGCCATCGAGCTAGGGGTCCGACGCCTCGACGCTCGCAGTGACTCGCAGCTCGTCATTGACCAAGTCATGAAGAACTCCCACTGCCGCGACCCAAAGATGGAAGCCTACTGCGATGAGGTTCGGCGCCTGGAGGACAAGTTCTACGGGCTCGAGCTCAACCACATCGCCCGACGCTACAACGAGACTGCGGACGAGCTGGCTAAGATAGCCTCGGGGCGAACAATGGTTCCCCCGGACGTCTTCTCTCGAGACCTGCATCAACCCTCCGTCAAGACCGACGACACGCCCGAGCCCGAGAAGGCCTCGGCCCAGCCCGAGGCATCCTCAGCTCGGCCCGAGGCACCCTCGGCCCTCGAAGGTGAGGCACTACGCGTCGAGGAGGAGCGGAGCGGGGTCACGCCTAATCGAAACTGGCAGACCCCGTACCTGCAATATCTCCACCGAGGAGAGCTACCCCTCGACCGAGCCGAAGCTCGGCGGTTGGCGCGGCGCGCCAAGTCATCCGTCTTGCTGGGGGACGGGAAGGAGCTCTACCACCGCAGCCCCTCAGGCATCCTCCAGCTATGCATATCCATCACCGAAGGCCAGGAGCTCTTACAAGAAATACACTCGGGGGCTTGCGGTCATCACGCAGCACCTCGAGCCCATGTTGGAAACGCCTTCCGACAAGGTTTCTACTGGCCGACCGTGGTGGCCGACGCCACTAGGATTGTCCGCACCTGCCAGGGGTGTCAATTCTATGCAAGGCAGACCCACCTGCCCGCTCAGGCTCTGCAGACCATACCCATCACCTGGTCGTTTGCTGTGTGGGGTCTGGACCTCGTCGGCCCCTTGTAGAAGACACCCGGGGGCTACACGCACCTGCTGGTCGCCATCGACAAATTCTCCAAGTGGATCAAGGTCCGACCCCTAAACTGCATCAGGTCCGAACAGGCGGTGGCGTTCTTCACCAACATCATCCATCGCTTTGGGGTCCTGAACTCCATCATCACCGACAACGGCACCCAGTTCACCGGCAGAAAGTTCCTGGACTTCTGCGAGGATCACCATATCCGGGTGGACTGGGCCGCCGTGGCTCACCCCATGACGAATGGGCAAGTAGAGCGTGCCAACGACATGATCCTGCAAGGACTCAAGCCGCGGTTCTACAACGACCTCAACAAGTTCGGCAAGCGATGGATGAAGGAGCTCCCCTCGGTGGTCTGGAGTCTGAGGACAACGCCGAGCCGAGCCACGGGCTGCACACCGTTCTTTCTAGTCTATGGGGCCGAGGCCATCTTGCCCATAGACTTAGAATACGGTTCCCCGAGGACGAGGGCCTACGACGACCAAAGCAATCGAGCTAACCGAGAAGACTCACTGGACCAGCTGGAAGAGGCTCGGGACATGGCCTTGCTACACTCGGCGCGGTATCAGCAGTCCCTGTGACGCTACCACGCCCGAGGGGTTCGGTCCCAAGACGTCCAGGTGGGCGACTTGGTGCTTCGGCTGCGACAAGACGCCCGAGGGCGGCACAAGCTCATGCCTCCCTGGGAAGGGCCGTTCGTCATCACCAAAGTTCTGAAGCCCGGGACGTATAAGCTGGCCAACAGTCAAGGCGAGGTCTACAGCAACGCTTGGAACATCCGACAGCTACGTCGCTTCTACCCTTAAGATGCTTTCAAGTTGTTCGTACACCTCGTTCACACACGAAGTCTAACCATCAAGGAAGGGTCAGCCTTGCCTCGGCAAAGCCCGACCCTCCCTCGGGGGCTAGAAGGGGGGAACCCCCTCTGCGTCATAATTTTCCTCGGAAAAAGATCTTTTCTGCCAGAATGTCTTTCGTGCTTCTCGACTACTTCGAAAGTGGGATCCTGAAAACGACGGAGTACACGTAAGCAGCCAAGGATGACCGAGCCGAGGGACTCCTACGCCTCCGGGATACGGATACCTCACTCATCACCTTCTGCGATAAGTAACTCACGCTCGGATAGGTGATTTCGTGGACCGAACAAGTCTTCACGCTCGAAAACTCTTCTGCTGAAATGATTTTTCGGGCCTTCTCGACTATATCGATGGCAGAACCCTACGGACGAGTAAGAGTACACGTAAGCGGCAAGGCCGACCGAGCCGAGGGACTCCTACGCCTCCGGGATACGGATACCTCACTCATCACCTTCCGTGAAAAGTAACTCTCGCTCGGACAAACAATTCTGTTACCGACAAATAAGTCCAAATACTCAAAACAAGAGGAAAAGAAACGCAGCTTTACTACACGACGATGGTGTGTTTGGGCCTCGGCGTCCACAGAAAACATACACACACTACAAGATAAATCGATCATGCAGGCTCGGACCTAGACAGTCGAAGGGAGCAGCAGCACCCTCGGCGTCAACTACACCTTCGGCGAAGTCCGACCCAGCCTCGGACGGCGACGCGGTCAGAGGACCTCCACTCCGAAGGACGACATCAGCACCACGCCCGGACCATCGCCGGCGGGGTCTTCTCCAGGAATCCGGCTTGAGCAGACAGCTCGGCCGGCCACCCCGAAGCCTCAGCCAGCTGTCCCCCAAGGACATCAGCCCGGCTCGTGGCCTCGACAACTCGACTCCGGCGTTGGTCCCGCCAGTGGATGGCCCGGCCAGGCTCCGGCCGACGAAGTCTTCTTTTCGAGCCAACTCCGCCTCTGTCCATGCTGACACCGCTGCCCCCGGCTTCGGCTCATCAAAGAGCGGCCGAGGGTTCCTTTAACTAAGCAAGAGAAGCCTCGGACAGCAAGGCCGACCGAGCCAAGGGACTCCTACGCCTCTGGGACGGATACCTCACTCGTCACCTTTGCACGAGGCAACTCACGCTTGGTGAAGCGGTTCAGATAGCCGACAGGCGAGTCTTAGCGCTCGTAATGAGGAAAAACACGGCTCCGTGCCGAAAATACATACATGTTCAGGCCCCAACAGCCACAATGAACAAAACACCGGCACTCAAGGTGCCATTACAAACGGAACTTCGGTTCTGCCTCCACAGGTACGAACAACCCCCCACAATTGGAGGGCCTGCGGAGCAACAGAAGGCCGACGGATGGCTCGTCGCCGCTCGCTCCAGCGGCGGCGACGACGACTTCTGCTCCGAGCGGCCAAACAGCAGCCAGGGCGGATGCTGCTGCCATAAAGCCCTCGCCCACATCCCCACTCGAGGGGCGAGGACGAGCAGAAGGCCGTAGAGTTGGAGGTCAGTCCGTGGGCGGCACCGACTATCTCGTCGGTGGAGAAACCTCTTCCGGCTGCCGCGACGGAAGGTGGCACCGGGAGCAGCGCCGAAGCCGCCCGGACCGGAGAGCCGGACACGCGGCAGCTGCCAGCGCCACGAACGGCAAACGCCCCTCCCCCCGATCACTGAGGGAAGGAGCGGGCCGCTGCCCGCGCGGAGACCGACCCCAACTCGACGCACTCCCCTCCCCAGCACTGATGATGAACATCCTTGAAGCTGAGGGAGGGGCAGAAATCGCAGCCCGGCTTGCCTTTCCCCACCCAGGAGCTGGTGGTCACCGTCTTGGGTGACCACCGGCGAGGGGATGCGGCCGGGCTGCCTGATGAAAATCCTTGAAGCCGAACGATGGCTGAAAGGTATCAACTTCCGTGAAGTTGCGTTCCTCCGACGACAAGGCGGAAAGACTGCGAGTATCCCCCATCCGGGGGCTCGGAAGGTGGAAAGACGCGATGCATAAGGGGAGCGCGAAGACATGGTTGCCTTTCAAGGGGGTCACCCTCCTTTTAAAGGCAACTCTCCCCACTTGCGTCCTCAGCCATCGCGGGCAAAGTCTTCTCCAACACGCTCCAAGGTCCTCCCCCTACGACACGGGGGCTGGGTCCTACGCGTCATGCAAGCTGGCCAGGGGCAGAAGAAGCCAAACCGCCGTGCGCGCGGTACGCGCAACTGCCCAGCGGTTACGAGCAATCCTCCACTTTCGCCCAGACCAGCGGGTGAAAGGGCGGACCGCCATGCAGGCGGCATACAACCGCACCAAAGGGGCGCACCCTTTCGACTTCGACGCGTCCAGCATGGAGGCCCAGGCCCACACGTCATATAACCGGCGTGCCGGTTGCTACGTGCAAGAAACTGCACCGCCACTCGCGCCACTACCGCGCCTCCTCGACTGCGGAACCAGTACCGCGACTCACGGCAACCCTGCGCATGACCCAACAGTGCCAACCAGGCACATCGGTCACGGGCCAGTCAGCCGCGGGAGAAGGCGCGACGGTCGATGCGGCCAGAAATGGGTTGGCAGTAATGGCGGTGGCAGGCGAGCGAAAGCAGCGGTCAAGTCGTCAGCCAAGCTCACGTCCCCTGCTGGGACAGCGGGAGAGCCCTCTCCCACAGTGTGAAGACGGCGTGCCCGTGTCCCGTTCCTCGAACGGCTCGCGCACGAGCAACGGCCGCCACACGAACCACTCGTCCCATCGCATTAATTCTGCTGCGGGACAGGCGGCACCTTTAGCAGGAGAAGCGGGCGACGCTTCGCCTTCGCCATAATGACCGCGTCAAAAAAGGTGCGCCACGTCATTCGATTTCGTATCCTTTTCCTTTTCCTCTTTCTCTCTCTTACAACAGGGACCGGGAAAAGGGATACCCCGAAAGGGATCCTTCTCTGCGAAGGAAACGGGCCCCGAGCCCCCCTACTGATCAGAGGTTCGAAGGCTGGCCCCTCGGAGGAGTTCAACAGCCGCCTCAGAGCGCTCGGGCTCCGCGCCCACTACTGGTCAGAGGTTCGAAGGCCGGCCCCTCGGAAGGGTTCAACGGCCGCCTCAGGCCACTCGGGCTCCGCGCCCACTACTGATCAGAGGTTCGAAGGCTACCCCAACGGAGAAGTTCAACAGCCGCCTCAGAGCGCTCGGGCTCCGCGCCCACTACTGGTCAGAGGTTCGAAGGCCGGCCCCTCGGAAGGGTTCAACGGCCGCCTCAGGCCACTCGGGCTCCGCGCCCACTACTGATCAGGGGTTCGTAGGCTGGCCCTCGAAGGGTTCACAGCCGCCTCAGACGCAGAGCGAGGGATGACCCTGGGTACGTTCGATACATAACCAAAGCTCGGGCTACGCTCCCGAGGTACCCTAGGAAATTTCCGAGGCCAGCGGGAACGATCTTGTAACGGAATCCCATCAGAGGGAGGCATCGAGCCCTCGGACCCCATCAAAAGGGGATCGGGTCCGGCAAATCACCCGCAGGTACTTTTGGAGCGCGCCTCCGGGCCTCTAGCCGACCCCTAACAAATGGGGCACGAGCGTCCACTCGGATTACCCGTTAGCAGCTCACTGGAGACACCATGTTCGGCGCCCTCCAAGGGCAACATGGCGCTTTTCCCCCCTCCTCCTTGCGGAAAGGCGACGCAGGGGCGTATGTAAAAAAGTCGAGTCTGTCCTTGACCGTCCTCTCGCCCTGTGCGGAGGCTCGGGGGCTGCTCTCGCAAACCCGGCTCCGGCCAAACCGTTGACAGCATCAACATACCAGCCCGAGAACTTGGGACCCGACCGTGCACCCGGGCTACGGCCAGCTCGCATGAGGGAACAACCAGACCGGCCGAAGCATTGTGAAATGCATTAAGACCTCGAAGGAGTCAAACCACTCCTCCAAGGCCTCGGGGGCTACACCCGGCGGGTGCGCTCGCGCGCACCCACCGGAACAAAATGCAACCGAGAAAGGTCGGTCCCCTTGCGAAAAAGTGCGACAAAAGCCTCCAAGCGAGTGTTAACACTCCCTTCGAGGCTCGGGGGCTACTGTCGGGGACCATAATTAGGGGTACCCCCAAGACTCCTAATCTCAGCTGGTAACCCCCATCAGCACAAAGCTGCAAAGGCCTGATGGGTGCGATTAAGTCAAGGCTCGGTCCACTCAAGGGACACGATCTTGCCTCGCCCGAGCCCAGCCTCGGGCAAGGGCAGCCGACCCCGGAGGATTCATGTCTCGCCCGAGGACCCCCTCCAGCAAAGGACACACCTTCGGCTCGCCCGAGGCCCAGTCTTCGCCAAGAAGCAACCTTGGCCAAGTCGCCACGCCGACCGACCGTATCGCAGGAGCATTTAATGCAAAGGTGGCCTGACACCTTATCCTGACGCACGCCCTTCAGTCGACAGAGCCGAAGTGACCGAAGTCACTTCGCCGCTCCACTGACCGGCCTGACAAGAGGACAGCACCGTCTGCGCCGCTCCGACTGCTGTGCCATTCGACAGAGTGAGGCTGACAGCAGCCAAGTCCGGCCTCAGGCGCCATAGGAAACTCCGCATCGCCCGACCCCAGGGCTCGGACTCGGGCTCAGCCCCGGAAGATGATGAACTCCGCATCGCCCGACCCTAGGGCTCGGACTCGGGCTCAGCCCCAGAAAACGACGAACTCCGCATCGCCCGACCCCAGGGCTCGGACTCGGGCTCGGCCCCGGAAGACGACGAACTCCGCATCGCCCGACCCCAGGGCTCGGACACGGGCTCGGCCCCGGAAGACGACGAACTCCGCCTCGCCCAACCCCAGGGCTCGGACTCGGGCTCGGCCCCGGAAGACGACGAACTCCGCATCGCCCGACCCTAGGGCTCGGACTCGGGCTCGGCCCCGGAAGACGACGAACTCCGCTTCGCCCGACCCCAAGGCTCGGACTCGGGCTCGGCCCCGGAAGACGACGAACTCCGCCTCACCCGACCCCAGGGCTCGGACTCAGCCCTGGCCTCAGCCGACGGTCTCCGCCTCGCCCGACCTAGGGGCTCGGACTCGACCTCGGCCTTGGAAGACAGACTCGACCTCAACCTCGGAGGAGCCTCCACCTCGCCCAACCCAGGGCTCGGACCGACCATGTCATAGGAGGCGCCATCATTACCCTACCCCAAGCTAACTCAGGCTACAGGGAACAAGACCGGCGTCCCATCTGGCTCGCCCCGGTAAACAAGTAATGATGGCGCCCCGCATGCTCCATGACGACGGCGGCTCTCAGCCCCCTTACGGAAGCAAGGAGACGTCAGCAAGGACTCGACATCCCTGACAACTGTCCTTCCGCCAGGCTCCAACGCTCCTCCGACGGCTACGACACCACACGAACCGGGTGCCAAAACCTCTCCGGCTGCCACGACGGCATGTACTTAGGGCACTAGCTCTTCTCTGCTAGACACGTTAGCACACTGCTACACCTCCCATTGTACACCTGGATCCTCTCCTTACGCCTATAAAAGGAAGGTCCAGGGCCCTCTTACAGAGGGTTGGCCGCGCGGGGAAGGACGGGACGGCACGCGCTTAGGCCTATCGCTCCCTCCCTCGCAGACGCTTGTAACCCCCTACTGCAAGCGCACCCGACCTGGGCGCGGGACAAACATGAAGGTCGTGGGTTTCCCCTTTTACGCCTGACTCCCTCCGGCTTCTTCCCCCCTTCACGCTCCGTCTCGCGCCGACCCATCTGGGCTAGGGTACGCGGCGACAATTTACTCGTCGGTCCAGGGACCCCCCGGGGTCGAAACGCCGACAAGACCATATTTAAATGTATTAGAGTTAATAATTAGCTACTAAAATTAGTCAAGAGATCCAAACACCTTCATCAAATAGTTTGGCTAATAGCTACTTTTAGTTGGAGGCATCCAAACACCCCAGCTAATAGTCCAACTAACAATTAGCTGTTCCTCAATTACACATTAGTTTATTAGCTAGTTCAACTCGGCTAAAATCAGCTAATAGTTAGACAGTTATTTGTTAGCCAGCTAATTCCATTATTATCAGTTTAGCCCACTAATCATTAGATTTAATGTTGTCGGGGACCATAATTAGGGGTACCCTCAAGGCTCCTAATTCTCAGCTGGTAACCCCCATCAGCATAAAGCTACAAAGGCCTGATGGGTGCGACTAAGTCAGGGATCAGTCCATTCGAGCAACTCCATCACGCCTCGCCCGAGCCTAGCCTCGGATAAGGGCAGCCAACCCTGGAGGATTTCCGTCTCGCCCGAGGCCCCCCTCTAACGGCGAATATATTTCCGGCTCGCCCGAGGCCCTGCCTTCGCTAAGAAGCAACCCTGACCAAATCGCCGCACCAACCGACCAAATCGCAGGAGCATTTAATGCAAAGGTGGCCTGACACCTTTATCCTGACGCGCGCCCCCCAGCCGGCAGAGCTGAAGTGACCGCCGTCACTTCGCCGCTCCACTGACCGGCCTCACATAAGGACAGCACCGCCTGTGCCACTTCGACTGCGGTGCCACTTGACAGAGTGAGACTGACAGGCAGTCAGGCCCGGCCGAAGGCACCATAGGAAGCTCCGCTTCGCCCGACCCAGGGCTCGGACTCGGGCTAAGTCCCGGAAGACGGCGAACTCAACTCCGCCCGACCCAGGGCTCGGACTCGGGCTAAGTCCCGGAAGACGGCGAACTCCGCTCCGCCCGACCCAGGGCTCGGACTCGGGCTAAGTCCCGGAAGACGACGAACTCCGCTCCGCCCGACCCAGGGCTCGGACTCGGGCTAAGTCCCGAAAGACGACGAACTCCGCTCCGCCCGACCCAGGGCTCGGACTCGGGCTAAGTCCCGGAAGACGGCGAACTCCGCTCCGCCCGACCTAGGGCTCGGACTTAGGCTCAGCCCCAGAAGACGACGAACTCTGCATCGCCCAACCCCAGGGCTCGGACTCCGCCCTGGCCTCAGCTGACGGCCTCCGCCTCGCCCGACCCAGGGGCTCGGACTCGACCTCGGCCACGGAAGACAGACCCGACCTCGGCTTCGGAGGAGCTTCCACATCGCCCAACCTAGGGCGCAGGCCAGCCACGTCGACAGGAGGCGCCATCATCGCCCTACCCCGAGCTGACTCGGGCTGTAGGAAACAAGACCGGCGTCCCATCTGGCTCGCTCCGCCAGACAGACAATGATGACGCCCCCATACTCTGTGACGACGGCGGCTCTCGGCCCCCTTACGGAAGCAGGAGGACGTCAGCAAGGACTCAACCGCTCCGACAGCTGTCCCTCCGCCAGGCTCCATCGCTCCTCCGACGGCCACGACATCACACCAGCGGGGTGCCAAAATCTCTCCGGCTGCCACAACGGCATGTACTTAGGGCGCTAGCTCTCCTCCGCTAGACACGTAGTACTCTGCTACACCCCCATTGTACACCTGGATCCCCTCCTTACGCCTATAAAAGCAAGGACCAGGGCCCTCTTAGAGAGGGTTGGCCGCGCGGGGATGAGGACGAGACAGGCGCTCGCCTGGGGCCGCTCGCTCCCTCTCCCGCGTGGACGCTTGTAACCCCCTACTGCAAGCGCACCCGACCTGGGCGCGGGACGAACACGAAGGCCGCGGGATTCCCACCTCTCTCACGCTGGTCTCCGGCCGCCTCGCTCTCCCCCCTTCGCGCTCGCCCTCGCGCTCGATCCATCTGGGCTGGGGCACGCGGCGACATTCACTCGTCGGCCCAGGGACCCCCCGGTCTCGAAACGCCGACAGTTGGCGCACCAGGTAGGGGCCTGCTGCGTGTTGACGAACAGCTTCCCGTCAAGCTCCAGATAGGCAGTCTCCAGCAACCTCTCCAACCCGGGACGATGCTCCGTTTCGGGAGTCTTGAGTTCATGTCCCTCGACGGCAGCTACGACATGATACTCCTTCCACCGCCGCGCGACAACGATAATGGCGGCCGACAGCCCGCCCGCCGGCGGCGGAATCGACGACGTCTTCACCGCGTGGTGGAAGAACAACCTTCGAGCTCATCCTGCCCTTTCCCCCGCCGACGGAGGGGAAGGCAGGGCGACCAAGGCCAAGCAGGAGGCAGCGCCTCGTCGACTGTCGAGCGAGTCGACAGTCCCGGCACCCCAACGAGGGGCGCACCGGGTATCGACTTCGCGCTTGAGACGAAGACGAGCGCCGTCTCCCCGCGACACGCCAATCCCGAGCAAGCGGACGACGCCAGCGCGCTCGCGGAGAGCTTGCTGGATGTCGCCCTCGTACCTGAGACGACAGTGCAGTCAGTCCCCGACGTGACTTTATCGCCGCTCGTCGACCAAGAGGTACCGACCGATTCCCATCCCACGTCATTTGGATTCAGCCTCAACCCGCCTAGCGACCGTGCTTTGGCGGGCGCTCTCGTAGAGGCAAGTCCAAACCCTCTGGGGTTTCGCATGTGGTCGCCTTGGGACCGGCTGACGGACGTCTCGACCTACGGGCCCTCCGGGTCCGAGGAAGACGACGAGCCCAGCATCTGTTGGGATTTCTCTGGACTTGGCAACCCCAGTGCCTTGCGGGACTTCATGACCACATGTGACTACTGCCTCTCCGACTGTTCCGACGGTAGCCGCAGCCTCGGCGACGAGGGCTGCGGCCCAAGCCGCGAATGTTTCCACGTCGATCTAGGGGGTCCCTCCGAAGGCAATCATCTCGGCATGCCGGAGGACGGTGATCTCCCTAGGCCAGCGCCCCGCGTTGACATCCCACGGGAGCTAGCTGTGGTCCCCGTTAAGGCGGGGGGCCATGACCCACAGCTCGAGCAAATCCGCGGGGTGCAGGCCAGGCTCGACGAGGGAGCAGGAGCGCTTGAGCCGATCCGCCGGGACGTCGGGCAGGCATGGGCGGGCCAACCCCCGGATGGAGAAATACGTCATCCGCCCCAGGGCTTCCAGCACCGCGTCACCAACGACGTCAGGGACAGGCCGCCACCCGCATCTAGTGGGGTCGGCCAGAACCTGGCTGTAGCAGTGATGCTTCTCCGCGCGATGCCGGAGCCACCAACCACCGAGGGCCGGCGAATCCGGGGGGAACTCAAGAATCTCCTGGAAGGCGCCGCGGGCCGACGGGCCGAGAGCTCTGCCTCCCGAAGGCAGGGATACCCCTCGGAACCTCATGCCGCGACTTCCCGATTCATGAGGGAAGCCTCGGTCTACACCGGACGCACGCGCAACACCGCGCCTGCGGCCCCGGGCCGCCTCGGCAACGAGCACCATCACCGCGACCGTCGGGCCCACCTCGACGAGAGGGTGCGCCGAGGCTACCACCCCAGACGTGGGGGACGCTACGACAGCGGGGAGGATCGGAGTCCCTCGCCCGAACCGCCCGGTCCTCAGGCCTTCAGCCGGGCCATCCGACGGGCACCGTTCCCGACCCGGTTCCGACCCTCGACTACTATCACAAAGTACTCGGGGGAGACGAGATCGGAACTGTGGCTCGCGGACTACCGTCTGGCCTGCCAATTGGGTGGAACGGACGGTGACAACCTCATCATCCGCAACCTCCCCCTGTTCCTCTCCGACACCGCTCGCGCCTGGTTGGAGCACCTGCCTCCGGGGCAGATCTCCAACTGGGACGACCTAGTTCAAGCCTTCGCCGGCAATTTCCAGGGCACGTACGTGCGCCCCGGGAATTCCTGGGATCTCCGAAGCTGCCGACAGCAGCCGGGAGAGTCCCTCCGGGATTACATCCGGTGATTCTCGAAGCAGCGCACCGAGCTGCCCAACATCACCGACTCGGATGTCATTGGCGCATTCCTCGCCGGCACCACCTGCCGCGACCTGGTGAGCAAGTTGGGTCGCAAGACCCCCACCAGGGCGAGCGAGCTGATGGACATCGCCACCAAGTTCGCCTCCGGCCAGGAGGCGGTCGAGGTCATCTTCCGGAAGGACAAGCAGCCCCAAGGCCGCCCGTCGGAAGATGCTCCCGAGGCGTCAACTCAGCGCGGCGCCAAGAAGAAAGGCAAGAAGAAGTCGCAAGCGAAACGCGACGCCGCCGACGCGGACCTTGTCGCCGCCGCCGAGTACAAGAACCCTCGGAAACCCCCCGGAGGTGCCAACCTCTTCGACAAGATGCTCAAGGAGCCGTGCCCCTATCACCAGGGGCCCGTCAAGCACACCCTTGAGGAGTGCGTCATGCTTTGGCACCACTTCCACAGGGCCGGGCCACCCGCAGAGGGTGGCAGGGCCCGCGACGACGACAAGAAGGAAGATCACCAAGCAGGAGAGTTCCCCGAGGTCCGCGACTGCTTCATGATCTACGGTGGGCAAGCGGCAAATGCCTCGGCTTGGCACCGCAAGCAAGAGCGCCGGGAGGTCTGCGCGGTGAAGGTGGCGGCGCCAGTCTATTTAGACTGGTCCGACAAGCCCATCACCTTCGACCAAGCCGACCACCCCGACCATGTGCCGAGCCCGGGGAAATACCCGCTCGTCGTCGACCCCGTCATCAGCGACGTCAGGCTCACCAAGGTCCTCATGGACGGAGGCAGCAGCCTCAACATCATCTACGCCGAGACCCTCGGGCTCCTGCGTGTCGATCTGCCCTCCGTCCGAGCAGGCGCTGCGCCCTTCCATGGGATCATTCCTGGGAAGCGCGTCCAGCCCCTCGGACAACTCGACCTCCCCGTCTGCTTCGGAATGCCCTCCAACTTCCGAAGGGAAACCCTTACGTTCGAGGTGGTCGGGTCTTGAGGAACCTACCACGCGGTACTGGGAAGGCCATGCTACGCGAAGTTCATGGCCGTCCCCAACTACACCTACCTGAAGCTCAAGATGCCGGGCCCCAACGGGGTCATCACCGTCGGCCCCACGTACAAGCACGCGTTCGAATGCGACGTGGAGTGCGTGGAGTACGCCGAGGCCCTCGCCGAGTCCGAGGCCCTCATCGCCGACCTGGAAAGCCTCTCCAAGGAGGTGCCAGACGTGAAACGTCATGCCGGCAACTTCGAGCCAGTGGAGACGGTTAAGGCCGTCTCCCTCGACCCCAGCGGCGACGCCTCCAAGCAGATCCGGATCGGCTCCGGGCTCGACCCCAAATAGGAAGCAGTGCTCGTCGACTTCCTCCGCGCGAACGCCGACGTCTTCGTGTGGAGTCCCTCGGACATGCCCGGCATACCGAGGGATGTCGCCGAGCACTCGCTGGATATTCGGGCCGGAGCCCGACCCGTCAAGCAGCCTCTGCGCCGATTCGACGAGGAGAAGCGTAGAGCGATATGCGAGGAGATCCACAAGCTAATGGCGGCAGGGTTCATCAAAGAGGTATTCCATCCCGAATGGCTTGCCAACCCTGTGCTTGTGAGAAAGAAAGGGGGGAAATGGCGGATGTGTGTAGACTACACTGGTCTCAACAAAGCATGTCCGAAGGTTCCCTACCCTCTGCCTCGCATCGATCAAATCGTGGATTCCACCGCTAGGAGCGAAACCCTGTCTTTCCTTGATGCCTACTCAGGGTATCATCAAATCAGGATGAAAGAGTCCGACCAGCTCGCGACTTCTTTCATCACGCCCTTCGGCATGTACTGCTATGTCACCATGCCGTTCGGCTTGAGGAATGCGGGCGCGACGTACCAGCAGTGCATGAACCATGTGTTCGGCGAACACATCGGTCGCACGGTCGAGGCCTACGTCGATGACATCGTAGTCAAGACGAGGAAAGCTTCCGACCTCCTTTCCGACCTTGAAGTGACATTCCGATGCCTCAAGGTGAAAGGCGTCAAGCTCAATCCCGAGAAGTGTGTCTTCGGGGTGCCCCGAGGCATGCTCTTGGGGTTCATCGTCTCCGAGCGGGGCATCGAAGCCAACGTGGAGAAGATTGCAGCCATCACCAGCATGGGGCCCATCAAGGACTTGAAAGGCGTACAGAGGGTCATGGGATGTCTCGCGGCTCTGAGCCGTTTCATCTCACGCCTCGGCGAAAGAGGTCTACCTCTGTACCGCCTCTTAAGGAAGGCCGAGTGCTTCACTTGGACCCCCGAGGCCGAGGAAGCTCTCGGGAACTTGAAGGCGCTCCTCACAAAGGCGCCCATCTTGGTGCCTCCGGCTGCCGGGGAAGCCCTCTTGGTCTACGTCGCCGCGACCACTCAGGTGGTTAGCGCCGCGATTGTGGTCGAGAGGCAAGAAGAGGGGCATGCATTGCCCATTTAGAGGCCAGTTTACTTCGTCAGCGAGGTACTGTCCGAAACCAAGGTCCGCTACCCACAAGTTCAGAAGCTGTTGTATGCGGTGATCCTGACACGGCGGAAGTTGCGACACTACTTCGAGTCTCATCCGGTAACTGTGGTGTCATCCTTCCCCCTGGGGGAGATCATCTAGTGCCGAGAGA
The DNA here is from genome assembly GCF_902167145.1 of Zea mays. Lineage (NCBI taxonomy): Eukaryota > Viridiplantae > Streptophyta > Magnoliopsida > Poales > Poaceae > Zea > Zea mays. The sequence goes on along the minus strand of NC_050102.1, from coordinate 88,396,243 downwards.
CCTCGGGTAGGATTGCAAAGTGGGCGGTGGAAATCATGGGCGAGACAATCTCGTTCGCCCCTCGGAAGGCCATCAAGTCCCAGGTTTTGGCGGACTTCGTGGCCGAATGGGTCGACACCCAATTACCGACGGCTCCGATCCAACCGGAGCTCTGGACCATGTTTTTCGACGGGTCGTTGATGAAGACGGGGGCCGGCGCAGGCCTGCTCTTCATCTCGCCCCTCGGGAAACACCTACGCTATGTGCTACGCCTCCATTTCCCAGCGTCCAACAATGTGGCTGAGTACGAGGCTCTGGTCAACGGGTTGCGGATCGCCATCGAGCTAGGGGTCCGGCGCCTGGACGCCCGCGGTGACTCGCAGCTCGTCATCGACCAAGTCATGAAGAACTCCCACTGCCGCGACCCGAAGATGGAGGCCTACTGCGATGAGGTTCGGCGCTTGGAGGACAAGTTCTACGGGCTCGAGCTCAACCACATCGCTCGGCGCTACAACGAGACTGCGGACGAGCTGGCTAAAATAGCCTCGGGGCGAACAACGGTTCCCCCGGATGTCTTCTCCCGGGATCTGCATCAACCCTCCGTCAAGATCGACAACAAGCCCGAGCCTGAGGCGCCCTCGGCCCAGTTCGAGGCACCCTCAGCTCGGCCCGAGGCGTCCTCGGTTCAGCCCGAGGTACCCTCGGCCCCCGAGGGTGAGGCGCTGCGCGTCGAGGGGGAGCGAAGCGGGGCCACACCTGATCGAAACTGGCAGGCCCCGTACCTGCAATATCTCCACCAAGGAGAGCTACCCCTCGATCGAGCCGAGGCTCGGCGGGTGGCGCGGCGCGCCAAGTCGTTCGTCCTGCTGGGCGATGAGAAGGAGCTCTACCACCGCAGCTCCTCAGGCATCCTCCAGCGGTGCATCTCCGTCACCGAAGGTCAGGAACTCCTACGAGAGATACACTCGGGGGCTTGCGGCCATCACGCAGCGCCTCGAGCCCTTGTCGGGAATGCTTTCCGATAAGGCTTCTACTGGCCGACGGCGGTGGCCGACGCCACTAGAATTGTCCGCACCTGCGAAGGGTGTCAATTTTATGCGAAGCAGACCCACCTGCCCGCTCAGGCTCTGCAGACGATACCCGTCACCTGGCCCTTTGCTGTGTGGGGTCTGGACCTCATCGTCCCCTTGCAGAAGGCGCCCGGGGGCTACATGCACCTGCTGGTCGCCATCGACAAATTCTCCAAGTGGATCGAGGTCCGACCTCTGAACAGCATCAGGTCCGAGCAGGCGGTGGCGTTCTTCACCAACATCATCCATCGCTTCGGGGTCCCAAACTCCATCATCACTGACAACGGCACCCAGTTCACCGGCAGAAAGTTCTTGGACTTCTGCGAGGATCACCACATCCAGGTGGACTGGGCCGCCGTGGCTCATCCCATGTCAAATGGGCATGTAGAGCGTGCCAACGGCATGATTCTACAAGGGCTCAAGCCTCAGATCTACAACGACCTCAACAAGTTCGGCAAGCGATGGATGAAGGAACTCCCCTCAGTGGTCTGGAGCCTGAGGACAACGCCGAGCCGAGCCACGGGTTTCACGTCGTTCTTCCTAGTCTACGGGGCCGAGGCCGTCTTGCCCACAGACCTGGAATACGGCTCCCCGAGGACGAGGGCCTACAGCGATCAAAGCAACCAAGCTAGCCGAGAAGACTCGCTGGACCTGCTGGAGGAGGCTCGGGACAAGGCCTTGCTACACTCGGCGAGGTACCAGCAGTCCCTACGACGCTACCACGCCCGAGGGGTCCGGTCCCGAGACCTCCAGGTGGGCGATCTGGTGCTTCGGCTGCGACAAGACGCCCGAGGGAGGCACAAGCTCACGCCCCCCTGGGAGGGACCGTTCGTCATCGCCAAGGTTCTGAAACCCGGAACGTACAAGCTGGCCAACAGTCAAGGCGAGGTCTACGGCAACGCTTGGAACATCCAACAGCTACGTCGTTTCTACCCTTAAGATGTTTTCAAGTTGTTCATATACCTCACACCCACGCAAAGTTTAGTCATCAAGGAAGGGTCGGCCTCGCCTCGGCAAAGCCCGACCCTCCCTCGGGGGCTAAAAGGGGGGGGGAACCCCCTCTGTGTTGAAATTTTCCTCGAAAAAAGATCTCTTCTGCCAGAATATCTTTCGTGCCTTTTGACTACTTCGAAAAGTGGATCCTAAAAACGACGGAGTACACGTAAGCAGCCAAGGCTGATCGAGCCGAGGGACTCCTACGCCTCCGGGATACGGATACCTCACTCATCACCTTCTGTGATAAGTAACTCACGTTTGGATAAGTGATTCCGCGGACCGAACAAGTCTTCACGTTCGGAAGTTCTTCTGCCGAAGCGATCCTCCGAGCTTTCTCGACTGAGTCGGTGACAGAGCCTCATGGTCGGGTAAAGGTGCGCGTAAGCGGCAAGGCCGACCGAGCCGAGGGACTCCTACGCCTCCGGGATACGGATACCTCACTCATCACCTTCCGCGAGAAGCAACTCTCGCTCGCACAAACATCCCAGTTACCGACAAAAAAGTCCAGATACTCGAAACAAGAGGAAAGGAGACGCAGCTTTACAACACGGCGAGGGTGTGTTCTGGCCTCGGCGGCCGCAGGAGACACACGCTACAAGACAATCCGATCCTGCAGGCTCGGGTCTTGACGCTGGAAGGGGGCAGCAGCACCCTCGGCATCGACGACACCTTCGGCGAGGTCCGACCTAGCCTCAGACGGCGACGCGGTCCAAGGATCTCCGCTCTAAAGGACGACGTCATCACCACGCCCGGGCAATCGCTGCCAGGGTCTTCTCCGAGAATCCGGCCCGAGCAGGCGGCTCGGCCGGTCACCCCGGGGCCTCGGCCAGCCGTCCTCCGAGGGCGCCAGCCCGACCCGAGGCTTCAGCTGGTCAACTCCGGCGTCGGTCCCACTAACGGACGACCCGGCTAGGCTCCGGCCAACCAGGTTTCCTTTTCGAGCCAACTCTGCCCCTGTTCATGCTGATATCGCTGCCCCTGGCCTCGGCTCATCGAAGAGCGGCCAAGGGGTCCCTTTAACTAAGCTAGAGAAGCCTCAGACAACAAGGCCGACCGAGTCGAGGGACTCCTACGCCTCCGAGATACGGATACCTCACTCGTCACCTTGACACGGGGCGACTCACGCTTGGTGAAGCGGTTCAGACAACCAACAGGCGAGTCTTGGTGCTCGAAAATGAAAAAAAAACACAGCTCCGTGCCAAAATTACATACATGTTCAGGCCTCGACAGCCACAATGAACAAAAACACTGGCATTCAAAGTGCCATTACAAACGGAACTCCGGTTCCCCCTCCGCAGGTACGAACAACCCCACTCGATGGGGGAGGGCCTGCGGAGCAACAGAAGACCGACGAACGGCGCGCCGTCGCCCGCTCCAGCAGCAGCGACGACGACGACTTCTGCTCCGGGGGGCCGAACAGCGGCAGCACTAACCTCAGGGCAGATGCTGCTGCCAAGAGGCCCCCGCCCATGCCCAAACTCGTGAGGCAAGGACAGGCAGAAGGCCGTAGAGTTGGAGGTCGGTCCGTGGCCGGCCCTGGCTATCTCGTCGGCGGAAGAACCTCTTCCAGCTGTCGTGGCAGACGCCGGCGCCGCGAGCAGCTCCGAAGCCACTCGCGTCCGAGAGCCAGGCACGGTGCAGCTACCGGCGCCACGGACGACGACCGCCCTTCCCTCCGATCACTGAGTGAAGGAGCGGGCCACCGCCCACGCAGGGGCCGACCCCAACTCGGCACACTCCCCTCCCCAGCCCTGGTGATGAAAATCCTTGAGGCTGAGGGAGGGGCAGAGGCCGCAGCCCGGCTCGCTTTCCCCCACCATCAAGCTGGAGGTCACCATCTTGGGTGACCGCCGGTGGAGGGGTGCGGCCGGGCTGCATGATGAAAATCCTTGAAGCCGAACGATGGCTGAAAGGTACCCACTCCCACGGAGTTGCGCTCCTCCGGCGATGAGGTGGAAAGACGGCGGGTATCCCCCATCCGGGGGCTTGGAAGGTGGAAAGACACGATGCATAAGGGAGCGCGAAGACATGGTCGCCTTCCAAGGGGGTCGCCCCCCTTTTAAAGGCGACTATCCCTACTTGCGTCCCCAGCCGTCACGGGCTGAGTCTTCTCCAACACGCTCCAAGGCCCTCCCCTGCGGCGCGGGGGCTGGGTCCCACATGTCATGCAAGCCGGCTCAGAGCAGAAGAAGCCAAACCGCCGTGCGCGGTGTGCACAACCGCCCAGCGGTTACAAGTGACCCTCCACTTTTGCCCAGACCAACGGGCGAAAGGGGCGGGCGGCCATGCAGGCGGCATGCAACCGCGCCAAGTGGGCGCACTTCTCCGACTCCCAACACGCCCAGCAAGGAGGCCCAGGCCCACGTGTCATGCAACCGGCGCGCCGAACGCTTCGTGCATGCAACCGCACCGCCACTTGCGCCACCACCGCGCCTCCTCGATTGCGGAACCAATACCGCGACTCGAGGCGACCCAGTGCACGACCCAGCAGCGCCAGCCTGGCGCGGCGGTCAGTGCGGCCAAAAATGGGCCGGCAGTAATGGAGGTGGCAGGCGGGCGGGAGCAGCGGTCACGTCGTCAGCCAAGCTCACGTCCCATCCGGGGGCAGCGAGAGAACCCTCTCTCACGGCGTAAAGACAACGCGCCCGTGTTCCGTTCCTCGAACGGCTCGCGCACGCGCAACGGCCGCCCCGCCAACCACTCGCCCCATCGCATTAACTCCGCGGCGGGACAGGCGGCGCCTCTGGCAGGAGAAGCAGGCAACACTTCGCCTTCGCCGTAATAACCGCGCCAAAAAAGGTACGCCGCGTCGTTCGATTTCGTATCCTTTTCCTTTTTTCCTCTTTCTCTCTCTTGCAACAGGGACCGGGAAAGGGGGATACCCCGAAAATGATCCTTCCCTGTGAAGGAACCAGGCTCCGAGCCACCCTACTGATCAGAGGTTCGAAGGCTGGCCCCCCGGAAGGGTTCGACAGCCGCCTCAGATCGCGTGGGCCCTACACCCACTACTGGTCAGAGGTTTGAAGGTCGGCCCCTCGGAAGGGTTCCACGGCCGCCTCAGGCTACTCGGGCTCCGCGCCCATTACTGATCAGGGGTTCGAAGGCTGGCCCCCGAAGGGTTCACAGCCGCCTCAAACGCTGAGCGAGGGATGACCATGGGTACGTTCGATACATAACCAAGGCTCGAGCTGCGCTCCCGAGGTACCCTAGGACATTTCCGAGACCAGCGGGAGCGATCTTGTAACGGAATCCCATCAGAGGGAGGCATCGAGCCCTCGGACCCCGTCGCCAGGGGACCGGGTCCGGCAGATCACCCACAGGTACTTTTGGGCGTGCCTCTGGGCCCCTAGCCGACCCCTAACGAACGGGGCACGGACGTCCACTCGGATTACCCGCTTGCAGCTCACCGGAGACACCATGTTCGGCGCCCATCGAGGGCAACATGGCGCTTTCCCCCCCTCCTCCTTGCGGAAAGGCGACGCAGGGGCGTATGAAAAAAGTCGAGTCTGTCCCTGATCGCCCTCTCGCCCTGTGCAGAGGCTCGAGGGCTGCTCTCGCAAACCCGGCTCCGGCCGAACCGTTGACAGCGTCAACATACCAGCCCGAGAACTTGGGACCCGACCGTACACCCGGGCTACGGCCAGCTCGCATGAGGGAACAACCAGACCAGCCGAAGCATTACGCAAGGCATTAAGACCTCGAAGGAGTAAAACCACTCCTCCGAGACCTCGAGGGCTACATGAAAGGGAATTAGGCTTACACCTAGTTCCTAAATAATTTTGGTGGTTGAATTGCCCAACACAAATATTGGACTGACTAGTTTGCTCTAGTGTATAAGTTATACAGGTGCAAAAGGTTCACATCTAGCAAATAAAAAGACCAAGTGTTGGATTCAACAAAGGAGCAATAAGGCAACCGAGGGCACCTCTGGCTGGAGGCACTGGACTGTCCGGTGTGCACCGGACAGTGTCCGGTGCGCCCGTAGACTTCGTTTTCTACCCTTCGCCAGAGGACTTCGACTTCAACCCTTCGCCCTCGGGAATTCGCGGAGGCCGGCGCGCTATAATTCACCGGACTGTCCGGTGTGCACCGGACATGTCCGGTGTGCACCGGACATGTCCGGTGCGCCAACGAACCGCGGCCTCCGGAACTCGTCATCCTCGGGTTTTCACGACAGCCGCTCCGCTATAATTCACCGGACTGTCCGGTGTACACCGGACTGTCCGGTGTGCCAGCGGAGCAACGGCTCTCTGCGGCGCCAACGGCTCCCTGCGCAGCATTAAATGCGCGCGCAGCGCGCGCAGACGTCAGGGCTGCCCATACCGGTGCACCGGACATCAAACAGTGCATGTCCGGTGTGCACCGGACACCCAGGCGGGCCCACAAGTCAGAAGCTCCAACGGCTAGAATCCAACGGCAGTGATGACGTGGCAGGGGCACCGGACTGTCCGGTGTGCACCGGACTGTCCGGTGCGCCATCGAACAGAGGCTGCCAGCAACGGTCACTTTTGGTGGTTGGGGCTATAAATACCCCAACCATCCCACATTCATTGCCATCCAAGTTTTCCACTTCTCAACCACTTACAAGAGCTAGGCATTCAATTCTAGACACATTCAAAGAGATCAAATCCTCTCCAATTCCACACAAAACCCTAGTGACTAGTGAGAGTGATTTGCCGTGTTCATTTGAGCTCTTGCGCTTGGATTGCTTCTTTTCTTTCTCACTTGTTCTTGAGATCACAACTCCATTGTAATCAAGGCAAGAGGCACCAATTGTGTGGTGGCCCTTGCGGGGAAGTTTTGTTCCCGGCTTTGATTTGAGAAGAGAAGCTCACTCGGTCCGAGGGACCGTTTGAGAGAGGGAAGGGTTGAAAGAGACCCGGCCTTTGTGGCCTCCTCAACGGGGAGTAGGTTTGCAAGAACCGAACCTCGGTAAAACAAATCTCCGTGTCTCATTTGCTTATTCGCTTGGGATTTGTTTTGCGCCCTCTCTTGCGGACTCATTTATTATTACTAACGCTAACCCCGGCTTGTAGTTGTGTTTATATTTGTAAATTTCAGTTTCGCCCTATTCACCCCCCCTCTAGGCGACTATCAATTGGTATCAGAGCCCGGTGCTTCATTAGAGCCTAACCGCTCGAAGTGATGTCGGGAGATCACGCCAAGAAGGAGATGGAGACCGGCGAAAAGCCCACTACAAGCTACGGGAGCACTTCATCGGAAGAGTCCCGCACCAAAAGGAGGGAGAAGAAGAAAAGCTCCTCCAACAAAGGGAAGGAGAAGAAATCTTCTTCTCACCACAAAGAGAAGAAGGAAAAATCTTCTTCCCACAAGCCGCATCGGAAAGGCGACAAGCACAAGAGGATGAGGAAGGTGGTCTACTACGAGACCGACACTTCATCAACATCGACCTCCGACTCCGATGCGCCCTCCGTCACTTCTAAGCGCCAAGAGCGCAAGAAGTATAGTAAGATCCCTCTACGCTACCCTCGCATTTCCAAACATACACCTTTACTTTCCGTCCCACTAGGCAAACCACCAACTTTTGATGGTGAAGATTACGCTAGGTGGAGCGATTTAATGCGATTTCATCTAATCTCGCTCCACAAAAGCATATGGGATGTTGTTGAGTTTGGTGCGCAGGTACCATCCGTAGGGGATGAAAACTATGATGAGGATGAGGTGGCCCAAATCGAGCACTTCAACTCTCAAGCCACAACCATACTCCTTGCCTCTCTAAGCAAGGAAGAATACAACAAAGTGCAAGGGTTGAAAAATGCAAAGGAGATTTGGGATGTGCTCAAAACTGCGCACGAGGGAGATGAGCTCACCAAGATCACCAAGCGGGAAACGATCGAGGGGGAGCTCGGTCGGTTCCGGCTTCAAAAAGGGGAGGAGCCACAACACATGTACAACCGGCTCAAGACTTTGGTGAACCAAGTGCGCAACCTCGGGAGCAAGAAGTGGGATGACCACGAAGTGGTAAATGTTATTTTAAGATCTCTTATTTTTCTTAATCCCACTCAAGTTCAATTGATTCGTGGCAATCCTAGATATACTAAAATGACCCCCGAGGAAGTTATCGGGCATTTTGTAAGTTTTGAGTGCATGATAGAAGGCTCGAGGAAAATCAACGAGCTTGGCGACTCATCCGAAGCCCAACCCGTTGCATTCAAGGCAACGGAGGAGAAGAAGGAGGAGGCTACACCAAGTCGACAACCAATCGACGCCTCCAAGCTCGACAATGAGGAAATGGCGCTCGTCATCAAGAGCTTCCGCCAAATCCTCAAGCAAAGGAGGGGGAAGGACTACAAGTCCCGCTCCAAGAAGGTTTGCTACAAGTGTGGTAAGCCCGGTCATTTTATTGCTAAATGTCCTATATCTAGTGACAGTGACCGAGGCGACGACAAGAAGGGGAGAAGAAAGGAGAAGAAAAGGTACTACAAGAAGAAGGGCGGCGATGCCCATGTTTGTCGGGAATGGGATTCCGACGAAAGCTCAAGCGACTCCTCCGACGACGAGGACGCCGCCAACATCGCCGTCACCAAGGGACTCCTCTTCCCCAACGTCGGCCACAGGTGCCTCATGGCAAAGGACGGCAAAAAGAAGAAGGTTAAATCCAACTCCTCCACTAAATATGAATCTTCTAGTGATGATAATGCTAGTGATGAGGAGGATAATTTGCGTTCCCTTTTTGCCAACCTTAACATAGCTCAAAAAGAAAAGTTAAATGAATTAGTTAGTGCTATTCATGAAAAGGATGACCTTTTGGACTCCCAAGAGGATTGTCTAATTAAAGAAAACAAGAAACATGTTAAGGTTAAAAAGGCTTATGCTCTAGAAGTAGAAAAATGTGAAAAATTATCTAGTGAGCTAAGCACTTGCCGTGAGATGATTGACAACCTTAGAAATGAAAATACTAGTTTAAATGCTAAGGTTGATTCTCATGTTTGTAATGTTTCAATTCCCAATCCTAGAGATAATAATGATGATTTGCTTGATAGGATTGAAGAATTAAACATTTCCCTTGCTAGCCTTAGATTAGAGAATGAAAGTTTGATTGCTAAGGCTAAAGATTTTGATGTTTGCAAAGTTACCATTGCCAATCTTAGAGATAAAAATGATATTCTTCATGCTAAGATTGTTGAACTTAATTCTTGCAAACCATCTACATCTATTGTTGAGCATGTATCTATTTGTACTAGATGTAGAAATGTTGATATTGATGCTATTCATGATCATATGGCTTTAATTAAACAACAAAATGATCATATAGCAAAACTAGATGCTAAAATTGCCGAGCATAACTTAGAAAATGAAAAATTTAAATTTGCTAGAAGTATGCTCTATAATGGGAGACGCCCTGGCATCAAGGATGGCATTGGCTTCCAAAGGGGAGACAATGTCAAACTTAATGCCCCTCCTAAAAATTTGTCTAACTTTGTTAAGGGCAAAGCTCCCATGCCTCAGGATAACGAGGGTTACATTTTGTACCCTGCCGGTTATCCTGAGAGCAAAATTAGGAGAATTCACTCTAGGAAGTCTCACTCTGGCCCCAATCATGCTTTCATGTATAAGGGTGAGACATCTAGTTCTAGGCAACCAACCCGTGCCAAGTTGCCTAAGAAGAAAATTCCTAATGCATCAAATGAACATAGCATTTCATTTAAGACTTTTGATGCATCATATGTTTTGACTAACAAATCCGGCAAGGTCGTTGCCAAGATTGTTGGGGGCAAACACAAGGGCTCCAAGACTTGTGTTTGGGTACCCAAAGTTCTTGTTTCTAATGCCAAAGGACCCAAAACCGTTTGGGTACCTAAAGTCAAGAACTAAAATTGTTTTGTAGGTTTATGCATCCGGGGGCTCAAGTTGGATACTCGATAGCGGGTGCACAAACCACATGACAGGGGAGAAAAGGATGTTCTCCTCATATGAGAAAAACCAAGATCCCCAACGAGCTATCACATTCGGGGATGGAAATCAAGGTTTGGTCAAAGGTCTTGGTAAAATTGCTATATCTCCTGACCATTCCATTTCCAATGTTTTTCTTGTTGATTCATTAGATTACAACTTGCTTTCTGTTTCCCAATTATGTCAAATGGGCTACAACTGTCTATTTACTGATATAGGTGTCACTGTCTTTAGAAGAAGTGATGATTCAATAGCATTTAAGGGTGTGTTAGAGGGTCAGCTATACTTAGTGGATTTTAATAGAGCTGAACTCGACACATGCTTAATTGCTAAGACTAACATGGGTTGGCTCTGGCATCGCCGACTAGCCCATGTTGGGATGAAGAATCTTCACAAGCTTCTAAAGGGAGAGCACATTTTAGGATTAACAAATGTTCATTTTGAGAAAGACAGGATCTGTAGCGCATGCCAGGCAGGGAAGCAAGTTGGAGTCCATCATCCACACAAGAACATCATGACGACCGACAGGCCGCTTGAGCTACTCCACATGGATCTATTCGGCCCGATTGCTTACATAAGCATCGGCGGGAGTAAGTATTGTCTTGTTATTGTGGATGATTATTCTCGCTTCACTTGGGTATTCTTTTTACAGGAAAAATCTCAAACCCAAGAGACCTTAAAGGGATTCTTGAGACGAGCTCAAAATGAGTTCGGCTTAAGGATCAAGAAAATAAGAAGCGACAACGGGACGGAGTTCAAGAACTCTCAAATTGAAGGCTTCCTTGAGGAGGAGGGCATCAAGCATGAGTTCTCCTCCCCCTACACGCCACAACAAAATGGTGTAGTGGAGAGGAAGAATCGAACTCTATTGGACATGGCAAGAACCATGCTTGATGAGTACAAGACACCGGACCGGTTTTGGGCCGAAGCGGTCAACACCGCCTGCTACGCCATCAACCGGTTATATCTTCACCGAATCCTCAAGAAGACATCATATGAACTCCTAACCGGTAAAAAGCCCAACATTTCATATTTTAGAGTTTTTGGTAGCAAATGCTTCATTCTTATTAAAAGAGGTAGAAAATCTAAATTTGCTCCTAAAACTGTAGAAGGTTTTTTTCTTGGTTATGACTCAAACACAAGGGCATATAGGGTCTTTAACAAGTCCACTGGACTAGTTGAAGTCTCATGTGACGTTGTGTTTGATGAAACTAACGGCTCTCAAGTAGAGCAAGTTGATCTTGATGAGATAGGTGAAGAACAGGCTCCATGCATCGCGCTAAGGAACATGTCCATCGGGGATGTGTGTCCTAAGGAATCCGAAGAGCCTCCAAGTACACAAGATCAACCATCCTCCTCCATGCAAGCATCTCCACCAACTCAAAATGAGGATGAGGCTCAAAATGATGAAGAGCAAAATCAAGAAGACAAGCCACCTCAAGATGATAGCAATGATCAAGGGGGAGATACAAATGATCAAGAAAAGGAGGATGAGGAAGAACCAAGACCGCCACACCCAAGAGTCCACCAAGCAATCCAACGAGATCACCCCGTCGACACCATCCTCGGCGACATTCATAAGGGGGTAACTACTCGATCTCGGGTTGCTCATTTTTGTGAACATTACTCTTTTGTTTCCTCTATTGAGCCACACAGGGTAGAGGAAGCTCTCCAAGATTCGGATTGGGTGGTGGCGATGCAAGAGGAGCTCAACAATTTCACGAGGAATGAGGTCTGGCATTTAGTTCCACGTCCTAACCAAAATGTTGTAGGAACCAAATGGGTCTTCCGCAACAAGCAAGATGAGCATGGTGTGGTGACAAGGAACAAAGCTCGACTCGTAGCCAAAGGGTATTCACAAGTCGAAGGTTTGGATTTCGGTGAAACCTATGCACCCGTAGCTAGGCTTGAGTCAATTCGCATATTATTGGCCTATGCTACTTACCATGGCTTTAAGCTCTATCAAATGGACGTGAAAAGTGCCTTCCTCAATGGACCGATCAAGGAAGAGGTCTATGTTGAGCAACCTCCCGGCTTTGAAGACAGTGAGTATCCTAATCATGTCTATAGGCTCTCTAAGGCGCTTTATGGGCTCAAGCAAGCCCCAAGAGCATGGTATGAATGCCTTAGAGATTTCCTTATTGCTAATGGCTTCAAAGTCGGCAAGGCCGATCCTACACTCTTTACTAAAACTCTTGAAAATGACTTGTTTGTATGCCAAATTTATGTTGATGATATTATATTTGGGTCTACTAACGAGTCTACATGTGAAGAGTTTAGTAGGATCATGACACAGAAATTCGAGATGTCGATGATGGGGGAGTTGAAGTATTTTCTAGGATTCCAAGTCAAGCAACTCCAAGAGGGCACCTTCATTAGCCAAACAAAGTACACCCAAGACATTCTTGCTAAGTTTGGGATGAAGGATGCCAAGCCCATCAAGACACCCATGGGAACAAATGGGCATCTCGACCTCGACACGGGAGGTAAGTCCGTGGATCAAAAGGTATACCGGTCGATGATTGGTTCATTGCTTTATTTATGTGCATCTCGACCGGACATTATGCTTTCCGTTTGCATGTGTGCAAGATTCCAATCCGACCCTAAGGAATCCCACCTTACGGCCGTAAAACGAATCTTGAGATATTTGGCTTATACCCCTAAGTTTGGGCTTTGGTACCCTCGGGGATCCACATTTGATTTACTTGGTTATTCTGATGCCGATTGGGCGGGGTGTAAGATCAATAGGAAGAGCACATCGGGGACTTGCCAGTTCTTGGGAAGATCCTTGGTGTCATGGGCTTCAAAGAAGCAAAATTCGGTCGCTCTTTCCACCGCCGAAGCTGAGTATATTGCCGCAGGTCACTGTTGCGCGCAATTGCTTTGGATGAGGCAAACCCTGCGGGACTACGGTTACAAATTAACCAAAGTCCCTTTGCTATGTGATAATGAGAGTGCAATTAAAATGGCCGACAATCCCGTCGAGCATAGCCGCACTAAGCACATAGCCATTCGGTATCATTTTCTTAGGGATCACCAACAAAAGGGGGATATCGAGATTTCTTACATTAATACTAAAGATCAATTAGCCGACATCTTTACCAAGCCACTTGATGAACAATCTTTTACCAGACTTAGGCATGAGCTCAATATTCTTGATTCTAGAAATTTCTTTTGCTAAGCTTGCACACATAGCTCATTTGAATACCTTTGATCATATCTCCTTTATATGCTATGACTAATGTGTTTTCAAGTCTATTTCAAACCAAGTCATAGGTATATTGAAAGGGAATTGGAGTCTTCGGCGAAGACAAAGGCTTCCACTCCGTAACTCATGCTTCGCCATCACTCCGAGCAACTCTCTATTCCTTGGGGAGAAATGAGCATCAAAGAAAAGGACTTCATTCTTGGAGGAGAGAGTAAAAGCTCAAAAGCAAAAGGACCGGATTTCGTCTTTGGTATAATCTTAACTCATTTACTTTTGACCAAAGGGGAAGAAATTACTAAGGAGGGCTCTAATGATTCCGTTTTTGGCGATTCATGCCAAAAAGGGGGAGAAATGAGCCCAAAGCAAAAGGACCGCACCACCACCACCAAATTCAAAAACTTAGTGCTTTCCAAAAGTCTTTATCATTTGGTATCCTATTGTGTTCAAAAGGGGGAGAAAGTAGTATTTCAAAACTGGTATATCAAAACCCTCTTGAACACTAAGAGGTGGATCTCTTTTAGGGGGAGTTTTGTTTAGTCAAAGGAAAAGCATTTGAAATAGGGGGAGACAATTTCAAATCTTGAAAATGCTTTGCAAACTCTTATTCATGTACCTTTGACTATTTGCAAAAGATCTTTGAAATGGATTTACAAAAAGAATTTGCAAAAACAAAACATGTGGTGCAAACGTGGTCCAAAATGTTATAAGAAAGAAACATTCCTTGCATATCTTGTAAGTAGTTATATTGGCTCAATTCCAAGTAACCTTTGCACTTACATTATGTAAACTAGTTCAATTATGCACTTCTATATTTGCTTTGGTTTGTGTTGGCATCAATCACCAAAAAGGGGGAGATTGAAAGGGAATTAGGCTTACACCTAGTTCCTAAATAATTTTGGTGGTTGAATTGCCCAACACAAATATTGGACTGACTAGTTTGCTCTAGTGTATAAGTTATACAGGTGCAAAAGGTTCACATCTAGCAAATAAAAAGACCAAGTGTTGGATTCAACAAAGGAGCAATAAGGCAACCGAGGGCACCTCTGGCTGGAGGCACCGGACTGTCCGGTGTGCACCGGACAGTGTCCGGTGCGCCCGTAGACTTCGTTTTCTACCCTTCGCCAGAGGACTTCGACTTCAACCCTTCGCCCTCGGGAATTCGCGGAGGCCGGCGCGCTATAATTCACCGGACTGTCCGGTGTGCACCGGACATGTCCGGTGTGCACCGGACATGTCCGGTGCGCCAACGAACCGCGGCCTCCGGAACTCGTCATCCTCGGGTTTTCACGACAGCCGCTCCGCTATAATTCACCGGACTGTCCGGTGTACACCGGACTGTCCGGTGTGCCAGCGGAGCAACGGCTCTCTGCGGCGCCAACGGCTCCCTGCGCAGCATTAAATGCGCGCGCAGCGCGCGCAGACGTCAGGGCTGCCCATACCGGTGCACCGGACATCAAACAGTGCATGTCCGGTGTGCACCGGACACCCAGGCGGGCCCACAAGTCAGAAGCTCCAACGGCTAGAATCCAACGGCAGTGATGACGTGGCAGGGGCACCGGACTGTCCGGTGTGCACCGGACTGTCCGGTGCGCCATCGAACAGAGGCTGCCAGCAACGGTCACTTTTGGTGGTTGGGGCTATAAATACCCCAACCATCCCACATTCATTGCCATCCAAGTTTTCCACTTCTCAACCACTTACAAGAGCTAGGCATTCAATTCTAGACACATTCAAAGAGATCAAATCCTCTCCAATTCCACACAAAACCCTAGTGACTAGTGAGAGTGATTTGCCGTGTTCATTTGAGCTCTTGCGCTTGGATTGCTTCTTTTCTTTCTCACTTGTTCTTGAGATCACAACTCCATTGTAATCAAGGCAAGAGGCACCAATTGTGTGGTGGCCCTTGCGGGGAAGTTTTGTTCCCGGCTTTGATTTGAGAAGAGAAGCTCACTCGGTCCGAGGGACCGTTTGAGAGAGGGAAGGGTTGAAAGAGACCCGGCCTTTGTGGCCTCCTCAACGGGGAGTAGGTTTGCAAGAACCGAACCTCGGTAAAACAAATCTTCGTGTCTCATTTGCTTATTCGCTTGGGATTTGTTTTGCGCCCTCTCTTGCGGACTCATTTATTATTACTAACGCTAACCCCGGCTTGTAGTTGTGTTTATATTTGTAAATTTCAGTTTCGCCCTATTCACCCCCCCCCCCTCTAGGCGACTATCACTACACCCGGCGGGTGCGCTCGCGCGCACCCACCGGAATAAAATGCAACCGAGAAAGGCTGGTCCCCTTGCAAAAAAGTGCGACGAAAGCCTCCAAGCGAGTGCTAACACTCCCTTCGAGGCTCGGGGGCTACTGTCGGGGACCATAATTAGGGGTACCCTCAAGGCTCCTAATTCTCAGCTGGTAACCCCCATCAGCATAAAGCTGCAAAGGCCTGATGGGTGCGACTAAGTCAGGGATCAGTCCATTCGAGCGACTCGATCACGCCTCGCCCGAGCCTAGCCTCGGACATGGGCAGCCGACCCCGGAGGATTTTCGTCTCGCCCGAGGCCCCCCTCTAACGGCGAATATATTTCCGGCTCGCCCGAGGCCCTGCCTTCGCTAAGAAGCAACCCTGACCAAATCGCCGCACCAACCGACCAAATCGCAGGAGCATTTAATGCAAAGGTGGCCTGACACCTTTATCCTGACGCGCGCGCCCCAGCCGGCAGAGCCGAAGTGACCGCCGTCACTTCGCCGCTCCACTGACCGGCCTGACAGAAGGACAGCACCGCCTGCGCCACTTCAACTGCGGTGCCACTTGACAGAGTGAGACTGACAGGCAGTCAGGCCCGGCCGAAGGTACCATAGGAAGCTCCGCTTCGCCCGACCCAGGGCTCGGACTCGGGCTAAGTCCC
Organism: Zea mays; assembly: GCF_902167145.1. NCBI lineage: Eukaryota > Viridiplantae > Streptophyta > Magnoliopsida > Poales > Poaceae > Zea > Zea mays. The sequence continues at coordinate 88,380,182 of NC_050102.1, read as the reverse complement.
GGAAGACGGCGAACTCCGCTCTGCCCGACCCAGGGCTCGGACTCGGGCTAAGTCCCGGAAGACGGCGAACTCCGCTCCGCCCGACCCAGGGCTCGGACTCGGGCTAAGTCCCGGAAGACGACGAACTCCGCTCCGCCCGACCCAGGGCTCGGACTCGGGCTAAGTCCCGGAAGACGGCGTACTCCGCTCCGCCCGACCCAGGGCTCGGACTCGGGCTAAGTTCCGGAAGACGGCGAACTCCGCTCCGCCCGACCCAGGGCTCGGACTCAGGCTCAGCCCCAGAAGACGACGAACTCCGCTTCGCCCGACCCCAGGGCTCGGACTCCGCCCTGGCCTCAGCCGACGGCCTCCGCCTCGCCCGACCCAGGGGCTCGGACTCGACCTCGGCCACGGAAGACAGACCCGACCTCGGCTTCGGAGGAGCTTCCACATCGCCCAACCTAGGGCGCAGGCCAGCCACGTCGATAGGAGGCGCCATCATCGCCCTACCCCGAGCTGACTCGGGCCGCAGGAAACAAGACCGGCGTCCCATCTGGCTCGCTCCGCCAGACAGGCAATGATGACGCCCCCCATACTCTGTGACGACGGCGGCTCTCGGCCCCCTTTCGGAAGCAGGAGGACGTCAGCAAGGATTGAACCGCTCCGACAGCTGTCCCTCCGCCAGGCTCCATCGCTCCTCCGACGGCCACGACATCACACCAGCTGGGTGCCAAAATCTCTCCGGCTGCCACAACGGCATGTACTTAGGGCGCTAGCTCTCCTCCGCTAGACACGTAGCACTCTGCTACACCCCCATTGTACACCTGGATCCCCTCCTTACGCCTATAAAAGGAAGGACCAGGGCCCTCTTAGAGAGGGTTGGCCGCGCGGGGACGAGGACGAGACAGGCGCTCGCCTGGGGCCGCTCGCTCCCTCTCCCGCGTGGACGCTTGTAACCCCCTACTGCAAGCGCACCCGACCTGGGCGCGGGACGAACACGAAGGCCGCGAGATTCCCACCTCTCTCACGCCGGTCTCCGGCCGCCTCGCTCTCCCCCCTTCGCGCTCGCCCTCGCGCTCGACCCATCTAGGCTGGGGCACGCGGCGACATTCACTCGTCGGCCCAGGGACCCCCCGGTCTCGAAACGCCGACAAATGTATTCAAACAAGGCCTAAGGGTCTGTTTGGTTAGGTTGTGACGGTGAAAAAGCTGCTGTGAGTTGTGAGATGTGGAAAAAGTTGTTGTGTGCTGCGAGCTGTTAGAAAAGCTAAAAACCGTTTGGTGGAAACCACTAAAAGTCGTTAAAAGTTTTTGATATATATTTTTACAGTTCCATCCGAAAACCAATAAAAGCAGTTCAAAGCAAGTCTAAGGGTGGTTTCAGTTTTGCACTGCGAGAAAGTTAGCTTTTATAAAAAAACTGCTTTCTAAATCCAGCTCTTTGGTTTGGCTTTTGACTTTTAGGGGACAAAAGTCAAAGTCAAACCAAACACACCTTAAGACAGCCACCAAGATTAATATAAAGTACTTCCATTGTAAGTATGTTATAGCAACAACAGCTGCTTTCCTAGATAGTGTAAGATTCGTTTCGTTCATCATCCAAACATATATTATTAGAATATAAAAATCAGCAGCATCTAACCATTTCTTTTCTGTCAAATACTTTTGTTTAGAACTTTTGCTTGTCTGCCAGGCTTGCGTTTTGCGAGCAGGGTTTCTGTTGACGTTGACTCCATGGAACCATTTCTTATATGCTGCGGCTTCTTGTAACTTTTTGTGTTGACTTTGGAACACGTATCTACTGTTACTGCGAACAACATATTAATTTGTATACCTCTGCTAGGCGCTAGTAAGTATAAACTATCTCTGTTGAATCTATCTAGTATAATTTTTAATTGACACAAATAAGGCGATTTCAATTGATCATCACTGTGGATCACTATTTGTCATTTCAGAGTTGCACAACAATAACAAAATAATCTATAAGCATCATAATCTTTTCATGTGGTTCACCATTTAATTTTACCAACATCGTTATTTGTCACTTACTGTACTATGAAATAATGGTTTATAGAGACACTACTGGCTATTTTGGATAGAGATAGCTCAATTATAAGAAATTTCTTCTAAAAATAAAATTTAAAAGGAGAAGCCTAAAATATCATTTTAGAGTTGATTAGTACTTTTAGCCGTCTAAAAATTGTCCTGTTTCTAGAAGTCATATAAATGAATTTTTTAGCGACGGTGGCAACTAGAATTGTCTCTAAAAATAAGTACCGTATAATGTTGTTCACCTACTTTTGATTGTTGCATAGAATCAAAAACAAGACAATATAGTATTAAACAGTAGGGATCTTCGTCTTTAAAGTATCATCTCTTTGGGATTATACCGTTGAGATAAAGATAGAGATGAACACTTCGGAATGCCAAAGGCTTAAGTGAACATATTGCATGTTCCTTTCTTCATTTAACCTTGATCCGAAGGTTATACAGAAAAAGGAAATGACAAACAAAAAGACTTGTACATCTTTTGATCATAATAGAAAGTACGAATAGTAAAAGATAAATCTAAATTATTTGTCTGTCTCAAATATCATTCCTTATAATATGATAAACGTTACCATGCATACCTTCGGCTTCACACAAATGAGAGTTTGAAGGTAATCTAGACAAGGAGAGTTCTTTTCCTTCTTCTTTCTCCCGAAAAAGGGGCTCCTATGCAAGATGTTGTTCATCTATTTATAGGGAGAGATATAGCTTCGTATGAAATTATAAGCATGTCCACAATGCTTGTACATATGATTTACAAATAACACAAGTGTAGTATTATCTTCTATCTTTGTCATCTTGGCTACGAAATCTTATAGATACCTTCTTCTAGCCTCATTTGACTTTTGCATTCGTCTTCCCTACTGTTATGACGAAGCTAATTCCTTTGCCCTTTTTCTTGATCTTATTTCGAAGGTAACTAGCGCTGAAGCACCTGCAACACCTAAATATGTGTCGAGAAACAATGGTTAACTGTGTTTTTGAGGATCTTAGAAAGATGAAAGACCCCAATAGTAGCCCCTCGCAGTATTAGTTTGTTTCCTTGTAACGAACTCAGGCTGCGAAGCGAACAGAGGCCTTGTGCCGAAGGTCTGAAAAACATCTTCCCGTCGCTAAATCGTGAAATTTTTGAAATACGGAGGCCATTTTGCAATGGTAGTTTGCGTATAAATAGAACAGACATTGTAAAATATTTATCGTGCTATTCAGTTGCTTTGAGCCATTAAGAATTACACTTGTTTTTAGTTTTCAGTTGTTTTTAGCTTGAGCTAAGATGGCCGAGGGGAGGAAGAGTGAAGATCTTGCGCTAGCTGGGTTTTACGAGGCCATGGAGAAAAGTAATGCTACGAAGATTGCTGACAAGATACTAGCTGGATTGTTAGATGATTCCGAGGATAGCAAGGATTTTGACTTTGGGAGTGATGTTGATGATGTCGAAGATCGACCATGGAGACCAAGCCATGTTAACTTCGAAAAATCAACTATGAAAATGGGTCATATTGAGGCTTTGAAAGGTAAATATTTTCATGATATAACCATAGTGAGGCCTGGTGGAGAGAACATTGTTCCTCTTCCCGAAAAGGACGAAGTAGTTACTTACCGAAGCTTTTTAAAGACTGGGCTACGCTTTCCTCTCCATAAGTGCTGATCGAGGTTCTAAAAAGATTCGAAATATATCTTCATCAGCTTACCCTCAAAGCTCTAATTAAGGTTGAAGTCTTTATTTGGGCAGTGAGGAGTCTAGACTTAGAACCAGATGCTGGCTGTTATTGCAATATTCACGAGCTCTTATATCAAACAAAAGCTACTCATTGACGACATTATCGCCGACGATGTCAGTATGCTGGGTGAGCTTAGTCGCTGCATGATCAAGAGTAGTGGTCTGTCCCGAAGGTGCTTCTCAGCAGCACCTCGCTCTTATTAGGTGAGGGAAGCCTAACGCTCATCCTATTGGGCATGCATGAGCAACTTCACAATGGAGTTCAGTCGCAGGCTCATTGGCCTCATTGGTGACATGGGCATCCTCCACTCACACTTGTGGGTAGCGACGACGATAGTGGTGGTGTCAGGAACGATGCACTATAGTAAATCACAAAACTTCCGACGGCAAAGTCGTCGAACATAAGCATTAAACCGTCGGAGATAAGCTATGTCCGACGGCATCCGTTTATCTCTGACGGCAGCTGGCCGTCGGACATAAGAGGTCAGAAATAGCAGTATGTCCAACGGCGGCATAAGAGATCGGAAATAGCAGTATGTCCGACGGCCACCGTCGGACATACACTATCTCCGACAGCCACGTCCGCCCGTCGGACATAATGCATGTCAACCGTTTTAACGGTCGCAGGTGGGGCCCACATCCCTTATGTCCGACGGCCTGGCATTAGCCGTCGGACATAACAGGCTCTTATGTCCGACGGCTGACGCCAGGCCGTCGGACATAACAAATTTCAGCAATTACAAAAAAATATGTTTTTTAAAAATTTCTGACATTTTAAAAAAACACAGATTGTATACACATATACACAGAGTTCATATACAACCACATATTCACAATCACAAATACATTCACATAAGTATTCACATTCACAAATTTAACGTCACCTCACATTCACAAACATATAGTTCCAAATAGTTGCAACAAGTCTTTTACATCAACATATAGTTCCAAAATAAAAACTGAGTGATAAGGTAGAGGTGCATCGGTCCTTTTATTCAGATCTAATCGGTACAGGGCAACAAAGGTCCAGAACTGTCAACCTTGACACCTTAGGACTGCAGCACATTGACCTTCATGGGCTCGAGCAACCAACCTCAGAGGAGGAGGTGTGGAACACCATCAAACAGCTTCCTCCGGACAAAGCCCCGAGGCCTGATGGGTTCACAGGCTGTTTCTATAGGGCCTGCTGGTCAATCATCAAAAAAGACATTATGGCTGCTATCCTGGCTGTCTGGAACAAGGACTTCCGGAATTTCAGATACCTCAACACAGCTTTCATCATTCTTTTACCTAAGAAAGAGGATGCCATCCTTGCTAAGGACTTTCGGCCTATTAGCTTGATCCACAGCTTCGCAAAGTTAATCACGAAGATCATGGCAAACAGACTGAGTGGCTATATGGACAAGCTGATTTCTAGGAATCAAAGTGCGTTTATCAAGGGCCGATTCATCCAAGACAACTTCATGTTAGTTCAGCAGACTATAAGATTGCTACATGCTAAAAAACAGCCTAGAATTCTTCTCAAGCTGGACATATCCAAGGCCTTTGATTCGGTGTATTGGTCTTTCTTACTTGAAGTATTGGAAAAGGTTGGATTCGACCCTATATGGAGATATGTGATCAGTGGGCTGCTTATGACCTCCTCTACCCAAATTATGCTTAATGGAGTGCCTAGGGAATACATCCAACACAAGAGGGGCCTGCGGCAAGGTGACTAGCTATCCCCTCTTCTTTTCATCATTGTTATTGATGTTCTCAATGGCCTAATTGTTAAAGCTGCTGATGAGGGACTGCTCCAACCCCTTTCAACTCGTTCCATTCAGCACCAAATATCGCTTTATGCTGATGATGTGGTGATGTTCTTGAGACCGGCTGCTAGTGATCTGCACTTGGTAACCATGATATTGGAGTTGTTTGGGGACGCCTCGGGGCTAAAACCCAACGCACAGAAAAGCAGTGTGGCTCCCATTCACTGCTCTCCGGTGGACATGGAAATGGTGACCCAGATTTTTCCTTGCAAAGTTGAAACACTTCCTCTCAAATATCTCGGGTTACCTCTCTCTCAGGAAGTTAAGCAAGGAGCAGCTGCAACCACTAATTGATAGGCTTGCGGACCTCTTACCTAATTGGAGGGCCGACTTGATGACTCGAGCTGGAAGAGCTATCCAGGTGCAACATGTACTCACGACAACATTTATATATCACGCCATGGCTTTGGATTTACCTAAGTGGGCTATCAAAGCCATTGACAAAATTAGACGTGGCTTTGTTTGGAAAGGTCGAAAGGATGTGCTCGGTGGTCACTGCTTAGTTTCTTGGGGCAAAGTGACAGGATCAAAGGAGCTTGGTGGTCTTGGAATCTCTGATTTACAAAAGCTGAATTGGGCCCTTTGGGTTAGATGGTTGTGGTTGGAAAAAACAGACCCCTCGAAGTATTGGGCTGATTTACCTCTCTAGAGTTCCAGCATTCTGAAATCTATCCTCTCTACAGCTATGATTACAGAAGTGGGTGATGGTCGTAACACCTTGTTTTGGAGGGATAGATGGTTGATGGGACAGAGGATTGAGGATCTAACCCCTCATATTTTTGCCCTCGTCCCAACTAGGATTGCCGATAGGAGAACGGTGGCATAAGGTATTGTGGAGATGGCTTGGATCCGGGACTTGAGAGGCACCATCACTTGGGCTGTCCTCTCTAATTTTTTGACTCTTAGTGAAGTCATTGCAGATTTCCCTTAGTGATGGAGTGTCAGACAAGCATATCTGGAGATTTTCCCCGACCGGCCAATACTCTTCAAAGTCGGCTTATGATATGCTATTCCTAGGATCCACTTATTTTGGAGCCTTTGAGCGCGTTTGGGAGTCTTGGGCACCTTCAAAGTGCAGTTTCTTCCTTTGGCTTGTCATGCACAATAGATGCTGGACTGCAGGTCGTCTTGCTAAAAGAGGACTACCCCACCCCAGTGCGTGTACCCTTTGCGACCAAGAAGAGGAAACAATACAACATCTTCTCATCTCTTGCGTCTTTGCAAGACAGTTCTGGTACCTCTTGCTGCGCAGGTCTGGGTTGCCTAATCTTTCACTAGACAATGCTCTTTGCAGCCTAGATGACTGGTGGAGCAGGGCTGTGGAGAAGATTCCCCGAGATCTCCAATCAGGCTTCAATTCTCTAGTTATTCTTGGCGCTTGGAGCCTTTGGCGTCAGCACAACGACTATGTGTTCAATGAGAGGTCACCGAGCCTAGCGAGTGCTCTCACCCTTGCTGGTGATGAGCTTAGGATGTGGTGTCGTGTCGGGGCCAAAGGGTTGAACTTGCTTTCGACTCTTGTGTTTATGCTTGACCCAGGGTGATAACCTTATGTCTTGTTCAGAGTGGTTGTGTGTGGTGCATGTGCTGTGCCTTGTGTGTCTTGTTGTGTCGTGTGTGTGTGTTGTGTTGTGTTGTGTTGTACCTTCTTCTATCTATTAATGGAAAGATACGCAGGTCTCCTGCGTGTTCGAGAAAAAAAACTGACATTGTTCGACGGATAGTCTTGACATGAATAGTGATAGTTCCAAATTAAACACATTTGATGAACTATCACTCATATCCATCGCCTGGTTGGTTCGAGTTATAGCCACTTCCTCCAACTGGACTCTGCGTGTTGAAAAGGTTGTTCACCTAAGAATGCGATGCATCGTCTTGACCAGACCCATCTCCAGGTACAGCAACTAGAGCGGGTGGTGTCTGAAATCCCTATAACACAAGCACATGAAATAGTAACCACTCAATTTTTCATTTAAACACATAAGGCATCTATGAACATGTCACACACGCATATGTGTACATACCATAGGGAATTGTGATGGAGGCGGAGGTGGAGGCGACAACATTGGCATCGACAGTGCAAAGTCTGGAGGCGACATCCCATATGTCAGCATCGAGACGCCCGCTTGTTGTGCTAGTTGCTAAAAATTATATACAAGCCATTTTTCAGAAAATAAGGTACACATCATGTGTTTTGCAAAATAAGGTACAAAATGTTACTTCAACTTACCGAGAGAAGAGCTTGATTATGGGCCTGGAGGTTTGCATAATACTTATCATTCTTCTTCTGGTACTCAGCTTGTTGTCTCTAGTACTCCAATTGTTCCCTCAAAGCTGATTGATGATACTCTGCCTGTTGACGCAACACTGCAAGCTCTATCGCTTGGGCGGATGATCGTGAACGGGACGACTGTGAAGACGAGGATGTGCACTGTCGTCCACGGTGTCTCAGCTCCCTATAATCAATCGTAGAATAAAAAATACCCAACCTACAAGAGTGAATCATGCACTTAGTATAGTAAATCATGGACTCAGTTGAATCGCAAGCATATGAGGATAATTTTGAAATCCAAATCAAATAAACCCACCGTCCATGGGCTTGTCCTCCTGTGCTAGCATATGCTGCCTGAGAGTCGATTGGCTGGCTCCTCTAATCGTACTCCTGTCCATGGCGTTGAACCATCTCCTGCCCATACGAAGCCTGGAGGCAACAATACCAAATATAAGTGCATCACCAAATTGATGGACAAACACATAATAGAGTACCAAAAACTCACTAGACGGTCGGTGGCCGTCTGAGTGCATAAAACATCAGGATTCTAAGGAGCAGAACCCCTATGCCCTTGCATATACACCTCCACATCCGTGGGCGTACGGTCCTGTACATACAAGTTAGAATGACACATTTCTATGTAATTTGAAGTTACAACATACTGTGACATACCATTCGCTTAGCCAAGCGCACATGTCCATCAACGCCGTAGTTGTGGAACAACTCAGTCCCACAGTTTCCCATGTTCCTTTCGGAAATGGCAGGAAACTCAGGGGAAGCCCACCATCTACACAAGGCCTGATAACCCTCTGATCGGGTGGCCATCCACGGCACCGACACCTACATGAAATTTTTTCAATAAAGCAAATACATGGATTCGTGCGATATGAGATGCAACAACTTGTTTACCTCAAGGTATTGCTCCTCCGTAAGGTAAATTGATGACCACTCCGCCTTGGTATTTGGCATCGGTCGATCATCAGCACTTGCTCTGTACCATGCATTTATAGCCTGAATTCGTGCATAATACATTACATCTACAACGACATCGTTTGCGTTATACTCAAACACGTAACAAGCATTCATATCATATGATCCATCGTCCGGCAACTTGTACCGTTTCTGCAAAAAAATAGTGTTATCATAAAAGCAACCATATATGGGATAACTAAATTAGTATAAACAATTCATACCAGAATGCATCCCAAACTAGTGCTTGTGTGTTGCCAAACGTTCTACAGACACCATAGCGATAATGCTCCCAAGTGGTGGCGGGGACAGAATCGCCACTAGGCAAAGTCACAAGACCAGGCCAGTGCAGACGAACAAGATTACCAAGGACCATGTTCACTTGCCTGTAGTGTCATGTGCCTATGAACGAGTCGTCGATCCAAGTCCTGCAAGCAGAAAACAATGTAGAAATGAAAACATAACTTTCAATAACAATTAAGCAAAGATATGTCACTTTCAACTAGGCTTTATCAAAACCTGAGATTCGGGTGGAAGCTCTGGAGGTGGTCCAACAAAATGCAGCTTCCTCGTTCTCCTAACTCGAGAAGTTCTAGACCCAGCTGCGGAATCTCCACCAGCACCAGAATCCACGCCTGCAGAATACCCACCAACATCGTCTCGAGCATCATGACATTGTGTTCCTCTGCAAAGTACAGGCCATTGAACGATGCTATCTCTTTGTATTTGAATTCTTCAGCGATGCACCCTTCAACTCGTCTCTTATTACCAACCATTGCACGTAGCTTCTTTAGTGTCCTTTCGATGTGATACATCCATCTATACTACACAGGACCTCCTACCTTAGCTTCGTATGGTAGGTGAACAAGTAGATGTTGCATCGGATTGAAGAAACCTGGTGGAAATATTTTTTCAAGTTTGCATACCAAAATCGGTATTTGTTGCTCAAGCTTCTCCATCATATCTTTCTTTATTTATTTAGCACAAAGATGTCTATAAAAGTAGCTTAGCTCCGCTAATGCTTTCCAGACATCATTTTTTACAAAACCACGAAACATAACAGGAAGGAGTCTTTCCATTATTATGTGGTAGTCATGACTCTTCAACCCGGAAAACTTGCCCGTCTTCAAATTCACAGACCTTCTAAAGCCCGCGGCGTAACCATCTAGGAACTTTAAGTTTTTCAACCATTTCATCAATTGTTTCTTCCTTTTAGGTTTAATATTGAAAGGAGCACGTGGCTTCTTCTAGTTCTCTCCTATCTCCATAGTTGGTCTTCTATAGATTAAGGCCAAGTCTTTTCTAGCCTTAGAGTTGTCTTTTGTTTTGTCAGTGATATTCATGCAAGTGCTGATAATGCTTTCACCCATATTTTGTTCCTGGTGCATCACATCAATGTTATGCATTAGAATCAAGGATTTCATATAAGGGAGTTCCCATAGACCACATTTGTGAGTCCAATTATGCTCGGTTCCATAACCTTCAAAACGATTTCCATGTTCGTTTAGTTACAAATCATTAAGTCTTGCGAGAATCTCTGGACCACTAATACGCTTGGGTGGTCCCCTCGTCACAATCGTGTCCTTTTTGAAAGCGTTCCTATCGAACCTGAATGGGTGATCCTCTGGCAAAAAACATCTATGGCAATCGAAGTAACATATCTTTCCACCAAACTTTAGTCGAAAGCATAAAGTGTCTTCAACGCATATCGGACATGTTAAAATCCCATGACAACTCCATCCAGCAAAGATACCATAAGCCATAAAATCGTGAATAGACCACAAAAACGCAGCTCTCAGGTTGAACTTCTGTTCTTGTAACAATCGTACGCTTCGACTCCTTCCCACAAAACTTTCAATTCTTCAATCAGGGGTCTCATCATCACATCGATCTTTGTTCCAGGATGATCCGGACCAGGTATTACAAGACACAAGAAAATAAATTCATATTTCATGCAAAGAGCTGGTGGAAGGTTGTATGGAACAGCAAAGACGGGCCAACATGAGTAGGACGTTGCAGTTAGATTGAAAGGCAAGAAACCATATGTTGCCAAACTGAAGCGAACATTCCGCACTTCATCAGCAAAGCTGGAATCAAAAGCATCTAGTGCCTTCCATGCATCTGTATCAGCTGGGTGCGCCATGACATTTGGATTCTCATGTACCCCTTCTTTGTGCCACCTCATGTGTCTCGCTGTATTCTTGGAGATGAAAAAACGTTTCAACCGAGGTATAAGAGGCATGTAACGAAGCTGCTTACGTGCAATCTTCGTCGTCACGGTCAAACCGTCGTCGTTTTCAACCTCTACGAATCTACGCTCACCACATACAGTACACTTCTTCTCACTCGCGGTCTCCTTCCAGAAAAGCATATAGTTGTTGTCACAGACATCGATTTTTTCGTAGTCCATACCGAGCCCAGAGAGCAACTTTTTGGATTGATACATGTCCTTTGGCATCTTGTGATTCTCCGGAAGTACATCACTAATCAAGTTTAAAAGCTCCTTGTAGCAATTGTTTGAGAATGCAAACTTAGACTTAATAGCCATAAGTCGAGTCACAAATACAAGGACGGTCACTTTCGTGTGCTCATGCAACGGCTCTCCGGCGACTTTAAGGAGTTCGAAGAACTTCTGAACCTCAAGTGTAGCTGGATCCTCATAATCGGTGGGTTGACTGGGGTTCTCAGAATCGACGGTTAGAAGCTCATGGCGTACATCGTCAAGCATCTCTTCCATCCTATCGTAGTCCCCCTCTTCATGTGACTGAACTTCCGATACAATACGAGGAGGTGGGTCCTCACCGTGGTGCACCCACACCTCATAGCCTGACATATAACCGTTCTTACAAAGATCTATCGACATAGTCCTCCTGTTAAGGAAATAAATGTTCCGACACTTGCTACAAGGGCACCTAACATCGGATCCAGTCTCTGACCGAGCAAAAGCACGATCGAGAAACGCGTCAGTCTTGGCAACCCACTCACTTGATAGAGCACCTCTTTTATTCCAACCTTCATACATCCATCGACGATCCTCCTCCATACTAGATACAAGACGTTAACTTAATTAATTATGATTACTAATGAACCACACTAATACAATATCACTACAGAAAAATCATTTCATGGGACCCTAAATCAAATAAAATAACCTTATTTCCGAGGGCTTAATAATTACCCTCAGAAATTAAAAGTTTAAATTATATAGGCACTAATAAATAAACTAAAACAAGCTAATTTAATTACATAATTAACTCAAGCCATCGGATATAACAAAACCAAACATGACTACTAGCAAATAATCTATATGCATATACAAAATTATACTAAAAATTATAAAATTACTCACTTAGCCGGACGTTGAGCCAGTGAAGCGAGCGCCGACGGGGTCAGGGCGGGCGCCGGTGGCATCTGGGACGGGGGCAGAGGCTTGGGCGGGCGCGGGCTGCGTCGGGGCGGCTACGGTGGCATCGGGATGGTCACGGAGGCGGCCACGGGCTCGTGCTCGGGCGGCTGGGAGCCGCTTGGGCGACGGCGGAGACACCTTGCGGCTCCTTTGCGGCGGCGACGGCTGGTGGACATGCGGGAGCGGGAGAGACAGAATGAAACAGTGCGGGCAGAGGCTGCCGGTTAAAATCATTTATTTCCAACGGCCCCTAGGAGACCGTCGGACATAAGCTTATGTCTGACGGCTTATCTGACAGCCGTCGGACATAAGCTTATGTCCGACGGCCACTCTGACAGCCCTCGGATATACGGCGTTACGTTTGACGGCTGCCCGGGGCCGTCGGACATAAGAGAGTCGTCATACTTTTACTGTTTTACTGTAGTGATGGCACTGTTAGCAGTGGGAGGAGTAGTGTCAATGATAGAAAGTCTATAGTTGTAGCCCTATTCACCTAGTCTACCGCATCACCCCAACGTTTGTAGTCTCTCACAGTAACGTTCTCGACTGTAGGATCGGTAAGGCGGCCAGAGGGGGGTGAATGGGGGCAGATAGATTTTGCTTTCAAACACTAAAAATGAACACTTCACTTCAATTGAGATAAAGCAAATGCTTAAACCACGAACACATCAGCGAACAATTGATCTCATGATTACAAAACATTCCTAATGTTCACATGAGACCAGCAAAACAAACGGATCGTAAATCGGACACCAAAAAGTCCAAAATGGTCCAATACAGTATCTTCAACAAGTGTTGTTTTCAGCAGTATGAAATTTTGTTCTTGAATTCAAAAACTGAACCAAACGAACTCCGGTTGAAATGAAATTTTACATACACCTGAACAAATACGTTTCCAAGATCTCCCCAAATTTTGAGCTCAATCCGACTTGTGAATCACCCGCAGATTTAAAAATACAGCCAAAAATTGGGGTTTTGTTGGGGTTTTCTAGAACGAGTTCAAACTAAGTTTTTCTTAAATCGCGACCAAAATCTGCAACAACTAGGTGTATGCAGTGGTCCGAAGAGTGCAACTCACCACCAATCAATCCCCAAACCAAATTCTCTCAAAAGAATCAAAGGGTTTTCACCAACAACACAAGATCGGGGAAAAGGAGAAACCAAGACTATACAACTTCAGAAATTCCAGCAAGGGTACAAACTGAGATTTGAAGCCAAATAGCCCTATGGGCCGAATCGGTGACCCTTCCTCTGATTAAACAAGAAAATCAAGAACACAGTCGAAGTACAAAATCACTGCAGAACCCTCAGCTCAACTGGTGTCTACCTATAGAGAAAACTAGAAGCTCTGGAATGAGTGCTCAAAACAAATGGCAGCCAAGGGATACTGAAGTAACCAGCCCTCCCCTCTATTTATAGAGGGTTATTCTCACTTCCTAAACTACCCCTATTTACATAGAGCATATCCACTCCACCGAGGGCGAAATGGACTAACTCCTAGGTTTTCGATCCGACGGCCACGTCCTTCACACGGAGTTGCTTCGAATTGACGCACCCTCCATGATCACGCAGCGTGCCGCCACCGGTTCCCTCCGGAACCGCCACTGCCGAGTTTTGAGGCCCAAACTCAGCAAAACCAGCCATCTGTAGCGCTGGGTGGTTCTGATGCCCAAACCACCAAACATGTCGTGAGCACCGCACCTTGTGCACGTCCTCCACAATCAGACGCGTGTCCCGCCAGTCCTCGACCATGCCGGCAACATGGTCCACTCCACCACGTCCTTACACAAGTGCGAGTCCCAGGTGTCAGCCACCGCGGTTGGTCACCTGACTGCTCTGATCCATCAGTCAAGACCCAGCACTCGCCCTTCACCACTCCCAGTCCATCAGCACGAGCCCGCATGACCTTCACCTCAGCCATCGACCACCGTCCCTGTGCTCCACACCTGCACACCACAAGTCGATCGACATGGTTGCACAAGCATAACCTCACACTCTGGTCAGTCCACTAACTACCTCAGAGTGCTACCCGTTGACAATCACTCATCATCAACCCGAACCACAAGGGACAAGTCAACCTTGTGTTCGTAATTTCCCCCTTGATGAGTGCATTGTCAACACCACCATTTGAGCATATGTAAACAGAAAGAGGAAGAAGAAGAGAAACTTACTCAAATGACCATAAGCCAGATAAAAGCCAGACAAGTCATTTAGAGTAAGCAAAACTTGGTCCCCAAAGAAATGGGCAGCGACTCAACATGACCAAGCAAGAAAAGGCTAGCCCTCAATAAGAGGCAAAAGCAGGGTTCAATACCACTAGCCAGAAGCCAAAATCTCATCGGAGCACAAAAGGCTTTATCAGAGCATAAAAAACCAATTCAGAGCATAAGATCAGCACAAAGCTAAAATCAAAGCTAGTTCCTCCAGAAGGAGGCAAACGGCTCAACACAACTAGCAATAGCTCCAAATAACATATCGCGCCATCTTGAATGAGAGGAAGCCCGAAAGAAAAAATTCTCCCCCTAGATAGAGGAAACGAGAAATCTCAAAATCTCTTCCCCTTGTAGACAAGTAAACTCATCAAGCATAGACAAGGGTAGAAGGAAAAACTCCCCCTTGACAAGAGAATCTCCCCTGAGAAAAAAAAAGAAATGCAACAGAGAGCACGGGTGGACCTGATCGAATGGTGCGTTTTGTCCCTCGAGGGATAGTATCTAATGTGATCACTCGAACCACCACACCCAAATAAATTTGTCAAACCACCTCCGCACGCTAGCCCACCTAACTTATTCCTAACGGGTGCCGCTCACCATTAATTCCTCCATTCTATTGTCATTGGAGCCACCACTAGCCGTCCAAAATTAGCCAACTCGGCTATGATCCAGTCCAACCTACCACCACGTCGACCTCGCGCCATCCAACATTCGCAATTCCTCATTGAGACGCCTCCACTCATCCACCACAACATCCATCTGCTATCTTCAACTCGTCACCTAGAATTGTTGAATGTTTATTCCTGAATGGCTAAAAAACCTTGAATTGATAGATCTTGTTCATTGTAAATTTTTTAAAACGATGAATGGGCGAAGTAAACCTTGAATAGATGAATAGTTTTTCCCGTTGTACATTAAAGTAGATTTTAAATGGCTGAAGTAAACCTTAAATAACTGAATATTTTTGCTGCGTGCTACGGGCGATGGGCGGATCAGCTCGTAGACCTGTTTTAACTCGTGGTCGATTGGTGCGATTAGTTCTATGATCTGATTAATTTCCTGGTACGGTTAGTTCTCTGGTTGGCTGGTTAGATTAGAGCTATTGATCCCGATAATGAACCCTCGATGATGAATACGTGTGTGTATATATATATATATAAGATTTGTGATTTATGAAATAAAAATAACATTAACTAGATTTTATTAATATAAATCTCTCTAACCAAAATAAGATAGGAGAGGCCGGCGATTAACGCCTAGCGCTGTAGTGCAGGATCCACACAAAGGCAAGCTATTTGTGGCTGTCTAATTAATTGGGAAAGGCGCTCTAGCTGAATGTGTTAAGGGGTCTCAGTAATAGTGTAATACTTCTCGGAGCATAGATCTAAGATCCAGCTTGGGTCACGGTTGTTCTCATATGTGCTACAATACGATGGTACTATGTATGAGTGAGACAAAGATTCACGTGTTTTCTCGACTAAAACTCAAAAGCTATCTTACTCTCGCACGTCGGGTTATTTTTCGCTGTCTAATATATAAATATTGCACTTTTACTTTTGTGCTTTTAGAAAAAAAAATGGCACGAAACCTAGAGAAGTGAACCATGACCGACAAGTGCATTATTATACACAAGTAACAGAACCGGTGGTAACTAATGTTACTATTTGACAAGCTAATAACGCATTGTTCAGAGATTACTTGTCCCTGTTTGTCTGTCTAGCCCGCCTATTGGGAGGATGGGTTCAGCTCTAGTTAACTGCTCACCTGGAATGATTGATTAACAATCCAGCTGACTTTATGCATGTAGTTAACAACAATTATTTGACCGACACTTCTGAAATAACAATATACTCCGTATATATATAATATGTATAGCCACTACTAGGTTCGATTTCTTTGTCAAGTATCTCAAACACAAATGCTTTTTTCCAGTAGTGAGCATCGAGTCAAACATGAATAAACCAATTGAAGTAAACTAAACCACTGTCAAAAAGACGACTTTTTGTTCTTTATGCACAGGAATTGTTGGATCTTTTATGGGCTTGACCCATTTATTGAATAAACTCTATGGTGTGTAATGGTGGAGAATACCAATAGTACCACATTGGAAGTCCAAGGGTCTTTTGGCTTGACTTATATGGTGAGATTTATTCCACTTAACTTGAGAAGTCAAGAAATGAACAAGGGCGTGCCACGCGCGCGCGCGCCGCCGCCGCCGGCCGGGCCGGGCGTAGCGTGGCAGGCAGGTGTGGTGTTGTGTTGTGTTTTAGCACTCACTAACCGCGTTAACCTTTCAGTTGCATGTCTCTTCGTCAGCCAAGTGACCCTTCTCCTTCAGCTGGCCGACTCATGGCATGACTCGGCGAGAGCTGACCGACTCTTGGTGTGACTCGGCGAGACCTTTCTCCTTCAGCTTCCCTCTGCGAGAGGTTAAATAGAGGAGCACCCCTGTCACTCGGTACACGCGAAAAAACACTTGGGTATGATCAGTTTATTTACTTACTGTTTTGCGTTCTGGAGATTATATATGTTTCATATATTCATCTATGCTGTTTCATATGTATGAATGATTATATCTTATCTGTTCTGTCTTATTATAATATGATAGATCTGTCTGTTTTAATTTTACAGTCATGCTGTTTATGTTTCTATATGTTTATTTTCAATTGTTCAGTCAGTTTACATGTTTATCGTGTTTATATGATTTATATAATTCATATGCTTTATGTTCTCATGATCCATATTGTTATGGATATATTTAATGTCATGATTAATTATCTTTTATATGTCATCATCATAATAATAATTTATGGAATTAAAATGATACGAAAAATGCCTATAACTCTAACAATCCAAAAACCTAATGTTAGGCATTTTTCTGTCAGAGATTTTGCTGCTGTGCTAAAGCCTGATCCTTTTGATGGTAAAAACTTCTTGATATGGAAAGCTAAAATGGAATTGTGGCTAACTGCAATGTCTTGTTTTCATGCCGCTGAGGGCAAGCCTGCCAACTTACCTCCTGAGGATGAGGCTAAGTTTAAGGCTGAAGACAACCTCTTTCGAGGAGCAGTAATTAGCGCACTGGATACTAAATTTCAGAAAAGCTATATCATCCTTCCTATAGGGAAAGAGCTGTGGGATGCACTTGTTGGAAAGTTTGGAGTAACTGACGCTGGTAGCGAGCTGTATCTCATGGAGCAGCTGTATGACTACAAGATGGTTGAGAACCGATCTGTAGTGGAACAGGCTCATGAGTTTCAGGCACTAGCTAAGGAACTCGAACTTTCTCCTTGTCCTTTGCCTGACAAGTTTGTGGTTGGCGGTATAATCGCCACGTTACCACCTTCTTGGAAGGACTTTGCTACCTCTCTCAAACATAAGAGACAAGAGTTCAATGTGGAAGAGCTCATTGGTACTCTTGATGTTGAGGAAAGGGCTAGAACAAAGGACAGTGGAAAAGGTGTTGAGACCTCTACTGCTAATGTGGTGCAGAAGAGAAACTTCCGCAAGTTTAACAAGAAGAAAAACCAGAACAAACCAGAGAACGCGAATAAACCTGTTCAAACAGCACAGTTTAAAAAGAAGAACAACAATAACAAGGGAAAGGGAGGATGCTTTGTCTGTGGCAGTGATCAACATTGGGCAAGGGAGTGCCCTGATCGCAAATTCACTCAAGACAAGAAATCAGCTAATGTTGTAACCACTGAAACTGAAGGTGGAACATCTGGGTATGGTAATTCTTTACCATTTGTTCTTTCAGTCTGTAATTCACCTGAGTGGTGGATGGACAGTGGTGCAAACATTCATGTGTGTGCTGATGCCTCTATGTTCAATTTCTACCAGGTCGGGAGGCCTGGCGCCTTGTTGATGGGAAATGGGTCGCGTGCTCATGTTCTTGGTGTTGGTACGGTCATTCTGAAGTTTACTTCGGGAAAGACAGTGCCATTGAAGAGCGTGCAGCATGTGCCCTCTATCAAGAAGAATCTCGTTAGTGCTTCGATGCTATGTCGAGATGGATATAAAGTTGTTCTTGAGTCTAATAAATGTGTTGTGTCGAAACATGGTACTTTTGTTGGTAAAGGATATGACTGCAGAGGCTTGTTCCGCTTATCACTGCATGATGTGTGTAATAAACTGGTGAATTCTGTTCATTTTTCTGATGAGTCAGATTTATGGCATTCACGTTTTTGTCATGCAAGCTTTGGCTGTCTTATGCGGTTAGCAAATCTAAATCTAATTCCTAAATTTAACTTGGTCAAAAAGTCTAAGTGCCATGTGTGTGTTGAATCAAAACAACCCCGCAAGCCTCACAAGGCTGCTGAGGCGAGGAGTTTGGCACCTCTAGAACTTGTTCATTCTGATCTGTGCGAGATGAATGGAATTTTGACCAAAGGTGGTAAAAGATACTTTCTCACTTTTATAGATGACTCCACTAGATTTTGCTATGTGTATCTCTTAAAAACAAAAGATGAAGCGTTCAATTATTTTAAGGCCTATAAAGCTGAAGTTGAGAACCAACTTGAGAGGAAAATAAAACGGTTAAGGTCTGATCGAGGTGGAGAATATTTCTCTAATGTGTTCGATGAGTTCTGCGTGGAACATGGTATTATTCATGAGAGGACACCGCCATTCTCACCACAATCCAATGGGATTGCTGAAAGGAAAAACCGCACTCTAACAGATTTGGTGGATGCCATGTTGAGTACAGCGGGATTATCCAAGGCATGGTGGGGTGAGACGATTTTAACAGCATGTCATGTCCTAAATAGAGTTCCAACAAAGAACAAAGAGATCACACCATTCGAGGAATGGGAAAAGAGAAGATTAAATCTCTCATATTTACGCACTTGGTGTTGCTTGGCTAAAGTGAATGTGCCAATCAACAAAAAGCTTAAACTTGGGCCTAAAACTGTTGACTGTATATTCCATGGGTACTCTTTTCACAGCACCGGGTATAGGTTCTTAATTATAAAATCTGATGTTCCTGATATGTATGTTGATACTATCATGGAATCAAGAGACGCAACATTTTTTGAGAATGAGTTTCCCATGAAGAATACACCTAGTGATACAAGTCATGAGACTATAATTCCCCATGAGCACGAACTGTCGATTCCTATAGATCATGCTGAGGATTCTCACGTGCACATCCCTGAGGAGGATGACACTATGGTCACTCGAAAGAGCAAGAGACAGAGGGTTGCAAAATCCTTTGGTAATGACTTTATAGTGTACCTTGTGGAAGACACACCAACTACCATTAGTGAGGCATATTCCTCTCCTGATGCTGACTTATGGAAGGAAGCAGTAAGGAGTGATATGGAATCTATTATGTCTAATGGAACTTGGGAGGTCGTTGACCGTCCTTATGGTTGTCAACCTATAGGCTGCAAATGGATCTTCAAGAAAAAGCTTAGGCCTGATGGTACAATCGAGAGGTACAAGGCAAGGCTTGTGGCCAAAGGATATACCCAAAAGGAGGGTGAAGATTTCTTTGATACCTACTCACCAGTGGCTCGACTGACTACAATCCGCACATTAATAGTCGTGGCAGCCTCTTATGGTCTTATCATTCATCAGATGGATGTTAAGACAACTTTCCTAAATGGAGAGTTGGATGAGGAGATCTATATGGATCAGCCAGAAGGGTTCATTGCGGATGGTCAAGAGAACAAGGTATGCAGGTTGATAAAATCATTGTATGGCCTAAAACAAGCACCTAAGCAATGGCATGAAAAGTTTGATAATACTCTTACAACAGCTGGCTTTGTTGTAAATGAATCTGACACATGTGTGTATTATCGGTATGGTGGGGGTGAGTCTGTTATGCTGTGCCTTTATGTTGATGACATCTTGATCTTTGGATCAAATCTCAATGTGATTGAGGAAGTTAAAAATCTTCTATCGAGCAATTTCGAGATGAAAGATTTGGGAGAGGCTGATGTCATTCTAAACATCAAGCTTGTTAGAGAAGCTGATGGTGGGGTAACTTTGTTACAATCCCATTATGTGGAAAAGGTATTGAGTCGCTTTGGTTTTAGTGACTGTGATCCTGCTCCAACACCTTATGACCCCAATGTGCTATTAAGAAAGAATCGGAGAATAGCAAGGGATCAATTGACATACTGCCAGATCATTGGCTCGCTCATGTACCTTGCAAGTGCAACAAGGACAGACATCTCTTATGATGTGAGTAAGCTAAGTCGGTTTGTGTCGAAACCAGGAGATGATCACTGGCGTGCTCTTGAGAGAGTGTTGCGGTATTTGAAAGGTACTATGACATACGGTATTCATTATACCGGAAACCCAAAAGTGCTGGAAGGCTATTGTGATGTGTTGGGGGTCTTCGGCTTCCGAAGGTCCTCAAAAGCATGATTTAACAGTGTTTCTGGAGTATAATGTGTGAACAGGTATCTTCGGACTCGAATTGACATCACAGTAGGAGAAGCTCAAACAACACGAAGGTTGATACAACGCCGAAGATGCGAGCAGGAAAGCTTCAGCGTGATAGCAGAAAAGGGAACCGACTTAAAGATGAAAAGGCTATTCAGACCTCGGTGGATTACTATAGAATTACTACCAAATGTAAAGGGCATGGGTGTAATTTTATATGGGCTGTGCCCCGTGCCTATAAATAGGTGAACAGTGCCCCCGTACTGTTCACGCTGACTTGGCATTTGCTTTTGCGTCACGCTTGTACTTTTACCTTCTTTCAAGCCGAAGGTACATTTGTAATTTGATATCATTTCTATTCTTCCATAAAAATAAGATAGAAATGAGTTGAGAATGATATATAATTGTTTATGTTATCCTTTATATTTCATATGTTTTCTTCTTCATCGTTATATGTTGTGTTTATGAAGGTATGTCCTTCATAACCTTCGTCCGAAAATCATTATATCCCCAAGGGAAATAATGCTTCGAAGGATGAAGGACTTTAACGTTTAACATTTTTTGTGTTGCCTTGTTCTTAACTCATAGCATTTGAGAACAAGTCCCCAACATTGGCACCCACCTCCGGTGAACTCACTTCCACTCTTTGAGTTTTGAACACCTTCGGCGATCATAAACCTTCGCTATGGCACCGAAGAAAGCTTCAACAATTGGGGCTGCAGCTCTGCAACCGCTGGACCCCAATCAGGAGACTCTCTCCCTTCGGGAGGCCCGAAGCCAGAAAAGGAAGGCTGTCAGCCCGACACCGCCAGAGGATGAGCTAGACCAAGAAATCAGAGACATGGAGATGCTTCATCAACAGGTGCAGAGGAAGAAGGAAAAGATGGCCAGGCTAGCTGAACTGCAAAGGCAGATAGACGAAGCCTCTGAAGAAGTTCGTCATCTTACTCAGGATGAGCAGAACCGAAGGCCTCAGCACAAAGACCTTCATCAGGAGGGTTTCCTCAACGAAGATGACTGGTATGACAATTTCCATCATGGAAATTTTGCTTTTGATGATGCTTCTCCTCTGTCCGCTGAGCTGCAGGCTACACCTTGGCCTCCGTCCTACAAGCCGCCTCAGCTTCCCATATTCGACGGCCATTCAGACCCGAAGCAGTTTTTGATGAGCTACGAAGCAACAGTATCTTCGTATGGTGGCAATACTGCAGTCATGGCAAAATCTTTTGTTATGGCTGTCAGGAGTGTTGCTCAAACCTGGTATTCCTCCCTTCGACCAGGAACGATCACTTCATGGCAAAAGCTGAAGGACATGTTGTTAACCAGCTTCCAAGGGTTTTAGACGAAGCCGGTCCCTGCTCAAGCTCTATTCCAGTGCACCCAGGATCACGAAGAATACCTTCAGGCGTATGTCCGGAGGTTCTTGCGTTTGAGGGCACAGGCACCAACAGTGCCCAACGAAATTGTCATTGAGGCCATGATCAAGGGACTTCGGCCAGGACCTTCAGCGCAATACTTTGCTAGGAAGCCTCCTCAAACTTTGGAGAAGCTGCTCCAGAAGATGGACGAGT
The DNA here is from genome assembly GCF_902167145.1 of Zea mays. Taxonomy (NCBI): domain Eukaryota; kingdom Viridiplantae; phylum Streptophyta; class Magnoliopsida; order Poales; family Poaceae; genus Zea; species Zea mays. Next base: position 88,357,802 of record NC_050102.1, on the reverse strand, counting down.
ATATTCGTGCCGACAATGATTTTCATCAAAGAAGGGAGGAGGCTTTTAGGTTTTTTGAAATGACCAGGGGCTTCGGAGGAAGATTTTATCCAAGGCACGTCAGGTCAATTCACAACTCTACTCAAAATGATGATAAGGGGAGTCAGCAACAAAGGCCACAGTGCTCCTCACAGGCTTCGGGGCAACAGCAAAGCTCCTTCCGGCCACCAGCTCCAAAAGGCAGAGGTGCCAGGGGCTTCGGCGGAAGATTTGGAGATCAACCAAGGAGAATATTTTGCTTGTTCTGTGGTGAAAACAAGGGCCATACCACCAGGATGTGCCATGTTACCATCCAGAAGCAAAAGGAGATAGCCGAAGCTGCAGCACAACAGGGTCAGCCGAAGCAGGTCATGCACACTGCTTCGTATCATTCGCCTTATATCCCAGAATATGTAGGCAACCATCCTGCAGTTTCTGTTGCTTCGGCGAGTCAACCTCAAGCTTCCTGGCAACAGCCTCCGCCTCCACCACCGATGCAGCAAGGCCAGCAGCCAAAAGGGGGCCAATATGCTCAACAACAAAGGGACTTCAGAGAACAGTCCGAAGCTCGCACAGTCAATAGCACTGTGCCAGAGTCGAAGCACATTTATTGACAAATATCCTACCTTGATAGCAGTCTTTGCCATTCAGTTTTATTTTCTGTGTAATAAAGGACACTTTTTAAATATCATGTAATAGTTTCATTGTTTGCCACAAGGAAAATATATCTTCCTCACAAGCTTAAGTTGTTGAAGCTTAAAGATTTGCGATAGCAAGGAGGACCTTCGAATTATCAAAAACTTATTTTAAAAGGCACGCTATGAATTCTTCGAAGCAACAAAAAGTCGTTCTAAGGAACGCAGAGTAAGTTTGCTGAAGTTACAAAAAGCCATTCCAAAGGGAGCGCAGTGTAAGTTTTCTGCTCCAAAGTCGTTCCAAAGGGAATGCAGAGCTTACAGCGAAAAATAAACGCTGATACCGCCTAAGTAAAAGGCGAAGCGCGAAAAGTCAACGCGAATACCGCCGAAAGTAAAAGGCGAAGAAGCTCCTAAGGGAGGCTTACAACGAAAAATAAATGCTGATTCCGCTGAAGTAAAAGGCGAAGAAGCTCCTAAGGGAGGCTTACAGCGAAAAGTCAACGCTGATTTAAAAAGATTATGTGTTTTATTGCAGGGATGTGCGTGTATCTTCGGAATAAATACCATTTTACATAGCATAACATCATCACATCATTTCGCATAGCATAAGCATCATACATCATGCTGCATATGGCACAAGAAGGGGACACAATATCGATCTTCGGAAGAATGTTTTGAAAAAGGGGAAATTCATGCTAAGTCACAAGGAGATACACTATTGATCTTCGGAAGTGTAGCTTCGGAAAATATCTTCACGAAGCTTGGATATTCTTCATCAGAACTCTATGGATATTGTTGTGATAAATGAAAATTCTTCTTCACGAAGCATGAAAAGAAGGGAAGGTGTTTTTTCGTCAAAGACTCAAAAACGGTACGTATGTAAAATTTCATGCATCGTAAAGAATTGAACCATAAAAAACAAGTATATTACATCCAGGGTTACAAGGTATTACACATATTACATTTCAGATGTTTTTACAATAGTACCTAGTCTTCCCTAAGTACTACTTCCGCAGCTTCGTTCAGGAGTTGATTGACAACTTGATCCATGATAGCTTCAGCCATCTTTTTAATTTCATCGTCATCTTTCGGGTGAGGGCCCGGAGACGCTTTAGTAGGATCTGAAGGAGGACAGGATATGACTACATTGCTATTACAAATTGCGAACGAAGTTTAAAATCAAAAATTACAACACAATAAAAACCATTAGTTAATACCTATTTTCCCTTCGGGCTCTGCGCTTTTTCTCAGCAGCCTCTGCTACTTTTCTAGCATCATGGATGCCCTTTTCGCTTTTTTGGATAATTTCTCGAGCCATTTCCCGGCCACCGTTGTCCCAGACATCGGTGAAAAATTTTCCACCAACCATGCTAGCTTCGGCTGAAGGATCTTTTGCATCTTCGAAGGACAAGGTAGCTTCGGATTGCGCTAAATTCTTTACATGCTCGCAGCCCTTTTTCTCCAAAATGGTGGCAATTCCCCTAGCACCCGAAAAAGCACATATGTCTCCGCGGCTATTTAAAATTTCCTCAAAGGCCTCAGCTTCGTGATTAATCCATTCGATGGGACCTTCGGGGTTGCCTCTTGTAAAGTTTTCTTCGCTCGAAAATGCGCCAACGCTGGCGAAGCTAGCTTTCATTTTCTTAACACACTCCATAGATTTGTCATAGCATCTTTTCTTGGACGAACGAAGCTCTTCAACAGTTCCTTCTAAATGATTTGCCCATTGGTCGCTAAGTTCTTGCTTTGTTTCTTCAAGTATGTGTTCTTCTTTAGCTCTGGCTAGTTGTTTTCGAAGATCTTCAATTTCACGCTTCTGAGCCTCAGCTTGACCTTTAAAAGTAGCTTCGTCTTCTTTTATTCTATTTATCAATGAATGCAATATTTTATCTTTTTCGAGACCTTCGTTCCTTAGTCCAATTACTTCGGAACGAAGGTTGCTAAGGGCCATGACACATCCTTCATCTTCGGCATCTTTTTGGGCCCTGAGGGCATTGCTAAGTATAAGGCCCTGCAAAGAAAAATGTGTGTGCGTCAATAAATTTAAGCAAACGAAAAATTTTGGTTAAAAAAAATACGAAGACCTCATTTTTTTGCACCTTTAAGCTATTGTACGCCAAGCTGTCGGCCAGCTCGTTTTTCGACAACACCGAGAGCCCGTCTTCTAGTGTTGGGAATCCGAAGCTCTTGCTCATCTCCCGACAGACAGAAATCTCCTTGCTGTCAGGGAGACAATACAAGAAGTCTTCTTCTCCGCTGCCGTTGAATATCAACGCCCCCTTTGGATATTTCAGTTTTTGGGCGTAAAACTGGGCCTCTTGCTTTTCTTTTTCAGACAATTTTTTCCCCGAAGCATGTCGAACAATATAATCAAGGACTTTGGGGGATGCTTCGGGGGCAACAGCACTGATTTCTTCAACAAGAATTGGCTCTGTCATTTTTTCTTCCTCGGTTTCCAAGGATTTTACCTTCGTGGGCTCTGAAGGCCCAGCTTCAGTCTCAGTTTGTTGCTTTGGAGCTTCAGCATCAAAGATTTCAGTTTCTGCTTCGGAAGTTTCAACAGCCTTCTTCGGAGTCGTGCTTGAGGACTCAATTGTCTCCAGAACATCTAGCACAGTGACCATTCTTTTTCTTTTTGGGGTCACCGCTGGGCCCTTTTGGCTTTTTATTGTCTCAACACTTGCTGAAGGACTTAAAATTTCCAATATTTTCGGTCCTTCAGTACTCGGTTTTTCTGCCTTCTCTGCTGAAGCTTTTTCTTCGATCTTCGGCACTGAAGTTGGTTCTTTAATTTCGGTGGCCGAAGAGGTTTCACCGGCGAACTCAGGCACTGTAGCTGGTTCAATGTAGCGTGGCCGGTGTGTGAGAACTTTTACCCTTTGTCTCTTCGGCGCTGGCTCGCTGAGAGCGGCTGAAGCAGTTTCCTGTGCAGAAGTCGCACTTTTTCTTTTTTGGCCCCGCGCTGGATAGTGGTAGTCGGGGTACACGAACCCAATTGCGTCAAACACTCGGTTCAGTCTTTTCTTTTTCCGGCCTCCGAAGGCTGCTGACAATGCAGTATCTTCGGCCTTTGAATAAACCCCAAGTAGTTCATCACTTACATTTTCAATGCTTTTTAGCCAGTCATCATCTGGCTCTACGAATTTGTCTCCGAATTTGAAAGTATACTTCAGCCTGATAAGTCCACCTTCGTCAGCCTCCTTTATAGTCTCTTGTGGCATTTCCCATTTTTCCGCGAGCGGCCATACTCTGAAAGCAATATGCTCTTGGACCAAATCTCTCGTTCCAATAAAAGAGCAAATAACTCCGAAGGCTCTCTGGCATTCTTCGGCAGCTTCATTCATTTCAACCTTCGGCCTCCGTAGGCCGAAGCTTTGCCAAATAGGGCGCATAATTATACCCTTAATATCTTCCTGTGTTTTTAGGTCATTCTTCACATAAAACCATTCTGTCATCCAGTCGCCGGGCCATCTCTTCCGAAAGGTTGGCACGGGACAGCTTGACCCAGACCGAGAGCCGAAACTGTAGCAGCCGAAATTATTGTGATACCGCTCCTTACCCCAGGGTTTCGTCTCGTATAATAATTCATGTATGTTGCAAGAACTTTTTGCGTCAGGTTCCAGACCTTGGCTTCTCGCAGCCCACACGAAGATATTCATCCTTATGATTGCTTCAGGGGTAAGTTGGTGAAGATAGACTTCAAATATTTTCAGCACCTCTACGACAAAGCTGCTCAGGGGAAATCGTAGTCCAGCTTTCAAAAAGCTTCGGTACACTACGACTTCATTTTCCTCAGGGGACGAGCAAGTCTTCTCTCCTTCGTCGGCCCTCACAATGGATAAGTCCCGGAAATATCTTCCCCTCATGTTGACAAGATGGTTTTCTTTGATACTTGATTTGCCAAAAACCGCATGGCTTGGTCGCCAGGGTCGATCTTCGGAGTCTTCACCACCGCTCTCCACATCATAACTGTCGCTGTCACCAGTATCTTCAGATAAACCTTCTAAAATCTCTTTGGTGATTTTTTCTGTATTGGTCTTCGACATTGCTATAAGAAACCCCAGGTTTTTCTCTTCAGAGAGACTCAGCTTCATCTCGGCAGCAGCCTTCTTATCTTCAGACATCTTCGAAAACGCTAAAAAACTGTTTTCAAAGTCGAAGCTTAAAAACTTAAAAAGCTAACCAAGTCTTGGTGCGCAAGAGCTAAAAATTGAGTAAGCAAGAGCAGATGGCAAGAGAGCGTACCAAATGAGCTCGCGGTATGCTCTTATTTATACGCCCAGTGCATTGAAAATTGGAAGACCCCGTTTGTCAGTGAATGTTGCTATTCTAGCAAAGGGAAGGTGTTTTTTCGGACCTTCGGCTTAAGGCCTTCGTCCATGTCGCAATCTAAATTTATTATTATAACAAATTAATATTGTGAGGGGCTACTGTTGAGGGTCTTCGGCTTCCGAAGGTCCTCAAAAGCATGATTTAACAGTGTTTCTGGAGTATAATGTGTGAACAGGTATCTTCGGACTCGAATTGACATCACAGTAGGAGAAGCTCAAACAACACGAAGGTTGATACAACGCCGAAGATGCGAGCAGGAAAGCTTCGGCGTGATAGCAGAAAAGGGAACCGACTTAAAGATGAAAAGGCTATTCAGACCTCGGTGGATTACTATAGAATTACTACCAAATGTAAAGGGCATGGGTGTAATTTTATATGGGCTGTGCCCCGTGCCTATAAATAGGTGAACAGTGCCCCCGTACTGTTCACGCTAACTTGGCATTTGCTTTTGCGTCACGCTTGTACTTTTACCTTCTTTCAAGCCGAAGGTACATTTGTAATTTGATATCATTTCTATTCTTCCATAAAAATAAGATAGAAATGAGTTGAGAATGATATATAATTGTTTATGTTATCCTTTATATTTCATATGTTTTCTTCTTCATCGTTATATGTTGTGTTTATGAAGGTATGTCCTTCATAACCTTCGTCCGAAAATCATTATATCCCCAAGGGAAATAATGCTTCGAAGGATGAAGGACTTTAACGTTTAACATTTTTTGTGTTGCCTTGTTCTTAACTCATAGCATTTGAGAACAAGTCCCCAACATGATGCCAACTGGATTTCTGATGCTGATGAGCTTTATGCCACAAGCGGATATGTGTTTCTGTTTGGAGGTGGCGTTGTTTCCTGGAAGTCTTGCAAGCAGACTATCTTAACGAAGTCTACAATGGAAGCAGAACTCACAGCATTAGACACTGCTGGGGCTGAGGCCGAGTGGCTTCGTGATTTCCTATTGGACTTACCGGTAGTTGAAAAACCGATACCGGCTATTTCCATGAACTGTGACAACCAAACGGTGATTACAAAGGTTAACAGTTCTAGGAATAACATGAAGTCTACAAGGCATGTTAATAGGAGATTGAAATCTGTCAGAAAGTTGAAAAACTCCGGAGTTATAACTGTGGATTATGTCCACACATCGAATAATCTGGCAGATCAATTCACTAAGGGTCTATCACGCAATGTGATAGAAAGTGCATCGAGGGAAATGGGTATGAGACCCATGTGAGGTCTACTCTAGTGGTAACCTACTCTATGTGATCGGAGATCCCGTGAAGTAGAGTGGTGAAACAAGCTAGGAGCAGATTGTGAGGAAAGATCCCTTCTTTAACTCATTTCTGATGCACATCTTTCCTATCTATAAGGCAGGATGGTTTTTACCTTTATGTATTCCAAGAGTCTTATAAAGGTGAGATGGTCCTACAGAACATCTTTTGAGGAATACACCTATATGAGTCAGACTGCTGGTCACAGTCTATGGGACTTGGGTAATCCCTAAATACTCATGAAAGGCACTGAAGTGTGACTTATATGCTTCTAAACAGCGGGAATACTCTTTTGCAGCCTAGTATCAGCAAAGGATTTGAGTGAATCTCACTTCGCACAGAACTGTCAATTCAAGGCTTAGTCCATTGTTCAGTTGTGAACGGGTGAAACTCTTATTCTAGATGGATGTTCAACTTAACAGTCTCCATCGAAACACTGGTATATCAAAGGATTGTGATTCTGATACTTCATCATTACAAACCCTAGAGTTTGGTGGGGATTGTTGGATCTTTTATGGGCTTGGCCCATTTATTGAATAAACTCTATGGTGTGTAATGGTGGAGAATACCAATAGTACCACATTGGAAGTCCAAGGGTCTTTTGGCTTGACTTATATGGTGGGATTTATTCCACTTAACTTGAGAAGTCAAGAAATGGACAAGGGCGTGCCACACGCGCGCGCGCCGCCGCCACGGCCGGCTGGGCCGGGCCGGGCGTGGCGTGGCAGGCAGGCAGGCAGGCGAGCGGGCGTGGTGTGGTGTGGTGTTATTTTTAGCACTCACTAACCACGTTAACCTTTCAGTTGCCTGTCTCTTCGTCAGCCGAGTGACCCTTCTCCTTCAGCTGACCGACTCATGGCGTGACTCGGCGAGAGCTGGCCGACTCATGGCATGACTCGACGAGAGCTGACCGACTCTTGGTGTGACTCGGCGAGACCTTTCTCCTTCAGCTTCCCTCTGCGAGAGGTTAAATAGAGGAGCACCCCTGTCACTCGGTACACGCGAAAAAACACTTTCAGAATCGCAGTCCAGCCGCCGAGTGAGGGTATTTCCATCTCGTGACTCTGCGCGCACAGAGAAGCGAGAGGGCAGGTGCCTCCGAAGCCGGTGCCGTTCGAGACCTTGCACGGGGGATCGGCAATTAGGTTTTTGGGGAGCGTCTACGCGACTGCCCAAAACATCTCCAATATGACAAAAGAAGCTGGCCAAGGATCTGGATCATCAGAGTGCATGGGAGGGTATGATCAGTTTATTTACTTATTGTTTTGCGTTCTGAAGATTATATATGTTTCATATATTCATCTATGTTGTTTCATATGTAGGAATGATTATATCTTATCTGTTCTGTCTTATTATAATATGATAGATCTGTCTGTTTTAATTTTACAGTCATGCTGTTTATGTTTCTATATGTTTATTTTCAATTGTTCAGTCAGTTTACATGTTTATCGTGTTTATATGATTTATAAAATTCATATGCTTTATGTTCTTATGATCCATATTATTATGGATATATTTGATGTCATGATAAATTATCTTTTATATGTCATCATCATAATATTAATTTATGGAATTAAAATGATACGGAAAATGCCTATAACTCTAACAGGAATATACATGTTAATTAATGTAAACGTGCATAAGCATAGTCCCATAGAGTGAAAGAGAAATTATGAGCTGACACAACCCACATGGCAGTTGTCTATGTAAACCAGACAAGCAGCACACAAGCCCAAACCAAGCCATAACACAGAAGCTCAAAAGTCACAACCCGACCTCCAGAGCTTTCTTATCATCACTTGGCTTATCAACCATCTTAGTATATATGAAGATGAGGATGGGTGGTCATGATCTGAAGCTCAAGGGCCTCAAGAGGGCTCTCAGGCAGCAGCAGGCCAGACTCTACATCTTAGTAATGCTGCTCACCTTGGCTTAGGACCTTGGTTTAGATAGCGCGCACGCACACATGAAGGCGAAGCTGAGAACTTCGGCTCCATGATTTAGGCACGTGTCAACGAAGGAGAAAAAAGCCTGAAGGATTGATCAACGCGTCTAAAAAGTAAAAGGTGATGATACGCTTAAAGGATGACTGCTTAAAGGATGATTGAGGATATTGTGGGTCATTTGTTCTCGTTGTGAGTCAAGAACAAGGCAACACAATTGTTAATTATAACAGACCTTCGTCTTACTAAGTATTATCTCCTCGTGGATATAATACTCATCAGGCGAAGGTCGAGAAGGGCATACCTTCATCATTTATTATATAGATAAGAATGCAAAAGGATGTGGACAATAATTGTATCTCGTTGATTTATCTATATTTGCATCCCACAAAATAAGTGTGAATATTAACAGAATCCATATTAATTGGTACATTCGGCTTGCTCGAAGGTGAAGATGCGGGAGAGTGATTACAATCCAGCGTGAACAGTACGGGGTTACTGTTCATCTATTTATAGGCACGTGACGCAGCCCGGGTGAAATTACATCCATACCCTTGAACGTTTATTTACAAACAACTAAAGCTGATAAGGTCCATTTAGTCTTTTACTTCTTTGCTTGGTCTGAGTCGAAGCTATTGAGCTTCGGCATTCCGCAACGTTGCGTATACATAAGGCCTTCGTCTTGAGAAACTGATCCGAGGTTGATGATGGCTTCGGCGAGCTTTTGTATTATCTTGTCGAAGGTGTTTTTTAATGAGGACCTTCGATGGAGGAGAAGACCCCCAACAGTAGCCCCTTCGCGGTGCTAGATCATTTTTCATAACGAGTTCGATCCGCGAAAAACACAAAGGCTTCAGAATGCTGAAGGTCCGAAAAATACCTTCCATGAGCTTGTTGTCGAAAAACGATTAAAATATTCCGAGCGTCAGTCGGTCCACCGCTCAGTAAGTGTAGACAGTCTGGCGGTCCGCCTTCTTCCCCTGCAGCACTATATAAGCAGACAGGTTGGTGAGGAGTTACCACAACATTCATTGTCATCGCACTGTTGGGCTGTTAAAAATTTTAACCAAGCCGAAGCTTTTTGGATTGCACTTTTCAAACACACTCTTCATCATTCGAAGTTAGCTTCATCTTAAAGAACCGCAACACTTGAAATGGTCCGAGTAAAATCCACTGCTAGGGTGTCCCGTGAGGGAGATGATGTTGAAGTGACAGAAACAGCGCCAATATCAGAAGTGATGAAGCTATCGGGTCTGGTTGTGTCGGAAGGAGCTGTTGCCGAAGGTGAAACTAACGAAGCTGAGCAGACTGTAGTTGAGGACAGGAGTGATGATGAAAACGAAGAAGACAACAGTATTCTAAGCCCATAAAAACTGAGCCATATTGAATTTGAAAAATCTACCATGTCAGTAGAGAACCTGGTTATGATGAAGAAGCTAGGCTATTTTGGGGAAGATGAGAGTAAACTTATTCGCTTTGGTGGCGAGGAAGTGATTCCGGATCCGAAGGAGGATGAAGTTGTTGTATTTAAAAGTTTCTTCAGGGCGGGGCTTCGGTTTCCTCTATATGATATAATAGGAGAGGTTTTGAAGAGGGTTGAAATATATCTTTATCAGCTGACACCAAATGCCATTGTGAGGCTAAGTGTTTACATATGGGCTCTCCGAAGCTAGGGCAAAAGTGCCAATGCCGAAGGTTTCTGCCGAGTGCACGAGTTGCATTATCAGACGTAGGCTAGAGCAGATGGACTTCACAAAAACTTTGGATGTTATAATTTTGCATAACGAAAAGACACCAAGGCCCTGGTGATCGGCTACCACACTAAGTGTCCGACCGGGTGGGCAAGCGAATGGTTCTACGTGAAAGCTAATGAGAAGAAGAGGGAAAAACTCATGACTATGGTTATGAGTCCTCTAAGGTTGAGCTTCGGGATGACAATGCCATTATGCAACATGCAACTTGGCTCCCCATGCCAGGTGGCCGAAGTCGAATTCAGAGTGGTGGCTGCTGAAATTAGCACTAGAGACTTAGTGCAGGAATACATGGCGAATAAAACCTTTCCAACCTCTAGTGGCTAGGGCATGCCGAAGAAGAAGGAAAGAGGAAAGAAATATGAACTTGTTCGTCTTCCCTTCCACTTCAAGTTTGAAGAGCAATTTAAGAAACCGTGTACTGAATGGCTAGAAATGATAGAAACTATGTGTAATAAAATTCTTGGAAATTACACTAAGAAAGAAGATCAGTTATTGACCGCTGCCTTCGGCACCCGGCCAAAACAAAGGCTAAATCGGGTAATGGATGCCTTGAACTTCGAGTACCCGGATTATGACAACCCTGACAAAGGGGCCGGGGAGCGAAAAGAAAAAGGATTGTCAGCATTCTGAGCAGGCAAGTTGCCCGGTCTATGAAGGAAGACAAAGAGGCCTTGAAGAAGATGAAAATAGCGTCGGAGCCGAAGGCACTAGCTCGAAAGAAACAGAAACTTGACAAGAAACCTTCTACCGAACCGAAGGTACATTATGCACCAGAAAAAACCTTGAGCTCTCTATCACCTTCTGCTGCCGAAGCGTCAGAAATTTTGAAGGTAATGACTAAATCCCCACCATTCAAGCTACTAAGTCCTCTGGGATTGGAACTAACCAACCTTTTACAGAAAAAGGAAATTCCTTTGACTACCGACGGAAGAGACGGGGGACAGAAAAAGTGATGTATGATGAACATACTTCATGCAATTGAGCAAACCTCGCCTCCAGCTTTGGCACACAAGACTATCAAATCTACTAATGTCGAAGCTGCCATTGCAACTGAAGGCGAAGATCTCACAGCCACCATGTCCGATATTGACAAGATTATATCAGATGTGGATGTGGAAAAGGAGGTGGCTGCAGAAGCGTTAGACAAAGGGAAGAAGGCTAAGGTAATCTCTTTGGAAGAAGCAGACTTCGACCTACAGCACCTAGGTGGCCAACAGCTTTCCGAAGAAGATATGGTAGAGTTGAAGGATTTTGCTATCAACTGTGGCTACCAGCCAAGTTCCATGCTCTTTGGTGGGGTGGACCAATAAGTTATAGGATGCATCCACGATCGTGCCAGTGCAAAATTATAGACACCCCGTCAAAGAGCATCGGATCCTGAAGCTTGAAAGGGATATCAGCTGTTACAGGCGCCAACATATCATAGGGAGCCTGTTTTATTCCAACTTTGAAGTAAGTACTCTCTTTTAAGTTACCCTGATGTGTTTGCATTAGCTTGAATATTCTAAGTCTGGACTTGCTTTTACAGAGTTTACTACTGAGCAAAGCTTTAAAGATGCAACAAGACGATGAAGACAGCAAAAACGAAATCATTATCAAGGGCTTAGAGGATAAGGTCAAAGAGCTCGAAGAATCTTTGAAGGAGAAAGACAAAATGTTATGTTCAGCCGAAGGGTCCCTTGCCGAAGCGCAAATTTAGAACAAGAAGTTAAGCAAAGACCTGTCAGACGCTCAAGCACTTTTGAAGGAAAACTCTAATCAATTCAATCTGGAAAACGTAGCTCTGAAAGCAAGACTTAAGGTTGAATCTGAGAAAAATACGAAGCTTAGTGAGGGGCTGAAGGCTCTGAAAGAGAGATGCTTGGAGTTTGCAAGCCAATGCACCGCTCGATTGAGAAGTATTTTCAATTCAGTTGGAGCTGCATCCGAAGAAACTAGCCTCTCTGCCGAAGATATACCCGGGGCACTGGAATGTATTGAAAAGGAGGTTGGTGTCCTTGACGAAGTCATAACCGGCCATGGAGACTTCTGTGCGCTAGTTGCTTCTCATGGTACAGCTGCCGCCTTCATAAAAGCCGGATGTAATCACACGAGAGCTGTAAATAGGCCGAATTTCAATCTTTCATCATCGGATCTGATTGACATTCCAACTGAAGCCTAAAGCATAGGGAATAGATTTATTACTCAAATTTGGGCTAAGGGTGGGCATGAATTGGCTAGAGACGAAGCCCGAAAGCTGCTTGACACATTTGGAATTTTACCTCTATTTTTTTACCTTGATATTTTCTCGTCAAATTTCTGATCACCTTGTACTTTGCTACTCTGCAGAATGATGGCATCGAAGGTCGATAAGCCAAAGCTAATTCTGAAATGCCGAAGAAGACCTTAGGATCTGCTTTTGTAGTCATCTGTAAGAACGCTTGAAAATCCTTTGTACCATATGACAAAAAGTTGCGATTGACACTGAACAAATTATTGTAATCATTTGTAAATATCTTGTAATACTTACCTTTTGCTTCATGTATGAACTGCTTTGTTGTGGACGAAACAAATGCTGGTAGACTTTTGAGCCGAAGGCGAAAAACACCTTCCCTTCTTTTCGTTCCCATCGAAGCATTTTCATATGCAATCAAATTTCATTTGAGACGAAGCATCGTCGAAGCATTTTCTCATCGAAGACAGGCATCTTCTGTTTTTGCCGCAAATGTCTAAGCTTTTATGCCATGATGATGAACCTACGAATGTCTAATGTATGTCTGTATGAATGCAAAAGATTATGTGATGAAATATGCAAATGTATGCCAAAAACACACCCAGACTCTGCATCCCCTCAGAAACGACTTTTGAGTCTCTTCACCTTTTACTTAGGTGGTATTTAAGCTCTGTATCCCTTTAGGAACAACTTTGGAGTTTCTTCACCTTTGATTTAGGTGGTATTTTAGCTCTGCATTCCCTTAGAAACGACTTTGGAGCTTCATAACTTACTCTGCGTCCCTTTAGAAACGAGTTTGGAGTTTCTTCACCTCTTAGGTGGCATCTTAGCTCTACATCCCCTTAGGGTCGACTTTTGAGCTTCTTCATGGCTTTTATACTCGGTGATATGGTCCAGATTTTACATTTTACATGTGGGGGAATTCAGCCATTGTATTGCACAGGGCTACACAAAAAATGAAAATTACAACCTATGGTGAAAATTAAAAACCTTTCTCCCCTCTTGAAAGGAAAAGGGTGTCATAGGGAAAAATAGGAAAATTACATAGTTTACACATAATATCTTTGAAGCTCATCCGCATTCCAAGACCTTGGTATGTCATTGCCATCCATGTCTTTCAACCTGTAAGATCCTGGTCTCGACGAAGATACCACCAAGAAAGGACCTTCCCACTTGAGCTGAAGCTTGCCCACTATATCTGGGTTGGCCACTCTACGAAGCACCAAATGTCCTAGCTTGGTGTTCTTTAGTTTCACCTTACGGTCGTGCCACTTGATTGTTTCAGTCTGGTACTTATTGATGTGGTCTACTGCTTGGAGGCTGGTCCCTTCTATGGTGTCTTTTGTTATTTCGTAACCCTCTTCATCTTCTGCCGAAGCCAAGGTCCTTATTGAGCCCCTTCTTGCTTCTTCCGGTGTTATTGCTTCATCACTAACAGAAGTTTAAATGGTGTAAAGCCTGTTGACCTTGAGACAGCAGTATTGTGGTTCCACACCACCTTTATTAATTCGTCTGGCCACTTTCCTTTGGGCTGGTTGAAAATTGGCTTCATTATTGCTGTTATTATAATTCCGTTTGCTCTTTCTACCAGTCCATTTGACTTTGGATGTCTTACTGATGCATAGTGTATTTTTGTACCAATCTGGTCACAAAATGTTTTGAATGTTTCAGCATCAAATTGAGTTCCGTTGTCAACCGTGAAAGCCTTTGGCACGCTGTAGCGGCAAACAATATTGTGCCAAAAGAATTTATGTACTGTGGCCAAAGTTATTGTAGCTAAGGGCTTTGCTTCGATCCACTTAGAGAAGTACTCCACTGCCACCACAACATATTTCAGGTTGCCTTGTGCTGGTGGAAGTGGTCCTAACAAATCCAGGCCCCACCTTTGCAGTGGTCAAGTAGGTTGTATTAGCTGGGTTAAAGACGAAGGTTGTTTCTGGTCTCTGGCGCATCTTTGGAAGTTTTCACATTTTTGAACCAAATCAGCTGCATCCAAATATGCCTTTGGCCAGTAAAATCATTGTCTGGAAACCTTCCCTAGTAGGGGCCTAGACCCAACATGAGCTCCACACAATCCTGCATGCATTTCTTGCATCAATTCTTGACCTTCGGTTCTGGACAAGCTTTTGAGCAATGGAGAGCAGACTCCTTGTTTATATAACTCTCCTTCTATAATTACATATGGCTGTGCTCTTGCTTCCATTCTTTTATTGTAAACTTCATCATCCGAAAGACAATTACCTTGGAGGAAAGATACAATCTTAGTCCTCCAATATTTACTGTGCACTGGTGAGATTGTGAGCATCGCTCTTTCCATGAGCTCGACCGAAGGTGCTTTTATTGTTTCAAAGAATACCTCCGAAGGTAGCGGAAGCCCCTGTGCCGCTGATTTAGCTAGCAAATCTGCGTGCTCGTTTTCTCCTTCGAGATGTTTTTTATAGAGAAACCTTCGAAAGAGGCTTCCATGCTTCGGACTGCATCTAGATATTTTTCTGGCTTCGGGTCCCTTGCTTTGCTACTTTTGTCAACGTGACCTGAGATGACCTGTGAGTCAAATTTGAGTATTGCCCTTCTTATTCCCATTACCTTAAGCTTTTGAAGCCCCAAGAGAAGGGCTTCGTACTCTGCAATATTATTTGTGCAGTTGAAGTCCAATCTTGGTGCATAGCAGGTTTTGATGGTGAAATTAAAACAGCCGCTGCTCCTGCGCCGAAGGTTCCCCAGGACCCATCACAAAATATTGTCTAGGCTTCGACGTTATTTGTTTTCTCTTCTTCTTGAGCCTCTGGCGTCCAATCAGCAATAAAGTCTGCTAACGCTTGGGATTGGATCGAAGATCTATGAACGAAATCGATAGTGAATTCATTCAATTCTGCAACCCATTTTCCAACTCTTCCTGTGGCTTCTTTGTTTCTCATTATATCCTTGAGGGGTTGTGAAGAAGGTACTATGATATGGTATGTTTGGAAGTAATGTCGAAGCTTCCTAGATGCCATTAATACAACATATAGTACCTTTTCTAATTCCGTATAATTTTTCTTTGATGCATTAAGTACTTCGGAGACGAAGTATACTGGCACTTGTTTTCTTGCCTGGCCATCCTGCTTCTCTTGCACCAGCGCTGCACTAACCGCAGCGTGGGAAGCAGCTACATACAGGAGCAATGGAGTTCCTGACACAGGTGGGGTTAAGGTTGTCAGTTCTATCAAATACTGCTTCAGTTCTTCGAAGGATTTTTGTTGGGTTGGTCCGCATTGAAAGACTTCGGCTGACTTTAGCACTTCAAAGAATGGCAAATTCCTCTCTACTGATCTTGAAATAAATCTATTCAATGATGTCAGCCTTCCTGTTAACCTTTGGGCACCCTTTCTTGACTTTGGTGGTTCCATCTGAAGTATAGCTTCTATCTTACTTGGATTAGCTTCGATACCCTTTGTTGATACTAAACAACCCAGAAATTTGCCCTTCTTCACTTCGAAGACACATTTTTCTAGATTTAGTTTAAGACCAGCTCTTCTGAAGTTAGCAAATGTTTTTTTGCAAATTAGCAATGTGATTTTCTTGCTTTGTGCTCTTTACTATGATATCATTAACATATGTCAGCACATTTTTGCCAATTTGAGAGTGAAGGACTTTGGCAGTCATCCTGCTGAAGCTTCCTCCAGCATTCTTGAGCCCCTTAGGCATTCAAAGGTAACAATAGGTTCCACTAGGGGTTATGAAACTTGTCTTAGGTTCATCCTCCTTCTTCATCCAAATTTGATGATAACCTGAGTAGCAGTCCAATAAGCTCATGAGCTCTGAAGTAGCCGCTGCATCCACAAGAGAATCTATCATTGGCAATGGGAATTCATCCTTTGGGCATGCCTTGTTGAGATCTGTGAAGTCGATGCACATTCTCCATTTTCCATTAGCTTTTTTCACCATTACAGTGTTGGCCAGCCACTCTGGGTATGTTACTTTTCTAATAACTCCAGCACTCAGAAGCCTTTTGACTTCGTTCCGTGCTCCTTCGGCTTTGTCATCGGACATTTTCCGAAGCTTCTGCTTTCTCGGCCTGACAGCAGGGTCTACATTGAGTGAATGCTCGATGACGTCTCTGTTGACACCACAAAGGTCATTGGCTGACCAGGAAAAGACATCCTTATTATTGAATAGGAATCTCAACAAAGTCTTCTCCTGTTCATCAGATAATTGGGGTCCCAACATCACTTTCTGCTCGGCTATGTCTTCGCACAAAAGCATGGGCTTTGGTTGATCTGCTGAAGCATCCTTTTCTATTTTATGCTTATATTGTTGATGAGCTTCGGCTTCATCTATGTTATGGATGGCCTTCGAATCTGTCCAGCTACCTTCGGCTCTCCTGGCAGCCTCTTGGCTTGCATGCATATGATAGGCCCTTGGTCAGAAGGTATCTTCATGCAAAGATATGCTGGATGGAGTATTGCTTCGAAGGCATTCAGTGTCCCTCGACCAATGATTGCATTGTAGGGATACTCCATATCAACAATGTCAAAGAAAACCTATTCTGTCCTTGTATTGTGAACATAGCCGAAGGTGATCGGCATAGCTATCTTGCCAAGTGCCACAATCTGTCTTCATCCGAAGCCGCAAAGGGGGTGTGTTGCATCATGTATCTTGTCATCTGGCTCTTGCATTTGCCTGAAAGCCTTCGCAAAGATGATGTCTGTCGCACTACGTGTGTCCACTAGGACATTATGGACCAGGAGCCCCTTGATGACACAAGATATGACCATTGCATCATTGTGAGAATAATTCTTGAGCTGAAGGTCTTTCTGGGAGAAGGTGATTGGTATATAAGAACATTTGGACTTGATGAAGGGTCATTGCACTCCAAAATTTTGTACCCTTCTCTATGCTTCCTTCTTCTGTTTCTTATGGGCTGGTTCAGAACTTGAGCTACCTGTGATTGGGAGCACCAGCTTCGTAGCCGAAGGTGCTACAACTTGGTTGTCTTGCGAAGCCATTGTCGCAATCGTGGAAGTGAGTTCACCGGAGGTGGGCGCCAATGTTGGTCACTTGTTCTCAAATGCTGTGAGTCAAAAACAAGGCAACACAATTGTTAATTATAACAGACCTTCGTCTTTCTAAGTATTATCTCCTCGTGGATATAATACTCATCGGACGAAGGTGGAGAAGGGCATACCTTCATCATTTATTATATAGATAAGAATGCAAAAGGATGTGAACAATAATTGTATCTCGTTGATTTATCTATATTTGCATCCCACAAAATAAGTGCGAATATTAACATAATCCATATTACATTGGTACCTTCGGCTTGCTCGAATGTGAAGATGCGGGAGAGTGATTACAATCCAGCGTGAATAGCACGGAGTTACTGTTCATCTATTTATAGGCACGGGACGTAGCCCGGGTGAAATTACATCCATACCCTTGGACGTTTATTTACAAACAACTAAAGCTGATAAGGTCCATTTAGTCTTTTACTTCTTTGCTTGGTCTGAGCCGAAGCTATTGAGCTTCGGCATTTCGCAACACTGATTATACACAAGGCCTTCGTTTTGAGGAACTGATCCGAGGTTGATGATGACTTCAGCGAGCTTTTGTATTATCTTGCCGAAGGTGTTTTTGTAATGAGGACCTTCGGTGGAGGAGAAGACCCCCAACAAATATATTTGTAATGTTATACAAAATTATACTCTGTCTCCCTGTTATAAATAGAAGTGCACTGCCATGCAAGTGGACACTTCTAGGAGGAATCCGAATTGCTCGGCCTTCGAAGTTGCGATTCCTTTACCTTTGTATCACTACTCTGACACCCGAAGGTATGCTTGTAGATATTTGTAATCTGGAAAAGATAATAAAACAGGCACAACAGTATTGATTCCTCTCAGGCATTTCCATCTTATTGCTCGAAGGTCTTCGATTATGATAAACTTGCTCTCTTTCAAACTCTCTATCCGATAGATTGAGGGAACGAAGATCTGTTATCCCTGATTTCGTTGCCTTGTTTTGGTTATGTTTAGGAATCAAAGCAGGTAACAGACAGATCAAACACGATATTAAATTACTCTCCCTTTTTTTTTTTGTCTTCAAGCACCTGCAAACCCGTAAGCATTCAATTCGTCTATATAGGAAGCCATAGTGGCTTAATTTGCTATACATCCTATTTATCTATTTCCTGTCCATTTCAATTGCAACCAATGACAATCAGTCAAGGCGAACGAGCCACTGTATCAGTGGTCGGGTCTACTCAGGACACCCGCTACTCGTGTTGCAGCCCTGCTCAATGCATGTTTTTGCACTTGTGTGTCTCTTGAATATAGATGTATAATGTCTAGCTTTTGCACTTGTGCTCAAGTCCAAATACTACAACATGCATGTAGTTGAAGAATTAAGGCATAAAAAAAAATTCGGCCAACCATGTATGTATTACAAAGTTGTCAGCTGGCTTGAGATCTTAATTAGTTCTTACCCTCCGTTGACTCGCTTCTCTTCCACCCCCGCTCTTATGTCGAACAGAAGCTTGTCTCCTAGATTCTGGTTAAGATTACTTTCTCTTCAACCAAATTAAACATACGACGACAGAAGCAGAAAAAAATAGCTTCTCATCATTGCTTTAATTTGGAGTTCAAATGCAGGTACATTGCACGTAAGCTGAGTTTTTACCAAAACTCGTTTGACCAGATTATTTTTGAAATTTAGAGGTTGCTTGATTCGGCGGCTAGCTAGTCCGCCGAGCTAGCGTAGAGATTTTTAAGCAGCAACATATTCCTATCCTAAAGTTACCTCATTTTTTTTAAAAAAAAGAAAAGAAAATTAAAACATTGCAATATGTCAACCAAATAATGATGACGTCGTTAACCTGGAGAAGTAAGCATTTAGTGTCAGGTACATTGCACAAGTGATGTCAACCAGCTCATTTAGTTTTGGTCAAACGCGTGCTGTTTGGAGTTTTACGTATCGATATGAACATGTGTTGGCTCAGTTGACTTGTAACTGCCCCTCCAGGGACTCGTCGATTACATTACCAATTGCGCTGACTCTACGGAAGTAGGAGTAGTCGACTATATATATATATATATGGATAATTTATTTACTTTCACTTGTTACCACCCCTTCCCGGCCCGTCGACCTTGGTAATTATGCTCCATGCGTCCGCGGTTAGTAAACATCATGATGTGCAGTGTAGGCTCCATAATCCTAGCTAGTTTGTGTACAAAGATCGATTTGTTTTTGCCGTCCTTATGTGTTTTTTTCTTGGTCAAACCTTGCTCATGTTTTGTGCTCCATATATATATATATATATATATATATATATATATATATATATATATATATATATATATATATATATATATATATATATATATATATATATATATATATATATATATATATATATATATATATATATATATATATATATATATATATATATATATATATATATATATATATATATATATAGCATTGAATAACTCCGTTGACATTACTTGGTATGTACCGGTGTAAATTACAGGCTGACCTTCAAATTTTTTTTTTATTTGCATCTCCATAGCATTAAATATATATACACAGAGCAGTCTGTTTACCTGCTCTCCTGCTGAGATACTTGTCATCAGTCGTGCAGTGCAGTGCACACAGTTCTATTCTCTATTATTAGAGTAGCAGCAAGTCAAATAGGCACCAGCGAAGAATTAGAGTAAAAACAACTCCAAGATCACATAAGACTTTATTTTTTTTTTACGGCCGGCAAGCATGAACCCAATGATAAGTTAATTAAGGTAGATCTCCAGCTACCAGCTGACGCAGCCCACGTACATGACAACTGCCCTATATAAACTGCACTACTCTCCAGGCCTGCAGCAGGACACCCAAGAGCTCTCCATTCCGAAATCCAAACCCAACTGGGAACCCCGTCGCACCGGCGTCTTTGGAGTCGACAGCCTCGTGTCTGGAGATGAAGATGAGGATGTGTGCTCATGATGTCAAGTTGAAGCACCTCAGGAGGGCGCTGAAGCAGCACAAGGCCAGGCTCTACATCATCCGCCCATGCGTAGCCATGCTCATAACCTGGCATGATTGACCACGCGATTAGGAGCTAGCAAGTAAATGATGCCTTTTTTCCTGTTCCTATGTTTGTTGATGATAGGCTTCTCCCTTAGCTGCGGCTTTGGGACGATGAATCTGTGAGACATAAATGTCGTCCAACATGTACATAGTTTGGAAAGCTTATCGGATTGTGTTTCCGGTTCATCCAGCCTCAATGGAGCAGGAGTTTCAATCCAGTGAGAACTGGTCCATCAATCATTGCTATTAAGGAATGTCAAGTCGTAACCGATAACCATTCTTCCTATTAAAGCCAAACAGATAAAACTTAAAAAAGTGAAAGGGACTTAGACATTTTTAAAAAGCAGGAGTGAATTTTAATTTTTTTTTAAAAGTCCCTTGCCGCTAAGTATGGAAAAAAAATCCGCCTCCGTTGGGACATGGATTAAAAGGGTTTTCTCAATGTGTTTGAGAGATGATCTTCCCATCCCCAACTCTGCAAGTCGAGCCTTACTATGGTACTATTAAGAACTGTTTATTTAATTTATTAAATTGTTATAATTATCTATTAGTACCTTCTAGGAGGTAACATGCACTGGCTAGAAAACTTATTAAAGAGTTAGTACATAAGTTTGTCACGCGTGTACTAAAAAATTCATATGTCTAATTTTTCGCCGTATATATTGGGCACTAAAATAACTGCGCAAACACATCAGCAACAAATGGGCTTTCTCTGTCCTAGACATTTTATGGTATGTCAATGACCTCATATCAGGGGTAACCGTTGCCACCGCCTGCACTATGCTATAGGTCAACGCTCAGTATAGCCGGACAGTCTACGTACAATCTCGGAATGTTCGGCCCTCCCACGAACCGTTCGGATCCATATGCCGGACTGTCCAGTGCAGCGCTAGTGTCACACCCGGTTTTAGAAGGTAAACTGAATGTGAACCATGTACGTGCCAGGATTAGAAATTCACGTACACAACGATCACATAATTGGACATCATCACACAATGCTCAAATAATAGTGGAAATAAGTATAACTTTATTACATCATGATGCCTAAAACATTTACATAGTCATTAACTTAAACATAAATCAAAGTGCTGAACGAAACGCGGTAAGATAAGGCCTTCACAAGCAATCTACTGGGGGTTCGCTGCTAGTCTAGATTAGAATTCCTCAAAGTCTTGAAACTCCTGGAAATCCTCAGCATTTCCTTTATCTTCTCCTGAGCAATAGTTGAAGTGGACTAGTTGTATGTAGGGTTAAGCTCAAAGCAGTTGCATAGTCATTAACTTAGTTGGTCGAGTATTTATCATTAATAGAAGTCAAGTTATATCATTTCAAAGGATAAATACTCCAAAAGAGAGCACTTACTCCAAAAGAAAAGTACCAAATATCATAATTATAGCCATCAACATTAAACTATCAACATAAATGAATCCAAAGAATCTCTAATCAAAGAGGATCGCAAGGCTGCTCTTAACCGTGAGCACGGTTAATATACCAGTTTTTGGCAATCTGCAGAGGTTGCACACTTTACCCAAGAGTCGTGATCCCTCTCAAGCCTGGGTTTGCAAGACCCGATCTTCACTACCAAGGTGAATGGCCAGGGATTCACTACGTAGTCTTTACAAAGGTTCTCCTGGTGTGTAGCTGTCCATTTGGTTTCGCCAGTCGTACAAACACAATACTCCTCCCTAAGGTGGGTGACTAACAAAACCAAATCGAATGAACCTCGGCACCCACCCTTAGCAGAGCAAGCACTATGCCACAACCCCCATTGACGGCACAACTACACCCCCAAGTTCCTCCAATTAATCAGCTAAGGGCGTCCCATTCCACCCTCATGGTTGTACTGTTGTCCTGGGTGGTCTCTCAACGAACTGGTCCTTACGAAGAGGCACTCGGGAAACCGCCCGAGCCCCCTAAAATGTCACAAGTTCATAATCATAATAAACCATAGTATCATAAAGTAATTCTCATTATGTTCGTCGGTTAGGGTAAAGCACTAGCAAGTAGTCGATTATAATAACCCAATCCAAAAAGGTGATCAAGGACAGGATAAATTGAAAGCTAGTCAATCCTTAGCTTAATCATAGTATGCGAGATAGTGAATTATAACGTACATAGGACATAATAGGTCAGATGACAATTGCCTGCACCAAACTGTTGCTACTAAGGGGCTTCTTCTGCAACTTCCTCGGCCTCCGCGGACTGAACGTTATCTAAGCGAGTGCAAACATACATTCGATATCCTTGGAACAGAAAGAAACTTTAACACCTTATAGTCACTAAAACTTGAGCATAACATCATGAGCATTAGTATATCATGTGTTTGTTACACTTAGAGTGCATTCACTAGGCAAAAATTTCAAACAAGTTGTATTGGTGTGACTTGGTATGTGTGTAACCCTAGGGTAGAGTACTTAACCCTAAACTAGGCTTATGAGTGACAATGAAGCCCAAACAAGTTAAAATCTCAAAACTTATTAGAAATGATCATAAGATATCACATTTAATGGACTTGGGTAGCACCAAAACCTTAAAGTGTTAAAAACTCCGAAAAGACCCTGGAAAACCCTAGATGGGAACCCTAGGGGGCTAAGTGTAAAATTTGTACACTTTTGGACCCAAGTGCAAATACCAAGGTAATACAACATCACAAACTATGTGTTTCTCACATTTGAGGATTTGCAAGCCAAATGATGAAGTTTGGACTTATTTGCAAAAAGGACACCCCATACATCCCTATGCCTAAGTCCAAAATCAGTTGAATAGGGCTGACTTTGGAGCTCTACATCTAAGGATTCTTGAAGTTTTTGCTAAAAATCAATATAGCAAAGTTGTAGAGCTATGAAAGGAGAACAAATTTGATTAAGTGACCTAGCACTAGTATTGCACATAAATTAGAGATAAATAAGTTTGAAGTCTGGCTGTCAGACTAAGACTCTGTGATGTTCAGAAAAAGCAGTGTATAGGATCAACTTTGGGACCATGTGGAGCTTGATTTAATGGGTGTTTAACTAAAACCTCTGTGACAAAGTTAAAGCTGGTTTGTTGAACTACAACTTTGATGCAGAGTGTTGATCTGGTCACTACACGAAATTGGGTGCAAATTGCCCCCAAATAAGCTCTGTCAAGCTGACTAAATGGCAGTATGATGGTACAGTGTACTGAATATGATCACAGGTGTAGTGCACCTCGCCACCGACGACCTTGCGTGTGGATTCGTGCCAACGCCATGATTCACGCCTGGTTAAACACGGATAATGATCCCCAGGTAAAAGATCTTGGCGCGGATGAACTTGGAAGTAATGTTGCGCTCTGTCATTCATCCGCTCGCGCCGGCGACATGGCCGAGCGGTCGTCCCCGGCGTGTACACCATTAACCGTGGGGGTGCCACGCCTTAGGACATTTATCGCGTCATCATGAGCCGTAGTGACTGCCCAGTGACCATCATAGCTCCTTGCCCTGCGATCGCCACGGTAGATCGTCGCAGTGACTCACCCCCTTCTCAACCGCCAGCGCAATTTCGTCAAATCAGGCGCCACCGCTCAACTCCCCTATAAATTGATGGCTCGGTCTGCTGTGCCATGTTGTCGCAAAGCTAGAGCACCCACTCCCGCCCTCGATTAGCCACTATAGCCGGAGAATTTCATTCTCCCCCCAAATCGGTTTTCCGCCGCCGTGAAAGACTCTCACCGTGGCCAACGCGTTACAGGTCCATTACCACCCTCTGTTCCTTTGTTTCAGTACTCTGATATATCTTTGAAGCTCATCGGCCCAACCAATTGCACTAGACCGGGGTAGATCACCGGGAACACTTCAAGTGGTCCGTTGATCGCACTGTCACCGTGGGCAGAGAGAATGAGGCCTAGAACCTTGAAATTAGTTGAGGGGAAATGATTGTTTGGGGTTAAATTAAGTGTCAGCCAAACTAGAGCCCTAGTCGTTTCCCATTCCGGCCAGTACAAGCTCGCTGATCTCGGGTTGTCGTCGTTCACCGTCGGGGATTGCGGGTTGTAAAGAAAAAGAAAGTGGAGGGCCTATCTGCATTTGTCAGTGACTCAAACAAATAGTGCGGGGGACTCTTCGCTGTTTTTTCAAAACGCCAGGGCCTTCTGTGTAAACCCGACACTGCGGGCGCGCGCGGGCGCGTTTTCGCCTGTCGTGGGCCGTCTCGGGCCAGATTAAGCCCAGTACTGTTGACCTTTTCTCTTTTTCTTTTTCTGCTAGACTTAGAAAATCCATAGAACATTCTAGGAAAATGCTAAAAATATGAGACCAATTTTGTTGGACTACTAAATTTCTATAGTATTTAATTAAAATGGTTTTAAGATTTTTAGTCCAAACCAGGAATTATGAAGTAATTAAAATAGCTAAAACCTATACTCCTGGAATTTTAGAAATTAATTAGTAACTCCAAAAATCACCAAACTTTTGGATAAGCTTAAGGGCTTATTCGGTTACACCAATCCAAAGGGGGATTGGAGGGGTTTAAATCCCCGCCTAGTCATTTTTGACTAGAAGGAGATTTAATCCCCTCCAATCCCCCTCTGGATTGGTGTAACCGAACATGCCCTAAAATGATATTTAGAAACCTTGGGTAAAGTTTGACTTGATTTGGTCAATGTTTGATACCTAAACCCCAAAACCCTAATCTTCTAAGTAGTGTTTGTCCTATGAAATAGAATACTGACTCCAAAAACCCTAGTTTCCTGGAGTACCGTGAAGGAAAATTGTATTCAAGATACAACTTGATAAACCTTTTCTATTACTGCATTTTCATAAGCATTACATGAGCATTCATGGTTATATATGATTATATAGAGAACGAGGAAGAAATAGTGGTTGAAGAAGAAGGAGTTGCACCACCACCACCTGAAGACCCACCTGCCGGGAACTGCTTTTATTTAGATATTTGTGGAGCAGAGCCCGACTCTCCTATAACACAAGGCAAGCCCCGGTGCATTTGCCACCTCCTTGCTATTTTAAAATCTTTCTCACTTGTTTGATGCATTAGGTGATAGGAGTTTGTCGGCGTTTCGAGACAGGGGGGTCCCAAAGCCGACGAGTGAGTGTGCTGCGTGTCCCAGCCCAGATGGGTCGAGCGCGTGGGCGAGCGCGAAGGGGGGAGAGGTGAGGTGGCCGGAGTCGAGTGTGAGAGAGGTGGAAGTCCCGCGGCCTTCGTGTTCGTCCCGCGCCCAGGTCGGGTGCGCTTGCAGTAGGGGGGTTACAAGCGTCCACGCGGGTGAGGGAAGCGAGCGGCCCCAAGAGAGCGCCTGTCCCGTCCTCGGTCCCGCGCGGCCAACTTCCTCTAAGAAGGCCCTGGTCCTCTCTTTTATAGTCGTAAGGAGAGGATCCAGGTGTACAATGGGGGGTGTAGCAGAGTGCTACGTGTCTAGCGGAGAGAAAGCTAGCGCCCTAGGTACATGCCAATGTGGCAGCCGGAGAGGTCTTGGCACCTTGCTGGCGTGATGTCGTGGCTGTCGGAGGTGCGACGGAGCCTGGTGGAGGGACAGCTGTTGGAGCGGTCGAGTCCTTGCTGACGTCGCCCTGCTTCCGTAAGAGAGCTGGGGGCCGCCGTCGTCACAGAGCTTGTGGAGCGCCATCATTGCCCATCCGGCGGAGCTGGTCGGATGGGACGCCGGTCTTGTTCTCCGTGACCCGAGTAGATTCGGGGTAGGACGATGATGACGCTTCCTGTTGACGTGGCGGGTCTATGCCCTAGGCGGGGTGACGTGGGGGCTCCTCCGAAGCCGAGGTTGAGTCTGTCTTCTGTTGCCGAGGCCGAGTCCGAGCCATGGGGTCGGGCGAGGCGGAGGTCGTTTGGCCGAGGCCAGGGCGGAGTCCGAGCCCTGGGGTCGGGCGAGGCGGAGTTTCGTCGTCTTCCGGGTCTTAGCCCGAGTCTGAGCCCTGGGGTCGGGCGGAGCGGAGTTCGCCGTCTTCCGGGTCTTAGCCCGAGTCCGAGCCCTGGGGTCGGGCGGAGCGGAGTTCGCCGTCTTCCGGGTCTTAGCCCGAGTCCGAGCCCTGGGGTCGGGCGGAGCGGAGTTCGCCGTCTTCCGGGTCTTAGCCCGAGTCCGAGCCCCGGGGTCGGGCGGAGCGGAGTTCGCCGTCTTCCGGGTCTTAGCCCGAGTCCGAGCCCTGGGGTCGGGCGGAGCGGAGTTCGCCGTGGCGCCTTTGGCAAGGCCTGACTGTCTGTCTGACTCACCCTTTGCGTTAAATGCTCCTGCAACTCGGTCAGTCAGTGTGGCGATTTAGTCAGGGTCGCTTCTGAGCGAAGCCAAGGCCTCGGGCGAGCCGGTGATGTGTCCGCCGTAAAAAGGGGGGCCTCGAGCGAGACGGAAGTCTCTCGAGGTCGGCTGCCCTTGGCCGAGGCTAGGCTCGGGTGAAGCGTGATCGAGTCACTCGTGTGGACTGATCCCTGACTTAATCGTACCCATCAGGCCTTTGCAGCTTTATGCTGATGGGGGTTACCAGCTGAGAATTACGCGTCTTGAGGGTACCCCTAATTATGGTCCCCGACAGTAGCCCCCGAGCCTCGAAGGGAGTGTTAGCACTCGCTTGGAGGCTTTCGTCGCACTTTTTTGCAAGGGGACCAGCCTTTCTCGGTTGCATTTTGTTCCGGTGGGTGCGCGCGAGCGCACCCGCCGGGTGTAGCCCCCGAGGCCTCGGAGGAGTGGTTACACTCCTTCGAGGTCTTAATACCTTGCGTAATGCTTCGGCTGGTCTGGTCGTTCCCTCATGCGAACTGGCCGTAGCCCGGGTGCACGGTCGGGGCCCAAGCTCTCGGGCTGGTATGTTGACGCTGTCAACGGTTTGGCTGGAGCCGGTTTTTGCGAGAGCAGCCCCCGAGCCTCTGCATAGGGCGAGAGGACGATCAGGGACAGACTCGACTTTTTACATACGCCCCTACGTCGCCTTTCCGCAAGGAGGAGGGGGGGAGTGCGCCATGTTACCCTCGATGGGCACCGAACATGGTGTCTCCGGTGAGCTGCAAGCGGGTAATCCGAGTGGGCGTCCGTGCCCCGTTCGTTGGGGGTCGGCTAGGGGCCCAGAGGCACGCCCAAAAGTACTTGCGGGTGATTTGCCGGACCCGGTCCCCTGGCGACGGGGTCCGAGGGCTCGATGCCTCCCTCCGATGGGATTCCGTTACAAGATCGTTCCCGCTGGTCTCGGAAATGTCCTAGGGTACCTCGGGAGCGCAGCCCGAGCCTCGGTTATGTATCGAACGTACCCCTGGTCATCCCTCGCTCGGTGTCTGAGGCGACTGTGAACCCTTCGGGGGCCAGCCTTCGAACCCCTGATCAGTAATGGGCGCGGAGCCCGAGTAGCCTGAGGCGGCCATGGAGCCCTTCGGGGGGCTGGCCTTCGAACCCCTGACCAGTAGTGGGTGTCGGGCCCACGCGATCTGAGGCGACTGTTGAACCCTTCAGAGGGCCAGTCTTCGAACCCCTGATCAGTAGGGGGGGGGGCTCGGAGCCCGGTTCCTTCGCGGAAAAGGATCCTTTTCGGGGTATCCCCCTTTCCCGGTCCCTGTTGCAAGAGATAGAGAAAGAGGAAAAAGGAAAAGGAAACGAAATCGAACGACGTGGCGTACCTCTTTTTGACGCGGTTATTACGGCGAAGGTGAAGCGTCGCGCGCTTCTCCCGCCAGAGGCGCCGCGTGTCCCGCCGCGGAGTTAATGCGATGGGGCGAGTGGTTGGCGAGGCGGCCGTTGCGCGTGCGCGATTCGTTCGAGGAACGGGTCACGGGCGCACCGTCTTCACGCCGTGGGAGGAGGCTCTCTTGCTGCCCCAGGATGAGACGTGAGCCTGGCTGACGACGTGACTGCTGCGCCCGCCCGCCTGCCACCGCCATTACTGCTGGCCCACTTTCGGTCGCTTTGACCAATGCGCCAGGCTAGCGCCGCTGGGTCGCCTCGAGTCGCGGCATAGGCTCCGCAACCGAAGAGGCGCGACGGTGGCGCAAGTGGCGGTGCGGTTGCTTGCATGCAGCAACTGGCGTGCCGGTTGCTTGACGCGTGGGCCTGGGCTTCCAAGCTGGCGTGTCAGAAGTCGTAGAAGCGCGTCCACCTGGCGCGGTTGCATGCCGTCTGCATGGCTGCCCGCCCCTTCCGCCCGTTGGTCTGGGCAAAAGTGGGGGGTCGCTTGTAACCGCTGGACAGTCGTGCGCACCACGCGCGGCGGTTTGGCTTCTTCTGCCCTGAGCTGGTTTGCATGACATGCGGGACCCAGCCCCCGAGCCGCAGGGGAGGGCCTTGGAGCATGTTGGAGAAGACTCAGCCCGTGGCGTCTGGGGGCGCACGTAGGGAGAGTTGCCTTTAAAAGGAGGGAGACTCCTTCCGGAAGGCAACCATGTCTTCTTCCTCCCTTATGCGTCGCGTCTTTCCATCTTCCAAGCCCCCGGATGGGGGGTATCCGCCGCCTTTCCGCCTCCTCGTTGGAGGAGCGCAACCCCATGGGAGTTGGTGCCTCTCAGCCATCGTTCGGCTTCAAGGATTTTCATCACGATGGCTTCAAGGATTTTCATCATGCAGCCCGGCTGCTCCCCTCCACCGGCGGTCACCCGAGATGGTGACCTCCGGCTTGATGGTGGGGGAAAGCGAGCCGGGCTGCGGCCTCTGCCCCTCCCTCAGCCTCAAGGATTTTCATCACCAGGGCTGGGGAGGGGAGTGCGCCGAGTTGAGGTCAGCCCCCGTGTGGGCGGCGGCCCGCTCCTTCACTCAGTGATGGGGGGGAGGAGCGGTTGTTGTCCGTGGCGCTGGCAGCTGCAGCGTGCCCGGTCTTCAGACGCGAGTGGCTTTGGAGCCGCTC
Organism: Zea mays; assembly: GCF_902167145.1. NCBI lineage: Eukaryota > Viridiplantae > Streptophyta > Magnoliopsida > Poales > Poaceae > Zea > Zea mays. The sequence continues at coordinate 88,328,772 of NC_050102.1, read as the reverse complement.
GCGGCGCCGGCGTCCGCCACAGCAGCTGGAAGAGGTTCTTCCGCCGGCACGATAGTCGGGGCCGGCCACGGACTGACCTCCAACTCTACGGCCTTCTGTCCGTCCTTGCCTCACGAGTTTTGTCGTGGGCGGGGGCCTCCTGGCAGCAGCATCCGCCCTAGGGTCAGTGCTGCCGCTGTTCGACCCCCCGGAGCAGAAGTCGTCGTCGTCGCCGCTGCTGGAGCAGGTGACGGCGCGCCGTCCGTCGGCCTTCCGTTGCTCCGCAGGCCTTCCCCCTCGGAGTGGGGTTGTTCGTACCTGCGGAGGGGGAACCGGAGTTCCGTTCGTAATGGCACTTCGAATGCCAGTGTGTTTGTTCATTGTGGCTGTCGGGGCCTGAACATGTATGTAATTTCGGCACGGAGCCGTGTTTTTTTCCTCATTTTCGAGCACTAAGTCTCGCCTGTTGATTATCTGAACCGCTTTACCAAGCATGAGTCGCCCCGTGTCAAGGTGACGAGTGAGGTATCCGTATCCCGGAGGCGTAGGAATCCCTCGGCCCGTTCGGCCTTGTTGTCTGGGGCTCCTCCAGCTTAGTTAAAGAGACCCCTCGGCTGCCCTTCGATGAGCCGAGGCCAGGGGTAGCGATATCAGTATGAACAGAGGCGGAGTTGGCTCGAGAATGGGAACCTGGTTGGCCGAAGCCTAGCTGTGTTGTCCGTCAGCGGAGCCGACGCCAAAGTCGATCCGCCGAGGCCTCGGGTCGGGCTGGCGCCCTTGGAAGCCGGTTGGCCGAGTCCCCAGGGGTAACCGGCCGGGCCGCCTGCTCGGGCCGGACTCCCGGAGGGGTCCCTGGACCGCGCCGCCGTCCGAGGCTGGGTCGGACATAGCTGAAGACGTCGTCGATGCCGAGGGTGCTACGGCTCCCTTCAGCGTGAAGACCCGAGCCTGCAGGATCAGATCGTCTTGTAGCGTGTGCCTTCTGCGGCCGCCGAGGCCAGAAAACACACCCTCGCCGTGCTTGCGAAGCTGCGTCTTTTTTCCTCTTGTTTCGAGCATCTGGACTCTGTCGGTAACAGGGATGTTTGTGTGAGCGAGAGTTACTTCTCGCGGAAGGGACGAGTGAGGTATCCGTATCCCAGAGGCGTGGGAATCCCTCGGCTCGGTCGACCTTGCCGCTTACGCGTACTTTCACCCGTCCATGAGGCCCTGTCCCCGACTTAGTCGAGAAAGCTTGAAGGACTGCTTCGGCAGGAGAGCTTCCGAGCGTGAAGACTTGTTCGGTCCACGGAGTCGCTTTATCCGAGCGTGAGTTACTTATCGCAGAAGGTGATGAGTGAGGTATCCGTATCCCGGAGGTGTAGGAGTCCCTCGGCTCGGTCAGCCTTGGCTGCTTACGTGTACTCCGTCGTTTCCAGGATCCGCTTTCCGAAGTAGTCAAGAAGCACGAGAGTAATCCTGCTAAAAAGAGATCCTTTTTCGAGGAAAAAATTCGACGCAGAGGGGGTCTCTCCCCTTTTAGCCCCCGAGGGAGGGTCGGGCTTTGCCGGGGCTAGGCCGACCCTTCCTTGACGACTAAACTTTGCGTAGGTGCGAGGTATATGAACAACTTGGAAGCATCTTAAGGGTAGAAGCGACGTAGTTGTTTGATGTTCCAGGCGTTGCCGTAGATCTCGCCTTGATTGTTGGCCAGCTTGTATGTTCCGGGCTTTAGAACTTTGGCGATGACGAATGGCCCTTCCCAGGGGGGCGTGAGCTTGTGCCTCCCTCGGGCGTCTTGCCGCAGCCGAAGCACCAGATCGCCCACCTGGAGGTCTCGGGACCGGACCCCTCGGGCGTGGTAGCGTCGCAGGGACTGCTGGTACCGCGCCGAGTGTAGTAAGGCCCTGTCCCGAGCCTCCCCCAGCTGGTCCAGCGATTCTTCTCGTCTAGCTTGGTTGCTTTGATCGGTGTAGGCCCTCGTCCTCGGGGAGCCGTATTCCAGGTCAGTGGGCAAGATAGCTTCAGCCCCATAGACCAGGAAAAACGGCGTGAAACCCGTGGCGCGACTCGGCGTCGTCCTTAGGCTCCAGACCACCGAGGGGAGTTCCTTCATCCACCGCTTGCCGAACTTGTTGAGGTCGTTGTAGATCCGAGGCTTGAGCCCTTGTAGAATCATGCCGTTGGCACGCTCTACTTGCCCATTCGACATGGGATGAGCCACGGCGGCCCAGTCCACCCGGATATGGTGATCCTCGCAAAAATCCAAGAATTTTTTGCCTGTGAACTGGGTGCCGTTGTCGGTGATGATGGAGTTCGGGACCCCGAACCGATGGATGATGTTGGTGAAGAACGCCACCGCATGCTCGGACCTGATGCTGTTCAGAGGTCGGACCTCGATCCACTTGGAGAATTTGTCGATGGCGACCAGCAGGTGCGTGTAGCCCCCGGGCGCCTTCTGCAAGGGACCGACGAGGTCCAGACCCCATACGACGAAGGGCCAGGTGATGGGTATCGTCTGCAGAGCCTGAGCGGGCAGGTGGGTCTGCTTCGCATAGAATTGGCACCCTTCGCAGGTGCGGACGATTCTAGTGGCGTCAGCCACCGCCGTTGGCCAGTAGAAGCCTTGCCGGAAAGCATTCCCGACAAGGGCTCGGGGCGCCGCGTGGTGGCCACAAGCCCCCGAGTGTATTTCTTGCAGCAGTTCCCGACCTTCGGCGATGGAGATGCATCGCTGGAGGATGCCCGAGGGGCTGTGATGGTAGAGCTCCTCTTCATCGCCCAGCAAGACGAACGACTTGGCGTGTCGCGCTACCCGCCGAGCCTCGACTTGGTCGGGGGGTAGCTCTCCTCGACGGAGATATTGCAGGTACGGGGCCTGCCAATCTCGATCAGGCGTGGCCCCGCTCTGCTCTTCCTCGACGTCCAGTGCCTCGCCCTCGGGGGCCGAGGGTACCTCGGGCTGAGCCGAGGGTGCCTCGGGCCGAGCTGAGGGCGCCTCGGCTTGAGCCGAGGGTGCCTCGGGCTCGGGCACGTCGTCGATCTTGACAGAGGGTCGATGCAGATCCCGGGAGAAGACGTCCGGGGGGACCGTCGTTCGCCCCGAGGCTATTTTAGCCAGCTCATGCGGTTTCGTTGTAGCGCCGAGCGATGTGGTTGAGCTCGAGCCCGAAGAACTTGTCTTCCAGGCGCCGAACCTCGTCGCAGTAGGCCTCCATCTTCGGGTCGCGGCAGTGGGAGTTCTTCATGACTTGGTCGATGACGAGCTGCGAATCACCACGGGCGTCGATGCGTCTGACCCCTAGCTCGATGCCGATCCGCAACCCGTTGACCAGAGCTTCGTACTCGGCCACATTGTTGGACGCCGGGAAATGGAGGCGCAGCACGTAGCGCAGGTGCTTTCCAAGGGGCGAGATGAAGAGCAGGCCCGCGCCGGCTCCTGTCTTCATCAGCGACCCGTCGAAAAACATGGTCCAGAGCTCCGGTTGGATCGGAGCCGTCGGCAACTGGGTGTCAACCCATTCGGCCACGAAGTCCGCCAACACCTGGGACTTGATGGCCTTCCGAGGGGCGAACGAGATCGTTTCGCCCATGATTTCCACCGCCCACTTTGTGATCCTGCCCGAGGCCTCTCGGCACTGGATGATCTCCCCCAGGGGGAAGGATGACACCACAGTTACCGGATGAGACTCGAAGTAGTGTCGCAGCTTCCGCCTTGTCAGGATCACAGCATATAGCAACTTTTGAACTTGTGGGTAGCGGATCTTGGTCTCGGACAGCACTTCGCTGACGAAGTAGACCGGCCTCTGAACGGGCAATGCATGCCCTTCCTCTTGCCTCTCGACCACAATCGCGGCGCTAACCACCTGTGTGGTCGCAGCGACGTAGACCAAGAGGGCTTCTCCATCCGCCGGGGGCACCAAGACAGGCGCCTTCGTAAGGAGCGCCTTCAGGTTGCCGAGGGCTTCCTCGGCCTCAGGGGTCCAAGCGAAACACCCGACCTTCCTTAAGAGGCGGTACAGAGGCAGACCTCTTTCGCCGAGGCGTGAGATGAAGCGGCTCAGGGCCGCGAGGCATCCCATGACCCTCTGTACACCTTTTAAGTCCTTGATGGGCCCCATGCTGGTGATGGCCGCGATCTTCTCCGGGTTGGCTTCAATGCCTCGCTCGGAGACGATGAACCCTAGGAGCAGGCCTCGGGGCACCCCGAAGACACACTTCTCAGGATTGAGCTTGACTCCTTTCGCCTTGAGACATCGGAATGTCACTTCAAGGTCGGAGAGGAGGTCGGAAGCCTTCCTTGTCTTGACTACAATGTCATCGACGTAGGCCTCGACTGTGCGACCGATGTGTTCGCCGAACACATGGTTCATGCACCGCTGGTACGTCGCGCCCGCATTCCTCAAACCGAACGGCATGGTGACATAGCAGTACATGCCGAACGGCGTGATGAAAGAAGTCGCGAGCTGGTCGGACTCTTTCATCCGGATCTGGTGATACCCTGAGTAGGCATCGAGGAAGGACAGGGTTTCGCACCCAGCGGTGGAATCCACAATTTGACCGATGCGGGGCAGAGGGTAGGGAACCTTCGGACATGCTTTGTTGAGACCAGTGTAGTCTACACACATCCGCCATTTCCCCCCTTTCTTCCTCACAAGCACAGGGTTGGCGAGCCATTCGGGATGGAATACCTCTTTGATGAACCCTGCTGCCATTAGCTTGTGGATCTCTTCGCCAATCACTCTGCGCTTCTCCTCGTCGAATCGGCGCAGAGACTGCCTGACGGGTCGGGCTCCGGCCCGAATATCCAGCGAGTGCTCGGCGACATCCCTCGGTATGCCGGGCATGTCCGAGGGACTCCACGCAAAGACGTCGGCGTTTGCGCGGAGAAAGTCGACGAGCACTGCTTCCTATTTGGGGTCGAGCCCGGAACCGATCCGGACCTGCTTGGTGGTGTCGCCACCGGGGTCAAGAGGGACAGCCTTAACCGTCTCTGCTGGCTCGAAGTTGCCGGCATGGCGCTTCACGTCTGGCACCTCCTTGGAGAGGTTCTCTAGGTCGGCGATGAGGGCCTCGGACTCGGCGAGGGCCTCGGCGTACTCCACGCACTCCACGTCGCATTCGAACGCGTGTTTGTACGTGGGGCCGACGGTGATGACCCCGTTGGGGCCCGGCATCTTGAGCTTCAGGTAGGTGTAGTTGGGGACGGCCATGAACTTCGCGTAACATGGCCTCCCTAGTACGGCGTGGTAGGTTCCTCGGAACCCGACCACCTCGAACGTCAGGGTCTCCCTTCGGAAGTTGGAGGGCGTCCCGAAGCAGACGGGGAGGTTGAGTCGCCCGAGGGGCTGGACGCGCTTCCCAGGGATGATCCCGTGGAAGGGCGCAGCGCCTGCTCGGACGGAGGACAGATCGATGCGCAGGAGCTTGAGGGTCTCGGCGTAGATGATGTTGAGGCAGCTGCCCCCATCCATCAGGACCTTGGTGAGCCTGACATTGCCGACAACGGGGTCGACGACGAGCGGGTATTTCCCCGGGCTCGGCACATGGTCGGGGCGGTCGGCCTGGTCGAAGGTGATGGGCTTGTCGGACCAGTCTAGGTAGACTGGCGCCGCCACCTTCACCGAGCAGACCTCCCGGCGCTCTTGCTTGCGATGCCGAGCCGAGGCATTCGCCGCATGCCCTCCATAGATCATGAAGCAGTCGCGGACCTCGGGGAACTCTCCTGCTTGGTGATCTTCGTTCTTGTCGTCGTCGCGGGCCCTGCCACCCTCGGTGGGTGGCCCGGCCCTGTGGAAGTGACGCCGAAGCATAATGCACTCCTCAAGGGTGTGCTTGACGGGCCCCTGATGGTAGGGGCACGGCTCCTTGAGCATCTTGTCGAAGAGGTTTGCACCTCCAGGGGGCTTCCGAGGGTTCTTGTACTCGGCGGCGGCGACAAGGTCCGCGTCAGCGGCGTCGCGTTTCGATTGCGACTTCTTCTTGCCTTTCTTCTTGGCGCCGCGCGGAGCAGACGCCTCGGGAGCCTCTTCCGATGGGCGGCCCTGGGGCTGCTTGTCCTTTCGGAAGATAGCCTCGACCGCCTCCTGGCCAGAGGCGAACTTGGTGGCGATGTCCATCAGCTCGCTCGCCCTGGTGGGGGTCTTGCGACCCAGCTTGCTCACCAGGTCGCGGCAAGTGGTGCCGGCGAGGAACGCGCCGATGACATCCGAGTCGGTGATGTTGGGCAGCTCGGTGCGCTGCTTTGAGAATCGCCGGATGTAGTCCCGGAGCGACTCCCCCGGCTGTTGCCGGCAGCTTCGAAGGTCCCAGGAATTCCCGGGGCGCACGTACGTGCCCTGGAAATTCCCAGCGAAGACTTGGACCAAGTCGTCCCAGTTGGAGATCTACCCCGGAGGCAGGTGCTCCAACCAGGCGCGAGCAGTGTCGGAGAGGAACAGGGGGAGGTTACGGATGATGAGGTTGTCGTCGTCCATCCCACCCAGTTGGCAAGCAAGGCGGTAGTCCGCGAGCCACAGTTCCGGTCTCGTTTCCCCCGAGTACTTCGTGATAGTAGTCGGGGGTCGGAACCGGGTCGGGAATGGCGCCCGTCGGATGGCCCGACTGAAGGCCTGCGGACCGGGTGGTTCGGGCGAGGGACTCCGATCCTCCCCGCTGTCGTAGCGCCCCCCACGCCTGGGGTGGTAGCCTCGGCGCACCCTTTCGTCGAGGTGGGCCCGACGGTCGCGTCGATGGTGCTCGTTGTCGAGGTGGCCCGGGGCCGCAGGCGCGGTATTGCGCGTGCGCCCGGTGTAGACCAAGGCTTCCCGCATGAATCGGGAAGTCGCGGCATGAGGTTCCGAGGGATATCCTTGCCTTCGGGAGGCAGTGCTCTCGGCCCGTCGGGCCGCAGCGCCTTCCAGGAGATTCTTGAGCTCTCCCTGGATTCGCCGACCCTCGGTGGTTGATGGCTCCGGCATCGCGCGGAGGAGCATCGCTGCGGCTGCCAGGTTCTGACCAACCCCGCTGGATGCGGGCGGCGGCCTGACCCTGACATCGTTGGCGACGCGGTGCTGGAGACCTTGGGGCAGGTGACGTATTTCTCCGACCAGGGGTTGGCCCGCCCATACCTGCCCGACGTCCCGACGGATCGGCTCAAGCGCTCCTGTTCCCTCGTTGAGCCTGGCCTGCGCCTCACGGACTTGCTCGAGTTGTGGGTCGTAACCCCCCGCCGGAGCGGGGACCACAGCTAGCTCCCGTGGGATGTCGGCGCGAGGCGCCGGCCTAGGAAGATCACCGTCCTCCGGCATGCCGAGACGGTTGCCTTCGGAGGGATCCCCTAGCTCGATGTGGAAACATTCACGGCTTGGGCCGCAGCTCTCGTCGCCAAGGCTGCGGCTTCCGTCGGAACAGTCGGATAGGCAGTAGTCACATGCGGTCATGAAGTCCCGCATGGCACTGGGGTTGCCAAGTCCGGAGAAATCCCAACAGACCCTGGGGTCGTCATCTTCCTCGGACCCAGAGGGCCCGTAGGTCGAGACGTCCGTCAGCCGGTCCCAAGGCGACCGTATACGAAACCCCAGTGGGGTTGCACTCGCCTCAACGAGAGCACCCGCCAAAGCGAGGTCGTTTGGCGGGTTGAGGCCGAGTCGAAATGACGTAAGATGGGAGTTAGTTGGTACCTTTTGGTCGACGAGGAGCGACGTAGTCGCATCGGGGACTGGTTGCACCGTCATCTCAGGTACGAGGGCGACGTCCTGCAGGCTTTCCGCGAGCGCGCCGGCGTCGTCTTCTTGCTCGGGGTCAACGTGTCGCCTTCGTCTTGAACGCGAGGTCGACGTCCGGCGTGCCTTCCGTCGGGGCGTCGGGGGCGTCGATTCGCTCGACGGCCAACGAAGCGCGGCCTCCCGCTTGGCCTTGATGGCCCCGCCTCCTCCTCCGTTGGCGGGGGAGAGAACGGAGCGAGCTCGAATGTTGTTCTTCCACCACGCGGGGAAGGTGTCGTCAATTCCGCCGCCGGCGAGCGGGTTGTCGGCCGCCATTGTCGTTGTCGCGCGGCGGTGGAAGAAGTATCATGTCGTAGCTGCCGTCGAAGGACATGAACTCAAGAGTCCCGAAACGAAGCACCGCCCCGGGCCGGAGAGGTTGCTGGAGATTGCCCATCTGGAGCTTGACGGGGAGCTGTTCGTCAGCACGCAGCAGGCCCCTACCTGGCGCGCCAACTGTCGGCGTTTCGAGACAGGGGGGTCCCAAAGCCGACGAGTGAGTGTGCTGCGTGCCCCAGCCCAGATGGGTCGAGCGAGTGGGCGAGCGCGAAGGGGGGAGAGGCGAGGTGGCCGGAGTCGAGCGTGAGAGAGGTGGAAGTCCCGCGGCCTTCGTGTTCGTCCCGCGCCCAGGTCGGGTGCGCTTGCAGTAGGGGGGTTACAAGCGTCCACGCGGGTGAGGGAAGCGAGCGGCCCCAAGAGGGCGCCTGTCCCGTCCTCGGTCCCGCGCGGCCAACTTCCTCTAAGAAGGCCCTGGTCCTCCCTTTTATAGTCGTAAGGAGAGGATCCAGGTGTACAATGGGGGGTGTAGCAGAGTGCTACGTGTCTAGCGGAGAGAAAGCTAGCGCCCTAGGTACATGCCAATGTGGCAGCCGGAGAGGTCTTGGCACCTTGCTGGCGTGATGTCGTGGCTGTCGGAGGTGCGACGGAGCCTGGTGGAGGGACAGCTGTTGGAGCGGTCGAGTCCTTGCTGACATCGCCCTGCTTCCGTAAGAGAGCTGGGGGCCGCCGTCGTCACAGAGCTTGTGGAGCGCCATCATTGCCCATCCGGCGGAGCTGGTCGGATGGGACGCCGGTCTTGTTCTCCGTGACCCGAGTCGATTCGGGGTAGGACGATGATGACGCTTCCTGTTACGTGGCGGGTCTGTGCCCTAGGCGGGGTGACGTGGGGGCTCCTCCGAAGCCGAGGTTGAGTCTGTCTTCTGTTGCCGAGGCCGAGTCCGAGCCATGGGGTCGGGCGAGGCGGAGGTCGTTTGGCCGAGGCCAGGGCGGAGTCCGAGCCCTGGGGTCGGGCGAGGCGGAGTTTCGTCGTCTTCCGGGTCTTAGCCCGAGTCCGAGCCCTGGGGTCGGGCGGAGCGGAGTTCGCCGTCTTCCGGGTCTTAGCCCGAGTCTGAGCCCTGGGGTCGGGCGGAGCGGAGTTCGCCGTCTTCCGGGTCTTAGCCCGAGTCCGAGCCCTGGGGTCGGGCGGAGCGGAGTTCGCCGTCTTCCGGGTCTTAGCCCGAGTCCGAGCCCTGGGGTCGGGCGGAGCGGAGTTCGCAGTCTTCCGGGTCTTAGCCCGAGTCCGAGCCCTGGGGTCGGGCGGAGCGGAGTTCGCCGTGGCGCCTTTGGCAAGGCCTGACTGTCTGTCTGACTCACCCTTTGTGTTAAATGCTCCTGCAACTCGGTCAGTCGGTGTGGCGATTTAGTCAGGGTCGCTTCTGAGCGAAGCCAAGGCCTCGGGCGAGCCGGTGATGTGTCCGCTGTAAAAAGGGGGGCCTCGGGCGAGACGGAAGTCTCTCGAGGTCGGCTGCCCTTGGCCGAGGCTAGGCTCGGGTGAAGCGTGATCGAGTCACTCGTGTGGACTGATCCCTGACTTAATCGTACCCATCAGGCCTTTGCAGCTTTATGCTGATGGGGGTTACTAGCTGAGAATTAGGCGTCTTGAGGGTACCCCTAATTATGGTCCCCGATAGAGTTGGGTGCTAAACAATTGTTGCATTTCCTTCCTTGGAAGATCGATTACCTTTCTTTGATCACCTATTTTATGAAAAGGTTTTTCTGATGCTTAGTCTCGCTCTAGAAAAACAAAATGTTTTGTTTTAACAAAAGATGATGCTTCAAGTGGGATGGGATGTTTTCAAAAATAAAACTTGATGATGGATCCATCATGGCCGTGATGGGTTCAACATCAGAAAAGATGTACCTCTAACAGGTACCAAACTTTGGGTTTGAAATGATAAAGCTGAGACTGGGTGGGTGACTTGAACGAGAAGAGAGTCTCGGTGTAGTGTCTCCGTCTGAGTCAATTAAGGACCGTCTCGATGTAGGCTTGATGATTGAGGACCTTTTAACTGGTCACATGCCTCATCATGGGTAAGCTTTGCCTCGGGCAGACTAATACCAGAATAAGACAACACGCAATGGGAGTGGAGAGATGGCGAGAGTAGCGTGTACCCTCCGTGGCAAGAGGCTGGACGGTGGTGTATCTGTGCTCTCGGTTGGCGTGAACCTGATCTAGTCTTAAGAACCCCGGTGGCGAGTTGACATATGCAAGGATTAAGTGCTACATATGTCGTGTGATTGGAGATCCCTAGCTGGGTATTAATCGATTCGGATCGCCGTTACTTCTCGGACATGAAGACTTGGTCACTGACCTACACGTAGCATTCCAGTGAACTTAAAGGGATGTTAAAAGATGGCTAGTATAGGCCAAGTGCTTGAACTAGGGTAGAAAGAACTCTAGATTCAGGTAATGACTTAACTTGCTAATAAAACAGGATTTTTAAGGATCCACTATTAGTAAGCATTTTTGCAAACAGAGTCTTGATTCTTGATAAAGCCTTACCTTGACTTCCCCCCCCAAGCCAGCATATCCTTGAGAGTCTTTTATTTTGACGGGTAAGACTTGCGAAAGTACACTTCGTACTCAGGGTTTTCGAACCCATGTTGTTGTAGGTGTGGAAGCAGCAAACTTTTGTTGCTTTTGCTCTAAGGTGGTGCCAAAGGAAGAATCTCAAGAGTGAAGCCTTGGGAGGATGTTGTCCTCCTTTTTAAAAACATTATACTGTTAAGCGGGAGGGGTTTTTGCCTCCCGAGTTTGTAATAATAATACTCCTGCACTTATATACTTCTGGTCTGTAATAATAACACTCCTTCTATATTTTAATGTAAATTAAGTTACTGTAATCGCTTCCGCTTATTCATTCCTCCGATGTGTTGTAATATCTGCGTGACGGGTGAAACGCTCTTGGGAGAGGTAAAGGATACATATACTGAACTTGTCGAGTGATCAGGTGCATCTACAGGGTTGCCCGAGGTCCGCTAGACAAGGACAACTGTAGGTGGGTCTGATAACTTGGGAGGTTCCGTCATAGAAACAGTACACCATACAAGGGAAAACATGTGCAATACAAAATAGTGCTTGCTTTTATGGTCACTCGAGAAAAAGAAATGCTGAGATCGAAGCTACGATTGAGAATTTATTGCGTCTACGTTATGCAAATATAAAAATAGAACGTTTAATTCGACATACTTGCATTAATCAACATTTATTAATTGCAACTAGAGTTATCGCTTAGTTTTATTTAGTTTGCTACACTAACAACTTTAAGTTAGATAAATAATTCAAACAACGTTAGCGACTATAAGCGTGACGAAATAACGACGCAAGACGAAAAAAGCAACGCGCAAAACAACACGACAGCACATGCAGGGTACGCGTACGGCGCACGGGCCGACACTACATGCGAGAATTAATTAATAGATAGCATGATTAAACTAAATAATTATTTAATAAAGAATAATTTAGTTAAGATTAACTACGCTGATGTTGATGCACAAATCAAAATCCTAAATTAGATTTAAAATGAAACGTCGTTCTATTAACCATCGGTCAAACAAACGTTTAAATAAATTAAATATGTGTAACAACAGAGAATATTACTTCTAACATGTAGAAAATTTTAATACAAATCTAACGCAATTTGAACGGAGTAAATCGTATTTAAAACGCAAAAGTTATCGCGGTTTTAAATTGAAACGAAATTTCTGCGCACAGTTTTAAAATTCCCAAGGGGGATTTCACAAAAACGCCATCTTCTTCCTCCCTCCTTCTCTTTCCTCTCACCATGGAAGGGGAGAAGGGGGAGGGGGATGCGTGCGCAGGGGGGAGGGTCCGGCCGGCCGTCGCCGCGGGCGAGGCGCGACCGCCGCCGACCACCAGGGGGGAGCGTCACCGAGCTAGGGAGAACAGAGGGGGGAGGGGGCGCCGCCGCTAGGGGAAAGAGAGAGGGTGAGGGGGAAGAGAGCCCCCGCGCGGGGGAAGAAAAAAATGAAGAACACAATTCCAACAATGGTGGAGGCTGACCGGAGAAGACGAAGTTCGCTGGAGCCGAGAAGAAATCTGTCGATTGACGACGAACTGGAGGTTGGATCGACGAATCGAAAGCACCGGGACGAAGCTCTCGATGAGACGAACGCAGCGGTACCCTCGGATTCCATAGATGACGCACAGATCGAAAGTAATTGCTCGTTGGAGTTGTTGTTGGAGTTAGAACCGTCCCGAATTTCGACGAGCAATTTCGGGTGTTTCGGATCGAATCTAAGAATAGGGTTTCGAATTTTGGAAAGGGCTCGACGAGAGCCATATATATATTGCTAGGGTTTGAATATATTTTATTTTTCGTAATTATCCTATTTTAAAAAATAAAATAATTTCAGAAAAAGACTGGAATCGTTTTAATATCCGGAAAATATCTCGAAGGCTCCAAAAATTCTAGGAAAATTCCTAGACATGATTTGGCACCCAATTAACTCAAAAACATATTTAGGACTTTTGAAAAAAATGAAATACCTCAAATAAATAGATTTTGAATTTCAAAAAATAGAAAAATATTCAGAAAAATATGAAAATTTATGGGAAACTTCTACAAGACATATTGACATGTTTCAAAATCTTTTTGCACTTGGAAACACTATGCAGCAACATGAATGCAAGAATCATGATATTTTCAGAGCTCACGCCAATATAGAACCATAATAACTCTATACCGTTTTGATAAAGGGAAAAGAAAAGTGAATAAATGAAAGGGTAACACATGAATTTTGAGTACATAGCAAATATATTTTTATACCCCAAAAATCAGGGTGTTACAACTAGTCCCGCCACATGGCACACATATGGTGCCAAACACAATCGGACAATCCGGATATAATCTCGGACCAAAAGGTCCTATAGCGGACCGTCCGACACCTTACACTGGACAATCCGACGTTGCACATGACCATCCACCTACACAGGCCATACAGTCTGATCCTGAGCAGACTATTTGGTACATTATGCCAGACAGTCTGGCATCACACCGAACTGTCCAGCCACCCCTAGCGAACTATCCGAGTATGTCTACGTAGGGCAAAGTGCTACACAAAGCACACGGTTTTTGAACCCACCTCAGTAGCACTACCATCTTCGACCTACGACACATCAAAGTCACAGCATGCCACCACTCGTCCATGAGCCTAAATATTTTTCGGCTCCTAGGGAGCCAGAGAGATATAGGGCAATGGGAAGTGGCACCAGTCATATACCGAGCACACGCTTAGAGTGTCCCTGAGTGGAAGGACGACACGACAATGCCCGGTCATCTAGAGACTTCATTCCCAAGCGTAGTGGATGGTCGTTAGACGTTGTAGAAAAGATTAGGAAATATGAATTTGGGTTATTCAAGGACAAGCTCGACGTTAGTGTGTCCAGCTCAGGGCAATCCTATCAGATGCCATATGATCCTCGATGGGACACCATTCCATACCCTCTGGGGACTAGTTTGCTGGATTTCTCCATATTCTCGGTCGAGGACAGTAAAAGAAATCGCAAGCTCGTGGGCCAATTCCTAGCACAATTGAGGTAATTGGCCGACATAAAAGCTTTTCAATTCACATATTCTCATTATCCCTTACTGGCACTACATTCGCTTGGTACGCCACCTTGACTCCTAACTCGATTAATTCCTGGGAGGATCTAGAGCATAAGTTTCATGAACACTTCTTCTCTATGGATTATGAGTTAGATTTAGCTAATCTGGACTCACTCCAATAAGAGGACGATGAATCGGTTAATGATTACATGCGAAGATTTCGAAATACTATAAACAAATGTTTTCAAATCCAAGCCCAGATAAACAACTAGCAAGGTTGCTTTTAATGGGTTACATCCATACTTGAAAGAAAAATTAGATGGCATCACATTCTTTTCACTAACTCAATTGCACCAACGAGCTTTGGCTTGTGAAAGTCGAAGCAAAGAACTGTCTCGTCATGATGAGCATCATGATAGTAATAGATCATATGACGAGCCAAAAGAGGCTTATGTCGCTGAGCTTGCTTGGCATGCGAAGGCCAAACTCTGCACTTGTTGTTCCTATAGCCGGTTCAAAAGAATCAACAAGGAGAAGTTAAGTTCACATTTAATGCTGATGAGTGTAACAAGATATTCGATAAATTTCTTAAGAGTGGCAATGTTAAACTGTCTCATACAATTCCTCCGATAGATGAATTGATCAGGTACCCATGGACGAATAGAATGCAATCTTAAATGTCCTCTGTGTATTAGAGTTCTATCAAATAGTTATATTGTCTGATCACAAGAGCTGGTGACTTGCTGTAGCGACCAAAATCCTATTCTAAGATTTATAAATATTTCTTTATAAGGTTTAGGATTAAAAGGTATTTTAATATAAGAATCCTCATTTTTAAATATTATTCTAAAAAAAACTAAAAGCTTAGAACCATAAACACAAGGAAGAATACTACATACAAATGCACTCCTTAAAAATATAATAACTTATGGGGAAAAATATTGTGTGGGTTGCATAATTGGATCATTATTTGCATGAATAATTTAATTAATATAAATTATACCTGCATCATGTTGGAGTTTGTTTGTGCATCTAACTTAAATTTGAAAATTTAAACCTGGATTTGAATTGAAATAGAAAACAGGAAATAAAATAGAAAATAAAACAAAAAGGGGAAAAAAGAAAAGCCCACCGAGCAGTCTTGGGCTGATTTCCTCCTATCACGGCCCAACTCTCTTCCACTCTCGGCCCATCTCCCTCTTTCTTTTTTTTCCTCGCCAGCCCACCGCGTCCTGCCTCTGCGGGACCCACATGGCGGTGGCTTCAACCGGTGTCCGCGCGCGCAGCGGAAGCGTGGAGGGCCCTTCTCGCCAGCGTCTCCGCACCATAATGTGCACTTGTCTGGTGGTTGCTCTGCGGGCCCTGCATGTCAGGATTATCCTTTTCGCGGAGCTGCGTTCGCCGTCGCGTGCCACCAAATCCCGTCGTTCTGGTCTCAATTGTTCCCTGGAAAGCTGGGTGAACTCCGGGCCGCGGGCGTCTCCAACCTCCTGGGTGCGACTCGGACTCGTGGCTAGCAACAGAATCCGCGGACCTCTCGCGGCGGAGAACTCCGTTGACATCCGAGCTCGCGGCCAACTAACTCCGCAACAAACTCCACAATGGACTCCGGTTTCTTCGGCCGATGGGGGGTCTGAAAGGGAAATGTGCCCTCGGGCCATTTCTAAGTATTTAGGTGATTAAGTGTCCAACACAAGTGCCTAAGTGTTAAATTATGCCAAAGACTCAAGAAGTGCAAATCAAGATTAAAAGGTATGTTTCTAGACTTAGTACATTGTTTTGAAGACTAATGTATTGTGTCTAAGTGCTAGAAACAGGAGAAACAATTTTGGAGAAGTTGGCTGTGTACAGCCAAAAGGCTGCTCGGTCTGGGTGCACCGGACTGTCCGGTGGTGCACCGGACAGTGTCCGGTGCGCCAGGCTGGCGTCTGTCAACTGGCTGCTCTCGGGACTTCGACGGTGGTGTAGAGCTATAAATCACCGGACTGTCCGGTGGTGCACCGGACTGTCCGGTGGTGCACCGGACTGTCCGGTGAGCCAACAGTCGGCCCAGCCAACGGTCGGCCGCGTAATCCGCGCGCGACGCGTGGTAGAGCCAACGGTCAGAAGGGGGCACCGGACTGTCCGGTGTGCACCGGACAGTGTTCGGTGCGCCAACGGCTCTGAACCGCCAACGATCGACTTCGCCAAAGAAGGAAAGAAATCCGCACCGGACAGTGTCCGGTACGCCAGGCGACAGAAGGCAAGAATTGCCTTCCTGGAATGCTCTCAACGGCTCCTAGCTGCCTTGTGGCTATAAAAGGGACCCCTAGGCGCATGGAGGAGCACACCAAGCATTCTCTAAGCATTCCTAAGCACCAAGACTCCAAGTTCCGCGCATTCGATTCTTTGTGATAGCAACTAGAGCTCCATTTGAGTAGAGAACTCTTTGGGTTGTGTTGTGAGCTTGAGTTGTGACTTGTGTGCGTATTGTCACTCTAATTTTGTGTCTTGTGTGCGTTGCTCATCCCTCCCTTACTCCGTGCTTCTTTGTGAACATCAAAGTGTAAGGGCGAGAGGCTCCAAGTTGTGGAGATTCCTCGCAAGCGGGATATAGTAAAAAGCAAAACACCATGGTATTCAAGTGGGTCTTTGGACCGCTTGAGAGGGGTTGATTGCAACCCTCGTCCGTTGGGACGGCACAACGTGGAGTAGGCAAGTGTTGAACTTGGCCGAACCACGGGATAAACCACTGTGTCTATCTGTGATTGATCTTCTTGTGGATATCGTGTCTTGCAAGAACTCCTCTCTAGCCACTTGGCTTTATTGTGCTAACTCCTAATCAAGTTTTGTGGCATTAAGTTTCAAGTTTTACAGGATCACCTATTCACCCCCCTCTAGGTGCTCTCAATTGGTATCAGAGCCGTTCTCTTCACTTAAGGGACTAATCGCCCGAATAGATGGATCCTAAGGGCAAGGGGATGGTGGTCAATGATAAGGAGAAGGAGTCCTTCGTCAATGATCCAAAGGATGACAAGCCTACTGACTCAGGCTCGGGCCACAAAAGAAAAGACGGGAGGAAGAAGAAAACAAGGCGCATCAAGGAGATAGTCTACTACGACAACGACGAGTCTTCCTCTTCCCAAAAGGACGACGACAACGACTACGAGAAAAAGAAGACGGTTAATTCAAACTTTTCCTTTGATTATTCTCGTATTCCGCAAAGTTCCAATGCTCATTTGCTTTCCATTCCCCTCGGTAACCCCCCCACTTTGATGGAGAGGACTACGGATTTTGGAGTCACAAAATGCGTAGCCACTTGTTCTCTCTCCATCCAAGTATATGGGAGATAGTAGAAAATGGAATGCACTTTGATAATACGGATAGTACCATGTTCATTAATGAGCAAATTCACAAAAATGCACAAGCTACTACTGTTCTTCTAGCTTCATTGTGCAGGGATGAATACCATAAGGTGAGCGGCTTGGATAACGCCAAGCAGATCTGGGACACCCTCAAAATCTCACATGAGGGGAACGACGTCACCATGCTCACCAAGATGGAGTTGGTGGAGGGCGAACTTGGGAGATTCGCAATGATCAGGGGCGAGGAGCCAACCCAAACATACAACCGACTCAAGACCCTCGTCAACAAAATAAGGTGCTATGGAAGCACGCGATGGACGGACCACGACGTTGTCCGCCTAATGCTAAGGTCTTTTACTGTCCTTGATCCACATCTTGTGAACAATATTCGTGAGAATCCTAGGTACACCAAGATGACGCCCGAGGAGATACTTGGAAAGTTTGTAAGCGGGCGGATGATGATCAAGGAGGCAAGATACGTTGACGATGCGTTGAACGGCCAAATCCACGAGCCTCAAACCGTTGCTCTCAAAGCAACGAGGAGCAAGGAAGTGCTACCTAGCAAGGTGGCACAAGTTGAGGCGGCGGGACTCAATGAGGAAGAGATGGCCCTCATCATTAAGCATTTCAAGATGGCGCTAAGGGGTCGCAAGGAGCATCCCAACAAGACCAAGACGAAGGGGAAGCGCCCATGCTTCAAATGTGGTAAGATTGGTCATTTTATCGCTAATTGTCCCGATAATGATAGTGACCAGGAACAAGGGAACAAGAGGGAAAAGAAGAAGGCTTACAAGAAGGCTAAGGGCGAGGCACACCTTGGAAAGGAGTGGGACTCGGATTGTTCGTCGTCCGACTCCGACAACGAAGGACTCGTCGCCACCGCCTTCAACAAGTCGGCCCTCTTCCCCAACGAGCATCACACCTGCCTCATGGCAAGGGAAAAGAAGGTAAGCACTCGTGATACTAGTACTTACACTTCCTCAAGTGATGAAGAATCTAGCGATGATGAAATAGACTATTCATGTTTATTCAAGGGCCTAGATAGAACTAAGGTTGATAAGATTAATGAATTAATTGATGCCTTGAATGATAAAAATAGGTTATTAGAAAAGCAAGAGGATCTTTTGTATGAAGAACATGATAAGTTTGTAGAGGCACAAAAATCCCTTGCTTTAGAAATTAAAAGGAATGAAATGCTTTCTTGTGAATTGTCTACATGTCATGACTCTATTTCTAGCTTCAAGAGCACAAATGATGATTTGAGTGCTAAGTTAGAAATAGCTAATAAATCAACATCTTGTGTAGAACATGTTGTAGTTTGCAATAGGTGTAAAGATTTTAATGTTGATGCTTGTAGTGAACACCTAATTTCAATTTCTAAATTGAATGATGAAGTGGCTAGTCTTAATGCCCAACTTAAGACTAGCAAGAGTGAATTTGACAAACTAAAATTTGCAAGGGATGCCTACACGATTGGTAGACACCCCTCAATTAAGGATGGCCTTGGCTTCAAGAGGGAAGTCAAGAACTTAACTAGTCATAAGGCTTCCATCTCCGCCAAGGAGAAAGGGAAGGCCCCTATGGCTAGTAGTGCTCAAAAGAATCATGCTTTCATGTATCATGATAGGAGACATTCTAGGAATGTTTATAGAAGTTATGATGCTTATGATTCTCATGCCATGACTGCTTCTAGTTCTTCTATTATGCATGATAGAAATTTGGCTAGGAAAAATGTTGTTCATCATATGTCTAGAAGAAATATTGTTCATGTTCCTAAGAAAGTAATGAATGAACCTTCTACAATTTATTATGCTTGCAATGCTTCCTTTGCTATTTGTAGAAAGGATAAGAAGGTAATTGCTAGTAAATTAGGGGCCAAATGTAAGGGAGACAAGACTTGCATTTGGGTCCCTAGGACTATTGTAACTAACCTTGTAGGACCCAACATGAGTTGGGTACCTAAGACCCAAGTCTAAATTTGCCTTGCAGGTTTATGCATCTGGGGGCTCAAGCTGGATTATCGACAGCGGATGCACAAACCACATGACGGGGGAAAAGAGGATGTTCTCTTCCTATGTCAAGAACAAGGATCCCCAAGATTCAATCATATTCGGTGATGGGAACCAAGGCAAGGTGAAAGGGTTAGGAAAAATTGCTATTTCATCCGAGCACTCTATTTCTAATGTGTTCTTAGTTGAGTCGCTTGGATATAACTTGTTGTCTGTGAGTCAACTTTGTAATATGGGATATAATTGTTTATTCACAAATGTAGATGTGTCTGTCTTCAGAAGAAGTGATGGTTCATTAGCTTTTAAGGGTGTACTAGACGGCAAACTTTATTTAGTTGATTTTGCAAAAGAGGAGGCCGGTCTAGATGCATGCTTAATTGCTAAGACTAGCATGGGCTGGCTGTGGCATCGCTGTTTAGCACATGTGGGGATGAAGAACCTTCACAAGCTTCTAAAGGGAGAACATGTAATAGGTCTAACAAATGTTACTTTCGAAAAAGATAGACCTTGTGCAGCTTGTCAAGCAGGTAAACAAGTGGGAAGCTCTCATCATACCAAGAACGTGATGACCACATCAAGACCCCAGGAGTTGCTTCATATGGACCTCTTCGGACCCGTCGCATACCTAAGCTTAGGAGGAAGTAAGTATGGTCTTGTTATAGTTGATGATTTTTCCCGCTTCACTTGGGTATTCTTTTTGCAGGATAAGTCTGAAACCCAAGGGACCCTCAAGCGCTTCCTAAGGAGAGATCAAAACGAGTTTGAGCTCAAGGTGAAGAAGATAAGAAGCGACAATGGGTCCGAGTTCAAGAACCTTCAAGTGGAGGAGTACCTTGAGGAGGAAGGAATCAAGCACGAGTTCTCCGCTCCCTACACACCACAGCAAAACGGTGTGGTAGAGAGGAAGAACAGGACGCTCATAGACATGGCGAGGACAATGCTTGGAGAATTCAAGACGCCCGAGCGGTTTTGGTCGGAAGCCGTGAACACGGCTTGCCACGCCATAAACCGGGTGTACCTTCATCGCCTTCTCAAGAAGACTTCGTATGAGCTACTAACCGGTAACAAACCCAATGTGTCTTACTTTCGTGTATTTGGGAGCAAATGTTATATTCTAGTGAAGCAAGGTAGGAATTCTAAGTTTGTTCCCAAAGCTGTAGAAGGGTTTTTGTTAGGTTATGACTCAAATACAAAGGCGTATAGGGTCTTCAACAAATCATCGGGTTTGGTTGAAATCTCTAGCGACATTGTATTTGATGAGACTAATGGCTCTCCAAGAGAGCAAGTTGTTAATCTTGATGATGTAGATGAAGAAGACGTTCCAACGGCCGCAATGCGCACCATGGCGATTGGAGATGTGAGGCCACTGGAACAAAAGAAGCAAGATCAACCTTCTTCCTCAACAACGGTGCATCCCCCAACTCAAGAAGATGAATAGGTTTATCAAGAGGAGGCGTGTGATCAAGGGGGAGCACAAGATGATCATTTAATGGAGGAAGAAGCACAACCGGCACCTCCAACCCAAGTTCGAGCGACGATTCAAAGGAATCATCCCGTCGACCAAATATTGGGTGACATAAGCAAGGGAGTAACTACTCGTTCTAGATTAGTTAATTTTTATGAGCATTACTCCTTTGTCTCTTCTATTGAGCCTTTCAGGGTAGAAGAGGCCTTGCTAGATCCGGACTGGGTGTTGGCCATGCAAGAGGAGCTGAACAACTTCAAGAGAAATGAAGTTTGGACACTGGTGCCTCGTCCCAAGCAAAACGTTGTGGGAACCAAGTGGGTGTTCCTCAACAAACAAGACGAGCACGGGGTGGTGACAAGGAACAAGGCACGACTTGTGGCAAAAGGTTATGCCCAAGTCGCAGGTTTGGAGTTTGAGGAGACTTTTGCTCCTGTGGCTAGGCTAGAGTCAATTCGCATATTGTTAGCCTATGCTACTCATCATTCTTTCAGGTTGTTCCAAATGGATGTGAAGAGCGCTTTCCTCAATGGGCCAATCAAGGAGGAGGTGTACGTGGAGCAACCCCCTGGCTTTGAGGATGAACGGTACCCTGACCACGTGTGTAAGCTCTCTAAGGCGCTCTATGGACTTAAGCAAGCCCCAAGAGCATGGTATGAATGCCTTAGAGACTTTTTAATTGCTAATGCTTTCAAGGTTGGGAAAGCTGATCCAACTCTTTTTACTAAGACTTGTGATGGTGATCTTTTTGTGTGCCAAATTTATGTCGATGACATAATATTTGGTTCTACTAACCAAAAGTCTTGTGAAGAGTTTAGCAGGGTGATGACTCAAAAGTTTGAGATGTCGATGGTGGGCGAGTTAAGCTATTTCCTTGGGTTCCAAGTGAAGCAACTCAAGGATGGGACCTTCATCTCCCAAATGAAGTACACGCAAGACTTGATCAAGCGGTTTGGGATGAAGGACGCCAAGCCCGCAAAGACTCCAATGGGAACCAACGGACACACCGACCTCGACAAAGGAGGTAAGTCTGTTGATCAAAAGGCATACCAGTCTATGATAGGGTCCTTACTTTATTTATGTGCTAGTAGACTGGATATTATGCTTAGCGTATGCATGTGTGCTAGATTTCAATCCGATCCAAGGGAGTGTCACTTAGTGGCCGTAAAGTGAATTCTTAGATATCTAGTCGCTACGCCTTGCTTCGGGATCTAGTATCCAAAGGGGTCTACCTTTGACTTAATTGGATATTCAGACTCCGACTATGCTGGATGTAAGGTCGATAGGAAGAGTACATCGGGGACGTGCCAATTCTTAGGAAGGTCCCTGGTGTCATGGAGTTCTAAGAAACAAACTTCCGTTGCCCTATCCACCGCTGAGGCCAGGTATGTTGCCGCAGGGCAGTGTTGCGTGCAACTACTTTGGATGAGGCAAACCCTCAGGGACTTTGGCTACAATCTAAATAAAGTCCCACTCCTATGTGATAATGAGAGTGCTATCCGCATGGCGGATAATTCTGTTGAACACAGCCGCACAAAGCACATAGACATCCGGCATCACTTTTTGAGCGACCACCAGCAAAAGGGAGATATCGAAGTGTTTTATGTTAGCACCGAGAACCAGCTAGCCGATATCTTTACCAAGCCTCTAGATGAGTCGACCTTTTGCAAGCTGCGTAGTGAGCTAAATGTCTTAGATTCGCGGAACCTGGATTGATTTATAGCATACATGTGTATTATGCCTTGATCATGTTCCTTAATGCATTTTGTTGTTTATTTATGGTGCTCAAGTTGTACAAGCACTCCCCGGACCTCACAAGTCCATTTGCAAGTGATGCACATATTTAGGGGGAGATGTGCTACAACTTGACCCTTTGAGACTAATCATGTGCTTGAGTTTTTCTTAATTTAGTCTCAAAGGAGGTTTGAAAGGGAAAAGGTGGACTTGGACCATGCAAGACTTCCACTGCACTTCGATGAGAGGGTAACTCATTCCAAGTTCATCCATGCTCTTATTGCCTTTTTACTCTTAGTTGAAGATTTTGGTGAGGCAATGGGGTTAAAGGGCCAAGATTGATCCCGTTTTGGTGCTTGATGCCAAAGGGGGAGAAAATAAGGCCAAAGCAATAAATGGATCAGCTACCACTTGAGAATTTTGAAAATAGTAGAATAGAGCTTTTGGTTTGTAAAAAATCTCTTATTGTCTCTTTTGTCAAAAGTTGGCCTCTTGTGGGGAGAATGGTGGAGTATAGGAAAAAGGGGGAGGTTTGAAATCTTTGATAAATTTCTCTTGGAACAACTCTCTTTATGTCTCAACAAGTGTGTTCGACTTAGAGATAGGAAATTGAGGTTGATTTGCAAAAACAAACCAAGTGGTGGCAAAGAATGATCCAAATATGCCAAATTTGAATCAAAACAGATTTGAGTTTTCATTTGCATTGATGTGCACTTCTTTTAGTTGCTTTTTATTGTGTTGGCATAAATCACCAAAAAGGGGGAGATTGAAAGGGAAATGTGCCCTTGGGCCATTTCTAAGTATTTTGGTGATTAAGTGTCCAACACAAGTGCCTAAGTGTTAAATTGTGCCAAAGACTCAAGAAGTGCAAATCAAGATTAAAAGGTATGTTTCTAGACTTAGTACATTGTTTTGAAGACTAATGTATTGTGTCTAAGTGCTAGAAACAGGAGAAACAATTTTGGAGAAGTTGGCTGTGTACAGCCAAAAGGCTGCTCGGTCTGGGTGCACCGGACTGTCTGATGGTGCACCGGACAGTGTCCGGTGCGCCAGGCTGGCGTCTGTCAACTAGCTGCTCTCGGGACTTCGACGGCAGTGTACGGCTATAAATCACCGGACTGTCCGGTGAGCCAACGGTCGGCCTCGTAATCCGCGCGCGATGCGTGGCAGAGCCAACGGTCAGAAGGGGGCACTGGACTGTCCGGTGTGCACCGGATAGTGTCCGGTGCGCCAACGGCTCTGAACCGCCAACGGTCGGCTTCGCCAAAGAAGGAAAGAAATCTGCACCGGACAGTGTCCGCTGGTGCACCGGACTGTCCGGTGCGCTAGGCAACAGAAGGCAAGAATTGCCTTCCTGGAATGCTCTCAACGGCTCCTAGCTGCCTTATGGCCTTAAAAGGGACCCCTAGGCGCATGGAGGAGCACACCAAGCATTCTCTAAGCATTCCTAAGCACCAAGACTCCAAATTCCGTGCATTCGATTCTTTGTGATAGCAACTAGAGCTCCATTTGAGTAGAGAACTCTTTGGGTTGTCTTGTGAGCTTGAGTTGTGACTTGTGTGCGTATTGTCGCTCTGATTTTGTGTCTTGTGTGCGTTGCTCATCCCTCCCTTACTCCGTGCTTATTTGTGAACATCAAAGTGTAAGGGCGAGAGGCTCCAAGTTGTGGAGATTCCTCGCAAGCGGGATATAGTAAAAAGCAAAACACCATGGTATTCAAGTGGGTCTTTTGAAGCATCCCGATCCTTTGGGACTCAAATGTGATACAATTACTAGTCCCAGGAGGCTAGTAAACACATTCCTTACTTCAAATAGTACAGAGTTTAGATCAAGGTTATTACAATACCGGGGTACAAGCTCTAGAGAGCCAAAATAAGAAGCGCGGTAGGAAAATATACTAGCCCAAGCCACAGGCAGAACTGGGTGCAGGCACAACCCTCTCAATCAAGCATAGCAGAAAAGAAGTCTTCGGCTGCTGAAAAACATAAATAAATCTGGGTGAATACACTAGGTATTCCGCAAGCCCACCCCGCTCCCGTAGAGAGAAAGAAACCTATAATATACATGCTTTATTTGGTGTAGTTGAAGTCACTCATCATTTTCTTAGAGAAAGGCAGTTGCTGTAAGGTTTTCCCATAGCCTTAAAAGTAACCAAGACTCAACCACCACTGAGCTTCCCGCTCCCATGGCCTTAGTTTCTTTCTCAACACCCACTTCACCACACATTTCCCTTTTATGTTACTCATAGAAAAATCTCTAATTGTCATGCCATACCAGACTCATCCATACCAGTGGACGCAGACTATTCGAATAGGTTTCAACTCTGCGCAGAGGGGTACACTTTACCCACTAGCCCGGTTTCTGCGATCTCGCCGTCACGAGACCCGAGTGCCGGATCTCTTTCCTTCCTCGTACGTCCTAACCTTAACGGTTATCCGGAAGGAGTCAGGCCACCACCATGTCCAAACCGGACAAAACATTCCCCCTCCTTATCCTCCCGGTGCTCCTCAGCCTTCTTAACCCTGGGGTTGGACTGCACGAGTTCAGATTGAGTGACTGCCCACACAGTCTCAAGTGGTTGTACTATAAAGGAGTACAGGTAGTGAAAATGACAAGCCGGTCCTTATATGAGGGGACAATCCTTCTGCTCACGCCTAAACCAGCTGAGCCAACACCTTAGGCCCTCCCCTAAACCAGGGAGTCCCTGATCATCCCACTCCCAAGGTGATGAGGGTGAGTACCCTTCATCGCATAACTTTTCAAAAGGAGACTTTATTTGAAGAAACATATTGCCCTTCTTCCCGATCCACATTTCGTATCTAGAAGGTATATGCCAATGCGGGCCATCTCTCACTCACAATGCAATATTCCCCCTGAATTCCCGGCTTAGGTGGTGGTAGAGAGAATAGGTAATTTATGCATCAAGGGAAGGATGGACTTGCCTTCGTCGAAGCTTTCCTGGCACAGAAGATCTACTTCCGGAAGTTCGGGCTCTAGCCCTTCTTCCGGGGCTACGGGTTTCGGATCCGCGGTCCCCGCTTCTTCTATTAAAACAGACAATAAACAATACATCAACAGTAGTCTACTAATTATAGTGTGTCATTTACCAACATTATTATCACTTAGGACTTTTTAGAAATTATTTGGGTAATTTTTGGTGCATAAAATGTTGAAGAAAACTAACTAAATGAGAAAAAGGTGGAAAAAGAAAAAGAAAAAGAGATCTCTTCTTTGCTGGGCTGGGGGGAGGGTTTTTGGCCCACCCTGGCGCGAGCGCGCGCGGGTGCGCTTACGGCCCAGCTGCGGCCCACGAGCAAGGGAGACGGCGCGGTTGTGCGAGGACGACGGCGTCGCTGCGAGCCCACTTGTCAGCAAGAGCGGAGGGGGGGAGGAAACGGCGTTACGGCCAGACGGCGTGGGCGAACCGACCGAGCGAGGGAGAAGGGCCGGTGGGCTCGACGGCGGCTTGCCGCCGGTGGCCCGGTTCTTGGTCCAAGGGAGGGTGGTTTAGCACGGGCAGAGGCTGGCGATTCTAAGGGTAGGCTCAATTCGGCCAGAGGGTGCTGTCCACGGGGAGGTGGCGGAGTTCCGCGGCGGGGATCGCCGCCGGTGGCCTCTGGGTGAGGGACTGGGGCTGGGAAGTGGTGCTTCGGGTTCGTGGCCTTGTGAGGGAGATGCTCGGCTCACTTAATTTCTTGCTGGACCAACGGAGAGGGAGAGAGAGGAGGGGGGAAGGACTCACCGGAGAGGGGGAAGACGGTGGCGCTTCGCGAATTGCGCTCGGGCGAGGGGAGGAGGGGAGTGGCCGAGGCCGGTGCAGGGAAGGAGGTGCCCGGGGCAGCCTTTTTATCGGCGCCCGAGGGGAGGGGAGCGACGGAGCTCGGCGGGCGCCGGTGAGGTGCACAGCGCCGGCATTAATGCTGCACAGCGCCGCCGATGAGACTCCACGGCGGGGCGGTACCGGGCAAGGACGTTGGTCAAGCGGGGAGGACGGGGCAGTGCCGAACTCTTCCTGTGCGGCGAGGGGATGACGATAGAGGGGACGGCGGTGAGGGGACGGCGGAGCATCGTACATGAGGAAGACGACGCGGCTGACCGGTGGGGCCGGTCTGCCAGTGAGGGAAAGCGCACGTGCGAGAGGGGCTGGCGGGTGGGGTTGGCGTGTCAGCGAGACAGAGCGAGGGGAGCGCGCGGGCGGCCTCGTGCGTGAGCGGGCCAGCTAATGGGCCGAGGGAGAGGAGTGCGCGGGCGCGCGGGAGGGGAGGCGGCCGCGACATGGGCTGGAATTGGCCCAGCAGAGGGGGGAAAACTCTTTTCCTTTTTCTTTTTACCTTCTCAACTCATTTCTTATTTGTTTCTTTTTCTTTTTGCACAAAATTATTTGGTGGATATTCTAGGTGTTGGAAAATAAAATCTAAGTGAGGTGCTTGTGATCAAACAAAGTGTATGCATATGATGGGAAAAATCTAAGGGAGTTTTGGAATTAGAGGATGAGAAGAGGGGAGGTGTAGATTAGGGTTTCAAACCTAGGTTAGGATTTTGGGATGTTACAAACCTACCCCACTTAAAGGAATCTCGCCCTCGAGATTTCAGACGGGGCTCGAGAAAAGGTAAGGATATTCCTTCCTTAGAGAGTCCTCACTTTCCCAGGTGGCTTCCTCTTCTCCATCTCTGCTCCACTGAACCTTACAGATGCTCACTTCCGAGTTGCGGGTCCTTCTCACTGCTGAGTCGAGAATCTTCACTGGCTTTTCCCGGCATTGGAGATCCTTTTGAATCTGAATTGCATCTGCCTCGATGTGGTTTTCTGGTACTTTTAGGCATTTGCGGAGCTGAGACACATGGAACACATTGTGAATATCTGACATGGATTCTGGTAGCTCAAGACGGTATGCTGCGGGTCCTACTCGGGCAATGACGAGGTAGGGACCGACGAAACGTGGTGCTAGCTTTCCTTTCATTTGGAACCTTTTGACACCACGCATCGGGGAGACCTTGAGATAAACGAAATCTCCTTCCTCGAATCTGAGTTCTCTTCGTCTATTGTCTGCGTAACTCTTCTGTCGACTCTGAGCTTCAAGTAACCTCCTGCAGATCAAGGTAACTTTCTCTTCGGCTTCTTTAACAAAGTCGGGTCCTTCTAGTGTCCTTTCCCCTACATTGGACCACATTAGGGGAGTCTGCCATTTTCTTCCATACAGTGCTTCGAACGGTGACATTTTGATGCTGGCCTGATGGCTGTTGTTGTACGAGAATTCGGCATACGGCAAACTGGACTCCCAATCTCTGTCGAATGTTAACACACAGGCTCTTAGCAAATCTTCGAGGATCTTGTTGACTCTTTCTGTTTGACCATCTGACTGGGGTTGTAAGCGGTGCTGAAATCTAGCTTGGTGCCCATTGCTTGCTGGAGGCCCCTCCAAAATTTTGAAGTGAACTGTGTTCCTCTATCTGACACTATCTTCCGCGGAATGCCATGGAGCCTGACTATCTCCTTAAGGTATACTCGGGCAAGGGCGGCTCCTCCAAAAGTGGTCTTTACTGGAATGAAGTGGGCCACCTTGGTGAGACGATCGATTATTACCCAGATAGAATCATTTCCTTTCTGCGTTCGGGGCAGACCGGTCACGAAATCCATGCCTATTTCTTCCCACTTCCATTCAGGTACTGGGAGGGGTTGTAGCAGGCCTGTAGGCTTCTGATGTTCGGCCTTCGTTCGCTGACAGGTGTCACACCGGGCCACATACTGTGCTATTTCCTTCTTCATTCCTTTCCACCAGTATCTGGCTTTGAGGTCCAGGTACATCTTGGTGGTCCCTGGGTGGATGGAGTAAGCTGAGTTGTGGGCTTCATTGAGCAGGACTTCCCGTGCCTCTCCCATTGGTACACACAGGCGGTTCTTGAACCAGAGGACTCCTTGCTCATCTGTCCTAAGATCCGGAAGTTGCTCCTTGCGAGCTCTCTCCATAAGTCTGGCTGTCTCTGCGTCCAGGCGTTGAGCCTTGCATATGAGATCTTCAAGATTTGGCTTGACTTCCAGGCTACCGTTGTCTCCCAGACATGCATTTAACTGAGCTGATTCTTTCTTCCAATCCTCTAAAAAGTTGGTTCCTTTCATCCCGAAAGATTTTCGGCTGAGGGCGTCGGCTACCACGTTGGCCTTCCCGGGGTGGTAGTGGATTTCGAGGTCATAATCCTTGATCAACTCAAGCCATCTTCTTTGACGGAGGTTGAGGTACGGTTGCGTGAAGATGTACTTCAGACTCTTGTGATCAGTGAAGATGTGGCATTTGTTCCCAATCAGATAATGCCTCCATATTTTCAGGGCGTGAACTATGGCTGCCAATTCCAAGTCGTGGGTAGGGTAGTTCTGCTGTGGGGCTTGAGTAAGCGGGATGCATAGGCAATAACTTTCTCATTTTGCATCAAGACACACCCTAAGCCGTGCCTTGAAGCATCACAGAAGATGACGAAATCCTGGTGTATATCTGGCAGTGTCAAAACTGGCGCGGTTGTAAGCTTTTCCTTGATGATCTAGAAACTTTCCTCACACTTTGGAGTCCACACAAACTTATTGTCCTTTTTAAGAAGTTCGGTCATAGGTTTTGCTATGCTGGAGAATTCCTTGATAAAGTGGCGGTAATACCCTGCCATTCCCAGAAAGCTTCGTACTTCACTGACGTTGGATGGCTGTTTCCATTTTGAAACGGCTTCCACCTTGGATGGGTCCACTTCTATCCCTTCTGCAGTCAAGATATGCCCCAGGAAAGCTATCTTTTCTAACCAGAACTCACACTTGCTGAGCTTAGCATAAAGTTGATGTGCCCTGAGTCTTCCAAGGACGATTCGAAGGTGACGCTCATGGTCCTTGCGATTCTTGGAATAGATGAGTATGTCGTCGATAAAAACCACGACGAACTTATCCAATTCTTCCATAAATACCTTATTCATGAGGTTCATGAAAAAGGCGGGTGCATTTGTTAGCCCAAATGACATCACTATGAATTCATATTGCCCGTATCTGGTGACGAATGCAGTCTTCTGAATGTCTACTTCCTTGATCCTCAGTTGGTGATACCCTGACCTGAGGTCTATCTTGGAGAAGTATTTGGCTCCCTGCAGCTGGTCGAAGAGGTCATCGATCCGAGGGAGAGGATACTTATTCTTGATTGTAACTTCGTTCAAGGATCGATAATCAATACACATTCTCATACTTCCATCCTTTTTGGTAACGAAAAGGACGGGTGCTCCCCAGGGAGATGAACTAGGACGGTTGTACCCTTTTTGTTGCAGCTCTGCAATTTGGAGTTTTAATTCTGCTAACTCTGTGGGGGCCATGCGGTATGGTCTCTTTGCGATGGGCGCAGTGCCATGAATGAGATCTATATAGAACTCCACTCCTCTTCGGGTGGCATTCCAGGCAACTCTTTCGGAAATACATCCTCAAACTCTTCGATTACGGACATGCTTTCTGCTGCCAGATTAAACATCATTGGATCGTTGGCGGGCGGCTGGGCTTGGCAGGAAACTGCCTTTCCTTGGTGATCGGTGAGAAGAACAGTCTTGCTTGCGCAGCTGATGATACCTTTGTGCTTAGTTAGCCAATCCATCCCTAGGATCACGTCAATCCCTAGGGATGGCAAGACGGTTAAGTATGCCAGGAACACTACCCCACTTAAGAGAATTCTGACTTGGGAGCACCTGAGTTGGCATAGGAGGTCTGATCCCAGGGTTCGGGTGACCAAAGGGATGGCTAGGGGTGTAGAGGGGATGCCATGCTTTTCCACAAACTTAGCGGCTATAAAAGAATGGGATGCTCCCAAATCAAAAAGCACAGTAGCGGGAGTAAATTCAACAAGGAACTCACCGAGCACTACTCCTGGGGCTTGTTGGGCTTCTTGAGCGTCGACGTGGTTGACTCGGGCTCTGCCCTGGTACTGAGTCCTACTCTGCTGGCTGTTGGAAGGAGGTGCCTTGGAGGTAGGTGCCGAGGGAATCTTGGGGCCATTCACTGAGTTGGAGTAGGTCGGTCCGGGTGCATTCAACTGAGGGCAGTTATTCTTGAAGTGACTGGGGTCTCCGCAGTGCCAACAGGCATTTGCTGGCGGTTGGTTGCTTGCAACGGAGGGTGCCTGAAGGGAGCTCTAACTCTGCTGACTGTAGCGCGATGGAGTGGGTCCAGATGGTTTATTGAAGCTTGGCCCCCTGGGCGGGAGCCCAAAGGGTCGAGCTCTCTGGTGACGTTATTGCTGTTGAGCTCGGAGGACTTGGAATTTCCTCTTGAGGTGCCCTTTTTCTTCCTCTTTTGCCCTTTCCACTTGGATAGCCTTGTTGGAGAGGTGAGAGAAGTTGAGGAAGTCCTAGCTGGCGAGGATGGTCTTAAGCTCGGGTCTTAGTCCTTTCAGAAAACGGGCCATCTTCCTGGACTCGGTGCTGACATCGTCAGGCGCGTAACGGGCCAACTATGTGAACTTGTGCACATATTCACTGACTGTTCTCCCGCCTTGAGTTAGCTCCCGGAATTCATCCTCCTTGAGTTGAACTATCCCCTGGGGTACATGGTGCTCACGGAAGGTTGTTTCGAATTCTGCCCAGGTAGCATCTCTGACAGCCTCACTAAAGGTGTCCCACCATGCTAAAGCCATTCCTGAAAGCTGATGAGCTGCCAGTTGGACACGATGATTTTCGGGGCATCCGATGGCTTCCAGCTTCCTCTTGATTGTGCGAAGCCAATCATCTGCATCGAGGGGATTGCTGGACCCTGCGAACGTGGGAGGCTTGAGTCTCAAAAATTCTTCCATCCTGTCCTGAGGCCTTCCACCGCCTGGGCGCTGGTTTTCCAGACTTCGAGTGAGGACTTCAATGAGTCGGGTTTGATTGGCTAGAACTTGGGCTAGGTCTAGTGGTAGTTTCGGAGGTGCGGGGAGGTGGGTCTCACTCCCTTCTCCGCTAGCTTCTCCTTCGGCTCTCAGAGGACAACCTGCTCTAATCCCAGAGGCGATAGGCGTGGTTTTATCTGAAGCCATCTGCCATGGGAAGAGAGTCACTATCATGCACATGCCATCTTTTTTTTAACTAGTTATTTTATTCATTACATCAAGCCATTACATAAAACAGCACACTGCTACCATAAGCTCATCACACACGAGTGCTATCTAGGGTACTCCCGAACTCCTTCTCTAAAGTGTCCCCAAATTCCTTGAGAAGATCATCAAGGCTGGCTAGGGACATCTCCTCGGTGTCGGACGAGTTCCTTAACCTGGCAGGCGGTAGGGTTGGAGGGGTTTCTTCCTTCTGCTCAGTCTGACATCCTTGGCTCTTGGTCTTCTTGCGTATTTTTCTTGCGGGGGCGAGCTTCTTCAGTTTCTTGTCATAGTCCATCTTCAGGGTGCAGTAAGCCTCACGGGTATTGGTCTCCTCGCCTTCAGCTATTGCGAGGCTCTCTTGAAGGGACGCCTTTTCCCCTGAAAGTTCCCTGACTTTTTGCTCCAGGCTTTCCACCCGGGAGGTTAGGTAGGTGTAGTGGAGGGTGAGGTCATCATATTGGTTATCAAGGGTGTGAAGGTATCCAGCCATGTAGACGATGGTGGGATCATCCTCAATGGGATCTCCTCCTGACAGGGCCTGAAGTCTTTTCCTCCAGGTGGGGGTATTCTTGTTGCTGGGTGGGAAGTAGCGGAGGGGGGTTTCAAAGATCACCTTGTTGTAGTTCTGGCACAGTTGTCGGAGGGCTGTTCGGGCAACATTCTGGCAAGTATCTGGGAAGTGGTATCCGGTAAAAGTGACTTGGAAGGAAGGATGGTTTGGATAGTTTCGGCTTTCTCCCAGGTAGACTGCCATAGAGCATTTCTCCATCCCGCCCTCGAGGTGCTCCTTCCAGATGTATTCCGGCTTCTTGCAGATTCCCATGCGAAGCGCACAACTTCGCAAAAGATGAGGGAACCCTTCCACCTCCGAGCAGTAGGATGTCCTAATGGCTAGAGAGTCTTCCATCTGGAATAGGAAAAGAAGGGTCTATTAAATTCGGGGAGGAGGTGAGAAGACTTTTCTTGGGGAAAGAGGTATTTTATTTTTAGGGCAAGTTTTAGGGTCAGGGCTGCGACCTACAGCCAGTCCTATGGGCTCTGATACCACCTGAAGCGTCCCGATCCTTTGGGACTCAAATGTGATACAATTACTAGTCCCAGGAGGCTAGTAAACACATTCCTTACTTCAAATAGTACAGAGTTTAGATCAAGGTTATTACAATACCGGGGTACAAGCTCTAGAGAGCCAAAATAAGAAGCGCGGTAGGAAAATATACTAGCCCAAGCCACAGGCAGAACTGGGTGCAGGCACAGCCCTCTCAATCAAGCATAGCAGAAAAGAAGTCTTCGACTGCTGAAAAACATAAATAAATCTGGGTGAATACACTAGGTATTCCGCAAGCCCACCCCGCTCCCGTAGAGAGAAAGATACCTATAATATACATGCTTTATTTGGTGTAGTTGAAGTCACTCATCATTTTCTTAGAGAAAGGCAGTTGCTGTAAGGTTTTTCCCATAGCCTTAAAAGTAACCAAGACTCAACCACCACTGAGCTTCCCGCTCCCGTGGCCTTAGTTTCTTTCTCAACACCCACTTCACCACACATTTCCCTTTTTATGTAACTCATAGAAAAATCTCTAATTGTCATGCCATACCAGACTCGTCCATACCAGTGGACGCGGACTATTCGAATAGGTTTCAACTCTGCGCAGAGGGGTACACTTTACCCACTAGCCTGGTTTCTGCGATCTCGCCGTCGCGAGACCCGAGTGCCGGATCTCTTTCCTTCCTCGTACGTCCTAACCTTAACGGTTATCCGGAAGGAGTCAGGCCACCACCATGTCCAAACCGGACAAAACATTCCCCCTCCTTATCCTCCCGGTGCTCCCCAGCCTTCTTAACCCTGGGGTTGGACCGCACGAGTTCGGATTGAGTGACTGCCCACACAGTCTCAAGTGGTTGTACTATAAAGGAGTACATGTAGTGAAAATGACAAGCCGGTCCTTATATGAGGGGACAATCCTTCTGCTCACGCCTAAACTAGCTGAGCCAACACCTTAGGCCCTCCCCTAAACCAGGGAGTCCCTGATCATCCCACTCCCAAGGTGATGAGGGTGAGTACCCTTCATCGCATAACTTTTCAAAAGGAGACTTTATTTGAAGAAACACATTGCCCTTCTTCCTGATCCACATTTCGTATCTACAAGGTATATGCCAATGCGGTGGTAGAGAGAATAGGTAATTTATGCATCAAGGGAAGGATGGACTTGCCTTCGTCGAAGCTTTCCTGGCACAGAAGATCTACTTCCGGAAGTTCGGGCTCCGACCCTTCTTCCGGGGCTATGGGTTCCGGATCCGCGGTCCCCGCTTCTTCTATTAAAACATACAATAAACAATACATCAACAGTAGTCTACTAATTGCAGTGTGTCATTTACCAACATTATTATCACTTAGGACTTTTTAGAAATTATTTGGGTAATTTTTGGTGCATAAAATATTGAAGAAAACTAATTAAATGAGAAAAAGGTGGAAAAAGAAAAAGAAAAAGAGATCTCTTCTTTGCTGGGCTGGGGGAGGGTTTTTGGCCCACCCTAGCGCGAGCGCGCGCGCGGGTGCGCTTACGGCCCAGCTGCGGCCCACGAGCAAGGGGAGACGGCGCGGGTGCGCGAGGACGACGGTGTCGCTGCGGGCCCACTTGTCAGCGAGAGCGGAGGGGGGGGGAGGAAACGGCGTTACGGCCAGACGGCGTGGGCGAACTGGCCGAGCGAGGGAGAAGGGCCGGTCGCCGGTGAGCTCGACGGCGATTTGCCGCCGGTGGCCCTGTTCTTGGTCCAAGGGAGGGTGGTTTAGCACGGGCAGAGGCTGGCGAATCTAAGGTAGGCTCAATTCGGCCAGAGGGGGTTGGGAGGGGGCTATCCACGGGGAGGTGGCAGAGTTCCACGGCGGGGATCGCCGCCGGTGGGCTCTCGGGTTCGTGGCCTTGTGAGGGAGATGCACGGCTCACTTAATTTCTCGCTGGACCAACGGAGAGGGAGAGAGAGGAGGGGGGAAGGACTCACCGGAGAGGGGGAAGATGGCGGCGCTTCGTGAATTGCGCTCGGGCGAGGGGAGGAGGGGAGTGGCCGAGGCCGGTGCAGGGAAGGAGGTGCCCGGGGCAGCCTTTTTATAGGCGCCCGAGGGGAGGGGAGCGACGGAGCTCGGCGGGCGCCGGTGAGGTGCACAGCGCCGGCATTAATGCCGCACAGCGCCGCCGATGAGACTCCACGGCGGGGCGGTACCGGGCAAGGACGTTGGTCAAGCGGGGAGGACGGGGCGGTGCCGAACTCTTCCTGTGCGGCGAGGGGACAGCGATGGAGGGGACGGCTGTGAGGGGACGGCGGAGCGTCGTACGTGAGGAAGACGACGCGGCTGATCGGTGGGGCCAGTCTGCCAGTGAGGGAAAGCGCGCGTGCGAGAGGGGCTGGCGGGTGGGGTTGGCGTGTCAGCGAGAGGGAGCGCGCGGGCGGCCTCGCGCGTGAGCGGGCCGGCTAATGGGCCGAGGGAGAGGAGTGTGCGGGCGCGCGGGAGGGGAGGCGGCCGCGACATGGGCCGGAATTGGCCCAGCAGAGGGGGAAAAACTCTTTTCCTTTTTCTTTTTACCTTCTCAACTCATTTCTTATTTGTTTCTTTTTCTTTTTGCACAAAATTATTTGGTGGATATTTTAGGTGTTGGAAAATAAAATCTAAGTGAGGTGCTTGTGATCAAACAAAGTGTATGCATATGATGGGAAAAATCTAAGGGAGTTTTGGAATTAGAGGATGAGAAGAGGGGAGGGGTAGATTAGGGTTTCAAACCTAGGTTAGGATTTTGGGATGTTACATCTTTGGACCGCTTGAGAGGGGTTGATTGCAACCCTCGTCCGTTGGGACGGCACAACGTGGAGTAGGCAAGTGTTGAACTTGGCCGAACCACGGGATAAACCACTGTGTCTATCTGTGATTGATCTTCTTGTGGTTATCGTGTCTTGCAAGAACTCCTCTCTAGCCACTTGGCTTTATTGTGCTAACTCCTAATCAAGTTTTGTGGCATTAAGTTTCAAGTTTTACAGGATCACCTATTCACCCCCCTCTAGGTGCTCTCAGGGTCCTCGTGGGGAATATAAACCGCCGCCCGTGCCCATCACTAGAGGGTCATCGAGGGCTTTACCGTGTGCGAATTGAGTAGGGGGGAGTGCGGTCGACCACCGTTGTCGCCGTTCCTCGCCTCTGTCAACGACCGGAATCTAGGGAATAGAGGCGGAGCTTCGACTGGGCATGGGGAAGCTATCCCGACCGACAATTTGATGAACGGCTGGTCGGAACTCGGGCAATGGCTCACCGGAGCTGTGGTCGGAACTCGTAGTGTTACCCTGCCTCGCCTCCTCGGTAGAGGTGTATGGGATTGGCCGTCTCTTGGCAGATGGGTAACATGACTTGTGGGTAAAGATGCGCAACCTCTGCAGAGTGTAAACCTGGTATACTAGTCGTGCTCACGGTCATGAGCAGCTCGGACACTCACATGATTAAATTATGGAACTTAAACTCAATTTGTCATATGCATTGCATCGCAGATTGAAGCGTCCCCAATCCTCTGGGACTCAAATGTGATACAATTACTAGTCCCAGGAGGCTAGTAAACACATTTATACACCAGATGATACCAAATCTGCTTAAACGAGACAAACCTACAAAGGTGGCGAACAACTTTAAGAGTTGGTCCACAACTCGGGACATATCATCAAAGTGGGGCTGAAGCAGCCCGATATACGCAGCGAAGCAATTCAGCGGTCCAACAGCCACAGGCAAGGTTGGGAACAGTCGTAACTCTTACCCGATCTCCTTTTTCTGAAAAACAACAAATAAACAAGGGTGAGTACAAACGTACTCAGCAGCCCACCTTCACCCGCGGAATGGGGAAATCAGATATAATGCATGGAATATGTGGAGCTCAGGATATTTTGCAGAAACAGCAATATTTTATGCAGGGTTGTTTTGTAAAACATTTTGTATTTTTCAAAGCGCATCCTCTCCCAAAGGAGCAGGAAGTTTTTCAATATTAAAACAAAATCCCCTAGACTAAACCATCCAGGTATCTCAACAGTTTCCCACTGGTTTTTCCTTTTTCAAAAATAGCTACTGGACTTCTCATCCACCATAGCTCACGGCTCAACCGCCGGACCTTTTAAAAACCACTTTTCTCAAAATCATCTCTTTTTTTGGAAAACAAAACATTAATTGCCATACCATACCAGACTCGTCCATTCCTGTGGACACAGACTATTCGAATAGGTTTTCAAACTCTGCGCAGAGGTGTACACTTTACCCACTAGTCCGGCTCTGCGATCTCATGATCAATGAGATCCGAATCCGAATCTCTTTCTTTCCCCGCACGTCCTAACCTTAACGGTTATCCGGAAGGAGTCAGGCCACCACCATGTCCAAACCGGACAAAACATTCCCCCTCCTTATCCTCCCGGTGCTCCCCAGCCTTCATAACCCTGGGGTTGGACCGTACGAGTTCAGATTGAGTGATTGCCCACACAGTCTCGAGTGGTTGTACTTATCATGAGTACAGGTAGTGAATGATGACAAACCAGTCCTTATATGAGGGGACAATCCTTCTGCTCATGCCTAAACCAGCTGAGCCTTCACCTTAGGCCCTCCCCTAAACTAGGGAGTCCCTGATCATCCCACTCAAAAGGTGATAAGGGTGAAAACCCTCCATCATACACATTTTGAAAAGCAATTTCTTTTGAAAACTCACACCTTTCCTCAAATCATTTGTAACAAATATATCAAGGATTGATTGCGGCAAGCGGCTGGGTGGCCATAATAACTTGTCTCAAAATCATATCATGCATAAAATAACAGGCTGAGGGTTGTGGTTGAAAAATCATAGGTAATTTATGCATCAAAGGGATCCAGTGAGCTTGCCGTGCTTATTCGGCGAAGGGGGAAGGGGAGCTCGCGGAACTGGCTTCTGGCTCCACTGCCTAGCGTAGACTCGCGGATTTGGCCTCCACGAGACGGCACGAACGCTCCGATAACTATGCAACATGAACAAGCAAACATACAAACAAGCAAGTATACCAACAAATATTTAGTATAGTGGTCAGAAAAGCGAAATATGGATGGGTAGAGTCTTGAGTAGAATCTGTGTCATGTGGTGTTGTGATATTACTGGTGGTGGAGCGGAGGTGCTTACCAGGAGGGTGGACTGGAGGCGAAGCGACACTATGCGTGTAGTCGGCAGAGCAGAGTAACTGAGTGGGTGGAATGTTTGCCTTGGCTGAGGGTGTTGAGTGTGTGTGGAGAGGGAGAGGGTAGCTGGGTGTATTTATAGCTGGGTGTATGTGGTGTAGCACAGTGAAATTCACTGTTGGTGAGAATAGTGACGAATGAATCGTCTGACTTAGTATGAACAAGAGAGTTATAGGCAGAATATGGGACAAGAGTATTTTGGGAGTTTTCTGGAATATGGACCATGCTTAAGGGATGACATGGTTGGATAGGGAATAGTTTGATAAGAATTTAGAAACGAGAATTATTGGAATCTGAGTTTGGGAGTCTGGTTCGAAGGAATCTCAAAGTTAAGCGTGCTCAACTTGGAGAAACCTGGGATGGGTGACCAGATGGGAAGTTCCCACTGGAAAGAAAATCACAGTCACCGGAGTTCGTATGACTGGAATATGGGTTTGGCTGGTCTTAGGTGGACTGGACAACATGATGTATGTGTAGTTGAAATTTGGGGTGATCGGCTAATCGATGAATAGTAGCGATGAATAGTAACGATGAATAGTGACGACGAAAAAGTTACTAGATATCATCGATGAGCAGTAACGGTGATGAATAGTAACGATGGTGAATAGTGTCAGTGAATAGTAATGATGAATAGTAACGGCAAATAGTGATGGTGAATAGTCGTATGAACGAACGATGAACGATGAATAGGAACTATGAACGAACGATGAACGATGAATAGGAACTATGAACGAACGGACGAACGATCGAATGATCGGACGAACGAACGATCGGAATTTCGGCAGCATAACGGCAGGACAAAGATTATCTGGAAGAACGATGAATAGGGACCATGAACGAACGATGAACGATGAATAGGAACTATGAACGAACGATGAACGATCGAATGATCGAACGAACGAATGATCGGAATTTCGGCAGCATAACGGCAGGACAAAGATTATTTGGATGAACGAACGGACGAACGATCGAGTGATCGGACGAATGAACGATCGGAATTTCGGCAGCATAACGGCAGGACAAAGATTATCTGGAAGAACGATGAACAGGGACTATGAACGAACGATGAACGATGAATAGGAACTATGAACGAACGATGAACGATCGAATGATCGAACGAACGAACGATCGGAATTTCGGCAGCATAACGGTAGGAAAAAGATTATTTGGACGAACGAACGGACGAACGATCGAACGATCGGACGAACGGACGAACAAACCATGAACGATCGGACGAACGATCGAACGATCGGACGAACGAACGAACAAACTAAGAACAGGGGACGAACGATCGAAGAACGATCGAACGATCCTTGTGCTAGTGTGTGCTTGTGTGGAACATGGAGTGGGTGTGTGGGGGGGGGGGGAAGAGAGTTGCCATGAAATGGCTTGGGGTGGGATGAGAGGAGGCCCTTGCCCCTCTATTTATAGCCATGGTGGGGTGATTAGGGGGAGGGATGAGAGGATTAGTGGGAGGATGAGAGGATTAGTGGGAGATTAGCATGTATTTGTCTTGTATAAGTGATATTAGCTTGTAGAGCTCACCGTATGACACTGGAGGCATACGTATACGTATGAGCATGAGAAAGGTTATGAAGAAAATATTTGTGGGGACTTCAAAAATGATTCGGAAGGTATTTCTTAGGAAGAAAATACTTGGAGATATATTGGTGGAATATTTGGGCAATATTTCTGGAAAGAATCAGAGTGGATCACTCGGGAAATATCTGGGCAGTATTTCTGAAAAGGAATTGAGGGTGATCACTGGGGAAATATTTGTAGAATATTTTGAGGAGGATTTTGGAGAGAATATAGACCACTATAATTTATTTGTTGATATCAACTTGCAAACAAACATTTTGAAGCGAAATTTGAAATTCATTTTGAATTTAGAGGGAGTTTGAGAAAATTTCAGGATTTGAATTTTTGGGATGCTACAAATCTACCCCACTTAAAAGGAATCTCGTCCTCGAGATTCGGCTTAGAAGGGTTATGGGTATAGCTTTACTTCAGCTACATATCTTCACTTTGCAACTATTCGAGGAGATGGAACTTCAACAAGATCTGGCCTGGTGGAGCATCTGGTTGCTGATTGCAAACGCTGATTCTGGCTACTTAAAGATCATCTTCAGGCTTCTGGCTTTCGCTTGGCAGCTAGCTTATTGAGGAAGCATTGATGCCAACACGCAAACCTTTCTCTTGCGAACTCCCACATGGATTCCTTTCTTGATTGGTCTTCTGGTGCTTCATCAACAAAACTTAGGTGACCACTTCTCATCCAGAAACTTATATGCTTCGATGATCTGGTCCTCCACAAGCTTGCTACAGGCCTTCTTTTTTTTCTCCATTGCAGGAACCTTGCTAGAACAATACCCCACTTAAAAAGAATGAGGGTAGAACTCTTGAATCTTGGGGATTTGAACTCCTTGAAGTACCTCACAACAAGGGTGTTACGAGGCCTTCTTCTACTGTTGCTGCTTGAATAGGCTGCGGAGAGATGACTGACACAGGGTTGATTTTGGGAGAACCTTCTTCTTATCTTCTCTTCACTGACCCTTTTTTTCTCTTTGCTCTTACCACTAGAGGATTCTATCCAAGACTATTACCATCATACAGAGGAGGAAACCAAAGACTATGAACCATGTGCAACACTCTTCAACCCAAGAATCACCAAGCATTGTGATCTTAGGGGCGAGGGAGTGGAAAATGGAGTTGCTTGCGATTTGGCAGAGGGGATTTATCTGGAGTGTGCTTTGAGCGAGTTGGGAGTTGAGGGAGCTGGTGGGGGGGGGGGGTTTATAGGCGAGTGGGGGTGCTCGGGGGGGGTGGAGTGGTGGTGATGGAGCAGGTGCCACACGGTAGTAGACGCGACAAGGGGAGGGGGGACTTGGTGTTGCCGGCGACGATGGCGGCGGTGGGTACGCTGCAAAGGGGGGTGGGTGGCGGTAGTGCGCTGCAAAGGGGGCGTGGGGCGGTGGTAGTGCGCATGGAGGCGGGCACGCGTGCGGGGGCACGGGTGAGTGGTGGGGTCGATGACCCTGATGTTTGTGGTCTCTGGTTCCAAGAATCTTTGCCTCTCTGTATGGTAATAACTCCTTCTGTCCTCTTTTCCTGTTTACTTTGACTCAGGAGCAGTGCTTTGATTCTCACGGTCGGTCCTTTTGACTGAGCGGCTGGACTGGTTTCTTCTGTAGCTTGTTCCAGGCTTCAAGGGTAAGCTTCCCGGTATCTTCTTGGGTAAGGCACTTTTCTCTTCAGATGGGTTAAGATGAGAATGGAAGCATAAGGTAAGGATTAGCTCTAATTTGTGATCTATGTTTTTAGAGAAAACCTTTTTAAGAAAAATGAAAAGAAAACACACAAGCTCAGCAATGATAAGCACAAACAAATCAAATGTTGTGAATAAGGGTAGAATAGAGTTTTTCCAAAGCACGGGCTACTCAGATTCGGGGGCTAAGCATAACTACTATTGCTTGGCTCCTGAATTGAGAACTATGCTAAATGCAACTTATGAGCACTAACGTTAAAGCATCACATATGCACTCAAAAGGGGAGAAAACATCAAGCAAAATTCATTTTGAAATGCCCTAGGGGGCCACACAAATAGAGTTTTGCAAAACACGAGTCTACACGATTACCTCTCATACATGCAGGGCTCTAGCCAAAGTGAAGAAAAACTTCACTACCCAATGCATGTAGAGGACCGGGCATAACTAACTTCAGATCAGGCAGCTTCTCTTCTGGCAAGGCTAGTGCACAACTTCAATCTGAGACATCTCCTGGATGGGTCAAGAGGGAGCTGATGTTGATGACTTCTTCTGGCGGCGACTGAGATGGCAACACGGGGTCGAACTCTTCTTCAAGCGGGACTGGCTCTTGTAGCTCCTCAGAGGGCGGCGGTGCTGGCGGGGTGCTTGCAGCTTCTTCCTTGACCTCAAGGGACGGTGCTGGAATCTTCTTCATGCTAAGGGGCTCAAACAACTCTGGTGGGGGATCTTGGGAGGACTCGGGGTGCTTGTTGGAACTTGCTCTCAACTCGCAAGGGGGGCCAACAAGGGTGAACAGTAGAGTTAACAGGGTTACGTGCTAGATGGCAATAGCTCTGTTAATCTGGCCTCTCACGGGCACTGTGCGGGGGTATTTATAGGTACCTAAGCGCCCAGCGCCTTGTGCTAAGGACGCATGTGCCCTCAGCTACCTAGGTTATCCCCAGAATATTCCCATAAAGCGGGGTTACAGACTGTAATTACAGGGATGCCTTTACAAATTAGGCCCGTAACACGCGGCGGCCACGCAGGGCCCGTTACAATGGGTCGGATCACACGCTGGGCCTCTGAGTAGACGAGGCCGCACTGTTGGATGACGTCGTCGTAGGTCTTCGTCTGGTGCCGAACCGGCGAAGGGTGTCCCTACCCGTTTTGTCTCTGTCAGATCAGCGACTGCAGCGAAGGCTTCGAGCGAAGGGTGGCGTCTTTGCCTTCGCCCCAACATTTGCCCTCCGAGGGACCAGTTCGACAAAGTCACCTGGTGCCGAAGACGTCGCTAGATGGCAGAGACGCTGTCACACCCGGTTTTAGAAGGCAAACCGAATGCGAACCATGTACGTGCCAGGATCAGTTATTCACGTACACAGCAGTTACATAATATGGACATCATCACACAGTGCTCAAAATAGTATTAATAAGGGAAATAGTCGATTACATCATACGTCTGAGACGTCCATATAGTTCTTACAATAAATCAAAGTGCGGAAAAGAAACGTAGATAACGCGGCCTTCACAGGCAGCCGACTGGGGGTTTGCCGCTAACCCACACCTAGAACTCGTCGTAATCTTGGAACTCCTGGAAATCTCCTTCCACAGCTTCATCTTCGCCTGAGCAGTGGTTGCAATGCTGACAACCTGGGGGGGGGGGGGGGGGGGGGGTTGGTGTGTAGAGCAAGGGTGAGTACACATCAACATACTCAGCAAGTATCCTGTTTGGCTGTAGTGGACTAGCTTTATGTGGGAATAAGTCAAGCAGTTGCTTTTAGTTGGTCAGGTTATTACTTACTAGTAGAAAGCCAGGTTTTAACATTAACCCAAGTTATTAGCCCAATGTATCCTTTCCAAACGGAAAGAATACCACTTACCAATACCATAATCGTAATCAGAACCATCAATCTCATTGTCACCTGTACCAAAGTATCTCTGATCAAGTATCACTAATCTCTGGAGCTCCCTTGGCCGCTCATAACCGCGAGCACGGCTGATATATCAGTTTTCAAACACTCTGCAGAGGTTGTGCACTTTACCCACAAGCCGTGATTCCCTCTTGCCTCGGGCCGATCAAACCCTTAAACACTACCAAGGTGAATAGGCAGGGTCTCACTACGTAGCCTTTACAAAGATTCCCCGGGGCTGTAGCCACCCGTTAGGTTTCCTAAATGCACCGCACTCCTCCCCAAGGGGCGAACCCAAACTTGGCAGAGCGAGCCGCATACACCGAGCCCCATTGACGGCACGACGGCTAAGTGAACTACATCCCGGATCCTCTAATTATTCAGCTAAGGGCACCCCATTCCACCCTCATGGTTGCACTGTTTTCCCGGGCGGTCATCCATAGAATAGGTCCTTACGGAGAGGCACTCGAGAAACCGCTCGAGCCCCCTTAAAGACCACAAGTATAATCATAAAAAGGAACGGGAAAACAGCGTATCATAGATAACCACATCATGTTCATTGATTAGAGTTTGAGCAATAGCATAAAGCTAAACAGTAATAATCCAACCCAGATAGGTAAACAAGGACATGGATAACAAAAGCTAGTCAATCCTTAGGCATAAATGTGTAAGCGGGAGGTGAATTAAATAATGAATAGGACAGAGATAGGTCAAAGGACACTTGCCTCCACCAAACGACTGCTGCTCAGGGGCTTCTCCTGCGAATTCCTCGGGCTCTTCGACCGGATCGTTCTCTATGCGATTACAAACATACATACATCCATCCACATTTAATACAAAAGAACAGTACACCATACAAGGGAACAAATAAAGTGAGTATGCATCAAGTATGACATTCGATATCGCATTTGTTATGGTTAGAAAGAAACGGGAAAGGGTCTCGCAGGGGGTTAAATCTTATGCACTAACGATCAATTACAATTGGTTCTTAACAAAAGAATTCTGTTATATGCACTAGTGGGAACCTAATCATTTTAAGTTGATCAACATCGCACGAGGTAAACAATTAACTACATGAATCAATTAGTATAACGGAATTTTAAATTAAACTTCCTATTTCAATGGCATTAATAATGATTAACCTACCTAAAACAAAATAGCTATGATCACAGAAAGTAAATAAAATAAAATAAAAAACAGAGGGGGGGGGGGCGGTTGAACCGGCCCTAGGGGCGGTTGAACCGGCCGGGGCAGGGCGCGCAGGGGCGGCCGAGCCGGGGCGGCCGAGCCGGGGCGGCTGAGCCGGCCGAGCGGCCAGGGGGGGCGCGGCCAGGCGGGCGGCCAGGCGGGCGGCCGGGACGAGCCGGGCGGGCGGCCGGGCGACCAGGGCGCGGCCAAGGCCAGGGCACGGCCAAGGCGGCGGCCAGGGCGGGGGCGGGACGAGCCGGGCGGGCGGCCGGGCGGGACGAGCCGGGCGGGCGGCCGGGCGGGACGAGCCGGCCATGGCGGCGGCCATGGCGCCGAGCGGCGAGGGGAAGGGGAGGGGGGGATGGGGGAGGGAGGAGAGAGGGAGGAGGGGGCTCACCGGCGAGGGGCGGCCGACGGCGGGGGGGGGCGGCCGGCAGGGAGCGGCGGCCGAGCAGGGGGCGGCGGCTGAGCAGGGGGCGGCGGCGGCTTAGGGCAGGGGCGGGTAGGGGCGGCGCTAGGGGAGAGAGAGGGAAAATGAGAGAGAGGGAGAGGGATTGGGGGG
This sequence comes from Zea mays, assembly GCF_902167145.1. Classification (NCBI taxonomy): domain Eukaryota; kingdom Viridiplantae; phylum Streptophyta; class Magnoliopsida; order Poales; family Poaceae; genus Zea; species Zea mays. The sequence goes on along the minus strand of NC_050102.1, from coordinate 88,284,412 downwards.
TTTTGGGGAAAAATAAAGGGAGGGGGCGGCATGGGCCAATTGGGCCCAAGGGGGGGGCGCCAGGGGCGGCTGGGCCGGCCGGGGTCGGCCCACGGCGCGGGAGAGAGAGAGATAGAAGAGAGAGAAAAAGAGAGAAAAAGAAATAAAAGATCTTCTTCTTATTTTCGAAATCTGATCTTTCTATATGAATGCATTTGCACTTTCAAAGCAATCAAAAGAAATGCAAGGTTCGGCATGGTGCATCAAACAACATAAAGTACTTAGGGTTTTTCTTACACGGGAAATCCAAACCGAATCCCGCTAGAACTTTGGAAAAGGTCAAGGTTTAGCGAGGGGAAAAAGAAAAAGAAAAGGTAACGCCCGAATTTTGGCGAGTAAAGAAAAGAAAAAATTCAACTGCAAAATTCGGGGCGTTACAAACCTATCCCCCTTAAAAGAATCTCGCCCTCGAGATTCAGGGCTGGCTAGCAAAGAGCTCTGGGTACTTGGCCACTAGATCATCTTCACGCTCCCAGGTTGCTTCTTCCTCAGAGTGGTGATTCCATCTGACTTTGCACATTCTGATGGTCTTCCTTCGGGTGACTCTGTCTGCAATCTCAAGGATCTGAGCTGGCTTCTCAACATAGGTCAAGTCCTCCTGGACTTCCAGACCTTCCACTGGCAACTGCTCTTCTGGCACACGCAAACATTTCTTCAACTGGGACACATGAAAGACATTATGCACAGCAGACAAATTCTCTGGCAAACTGAGCTGATAGGCCACTTCTCCACGCTTTGAGAGGATCTGGTACGGACCAATGTAGCGGGGTGCTAGCTTGCCTTTCACTCCGAATCTTCTGACTCCTCTGATCGGTGACACTTTCAGATAGACAAAGTCTCCGACTTCGAAACTCAGCTCTCTTCTTCTTGTGTCTGCATAGCTTCGCTGCCTCGATTGCGCTATCTTCAGATTCTCTCGGACCATCTTGATGTTCTCTTCGGCTTCAAGCAAAATGTCTGGCCCAAACACTTGCTTTTCTCCAGGCTGATCCCATTGCAACGGAGTTCTACAACTCCTTCCATAGAGCGCCTGAAATGGTGACATCTTCAAACTGGCCTGGTAACTGTTGTTATAGGAAAACTCTGCATAAGGCAATCGCTTGTCCCATCCGGACTGATCTTGCAACGCACAGGCTCTCAACATATCTTCGAGAATTTGATTGGTCCTTTCGGTCTGGCCATCTGTCTGCGGGTGATAAGCTGAACTGAAATTCAGATGCGTGCCCAAGGCTTCATGCAACTGCTGCCAGAAATGAGAGGTGAACGGTGTTCCTCTGTCTGACACTATCTTCTTTGGCACACCATGAAGACAAACGATCCGAGACATATACAATTCTGCCAATACTGCACTGTTGTAACTGGTCTTGACAGGTATGAAGTGGGCTGACTTGGTCAAACGGTCCACCACTACCCAAATAGAATCGTAGCCGGCTCGAGTGCGAGGCAATCCGACTATGAAATCCATACCGATTTCATCCCATTTCCACTGAGGGATCTGCAACGGTTGCAACAATCCAGCAGGTCTCTGGTGCTCTGCCTTAATTCTTCGGCAACTATCGCACATAGCCACATGCTCTGCGATTTCCCTCTTCATTCCGTACCACCAGAATTTCTTCTTCAGATCCTGATACATCTTCTCACTGCCAGGGTGAATCGAATAAGCTGTCTCATGAGCTTCCTTGAGGATCAACTCTCGAATAGACTGGACATTGGGAACACACAAGCGGTCTTTGAACCATATCACGCCTTCCGCATCTTCTCGAAAATCTTTGCCTTTACCATCTAGAATCAGTCGCCGGATCTCACTGATTTTCTCATCATTCTTCTGCGCTTCTTTGATTTCGCGCTCCAAGGTAGGTTCCAACTCAACTGTGACTCCTCGCGAATTGTTCAGAAATCCGAGACTCAACCTGTCAAACTCCTTGGCCAACTCATAAGGCATCGGACGAGCGACCATCAGATTGACTTGACTCTTCCTGCTTAAAGCATCTGCCACTACGTTTGCTTTGCCTGGATGGTAATGAATCTCCAACTCATAGTCTTTGATCAACTCTAACCATCTTCGTTGCCTCATGTTCAACTCTGACTGAGTGAATATGTACTTCAGACTCTTGTGATCTGTGTAAACATCGCATTTCTGTCCATACAGATAGTGCCTCCATGTCTTCAGTGCGTGAACCACTGCTGCCAACTCTAGATCATGGATTGGGTAGTTCTTCTCATGAACCTTCAGCTGTCGGGACGAGTAAGCCACAACTCTTCCCTCTTGCATCAACACACATCCCAAACCTGTGTAGCAAGCATCGCAATACACCGAGAAGGGCTTGTGCACATCAGGCAAGACTAGGACAGGCGCTGTAGTCAACTTCTCTTTCAGCGCTTCAAAGGCCTCTTGACATTTCTGGGTCCACTTGAACTCAACTTTGTTGCCTAGCAACGCTGTCATTGGTTTCGCAATCTTCGAAAACCCTTCAATGAATCGCCGATAGTATCCGGCCATTCCAATGAAGCTCTTGATTCCTCTAGCATCTGTTGGCGCTTTCCAGTTCAGAATGTCTGCCACTTTCTTCGGATCCACAGCAATCCTTCTTTGTTGATTATGTGACCCAAGAACAGGACTTCACTGATCCAGAACTCACACTTGCTCAACTTTGCATACAACTGGTGCTCTCGCAATCTCTGCAACACCATCCTCAAATGATCTGCATGCTCTTCTTCGCTTTGAGAATAAACCAGAATATCATCAATGAATACCACCACAAACTTATCAAGGTAATCCATGAATACACTGTTCATCAAGTTCATAAAGAATGCTGGCGCATTGGTCAAACCAAAAGACATCACTGTGAACTCGTACAACCCGTACTTGGAAATGAATGCCGTCTTCGGAATGTCCGAAGGTCGGATCCTGAGCTGATGATAACCTGACCTCAGATCAATCTTAGAGAACACACTGGCTCCTCTCAACTGGTCGAAAAGATCTTCTATTCTGGGCAAGGGATACTTGTTCTTGATCGTGACCTCATTCAAAGCTCGATAATCGATGCACATCCTCTTAGTACCATCTTTCTTCTCCACAAATAGGACAGGGGCGGCCCAAGGCGAGGTGCTTGGCCGGATGTAACCTTTCTCTGACAGCTCATCAATTTGCTTCTTAAGTTCATCCAACTCTGGTCCAGATATTCTGTAAGCTCTCTTAGAGATAGGGGCGGTTCCAGGAAGAAGCTCTATGGCAAACTCAACTTTCCGCTCTGGTGGCATACCCGGTAAGTCCTTTGGAAACACATCCGGGAACTCAGACACTACCTTGATACTCTCAATTGGGTCTGCTTCACTGCTATCGACAGCTAGCTGATAACAACTTCCTTTCTTTGGCTCAGGCGGGACTAACTCGGTCACCACTTCCTCTCCTAGTGGGGACACCAACTTGATTGTCCTTTTATCACAACTGATAACTGCCTGATACTTATCTAGCCAATTCATCCCTAGGATGACATCTATTCCCTGAGTACCCATTACTATGAGGTTGGCGGGAAACGCTATCCCCCTTATTTTCACACTTATATTCAAGCAAATGCTATCGGCTCGAATTCTACCACCGGCTGAGTCAATTTGAATGGGGGTTGACATGGTAGTAATTGGAAGATTATGTGCTTCTACCCATGATGCAGTAATGAAAGAATGCGTTGCTCCAGTATCAAATAACACTTCTGCAATATGGGAGTCGACTGGGAACATACCTACTATCATGCCGGGGGTCTCCTGAACTGCTTCAGCTTCCAAATGGTTCAGCCTTCCATGATTATAGCGCTGTTGAGGGCGATTGCCTGATCCAGGCTGAGGCACATTCTGCTTTGCTGGGGCATTGGGGCCTGACTGCTGCTGGGCTGCCTTCTTCGGACATTGCATCACCCAGTGGCCTTGCTCTCCACAGTGGAAACACGCCCTGTTTCCAACCTGAGCTGGTGCTGCCTGACTGTTCTGCTGGTTTGCTGGGGCAGGAAGACGAGGTGCTTGCTGATTCTGCCTTTGAAACTGACCTCCTGACTGATTGCTCTGACGGTTCTGGTACTGATGCTGAGGATACTGCCTTTGGAACTGCTGATGCTGCTGAGGTGGACGCTGGTTCTGCCTGAACTGCTGGGGTTGATTGCCTGAGAAACGAGGGCGGCTGTTGCTTCCAGGCTGCGGTCCACTGATCTTGCGCTTACGATCTTCCATCTCCTTGCGCTTTCTCTCCGTCATGATCGCTCTATCAATCAGGTGCTGGAATGTCGGGAAGGTGTGATTCATCAGCTGATACTGCAGAGGGTCAGCCAAGCCTCTCAGGAAACGGTATTGTCGCTTGGCATCGGTGTTGACATCTTCAGGAGCATAGCGAGACAATTACAGAAACTTGTCCCGGTACTCACTGACAGACAACGGCCCTTGCTTGAGAGCCAGGAACTCCTCCTTCTTCACAGTCATCAGACCTGCAGGAACATGGTACTGACGGAAGCTACCTCTGAATTCTTCCCAGGTGATGGTGTCGGGGTTGGCATGGGTGGCGAGGTAAGACTCCCACCATGATTGGGCTGCTCCTCTCAACAGACGGGGACCATACAAGACTTTCTCCCTGTCATCGCACTGAGCGGTGTGCAACTCCCGCTCCACAGTGCGCAGCCAATCTTCAGCATCCATGGGGTCAGAAGAATGAGCGAACGTTGGTGGATGACCTCTCATGAATTCAGCACGCTTGTCTCTAGGCATCTGAGGCATCTGAGGCTGGGGTGGTGCTTGCTGCTGCTGCTGCTGAATGGCGGCCAAAGTCTGACCGATGGCTTGAACTGCCTGAGTCTGCATCAGAAACATCTGCTCGATCGACATCGGGGGCGGGGGCGGCAGCTGCTGCTGCTGGGGCACCTCCTCCTGTTGACCGGCTTGCTCCTGCTGAGCACGCCTTCCTCCTCTGCGCCTGTTTTCTGACATCTGCAGAATGCAACCACACATCAGAACTGATCTGGCAAATCTTGCAGCATAAGGAAAGAGAATAGAATTCTTCAACAGCACTGAACAGATGAGCATCTTCACTGATCTCCAACACAGACCACACAGCTTCTCAGATAGAAAGGAAAGTGGAATAAAAGGGGTTTCCCAACTATGTAACTAACTTTATTAACATAATAGGTAAACCAAAATGCAGGGGATACCCACACTCTGGTGACAATCATTACAAAGATCCAAACCAATCATAGTTCATCATGACAAACATAAATGCACAGGATATAGCAAACTACCCTGTCTAACTAAGACTGAGACTAACGCTAAGACTGAAGCTTCTATGTATATATTTTCGTATTAATTACAAGATCCAACTCTAACGATCTATGGTTCTAGAGTTATCTTGGTCTTGCAGTCGGGATTGCCATAAGACTGGTGTCCACGCTGAGGTGAGCGGTACGGGTGCTGAGTCCCGACGGGAGCGGGGGAACCACCATCCAGGTGACGACGTTCCGCGCGCTCAGCCCGCAGCAGGGCGATCTCAGCACGAGCCCTACTCAGCTCGTCTAATGCATGGTCCAGCTCCGTGTTTAGCACGACGGCTAGGTTGACTGTGCTGCTCAACCTAGGATTGCCCTCACCGACAGGTGAGAAAATCACGCCTCCTATGCTGCCAGATGAACGGCGGGGGTAATACTTCAGGTCAAGACCGTCAGCTGCCCCACCGAAAACCGAGCAGTAGTGCGAAAGCGCACGCCGTGCAACATCTTGCATGGCTGCCTCAGCTGAGTCCCGTTCAGAGATAGAATAGTGCTCTGAACAGGCCTCCGCACCCTGGAGACTGTTCTCCGGACAGCGCACCAAGCAAGTTGCCTCCCAGCGATCCGGGTAGACCCCGCGACTATGCTGGTAGACCACACAGCGATACTCGACGGACCAAGTATGCCGGTCAAATGCCCGACGTAGCAGGGTGTCGAGCGCATCGTGGAAGTGACACCCGCGAGCAGCGTCGCGAGTGATGGGTCGAGCAACCCATCCTTCCGGCTCAGGGTTAGCAGAGAAGTCGGTGTCGTGGCTCGAGCTGTCGTCGCCATCTCCGTCGTCTGGGTCTCCTCCAGCAGCTACTCCAGAAGCTGGGGCGCCCAGTGGTGGTGCAGGGGGCGGCTCCAGAGGAAGCACAGGGGAGCAGCTCCTCACAGACTCTATCTCCTGGTGGAGCGAGAAGGAAGAGCTCTGCTGCTCCTGTCGTCGACGTTCCTACTCCTCACGCAGGCGGTGGTGTAGTCTCTCCAAGTGGCTGGACTGTCCGGCCACGGGACGGCGAAGCGGACGCTCAGCAAGGCGGGAGGGTAAGAAGGGGATGACTGACTTTCGTGCAGTGTGTCTAAGTCGAGCCATCTACAAAAGACATCGCAAGCAAAAGGGTGAGAACAGAATTAATATGACCAGCAAGTAATGAATCATAAATAGATGAAGGATTAGAATAAAACATGGTTTTCAGCAAGGTATAATATATAGTAGAACATAGGTTTGGTCGGTAGGACCAACTTTTGAAGAGATATCAAAGTCAAGGTAGAGACAGAGGTCTATAGTCCTTAGAACGACCATTCTACTCTAGGTTAGCGGTCCTACAGTCAGCACGGCTTTGATACCACTTATGTCACACCCGGTTTTAGAAGGCAAACCGAATGCGAACCATGTACGTGCCAGGATCAGTTATTCACGTACACAGCAGTTACATAATATGGACATCATCACACAGTGCTCAAAATAGTATTAATAAGGGAAATAGTCGATTACATCATACGTCTGAGACGTCCATATAGTTCTTACAATAAATCAAAGTGCGGAAAAGAAACGTAGATAACGCGGCCTTCACAGGCAGCCGACTGGGGGTTTGCCGCTAACCCACACCTAGAACTCGTCGTAATCTTGGAACTCCTGGAAATCTCCTTCCACAGCTTCATCTTCGCCTGAGCAGTGGTTGCAATGCTGACAACCTGGGGGGGGGGGGGGGGTTGGTGTGTAGAGCAAGGGTGAGTACACATCAACATACTCAGCAAGTATCCTGTTTGGCTGTAGTGGACTAGCTTTATGTGGGGATAAGTCAAGCAGTTGCTTTTAGTTGGTCAGGTTATTACTTACTAGTAGAAAGCCAGGTTTTAACATTAACCCAAGTTATTAGCCCAATGTATCCTTTCCAAACGGAAAGAATACCACTTACCAATACCATAATCGTAATCAGAACCATCAATCTCATTGTCACCTGTACCAAAGTATCTCTGATCAAGTATCACTAATCTCTGGAGCTCCCTTGGCCGCTCATAACCGCGAGCACGGCTGATATATCAGTTTTCAAACACTCTGCAGAGGTTGTGCACTTTACCCACAAGCCGTGATTCCCTCTTGCCTCGGGCCGATCAAACCCTTAAACACTACCAAGGTGAATAGGCAGGGTCTCACTACGTAGCCTTTACAAAGATTCCCCGGGGCTGTAGCCACCCGTTAGGTTTCCTAAATGCACCGCACTCCTCCCCAAGGGGCGAACCCAAACTTGGCAGAGCGAGCCGCATACACCGAGCCCCATTGACGGCACGACGGCTAAGTGAACTACATCCCGGATCCTCTAATTATTCAGCTAAGGGCACCCCATTCCACCCTCATGGTTGCACTGTTTTCCCAGGCGGTCATCCATAGAACAGGTCCTTACGGAGAGGCACTCGAGAAACCGCTCGAGCCCCCTTAAAGACCACAAGTATAATCATAAAAAGGAACGGGAAAACAGCGTATCATAGATAACCACATCATGTTCATTGATTAGAGTTTGAGCAATAGCATAAAGCTAAACAGTAATAATCCAACCCAGATAGGTAAACAAGGACATGGATAACAAAAGCTAGTCAATCCTTAGGCATAAATGTGTAAGCGGGAGGTGAATTAAATAATGAATAGGACAGAGATAGGTCAAAGGACACTTGCCTCCACCAAACGACTGCTGCTCAGGGGCTTCTCCTGCGAATTCCTCAGGCTCTTCGACCGGATCGTTCTCTATGCGATTACAAACATACATACATCCATCCACATTTAATACAAAAGAACAGTACACCATACAAGGGAACAAATAAAGTGAGTATGCATCAAGTATGACATTCGATATCGCATTTGTTATGGTTAGAAAGAAACGGGAAAGGGTCTCGCAGGGGGTTAAATCTTATGCACTAACGATCAATTACAATTGGTTCTTAACAAAAGAATTCTGTTATATGCACTAGTGGGAACCTAAACATTTTAAGTTGATCAACATCGCACGAGGTAAACAATTAACTACATGAATCAATTAGTATAACGGAATTTTAAATTAAACTTCCTATTTCAATGGCATTAATAATGATTAACCTACCTAAAACAAAATAGCTATGATCACAGAAAGTAAATAAAATAAAATAAAAAAACAGAGGGGGGGGGCGGTTGAACCGGCCCTAGGGGCGGTTGAACCGGCCGGGGCAGGGCGCGCAGGGGCGGCCGAGCCGGGGCGGCTGAGCCGGCCGAGCGGCCAGGGGGGGGCGCGGCCAGGCGGGCGGCCAGGCGGGCGGCCGGGACGAGCCGGGCGGGCGGCCGGGCGGCCAGGGCGCGGCCAAGGCCAGGGCGCGGCCAAGGCGGCGGCCAGGGCGGGGGCGGGACGAGCCGGGCGGGCGGCCGGGCAGGACGAGCCGGGCGGGCGGCCGGGCGGGACGAGCCGACCATGGCGGCGGCCATGGCGCCGAGCGGCGAGGGGAAGGGGAGGGGGGGATGGGGGAGGGAGGAGAGAGGGAGGAGGGGGCTCACCGGTGAGGGGCGGCCGATGGCGGGGGGGGGGGGGGCGGCCGGCAGGGAGCGGCGGCCGAGCAGGGGGCGGCGGCTGAGCAGGGGGCGGCGGCGGCTTAGGGCAGGGGCGGGTAGGGGCGGCGCTAGGGGAGAGAGAGGGAAAATGAGAGAGAGGGAGAGGGATTGGGGGGTTTTGGGGAAAAATAAAGGGAGGGGGGCGGCATGGGCCAATTGGGCCCAAGGGGGGGGCGCCAGGGGCGGCTGGGCCGGCCGGGGTCGGCCCACGGCGCGGGAGAGAGAGAGATAGAAGAGAGAGAAAAAGAGAGAAAAAGAAATAAAAGATCTTCTTCTTATTTTCGAAATCCGATCTTTCTATATGAATGCATTTGCACTTTCAAAGCAATCAAAAGAAATGCAAGGTTCGGCATGGTGCATCAAACAACATAAAGTACTTAGGGTTTTTCTTACACGGGAAATCCAAACCGAATCCCGCTAGAACTTTGGAAAAGGTCAAGGTTTAGCGAGGGGAAAAAGAAAAAGAAAAGGTAACGCCCGAATTTTGGCGAGTAAAGAAAAGAAAAAATTCAACTGCAAAATTCGGGGCGTTACAGACGCTGCCCTCGCTTGAAGTGGTTCCGCGGGGTTTTTGATATGACCGTTGATTGACAGCGTACTGTTGGATTGCGGGTTTCCCGAAGCGCCGTGCCCTGTTGGATTGCGGGTTTCCCGAAGAGCCGCGCCCTGTCTATAAAAGGGGGCGGGGGTCGGCGCTTTTTGAACTTCACTTTCCGCGCTCCGTGAAAACCCTAGCCGCCTTTTTCACCGTCTTGCTGCTCGTCTGCCCGCCATGCTCTTGTTCGCCGGAGATCTGGCTCGAGTGAAGCAGACCGCCCGCCGCCGCCGACGGTACGTAGCGATGCCGACCTCCTATTCTTCCGCTGCCGCTATGCCGCCGGCCGACCCCTCGCCGCCGGCCGCCGCCTCGCTGCCGGCCGATGCCTCGTCTGAGGAGACGCTGAGTAGTTTGATGGCGGAGGAGTTGCGCGCCGGCGATTCTGTTGATTTTGGCATGTCGCGGATGTCGTCGGTCCGCGTGCAAGATATGCAGCGGTTGGGTTACTTCGGCGGCGGAGTTGCTCGTGTCCCGGGGACGGAGGAAGTCCCCGAGCCGGAGGGCGAGTTGGTTGTGTTCGAGGCGTTCTTCGCCGCCGGTCTCCGCCTGCCTGCGCACCGATTTGTTGGCAAAGTCCTGCGCAGGTTTAACGTTCAGATACATCAGCTGACACCGAATGCCATGGTGGCTCTGTCGAAGTATGTCTGGGCGACGACTTCGTACGGCGGACAGCCATCAGTCGAAGTTTTTGTGAAGTATTATTGTTTGCACTGGCAGAAGAGGATGATTGGAGACGAAGTTGCTCAGTTTGGGTCCTGCACGTTCACGGTGAAGACCGGCAAGACCACGATGCAGGTAGTCGAGTTGGTTCCTTGCGCCCTCAACAAGTGGGGCAACTGGAATGAGTTTTGGTTTTACGTTGCTGAGGGTACCGTCGAAGGCCATGAGGGACTCCCCGTGTCCGAGATGTGTTCTCATTTTTACTCAGCGTACCCGCCCTTTGAAGTGGCGGAGGAGGATGCGGACGAAGGGGCCCTTCGGTGCGCCGCCGGCCTGAGCAGTGGGCGCGATTTGGTTGAAGAATTTGTGGCGTACGGGGTATGGCCCTTGGCGCATGGCTGGGCGTTGGGCGAAGTGTGCCCTCGCCAGATGCCTTTCCATGGTGGTAGGGTGGTGCGAAGTCCCGCCTTCGCGCTGAATCTGCAAAGCCGCGATCCAGCAGCCTTTGTGCGTGAGGCGGAGGATGGGGCGGTGCGGCTCGTTGGACGTTACGTGCCGAGGACAGAGGGCCAGCGCAGCTGGGATATCCGCGGGTCGAATGACCGTTTGAACAAGGTTTTTGAATTAAATCAATTGCCGTATAACGGCTATCCTGGTCAAGACGATGTGGACCGCCGTGGGAAGAAGCCGGTGGTGGAGACTAGAGACGACCCTACGCCGGCGGCCGCCCCATCCTCTAAAAAGAGAAAATTAGGTACTGCTATGGGAGGACTTGGGGTTTCTGATGGTTTTGCTAGAGAGTTGATGAGGACATGCGCGGCCCCGGGGGGAAGGATGTCTTCGCCCGAGCTCTGGGAGTCTTCGGCTCAGATGCTGAGGGTTACCGGGGGTTGTTGGCCTAGGAATGTTCCTATCCCCCGCGCGGCTGGCGAGGACTTTTTTACATCTCGCATGGTTCGTGAATGGAGAGTTTTTCCTTACGGGCGGAATATTGCTGCTGTTGTGTCGGCAGTGATGGACAAGGATCGCCAGGGAGCTGCACAAAAGCGCCAGGCGGTTGTCAGGCTCGTTGAAGCCAGGCCGAAGAGGCAGCGGGGGGCTGCGAAGGCTGTGGCCCCCGGCGGAGGTAGGCCGCCGCTGGCGGCGAAGTCGGGCGCCCTGCGTCTAGCAAAGCGCCGGAGGCAACGGCAAGCACCGGAGGCTCCAAATCGACGAAGGCTGTGCCGCCGTCCAGCAGAGTGCCGGAGGTCGCGAAGGCGGCCCGAGCGTTGCCGTCGGCAGGCAAGCGTGTCGCCGACTTCGCCACTAATATTAGTGTGGAGGACTATCTTGGTGGTAAGTCGTTGGATCGTTTTTTTATTTATTCGTTGATACGTCGCAGGGTCGGACGAAGGCCAACTTGCTATAGTTGCGCCTGCCGCGGCGACGACGACGGCTGCCGTAGTGCCGAAGGCGAAGGGCGGGGCTCTTAGCGCCGGAGGCGAGGTGTTGGCCCTCGCGGCTGTCAGGGATGAGGCGGGCGCTGCGTCCCACCGGCTGAAGGAGGTGACGGAGGCGCTAAGTCAGGTCTGCTGAGCTAAACTTCGTTTTTTTTTTGCTTGCTTGCCGGGGCCGCGGTCTTACGTGTGTTCTGCAGGTGGCTGACTTCGCCAACCGCACAGCGTCGGGGGCCCTCACAGCAGTTGTGTTTGCCGAGGTCGAGAGACTTCGGACACAACATGCTGACGCCGTCCGCGAAAAATCGGTCGCCGACAGCAAGTGCCGTAAGCTGGCGGACAAGGTGGCCGCGCTGGAGGGAGAGAAGGCTGACCTCCGACGCCAATTGGCGGGGGAGAGGAGGGAGACCAACGAGGCCCTCGTCAAGGCGCAGGCTGCGCAGGCGGAGGCTAATCTGGCATGGGCGGAGGGCAATCTTGCCAGGGAGCGCGCCGAGCAGCTGCAGGAGCGGCTCATCGCCCTGGAGAGCCGCGTGGAGAGGGCCGAGGCCGCGACGCGCGCGGAGGCCGAACGGACGCGCAAACAGCTTATGGATACATACCATGAGCTGGGCGCGCGGACCGGTGACTTCGAAGTGCCGGACCGAGAGCCCGGACTTCGCTGCCTGGAGTGGGTGCAGGAGGAGCTGCAGGCACTCCCCACTGTCGTGGAGGGGTTTATGTCGTATGCCTCCCTGGTCACCTGCGAGGGGGCGATGAACGCGCTCTCCCGCGAAGGGTGCTGACACTTCGAGGTCTTCGACCAAGCCGATGAAGATTTTGAGCGAGATATCTATAAGGTTGAGGACCCCATAGTGAAGGAATCCGCCGGGGCCATCTACGACCGGATGTGGGGTCCGCACGGTCGCGAGGTGGTCAGGGAGTGCGCCGAGACGGCGAGGGCTCAGGTAACGTTTTCGTTTGTTTGGCGTTTGCTGGATGTGGGCTGTGTGTGGGTTTGCTGAATTTTGTGTGTTGTGTCTTAGGCGGCGCGTGGCGAGAGGGTGGACGACTTCGGGGCGTTGAACAGCGCGCCGCCTGAGCCGGAGCCGACCCCGGCGGAGGCCGTGTCCGGGGCCGCCCTGGAGCCACCCCCGGAGATCACAGAAGGCGCACCGGATACCTCCGCATCTGCTGCGGCCGGCGGAGACTTGCCCCCAGCGACCGCCGAAGGCGCGCCTGATGCCCCCGCAGCCGCTGCGCCGAGTGCTGAAGATCCTGCGACGGTGGCGGCGAAGGCGACGGCGGAGGCAGCGGCGGAGGCTCCGCAGGTGGCGTAGTGTGTGTAGATAGTTAGGGAATTTTGGATATGTTGCTGAATTTTGGTTGCTGCGCAGGTTCAAGATTTTGGGCCTGCGCACGCAACCGCCACTACTAAATTTTTGGCGGCTTCGACCACAGATGGTGGTAATGAATGTGGTGGATCTACATCTGAGTTTTCTGATTTTGCTGACTCTGGGAGCTCGGTTGAGTGGACTGAGGAGTCGTCGGAGGAGGACTTGGACTACTTTGCGGCCTTGGATGTGGCTGCAGCGGAGGCTTCACCGCACGCCGCGGACACAGAAGATGTCCCTGGTCCTAGCACTGGGCGCCGGCGACGAAGGGCGGTCGCGAAGCGTAGAGTTAGTGGGGCGGAGGGGGTCGGCTTCGTGTGAGTAGGGCTGGCCGGCAGGAACTGTTGTCTTTGTCGGCCGCCGTGAGTACAGGTGAAGGGGAACTGCGAAGTCTTTTTGCGGGTGAGGAGCTTAGGATAATGTTATTTAATTATAGGGAGATGGGAATTATTCCTAAGGTTGAGCCGATGTAGAGTGTGGTGCCTTCGCTTGTATATGTGTAAAGGCTTGGATGATGAGGTTGTGTGCCCTCGCTTGTATATGCCTGCGAAGGTGTTGTGTACTTGGTCTGGTGTGTTTTGTTATGCTGTGCTGGTGCGCGTATAGTCGGTCTCGGCGCGGACGGTTTGATGTTGTCGTTTCTACTTTTGTTGTGCTAGTCCGGCTGCACCCTTAGGCGTCTTCTGCACGGATAGTCTACGCGGTAGACTTCGGTTTCTTTGCACTTGTTGTGCTAGTCCGGCTGCACCCTTAGGCGACTTCTGCGCGGATAGTCTTTGCGGTAGACTTCGGTTTTTTTGCACTTGTTGTGCTAGTCCGGCTGCACCCTTGGGCGACTTCTGCGCGGATAGTCTTCGCGGTAGACTTTGGTTTTTTCGCACTTGTTGTGCTAGTCCGGCTACACCCTTGGGCGACTTCTGCGCGGGTAGTCTTCGTGGTAGATTTCGGTTTTTTCGCACTTGTTGTGCTAGTCCGGCTGCACCCTTGGGCGACTTCTGCGCGGGTAGTCTTCGCGGTAGACTTCGGTTTTTTCGCACTTGTTGTGCTAGTCCGGCTGCACCCTTGGGCGACTTCTGCGCGGGTAGTCTTCGCGGTAGACTTCGGTTTTTTCGCACTTGTTGTGCTAGTCCGGCTGCACCCTTGGGCGACTTCTACGCGGATTTGTCGCACGCGAGGGTGGCTAGCGCTTAGCCTCGCGGTGACCTCGTATTGGTCGAATGTCGAAGACCGTCGTCGCGGTATTTTTTCGACGCATGTTTTTGCGGGGGATTTTTCACACATATATTACATGGCTCCGCCTCGTTAAAAACCTCACCCCCCGGGAGGAAAAGAGTGCGGGCCGGTATAAGATTGTTTTTGCGAATTACAAGGGCGAACTCAGCCCTGATGAGTCAAACAAAAAATTTGTGGAGGTTGTCGATGTTCCAGGAGTGCTCCAGGTCTTCGCCGTCTGGCGTTGTGAGCCTGTAAGCGCTGGGGGAAACTTTCGTCTTGACTATAAAGGGGCCCTCCCACTTGGGCTCCAGCTTGCCCCTGGACTCTGTCCGAGTTGTTCGGACGAGTACGAGGTCCCCTTCGCTGAATTCCCTCGGGATGACTGTGTGGTCGCAACATGCTTTTGTCTGGGCTTGGTACTTGTTTAGGGCCTGCAGGGCGAAGACTCGGTCTCCGTCAATGAGATCCTTTGAAGTTGGCTCGTCCACGTCGGGGACGGCTGATGGAACTGTTCGCGGGGACCCATGTTTTATTTCTTGTGGGGTCATGGCCTCCGATCCGTATAGAAGGCGGAAAGGAGTAAACCCGGCCGCCCTGCACTCAGTCGTGTTTAGTGCCCAGACTGCCTCGGGTAACAAATCGGTCCATTTGCCCTTTTTTCATCGATGAGCATCTTTTTGACAGCTGTGAAGCTTTTCCCATTGGCGCGCTCCACAACTCCGTTAGACTGCGGATGATAGACTGAGGCGAAGGCGAGCTTGGTGCCAATGGAGAAGCAAAAATCCTTGAAGTCTTGGCTGTCAAACTGCTTGCCGTTGTCAACTGTTAGTTCAGACGGCACTCCGAAGCGGCAAACGATATTCTGCCAAAAGAATTTCTGGGCAGTTTTTGACGTTATTGTGGAAACAGCCCTTGCCTCGATCCATTTGGTGAAGTATTCGACAGCGACGAAGGCGAACTTAAGGTTCCCCTGAGCGGTGGTCAGGGGCGCGACAATGTCCAGGCCCCAGCGCTGTAGAGGCCATGTGTGGGCGATCAGCTTTGTATACTGCGAGGGGCTGCCTGACCGAGGAGAAAACTTCTGGCAGGCTTCGCAGGACCTTGTGACCCGATTTGCAGCGCAGATCATTGCGGGCCAGTAAAAACCTTGGCGGATCACCTTAGCAGCTAGGGCCCTTGGCCCTGCGTGTGAGCCGCACGTGCCATTGTGGACTTCGCGTAGGATCTGGATGCCTTCGGTTTCGGTGACGCACTTAAGCATTGGCTGGCTGACCCCTTTCTTGTAGAGTTGGCCTTCAATCAGTGCGAAGTCCCGACTTCGATGTCTGAGGCGCTTGGCCTCGCTGATGTCGGTTGGATGGTACCCCTGTAGGAACAGGGTTATTGGTGCCCGCCAGTCTTCGGTCATGATAAGGTTGACAATGCGGTGGCCCTCGCTGTCATTAGTTATTTGGAGCCCTTCGGGGCTCCGGACGGCTGGCGTGTCAATAATGTGAAAGAACACGTCGGAGGGCAAGGACTCGCCCCTGGCGGCGGCCTTGGCCAATGTGTCGGCCTCTTCATTCTTGGCCCGATCCACATGCTGCAGGGTGAATCCTTGAATTGTCTCTCGAGACTTCGGATGGCCGCGAGGTATTGCATGAGAGCAATAGGGGGAGCGAGGAGTCGGGGCTTGTGAGGACGGCCAACTCCGACAGGTACTGTTTTAGTGAGGCGAAGGTCGCTGCCTGCTCTGGTCCCCAGGCGAAGTCTTTTGCACCGCGGAGTGTTTTGAGGAAGGGGAGACTTCGCTCGGCGGACCTGGAGATGAATCTGTTGAGAGCGGCCAATCTGCCTGTCAGGCGCTGGACGTCCCTGGCAGACTGCGGAGGCGTCATATTTACGATGGCCTGGATCTTGGTTGGGTTGGCCTCGATGCCGCAGTGTGATACCAGGTAGCCCAATATTTTGCCTTGGCGAACGCCGAAGACGCACTTTTCCGGGTTTAGGCGGAGTCGTGCATCTCGCATGTTCGCGAATGTCTCGGCGAGGTCGGCGAGATGGTCCTCCTTGCTCTTGCTGGCGACGACGATGTCGTCCACATATGTAAATATATTTCTGCCAATTTGCCCTTCGAGCGCTGTTTTGGTGAGTCTGGAGAAGGTGGACCCAGTGTTCTTGAGTCCCTCCGGCATTCTGATGAAGCAATATGTGCCGAAGGGTGTTATGAAGCTGGTGCTAGCCTTGTCTTCCTCCTTCATGTATATCTGGTGGTAACCGGAGAAGCAGTCGAGGAGTGACATGACCTCGCATCCGGCCGCGCTATCGACTATTTTGTCGATCCGCGGCAACGGGAAATTGTCCTTTGGGCAGGCCTTGTTGAGACTGGTGAAGTCTATGCACATGCGCCACTTCCCGCTTTTTTTCTGCACCATTACAACATTGGAGAGCCACGTAGGATAAGCCACGGGCTCGATGAATTTGGCTTCCAGGAGGCGTTGCACCTCCGCCTTGGCGGCCTCTGTCTTCTTGTCGGACATTTTGCGAAGCCTCTGCTTTTTTGGT
Organism: Zea mays; assembly: GCF_902167145.1. Classification (NCBI taxonomy): domain Eukaryota; kingdom Viridiplantae; phylum Streptophyta; class Magnoliopsida; order Poales; family Poaceae; genus Zea; species Zea mays. Next base: position 88,267,688 of record NC_050102.1, on the reverse strand, counting down.
CGCACCGAAGGGTCATTTCCCAAGCTGTGCTCAATTATGGATCGGCTGACTCCGACCAGATCGAGGGCAGACCAGGCGAAGACATCCTTATTCTTGGTTAGGCAGCAGAGGAGTTTCTCCTCTTCATGCGAAGTGAGGTCTTCGCTGATAGTGACTGTCTGCTTGGGCGTGGCCTGATCGAGGGGGACAGTCTTGGTCCCGTCGTTGCTCTGCAGCTGTGCCTTGTCGTGCTGCTTATTGGTTGGGCTGGCGGGCGCGGGGACCTCGCGCTGTGCCATGAGACAGTGCACGTTTCTCTGACCGGGCACGAAGTCCCGCTCGATGTTGCGCGCATTCTGTTGATTGCCGTAGACCGTAATGACGCCTAACGGACCTGGTATCTTCATACATAGGTACAGTCCGTGAATGGCTGCTTCGAACTTATTGATGGAGCCCCAGCCCATGATGGCATTGTATGGATATACCATATCCATGATATCAAAGGTTACTTGCTCACTTCGGGCATTGGGTGGTACACCGAAGGAAAGAGGCAGCTCTATTTTACCGACAGGAAAGGTGCCTTTGCCGTCGAAGCCATACAACGGGTTGTCCGAAGGCTTGAGCAGGCTGTGGCTTATGCCCATGCGATCGAAGGCGTGGAGGAAGATGATGTCCGCCTGACTGCCATTGTCAACTAGGACTTTGTGCAGGTCCCAGCCTGCCACTCTACAATTGATAACCATGGCGTCGCAGTGGGGGGCGCTGTGTAGGTCGACGTCTCGTGCGTCGAAGGTTAGCGGTATGTGGGACCACTTTGTCTGCACGACTGGGCCGGTGACGGTGACGTGGTTGATGCTGCGGTAGTGGTCCCGCTTCTGCCGCTTTGTGTCGAAGTCAGTGCTGGACCCCCCAGTTATCATGTGAATGACTCCACGATATGGCTGATCGGCGAAGTCTTCCTGCTTTGGAGCATGGGGGATGTTTTGATGTTGTTGGTGTGGTGGTGGGGGTGGGGGAGGTACGATTTGTACTTCCGGATGGTGTTGGTAAGCGTGGTGCGGTGGATGCGGAGCGGGGGCGTGGATATATGGTGGAGGGGGTTGCTGGTAAGTGTGTGCGACAACTCTGGGGTTGTCGGCAGGCTGCGCCCGTGCCATCCTGTCTCTGGTGGCCTTCGTTTCTGGGCAGTCTTTGGTTTGGTGGGCGCAGTCTTCGCCATGAAAGAGGCAGTAGAATCGGTGCGGCGGCTGCGCCCGCCCCCGACCCCTACCGCGAGTTCCGTTTCCGCGGCCCTGGGGGGATACTCCTGGGGACGAGGGGCGTCGGCAGCGGGGTGCTGGTTGGCGATATTGTGCACTTGCTGCTGATTGCGGCCGTCTCGACTGGGGTCTGGCTGCGGAGTCCTCGTCCGCGTGCGGCTGGACTGTGGAGCATCTTTGGGTTTCCACTGCGACTCAACCTTGCGCTGGTGGAGCTCTTCGGATTTGGCATATTTTTTGAAGAGCTGATATAGCTCCTGGAGGTTCTTGGGCGGATCTCTGATACAGTGGCTATAGAGGACGCCGGCGCGAAGGCCACTGATAGCATAGTGGATAGCGATCTGATCATCGACTGAGGGCAGCTGTGACTTGAGTGTTAAAAATTTGCGGTAATACTCCTGCAGAGTCTCCTTTTCCAGCTGCTTGCAGAGCGAGAGCTCGGCCAATGCGTCGGTGTCTGGGCGGTACCCTTGGAAGTTGAGCAGGAACTTGTCCCTGAGGCTTCTCCAGGAATCAATGGACAGCGGAGGCAATCTGGTGAACCAGGTGAGAGCTGGGCCCTCTAGGGCGATGATGAAAGACTTCGCCATTGTGGCGTCGTCCCCTCCGGAAGATGCAACGGCGACCTGATAACTCATTATGTATTGCGCCGGGTCGGTGCTGCCGTTGTACTTGGGATAGGTCCCTGCTCGGAAGTTAGTTGGCCAAGGCGTCACTTGCAGGTGTGGCGCCAGGGGACTTCGCTCGTTGAGATAGTTGACCCCTTGGAATGGCGCGGCATGCTGGAAGGTGTGGTCGCGTTGGGGGAAACGCGGGTCTTCCAGTTGTGCGCGGTGTTGCAGGGGTGGCCCTTGCTGCAGGCCAAGGTGGCCTTCGCGCGTGTCTTCCAGTTGTGCGCGCTGCTGGAGGGGTGGCCCTTGCTGCAGGCCAAGGTGGCCTTCGCGCTGCATCAGCGCGATCTCCTGCTCGAGGTCTTGGGCCTTCTGCTCTTCGTCGCGTATCATTTGTCTCACTTTGGCTAGTGCGGACACACGCTGGCGTTTGGCCTCCAGTATCTCTTTCTGCCTCTGGAGATTGCGGTTCTTGAGGCGCAGGGCGCGCAGCTGTAGCTGTTCTTCCGCTGAGACGCCGAGGACTTCACCATCCTCGGTGAGGTCCGCGCCCTCCAGTGGGGCGAAGCCTGGGGGTGGCTGCGATTGTCCTTCAGGGCCGCAGGTGCGGAGAGTGTCGTCTTCGCAGGTGTGGGGAACGTTGTCTTCAGTGGCCTCTTGGTGGGTGGATTGGGTGAGGGCGAGGGCCTTGCCCTTTCTTGCGGCAAGCAGTGCTGCCTTCGCAGCCTCGTCAGCCTTCGGGTTAGCTCTCTTGGGTGCCATCGCGGGTGGTTTTCTCGTAGCACGAACGGTGGGCGCCAAATGTTGGAACTTGCTCTCAACTCGCAAGGGGGGCCAACAAGGGTGAACAGTAGCGTTAACAGGGTTACGTGCTAGATGGCAATAGCTCTGTTAATCTGGCCTCTCACGGGCACTGTGCGGGGGTATTTATAGGTACCTGAGCGCCCAGCGCCTTGTGCTAAGGACGCATGTGCCCTCAGCTACCTAGGTTATCCCCAGAATATTCCCATAAAGCGGGGTTACAGACTGTAATTACAGGGATGCCTTTACAAATTAGGCCCGTAACACGCGGCGGCCACGCAGGGCCCGTTACAATGGGCCGGATCACACGCTGGGCCTCTGAGTAGACGAGGCCGCACTGTGGGATGACGTCGTCGTAGGTCTTCGTCTGGTGCCGAACCGGCGAAGGGTGTCCCTGCCCGTTTTGTCTCTGTCAGATCAGCGACTGCAGCGAAGGCTTCGAGCGAAGGGTGGCGTCTTTGCCTTCGCCCCAACAGTGCTCTTGCTTATTCATAGCCTGAGGGAAGACTGGAATTCCTTCCAAGACTATGGCTCCTTCCGGTAGTTCCCAAGCCTTCTTTTCTCCTCTGGTAGAGACCAGGTGACCTTCAAGAATCTGGGGATCTTCAGCTCTTATGGGTTGAACTAGGTTGGATGAAGCGAGCTCTTGGATCCGCAGGGCTCTACGTTGGTTATGGGTGACCAAGTAGGCCTCCATCAACTTCTGGACATGCTCATCCTTGGCTTGCTTCAGGGCTTCAACAGTAATGACTTCACGACTCTCCAAGGTAGTTGCACGGGCTTGAGCTGTAGTGAGATCCACATGCAGCTGACGGTTGCGCTTCTCTGCATCTTCTGCTCGGGCAATCATCTGACGGTGGTGCCGAGCCAAGAAATCATACTGTGCATCAAGGGTGAGCAGGTATGCAGTGAGGTACACGACTGTGGGGTCGTCCTCAAGTAGCTGCTTCCCTTCCAATGCACGCATCCTGGCCATCCAAACTGGACGGTCTCTCTGAAAGGGCGGAAAGAATCTGAGCGGGGTGTCAGCCACTTCTTCTTCATAGATCTGACATAGGGCCCTCAATGCCTTGCGAGCGACGACTTGGCAGGTGTCTTTGAATCTGTGCCCAGCAGCAGTGACACTCCATTCCACATGGTGCAGACTGGATCCAATGTATATAGTCACGACACACTTCTCTGTGCCATGCTCGATGAATTCACGACCATCATACTCTGGCTGACTCCTGATTCCGAGGCGAACTGTGCATGCTCTCAGCAACTTGGGGAAACCATCTTCCTTCTGGCAAAAGCTGGTTTGGCAGCGAACCTCCATCTGACTTCTGAGAGAAGGAAAGAGGGAAAGCATTTTTGAAATGAAGGGATGAGAGCAAGATTTTTTTAAGAAAATAGTTTGGACTCAAAAACTTTTGATCAGGCTAAGGGTTACGTCCTGCGGCCAACCTAACAGCTCTGATACCACCTGAAGCGTCCCCAATCCTCTAGGACTCAAATGTGATACAATTACTAGTCCCAGGAGGCTAGTAAACACATTTATACATCAGATGATACCAAATCTGCTTAAACGAGACAAACCTACAAAGGTGGCGAACAACTTTAAGAGTTGGTCCACAACTCGGGACATATCATCAGAGTGGGGCTGAAGCAGCCCGATATACGCAGCGAAGCAATTCAGCGGTCCAACAGCTAGGGATGGCAACGGGGCGGGTTCGGGGCGGGTGTAGCTTCTGCGGACCCGAACCCGAGACCCGAACCAAAAACCCGACCCGAACCCGAACTCCGTGGTGGGGGAAAATCCGCCCCCGCACCCGAACCCGATGGGGACCCGAAAACCGTCGGGGACCCGATAATCGAGTTATGCAGACACAAATAGCCGTCCAACGCATTCAAAAATACAAACAACAGAGCACAGACTGCTATTTATCAATATATAATGAGTTAATGACATATAACTACAATCACGCAATCGGTGTCTGCTTTTACAAGACATGTGAGTGTCTTTGTAAACAACACACAACAGTCCAACACAGGCATAACATATTAGAAATAACAGTCCAACACAACATACTAGAGCATATTATAGGTCCAAATAGCAGTCCAACACATTACATAAAGTGCAGCACCTTACAAGTAGCAGTCCAACACATTCCAAATAGCACATTACATATAACAGTCTAATGTAGCTTCACATCCAGCTATTTAGCACATTACAAAAAGCACTCCAGCAGTCCAACATAAAGTGCGCCATTAAAACAACTGTCCAAAATGTCACAACCAACATATTATAGTCCAAAAAGCATCTGCTGTAGTGCTGGATAGCAACATCTCCATCACTTGATTTGTTGGAAACTTAATTCAGTCCACAATTGTTGACTCAGGTTCATCCTAAGAATAGAGTGAACATGGAGCAATATTACAATAGTTAAAAGGTTGTATCAATTATAGTCCACAATAAATTTGAATTGATCACAAAATGAAAACTCGTACCATGTCTTCATCGTTCTCTTCAAGCCAAGTCATCATTGCACCAACAAAGGTGGATTGAGATCCTATAATCCAAATTTGATCACATCTTAGTGACACAACATTGCAAGAAATGTATAAAATAATGAAATAGTTATATATTAGATCAATTACCTAACATATCTGAGCGAGACCAAGCTTGCATACACATAAGAGCTTCTATCATTGAAGGTGCAAGCCTACTGCGATGTGGACTAATGATCCTCCCTCCAGTACTAAACACTGACTCGGATGCCACTGTTGTCACAGGAATAGCAAGAACATCTTGTGCAATCTTGCGCAAAGTTGGATATTTTATCCCTGCATGCTGCCACCATTGAATTATATCTAGATCTTGAGTCCTAGGCAGTAGTGGCTCCTCTAAGTACAAATCTAACTCTGTCCGCACATATGTGGAGGTCATAGATGGTTGCTTTGACATATAATCATCAAAAGTGTCAATCCAATCTTCATCTCCTACCAAAGTAGAAGCACCACTTATCCTAGTTTGAGCACCATCTGTTGTGGCACTATCCTCCATAGAATCCTGGTATTCTAAAACTAAGGTGTACATCAAATCTTTTACTTTGTTGACTGCCTCTATAGCTATACTTTCAGACCCATGAATTTTAAGGAAGAGAGCATTCAACAAGTGTAATTTATATCTAGGATCCAAGACAGCAGCAACAGCCATCAAACCATGTACATCTGACCAGTATTTATTGAACTTCTCTTTCATTCTAGTAGACATTTCTTCCACTTCAGAGTTATCACTAACTTGCCACTTTCTAATAGCCAAATAAATATTGGTGATCTTGGGAAAGAAAAGGTTTGCTGTGACATAGCTAGTGCCTGATAGTAGATTAGTTACATCATAAAACATCTTAAGTTTTTCACAGAGTTCTTTAGCAAACTTCCAGTCTTCTGGTGTTGGAGCAGATGGGGCACGTGCAGCAAGGCGTTCAAAAACATCTTGGTATAATAATGCAGTGCTAAGCATCACATAAGTGGAGTTCCATCTAGTCTTACAGTCTAGTGCTATTCTTTTTTCATATTTTCCTTTCATTTGAATTACCATTTTCTCAAACTTTTCATGCCTTTTAGGTGTGGCTGACCAAAATGCAACACTTTCACGAATACTATCCATTCCTAACTCCATTACACTCATCCCATCTTTCACAATCAAATTTAGAATATGGCAAGCACATCGCATGTGTACTAATTTACCATGCAACATACAAGAGGAAAGTGGCAACTTGCCTTCAATTGCAGTCATAGTCCTTGTGAGATCCTCATTACTTGTGCCTATCATATTTCTCATGAGGCTATCATTAGTGCTACAGTTGTCAAGCGTGATTGTGGATAGATTTCTTTCAATACGCCAATCCAAAAGAACCTCATGGAGAACATCAGTGATAACATCTGCTGTGTGTGGAGCTGGGACATATATAAACCTGCAAAATTAACGAGCCATAAGTTATCATCAAGGTAGTTGCAAGATTGTTATCATCAATAGCATAAAGCTCAAATGCTTGGTTATTACCTAATAAGGAAACTTCTTAGTTTCCAATCATCATCCAAAAAATGAGCTGTCACTGCCATATAACCTTTTCTTTGATGGTTTGCAGTCCACATGTCCGTAGTAACAGCAACACGAGAACTTAAACTTCTGAAATACTTCACCATAGATTTCTTTTGCACCTCATACATATCAAGTATGTCCTTTCGAATTGTGTTTCTAGAGACTACTTTGAATAATGGTTGCAGTGTAGCACAAAACTTGCGAAATCCAACATGGTCTACCATAGCCAAAGGATACTCATGGACAATAATCATTAATGCAAGCTCTTTTCTAGCAACATCTTGATCAAATGTGTATTTCTCTAAAGTTACTATCCCATCATGTGGATTTGTAGTCAGTTTAAGAGATGATTGTTTTAACCCTTTTCTAACAGATCTATCCGGGCAAATCTCAAGGTGACCACTTAAATGACTTGTACCATTTCTTGTTTCCCCTCCTAAATATTTCTTACACCATTTGCACTTTGCCTTCCAAATCCCATTTATTTGAAGTCTGTCAAACTCTTCCCAAACCCATTATTTTAATTTTGGCTTTCTCTTACTACCAATAGTAACATCATCCTCAATTTCTATTGTATCTTCCGTACCTGCAGCACCAGAATCGGATGGGGGTGCAGATGCTAGTGCAGCAGCAGCAGCAGCAGCACGTGCACGGGTTAAACGACGAGAAGCCACTGCGACTGCTGTTGCTTCCACTTGAGATGCTTCAACTGTTCTAGATGCAGCAGCAGCTACATCTTGAGATACACCAGCAGTTCCACTAGTGCCCGGAGTCGACATTAACGTTTACTCAATCGCCCTTAAAAGAATGCAACAAAAGAATACTATTCAGTTCAACTGTGTACCATTAACAGCGCAACAAAAGAATGCTACAAATTGTATAAATGTAGTTAGATGAATTCAATAACCTGCAGCAACAAAAGAATGCTACAAATTATATAAATTGTATAACTGTGTACCATTAACCTGCAGCAGCCTACAGCGGCCAAGAGATGAAGCTACCTGCAGCGGCCAAGCGATGGAGCTCAGACCGGCAGAGAGTGGCGCAGTGGTGGTTACGGACAGCGTCTTAGCGAGCAGCGAAGAGAGCGGCAGCGCTGAGCGAAATAGTTCTTCCTAGGTTTGCGACGGAATAGTTCTTCCTAGGTTAGCGAGCAGCGAAGAGAGCAGCGAAGAGAGCGGCGGCGCAGCGCAGTGATGGAAGGCAGGGATGGAATGGCGGCGGCGCAGCGCAGCGAAGAGAGCGTGAGCGGCGACGGCGCGACACAGAAATGGAAGAGAGCGTGAGCGGCGTCGCAGAAATGAGAGCGTGAGCGGCGGCGCAGAAATGAGAGCGTGAGCGTGAGCGGCGGTCACGGGCAAGAGAGCAGTGGAATGGAAGAGGGATTTTAGATTTCTAGGTTTTTTATGTGGGCTGGGCTGTAATGTGGCCGTGTGGGCTGTTTTTCGGAGGCCCGTGGAGCACCCGCGGGTGGGATAAAAAACCCGCCCCGCACCCGTTATAGTTCGGGTCCCCGAACCCGTAGACCCGCGGAGGAAAAATCAACCCCGCACCCGCGCCCATCGGGTCCAAAAACCGCGGGGACCCGCCCCGAACCCGCCCCACTGCCATCCCTACCAACAGCCACAGGCAAGGTTGGGAACAGTCGTAACTCTTACCCGATCTCCTTTTTCTGAAAAACAACAAATAAGCAAGGGTGAGTACAAACGTACTCAGCAGCCCACCTTCACCCGCGGAATGGGGAAATTAGATATAATGCATGGAATATGTGGAGCTCAGGATATTTTGCAGAAACAGCAATATTTTATGCAGGGTTGTTTTGTAAAACATTTTGTATTTTTCAAAGCGCATCCTCTCCCAAAGGAGCAGGAAGTTTTTCAATATTAGAACAAAATCCCCTGGACTAAACCATCCAGGTATCTCAACAGTTTCCCACTGGTTTTTCCTTTTTCAAAAATAGCTACTGGACTTCTCGTCCACCATAGCTCACGGCTCAACCGCCGGACCTTTTAAAAACCACTTTTCTCAAAATCATCTCTTTTTTTTGGAAAACAAAACATTAATTGCCATACCATACCAGACTCGTGCATTCCTGTGGACACAGACTATTCGAATAGGTTTTCAAACTCTGCGCAGAGGTGTACACTTTACCCACTAGTCTGGCTCTGCGATCTCATGATCAATGAGATCCGAATCTGAATCTCTTTCTTTCCCCACACGTCCTAACCTTAACGGTTATCCGGAAGGAGTCAGGCCACCACCATGTCCAAACCGGACAAAACATTCCCCCTCCTTATCCTCCTGGTGCTCCCCAGCCTTCATAACCCTGGGGTTGGACCGTACGAGTTCAGATTGAGTGACTGCCCACACAGTCTCGAGTGGTTGTACTTATCATGAGTACATGTAGTGAATGATGACAAACCGGTCCTTATATGAGGGGACAATCCTTCTGCTCACGCCTAAACCAGCTGAGCCTTCACCTTAGGCCCTCCCCTAAACCAGGGAGTCCCTGATCATCCCACTCAAAAGGTGATAAGGGTGAAAACCCTCCATCATACACATTTTGAAAAGCATTTTCTTTTGAAAACTCACACCTTTCCTCAAATCATTTGTAACAAATATATCAAGGATTGATTGCGGCAAGCGGCTGGGTGGCCATAATAACTTGTCTCAAAATCATATCATGCATAAAATAACAGGCTGAGGGTTGTGGTTGAAAAATCATAGGTAATTTATGCATCAATGGGATCCAGTGAGCTTGCCGTGCTTATTCGGCGAAGGGGGAAGGGGAGCTCGCGGAACTGGCTTCTGGCTCCACTGCCTAGCGTAGACTCGCGGATTTGGCCTCCACGAGACGGCACGAACGCTCCGATAACTATGCAACATGAACAAGCAAACATACAAACAAGCAAGTATACCAACAAATATTTAGTATAGTGGTCAGAAAAGTGATATATGGATGGGTAGAGTCTTGAGTAGAATCTGTGTCATGTGGTGTTGTGATATTACTGGTGGTGGAGCGGAGGTGCCTACCAGGAGGGTGGACTGGAGGAGAAGCGACACTATGCGTGTAGTCGGCAGAGCAGAGTAACTGAGTGGGTGGAGTGTTTGCCTTGGCTGAGGGTGTTGAGTGTGTGTGGAGAGGGAGAGGGTAGCTGGGTGTATTTATAGCTGGGTGTATGTGGTGTAGCATAGTGAAATTCACTGTTGGTGAGAATAGTGACGAATGAATCGTCTGGTTTAGTATGAACAGGAGAGTTATAGGCAGAATATGGGACAAGAGTATTTTGGGAGTTTTCTGGAATATGGACCATGCTTAAGGGATGACATGGTTGGATAGGGAATAGTTTGATAAGAATTTAGAAACGAGAATTATTGGAATCTGAGTTTGGGAGCCTGGTTCGAAGGAATCTCAAAGTTAAGCGTGCTCAACTTGGAGAAACCTGGGATGGGTGACCAGATGGGAAGTTCCCACTGGAAAGAAAATCACAGTCACCGGAGTTCGTATGACTGGAATATGGGTCTGGCTGGTCTTAGGTGGACTGGACAACATGATGTATGAGTAGTTGAAATTTGGGGTGATCGGCTAATCGACGAATAGTAGCGATGAATAGTAACGATGAATAGTGACGACGAAAAAGTTACTAGATATCATCGATGAGTAGTAACGGTGACGAATAATAACAATGGTGAATAGTGTCAGTGAATAGTAATGATGAATAGTAACGGTGAATAGTGATGGTGAATAGTCGTACGAACGAACGATGAACGATGAATAGGAACTATGAACGAACGATGAACGATGAATAGGAACTATGAACAAATGGACGAACGATCGAATGATCGGACGAACGAACGATCGGAATTTCGGCAGCATAACGGCAGGACAAAGATTATCTGGAAGAACGATGAATAGGGACCATGAACGAACGATGAACGATGAATAGGAACTATGAACGAACGATGAACGATCGAATGATCGGAATTTCGGCAGCATAACGGCAGGACAAAGATTATTTGGATGAACGAACGGACGAACGATCGAGTGATCGGACGAACGAACGATCGGAATTTCGGCAGCATAACGACAGGACAAAGATTATCTGGAAGAACGATGAATAGGGACTATGAACGAACGATGAACGATGAATAGGAACTATGAACGAACGATGAACGATCGAATGATCGAACGAACGAACGATCGGAATTTCGGCAGCATAACGGTAGGAAAAAGATTATTTGGACGAACGAATGGACGAACGATCGAACGATCGGACGAACGGACGAACGAACCATGAACGATCGAACGATCGGACGAACGAACGAACAAACTAAGAACAGGGGACGAACGATCGAAGAACGATCGAACGATCCTTGTGCTAGTGTGTGCTTGTGTGGAACATGGAGTGGGTGTGTGTGGGGGGGGGAAGAGAGTTGCCATGAAATGGCTTGGGGTGGGATGAGAGGAGGCTCTTGCCCCTGTATTTATAGCCATGGTGGGGTGATTAGGGGGAGGGATGAGAGGATTAGTGGGAGGATGAGAGGATTAGTGGGAGATTAGCATGTCTTTGTCTTGTATAAGTGATATTAGCTTGTAGAGCTCACCGTATGACACTGGAGGCATACGTATACGTATGAGCATGAGAAAAGTTTTGAAGAAAATATTTGTGGGGACTTCAAAAATGATTCGGAAGGTATTTCTTAGGAAGAAAATACTTGGAGATATATTGGTGGAATATTTGGGCAATATTTCTGGAAAGAATCAGAGGGGATCACTGGGGAAATATCTGGGCAGTATTTCTAAAAAGGAAATGAGGGTGATCACTGGGGAAATATTTGTAGAATATTTTGAGGAGGATTTTGGAGAGAATATAGACCACTATAATTTATTTGTTGATATCAACTTGCAAACAAACATTTTGAAGTGAAATTTGAAATTCATTTTGAATTTAGAGGGAGTTTGAGAAAATTTCAGGATTTGAATTTTTGGGATGCTACATAGGTGAGGTTGTTACTTTTCTACTACTTAATTGGGTTGGTATTTACTTATACTTAGTAACTGCTAATAAAATTTTGACCAACTTTAAAAGCAATGCTCAGCTCTAACCATCCTCTTTGGTAAGCCTTACACTTCACGTGAGCTCCCACCTTTGGCGAGTTCATGCACATTATTCCCCACAACTTGTTGAGCTATGAACGTATGTGAGCTCACTCTTGCTGTCTCACACCCCCCATAGGTCAAGAACAGGTACCACAGGATGAGGCGCATAGAGGATGCTGCGATGTGTTCGTGAGAGGTCTAGGCCATCGTCTCCTAGTCAACTTTGGGTTGCTAGACCGTTGTCTCCTTATAATGTAATTATTTATTTATTTTGTATAGAACTCCTATTATATAGTAAAGATGTGACATTCGATCTTGTGACATGATTCATCATATGTGTGAGACTTGGTCCCAGCACACCTGATGATTATGTTCGCGCCGGGTCTTGGTGCCCCGAAACTCGGGTGTGACACTTCATCATGCTAGAATTCATATTTTGGGAACAAGGCAAGTTGCAGAATCTATTGTTTCACGAAAGAGGCTAGTAGTACTAGATGCTTTTGGTTCTCCAAGCTCCACCAAAAGGCAGGGCATTTGTTGAGCACAAATTTGGTACATGGATGGTCAGACAGTCCAGCCTTATGGATAGGACGGTCCCCACCCCGGACGGTCCACAATTAGATTAATTCGGATGAGAATACTTCTGTGCATGGTTATCCTAACCTATCTACGTGAATCTATTGCATCTTGCCTAGGAAGGGTCCAGACCCCCTATAAATATAAAGGGGTGCGACCGATTGATAACCCCTGATACAATCCAATCGAACCAATCCAATTACCTTTATCATTATTTACCATTCATGCCTTAGATCTAGGAGTAGCATAGCTCTAGTCATAGTTTTCCAACCTTAATCTTCACCTCTCTTCGACTCTACGTCGTCTTGAGGCGCTTTAGGTGTCCTTTCAATCATAAAGCAACCCTATGATCTCTCCTCCTATGGGGTCCCTCCCGGGAGGTGATATCTAGGTTCTACAAGAGCTCATCGTATCTTTGCTCCATTCCTGACAGTTCGATGACCTATCGCGGATGGTTCAGCACCTCGCGAGCCGGACCCAAATTCCTGCACATCACGTGAAATCCCTAGGGTTCGTTGCTATTTGGCCCTGGAAGGGTACGAACATAGGTGGAGTTCCGTTGCAAGAGAGGAATTCCATTGGAGAGATATTCCCTAAGATCTCGTTCCTCGTGAGCAGGATTTAGAGATCGTTGGTGTTTGGCCCAAAAAGGTGCCAGCATTTTGGTTGATTCAAATAATCTAGATTATTGTTAGGGCATCAAGTTAGCAACTTTCAAAGTTTAGAAAATTAATCTTTATGGTTCTTGATTAATCCTAAAATTAGAACTATATCAATTTGCTTCATTGTCTAAAACAACAATATTGTTTCGTTCAAGCTTTAGATCCGAAAGTCCAATCGACATGATTTCATTTAGGTTAGTTCATAATTTTATCTAATTTATGTTACTGATATTTCAGATGGATCTGAGTTATGGATTGTGGTCAGTTTACTGACGATTAAAGAGTAATCTGTCTAGATTTAGAAAGAGCATTATTTTGGTTTTCTGATTAGAAGGGGTGGAATATTTGTTTATGCTTCCGCAATTGTTCACCCCCTAAACCCTAAACCCTGTACATAGCCGCCTCCTGTACATACACTACGCTGTAATTTATCATTATTAATACAAAATCTACAGTAGGGGTCTCCCCTCCTGATCTTTCAAAAAAACGCATAGAATCTTACACAAGTTCTAGAGCTCTGATCGCAACGAGTCCATCAAAGGTAAGAGCATGGACCAGATGTTGAAAGTCGTCGAAGTAGGAATGGCGCAACTTCAGTGGTGCCAAATAGTTACTAATGCAATATAGAATTCACTAGGTGAGTGTCGTGCGTTGCAACGGGGACATATAATACCACAGTAACTTATATACAAAATGTGTGTTATACTGTTATAAGAAAATGTTATTGCTGGCAAGGACTGACGAGGATTGGGTGGCGAAGTGATGTTTAAGACAATTTTAGAACTGACGAGGATTGGGTAGGATTGGCACTGATGTTCTTGCTGGTGCACATTGTGAAGCAATGGATGTTGTTGCTGTTTTGGATTCTGAATTTGGGATTTTTAGATCCTACGACTATTAATGGAACTGAGGTTAGATCCATACCATTAGTTGTTTAATTTGTAACACATTTGTACCTATCAGTTTAGGGTTCTGTTATTATAGTTCTTTCATGTGTTCAGGGTTTAGCATACACAGAGCAATGGTTTACATAACATAAAATAATTGTTTCACAGGTCCCTGAAATTGATTGGGGTCATCAAGTGAATGTGTAGTAGCAGATGTGTGTTCTCGCACAATAGCCTATGTGTAGTAGCAAATGTGTGTTTTCAGTTTAATGTGAGAACATGTGTGTTTTAAGTTTCAGCAAGTGAATGTGTGAGAATATGTCTGCACTTGTCAGAACCTGCACTTGCTTGTGTTTTCAGTTTAGACTCGTGTCATTGTGTGTTTGAACATGTGTGAAAATAATTGTGAAACCAAAACTGTTGTTGTTGCAAGGTGACCTCAAACTGCAGGCGGTGGAGCTAGTTAAGTGACCTCAAACTCCAAGTTTTTATGCGACCTCAAACTGTAGGTTCATGAAAACAAAAATAGGCAAGGATACAAAATCATGAATATGACCTCAAACTGTAGGTTCATGATCAACCAAACATAATGAAGTGCAATAGAAACAGCAGGGATATAAATTCATCACATATAACCAGGGATACATAAGCAAGTTCTCACAACACACATAACCAAGGATACAATTCAGTCACATACATAAGGACTACACAACATACTCCAAATAGACTCCACAAATTTTAGTACTACTGATTGCTGTTTTGAATCCTGCCTTGGCAATCGATCACTCTAATATTAGGGCGTGAAGCTATCAGGGTGCCCCTTGGTACTCACAACCCCCTGGTAGGATGTAGGGGATGAGCATGGATGCGGGTGCCCGATGACCACCGCTGCTATCAGGGTGTGAAGCTCCTCTCATCTGTCCTAGGAGCCTAGTGTGCTGCTCGATGAGAACAATCTGCCCGATTATGTACGTTGGGTGAGCGATGCTCTCCTCTTCTAGACAATCAGCTTCTTGCCCCATGAGCTGTTCTCCCACCTGGTCTTCACATCTGAAAAAAGAATAGCAAGAGATCAAATAAGTGTCACCATTCTCTTATAAAGTGTGGCGGTGCTAAAGTGGTCCACAACATAAGCTCTATCGTTTCCAGCTTCCTCCATCGCCTTGATCAATGTTGTCTTCTTGGGGACACGGTTGATGTCAATCTTGATGTCAGTAAGCTACGAAAGATGAGTTGTGGAATGAAAAAAGGAGCAACCTTGATATTTATTGTCAATGGTGATCCAACACACAGAGCAGTGGCAAACACCGACATCGAAGGGAGAAATGGCTGAACAGCTGCACAGAGCCTTGGAAGGGAATCTGCATAATATAAAGAAGCATGAATTTACACCTTTAATACATAAGTTGATCAAAGTTGGAGACAAAGATCAGAAACATAAGGGAACTGTCCAATCTAACAGCTCCCTCCCATACTTCAGTTCAAAGCAATGAAGGGAATACCATAAATTATATGGATCATTGATCCCACGAATTTATTCCATGCTAATAGATTGATAAGTGAATTTGGACTAATAGAGAGCAAAAACTTGCATGACATACCTGGTAGTGAACCATGTAAATGCAGCCGGGTACATCAGCGTGAGAATTGTAGTTCCCAGCACTATATGGGGAATAATGCATATTACGATGACATTCTAGAACCTGAACATGCTATATTAGGTGCCATCTCAACCGCTCTATATGCTAAGCTATCCAATAATACAACGCATGAACCAACTGTAACGTCATAAAATTTTGGTGGTTTTTTGGGGTACTCATTTTTCTTGATTAAAAAATAGCACAATATGACAGGTTGAGAAGAGACTTTAGTTCCTTAAGTGTAATAAATAGGTTTTTAAGCTTTAAGGAAGCGTACTTAAATATATCCACCATTGCAGAACGGTTGCAGAATTTTCAGAAACTATGAGCCAATTCTCCTGTAACATTATCAGAGGCAGCATATAGTGCTATAATGTTCAAACGAGAATACCTGAAGACAGCCAGCCATCAGTATATTTGTCGGTCAAACTGTACTGATCATTGCAGACTTTGACCATGTGTCCGTCCAGAACCTTTTCCAAACCCTGGAAGCACAAAAATAACCCAATTTAGCAATCATGGACATCCCATTGATATAAAAGTATTGTCACAAAAGCAATGGAATGACATAAGAACAATACAAAAGCAACATACAGGTTCTCATCTGATGATAATGTTGCTCCAAAAATATTTTCAGTACTGATTTTTTCTGATCCGATTACTTACCATTACAAAACTATTTTCTTCTAATAAAACCAAAACTTCCTCACACGAAGGCCTTTCAGCAATGTATGTTGCCCAGTGAATTCTGTGGAAGGGGCCTTCGTATGTTTAAGAGATCAAGCTAGAAAGTTCAGTTGCTCCTAATACTGTAATCTACAATATGGCTGACTTTTGACATATTTCCTAGCTTCCAGCTTGATATAAGATTATACTCAGAACCCAATTGGCAGTGTAGCAACTCATAAGTATACAGACAAGTGGATGCATATTACACAGAAAACAATCTTCTTACCGTAGGCACACATCAAATCAAATAGGATGTTCATTTCATTCTCAAGAAATGACATTAGAGTTACAGTAGTTCACTACAAGAGTGATCTGAGCACCACATCCTGCTATAAATTTACAAGGTTCGTTCTTGAATACATTCATAGAGTTCCAGTTGCAAGGTTGTAATCTAACTTTCCATAAACAAAATGGCAGACCTAGTGCGAAGGCTCCCACATAAGTGAGGTCTATGAAAGCGATAAACCGAGGCATTATCTTTAGTAGATGACGAAAAAGTAGAAGTCTTACCATTATCTCTTGCATAGTTAAAACTCTCTCTACCATAGTTAAATTGCTATAAAACGACTGAAACAAACAGCCAGTCATGGAATGAATTGATTTGCCACACCAGCACCTTATTCACACAAAATGCAGTTTAACTGACACTAGTAATATTTTGTGAATTACATAAATTGACAATCATGAAATAAAATAAATTAATTCTGAAAAAAGACCTTTTAAGCAAAACACAGGAAGCATTTTGTTTATCTAGGCTCGACTCAATAGAAATTCAGCACGATTGAGAATACATGCATTTGGTAGCACAGCTGAGGAGACTGTATTAGAGGACTTGTGCTTTTTATTGGCCACCCAGAAACGCGTTATTTATTCTAAATTACACACCATCTCCAAACATAACCATTCTATGACTGGTTCCCACCAAACAAAAACCCTAAACCCTAAACCCCAAACCCAAAACATGAATGACACAAAAGATGGCCCTCAAGTGTCACAAGTCACAGAACAAATTACTATCAGAATGTTGTGTTTTTAGTAGTACAGTTCTCGAGGAATCACTTGCCTGGTTGTATTTGGCAAGACGGTCTGAACTGCAGGGTGCTCCAGTCTTAATCTGACCCTGTTATACAAAAAGAAAACAAAAAGACAAATGATACTATGCCTTACAGTCAAATAAAAGTTTGAATTTGCTAAGACAGTTATGTCCATCTAAAGTGTGCAGTGTATTATACTTAGCTTTCTCAACAACAAAGCTTATACGGTAAGCTACACATGACACACGAGAAGGGAATCTGGGATCACAAGTAGTTGGCAAGTGCAGTGAGCATGTGGAGGAGTGAGCTAATAAGATATCACAGAAACCACAAGTCCACAAGGCAATGTGATGTCTCCTTTTTCAAAAAAAAAGAAATTGTACACAAAAATATTTGAAATCGTCAGTTCACTATTGCATGACATTTGTTTGTCCCTAAATACTAAATAAATAATTCAACTATACTGCACGTCGTTGACATGTAAAGCAATTAAAAATATGACCAAGGAGTAAAGAAAGGAAGCAAGAATTTAGTAGTGGAAGAAGCCAGTCGAGGGCGTGATTTAAAAAAGGAATAAGCAAAACAAGGAGGCAAATTTAAAATTGAAAACGTAAATAAACACAATACATGATTCACTTTATTGTGGAATGAGAATGAAATGGAGCCTTGTTTAATGTCAGATTTAAAATACTGAAACACGTACATGTTACCTAGATCAATTAAATCATATTCCATTTGGTCAACTTCAATACCAAATGTAAAAGCAATCTAGAAATATTGACCTAAACTGCAGATCAGCAGTAGTGCGTTCTGAGTAAATGGCATACCTTCATGAAGTGATTGTTCCTATACCCAGGACATTAGCATAATTTTAAATAATAATGATAGGATTCCATTAACAAGTTCATAAGATGACATGCTAGTAGTAAGTTATAGTACAACAATGCAAATTTAGTGATAGTTTTCATAGGCTATCTAGTCAAACTCGTAAAATGTTTGGCTATTAGTAATTGCGCAGCATTAATACACACGTATAGAGCAAAAATTGGCATTGATGCAGACCCATTTTTCACATATACAGAGCAAACACATAAGTTTGAACTTTAATACCCACATGCTAGTGCTACCATCTCCCTAGTCAAAAATTACAGTTTTTTCATTGACGCAATAGGAACAACATTATAGGACTGAAGAAATGATTTTTTTCATTGACGCATTGCATACCCACCAAGGCGTGGACCTAGTGGATTTGGATGTTCAGTTTTGCACAGCAGAATGCAAAGCAAAGAACTGCGAATACCTAGTGGATGCTCGTGGCCAATGAAGAGACCCGTGAAGGCCTCAACCCCTTCTGTAGGGCGGTGGCGGTGGTAGCCCAACCAGTTCGTCGCACGACGAGCACAAGGGAGGGGAGGGGTCAGTGGTGGTGGGGACTTAGGGAGCGAGCAAGGAGAGGTGGCGATGGAGGAGACGAGGGGAGGCGACTGCACAACCGAGAGGATGGAGGTGCGGTGTGTGAGCCGCCGACTGTGTTGGTTGGCGAAAAGGGAGCCGGGGACGACACAACATGCGCTAAGGCACCTAGTCGAGGGCGGAGCTGGAGGCCAACGCGTGGAGCTGCGACACCCTGTCAAAGAGAACCAGGAGGGCGCGACGGGCGCGAGAGCGGCGGTGCTGAAGGCAGGAGGTGGGTTGGGCTCGAGGTGGCAACGCGGCAGTCATGGGACTCGGCGTCCGTGGCACCACCTTCGCCGCCCCCACCTTGGAGCGTGCGAAGGCAGATCTGGACGAAGGCGGGTGGTGGGAGCGCGAACACTTGGGAAAGTGGGGATCGAGCTAGGGTTTTGCGTGTTGTTGAGGGAAAGACGAAGAGAGGGGGAGGCGTGAGGATGAGAGAGGTTGGGCGATACGTGCCTGTCGTCCATTCCCGCTCGCTCCTCGCTGCCGACCGGATCTAGCTGCTGTTGTGACTTACCTCCCCTCCCGCTTGCTGGCTGCCGCCGATCGGGTGGCCATCCCGGCGCGGAGGAAGACGACGCAGGGGATGACATGCTGGAGGCCGCCAGGAGGTGGAAGAGGACAATGATCCACGCCATGGATGGAATGCTGGGGGAGGCGCGGTGGGGGCGCGACGGTTTCGCGCCATGGATGGAATGATTGAGGGAGCGGCTGCCATGGAAGGGCGACGTGGGGGAGGCGCGGTTGGGAAGAAAGATCTGGCGCGGAGGGAGCGCGACCCGTGCGCCATGGATGGAATGCGCGCGGTGGGGGAGGCGCGGTTTCTAGGAGAGGCGCGGTTGAGGGAGGCGACTAAGATTGGCATACGCGCGACGGCAGACGGCAGAACCGTACACCAGTAGAGATGTGGATGCCTACACAAGGGTCTTAAGTATTAGTAGAGATAATAGGTCCGTTTGCTTGATATCACGTATATAAGAAATTCATTTTCGAGAAATCATGAGTTGAGAGCTCATTTCAGGCCTTCCTCCTCACATATTAGTCAGTGATACACATTCATCAAATTTATCTGTAACAGGCTGCAGAGGATACTAATATGTCATTGGCATACCATAAGTCAACTAGGCATCTGACCTTTAGAATAAATTACTCCAAGATTCTAACACACTTGACGTTATCTATGCAAAGCGTGAACCCGGTGATAAGCTAATTAATCACATGTGCAAGCATCGGGTGAATAAGGGCGTGTACAACCTGATGTCATGAAACAGTTTTCTAAACACAAGAGACAACTAAAAAGCTACATGATACAATTCTGAGCTAATAAATCATAAACACAGTTAAGACACTATATATATATATATATATATATATATATATATATATATATATATATATATATATATATATATATATATATACACGAGAGACATGCTCTTCACGAAGAGTCCATCTTTTAAAACAATTTATTTACACTTTAGAGACACCTAAAAAACTCTAATTAATGTGGTTATAAATGCCCTAAGTTGATAGTAGGCACATGACAACTGCTGTCCAATAAAACCACACAAATCTAAATCCAAATCAATGATAGCCCTATGTGCTATGTTCAAAGATTAGAATCCAAAAGTAAAGCTGCATCACTGTCTGTACATGGAATCAACCACACTCACATGCCAATATGAAGACGGGGTGTCATCATCTGCTGCTCAAGGTCCTCTCCACATCATCTGTCCATGTGTCACAATGCTCATGACCTAGCCTGGTTGATTGTTTTTTTTACCAAATAACTAGTCAGAAGATTCTCAAGGTTTTTCTTCACTTGCTGTTTGTAATCTTCGGTATCAGTTAAATTTGGTCTGACCTGTGGTGTATGTAGCGACTGTACATACTTTGGCAGAGTAGGCAAAATCAAAAGGAGTTTTTGTTGAAGGTTCGAAGCACTTCTTTATTATTTCTCTTTTTGATGTAGGTGATTTGGCATGAAGTAAATTAGGATACCAAATTTTTTTCTTAGTGCAGAAATTAACATGAAGCATAGGCCCACGAGCTAGAGTGGTCACAAGCTCCGGCCATCACTCAATTGGGTTTTGATGTCATTATGTAATGTAATTCAGCCTGCATCAGTTGGTGCCATTTCCACGTCTGAAACCGATGGTTCCATCTCGTGTACTCCTCATGTACTGCATCAGTTGGTGACAACACAGTCTTTGTGTTTCTAATCATCGACGTTCAGTGTGCCAACTACACCTAGTGTGCCTCACTTTGATTGGACCATGTTTCTAAAAGGTCACATGGTCTATAAAGGGAGGTTGCCAATTTGTTCTGTACATACTAAAGCCGATCAGGTTTAGTCCTTGTTCCATATGTATTGAATGTGATTAGAAAAAAATAAGAATTTTTTTTGACTTGCTAGAAATTTAAAACTACTCATGTCCTAGGAGTAGCAGTAATTTAGCCTTCTCATCTTACTTCCACCTCTCTTCGGCTCTACGTCGTCTAGCGATGTCTTAGATAGCCTGCCGATTCAAAGATAAACCCTAGGATGTCTCCTACCTGACATGGTTCCTCCCTAGGGTCAGATTCAGGTGCTATTGTGAACGCCACCGTCTCTGCGCACACGTGGACCATCCGGCCACCAGGCAGAACCATCCGGCTTTGGCGCAGAGAAGACTCACTCCTACCGCAGGTCGCGGACCGTCTGGCCCTAGGCCGCGGACCGTCCGCGCCTCTATAAAGAGTGCCGCCGCCGGTACACCTCACTAGTGGTTGGCGCTTAAATCGGTGCCAACAATTTCTCTTTTTGATGTAGGTGATTTGGCATGAATTAAAAGAGGATGACATTTTTTTTCTTAGTGCACAAGTAAAGCATTCACCACATACCACGAGCTAAGAGTGGTCAGAAACTCAGGCCATCACTCCATCAGGTTCGATGCCACTATGTGATGCAATTCAGCCTGCATCAGTTGGTGTCATCTCCATGTCTAAAACCGATGGTTCCATTTGTGACAACACAGTATTTGTGCTTCTGATCATTGATGTTCGATGTGCCAACTACACCTAGTGTGCCACACTTCGATTGGACCATGTTTCTGAAAGGTCACATGGTCTATAAAGGGAGGTTGTCAATTAAAAAGAATTTTAACTTGCTAGAGATTTAAACCTACTCAATGTCGTTCAATCCACATGAATCGAGATTAAAAAAACAGTCCCTTGCGGATTTTTTCTAAAATAAAAACAAGCACCTAGGTAGTTTACCTCAGCTGATCCGGTTATGTTTAATTGTTTACAACTGGAAACTACAAAAGCTGATCTGCATGGTGCTTGTGGGGAGCACACAGCTTTTGGGGTAAGCACGCTAACAGTGCATATACCTCGTTTGTGAAATAAAGGTGGTGGATGGAGAAATGCCACAGGATCCCACTTTGCAAAAGTTGATAAGTGCTCCCACGTTGTTCCACAGTTCCTACCAACACACTCAGCTCTCCGCCTTTTTTTTGGCTTGTCTTCCTGCAGATCTTTTCTCCTTCTCATGCCCGGTATTGGCAGCCATGCATGCTAACTGCTACCTCCATTCTTTTTTATTTATCACGTTTTAGTTCAGTTCACTTTTTAAAGTAAATTAGTGAGCGATAAATATTTTCGAGAAGGGAGGTAGTACTATTTTCCGAGAGTTGTTAAGGATCTGTTCTGCTTCAGTTCTGCAGACCTGTGGAACGGTGGCCACACACTATGGTCAATGTATCCAAATGAACTATGCATTCAGGAAAAGAAATCTTATCCTGACGTCAGTGAGGTGCCGTTTTCATGTTATAAATAAGTGGTCAGGCTTGCAAGCTTTTGAAAGAAAAATGTGTAGAGCTCCAAAATGGTCTTGCAGAAAGTCGTAGGATGTATTTGTGTCTGATTTCATTTTTTCCCTTAGAGGAACTCCAATAGGGAGTCTTCAATCTGGGCCTTCAAACTCGTATTATAGACTTATTCAATTTGTTTTGGACCGAACAAATTGGTAATCTCCAACCCTTGGGTCTCAAATCCCGTAATTAGCAACTAATTCTGTTTTACTTCTACCTTTGCCGCCATTCCTCTCTCCCGATATCTCGCCTAGCTTTTCTGTTTCCCGCTCATTGCAACTCCGTTCCTGCTCGTTGCGGAAGGTAGCACGGGCTGCATGCAGCAGGACAACGCCATCGTCCATATCTCCGGCACTACATCGTCATCCAACACGCGGCCTGCCGGCACCACAGTGCATCCTTCCGAGACAGCGTCGGGCCCCCAGTCGTCCGGCGTCCCGTCGTCATGTAACACCTTAAAAATTTCTAACTTAGGATATTGGAAAATTCTTCAAAAGTTTTGATTTAAAATATGTTTTTAATAAGAATTTTATTACCTAAAATTACTTGTCCTAAATATGATTTCTAATAAAGAGTAAATAAAAAGATTCCTATATGAATTAAGCTTATCCTTGTTGACTTTTACATTTGTAAGTATTCTTTGAGTATTTAAGATAAATTATCTCTTAATCAAGGATTAAACACTAGAAATTATTATTATTATTATTATTATTATTATTATTCTTATTTAAATGACTATACTTTTAACTTTTTCTTAAAATGGGTGTTTTACATAATTAAAGCATTTCGAGTAAAGTAATTAATATAAAAATATGTTGCACACATGATGGGTCTTTGCTTGTGCATTTAGTGAAAAGCTTGGGGTTCAAAACTAAGTTTTCAATTTGGATTTGAAAAACTACTAAAATTGAAATAGGAAATTCAAAAAAGAAAATAGAAAAAAAAGAAAACAGAAAACAAGCACTGGGTTGCTTCTCACTTCGCGGCCCACTACACTTCTCTCTGCGTAGTTGCTCCCTGTGTTCAAATTCGTTAGCCCGAGGGGTCGAGAGTGTTGCTTCCCAGCGAGGTGTCGTCGTGCGTGCACGGTCGCTGCTGAGATTCAATATCGGAAGGAGGGCGACGAACCTCTGACCGTTGATGTCTTGATGTGTAGCCATGATTAGATTGGGCCATCGTTTGGGTTTACTCAACTAGAGTCGTAGATAGGATAATCAACGGTGTAGATCGGGCCGAGTACATCATTGGGTAATTGAAAAGGAAATAGGATCAAACATTTTCCTAAATGATTTTGGTGTTTGAAATGACCAACACAAATAATTGAACTAACTAGTTTTCTCTAGATTACATGTTCTACAGGTGCCAAAGGTTTAGCACAAACCAAAAAAAGATTAAAGTTAGGGTTCAAAAGAAAGGAGCAAAAGAAACCGAAGTGAACCCTGGTCTGGCGCACCGGACTGTCCGGTGTGACACGGATCGACTTCAAACTCTTCACCTTCGAGTTTCTGAGGCCGCGCTCCGCTATAATTCACCGGACTGTCCGGTGTGCCAGCGGAGCAACGGCTCGCCAGCGCAACGGTCGACTCCAACGGTCGACTAACAACTGAACAGTGCGCGGACAGTTCGTGCAGAGTCAGAGCAGCGCCATAAAGCGCACCGGACAGTGAACAGTGACTGTCCAGTGCAGCACCGGACTGTCCGGTGGCCCAGGCTGTCAGAGCTCCAACGGTCGAAACCGTCATAACCCTAACGGTTGGGTGACGGGGCTGGCGCACCAGACTGTCCGGTGCGCCCATCGACAGCAGCCCTCCCCAATGACTATTTTGGTGGTTGGGGCTATAAATACCCCCAACCACCACCATTCAAGGCATCCAAGCATTCACTACTCCTCATTCAATACAAGAGCAATACACAACACTCTAAGACACAAATCAAAGCCTCCGATCAAATCAAAGTCCACAATTCAACTCTAGTTTTTAGGACTTGTGAGAAGATCGACTTGTGTTCTTTTATTGCTCTTATTGCTTGGTTGGCTTTCTTCATTCTCTCATTCTTAATCTCAAAGCCTTGTAAGCAAAGCAAGAGACACCAATTGTGTGGTGGTCCTTGCGGGGTCTAAGTGACCCGGGAAATCAAGGAAGGAAGCTCACTCGGTCTAGGTGACCGTTTGAGACAGGGAAAGGGTTGAAAGAGACCCGGTCTTTGTGACCACCTCAACGGTGAGTAGGTTTGCAAAAACCAAACCTCGGTAAAACAAATCACTGTGTCATCCACTCTATTTGCTTGTGATTTGTTTTTCACCCTCTCTTTCGGACTCCGTATTATTCCTAACGCTTTCCCCGGCTTGTAGTTGTGCTTTAAGTTTGTAAATTTCAGTTTCCACCTATCCACCCCCTCTAGACGACTTTCAATTGGTATCAGAGCTGGTGCTTCATTAGAGTCTAACCACTCGAAGTGATGTCGAGAGATCACGCCAAGAGGGAGATCGTGACCGACGGCGACAAGTCCGCAAGCTCAGGAAGAACTCACTCGAGAGAGTGAGAGCACCTAGAGGGAGGGGGTGAATAGGTGATCCTGTAAAACACTTGAAACTTAATCCACAAAACTTGATTAGGAGTTAGCACAATTAAGCCAAGTGGCTAGAGAAGAGAACTTGCACAACACGATGACCACAGAGAGATCAAAACAGAGATGGCACAGTGGTTTATCCCATGGTTTGGCCAAGTCAACACTTGCCTACTCCACGTTGTGGCGTCCCAACGGACGAGGGTTGCAATCAACCCCTTTCAAGCGGTCCAAAGACCCACTTGAATACCACGGTGTTTTGCTTTGTTTACTATATCCCGTTCGCGAGGAATCTCCACAACTTGGAGCCTCTCGCCCTTACACTTTGATGTTCACAAAGAAGCACGGAGTAAGGGAGGGATGAGCAACACACACAAGACACGAAATCAGAGTACCAACACGCACACAAGTCACAACAAGAGCTCACAACACAACCCGGAGAATTCATAACTCAAATGAAGCTCTAGTTGCTATCACAAAGAATCAAATGCGCGGAATCGAAGTCTTGGTGCTTAGGAATGCTTAGAGAATGCTTGGTGTACTCCTCCATGCGCCTAGGGGTCCCTTTTATAGCCCCAAGGCAGCTAGGAGCCGTTGAGTGCATTCCAGGAAGGCAATTGTTGCCTTCTGTCGCCTAGCGCATCGGACAGTCCGGTGCACCACCGGACACTGTCCGGTGCGGATCTCTTTCCTTATTTGGCGAAGCCGACCGTTGCAGTCTTGGAGCCGTTGGCGCACCGGACACTGTCCGGTGCACACCGGACTGTCCGGTGCCCCTTCCGACCGTTGGCACTTGCCACGCATCGCGCGCGGATTCCGCGGCCGACCGTTGGCCCGGCCGACTGTTGGCTCACCGGACAGTCCGGTGCACCACCGGACAGTCCGGTGATTTATAGTCGTACGCCGCCGTCGAAGTCCCGAGAGCAGCCAGTTCGCCAGAGCCAGCCTGGTGCACCGAACACTGTCCGGTGCACCACCGGACAGTCCGATGCACCCAAACTGAGCAGACTCTTGGCTGCTTCGAGCCACTCTTTTTTTCAATTGCACTTTCTCTGATTCTAACACTTAGACAAACATGTTAGTACACAAAAACCAATGTACTAAGTCTAGAATCATACCTTTATATTGATTTGCACCTTATCCATCATTTGTCATAGTTTATCACTTTAGCACTTGTGTTGGACACTAAATCACCAAAATACTTAGAAATGGCACAAGGGCACATTTCCCTTTCAATCTCCCCCTTTTTGGTGATTTATGCCAACACAACATAAAGCAATTAAAAAGAAGTGCAACATCAATTCAAATGAGAACACAAATTTGTTTTGAATCAAATTTGGCATATATGGATCATTCTTTGCCACCACTTGGTTTGTTTTTGCAAATCAACCT
Source organism: Zea mays (assembly GCF_902167145.1). NCBI lineage: Eukaryota > Viridiplantae > Streptophyta > Magnoliopsida > Poales > Poaceae > Zea > Zea mays. The sequence goes on along the minus strand of NC_050102.1, from coordinate 88,241,056 downwards.
CAATTTCCTATCTCTAAGTCAAACACACTTGTTGAGACATAACAAGAGTTGTTCCAAGAGAAATTGATCAAAGATTTCAAAAACTCCCCCTATTTCCCATAATCAAATTCTCCCCACAAGAGACCAACTTTTGACAATAAGAGATAAACAGAGTATTTTGACAAACAAATACTCTAACTCTACTTTTTCAAAATTCTCAAGTGGTAGCTGATCCAATTCTTGCTTTGGCCTTATTTTCTCCCCCTTTGGCATCAAGTACCAAAACGGGATCAATTTTGGCTCTTAAACCTCATTGCCTCACCAAAATCTTCAAATAAGAGTACAAAGGCAATAAGAATATGGAGATGAACTTGGAGTGAGTTACCCGCTCATCGGAGTGCAGTGGAAGTCTTGCATGGTCCAAGTTCACCTTTCCCTTTCAATCCACCTTTGAGACTAAATCAAGTAAACTCAAGCACACAGTTAGTCTCAAAGGGTCAAGTTGTAGCATGCCTCCCCCTAAATAAGTGCATTACTTGCAAATGGACTTGTGAGGTCCGGGGATCATGAGTACAACTTGAGCACCATAAATAAACAACAAAATGCATAAGGGAACATGATCAAAGCATAAGACACATGTATGCTACACATCAATCCAAGTTCCGCGAATCTAAGACATTTAGCTCACTACGCAGCCTGCAAAAGGTCTTCTCATCTAGAGGCTTGGTAAAGATATCGGCTAGCTGGTTCTCGGTGCTAACATGAAATACTTCGATATCTCCCTTTTGCTGGTGGTCTCTCAAAAAGTGATGCCGGATGTCAATGTGCTTTGTGCGGTTGTGTTCAACAGGATTATCCGCTATGCGGATAGCACTCTCATTATCACATAGGAGTGGGACTTTGCTCAAATTGTAGCCATAGTCCCTGAGGGTTTGCCTCATCCAAAGTAGTTGCGCGCAACACTGTCCTGCGGCAACGTACTCGGCCTCAGCGGTGGATAGGGCAACAGAAGTTTGTTTCTTCGAACTCCACGACACCAGGGACCTTCCTAAGAATTGGCACGTCCCCGATGTACTCTTCCTATCGACCTTACATCCAGCATAGTCGGAGTCTGAATATCCAATCAAGTCAAAGGTAGACCCCTTTGGATACCAAATCCCGAAGCAAGGCGTAGTGACTAAATATCTAAGAATTCGCTTCACAGCCACTAAGTGACAATCCCTTGGATCGGATTGGAATCTAGCACACATGCATACACTAAGCATAATATCCGGTCTACTAGCACATAAATAAAGTAAAGACCCTATCATAGACCGGTATGCCTTTTGATCAACGGACTTACCTCCTTTGTTGAGGTCGGTGTGTCCGTCGGTTCCCATTGGAGTCTTTGCGGGCTTGGCGTCCTTCATCCCAAACCGCTTGATCAAGTCTTGCGTGTACTTCGTTTGGGAGATGAAGGTTCCATCCTTGAGTTGCTTCACTTGGAACCCAAGGAAATAGCTTAGCTCGCCCATCATTGACATCTCAAACTTTTGAGTCATCACTCTGCTAAACTCTTCACATGACTTGAAAGCATTAGCAATTTTTTCTAACCCTTTCACTTTGCCTTGGTTCTTATCAACGAATATTATTGAATCTTGGGGATCCTTGTTCTTGACGTAGGAAGAGAACATCCTCTTTTCCCCCGTCATGTGGTTTGTGCATCCGCTGTCGATAATCCAGCTTGAGCCCCTGGATGCATAAACCTGCAAGGCAAATTTAGGCTTGGGTCTTAGGTACCCAACTCTTGTTGGGTCCTACCAGGTTAGTGACAATATCCTTAGGGACCCAAATGCAAGTTTTATCTCCCTTGCATTTTGCCCCTAATTTCCTAGCAATCACCTTTCTATCCTTTCTACAAATTGCAAAGGAAGCATTGCAAGCATGATAAATTGTAGAAGTTTCATTAGTCTTCCTAGGAACATGAGCAACATTTCTCCTAGGCACATCTCTACCATGCATATAGGAAGAACTTGAAACAAACATTGCATTTGGCTCATAAGCATTACAACTCCTAAAAGCCTTCCTAGAATATCTCTTATCATGATACATGAAAGCATGGTTCTTATGAGCACTACTAGCCATAGGGGCCTTTCCTTTCTCCTTGGCGGAGATGGAAACCTTATGGCTTGTTAAGTTCTTGACTTCCCTCTTGAAGCCAAGACCATCCTTAATTGAGGGGTGTCTACCAATCGTGTAGGCATCCCTTGCAAATGTTATTTTATCAAGTTCACTCTTGCTAATCTTAAGTTGGGCATTAAGACTAGCCACTTCATCATTCAATTTAGAAATTGAAACTAGGTGTTCACTACAAGCATTAACATCAAAATCTTTACACCTATTGCAAATTGTAACATGTTCTACACAAGATGTTGATTTATTTGCTATTTCTAACTTAGCATTCAAATCATCATTTATGCTCTTTAAGCTAGAAATAGAGTCATGACATGTAGACAATTCAAAAGAAAGCATTTCATTTCTTTTAATTTCTAAAGCAAGGGATTTTTGTGCCTCTACAAACTTATCATGTTCTTCATACAAAAGATCCTCTTGCTTTTCTAATAACCTATTCTTATCATTCAAGGCATAAATTAATTCATTAATTTTATCAACCTTGGTTCTATCTAGGCCCTTGAATAAACATGAATAGTCTATTTCATCATCATCACTAGACTCATCCTCACTTGAAGAAGCATAAGTACTAGTATTACAAGTGCTTACCTTCTTTTCCCTTGCCATGAGGCAAGTGTGATGCTCGTTTGGGAAGAGGGATGACTTGTTGAAGGCGGTGGCGGCGAGTCCTTCGTTGTCGGAGTCGGACGAGGAGCAATCCGAATCCCACTCCTTTCCAAGATGTGCCTCGCCCTTTGCCTTCTTGTAGTTCTTCTTCTTTTCCCACTTCCCACTTTTCTTTTCCTGGTCACTATCATTATCGGGACAATTAGCGATAAAATGACCAATCTTACCACATTTGAAGCAGGAGCGCTTCCCCTTCGTCTTGTTCTTGTTGGGGTGCTCCTTGCGACCCTTTAGCGCCGTCTTGAACCGCTTGATCATAAGGGCCATTTCTTCCTCATTAAGCCCGACCGCCTCAACTTGCGCCACCTTGCTAGGTAGTGCCTCCTTGCTCCTTGATGCTTTGAGAGCAACGGTTTGAGGCTCGTGGATTGGGCCATTCAATGCATCATCCACGTATCTCGCCTCCTTGATCATCATCCGCCCGCTTACAAATTTCCCAAGGATTTCTTCGGGCGACATCTTGGTGTACCTGGGATTTTCACGAATATTGTTTACCAGATGTGGATCAAGTACAGTAAAGGACCTTAGCATTAGGCGGACGACGTCGTGGTCCGTCCATCGCGTGCTTCCATAGCTCCTTATTTTGTTGATGAGGGTCTTGAGCCGGTTGTACGTTTGGGTTGGCTCCTCGCCCCTGATCATTGCGAATCTCCCAAGTTCGCCCTCCACCAACTCCATTTTGGTGAGCATGGTGACGTCGTTCCCCTCATGTGAGATCTTGAGGGTGTCCCAAATCTTCTTGGCGTTATCCAAGCCGCTCACCTTATGGTATTCGTCTCTGCACAATGAAGCTAGAAGAACAGTAGTAGCTTGTGCATTTTTGTGAATTTGCTCATTAATGAACATGGGACTATCAGTACTACCAAATTTCATTCCACTCTCTACTATCTCCCATATGCTTGGATGGAGAGAGAACAAGTGACTACACATTTTGTGACTCCAAAATCCGTAGTCCTCCCCATCAAAGTGTGGAGGTTTGCCAAGAGGAATGGAAAGCAAATATGCATTTGAGCTATGCGGAATACGAGAATAATCGAAAGAGAAGTTTGAATTAACCGTCTTTCTTTTCTCGTAGTCGTTGTAGTCGTCGTCCTTTTGGGAAGAAGAGGACTCGTCGCTGTCGTTGTAGTAGACGATCTCTTTGATGCACCTTGTCTTCTTCTTCCCATCTTTTCATTTGTGGCCCGAGCCCGAGTCGGTGGGCTTGTCATCTTTAGGCTCGTTGACGAAGGACTCCTTCTCCTTATCATTGATCACAATCCCCTTGCCCTTAGGATCCATGTCTTCGGGCGATTAGTCCCTTTCTTGAAGAGAACGGCTCTGATACCAATTGAGAGCACCAAGAGGGGGGTGAATAGGTGATCCTGTAAAACACTTGAAACTTAATCCACAAAACTTGATTAGGAGTTAGCACAATTAAGCCAAGTGGCTAGAGAAGAGAACTTGCACAACACAATGACCACAGAGACATCAACACAGAGATGGCACAGTGGTTTATCCCGTGGTTCGGCCAAGTCAACACTTGCCTACTCCACGTTGTGGCGTCCCAACGGACGAGGGTTGCAATCAACCCCTTTCAAGCGGTCCAAAGACCCACTTGAATACCATGGTGTTTTGCTTTGTTTACTATATCCCGTTCGCGAGGAATCTCCACAACTTGGAGCCTCTCGCCCTTACACTTTGATGTTCACAAAGAAGCACGGAGTAAGGGAGGGATGAGCAACACACACAAGACACGAAATCAGAGTACCAACACGCACACAAGTCACAACAAGAGCTCACAACACAACCCGGAGAATTCACAACTCAAATGAAGCTCTAGTTGCTATCACAAAGAATCAAATGCGCGGAATCAAAGTCTTGGTGCTTAGGAATGCTTAGAGAATGCTTGGTGTACTCCTCCATGCGCCTAGGGGTCCCTTTTATAGCCCCAAGGCAGCTAGGAGCCGTTGAGTGCATTCCAGGAAGGCAATTGTTGCCTTCTGTCGCCTGGCGCACCGGACAGTCCGGTGCACCACCGGACACTGTCCGGTGCTGATCTCTTTCCTTATTTGGCGAAGCCGACCGTTGCAGTCTTGGAGCCGTTGGCGCACCGGACACTGTCCGGTGCACACCGGACAGTCCGGTGCCCCTTCCGATCGTTGGCACTTGCCACGCGTCGCGCGCGGATTCCGCGACCGACCGTTGGCCCGGCCGACTGTTGGCTCACCGGACAGTCCGGTGCACCACCGGACAGTCCGGTGATTTATAGCCATACGCCGCTGTCGAAGTCCCGAGAGCAGCCAATTCGCTAGAGCCAGCCTGGCGCACCGGACACAGTCCGGTGCACCACAGGACAGTCCGATGCACCCAAACTGAGCAGACTCTTGGCTGCTTCGAGCCACTCTTTGTCAATTGCACTTTCTCTGATTCTAACACTTAGACAAACATGTTAGTACACAAAAACCAATGTACTAAGTCTAGAATCATACCTTTATATTGATTTGCACCTTATCCATCATTTGTCATAGTTTATCACTTTAGCACTTGTGTTGGACACTAAATCACCAAAATACTTAGAAATGGCCCAAGGGCACATTTCCCTTTCAGAGAGTCCGGCCACAACCACAAGGAGGAATCCTCTTCCTCCATCAAGTCACAACGGAGAGATGACAAGAAGAAGAAGATGAAGAAAGTGGTCTACTACGAGACCGACTCTTCGTCACCCTCCACCTCCGGCTCTGAATCGGCGTCCGTCACTTCGAAGCGCCATGAGCGCAAGAAGTATAGTAAGATGCCCTTCCGCTATCCTCGCAATTCCAAACACACTCCATTACTTTCCGTTCCCCTAGGCAAACCACCATTTTTTGATGGTGAGGATTATTGTATGTGGAGTGATAAGATGAGGCATCACCTAACCTCACTACACAAAAGCATATGAGATATTGTTGAGTATGGAGCGCAGGTACCGAATGTAGGGGACAAGGACTACGATTCGGACGAGGCTGACCAAATTCGGCACTTTAACTCCCAAGCCACAACTATACTCCTCGCCTCCTTGTGTCGAGAGGAGTATAATAAGGTGCAAGGGTTAAAGACGGCCAATGAAATTTGGGACGTCCTCAAGATGGCGCACGAAGGGGACGAGGTGACCAAGTTCACCAAACGGGAGACGATCGTGGGGGAGCTCGGTCAATTCATCCTCAACCAAGGAGAGGAGCCACAAGCAATGTACAACCGGCTCAAGACCTTGGTCAACCAAGTGCGCAACCTCGGGAGCACCAAATGGGATGACCATGAAAAGGTCAAGGTTATTCTAAGATCACTTGTTTTTTGTAATCCTACACAAGTTCAATTAATTCGTGGTGATCCTAGATATAAGCTAATGTCTCCCGAGGAAGTGATAGGAAAGTTTGTGAGCTTTGAGTTGATGATCAAAGGCTCCAAACAAATCGTCGAGCAAGGCGGCACCTCCACGCCCGAGGTGCAACCCGTCGCATTCAAAGCAACAGAGGAGAAGAAAGAAGAGTCTACATCAAGTAGGCTCCCCATCGACTCCTCCAAGCTCGACAACGAGGAAATGGTGCTCATCATCAAGAGCTTCCGCCAAATCCTCAAGCAAAGGAGGGGTAAGGACTATAAACCCCGCTCCAAGAAAGTGTGCTACAAGTGTGGTAAGCCCGGTCATTTCATTGCTAAATGTCCTATATCTAGTGATAGTGATAGGGGCGACGACAAGAAGGGTAGGAGGAAGGAAAATAAGAAGTACTACAAGAAAAAGGGCGGCGATGCCCACGTGTGTCGGGAATGGGACTCCGACGAGAGCTCCACCGACTCCTCCTCCGACGAGGACGCCGCCAACATCGCCGTCACCAAGGACCTCCTCTTCCCCAGCGTCGGCCACAAGTGCCTCATGGCAAAGGACGTCAAGAAAAAGAAGGTACAAGCTAGAACCACCGCCAAGTATACTACATCTAGTGATGAGGGTAGTTCTAGTGATGATGAAGATAATTTGCTTTCCCTTATTTCCAACCTTAACATGCAACAAAAAGAAAAATTAAATGAATTGATAGGAGCTATTCATGAGAAGGATGAACTCTTGGATAGCCAAGAGGATTCCTTATTAAGGAAAACAAAAAGCATGTTAAAGTAAGAAATGCCTATGCTCAGGAAGCAGAGAAATGTGAAAAATTAACTAGTGAGCTTAGCATTTGCCATGACACTATCTCTAACCTTAGAATTGAAAATTCCAAATTAAATGCTAAGGTTGAGAAATTAAATGTTTGTGATGATTCTCTTGTCAACCTCAAAAATGATAATGCTAGTTTGATTGCTAAGATTGACAAGTTGAATGAATCAATTTCTAGCCTTAAGATTGAGAATGATAAACTAATTTCTAATGTTAAAGATTTAAATGTTTGCAATGTTTCTATTTCCAATCTTAGAAATGAGAACGCCAGTTTGCATGCTAAGATTGATGAATTAAAATCTTGCAAACCTTCTACATCTAGTGTTGATCATGTTTCTATTTGTACTAGATATAGAGATATTAATGTTGATGCTATTCATGATCACCTAGCTTTAATTAAAGAACAAAATGATCATATAGCTAAACTAGATGCTAAAATTATCGAGCATGAATTAGAAAATGAAAAATTTAAATTTGCTCGTAGCATGCTTTATAATGGGAGACGCCCTGACATTAAGGATGACATTGGCTTCCAACAGGGAGACAATGTCAAGCTTAATGCCCCTAAGAAATTGTCTAATTTTGTTAAAGGTAAGGCTCCCATGGCTCAGGATAACGAGGGCTATATTTTATATCTTGCTGGTTATCCCGAGCATAAGATTAGGAGAATTCATGCTAGGAAACCTCATAATGTTTCACATCATGCTTTTATGTATAAAAATGAGGCTTCTAGCTCTAGGCAATCAACCCATGTTAAATTGCCTAAAAAGAAAACTTGTATTGCATCAAATGAGCCAAATGTTTCATTTAAGACTTTTGATGCTTCTTATGTTTTGACTAACAAATCAGGCAAAGCAGTTGCCAAATATGTTGGGGGCAAACACAAGGGCTCCAAGACTTGTGTTTGGGTACCCAAGGTGCTTGTTTCTAATGTGAAAGGACCCAAGACCGTTTGGGTACCTAAGAACAAGGCCTAAATTGTTTTGTAGGTTTATGCATCTAGGGGCTCAAGTTGGATCATTGATAGCGGATGCACAAACCACATGACATGGGAGAAAAGGATGTTCTCCTCCTACGAGAAAAACAGTGATCCCCAAAGAGCTATCACATTCAGGGATGGAAATCAAGATTTGGTCAAAGGACTTGGTAAAATTGCTATATCACCTGACCATTCTATTTCCAATGTTTTTCTTGAAGATTCTTTAGATTACAATTTGCTTTCAGTTTCTCAATTATGTAAAATGGGTTACAACTGTCTTTTTACGGATATAGGTGTTACTGTATTTAGAAGAAGTGATGATTCGGTAGCATTTAAGGGAGTATTAGAGGGTCAGCTATACTTAGTTGATTTTAATAGAGCTGAACTCGATACTTACTTAATTGCTAAGACAAATATGGGTTGGCTCTGGCATCGCCGACTAGCCCATGTTGGGATGAAGAATCTTCACAAGCTTCTAAAGGGAGAACACATTTTGGGACTAACCAATGTTCATTTTGAGAAACACAGGGTTTGTAGCGAATGTCAAGCAGGGAAGCAAGTTGGTACCCATCATCCACACAAGAACATCATGACGACCGACAGGCCGCTTGAACTACTCCACATGGATCTATTCGGCCCAATTGCTTACATAAGCATCGGTGGGAGTAAGTATTGTCTTGTAATTGTGGATGATTATTCTCGCTTCACTTGTGTCGGTACCCTGGAACTAGGGTACCTCTTACTACTGTATAAAGACGCAGTACCCACGTGGCTATCTTTAGTCGCGTGGTAAAAGAGTTGTACGTGGGACTAGGCCATGACTCGCCCCAGCCTCGGGCGACTATTCTGGGCCAGCAACAGCACCTGAACCCACCACATAGGCAGGTCCAGGGCCGCCACGTGTCCGGAGAAAGTGATATACTCGAAGACATCAACAGTGAGTCTGTACCTCCATGGGAAAGTGCCGGACCCCTGGATATACAGTCCGGACCTCCAAGTTTGGTCTAGGACCCCCCACGTGTACGGACCGGACCCCTGGAATGAGATCCAGACCCCCCCTGTATGGGGTCCGGGCCGCCCGCAGTAGGGTCCCAAGGTTCTAGGACAGAACACGCCCGGGCTTTAATTAGGGCAAGGGTGGGGGTCCGGTGCCGACACGTGACCGGACCTGTCCGCATACACTCCTGTTCCCCGCTCAGGCGGAGACCCGATGCTGCCACGTCGCGTACTACGCGTGGCATAACCCAACGGGCAGAACCTGGCATGACGCCTCTGGGCTACGCGTGCCTTCGCATTCATTGCAGATAAGGCGTGCGCCTATCCATTCCACTGACAGGCGGCGTGCCCAGTCCACGATACGTGGGCCGCGCAATTACTTGCATGTTACTATATCAAGGGCAATCACTCACCATTACTCGTGCGGGTTATTGCCTATCAATGCTGCATGGACTGCGGCCATAATGACTTCCGCTAATTACTCATGGGTTACCCTATCATCATTATTTATTACCATAATGTATTTCTTCCATTATGCTCCTGGGCCCACATGTCGGGGTTCAGCATCCTTGTGTGTGCCTCCCTTAAACTATAAAAGGGAAGGCACACAACGTTACAAAGGACAGACTCTCAAGCTCACACGCTCAATCACATACTCAATACAGCTTACACACAGTGGAGGTAGGGTATTACGCTCCGACGGCCTAAACCACTATAATCCCTCGTGTCCTCTCGTGTTCATCCCGAATTCTCGAGACAGGCAAACCGCTTAGGCCCCCTCCTCATCTTAGGATTAGGGCGGGTGCGTTCCCCCACCCGGCCGGAGGATTCTCTCTCCGACAACTTGGGTATTCTTTCTACAGGAAAAATCTCAAACCCAAGAAACTTTAAAGGGATTCTTGAGACGGGCTCAAAATGAGTTTGGATTAAGGATCAAAAAGATAAGAAGCGACAACGGGACGGAGTTCAAGAACTCTCAAATTGAAGGCTTTCTTGAGGAGGAGGGCATCAAGCATGAGTTCTCTTCTCCCTACACCCCACAACAAAATGGTGTAGTGGAGAGGAAAAATAGAACTCTACTTGACATGGCAAGGACTATGCTTGATGAGTACAAGACTCCGGACCGGTTTTGGGCTGAAGCAATCAACAGTGCTTGCTACTCCATCAACCGACTCTACCTTCACCGAATCCTCAAGAAGATGTCTTATGAACTCCTTACCGGTAAAAAGCCTAATGTTTCATATTTTAGTCTTTGGTAGCAAATGTTTTATTCTTGTTAAACGAGGTAGAAAATCTAAATTTGCTCCTAAGGCTGTAGAAGGTTTTTACTTGGTTATGACTCAAACACAAGGGTATATAGAGTCTTCAACAAATCCACTAGATTAGTTGAGGTTTCTTGTGACATTGTGTTTGATGAGACTAATGGCTCTCAAGTAGAGCAAGTTGATCTTGATGAGCTAGATGATGAAGAGGCTCCGTGCGTCGCGCTAAGGAACATGTCCATTGGGTATGTGTCCTAAGGAACCCGAAGAGCCTCCACAAGCACAAGATCAACCATCATCTTAAAATCAAGCATCTCCACCAACTCAAGATGAGGATCAGGCTCAAGACAATGAAGAAGATGATCAAGAAGATGAGCCACCTCAAGAGGAGAGCAATGATCAAGGGGGAGATGACCATAACAAAGACAAGGAAGATGATCAAGAAGTACAGGGTCAAAGACCGCCTCACCCAAGAGTCCACCAAGCGATTCAAAGAGATCACCCCGTGAACTCCATCCTCGGTGATATTCATAAGGGGGTAACCACTCGATCTCATGTCGCTCATTTTTGTGAACATTACTCTTTTGTGTCTTCTATTGAGCCATACAGGGTGGAAGACGCAATAAGAGATTTGGATTGGGTGTTGGCAATGCAAGAGGAACTCAACAACTTCACGAGGAATGAGGTATGGCATCTTGTTCCACGTCGTAACCAAAATGTTGTAGGAACCAAGTGGGTATTCCGCAACAAGCAAGATGAGCATGGTGTGGTGACAAGGAACAAAGCCCGACTTGTAGCCAAAGGATATTCACAAGTTGAAGGTTTGGATTTCGGTGAAACCTATGCACCCGTAGCTAGGCTTGAATCAATTCGCATATTACTTGCCTATGCTACTTACCATGGCTTTAAGCTTTATCAAATGGACGTGAAAAGTTCCTTCCTCAATGGACCAATCAAGGAAGAGGTCTATGTTGAGCAACCTCCCCGGCTTTGAAGATAGTGAGTACCCTAACCATGTGTATAAACTCTCTAAGGCGCTTTATGGGCTCAAACAAGCCCCAAGAGCATGGTATGAATGCCTAAGAGATTTCCTTATCACTAATAGCTTCAAAGTCGGAAAAGCCGATCCTACACTCTTTACTAAAACCATTGCAAAAGATTTGTTTCTATGCCAAATTTATGTTGATGATATCATATTTGTGTCTACTAACAAATCTACTTGTGAAGAGTTTAGTAGGATAATGATTCAAAAATTCGAGATGTCTATGATGGGGGAGTTGAAGTATTTCCTAGGATTTCAAGTGAAGCAACTCCAAGAGGGCACCTTCATCAGCCAAACAAAATACATTCAAGATATACTTACCAAGTTTGGAATGAAGGATGCCAAGCCCATCAAGACACCCATGGGAACTAATGTGTATCTCGACCGGATATTATGCTTTCTGTATGCATGTGTGTAAGATTCCAAGCTGATCCTAAGGAAGTTCACCTTAGGGCCGTGAAAAGAATCTTGAGATATTTAGTTCATACACCTAAGTTTGGACTTTGGTACCCCAAGGGATCCACCTTTGATTTAATAGGTTATTCAGATGCTGATTGGGCAGGGTGTAAAATTGATAGGAAGAGCACATCAGGGACTTGTCAGTTCTTGGGAAGATTCCTGGTGTCTTGGGCTTCAAAGAAACAAAACTCAGTAGCTCTTTCTACCGCCGAAGCCGAGTATATTGCCGCAGGCCATTGTTGCGCGCAATTGCTTTGGATGAGGCAAACCCTTAGGGACTATGGCTACAAATTGAGCGAAGTCCCTCTCCTATGTGACAATGAGAGTGCAATCCGCATGGCGGATAATCCCGTTGAACACAGCCGCACTAAGCACATAGCCATTCGGTATCACTTTTTGAGGGATCACCAACAAAGGGGGGATATCGAGATAGCTTATGTTAGCACCAAAGAACAATTAGCCGATATCTTTACCAAACCATTAGATGAGAAAACCTTTACCAAAATTAGGAATGAGCTAAACATTCTTGATTCTTAGAACTTTGATTGATACTTTGCATACATAGCTCATTTATGTACTGTGACACCCCAGTGTCACCTAGGGTTTCTCTCAAGTGCTAACCCAAGAACCATCATTTTATGTGAACCAAATTGAGCATAAGCATCAAATTGACTTAAGAATAAAGGATCCACTAAGTTTATACTTAAAAGCATCATGTTCAAAACAAATGAGTTTTCAAAAGGGCAAAATGTTGAAACCCTAATAACAACCCTAATTGAGCTCTATACGCAAAATTGAAGAGAAAAAGGCAAATGAGTATGAAAAATATAGAATCATGGCTTAGGACAAATATAAACATTGAAGTATATTTAATAAGCAACAATAAAGATTAAGGAAGCTTGGCCAAGATAATTTAAATAAAACCCCAAGCAAGCTTCTCAAGTGGGGACTCAATAGGGAATTCTGAAATTCAGAATTCTGAATTCCAGACCTTGGGCCAAAGATGAAGCATGTTCACCTTGATCCCTAGCTCAAATCCTAATGACCCCATTAACAAAAACGTATCTAACTAACCCCCTCTGTCACATGCCAGAAGATGGCATTGGGACGCGAGCCCTAGACACGACAAAACCCTGGATTTGCCTCGGGTTTGAGCAGAGAGACAGACCGGATTTCCGGGCTCCAAATCTCTGAAACTAGTAGGCAAAATCCTATGACCCCCACACAAGATTGGTAGCTTGTAGGGAGGAGAAGAGGTTTTGTGCACTGACCAAGGCGAGAGCAGGCTCAAATGAATGACCACACGCGCCAGAACTTGGGCAGAACGAACGGGCACACGTGTTCGACCCTGGTCGGCACGTCGGCGTTCGCCCAACCCGCGCGCGCTCGCCCCAACGTTCAGTCAAGTCCGCCGCGCGCCCTTGCCCTCGGCCGTGCTCGCCCGCGCCTATAAATCCTCCCCAAGCGCGCCTCACCTCACCCCGTGCTCACCTTCGTCGGCCAGACGCCCCTCCTTAGCTCCGGCGAGCTCTTTTCCGCCCACCATTGCCGCCAGAGCCTCGGCCACCGTGGCCAGCCCACTCCAGTCACTTCCAAGCCGCGCCAGCCGCTCGGTTAACTTTGCCATTAGCTTGTGAAGCTTTCCCAGCCCTCGGACCCGGCAGAACTTCACCGGAAGGCCAAGATCGCCCTCACCGGACTTCGGCCGCCCGCCTGCGCGCGTAGACTGAGCAATCCGGTGAGCCGTTCTTCAATTCCTCGCGCACACACCTTCCTTGATCCCTGGTGAAGCTCTCTGACCCGTTTGATTGATCAATTGTGCCCTGGATAGGCCGGACTCCTCGCCGCCGACGAGCTCCTCCGCCTGCGCACGTTGACCGGCCGACTCCGACCATCTCCGACGGCGACCCGCACATCGCCGTGACCCTCAGGACCTCCCCTACACACTCGGCCACCTCACTGGAGCAGTCTTGCCGCCGGTAAGCCCCTCCGCCCTTTCTTCCGCCATGGGTACTGTTTAAATTGGGGGAAGGACCTCGGGTTAGGATTAGAAGAACCTAGGGGGGTTTCTGAATTGTCAGTGACTCAATTGAATAGTAGCCCAAGGACTAGTCTGTAAGGAAACTTGAAAACAGCCGCCAGGGACCCCGTTGCAAAGTAGTTTTCCATTTAATCATTTCTGTTTAATCTTTTTAATGAATAGAGAACTTAGGAAATTCATAACTTGAGAAATACTTAACCAAACACTGTCAAACCAATTTTGCTGGATTCTAAATATTATGGACTACCAATTAAAAATGCTAAACCCCATGCTTTCTGTTCTAAATTTTAGAGTTTAGAATTAAATACAGAAACTGACCAAACTTTGTTTAATTAAGGAAAATTAGTTATGCTTCTGTGCTGAACTTAAGAAAATTTGTAGATGTTCAAACTCCATTTAAACACTATTTAAAAATAGTGAGAACCTCAGTATTGAAAAATTTAGTGGGATATCTATTAAAAGCCATTTTGCCCAAAACTTAGGAAAATCAGAAAGGCCTTAGAAATTAATGACCAGTGGATGAAATTATTTTTCCTAGCCTACTTAAGTAATAGAGAACATAAGAAAAATAGAAACACCTCTAGTCCAGAAGAGAATTAAAGTGGAATGTTTTATTTAGCATTATTCCAACTAGAAAACAATTATTAGAATTATAAAACCAGAACCAAAGTTATTAATAAAAATTCAGTGAACTTGTAACCACCAAAATCCCACCGCAAAAATAATAAACACCCCAGCCCATCATTTTAAGTAGGGTAGGTAAATAGAACATGATAATGGGTTATATTTTGAATAAATCATTAGTAACCAAAAATAATGCAATAATGGGCAAATAAAATTTGGCTAGGTCACTAATGAGATAGGTCACCAGAGAAAAATGCAAACCTAATTGAAAGGTGTACAATAATGCCTATTACCAATACTTCATGAAAAAGGCCATTTAATCCAAATAATTCCTACCACCCCTTCCCTTAAGCAAAAAGATGCCAAACTTCAGAACGATTGCTCTTGCACAAAATAGAAGCTAGGAAAAATCAGAAATTTGTTGTTTGATATTTTTCAAATATAGTGGTAGTAGAAAGCACCCCTTTGGCTAGAAACTTGAGAAAATCATAATAAAATAACTGATAAGTATTAATGGCTAGAAAATTGTGCCAAGTCATGTTATAACATCTAAATGCCAGCAAAAATAAGTATTATAAAACTTCTCACTGTTAAATGGTAGTTGTAGTTCAAATCACCCCTTCTGCCCCAAAATTTGGTAATTTTGTCCAGAGAAAACTATTCACTTTTTAAGCCCCAAATTTTAGGATAGAGAATTATACACCAGTAATAAGCCACTGTAATGTTTACAAAGTTTTTGGAAATTTATTAAGATAACTTGTAGTTCAAACCCACTCTAAAAACATGAAGGAAATCAAGGGAAAGGAAAGATAAACCTCGCCCCAATAAGTCCAACTTGAAATCTTGACAATTCTCACTAAGACTTTAAAAAGAATTCAGTGGAACACCAAAATGAACTTACCACTTAGTTTAACTGAGTGAGATCTAAAATACTAAGTATACTACCAAAAATCTTTAATAGCAAAGATTAAACTCTATCTGATTAAGTAGATCATTCACCATCAAAGTTTAATTGCTAAAGCACATATCATATCATGCATGTATCTTACTCATTGCATTCATTAGATTGTAATCTCGCTGACAGAGAGTACGTGCTCATCCCCGAGCAAGGAACTGTCCAAGAGGAGAACCAGGAGCAAGCTCCCGAGGCTGCTATCGAGGATCTCCCCGCAGCCCCAGCTATTGAAGGCAAGCCCCGGTTTTTATGCATAACCGTATTATTATATGCTACTTTACTATACTTAATGCTTGTAGGATTGTAATGTGCACTTAAGTATAGGAGTTGCCTGAAACCTCTAGTTGCATGAACTTAGGATACCTTTTTGAGATGGATACTAGTATGCTAGGTCGAGTAGCTGCTTTGCTAATCAGGATCTCGGTAGAAGTTGAGTGATTTTTCTAGCACTCGCGCAAGGTCAGGAATTGATTGTATTCATCTTGATAACGGGATATTTGTTGGTCTATGGACTTGGATCTAGGGAGGATGCCTTGTCGATGAGACGGGAAAAAGGAATTAAGGATAAATGTGTGGATACATGAGTCAAGCTTTTGATCGTACTAAGCACATGTCGAGAAATATGGTAACCGGTAAACCTAGTACCTGAGTGAAGCCGGGTGCGGACTTTATCCCTCACGCGACCCGAGACTGGGTCTCCCATGCTAGCTATGGTGGGTACAAGTGAGGTCACTGCACGGCGGCGGCCGGGGTCAGTGGAGCATTGTATGCCAAGGCGGTGAGGCCTAGACGCGAACGGGGAATTGATGGGGACAGTTGACATGTGTGGGGTCAGAGTACCCTGACATGTCGTGTGTTTAGGTTTACCTTGCAAGGATAAAACTCGATTCGAATCGTCTGCTTCTCGCAGCTAATGAGACTGCTTGACCCCTTGTACTACATTGAGTAAGAAGTGAAATGAGGTTACATGAGACAATTTGTTGATTGAACTAAATGCTTGATACCATGTATGCTTAGAAGGAGCAACCTTAGCTAAAATAATGATACTAGAATTTGAAAAGCTAAGAATTGATTTTAGAAACAGCTAGTGCTTTTGGCAAACCAAACCCCTCAGCCAAACAACTGCATGGTCTAGAGGTAGAGGAGTAGATTCCTCACACCTGGTAAGTCTAGCTGAGTATTAGTATACTCAGCCTTGCTTGTGGCATAATTTTGCAGGTACGCTTTAGGATATGGTTGACGGTGTGACTTGGCATACCACCCTGCCACCAGGTTGGACAGTCGAGTGGGATGTTGCTCCGGTAGGAGAGGAGCACGAGGAGTAGTGGGCTAGGCCTTGCCCATTTCCTCGCTATCGACGACATCGATTATCCACTGCATTTTATTTTGTGAACTTTTATTTGCTACTGAGGGACTGACGGGTTATTCCGATTTAAGTGTGTTACGGCCCCTGAGGCGTGACTTAGGCACTTAAGCTGGAATAATTCGGGTGGTTCCGCCACAGCTGGTATCAGATCAAATTTCACCACAGAGAAGGACAATAAACCATGAATACCAATTTTCAAAATCTAAAACTTGCCTAGAAACTGCTACGAATCGTTAGGACTAGACCGCTAGACCCAGGACGAAAGGCCTTAGGCATAAAGGGGGAAATAGGTGGCTAATTAAGTAGGCCTCGTGGGCCAGTACTTAGACTTTTAAGGATGCCCTAGAAGCACCCTATTATTCGGAGAGGAGACGTTACTTCCAGCATGCATGCATTATAAACACAAAAAGGAATTAAAAATTGAGCTAACCCGCTTCCTTTAAAAACCATCCAGGCTCTTTTATTTTTCTTCCTTCCACCATAATCTTTACCTTTGATACCCTTCCGCAGATGAATTCACCCACCCCCGCCAGTGGAGGAGACACTCGTTTCAGCTCTGACTTCCTTTCTCACGATGGCTTTCCTTCCATCTTGTGGGAAGTGCTTAACTCCGCCGGTTACCCTACACCCCCTTTGTACACGGTGCAGCTGTATGAGGAGCATCGAGTACCTCGTTGTCGGGTCTGGCTAACTTTGGAGGCTCATCCTCTTTAGCCGGGTTGGCGTTCTCTTGACTCCGAGATGATTGGATTCAGGACGGACGACACCACTGAGGAAGCAGCCATGAAGACTCTGACGACCTTCTGTGGCTACCATCCCCTGGAGATGGTGATGCACCCCTTGGGACTCTTCCCTCCTGAGAAGAAGGATGACCCCATGTGGTGTAACCGCGTGAGCCATGTGAAAGATGTGTGGGCAATGTATCCTGACTTGGTTGGGAGGGTCACTGTTCAGTGCACGAGTGCGCTGTACCGCCTCCAGGCCCTGCAGAGCGACACTATGGCATATCTTGCTAACATCGCTCAAACCACCAAGCTCACCCTCGACAGTCGAGAAGATTTTGTGGTCGATTTATCCTCTAAGTTGGTGCAGAAGGATCTGCAGGTGGAAAGGCTGAGCCAGCACATTACCACCTTGGAGCAGCAGGTGGAGATCCGAGACAACACTATTGATGTCTTGGAGAACCAGCTCCATGATGTGCAGCAGGAACTCGAAGAAGCTAATGACCACCTAGACATGCACCACTTGGAGATGGAGGCCAATGAGGCCGGAAGCGAGGGAGAAGAGGCTCCCGAGGAGTTAGGACCAGCCCCTGGTGCCAATGGGACTACCTCCGCGAAGCCCCCTTCACCCGCATCCAGTGTCGCTTCCACCGCTCAGGGTTGATCAGTCACTTTGACGCTTTAGGCGGATAGAAACCTACGCGAGCTTAGTTAATGTCAGATTTTGGACTAGGCTTACGGGTACTTTCCCCTAATTGATGTATCCCGGTGAACTTTTGAAATCTGTGGGATGTTTGTAACCATGTTATCTTCATTTCGAACCTCGTATTATGATTATGGCATTTTTCCTTCCATATGAGATAATAGCTTGTCGTTCGAGATTGTGAGATGGGATAACAATGGCGACAATCTCTGTTTTCAGATGGCAGCTAGGCAGCGTCACGGGCATAACGAGCCGGTTCCCCCGTCACCTCCTCCAGCTCCCAAAGTGCAGGAGCTGATGGCCCAGCAGAATGAGATTCTGCGACAGCTCTTGCAGCGCCAGCCCCACCCTCAGTGGCATGGTGGAGGCCAGCATCAGCGACCTCCGGCAGCGGCAACCTACCAGGAGTTCCTGAGCACGCAGCCACCCTTGTTTACCAAGGCAGAGGATCCATTGGACGCCGATGTATGGCTCCGCGTCGTTGAGTCCAAGTTTCCCCTCCTCACGGGAGACTGCCCTGATGAAGCCAAGGCTCGCTTCGCCGCGTAGCAGCTTCGCAGCCCTGCTCGGACTTGGTGGGACCACTTCCATGCTATGCTCCCCGCTGATCATGAAGTGTCTTGGGAGGAATTCAAGACTAGTTTTAGAGGGCACCACATCCCAGCTGGCATTCTTGATCGCAAGCTGAATGAGTTTCTGGCACTCAATCAAGGAACCCGCACGGTATTGGAGTACGCTCAGGCCTTCAATGACCTATGCCAGTATGCGGGTTACCATGCTAATTCTGATAAGAAGAAGAGAGACCGCTTCCGCAGGGGTCTTAACACCAAGCTGCGGGAACGACTCAACACTGTCTGGGCTGATAGCTTCAATGAGTTGGTCAACCTGGCCATCTCCCAGGAGGACTGTATTGTAGCTCACCGGGCAGAGAAGAAGAGAAAGGCACCAATGGCAGCACCATTCGCTCAGGCCCAGAGGTTCAGGATTATTTCTCACAATCAGAGCAGGGGTTTTCAGCAGCAGGCAGGCAGATGGGTGATTAGGCCACCTCAGCAGCAGCAGCCGACACCCAACCGCTTTCCAGCTCCCGCTCCAAGGAACAATCAGCCTCCGCAGCAATAGCAGCAGTTCCGCCAGGGCAATGGGAACAAGTGCTTCACTTGTGGCAATGTGGGCCACTATGCCAAGAATTGTCCCAGGAACCAGCAAAGGCAGATGCTAGCACCAAATCAAGACAAGGGAAGAAAGCAGAAGGTACAAGTCAGGAAAGGAAAGCTCAACTTCACTACTCTGGAGGAAGTACCTGAGGGAGCTCCCATCATGACTGGTATCTTTTCAGTTTATAATCAACCTGCTTTAAATTTGTTTGATTCTGGTGCATCTCATAGTTTCATTAGCCAAAAGTTCAGTGTTAAATGTCAACTGCCCTTCTCTCACTCAAAAGGGTCATTTATGATAGCCACACCTGGGGGTAAAATTGCAACTAATCAATTAAACGAAATTGTGCCTATTCAACTGGGAAGCCACATTGTCAAAACCACCCTTCTTGTGTTGGGTTTGGAAAAATGTGGACATTATTCTGGGAGCTAATTGGATGACCCTGCACCAAGTAGTGCTTGATGTAGCCAGCCGCATCGTGGAAATCAATTCCCCGTTCTGTGGGAACTTCACCTTAATTCTGCCCAGTCAAGGTTCTACTCAGTCATGTGCTTTCTCTATGACAGAGTTACCTCTGAAGAAGATTCCAGTGGTCTGTGAGTATGCAGATGTCTTTCCTGATGAATTGCCGGGAATGCCACCAGACCGGGATATTGAATTCGCCATCGAGTTGCAACCAGGAATGACACCAATTTCCAAGAGGCCTTACCGAATGCCACCCACTGAGTTGGCAGAATTGAAGAAGCAATTGCAGGAGTTGCTGGATAAGGGATTTATTCGCCCAAGTACTTCGTCTTGGGGATGTCCAACCCTGTTGTGAAGAAGAAAGATGAAAGCTTGAGGCTGTGTATAGATTACCACCCTCTTAATGCGGTGACTATCAAGAACAAGTATCCTTTGCCTCGTATTGATGTTCTTTTTGACCAGTTGGTTGGAGCCAAAGTGTTTTCCAAGATAGACCTCAGCTCCGGCTACCATCAAATCAAGATACGAGCAAGCGATATTCCGAAGACGGCTTTCTCAACCAGATATGGGCTATATGAATTCTTGGTGATATCTTTCGGGCTGACTAATGCACCAGCATATTTCATGTATCTGATGAATTTTGTTTTCATGCCTGAATTGCACAAATTCGTAGTGGTTTTCATCGATGATATCTTGGTGTACTCAAAAAACGAAGAAGAACATGCCGGACATTTGCATGTAGTACTTCAACGTCTGCGAGAGCACCACCATTATGCCAAGTTGTCAAAGTGTGATTTTTGGCTAAAGGAAATCAAATTCTTGGGTCACACTATCTCTCAGGCAGAAATAGCTGTTGATCCTGATAAGGTGCAAGAGCTGATGAACTGGAAGCCACCAACGACTGTCCGTCAGATTCGGAGCTTTCTGGGATAAGCTGGTTATTACCGAAGATTTATTCCAGATTTCTCTCGAATTGCGAAGCCTATAACTGAGCTGCTGAAGAAAGAAGCCAAGTTTGTTTGGAGTCAGAAGTGCGAAGATGCCTTCCATGCATTGAGGCAACATCTGACCACAGCACCAGTGTTAGCGCAGCCCGACAGCAGCAAGCCTTTTGATGTGTATTATGATGCCTGTGGCACTGGACTAGGTTGTGTCTTGATGCAAGACAACCGAGTCATTGCTTACGCCTCAAGAGCACTCAGGCCTCATGAGCAGAATTATCCCACTCATGACCTTGAGTTGGCAGCAGTGGTTCATGCATTAAAAATGTGGAAGCACTATTTAATGGGAACCCGCTGCAACATCTTCACTGATCATAAGAGCCTTAAGTATATCTTTACTCATGCTGATCTCAACATGAGGCAGAGAAGATGGCTAGAGCTGATCAAGGACTATGACCTGGAGGTACATTATCACCCAGGAAAAGCCAATGTGGTAGAAGATGCCTTGAGTCGGAAGTTGCAGTGCAATTGTATTCTAATGGATTCTCGTATCAACACCTTGTGTGATGAGTTGAGCAAGATGCAGATTGAAGTGATTCCTTCTGGTGATTTGTCTCACCTTTCCGTCGAGCCAGCTTTGCAAGACCAGATCATCATGGCCCAGCTCAGTGACGAGGGAGTACAAATTATCAAGGAGAATCTCCATCAGAAGGTTGAGAAGTATAAATGTTTCCGCCAAGATGTAAAGGGTGTATTGTGGTTTAAAAGCAGATTGGTGATTCCCAAAAACAAGGATCTCAAGAAGAAAATCTTGGACGAGGCTCATCTCTCCAAATTCTCTATGCATCCGGGAAGCACCAAAATGTACCATGATCTGAAGCCTTTGTATTGGTGGACCAGAATGAAGAGGGAGATAGCCCAATATGTATTGGAATGTGACACCTGTCAGAGGATAAAGGCCAACCACTTGAAATCAGCTGGAGCTTTGCAACCCCTGTCCATACCTTCGTGGAAATGGGATGACATCAGCATAGATTTCATCGTAGGTCTGCCCAACACCTCTCGTCATCATGATTCGATTTGGGTTATTATGGACCGACTGACGAAAGTGGCACATTTTCTCCCTGTGCACACCACTGATAAGGCTCAAAAGTATACAGAGTTGTACATTGACCGAATCGTGTGTTTGCACGGATTGCCTCGGACCATTGTTTCTGACCGAGGAGCCCAATTTGTTGCCAGATTTTGGGAACAACTGCAGGAGTCTTTGGGAACCAAGCTAATTAGAAGTTCAGCTTACCACCCACAGACTGATGGTCAGACTGAAAGGGTAAACCAAATTCTTGAAGATATGCTGAGAGCCTGTGCAATTGATTGTGGCAAGAACTGGGATAAGAACCTCTCCTTGACAGAGTTTGCTTATAACAACAGTTATCAATCCAGCCTAAGGATGGCACCTTTTGAAGCCCTCTATGGAAGAAGGTGTAGAACACCGCTCAATTGGTCTCAGCCTGGAGAAAGAGAAGTTTTCGGACCTGACTTAGTGACTGAAGCCGAAAGGAAGGTCAGACTAATGAGGAAGAATCTAGAAGCTGCTCAGGCCAGGCAGAAGAGTTACCATGATAAGAGAAGGAAACCTCTCCAATTCGAGGTGGGATATTTCGTTTATCTCAAGGTATCACCCACCAAAGGAGTGCAGAGGTTTGGGATCAAAGGCAAGCTAGCCCCTCGTTACATTGGACCTTATGAGATCATAGAAGCCTGTGGACCCGTGGCATATAAATTGATGTTACCTCCAAAAATGGCTGCCATCCACAGCGTGTTCCATGTATCTCAGCTAACGAAGTGTGTTCGATTGTCGACCGAGATCATAGCAGAACCAGAATTGGAGATAGAGCCAGATCTATCGTACCAAGAGTACCCTTCCAAGATTCTGGATTGCAAAGAAAGATCAACTCGGGCTAAATCGATCAAGATGTACAAGGTCTAGTGGAGTAATCACTCAGAGGAAGAGGCTACTTGGGAGACTGAGGAATTCCTGCGATCCAACTTTCCCGATTGCCTACCTAAGGAAATTGGTATGTAATCACACCCAACCCCTCCTTCTGCCCTTCGAATCTAAATTTCAGAAATATAACCTTAAATCAGAATGAAGTAATTATGAAACAAAACTTAATAGGACTTCCTTCTAAAGTTGCAAAGAGAATGACATTCGAAGAGCAGTTTGCCCTAATAATAAGCACCCACTTCATGTAAGTCTCACCCTTCGCTTCACCCCGGGAGGACTCTGACCCGAATCTCGGGACGAGATTCCTTTAAGGGGGGAAGGCTGTGACAACCCAGTGTCACCTAGGGTTTCTCTCAAGTGCTAACCCAAGAACCATCATTTTATGTGAACCAAATTGAGCATGAGCATCAAATTGACTTAAGAATAAAGGATCCACTAAGTTTATACTTAAAAGCATCATTTTCAAAAAAAAATGAGTTTTCAAAAGGGCAAAATGTTGAAACCCTAATAACAACCATAATTGAGCTCTATAAGCAAAATTGAAGAGAAAAAGGCAAAAGAGTATGAAAAATATAGAATCATGGCTTAGGCCAAATATAAACATTGAAGTATATTTAATAAGCAACAATAAAGATTAAGGAATCTTGGCCAAAATAATTTAAATAAAACCCCAAGCAAGCTTCTCAAGTGGGGACTTAATAGGGAATTTTGAAATTCAGAATTCTGAATTCCAGACCTTGGGCCAAAGATCAAGCGTGTTCACCTTGATCCCTAGCTCAAATCCTAATGACCCCATTAACAAAAACGTGTCTAACTAACCCCTCTGTCACATGCCAGAAGATGGCATTGGGACGCGAGCCCTAGACACGACAAAACCCTGGATTTGCCTCGAGTTTGAGTAGAGAGACAGACCGGATTTCCGGGCTCTAAATCTCTGAAACCAGTAGGCAAAATCCTATGACTCCGACACAAGATCGGTAGCTTGTAGGGCGGAGAAGAGGTTTTGTGCACTGACCAAGGCGAGAGCAGGCTCGGATGAATGACCACACGCGCCAGAACTTGGGCAGAACGAATGGGCACACGTGTTCGACCCTGGTCGGCACGCCGGCGTTCGCCCAACCCGCACGCGCGCTCGCCCCAGCGTTCAGTCAAGTCCGCCGCACGCCCTCGCCTTCGGCCGCGCTCGCCCGTGCCTATAAAGCCTCCCCGAGCACGCCTCACCTCACCCCGTGCTCACCTTCACCGGCCAGACGCCCCTCCTTAGCTCCGGCGAGCTCTTTTTTGCCCGCCATTGCCGCCAGAGCCTCGGCCACCATGGCCAGCCCACTCCAGTCACTTCCAAGCCACGCCAGCCGCTCGGTTAGCTTTGCCATTAGCTTGTGAAGCTTTCCCAGCCCTTGGACCTGGTAGAACTTCACCAGAAGGCCAAGATCGCCCTCACCGGACTTCGGCCGCCCGCCTGCGCGCGTAGACCGAGCAATCCTGTGAGCCGTTCTTCAATTCCTCGCGCACACACCTTCCTTGATCCCTGGTGAAGCTCTCTGACCCGTTTGATTGGTCAATTGTGCCCTGGATAGGCCGGACTCCTCGCCGCCAACGAGCTCCCCCGCCTGCGCACGTGGACCGGCCAACTCCGACCATCCCCGACGGCGACCCGCACATCGCCGTGACCCTTAGGACCTCCCCTACACCCACGACCACCTCACCGGAGCAGTCTCGCCGCTGGTAAGCCCCCCACCCTTTCTTCTGCCGCGGGTACTATTTAAATTGGGGGAAGGACCTCGGGTTAGGATTAGAAGAACCCAAGGGGTTTTCTGAATTGTCAGCGACTCAATTGAATCATTTCTGTTTAATCTTTTTAATGAACAGAGAACTTAGGAAATTCATAACTTGAGAAATACTTAACCAAAAATTGTCAAACCAATTTTGCTGGATTCTAAATATTATGGACTACCAATTAAAAATGCTAAACCCTATGCTTTTCGTTCTAAATTTTAGAGTTTAGAATTAAATACAGAAACTCACCAAACCTTGTTTAATTAAGGAAAATTAGCTATGCTTCCGTGCTGAACTTAAGAAAATTTGTAGATGTTCAAACCCCATTTAAACACTGTTTAAAAATAGTGAGAACCGCAATATTGAAAAATTTAGTAGGGATATCTATTAAAAGCCATTTTTGCCCAAAACTTAATAAAATCAGAAAGGCCTTAGAAATTAATGACTAGTGGATGAAATTATTTTTCCTAGCCTACTTAAGTAACAGAGAACCTAGAAAAAATAGAAAGGCCTCTAGTTTAGAATAGAATTAAAGTGGAATGTTTTATTTAGCATTATTCCAACTAGAAAACAATTATTAGAATTATAAAACCAGACCCAAAGTTATTAATAAAAATTCAGTGAACTTGTAACCACCAAAACCCCACTGCAAAAATAATAAACACCTCAGCCCATCATTTTAAGTAGGGTAGGTAAATAGAACATGATAATGGGTTATATTTTGAATAAATCATTAGTAACCCAAAATAATGCAATAATGGGCAAATAAAATTTGGCAAGGTCACTAATGAGATAGACCACCAGAGAAAAATGCAAACCCAATTGAAAGGTGTACAATAATGCCTATTACCAATACTTCATGAAAAAGGCCATTTAATCCAAATAATTCCTACCACCCCTTCCCTTAAGCAAAAAGATGCCAAACTTCAGAATGATTGCTCTTGCACAAAATAGAAGCTAGAAAAAATCAGAAATCTGTTGTTTGATATTTTTCAAATATAGAAGCACCCCTTTGGCTAGAAAATTGGGAAAATCATAATAAAATAACTGGTAAGTATTAATGGCTAGAAAATTGTGCCAAGTCATGTTATAACATCTAAATGCCAGCAAAAATAAGTATTAGAAAACTTCTCACTGTTAAATGGTAGTTGTAGTTCAAATCACCCCTTCTGCCCCAAAATTTGGTAATTTTGTCCAGAGAAAACTATTCACTTTTTAAGCCCCAAATTTTAGGACAGAGAATTATACACCAGCAATAAGCCACTGTATTTTTACAGAAGTTTTGGAAATTTATTAAGATAACTTGTAGTTCAAACCCACTCTAAAAACATAAGGGGTGCTTCTATATCTCCTCGTCCCAATAAGTCCAACTTGAAATCTTGACAATTCGCACTAAGACTTTAAAAAGAATTCAGTGGAACACCAAAATGAACTTACCACTTAGTTTAACTAAGTGAGATCTAAAATACTAAGTATACTACCAAAAATCTTTAATAGCAAAGATTAAACTCTATCTGATTAACTAGATCATTCACCATCAAAGTTTAATTGCTAAAGCACATATCATATCATGCATGTATCTTACTCATTGCATTCATTAGATTGTAATCTCGCTGATGGAGAGTACGTGCTCATCCCTGAGCAAGGAACTGTCCAAGAGGAGGACCAGGAGCAAGCTCCCGAGGCTGCTATCGAGGATCTCCCCGCAGCCCCAGCTATTGAAGGCAAGCCCCGGTTTTTATGCATAACCGTATTATTATATGCTACTTTACTACACTTAATGCTTGTAGGATTGTAATGTGCACTTAAGTGTAGGAGTTGCCTGAAACCTCTAGTTGCATGAACTTAGGATACCTTTTTGAGATGGATACTAGTATGCTAGGTCGAGTAGCTGCTTTGCTAATCAAGATCTCGGTAGAAGTCGAGTGATTTTTCTAGCACTCGCGCGAGGTCAGGAATTGATTGTATTCATCTTGATAACGGGATATTTGTTGGTCTATGGACTTGGATCCAGAGAGGATGCCTTGTCCATGAGACGGGAAAAAGGAATTAAGGATTACTGTGTGGATACCTGAGTCAAGCTTTTGAACGTACTAAGCACATGTCGGGAAATATGGTAACCGGTAAACCTAGTACCTGAGTGAAGCCGGGTGTGGTCTTTATCCCTCACGCGACCCGAGACTGGGTCTCCCATGCTAGCTATGGTGGGTACAAGTGCGGTCACTGCACGGCGGCGGCCGGGGTCAGTGGAGCATTGTATGCCAAGGCGGTGAGGCCTAGACACGAACGGGGAATCGATGGGGACGGTTGACATGTGTGGGGTCGGAGTACCCTGACATGTCGTGTGTTTAGGTTTACCTTGCAAGGATAAAACCTGATTTGAATCGTCTGCTTCTCGCAGCTAATGAGACTGCTTGACCCCTTGTACTACATTGAGTAAGAAGTGAAATGGGGTTACATGAGACAATTTGTTAATTGAACTAAATGCTTGATACCATGTATGCTTAGAAGGAGCAAACTTAGCTAAAATAATGATACTAGAATTTGAAAAGCTAAGAATTGATTTTAGAAATAGCTAGTGCTTTTGGCAAACCAAACCCCTTAGCCAAACAACTGCATGGTCTAGAGGTAGAGGAGTAGATTCCTCACACCGGGTAAGTCTAGCTGAGTATTAGTATACTCAGCCTTGCTTGTGGCATAATTTTGCAGGTACGCTTCAGGATATGGTTGATGGTGTGACTTGGCCTACCACCCTGCCACCGGGTTTGACGGTCGAGTGGGATGTTGCTCCGGCAGGAGAGGAGCACGAGGAGTAGTGAGCTAGGCCTTGCCCATTTCCTCGCTATCGACGACATCGATTATCCGCTGCATTTTATTTTGTGAACTTTTATTTGCTACTCGAAAAACTCCGATCTATGTAATAATTCAGAACTTAATTTGAGGTTTCCTATTTTATTGTATTTCTTCTTTGACTCACCTTCGAGTGAGATTGTGGAATTTGATCCTGGTTAAGTGGCTCTATCAGACTAGATCTGAGGGTCTGACGGGTTATTCCGATTTAAGTGTGTTACGGCCCCTGAGGCGTGACTTAGGCACTTATGCTGGAATAATTCGGGTGGTTCCGCCACATGTACCTTTGATCATATCTCTTTAATGTCTACGACTAATATGTTTTCAAGTGTATTTCTATGCTAAGTCGTAGATTGAAAGGGAAATGGAGTCTTCGGCGAAGACAAGGCTTCCACTCAACTCTATCGGTATTATTTACCCCTTCGTCGTCACTCTACACCACTCTCCACTTTGGTATGATCTTCACTCTTATTACTAGTACGAATGGGGAGAAAGTAAAAAGGGGCTCTAAAGACTCCATTTTTGGCGATTAATGCCAAAGGGGGAGAGAGTATTAGCCCAAAGCAAAAGGACCGCACCACCACCAATTTCAAAGTTTAAAATGAAGTTTTCAATTAGTATCTTATGATGAAATATTTAAAAGAGGACTTTTCAATTGGTTAGCATTTTTCAAATTGGTATTAAATGGTTAATCTTCTTTCAATTGGTAAAACCCTCTTGAGCACTAAGCGGAGAATTTCATTCAGGGGGAGTTTTGTTGAAGTCAAAGGAAAAGCATTTGAAACAGGGGGAGAAATTTTCAAATCTTAAAAAAATGCTTCTTGCAATCTTATTCATATACCTATTTGCAAAAGGACTTTGAAAAGATTTTCCAAAAGAATTTGAAAAACAAAACAAGTGGTGCAAGCATGGTCCAAAATGTTAAAAAGAAAGAAAGCAATCCATGCATATCTAATGAAAGTATAAAATGGTTTAACTCCAAGCAACCTTTGCACTTACCTTATGCAAACTAGTTCAATTCTGCACTTATATATTTGCTTTGGTTTGTGTTGGCATCAATCACCAAAAAGGGGGAGATTGAAAGGGAAATAGGATCAAACCTTTTCCTAAATGATTTTGGTGGTTGAAATGCCCAACACAAATAATTGGACTAACTAGTTTGCTCTAGATTACATGTTCTATAGGTGCCAAAGGTTCAGCACAAACCAATAAAAAGATTAAAGTTAGGGTTCAAAAGAAAGGAGCAAAAGAAACCGAAGTGAACCCTGGTCTGGCGCACCGGACTGTCCAGTGTGCTACCGGACAGTGTCCGATGCACCAGGATGGATCGACTTCAAACTCTTCACCTTCGGGTTTCTGAGGCCGCGCTCCGCTATAATTCACCGGACTGTCCAGTGGGTCACCGGACTGTCTGCTGTGCCAGCGGAGCAACGGCTCGCCAGCGCAACGGTCGACTCCAACGGTTGACTGACAACTGAACAGTGTGCGGACAGTTCGCGTAGAGTCAGAGCAGCGCTAGAAGGCGCACCAGATAGTGAACAATAACTGTCCGGTGCAGCACCGGACTGTCCGGTGGCCCAGGCTGTCAGAGCTCCAACGGTCGAAACCATTAGAACCCTAACGGTTGGGTGACGTGGCTGGCGCACCGGACTGTCCGGTGCGCCCATCGACAGCAGCCCTCCCCAACGACTGTTTTGGTGGTTGGGGCTATAAATACCCCCCAACCACCACCATTCAAGGCATCCAAGCATTCACTACTCCTCATTCAATACAAGAGCAATACACAACACTCCAAGACACAAATCAAAGCCTTCGATCAAATCAAAGTCCACAATTCAACTCTAGTTTTTAGGACTTGTGAGAAGATCGACTTGTGTTCTTTTGTTGCTCTTGTTGCTTGGTTGGCTTTCTTCTTTCTCTCATTCTTAATCTCAAAGCTTTGTAAGCAAAGCAAGAGACACCAATTGTGTGGTGGTCCTTGCAGGGTCTAAGTGACCCTGGAAATCAAGGAAGGAAGCTCACTCGGTCTAGGTGACCGTTTGAGAGAGGGAAAGGGTTGAAAGAGACCCGGTCTTTGTGACCACCTCAACGGGGAGTAGGTTTGCAAGAACCGAACCTCGGTAAAACAAATCACCGTGTCATCCGCTCTATTTGCTTATGATTTGTTTTTCACCCTCTCTTTCGGACTCCGTTTTATTCCTAACGCTAACCCCGGCTTGTAGTTGTGCTTTAAGTTTGTAAATTTCAGTTTCCACCTATCCACCCCCCCTCTAGGTGACTTTCAGTAATTAGATCCAAGTCGTCCAGTTTAGTGCGTGCGGTGGAGATTAAATCGTGTGTACCAGTTTGGCAGATAAGATCTTATCCGTCGAGATCATATCGAACGAGATAAATCAGACCACGTTTCATTTAAGCACAACCATCGATCTCTAATCGAACGACCACAGATGCGTACCGGTTTGCGGGGGCTGGATCTAATCTGAACCCACAGATGCGTATCGGAGGGCAGAGAAACAAACATACCCCCTTCTAGGGTCATTTTTGCAAAGAGACCCTAGGTTTTTGCCAAATAAACCCACCGTCCAACTAGTTTAAGTTTTAGTGCAATTAGGCCCAAATACTTATGAATTAGACCCTGTCTACTCTAGAAATTATGCCCGACATCCCTGTTGGGGCGAAGGCAAAGATGCCACCCTTCGCTCGAGGCCTCCGCCGCGGTCGCTGGTCTGACAGAGACAAAGCGGGCAGGGACACCCTTCGCTCCATTCGGCACTTTGGCGAAGGCCTGCAGCGACGCCTTCCCGCGGCGCGGCCTCGTTCAGTCCTGAGGCCCACGTGTAATCTGGCCCATTGCAACAGGCCCTGCGTGGCCGCCTTTGTGTTACGGGCCTAATTTGTAAAGGCATACTTGTAATTACAGCCTGTAACCCTGCTTTATGGGAATATTCTGGGGATAAACTAGGTGTCTGAGGGCACATGCGTCCTTAACACAAGGCGCTGGGCACTCAGATACCTATAAATACCCCCGCACAGTGCCCGTGAGAGGCTAGATTAACAGAGCTATTGCCCCCGAGCACGTAACCCTGTTGTCGCCACTGTTCACCCTTGTTGGCCTCCTTGCTGCTGAGAGCAAGTTCCAACATTTGGCGCCCACCGTTCGTGCTACGACAAAACCACCCGCGATGGCACCCAAGAGAGCTAACCCGAAGGCTGACGAGGCTGCGAAGGCAGCACTGCTGGCCGCAAGAAAGGGCAAGGCCCTCGTCCTCACCCAATCCACCCACCAAGAGCCCACTGAAGACAATGTTCCCCACACCGGCGAAGACGACACCTTCCGCACCTGCGGAACCGAAGGACAATCGCAGCCGCCCCCAGGCTTCGCCCCACTGGAAGGTGCGGACCTCACCGAGGACGGTGAGGTCCTCGGCGTCTCAACAGAAGAACAGCTACAGCTGCGCGCCCTGCGCCTCAAGAACCGCAATCTCCAGAGGCAGAAAGAGATACTGGAGGCCAAGCGCCAACGTGTGTCCGCACTAGCCAAGGTGCGGCAAATGATACGCGACGAGGAGCAGAAGGCCCAAGACCTCGAGCGCGAGATCGCGCTGATGCAGCGCGAAGGCCACCTCGGCCTGCAGCAAGAGCCACCCCTCCAGCAGCGTGCGCAACCGGAAGGCACGCGCGAAGGCCACCTTGGCCTGCAGCATGGCCCACCCCTGCATCACCGGGCGCGGCCGGAGAGCCCGCGTTTCCCCCAGCGCGACCACACCTTCCAGCACGGCGCGCCATTCCAAGGAGTCAACTACCTCGACGAGCGAAGTCCCCTGGCGCCACACCTGCAGGTGACGCCTTGGCCAGCTAACTTCCGAGCGGGGACCTATCCCAAGTACAACGGCAGCACCGACCCGGCGCAATACATAATGAGTTATCAGGTCGCCGTTGCATCCGCCGGAGGGGACGACGCCACAATGGCGAAGTCTTTCATCATCGCCCTAGAGGGCCCAGCACTCACCTGGTTCACCAGATTGCCTCCGCTGTCCATTGATTCGTGGAGAAGTCTCAGGGACAAATTCCTGCTCAACTTCCAAGGGTACCGCCCAAACACCGACGCCTTGGTCGACCTCTCGCTTTGTAAACAACTGGAAAAGGAGACTCTGAGGGAGTACTATCGCAAATTCTTAACACTCAAGTCACAGCTGCCCTCTGTCGATGATCATATCGCTATCCACTACGCCATCAACGGCCTTCGGGCCGGCGTCCTCTACAGCCACTGTATCAGAGATCCACCCAAGAGCTTGCAGGAGCTATATCAGCTCTTCGAAAAATATGCCAAATCCGAAGAGCTCCACCAGCGCAAGGTTGAGTCACAGCGGAAACCCAAAGATGCCCCGCAGTCTAGCCGCACGTGGACGAGGACTCCGCAACCAGACTACGATCGAGATGGCCGCAGTCAACAGCAAGTGCACAACATCGCCAACCACCAGCCTGCTGCGGACCCCCCTCGTCGCCAGGAATATCCCCCCTAGGGCCGCGGAAATGGAACTCGTGGCAGGGGCCGAGGACGCGCGCAGCCGCCGCGCCGGTTCTACTGCCTCTTCGACGCCGAAGACTGCGCCCACCAAACCAAAGACTGCCCCGAGACGAAGGCAACCAGAGACAGAATGGCGCAGGCGCAGCCAGCCGACAATCCCAGAATTGTCGCACATAATTACCAGCCACCCCCTCCACCATATATCCACGCTCCCGCTCCGCATCCACCGCACCACGCTTACCAACACCATCAGGAAGTACAAATCGTACCTCCTCCACCCCCACCACAACACCAGCAACATCAAAACATCCCCCATGCCCCAAAGCAGGAAGACTTCGCCGATCAACCATATCGCGGAGTCATTCACATGTTAACAGGGGGCTCCAGCACCGACTTCGACACCAAGCGGCAGAAGCGGGACCACTACCGCAGCATCAACCACGTCGCCGTCACTGGCCCAGTCGTGCAGACGAAGTGGTCCCACATACCGCTAACCTTCGACGCACGAGACGTCGACCTGCGCAGCGCCCCCCACATCGACGCTATGGTCATCAATTGCAGCGTGGCAGGCTGGGACTTACACAAAGTCCTAGTCGACAACGGCAGTCAGGAGGACATCATCTTCTTCCATGCCTTCGACCGCATGGGTATAAGCCATAGCTTGCTGAAGCCTTCGGACAACCCTTTGTATGGTTTCGGCGGCAAGGGCACCTTTCCAGTTGGCAAGATAGAGTTGCCCCTCTCCTTCGGTGTAGCACCCAATGCCCGAAGTGAGCAAGTAACCTTCGACATTGTCGACATGGTATATCCATACAACGCCATCATGGGCCGGGGCTCCATCAATAAGTTCGAAGCTGCCATCCACGGGCTGTACCTATGTATGAAGATACCAGGTCCGCTAGGCGCCATTACAATCTACGGCAACCAGCAGACGGCGCGCAACATAGAGCGGGACTTCGTGCCTGGCCAGAGGAACGTACACTGTCTCACGACCCAGCGCGAGGTCCCCGCGCCAGCCAACCCAACCGATAAGCAGCACGACAAGGCACAGTTGCAGAGCCAAGACGGGACCAAGACTGTCCCCCTCGATCAGGCCACGCCCAAGCAGACAGTCACTATTAGCGAAGACCTCACCTCACTTGAAGAAGAGAGACTTCTCTGCTGCCTGGCCAAGAATAAAGATGTCTTCGCCTGGTCCGCCCTCGATCTGGTCGGAGTCAGCCGATCCATAATCGAGCACAGCTTGGGAATTGACCCTTCAGTGCGACCCAAAAAGCAGAGGCTTCGCAAAATGTCAGACGAAAAGACAGAGGCCGCCAAGGCGGAGGTGCACCGCCTCCTGGAGGCTAAATTCATCGAGCCAGTGGCTTACCCCACGTGGCTCTCCAATGTTGTAATGGTGCAGAAAAAAAGCGGGAAATGGCGAATGTGCATAGACTTCACCAGTCTCAATAAGGCCTGCCCAAAGGACAATTTCCCGTTGTCGCGGATCGACAAAATAGTCGATAGCGCGGCCGGATGCGAGGTCATGTCTCTCCTCGACTGCTTCTCCGGCTATCACCAGATATACATGAAAGAGGAAGACAAGGCTAGCACCAGCTTTATAACACCCTTCGGCACTTATTGCTTCGTCAGAATGCCGGGTCCACCTTCTCCAGACTCACCAAAACAGTACTCGAAGGGCAGGTCGGCAGAAATATATTTACATATGTGGACGACATCGTCGTCGCCAGCAAGAATAAGGAGGACCATCTCGCCGACCTGGCCGAGACATTCGCGAACATGCGAGATGCACGACTCCGCCTAAACCCGGAAAAGTGCGTCTTCGGTGTTCGTCAGGGCAAGATATTGGGCTACCTGGTGTCACACCGCGGCATCGAGGCCAACCCAACCAAGATCCAGGCCATCGTCGGCATGTCGCCCCCGCAGTCCGCCAGGGACGTCCAGCGCCTGACAGGCAGATTGGCCGCTCTCAACAGATTCATCTCCAGGTCCGCCGAGCGAAGTCTCCCCTTCCTCAAAACACTCCGCGGTGCGAAAGACTTCGCCTGGGGACCGGAGCAAGCAGCGGCCTTCGCCTCACTAAAACAGTACCTGACGGAGCTGGCCATCCTCACAAGCCCCGACTCCTCGCTCCCCCTATTGCTCTATGTCGCGGCTTCGCCGCACGCGGTCAGCGCGGCACTAGTGCAGGAGCAGACAGTCGAGGGCACAGTCAGACAGTGCCCTGTTTACTATGTCTCCAAAGTCCTGACACCGTCCAAATGCAACATGACAGAGCTGGAGAAGATCGCCTACACAGTTGTTATGTCCTCGCGCAAACTGCGCCATTACTTTGAAGCATTCAAGGTCCGAGTCACCTCAGACAGGGGGCTCGGCGAACTATTCAGAAACCCGGAGGCATCAGTGAGGATTGCCAAGTGGGCAGCCGAACTCTCCGGCTACCACATCAGCTTCGAGCCCAGGACATCCATCAAGTTGCAAGTCCTGGCAGACTTCGTCGTCGACTGGACTAGGCCAGTAACACAGCCGGACCCGTCCACAGAGAAGGTCTGGACCATCCATTGCGACGGCGCATGGTGCCATGCGGGGGCAGGCGTCGCTGCAGTCGTCACCTCACCAGCCGGAGTCAAACACAGATATGCAGCACGCCTCAACTTCGCTCTGGAATCCGACAAATGTACAAACAATATAGCAGAGTATGAAGCGGTTATCCTCGGCCTCCGCAAGCTAAGGGCCCTCGGAGTCACCACATGTATCATCAAGACAGACTCCATGATAGTTGCCGGCCAGGTCGAGAAAGACTATGCAGCAAAAGACCCCGCGCTCATGCAATACCTCGCGGCTATCCGAAGTCTCGAGAGGCAGTTCAAGGGATTCACCCTGCAGCATGTGGATAGGGCCAAGAACGAGGAGGCCGATGCATTAGCCAAGGCCGCCGCCAGGGGTGAGCCCCTGCCCTCCGACGTGTTCTTTCACACCATCGGCACGCCAGCCGTCCGGAGCCCCGAAGGGCTCCAAATAACTAATGACAGCGAGGGCCACCGTATAGTCAACCTAATCATGACCGAAGACTGGCGGGCACCAATAACCCTGTTCCTACAGGGGTACTATCATCCAACTGACGTCAGTGAGGCAAAGCGCCTCAGACATCGAAGTCGGGACTTCGCACTGATTGAGGGCCAATTATACAAGAAAGGGGTCAGTCAGCCAATGCTTAAATGCGTCACCGAAACCGAAGGCATGCAAATCCTACGCGAAGTCCACAGTGGCACGTGCGGCTCGCACGCAGGGCCAAGGGCCCTGGCTGCCAAGGTGATCCGACAAGGGTTTTACTGGCCTGCAATGATCTGCGCCGCAAATCGAGTCACAAGGTCCTGCGAAGCCTGCCAGAAGTTCTCTCCTCGGTCAGGCAACCCCTCGCAATATACAAAGCTGATTGCCCATACATGGCCTCTCCAACGCTGGGGCCTGGACATTGTCGGGCCCCTGCCCACCGCTCAGGGGAACCTTAAGTTCGCCTTCGTAGCCGTCGAATACTTCACCAAATGGATTGAAGCGAGGGCTGTTTCCACAATCACATCAAAGACTGCCCAAAAATTCTTCTGGCAGAACATTGTTTGCCGCTTCGGAGTACCGTCCGAGCTGACAGTTGACAACGGCAAGCAGTTCGACAGCCAAGATTTCAAGGATTTTTGTTTCTCCATCGGCACCAAGCTTGCCTTCGCTTCAGTCTATCATCCGCAGTCCAACGGGGTCGTGGAGCGTGCCAATGGGAAAATCTTCACAGCTGTCAAAAAGATGCTCCTCGACGAAAAAAAGGCAGATGGACCGATTTATTGCCGGAGGTAGTCTGGGCGCTAAACACAACAGAGTGCAGGGCGACCGGGTTCACTCCTTTCCGCCTTCTATATGGATCGGAGGCAATGACCCCGCAAGAAATAAAGCATGGGTCCCCGCGTACAGTTCCGTCAGCCGTCCCCGACGTGGACGAGCCAACTTCAAAAGATCTCATTGACAGAGACCGGGTCTTCGCCCTACAGGCCCTAAACAAATACCAAGCCCAGACCAAAGCATGGCGCGACCACGCAGTCATCCCGAGAGAATTCAGCGAGGGGGACCTCGTACTCGTCCGAACAGCTCGGACGGAGTCCAAGGGCAAGTTGGAGCCCAAGTGGGAGGGCCCCTTCATAGTCAAGTCAAAAGCTTCCCCCAGCGCCTACAGGCTCACAACGCCAAATGGCGAGGACCTGGAGCACTCCTGGAACATCGACAACCTTCGCAAATTTTTTGTTTGACCCATTTAGGGCTGATCTCGCCCTTGTAATTCGCCGCAAACAATCTTGTACCGGCCCGCACTCTTTTCCTCCCAGGGGGTGAGGTTTTTAACGAGGCGGAGCCATGTAATATATGTGACAAAAATCCCCCGCAAAAACATGTGTCGAAAAAAGACCGCGACAACGGTCTTCGGCATTCGACCAATTCGAAGTCACCGCGAGGCTAAGCGCTAGCCACCCTCGCGTGCGACAAATCCACGCAGAAGTCGCCTAAGGGTGCAGCCGGACTAAGCACAACAAGTGCGAAAAAATCCAAAGTCTATCGCGAAGACTATCCGCGCAGAAGTCGCCTAAGGGTGCAGCCGGACTAAGCACAACAAGTGCGAAAAAAATCTGAAGTCTATCGCGAAGACTATCCGCGCAGAAGTCGCCTAAGGGTGTAGCCGGACTAAGCACAACAAGTGCGAAAAAATCCGAAGTCTATCGCGAAGACTATCCGCGCAGAAGTCGCCTAAGGGTGCAGCCGGACTAAGCACAACACGTGCGAAACAATCCGAAGTCTATCGCGAAGACTATCCGCGCAGAAGTCGCCTAAGGGTGCAGCCGGACTAAGCACAACAAGTGCGAAACAATCCGAAGTCTATCGCGAAGACTACCCGCGCAGAAGTCGCCTAAGGGTGCAGCTGGACTAAGCACAACAAGTGCGAAAAAATCCGATGTCTATCGCGAAGACTATCCGCGCAGAACTTGCCTAAGGGTGCAGCCGGACTAGCACAACAAGTGCGAAAAAGCCCGAAGTCTATCGCAAAGACTCCGCGCAGAAGCCGCCTAAGGGCGCAGCCGAACTAGTACAACAAAAGCAGAAACGACAGCATCAAACCATCCGCGCCGAGACCGACTATAATCACACCAGCACAGCATAACCAACCATACCAGACAAAGTACACAGCGCCCCCGCAGGCACAGGCACGCGAGGGCACACAACTTCATCTTACAAGCCCTTACACATATACAAGCGAGGGCACCACGCTCTACATCGGCTCAACCTTAGGAATAATTCCCATCTCCCTATAATTAAATAACATTATC
Organism: Zea mays; assembly: GCF_902167145.1. NCBI lineage: Eukaryota > Viridiplantae > Streptophyta > Magnoliopsida > Poales > Poaceae > Zea > Zea mays. The sequence continues at coordinate 88,203,830 of NC_050102.1, read as the reverse complement.
CTAAGTTCTTCACCCGCAAAAAAACTTCGCAGTTCCCCTTCCCCTGTACCCACAGCGGCCGGCAAAGACAACAGCTCCTGCCGACCAGCCCTACTCACGCGAAGCCGAGCCCCTTCCTCCGCGCTAACCCTACGCTTTGCAACCGCCCTTCGTCGTCGGCGCCCGGTGCTAGGACCTGGCACGTCTGGCGCGTCCGTGGCGTGTGGCGAAGCCTCCGCCGCAGCCACATCCAAGGCCGCAAAATAATCCAAGTCCTCCTCCGACGACTCCTCAGTCCACTCAACCGAGCTCCCAGAGTCAGTAAAATCAAAAAACTCAGATACAGACCCACCATATTCATTCCCACCTTCCGCGGTCGAAGCCGCCAAAAATTCAGTAGTAGCGGTTGCGTGCGCAGGCCCAAAATCTTGAACCTGCGCAGCAACCAAAATTCAGCACAACATCCAAAAATTCCCCAACCCTAAACACCCACTACGCCACCTGCGAAGGCCCTGCCGCTGTGGGAGCCTCCGCCGAGGCCTCCGCCGCTGCTTCCGCCACCACCGCCGCGGGATCTTCAGCGCGCGGCACAGCAGCTGCGGGGGCATCAGGCGCGCCTTCGGCCACCTCTGGGGGCAGGTCTTCGCCGGCCGCAGCAGATGTGGGGGCGCCTGGCGCGTCTTCCGCGGTCTCCGGGGTTGGTTCCAGGGCGACTCCAGTCGCGGCCTCCGCAGGGGTCGGCTCCGGGTCAGGCAGCGCACTGTTCAGCGCCCCGAAGTCGTCCACCCGCTCGCCGCGCTCCGCCTAAGACAAAACACACAAAAATTCAGCAAACACACGCACAGACCACATCCAGCAAACGCCGAACAAACGACAACGTTACCTGAGCCCTCGCAGCCTCGGCCCGCTCCCTGACCACCTCACGACCGTACAGACCCCACATTCGGTCATAGAGGGCTCCGGCGGATTCCTTCACCACGGGGTCTTCGACCTCATAGATATCTCGCCCAAAATCTTCATCTACCTGGTCGAGGGCCTCAAAGTGCCGGCACCCTTCGCGAGAGAGTGCGTTCATCGCCCCCTCGCAGGTGACCAGGGAGGTGAACGACATTAAACCCCCCAAGACAGTGGGGAGCTCCTGCAGCTCCTCCTGCACCCATTCCAGACAGCGAAGCCCGGGCTCTCGCTCTGGCACCTCGAAGTCACCGGTCCGCGCACCCAGCTCGCGATATGTAGCCATAAGCTGTGTGCGCGTCCGTTCGGCCTCCGCTCGCATCGCGGCCTCGGCCCCCTTCGCGCGGCTCTCCAGGGCAGTAAGCCGCTCCTGCAGCTGACCGACGAGCTCCTTGGCAATATTGCCTTCCGCCCGCGCCAGCTTGGCCTCCGCCTGCGCAGCCTGCTCTTTGGCGATGGCTTTGTTGGCCTCCCTCCTCTCCCCCGCCAGCTGGCGCCGAAGGTCAGCCTTCTCCTTCTCCAGGGCGGCCACCCTGTCCGCCAGTTTACGACACTTGCTGTCGGAGGCCGATTTTTCACGGACAGCGTCAGCATGTTGCGTCCGAAGTCTCTCGACTTCGACAGACAAAGCTGCCGTAAGGGCCCCCGACGCAGTGCGGCTGGTGAAGTCAGCCACCTGCAGAGCACTCGTAAGGCCATCGCCCTAAAAAAAAAGGGGGGGGGGGAAAGAGTATAGCTCAGCGGACCTGACTCAGCGCCTCCGTCGCCTGACTCAGCGCCTCCGTCGCCTGACTCAGCGCCTCCGTCACTCCCTTCAGCCGGCGGGTCGCCGTGCCCGCCTCGTCCCTAACAAACGCGAGGGCCGACACCTCGCCTCCGGCGCCAAGCGCCTCGCCCCTCGCCTTCGGCGCTTTGGCGGCCGTCGCGATCGCCGCGCCAGGCGCAACTATAGCAAGCTGGCCCTCGTCCGGCCCTGCAACGCGTCAACAAATTAAAAATAATAATAATAATAATAGGCCAGCGACTTACCACCAAGATAGTCGTCCACAGTAATGTCGGTGCCGAAGTCGGCAACACGTTTGCCCGCCAACGGCAGCGCTCGGGCCGCCTTCGAAGCCTCCGCCACTCCGCTGGCCGGCGGCACCACCTTCGTTGACTTGGAGCCTCCGGCGCCTTGCTAGGTGCAGAGGCGCCCGCCTTCGCCGCCAGCGGCGGCTTACCTCCGCCGGAGGCCACAGCCTTCGCAGTTCCCCGCTGCCTTTTCGGCCGAGCTTCGTGAATCCTGACAGTCGTCTGGCGTTTTTGCGCCGCCCCTTGGCGATCCTTGTCCATCACTGCCCACACAACAGCACCGATATTTCGCCCGTAAGGAAAAACTCTCCACTGATGAACCATACGAGATGTAAAACAGTCCTCCTCAGCCGCGCAGGGGATAGGAACATTTCTAGGCCAGCAACCCCCGGTAACCCTCAGCATCCGAGCCGAAGACTCCCGGAGCTCGGGCGAAGACATCCTTTCCCCCGGGGCCGCACACGTCCTCATTAACTCTCTAGCAAAACTATCAGACACCCCAAGTCCTCCCATCGCAGTACCTAATTTTCTCTTTTTTGAGGAGGGGGCGGCCGCCAGCGCAGGGTCGCCTCCAGTCTCCACCGCCGGTTTCTTCCCACGGCGGTCCGCTTCGTCTTGACCAGGATAGCCGTCGTACGACAATTGATTTAATTCGAAGACCCTGTTCAAACGCTCATTTGACCCGCGGATATCAAAGCTGCGCTGGCCTTCCGTCCTCGGCACGTAACGTCCCACGAGCCGCACCGCCAGGTCCTCCGCATCACGCACAAAGACTTGTGTTCTTTTGTTGCTCTTGTTGCTTGGTTGGCTTTCTTCTTTCTCTCATTCTTAATCTCAAAGCCTTGTAAGCAAAGCAAGAGACACCAATTGTGTGGTGGTCCTTGCAGGGTCTAAGTGACCCGGGAAATCAAGGAAGGAAGCTCACTCGGTCTAGGTGACCGTTTGAGAGAGGGAAAGGGTTGAAAGAGACCCGGTCTTTGTGACCACCTCAACGGGGAGTAGGTTTGCAAGAACCGAACCTCGGTAAAACAAATCACCGTGTCATCCGCTCTATTTGCTTATGATTTGTTTTTCACCCTCTCTTTCGGACTCCGTTTTATTCCTAACGCTAACCCCGGCTTGTAGTTGTGCTTTAAGTTTGTAAATTTCAGTTTCCACCTATCCACCCCCCCTCTAGGTGACTTTCAGTAATTAGATCCAAGTCGTCCAGTTTAGTGCGTGCGGTGGAGATTAAATCGTGTGTACCAGTTTGGCAGATAAGATCTTATCCGTCGAGATCATATCGAACGAGATAAATCAGACCACGTTTCATTTAAGCACAACCATCGATCTCTGATCGAACGACCACAGATGCGTACCGGTTTGCGGGGGCTGGATCTAATCTGAACCCACAGATGCGTATCGGAGGGCAGAGAAACAAACATACCCCCTTCTAGGGTCATTTTCGCAAAGAGACCCTAGGTTTTTGCCAAATAAACCCACCGTCCAACCAGTTTAAGTTTTAGTGCAATTAGGCCCAAATACTTATGAATTAGACCCTGTCTACTCTAGAAATTATGCCCGACATCCCTAAGATATAAACATTGATTCCTATTATAAAAATAATCCCTAGAGCTTATAAAATTCATATCTTACTCGTTCTAACTCCAAATTGATCAATTCCAGTCATGTTAGCTTCGTAATAAAATTGCCTATGCAGTGACAAACATTATTTTGTTATAACACATACTTTTATATTTAGATATTTATTTACCCTATATATAGTAGATTAATCTTTTATCAAAGTAATCTCACTATAATTATAAGATAAATAAAATCTGATCTCCAATCAAGTTATGACGTAGATTAGAGTTGAACAAAGTTAGTTACATATTTTCTCACATGATTTATATAGAATATATTTTTGCTATTTAATCACCTAGAACTTCATAAAATCATATCTTTTTAATCGTAACTCCGATTTTTGTGGTTCTCGAACCTACGTTCACTTTGCCTGGATGGTAGTGAATTTCTAATTCATAATCTTTGATCAACTCTAACCATCTTCGTTGTCTCATATTCAGCTCCGACTCGGTAAATATGTACTTTAGACTCTTGTGGTCTGTATAAACATCACACTTCTGCCTGTACAGATAATGCCTCCATCTCTTCAGTGCATGAACCACTTCTGCTAACTCTAGGTCATGGATTGGATAATTCTTCTCATGAACCTTCAACTGTCGGGACGAGTAAGCCACAACTCTTCCCTCTTGCATCAATACACAATCCAAGCCAGTGTAGCAAGTGTCGCAATACACCGAGAAGGGCTTGTGCACATCAGACAAGACTAAGATAGGCACTATAGTCAACTTCTCTTTCAACGCTTCAAAGGCCTCTTGGCACTTCTGGGTCCACTTGAACTCAACTTTGTTTTCTAGCAAAGCTGTCATCGGTCTCGCAATCTTCGAAAATCCTTCAATGAACCGCTGATAATATCCGACCATTCCAATGAAGCTCTTGATTCTTCGAGCATCTGTTGGCGCTTTCCAGTTCAGAATGTCTGCCACTTTCTTCGGATCCATAGCCAATCCATCTTTGTTTATACTGTGACTCAAGGACAAGACTTCATCAATCCAGAACTCACACTTGCTCAACTTTGCATATAGCTAGTGCTCTCGCAATCTCTGCAATACCATCTTCAGATGATCCACATGTTCCTCCTCACTTCGAGAATATATGAGAATGTCATCAATGAATACCACCACAAACTTGTCGAGATAATCCATGAATACACTGTTCATTAGATTCATGAAGGTCGGCGCATTCGTCAGGCCAAAAGACATAATGGTGAACTCATACAACCCATACTTGGTAATAAATGTCGTCTTCGAGATGTCCGAAGATCGGATTCTAAGCTGGTGATAACCTGACCTCAGTTCTATCTTTGAAAACACGCTGGCTCCTCTCAGCTGATCTAACAGATCTTCTATTCTAGGCAAGGGGTACTTGTTCTTGATTGTGACTTCATTCAGAGCTCGATAATCAATGCATATCCTCCTAGTGCCATCCTTCTTCTCCACGAATAGGACAGGGGCAGCCCAAGGTGAGGTACTTGGTCTGATGTAACCTTTCTCTGATAGCTCATCTATTTGCTTCTTGAGCTCAACCAACTCTGGTCCAGATACCCTATAGGCTCTTTTAGATATGGGGGCAGTGCCAGGAATAAGCTCTATGGCAAACTCAACTTTCCACTTGGGTGGCAAACCTGGTAAATCTTTAGGGAACACATCCGGAAACTCTAACACAACCTTGATAGTCTCGAGTGTATCTGCCTCCTTGCTATCCGTAGCCATCTGATGACAACCTCCTTTCCTTGGCTTGGGTGAGACTAGCTCAGTAACCACTTCTTCTCCTAGTGCGGACACCAGTTTCACTATCATCTTATCATAGCTGATAACTGCTTGGTACTTATCTAGCCAATTTATCCCTAGGATAACATCTATTCCCTGAGGTTAGCGGGGAACTCTATCCCCCTTATTTCCACACTTACATTCAAGCAAACACTATCGGCTCGAACTTTTACACCGGCTGAGTCAATTTGAATTGGTGTTGACATGGTAGTTATTGGAAGATTATGCGCTTCTACCCATGATGCAGTAATAAATGAATGTGTTGCTCTAGTATCAAATAACACTTCTGCAAGATGGGATTCGACTAGAAACATACCTACTATCATGCCTGGTGTTTCCTAGACTGCTTCAGCCTCCAAATGGTTCAATCTCCCATGGTTGTAACGTGTCTGGACACGATTGCCTACTCCTGGCTAAGACACATTCTGCTTTGCTGGGGCACTAGGGCTTGGCTGCTGCTGAGCTACCTTCTTTGGACAATGCATCGCCCAATGGCGTTGCTCTCCATAATGGAAGCATGCTCTGCCTCCTCCTTGCAATGGGGCTGCTTGACTGCTCTGATTGGTTGCTGGGGGGAAGACGAGGTGCCTGCTAATTCTGCTTCTAGAACTGACTTCCTCCTATCTAACTGTTCTGGCGGTACTGCTGCTGATGCTGAGGGTGCTGCCTCTGAAACTGCTGCTTAGGTGGGCATTGATTCTGCTTGAACTACTAAGGTGGGTTGCCTAAGAAATGGGGGCGATTGCTGCTACCAGGCTGAGGTCCACCAATCTTGCGCTTGCGATCCTCCATCTCCTTGTGCTTCTTCTCTGTCATGATTGCTCTATCGATCAGGTGCTAAAATATGGGGAAGGTATGGTTCATTAGCTGATAGTGCAGGGGATCGACTAAGCCTCTCAAGAAACGATACTGCCTCTTGGCGTCTGTGTTGACATCTTTAGGAGCATAGCGGGATAGCTACAGAAACCTGTCTCGGTACTCATTAACTGACATGGGCCCTTGCTTTAGCACCAGAAATTCCTCTTTCTTCACTATCATCAGGCCTACTGGAACATGATACTGACGAAAATAATCTCTAAATTCCTCCCAATTGATGGTGTTGGGGTTGGCCTGGGTGGCGAGGTAGGACTCCCACCAAGACTGAGTTGCTCCCCTCAATAGACGGGGACCATACAGAACCTTCTCTCTGTCATCACACTGAGCGGTGTGGAACTCTCGCTCCACGGTACATAGCCAATCTTTAGCATCCATGGGGTCAGCAGAGTGAGCAAACACTGGGGAATGACCTCTCATGAATTCAGCACGCTTATCTCTGGGCATCTAAGGCATCTGCACTTGCATCTGAGGTTGAGGTGGGGGCTGCTGCTACTGCACTTGCTACATGGCGGCAAGAGTCTGACCAATCGCTTGGACTTCCTGAGTCCGCATCAGAAACATCTGCTCTATTGTCATTGGGAGCAGTGGTGGCAACTGCTGCTGAGGTGCCTCATCTTGCGGTGCCTGCTGCTCCTACTGAGCATGCCTCCCTCCTCTGCACCTGTTGTCTGACATCTGCGAAATGCAATCACACATCAGAACTGAACTTTTAAATCTTGCAGCATAAGAAAAGAGTATATAATTCTTCCACAACACTAAACAGACAAGCATCTTCACTGACTCCCAACACAGGCAAACACAACTTCTTAGATGAAGAGGAAAGTAGAATAAAAAGGCTTCCCAACTACATAACTAGTTTTATTAACATTAACAGGTAAATCGAAGTGCAGGGGGTACCCCCACTCTAGCGATAGTCATTACAAAGATCCAAATCCATCATAGTTCATCATGACAAGCATAAAAATATAGGATAAGTAAACTACCCTGCCTAACTAAGACTAACTGAGAATAATACTAAGACTAAGGTTAAGACTTCTATTTTAAACATTAATTACAAGATCCAATGCTAACGACCTATGGTCCTAAATTTATCTTGGTCTTGCAGTCGGGGTTGCCGTAGGCATGGTGTCCATGCTGAGGTGAGAGATATGGGTGCTCAGTCCCGACGGGGGCAGGAGAGCCATCTGCTAGGTGACGGAGCTCCACGCGCTCAGCCCGCAACTGGGCGATCTCAGCATGAGCCCTACTCAGCTCGTCTAAAGCGTGGTCCAGCTCTGTGTTTAGCACGACGACTAGGTTGACTGTGCTACTCCACCTAGGATTGTCCTCACCAATAGGTGAGGCAATCACGCCTCCTGTGCTGCCAGGTGGATGGTGGGGGTAATACCTTAGGTCAAGACCATCGGCCACCCCAATGAGCACTGAGCAGTAGTGAGAAAGCGCACGCCGTGCGACATCTTGCATGGCCGCCTCAGCTGAGTCCCGCTTAGAGATAGAATAATGCTTCGAGGAGACCTCCGCACCTTGGAGACTATCCTCTGGACGACGCACCAAACAAGTCGCCTCCCAGCGGTCCGGGTAAGCCCCACGTCTGTGCTGGAAGACAACACAACGATACTCAATGGAACAAGTGCGCCTATCGAGTGCCTGGCGCAGCAAGGTGTCGAGCGCATCGTGGAAGTGACACCCACGAGCGGCGTCATGAGTGATGGGTCGAGCAACCCATTCCTCTGGCTCCTGCTCCTCTAAGAGGTCGGTGCTATCACTCGAGCTGCTATCGTCATCGCCTCCGTTGTCGGGGTCTCCTCCAACAGCTACTCCAGCGGTTGGGACGCCCAGTGGTGGTGCAGGGGGCGCCTCCAGCGGGGGCACAGGAGAGCAGTGCCTCGCAGACTAATTCCTGTTGAGGCGAGGAAGAAGAGCCCTACTGCTCCAACTCCTGTCGCCGACGCTCCTGCTCCTCTTGCAGGCGGTGGTGCACCCTCTCCAAATGGCTGGACTGACCAGTCACCAGACGGCGAAGCGGACGCTCCACGAGACGAGAGGGCAAGAAAGGAATGACTTACTTCCGTGTTGTGTGTCTAAGACGAGCCATCTAAAAAAGACACAGTAAGCATAAGAGTAAGAACGGAACTAGTATGACCAGCAAGTAAACCATAAAAAAATAGGAAATAGAATAAAACAAAAATTTCAGCAAGGTATAATATATATAATAAAACATAGAATTGGTCGAGATGACCAACTTTTGAAGTGACACCAAGGACAAGGTGAGAATAGGGGTCTATAATCCTTAGAACGACCATTCTACTCTAGGTTAGCGGTCCTACATTTAGCACGGTTTTTATACCACTTATGTCACACCCGGTTTTAGAAGGCAAACTGAATGCGAACCATGTACGTGTCAGGATCAGTAATTCATGTACACAACAGTTACATAACCAGACATCATCACATAGTGCTCGAATAATAACATAAAAGAGGGTAATAGTTGATTACATCATGATGCCCGAGATATCCACATAGTCATTAACAATTATCAAAGTGCGAAAATGAAATGTAGCTAAACTCGGCTTTCACAGGCAGCCGACTGGGGGTTTGCCGCTAACCCGCGCCTAGAACTCATCATACTCTTGGAACTCCTAGAAGTCCTCCACCATGACTTCATCTTCTCCTAAGCAGTGGTTGCAATGTGGACAACCTGGGGGGTTTGGTGTGTAAAGCAAGGGTGAGTGCACATCAACATACTCAGCAATTGTCCCGTTTGGATGTAGTGGACTAGCTTTATGTGGGATTAAGGTCAAGCAATTGCTTTTAGTTGGTCAGGTAATTATTACTAGTAGAGAGCCAAGTTTTAACATTAACCCAAGTTGTTAACCCAAAAGTACTCTTTCCAAATGGAAAGAATACCAGAAACCATAATCATAATCATAATCATAATCATAATCACAATAGAAACCAGCATTATCCTCATCATCATCTGTAAACAAAGTATCTCTGATTAATGTGTCTCTAATCAATGGAGCTCCCAAAAGCCGCTCATAACCGCGAGCACGACTGATATATCAGTTTCATAGCACTCTATACAGGTTGCACACTTTACTCACGAGCCGTGATTCCCTTTTGCCTCAGGTCGATCAAACCCTTAAACTCTACTAAGGTGAGTAGGCAAGATTTCACTATGTAGCCTTTACAAAGATTCCTTGAGGCTGTAGTCGCCTATTAGGTTTCCTAAATGTACCGCACTCCTCCCCAAGGGGAAAACCACCCTCGGCAGAGCGAGCCGCATACATCGAGCCCCATTGACGGCACGACGGTGAAGCGAACTACACCTCAGTTCCTCAAATTTTTCAGCTAAGGGCGTCCCATACCACCCTCATGGTTGTACTGTTTTCCCGGGTGGTCATCCAACGAACCAGTCCTTATGAAGAGGCACTCGAGAAACCGCTCGAGTCCCCTAAAATGTCACAAATCATCATCATAATCAAGAGGGAAAACAAGGTAACATAAATAATCTCATCATGTTCATTGTTTAGGGTGAAGCACTAGCATAGAGCTAAACCAAAATAATCCAACCCACATAGGTAAACAAGGACATGATAAACAAAGCTATTCAATCCTTAGGTATAAATTATATAAATATGGGGAGTGAATTATAAAATGAGTAGGACATAAATGGGTCAAGGGACACTTGCCATCACCAACCAGCTGCTGCTCAGGGTCTTCACCTGCAACGCCTTCGGACTCCGCTAACGGACCATTATCTATACGAGTTCAAACATACACTCCACAAACTTAATAATACAATAACAATACACCACGTAGTAGAATAAAACAAATAAGCAGACGCTTGGCGCAGGGCTTGCACCTACGACTATGTGAGAATGAGAAAACAACAGTCGAGGCCACGGTCGAAAGGCGATTATGTTAAGCAGCTATGAAGCTATGGATTAAAATACTTGTCTAAACATAACCATATTAATTTGACAATCGTGCTATGCATAAAATAAAGTTACTCTACGTGTTTAATTATTATAAAAAATTCAAGGTAAATTTAAAAGGATTGTCGTTCGGCGAAGCGCACGACGGCACACGCGAACTAAACTGAAAAATTGGGACGAGTTATCGTGCAACGAGGTGTGCAACAGCACGCACGAACTAAGTTGAAAATAAAATGAGTCATCGCGCGGCGAAGTGCGCGACGCAACACTTAGACTAAACTGAAATTAAATGAATCGTCGCGCGACGGAGCGCGCGACAAAACACTTGAATACAGAGGACCCCACATATGTTTCCTTGCCATAGATCACAATCTTGGATTTCTAGTGGAGACCATTTCTTGGTCAAAAATCCGTAGGTGTTAGCCTTTGGCATTATTGAAAATGGGCGTTCATGCTATTTTCGACAAAAATGAGAGTTGTGTGGTCATCGACCAGAGGGTCGTACACCTGACCCCAAATATGTTTTCTTGTCATAACTTAAAGCGTCGCGCGACAAAGCGCACGATGACAAAGCGTACGATGGCATACGCCACTTAAACTGAATTTAAAACAAAACGTCACGCGACTAAACGCACGATGCAGCACATTAGATAACCTGAAATTAAAATGGAATGTAGCGCCACGAAGCGCGCGACGCAGCACGCTAATAAATCTAAATTTAAAAAGGATCGTCACGCGACGAAGCGCGCGACGCAGCACAAAAATTAAACTAAAATTAAAATTAAATTCAAACTGAATTTGAATGCCACGCGCGCTAGTGCTGCGCGTGGGAACGGGACTGCGCGCACGGGGACGCGTCGAGCCACGCCACAGGCCGCGCCATGCCTGCTCCGGGGCTGGACCAACACGCCGGGGGGCCGCAAGCCAGGGGCCGGATAGGGAGCCGCACTGGGGACCAGACAGGGAGGCCGCGTGCTGGGGGCCGGGCAGGGGGCTGCGTGCCGGGGGGGTCAGACAGGGAGGCCGCGCGCCGGGGAGAGAGGAAGGAGGGAGAGAAGATGAGAGGGGGAGCTCACCTCGGGGCTCGACGATCGGCGGCAACCATCCACCGGATCACACCTAGGGCAAGGGAGGTGGAAGAGAGGGAGAGGGAAGTTGCTGCGCGGGAAAAGAAAATGAGATAGGGAGAGGGGGCATGGGGCGGAGAGGGCGCCAGGGGCACGCCTGGGGTCGGGTCGGGTTGGACCGCAGGCCGGGCCAAAAATCCACTGCTCGCACTAACCTCTAATCGAAATTAAATTGCGAATCAAAAACCGAAACAAGATGAATGCACGATTAGACACGACATCAGACAAAAGAAATATGCTTCGGCATGATGCAACACCCATGTCAACTTAGGTTTTTGTTTACACGCGATACGGACACCAGTCTCTATACTGCTTTGAAAATTGGTAGGAGTGAAATGGGAAGAGAAAAGAGAGTAACGCCTGAATTTGATGAGTATCGGAGAAGAAAAATTATACCCCCCAAATTCAGGGTGTTACACTAGTGTGAGTTAATCCTTTCCCGAAAGGGGCAAGCGGGTTGGAGGAGTGCTGGTGTAGGGAGGTCCTCAGGTCGGACTGTCTTTTTTGCTTTTTGGATGAGGGATTCTTATATCGCCTTCAGCCCGGAATCCGTAGCGGATTCTCTCATATAGTGGAACTTTGTTAAGGCCTCACAGTGGATCCCTAGCCATTCACCTTGGGAGTGTCCAAGGGTCTTGCAAACCCTAGCTAAACGAGAAACATGTCTTCTGGGTAAAGATGCGTAACCCTTGTAGAGTGTAAAACTCATATATCAGCCATGCTTACTGTCAAGAGCGGCTCAGACACTCATATGAGTAACTTATGGAATTAAACTTAATCTGTCATCTTCATTGCATTGTGGGATTTGTTATTAAATGTGATCTCTTATTTAATTGGGTTGGTATCTACTTATACTTAGTAACTGCAAATAAAATTTTGACCAACTTGTTAAAAGCAATGCTCAGCCTTAACCCTTATTTGTTGATAAGCCTTACACTTCACATGAGCCCCCACCATAAGTGAGCTCATGCACAATTCCCCACAACTTGTTGAGCGATGATCGTATGTGAGCTCACCCTTGCTGTACTCACACCCAGGTCAAGAACAGGTACCGCCAAGATGAGGAGCATGAAGGATGTTGCGATGAGTTCATGAGAGGTCTAGGTCATCGTCTCCAAGTCAACTTTGGTTGCGGAGGATCGTTGTCTTCATATGATGTAATTATTTAGTTATTTTGTACAAACTCCCATTAAACAATAAAGATGTGACATTCATTTGTGTACCATGAGTCATCATATGTGTAAGACGTGATCCTAGCACACATTTGATTCGCGCCTGGATTTGCCCTTAATTCCGGATGTGACAGAAGTGGTATTAGAGGAATGTTGACTATAGGACGTAACCTAGATAGACCTGGACAACCTTTACCTACTTACCTTTGCTACTCTGATTCTTTCTAAATTTTCCTTAATCTTTTCTCATCTATTGCTGCTTTACTCTGATTATTCTTACCTTTTCTTTCTTGAAACCAAAAGTGGATTTGACACTTTGGAATCCGACACCCAAAGTGACCCTTAGTAATAGGACGCCTGATCCTAGAAAAAACTATTTTATAGATATTTATACGCTTGAATATTTGATCTTATGATACATGTGTGATTTGGTTCTTTGATTGAGTGTGATATGTTGTGGAGTAATGTCTACAATTGCATTTGCCTCCCACTCCACCATCATCCTCGTCTCTATCTCCATCTCCATCTATTCCCTCCTCTCTTCTTCTAGCTGGGCATGTAATATTTCTCCCCGATGTTATAATATTGCAAAGAGAAGGTATATAACTCAATGAATGATGAGGCAGAGAAGCACTAACCTAGAGTTCCTGGATGCGATGTTGTGAGTTGTCCTGCCGAGGTCGTATGGCTGGGCAAACGCTCATGGTCCTTGCTCACACCTTAGAAAGAGTAGGAGTGGAGCTTGAGTCGATTGCCTCATCGACAATCCAGTACTGCACATGCATCTTTTCTCCTTCGACGGTGGGGTTGCTATACGCCTTAAGCCCGTCCTCCAGGTTGTAGGTGACGTCAGACGTCGCCTTGCCCTTGTGGGCCATAGCATACGCCGAGAAGATGAAGCAAGACTGGCCACCATGTGACGCTGACCGTGAGAAAACCAACAAGATGGTTAGAAATAATGCCTAATCGAAAGTTAGACTAAATTAAAGAGAGGGCGTACCCATGCTTCTATGTATTTGTCGAGGTTGCGGCTGCCTTGGTGGTGGGAGAGACCTTGCATCATCAAACGCTATTCCCGGCTAGCGTTGTGAGCCTCGTCCCACTCGGTCGAGCACCACCTTTGCACCATCTGCTCCCGACACTCAGGATGTGCAACGCACGAATAAGGAATCATCTACCAAAAAAGAAAGTACACAAAATATCAGAAGATTAAATTAAGCATATTTAATATCAAATTAATGTTTTATATTTACCTGTAAATATTGGTCTAGAGTCAACAACATGGTCCAGGCGTCCTTCTTGCTCACCTTCTCCCCAAGGACGTAGTCGTAGTAAGTGACGATGGCCTGGATGCGCGCCTCATAGTGCATGTCCACGACAAGCTTCTTACAGCTCGTGGTAGCCACCACATCCGCCCTGACCTCCTATATAGCCTCGCATCTAAAGAAATCCCGCATACAAAGACGATGTATCCATATATTATTTCAAGAATGCGCAATGAATGCGACATATTAAACAATATAGTGTCAGGAAGACTTACCCGTCCATCTTGCTTCACTCGCTCTACCTTGTTGTTGAATTGTCTGTCGTCCCAATCCATCGGGGGAGACGACGTAGTGGTAGAAGGAATAGGCCAGGCTCGTCACACCAGTGTACTCAACAAGTCTAGGGAAATGTTCCCTGCATACAATGCCGAGTATTCCATTTGGGTTGCAGCCGTGACCCCCTGCATTCTCCAAAACCTTCCAAGACCTATCGAAGTGATTATGAAAAAACATTAGTTTCTATTTTAAATTTGAACATATAATATGAAGAAGCAACGACAACATCTAAAGTTACATACCTTTCCCATCAGATCGAATAAGCGGGTGCCTGTCACGAAGTATCGCCCGCTAAGGGAGACTCGCGGGACCTCGCAAGTAGACGTGTATCGAACTTGAGGCGCCAGACCCAGAGGCGTCCTGCTGAGCGTCGTCGTTGTCATGTTGCGCCGCATTGGCAACGGTCTACTGCTCCACCTGTTGTTGTACGACATCGTCCTGCTACGCCTCCTCCTCCATCCTACAGGTGCTCCTCCTCCCCCTCCACCTCCTTGTCCTCGTCCACCGCCCACCGTCTTTGCCCAACCACCTGCAATTAAGAGTAAGCAAATAAGCACATATAAAAATATGTATTTATAAATAGATGTGAAATAAATAAAATATAGCATTACATCGATTAAAAATAAACTTTGTATGTGTCTAGATTAGTCGGAGCATAAGTCTCATGTAACACTATAAAAATCATCAAATAAAAATAATACAGTTAGTTTATTAATGGTATTTATGGTAATGAATTTTCTTTTAAGTGTTTGTTATTTATTTGTATTTGGAATGCTTTTTGATTGCTCATAATTATTTTTGGATATTGAATATAATTTCTTCTTAAATGAAAAACCAAATAATTAATATAATAATTACTAGTCCAAAATAAATATTACATTTATAAATAATTTTGGTATAATTATTATAAATTTTAGGGTTATTTAAAAATATATTTCAAATTTAGAAAAGAAAAAAAAACTAACCTAACCCTAACCCTAAAAGCCCACTAGGGGCCCAAGAAGAACCGGGCGTCGCCCCTGGCTCCTCCCTGGTCTCCAGCCGCCGCCACCTTCTCTTCCTTTTCCCCCTCTTTCTCACAGCCGGTGGGCCCCACCTGGCCCCACCTCTCCTCCTCTCCCTTTCTCCCATGCGCAGCCACTAGGAGCAGCCGCCAGGAGGAAGCCGCCCGCACCAGGGCGCCCAGCTGTGCGACCCCGCGCCCCTGTGCCCCCGATGCCCACACCCAGGCGCGCTGCCACCGCCCGACGCGCCGCGATCGTGCAGCTTAAGCGTCGCGCCCCTTCCCCGAGCCACCCCGATGCATGACCCCGAAGCCCAAGTGTCGCCGTCCGTTCGTCTCGCGAGTTATTGGAGCATCAACTCTACCATTTCTTCTCTCCCCCATTTACCTCCCTCATTGAAGCTCCATGAATGCCATCAATGGTCGGCCGTCGTTTCTCTTCAATCACCCGGTGCCCCCTCCCTATAAAATCCGACGAGCCCTTGCTCCTCCCTAACCGAGCTCGCCCCTCTCTCTCACACTTCTTGCTCGCCGACATCGTCGCCGGAGTTCGTCCACGCCGTCGCAGTCCGCCCCGTCGTTCGTGGAGCCTCGCCGGAGCTCGTGCTCACCGTCCGCGTCCCCTAGCCAGAGCCCCTGTACCGTTCCTTGCTCGTCGAACCCTCCCTGCTCGTCGACGTTCATCCCTGGGCATGAGCAAGAACCAAAGGTTGAAGACAACCCCAAAATATTGATTTATTTTCTAAAGCATGTTTGGAATTTATTTATGAATTATCGTTGTAATATTGAGATGATGTGATTTGGCCATTCACGTGTATGATTTTAGATTTCGATGTATATGTGTAACCAAAATCGAACCATGCGACAATACTTTAAATATGTGTATGATTTTATAATTTTAAAAATGAATACAGTCACTATTCACTAACTCAGTGATTTTCATACTAGAAATGTTTATAATTAATTTCGCTTTAGTGTGTGGAACGATAATTATTAGTAGTATTTTAAGTGTAAACTTATTGACATGAAGAAATTGAAATATGTATTAAGCCACGTATTTCCGGTCAAATGAAGATATAGATTTTAGTATTCATAATAAATGTATTCATAAGTATAACACTTAATTACTTAGAATTAGTAAGATATTTATCTATGTCATAACAACCATGAATATGTTATTAAAAGTCCCATTTAGTAATTTACAATTACTTCTTAGAATATTAATGTTATAAGAATTAAGTAAACAATTTTAGCCACACGTATAATTTCTATTTAAGAAAGAAAAGAGAAAACCGAAAGAGTAGAATTTATAATAATGTTAAAATGACTCTTAATTAGACGCTCATACTTTCCTAATACAGAAAATGATAGTTATGTTGGTAAACATAGGTTTCTTACTAAAGAATCACATAACTTGTTTCTAGTTTAAAATGACCTTTTTAATAGATATCATATTTAATAAGGTTTGTTATAGATGTTTAAGTATAGCTGTATTAAATAGAAACTTAAAAGAATATGTAGACCATAAGTGTCTTAATAAAAATAGAAGATAAATATTTGTCCAATTAATAGATTATTTATATTTTCTTAATTAAAAGATAACAAGAGTAAGTGCTTTTATAATCTAAAATGATAGTTTATACATAATTTCCTTTCTAATGAATTAGATCATTTGTTCCTACAATAGAATTAAAGATAATTAATAGATTAATTATCCTTTATCATAATTTATTAATCAAACCTATAGTCATCTTGTTCTTAACTAGATTTATGGCATGATTAATAATTTCATATAATTTAGTCCACATTATATACGAATCACTTAGTTTTTCCTAAAGGATAAAATAAAGTAATAAGAGTTTAAGTTTTTTATAACTTAAAATGTTACTTTATATATTAACTTCAAATATAATAATATAAGCTATGTGTTTTCTAATGAAATTAAAAGATAGTTATTTGCTCATTATCTTTTGCATGAAAATCCACTTAAGGGCCTATAACCTAGCTTTTCATAAAATAGGTGTTTAATAATAATGATCTTTTCACATAAAACCTATTTAGACTTATATCTTAGTTTATCATAAGTGAATGTTTAACGATGAATTTTAAGATGGTCCATAATGCTTCTAAAATTTATAACGTATTTTGTATCCCATTAACCTTAGATATATAACATATATCTTTTCTAAAAAGGTTTAATATTGTTATAACGTGTTTTATCATCTTATAAACCCTTAATCTTAGACATATCACATATGATGTGTTCTAAAAGATTAAATGGGTGAACCTAATATTGGTAGATTTTAATTAAGATATTTTTAAGCTCATGTCTTGTTTTATAAAGTATAGATCACACATTTTTGAAAAGAATACCCTCTTATTATAATCGTTACTTGCGACGTTTTTGAAAAACGAATGCTCTTTTTGTTAAGCTTTCTTTTAGCTTTGCGTATGGTGAATGTTGTATGTTATTGAGCGGTGTTTGTTTCTTCTTTTTTGTTTGTGTGATATTCAGTGGTTGATCTAGTAGTTAAGAATCAAAATCTATTCCTATCTGTGCAAGAAACTCAAGTTTTCAATAAGCAAGGCAAGTGGACTTCTCCCTCTGCATACTCTGTTTGATCCCAAACAATACATTCAATATAGTTTATTCTTGGATATATATATATTTATAATTTGATGGGTTACCTAGTTAGATACACCTAACCTTTCCAACCTTACTCTTTGTTTAACCTGGAATTATGACCTAATCAAGTAGCTATGCTATTGCTACAACTTTAAATTTATGCAGTCACTCCTGTTTATGATGTTAATGTTCCAAATGGTAAGTTTACATTATTGTTGCTAATCCGATGATTAAGCAAGATCATATGATTTAATTGGAACATGGAGTGATCACCCGGGAAAACAGTGCTACCATGAGGGTGGTATGGGACGCCCTTGGTTAAATAACTAGGGAAGTCTTATGTTGGGTACTGGTCGTGGTCCACCAGAACGGGGGCATCTGGCAAGCGCTTATAGTTCCGGCTCAGGCAGATTGGATACGGGCATAGTTCCCAAAGCTTTACCCTGCAGTCTGGACTATAAGTTGGTTATGTTAGATGTGGTTTTATACTCTCAGAGGTATGAAGGCAGAGGACCTACACATTGCATTCCTATGCATACATTGAAGTGATATTTGCAGGTATGGTTGACGCAGAGAAGTGTTATACAACCTATTGTGGTTGTTCGAGGAAATGAGATGATATTGGTTATATTGGGACTATTGAGTTCTATATCTACACGTATTTCTCATCTTAATTGTGATTCCTTTAAAATGTTGATTAATTCGATTTGTGGTTTAAGTATCTCATCAAAATAATTTGCTTGCTGAGATGTTTTATCTCACTCTTGCATTACTCAATGCATGTGCTTGATGCTCATCAAGGGGAGTGGGAAGTAGCAGCACATTGCACACACTGTTTAAAGAACCAAATAATTAGGTTTGGTTATTGACTTTTGAGGTTCATATTTTGAAATATGATGTAGGCATAAGCTGGTTCATTCGTGGTTAATCATCTTTGATGAGAATTATATCATATTAGTATGATTCATTTTGTATTGATATATATCTCTTTTGCTTCTGTGATGCTTATAATTACAAAGGAGATGCTGCCAAATTTTGTTTTGCTTACTACTCGGCTGTTGGTAGTGAAGTCTAGTAGCATCTCGGGGTGTTTGTGGATTCCAGGGTGTTACAGTTGAATACCCGACTCAAGCTTCAAATGCATCAAAGCCCCTTATTGCACTATTCCTAGATTTAGTCTTTCCATTTCCTGACATAAAGTGGTGTCAGGTAATCCCACGGTAAGGCAATGACAAAAGGCTTTACGACTTAGAGCATTAGCCACCGCATTAGCCTTTCCTGGGTGATAGTGAATTTCTAGGTCATAGTCCTTGATCAGCTCGAGCCATCTCCTCTGTCTCATATTTAACTCTGACTGGGTAAAGATGTACTTTAAACTCTTGTGATCAGTATACATATGACATACATTTCCCAGTAGATAATGACGCCAATTTTAAGGGCATGAACTACTGCGGCCAATTCCAAATCATGTGTTGGGTAATGTTCCTCATGCTGACGCAGCTATCTTGAGGCATAAGCTAGTACTCGTCCTTCTTGCATTAAAACACATCCAAGTCCAATGTCGGATGCATCACAATATACGTCAAACGACTTCTCAATATCTGGCTGAGCCAAAACCGGTGCAGTGGTCAATACTGTTTTCAACTGTCCAAAGGCCTCATTACACTTGGGAAACCAATTAAACTTAACATCATTCTTCAACAGCTCCGTGATAGGTTTAACAATCTTGGAGAAATCCGGGATAAATTTGAGGTAATAACCAGCTAGTCCAAGGAAGCTTCTAACCTGATGTACTGTGGTAGGAGATTTCCATTCTAGAATATCCTTAACCTTGCTGGGATCAACTGCAATCCCTTTAGCAGATAAAACATGCCCTAAAAATTGGATTTCCTCTAACCAAAACATGCACTTGCTGAATTTTGCATAAAGTTGATGTTCTCTTAAGCGCGTTAAAACAATCCACAAATGTTCTGCATGGTCCTCCTTATTCTTGGAGTAGATCAGAATATCATCGATAACGACCACCACAAACTTGTCTAATTCGGGCATGAATACCAAATTCATTAAGTATGTGAAATGGGTTGGAGCATTTGTCAATCCAAAGGACATAACCAAATACTCGAATAATCCATATTAAGTTGTGAAAGCCATCTTGGGTATATCCTCGGGTCGAATTCTTATCTGATGATAGCCTGATCTGAGATCAATCTTAGAAAATACCCGGGCTCTAGTAAGCTGATCGAATAAAAGGTCAATCCGAGGAAGGGGATACTTGTTTTTAATGGTAACTTCATTAAGGGGTTGGTAGTCCACACACATTCGTAAGGTTTGATCCTTCTTATTGACGAAGATGGCCGGATATCCCCATGGCGATGAACTTGGTCGGATAAATCCCTTCTCCAACAAGTCATGTAATTGCGTCTTTAGTTCCACAAACTCATTGGGAGGCATACGGTATGATCTTCTAGAAATAGGAGTCGTACCCGGTTTCAACTCAATCACAAAATTTGCGTCCCTCTCAGGAGGTAATCCGGGTAAATCTTCAGGGAATACATCCAGAAATTCACACACAACCGGGATGTCTTGTATCTCTTGCACTATGGCTTCAAAAACTTGTCTAGATATTTTGACTAGGACAGATACATGGATATATAACCTGACATCTTCTCGCCCATGACTTAGCTGAATAGTCCTTTGATCGGCATTGATAATAGCCTTATTCTTGCCTAACCAATTCATGCCCAAAATCACATCTACGTCTTGCCCCTTTATAACTATCATATTGGTAGGGAATTCATATGCGGCTAAATTCACGGGAATGTGGAAGACTACTTCCTGATTAAAAATTTGACCCCCAGGTGATTGAATAACAAGACCCTTCTTTGATTCAACACTAGGTATGCATGCTTTTTAGCAAAAGCCTTGCTCATGAAAGTATGTGATGCACCAGAATTGAAAAGAATGACGGCGGGATGATTGGCAACGAAAAACGTACCCATCATCACCGGCTATCCTTCTGGGTGGTAGCCACTTGAGTGTAGTAGACTCGCCTAGTTTTCCTTGCATTTTTACCTGCATGAGTGCTTGCCTCATTTCCCTTGCCTTGAGATGTGCTTCCAGAAGCCTTTTGGAAATTGGATTTATTTTGCTTTGGATAGGACAGTCATTGATGAAGTATCTAGACTTCCCACAGTTGAAGCAGCTATTAGATGAACTAGGGAAGGTGGGGAAACAAGTACTAGGGGCACTTGGCTGATTGTTCTGAGCAGGGGTAGGAGTGGGACGGATGAAAACTGGTTGCTTGAAAGGATAGGCGGGTGGACGAGGAAAAGAGCGATTTGGGTTAAAAGGACGAATTACCAACCTCGACCGATTCTCGGATCCTTGAGAGGATCCTTCACCCCCTTCACGCCCAAATCTTTTTGTCTTTCCCTACCCCGATTCTTGGCTTCCACTGAAAGAGCTGTGCTCACGGCCCTGCTGTAAGTGAGATCTAGGCAAGTGGCCATCTTTCGTTGTAATCGATCATTCAGACCTCTCATGAAACAATTCTTCTTTTCCAGGTCTGTGTCAACTTGCTCTATAGCATAATGGGAGAGATGGTTCAATTTGGTGGGGTATTGCATCACCGAGTTTCCTCCTTGCTTCAAGCGAATGAACTATTCCAGTTTCATCTGTAGAACACCATCTGGAATGTAATGTTCCCTGAACGCTTGCTTGAACTCTACCCACGTAACAAGATGTCCTTCAGCTTGAATAACTACAAAGTTTTCCCACCAGATACTAACGGGACCTCTCTTTTGTTGGGAAGCAAATAGGGGCTTCTGGGCCTCTGTGCACCGAATCAGTCTAAATTTCTGCTCCATGACCCGAATCCATTTGTCTGCTTCCAAAGGTTCTTCTGCCTTAACGAAAATAGGTGGACGAATTTCTGAAAACTCCATGTACGTAGTGTCTTTGGGGGCTTGGTGTTGACCTCTGCCTCCCTGCTGATGAATTTGATTCCCAGCCATTTCTCGAAGAAAGCGAGTGTTATCAGCAGTGGCATTAATTAGGGAAGCGATAGCCTCTGCCAGCATGGGAGGTACAAGCGGTGGGTTCGTAGTTTCCTCCCCACCACGGAAAGTTCCAGCCCCATCTTGAGCACGAGTTCTGGACGACATCTGAAGAAGAAAACATACTTGATTATTACATGCCACGATTACACAACCTCTGTTACATTGTTCCAAACTTGTTCTAATTATACATATTCAACTTATACAACTCACTTTTCTTTATTTAGATTACATAAGGAAACCACATACTACTACACTAATCTAGTTATCCGCGTCCTTGGCTGCTCCCGCTCCACTCCCAGCTTTGGGAGAACGATCATCCGCGATGTTCATGGAAGGAGGGGCTCCAAAGAGATCCAACTCCCCATAAGGTCCTCCGCCAGCTGCTTCTGATGCACCAGCTCCCATTGCCGCAACCTCCGGTGGCACGTTTAGATGTAGCTGGTCATACAGCACGTGCACTTTCTCGTGCAGAGTATTATTATATGCTTGCAAATTTTCTAGGGCTAAGCTTAGCTCTTCCACCCGGGCTTGGGCAGTCGCCTCGCAATCTCAGGCTATAAATCGTGAATTTACAGCCCAGTCAATAGTCCTATCCCGCTCCACAATCTCTCGCTGCAAACAATCAACCTCTGCTGACAACTCAGCAATGAGGCGGCTATCACGTGCACGCTCCCTGCTTCCATGGAACAGTTCCATCGTTAGGCGTTCAACTATGGCCTCCAGATCCCCTATGGGATCATTACTGCCTCTACTGCTCCCCTCATGTCGAGGAGCCAACTGGTGCCGAGGTACACCCTGAGGTCTGGTCGCCTTCCGCTGGGTAACCTTGGTGGGTGCCATGTCTCTATAAGAGGGGAAGATTACTTAGTATTATTTAAATAGGATGCATGCATGACCTACGATTATGGAACTAACTGCTTGTTGATCCCATACCCCCTATACATATAACCTAGTATTTGGCATTCTGTTACCCGACTTTTCAAAAAGATAAGTTGCTATAAGAAAGGATCAAGGTAAGAATGAAAGAATGTTCAAAGATAAGTATTTTAAAATCTTTTGAAACACTAAGTAATGTCCGAAAAATGGGCTTCGCTCCGATACCAGCTGCGGCAGAACCTCACAAGATATTAGGCCCACCTACAGATGTCCTAGTACTAAGGACCTCAAACAGTCATGCAGGTGCGCACAATGGCTCGGTAGGTCCTGGTTATCTGTATCTCCATCACATCACCCAAGAGAACTTATCCCATCAAGCAGACATTACACACCATCGGAGTAAGCGGAAAGGATTACAATGACATAATTTACATTCATAAGTAAAATACAGAAAGAGTTGATTATTACATATCCGGGTACTGAGTGCTTAAACTTATTATTACATCACCGGAAGGGAAAACACCTTTCCTAGGTAAATTTTTAGCTCTCCTCCTCCTTGGGAACCACCTTGGAACAGAAACACCAGAACTCAGCAGTTTCATCACCTACAACAACATGGGTTTGAAAACCCTGAGTACGGATTGTACTTTCGCAAGTCTTACTAAAAGTCGCCTAGAGGGGGGTGAATAGGCAAATCTGAAATTTATAAAGTTTAAGCACAACTACAAGCCAGGGTTAGCGTTAGAAATATAAACGAGTCCGAAAGAGAGGGCGAAAACAAATCACAAGCAAATAAGGCGGATGACACGGTGATTTGTTTTACCGAGGTTCGGTTCTTGCAAACCTACTCTCCGTTGAGGTGGTCACAAAGACCGGGTCTCTTTCAACCCTTTCCCTCTCTCAAACGGTCACTTAGACCGAGTGAGCTTCTCTTCTCAATCAATCGGGACACTATGTCCCCACAAGGATCACCACACAATTGGTGTCTCTTGCCTTGATTACAATTGAGTTGGAAACAAGAAAGAAGGAAGAAGAAAAGCAATCCAAGTGCAAGAGCTCAAATGAACACAATTGTCTCTCTCACTAGTCACTATTTGATTGGAATGATCTTTGGACTTGGGAGAGGATTTGATCTCTTTGGTTGTGTCTTTGAATGAAGTATATAGCTCTTGTATGAGGTTTGATGGCTGAAAACTTGGATGCATTGAAGTGCAGTGGTTGGGGGTATTTATAGCCCCAACCACCAAAAGAACCGTTGGTGAGGGCTGCTGTCGTATGGCGCACCGGACAGTCTGGTGCGCCAGCCACGTCACCAGGCCGTTGGATTCTGATCGTTGGAGCTTCTGACAACTGGGCCACCAGACAGTCCGGTGGTGCACCAGACAGTCACTATTCATTGCCTGGTGCGCCTTCTGGTGCTGCTCTGACTTCTGCGCACACAGGCGCGCATTGTTCACTTTCACTGTTCCTCTGCAGACGACCGTCGGCGCTGTATAACCGTTATAGCGGACAGTCCGGTGAATTATAGCGGAGCGGCCTCCCGAATTCTCGAAGGTGGCAAGTTTCGAGTTGGGTTCCCTGGTGCACCGGACACTGGTGCGCCAGACCAGGGCTGCCTTTGAGTTGTCTTTTGCTCTCTTTGTTTGAACCCTTTTTTGGTCTTTTTATTGGTTTGTTGTGAACCTTTGGCACCTGTAAAACTTATAATCTAGAGCAAACTAGTTAGTCCAATTATTTGTGTTAGGCAATTCAACCACCAAAATTCATATAGGAAAAGGTGTAAGCCTATTTCCCTTTCAATCTCCCCCTTTTTGGTGATTGATGCCAACACAACCAAAGAAAATATAAAAGTGCAGAATTGAACTAGTTTGCATAAGGTAAGTGCAAATGTTGCTTGGAATGAAACCAATAATTATTTCTACTAGATATGCACCACTTGTTTTGGACCACGCTTGCACCACTTGTTTTGTTTTGCAATGTTTTGGAAATTCTTTTCAAAGTCTTTTGCAAATAGTTAAAGGTATATGAATAAGATTTTGAGAAGCATTTTCAAGATATGAAATTTTTCCCCATGTTTCAAATGCTTTTCCTTTGACTAAACAAAACTCCCCCTTAATGAAATCCTCCTCTTAGTGTTCAAGAGGGTTTTAGATATTAATTTTGAAGAGGGTATACCAATTTGAAATTATATCAAAAATAAGATACCAATTGAAAAATCTTCTCTTAACACAAATTTGAAAGACTACATTTTTGAAATTGGTGGTGGTGCGGTCCTTTTGCTTTGGGCTAATACTTTCTCCCCCTTTGGCATGAATCACCAAGAAACGGATACTTGTGAGTGAAATATAAGCCCTTTTTCAAACTTTCTCCCCTTTGATAAATAATATAGGAGTGAAGATTATACCAAATTGGAGAGCGTTGTGGAGCGACGGCGAAGGATGAATAATTCGATGGAGTGGAGTGGAAGCCTTTTGTCTTTGCCGAGGACTCCATTTCCCTTTCAATCTATGACTTAGCATAATATTCACTTGAAAACTCATTAGCACATGAAAGTGATATGATCAAAGGTATATAAATGAGCTATGTGTGCAAAAGATCAATCAAAATTCCTAGAATCAAGAATATTTAGCTCATGCCTAAGTTTGGTAAATGTTTTCTCATCTAGTGGCTTGGTAAAGATATCGGCTAATTGATCTTTGGTGTTAATATAAGCAATCTCGATATCTCCTCGTTGTTGGTGATCCCTTAAAAAGTGATACCGAATGGCTATGTGCTTAGTGCGGTTGTGCTCAACGGGATTATCTGCCATGCGGATTGCACTCTCATTATCACATAGAAGAGGAACTTTGGTCAATTTGTAACCATAGTCCCTAAGGGTTTGCCTCATCCAAAGCAATTGCGCACAACAATGGCCTGCGGCAATGTACTCGGCTTTGGGGGTAGAAAGAGCTACAGAATTTTGTTTCTTTGAAGCCCAAGACACCAGAGATCTTCCTAAGAACTGGCAAGTCCCTGATGTGCTCTTTCTATCAATCTTACACCCTGCCCAATTAGCATCTGAATAACCAATTAAATCAAACGTGGATCCCCTGGGGTACCAAAGGCCAAACTTAGGAGTATAAACTAAATATCTCAAGATTTGTTTCACGGCCCTAAGGTGAACTTCCTTAGGATCGGCTTGGAATCTTGCACACATGCATACGGAAAGCATAATATCCGGTCATGAAGCACATAAATAGAGTAAAGAACCTATCATCGACCGGTATACCTTTTGATCTACGGATTTACCTCCCGTGTCGAGGTCGAGATGCCCATTGGTTCCCATGGGTGTCTTGATGGGCTTGGCATCCTTCATCCCAAACTTTGCAAGAATGTCTTGAATTTACTTTGTTTGACAAATGAATGTGCCTTCTTGGAGTTGCTTGACTTGAAAGCCTAGAAAATACTTCAACTCCCCCATCATTGACATCTCGAATTTTTGAATCATGATCCTACTAAATTCTTCACAAGTAGATTTGTTAGTAGACCCAAATATGATATCATCAACATAAATTTGGCATACAAACAAATCATTTGCAATAGTTTTAGCGAATAGAGTAGGATCGGCTTTTCCGACTTTGAAGCCATTAGCGATAAGAAAATCTCTTAGGCATTCATACCATGCTCTTGGGGCTTGCTTGAGCCCATAAAGCGCCTTAGAGAGTTTATAGACATGGTTAGGGTACTTACTATCTTCAAAGCTGGGAGGTTGCTCAACATAGACCTCATCCTTGATTGGTCCATTGAGGAAGGCACTCTTCATGTCCATCTGATAAAGGTTGAAGCCATGGTAAGTAGCATAGGCAAGTAAAATGCGAATTGACTCAAGCCTAGCTACGGGTGCATAGGTTTCACCAAAATCCAAACCTTCGACTTGTGAATACCCTTTGGCCACAAGTCGTGCTCATCTTGTTTGTTGCGGAAGACCCACTTGGTTCCTACAACATTTTGGTTAGGACGTGGAACTAAATGCCATACCTCATTCCTCGTGAAGTTGTTGAGCTCCTCTTGCATTGCCAGCACCCAATCTGAATCTTGAAGTGCTTCCTCTACCCTGTGTGGCTCAATAGAGGAAACAAAAGAGTAATGTTCACAAAAATGAGCAACACGAGATCGAGTGGTTACCCCCTTATGAATATCGCCGAGGATGGTGTTCAAGGGGTGATCTCGTTGGATTGCTTGGTGGACTCTTGGGTGTGGCGGTCTTGGATCCTCATCATCTTCCTTGTCTTCATTAGCATCTCCCCCTTGATTATTGTCCTCCTCTTAGGTGGCTCCTCTTGATCTTCATCTTCATCATCTTGAGCTTGATCCTCATCTTGAGTTGGTGGAGACGCTTGCATGGAGGAAGATGGTTGATCTTGTGCTTGCGGAGGCTCTTTGGATTCCTTAGGACACACATCCCCAATGGACATGTTCCTTAGCGCGACGCACGGAGCCTCTTCATCATCTAGTTCATCAAGATCAACTTGCTCTACTTGAGAGCCATTAGTCTCATCAAACACAATGTCACAAGAAACTTCAACTAGTCCAGTGGACTTGTTAAAGACTCTATATGCCCTTGTGTTTGAGTCATAACCAAGTAAAAAGCCTTCTACAGCCTTAGGAGCAAATTTATATTTTCTACCTCTTTTAACAAGAATAAAGCATTTGCTACCAAAGACTCTAAAATATGAAACATTGGGCTTTTTACTGGTTAGGAGTTCATATGATGTCTTCTTGAGAATTCGATGAAGGTAGAGACGGTTGATGGCGTAGCAAGCGGTATTGATTGCTTCCGCCCAAAACCGGTCCGAAGTCTTGTACTCATCAAGCATGGTCCTTGCCATGTCAAGTAGAGTTCTATCCTTCCTCTCCACTACACCATTTTGTTGTGGTGTGTATGGAGAAGAGAACTCATGCTTGATGCCCTCTTCCTCAAGAAAACCTTCTATTTGTGAGTTCTTGAACTCCGTCCCGTTGTCGCTTCTTATTTTCTTGATCCTCAAGCCGAACTCATTTTGAGCCCATCTCAAGAATCCTTTCAAAGACTCTTGGGTTTGTGATTTTTCCTGCAAAAAGAATACCCAAGTGAAGCAAGAATAATCATCCACAATAACAAGACAATACTTACTCCCGCCGATGCTTATGTAAGCAATCGGGCTGAATAGGTCCATGTGGAGTAACTCAAGCGGCCTATCAGTCGTCATGATGTTCTTGTGTGGATGATGAACACCAACTTGCTTTCCTGCTTGACATGCGCTACAAACCCTGTCTTTCTCAAAATGAACATTTGTTAGTCCCAAAATGTGCTCTCGCTTTATAAGCTTATGAAGATTCTTCATCTCAACATGGGCTAGTCGGCGGTGCCAGAGCCAACCCATGTTAGTCTTAGCAATTAAGCAAGTGTCGAGTTCAGCTTTATTAAAATCAACTAAGTATAGCTGACCCTCTAACACTCCCTTAAATGCTATTGAATCATCACTTCTTCTAAAGACAGTAACACCTATATTCATAAAAATACAGTTGTAGCCCATTTTACATAATTGAGAAATGGAAAGCAAATTGTAATCTAAAGAGTCTACAAGAAAAACATTGGAAATAGAATGGTCAGGTGATATAGCAATTTTACCAAGTCCTTTGACCAAACCTTGATTTCCATCCCTGAATGTGATAGCTCGTTGGGGATCTTGGTTTTTCTCATAGGAGGAGAACATCCTTTTCTCCCCTGTCATGTGGTTTGTGCACCCGCTATCGATGATCCAACTTGAGCCCCCAGATGCATAAACCTACAAAACAAATTTAGGCCTTGTTCTTAGGTACCCAAACGGTCTTGGGTCCTTTGACATTAGAAACAAGCACCTTGGTTACCCAAACACAAGTCTTTGATCCCTTGTGTTTGCCCACAACATATTTGGCAACTACTTTGCCTGATTTGTTAGTGAGCACATAGGAAGCATCAAAAGTCTTGAATGAAATGTTATGATTATTTGATGCAATATGAGTTTTCTTCTTAGGCATTTTATCATGTGTAGAACGCCTAGAGCTAGAAGCCTCATTCTTATAAATAAAAGCACGGTGAGAAACAAAATGAGTTTTCTTAGCATGAATTTTCCTGATTTTATCCTTAGGATAACCAGCAGGATACAAAATATAACCCTCGTTATCCTGAGGCATGGGAGCCTTGCCCTTAACAAAATTGAACAATCTTTTAGGAGGGGCATTAAGCTTGACATTGTCCCCCTTTTGGAAGCCAATGCCATCCTTAATGCCAGGGCATCTCCCACTATAGAGCATGTTTCTAGCAAATTTAAAATTTTCATTTTTTAAGTCATGCTCATTAATTTTAGCACTAAGTTGAGCTATGTGATCATTTTGTTGTTTAATTAAAGCTAGGTGATCATGAATAGCATCAACATTAATGTCTCTACATCTAGTACAAATAGTAACATGCTCAATGGTAGATGTAGAGGGTTTGCAAGTATTTAATTCAACAATCTTAGCATGTAAAATAGCATTCTCATCTCTAAGATTGGAAATAGAAGTATTGCAAACATTTAAATCTTTAGCCTTAGCGATTAAGTTTTTATTTTCAATCTTAAGGCTAGAAAGGGATGCATTCAATTTATCAATCTTAGCAATTAAACTAGCATTGTCATTTCTAAGATTAATAATTGAATCATCACAAACATTTGATTTCTCAACCTTAGCAATTAATTTGGCATTTTCATTTCTAAGGCTAGAAATAGTGTCATGGCAAGTGCTAAGCTCACTAGTTAATTTTTCACATTTTTCTACTTCTAGAGCATAAGCATTTTTAGTCTTAACATGCTTTTTGTTTTCCTTAATAAGGAAGTCCTCTTGGCTATCCAAGAGTTCATCCTTCTCATGAAAAGCACTAATCAATTCATTTAATTTCTCCTTTTGTTGCATATTAAGATTGGCAAAAAGAGTGAGCAAGTTATCCTCATCATCACTAGAATTATCCTCATTACTAGAGGTTGCATACTTAGTGGAGGATCTTGATTTTACCTTCTTCTTCTTGTCGTCCTTTGCCATGAGGCCCTTGTGGCTGACGTTGGGGAAGAGGAGACCTTTGTTGATAGCGATGTTTACGGCGTCCTCGTCAGAGGAGGAGTCGGTGGAGCTCTCGTCGGAGTCCCACTCGCGACAAACATGGGCATCGCCGCCCTTCTTCTTGTAGTACCTCTTCTTCTCCTTCTTCTTCCCCCTCTTGTCGTTGCCCCTGTCACTGTCACTAGAAATAGGACATTTTGCTATAAAGTGACCGGGCTTACCACACTTATAGCACACCTTCTTGGAACGGGGCTTGTAATCTCTCCCCTTCCTTTGCTTGAGGATTTGGCGAAAGCTTTTGATGATTAAAGCCATCTCCTCATTGTCAAGCTTGTTGGTTTCGATGGGAAGCCTACTTGGTGTAGACTCTTCCTTCTTCTCCTCCGTTGCTTTGAAGGCGACGGGTTGCACCTCGGGTGTGGAGGTGGCGCCTCGCTCAATGATTTGTTTGGAGCCTTTGATCATGAGTTCAAAGCTCACAAACTTTCCTATCACTTCCTTGGGAGACATTAGTTTATATCTTGGATCACCATGAATTAATTGAACTAGAGTAGGGTTAAGAAAAACGAGTGATCTAAGAATAACCTTGACCATTTCATGGTCATCCCATTTGGTGCTCCTGAGGTTGCGCACTTGGTTCACCAAGGTTTTGAGCCGGTTGTACATGGCTTGTGGCTCCTCTCCTTGGTGAAGCATGAAGCGACCGAGCTCCCCCTTGATCGTTTCCCGCTTGGTGATCTTGGTCACCTCGTCTCCTTCGTGCGCGGTCTTGAGCACGTCCCAAATATCCTTTGCACTCTTCAACCCTTGCACCTTATTATACTCCTCTCGACTTAGAGAGGCGAGGAGTATAGTAGTGGCTTGGGAGTTGATGTGTTGGATTTGTTCGACCTCCTCCGAATCATAATCCTTGTCCCCTTTGTTTGGTACCTGCGCTCCATATTCAACACTATCCCATATGCTTTTGTGGAGTGAGGTTAGGTGATGCCTCATTTTATCACTCCACATAGAATAATCTTCACCTTCAAAAATAGGTGGTTTGCCTAATGGGACGGAAAGTAATGGAGTGCGTTTTAAAATACGAGGATAGCGAAGGGGCATCTTACTATACTTCTTGCGCTCATGGCGTTTAGAAGTGGCGGAAGCCGATTCCGAGCCGGAGGTGGAGTGTGACGAAGAGTCGGTCTCGTAGTAGACCACTTTCTTCATCTTCTTCTTCTTGTCACCCTTCCATTGGGACTTGATGAAGAGGATTCCTCCTTGTGCTTGTGGGCGGACTCCCTTGAGTGTGTTCTCCCTGAGCTTGTGGATTTGTTGCCGGTCCCGATCTCCCTCATGGCGGATGCTCCCGACATCACTTCGAGCGGTTAGGCTCTAATGAAGTACCGGGCTCTGATACCAATTGAAAGTCGCCTAGAGGGGGGGGTGAATATGCAAATCAGAAATTTATAAAGTTTAAGCATAACTACAAGCCGGGGTTGGCGTTAGAAATATAAACGAGTCCGAAAGAGAGGGCAAAAACAAATCACAAGCAAATAAGGCGGATGACACGGTGATTTGTTTTACCGAGGTTCGGTTCTTGCAAACCTACTCCCCGTTGAGGTGGTCACAAAGACCGGGTCTCTTTCAACCCTTTCCCTCTCTCAAACGGTCACTTAGACCGAGTGAGCTTCTCTTCTCAATCAATCGGGACACTAAGTCCCCACAAGGACCACCACACAATTGGTGTCTCTTGCCTTGATTACAATTGAGTTGGAAACAAGAAAGAAGGAAGAAGAAAAGCAATCCAAGCGCAAGAGCTCAAATGAACACAATTGTCTCTCTCACTAGTCACTATTTGATTGGAATGATCTTTGGACTTGGGAGAGGATTTGATCTCTTTGGTTGTGTCTTTGAATGAAGTCTATAGTTCTTGTATGAGGTTTGATGGCTGAAAACTTGGATGCATTGAAGTGTGATGGTTGGGGGTATTTATAGCCCCAACCACCAAAAGAACCGTTGGTGAGGGCTGCTGTCGTATGGCGCACCGGACAGTCCGGTGCGCCACCGGACACTGTCCGGTGCGCCAGCCACGTCACCAGGCCGTTGGGTTCTGACCGTTGGAGCTTCTGACAACTGGGCCACCGGACAGTCACTATTCACTGTCCGGTGCGCCTTCTGGCGCTGCTCTGACTTCTGCGCGCATAGGCGCACACTGTTCACTTTCACTGTTCCTTTGCAGACGACCGTTGGCGCTGTATAGCCGTTACTCCGCTGGCACACCGGACATTCCGGTGAATTATAGCGGAGCAGCCTCCCGAATTCCCGAAGGTGGCAAGTTTGGAGTTGGGTTCCCTGGTGCACCGGACAGTCCAGTGCGCCAGACCAGGGCTGCCTTTGAGTTGTCTTTTTCTCTCTTTGTTTGAACCCTTTCTTGGTCTTTTTATTGGTTTGTTGTGAACCGTTGGCACATGTAAAACTTATAATATAGAGCAAACTATTTAGTCCAATTATTTGTGTTGGGCAATTCAACCACCAAAATTCATATAGGAAAAGGTGTAAGCCTATTTCCCTTTCACTTACCCGTCTAAGGAAAAAGACTCTAAAGGATATGCTAGCTTTTGGAAATCAAGGTAAAGTTTTTCAAGATTCAAAGACTCTTTTTTTGCAGAAAAGCTTACTATGAGTGGATCTTTAAAAAATCATTTTAATTATTAGGTTAAGTAGTTACATGTAGCTATAGTTCTTTCTATTTTAGAGCAAGCACTTGGCCTATGCTAGCCATCTTTTATCACCCCTTCGGTTCACTGGTTGCTACGTGTAGGTCAGTGACCAAGTCTTAATATCCGAGAAGTAACGGCGATCCGGATCGATTAATGCCCAGTCGTGGATCTCCAACCACACGACATATGTAGCACTCACCCCTTACATATGACAACTCGCACTCAGGTTTCTCAAGTCTAGAATGGGTTCACGCCAATCGAGAGCATAGGTACTCCACCGTCCAGCCTCTTGCCACAGAGGGTACACGCTACTCTCGCCATCTCTCCACTCCCATTGGGTGGTGGCCTTTCTGGTATTGGTCCGATCAAGGCAAAGCTTACCCATGATGAGGCATGTGGCCAGTTAAAAGGTCCTCGATCATCAAGCCTACATCGGCTCGGTCCTTAACCGACTCAGACGGAGACACTACACCGAGACTCCTTTCTTGTGCAAGTCACCCGTCCGGTCTCGTCTTTATTATTTTAAAACCCAAAGTTTAGTACCTAGCAGAGGTACTTCTTTCCAGATGTTGAACCCATCATGGCCATGAAGGATTCACCATCATAAGTCTTTTCTTTGTAAAAATCCCCATCCAGTGTGAAGCGTCACCTTTTTTCAAAACAAAATGTTTTTGTTTTCTATAGGAAGACTAAGCATTAGAAAACTTGTTTAAATAAAATAGGTAAACAAGGATGGACAACCAAATTTTCCAAGGAAGGAAATGCATCAATTGTTTATCACACAATTCCTATCACCTAATGCATCATATAAGGTGATAAAGATTTTAAAACAACAAGGAAAAGGGATAATGCACTAGGGCTTGCCTTGTGTTGCAGGAGGTTCTGTTTCCACACTGCATATGTCGAAGTAAAAGTTGTTATCCACCGGAGGATTCTCATTTTAGGAGACAACTTCTTCCTCTACTACGGGTTCTTCCTCGTGTTCTATACATGATAATACATGTACATGAATGCTTATGCTATGTCATAAATATGCATTTACACAATAGGAATATAAGTAAGTTGCATCTTGAATACAACTTTCCTTCACGGTACAAACCAATTACTAAGGTTTTCTAGTTAGGTATTCCTTTAGGATTAGTATTAAGTAATTAATCCTATGAGGCTAGATATTGGGTTTCTGGTCAAACAATGTCCAAACTATTTCAAACTTCACTCAAGGTTTCTGACCATCATATTAAGTCTACCCAAAAAGTTTTATGTTTTTAGAATTACTAAACTATTTCTAAAATTCTAAAAGTCTTTATTCAAGCACCTTTAATTGCTACATAATTCCAGGTTTGAACTAAAAATCTTGGAATGGTTTTTATTAAATACTACTTGATTTTAGAAATCTAAAGTTGATCAGACACCACTGCCAGTCTGCTTTCAGTCTAAGAGCCGATTGACAGCCTGAATTTTAGGGCCTTTTACTCCCATTTTTGTACCATTCTTGGGCTAGGTCACTTAATCAAACTTGGTCTACTATAGTAGCTCTACAACTTTGTTGCAGTGACTCATGAAAAAAAATCCTCATTGATCAAGAGATACAAAGGCTTGATGTTAGCGTGTTAACACCGTTTTCAGAGTTAAGCATATGGGTGTCCTTGGATCTTTTGTACTTTACCCTAATTTTCACCATTAAACTTGGAAATACCCAAACATGAAAGTGCATAGAACTCAAAATCACCTAATAAGGCACTAATTAGGGTTTTAGGGTTCCAGATTAGGGTTTTGAGTGTTCTAGGGTTCAAGTGGCACTTAAGCTCTCTATGTTTAACCTTTCTTGAACATTTTTACTAACTTTTGAGATCATCCTTTAGTGTTCATTTCCAAAGGTCATAGGTCTCTAATCCTTAAAGAGAGGTACTCTAACCTAGGGTCAGGAATCCCTTGTTACAAAGTCAGGGCATCACTTCACATGTTTGTATTGAAATTTTTGCCTAGTGGATACAAACTAGGTGTAGCATACATAGTGAAATGCCAATGCATATGATGTCATGCCAAAGTTTTAGTTCTCGTAACACCAGGAGTGTTACACCTCCGGTGATTCCACGACCACATCAGCATACACTATGCCGCCGAAGAAAGCAACAACAACTGGCTCTATCCTTGCACCCATCGATCCCAATCAAGGGAACGAAGCTCTCATTAGAGAAGCAAGGAATCGGAAGAAGAAGAAGAAGGCCACTAGCCCACCACCTCGAGAAGAGGAGCTTGACAAGATCAGTAACCATCCATCAACAAGTTGAGAAGCCCAAGGAGAAAATGCTTTGTCTTTCTGACCTTCAGAGGAAGATTGACGAAGCAACTAAAGAGATGCGCAACATCGAGGCGCACGAAAACATGAACAACTATAGGGACCAAGATTATGATGGACGCAACCATGACAACCTTCATCATGAAGAATTCAATGTCCATGATTTCCTCTATGATGAAGCTTCCCCGTTGACACCAAAATTACAGGCTATACCATAGCCACCACTATACAGGCCTCCTACACTGCCTGTCTATGACGACTTGACCGACCCAAAGCAGTTCCTCATGAGTTACAAGGCTACCATATCTTCGTACAATGGTAACTCAGCAGTCATTGCGAAGTCCTTCGTCCTGGCGGTCCGAAGTGTGGCCCAGACATAGTACTCATTGCTTCGGCCAAAGAATGTTAATTCATGGCTGAAGCTCAAAGAAATGCTTCTCACCAGCTTCAAAGGTTTTTAGTCCAAGTCCATCACTGCACAAGCTTTGTTCCAGTGCACCCAGGAGCTAGATGAGTACCTCCAGTTGTTTGTCTTAAGGTTCCTCAGTGTTGGGGGCCTTCGGCTTACGAAGGTCCTCAAAAACAGGATTTAACAGTATTTCTGGAGTATAATGTGTGAACAGGTATCTTCGGACTCAAATCGGTATCACAGCAGACCAGAATAATACGAAGGTTGATACAGCGCCGAAGGTGGGAGCAGGAAAGCTTCGGCGTGGTAGCAAAAATGAAACCGACTTAAAGATGAAAAGGCTATTCAAACCTCGATAGATTACTATAGAATTATTATCAAATGTAAAGGGCATAAATGTAATTTTGTATGGGCTGTGTCCTGTGCCTATAAATAGGTGAACAGTACCCCCGTACTGTTCACGCTGATCTGGCATTTGCTTTTGCGCCACACTTGTACTTTCATATACTTTCAAGCTGAAGGTACATTTGTAATTCAATGTTATTTCTATTTCTTCACAATAATAATATATAATTGTCTATATTATTATTTATATTCCTTATAATCCATTCTTCATCATCGTTTGCTATGTTTATGAAGGTATGTCCTTCATAACCTTCGTCCAAAAGTCATTATATCCTAAGGGAAATAATGCTCCGAAGGACGAAGGGCATCACAAATTAACATTTTCTGTGTTGCCTTGTTCTTAACTCATAGCATTTGAGAACAAGTCCCCAACATTGGCGCCCACCTCCGGTGAACTCACTTCCACTCTTTGAGTTTTTGAACACCTTCGGCGATCATAAACCTTCACTATGGCGCCGAAGAAAGCTTCAACAGCTGGCACTACAGCTCTCCAACCGTTGGACCACAATCAGGAGACTGTCTCTCTTCGGGAGGCCCGAAGCCAGAAAAGGAAGGTTGTTAGTCCGACACCGCCAGAGGATGAGATAGACCAAGAAATCAGAGACATGGAGATCCTTCATCAACAGGTGCAAAGGAAGAAGGAGAAGATGGCCAGGCTAGCTGAACTGCAAAGGCAGATAGACGAAGCCTCTGAGGAAGTTCGTCATCTTACCCAGGAGGAGCAACACCGAAGGCCTCAGCACCAAGACCTTCATCAGGAGGGTTTCCTCAATGAAGA
This sequence comes from Zea mays, assembly GCF_902167145.1. NCBI lineage: Eukaryota > Viridiplantae > Streptophyta > Magnoliopsida > Poales > Poaceae > Zea > Zea mays. The sequence continues at coordinate 88,167,472 of NC_050102.1, read as the reverse complement.
TGACTGGTATGACAATTTCCATCATGGGAATTTTGTTTTTGATTATGCTTCTCCTCTGTCCGCTGAGCTGCAGGCTACACCCTGGCCTACGTCCTACAAGCCGCCTCAGCTTCCCGTATTTGATGGCCACTCAGACCCGAAGCAGTTTTTGATGAGCTACGAAGCAACAGTATCTTCATATGGTGGCAATGCTGCGGTCATGGCAAAATCTTTTGTTATGGCTGTCAGGAGTGTTGCTCAAACCTGGTACTCTTCCCTTCGACCAGGAACGATCACTTCATGGCAAAAGCTGAAGGACTTGTTGCTAACCAGCTTCCAAGGGTTCCAGACGAAGCCGGTCACGGCTCAAGCTCTATTCCAGTGCACCCAGGATCACGAAGAGTACCTTCAGGCGTACGTCCGGAGGTTCTTGCGTTTGAGGGCACAGGCACCAACAGTACCCAACGAAATTGTCATTGAGGCCATGATCAAGGGGCTTCGGCCAGGACCGTCAGCTCAGTACTTCGCTAGGAAGCCTCCTCAAACTTTGGAGAAGCTGCTCCAGAAGATGGACGAGTACATTCGGGCCGATAATGATTTTCGCCAAAGAAGGGAGGAGGCACGTTAGATCAATTCATAACTCTATCCAAAATGATGATAGAGGGAGCCAACAGAAAAGGCCACAGTGTTCCTCACAAGCTTCGGGGCAACAGCAAGGCTCCTTCCGACCACCAGCTCCGAGAGGCAGAGGTGCCAGGGGCTTCGGCGGAAGATTTGGCGATCAGCCAAGAAGAATTTTTTGCTTGTTCTGTGGTGAGAACAAAGGCCATACCACCAGGATGTGCCATGTTACCATCCAGAAGCAAAAGGAAATAGCCGAAGCTGCTGCACAACAGGCTCAGCCGAAGCAGGTTATGCACACTACTTCGTATCATTCGCCTTACATCCCAGAGTATGTAGGCAATCATCCTGCAGCTTCTGTTGCTTCGGCAAGCCAACCTCAAGCTTCCTGGCAACAGCCTCCGCCTCCACCACCGCTGCAACAAGGCCAGCAGCCAGAAGGGAGCCAATATGCTCCACACCAAAGGGACTTCAGAGAACAGTCCGAAGCTCGCACAGTCAACAGCACTGTGTCAGAGTCAAAGCACATCTATTGACAAATATCGTACCTTAATAGCAGTCTTTTTCATTTCAGTTTTATTTTCTGTGTAATAAAGGACATTGTTTAGGTTTCATGTAAATAGTTTCGTTGATTCCCACAAGGAAAATATATTTTCTTCACAGATTTAAGTTGTTGAAGTTTAAAGATTTGTGATAGAGGACCTTCGAATTATCGAAAATTCTTCTAAACAACAAAAAGTCGTTCTAAGGAACGCAGAGTAAGTTTGTCGAAGTCACAAAAAGCCGTTCCAAAGGGAGCGCAGTGTAAGTTTTCTGCTCCAAAGTCGTTCCAAAGGGAATGCAGAGCATACAGCGAAAAGTCAACGCTGATACCGCCTAAGTAAAAGGCGAAGCGCGAAAAGTCAACGCGAATACCGCTGAAAGTAAAAGGCGAAGAAGCTCCTAAGGGAGGCTTACAGCGAAAAATAAACGCTGATTCCGCTGAAGTAAAAGGCGAAGAAGCTCCTAAGGGAGGCTTATAACACAACGCTGAGACTATGTGTTTTATCGCAGGAATGTGTGTGTATCTTCGAAATAAACACCATCTTACACAACATAACATCATCGCATCATTTTGCATAGCATAAGCATCATACATCATGCTGCATGTGGCACAAGAAGGGGACATGACATCGATCTTCGGAAAAATGTTTTGAAAGGGGAAGATCATGCTAATTTGCAAGCAGATACACTATTGATCTTCGGAAGTATAGCTTCGGAGAACATCTTCACGAAGCTTGAATATTATCCATCAGAACACTACGAATATTGTTGTGACAAATGAAAATTATTCTTCACGAGGCATGAAAAGAAGGGAAGGTGTTTTTTCGTCAAAGACGCAAAAACGGTACGTATGTAAAATTTCATGCATCGTAAAGAATTAAACAATAAAAGCAGGTATATTACATTCAGGACTACAAGATGTCACACATTTTACATTTCAGAAGTTTTTTTTTACAATAGTATTTAATCTTCTCTCAGAACAACTTCTGCAGCCTCATTTAGGAGCCGATTGACAACTTCGTCCATAATAGCTTCAGCCATCCTTTTAATTTCGTCGTCTCCTTTCGGCTGAGAGCCCGGAGACGCTTTAGCAGGATCTGAAGGAGGACAGGATACGGCTACATTGCTATTACAAATTGAAAATGAAGTTTAAAACCAAAAATTACAGCACAATAAAAACCATTAGTTAATACCTAGTTGCCCTTCGGGCTCTGTGCTCTTCTCAGCAGCCTCAGCTACTTCTCTAGCATCGTGAATGCCCTTTTCGCTTTTTCGAATAATTTCTCGAGCCATTTCTCGGCCACCATTATCCCAGACGTCGGTGAAAAATTTTCCACCGACCATGCTAGCTTCGGCCGAGGGATCTCTTGCATCTTCGAAGGACAAGCTAGTTTCGGATTGTGCTAAAATCTTTACATGATCACAGCCCTTCTTCTCCAAAATGGTGGCAATCCCTTTGGCCCCCGAGAAAGCACATATGTCTCCGCGACTATTTAAAATTTCTTCGAAGGCTTCAGCTTCCTGATTAATCCATTCAAGGGGACCTTCGGGGTTGCCTCTTGTAAAGTTCTCTTCGCTCGAAAATGCGCCGACACTGGCGAAGCTAGCTTTCAACTTCTTGACACATTCTATAGATTTGTTATAACATCTTTTCTTGGATGAACGAAGCTCTTCAACAGTTCCCTCTAAATGATTCGCCCATTGGTCGCTGAGTTCTCGCTTTGTTTCTTCAAGCATGCGTTCCTCTTTGGCTCTAGCCAGTTGTTTTCGAAGATCTTCAATTTCGCGCTTCTAAGCTTCAACTTGACCTTTAAAAGTAGCTTCGTCTTCCTTTATTCTATTAATTAATGAATGTAATATTTTATCTTTTTCGAGACCTTCGTTCCTCAGTTCAATTACTTCGGAACGAAGGTTGCTCAGGGCTATGGCACACCCTTCGTCTTAAGCATCTTTTTGGGCCCTGAGGGCATTGCTAAGTATCAGGCCCTGCAAAGAAGAATATGTGTATGTTATTAGATTTAAGCAAACGAAAAATTTTTGGTCTCAACAAAAATACAAAGATCCCATTTGTGGCACCTTTAAGCTATTATATGCCAGGCTGTCGGCCAGATCGTTCTTCGACAGCACCGAGAGCCCGTCTTCTAGAGTTGGGAATCCGAAGCTCTTGCTCATCTCCCGACAGACAGAAATCTCCTTGCTGTCAGGGAGACAATACAAAAAGTCTTCTTCTCCACTGCCATTGAATATTAGCGCCCCCTTTGGATACTTCAGTTTTTGGGCGTAGCGTTGGGCCTCTTGCTTTTCTTTTTCTGATAATTTTTTCCCCGAAGCATGACGAACAATATAATCAGGGACTTTGGGGGATGCTTCGGGGGCAATGATACTGATTTCTTCAACAAAACTTGGCTTTGTTATTTTTTATTCCTCGGTTTCCAAGGATTTTATCTTCGTAGGCTCTGAGGACCCAGCTTCGGCTTCAGTTTCTTGCTCTGGAACTTTAATATCAGAAATTTCAATTTTTGCTTCGGGAATGGCAACAGTTTTCTTCGGAGGTGTGCTTGAAGATTTAATTGTTTCCAGGACATCTAGCACATTAGCCATTCTCTTTCTTTTCGGAGTCACTGCTGGCATCTTTTGATTTTTTACTGTCTCAACATTTGCTGCAGGACTCAAAACTTCTGATGTTTTTTCCTCAGTTGGTTTTTTCACTTCTTCCATTTTTTCTGTGGATGGCGCTTCGGCCATCTCTTTTGTTTCTGGTAACAAAATCTTCGGTTCTTGCAATTCTATCCTTGTTGGCGTTTCGGCCGTTTCTGCGGCTTCTGGCAGCAAGGTCAGTTTGGTTGGCTTTTCAGCTTCGGTGGCCGAAGAAGTTTCTCCGGTGAACTCAGGCACCGAAGCTGGTTCAATATAGCGCGGCCGATGTGTAAGGACCTTTATCCTTTTTCTTTTCGGCTCTGGCTCGCTAGGAGCAGTTGCAGCTTCTTCTTTCGCAGAGGTTGTGTTTTTTCTTTTCTGCCCTCGAATGGGATAACGATAGTCAAGGTAGACGAACCCGATTGCATCAAACACCCGATTCAGCCTCTTCTTTTTTCGGCCTCCGAAGGCTGCTGACAGTGCAGTATCTTCGGCCTTCGAATAAGCCCCAAGCAGTTCATCACTTAAATTTTCAATACTTTTTAACCAGTCGTCATCTGGCTCAACGAATTTATCTCCGAACTTAAAAGTATATTTCAGCCTGATAAGTCCACCTTCGTCGGCCTCTTTTATGGTTTCTTGCGGCATTTCCCATTTCTCCGCGAGCGGCCATACCCTGAAGGCAATATGCTCTTGTACTAAATCTCTCGTTCCAATAAAAGAACAGATAACGCCGAAGGCTCTCTGGCATTCTTCGGCAGCTTCATTCATTTCAACCTTGGGCCTCCGAAGGCCGAAGCTTTGCCAAATAGGACGCATAATTACACCTTTGATATCTTCTCGTACTGACAGGTCATTTTTCACATAAAACCATTCTGTCATCCAGTCGCCGGGCCATCTCTTCCGAAAGGTTGGCACGGGACAACTTGACCCGGATCGAGAAACGAAACTGTAGCAGCCAAAATTATTATGATACTGTTCTTTACCCCAAGGTTTTGTTTCGTATGATAATTCGTGTATGAAAGCATCTAAGCCCCTGGTTGGTTTTAGTGATTAATGACAAAGTAATATTATATGTGACTAACGTGTGTTTTGCAGAGACAAATGGTAAGTTAGGTCGCATGACAGGTAGAAGTACTACAACGGTGAAAACAATCCCGGAAATAAGAACTCGAAGCGACGGCTAAAACGACGGAACAAAAGGTGAAAGTCTACGGAGTCCGAGTGTCAAGGAGATGTGGACACTCGCGATTTAGCTAGGTCATTTATTCTCTTTTAGCCGTACTATAAAGAGGGGTTGTCGATGAGTAGTTTGACCAAGAGAGTTCTAGTGTAGTGTTGGTGCACAATCACACTCATTTACAGTGTTAGGTGTCACTCTAGAACTCACACACAAGTTAGAACGAAAATCGATTTGAAAATCAGCTGAAAAACAAGACTTAGTGTTTCTGGCTTTGGGGCACCGGACTGTCCGGTGTGCACCGGACTGTCCGGTGCACCCTCTGCCAGGTGGGGCCAGGCTGGTCCACAGCAGAGTCTTCCCAGTCGCAGAAACCCGAGAGCGCAGCCTTCGGAGATGAATTTTAGTGGCACACCGGACACCGCACCGGACTGTCCGGTGTGCACCAGACAGTGGACTGTTCACTGTCCGGTGCGCCATGAGTCCAACGGCTCTCTATCAGAACTAGCCGTTGGAAGTATCCGTTGGCGCACCGGTGGCGCACCGTTGGCGCACCGGTGGCGCACCGGACTGTCCGGTGCGCCATCGCGCAGTAAATGCCTGTAACGGCTAGTTGGTGGGTGAGGGCTATTTATACCCCCTCCACCGACCATATTCAATGTCTTGCACTCCACATTTATTCCAGCACCTTGGTAGAGTATTGCAAGCACCAAAAGCCTAGTGAGGAGATTAGAGAATCATAATCCGCGCTTGTTCCTCATTAGCGCTAGTGAGAGCCACCTAGAGCACACACCATTTGCATTAGGCTTCTCTTGGTCAAGCGAAAGTCTATGGCTTGTTACTCTTGGTGATCGGCATCACCTAGACGGCTTGGTGGCGTTGGGAGCTCGGTGATCACCGTGAAGATCTTGTTGGTGACCCGACTCAAGTTTGTAAGCGGTCTCGAGGGATCCACCGCGCCGGAGTGGCAAAGGATCATCTCGTAGTGAGCACTTGGTTCTTGCGAGGACCAAGGGGGAGCGATACCCTTACGCGGGTGCTCCAACGAGGACTAGTGGAGAGTGCCGACTCTTCGATACCTCGGGAAAAATTGGAGGAGTCTTCTAAACTTTGCTTTACATTTCGCACTTAATTCAAGCACTTTACATTGTGTATTTGTTTAGCAAATATTTGAAGTATTATCTTAGCTTTGTTACATTTCTAGTATTATATTCTTAGTGCTAGTTGTTGGGGTGAAGTTGGGCTCTTGTTTAGCTCTTGCTTAGGTTTTAATTAGTGTTGATTTTTAGAAAAGCCCAATTCACCCCTACCTCTTGGGCATCGTGATCCTTTCAATTGGTATCAGAGCCTTGTTGCTCATAGATTAGCTTAACCACTAGAGTTACGATGTCCGGTGGGGATGGACCTCCTCCCGTTTTTGATGGTGACGATTTTCCTTATTGGAAAATTCGTATGGAAGCATACTTAGAGGCTATAGACATTGGTGTCTATAAAGCCGCCACACAAGGGTTTCCCCAACCTAGAGATCCCACAAATCTTGTAGGTGATGAGTTCAATTATGAGAAATGGAATGCGAAGGCCAAAAACACCCTTTTTAGAGGCCTTTGCAAAGATGTGTTCAATAGAGTTCGGAATCATAAAAATGCTCATGATTTGTGGATGGACATTTGTGCTCTACACGAAGGAACTAGAAGTGAACGTGAGGAAAGATATCACATAGCTATGCGAAAGTTAAATTCTTTTGAAATGCTTACTAATGAAAATGCAAACGCTATGTACTCACGACTTAATATTCTTGTAGAGGAAGTCAATGGATTGGGGCTTACTCAAATCTCACAACCGGATGTTGTGAGGAAGATTCTCAGTGTCCTCCCAATAGACAAATATGGACACATTGTCACTGTGCTACATCAAATGGATCTTTCAGTTACCACACCTACACAAATTTTGGGAAAGATCAATGCCCATGAAATGTACATGCACATCAACAAAGAAGAATCATCTTCCAAAAGAAAGGATTTGGCTCTCAAAGCAAATCATGAAAGAAAAGGAAAAGCAAAAATACAAGTTGAGGAAGAGTCCTCAAGTGATGATGACCTTGATGCAAACATTGCCTTGATGGTAAGGAAGACCACTAAGATGTTGAAGAAGCTAAATAGAGAAGGCATCAAATTTGATTCAAGAAAGAAGAAGTTCTTTTCCAACAAAAGAAAGCCCATTTCTGAGATGGACTGCTACAACTGTGGTGAGCTTGGTCATCTTGCTCATCAATGCAACAAGCCCAAGAAGAACAAGTTCAAGGGCAAGAAGGAAGATGACAGCGATGATGAAAAGAAGGAAAAGAAATTCTTCAAGAGGAAGGATGGGAAGCAAAAGAGGTTCCACAAGAAGAAGAATAGAAAGGCCTATATTGTTGGCGACTGGCTCACCGACATCGAATCATCAAGTGGATCTTCTTCAAGTGAAGAAGAGGATGATGAAAAAGTTGCGGCCATCGCCGGGGACTTCTCTTCACCACCACCATCGCCATCATCCACTTCTCACCTATGCCTCATGGCTAGGGGTGAACGAAAGGTACAAAATGATATTAATATTGATGATGATAGTGATAGTGATAGTGATGAAGAATTTGCTTCACCTTCATATGATGAGTTAGCTGACTTGCTTAAAGAATATACTCAAATCATTAGAAAGTCAAAAGCTAAATGTGATAGGTTGAAAAATGAAAATGAATCTTTAAATGCCAAGTATGACATAGTTATAAAGGCTAGTGATGAAATAAAGGAAGAAAATAAAACTATGTCATCAACTGTAAATGAGCTCACAAACTCCCTAAAAGATGCTAAGGAAAAATATGACAAATTAAATGAAGCTAATAGGGAGTTGCAAAATAGACTAGTAAAGATCAAGGAAGACTATACTCAAATTAAATTTGATCATGACAATCTTCTTGTTGAAAATGAACTTTTATCTTGCAAAACACATGAGGCTATTAACCCTGTTGTTAAGCTTGATGTAGCAACCTCATGTGATGACTTGATTCAAGAAGAGCAAACTAGTCTACATGCTGAATTGACTGAAAAAGTTGAAGTCCTGACTTTAGACAACCAAAAATTGAAGAATTACTTGACTGATGCAACTACTAGAGGAAAAGTTGCTATTGAGAACAATGATTTCAACAATGAGTTGGCAGTGGATAATCAAAGGCTTAAGAATGAGGTCAAGAAACTAAAAAGTGAAAATGAACATCTTGCAACAAGTGTGCAAAAGTTCAACAAGGGTCAATACCTCCAAAATGAGCTGCTTATGAACACTGTTATGAAAAATAACAAGAGTGGTATTGGATACAATGCTTTTGTGCAAAAGAAAGCTATCACTCAATACAAGCCAAAGCAGACTAACAAGCCTATCAAATGCTTTGAGTGTGGAAATGAAGGTCATTTTGCCCACAACTGCAAAGCTAAACCACCAACTCCCTTGCCTAAGCACTCAAGACCATTTGCTTTCAATGCTCACTATGTTCTAAGAAAGGTTGCAAATGGAAAGATTAAGGTTACATTCCTAGGTCCACCAAATAAGAGTAGACCTAGACAAATCTGGGTGGCAAAGTCCTTAATTGAGAGAGTCACTGGTCCTATGCAATATAGGGCTCTCAAAACTCAAGCTTGAATTATCTGTGAATGTAGGTGAACTACAAGACCGGTGGGAGCCATTGGGTTATTGACAGTGGATGCACACAACATATGACAGGCAACCCACGGATGTTCACCTCATTAGATGAGAATGTTGATGGTCAAGATAAAATCACATTTGGAGACAACTCAAAAGGAAAAGTGCAAGGACTTGGCAAGGTGGCAATCTCAAATGACCTGTCAATATCAAATGTTCTCTTAGTTGCACCCTTGAGCTTCAATTTATTATCAGTGGGACAACTCTGTGATCTTGGACTTCAATGCTTATTCACTCCATCAGAGGTTATTGTAACAAAAATGGATGATGAATCAATGGTATTCAAGGGATTTAGATACAACAACCTCTACTTAGTGGATTTCACTTCAGAAGATGCAGACTTAAGAACTTGCCTCTTCACCAAAGCTTCTCTTGGTTGGCTTTGGCATAGGAGGCTTGCACATGTTGGGATGAGCACACTCAAGAAGGTATTAAATAAAGATATGGTTAGAGGATTAAAGGATGTGGTATTTGAAAAAGACAAGCCATGCAGTGCATGTCAAGCTGGAAAGCAGGTTGCTAATACACATCCCACTAAAGCTTTCATGTCAACATCAAGGCCACTGGAACTACTTCACATGGATTTATTTGGACCTACAAATTATGTCAGTGCCGGTGGCAACCTCTACTGTCTAGTGATTGTTGATGACTTCTCAAGATACACTTGGGTGTTCTTTCTCCATGACAAATCTGAAGTTGCATCTATATTCAAGAAGTTTGCCAAGAAAGCACAAAATGAATTTGACTGCAAGATTAAGAAGATTAGAAGTGACAATGGCAAAGAATTTGACAACACCAACATTCATGAGTACTGTGATGAAATTGGGATCAAGCATGAAGTATCTGCCACATATACACCTCAACAAAATGGAGTTGTTGAAAGGAAAAATAGGACCTTGATCACCCTTGCAAGAACAATGATTGATGAGTATAACACACCGGAGAGGTTTTGGGCCGAAGCTGTCAACACTGCTTGCTATGCATCAAACAGGCTATTTCCTCACCGGCTACTTGCGAAGACTCCTTATGAACTGCTAAATGGGAAAAAGCCAGACGTCTCTTTCTTCCGGGTATTTGGGTGCAAATGCTACATCTACAAGAAACGCCATCACCTAGGGAAGTTTCAAAGACGTTGTGATATTGGTTTTCTTTTGGGTTATTCATTAAAGTCCAAAGCATATCGAGTATTCAACCATGCCACTGGCGTGGTAGAAGAAACATATGATGTGGAATTTGATGAGACTAATGGCTCCCAAGGAGCACTTGAAAATCTTGATGATGTAGGTGATGAGCCACTTAGGGAAGCAATGAAGAACATGCCTATTGGAGCTATCAAACCAAAAGAAGATGAAGAAGAGGTGCAAATCATTGACAGGCCTTCTTCATCAAATGTACCACAAGATGATGAAAAAGATGAGAGGCATGCAAATGAAGATACATTTGTCTCTCATGAACAAGCAAGGGTACAAGCCGAAGATGTTGATGCTCCAGGATCTTCTTCCCAAGTGGTTGACAGGAGAAACTCATCACTACTTCAAGCACATCCTCAAAACCAAATCATCGGGAGTCCTTCACAAAGGGTTATTACTCGATCACATAGACATGCTAATTTTATTGAACATCACTCTTTTGTTTCTTGTGTTGAGCCTACTTGTATAGATGAGGCGCTACAGGATCCGGACTGGGTGAATGCCATGCATGAAGAACTTAACAACTTCACCCGTAACGAAGTTTGGACCCTGGAGAAGCCCCCACAAGATGCAAGAATCATTGGAACAAAGTGGGTGTTCAGAAACAAACAAGATGATCAAGGTGTGATTGTAAGAAACAAGGCAAGACTTGTCGCAAAGGGATTCTCTCAAGTTGAAGGCTTAGATTTTGGAGAGACCTTTGCACCGGTTGCTCGACTGGAAGCCATCCGTATCCTACTTGCATATGCATCATGCTATGATATAAAACTTTATCAAATGGATGTAAAAAGTGCATTTTTAAATGGCTTCATAAATGAACTTGTATATGTTGAGCAACCGCCTGGATTTGAAGACCCTAGATATCCTAACCATGCTTACAGGTTGTCCAAGGCGCTATATGGGCTAAAGCAAGCTCCAAGGGCTTGGTATGAGCGTCTTCGCGACTTCCTCATCGAAAAGGGCTTCAAAATCGGGACCGTCGACACAACTCTCTTCACAAAGAAACATAACGGTGATATTTTCATTTGTCAAGTATATGTTGATGATATAATCTTTGGCTCGACAAATGACTATCATTGCAAGGAATTTGGTGAGTTGATGTCGAAGGAGTTCGAGATGTCAATGATTGGTGAGCTAACATACTTCCTCGGCTTTCAAGTCAAGCAAATGAAAGATGGTAACTTTCTCTCACAAGAGAAGTATACCAAAGACTTGTTGAAAAGGTTCAACATGGAGAAGTGCAAACCAATCAAGACCCCCATGCCTACAAATGGACATCTCGACTTAGATGAGGGAGGTAACCCGGTTAATCAAACTCTCTACCGTTCTATGATAGGTAGTTTATTATACCTTACCGCATCTAGGCCCGATATTATGTTTAGTGTCTGCATGTGTGCTAGATTTCAATCTAATCCTAAGAAAGCTCATCTTCGCGCTGTTAAGAGGATTCTTAGGTATCTCAAGCACACCACAAGCGTTGGTCTGTGGTATCCCAAAGGAGCTACTTTTGATTTAATTGGCTATTCCGATTCGGATTATGCCGGTTGCAAAATTGATAGGAAAAGTACTTCTGGGGGATGCCATCTGCTTGGTAGATCACTGGTTTCATGGACATCCAAAAAGCAAAACAGTGTTGCCTTGTCAACTGCCGAAGCGGAATACATTGCCGCAGGTGCTTGTTGCACACAGATTTTATATATGAAACAAACTCTTCTAGACTATGGCGTAGTTCTAGAAAAAGTACCTTTGTTGTGTGATAATGAGAGTGTTGTTAAAATTGCTAATAATCCTGTTCAACACTCTCGCACCAAGCACATTGATATCCGTCATCACTTCCTTAGAGATCATGTTGCTAAAGGAGATATCATTTTAGAAGGAGTGAGGTCGGAAGATCAATTAGCGGATATTTTCACTAAGCCACTTGATAAGACCCGCTTTTGCATGTTGAGGAATGAACTAAATACTCTTGATCTCAGAAATTTTATGTGAAATGTCAAAAGGTGTTGTCAAGCTTGCATTGCATATTTAAATTCCTTATATTGCATCTAGGGCTTGTCTAACCTAGTTGAGATAACCGCCAATAAAGCGAGTGAAAAAGCTTAACTCGGGTCAAACCTGACAAGTCTTAGTCTTTAAGCTTTTAGCACTTAAACTCTTTCTTTTCATGCAATTATTGGTTCTTGAAATATGCATGAGGTACTGCACTTAGGGGGAGTATTCAAAACTCAAATCACTCTTGAAAACCCCTAGTGCAAGCCCAAATGCAAATTTCACCATTTGCCTATTTTCTCTAAAAATTATCTAGCCTATGGCAAAATATTTTGAAAAGTATATGAGGGTGCCAATACCTGTCCCAACAAGTGTTATTTTGTGTGATTATAAGTTGGGATTTGGTTTGGTTAGGAGTTAGATAGAAAAATTCAAAATTTTCCAAACTCCCCTCTGTCTGGGCTCACCGGACAGTCCGGTGTGCACCGGACACTGCACTGTGCAATGTCCGGTGCACCGGCAGCCGCGCGCTATAATCCAATTCTCCTGTGCGATGTCCGGTGTGCACCGGACAGGCACTGTAGACTGTCCGGTGTGCCCATCTCGCGTTTTAAAAAAACCACCCCCAGCCCGACCGAGCCAGAGGCGCTCATTTCTTTTCCCAGCCGCCCGCTGCTCTCTGCGTCTGGCGACTTCCCCCCCGCCGGCGATCTCCACCGGCGGCCATCTTCTCCGGCCGTGCTCCGGTGACCTTGGGCTCCCCTCCTCTTCCCCCTCGGTGAGTTGCTCTTCTCTCCCCTTCTCTCATGTTCTCTGCCTGTCAGACAGTAGAGCTCCCCCCTTTCTCTCCCTTTTGCAAATCTTTCAAAATTCTGTGAAATCCCATGAATCCAGTTGGTGGAATGCATTTCATTACCCCTATTATGTATCCCTGCGAACTTTTAGCTCCTTCGGGAGGGCATTCCCACCTCAAATGGCCATTTCCCTAAAACCCTAATCCCTCGCCCTTCACGTGTTCGGTGAAATGCCCAAACCACCCAAACTTGCTCCAATTGAACCCAAATTTTTCAGGCACCTTCACCACACTTCCAGTAACCTACTTGCCAAATTTCACGCCAATCCGAGATCCCAGGCTTAAATTTCACCAAAATTCCCGTTTTGCGCGATCGTTTCCGAGCCGAGTGCCCAAAACCCTATTTCTTCGCCTAAATTCAAACCAAGCACACACTTCACTCATATTGACCTATATAAACCTATTCGTGAAGTATCGGCTCAATCCCATATCGTTTCGTGCCTCAATTCGAATTCCAATCATCCTATGTCACTATTTGTCTGTCAAACGTCGTTTTCACGTCGTTTGACTTCTTGAACGTCCTGTCTCATGCCATATCTCTCTGTGTATGTATTTATTCACATTTCATATGCTTATGACTATGTGACTAATACGTGCTCACCTCTTCTGTCATTTCAGTGACCTTGTGTGACCGTGTGCCGTCTCCCGTCCTGCCTGGATCGTCACCTCTCGTGTGAGCTTTCCAGGTAGCCATCTCACTCTTTGCTAAATCTATCGGTCTCTTTTGCTCTGTGCTTAGTCACTCTCTCTAATTTGCAGACATCAGATCAGGATGCCGCGCACGAAGAATGCGTCGGCATCAGGGGGTGGCGACGATGAGGACCCTCGTCGCCCCTTCAGGCAGGTGAAGGGCAAGACTGTCTATTTGGAGCAGCAGGAAGGCCGCAAGAAGCGGCGTTCGGACAGAGAGGCTCGTGCAGCGGCAGCAGCTGCAGCAGCCGCTGTGCAGGCCGCACTTGGAGATCAGCCGAATGTTCCATCCGATCAGATTGCTTTCCGTGCTCGTCGTCTCACCTCCCGGCCTCGCTCCTCCACTAACACCTCCGCTTCCACTCCGCCACCCACTCTGCCTGCTCCCGTCACTCCTATTGCTCCATCCACCTCCACAGCCATACCCCCTACCAGCACTACGCCAGCTTCCACTGCTACCCCTGCTCTCGCTCCCGCTTCAGCTCCACCTGTCCCTCCACCTCGCTTCCGGGAGCGTGATGAGACTGAGGTCCGTCCTCTGGTTTCGGATCCTCGTCTGTTTGATCTTCAGCGTGCTACTGCAGCACGGGTACGTCGGTTCAGGTACGTACTCGTGGAGTCCTGGCTACCAGCTCAGAGAGACCCAGCAGCAGGTGTTCTTTTCAGCACACGGATTCAGGAGTCTTTCTTCAGGGCTCAGATGTCTGCTCAGATAGCGCTGCGAGTGCACCGCCTATTGGATCTTCCAGCTTTTTTGCTAGCAGCCGGTGCTGAGTCTGAGGCACATCTCACCTATCTGCCTGGCCTCCTGACCCTTCTGACTATCAGCGGCAGATATGTTGAGGAGTGGGTCCGCGTCTTCTACGCCTCTGTTTGGATTGACCCGGATCATCATTGGATGAGGTTCCGCTTTGAGCGCGAGGATGTCACGATCACTGCCAGTCAGATCCGACAGCTATTTGGATTCCCTGAGTCGACGACTCGCCTTCACAGCCTCTGCTACGGCACTTCAGATCCTCCTCGTCGCCCTCACGGCGGTGTTGCTCCAGGGACAGCTCACGTCGCGGCTCTGTTCCGCCCGCCTTTCACAGATGGGTCGCGACGTTCTCCAGCAGACTTTACTACAGCAGCGAAGTACTTATATGAGCTCATCAGACGGACACTCCTGCCGAGGATGGGATACAGGGAGGCTACCACTCATATTCAGCTTTGGCTCCTTGGTGCCCTGGTATCCCACTCTGAGTTTGATGTTGTGGACTTTCTGATCTGTGAGATCGAGGACACTGTTCTGGATGGGATTCGTGCTCGTCGACAGCTACCTTATGCTCACTACTTGTGCCACATCTTTGCGCAGCTGATTCAGCCACCTCGATTTCAGAGCACCCTTGAGGCCTCACGCCTTGTGTTTGGATCTTACCGCCCTGCTCCTGAGATTCCAGTGCCAGCTTCTGTTTCTGTGTTTGACTCTCAGGCCGAGGATGCAGCTCTACGACAGTTTGACACCCAGGGTACAACAGCTGATGATGATGATGATGATGATGATTTTGGGATTCCTCCTCCGCCTCCGCCTCCTATGCCTCCACGCTCACATGATCATGAGGCTGGGAGCTCTAGTGCTGCCCCTGCTACTCCTCATGCTATAGGAGTAGCAGGGTCCATAGCCTGAGGAGTAGCAGGGGCAGCACTAGAGCTCCCAGCCTCATGATCATGTGAGCGTGGAGGCATAGGAGGCGGAGGCGGAGGAGGAATCCCAAAATCATCATCATCATCATCATCATCAGCTGCTGTACCCTGGGTGTCAAACTGTCGTAGAGCTGCATCCTCGGCCTGAGAGTCAAACACAGAAATAGAAGCTGGCACTGGAATCTCAGGAGCAGGGCGGTAAGATCCAAACACAAGGCGTGAGGCCTCAAGGGTGCTCTGAAATCGAGGTGGCTGAATCAGCTGCGCAAAGATGTGGCACAAGTAGTGAGCATAAGGTAGCTGTCGACGAGCACGAATCCCATCCAGAACAGTGTCCTCGATCTCACAGATCAGAAAGTCCACAACATCAAACTCAGAGTGGGATACCAGGGCACCAAGGAGCCAAAGCTGAATATGAGTGGTAGCCTCCCTGAATCCCATCCTCGGCAGGAGTGTCCGTTTGATGAGCTCATATAAGTACTTCGCTGCTGTAGTAAAGTCTGCTGGAGAACGTCGCGACCCATCTGTGAAAGGCGGGCGGAACAGAGCCGCGACGTGAGCTGTCCCTGGAGCAACACCGCCGTGAGGGCGACGAGGAGGATCTGAAGTGCCGTAGCAGAGGCTGTGAAGGCGAGTCATCGACTCAGGGAATCCAAATAGCTGTCGGATCTGACTGGCAGTGATCGTGACATCCTCGCGCTCAAAGCGGAACCTCATCCAATGATGATCCGGGTCAATCCAAACAGAGGCGTAGAAGACGTGGACCCACTCCTCAACATATTTGCCGCTGATAGTCAGAAGGGTCAGGAGGCCAGGCAGATAGGTGAGATGTGCCTCAGACTCAGCACCGGCTGCTAGCAAAAAAGCTGGAAGATCCAATAGGCGGTGCACTCGCAGCGCTATCTGAGCAGACATCTGAGCCCTGAAGAAAGACTCCTGAATCCGTGTGCTGAAAAGAACACCTGATGCTGGGTCTCTCTGAGCTGGTAGCCAGGACTCCACGGGTACGTACCTGAACCGACGTACTCGTGCTGCAGTAGCACGCTGAAGATCAAACAAACGAGGATCCGAAACCAGAGGACGGACCTCAGTCTCATCACGCTCTCGGAAGCGAGGTGGAGGGACAGGTGGAGCTGAAGCGGGAGCGGGAGCAGGGGTAGCAGTGGAAGCTGGCGTAGTGCTGGTAGGGGGTATGTCTGTGGAGGTGGATGGAGCAATAGGAGTGACGGGAGCAGGCAGAGTGGGTGGCGGAGTGGAAGCGGAGGTGTGAGTGGAGGAGCGAGGCCGGGAGGTGAGACGACGAGCACGGAAAGCAATCTGATCGGATGGAACATTCGGCTGATCTCCAAGTGCGGCCTGCGCAGCGGCTGCTGCAGCTGCTGCCGCTGCACGAGCCTCTCTGTCCGAACACCGCTTCTTGCGGCCTTCCTGCTGCTCCAAATAGACAGTCTTGCCCTTCACCTGCCTGAAGGGGCGACGAGGGTCCTCATCGTCGCCACCCCCTGATGTCGACGCATTCTTCGTGCGCGGCATCCTTATCTGATGTCTGCAAATTAGAGAGAGTAACTAAGCACAGAGCAAAAGAGACCGATAGATTTAGCAAAAAGTGAGATGGCTACCTGGAAAGCTCACACGAGAGGTGACGATCCAGGCAGGACGGGAGACGGCACATGGTCACACAAGGTCACTGAAATGACAGAAGAGGTGAGCACGTATTAGTCACATAGTCATAAGCATATGAAATGTGAATAAATACATACACAGAGAGATATGGCATGAGACAGGACGTTCAAGAAGTCAAACGACGTGAAAACGACGTTTGACAGACAAATAGTGACATAGGATGATTGGAATTCGAATTGAGGCACGAAACGATATGGGATTGAGCCGATACTTCACGAATAGGTTTATATAGGTCAATATGAGTGAAGTGTGTGCTTGGTTTGAATTTAGGCGAAGAAATAGGGTTTTGGGCACTCGGCTCGGAAACGATCGCGCAAAACGGGAATTTTGGTGAAATTTAAGCCTGGTATCTCGGATTGGCGTGAAATTTGGCAAGTAGGTTACTGGAAGTGTGGTGAAGGTGCCTGAAAAATTTGGGTTGAATTGGAGCAAGTTTGGGTGGTTTGGGCATTTCACCGAACACGTGAAGGGCGAGGGATTAGGGTTTTAGGGAAATGGCCATTTGAGGTGGGAATGCCCTCCCGAAGGAGCTAAAAGTTCACAGGGATACATAATAGGGGTAATGAAATGCATTCCACCAACTGGATTCATGGGATTTCACAGAATTTTGAAAGATTTGCAAAAGGGAGAGAAAGGGGGGAGCTCTACTGTCTGACAGGCAGAGAACAGGAGAGAAGGGGAGAGGAGAAGAGCAGCTCACCGAGGGGGAAGAGGAGGGGAGCCCAAGGTCACCGGAGCACGGCCGGAGAAGATGGCCGCCGGTGGAGATCGCCGGCGGGGGGGAAATCGCCAGACGCAGAGAGCAGCGGGCGGCTGGGAAAAGAAATGAGCGCCTCTGGCTCGGTCGGGCTGGGGGCGGTTTTTTTAAAACGCGAGATGGGCACACCGGATAGTCTACAGTGCCTGTCCGGTGCACACCGGACAGCGCACAGTAGCTGTCCGGTGAACCACCGGACAGCGCACAGGAGAATTGGATTATAGCGCGCGGCTGCCGGTGCACACCGGACTGTCCGGTGAGCCCAGACAGAGGGGAGTTTGGAAAATTTTGAATTTTTCTATCTAACTCCTAACCAAACCAAATCCCAACTTATAATCACACAAAATAACACTTGTTGGGACAGGTATTGGCACCCTCATATACTTTTCAAAATATTTTGCCATAGGCTAGATAATTTTTAGAGAAAATAGGCAAATGGTGAAATTTGCATTTGGGCTTGCACTAGGGGTTTTCAAGAGTGATTTGAGTTTTGAATACTCCCCCTAAGTGTAGTACCTCATGCATATTTCAAGAACCAATAATTGCATGAAAAGAAAGAGTTTAAGTGCTAAAAGCTTAAAGACTAAGACTTGTCAGGTTTGACCCGAGTTAAGCTTTTTCACTCGCTTTATTGGCGGTTATCTCAACTAGGTTAGACAAGCCCTAGATGCAATATAAGGAATTTAAATATGCAATGCAAGCTTGACAACACCTTTTGACATTTCACATAAAATTTCTGAGATCAAGAATATTTAGTTCATTCCTCAACATGCAAAAGCGGGTCTTATCAAGTGGCTTAGTGAAAATATCCGCTAATTGATCTTCCGACCTCACTCCTTCTAAAATGATATCTCCTTTAGCAACATGATCTCTAAGGAAGTGATGACGGATATCAATGTGCTTGGTGCGAGAGTGTTGAACAGGATTATTAGCAATTTTAACAGCACTCTCATTATCACACAACAAAGGTACTTTTTCTAGAACTACGCCATAGTCTAGAAGAGTTTGTTTCATATATAAAATCTGTGTGCAACAAGCACCTGCGGCAATGTATTCCGCTTCGGCAGTTGACAAGGCAACACTGTTTTGCTTTTTGGATGTCCATGAAACCAGTGATCTACCAAGCAGATGGCATCCCCCAGAAGTACTTTTCCTATCAATTTTGCAACCGGCATAATCCGAATCGGAATAGCCAATTAAATCAAAAGTAGCTCCTTTGGGATACCACAGACCAACGCTTGTGGTGTGCTTGAGATACCTAAGAATCCTCTTAACAGCGCGAAGATGAGCTTTCTTAGGATTAGATTGAAATCTAGCACACATGCAGACACTAAACATAATATCGGGCCTAGATGCGGTAAGGTATAATAAACTACCAATCATAGAACGGTAGAGAGTTTGATTAACCGGGTTACCTCCCTCATCTAAGTCGAGATGTCCATTTGTAGGCATGGGGGTCTTGATTGGTTTGCACTTCTCCATGTTGAACCTTTTCAACAAGTCTTTGGTATACTTCTCTTGTGAGAGAAAGTTACCATCTTTCATTTGCTTGACTTGAAAGCCGAGGAAGTATGTTAGCTCACCAATCATTGACATCTCGAACTCCTTCGACATCAACTCACCAAATTCCTTGCAATGATAGTCATTTGTCGAGCCAAAGATTATATCATCAACATATACTTGACAAATGAAAATATCACCGTTATGTTTCTTTGTGAAGAGAGTTGTGTCGACGGTCCCGATTTTGAAGCCCTTTTCGATGAGGAAGTCGCGAAGACGCTCATACCAAGCCCTTGGAGCTTGCTTTAGCCCATATAGCGCCTTGGACAACCTGTAAGCATGGTTAGGATATCTAAGGTCTTCAAATCCAGGCGGTTGCTCAACATATACAAGTTCATTTATGAAGCCATTTAAAAATGCACTTTTTACATCCATTTGATAAAGTTTTATATCATAGCATGATGCATATGCAAGTAGGATACGGATGGCTTCCAGTCGAGCAACCGGTGCAAAGGTCTCTCCAAAATCTAAGCCTTCAACTTGAGAGAATCCCTTTGCGACAAGTCTTGCCTTGTTTCTTACAATCACACCTTGATCATCTTGTTTGTTTCTGAACACCCACTTTGTTCCAATGATTCTTGCATCTTGTGGGGGCTTCTCCAGGGTCCAAACTTCGTTACGGGTGAAGTTGTTAAGTTCTTCATGCATGGCATTCACCCAGTCCGGATCCTGTAGCGCCTCATCTATACAAGTAGGCTCAACACAAGAAACAAAAGAGTGATGTTCAATAAAATTAGCATGTCTATGTGATCGAGTAATAACCCTTTGTGAAGGACTCCCGATGATTTGGTTTTGAGGATGTGCTTGAAGTAGTGATGAGTTTCTCCTGTCAACCACTTGGGAAGAAGATCCTGGAGCATCAACATCTTCGGCTTGTACCCTTGCTTGTTCATGAGAGACAAATGTATCTTCATTTGCATGCCTCTCATTTTTTCATCATCTTGTGGTACATTTGATGAAGAAGGCCTGTCAATGATTTGCACCTCTTCTTCATCTTCTTTTGGTTTGATAGCTCCAATAGGCATGTTCTTCATTGCTTCCCTAAGTGGCTCATCACCTACATCATCAAGATTTTCAAGTGCTCCTTGGGAGCCATTAGTCTCATCAAATTCCACATCATATGTTTCTTCTACCACGCCAGTGGCATGGTTGAATACTCGATATGCTTTGGACTTTAATGAATAACCCAAAAGAAAACCAATATCACAACGTCTTTGAAACTTCCCTAGGTGATGGCGTTTCTTGTAGATGTAGCATTTGCACCCAAATACCCGGAAGAAAGAGACGTCTGGCTTTTTCCCATTTAGCAGTTCATAAGGAGTCTTCGCAAGTAGCCGGTGAGGAAATAGCCTGTTTGATGCATAGCAAGCAGTGTTGACAGCTTCGGCCCAAAACCTCTCCGGTGTGTTATACTCATCAATCATTGTTCTTGCAAGGGTGATCAAGGTCCTATTTTTCCTTTCAACAACTCCATTTTGTTGAGGTGTATATGTGGCAGATACTTCATGCTTGATCCCAATTTCATCACAGTACTCATGAATGTTGGTGTTGTCAAATTCTTTGCCATTGTCACTTCTAATCTTCTTAATCTTGCAGCCAAATTCATTTTGTGCTTTCTTGGCAAACTTCTTGAATATAGATGCAACTTCAGATTTGTCATGGAGAAAGAACACCCAAGTGTATCTTGAGAAGTCATCAACAATCACTAGACAGTAGAGGTTGCCACCGGCACTGACATAATTTGTAGGTCCAAATAAATCCATGTGAAGTAGTTCCAGTGGCCTTGATGTTGACATGAAAGCTTTAGTGGGATGTGTATTAGCAACCTGCTTTCCAGCTTGACATGCACTGCATGGCTTGTCTTTTTCAAATACCACATCCTTTAATCCTCTAACCATATCTTTATTTAATACCTTCTTGAGTGTGCTCATCCCAACATGTGCAAGCCTCCTATGCCAAAGCCAACCAAGATAAGCTTTGGTGAAGAGGCAAGTTCTTAAGTCTGCATCTTCTGAAGTGAAATCCACTAAGTAGAGGTTGTTGTATCTAAATCCCTTGAATACCATTGATTCATCATCCATTTTTGTTACAATAACCTCTGATGGAGTGAATAAGCATTGAAGTCCAAGATCACAGAGTTGTCCCACTGATAATAAATTGAAGCTCAAGGGTGCAACTAAGAGAACATTTGATATTGACAGGTCATTTGAGATTGCCACCTTGCCAAGTCCTTGCACTTTTCCTTTTGAGTTGTCTCCAAATGTGATTTTATCTTGACCATCAACATTCTCATCTAATGAGGTGAACATCCGTGGGTTGCCTGTCATATGTTGTGTGCATCCACTGTCAATAACCCAATGGCTCCCACCGGTCTTGTAGTTCACCTACATTCACAGACAATTCAAGCTTGAGTTTTGAGAGCCCTATATTGCATAGGACCAGTGACTCTCTCAATTAAGGACTTTGCCACCCAGATTTGTCTAGGTCTACTCTTATTTGGTGGACCTAGGAATGTAACCTTAATCTTTCCATTTGCAACCTTTCTTAGAACATAGTGAGCATTGAAAGCAAATGGTCTTGAGTGCTTAGGCAAGGGAGTTGGTGGTTTAGCTTTGCAGTTGTGAGCAAAATGACCTTCATTTCCACACTCAAAGCATTTGATAGGCTTGTGAGTCTGCTTTGGCTTGTATTGAGTGATAGCTTTCTTTTGCACAAAAGCATTGTATCCAATACCACTCTTGTTATTTTTCATAACAGTGTTCATAAGCAGCTCATTTTGGAGGTATTGACCCTTGTTGAACTTTTGCACACTTGTTGCAAGATGTTCATTTTCACTTTTTAGTTTCTTGACCTCATTCTTAAGCCTTTGATTATCCACTGCCAACTCATTGTTGAAATCATTGTTCTCAATAGCAACTTTTCCTCTAGTAGTTGCATCAGTCAAGTAATTCTTCAATTTTTGGTTGTCTAAAGTCAGGACTTCAACTTTTTCAGTCAATTCAGCATGTAGACTAGTTTGCTCTTCTTGAATCAAGTCATCACATGAGGTTGCTACATCAAGCTTAACAACAGGGTTAATAGCCTCATGTGTTTTGCAAGATAAAAGTTCATTTTCAACAAGAAGATTGTCATGATCAAATTTATTTTGAGTATAGTCTTCCTTGATCTTTACTAGTCTATTTTGCAACTCCCTATTAGCTTTATTTAATTTGTCATATTTTTCCTTAGCATCTTTTAGGGAGTTTGTGAGCTCTTTACAGTTGATGACATAGTTTTATTTTCTTCCTTTATTTCATCACTAGCCTTTATAACTATGTCATACTTGGCATTTAAAGATTCATTTTCATTTTTCAACCTATCACATTTAGCTTTTGACTTTCTAATGATTTGAGTATATTCTTTAAGCAAGTCAGCTAACTCATCATATGAAGGTGAAGCAAATTCTTCATCACTATCACTATCACTATCATCATCAATATTAATATCATTTTGTACCTTTCGTTCACCCCTAGCCATGAGGCATAGGTGAGAAGTGGATGATGGCGATGGTGGTGGTGAAGAGAAGTCCCCGGCGATGGCCGCAACTTTTTCATCATCCTCTTCTTCACTTGAAGAAGATCCACTTGATGATTCGATGTCGGTGAGCCAGTCGCCAACAATATAGGCCTTTCCATTCTTCTTCTTGTGGAACCTCTTTTGCTTCCCATCCTTCCTCTTGAAGAATTTCTTTTCCTTCTTTTCATCATCGCTGTCATCTTCCTTCTTGCCCTTGAACTTGTTCTTCTTGGGCTTGTTGCATTGATGAGCAAGATGACCAAGCTCACCATAGTTGTAGCAGTCCATCTCAGAAATGGGCTTTCTTTTGTTGGAAAAGAACTTATTCTTTCTTGAATCAAATTTGATGCCTTCTCTATTTAGCTTCTTCAACATCTTGGTGGTCTTCCTTACCATCAAGGCAATGTTTGCATCAAGGTCATCATCACTTGAGGACTCTTCCTCAACTTGTATTTTTGCTTTTCCTTTTCTTTCATGATTTGCTTTGAGAGCCAAATCCTTTCTTTTGGAAGATGATTCTTCTTTGTTGATGTGCATGTACATTTCATGGGCATTGATCTTTCCCAAAATTTGTGTAGGTGTGGTAACTGAAAGATCCATTTGATGTAGCACAGTGACAATGTGTCCATATTTGTCTATTGGGAGGACACTGAGAATCTTCCTCACAACATCCGGTTGTGAGATTTGAGTAAGCCCCAATCCATTGACTTCCTCTACAAGAATATTAAGTCGTGAGTACATAGCGTTTGCATTTTCATTAGTAAGCATTTCAAAAGAATTTAACTTTCGCATAGCTATGTGATATCTTTCCTCACGTTCACTTCTAGTTCCTTCGTGTAGAGCACAAATGTCCATCCACAAATCATGAGCATTTTTATGATTCCGAACTCTATTGAACACATCTTTGCAAAGGCCTCTAAAAAGGGTGTTTTTGGCCTTCGCATTCCATTTCTCATAATTGAACTCATCACCTACAAGATTTGTGGGATCTCTAGGTTGGGGAAACCCTTGTGTGGCGGCTTTATAGACACCAATGTCTATAGCCTCTAAGTATGCTTCCATACGAATTTTCCAATAAGGAAAATCGTCACCATCAAAAACGGGAGGAGGTCCATCCCCACCGGACATCGTAACTCTAGTGGTTAAGCTAATCTATGAGCAACAAGGCTCTGATACCAATTGAACGGATCACGATGCCCAAGAGGGGGGGTGAATTGGGCTTTTCTAAAAATCAACACTAATTAAAACCTAAGCAAGAGCTAAACAAGAGCCCAACTTCACCCCAACAACTAGCACTAAGAATATAATACTAGAAATGTAACAAAGCTAAGATAATACTTCAAATATTTGCTAAACAAATACACAATGTAAAGTGCTTGAATTAAGTGCGAAATGTAAAGCAAAGTTTAGAAGACTCCTCCAATTTTTCCCGAGGTATCGAAGAGTCGGCACTCTCCACTAGTCCTCGTTGGAGCACCCGCGCAAGGGTATCGCTCCCCCTTGGTCCTCGCAAGAACCAAGTGCTCACTACGAGATGATCCTTTGCCACTCCGGCGCGGTGGATCCCTCGAGACCGCTTACAAACTTGAGTCGGGTCACCAACAAGATCTTCACGGTGATCACCGAGCTCCCAACGCCACCAAGCCGTCTAGGTGATGCCGATCACCAAGAGTAACAAGCCATAGACTTTCGCTTGACCAAGAGAAGCCTAATGCAAGTGGTGTGTGCTCTAGGTGGCTCTCACTAGCGCTAATGAGGAACAAGCGCGGATTATGATTCTCTAATCTCCTCACTAGGCTTTTGGTGCTTGCAATACTCTACCAAGGTGCTGGAATAAATGTGGAGTGCAAGACATTGAATATGGTGGGTGGAGGGGATATAAATAGCCCTCACCCACCAACTAGCCGTTACAGGCATTTACTGCGCGATGGCGCACCGGACAGTCCGGTGCGCCAACGGTGCGCCACCGGTGCGCCAACAGATACTTCCAACGGCTAGTTCTGACAGAGAGCCGTTGGACTCATGGCGCACCGGACAGTGAACAGTCCACTGTCCGGTGCACACCGGACAGTCCGGTGCGGTGTCCGGTGTGCCACTAAAATTCATCTCCGAAGGCTGCGCTCTCGGGTTTCTGCGACTGGGAAGACTCTGCTGTGGACCAGCCTGGCCCCACCTGGCAGAGGGTGCACCGGACAGTCCGGTGCACACCGGACAGTCCGGTGCACACCGGACAGTCCGGTGCCCCAAAGCCAGAAACACTAAGTCTTGTTTTTCAGCTGATTTTCAAATCGATTTTCGTTCTAACTTGTGTGTGAGTTCTAGAGTGACACCTAACACTGTAAATGAGTGTGATTGTGCACCAACACTACACTAGAACTCTCTTGGTCAAACTACTCATCGACAACCCCTCTTTATAGTACGGCTAAAAGAGAATAAATGACCTAGCTAAATTGCGAGTGTCCACATCTCCTTGACACTCGGACTCCGTAGACTTTCACCTTTTGTTCCGTCGTTTTAGCCGTCGCTTCGAGTTCTTATTTCCGGGATTGTTTTCACCGTTGTAGTACTTCTACCTGTCATGCGACCTAACTTACCATTTGTCTCTGCAAAACACACGTTAGTCACATATAATATTACTTTGTCATTAATCACTAAAACCAACCAGGGGCCTAGATGCTTTCAACAGGAAAGCTTAGGCGTGGTAGCAAAAATGAAACCGACTTAAAGATGAAAAGGCTATTCAAACCTCGATAGATTACTATAGAATTATTATCAAATGTAAAGGGCATAAATGTAATTTTGTATGGGCTGTGTCCTATGCCTATAAATAGGTGAACAGTACCCCCGTACTGTTCACGCTGATCTGGCATTTGCTTTTGCGCCACACCTGTACTTTCATATACTTTCAAGCTGAAGGTACATTTGTAATTCAATGTTATTTCTATTTCTTCACAATAATAATATATAATTGTCTATATTATTATTTATATTCCTTATAATCCATTCTTCATCATCGTTTGCTATGTTTATGAAGGTATGTCCTTCATAACCTTCGTCCAAAAGTCATTATATCCTAAGGGAAATAATGCTCCGAAGGACGAAGGGCATCACAAATTAACATTTTCGGTGTTGCCTTGTTCTTAACTCATAGCATTTGAGAACAAGTCCCCAACACTCAGGCTTCGAGCTTAGGCTTCGGAAGTCCAGGATGACATCGTCATCTAGGCCATGATCAAGGGGCTCAGGTCAGGACACATGGTGAGGAAAAGATGGCCCAATCTCAGGATCAGTCAAGGTAGCAAGAGACAAGCTCTCAGCAGCAACATTCGCATATCATGTTTTGCCCAACTTCCTCAAGAGGAGGAAGGGGAGGCCAAAGTTTTGGTTACAGATTCAATGCATTCCCAAAAAATCATTCTACTTGTTTTGTGGCGAGGACAAAGGTTACACCACAAGAACATGTCATCACACCATCAACAAGCAGAAAGAGCTTGCTTCGTCAGCCACGCAACCTTCACAATCAAAAGAGGTGTTCAGTACATCCTCATAATGTTCATCCTACCCGCCAGAATATGTCCAGCCTCAGTTGCATGAACCAAGGCCAATTCTGCCTTTGGCCTCAAATGCCTCAAGTAACCCAGCAATGAGTGCATGGTCACCATCTGCCTCCTTTGTCCTAGGACCACCTCCTTATGACCAAGTATCTACTAGTCAACCCAAGTTCCCATGGCAAGACCTATAGTAGAGGGACAGAAAGGAGGGATCTAAATATTAAAGGCCCCAAGGGGATGGGTAAGTGAGGCCGAAGTTCTCGAGAAGCCATTATTGTCTATCTACATTTATTTTTGCAAACATTTTCCTATATCATGCAAATTAATACAATAATGATCTAGTACCTTCGAGTACAATGATGAAAATGTTACAATTAAATCTTCGGGTAAGTAATGGTGAAAAAAGCTCTGAAGTCATTCCTAAGGGAATGCAGAGCTATGTCTCATTTCACCTAAGTAATGGTGAAAAAAGCTCCAAAGTCATTCCTAAGGGAATGCAGAGCTATGTCTCATTTCACCTAATTAATAGTGAAAAAAGCTCTAAAGTCGTTCCTAAGTGAATGCAGAGTTATGTCTTATTTCACCTAAGTAATGGTGAAAAAAGCTCTAAAGTTGTTCTTAAGGAAATCTAGAGCCATGTCTCATTCCACCCAAACAACGGTAAAAAAGCTCCGAAGTTGTCCCTAAGGGGATGCAGAGCCGCGATTCATTACATCCAAGTAATAGCATAAAAACCCTAAAGACATTCCTGAGGGAGTGTAGATCTACACTTTGTAATGTGTGAAAAGAAGGGAAGATGTTTTTCACCTTTGGGTCAAAACGCATGTTGAATAAAATTTCACACATCACAAAAGTAAAGAGGCAAAAATAGAGAAGGTACAAATATATTATAGAACGTCTAAAAAAGCTTCGAGAGAGTTTGGACAACATCAAAAAAATTACAACAAGCCATCATTGTTTTTCTCATTATCTAATCAATTTCCTGGGTTGCCTTGCATTACATCGTCATAAATTTGCTCGCAAATCTTGAGGACAACATTATCGTAGCTTTTTTCATAGCTCTAGCAGAGATCGCTATGTTTCACTTCAATTATTACCTATGAGAGAGTTTGGACAGTAACATCTTTTTCTTTGGTTTCACTATGTTTCACTTCAATTATTACCTATGAAGTGGAGACTTTTTATCAAGGGTTAGTAAAGCAATTACTAGAACATGAACACATTAAAATTTAACAAAAGCAAAAAGTCAAATACCTTCGGATTTCTTGCCTTAAGCTTCTTCCTTATGTTTACAGCCTTTTCAGCTGCTTATCGTGCCTATAAATATTTTTTAAAGTTAGTATGTGCACATCTTACGAAGGTAAAGACTAAGGTAACGAAGTACATACCTTCTCCATGTTCTTTATAGATTCTTCAATGCTCAATTCTTTTCTGCCCCTCTTCCAAATTTTAGATATGAATTTTTTAGACAACTCTAAAGCTTCGTGTAACACCATAAAAGCCATCAATTAAAATAATAAATTTAGATATTATATTAACTAGGGTAATAATTTTTTTAAGTGTTTAATTATTTATTTGCATCGTTTTCTTTGCATGCGCTTGACTTATTATCGGATGTTTAATATCAATCCATTTTAAAAAGAGATACTAGTAAATTAAATAATATAATAATAATTAGTGTAAAAACAAGTATTCTATTTATAAATATTTTTGGTAGTTTTTTTAGGAATTTTTGAGCTCTTTAAATAAGCATTTCGGAATTTAAAAAAAAACAAAACCCCACCCAGCCGGCCCACTTAGGGGCCCAAGAACCCCCCAAACCCTAGACCAGCGCGCGCGCTCCTGGCTTTTGCCAGGCAGCCGCCGCCGCCCCTACAGCTCTCTCTCTCTCCCTCACTTCTCTCTCTCCCACTCTCTCTCTCCTCCCACCGTTTTCTCTCTCACACGACGCCGGACAGAGCCGCGCCCTGCCTGTTGCGCGCATCCGCGCGCCGACCCGCGTGATGCCCGCGCCGAACGCCCAGCCGTGCGCAGGCAGCCCGAGCCGCGCGACGCCGGCACCCTGCAGTGCGCAAGCGCACCCCGCGCGAGCGTCCACAGCGCAACGCGAGCTCAACCGATGCCGCGCCCCTGCACGCACCCGATTGAAGAAACTGTCGTCCGTTTCTTGTGTTAATGGAGATTGATGCTACCGTTTCTTCCTCCCCTCATTCCTCCTCTCCATTACGTGCAGTAACAGCAGCACCATTGACAGTCTCTTTGATGACGCCAGTGACCTCTCCTCTCCCCTCCCTCTCTCTATAAAAGGGAACAGCAGAGCCTCCCCATTCCTGCCTACTCGAATTTGCCTCTCCCTCTAGCACTCCTCGCTCATCGCTAGTGCCGTTGTCGTTCGTTGCCGTTCGTCGCTGGAGTGTGCCGTTCGTCGCCGGAGTTCACCGGAGCCACGTACTCGCTGTCCGTAGTCGAGCCCCGCTCTCCGTCCGGCCGAAACCCGTCGATCCATCTCCGTCACACGCACGAACCCGAGGTTGATGCCGACCCAAATTTATTTTATGTAATTTATAAAGTGCTTTTTTTATTCGATTCATGAGTTGTATATTTTGTTTGTTGTATTATGAACACATGTGATTCCGATTTATGTATATGTGTGCGTTATGGAATTTATTAGAGATATGCGATTTATGTATATGTCGCCGGAGTGCACCGTGTTATTCATGTTAATCGACACGTTGATGTTGGTTTAGAGAAATATGACGTAGATTTAATAGTCACACATTGGTGATAAAAATACTAGATAAGAATTTATAGTCAAATTTGGTCACGATAAATTTTAGAAACTACTTGGAGAATTATAGGTGCATTTTAAATGGATTTGGAAAATGGTATAGATGTCATATGAATATTATAGGATTTTTAGATGATTTAGCTAATTATTTTACTAATATTTTCTTCTTACAAAGAAAGGAGAAAATATCCTTAGTAGGATAGAAAATAGATTTTTGTTAGTCAAATAATCATGCTCGCAAATTTAGCACTAAAATTATTAGAGTACTAATTTTGTCAAAATAACCTCGCTTGTGTTGGAAATGTTCAATTAGTATTTATAGGAATTTTTTTAGAATGTTAAATTCATTTTTGCTATACTAAATAATTTGAGTTAGGAATAATAAAAGGTATTAATTTAGTTATTAGTATTAAAAGATGATAATTGTCATTAATTTCATCGATGGTGTTAAAATAAATTAATATTAGTTAAAATTATATTTATTGCACCCACCCATTAATTCACCATTAGGATTCAATAATAGCCACAATTGAATTAATAAGTATTTACGCGATTAGTACGTAATTAAGATATGATTAGTGCGATAGGTTAATGTGTGTTTAATGACGTATTGGTGTATGTTTATGAATGGTGCATGTTGGTTTATTGGTTTATGTTTTATTTTTGTATGTGCGCTATGCGACTCTATTAGAAGCGGATTGTGCGGTAGGCGATCCGAACTCGTTCGAGGACGACCCGCAAGACGCTTTTGAGCAAGGCAAGTGGATTCTCCCTCTGCATATTCTGTTTGTACCTATTCATTGCATATAATAATGTTTACCTTTTGATATATTGCATAATTTGATGGGATAACCTAATTAAGGATTTCCTAGATTTATACCTGTATTCCTTGTTTAACCTGGGAAAATAATTAAGCTGTGCAAGATTTATGCTACCGCTCAACTTAATGGTTTCTATTGTCACTCATTAATTGGTTTTAATGTTCCAAAAATGTTAATTGGCAATTATGACATTAACCCGATGGTTAAGATAACTTTATTACAAATTAATTGGAACATAGAGTGACCACCCAGGATAACAGTGCAACCACGAGTGCTTATCATGGCTCTAACTTTGGTAATTAGCTCTATATGCTTAGTGCCTAGCAACCTTACCTGAAAGATGGGCAAGAGGGGGAGCGGTAGGTGCTGGCAGCCCACGTTAACATGGGGTCGTATTCTTGGCTAAGGTACTTCACCCAGGGGGCCACCACCATCGTCTTAGAAACCTTAGCGGGTTGCTTCATATTAAGTGTATTTTGTGAAAACCTCATAATGGATCCCTAGCCATTCACCTCGGCAGTGTCTAAGGGTCCGATCAACCCGGGCTAGATGGGATACATGGCTTGTGGGTAAAGTTGTACCACATCTGCAGAGTGTAAAACTGATATATCAGCCGTGCTCCCGGTTATAAGCGACCTGGACTCCTCACATGATAATTGAACTTAAAGATGGAATCAAATTGAGATCAGATGGTCTGCCAATAATTTGCTTAAGTGGTTTCACTTAAGTGTTTTTGTTATATTCATATTCCTTTGTTTAAATGGGATATATAGGATTCACACTTATTAGTAATACAGGTGTTGTTAATAAAATGTTGACCAATTAAAATGCTTACTGCTCAACCTTAGCCTCACCTTGTTATACCTGCATTAGTTTTTCCCCCACTTGCTGAGCCCCGACCATAAGTGAGCTCACCCTTGCTTAATTTTGATCAGAGGGTGATGCTGGAGACTTTGATGGAGATT
The DNA here is from genome assembly GCF_902167145.1 of Zea mays. Lineage (NCBI taxonomy): Eukaryota > Viridiplantae > Streptophyta > Magnoliopsida > Poales > Poaceae > Zea > Zea mays. The sequence goes on along the minus strand of NC_050102.1, from coordinate 88,136,698 downwards.
TTATCGACGACGATGATTTCTAAGTCTAACGATGCGCCGGTCATCTTCCTGTGGGAGATTGCCCAGTTGTTTATTTCCGCTTTACTTTGATGTGATACTTGTTAAAGATACAATGTTGCAGATGATGTAATAAAGTATTATACTCTCTTTACGCCTTTATTGCATTGTCTTTTGATATACTACACTTGTGACGTCAACATATGTGTGGAAATGGATCCTGGCACACATATGGTATGCGCTCGGTTCTACCCCTGGAACCGGGTGTGACAGAAGTGGTATCAGAGGTATGCTGACCCTAGGTCGTTAGATTAGTTAGAAATGGAAAGCCTAGTTGTTCAAAACTTGCTATTTTCATTCCTATAAATTCCTTTATCAGTCTTACCTCTTTGAAATTCAACTGAGTTGACACTTCTCTTGTAGATGGTTCGCACTCTCCAAACTACCCGCATCAACACCAGCTACGCCCCTCAGCCCCGGCAGATCCCGGTCTACCTAGTGGTAGTCGAGGAAGCTCCAGCGAATCTCCCTTCCGTCCGAGTGGAGAACGTGATCAACCTGGAGGACAGCTCGGAGGAGCAGCTGCCGACCCCCACCCCGTTGGCCGAGTCCCTAGCCTTCGCAGCTGGGTCATCGACGTCAGCATCGTCGGCACCAGCCTTTCAAGCACCTGCACCTGGAGGCGACGACCCCGACGACTCCAGAGACGGCGATGACGAGGATGACGACGACGAAGACGATGGAGAAGACGTTCACATCAACGAGGAAGCTGACTACGCCCAGCAGGACCACTTCATGGGGATTGGTCCAGTTGTCGAACATTACACCTCAATGTTCGAGACAGGGCACTTCCCCAACCTGCTGCAAGAAGTGCTGCATGCGCTAGGCGCCTACGTCCGCCCCCTGTACGAGACGAGGCGAGTGAGCGAGCCTCCCCGGGCTTGCTATTACATCACTCGCATCCACGTCAGGGTAATGGATGCAGGTGACAGGGGATTCAGGACTCTGTCTGCTCACGAGTCCCTGATACTGCTGTCCACCTACGCTGCCTCGGTCAGCGATGCTCCCGTCGGACCCTGTGGTCGCTCAGCCACACCTACCGGCAGCAGCTGCAGAACACAAGGTTCAGGCACCTTCCTCAGCGTCTGCGTGGAGAAAGCCAGACCAACATTGTCCCAGGTGAACCTGGTGAGGATCGCCTCAACACCCTAGCTGGTGTAGTGGCCGGTCTCAACACCGACCTGGACAGTGCCACCCTGGACCTCTACAGGGTGCACTTGGAGCTGGAGAATGCCCACGCCAGGATTGCAGCCCTGGAAGCCCAACTGCAAGGACTGGATCCGCCCGAAGCTCAGGTCCCCGTAGTGGCGCTGTCTCCTCCCCGCAAGAGGCTGCGCTATGGAGAGCCCGGATCAGTCACTAGGCTGCTTTAGGAGTTTTGAGTCATGATGTAATAAGTTATACTTCGCGTTAGACGATGATACTCTCTTTAAGTTATCATATTAATAAATACCAACTATGTGATGGTGATTGATTGAAATGTTTGATTTGGATCTTTGTTTGAGTGCAATGGTCTTATGGAATGATGGCCATAAGAATGTATAAAAATTTTAAAACTTAAGTCGTTTCCCCTCTAGAATCTTTCTACTCTTCTCTTCTCTAAGATGTTCACTTTCTAACCAATCAGATGGTGAACGCTCGTCAAGGACCCAACAACAATCGGAACCAGCGTGGTCAACAAGTACCACCACCGCCACCACCGAATCCCAATATGGAGCAGTTCATCGCCGCCCAGATGCAGATTCTGCAAGGACTTACTGCGGCTGTTCAGCAATTACAACAGAACCAACAAAATCAACAACCCCAGCAGCAGCAGTATGCACCCCCGACCAGAGATAAACACCGAGATTTCATGAGTCATCACCCGCCGACATTTTCTCATGCGGTTGATCCTCTTGATGCCGATGACTGGCTCAAAGTCATTGGGAAGAAGCTGGATATCACTCAGTGCAACGACCGAGAGAAGGTCTTGTACGCCTCGGGAAGACTCGAGGGAGCTGCGTCCGATTGGTGGGATGCCTTCACAGCGGCACATCCCAACGCAGATACCATAACCTGGCAGGAGTTCCAAGAGAACTTCCGCGCTCATCACATTCCATCGGGAATCATGAAGCTGAAGAAGAAGGAATTCCTTTCCCTTACTCAAGGGAATATGTCTGTAAGCGAGTATCGTGATCGCTTCACTCAGCTTTCACGCTACGCACCAGAAGAAGTGGACACTGATGAGAAGCGCCAAGAGCGTTTCCTGGAAGGATTGATTGGACCTCTGAACTATCAACTTCAGAGTCACACTTTTCCCAACTTCCAGACACTCCTGAACAAGGCAATTGGCCTTGAGAGCAAAAGGAAGGAGCTATCTGACCACAAGAGAAAATTCCAAGGTCAGTCCAGCAGGAACACCCGGCCAAACAATGCTCAAGGTTCGCAGTTCCGCTCTGGAAATCAGGGTGGAAACAATTATCAAGTGCAACGCTCTGGACAGCAAAGCCAGAGAAGTAATCAAAACCAGAACCAGCAAAGGAGCAACTCCCAGACCAACCAGAGGTTTGGTGGAAATTCACAGAACCGTCAAGGTGGCACCAATAACACACAGGCCAGGAACAACGCACCTGTCCAACCCAATGGCTGCTTCAAGTGTGGTGAGCTAGGCCACTATGCTAACAACTGCCCAAGGCGCAACCAGCAGACACCCCAGAAAGGCAATAATCAGAGGAATGACCAGAACACCCCCGCTCGTGGATCTGCTCAGAACAAGACACCACAGAACCAGAGCCGAGGAAGGGTCAATCACGTCACTGCGGAATCAGTGCCTGAGGATGCCGACATAGTGTATGGTATGTTCCTTGTTAACTCCATACCTGCATCAGTTTTATTTGACTCTGGAGCATCACATTCATTTATAACTGAGTCATTTGTGGAAAAACATAACATACCTAAGTACCCTCTGAAGAGGATATTACACATTAGTTCACCGGGAGGTGACATGAAGGCCACACACTCATGCCCTCATGTTAATATCAAGATTCAAGGAATAGATTTTACAGTCGACCCAGTGGTCCTAGGATCCAACGGTATTGATGTGATTCTTGGATACAACTGGTTGAAAAGTTGTGATGGAGTGATACAGTGTGCCAGCGGAACAATTATGTTGACAAGTCCTCAAGGTGAAAGAATCCAAGTTAACATAGACAAGTCAACAGATGAAAAAGGGAATACAGTGATCAATCACTTGGAAGAAAAGCCCTTGGAAAATATCAAAGTAGTGTGCGAATACCCAGACGTATTTCCAGAGGAATTACCAGGTATGCCACCTGATCGTGATATAGAGTTTTCCATTGAATTAGTACCCAGAACCGCACCTATCTCGAAAAGACCATATAGAATGGATGTTAAAGATTTAGTAGAACTGAAGAAACAAATAGAAGAATTACTAGAAAAAGGTTTCATTCGCCCAAGTTCATCCCCTTGGGGAGCCCCAGTGCTATTTGTGAACAAGAAGGATGGTTCGAGGAGAATGTGCGTTGATTATAGAAGTTTGAATGAAGTAACCATCAAGAATAAATACCCGTTACCTCGGATCGAACATTTATTTGATCAAATGAAAGGAGCTAAGATATTCTCGAAGATAGATCTGAGATCGGGATATCATCAGTTAAAGATTCGAGCAGAAGATGTACCGAAGACAGCCTTCACGACGAGATATGGATTATACGAGTTTTTGGTCATGTCGTTTGGACTGACTAATGCACCAGCATACTTTATGAACTTGATGAATAAAGTATTCATGGAATATCTGGATCAGTTTGTGGTCGTATTTATTGACGACATACTGATATATTCTCCGAATGAAGAAGCACATGAAGATCATCTAAGGCTAGTCCTACAAAAGCTTCGTGACAACCAACTATACGCAAAATTCTCGAAGTGTGATTTTTGGTTGAAAGAAGTTGCTTTCTTAGGACATATTGTTACCGATGGTGGAATTAAAGTGGACCCAGGAAAGATAAGTGAGATACTAGATTGGAAACAACCAAAGGATGCGTCCAAGATCAGAAGTTTTCTTGGATTGGCGGGATACTATAGAAGATTTATTGAAGGTTTTTCCAAGTTAGTAAAACCACTTACCTCTCTACTGGAGAAAGGCAAAGAGTTCAAATGGGATGAAGCTTGCCAGAATTGTTTTGAAGAACTCAAGAAGAGGTTAACCACTGCACCAATACTGGTAATGCCAGACATCCACAAGGGATTTGATGTGTATTGCGATGCATCACACCTTGGACTTGGATGTGTGCTAATGCAAGAAGGAAAAGTGATAGCTTATGCTTCAAGACAGTTGAGGAAACATGAGAAGAATTATCCTACACATGATTTGGAACTAGCTGTCGTAGTGCATGCTTTGAAGATTTGAAGGCACTATATGATTGGGAACAAGTGCAAAATCTTCACGGATCATAAAAGCTTGAAATATATATTCACTCAGAAAGAACTCAACCTCAGACAGAGAAGATGGCTTGAGTTGATTAAAGATTATGATTTGGAAATACAATATCACCCCGGAAAAGCAAATGTAGTAGCTGATGCTTTGAGCCGTAAGGGTCAAGTGAATAACATCACTACTCGTTTGATGTCACAAGAATTATGCTGGGAAATGGAACGACTCAACCTTGGATTGCTCAATAATGTAGAAGCAACGGTGATGGAAGTTGAATCTACTTTGGAAGAAGAGATTCGTAAAGGGCAAGAGTCTGATGAGAAAATCAAGGAAATTAGAGTTTTGATTGGTTTGGGTAAAGCCCCAGATTTCACGGAAGATGAACAAGGCACAATATGGTTTAAGAAGAGAATCTGCGTACCAGAAATCGAGCACTTACGCCAACTTATTTTGAGAGAAGCTCATGATTCAGCTTACTCTATTCACCCTGGAAGTACCAAGATGTACCAGGACCTTAAGGAAAAGTATTGGTGGTACGGATTGAAAAGAGATGTTGCTACTCATGTTGCATTATGTGACGTGTGTCAGCGAGTTAAAGCTGAACACCAAAGACCAGCAGGATTGCTACAACCTCTCAAGGTACCGGAATGGAAATGGGAAGAAATCAGTATGGATTTCATAGTTGGACTACCCCATACTCGAGATGGCTATGATTCAATATGGGTCATAGTAAACAGGTTAACTAAAGTAGCACACTTTATACCTGTGAAGACAACCTACTCAGGAGCCCAGTTAGCAGAGTTGTACATGTTGAGGATTGTTTGTCTGCATGGAGTACCGAAGAAGATCGTATCAGATCGAGGAACCCAGTTTACCTCACGCTTTTGGAAAAGACTACATGAGTCCATGGATACCAAGCTAAACTTTAGTTCAGCTTATCATCCTCAAACGGATGGGCAAACGGAAAGAACAAACCAAGTGTTGGAAGATATGCTAAGAGCTTGCGCTTTAAAGCATGGTAGAAGCTAGGATAAAAGTTTGCCTTATGCAGAATTTTCGTATAACAACAGTTATCAAGCAAGTCTCAAAATGGCACCGTTTGAAGCACTATATGGACGAAACTGTAGAACACCGCTTTATTGGAATCAGACTGGAGAAAGTCAAGTATTTGGTCCAGAAATTCTCCAAGAGGCGGAAAAGCAAGTGCAAATTATCAGAGAAAATTTGAAGACAACACAGTCAAGACAGAAGAGCTATGCTGATAATAGAAGAAGAGAATTGATGTTTGAAGTAGGAGACTTTGTCTACCTTAAAGTTTCACCGATGAGAGGAATGAAAAGGTTTAAGGTTAAGGGAAAATTATCACCTCGCTATATTAGCCCATTCAAGATTTTGGAAAGAAAAGGCGAAGTAGCCTATCAGTTAGAGCTACCCGATAGATTATCATATTTGCATGGCGTATTTCACGTATCACAACTCAAGAAGTGCTTGAGAGTACCAGAGGAACAGCTACCCATGGAAGAACTGAATGTTAATGAGGATTTGACTTATTCGGAGTATCCAGTCAGAATTTTGGAAACATCTCGCAGAATTACACGGAGTAAAGTCATTAACATGTGCAAAGTTCAGTGGAGTCATCATTCGGAAGATGAGGCCACTTGGGAAAGAGAAGATGAACTCAGAGCAGAATTCCCCCAGTTATTCTCGGAAGTTTCTTAATCTCGAGGACGAGATTCTTTTTAAGAGGGGTAGGTTTGTAACACCATAAAAGCCATCAATTAAAATAATAAATTTAGATATTATATTAACTAGGGTAATAATTTTTTTAAGTGTTTAATTATTTATTTGCATCGTTTTCTTTGCATGCGCTTGATTTATTATCGTGTATTTAATATCAATCCATTTTAAAAAGAGATACTAGTAAATTAAATAATAATTAAATAATATAATAATAATTAGTCTAAAAACAAGTATTCTATTTATAAATATTTTTGGTAATTTTTTTTAGGAATTTTTGAGCTCTTTAAATAAGCATTTCGGAATTTAAAAAAAAACACAAAACCCCACCCAGCCGGCCCACTTAGGGGCCCAAGAACCCCCCAAACCCTAGACCAGCGCGCGCACGCTCCTGGCTTTTGCCAGGCAGCCGCCACCGCACCTACAGCTCTCTCTCTCCCTCACTTCTCTCTCTCTCTCCCACTCTCTCTCTCCTCCCACCGTTCTCTCTCTCACACGACGCCGGACAGAGCCGCGCCCTGCCTGCTGCGCGCATCCGCGCGCCGACCCGCGTGATGCCCGCGCCGAATGCCCAACCGCGCGCAGGCAGCCCGAGCCGCGCGACGCCGGCACCCTGCAGCACGCAAGCGCACACCGCGCGAGCGTCCACGGCGCGACGCGAGCTCGACCGATGCCGCGCCCCTGCACGCACCCGATTGAAGAAACTGTCGTCCGTTTCTTGTGTTAATGGAGATTGATTCTACCATTTCTTCCTCCCCTCATTCCTCCTCTCCATTACGTGCAGTAACAACAGCACCATTGACAGTCTCTTTGATGACGCCAGTGACCTCTCCTCTCCCCTCCCTCTCTCTATAAAAGGGAACAGCAGAGCCTCCCCATTCCTGCCTACTCGAATTTGCCTCTCCCTCTAGCACTCCTCGCTCATCGCTAGTGTCGTTGCCGTTCGTTGCCGTTCGTCGCCGGAGTGTGTCGTTCGTCGCCGGAGTTCACCGGAGCCACGTACTCGCTGTCCGTAGTCGAGCCCCGCTCTCCGTCCGGCCGAAACCCGTCGATCCATCTCCGTCACACGCACGAACCCGAGGTTGATGCCGACCCAAATTTATTTTATGTAATTTATAAAGTGCTTTTTTTATTCGATTCATGAGTTGTATATTTTGTTTGTTGTATTATGAACACATGTGATTCCGATTTATGTATATGTGTGCGTTATGGAATTTATTAGAGATATGCGATTAGTAGTGCACCGTGTTATTCATGTTAATCGACGCGTTGATTTTGGTTTAGAGAAATATGACATAGATTTAATAGTCACACATTGGTGATAAAAATACTAGATAAGAATTTATAGTCAAATTTGGTCACGATAAATTTTAGAAACTACTTGGAGAATTATAGGTGCATTTTAAATAGATTTGGAAAATGGTATAGATGTTATATGAATATTATAGGATTTTTAGATGATTTAGCTAATTATTTTACTAATATTTTCTTCTTACAAAGAAAGGAGAAAATATCCTTAGTAGGATAGAAAATAGATTTTTGTTAGTCAAATAATCATGCTCGCAAATTTAGCACTAAAATTATTAGAGTACTAATTTTATCAAAATAACCTCGCTTGTGTTGGAAATGTTCAATTAGTATTTATAGGAATTTTTTTTAGAATGTTAAATTCATTTTTGCTATACTAAATAATTTGAGTTAGGAATAATAAAAGGTATTAATTTAGTTATTAGTATTAAAAGATGATAATTGTCATTAATTTCATCGATGGTGTTAAAATAAATTAATATTAGTTAAAATTATATTTATTGCACCCACCCATAAATTCACCATTAGGATTCAATAATAGCCACAATTGAATTAATAAGTATTTACGCGATTATTACGTAATTAAGATATCATTAGTGCGATAGGTTAATGTGTGCTTAATGACGTATTGGTGTATGTTTATGAATGGTGCATGTTGGTTTATTGGTTTATGTTTTATTTTTGTATGTGCGCTATGTGACTCTATTAGAAGCGGATTGTGCGGTAGGCGATCCGAACTCGTTCGAGGACGACCCGCAAGACGCTTTTGAGCAAGGCAAGTGGATTCTCCCTCTGCATATTCTGTTTGTACCTATTCATTGCATATAATAATGTTTACCTTTTGATATATTGCATAATTTGATGGGATAACCTAATTAAGGATTTCCTAGATTTATACCTGTATTCCTTGTTTAACCTGGGGAAATAATTAAGCTGTGCAAGATTTATGCTACCGCTCAACTTAATGGTTTCTATTGTCACTCATTAATTGGTTTTAATGTTCCAAAAATGTTAATTGGCAATTATGACATTAACCTGATGGTTAAGATAACTTAATTACAAATTAATTGGAACATGGAGTGACCACCCAGGATAACAGTGCAACCACGAGTGCTATCATGGCTCTGGCTTTGGTAATTAGCTCTATATGCTTAGTGCCTAGCAACCTTACCTGAAAGATGGGCAAGAGGGGGAGCGGTAGGTGCTGGCAGCCCACGTTAACATGGGGTCGTATTCTTGGCTAAGGTACTTCACCCAGGGGCCACCACCATCGTCTTAGAAACCTTAGCGGGTTGCTTCGTATTAAGTGTATTTTGTGAAAACCTCATAATGGATCCCTAGCCATTCACCTCGGCAGTGTCTAAGGGTCCGATCAACCCGGGCTAGATGGGATACATGGCTTGTGGGTAAAGTTGTACCACATCTGCAGAGTGTAAAACTGATATATCAGCTGTGCTCCCGGTTATGAGCGACCTGGACTCCTCACATGATAATTGAACTTAAAAATGGAATCAAATTGAGATCAGATGGTCTGCCAATAATTTGCTTAAGTGGTTTCACTTAAGTGTTTTTGTTATATTCATATTCCTTTGTTTAAATGGGATATATGGGATTCACACTTATTAGTAAGACAAGTGTTGTTAATAAAATGTTGACCAATTAAAATGCTTACTGCTCAACCTTAGCCTCACCTTGTTATACCTGCATTAGTTTTTCCCCCACCTGCTGAGCCCCGACCATAAGTGAGCTCACCCTTGCTTAATTTTGATCAGAGGGTGATGCTGGAGACTTTGATGGAGATTTTATCGACGACGATGATTTCTAAGTCTAACGATGCGCCGGTCATCTTCCTATGGGAGATTGCCCAGTTGTTTATTTCCGCTTTACTTTGATGTGATACTTGTTAAAGATACAATGTTGCAGATGATGTAATAAAGTATTATACTCTCTTTACGCCTATATTGCATTGTCTTTTGATATACTACACTTGTGACGTCAACATATGTGTGGAAATGGATCCTGGCACACATATGGTATGCGCTCGGTTCTACCCCTGGAACCGGGTGTGACACTTCGACAGTCGATCTTCGGACATGGATAGCAGAAACTCTAAAATCGAGGTCTGTGAAAGCCCAAACATGATTGCACCTGGCTTTCAGCAAAACCGAAGCAGTGCTTCGGGCGCCTATCCAAGCACAATAGTCTTCTCGTGTCGAGAGAACTCTTTTGAAACCGCAAGTCTCACTAAGCACCCACCTCATTAGGCCCTTCAAGTCACCATTTGAAAATTTCTTCTCTTTAGAAAGAGCCCCGACAGAGGAGGAGGTTTTCAATAACTCATTATGATATCTGTTGCCGAGGGTGTGACAGTTGGCTAGCAGAATTTGGTAGTCTTCATTAAGTCCTCTCACAAGATTTACTTCATCCTTTAGGTCATCAATCTACACCTGAACGCTGCTAAGGTTGATAGCCACTTCGGTAGATGCTTGCATCCGCTTTGTTGTTTTAGCTTTGTGATCCTCTTTTACTCACTCCAGCTCAGCTTCAAGTGACGCAATTCGTTTGCCCTTTTCGGTATTAGAAGCTTCGAGCTTATTTATCTCTTTGCATTATCTAGACTTCGGTCCGACTGTCAATAAAAATCCTTTCTAGAATCTTGAAATATTTTTCCTTCTCATCACAATCAAACCAAAGTCAAACACTTCGGATCTGAGTTTCATTATTTCTTTTTAGGTGGCTTCGCCTTCAACTTTCCTCTTGTTCCTTAAGGCCTTGCTTAGGAACAGACCCTATAAAAGATATGAAAATAGAAAAATAAGTCATTCCATCAAAGCAACCCGAAGCTAAAAAATCAATAGAAATTACCTTAAGATGTGTGTAAGCCATGAAATCAGAAAAGTCTTCAGAAGACATATTCGAAATCATGGCCTCAGCTTTGGGAAACCAATATTATCCGTCATATAGCAGTATACTTCAATTTCCATATTTTCTAGGCAGCAGTATAAATAATCGTATGGCCCACCCCAATGATAATAGACCCAAAGGGTATCCAAGTTGATTGGTGAAACCGATAGGCTCGGCCAGCTACTTCGCACCCATGACCTTCCCTGCAACATGATGGACTCGATACCTTCGACCACCTAAGTCTTGGTCGAAAGGTCCTTCACCAAGCGGTGTATCATCTTTGATTGCCTTCTTGGCCTCTTCAAATTTAGCAGGACCTTCCCTTTGTCCTCCACCAAGGCAGGCTTAGAGGAACCCTTATCTTCGGCTACCATGATTGTCGAAGATGTCACCGTTGTAGTAACCTGTTCCAACCTTGGGCTACTTGGACCAGTCTCATCAGCAGCAAGCGGTGTAGTGCTCTTCAGGACTAGTGTTGTACCAGCAGTATCTTTCTCCTTAGTTTCATCTTCATCAACATCGAAGAATGAACTCATTACAGAGCTATCCGCTCCTCTTCCGCTTCTTGCTCGTTCTCTGGAAGTGACTCCAAAGGTGTAACCCTTTACGCTATCAAGGCAATAACTTCTCCAATTTTTGCCTCTTCGGCTCACATAGGAGGTAGTTCTTCAATCTCATCTGCCACCTTAGCTTTGGGTGCAACCTAAAAATATTCTAAATGGGAAATTAATAGAATAAATTCATAGCCACTACACAAAAGATCAAAAAAGTCTATTTACCAGAATTTCCTCCGAGCTTGAGGACTTGATTCAACTTGCACCTTCGGAACATTGCTCCATCTTTTAGTTACCTTCTTCTTCCTCTTCTTTGAATCCTGAACCATGATGGGATAGTCAAGATAGAAGAAGTTGACAGCATCAAAGACACGGTTCAATTGACGCTTTTTTCAAGCCAAGAAAGCCTGTTGTAAAGCTTCGTCTTCAGGTTTCCTATAATTACCATGTATCTCGTTACATTTCGATTCAATATAATCTAACCACCCGTCACTAGGTTCTCCAAATTCATCTTCAAATTTATAATTATAACGAAGCCTAACCAGCCCAGGCTCGACGTTCGAAGCATCTTTTTCACACATCTTCGGCATTTCCCACTTAGCTGCTAGTGGACAAGTCTTAAAAGCTAAAAATTCCTAAACAAGATCCCTCATTCCAATATGCGTGCAAACAACATTAGAAGCAACTATGGTAGCCTGGCCTTCGAAGTTGATGTAGCACATTGGCTTTTTAATAACCAAAGCTTGTAGCAATAGGAGTCTGAATAATGTCTTTTATATCAACCCACATAGTCAAGTCATTCTTCATGTAAAACCGCTCTTTCGCCCATTCATTCGGCCACTTGCTTCGGTATGCAAGAGTTAGAAACATTGAGCCCCTTCGATAAGCAGAGTTATAGCAACCAAAGTTGTTCTGAAGGCCTCTAGTCACCTTCGTCTAAAGCTACAGCTCATGAATCTAACTGAAAGCTTCGTAGAAAGCTTCGACATCAAGTTCAACCCCTTCACTCCAAATAGCACAAATGAAAATTTCTAGACACTCTATAGCGTTTGGGGTGAGCTGATGAAGGTAAATGTTAAACCTTTTCAACACCGCGACTATCGTCTTATGTAGAGGAAATCTAAGGTCAGCCTTCAGAAAGCTCCAAAACACGACAACTTCGTCTTCCTTTGGATTCAGCTCTAAGTTGTCACCTCCTAACCGCACCCAATCAACATTGTCAATATAGCCAAAATGGATAAGTACCTCAATATGTCCTCCTTTGATCTTGCATTTGTCGAAGTCCACATGGCTTGGCTTTGTGGGACGTATGATTGTGTTGTCCTCCTCAATATCAATATTATCGTTGTCTTCAGACGAATTCATAGAGCTGGCCTCGGCCTAGAAGGCAATGGCTCCCGCTGTTAAAACAAACTCTTCAACCCTCGCCTCTAGCGCATCTGACAAAGGTGTCAGCGACATCTTAGCAATGTATTGCTCTTCGGCCATCTCTATTGAAAAGCGAATGATTTCCAACTGGCTAAGGCTGGTTCAAAAGTGGCAAATATGTTCGAAGCTAGCTTCGAAGATGGAGCAAGCGCTGGCAGCAGTAAATGCAAACAGCAAAAACCCATACCAATGACACTGGGTGCCCCCTTTTATATGTGTAGCCTTTTGGTTCTAACTGTTGCACTCACTAACCATTAGGTCCCACTATTCAGAGCTGCTGCTTCATAACGAGCTTCGGAAAGGTGTTTTTCAGACCTTTGGCATAAGGCCTCCTAGTTACAATTTTTGTGATCTAAGCACGTTATGAAAAAATGAACTCATCTAGCAAGGGGCTACTGTTGGGGGCCTACATTGTCGAAGGTCCTCAAATTATTTGTATTACATAATTAAGTGTGTTTTAGGTGTATAATGAAACCCAGACAAAATAGGTCTTCGGCTATTTTAGGTGTACTATACTGGTTGAATGAAGCTGTCTGTCAGCCCAAACTACGAGAAGAGAAGCTTCATCTATGCGCACAAATAACAAAAATGAGGGTCAAAGTAACCAGCTTCAGCAGAGAAGAAATCTCGGACGAAGAGCGATGAAGGCGCAATAAGTGTGAAGAAAGGGAAAAGACATTAGTATCCCTACGACGTTTGTAATCAATGAGCATAAAGCCTTAGGGGCACAATTGTAATTTTCTACAAAGGTGGTTCATCTTCCCTATAAATGGATGAACAGTGCCCTGCATAAAGTACCTTTTCGAGGGACATAGCTTCGTGTTGCTTAGCCTTCGAAGAACCTTCGCATCACCTTCTGTCACGGAGCCGAAGATGTGCTTGTAAATTTATCTAGTACAAAGGGAGATGTATTGAAAATGCTAAGGCAAAGGAGATGAGTTCTCATACACCATTGTATTGTGTTATTTCATTACGCATCATCCCTTTTTATATTTCAACCTGAAGACATTTGCCCTCTGTATTAGCAATTTAAAGAAGTGTTAAGATCATTACGCACCATTGTGTTATTTCATTACGCATCATTCCTAATTTGTGTTGCCTTGGTTCTCAACACCTTCGTGGGATTGAAATCAAGTATCCAACAGTTACGTGATCTATGACCATGATGCAGAAATAGTGGCTATACCTAGGGTGGCGGTGGAGTCAGACTAGCGGGGCTGCGGAAGGTCGGTGCAGCGGCAACGCAGTGGAGGCAGACCCATAGAGGCTAGGAGTCAAGTATCTTCTCTGCAAAAAGGAAAACAAGTCTTTTAAGACAAATTTTGAGAGCATCTCCCCTGCACGGTGAGGTTCCAAAACCGGCAAATAAAACTAACAACGCGATGGCTGACATCCCCATATATCAACGACACGATTGCCTCATCTCTTAGGTTTGCAACTTAGTTGAGTTTATACAAGGGGTTTGAATATGCTTTCTCTCCCATACAAACAGTAACTTGATGAGTTGATGTGCTTAGGGTCGCAATAATATGAGGTAAGATTATGGTTATTGCTTTCTAGAATTCTTAAACATGGGACATATATTCTATAACAAACTATGAATTGTATATATTGTGCTTAGAGGTCGACTAGAATCATAATCAAATTTGAACAAAATACAGAGAGCTAATGCATCAATTGAACAACAAAACAAATTAATTAAACACAAAATAGTAGGGGCAACCTTGAGGGGCAGCGATGATGTAGTGGTGGCGGTGGTGGCTCGGGGAGGCGAAACAGGGGCGGGGTGTCCGATGCCCGATAGGTGGCATGCGACGGGTCCGGTGGTCGGGCGCGGCGGTGGCAACGCTGGCGCTTATCGAGCGCGGCGGTGGCGCTGTGCGGCGGCAGCGGGTGGAGTGAGTGAGGAGTGAGAGAGAAAGAGTGGGCGCGGACGGTTGCATAAACAATATTTGTCGAATGCTAGAGATAAAGAAATGTAAACAGTCTTTGCCGAGTGCCCAAGATCTGGCTTTCAGCAAAGGTTTTTTATTTTTTCAAATAAACTTTATCGTGTGTCCCCCAGGAGACACTCAGTAAAGATCTTTTTATTATTTTAATAAATTATTTGCCGAGTGTCCCGGGAAGACACTCGGTAAAGTAACTTCTTTGTCGAGTGCTTTAGGAAAACACTCGTCAAAGTAATTTTTGTTGAGTGTCTTTACTTGACACTCGGTAAAGTATATTTTTATTTTTGTTCTTTTTTCGCCAAACTTTTTGTGGTGTGTTCCTATAGTATACAGACCTACATGTTCAATTTTGGCACAATTATCAAAGTGTTAGATATAACTATTAAATATAGTTTGTTTAATTGAATTTGTTTGGATAATTCAGGTTTGAACTGCAAGTCACTCGAAAAATGTAAAACAGTGGATGCAAAAATGATATTCATGTTATTTAGCACAAGTTATGCCCTATTTTTGGAATAGACTGGAATTTTCGAACACCATGCTCACGAAACATGACAACGAACTTGTGATCCAGTTGTTTTAAATTGTATAAAACACAAACAAAGTCAAAAAATCATGAAACCTGTCAACATGTCATGATATCATATGTAGATACTTTGATAAATATTTGACACTATTTCGTGAAAGTTGTCACGCACTATGTGTAGAAACCTAGCCGGCCTCCATAGAAGTTTTATGATTTCATGTGAAGGAAGGCATCCAAATGTCCAGGCCAAACTAAGTATATTATGTGTGTGCATCCAAATGCTCTCAATTTGGATGTCAATCACATTATTGGCCTTGACCCCCTTTCATTGTACACCCAAGAATAAAAACAAAGATCCAAACAATAGTTTAAGTAGCTTTTAAAACCAACTTGCACATAAACCCTAAATGTTCTTAATATCCATAAATATCCTTGCATACATACTTGAAATCAAAAGAACATCCACGTGGCCTCAATGTAACTAAATTATTGTCATTAAGTATCTGCAAAGCACAAGTTAGTAACAAACACATGTTCATGAATCCCCAAGACGTATCTCTAATCGAAAATTGGGTTCTATATTTGTTCACCAACCCTAGGATTTACAAGAAATAAAAAGAGACAATGTTCCACACGAAACTCGGAGGGTCAATATCATCAAATATTCATTAAGACATCAAGTGCCCCAGCTTACTAATATTACAAGGGCACAAATCCCACCACTGAAGCTTTCAATCTAAAGGTCTAACACATTGACAGGGATGGTCAATAAGTGCAATCCTAGTCATGGATTTAATCTCTAAGCTCTCACATGGTGCATGGAGTGTTCCAACACTTAATCTAGCTTCCAATATTATCAATTTACTCCAATAACCTCCAATTAGCTAGTGGAACCAAGTATATATAGCCCAACCACCTCAAAAACCATTATAGAAAGGCTATTGAAATTAAACTTACCAGATAATCATGAAATCTCATTTTCTATTGCTTTGTTGTTTGGTTTGTTCTAGCTGTTAAACTAGCCATTAATCTACCCCCTAATGTCATTTGTTTAGTGCATGTCTTCTCTTCACCACTAGACCCCCTTTGTATATCCTCCCAGTAGTCATACATATAGCTTATGTTGATTGTCTGACCAATCTTTATTTGTTTAGTGCTACTTTCTTCTTCTCATTTAATAGTTTGACTATTTAATTTGCATTGTGGTCACCGAACACATTGTTTGATGTGGTATGTAGAAATATGATTGTCGGGACACATTTTTTATTCCTTCAAGTATAAAAAATAAGGCAACATATATAATGACATTAAGGTTTACCTTGATCTTTAGACTCATCCATCTTCGAGAGAAGGTCAAGTAAAAGATGAAGATGTAAGTAAAGTTAATAAGGAAAATGTAAATACAATAGTAAGTAAAGCACATGAGACATAAACACAAAACATATAATACAATTTTGTAAACATCGCTTACTTCCTTCGGCCTTTTTAGTATTAAATTAAAGATTACATTTATACCTTCGGCTTTGCAAAGCTTATAGGATGAAGGAAAAATTACAGCTTCGAAGAAGGAGCTACTCACTTTCTCTCCGATCCAGAAGGTGTACCAATGCATGGCATTGTTCCTCTATCTATAGGCGAGGGGTACAACTTCGGTAAAATTACAACCGTGACCTCAAACCTATACATTCAAACTATTGAACATGGTGGGCGTAATGATGTCTTTTCCTTTGCTATTATGGTCAACAAACTCTTGAAGATCTTCCGCAGCTTCATCTAGCTTCGTCATATGTGCCCCTACTCTGCTATCCTGAAGCTTGTGACTTCGTTTATGGTTGTTTCATCCAAAGGTGCTTTTGGTATGGGTTCCTGTTACACTTAAAAATAAACCAGAAAAAACTATTAATATGATGTTTTGAGGACCTTCAGGAGAAGAAAACCCCCAATAGTAGCTCCTCACGGTATAGGTTTGTTTTTTCATAATGAGCTCAGACCATGAAAGAAATGGAGGCCTTGTGTCGAAGGTCCGAAAAACACCTTCCGTGAGCTTGTTAGTGAAAAACGAAAATGCTTCCTAAGACTCTGCATAGGGGGGACCCGCTTGCAGTGATAACTTATATTTAAAATTTATCGTTTTCCATGCTTCTTGTGCACCTCTTGTATAAAATGGGTTGAGATCTACATGCATTAATCACAACATTCACTTGCTTTTTGCTAAGTAGCTCTTTTTTTTGCTAAAACTCCGAAGTTTACTTTGTAGAGCATGATGTTTTCATATCGTTGCCTACGTAGATCGATTTTTGCAACTTTTCTGAAATGTCTGAAGAGAAGAAAAGCGAAGATCTTGCTCTTATTGAGTTTCAGGAGGCCATGAAGAGGTCTAACATTGATAAAATTACTGATGAGATGCTAGCCTGGCTATAAGATGATTGTGAAGACAAAGAGGAGTTTGATTTTGAAGATGTTGATGATGTCGAAGAACGGCCCTAAAATCCAATTCATGTTGTATTTTCGGCAAGTCAACTATAAAGAAGGTACATATCAAGGTGATGAAGGGTAAATATTTTCATGATATTTATATTGTGAGGCCTGGTGGGGAGGACACTGTCTCGCACCCTGAAAAAGATGAAGTGATGGCTTACTGAAGCTTTATGAAGGCTCGCCTTCGGTTTCCTCTACACAAAATGCTGGTAGAACTATTGAAGAAATTTAATATTTACCTTCATCAACTAACCCCAAAAGCTTTGATGAGGGTAGATATTTTTATTTGGGTAGTGAGAAGCCAAGGCGTGGATCCGAATGCTGACTGTTTCTGCAATATTCATGAGTTGCATTATCAAACAAAAGCAAATGGGAAATAATAGCTTCATAACAATTTTGGTTGCTACACCTTCGCATATCGATCGGATGCTCGGTGCCCTATCTTGGCATACCGAAGCAAGTGGTCGACTTCCTAGACAAGGCAGTGGTTTTACGTAAAAATGACTTAAAGAAGAAGGAGGATATCAAGGAGATTATTCGAGGCCCATTGTGTCTTGTTTAGGTATAAAGAGGCCAACGGTTCTAATGACGAAGAAGCTCAAGCTTGCTTGGTGGCTTTTAATGTCGTGTACAGTTACATTGGTACTAGAGATCTAGTCTAGGAACACATAGCCTTCAGGGTATGCCCCCTGTGAATGAGTGGGAAATCTCAAAGGTTGACGAGTGCAGCGCATCTGAACAAGGGAGGGGAAGGGTGGTTTGGTGAATTTAAAGTATACATAGCGATACATAAGTCAGTTTGGTGAACCAAATGACGAATGGCTAGAGGCCATTGAATCAACGTGTAATGAAATCTTGGGAATTTACATGAAGAAGGAAGATGAAGCTTTGAGTGTTGCTTTTGGTGCTCGAGGGAAAAGAAGGTTGAATCAAGTTTTCGATTCTATTCGCTCTATATATCTTGATTACTCCTCAGCTCAAGGTAAGGGGAAGAAGAGAAAGAGAGCTTAGAAATCACCTTCTGCTACGTCGAAGCAAAAGAGACTAAAAGTTTTGGCGAAGCAGCCAAGGTCTTATTGTGAGGATAGGGCAGCGGTATTGCCTGCGCTTATGACTTCTACTAAAGAAGTTATCACCCAGACTGCACCAGCTATTGACCCAAAGATTCATTTTCCCGTACTTACGAAGGTAATGGTTACTTGGCTTTTGATTGCTTAGATAAATTTTATCCGGATGTTTTTGCAATGGTTTTTATTTCTGAAGTAGGAGGAGAAGGAGAATGAAGAGGAAATTATCGAGGTACCATTTTAAGATGAGGTGTCTCTGGCTAGCTTCCAACTAGAAGCACATCCGAAGGTAGAGGCTCAACCGAAGCCTAAAGCAGTCCCCGAAGGTACACCTCAGAAGGGAAGACGGGTGGCTAATATTTTAAAACCTGTGGACAGAAGCCTATAAAAGTGGTGTCGCCTGCTATGCCAAAGAACATCAAACCTATTCTCAGCACACATGTTGCTAATAGTGTGAAGGCTGAGCTGGAGGTGGTTGTTAGCCCAAAGTTTGACCTTGACCCAGAGAAAGCTAGTGCTTCGAAGACTTACACTATAGCCAATGCTCTTAAAGAAAAATAAAGGGAAGAAGTCGAAGGCTCTAAAGCCAAGTATTCTTAGAAAAAGACCAATTCAGTGGCGATTGAGGAGGCACCGCCAAGATGGTGGAGAGTATATTATTCGGTATGCCTCTAGGGGGAACTGACTGCGGATCAAATTGCCAAAGTCCAAGATTATGTCGAAGATCTAAAGTACCCCTTGGGCTTGCTTGTTTATTGTCGCAATGATGAGGATGACTATCTCTATTGCCTTTCAGACAATAGAGAACTTGAAGTATGTCGCAAGATGATGGACAAGATGGGTTATCCCAAGTTGGAATATAGGCTTTCTGCTATTGTGAAGGATCAACTTGCAGATTGTTTGCCCTATAACAATTTAAAATTAGCATATGACCTTGCATATTATCTTTTTATGGATCAAACTTTGTCGATTGGTTTTTGGACTTAATCTTTGTAATATATAGGGACTTATTTTGAGTAAAGCTCTGAAGGATAAGAAAGATGCCAAAGATGAAATTACTCGAATTTCTTTTGGTAACCTTCGGTCTAAAGTTGTCAAGCTTCAACATAAGGTTGAAGAAAAAGAGGAAATGTTGAACACCTTAGCGAGTGACTTGATTGGAGACCATGCTAAGTTTCAAAAATTATCTGAAGAAAAAGATAGTAAGATTTCGAAGCTAGAAAGTGAGAATGCTTAGAGTGCGAAGCGTATCGCCGATCTTGAAGCGAAGATAACAGCACAAAGCCGAAGCACATAGGACTGAGATGGTTGAGTTAAAATAGAAATTTGATGAGGCCAACGAAAACTTTGAAGTGGAAAAAACAAAGCAAGAAATTGCTAAAACCGAAAGAGATAGACTACAAAAAATTGTTGAAGAACTTCATGAATCCAAAGATGAATGCTTCTCCACTGTTGTCCAACGTTGCAAGAAGCTGAAGAATATGTTTATCAATATTGGTGCCTTCTCCAGTGAGGAGTTTGTTTATGGTGACACTACTGATGAAATGGATCGAAGGCGAAGTGGAGGCCTTCGACAAAGTTTTGACTAGTCGAGGTGATTTCTACGCGTGCGTGGGTGCTCAAGGAACAATTTCCTTACTTGAGAAGGCTGGTTGCGATCATGTAAAATCCATTATCCAATCAAAGTTTGAAATTTATGTGGATGATATCAAGGGTCATTCAGGCAAAGCTATTGAGCTAGGGAGAAGGTTTCATACTTAATTTTTGGCGTGCTGGTAGGAGGCAGGTGGCAGATGAAGCTACAAGAGATAATGCAAGAAATGTTTCTTTTGAATATTTCATTGGTAGCTTCGGTTCTTGTACCATAATATTCAAATGTAGTATTTGTGTTGCAGGTTCATAGGGATGCCAAAGTAGCTAGAGAATCCTAAAGACTGAAGGAACTCGAAGGTATCTTGTCTACTTACTTATTGATGCTTTGGGTAGTTATTTGTACTTTTATGGTATGAATGCTTCTTCACAACTGTCGTCTCGCCAGTGCCCGAGCCATACATTTCGAGGAATGACCCCAAGCTGAAGGATGTCTTGGCTGAACTTGAAGTAGTTCATAAGACAATAGATGAAGTTGTTTAAGAAGTACTTAATGACATTGCTGAAAGAGATCTGAAAGAGAACTGATAAACATTTGTATTAGAAAACTTGGGGAGTACATTTGTGCTATATGTAAATATTCATGTAATATACATGCTTTGTGTGAATTTCCATGCTACTTCTTTATGGAGCATGAAACAAACATATGTACCTTTTGAACCGAAGGCAAAAAAACACGCTTTGTAATGAATATTGAAACATACTTTGTTAGAAAATAGCATTTGGATAAAATTAACGAAGGTACCTCTTACCTTATGGGATGAAAGCCTCCTCTCAGAAGTCGTGCCAAATGTCCGAAGGTGCCTACCTGTTGCAAGAAGAAGGATTTTTCCCTTCTTTGCCCAATGTTGCAGGGAGAATGGTACTTTCCTTTCTCCGCCCTTTAAGATTGTACAGAATGGTATGTATGCTATGATGATGGAATGATGATATGATGCAAATGGTGACAAAGATGAAAAGCACTATGCCTTCGTCTGAAGGTTTTTGAATCTGACCCTGCATTACCTTGGAAACGACTTTGGAGTCTTTCGACCTTTACTAGTATTCTTCGAAGGCATGACGAAGACGTTCCTTGTGGTAGTTGTGAATTCACCAAAGGTGGACGCCAATGTTTGTCACTTGTTTTTATTCCTTTGGATATATCAAAAACAAGGCAACAGAAATAAATGAGTTTTAAACTTCATCCCTTAATTAATTCTTCCTCGAAGATTAATACATGGGAGAAGATGAGAGGCATGAAAAGGTAGAAACAATAATAAACCATAAAGCATAAAAGATAGAATGGATTACTCTTCTTGACATGTTATTGTCTTGCTTCATTCTTTACAATATAACAAATGGTTACAAATATACCTTCAGCTTTACAATCAGTAATGGAAGGCAAAAGGGAAGCACTACTTCGTAGGCGGAGCAAGCCAATTCACTTTGATCAAAAAGCTATCCCCAATGCATGGTATTGTGCTTCTATTTATAGTTACGGGTACAACTTCGTCAAAATTTCAATCGTGCTCTCAAACCTATGCATACGATCTATTGAGCAAGCTAGTGACTTCCTAGAGGTCCCTAGAGCCTCTTGGAGTTTAAGGATAACTGATAAATTAACGCACTGAGGATCTTCGGCTAAAGAAGGCCCCCAAGACTAACTTCCTAGAGGCCCCTAGAGACTCTTGGAAGTTAAGCCGCTAATGTCATCATCTTGACGCATGGTGTATGGTGGGTCCTGCTTGAAATAACTTTCGACAGGCTGTCTTGGCCATTGAAAGTTAGTTATCTTCTGATGCCACCATCGTAAGTGTTGGTCTTTGTTCTCGAATGCTATACATCAAGAACAAAGCAACACAATTGTTAACGATTAGAGACATTCGTCCTTCAGCACATTATCTCCTTTTGGATATAATAATCTTCAGACGAAGGTCATGAAGGACATACCTTCATCATCTCAGTGAACAAATATAAACAAAAGTACATGAAATACAAAAGAATATAAATAATGATGATATATCAGTAAATTATTTATATTTTCATTTTATGAACATGAATAAATATCCACAATATTTATATTACATTGATACCTTCAGCTTGCCAGAAGGTGAAAATGCGAGAGTGGCGCAAGAGTGATTACAATTCAGCGTGAACAGTACGGTGTTACTGTTCATCTATTTATAGGCGCGGGACGCAGCCCGGACAAAATTACATTCATGTCCCTGACATATACTGCTAATCATAAGGTAAGCTATCAACGACTAAGTAGTCTTTTCTCTTTTATGTCGGTTCCATCTTTCACCTTTGTCATTATACTAAGCCGAAGCTCTTTCAGCCACAGCTTCGGCGTCCATTTATCCTGCCTTCAGGTCGTATCTTCATATCACACATAACTTCATCTCAAAGCCGAAGCCTCCTATAACAGTCTATTTTACACTGAAAAACATATTAGTCACGTTTTTTAGGACATTTGGAAGAGGAAAGCCTTCAACAGTAAATTAGTCTAACTTTCGACCAATTCTTTCTGACGGCTTAACTTTCGACAGGATCCGCCAAATTCCAAGAGTTTAGTTAAATTCCGAGGATATCCACGTATCTTCTGAGAGTTTAGGCTCTAGAAAGTAGTTTTTTTGTGCATACTTATTTCTCCGGTAATTTGGGTCTTTATTCTAAAAATAGACATTTTAAATCACTTTGGAATGTGAACCTATGTCAGTGAGAATCGGCTTCTAGTTATTTACTACCGTCTCTGTTCTTTTTTATTTGTCGCATTTTAGTTCAAAAATAAACTAGCGAACGATAAATATTTAAAAACAGAGGTAAGCATCAAACATAATAAGACTGGAAACGGATATCAATTGACATCAAATCGACATCTTAATAAACATTATAATCATCGTTACGCATATTATTTCCCTATATATCAAGAGCCACATCAAATCATCTGCCTGTCTTTTTCACTAGCTGGCCCAATATTATTTGCCATATAAATACCGGAGAACAACTGCATTTACGTCACACAAAGCCAAGGCAACTTTCTGCCATTTTGTCCGTCCTTGAGTCTCTACCAAACCAAAACATCGCCGTCGCCTCGAAAATAAACAGTGGAGGGAGAAGCATCAAGCACACACTGCACACATCAACAGTGACACAAAGGCCCCACACGATTGAACAGAACTTGATGCCTGCCCGCCTCCTTTCTTCCTGGCCCTACCACTATGTCATATGCCACAGCCACCTTCTCTCTTCTAGAGCTAGAGCTTAGAGCTAGAAGCATTGGTACAGGTCTATGGCGCTGTAGCTGGTTCCACCAAGAATATCAGAGGCTCTGCTCCATGCTGTGAAGTCGTTCGCTATGGCTGGATTTGTAGGAGCAGTGCTGGTGCTGGTGCTTGAGTTCATGTACCAGAGGATCTCCGTCAGGGCACCCAGCCTGCTGTCCAGCTCCATCTTCTGGGTCTGCAGAACAGAGTTCTGCGCTTGCACTGCCACAAGGTTTTGGCTGGTTATACTCAGTGCCATGCTGAGCTGCTTGTTCTGGTCCTTCAGCTGATTTACCTGTTTCAGTCCGCAATAATACACCGCTCAGATATATGAATTCAATCCTAGCTTGTTTCTGCTATGTTTAGACAATTTTAGTGAAAAAGAAATAATTAACGATCAGAGCAGATACTGATGGTAGACTTATTTATTTATTAGCACTGTTCAGTGAATTAGCTAGGAAGAAATTGGTGGTTTGTGGGAGCACCGTTATTGCGCTTGTTTGGGTAGATTTTTCAAGTTGGACTTTGTTGTCATATATTTTGCTTTTTCACCTGCATATGAGTGCAAGCCTTCATGAATAAAGAAGTGAACTAAGAGGAAAGACTGAACTGAACAAACTAAATTTGATTTAAACTTGCATCATGAATTATAATAGAGTTACGGGTGGTTGATTTTTAGGGACTAATTTTTCGTCCATCCATTTTAGTCATTTTTAGTCCATAAATTATCAAACAAAGAGATTAAGATAGAGATAATCCTTTTTTTAGTCCATGTGTTTGACAATTTAGAAGCTAAAAAGGACTAAAAATTATTTCCTTAAAAACCAAACATCGCCTTATTATATGATAGGACATAAATAACACACATATATACCTGTGAGGTGAGGTCGTCAAGGTGTTCTTGCTTCCGTTGCCTAGACCTCCGAGCTGACTCCCGATTCGACTCCTTCCTCCGCTTTCTCCTCCTCTCCATCTGGGCCTGGAGATCTAGGTCATCCTCGGATCTAGAACTTTGGACCCACCGGCTCGATCCGGACGAAGTGCCACTTGACATAGTTGTCACCACAGGCAAACTGAGGTGTAATCTAAACTTTTTCACTCCCTTCTGTTTGTCAGATATAAAGGCACCTCTTTTGTTACTGCCTTAGTATAATTTTTATATGTGGTAAATATATAGGAAATGCCTAGATAACTTGAAAAGGTGAGTCCAACTACTGGCGGCTTACTGAGAAGACATAAAACCAGTAGAGGAAAACAACAGAGAAGGACTGGACAAGGCGGGTTAGGGCAGAACCGACCATAAATCTGGAAAGGAGGTGCTCGGACAGGACGAGCAACAACATGTAAACAGATGCTGCGCGCGGTTTTCTCTACTAGCCTACCATCAAGGCCAAGGAGGAAAGCACTCTTTTTTTTTTTGTTACCTTTGCAAATTAGAGTTTATTGTCTGTATGTCTACGATGCATGTGATATATGAAGGAAATTTTGGCAGGGCTTGGCCTTGGAGAAGTGATAGTGAGAGAAGAAAATTTTGGCAGAACCTCCCCTGGAAGACTGATGGTCAGTGCAGAAAATTTTGGCAGAATCTCCCCCTGGAAACTGATCGTCGTCGTCACACAAGAAAACTTCGGCAGAACCTCCCCTTAGAAGAATGATGATCAGTGCAGGAAATTTTGGCAGAATCTCCCCCTGGAAAGCTGGTGGTTACAGGAGGAAATTTTGGCAGAACCTCCCCTTGAGAAATCTATGTTCACAGGAGCAGATTTTGGCAGAACCTCCCCCTGAAAATGGATGCTCAGAAGCCAAAATTTTGGCAGAACCTCTCCCCTTGGGAGCTCCAAGTTTGGGAGACCAAAGGTTGGAGTCTCCAAATAAACTTGGCTAGATGCAGGTCAACAGAGTGAAGGCGCGTCAGTAACAACACTGTGCTGTTGCTGACGAGACTAGGACAGAGAGGCGGACGAGGAACCTAGCAAGGGAGCTCGGGAAGAGGGGAAAAGGGAATTGAAGCCTGGAGGAGGGGCCATTTATAGCCGGGAAATGGGCGGTTTTAGAGTGAGAAAAAAATTTGCCAAATTGAATCATTTCGGGTGGAGGAGAAAAGAGATGGAAAAGCTAGGGGCGAGTAGAGACTAGAGAGAGGGGGAGAGGTGTTTAGAATCTTCTCCGGCGTCTGCAGCCCTTGTGCTGGCACTGGCAGCAGTGCAAGCAATAAAAAAATGTGGGCTGACGATGTCCGTTGCCACTGCTTTGATTGATTGATTGATTGCTTGCTTGCGACATGTGTGGATGGTTTCAGAATAGCCCTACCCCGCCCATGGACTAGCACTTTGTTCTCTGCGCAGGGCGGTCCAAAAACTAATGAATAATTGCGCGAGGGGTCATCTTGACTCTTCAGTATCGAATACTACATTACCTCCTATGGTTGAGGTTCTATTCCTATCTACAAAGTGGAGTAGACTGCATCATCATCATGTGTGAACAATGGTGGGAGAACAAAAAGTCACCTTGCTCCATTTCATATTACGATTCCGAGGAAGAAGCGTGTGTTGCCAGGACTCTTTAGTGGGATGTATATAGCTAGGATCAGTAATTACAATTAGTGAGCTCAACGTGATCATCAGCAAGAAAGATTACGATTGTTGTCTATCCTCTTTTGGTCGCGAAATTGTTTTGAATATAGTTTTGTCTTCTTTTCCCAGTTTGCAGCAGGAGCAGCTTTGCGCATTGTTTGATCATGTCCTATCTCTGCACTGCACAGCTCTTGGCCCTTTGTTTTCGCCTGCTTCTGAGCAGAGGAGGACATGGTTATCTATCAGCAAACAGTAGATGATAAGTCTTGCGAACATGAGGTTAATATTGATCCATGTTGTTTAAGTATGATGAGTAATTATAAAAAAATGATAAGTTTTTGATTGAAATTGTGAACTAACCATCATATGAGTACATGATGCACAAGTCTCATTGTGTGGAGTGGGCAATTATAGAGCCCCAAAATGGTCGACGTTGAAGATGAAGGCCTAGCTGGTCCATACCGTTGGTCTAAGAGTAATGAAGGACATTCGTTGAGTCTTGGATTGAAGAACTAGAGAAGCTAGAGGATTGACCATGGTGAATGACATGTGAAAATGATATGGCCCAACCGAACAGGGTGTACTTTAGGAAACAGTAGGTTATGGAAAGTAATCAGTTGCGGCTTATTTAGTAGCAAGTATCTCTCAATTTTGTAATGGTAGTATTAGTTACCTTATTGAGCATTATACTGCTCCCTAGTTTCTATGTTTAGGAACAAGGATTTGGAATAAAGGAGAGAGAGGGGCGGCAGAGAGAAAAGGGACGTCTTGCTCCCACAAATCCAGCAACAGGCGTTGCCGACGATAAACGGCCGGTGGTTCCGCCAACCATTACCATAGGTCACCGGCGAGCTCTCTCGGTGCCGCCCCAGCCTACTCAATCTGGGCTGCGACCGAGAACTCGTTCCTATAACCGAGAACACCCATATCAATTGGTATCGTATTCAGGCGAGTCCTCTTCCATGGCTTCCGCTGAAGATCGGGTGGGCAGCTTGGAGTCTTCGGTGGCGCAACTAGCGATCGCCGTGAAGGATATGCAGACCACCATGGCCGAGCTCGCCAAGATGGTCACTGACTCGGCGTCCGGGACTGGTAACGGGAGGCACCCGCTGCCACACCGACGCCAGGAGGGCCGCGATGAGGAAGCGGGTGGCAACGAGCGGGGTGGTCGCCGTGGGGGGCCACATGCGCCGCGCTACGAACTGTCGCTGTTCGATGGCGGAGGGGATCCTCTGCTCTAGCTCCGCCAGTGCGAGAGGTATGGTCGCATGCACGCAGTGCCCCAGGAGGAGTGGGTGGAGATGGCAGGCATGCACCTGCGTGGAGAAGCGCAGGAGGTGTTGGACAACTAGGAGACTGAAGATCGCTTCATTTCATGGCCAGAATTTTATGCGACCTTCCTGCAGCGCTTTACGCGCCATTCAACATCTGGTCCGTTGGGAGATTTGGCCAATTTGAAGCAGCACAACAACCGGGCAGAGGTTTACGCTGGGGACTTTCAGCGACTGCTGGCGCGCGCACCACAGGTGTCGCAGCAAGATCAAATCGAGTTGTTTACTGCCGGATTATCCCCCACCTTAACGGCCGAGGTCCGTCGGGATCGACCTCGAGATTTGTCTGATGCGATTGGATTGGCTCGTGAAACGGAAAGGCGGGAAGATCTCTTACTTGCCAAGGTAACCCAGGCCACTCGATCCTGACAGGCTCGCAGCTCGCCGTGGGAAGGGAGCTCGGATGCTTCGACGGGCAATCGACAAGCAGCATCATCTGCCGTTACACTTCCTGCAGCATCTGTGGGGGTCAAAACAGAGGGAGGGCGAGCTGTACCAGTGGGTTCGCAAGCCTCTGTGACGGCCTCATCTGCACCTCCATACCACTGTCGGCTCAGTTTAGCCGAGATGTCTGAACGCAGGGAGAAGGGTCTTTGTTACAACTGCGATGAGGTATACTCGAGGGGACATCGCTGCCAGCGTTTGTTTGATCTCAAAGTGCTCAACGAGGATGAAGAGGATGATGTGATTGAGAAGGAACCAACCCTTTCTGCGCTAGCCATAAATGGGTTGAAGGTCAGCCGCACAATGCAGGTCATTCTGATTATGGGGCAACATCGACTAGTGGGCTTGGTGGATAGTGGAAGCACACACAATTTCATTAGCAGCCATGCGGCTTCCTTGCTCCAGATTCCACAACTGTTAGGAACCAAGCAGCAGGTGTAGGTGGCCAATGGAGCTCGATTGCCATGTTTGGGGCGTCTGTCGGCCGTTCAGTTTGGTATACAGGATCATTCCTTCTCAGATTCCTTCTTGGTGATTCCCATGGAAGGGTTTGATGTAGTTCTCGGGGTGCAATGGCTCTAGAAATTGGGTGATATCAGCTGGAACTTTGACTCCCTCCAAATGTCTTTTTTCCTCGAGGGTGGACATGTCAGTTTGTAAGGCCTTCTACATCATGGGAAGTCAGTTCAGTTACGCACTTTGGAAGTTGAACATGACCTTCATCTGCAGGGGATCCTGGACACATTTAAGGATCTGTTTCACGAGCCACAGGGCCTACCACCCTCCCGTCCGTGTGATCATCACATTTGTTTGAAGGAAGGGTCGGATCCAGTGGTTGTCCGACCCTATCGGTACCCACACTGCCAGAAGGATGAAATTGAGCGTTAGTGTATTGAGATGCTGGCACAAGGTATCATTCGGCCTAGTCGTTCTCCATTCTCTTCACCGGTGCTCTTAGTGCACAAGGCAAATGGGTCTTGACGTTTTTGTGTGGATTATCGTGAGTTGAATGCCACGACTATTAAGGATAAATTCCCAATCCCAGTAGTAGAAGAATTGCTTGATGAACTGCATGGGGCTCAATTCTTCACCAAACTGGATTTGCGATCAGCGTACCATCAGGTTCGGATGCACCAAGCAGATGTGGAAAAGACGGCTTTTCGCACTCACCATGGGCATTTTGAATTCTTGGTCATGGCTTTTGGACTGTGTAATGCTCCTTCGACCTTCCAGGCCTTAATGAATGAAGTACTCTCTAAGTTCCTTCGCAAATTTGTATTGGTCTTCTTCGACGACATTCTGGTATACAGTCGATCCTGGGAGGATCATCTACAGCACCTTGCCTCAGTTTTAGCTCAGCTTCGTCATAATCAGTTGTTGAAAGGGAAATAGGGTCAAACCTTTTCCTAAATGATTTTGGTGGTTGAATTGCCCAACACAAATATTTGGACTAACTAGTTTGCTCTAGAATATAAGTTCTATAGGTGCCAAAGGTTCAACACAAATCAATAAAAAGATCCAAGTTAGGGTTCAAAAGAAAGGAGCAAAAGAAACCAAAGAGGACCCTGGTCTGGCGCACCGGACTGTCCGGTGCACCAGGGTGGATCGACCTCCAACTCTTCACCTTCGGATTTCTCCAGGCGCACTCCACTATAATTCACCAGACTGTCCGGTGCGCCACCGGACTGTCCGGTGCACCAAGCGGAGCAATGGCTATCAGCGCAACGGTCGACTGCAAACTGCCCTGACAGAGCTACAGTTCACGGCAGAAGTCAGAGCAGCGCCAGGAGGTGCACCAGACAGTGAACAGTGCATGTCCGGTGCACCAAGATGTCAGAGCTCCAACGGTCGAAACCGTCAGAACCCTAACGGTTGGGTGACATGGTAGGCGCACCGGACAGTGTCCGGTGGCGCACCGGACTGTCCGATGCGCCCATCGACAGCAGCCCAACCCTAACGGTTGGTTTGGTGGTTGGGGCTATAAATACCCCCAACCACCACCATTCAAGGCATCCAAGTTTTTCAGCCATTGCATTCAATACAACAGCTCTATACTTCACTCCAAGACACAAACAAGAGATCAAATCCTCTCCCAAGTCCAAAATCACTCCAAACACTTAGTGACTAGTGAGAGAGAGATTTTCGTGTTCATTTGAGTTCTTGTCGCTTGGATCGCTTTTCTTCTTCCCCATTCTTGTTCTCAACACCTTTGTAATCAAAGCAAGAGACACCAAGTTGTGGTGGTCCTTGTGGGGTCTAAGTGACCCATTTGATTGAGGAGAAAAGATCACTCGGTCTAGGTGACCGTTTGAGAGAGAGAAAAGGGTTAGAAGAGACCCGGTCTTTGTGACCACCTCAACGGGGAGTAGGTTTGCAAGAACCGAACCTCGGTAAAACAAATCATCGTGTCATCCGCTCTATTTGTTTGGTTGATTTGTTTTCGCCCTCTCTTTCGGACTCGGTTTTATTTCTAACGCTAACCCGACTTGTAGTTGTGCTTAAAGTTTGTAAATTTCAGATTTGCCTATTCACCCCCTCTAGGCGACTTTCAATTGGTATCAGAGCCCGGTACTTCATTAGAGTCTAACCACTCGAAGTGATGTCGGGAGCATCCGCCAAGAGGGAGATGGAAACGGACACAAGCCGTGGGAAAGCTCCATCGAAGGAGTTCGGCGCCAAAGGAAGGGAGGAATCACCTCCCTGCGCCAAGTCGCATCGAAGTGGCGACAAAAAGAAGAAGATGAAGAAAGTGGTCTACTACGAGACCGACTCTTCGTCACCATCCACCTCCGACTCCGACGCACCGTCCGTCACTTCCAAGCGCCATGAGCGCAAGAAGTTTAGTAAGATCCCCTTACGCTACCCTCGCATTTCTAAACGTACTCCATTACTTTCCGTCCCATTAGGAAAACCACCAGTTTTTTACGGTGAAGATTATTGTATGTGTAGTGATAAAATGAGGCATCACCTAACCTCACTCCACTCTAGCATTTGGGACATTATTGAGTTTGGAGCGCAGGTACCATCCGTAGGGGATGAGGGATATGAGTCGGACAAATTTGCCTAAATCCGGCACTTCAACTCCCAAGCCACTACTATACTCCTCGCCTCTATAAGTCAAGAGGAGTATAATAAGGTGCAAGTGTTGAAGAGTGCCAAAGAGATTTGGGACGTGCTCAAAACCGCGCACGAAGGAGATGAGGTGACAAAGATCACCAAGCGGGAGACGGTCGAGGGGGAGCTCGGTCGGTTCATCCTCAACCAAGGAGAGGAGCCACAAGCCATGTACAATCACCTCAAGACCTTGGTGAATCAAGTGCGCATTCTCGGGAGCACAAAATGGGATGACCATGAAATGGTCAAGGTTATTCTAAGATCACTCGTTTTCTTAATCCTACACAAGTTCAATTAATTCGTGGTGATCCTAGATACAAGCTAATGTCTCCCGAGGAGGTTATAGGAAAGTTTGTGAGCTTTGAATTGATGATCAAAGGCTCCAAACAAATCATCGAGCGAGGCGCCACCTCCACACCCGAGGTGCAACCCGTCGCATTCAAAGCGACAGAGGAGAAGAAAGAAGAGTCTACGTCAAGTAGGCTTCCCATCGACGCCTCCAAGCTTGACAACGAGGAAACAGCGCTCATCATCAAGAGCTTTCAACAAATCCTCAAACAAAGGAGGGGGAAGGACTACAAGCCCCGCTCCAAGAAAGTTTGCTACAAATGTGGTAAGCCCGGTCATTTTATTGCTAAATGTCCATTATCTAGTGATAGTGATAGGGGCGACGACAAGAAGGGAAAGAGGAGGGAAAAGAAGAGATACTACAAGAAGAAGGGCGGTGATGCCCATGTTTATCGGGAGTGGGACTCCGATGAGAGCTCCACTGGCGAGGACACCGCCAACATCGCCGTCAACAAGGGTCTCCTCTTCCCAAACGTTGGCCACAAGTGCCTTATGGCAAAGGATGGCAAAAAGAAGAAGGTAAAATCTAGAGCTTCTACTAAATATGCAACATCTAGTGATGACGCTAGCTCTAGTGATGATGAGGATGATTTGCTTACACTTTTTGCCAACCTTAACATGCAACAAAAGGAGAAGTTAAATGAATTGATTAGTGCTATTCATGAGAAGGATGAACTTTTGGATAGCCAAGAGGACTTCCTTATTAAGGAAAATAAGAAGCATGTTAAGGTGAAAAATGCTTATGCTCAGGAAATAGAGAAATGTGAAAAATTAACTAGTGAGCTTAGCATTTGCCATGACACTATCTCCAACCTTAAAATTGAAAATGCTAAATTGATTTCTAAGGTTGAGAGGGTAAAAGTTTGTGATGATTCAATTGTTAGTCTTAGAAATGATAATGCTAGTTTAATTACTAAGATTGACAAGTTGAATGAATCAATTGCTAGCCTTAAGATTGAGAATGATAAATTAATTGCTAAGGCTAGGGAATTAGATGTTTGCAATGTTTCTATTTCCAATCTTAGAAATGAGAATGCTATTTTACATGCTAAGATTGATGAATTAAATGCATGCAAACCCTCTACATCTACTGTTGATCATGTTTCCATTTGTACTAGATTTACAGACATTAATGTTGATGCTATCCATGATCACCTAGCTTTAATTAAACAACAAAATGATCACATAGCTCAACTTAGTGCTAAAATTAATGAGCATGAGATAGAAAATGAAAAATTTAAATTTGCTAGAAGCATGCTTTATAATGGGAGACACCCTGGCATTAAGGATGGCATTGGCTTCCAACAGGGAGACAATATCAAGCTTAGTGCCTCCAAGAAATTGTCTAATTTTGTTAAGGGTAAGGCTCCCATGGCTCAGGATAACGAGGGCTATATTTTATATCCTGCTGGTTATCCTGAGCATAAGATTAGGAGAATTCATGATAGGAAACCTCATAATGTTTCACATCATGCTTTTATGTATAAAAATGAGGCTTCTAGCTCTAGGCAATCAACCCATGTTAAATTGCCTAAAAAGAAATCTCCTATTGCATCAAATGAACCTAATGTTTTATTCAAGACTTTTGATGCTTCTTATGTGCTTACTAACAAATCAGGCAAAGTAGTTGCCAAATATGTTGGGGGCAAACACAAGGGCTCCAAGACTTGTGTTTGGGTACCCAAGGTGCTTGTTTCTAATGTCAAAGGACCCAAGACCGTTTGGGTACCTAAGAACAAGGCCTAAACTTGTTTTGTAGGTTTATGCATCCGGGGGCTCAAGTTGGATCATTGATAGCGGGTGCACAAACCACATGACAGGGGAGAAAAGGATGTTCTCCTCCTACGAGAAAAACGATGATCCCCAAAGAACTATAACATTCGGGGATGGAAATCAAGGTTTGGTCAAAGGATTGGTAAAATTGCTATATCACCTGACCATTCTATTTCCAATGTTTTTCTTGTAGATTCTTTAGATTATAACTTGCTTTTTGTCTCTCAATTATGTAAAATGGGCTACAACTGTCTTTTTACAGATTTAGGTGTTACTGTCTTTAGAAGAAGTGATGATTCAGTAGCATTTAAGGGAGTACTCGAGGGTCAGCTATACTTAGTTGATTTCAATAGAGCTAAACTCGATACTTGTTTAATTGCTAAGACTAATATGGGTTGGCTCTAGCATCGCCGACTAGCCCATGTTGGGATGAAGAATCTTCACAAGCTTCTAAAGGGAGAACACATTTTAGGACTAACAAATGTTTATTTTGAGAAAGACAGGGTTTGTAGCACATGCCAAGCAGGATAGCAAGTTGGTGCCCATCATCCACACAAGAACATCATGACGACCGACAGGCCGCTTGAGCTACTCCACATGGATTTATTCGGCCCGATAGCTTACATAAGCATCGGCGGGAGTAAGTATTGTCTTGTAATTGTGGATGACTACTCTTGCTTCACTTGGGTGTTATTTTTGCAGGAAAAATCACAAACCCAAGAGACTTTATAGGGATTCTTGAGACGAGCTCAAAATGAGTTCGGATTGAGGATAAAAAAGATTAGAAGCGACAATGGGGCGGAGTTCAAGAACTCTCAAATTGAAGGCTTTCTTGAGGAAGAGGGCATCAAGCATGAGTTCTCTTCTCCCTACACACCTCAACAAAATGGTGTAGTGGAGAGGAAGAATAGAACTCTATTGGACATGGCGAGGACCATGCTTGATGAGTACAATACTTCGGACCGGTTTTGGGTGGAAGCAATCAACACCGCTTGCTACGCCATCACCGACTCTACCTTTACCGAATCCTCAAGAAGACATCATATGAACTCCTAACCGGTAAAAGCCCAATGTTTAATATTTTAGAGTCTTTGGTAGCAAATGTTTTATTCTTGTTAAAAGAGGTAGAAAATCTAAATTTGCTCCTAAGGCTATAGAAGGCTTTTTACTAGGATATGACTCAAACACAAGGGCATATAGAGTCTTTAACAAGTCCACTGGACTAGTTGAAGTCTCTTGTGACATTGTGTTTGATGAGACTAATGGCTCTCAAGTAGAGCAAGTTGATCTTGATGAACTAGATGATGAAGAGGCTCCATGCGTCGCGCTAAGGAACATGTCCATTGAGGATGTGTGTCCTAAGGAATCCGAAGAGCCCACACAAGCACAAGATCAACCATCATCTTCCATGCAAGCATCTCCACCAACCCAAGATGAGGATCAAGCTCAAGATGATGAAAATGAAGATCAAGAGGATGAGCCACCTCAAGAGGAGGACAATGATCAAGGGGGAGATGCCAATGATCAAGACAAGGAAGATGATCAGGGTCAATGACCGCCTCACCCAAGAGTCCACCAAGCGATACAACGAGATCACCCCATGAACTCCATCCTCGACGATATTCATAAGGGGGTAACCACTCGATCTCGTGTCACTCATTTTTGTGAACATTACTCTTTTGTGTCTTCTATTGAGCCATACAGGGTGGAAGACGCATTAAGAGATTTGGATTGGGTGTTGGCAATGCAAGAGGAGCTCAACAACTTCACGAGGAATGAGGCATGGCATCTAGTTCCACGTCCTAATCAAAATGTTACCAAGTGGGTCTTCCGCAACAAGCAAGATGAGCATGGTGTGGTGACAAGGAACAAAGCCCGACTTGTAGCCAAAGGATATTCACATGTCAAAGGTTTGGATTTCGGTGAAACCTATGCACCCGTAGCTAGGCTTGAGTCAATTCGTATATTACTAGCCTATGCTACTTACCATGGCTTTAAGCTTTATCGAATGGACGTGAAAAGTGCCTTCTTCAATGGACCAATCAAGGAAGAGGTCTATGTTGAGCAACCTCCCGGCTTTGAAGATAGTGAGTACCCCAACCATGTTTACAAACTCTCTAAGGCGCTTTATGGGCTCAAGCAAGCCCCAAGAGCATGGTATGAATGCCTAAGAGATTTCCTTATCACTAATCGCTTCAAAGTCGGAAAAGCGGATCCTACTCTCTTTACTAAAGCCATTGCAAATGATTTGTTCGTATGCCAAAATTATGTTGATGATATCATATTTGGGTCTACTAACAAATCTACTTGTGAAGAGTTTAGTAGGATAATGATTCAAAAAATTTGAGATGTCTATGATGGGGGAGTTGAAGTATTTCCTAGGGTTTCAAGTGAAGCAACTCCAAGAGGGCACCTTCATCAGTCAAACGAAGTACATTCAAGACATACTCACCAAGTTTGGAATGAAGGATGCCAAGCCCATCAAGACACCCATGGGAACCAATGGGCATCTCGACCTCAACACAGGAGGTAAATCCGTAGATCAAAAGGTATACCGGTCGATGATAGGATCTTTACTCTATTTATGTGCATCTCGACCGGATATTATGCTTTCCGTATGCATGTGTGCAAGATTCCAAGCCAATCCTAAGGAAATACACCTTAGGGCCGTGAAGAGAATATTGAGATATTTAGTTCATACACCTAAGTTTGGTCTTTGGTACCCCAAGGGATCCACCTTTGATTTAATAGGTTATTCAGATGCTGATTGGGCAGGGTGTAAAACTGATAGAAAGAGCACATCAGGGACTTGTCAGTTCTTGGGAAGATCCCTGGTGTCTTGGGCTTCAAAGAAACAAAATTCAGTAGCTCTTTCTACCGCCGAAGCCGAGTACATTGCCACAGGCCATTGTTGCGCGTAATTGCTTTGGATGAGGCAAACCCTTAGGGACTATGGCTACAAATTAACCAAAGTCCCTCTCCTATGTGATAATGAGAGTGCAATCCGCATGGCGGATCATCCCGTTGAACACAGCCACACTAAGCACATAGCCATTCGATATCACTTTTTGAGGGATCACCAACAAAGGGGGGATATCGAGATTGCTTATGTTAGCACCAAAGAACAATTAGCCGATATCTTTACCAAACCACTAGATGAGATGACCTTTACCAAACTTAGGAATGAGCTAAACATTCTTGATTCTAAGAACTTTGATTGATACTTTGCACACATAGGTCATTTATGTACCTTTGATCATATCTCTTTCATGTGCTATGACTAGTGTATTTTCAAGAAAATTCTTATGCTAAGTCATAGATTGAAAGGGAAATGGAGTCTTCGGCGAAGACACGACTTCCACTCTACTCTACCGGTATTATTTATTCTTCGTCGTCACTCCGAACAGCTCTCCACTTTGGTATAATCTTCACTCATATTTACTTGTACCATTTGGGAGAAAGTAAAAGGGCTCTAAAGACTCCGTTTTTGGCGATTAATGCCAAAGGGGGAGAGAGTATTAGCCCAAAGCAAAAGGACCACACCACCACGCCAATTTCAAAAAATTTCGAAACAAAGTTTTTTTTAATGTTTTCAATTGGTTTCCTTCAAATTGGTATTCCTCTAAGAAATTCTATATCAATTGATATTGAAATGTTTAAAAAAACCTCTTGAACACTAAGAGGAGAATTTCATTAAGGGGGAGTTTTGTTTAGTCAAAGGAAAAGCATTTGAAACAGGGGGAGAAAATTTCAAATCTTGAAAATGCTTCTCGAAATCTTATTCATATACCTTTGACTATTTGCAAATAGACTTTGAAATGATTTTCCAAAAGAATTTGCAAAAACAAAACACGTGGTGCAAATGTGGTCCAAAATGTTAAAAGAATAAAAGCAATCCATGCATATCTTATGAAAATATAAATTGGTTTAATTCCAAGCAACCTTTGCACTTACCCTATGCAAACTAGTTCAATTCTGCACTTATATATTTGCTTTGGTTTGTGTTGGCATCAATCACCAAAAAGGGGGAAATTGAAAGGGAAATAGGGTCAAACCTTTTCCTAAATGATTTTGGTGGTTGAATTGCCCAACACAAATATTTGGACTAACTAGTTACCTCTAGAATATAAGTTCTACAGGTGCCCAAGGTTCAACACAAACCAATAAAAAGATCCGAGTTAGGGTTCAAAAGAAAGGAGCAAAAGAATCCAAAGAGGACCCTGGTCTGGCGCACCGGACTGTCCGGTGTGCCACCGGACAGTGTCCGGTGCACCAGGGTGGATCGACCTCCAACTCTTCACCTTCGGGTTTCTCCAGGCGCACTCCGCTATAATTCACCGGACTATCCGGTGCACCAAGCGGAGCAACGGCTATCAGCGCAACGGTCGACTGCAAAGTGCCCTGACAGAGCTACAGTTCGCGGCAGAAGTCATAGCAGCGCTAGAAGGCGCACCGGATAGTGAACAGTGCCTGTCTGGTGCAGCACCAGACTGTCCGGTGCACCAAGATGTCAGAGCTCCAACGGTCGAAACCGTCAGAACCCTAACGGTTGGGTGACGTGGCTGGCGCACCGGACTGTCCGGTGCGCCCATCGACAGCAGCCCAACCCCAACAGTTGGTTTGGTGGTTGGGGCTATAAATACCCCCAACCACCACCATTCAAGGCATCCAAGTTTTTCAGCCATTGCATTCAATACAAGAGCTCTATACTTCACTCCAAGATACAAACAAGATATCAAATCCTCTCCCAAGTCCAAAATCACTCCAAACACTTAGTGACTAGTGAGAGAGAGAATTTCGTGTTCATTTGAGTTCTTGTCGCTTGGATCACTTTTCTTCTTCCCCATTCTTGTTCTCAACACCTTTGTAATCAAAGCAAGAGACACCAAGTTGTGGTGGTCCTTGTGGGGTCTAAGTGACCCATTTGATTGAGGAGAAAAGCTCACTCGGTCTAGGTGACCGTTTGAGAGAGGGAAAAGGGTTGAAAGAGACCCGGTCTTTGTGACCACCTCAACACGGAGTAGGTTTGCAAGAATCGAACCTCGGTAAAACAAATCATCGTGTCATCCACTCTATTTCTTTGGTTGATTTGTTTTTGTCCTCTCTTTCGGACTCGGTTTTATTTCTAACGCTAACCCGACTTGTAGTTGTGCTTAAAGTTTGTAAATTTCAGATTTGCCTATTCACCCCCTCTAGGCGACTTTCAGTTGTACCTTAAACAGTCCATGTGTGCCTTTGCTCAAGATACGGTGGGTTATCTCGGACATGTTATTTCAGCCAAGGGAGTAGAGGCAGACCCGAACAAAGTTCAAGATGTGGATCGTTGGCCTACTCCTATGTCAATGGCAGATATCCGAAGTTTTTTGGGGTTGGCTGGGTACTATCGACGTTTTATTCATCATTATGCTTCGATTGCAGAACCCCTCACTACTCTTCTTCACCGTCAACAGTTCCACTGGTCCAAAGCTGCTACAACTGCCTTTCAGTGTTTGAAACAAGCTCTTCAGATGGCTCCAGTCCTCCACCTTCCAGACTTCGCTGTTCCTTTTGTGGTGGAATGTGATGCTACTGGCATAGGGATTGGCGCCGTGCTCCAACAGGAAGCACATCCAGTGGCTTATTATAGTCGGAAACTGGCGGATCGTCATGTGAAACTCGTAGCTTATGAAAGGGAATTAATTGGTTTATCCAAGGCCATTCGACACTGGAGACCTTATTTATGGGGGCGCCCATTCGTGGTCCGTACAGATCATGCCAGTATGAAACTCCTGCTGGATCAAGCTCTAGTAACTCCACCGCAACAACACTGGCTTAGCAAACTTATGGGGTTTGACTTCTCTGTGGAATACAAACCAGGACGGGCGAATGTGGTCGCCGATGCACTATCCCGCCTCCATGCTCCAGTGAGTACTTGTGCAGCTATTTCAGCTCCAACACTATCATCCCGGGAGAGATGGGAAATCGAGTTGAGACAGGATCCTGCCATTCAACAATGTTGTGCACAACTTCTTGCTAGTGGTTAGGGTTCCTAGGAGGAGTCTGATTCCAGCAACTTAGTGACACCCGCTGCACACATTTGGTCCACACATGGGGGCCTGGTCTATCGCAAACACCGGTTATTCATTCTAGCAACCTCTTCCCTTCGTTCCCAGGTGGTGGCTGCTTACCACAATGTGACCCATGAAGGAGTGCACAAAACACTGCATCGTATTAAGCAAAGCTTTTTCAGCAGTGTGATGTCTGCCAGCAGCATAAAGCTAGTACCTTAGCGCCTGCTGGTCTTCTGCAACCATTACCAATACTGCAATACATTTGGGTAGATATATCCATGGATTTTGTAGTAGGACTTCCAAAGTCTCAAGGGAAGTCGGCTCTGTTGGTCGTGGTGGATCACTTATCCAAATATGGTCATTTTATTGCTATCAAGAGGCCTGCTACAGCATCTGCAGTTGCGGATATTTTCTTTGACCAAGTGGTGAGGCTCCATGGGGTGCCCGAGTCTATTGTGTCCGATCGCGATTTGGTGTTCACTAGCACCTTCTGGCAGAATCTTTTTAAGCATTGTGGCACAAAACTCCTCACCTCTTCCTTATATCACCCTCAGATGGACGGCCAGACGGAGGTGGTGAATCGTACTATTGAGATGTATCTTCGCTGTTTAGCCACTGAGCGACCATCCACTTGGGTTCAATGGTTACCTTGGGCAGAAGTTTGTTACAATTCCTCGCTCGACACTTCGGATGACTCCTTTTGAATTATTCTATGGTCGCAAATCCCCTCCATTGGTTCCTTACAGTCAAGGCACCACTATGGTAGATGCCATTGATAGCAGGTTAGTGGATCGGGATGCCTTATTGGATCGAGCTCGTTATCATTTGTTGACCGCCCAGAACCGGATGAAACAACGTTATGATCTTCATCACCATGAGGTTATTTATGTGGTGGGTGATTGGGTTTGGTTGAAGCTACAGAGCCATTGCCAACTTTCAGTGAGACAGGGACATTATCACAAGCTAGCGCCCAATTTTTTAGTCCTTATTTGGTGGTCAGCAAGGTGGGCGAGGTGGCATATCGCCTAGCTCTCCCAACCACGGCCAAAATTCATGATGTTTTTCATGTCTCCATGTTGAAACCCTTTAAAGGCCCTCCTCCGGTCGTGGCTCTAGATCTACCTGCTGATGTTTCTTATCCATCTTCAGAATCTATAGAGTTGGTTCCTTACAGTATATTGGCTCAGCGCTTCATTCAAGGACATCGCCAGTTCTTGATCCAATGGATAGGACAAGAATATTGAAGAGGCTACGTGGGAAGATGCCCTATAATTTCGACGTGCACACCTAGATTTCAAGCTTGAGGACAAGCTTGTTGTCGAGGGGGAGTATTGATATGGCCGAACCGAACAGGGTGTATTTTAGGAAACAATAGGTTATGGAAAGTAATCAGCTATGGCTTATTTAGTAGCAAGTATCCCTCAATTTTGTAATGGTAGTATTAGTTACCTTATTGAGCATTATACTGCTCCCTAGTTTCTATGTTTAGGAACAAGGATTTGGAATAAAGGAGAGAGGGGCGGTAGAGAGAAAAGGGACGTCTTGTTCCCACAAATCCAGCAGCAGGCGTTGCCGACGATAAACGGCCGGTGGTTCCGCCAACCATTACCATAGGTCGCCGGCGAGCTCTCCCGGTGCCGCCCTAGCCTACTCAATCTGGGCTGCGGCCGAGAACTCGTTCCTATAACCGAGAACACCCATATCAGAAAACATTGACAAGTGTAAGTGTACATAGAGCAGTAGACAATATTGACCATATCAAGATGATGGTCAATCAAGTAAACCAAAGGTGCTTGAGCACTTGGTGTCGAGAGGTCAAGAACTGGTGGTGACACACATTGAGATTGTGAAAGGAGTTGTATCAGATTACGATAATCACGAGGAATTTAGTAGTTTATATCTCAAAACCATTGAGCGAACGGTTTCTCGGGATTGAGCCTCACAATATGGATGCAAATCCGGTGAGAATTGCAGCCACGACACGTGGCATCATCGTAAAGCTTGCATCGATACCAATAAAGTAGTGAAGAGACCATGGTCATGGATAGTGGTTGGAGAGTTGTTCCCATAATTTAAAAAATGTTTTGTTGTTTTTTGGGGCAATTCTTAATTTGGCGAGTGCTTTTCTTTGCCGAGTACTTTTTTCGAACACTCGGCAAAGACTTTGTCGAGTGTCGAAAAGCACTCGGCAAAGAAAAACACTCAACAAATTAAGATGTGACCACTATAAAGTTGCATAACTTTTCAAGATCTACAAGTTCTATTTTGATAGTTTCTACATCCTCGGCAAAGACTTTGTCGAGTGTCGAAAAGCACTCGGCAAAGAAAAGCACTCAACAAATTAAGATGTGACCACTATAAAGTTGCATAACTTTTCAAGATCTACAAGTTCTATTTTGATAGTTTCTAAATCCGAGGCCGTTTACAAAATTTGAATTTCAAATTTGAAAACTTCACACGAATTTTTCAATGATAAGATGAATTTAAAACAAAAAATGTCAATAACAAAGTTTCATTATATTTCAAGACCTACAACTTTTATTTTGGTGGTTTTTCCATCCAAAGTAGTTTGAAGAATTAAAATTTTAAAATTCAAACATAGTTTTGCATGACAAGATGATTTCAAACCAAAAATTGTCAACTACAAAGTTTCATAACTCTTCACTACCTACAACATGTTGGTGGTTTTTCTTTCGAGGTTGTTTTCAAAATTCAAATTTTATTTTTTTTAAATTCAGACATAGTTTTTGTTGACAAGATGACTTCAAATTAAAAAGTTGCTAACTACAAAATTCTATAATTTCTCAAGATCTACAAAGTTTATTTTGGTTGTTTGGTCATTTGTTCATCTCACATGATGGTTCTAACAATATGCACAATTCTTATACATCTCTCTCGTAGTTTCATAAACTACGAGAGAGATATAGGTTTTAAGAATAAATTTACTTTTATTTTGTCATATGAAGAAATGTTCAAAATATAAATTGTACATCATGATGAGTTATACAAATTTGTAGTTGAAAACTTTTTCATTTGAATTGATTTACTGCTTTAAAATGTGATTTTTAAATTGTCTTTGCCTAGTGTTGAAAAAAAGCACTCGGCAAAGAAGCTCTTTGCCGAGTGTTTGTTTGGCACTCGGCAAAGAGCTTCTTTGCCGAGTGCCTGAAAAAACACTCGGCAAAACATTTGGCACTCGGCAAAGAGCCGAATTCCAGTAGTGTTTGTTGGTGGATCACAGTAGTAATTTATGATGAACAATTGAAATATTGTAGAAATCTTTTAGTGATCTATAGTGTCATAAATTGTAGTTGTTATATTTCATTTCACACTAATTAAGTGAAAATTGCTCTATGATGTTGCACTATCGGAATCGGGCTCTTTGTCGAGTGCTTTTTGTCGGACACTCGGCAAAGACTTCTTTATCGAGTGCCGCGCTCGGCAAAGTCCTGCTCTTGGTAACGACCACGTTTACTAAGAGTAGGACTCTCGGCACACGCAGACACTCGGCGAAGGTCGCGCGTCAGCAGCCGTCTATAGCTGACGGCCGTTATCTTTGCCGAGAGTCGGGACTTGGCACTCGGCAAAGCAGCTACTTTAAATGTTAGTAATTGCTAAGAAGTAGCATAATTTATATGGAGC
This sequence comes from Zea mays, assembly GCF_902167145.1. Lineage (NCBI taxonomy): Eukaryota > Viridiplantae > Streptophyta > Magnoliopsida > Poales > Poaceae > Zea > Zea mays. The sequence continues at coordinate 88,094,088 of NC_050102.1, read as the reverse complement.
ACATCCAGTTTTTATTGATGCCTTTAACAATCACTCCATATTTTGATCTATCTTTTTTATAAGTTTAAGTTCATGTGACTTATTTTAGAAACTTGAGCTCACAAACTTTCTCTTATTTGGTCTCTGTATGGTGGAATTATGTCATTTTATAATCTCTGTTCGTTCAGTCAGTCGTTGTGAACTCTCTTCTAATCGCTCACTTCATTGGTCGTGTTATACCAAGACATATTGGATGGAGTAAACAATAACATCAGTTAGCCAAATCAAAAAATATTATACGGAGAGCAGAGACAATCAATAAAAAATCTTGAAATTTTTTTGGTGGATAGTTTACATGGATATTGTTGTAAGCCGTCATAACGCACGGGCAACCGACTAGTTTATATACACACACATGTAACTAACTAATAAATAATACTACCTCTGTTCTCGAATATTTGTCGCATGCTAGTTAATTTTTAAACTAAACGTGATAATAAAAAAGAATGGAGGGAGTAATAAGTAAGAATTTGGTATTCAAAACTTAGATCCAAAACTTAAAACTAAAAATTGGAGCAAGAAATAAAAAGATACTTTCGAACATTTCATTATTTCCTTTATAAACTATATAAATAGAACACTATCCAAAAACGTTTGGAATCAAATAGTTCATGGTAAAGATTATATATTAACTTCCATTAAACTAAATAAGTAGTAAAAATCTTGAATCTGTGGATAAGCTTTCTAAACTATCTTTTCAAAACGATCTTTTTTTAAAATGTGTGTTTTGTATAATTGAAACATTTGCATAAATAAACGAATAGAGTAATTAATATAAATATGTTTATGTATATATGTTGCATCATGCTGGATTTTATATGTGAATTTAATCTAAATATAAAATTTGAAAATAGTTTTGATTTTGAAACAAGAAATTAGAAACAAAACAAAAAATGGAAAGAACAAAAGAAAAGAACAAAATCGCTCGTGGGTCACTTCCACCCCATCGGCCTAGTCGATCCCTCCCTCTCCCTAGCCCAACAAGACCATCGGTGCCGACAACTGGGGCCCGGGTGTCAATCATGTCTCCCCCATGTCTAAACATATTAGGTCACTGGTGCTGCGGGCACACGCAACAGCCTTCTTTTATGCAGTGATCGCTCGCACCTGCGTTCCTTGGGACACCATCTAGGGGCGGCCACTCCACAGCTAGGGATGTCACGCCCACTCCCGATGCACGTCACTAAAGATGGGGCTCACCTATCGAATCTATCATCTCCTGCTTATCCTTTCCTCGTCCGACGTAGCAAAGCAACAAGAACCCGAGATCTTCGGACGCAAGAAAATTGCTTATTGTCTCCTGACCCAACTATACGAACCAAGCTTCCGAGACCCCTCCTTATCCATCTTGCACATGCCGGGTTCCGTAGCCGCAGGGAGCATACACTACGGAAACGAGCTCTTTGCTGAGTGCCTGAAGCACTCGGCAAAGCTTTAAAAACACTCGGCAAAGGCTTTGCCGAGTGCGCACTCGGCAAAGGAGGATCGGCAAACAGTGCATCGGCAAAGCCTTCTTTGTCGAGTACTTTTTCTCGGGCACTCGGCAAAGAGGTTTGCTGAGTGCCAGGGAGCACTCGACAAAGAAAAGCATCCGTTACGGCGACGGGGTGACGGAGACGGCGTCTTTGCCGAGTGTCACGGATGACACTCGGCAAAGGAGTTGCCTTTGCCGAGTGTCATCCCAGCAGCACTCGGCAAAGAACCCGCCAGGGAGGGTCCCCATGTCAGGTTCTTTGCCGAGTGCCACGCACGACACTCGGCAAAGCGTGCCTCTTTGCCGAGTGTCAGAGACTTTACACTCGGCAAAGAACCTATACCGGTGCCCAGGTCTTGGTTCTTTGTCGAGTGCTATGGTCTTGACACTCGGCAAAGACCCTCTTTGCCGAGTGTAACACTCGGCAAAGTGACCAGTATGCACCTTTTTTATTTGTTTTTTGTATTCCATCCACACAAACAAAAGATATCACATATATATCACATATATACATCATAGATATCATCAAAAACATAAATAGCCAACACAAACATAAATATCCATCACAAACATAAGTGTTCAACACAAGTACATGCTCTTTGGCAGAACGTGATCATCCGAAAGCAGGCTCCCAATAACCGTCAACAAGCCATCGAATGCGTCTCTACTCATGTTGTACTGCGACTTGAACGCCATTACACGCCCAATGGCATCTAGTTGAGAAACCTTTGTCTGGCCATGAAGGGGCTTCTGTGCCGCGTCGAACATGTCGTAGAACGCCTTTGCAGTCGGCTCTGACTCGTAATCCGTACATCCTCCCGTGTACTATGCCTCCTGATAGTCGTTCAACATATCCGCTACCCCCGCATCCGCGTCATAATCCTCGACACGTTGTCTCAGCACCTCCTCTCTCGTATGATGCGCTTCACCATGAAATATCCACCGAGTATAGCCCGGTGTAAATCCATTCTTTCAAATATGTTCTACCATGGCCTTCTTTGGTTTTCTTTTCCGGTTGGCACATTTGCTGCACGGGCATGGGACTAGACTCGCTCCTTTAGCTGCTTCGCCATATGCCCGTTCCACGAAATCATCGGTCTTTCTAATCCATTCAGTTGTGACATCGTTCCTTCCTCTACGGGCCGTGTACATCCACTCACGGTCCTCCATCCTCTAACAGAAGCCTAGCAACAGAAAATTTTGGCAGCACCTCCCCTACACGGGGAGGTTTCGAAATCTTGTAAATAAAACTATCAGCCCGATGGCTGACATACACGCATAATTCAACGGCACGATGGCCGGCAATCACATTTATATATTCAATGCACTCCATAACCACATGCAAACTACATTTATATTTTAATCGAATCATTGCCGAGTGCCGAGTGCTATCACTTAATATCAAACCTAATATCAAACCTAACAATTTCATATAACCATAGCGGGAGATTTCATATAACAATTTCAAACCTAACAATTTCATATAACAATTTCAAACCTAACAATTTCATATAACAATTTCAAACCTAACAATTTCATATAACAATTTCATAAATCGTATAACAATTTCATAAATCGTATAACAATTTCATAGATCGTATACCTTAGCCGGAGCGACGGTGGTTGGGGGAGATGGCCAGAGCAGGGAGGTTGGCGGAGATGGCCGAAGCGGGGAGGATGGCGGAGATGGCCAGAGCGGGGAGGATGGCTGGGCCAGAGCGACGGGGAGGATGCGCAGGGGCGGCGCGCTGGGGCTAGCGGCGTGGCAGGCGGCGGAGGGCGGCGCACGGGCTGGCGGCGCGCGTGGCCGGCGGCGTGGCCGGCGGCGCAGGGGCGGCGCGCGAGGGCTGGCGGCTGTGGCGGCGTGTGGTGGAGATGTGAGATAGAAAGTGAGGAAGAGAAGAAGAGAGGAAGACGACCGATTTATTATTCAACGGCTTTGCCGAGTGCCAGATCGCGGGCACTCAACAAAGAATTTTTTAAAAATATAAAAATTCATTTTGCCGAGTGACGCCAGACTGGCACTCGGCAAACCTTGACTTATTTGTTTTTGCCGAGTGCTGCCAGACTGGCACTCGGCAAAGTATGCTTTGCCGAGTGTCTTCCTTGGACACTCGGCAAAGTATGTTCTTTATTTTTTTTCTTTTCCCAACCAAACTTTTTGTGGTATGTTCCTACACTATGTAGACCTACGTGTACCATTTTGGAACAATTATAACAGTGTTTTTAATAGCTAGTAGATTTAGTTCGTTTATTTGAATTTCTTCGGAAAATTCAGATTTGAACTGCATTGCACTCGAGACTTGGAAAACCGTGCATGCAAAAATGATATTTATGTTAGGTAACACAAGTTACGACCGATTTCACGAGCAGACCGGAACCTTCGAGCACCATGCTCACTAAACATGACCGTGAACATGCCATCTACATGTTTAAAAATTGTATAAAACACAAACAAAGTCAGAAAATCATGAAACTTGTCCACGTGTCATGATATCATATATATTGCACGTGATAAAAATTTGAGAAAGTTTCGAGAAACCTGTGATGCACTATGTGTAGAAACCTAAGAGATCCACATTGAAACTCTATGATTTCATGTGTAGGTCTCTTAGATTTCTACACATAGTGCGTCACAGTTTTCTCGAAACTTTTTCAAATTTTTATCACAGCCTCTACATATGATATTGTTGGGGACTTGTTCTCAAATGCTATGAGTTAAGAACAAGGCAACACAGAAAATGTTAATCGATAAATTCCTTCGTCCTTCGAAGCATTATTTCCCTTAGGATATAATGATTTTTGGACGAAGGTTATGAAGGGCGCACCTTCATAAATGTAGCATACAATGACGAAGAATGAATTACGAGGAATATAAACGATAACATAGACAATTATATGTTATTGTTAACTTATTTTAGCATTTATTATTACGAAGAAACAAGAATGATATAGAATTACAAATGTACCTTCAGCTTGAAAGGAGATGAAAAGTACAGGTGTGACGCAAAAGCAGGTGCCAAATCAGTGTGTACAGTACGGGGGTACTGTTCACCTATTTATAGGCACGGGACACAGCTCATATAAAATTACATTCATGCCCTTTACATTTGGTAGTAATTCTATAGTAATCTACCGAGGCATGAATAGCCTTTTCATCTTTAAGTCGGTTTCTTTTTCCTGCTCACAGCTTCGGTGCTGTGTAGACCTTCGTATTCTTTGGGCTTCTCCCACTGAGGTACCGATTCGAGTCCGAAGATACCTGTTCACACATTATACTCCAAAAACACTGTTAAATCTTGTTTTTGAGGACCTTCGGAAGCCGAAGGCCCCCAGCAGTAGCCCCTCGCAATATTAATTTGTTAGAATAATAAATTTAAATTGCGACACGGACGAAGGCCTTAAGCCGAAGGTCCAAAAAAACACCTTCCCTTTGCTAGAATAGCAACATTCACTGACAAGTGGGGTCTTTCAATCTTTAACGCACTGGCGTATAAATAAGATCATACTGCAAGCTCATTTGGCACGCTCTCTTGCCATCTGCTCTCGCTCACTCAATTTTTAGCTCTTGCGCACCAAGATTTGCTTAACTTTTAAGTTTTAAAGCTTCGGCATTGAAAACAGTTTTTTAGTGTTTCCGAAGATGTCTGAAGATAAGAAGGCTGCTGCCGAGATGAAGCTGAGTCTCTCTTAAGAGAAGAATCTGGGGTTTCTTATAGCAATGTCGAAGACCAATACAGAAAAAATCACCAAGGAGATTTTAGAAGGTTTGTCTGAAGATACTGATGACAGCGACAGTTATGATGTGGATAGTGGTGGTGAAGACTCCGAAGATCGCCCTTGGCGACCAAGCCATGCGGTTTTCGGCAAATCAAGCATCAAAGAAAATCATCTTGCCAATATGAGAGGAAGGTATTTCCGGGACTTGTCCGTTGTGAGGGCCGACGAAGGAGAAAAGACTTGTCCGAACCCTGAAGAAAATGAAGTCGTAGTGTACCGAAGCTTTTTGAAAGCTGGACTACGATTTCCCCTGAGCAACTTTGTCGTAGAGGTGCTGAAAATATTCGAAGTCTATCTTCACCAACTTACCCCCGAAGCAATCATAAGGCTGAATATCTTCGTGTGGGCCGTGAGAAGCCAAGGTCTGGAACCTGATGCGAAAAGTTTCTGCAATATACACGAATTATCATACGAGACAAAACCTTGGGGTAAGGAACAGTATCACAATAATTTTGGCTGCTACAGTTTCGTTTCTCGGTCTGGGTCAAGCTGTCCCGTGCCAACCTTTCGAAAGAGATGGCCCGGAGACTGGATGACAGAATGGTTTTATGTGAAGAATGACCTGAAAATACGGGAAGACATCAAAGGTATAATTATGCGCCCTATTTGGCAAAGCTTCGGCCTGCGGAGGCCGAAGGTTGAAATGAATGAAGCTGCCGAAGAATGCCAGAGAGCCTTCGGTGTTATTTGTTCTTTTATTGGAACGAGAGATTTGGTACAAGAGCATATTGCCTTCAGAGTATGGCCGCTCGCGGAGAAATGGGAAATGCCGCAAGAAACCATAAAGAAGGCTGACGAAAGTGGACTTATCAGGCTAAAGTATACTTTCAAATTCGAAGATAAATTCGTTGAGCCAGATGATGACTGGCTTAAGAGCATTGAAAATTTAAGTGATGAACTGCTTGGGGCTTACTCGAAGGCCGAAGATACTGCACTGTCAGTAGCCTTCGGAGGCCGAAAAAAGAAAAGACTGAACCGGGTGTTTGACGCAATCGGGTTCGTCTACCCTGATTATCGTTATCCTATTCGAGGGCAGAAAAGAAAAAACACATCCTCTGCGAAAGAAGGAGCTACAACTGCTCCTAGTGAGCTAGCACCGGAAAGAAAAAGGATAAAGGTCCTCACACATCGGCCACGCTATATTGAACCAGCCTCGGTGCCTGATTCACCGGAGAGACCTCTTCGGCCACCGAAGCTGAAAAGCCAACCAAGCCAACCTTGCTGCCAGAAGTCGCAGGAATGGCCGAAGCGCCAACAAGGATAGAATTGGAAAAACCAAAGATTTTGTTACCAGAAACCAAAGAAATGGCCGAAGCGCCATTAACAGAAAAAATGGAAGAAGTAAAAGGATCAACCGAGGGATCAAAAATATCAGAAACTTTAAGTCCTTCAGCAAATGTTGAGACAATAAAAAATCAAAAGGCGCCAGCGGTGACTCCGAAAAGAAAGAGAATGGTCAATGTGTTAGACGTTCTGGAAACAATTAAGTCCTCAAGCACAACTCCGAAGAAGACTGTTGCAACTTCCGAAGCAAAAACTGAAATTTCTGACACTAAGGCTCCAGAGCAAGAAACTGAAGCTGAAGCTGGGCCCTCAGAGCCCACGAAAGTAAAATCCTTGGATACCGATGAAGAAAAAATAACGGGGCCGATTCTTGTTGAAGAAATCAGTGCTATTGCCCCCGAAGCATCCCCCAAAATCCTTGATTATATTGTTCGCCATGCTTCGGGGAAAAGATTATCAGAAAAAGAGAAGCAAGAGGCCCAGCATTACGCCCAAAAACTGAAGTATCCAAAGGGGGCGTTAATATTCAACGGCAGTGGAGAAGAAGACTTTTTGTATTGTCTTCCTGACAGCAAGGAGATTTCTGTTTGTCGAGAGATAAGCAAGAGCTTCGGATTCCCAACACTTGAAGACGGGCTCTCGGTGTTGTCAAAAAACGAACTGGCCGACAGCCTAGCATACAATAGCTTAAAGGTGCAGAAAATGAGATCTTTGTATTTTTTGTTGAAACCGAATTTTTCGTTTGCTTAAATCTATTGACGCACACACATTTCTCTTTGCAGGGCCTTATACTTAGCAATGCCCTTAGGGCTCAAAAAGATGCCGAAGACGAAGGGTGCGCTATAGCTCTGAGCAACCTTCGTTCCGAAGTAATTGAACTGAGGAACGAAGGTCTCGAAAAAGATAAAATATTGCATTCATTGATAAGCAGAATAAAAGAAGACGAAGCTATTTTTAAAGGTCAAGCTGAGGCTCAGAAGCGTGAAATTGAAGATCTTCGAAAACAACTGGCCAGAGCCAAAGAGGAGCGCATACTTGAAGAAACGAAGCGAGAACTTAGCGACCAATGGGCAAATCATTTAGAGGGAACTGTTGAAGAGCTTCGCTCATCCAGGAAAAAATGCTATAACAAATCTATGGAGTGTGTTAAGAAGTTGATATCTAGCTTCGCCAGTGTCGGCGCGTTCTCGAGCGAAGAGAACTTTACAAGAGGCAACCCCGAAGGTCCCATCGAATGGATTACTCACGAAGCTGAGGCCTTCGAGGAAATTTTAAATAGCCGCGGAGACATATGTGCTTTCTCGGGTGCCAGGGGAATTGCCACCATTTTGGAGAAAAAGGGCTGCGAACATGTGAAGATTTTAGCGCAATCCGAAGCTACCTTGTCCTTTGAAGATGCGAGAGAGCCCTCGGCCGAAGCTAGCATGGTTGGTGGAAAATTTTTCACCGATGTCTGGGATAATGGTGGTCGAGAAATGGCTCGAGAAATTGTTCAAAAAAGCGAGAAAGGCATTCACGATGCTAGAGAAGTGGCTAAGGCTGCTGAGAAGAGCGCAGAGCCTGAAGGGCAAATAGGTATTAACTAATGGTTTTTATTGTGTTGTAATTTTTAGTTTTAAACTTCGTTCGCAATTTGTAACAGCAGTGTAGCCGTATCATGTCCTCCTTCAGATCCTGCTAAAGCGTCTCCAGGCCCTCAGCCGAAAGGAGACGACGAAATTAAAAAGATGGCTGAAGCTATCATGGATGAAGTTGTTGATCGGCTTCTGAACGAAGCTGCGGAAGTTGTTCTGAGAGAAGATTAAGTACTATTGTAAAAACTTCTGAAATGTAACATATGTAACATCTTGTAGCTCTAAATATAATATACCTGTTTTTTTTATTGTTCAATTCTTTACGATGCATGAAATTATACGTACCGTTTTTGAGTCTTTGACGAAAAAACACCTTCCCTTCTTTTCATGCTTCGTGAAGAAGAATTTTTATTTATCACAACAATATCCGTAGTGTTCTGATGAATAATATCCAAGCTTCGTGAAGATATTTTCCGAAGCTACACTTCCGAAGATCAATAGTGTATCTCCTTACGACTTAGCATGATTTTCTCCTTTTTCAAAACATTCTTCTGAAGATCAATGTTGTGTCCCTTCTTGTGCCATATGCAGCATGATGTATGATGCTTATGCTATGCGAAATGATGTAATGATGTTATGCTATGTAAGATGGTATTTATTCCGAAGACACACGCACATTCCGAAGACACACGCACATCTTTTTGAATCAGAGTTGACTTTTTGCTATAAGCCTCCCTTAGGAGCTTCTTCGCCTTTTACTTCAGCGGAATCAGCGTTTATTTTTCGCTGTAAGCCTCCCTTAGGAGCTTCTTCGCCTTTTACTTTCAGCGGTATTCGCGTTGACTTTTCGCGCTTCGCCTTTTACTTTAGGCGGTATCAGCGTTGACTTTTCGCTGTAAGCTCTGCATTCCCTTTGGAACGACTTTGGAGCAGAAAACTTACACTGCGCTCCCTTTGGAACGGCTTTTTATGACTTCAGCAAACTTACTCTGCGTTCCTTAGAACGACTTTTTGTTGCTTCGAAGAATTTTTGATAACTCGAAGGCCCTCCTTGTTATCACAAATCTTTAAACTTTAACAACTTGGCCTGTGAAGAAAGTATATTTTCCTTGTGGCAAACAACGAAACTATTACATGAAATCTAAAAAAATGTCCTTTATTACACAGAAAATAAAACTGAATGAAAAAGACTGCCATCAAGGTAGGATATTCGTCAATAGATGTGCTTTGACTCTGGCACAGTGCTGTTGACTGTGCGAGCTTCGGACTGTTCTCTGAAGTCCCTTTGGTGTGGAGCATATTGGCTCCCTTCTGGCTGTTGGCCTTGTTGCAGCGGTGGTGGAGGCGGAGGCTGTTGCCAGGAAGCTTGAGGTTGACTCGCCGAAGCAACAGAAACTGCAGGGTGGTTGCCTACATATTCTGGGATGTACGGCGAATGATACGAAGCAGTGTGCATGACCTGCTTCGGCTGAGCCTGTTGTGCTGCAGCTTCGGCTATTTCCTTTTGCTTCTGGATAGTAACATGGCACATCCTGGTGGTATGGCCTTTGTTCTCACCACAGAACAAGCAAAAAATTCTTCTTGGTTGGTCTCCAAATCTTCCGTCGAAGCCCCTGGCGCCTCTGCCTCTCGGAGCTGGTGGTCGAAAGGAGCCCTGCTGTTGCCCCGAAGCCTGTGAGGAGCACTGTGGCCTTTGCTGCTGGCTCCCCCTATCATCATTTTGAGTAGAGTTATGGATTGACCTGACGTGCCTCGGATAGAATCTTCCTCCGAAGCCCCTGGTCATTTCAGAAAACCTGAAAGCCTCCTCCCTTCTTTGACGAAAATCATTATCGGCCCGAATATACTCGTCCATCTTCTGGAGCAGCTTCTCCAAAGTTTGAGGAGGTTTCCTAGCGAAGTACTGAGCTGAAGGTCCTGGCCGAAGCCCCTTGATCATGGCCTCAATGACAATTTCGTTGGGCACTGTTGGAGCCTGTGCCCTCAAACGCAAGAACCTCCGGACGTACGCCTGAAGGTATTCTTCGTGATCCTGGGTACACTGGAATAGAGCTTGAGCAGTGACCGGCTTCGTCTGAAACCCTTGGAAGCTGGTTAACAACAAGTCCTTCAGCTTTTGCCATGAAGTGATCGTTCCTGGTCGAAGGGAGGAATACCAGGTTTGAGCAACACTCCTGACAGCCATAACAAAAGATTTGGCCATGACTGCAGCATTGCCACCATACGAAGATACTGTTGCTTCGTAGCTCATCAAAAACTACTTTGGGTCTGAGTGGCCATCGAATATGGGAAGCTGAGGCGGCTTGTAGGACAGAGGCCAAGGTGTAGCCTGCAGCTCAGCGGACAGAGGAGAAGCATCATCAAAAACAAAATTCCCAAGATGGAAATTGTCATACCAGTCATCTTCGTTGAGGAAACCCTCCTGATGAAGGTCTTGGTGCTGAGGCCTTCGGTGTTGCTCATCCTGAGTGAGATGACGAACTTCTTCAGAGGCTTCGTCTATCTGCCTTTGCAGTTCAGCTAGCCTGGCCATCTTTTCCTTCTTCCTCTGCACCTGTTGATGAAGCATCTCCATGTCTCTGATTTCTTGGTCTATCTCATCCTCTAGCGGTTTCGGGCTAACAGCCTTCCTTTTCTGACTTCGGGCCTCCCGAAGAGAGACGGTCTCCTGATTGTGGTCCAGTGGTTGCAGAGCTGCAGCCCCAGTTGCTGAAGCTTTCTTCGGCGCCATAGCGAAAGTTTATGATCGCCGAAGGTGTTCAAAACTCAAAAAGTGGAAGTGAGTTCACCGGAGGTGGGCGCCAATGTTGGGGACTTGTTCTCAAATGCTATGAGTTAAGAACAAGGCAACACAGAAAATGTTAATCGATAAATTCCTTCGTCCTTCGAAGCATTATTTCCCTTAGGATATAATGATATTTGGACGAAGGTTATGAAGGGCGCACCTTCATAAATGTAGCATAAGATGACGAAGAATGAATTACGAGGAATATAAACGATAACATAGACAATTATATGTTATTGTTAACTTATTTTAGCATTTATTATTACGAAGAAACAAGAATGATATAGAATTACAAATGTACCTTCAGCTTGAAAGGAGATGAAAAGTACAGGTGTGACGCAAAAGCAGGTGCCAAATCAGTGTGTACAGTACGGGGGTACTGTTCACCTATTTATAGGCACGGGACACAGCTCATATAAAATTACATTCATGCCCTTTACATTTGGTAGTAATTCTATAGTAATCTACCGAGGCCTAAATAGCCTTTTCATCTTTAAGTTGGTTTCTTTTTCTGTTATTACGCCGAAGCTTTCCTGCTCACAGCTTCGGTGCTGTGTAGACCTTCGTATTCTTTGGGCTTCTCCCACTGAGGTACCGATTCGAGTCCGAAGATACCTGTTCACACATTATACTCCAAAAACACTGTTAAATCTTGTTTTTGAGGACCTTCGGAAGCCGAAGGCCCCCAACAGATATCATGACACGTGGACAAGTTTCATGATTTTCTGACTTTGTTTGTGTTTTATACAATTTTTAAACATGTGGATGGCAAGTTCACGACCATGTTTAGTGAGCATGTTGCTCGAAGTTTCCGGTCCGCTCCTGGAATCGGTCGTAACTTATGCTAAGTAACATGAATATCATTTTTGCATGCACGGGTTTTCAAGTTTCGAGTGACCTACAGTTCAAATCTGAATTTTCCGAAGAAATTCAAATAAACGAACTAAATCTACTAACGATTGAAAACTCTATTACAATTGTCCACAAATGATACATGTAGGTCTACATAGTGTAGGAACATACCACAAAAAGTTTGGTGGTCAAAATCTAAAAAATAAAAATATGCTTTGCCGAGTGTCCAGAGAAGACACTCGGTAAAGAGTTCTTTGCCGAGTGTCAAATATGTGACACTCGGCAAAGAAGCCTCTTTGCCGAGTGCCGACCCTCGGCCCTCGGCAAAGGCTGACGACCGTCAGCTTTATGACGGCCGCTGACGGCCCTTTGCCGAGCGCCACCTTTGCCGAGTGTTTGACACTCGGCAAACATGTCTTTGCCGAGAGTTCTTCTGTGCCGAGTGTCCTGCACTCGGTAAACAAGCTCGTTACCGAGAGCCAGACTTTGTCGAGTGCGGCTCTCGGCAAAGCGTTCTTTGCCGAGTTCCCGACAAAAGGCACTCGGCAAAGAGACTGGCACTCGGTAAAGGCCCGGATTCCGGTAGTGATAGAGATAGCAATGGAGAGTAGGGTGTGCCATCGTCGTTGACTCGTGCATGCGCCGACATCCACAGTTAAACAGAGGGTCGAGGAGCTTCCTTAGATTGCATGGAGCATGTTTGTGGCTTCTCCAGGCAAGATTAGTGGGCATGGCGGGCGGAATTGCTCACCAGCGTCAAATAGCGCCACAAGATCCTCTCCATGTCGTAAACTATCTTCACGACGACGCCATTTCGATAAGCCCTCCCTCAATAGGTTCGGATATATCCCTGCATCATGTAGAACTCCTTGGATGAGCGTTTGGGGCGTCGGAGCATCGGAGTGAGCTGCTCTAGTGGGGCACCACCAGAGTCTAGGGTGCGTCGCTGTCTATGGATGACAGAGGAAGGTGGAAGGGTGTGAGCCATCTATTCCGTGATGAGCGGCTACGATAAGTCCTAGGATACCTGTTAGATGAGTGAAATCCGGATCGTTGATCTCAGAACCAAGGTGCTAGGATAAATCTTAGCAAGAAGGGCTTTTAGGTTGTGGATCTCAGATCCGACAACCTTCACAAGGTACCAGTTCAGTGAAAATAAGCTTTTAATCTTGGCCACGGATCGAGAATCGGATGGATGTCGCGTGTCGATATCCCTTCTCTGCAGCCCAATCGCAAAAGAGACCATGTCTTTTAAATGTATCAACCCGCTTGCCACTGCAACTCAAAAATAATTAGAAATAGGTCATGTTTTTAATGCTTTGGCCCCAAAGCTTCTATAAAATAGTGTTTGTAGCCTAGGATTTCGGATAAAGGTAATATGAAAAATATAGAAAATGATTTCTAACATAAAAATAAATCTACAAGTTTAGATAATTCATATCTTCTTTGTTTTAGCTCTGATTTTAGTGATTCATGAACCTACGGTCTCGTAGGGATGCACAGAATAGTCTTACGATGTTTGTTCTCATGTTGTGATGTAATGTTATTGTATCCATTATTTGATTATTTGCATGTATTACTACGAGTAGAAGCAAGGTCACGAGGAACCTAAAGCCCAACTTGCTGAAGTACCTAGAATCGCAAGTAAAAGGCAAGTTGTGTCCTTGATCACATTCTCTGACCTAAGAATGCTTATGTTTCTGATAATCACCATGGCATGCTTAAGTTAAATTGATGGGACTTAATAGGTTACCTAGTTTGTTTACCCTACACCTTGAATACTAATGAATTATTGGGTAGTTTTGCTATTGCTCTACCTGGTTTTTAGTTAGTGATACTTATGAACTATGGTCATGTTTCAATATGACATATTGTTGGATTATTTAATATTCATGATAAGATAATTTTGTTAATTGAAACATGGAGCTTAACCTAAGACAATAGTGCTACCACAAGGGTGGAATGTGACGCCCTTGGCCAATTAATTAGGAAAGCTAGCGAGAGATTACCTTCCCTGAAAGAGGCAAGTGAGGAGTGAATCATTGCAGAGCATAATGCAAGTTGTAATTACTGTGATGAGGTTAAAGACCGTGGAAAAAGGCATATGCTCCCTTTTGCGTGAAACCGTAGCGCGCTTTCTCGAACTAGTGGAACTTTGTAAAGGCCTTACAGTGGATCCCTAGCCATCCACCTTAGAAGTGTCTAAGGGTCTAGCTAACCCTGGCTACACGATAAACACGTCTTGTGGGTAAAGATGTGAAATCTCTGCAGAGTGTAAAACTGGTATATCAGTCATACTCATGGTCATGAGTGGCTCAAGGTGATAGTCGCCTAGAGGGGGGTGAATAGGCAAAACCTGAAATTTATAAACTTAAACTTGCACTAAGGCCGGGGTTAGCGTTAGAATTAAATCCGAGTGCGGAAGATTGTTTCTCTTGCTACGAGTTGCTCAAATAGTGCGGATGACATTTGGGAGGAAACTCAATTCAATATTGGAAGGAAACTTTAGAGAGAGGAAAGAGGGAAAACAAATCAAATGGAAATCAACACGAGTGAACATGATGATTTGTTTTACCGAGGTTCGATTCCAAAGAACCTAGTCCCCGTGGAGGAGGCCACAAAGGCCGGGTCTATTTCAACCCTTTCCCTCTCTCAATCGGTCACTTAGACCGGTTGAGTGCTTCTTCTTAATCTCACGGGTCATTAAGACCACGCAAGGATCACCACACAATTAGGTGTCTCTTGCAAGCTTTACAAAACACTTAGAGAGTTTAGAGAGAGATGAAGAAAGCACGATTAAGGAAACCAAGCAACAAGAGCAATCAAATGAAGCACGGATCACACCCTCTCAAGTTTCTAATCACTAGTGATCACTTGTCTCAATTCGGAAACTTGGAGAGATTGGAAGCCTTGAATATGACTTGGAATGAATTGCTACCTCTTGTATTGAATGAGAATGAATGGAGTGCTTGGGTGAAGTGAATGGAGGTGGTTGGAGTTGTACTTATAGCCTCAAACCACTTCCTAGCCGTTGCTCCCTTTCTACCGACCGCGGAAGGTCCGCGCCCCTGGTTTGGACGGTCCGCCCCTGCACATCAACGGCTGAAATCGCAACGGTCAGCAGTAATGACTATATCAATGGCTGTAGAGCATTTAATGCGTCGTCAGATGTCAGGTAAAGTAGTCGTGGACGGTTCGGTCGTGCACCCCGGACAGTCCGCGAGGACGCTAAAAATGAATTGTACCGAACCCGTCACCTTTGGGTTACTCTGGTTTTGCAATGACTGGACGGTCTGCGCCTGAAGCTGGACGGTCCGCGCTTGGTCTCGGACGATGCTCGCTTTTCCATCGGACAGCCCATAGTGTTAACTTGTGTTTTTGCAGTGTCCCTGTCCGAGGCTCACCCTGATGTCACGGACGATCCGTCGCAAGGGCCCGGATAGTCCGAGCATAGGTGTTTTTCCGAAAAGCTTCTCCTGTCCGGAATAATCTACGGTATTCCGGATAGTCGACTTAGAATAGCTGTAGATGAACTTATGCACCTGAGAAATGATCAACTAGGCAAACTGGTTAGTCCATGAGGTTGATGGTCGTCAAACACCAAAATCGATTATAGGAAATGTTGAGACCATTTCCCTTTCAATCTCTCCCTTTTTGGTGATTGATGCCAACACAAACCAAAGCAAATATAAAGTGTAGAAATGTAACTAATTTGCTATTTTGATAGGTATGCAGAAGTTACTTGAATTTAAACCAATTGAAAGTATTTCTAAGTATACATGGTTGCTTTCTTCTAGTTCGACATTTTGGACCACATTTTGCACCACTCAGATTATTTTTGCAAATCTTTTGAGAAAAAAGCTTTTCAAAATCTTTTGCAAATAGTCAAAGGTATAGAAATATGATTGCAAGAAGTATTTTAAGATTTGAAATTCCTCCCCCTCTTTCAAATGCTTTTCCTTTGACTAAATAAAAGCTTCCCCTGAAATAATTCTCCCCTTAGCTTTCAAGAGGGGTTTTGAAATGATTTTCCCTTTTTGAAATGGATACCAAATAATATTATACCAATTGAAATTCTTCATACTAACTTGATATTTTGAAACTAAATAAGATACCAATTGAAAATTGGCTCAAATAAAAATTGGAATAAACATTTTCGAAAATTTTGAAATGGTGGTGCGGTCCTTTCGCTTTAGGCTTAATACTTTCTCCCCCTTTGGCATTAATCGCTAAAAATGGAGAACTTGAGAGCCCTTTACAATTCTCCCCCTTTGGGGCCTAATACTTTCTCCCAAATGGTAAAATAAATATGAGTGAAGGGTCATACCATTGAGTGTTACATGAGTAACGACAAAGGATAAATGATACCGTCAGAGTTTGAGTGGAAGCCTTGTCTTTGCTGAATATTCCATTTCCCTTTCAATCTTAAGGCTAAGGATAGAAATACACTTGAAAGCACATTAGTCTTTGCCTTGACACAAGAAGAATAAGAAATATGCATTTGTGCCAAATGAAAGAGACATGATCAAAAGTATATAGATAAGCAATGTGTGCAATGTTTTAATCAAAGTTCTGAGAATCTAAGATGTTTAGCTCATTCCTAAGCTTGCTAAAGGTTTTCTCATCTAGGGGCTTGGTAAAGATATCAGCTAATTGGTTGTGGGTGCTAACATAAGCAATTTCGATATCATCTTTTGTTGGTGATCTCTCAAGAAGTGATACCGGATGTCTATGTGCTTAGTGCGGCTATGTTCAACGGGATTATCCACCATGCGGATTGCACTCTCATTATCACATAGAAGAGGGACTTTGCTCAATTTGTAGCTATAGTCCCTAAGGGTTTGCCTCATCCAAAGTAATTGTGCACAACAATGGCCTGTAGCAATGTACTCGGCTTCGGCAGTGGAAAGAGCTACTGAATTTTGTTTCTTTGAAGCCCAAGACATCAGGGATCTTCCCAGAAACTGACAAGTCCCTGATGTGCTCTTTCTATCAATTTTACATCCGGCATAATCGACATCGAAATACCCAATTAGATCAAAGGTAGATCCCTTGGGGTACCAAAGCCCAAACTTAGGAGTGTAAACTAAATACCTCATGATTCTTTTCACGTCCCTAAGGTGAACTTCCTTAGGATTTGCCTGGAACCTTGCACACATGCATACTGAAAGCATAATATCCGGTTGAGATGCACATAAGTAGAGTAAAGATCCTATCATTGACCGGTATACCTTTTGATCCACGGACTTACCTCCCATGTCGAGGTCGAGATGCCCATTTGTTCCCATGGGTGTCTTGATGGGTTTGCCATTCTTCATTCCAAACTTCTTAAGTATATCTTGAATGTACTTGGTTTGGCTAATGAAGGTGCCCTCTTGGAGTTGCTTGATTTGAAATCCAAGAAAATACTTCAACTCCCCAATCATAGACATCTCGAATTTATGTATCATGATCCTACTAAACTCTTGACAAGTTGACTTGTTAGTAGACCCAAATATAATATCATCAACATAAATTTAACATATAAACAAGTATTTTGCAACAGTTTTAGTCAAGAGAGTAGGATCAGCTTTATCGACTTTGAAGCCATTAGTGATAAGGAAATCTCGCAAGCATTCATACCATGCTCTCAGGGCTTGCTTGAGCCCATAAAGCGCCTTTGAGAGTTTATACACATGGTTAGGGTACTCACTATCTTCAAAGCCGGGAGGTTGCTCAACATAGACCTCTTCCTTGATAGGTCCATTGAGGAAGGCACTCTTCACGTCCATTTGATAAAGCTTGAAGCCATGATAAGTAGCATAGGCAACGAATTGACTCAAGCCTAGCTACGGGTGCATAGGTTTCATCGAAATCCAAACCTTTGACTTGTGAATATCCTTTTGCCACAAGTCGGGCTTTGTTCCTTGTCACGACACCATGCTCATCTTGCTTATTGTGGAATACCCACTTGGTACCTACAACATTTTGATTAGGACGTGGAACTAAGTGCCATACCTCATTCCCCGTGAAGTTGTTGAGCTCCTCTTGCATAGCCATCACCCAATCCGGATCTCTTAGTGCATCCTCCACCCTGTATGGCTCAATAGAGGACACAAAAGAGTAATGTTCACAAAAATGTGCAACTCGAGATCTAGTGGTTACCCCCTTATGAATGCCACCAAGAACGGAGTTGACAGGGTGATCTCTTTGAATTGCTTGGTGGACTCTTGGGTGTGGCGGTCTTTGATTCCTTATTTCTTGATAATCTTCCTTTTCATGATCATCTTCATCTCCCCCTTGATCCATGTCCTCCTCTTGAGGTGGCTCATCCTCTTGACCTTCATCTTCATCATCTTGAGCCTGATCCTCGTCTTGAGTTGGTGGAGATGCTTGCATGGAAGATGATGGTTGATCTTGTGCTTGTGGAGGCTCTTCGGATTCCTTAGGACACACATCTCCAATGGACATGTTCCTTAGCACAACGCATGGAGCCTCTTAATCATCTAGTTCATCAAGGTCAACTTGCTCCACTTGGAAGCCATTAGTCTCATCAAACACAATGTCACAAGAAACCTCAACTAATCTAGTGGATTTGTTGAAGACTCTATATGCCCTTGTGTTTGAGCCATACCCTAGTAAAAAGCCTTCTACAGCCTTCGGAGCAAATTTAGAACTTTTACCTCTTTTAATAAGAATAAAGCATTTACTCCCAAAGACTCTAAAATATGAAACATTGGCCTTTTTACCAGTGAGGAGTTCATATGATGTTTTCTTGAGGATTCAGTGAAGGTAGAGCCGGTTGATGGAGTAGCAAGCTGTGTTGATTGCTTTCGGCCAAAAACGGTCCGGAGTCTTATATTCATCAACCATGGTCCCTGCCATGTCCAGTAGAGTTCTATTCTTCCTCTCCACTACACCATTTTGTTGAGGTGTGTAGGGAGAAGAGAACTCATGCTTGATGCCCTCCTCCTCAAGAAATCCTTCAATTTGAGAGTTTTTAAACTCCGTCCCATTATCGCTCCTTATCTTTTTGATTCTTAATCCGAACTCATTTTGAGCCCGTCTTAAGAATCTCTTTAGGGTCTCTTGGGTTTGAGATTTTTCCTGCAAAAAGAATACCCAAGTGAAGCGAGAATAATCATCCACAATAACTAGACATTACTTACTCCCGCTGATGCTTATGTAAGTGATCGGGCCGAATAGGTCCATGTGGAGTAACTCAAGCGGCCTGTCAGTCGTCATCATGTTTTTGTGTGGATGATGGACTCCAACTTGCACTCCTGCTTGGCATGCGCTACAAATCCTTTCTTTCTCAAAATGAACATTTGTTAGTCCTAAAATGTGTTCTCCCTTTACAAGCTTGTGAAGATTCTTCATTCCAACATGAGCAAGTCGGCGATGCCAGAGCCAACCCATGTTAGTCTTAGCAATTAAGCTAGTGCCTAGTTCAGCTTGATTATCATTAAAATCAACTAAGTATAGTTGACCATCTAACACTCCCTTAAATGCTATTGAATCATCACTTCTTATAAAGACAGTAACACCTACGTCAGTAATTAGACAGTTGTAGCCTATTTTGCATAATTGAGAAACAGAAAGCAAATTGTAATCTAAAGAATCTACAAGAAAAACATTGGAAATAGAATGGTTACGAGATATAGCTATTTTACCCAAGCCTTTGACCAAACCTTGATTTCCATCCCGGAATGTGATAGCTCGTTGGGGATCATCATTTTTCTCATAGGAGGAGAACATCCTTTTCTCCCCTGTCATGTGGTTTGTGCACCCGCTATCGATTATCCAACTTGAACCACCGGATGCATAAACCTACAAAAAAATTTAGGCCTTGTTCTTAGGTAACCAAACGGTCTTGGGTCCTTTCACATTAGAAACAAGCACCTTGGGTACCCAAACACAAGTCTTTGGGCTCTTGTATTTGCCCCCAACATATTTGGCAACTACTTTGCCTGATCTGTTAGTTAAAACATAGGAAGCATCAAACGTCTTAAATGAAACATTATGCTCATTTGATGCATCAGGTATTTTCTTTTTAGGCATTTTAATATGAGTGGTATGCCTAGAGCTAGAAGCCTCATTTTTATACATGAATGCATGATGAGAAACATTGTGAGATTTCCTAGTATGAATATTCCTAATTTTGTGTTCGGGATAGTTTGTAGGATATAAAATGTAACCCTCACTATCCTGAACCATGGGAGCCTTACCCTTAACAAAATTAGATAATTTCTTAGGGGCATTAAGCTTGACATTGGATTGGTTCCCTTGTTGGAATCCAATGTCATCCTTAATGCCAGGGCGTCTCCCATTATAAAGCATGCTACGAGCGAATTTAAATTTTCCATTTTCTAGTTCATGCTCAACAATTTTAGTAGTTAATTTAGCTATGTGATCATTTTGTTGTTTAATCATGACAAGGTGATCACTCATAGCTTCAATATTAACATTTCTACATCTAGTGCAAATGGTAACATGATCAACAGTACATGTGGATGGTTTGCAGGCATTCAATTCTTATGTTGGGGACTTGTTCTCAAGTGCTATGAGTTAAGAACAAGGCAACACAAAAATATTAAATGTTAATACCCTTCGTACTTCGAAACATTATTCTCCTTAGGATATAGTGATCTTCAGACGAAGGTTATGAAGGACATACCTTCATCATTGCAGCATATATTAGTAAAAGAAGAAGCATATGAGATATAAAAGACGACATAAATAATCATATAACGTTATTAACTCATTCTTATTATATTACCATGAAAAGGTAGAAACAATATTGAATTAGAAAAGTACCTTCGGCTTGACAGAAGACAAAAGGTACAATTGTGACGCACTAGCGAATATAAGTCAGCATGAACAATACGGGGGTACTGTTCATCTATTTATAGACATAGGATACAGCCTATGAGGAATTACAATTATACCCTTTACATTTACTATTGACTTATAGAAAAATCAATGAGGACTGAACAACCTTTTCCCTTTTAAGTCGGTTCCCCTTTCTGAGATTTTAGCCGAAGCTCCCTTCCGCACAGCTCCGGAGCGACGGCAACCTTCGTCACAATCAAGCTCCTCATCGTGTCTGCTTTTACCATGAATCCGAAGATACCTGCCCATAAATCATACTTGGGAAACATTGTTAAATCCCAACAGTAGCCCCTCACAATATTAATTTGTTAGAATAACAAATTCAGATTGCGACATGGATGAAGGCCCTAAGCCGAAGGTCCGAAAAAACACCTTCCCTTTGCTAGAATAGCAATAGTCAATGACAAACGGGACCCTCCAACTTGGAGCGCATTGATTGTATAAATAGGAACTCACCCTGAGCATATTTGGTACGCTACTTGCCGCTTGCTTTGTTTACTCAATTTTTAGCTCTTGCTTGCCAACGCCTGCTTAGTTTCTCAAACTTTCTAAGCTTCGGTTTTTAGGACGCATTTTTGCCATTTCCGAAGAAAAGATGACTCAAGACAAAAAAGTTGTTGCTGAGACGAAGCTGAGCGAAGAGGAGAAGCTCCTTGAGGAGAAGACTGCTGGATTTATTGAGTCAATAGCAAAAACAAATATAGAGAAGATAACTAAAGAGATACTAGAAGGCTTGTCTGAAGATACTGATGATAGCGACAACTATGATGTGGAAAGTGGAGGCAAAGACTCTGAAGATCGGCCCTGGCAACCAAGTCATGCAGTCTTCGGGAAATCAACTATCAAACAGAGTCATCTTGATAATATGAGAGGAAGGTATTTTCGAGATATGTCTATTGTGAGGGCTGACGTAGACAGAGCCGTTCCTGCTCCCGAAGAAAACGAAGTTGTAATCTTCCGAAGCTTCTTCAAAGCTGGACTTTGGTTCCCGTTGAGCAGATTTGTGGTTGAAGTTTTGAAGACATACCAGATTTTCCTTCACCAGATCACTCCTGAAGTAGTTATTAGAATGGGGATCTTCGTCTAGGCTGTGAGAAGTCAAGGTCTAGAGCCAAGTGCAAGATGCTTTTGCAGTATGCATGAACTTTTGTATGAGACAAAGCCCTGGGGTAAAGAACAATATCTTAACAATTTTGGTTGCTACAGCTTCGTTGCTCGCTCTAGCGCAAGCTGCCCAGTGCGACGTTTCGGAAGAGATGGCCCGGGGCCTGGATGGAAGAGTAGTTTTACGTGAAAAATGATTTGAAGGCGAGAGAAGACATTAAAGAAATCATCATGCGCCCCATCTGGTCCCGCTTCGGTCTCCGAAAGTCGAAGGTAGAAATTGATGAGGCAGCCGAAGCATGCCGGAGGGCCTTCAGCACAGTTTGCTCTTTTATTGGGACAAGAGACTTAGTTCAAGAACATGTAGCCTACAGGATATGGCCACGGATAAACAAATGGGAAATGTCGAAAGAAACCATCACTAATCCCAACGAAGGCGGCCTAGTTCGATTGAAATATACCTTCAGGTTCGGAGACCAGTTTGTCGAACCAGATGATGATTGGCTGAAGTGTGTTGAAAATACTAGCGATGAGTTACTTGGAGCATATTCCAAGTCCGAAGATAATGCACTATCTGCGGCCTTCGGAAGCCGAAAAAAGAAAAGATTACATAGAGTTTTTGATGCTATTGGATTTGTGTACCCTGACTATCGCTACCCGCCATGGGGGCAGAAAAGAAAGGGTGTAACCTCTGTAAAGGTTGCTGCTTCGGCTGCTCCAAGCGAGCCTGCGCCGAAGAGTAAAAAGTTAAAAGTCCTCACCCACCGGCCCCGCTATATTGAACCGGCCATAGTGCCTAAGTTTAGCGGGGAAACTTCTTCAGCTATTGAAGCAAAAGGCCCTGCTCCTCCTACGCAGAAGGTTGAAGAGCCGGCTGCAATGCCGAAGGCACCTTCGGCCAAGTTAGCTGAGCCGAAGACTGATAACATTGAGGACCCAAGAATCGAAGGGACAAAAAACATTAGAAGTTTTAAGCCCTTCGGCAGAAGTGGCGGTGCCGAAGGCACAAAAAGGTCTTACGGCGACTCCCAAAAGAAAAAGGATGGCAAGTGTATTAGATGTTCTAGAGTCAGTAAAAGCTTCAAGTTCTATTCCTTGAGGGAAAATTGCCAAGGTTGAAACAAAACCGGCTGAAGTTGAGGCTGCAGTGGGCCAGGCTAGCGCCGAAGCTGGGCCTTCGGAGCCTGCTGATAAACAACCCTCGGAGTTTGAAGAGAAGGCGGCAGAGGAAGAAGCTATAGAACAGAGTTTGCCTGAGAAAATTCTCGCGCCTGCTCCCGAAGTTTTAAAAGAAAATATTGAATATATCATTTGTCATGCTTCGGGAAAGAAACTCTCTAAAGAAGAAAAATGAGAAGCTCAACACTATGCCCAGAAGCTGAAATATCCAAAGGGGGCATTAGTGTTCAACGGCAGTGGAGAAGAGGATTTCTTGTATTGTCTCCTAGACAGCAAGGAGATATCTGTCTGTTGAGAGATGAACAGAAGCTTCGGATTCCCAACATTAGAAGATGGATTTTCAGTACTGTCGAAGGATGAATTGGCCGACAGCTTACATATAATAGTATAAAGGTGTGAAATTTAATTTTTGTACTTAAAAACGATTTTTTTCATTTGTTTATGCTTAATACTATGCTCCTTTTGGAGGGCTTGATCCTTAGCAATGCCCTCAGGGCACAGAAAAATATCGAAGACAAAGGATGCACTATAGCCCTGAACAACCTTCGTTCAGAAGTAATTGAACTAAGGAACGAAGGTCTTGAAAAAGATAAAATATTAATTTCATTGGTGAGCAAAATAAAAGAAGACGAGGCTAGTTCCAAAGCACAAGCTGAGGCCCAGAAAAGTGAAATTGAAGATCTTTGGAAACAGTTAGCCGAAGCCAAATTAAAATGCGCTGTTGCCGAAGCTGACCGAGATGCCAGTGAGTACTGGAAAAATTATTTTGAAAAAACAGTTGCAGAACTTCACGCATCAAAAGAAAGATGCTTTGAAAAATCTGTGGAATGCGTAAAAAAGATAAAGACTAGCTTCGCCAACGTGGGCGCGTACTCAAGCGAGGACAACTTTATACGGGGCGACCCTGAGGGCGTAATCGAGTGGATCAGCGGTGAGGCCGAAGCCTTTGAAGAGATTTTGAGTGACCGTGGGGACGTTTGTGCCTTTTCTGGTGCGAGGGGAGTTGCAGCCATCTTGGAGAAGGCAGGTTGCGAACATGTTAAAACCTTGGCCCAAGCCGAAGCTGCCTTCTCCATCGACGATACAAAGGACCCCTCGGTCGAAGCAAGCTCAATAGGCAGAAATTTTTTCACTGATATCTGGGAAAATGGCGGCCGAGGGATGACCCATGAAATAATGAAAAAGAGCGAAAAAGATATTCATGACACTCGAGAAGCAGCGAAAGCAGCTGAAAAAGCTGCAGAACTTGAAAGACGGATAGGTATTACTTAATGTCTTTTAACTTTATTGTTGTTTATTTTTGTGACTTCGAACTAATTCATGTCTTCTACCGTAGCTGAACTATCTCCTCCCCCAGAGCCATTCGACCCACTGGCCGACCCAGAGACAAAGAAAACAATAGAAATTATTAATATGGCCAAAGCTATTGTAGACGAAGTCGTTACCAAACTGCTGACTGAAGCTGCAGATGAAGTTTTGAAGGAAGAAGAGTAACTATTGTAAAAACATTTCTAGAATATTATTGTAACAGTTGCTGAACTATGCTTGTAATATTTGGTGCTTGAATGTAATATATGAATTGTTTGTAATTCAGTTCTTTGCGATGCATGAAACTTTATGTACATATTGTTTTTGAGCCTTCGGCGAAAAAACACCTTCCCTTCTTTTCATGCTTCGTAAAGAAGAGCTTTTATGCTTCTTAAAAGTCATCCATACTTTGTAAAACATCAATGTTTCATGAACAATAGATCCCTTTTTCTGCACGAGAACTGATGAAGCTTGTAATTCTCAGCTTACTTTGTGCCTTGGCATCTTTTCATTTTTTTGTAAAGCATTGCCCGAAAATCGGCCTTGTTTTCAATTGATGTCATTGATGAGATATGATGTTTGATGTGATGTTATGATGTCTGATGCGATGATATGATGCAAAGAATGATGCTAATGTATTGTGCAAATGAATGCCCAAACACACACATCCGAAGCTTCATCCACAACCTTCATTCCCTAAGAAATGACTGAAATCTCTTTGTCGTTTACTTTTCGGCTGCACCGTTTATTTTTCGGTGTAAGTTCTGCATTCCCTAAGGAACGTCTTTTGAACTTCTTCGCCTTCTATTTTGGCGGTATTCGCGTTGAATTTGCGTGCTTCGCCTTATATTTCAGCGGTATTTGGCTCTGCATTCCCTAAGGAACGACTTTTGAGCAGAAAACTTACACTGCGCTCCCTTGGGAACGGCTTTTTGAAGCTTCGGCAAACTTACGCTGCGCTCTTTAAGAACAACTTTTTGTGGCTTTGGTGAAAGTTTCACTGCGATTTCTAGCTCTGCATTCCTGAAGGAATATTTCTTTGTAGCTTCAGCATTTTCGTGAGTCTGTGACGAAGGTATATTTCATTTTGATATAAACGAAGCTAGTACAGGAATTTAAAATAACAAGAAAATTAGGTTTACATTGATTGTTCCTTATTAAAAAGAAAACGACAATGAATGTAAAAATGTGCCAAAGGTAGGATATGTCTCAGTATATGTGTTTTGATTCTAGCACAGTGCTGTTAACTGTGCGAGCTTCGGACCCCTCCCTGAAATCTCGCTGCTGATGAGTCTGCTGACTCCCTTTTGGCTGCTGCCTCGAGAGTAGGGAGGTTGTAGTGGTGGCGGAGGTGGAAGTTGTGGCCAAGAAACTTGCGACTGACTAGCCGAAGCAACAGAAGCTGCGAGATGATTACCCACATATTTTGGTATGTAGGGTGAATGACACGAAGCAGTGTGCAGGACCTTCTTCGGTTGACTTTGCTGGGCTTCGGCTTCTGCAATCTCCTTTTGCTTTTGGATGGTGATTTGACACGTTCTTGTATTGTGGCCCTTGTCTTCACCACAAAATAAGCAGTAGATCTTCCTAGGCTGGTCCCCATATCTTCCTCCGAAGCCCCTGGCACCTCTACCTCTTGGAGCTGGCGGCCGGAAAGAGCTTTGTTGCTGCCCCGAAGCTTGCGAAGAATACTGCGGCCTCTGTTGTTGACTTCCTCTGTCATCACTCTGGGTTGAGTTGTGAATTGACCTGACGTGCCTCGGATGGATTCTTCCTCCGAAGCCCCTAGTCATTTCAGAGAACCTGTATGCTTCCTCCCTTCTTTGGCGGAAGTCATTGTCAGCCCAGATATATTCATCCATCTTCTGAAGCAGCTTCTCCAGAGTCTGTGGGGGCTTTCTAGCGAAATACTGAGCAGTTGGTCCTGGACGAAGCCCCTTAATCATGGCTTCAACAACAATTTCATTAGGCACTATAGGTGCTTGTGCTCTAAGACGCAAGAACCTTCGGACATATGTCTGGAGGTATTCCTCATGATCTTGCGTGCACTGAAAGAAGGCCTGAGCTATGACTGGCTTCATCTGGAAGCCTTGGAAACTTGTCACCAGCATATCCTTGAGCTTCTGCCACGAAGTAATGGTCCCTGGCCGAAGAGAAGAATACCATGTTTGGGCCACATTCCGAACTACCATGACGAAGGACTTAGCCATGACATCTGCAATGCCTCCATATGAAGATATAGTTGCTTCATAACTCATCAAAAACTGTTTCGAGTCTGAATGCCCATCATACATGGGAAGCTGAGGTGGCTTGTATGATGGGGGCCATGGGATAGTCTGCAGTTCTACTGCCAAGGGAGAAGCATCATCAAAAGTAAAGGTATCATGATTAAAATCATCATGCCATCCATCGTTGTTGCACAAGCCTTCTTGATGAAGCTCCCTGTGTTGGGGCCTTCGATCTTGTTCATCTTGAACAAGATGTTGTACTTCTTCAGTGGCTTCGTCGATCTGCCTTTGAAGATCAGCTAGTCGAGCCATCTTCTCCTTCTTCCTTTGCACTTGCTGATAGATTATCTCCATGTTTCTGATTTCTTGGTCCAACTCCTCCTCCTGGAGTGTTGGACTAGTGGCCTTCCTCTTCTGGCTTTGGGCCTCTCGAAGAGAAAGGGTCTCCTGGTTCGGGTCCAGTGGCTGCAGCGCGGCAGCCCCTGACGCCGAAGCTTTCTTCGGTGGCATGATGAAGGTCAGTGCTTGCCGAAGGTGGTCGAAAAGGGTGCACCGGAGGTGGGCGCCAATGTTGGGGACTTGTTCTCAAGTGCTATGAGTTAAGAACAAGGCAACACAAAAATGTTAAATGTTAATACCCTTCGTCCTTCGAAACATTATTCTCCTTAGGATATAATGATCTTTAGACGAAGGTTATGAAGGACATACCTTCATCATTGCAGCATATATTAGTAAAAGAAGAAGCATATGAGATATAAAAGACGACATAAACAATCATATAATGTTATTTACTCATTCTTATTATATTACCATGAAAAGGTAGAAACAATATTGAATTACAAAAGTACCTTCGGCTTGACAGAAGACAAAAAGTACAATTGTGACGCACTAGCGAATACATGTCAGCGTGAACAGTACGGGGGTACTGTTCATCTATTTATAGACATAGAATACAGCTATGGGGAATTACAATTATGCCCTTTACATTTACTATTGACTTATAGAAAAATCAATGAGGACTGAACAACCTTTTCCCTTTTAAGTCGGTTCCCCTTTCTGCGATTTTAGCCGAAGCTCCCTTCCGCACAGCTTCGGAGCGACAACAACATTCGTCACAATCAAGCTCCTCATCGTGTCTACTTTTACCATGAATCCGAAGATACCTGTCCATAAATCATACTTGGGAAACATTGTTAAATTACGTTTTTGAGGACCTTCAGAGGACAAAGGCCCCCAACATCTTCTATCTTAGTATTTAATCTAATATTCTCATCTGTAAGACAGGAATTTGAATCATTGCAAGCATTCAATTTTTCAATCTTAGAAGCTAAACTAGCATTTTCATTTCTAAGACATGAAATAGAATCATTGCACATGCTAAGCTCCTTAGATAGGTTTTGACATTTTTCTACTTCCTGAGCATAAGCATTTTTCAACTTAACATTTTTTTTGTTTTCTTTAACGAGCAAGTCCTCTTGGCATTCCAAGAGATCATTCTTCTTGTTAATGGTCTTAATTAATTCATTTAATTTTTTATTTTGTTCCATGCTAAGGTTGGCAAAGAGAGAAAGTAAATCATTCTCATTATCGCTAGAGGTACCCTCATCACTAGATGTAGTATATTTGGGGTTGGCTCTAGAGTGTACCTTCTTTTTCTTGTCGTCCTTAGCCATGAGACACTTGTTACCGACGTTGGGGAAGAGGAGGCCTTTGTTGACGGCGATGTTGGCGGCGTCCTCGTCGGAGAAGTCGGTGGAGCTCTCGTCGGAGTCCCATTCCTGGCATATGTGCGCATCGCCGCCCTTCTTCTTGTAGTATCTCTTCTTCTCCTTCTTCTTCCCCTTCTTGTCTTTGTCCCTGTCACTTTCACTAGAAATTGGACATTTAGCTATGAAGTGACCAGACTTACCACACCGGTAGCACACCCTCTTGGAGCGGGGCTTGTAATCCTTCCCCCTCTTTTGCTTGAGGATTTGGCGGAGGCTCTTGATGATGAGCGCCATCTCATCATTGTCGAGCTTGGAGGCGTCGATTGGAAGCCTACTTGGTGTAGACTCCTCCTTCTTTTCTTCCGTCGCTTTGAATGCGTCGGGTTGTACCTCGGGTGTAGAGGTGGCGCCTTGCTCCAAGTTGACAATGTGTTTGGAGTCTTTGATCATAAGTTCAAAGCTCACAAACTTGCCAATAACTTCCTCGGGAGACGTCTGTTTATATCTAGGGTCTCCACAGATTAATTGCACTTGAGTGGGATTATGAAAAACAAGTGATCTAAGAATAACCTTAACCATCTCATGGTCATCCCACTTGGTGCTCCCGAGGTTGCGCACTTGGTTCACATGGTCTTGAGCTAGTTGTACATGACTTGCGGCTCTTCCCCTTTGTTGAGGACGAATCGACCGAGTTCTCCCTCGATTGTCTCGCGCTTGGTGATCTTGGTTACCTCGTCCCCTTCGTGCGCGGTTTTGAGAACGTCTCAAATTTCTTTGGCGCTCTTTAACCCTTACACCTTATTATACTCCTCTCGACATAAAGAGGCGAGGAGTATAGAAGTTGCTTGGTAGTTGAAGTGCCGTATTTGGGCGGCCTCGTCCGAGTCGTAGTCCTCGTCCCCCACCTGTGGTGTCTGTGCTCCAAACTCAATGATATCCCAAATACTTTTTGGAGTGAGGTTAGATGGTGCCTCATTTTATCACTCCACATACAATAATCTTCACCATCAAAATACGGTGGTTTGCCTAGGGGTATGGAAAGTAATGGAGCACGCTTTGAAATATGAGGATATCGTAGGGGCATCTTACTATACTTCTTGCGCTCATGGCGCTTAGAAGTAGTCGACGACTCGGTGCCGGACGTGGAGGGTGACGAAGAGTCGGTCTCGTAGTAGACCACTTTCTTCATCTTCTTCTTCTTGTCACCTCTCCAATGTGACTTGATGGAGGAAAAGGATTCCTGCTTACACTTGTTGCCGGACTCCCTTGAGAGAGTCCTCCTCGAGCCCGTGGGCTTTTCGCTGGTCATGATCTCCCTCTTGGCGTGATCTCCAGACATCACTTCGAGTTGGTTAGGCTCTGATACCAATTGATAGTCGCCTAGAGGGGGGTGAATAGGCGAAACATGAAATTTATAAACTTAAACTTGCACTAAGGCTGGGGTTAGCGTTAGAATTAAATCCGAATGTGTAAGATTGTTTCTCTTGCTACGAGTTGCTCAAATAGTGCGGATGACGTTTGGGAGCAAACTCAATTCAATATTGGCAAGGAAACTTTAGAGAGAGGAAAGAGGGAAAACAAATCAAATGGAAATCAACACGAGTGAACACGATGATTTGTTTTACCAAGGTTCGGTTCCAAAGAACCTAGTCCCCGTTGAGGAGGTCACAAAGGCTGGGTCTATTTCAACCCTTTTCCTCTCTCAATCGGTCACTTAGACCGGTTGAGAGCTTCTTCTTAATCTCACGGGTCACTAATACCCGCAAGGATCACCACACAATTAGGTGTCTCTTGGAAGCTTTACAAAACACTTAGAGAGTTTAGAGAGAGATGAAGAAAGCACGATTAAGGAAACCAAGCAACAAGAGCAATCAAATGAAACACGGATCACACCCTCTCAAGTTTCTAATCACTAGTGATCACTTGTCTGAATTGGGAAACTTGGAGAGATTGGAAGCCTTGAATGTGACTTGAAATGAATTGCTAGCTCTTGTATTGAATGAGAATGAATGGAGTGCTTGGGTGAAGTGAATGGAGGTTGTTGTGGTTGTATTTATAGCCTCCAACCACTTACTAGCTATTGCTCCCTTTCTGCCGACCGTGGACGGTCCACACCCCTGGTCCGGACGGTCCGCCAATGCACATCAACAGCTGAAATCGCAACGGTTAGCTTTAACGGCTATATCAACGGCTATAGAGGATTTAATGTGTCGTCAGATGTCTGGTAAAGTAGTCACGGACGGTCCGGTCGTGCACCCTGGATGGTCCGCGAGGACGCTAAAAATGAATTATACTGAACCCGTCACCTTCGGATTATTCTGGTTTTACAACGA
The DNA here is from genome assembly GCF_902167145.1 of Zea mays. Lineage (NCBI taxonomy): Eukaryota > Viridiplantae > Streptophyta > Magnoliopsida > Poales > Poaceae > Zea > Zea mays. The sequence goes on along the minus strand of NC_050102.1, from coordinate 88,063,568 downwards.
CCGGACGGTCCGCGCCTGAAGCCGGACAATCCGTGCTTGGTCTCGGACGGTGCTCGCTTTTCCATCGGATAGTCCGTAGTGTTAACTTGTGTTTTTGCAGTGTTCCTGTCCAAGGCTCACCCTGATGTCGCGGACGGTCCGCCACAAGGGCCCAGACAGTCCGCGCATAGGTGTTTTTGAGAGCACCTAGAGGGGGGGGGTGAATAGGTGATCCTGTAAAACTTGAAACTTAAGCCACAAAAAAACTTGGTTAAGTGTTAGCACAATAATCGCCAAGTGGCTAGAGAGGAGTCTCAACAAAACACAATAACCACAAAGATATCAATCACAGAGATGGCACGGTGGTTATCCCGTGGTTCGGCCAAGACCAACGCTTGCCTACTCCACGTTGTGGCGTCCCAACGGACGAGGGTTGCAATCAACCCCTCTCAAGCGGTCCAAAGACCCACTTGAATACCACGGTGTTTTGCTTTGCTTTTCTTAATCCTGTCCGCGAGGAATCTCCACAACTTGGAGCCTCTCGCCCTTACACTTGGAGTTCACAAAGAAGCACGGAGTAAGGAAGGATTAGCAACTCACACAAGACACAAAGATCACAGCAAATACGCACACACAAGACCCAGACTTAAGCTCAAAAGACTAGCACACTAGAACGGAGCTCAAACCACTAGAATGTCGAACAAGTGCGCAAGAATGAAGTGTGAGTGATCAAGAATGCTCAAGTTATGCTTGGTGTTCTCCTCCATGCGCCTAGGGGTCCCTTTTATAGCCCCAAGGCAGCTAGGAGCCGTTGAGAGCATTCCAGGAAAGCTGATCTTGCCTTCTATCGCCTGGCGCACCGGACAGTCCGGTTCACCACCGGACACTGTCAGGTGCGGATCTCTTTCCTTATTTGGCGAAGCCGACCGTTGGCGCCTGGGAGCCGTTGGCGCACCGGACACTGTCCGGTGCACACCGGACAGTCCGGTGCTCCAAAGTGACCGTTGGCTCGGCCACGCGTCACGCGCGGAATCCTCGGCCGACCGTTGCCCCGGCAGACCATTGGTTCACCGGACACTGTCCGGTGCACACCGGACAGTCCGGTGAATTATAGCCGTACGCCGTTAATTCCTTCCCGAGAGCAGCTAGTTTGCCTGAGCCAGCCTGGCGCACCGGACACTGTCCGGTGCACCACCGGACACTGTCCGGTGCCCCACCGGACAGTCCGGTGCACCCAGACAGAGCTGACTTTGGCTGAACAAAGCCATCTCTATTCCAATTCAATTTTTCCTGTTTCCAGCACTTAGACACAATACATTAGTCCATAAAACAATGTACTAAGTCTAGAAACATACCTTTGACATGATTTGCACTTTGTCCACCACTTTGCATAGATTAACACAAAAGCACTTGTGTTGGCACTCAATCACCAAAATACTTAGAAATGGCCCAAGGGCACATTTCCCTTTCAATCTCCCCCTTTTTGGTGATTTATGCCAACACAATATAAAGCAACTAGAACAAGTGCAATATCAATGCAAATGAGAACTCAAAATTGTTTTGATTCATATTTGGCATATATGGATCACTCTTTGCCACCACTTGGTTTGTTTTTGCAAATCAAACTCAAATTTCTATCTCTAAGTTAAACACACATGTTAAGACATAAAGAGAGTCATTCCAAAAGAGATTGATTCAAAAACTCCCCTTTTCCCATAATCAACACTTCTCCCCACAAGAAGCCAACTTTTGACAAGAGAGACAATAAAAGAGTTTTGACAAACCAAAAGCTCTATTCTACTATTTTCAAAATCTCTCAAGTGGTAGCTGATCCATTTATCGCTTTGGCCTTTATTTTCTCCCCCTTTGGCATCAAGCACCAAAACAGGATCAATCTTGGCCCTTGAACCCCATTGCCTCACCAAAATCTTCAATAAGAATACAAAGGCAATAAGAGTACGTGAGATGAACTTGGAATAAGTTACCCTCTCATCGGAGTGCAGTGGAAGTCTTTCATGGTTCAAGTCCACCTTTTCCCTTTCAAACCTCCTTTGAGACTAAAACAAGCGAACTCAAGCACACGGTTAGTCTCAAAGGGTCAAGTTGTGGCACAGCTCCCCCTAAAGATGTGCATCACTCGCAAAAAGTACTTGTGAGGTCCGAGAAGTGTTTGTACAACTTGAGCACCACAAGGAAGCAACAAAATGCATAAGGAACATGATCAAAGGCATAAACACATGTATGCTATAAATCAATCCAAGTTCCGCGAATCTAGGACATTTAGCTCACTACGCAGCCTGCAAAAGGTCTTCTCATCTAAAGGCTTGGTAAAGATATCGGCTAGCTAGTTCTCGGTGCTAACATGAAACACTTCGATATCTCCCTTTTGTTGTTGGTCTCTCAAAAAGTGATGCTGGATGTCAATGTGCTTTGTGCGGCTGTGCTCAACAGGATTTTCCGCTATTCGGATAGCACTCTCATTATCACATAGGAGTGGGACTTTGCTCAGATTGTAGCCAAAGTCCCGGAGGGTTTGCCTCATCCAAAGTAGTTGCGCGCAACATTGTCCTGCGGCAACATACTCGGCCTCAGCGGTGGATAGGGCAACGGAAGTTTGTTTCTTAGAGTTCCACGACACCAGGGACCTTCCTAAGAATTGGCACGTCCCTGATGTACTCTTCCTATCGACCTTACATCCAGCATAGTCAGAATCTGAATATCCAATCAAGTCAAAGGTAGACCCCTTTGGATACCAGATCCCGAAGCAAGGCGTAGCGACTAAATATCTAAGAATTCGCTTCACCGCCACTAAGTGACACTCCCTTGGATCGGATTGAAATCTAGCACACATGCATACGCTAAGCATAATATCCGGTCTACTAGCACATAAATAAAGCAAAGAACCTATCATTGACCGGTATGCTTTTTGATCAACGGACTTACCTCCTTTGTTGAGGTCGGTGTGTCCGTCGGTTCCCATCGGCGTCTTGGCGGGCTTGGCGTCCTTCATCCCATACCGCTTTAGCAAGTCTTGCGTGTACTTTGTTTGAGAGATGAAGGTGCCATCCTTGAGTTGCTTCACTTGGAACCCAAGGAAGTAGTTCAACTCGCCCATCATCGACATCTCGAATTTCTGCGTCATCACCCTGCTAAACTCTTCCCAAGACTTTTGATTAGTAGAACCAAATATTATGTCATCGACATAAATTTGGCACACAAAAAGATCACCATCGCAAGTCTTAGTGAAAAGAGTTGGATCGGCTTTCCCAACCTTGAAAGCATTAGCAATTAGAAAGTCTCTAAGGCATTCATACCATGCTCTTGGGGCTTGCTTAAGTCCATAGAGCGCCTTAGAGAGCTTACACACGTGGTTGGGGTACCGTTCATCCTCGAAGCTAGGGGGTTGCTCCACGTACACCTCCTCCTTGATCGGCCCGTTGAGGAAAGCGCTCTTAACATCCATTTGGTACAACCTGAAAGAATGGTGAGCGGCATATGCTAGCAAAATACGAATAGATTCTAGCCTAGCCACAGGAGCAAAAGTCTCCTCAAAGTCCAAACCTGCGACTTGGGCATAACCTTTTGCCACAAGTCGAGCCTTGTTCCTCGTCACCACCCCGTGCTCGTCCTGTTTGTTGCGGAACACCCACTTGGTTCCCACAACTTTTTGCTTGGGATGAGGCACCAGTGGCCAAACTTCATTACGCTTGAAATTGTTTAGCTCCTCTTGCATGGCCAACACCCAGTCCGGATCTAGCAAGGCCTCTTCTACCCTAAAAGGCTCAATAGAAGAGACAAAGGAGTAATGCTCACAAAAATTAACTAATCTAGAGCGAGTAGTTACTCCCTTGCTAATATCACCCAAAATTTAGTCGACGGGATGATCCCTTTGAATCGTCGCTCGAACTTGGGTTGGAGGTGCCGGTTGTGCTTCTTCCTCCGTCACGTGATCATCTTGTGCTCCCCCTTGATCGCACGCCTCCTCCTAATGAACCTGTTCATCGTCTTGAGTTGGGGGATGCACCATTGTTGAGGAAGAAGGTTGATCTTGCTCCAATTGTTCCTGTGGTCGCACATCGCCAATCGCCATGGTGCGCATTGCGGCAGTTGGAACGTCTTCTTCATCTACATCATCAAGATCAACAACTTGCTCTCTTGGAGAGCCATTAGTCTCATCAAATACAACGTCGCTAGAGACTTCAACCAAACCCGATGATTTGTTGAAGACCCTATACGCCTTTGTATTTGAGTCATAACCTAATAAAAACCCTTCTACAGCTTTGGGAGCAAATTTTGAAGTTCTACCTTTCTTCACAAGAATATAACACTTGCTCCCAAATACACGAAAATAAGACACATTGGGTTTGTTACCAGTTAGCAGCTCATACGAAGTCTTCTTGAGGAGGCGATGAAGGTAGACCCGGTTGATGGTGTGGCAAGCCGTGTTCACAGCTTCCGACCAAAACCGCTCGGGGGTCTTGAACTCTCCAAGCATAGTCCTCGCCATATCGATGAGCGTCCTGTTCTTCCTCTCTACCACACCATTTTGTTGTGGTGTGTAGGGAGCGGAGAACTCGTGCTTGATCCCTTCCTCCTCAAGGTACTCCTCCACTTGAAGGTTCTTGAACTCAGACCCGTTGTCGCTCCTTATCTTCTTCACCTTGAGCTCAAACTCATTTTGAGTTCTCCTGAGGAAGCGCTTGAGGGTCCCTTGGGTTTCAGATTTATCCTGCAAAAAGAGTACCCAAGTGAAGCGGGAAAAGTCATCAACTATAACAAGACCATACTTACTTCCTCCTATACTTAGATAGGCGACGGGTCCGAAGAGGTCCATGTGAAGCATCTCCAAAGGTCTTGATGTGGTCATCACATTTTTGATGTGATGAGAGCTTCCCACCTATTTGCCTGCTTGACAAGCTGCACAAGGTCTATCTTTTTCGAATTGCACATTAGTTAAACCTATCACGTGTTCTCCCTTTAGAAGTTTGTGAAGGTTCTTCATCCCCACATGTGCTAAGCGGCGATGCCACAGCCAGCCCATGCTAGTCTTAGCAATTAAGCATGCATCTAGACAGGCCTCCTCTTTTGCAAAATCAACTAAGTAAAGTTTGCCGTCTAATACACCCTTAAAAGCTAGTGAACCATCACACCTTCTAAAGACAGACACATCTACATTTGTGAATAGACAATTATATCACATATTGCATAATTGACTAACAGATAACAAATTATATCCAAGCGACTCAACTAAAAACACATTTGAAATAGAGTGCTTGGATGAAATAGCAATTTTACCTAACCCTTTTACCTTGCCTTGGTTCCCATCACCGAATATTATTGAATCCTGGGGATCCTTGTTCTTGACGTAGGAAGAGAACATCCTCTTTTCCCCCGTCATGTGGTTTGTGCATCCGCTGTCGATAATCCAGCTTGTACCCCCGGATGCATAAACCTGCAAGGCAAATTTAGGCTTGGGTCTTAGGTACCCAACTCTTGTTGGGTCCTACAAGGTTAGTCACAATTGTCTTAGGGACCCAAATGCAAGTTTTATCTCCCTTGCATCTTGCCCCTAATTTCCTAGCAATCACCTTCCTATCCTTTCTACAAATAGCAAATGAAGCATTGCAAGCATGATATATTGTAGAAGATTCATTAACTTTCCTAGGAGCATGAGCAATATTCTTTCTAGGCACAATATTTCTCCTAGACATATTTCTACCATGCATATAGGAAGAACTAGAAGCAAACATAGCATATGAATCATAAACATGCGAATCAAAAGCATTATAACTTCTATTTGCATTTCTAGCATGTCTCCTATCATGATACATAAAAGCATGGTTCTTTTTAGCACTACTAGCCATAGGGGCCTTCCCTTTCTCCTTGGCGGGGATGGGAGCATTATGGCTTGTTAAGTTCTTGGCTTCCCTCTTGAAGCCAAGTCCATCCTTAATTGAGGGGTGTCTACCAATCGTGTAGGCATCCCTTGCAAATTTTAATTTATCAAATTCACTTTTGCTAGTCTTAAGTTGGGCATTAAGACTAGCTACTTCATCATTTAATTTAGAAATGCAATCTAGGTGTTCACTACAAGCATCAACATTAAAATCTTTACACCTAGTGCAAATTACAACATGTTCTACACAAGAGGTAGATTTATTTGCTACTTCTAGTTTAGCATTTAAATCATTGTTAATTCTCTTTAAGCTAGAGATAGCGTCATGACAGGTAGACAATTCACTAGAAAGCATTTCATTTCTTTTAACTTCTAGAGCAAGTGAATTTTGTGCACTAACAAATTTATCATGCTCTTCATATAAAAGGTCTTCTTGTTTCTCTAAGGGTCTATCCTTTTCATTCAAGGCATCAATCAATTCATTGATCTTATCTATTTTAGTTCTATCCAATCCCTTGAACAAACTATAGTAATCTATTTCTTAATCACTAGACTCATCATCACTAGAAGAATCATAAGTAGTACTGTCTCGAGTACATACCTTCTTCTCCTTCGCCATGAGGCATGTGTGACGCTCATTGGGGAAGAGGGATGACTTGTTGAAGGCGGTGGCGGCGAGTCCTTCATTTTCGGAGTCGGATGACAAACAATCCGAGTCCCACTCCTTGCCAAGGTGTGCCTCGCCCTTAGCCTTCTTGTATGCCTTCTTCTTCTCCCTCTTGCTCCCTTGTTCCTGGTCACTTCCATTATCGGGACAGTTAGCAATAAAATGACCAATCTTACCACATTTGAAGCATGAGCGTTTCCCCTTTGTCTTGGTCTTGCTTGGCTGTCCCTTGCGACCCTTTAGCGCCGTCTTGAAGCGCTTGATGATGAGGGCCATCTCTTCATCATTGAGCCCGGCCGCCTCAACTCGCGCCACCTTGCTAGGTAGCGCCTCCTTGCTTCTTGTTGCCTTGAGAGCAATGGGTTGAGGTTCCTGGATTGGACCGTTCAACGTGTCGTCCACGTATCTCGCCTCCTTGATCATCATTCGCCCGCTCATGAATTTCCCAAGGACTTCTTCGGGCGACATCTTGGTGTACCTAGGATTTTCACGAATATTGTTCACCAAATGTGGATCAAGTACAGTGAAGGACCTTAGCATTAGGCGGACGACGTCGTGGTCCATCCATTGCGTGCTTCCGTAGCTCCTTATTTTGTTGATGAGGGTCTTGAGCTGGTTGTATGTTTGGGTTGGCTCCTCGCCCCTTATCATCGCGAATCTTCCAAGCTCGCCCTCCACCAACTCCATCTTGGTGAGTAAGGTGACGTCGTTCCCCTCATGAGAGATCTTGAGGGTGTCCTAGATCTGCTTGGCATTGTCCAAGCCGCTCACCTTATGGTACTCGTCCCTGCACAAAGAAGCTAACAACACAGTAGTAGCTTGTGCATTTTTATGAATCTGTTCATTAATAAATATAGGACTATCCGAGCTATCAAATTTCATTCCATTCTCAACAATCTCCCATATGCTTGGATGGAGAGAGAACAAGTGACTACGCATTTTGTGACTCCAAAATCCGTAGTCCTCCTCATCAAAGTGTGGAGGTTTGCCAAGAGGGATGGAAAGCAAATGTGCATTTGAGCTATGCGGGATACGCGAATAATCGAAAGAAAAGTTTGAGTTAACCGTCTTTCGTTTGTCGTAGTTGTTGTCGTCGTTGTCCTTTTGGGAAGAAGTGGACTCATCGCTGTCGTCGTAGTAGACGATCTCCTTGATGTGTCTCGTCTTCTTCTTCTTCCCATCTTTGCGTCTGTGGCCCGAGCCCGAGTCGGTAGGCTTGTCATCCTTCGGCTCGTTGATGAAGGACTCCTTCTCCTTATCGTTGATCACGATTCCTTTCCCCTTAGGATCCATCTCTTCGGGCGATTAGTCCCTTCGTGAAGAGAACGCCTCTGATACCAATTGAGAGCACCTAAAGGGGGGGTGAATAGGTGATCCTGTAAAACTTGAAACTTAAGGCACAAAAAAAACTTGGTTAAGTGTTAGCACAATAATCGCCAAGTGGCTAGAGAGGAGTCTCAACAAAACACAATAACCACAAAGATATCAATCACAGAGATGGCACGGTGGTTATCTCGTGGTTCGGCCAAGACCAACGCTTGCCTACTCCATGTTGTGGCGTCCTAACGGACGAGGGATGCAATCAACCCCTCTCAAGCGGTCCAAAGACCCACTTGAATACCACGGTGTTTTGCTTTGCTTTTCTTTTCTTAATCCCGTCCGCGAGGAATCTCCACAACTTGGAGCCTCTCGCCCTTACACTTGGAGTCACAAAGAATCACGGAGTAAGGGAGGGATTAGCAACTCACACAAGACACAAAGATCACAGCAAATACCCACACACAAGACCCAGACTTAAGCTCAAAAGACTAGCACACTAGAACGGAGCTCAAATCACTAGAATGTCGAACAAGTGCGCAAGAATGAAGTGTGAGTGATCAATAATGCTCAAGTAATGCTTGGTGTTCTCCACCATGCGCCTAGGGGTCCCTTTTATAGCCCCAAGGCAGCTAGGAGCCGTTGAGAGCATTCCAGGAAAGCTGATCTTGCCTTCTATCGCCTGGCGCACCGGACAGTACGGTGCACCACCGGACACTGTCCGGTGCGGATCTCTTTCCTTATTTGGCGAAGCCGACCGTTGACGCCTGGGAGCCGTTGGCGCACCGGACACTGTCCGGTGCACACCGGACAGTCCGATGCTCCAAAGTGACCGTTGGCTCGGCCACGCGTCACGCGCGGAATCCTCGGCCGACCGTTGCCCCGGCAGACCGTTGGCTCACCGGACACTGTCCGGTGCACACCGAACAGTCTGGTGAATTATAGTCGTACGCCGTTAATTCCTTCCCGAGAGGAGCTAGTTTGCCTGAGCCAGCCTGGCGCACCGGACACTGTCCGGTGCCCCACCGGACAATCCGGTGCACCCAGACAGAGCTGACTTTGGCTGAACAAAGCCATCTCTATTCCAATTCAATTTTTCCTGTTTCCAGCACTTAGACACAATACATTAGTCCATAAAACAATGTACTAAGTCCAGAAACATACCTTTGACATGATTTGCACTTTGTCCACCACTTTGCATAGATTAACACAAAAGCACTTGTGTTGGCACTCAATCACCAAAATACTTAGAAATGGCCCAAGGGCACATTTCCCTTTCAGTTTTCTAAAAAGCTTCTCCTGTCCGGAATAATCTATGGTATTCTGGCTAGTCGACTTAGAATAGCTGTAGATGAACTTATGCACCTGAGAAATGATCAACTAGGCAAACTGGTTAGTCCATAAGGTTTGTGATGGTCGTCAAACACAAAAATCGATTATAGGAAATGTCGAGACCATTTCCCTTTCACAAGGCTCTCACATGAGTAAATTATGGAATTAAACTTAACCTGTCATGCACTGCATTGCATTATAGGATTTATTCTTCATTATGATATATTATTTAATTGGGATGGTATTTACTTATACTTAGTAATTGCTCATAAACTTTTGACCAACAAAATTAAAAATGATGCTCAGCCTTAACCATTTTAAAAGCCTTAAACTACACATGATCCCCAACCATAAATGAGCTCATACACACTTTCCCCCACACTTATTGAGCAATGACCGTATGGGAGCTCACCCTTGCTATAATCACACCTGTTCAAGAATAGGTACCGCTGGAGGAACATGAAGGATGTTGCGATGAGTTGGATAGGTCTAGGTCAGCGTCTCCTAATTAACTATGGTTATGGAGGATTGTTGTCGTCATATGATGTATTTTATTTAGTTATTTTGTACAGAAATTGTATTAAGTAATAAAGATGTGACATTGTTTTATGTACACTGAGTCATCATGTGTGTGTGACTTGATCTTAGCACACATTTGACATGCATAAGGATTTGCCCTTATATCCACGTGTGACAGAAACTCACTTAAATGACCAAAAACTAGACAAAAACCAAGAACAGGTCTTCTAGAGTGAGCAAAGCTTGGTCCCCAAAGAAATGGGAAATGACTCAACACGACCAATCGAAAAATGGCTAGTCCTCAAGAAAAGGAAGAGAGGGGCTCAACACCACTAGCTTGCAGTTAAAGCCCAATCGGAGCATAGAAGGAGCAAAAATGATGAAATTAAAGCTAGTTCCTCCAGAAAGAGGCAAAGGCTCTACACAACTAGCAAAAGATCCCCAAAGCTCAAAATCTCCCCCTGAAGCATAGCTCAAAACCTCACAGAGAAGCAAGGCATGCTCAACAAAATTTGTATAAGAGATGACCTCCCTAAAAAATTCCCCTTGCACATCTCCATTTTTTTAAACTCTGCAAGTTTCTCCCCCTTGTTGAACTTTTCCCCAAAAGACCCAAAGCAAAACTCTCCCAAAATCTCGCCCCTTGTTGAAAATTGCACTCAACAAGCGACAAACACGGGAAAATGAAGAAAGGGACTCCTCCTAAGAGAATGCAAGGATTGAAAGGAGAATGCAGAAACTGCAGGAGCTTCAAGAGTATTGTAGTCAAAGTGTAAAGATGCTCTAAGTCGTGTTGTGCGATATGTGCAGCAATAAATGCATGTGCTAGCAGATGCTCAAACATATTATATGCACAAGATATGTAAAGAATAAGGATTTGATTCAGTTTTAAGCATGTCAAAAGAGAAGTTCACCACTAAAACAACATTGGACATATGTAAGCAATAAATCAACTAGATGCTTATCAAAAGTAAACATGGTGAACTACCCCAAACAATGATCACTCATCATGCCAGAAACAATTGTGATATTGAATTTTTCAGATTTATCGGAATTTTGGAGCGGATCACAAATTTCATCAGAAGCATGTGAGTGTGAGGGGTTATAAGCATTGACAATTTCTAACTTTTCAATAGGGTGTAGCCTATGCAAAATGCAATCAAAAGCTAAAGACACCAATTTCGATCTTCCACTACACTACTCAAAGTTCTTCCAAAGTGCAAGTGGAAGCAATCTCGATACAGTGATGTGGTGACAAATGCAAACCCATCTCGATCTTTCTCCTTTCCACTTATCATGATTTAGATTTTAGCATAGAATTAATGTATCAAAACAGTGAATGACTCAAAGCATGAGACATAGACACCTATCATACTAGTGACAATAAAAAGGATTTCAACACATCCTACACATGCTAGGTGCAAATCTCAATGGTGAACAAGTTTGGATTGAGCAAGTAATAATCTTGTTCACAATTATGAAAATAGTCTTAGCTCAACAATATTGTATCAATATGAGGAAAAAGCACCTAAGTTTGTCATAGCATCATCATGTACACAAAGAACAAACTACAAAGAGTGTAGTCAAATTCTAGAAGATATACAAATGAAGCTCAATATGCTACTTGATGGAATACATATATGTTACAAAACTGCAAATAAAGAAAAGGCAGAGAATGCAAAGAAAAGACAAAAAGAAAACCCTCAACTAAAAGGGAAACACACACCAAACTCCCCTCGCAAATGTGCAAAAGTGGTCTGATCAAGGTGTTTTGTGAGGATATCTACAAGCTTCATGTGGGTATCAACATGGCAAAGATCGATGTCTGCTTTCTCATAATGATCTCTGAGAAAATAAAAGTGGACATTGATGTGATTGGTCTTAGAATGCAACACAGGATTTTTGGCAACACTAATGGCACTAGTGCTATCACAAAGCAAAGGCACATGCGAAAACTCGAATCCAAAATCCCGCAAAGTGGCCATCATCCAAAGCAACTAAGAGCAACATATAGTAGCAGCAACATGCTCAGCCTATGTGGTAAACTGAGCAACACTAGATTATTTCTGAGAAGACCACGAGGCCAAAGAAGATCCCAAAAACTGACAAGTCCCAGAAGTGGACTTGTGATCCAAGCGACATCCCATGAAATCAGCATCAGAAGAATCACGCAAAGACAGGATGGACAAGGAGGAATGCAATAAGCCAAACTCAGGTGTGAAACTAAGGTACCTCATGGTCCGTTTGACTGCTGTGGGGAAGCCTAGAACCGAGAGCACAGACACACTACAAAGTATATGTCTGGCCTCATCGCAATCAAGTACAAGAGGGAGTTGATCATGCTCCTGTACTCCTTCTAGTCCATGGACTCGTCGTCCTCATCACATCCAAAGTCGTTGTGGTGGACATAGGCATCGAAAGAGGCTTGGCCTCATCCATGTCAAACTTCTACAGGACATTCTTGGTGTATTTGCCTTGGTGCACATATGTCCCATCTTCGGTCTGTTTTATTTGCAGCCCAAGGAAGTAGTTGAGCTCACCCGTCATGCTCATATCCAACTCCCTACTCATAGTATCTGAAAACATGGAAACAAGAGCATGAGAAGAACCACCAAATATGATATCATCCACATAAATCTAAACCAACAAGGAATTATTGCCATGCTTGAGGTGAAAAACGTTTTGTCAACAAAGGTTATTTTAAAACCCTTTGTAAGCAAGAAAGATTTCATACGCTCATACTAGGCTTTAGGGGCTTGTTTCAAACCATACAAATCTTTTTGAAGTTTGAAAATATGGTTTGGAAACTTAGGACTCTCAAAACTAGGGGGTTGCCTAACATAAACCTCTTCCTCTATATACCCATTCAGGAAAACACTTTTGACATCCATTTGAAAAAGTTTAAAACCCTTCAAAGCAGCAAAGTAAGAAGGATTCTAATGGCTTCTAAACGGGCTACAGGGGCAAAGGTTTCCTCATAGTCTATACCCTCTTTCTGGCAAAACCCTTAGGCAACTAACATCGCCTTGTTTCACGCTGCCAACCATCCTCTCTTTTTTGTTTTTAAAAACCCATTTTGTACCAAAACCCAAACCTGGTTTCTCTTAAAATTTTCAAGCTCCTCATGCATGGCATTGACCTAGTTAGGATCAGACAAATGGTGTCCAACATCCTAGGGCTCAAAAGAAGCAACAAAAGCTAAGTGAGCAAAGTGATAAATCTGATGTGACTTGTAGCAAGTCACTCGCTCGTGAAGCTCCCCGATCATCTGATGAGGTGGGTGATGACACTGAATGTGTTGTGGTGCATCCCTTAAAGAGGTTGCCCCCCTCAACAATAGCCTGGTCACCTTCGGGCACAATAGAATGATGTCGGGTCCGTCAGCTGAAGTAGTAGAAGCAAACTCGAATAGGGCATCTGCTAGAGTCGGCTCGGGATCACCCCAGTCAGCATTATTGTGCTCTTCATCTATAAATATGGTCTCACCCATCTGATCTAGACCTACATGATCAAAGATAGGGGATGGACTAGGCGAAGTTTCATCAAAGGTCACCTCATAGGTTTCCATGATGTGGTTAGTATCAAGGTTAATAACACGATAAGCATGAGAGTATAATGCATAACCCAGAAAAATCCCGTCAGAAGACTATGACTCAAAATTGTCCAAATTTCCCAGTTTCACAACAAAGCCTCTGCAGCCAACACACCCTAAAATGGCTAACCTTGGTTGACCATCAAAATCGTAGCTCCTAAGAAGTATTGTTCATAAAGCACGAAGAAATATGTGATTGGACACATGGTTGGAAATGTTGATCGCCTTGGCCCAAAATCACCTAGGAGTCCTATGCTCGTCTAGCATCGTCCTAGCCATCTCAACTAGGGTCTGATTCTTGCGATCAATAATTACATTCTCCTTGGGCTAGGGGTGACAATGGGCTCTAAATTTTACACTATAAAATTTAAGGATTAGATCGAATTAGGGTCGGGATCTATTTCTATTAATTTTTGAACTAAAATTTATTTAGGGCCCTAAGAATTTGTTAAGAAACATTTGAATCATGATCCATTACCACCCCTAGCTTGGGAACATACGGAGAGGAAAAATCATGCTCGAGTCCCAAAGAAGCACAAAAGGTTTCAAAATGAGTATTTTTGAATTGTGTGCCATTGTCATTGCAAATCACTCTAATTGCATTCTTAGGAAACTCAGTTTGCAACCAAAGAATCAAAACTCGAGCAAGAGTGAAAGCCTCACCCTTTGCCTCCATGAAGAACACCCAAGAATAGCGAGAAAATTCGTCAACAATCACAAGAACATATCACTTTCCCATAAAGAGAACCCCAAGTTGGACCAACAGTGTCCATGTGAAGCAATTCGCCTGGTTGCGAGGTCATCACTTGGTGACCGAAGAATGGGAAGCAGCAACCATTTTCCCATGACGACAAGAGTGGCAGACAAGATGTTCCTCAAATTTCAATTTGGACAATCCTTGGATGAGTTCATGTGAGCTCAAACAACCCAAAAGATCAAAGCTCAAATGACATAGTGTCACACATGGTTTTAGAAGGTAAACCGAATGTGAACCATGTATGTGCCAGGATCAGAAATTCATATACACAACGATTGCATAATTGGACATCATCACATAATGCTTAAATAATAGCATAAATAGGTATAACTTTATTACATCATGATGCCCAAGACATTCATATAGTCGTTAACTTAAACATAAATCAAAGTGTTGAACGAAACACAGTAAGATAAGGCCTTCACTGGCAACCGACTGGAGGTTCACCGCTAGTCTAGATTAGAATTCCTCAAAGTTCTGAAACTCCTGGAAATCCTCAACATTTCCTTCATCTTCTCCTGAGCAATGGTTGCAATAGGGACAACCTGGTGTTTGGTGTTTAAGCAAGGGTGAGTACACATCAACGTACTCAGCAAATGTCCTGTTTGTTTGAAGTGGACTAGCTGTATGTGGGGTGAAGCTCAAAGTAGTTGCTTTTAGTTGGTCAGGCATTTATCATTAATAGAAGCCAAGTTTTATCATAAAACATAAGTTGATATTCCTAAAAGAGAGCACTTCCTCCAAGAGGAAAGTACCAAACATCATAATTATAGCCATCATCATTAAATCAACATAAATGAATCCAAAGTATCTCTAATCAAATAGGTTCCCAATGCTGCTCTTAACCGTGAGCACAACTAATATAGCAGTTTTTGACACTCTACAGAGGTTGCACACTTTACCCACGAGTCGTGATCCCTCTGCAGCTTGGGTTTGCAAGACCCGATCTTCACTACCGAGGTGAATGGCCAAGGATTCACTATGTAGCCTTTACAAAGATTCTCCTGGTGTGTAGCTGCCAGTTAGGTTTCGCCAGTCGTACAAACACAGTACTCCTCCCTAAGGTGGGTGACTAACAAAACCAAATCGAATGAACCTCGGCACCCAAGCTTAGCAGAGCAAGCACTATGCCCCAACCCCCATTGATGGCACAACGGCGAAGCAAACTACACCCCCAGGTTCCTCCAATTAATCAGCTAAGGGCATCCCATTCCACCCTCATGGTTGTGCTGTTCTCCCGGGTGGTCTCTCAACAAATAGGTCCTTATGGAGAGGCACTCGGTAAACCGCCCGAGCCCCCTAAAATGCCACAAGTTCATAATCATAATCTTAATGAATCATAGTATCATAAAGTAATTCTCACCATGTTCGTTGATTAGGGTAAAAAACTAGCAAGTAGCTGATTATAATAACCCAACCCAAAAAGGTAATCAAGGACTGGATAAATAGAAAGCTATTCAATCCTTAGGTTAATCATAGTATGTGGGACAGTGAATAATAAAGTACTTAGGACATAATAGGTCAGAGAACACTTGCATGCACCAAACTGTTGCTGCTCAGGGGCTTCTTCTGCAACTTTCTCGACCTTCGCGGACGGAACCTTATCTAAGAGACTGCGAACATACATTCAACATTCTTGGAATAGAAAGAAACAGTACACCACACAAGGGAAAACATATGCAATACAAAATAGCGCTCGCTTCTACGGTCACAATAGGAAAAGAAATGTCGAGATTGAAGCTATGATTGATAAGTTATTACGTCTACGTTAGACGAGTATGAAATAGAACATTTAATTCGACATACTCGCATTAATCAACATTTGTTAGTGGCAATTAGAGTTGTCGCCTAGTTTTAATTAGTTTGCTACGCTAACAACTTTCAGTTAGATAAATAATTCAAAAAACATTAGCGACTATAAGCGAGACGAAATAACGGCTCGAGACGAAAATCGCAACGCGCGAAGCAGCATGGTAGCATGTGCACAGTACGCGCACAACACGCGTACGACGCACTGGGGGGCACTATATGCAAGAACTAATTAATAGGTAACATGATTAAACTAAATAATTATTTAATAAAGAATAGTTTAGTTAAGATTAACTACGCTGATGTTGATTTACAAATGCGCAATTCGAAATCATAAATTAGATTTAAAATAAAATGTAGTTCTATTAACCTCCAGTCAAACAAACATTTTAAAAAATAGATAAAATGTGCAAAAGCAGAGAACATTACTTCTAACATGTAGACAATTTTAATACAAATCTAACGCAACTTGAACGAATTGAATCAATTTAAAACACAAAAGTTATCGCAGTTTAATTTGCACTAAATTCCTACGTACAGATTAAATGAAACATGGACTAAATTGCAAAAATTTCATCTTCTTCCTTCTCCTTCCTCTCAACCATGGGAGGGGGAGAGGAGAGGAGGGGGGTTGAGCAGGGGGCGAGCCGGCCGGCGGCCGCACGGGCGCGGGGCATGGCCACGGGGCACGGCCACGGTGCAGGGCGCAGGGGGGCGCGGGCGGACGGGTCGTCGCCGCCGGCCATCGAGGGGGAAGGGGCGCCGTCGGGTGGGGGGAAATGGAGGGGGAGGGGTGCCGCCGCCAGGCGGAGAGAGGGAAGGGAGAGGGGGCCCTGCACGGACGAGAAAACGGAGAAACGGAGAAACCCTAGGTGCAACAATTGTGAAGTCTCACCCGAGAACACGAATTTTGCCGGAGCCGAACACAAATTCATCGATTGGGGATGAACTGTCAATTGGATCGACGAATCAAAGGCACCGGGACGAAGCTCTCGACGAGACGAACGTAGCGGTACCCTCGGATTTGGCTGTTCACGCACAGATCGAAAATTATTGCTCACCGGAGTTGTCACCGGATTTGGAACCGTCACAAACTTCGGCGAGCAATTCCAGGAGTTTCGGATTGAATCTGAGGATGGGGTTTCAAATTTTAGAAAGGGCTCGACAAGAGGATTCCAGCCATATATATATATATATTGCTAGTGTTTGAAGATATTTTATTTTTCGTAATTATCCTATTTTTAAAATAAAAAATTATTTTTCAGAAAAAGGCTGAAATCGTTTTTAATATCCGAAAAATATCTCGAAGGCTCCAAAAACAATTATACCCCAAAATTTAGGGTGTTACACATAGCCTCCTATGCCACTTCCAAATCAAAGAGGAAGATCATGCCAAAAGACATCGAGAGGGGGCCAAAAGAATGGGAAAAGGTAGCTCAAAAAACTAGACCAAATGGAGAAATTCGGCAAACAAGATCCCCCTGGGCATCCAAAACACGATACAAGCCCCTCTTAAAGCGCAATTATAGTCGTCCTCAAGGAGTTGCAAAACCGAAAGCAAATTGAAATGCAAGTTCAAAACCAAAGCAATGCCCGAGAGGCAACCTTACCTCTCAAGTTATTCCTGAATGTAATGTATTCCTTACCAATCATGGGGTCAAGGCTGGAGGACCATCTAGAGCTTTTGGTCATGTGGCGCGAACAACCATAATCCATAAGCCATGTGTTCTCCAGGCCTCTGTCCTACATTAATAGAAGACACATGGTGAGCAAATGGCAAAACAATATGATTAGTAAATTGTAAAAAAACTGTGATGCGGTATTTGCCCCTAAAAAGTGTTAGGAAAAACAACAAACATTCTGGTCCCAAAGGGGGTTAGCGATCACCATGAGAAGGGAATTGTGGTCCACTAGAGAAGTGGGAACCAAAGCCAATTGCACGAGGTCCTTGGCCATATGGCACATGACCAACATCTCGCCAGGCGCAACCAACCTATGGTCTCACTGCTTGAGGCCTAGCAACATGAGGCAAAGCACCTCTAGGCCTAGCAGGATGTCTCTGAATAGGAAGATCATGAACACCATGGGAGGGGTGGTCATGTTCTTCCAGCTCAACTCTAAACCTCGCTGCTCATCTCTCTTCCTCCTGAAGAAAAAACCAGCCAAATGACCATTTCTATCACAATAATCACCATGGAACCTCACCTCTTGGGTGGAATCTGTTTGTGGTAGTGGGTCTTTTTGGGTGGCGAGGGGCTCTAGGAGGGGTCACTAGAAATGTCTGGCGGAATATCAAGTGTGTTTCTGAGCCGGTTAGGTTTTGGACACCACACTTGTTTCTGAGGTGGGGCTCTCACAGGCTCCACAAATACTCTATCTCTCACATCTGGGGTGGCATATTTGGGTGGAGTGATTTTGACAAGCTTTGGGTTGGCTAGATGTTTCTCTCATGGAGTGAAGCCACTGCACTCACCAAACTTCCCAAAACAAGCATCACTCCCAGCCTTAGCAGCAAAGCCCAACTCAGTCCACTAGTTCCCCTCTTGAACTGACTGACCATCATGCCCAACTAGGGCACACTACTAAACACCCAGCTCAAGACTCATCGAAGGTATGTGTTTTCCTTCTCGATCTAGTTTTGTCGTGTCTATAGGACTCAAGCGTGGACTGCAAACCATCACAGAGTGCACACTGAGCAGGTACAGGTGCACTCACTGATCTAGCCTTCTTAAGCGAGGCTATCTGAAAGTTGCCTAGAGGGGTGGTGAATAGGGGAAACCTAAAATTTACACTTTAAACACGCACTATGCCTGGGGTTAGTGTTAGAAATAATTCGGAGTGCGGAAGATAGTTCTCCTTGCTATGAGTTGCTCAATCAATGCAGATAACCTTGGGAGCAAACTCAAATAAATATGAGCAAGGGAACTTTAGAGAAAGGAAGGGAGGAGAAACAAATCAAGTGGAGATCAACACAAATGAACATGGCAATTTGTTTACCGAGGTTCGGTTCCAAAGAACCTAGTCCCCGTTGAGGAGGCCACAAAGGTCCGGTCTATTCCAACCCTTTCCCTCTCTCAATCGGTCACACAGACCGGTCGAGCGCTTCTCCTTAATCACACTGGTCACTAAGACCCCGCAAGGATCACCACATAATTAGGTGTCTCTTGCTTGCTTTACAATTCACTAAGAAGGTTGAGAAAGAGATGAAGAGAGCACGATTACGAAAACCAAGCAACAAGAGCGACAAACAACACGCGGATCACACTCTCTCAAGTCACTAAGCACTAATGATCACTTGTCTTAATTGTGGGACTTAGAGAGATTGGAAGCTTTGATTGTGTCTTGGAATGGATTGCTAGCTCTTGTATTGAATGTGAATGAATAGAGTGCTTGGATCAAGTGAATGGAGGTGGTCCGGGTTGTATTTATAGCCTCCAACCACTTCCTAGCCGTTGTTCCTTTTCTGCTGACCGCGGACGGTCCGCGCCCCCTGTCCGGACGGTCCGCCCCTGCACATCAACGACTGAAATTGCAACGGTCAGCAGTAACGGCTATAGTGCATTTAATGTGTCGTCAGATGTCAGATAAAGTAGTCATGGACGGTTCGGCCGTGCACCTAAAAGCTCTCTTGTGGGTTTTGGTGTTTAGATGACAACTCAATTAAAGGACTAACAAGTATGCTAAGTGTTGAACAGGTGCTTAATGCAAAGCTAACAGAGTTCAACACAAGTGAACAAGTGTGATGGTCCAAAGACTAGATTATCTATAGATAATGGACATCACAAGTAAGATGGACATTGCTTAAGTGAGACTCGATGTGCGTAACTCAGAGACAACCGATCAAGCCAAGGATGGAGGCAAGAAGAGCTTCGAGGTACCGAGTGCACGGGAGAAGGTCAAGGAGACCAGGAACCCAAAATCCAGGGGTGAAGAAGAAGACTTGCAAAGTCAAGGATAATCGAGTTAAGAAGAGTTATGGTGCATCAAGGATCACTACATAAGGACATGACTTACAACCAACAAGGTAACATCTACAATTATGTGGTGTAAGTCATAAAGCTCAAGATCAAGCTCTAGAAGTGAACAAGGTATGTTTCTGGACTCAGTGAATTGTTTTGTTCACTAACATGGTTATCTGAGTGCTAGAAACAGTGCCAAGAAAAGAAGAAAAGAGTTGGAGGAGATATGGATTTGTATAGCCAAAACCAGCACCAGCCTGGCACACCGGACTGTCCGGTGGTGCACCGGACAGTGTCTGGTGGTGCACCGGACAGTGTTCGGTGCCCTAGGCTGACTCGGCGGTGGACTGCCAGCTCTCAGGAATCTGCGGGGAGTCGTGGTTAAAATTCACCGGACTATCCGGTGGTGCACTGGACTGTCCAGTGAGTCTGAGCCGCACGAGCCAACGGTCGGCAGCGTAATCAGCGGGCGACGCGTGGCCTGAGCCAACGGTCAGTGGGCGCACCGGACTGTCCGGTGTCCGGTGCACCAAACGGTCCGAAGGCACAACGGTCGGCTTCGCCAGAAAAGGAAGGAGATCGGGCACCGGACAAGCACTGTTCATGTCCGGTGGTACACCGGACTGTCCGGTGCGCCACCTGACAGAAAGCAAGGATTGCCTTCCAAAAGGAATTCCAACGGCTCCTAGGCCCCTTGGGTCTATAAAAGGGACCCCTAGGCACCTCCAACAGTGACACAAGTGCAGCCAACAATTGTATACATCATTTGGATCAATTCTCTCTCTCCCTCTCGTGTATATCTCTCTAGTTTGTGTAGAGGCAAAGCTATAAGCCTTTAGAGAGTGGAGAAGTGCTGCTGGGAGCTAGAGCAAAGTCTCGAGCGCATTGTTACTCTGCCGGAGTGCTGTCAAGAAGATTGTAAGCAGCCACGGTGTTGTTGTAACCAATATCAACATAGTGGAAGGCTCTATCTGTCATACTGACAGATCTGAGCAAACGGAGGAAGGAGTTGAAATAGACTCCAAGCCCAGGTGTGGCTAACTCCAACGAGGACTAGGCAAGCATTTCAGGCTTGGCCGAACCTCGGGATAAATCCCTGCGTCTGTGTGCTCTGCTCTGTGCTGTGTGCCGATTCTCTGTCTTTCTTACTCTTTATATCTGCACTTCAATACTTATTTGTGGTACAAGTTATATTTGAAGTTCTGGGCATTTTAAGACAGGATCTTCTATTCCACTGCAACCTACTCGAAGGGTTTTTCATTCCACTGCGATCCAGCCTTCGTGTAGAGTAAGAATTTAAGTTTTAAAGTGATAATTATTATTCGCCTAATCACCCCCCCTCTAGGCGACATCCAGATCTTGTTCCTGGGCATAGGGAACTTTCAATTGGTATCAGAGCTAGGCCTCTCCAGTGTGGGCTTAGCCGTCCGGAGATGATGATGTCGTCACAAGAGGTAACTCTAGAACTTCTTCTAGGCGATGGATCTAATTACAAATCTTGGTATGTCTCTATTTATAATGCTTTCATGCATATTGATCCTGATTTGAGACAGGTCTTTAGTAGAAGTATTTTTCCCTCTGATATTAGTAAAAATCCTTCTAACGGTGAACTAAGATGTCTATCTCTCAATCAACATGCTTGCAACATCTTAGTCGACTCTCTTTCTAAAGGTGCTTATTTTTCCATCATGAGTAGTGATAGTGATTTATTTGTTGATGCTCATGATCTATGGACTAGAATTAAAATAAAATATTCTGAGTCAAATTGTGCTACTTCTACTCCCTATGTTGCTTGTGGTACTAACCTTACAAAGGGAGAAGAAAAACAATGGCAACTAAACGATAAATCTACCTCACCGACAGGTTCGCCTTCCACTAGTTATAAATGTCTCATTGCTAACAATGATAGTGGAGATGAAAGCAATGATGAGGAGGAATATGAGGATGAATCTTCATCACCACAAGGTACATTTTCATGTATTGCTTCCACTGATAATAATGACAAGGAAAATGAGACCGACGATGTGGAAGAAGAGGAGATTCGCCGGTTCTACACTCATCTCAACAAAGAAGACAAAGTGCTCTTGGTTAAGCTGTTGAGGAGGAACAAAGAACAAGGCGAGACGCTCCTTAGGCTAGAGGAAACTCTCATCAAAACCAATGACAGCCTGGAGAAGATGACCAAAGAACATGAGGAGCTTAAGTGCTCTCATGATAATTTCGTCCAACGGTATGACTCTATTTTATTTGAGCAAAGAAATAATCATGATGTATTATCTGATGTTGCTCAACTTAAAACTAAGAATTCTATGCTTAGAAGTCAAGTAGAAATGATGAATTTAGAAAAGCTTGCTCTAGGTGAAAATTATGATATGTTGTTGTACTCTCATAGTAAATTAGTTGATGACCATATCATGCTCGATATTGCTCATGAGGTAGTAATTACTAGTTTAAACTCGTGTGAACCTCATTCTTGCACAAGTGATCAATTAGTTAAAGTATTATCATGTGCTGACCTCCACTGCCCCAAGAAAGGCCAATCCTTGATTAAGAAACAAGCTGTAGGGTCAAAAAGGAAATTGCTTGGGAACAAGAAACAAAGACAATTGAGGAGAAGACGCCATGCTCGACATCCTCAAGATATTTACAAACATGTTGTGAATAAGCTTAAGGAAGGAGGAACCGCATCAAGGGTCAAACTCCGCGAGAAAGAAGCTCCTAAGGCAATAAGTGAAGCAATCAACGTGAACAAACAAAAAGGTAAAGATTCAATTAGTCATGTTGTTTGCACTGATCATCTCTCTATGTTATCCAAGAGCAAAAAGAGAAGAGAAAAAAGGAGGTGCTTCAAGTGCAATGAGTCAGGTCACCTCATTGCGTCTTGTCCATACAAAGACAAGGATGAAGGGATAAGGAGATGTTTTTGATGCAATGACAAGGACCATATGATCACTTCATGTACGCTCATGATAAATCAAACACGTGCACCCTCTAGGATGACCCTCACTAAGAGAAAAGACAAACAGCAAGCGTCATGTTAGGTTGAGCGACGTTTTAGCTACATGTGTGGTGAGCATGGTCATCTACCTAAGGTATGTAAGAAGGGTAAGGTTCCTAAGCAAGTAAATTTATCTCAATTTTATTCGCTTAGGAGACCCAAATCATACACTTGTGCTAGATCAGTAATGAAATCACGTAGAACTAGCACAACTGCTATTTGGGTACCAAAGCCTCTTTTAGATGAACGTTATGAACCCATTCCGAGATGGGTACCAAACTGTGCCAACTAGACCATGTAGGTGCCTCGAGATGGACTGGAGATCTTGGGAGAGCTTAAGATGGTTAATTCAAACTCTATGCTTAAGCTGTAAATTTTTATTGTTGACCCAAGGATGAATTATTGTGCAATACTAATCCCATGTTCATCTCGAGTTAAATAAGTTGTAGAGGTCCTTAATCATAATTGGTGAATCAAGCAAAGGACTTTGATGAGAATCTGCAAGTTGCTCTCCAAAGGACGGTACCCGTGTATCTTAAGTGCATTATTTCTAATCAGTATTGCTTTTAAGTTGGATTGTCATGCTATACCTATCCTTGGAGTAGTTATGCTTTTGAGATTGCTTGTGTTGAATATCTTTCAATTAATGATCCATGATTTCCAAGATCATAATCATGCTTGCTTAATCGTGACTGTGTGCTTTATAGGTTATATCTCTTGAATCATTCAATAGGTAGCTTTTCATTTGATATATCCACCATGGTTAACTCTCTTGGTGTATGTGGATAAACCTGTATCTTTTTGTAAGTCATGCTATGTGGTTTTTAATGATTAACCTATGTGCAAGCATGATAGTTTTGTTTAGTCCATGTTCACATGATTACTTTGTCTTGGTACTCTGTGTATACCAAAACAAGAAATCCATGTCGTGTCTCTAATGCACCCTCTCGAGCTATGAGATGCATGAGCAAAAGGAGCCCTAAATTGGTGACAACAGGTGCTCTCACTCTACACTACCTAAAAGAATGAATCTCATGGCATCCAGGTAAAAGGCAAAGGTATGGAGAATGGAACTATGCAATTTCATTAAATATCTTGAAGTTCCACTGATTGTGATCATAGCTATGTTCTTGCCTTTCAATTGGTAGTATCTTGGCTTAGGTGCTCTATGCTTTAAAATGTTGTTTCCTTTAGTGTGCCTAAGAAAATACTTCTTAATCATGGTGTGCTTGGACATTGTGCTTTATATGCATGATCTTGTCGTTTTTCAATTGGTATTTGTGTTGCAATGATCATCATGTGTGAAGCATGCCTAGGTTGCTTTTAAAACGTTATATATCTTGAGGCATGCATTGTTTCCACTAGTCATAAGTTATATTATGTCATCTATTCAATTGGTATCTTTTGTGATGCAATTGATATATTGCCTAGACCAAGGTATGGTGTGATCCCCTCTAGTTCTGAGGACGCTAGAATGTGCAAGGTGCAAGTCACTCAAATACTTGACGCACAACTTTAGGGGGGGGCACACACAACTTGTGTCTTTTGGGACTAACTGGTTCTTAAGTGATCCTATATAGTCTCAAGGTGGAAAAGGGAAAATGAGCAAGAAATGGAGCAATCAGGACTTGGGTACCTCCACAAGTCGAGTAATTGTTATCTAAAGTTGTGAGTAATTGCGTATTTAAAGATTGCTCATGCCCTATAATAGTTGGTGATCCTAGATGCTTATCTTTAAATATCATGGAGCTATGACAGTGATGATCTTTCGATTGGTAGCCTTGGTAGTGTGCTTCAGTTGGTATATTTTGGTAATCACTAGAGTAGAAGCTTCATCTTGTGCCACAATACTATAACTTGTTCTAAGTTTGGTGTCTTAACAACAAGAAAAGGTCAGGATAAAGGATCAGGCACAAGTGTGAAGGAGCTCCCTAGAGATAAAACTTTCAAGATCGAAATCTTACAGTGATGGCAAAAGGAATTCCGCCTACTTAGATGGAAAGTACACCATAACATGGTAAAGGTACAAAAGGAGGTATTGACCTTTTTTGCGTATTTGTACCTTAATTTTCCTCCAATGCTTGTGTTACATATGTTTAATGTGTAAGGGGGAGTAATGTTAGTGTGTTGCATTTTCCCTGCTTAATACTCTGCTGTCCCTTGACATCATCCTATGTTCTTGCTTGAATATGGGTTTGGTGTTTGATGTCAAAGGGGGAGAATTTGTGCATTAAAGCTTACCTCGACCTGAGAGGAAAGCTTATCCTAAGTGTGAAGAGGGTAAAGATTAAAGATTAATTTTCACTGTGTGCTAAAGGACTCAAAGGAGTTTCCTTGAGTTCCCTTGATATTAAGGAAGAATGTGTTAGTTTTGTTGATAATACTTATCATAGCTTCTTGTTGTTGTTGGGCGTATGCTTCGTCGCCGAAGGTCCCATAAGAAGAAACACCTTCGGAAGATTGACACAAAGCCGAAGCTACCAATCAGAAGGCTTCGGAGTACATTTCCAAAGGCATCGACTTAAAGATGAAATGACCAATCGGCCCATGATAATTTGTATTATGATTGTAGACCTTTGTAAAGGGCATGAATGAAATTCCCCACAGGCTGCGTCCTGTGCCTATAAATAGATGAACAGTACCCCTGTATTGTTCACGCTAACCTGTAATTGCTCGCGTGCCACTCTTGGATTTTTGCCTTCTGTCAAGCCGAAGGTATAAATGTAATTAAATATTATATTTTAATATGCAAATTTATATGATAACCTATGAATAACATTATGTGTCTGTTCATATAACCTTTCATGTTTCATATGTTTCATCTTTCATTATTTTATAACTGTGTTGATGAAGGTACGTCCTTCATGACCTTCGTCCGAAGATTGTTATATCCTAAGGGAAACAATGCTTCGAAGGACGAAGGACTTTAACATTTAATACCTCGTGTTGCCTTGTTCTTCATTCATAGCATTTGAGAACAAGTCCCCAACATTGGCGCCCACCTCCGGTGAACTCACTTCCACTACTGAGCTGATGGCTTCGTCCAACATCCAAGCTGAAGCTGCTTCGGCTACGAAGCTGGTGCTCCCAACAACAGGCGGTTCATGCTCAGAACCAGCCAACAAGAAGCAGAAGAAGGAGGCTCAGAGAAGGGTGCAGCATGTTGTGGTGCAGGGACCCTTCATCAAGTCAAAATGGTCCCACATCCCAATCACCTTCTCCCAGGAGGACCTTCAGCTCAAGGATTATCCTCATAATGATGCTATGGTCATATCTTGCGTCATCAAGGGATTTCTGGTCCACAATGTTTTGGTTGATATAGGCAGTGCAGCTGACATCATATTTGCTAAGGCCTTCAGACAGATGCAGGAGCCAGAGGACAAAATTCATGATGCTACACACCCTCTTTGTGGCTTCGGAGGAAGACAGATTACATCACTCGGCAAAATCACAATGCTAGTGACCTTCGGCTTCGTCAACAATACAAGAACTTAACAAGTTGTGTTTGATATTGTTGATATGGAATACCCCTACAATGCAATCATTGGTCGGGGAACACTCAATGCTTTCGAAGCAATACTTCATCCAGCATATCTATGCATGAAGATACCTTCGGAACAAGGACCCATTGTTGTTCATGGCAGTCAGGAAGCTGCTAGAAAAGCTGAAGGAAACTGGATAGATTCAAAAGCAATCCACAACATAGATGGAAATGAAGCTTGTGAACAGTACAAGTACATAAGAGAGAAGGCTGCCTCGGCTGATCAGTCGAAGCCTATGCTTCTGTGTGAAGATATAGCAGAGCAGAAGGTATTGCTGGGTTCTCAGTTATTTGAAGAGCAGGAGAAAACCTTGATAAGGTTTTTATTCAACAACAAAGATGTGTTTGCTTGGTCAGCCAATGATCTTTGCGGTGTCAACAGAGATGTCATTGAGCATTCACTCAATGTCAACCCGTCTTTCAGGCCAAGAAAACAGAGGCTTCGGAAAATGTCCGATGACAAAGCTGAAGGTGCTCGAAACGAAGTGAAGAGACTTCTTAGTGTTGGTGTTATCAGAGAGGTCAAATACCCAGAGTGGCTAGCCAACACTGTTATGGTAAAGAAGGCAAATGGTAAATGGAGAATGTGCATTGATTTTACAGATCTTAACAAGGCTTGTCCAAAAGATGAGTTCCCATTGCCAAGAATAGATTCTCTAATAGATGCAGTAGCTTCGTCAGAGCTCATGAGTTTACTAGATTGTTACTCAGGTTACCATCAAATCTGGATGAAGAAGGAAGATGAGCCGAAGACCAGCTTCATAACCCCCAGTGGCACATATTGCTATCTTCGGATGCCTGAGGGGCTTAAAAATGCTGGAGGAAGCTTCAGCAGAATGACAGCAAAAGTCCTTCATTCTCAAATTGGCAGGAATGTACTGACCTATGTTGATGATATAATAGTCAAAAGCACAAAGCAAGAAAATCACATTGCTGATTTGCAAGAGACATTTGCTAACTTCAGGCAAGCTGGCTTGAAGTTAAATCCAGAAAAATGTGTTTTTAGGGTAAAGAAGGGTAAGTTCCTTGGCTGTCTGGTATCAACAAAGGGAATCGAAGCTAACCCAAGTAAGATCGAAGCAATCCTTCGAATGGAACCACCAAGTACAAAGAAGGGGCCCAACGGTTGGCAGGACGACTAGCTTCATTGAATAGATTTATATCCAGATCAGCAGAAAGAAACCTGTCATTCTTTGAAATATTAAAGTCAGCCGAAGTCTTTCAGTGGGGCCTAGCTCAACAGAAAGTCTTCGAAGAGCTGAAGCAATATCTGATTGATCTAACAACATTAACTCCACCTGCGCCAAGGGCTCCGTTACTATTGTATGTGGCAGCTTCGCATTCTGCAGTAAGTGTGGCGCTTGTGCAGGAGAAACTCAAAGGACAAACCAAAAAGCAAGCCCCAGTATATTTTGTCTCCGAAGCTCTAAGCTTATCAAAGAAAAATTATACAAAATTGGAGAAGGTGTTGTATGCTGTCTTAATGGCCTCCAAGAAACTTCGGCACTACTTTCAAGCATTCCATATAATTGTTCCTTTATCTCAACCTTTGAAAGATATTATGAGGAACAGAGAAGCTAGTGGAAGGATTGGAAAGTGGGCTGCGGAACTCAATGAATTCAGCATTGATTCTGTGCATAGATCCTTGATCCAGTCCCAGGCGTTAGCAGACTTCATCGCTGACTGGATGCCAGGGGCTCAGGAAGAAGAAGCAAATAAAAATGCCGAAGCTTGGACGGTGTTCTGCGACGGTTCCTGGGGATCCTTCGGGGCAGGTGTAGCTGCTGTCTTGGTTGCACCTTCCAAAGTTAGAACATGCTATGCAGTCAAACTTGATTTCAGTTGCACAAATAATATTGCTAAGTACGAAGCTTTGCTTTTGGGGCTTCGGAAGTTAAAGGCAATGGGGATAAGAAGGGCGGTCCTTAAAACTGATTCCCAAGTTTTTTCTGGTCATGTTGACAAGAGTTGTTGAGCAAGAGATCTGAAGCTTGAGAAATATCTGGATACAGTTCGAAGGCTTGAAGCTTCTTTCGAAGGGTTTTCTGTCAAGAATATTCCACGAGGAGAAAATGAGCACGCTGATCTGCTAGCCAAGTCAGCGGCACAGGGGCTGCCCTTACCTTCGGAAGTATTCTTTGAGACAATAAGAGCACCTTCGGTGGAACTTCTTGAAAGAGCAGTGCTCAATATATCTCCTGTTCATAGTGAAGATTGGAGAACCGAGATTATATCATTTCTCCAAGGCAAATGCCTTTCAGATGATGAAGCTTATTGTCGGCGTTTCGGACCCGGGGGACCCTCAACCGAGCCGACCAGTGAATTTATCGCTGTGTGCCCCTGCCCAGATGGGTTGGCGCAAGATGGAACACAAGGGGGGAATGCGGCTTGTATTATCTCGCACCAGGGGATGCTCGTAGTAGGGGTTACAAGCGTCGCGAGAGAGAGAGAGAGAGAGAGAGAGAGCTTGTTCGTTTGCTCGTCCCCCACGCGACCCCCTCCGTAGGAAGGCCCTGGACCTCCCTTTTATAGATGCAAGGAGAGGGTCCAGATGTACAATGGGGGTGTAGCTATGCACTAACGTGTCTGACAGTGGAGTGCCTGAGCCCTGTGTACAGGCCAACGTGGCTGTCGGAGAAGTGCTTGAGCCCTGTGTACACGATAACGTGGCCGTCGGAGAAGTGCCTGAGCCCTGTAGAAGCACAGCTGTCGGTGCTGTTGGGATCCTGTTGACGTCTCCTTGCTTCCGTAGGGGCTGAGAACCGCCAACGTCATGCACGTGGGGAACCATCATTACCTATTACCGGGGTGAGCTAGATGGGACGTCGGTCTTGTTCCCTCGTAGCCTGAGCTAGCTAGGGGTAGGGTAATGATGTATCCCCCGTGGCTCGGTCGGTCCGAGCCCAAGGTCGGGCGAGGCGGAGACTTCTCCTGAGGCTGAGGCCGGGGTCGGGCGAGGATGCGATTCCTCCCGAGGCCGAGGCCGAGTCCTGGGGTCAGGCGAGGCGGAGACCTCCTCTCAAGGCCGAGGCCTAAGGTCGAGCGAGGCGGAGCTTCCTGTTGCGCCCGAGGCTGAACTCGGCTGTTGTCAGTCTTACCCCGGTGGGTGGCACAGCAGTCGGAGCGGGGCGAGCGGCGCTGTTTTCCTGTTGGGTCGGTCAGCGAAAGGGCGAAGTGACTGCGGTCACTTCGACCTTGCCAACTGAGGCGCGCGTGTCAGGATAAGGTGCCAGGCGATCCCTGCATTAAATGTGCATGCGATACGGTCGGTTGGTGAGGCGATTTGGCCAAGGTTGCTTCACAACGAAGCCTGCCCGAGATGGGCTTCGGTTGAGTCGAGGGTGCGCCCACCGCCTGAGGAGGCCCTCGGGCGAGGCGTGAATTCGTCCGGGACTACTATTTTCGCCCAAGGCCGGGCTCGGGCGATGCGAGATTGTGTCCCTTGGTAGACGAGGCCTTGACCTGAACCACGCCCATCAGTCTTTGCGATTTGTGCTGAGGGTGGTTACCAGCCATGTTTACGAGTGTTGGGGGTACCCCTACTTACGGTACCCGACAGTAGCCCCCGAGCCTCGAAGGGAGTGTTGGTACTCGCTTGGAGGCTTTGCCACATTTTTTGTGAGGGGACCGGCTTTCTAGGTTATATTTTGTTCCGGTGGGTGCGCGCGAGCACACCCGCCGAGTGTAGCCCCCGAGGCCTCAGAGGAGTGGTTTGACTCCTCTGAGGTCTTAATGCTTTTCGTGATGCCTCGGCCGGCCTGGTTGTTCCCTCAAGCGGCCTGGCCGTAGCCCGGGTGCATGGTCAGGTCTGAGTTTCTGAGCTAGTTTGTTGACGCTATCAACAGTTTGGCCGTAGCCGGGTTGCGAGAGCAGCCCCCGAGCCTCTGCACGGAGCGAGAGGACGATCAAGAACTGTCTCGACTTTTATTATACGCCCCTTCGTCGCCTTTCCGCAAGGAGGAAGGGGGGGAAAGCGCCATGTTGCCCTCGGAGGGCGCCGAACATGGTGTTTCCAGTGAGTTGCTAACGGGTGATCCGAGTGGACGCACGTGCCCCGTTCGTTAGGGGTTGGCTAGTGGCCCAGAGGCGCGCTCCAAAAGTACCTACGGGTGATTCGCTGGACCCGGACCCCTTCGACAGGGTCCGAGGGCTCAGTGCCTCCCTTCGGTGGGATTCCATTACAAATTGTTCCCGCTGGTCTCGAAAATGTCCTAGGGTACCTCGGGAGCGTAGCCCGAGCCTCGGCCATATAACGGACGTACCCAGGGTCATCCCTCACTCTGCGTGCTCTAGGGCGGCTGTCGAACCCCTGATCAGTAATGGGTGCGGAGCCCGAGTGCTCTGGGGCGGCTGTCGAACCCTTCTGAGGGGCCAGCCTTCGAACCCCAGATCAGTAATGGGCTCGGAGCCCGAGTGCTCTAGGGCGGCTGTCGAACCCTTCTGAGGGGCCAGCCTTCAAACCCCTGATCAGTAGGAGGGCTCGGGGCCCGCTTCCTTCGCTGAGAAGGATCCTTTTCGAAATATCCTCTTTCCCGGTCCCTGTAGCAAGAGAGAGAAAGAGGAAGAGGAAAAGGATATGAATTTAAATAGTGTGGCGCACCTTTTTTGACGCGGTCATCATGGTGGAGGTGAAATGACGCCCGCTTCGCCTGCCAAAGGTGTCGCTTGCCCTGCCGAGGAGTTAATGCGACGGGACGGGCGATTCACGGGGCGGCCGCGTGTGCGAGTCGTTCGAGGAACGGAACACGGGCGTGTTGTCTTCATGCCGTGGGAGAGGGCTCTCCTGCCGCTTCAGGAGGGGACGCGAGCCTGCAGGCCATTTGACCGCTGCTTCCACTCGTCTGTTGCCGCAATTACTGTCGGCCCACTTTTGGCCATATCAACCGCCGCGCCTCCTCCCGCGGCTGACTGACTCGTGATCGTTGCACTCAATTGCCACTGTTGGGTCACGCGCAGGGCTGCCTCGAGTCACGGCACTGGTTCCACAGTCGAGAAGACGCGGCATTGGCGCAAGTGGTGGTGCGGTTTCCTTGCACGCAATAACCGTTGCGCCGGTTACATGACATGTGGGCCTGGGCCTCCATGCTGGTCCGCCGGATGCGACAAAGTCGAAAGGGTGCACAATCGCGGTGCGGTTGCACGCCACTTGCATGGCGGTCCGCCCTTTCGACCGCTGGTTTCGGCGAGGATGGAGGAGTGCTTATAACCGTGGGGCGGTTACATGCTCCGCGTGCGGTGGTTTGGCTTCTTCCGTTTCGGGTCAGCTTGCATGACGTGTTGGACCCAGCCCCCGTGTCGTAGGGGGAGGACCCTGGAGCACGTCGGTGGAGACTTTGCCCATGACGCTTGGGGATGCGAGTGGGGAGAGCCGCCTTTAAAAAGGGGTCGATCCCCGGGCAGTAGCCATGCCTTCGCACTCCCCTCATGCATTGCGCCCTTCCACCTTCCGAGCCTCCAGATGGGGAGCACCCGCGTTGCCCTCCTCTTGCTGTTGTTGGAGGAGCGCGACCTCGCGGGGGTTGGCGTCATTCAGCCATCGCTCGGCTTCAAGGATTTTTATCATGCAGCCCGACTGCAGTCCCTCACTAATGGTCATCCGTAGGGATGACCACCAGCCTTTTGGTGGGGAGAAGCAAGTCGGGCTGCGGCCTCTGCCCCGCCCTCAGCTTCAAGGATGTTCATCATCCGGGCTGGGGAGGAGGGCGCACCGAGTTGGGGCCTGCCACCGCGTGGGCCGGCGACCCGCTTCTTCCTCCAGCATTCGAGGGAGAAGGGCATCCTCAAGCTCTGCGGAGGAGGCGTCCTCCAGCCATGCGGGGGAAGGTGAACTGCTGCTACCTGGCTAGGGTGCCGCTGTATGTCCTCCTCCCGGGCGACGGTCGTGCCGTGCGCAGGTGGCTACTGTCACCAGACTTGCAGAGGGGGCGAACTTCGACAACGCGGGCCCGGTCGGCCGCAAGCGTCGTCAGCTGTAGCGTGCCTGGCATGCTGGCTCAGCTGGCTCTGGCGCCGCCTCCGATGCTTCCTCCTGCCGCTTGGTCCGGGCATGGCTGTCCGTCCACCGCACGGGCGACTGTCGCGACGTGCGTAGGTCGGGCATGTCTGCGGCCCTTCCCGCGCCGCCGACTGCACCGGGGGATCGTCCAAGACGTCGTACGCCGCGAGGGCGGAGTTCGTGTTCTTGGATTGTCTTGTCCTCACTCCGGCACGACGCCTCCACGCGGAGGCTGGCGTCGGCCCGTCTGCGAGGACTTGAGTGGGGATCTACCGGTGCAGGCTAGGGCGGCCGCCATTCGTCGACATGGCGCTGGCGCGCAGGTGGCAGTTGTCGTCGGTGCTGAGGTGGTGGCAGCCAGAGGAGGTTGTCTCCGCCGACGAGACCGTCGGCGCCACCTGCGGTCGGACCTCCGACTCTTTGGCTTTGATGGCTTGTCCTCGCCCCTCGTGTGGGGACATAGGCGAGGGCCCTTTCACAGCAGTGTTTGTCCTGAGGTCATCGTTGCTGCTATTTAGCCGCCCGAGACGGAGGTCGTTGTCGCGCTGCTGGTGCAGTGGTTGCCGGGGAGCCACCTGGAGTTTGTTATCCCGCAGGCCCTCTGGTGTGGAGGTTGTTCATACCCGCAGGAGTGGAACCGGAGTCCCGTTTGTAATGGTACCCTAAGTATGGGTGTTTGTTCATTGTGGCTGCTGAGGCCTGAACATCTGGGCATTTGAGCGTAATGTCGTGCTTCTTCCTCATTTCGAGCACTAGGACTCGCCTGTCGGCTAGCTAAACCACTTAGCCGAGCATGAGTTGCCTTGCGCGGAAGGTGACGAGTGATGTATCCGTGTCCCGGAGGCGTAGGAGTCCCTCGGCTCGATCAGCCTTGCCGCTTAAGGCCTCTCTCGCTCAGCTTTAGGACCTTCGGCCGCTCTGCGATGAGCTGAAGCCGGAGGCAGTGGTGTCGGCACGGACGGAGGCGGTGTCGGCTCGAATAGAGGCTTCGTCGGCCCAGTAGCAGGTGGCTTTCCAGGCCGAGGAGGTGCAGCAGCGGCGGCTGGAGCTTGGCCAGGTCGTCCACGAGCGGGACCAATCCCGAAGTCACGCTGCCGAGGTCGTGAGCCAGGCTGAGGTCCTCGGGGGATAGCTGGCTGAGGCTACAGAGCGGCTAGCCGAGGTGTCTGCTCGGGCCAGAACCCTTGCGGAGAGACTGGCCGTGAGGGCCCAAGCGTGGTGCTGGTGTCCTCTATCGAGGTGGAGATCATTTCGCCCGTGTCGCCGTCTGAGGCTAGGCCAGGTTCCGCCGAGGGTGGAAACGTCGCCGAGGGTGCTGCTGCTCCCCCTGCCTATGTCTGAACCTGCAGGAACATTTTGTCTATAGTATGCGTATGTTTTTTACGGTCGCTGAGGCCTAAACATCTTATTGTCGTGTTATAAAGCTACGTTTCTTTTCCTCTCGTTTTGAGTATCAGGACTTGTTTGTCGGTAGCAGAATCACTTATCCAAGTGAGAGTTACTTTTCACGGAAGGTGATGAGTGAGGTATCCGTATCCCGGAGGCGTAGGAGTCCCTCGGCTCGGTCGGCCTTGCCGCTTACGTGCACTCTCACTCGTTTGCAGGATTCTGTTATCGATATAGTCGAGAAGGCACGAAAGTCGTTTTCTACCCGAGCGTTAGGACTTCTTCAGTAGCAGGGTTGCTTATCCGAGCGTGAGTTACTTTTCGCGGAAGGTGATGAGTGAGGTATCCGTATCCCGGAGGCGTAGGAGTCCCTCGGCTCGGTCAGCCTTGCCGCTTACGTGTACTCTCATCGTTTTTAGGATCCAGCTATTGATATAGTGGAAAGCACGAAAGTCGTTTTCTACCCGAGCGTTTAGGACTTGTTCGATAGCAGAACCGCTTATCCGAGCGTGAGTTACTTTTCGCGGAAGGTGATGAGTGAGGTATCCGTATCCTGGAGGCGTAGGAGTCCCTCAGCTCGGTCGGCCTTGCCGCTCAAGGTCCCTCTCGTCCTTTTCAGGGTTCCGTTATCGATATAGTCGAAAGTCGTTTTGGTAGAAAACTTTTCGTTTGGTAGAAAACTTTTCCGAGGAAAATTTTGACGCAGAGGGGGTTCCCCCCTTCTAGCCGCCGAGGGAGGGTCGGGCTTTGCCGAGGCAAGGCTGACCCTTCCTTGACGGTTAGACTTTATTTACGTATGTAAAGAAAAACGAGGTACATGAACGACTTGAAACATTCTAAGGGTAGAAGCAACGTAGCTATTGGATGTTCCAAGCGTTGTTGTAGACCTCGCCTTGATTGTTGGCCAGCTTGTATGTCTCGGGCTTCAAAATCTTAGCGATGATGAACGGCCCTTCCCTGGGAGGAGTGAGCTTGTGGCGTCCTCGGGCGTCTTGCCGCAGCCGAAGTACCAAGTCTCCCACCTGGAAGCCTCGGGGCCGAATCCTTCCGGCGTGGTAGCATCGTAGAGACTGCTGATACCGCGACGAGTGTAGTAAGGCCACGTCCCGAGCTTCTTCGAGCTGGTCCAGTGAATCTTCTCGGCTGGTCTGGTTGCTTCGGTCGTCGTACGCCTTTGTCCTCGGGGAACCGTATTCTAAGTCCGTGGGTAGGACGGCTTCAGCCCCATAGACTAGAAAGAACGGCGAGAAACCCGTGGCTCAGCATGGCGTCGTCCTCAGACTCTAGACCACCGAGGGTAGCTCTTTCATTCACCGCTTGCCAAACTTGTTGAGGTCGTTGTAGATCCTCGGTTTAAGTCCCTGCAAAATCATACCGTTGGCACGCTACACCTGCCCATTCGTCATGGGGTGAGCTACGGCGGCCCAGTCCACACGGATGTGGTGGTCCTCGCAGAAGTCCAGGAACTTCTTCCCAGTGAAATGCGTGCCATTGTCGGTGATGATGGAGTTTGGGACCCCAAAGCGATGGATGATGTTTGTGAAGAACGCCACCGCCTGCTCGGACCTGATGCTGGTTAGGGGTCGGACCTCGATCCACTTGGAGAATTTGTCGATGGCGACCAGCAGGTGCGAGAAGCCCCCGGGTGCCTTCTGCAAGGGACCGACGAGGTCCAGACCCCACACGGAAAACGACCAGGTGATGGGTATTGTCTGTAGGGCCTGAGCGGGCAGGTGCGTCTGTCTTGCGTAGAATTGACACCCTTGGCAGGAGCGTACAATCCTAGTGGCGTCGGCCACCGCGGTCGGCCAGTAGAAACCTTGTCGGAAGGCGTTCCCCACGAGGGCTCGAGGTGCTGCATGGTGGCCGCAAGCCCCTGAGTGTATCTCTTGCAACAGCTCTTGTCCTTCGGCGACGGATATGCATCGTTAGAGAATGCCTGAGGGGCTGCGGTGGTAGAGCTCCTTTTCATCACCTAGTAAGACGAATGACTTGGCGCGCCACGCCAGTCGCCGAGCTTCGGCCTTGTCGAGGGGCAGCTCTCCTCGGAGGAGATATTCCAGGTACGGGGCCTACCAGTTCGGGTTTGGCGTGACCCCATTCCGCTCTCCCTCGATGCGCAGGGCCTCACCCTCGGTGGCCGAGGGTACCTCGGGCTGGGTCGAGGCCTCCTCGGGCTCGGGCGTGTCGTCGATCTTGACGAAGGGTTGATATATGTCTCTGGAGAAGACATCCGGGGGAACCGTTGTCCGCCCCGAGGCTATTTTAGCCAGCTCATCCGCAGTCTCGTTGTACCGTCGAGCGATATGGTTGAGTTCCAGCCCGTAGAACTTGTCTTCCAGGCGCTGAACATCGTCGCAGTAGGCCTCCATCTTCCGATCATGGCAGTGGGAGTTCTTCATGACTTGGTCAATGACAAGCTGTGAGTCGCCACGAGCGTCGAGGCGCCGAACCCCTAGCTCGACGGCGATGCGCAGCCCGTTAACCAAAGCCTCATACTCGGCCATGTTGTTTGACGCCGGAAAATGGAGGCGTATCACGTAGCGAAGATGCCTTCCGAGGGGTGAAACAAAGACCAGGCCAGTGCCTACTCCGGTTTTCATGAGCGACCCATCGAAGTACATGGTCCAAAGTTCGGCCTGGATCGGAGCTGTCGGCAATTGGGTGTTGACCCATTCCACCAGGAAATCTGCCAAGACTTGGGATTTTATGGTCTTTAGAGGGGTGAATGAGAGTGTTTCGCCTATGAGCTCCACTGCCCACTTTGCTATCCTACCCGAGGCCTCTCGGCACTGGATGATCTCCCCCAGGGGGAAGGATGACACCACAGTCACCGAATGAGACTCGAAGTAGTGTCACAACTTTTGCCGCGTCAGAATTACCACGTACAGTAGCTTCTGAATTTGCGGGTAGCGGATCTTGGTCTCGGATAGCACTTCGCTGATGAAGTAGACCGGCCTCTGGACGAGCAGTGCATGCCCTTCTTCTCGTCTCTCGACTACGATTGCGGCGCTGACCACCTGAGTGGTTGCGGCTACGTAGATCAAGACGGCTTCTCCCGCAGCGGGGGGCACAAAGATGGGCGCGTTGGTAAGGAGTGACTTTAAGTTTCGGAGGGCTTCCTCGGCCTCAGGGGTCCAAGTGAAGCGCTCGACCTTCCTTAAGAGGCGGTACAAGGGCAATCCTCTCTCGCCGAGGCGCGAGATGAAGCGGCTCGGAGCCGCAAGGCATCCCATGACCCTCTGTACTCCTTTCAAATCTTTGATCGGTCCCATGTTGGTGATGGCCGCGATTTTCTCCGGGTTGGCCTCGATGCCCCGCTCGGAGACGATGAACCCCAGGAGCATGCCTCGGGGGACTCTGAAGACACACTTCTCGGGATTGAGTTTCACGCCTTTCGCTCTCAGACACTTTAATGTCGTTTCAAGGTCAGAGAGGAGGTCGGAGGCTTTCCTCGTCTTGACAACGATGTCATTGATGTAAGCCTCGACCGTTCGGCCGATGTGCTCTCCGAACACGTGGTTCATGCACCTTTGGTATGTCGCACCTGCATTCCTCAAGCCAAATGGCATAGTAGTATAACAGTACATGCCAAAAGGTGTGATGAAAGAAGTCGCGAGCTGGTCGGACTCTTTCATCTTGATTTGGTGATAACCTGAATATGCGTCGAGGAATGACAGGGTTTCGCACCCAGCAGTGGAGTCCACAGTTTGATCGATGCGAGACAGAGGGTAGGGAACCTTCGGACATGCTTTGTTCAGACCAGTGTAGTCTACGCACATCCTCCATTTCCCACCTTTCTTTTTCACAAGCACAGGGTTAGATAACCATTCAGGATGGAATACCTCTTTGATGAACCCTGCAGCCATCAGCTTGTGGACCTCCTCGCCTATGGCCCTGCACTTCTCTTCGTCAAAGCGGCGCAGGTGCTGCTTCACAGGTCGGGCTCCAGCTCGGATATCCAGTGAGTGCTCGGCGACATCCCTCGGTATGCCCGGCATGTCCGAGGGACTCCACGCAAAAATTTCGGCGTTTGCGCGGAGAAAGTCGACGAGCACTGCTTCCTATTTGGGGTCGAGCTCGGAGCCGATATGGCGTATTCTCTCAACTCTTCTTTCTCAGCCTTCGACAATTCTTGCCCAATTAAGTTTTGAAAGTTAAAATTTTCTTATTCCGAAGCATCT
The DNA here is from genome assembly GCF_902167145.1 of Zea mays. Classification (NCBI taxonomy): domain Eukaryota; kingdom Viridiplantae; phylum Streptophyta; class Magnoliopsida; order Poales; family Poaceae; genus Zea; species Zea mays. The sequence goes on along the minus strand of NC_050102.1, from coordinate 88,025,637 downwards.
TTGGCTATTTCCTTCTCCTTTTCAGGTACTGTAGCCATGGTTTCTTCAGCGGCTGCAGCAGCTTCTTCTGTGGCCATGTCCAGAAGTATCCTATCAATGTTAGAAAGTGTGCTTTCTAGATTTGCATCTTCAGCCGGTTCAGCTTCGGCAGTTGCATCTTCGGCCGGTGCAGCTTCGATAGCTGTAGCGCTCTCAACAGCTGGTGCTTTTGAAGCCGAAGCTGGTCGTGGTGTCTCTTCGATAGCTTCTATCACAGTAATAATTCTTTGTTTTTTCGGCCCAGCTGTCTTCTTCGCTATCGAAGGTTCCTTCTTCTGATGAAAAAGCTTTGTCAAATGTGGCGCAAGTGGACTTAGCTTGATAAGCAAGGATTCAGTCATTACCTTTAGAATTTCTGCCACATCGGTAGCAGAAGGTAATGCAGGAGCTTCTTCTTCTATATCAATCGCCTTCTTCTTCAGAGCAACTGTCGTCGGCTCAGGGCTCAATTTGCTCTTCTTCAGGTTTTCTTCATCTTCTTTTACCATTCTAGTGGCCTGTCTACCCACAACACTGACAACTCTTTTTCTTTTCTGCCCTTCGGCGCCCTTGTTCAACCGTTCATAATCAGGATATTCAAAATGTAGAGCATCCATTACCCGATTCAATCTTCACTTCGGTCGGGAGCCAAAGGCTGCGGTCATTAACTGATCTTCTTTTTTCGTATAGTTCCCTAAAATCTCATTACACATAACTTCAATCGTGTCTAACCATTCTTGGCAGGGTTCCTTGAAGTGTTTTTTGAATTTAAAGTGATAAGGCAGCCGAACGAGTTCACCCTCTTTCTTCTCTTCTCCAAGCTTCGGCATACCCCACTTCTTCAGCGTTGGGAATACTCTGTTGGCCAAGTATTCCTGGACTAGATCCCTAGTCCCAATGTGTTTAGACACAATTCTAAACTCATATACAGCATCTTGGCATGGATCCCCCAGTGTCATGTTGCATTGAGGCCTGGTCAGCCCGAAGATTAGCTTCATCGGGCTCTAAACTAGCTTCTCCTTTTCTTCATCAATTTTAACATAAAACCATTCAGATTTCCAACCGGTCGGCCATTTAGTACGATAGATGACCACTGGTGTCTTCATATCCTTCTGATAAGCAAAATTGTAGCAGCCGAAGTTCTCATGCAATCCGTCTTCTCTAGCCTTCGTCTGATAATGAAGTTCATGTACTCGGCAGAATGCATCAGCGAGCGGCTCTACCCCTTGACTTCGGAGAGCCCAGATGTACACACTGAGCCTAACAATGGCGTTGGGGTCAGCTGATGAAGATAAATCCCGAATTTTTCCAAGACTTCTGCAATCATTCCGTGCAGAGGAAATCTCAACCCTACTTTGAAGAAGCTCTTAAAAACTACAACTTCATCATTTTCCAGTTTTGGGATAGTCTCTTCCCCGCCAAAGTGAACCAACACCTTATCGGCTTCCTTGAAGTAGCCTAGCTTCGTCATCATAGTCATATCAGCTTCAGACACAATTGATTTCCCAAAATCCAGATGGCTGGGCTTCGATGGCATAATAATGTCATAATCAATCTCTCCTTCTCTAGCATCACCCTCTTCAATATTTGTCTGCTCGACTTCAGCAGTGGGTGCTTCTTCGTCACAAGTGCTTTCAGTCACAATCAATCCCGACCGCTTCATAACTTCAGAGATAGGCGCAGTTTCAGCAGCTTCGGCTTCCTCTCCGTCGCGAGTAACCCTAGGTGTTGACCGTACCCTAGCCATTTGATTTTGAATTTTTTGTGTTTTGACAAAGTTGAATTTTTTTTATCTTTGCTGAAGCTCTCTCTTGTCACGAAGCTAGAGCAAAATGATCTTTCGTTCCAGAATACAGTGAGCAAGCGTCGGCTATGGTCAAATTTTTTGGCAGCACAACAGTGCAATGGCAATGAATGATGTGGTAACTCCACACCTACCCGTCTGTTTATATAGTGCTGCAGGTGGGAAGGTGAATCGCCAGTCGCCCGCACCCGCTGAAAAGTCGCTCGCACCCGCTGAACGGTGGACCACTCGGCGCCTGGGAAGTGAATTACTAGATCGTTCGTACGCGCTGCGTGGTGGGCCACCTTGCGCTCCAAATGTTTTAATCGCTTCTTGGCAACGAGCTCAGGGAAGGTGTTTTCGGACCTTCGGTATTCTGAAGCCTTTGAGATTTTTTCACGGATCAAGCTCGTTACGAAAAACGATCTAGCACTGCGAAGGGGCTACTGTTGGGGGTACGCTTCGTCACCGAAGGTCCCATAAGAAGAAACACCTTCAGAAGATTGACACAAAGCCGAAGCTACCAATCAGAAGGCTTCGGAGTACATTTCCAAAGGCACCGACTCAAAGATGAAATGACCAATCGGCCCATGATAATTTGTATTATGATTGTAGACCTTTGTAAAGGGCATGAATGTAATTCCCCATAGGCTACGTCCTGTGCCTATAAATAGATGAACAGTACCCCTGTACTATTCACGCTAACCTGTAATTGCTCGCATGCCACTCTTGGATTTTTGCCTTCTGTCAAGCCGAAGGTATAAATGTAATTAAATATTATATTTTAATATGCAAATTTATATGATGATAACATATGAATAACATTATGTGTCTGTTCATATAACCTTTCATGTTTCATATGTTTCATCTTTCATTATTTTATAACCGTGTTGATGAAGGTACGTCCTTCATGACCTTCGTCCGAAGATCGTTATATCCTAAGGGAAATAATGCTTCGAATGACGAAGGACTTTAACATTTAATACCTCGTGTTGTCTTGTTCTTGATTCATAGCATTTGAGAACAAGTCCCCAACAATTGTATTATATGGTGGTAATACATAATTAGTGCTTCAGATGATATGAATCAATTAGAATCTATTGTGTTTGTCATGTAATAGATATTCATATGGTTCTGGTGCTTTAATTGGTATCTTAATTGTGAATAGTGGTAGGTTGATATTCCTGTGGTATATCCATTTAACTAGTGTTTAATTTTGATTCTGTGCATGTGTGTGTTATATGCATCACAGTTTAATTCTTGAGACAATGCATCCCACAGGTGCTAAGGTGTAGTTATGCTTTGAATTAGCCTAAGTATGTGCAATTTGGTATAAGTTGAGATTTTAATGTAAGCACATATTTAGGGGGAGCATTCTATAAACTTAGAATTCAAAATTTGTGCTTTAAATCTTATTCTTGTGTAAGCTTTAATTGTGTTGCCATCAATCACCAAAAAGGGGGAGATTGAAAGCTCTCTTGTGGGTTTTGGTGTTTAGATGACAACTCAATTAAAGGACTAACAAGTATGCTAAGTGTTGAACAGGTGCTTAATGCAAAGCTAACAGAGTTCAACACAAGTGAACAAGTGTGATGGTCCAAAGACTAGATTATCTATAGATAATGGACATCATAAGTAAGATGGACATTGCTTAAGTGAGACACGATGTGCGTAACTCAGAGACAACTGATCAAGACAAGGATGGAGGCAAGAAGAGCTTCGAGGTACCGAGTGCACGGGAGAAGGTCAAGGAGACCAGGAACCCAAAAGCCAGGGGTGAAGAAGAAGACTTGCAAAGTCAAGGTTAATCGAGTTAAGAAGAGTTATGGTGCATCAAGGATCACTACATAAGGACATGACTTACAACCAATAAGGTAACATCTACAATTATGTGGTGTAAGTCATAAAGCTCAAGATCAAGCTCTAGAAGTGAACAAGGTATGTTTCTGGACTCAGTGAATTGTTTTGTTCACTAACATGGTTATCTGAGTGCTAGAAACAGTGCCAAGAAAAGAAGAAAAGAGTTGGAGAAGATATGGCTTTGTATAGCCAAAACCAGCACCAGCCTGGCACACCGGACTGTCAGGTGGTGCACCGGACAGTGTCCGGTGCCCTAGGCTGACTCGGCGGTGGACTGCCAGCTCTCGGGAATCTGCGGGGAGTCGTGGCTAAAATTCATTGGACTGTCCGGTGGTGCACCGGACTGTCCGGTGAGTCTGAGCCGCCCGAGCCAACGGTCGGCAGCGTAATCAGCGGGCGACGCGTGGCCTGAGCCAACGGTCAGTGGGCACACCAGACTGTCTGGTGCGCCAAACGGTCCGAAGGCACAATGGTCGGCTTCACCAGAAAAGGAAGCAGATCGGGCACCGGACAAGCACTGTTCATGTCTGGTGGTACACCGGACTGTCCGGTGCGCCACCCGACAGAAAGCAAGGATTGCCTTCCAAAAGGAATTCCAACGGATCCTAGGCCCCTTGGGTCTATAAAAGGGACCCCTAGGCACCCCAACAGTGACACAAGTGCAGCCAACAATTGTATACATCATTTGGATCAATTCTCTCTCTCCCTCTCGTGTATATCTCTCTAGTTTGTGTAGAGGCAAAGCTATAAGCCTTTAGAGAGTGGAGAAGTGCTGCTGAGAGCTAGAGCAAAGTCTTGAGCGCATTGTTACTCTGTCGGAGTGCTGTCAAGAAGACTATAAGCAGCCACAGCGTTGTTGTAACCAATATCAACATAGTGGAAGGCTCTATCTGTCATACTGACAGATCTGAGCAAACGGAGGAAGGAGTTGAAATAGACTCCAAGCCCAGGTGTGGCTAACTACAACGAGGACTAGGCAAGCATTTTAGGCTTGGCCGAACCTCGGGATAAATCCCTGCGTCTGTGTGCTCTGCTGTGTTCTGATTCTCTGTCTTTCTTACTCTTTATATCTGCACTTCAATACTTATTTGTGGTACAAGTTATATTTGAAGTGCAGGGCATTTTAAGATAGGATCTTCTATTCCGCTGCAACCTACTCGAAGGGTTTTTCATTCCACTGCGATCCAGCCCTCGAGTAGAGTAAGAATTTAAGCTTTAAAGCGATAATTATTATTCGCCTATTCACCCCCCTCTAGGCGACATTCAGATCTTGTTCCCGGGCATAGGGAACGTTCAGCACCTCGAACAGTTCCTGAGGACGCTAAAAATGCATTTTACCAAACCCATCACCTTCGGGTTTTTCTGGTTTTTCAATGACCGGACGGTCCGCGCCTGAAGCTGGACGATCTGCACTTGAGGCCGGACGGTCCGCTCTTGGTCTCGGACGGTGCTCGCTTCTCCTTCGAACGGTCCATAGTGTTAACGTATGTTTTTGCGGAGTTCCTGTCCGAGGCTCACCCTAGTGTCGCGGACGGTCCGTCGCAAGGGCCCGGACGGTCCGCGCATAGGTGTTTTTCCAAAAAGTTTCTCTTGTCCGGAATAATCTACGGTATTCTGGACGGTCGACTTAGAGAAGTTGTAGATGAACTTATCTACCTGACAAATGATCAACTGGGCAAACTAGTTAGTACATAAGGTTTGTGATGGTCGTCAAACACCAAAATCGATTATAGAAAGTGTTGAGGCCATTTCCCTTTCACTATCCTAGCGATCTTCTCTGCTAACTCAGCCTACAAGCTAGGACAAGTCTGACACTCACCCAATAAGTTGTACCTAGATCTCAACTCGTTGCACTCATTTAGCAGAGTGGCGTAGTTGGTCTGCAATATGGTGATGTTCCACGTGTGAAAGGAACATGAACGTCTAAGAGGGGGTGAGTTAGGACTTCTAAAAACTTGCGCTAAACTAGGCCAAAAATAAATCTCCTAAACAAAATCTATGCAAATAACTAAACAATAATGTACAAACTAGGTTTTGTCTAAGTGTTGCTATCTCTAACGCAAAATAGTTACGCAACCTAAGTTCCAATCCTATGTATTCTGAACTAGGAATAGAGAGATTGAAACTTAAGTATTTAATGTAAATGTGGAAACTAAAGAGCAAAGGTAGAGATTGCAAACTCTCATGGATGTGCTGGTATTTTTATCAAGGTATCTATAACCGTGTAAGGTTCTGAGTAATCCTCGTGAGTGCACATACGCAAAGGGTTACCCACGCAAGGGCCAAGCACCACAGTCGAGTAACTCGATAGAAAGTCACAGGCCTTCTCCACGTGCAAGTGGTGCTCCGCTTCTGGCTCCTCTCTAACGCTCCTCGTCGTCTGCACTATCGAGCTTCAGGTCGAAACGCCACAGGTCTCGTTCCCTCCAGTGCATTGTAGCTGTCACGCCACAAATGCAGTTGATGCGATCTCTCAAGACTCTCACCCTAGTCGGTACAATATTACAATGGCTCGTGCAAGAGTTAAGGGATTTGTGGGTTTTTCTAAACTCACTCAACTAACTAGGAACAACCTAGAGCAAGCACATAAGTTGTCTAACTAACCTAAGCATTTTGCAAAGCACCTACGCTAATCAACGAGTGATTCTATTAAGCACTTGGGTGTTTGGAACTATGGAAATGTGTAAGACTTCATTTGGTATGTTACTAGGCCCTCACAACTCCAAATGGCTAGGTGGTGTGGTATATATAGGCCCCAAACCAAAACTAGTTGTTAGAAAGCATGTTGCAGCTTTTTGTGGTGCACCAGATCTTCCTGTGGTGCACTGGACCCTTGCACCGGACTTCCATGTGTACAAGGCATTAGAGGTAGCCGTTGGAGCTTCTGAAGTGGTGCACCAGACCTTCACACCGGACCGGTCCGGTGGCACATCGGACCTCCTACGCAGAACAGAATGCTTGTCGTATTTTAGCTATAACTTTTATCTCCGAACTTCGATTTCGATGATCTTGTACTTTTTGGAAAGCTTATAAAATTATCTACATCCTAAAGTCTATGTCATGTCAGTTTGAGTAAATTTGGCACACCGGACCTCCTGTGCAATCCACTCTTGTGCTGCTGTTTTTTTAGCACACTCAAATTCGTATTGTGGCAATAATTCTTAGCTCTGAACTCTGATTTTGATGAACTTGGAGTTTTTGGAAAGCTAATAATTCAGAGTTGAAGTCATGTCAGTTTGATTAGATTTGAAATCGCGAAACACTTCTAATTCAGTCAGCCATTTCTCTCAACTTTGTCAACTTCTCTTTTATTGTGTGGCTTTGCATCCCACTTCTACTTCTTGATGTGTTGGACTCTTAGCATATATAAAGGGTCATCAGTATTACTTTGTAATGCTTATATGGGTCTTATAATGTCTTCTTTCAGGTGTTGCTTCCTCAGTGCCTCAGTCCAAGTCACTTTTGCATCTTGTGAACTACAAACACATTCACTAGGAAACACATTAGTCCACAGATTATGTTGATCATCAAACACTAAAAATCATTTAGTCAAATTGTTCAGGGTCCATTTTCCTTACAACATGTGAAGAGCACACTCATCACATTAAGTGTCATTGGACACTACGATAGAAGCTCTAGCAGACTCAAGCTCCCTAAGCATGCTCTCATACTTGCCCTTGTAATCTTTCCTGTTACGAGCAACAAACCTAAACAACTTGTATTGACTAGCCAAAGTAGTCGTCAGATCCTCTACCTCAGCAGTGAGATCATCACTGGAAAAAGATACCTCAGAGGTGGAGTTGTCATTGGTGTCCTTGTCACCACTGCTCACTGTTTCCTCACCAAGTGCCATGGTGCATAGGCCTCTCGTCGTGTCGGCGAGGAAGCAGAGTCTATTCATCTTGTCCTTGACCCGCCTCTCAAGCTACTAATCGCTCGAGGAAGAAGATGAGTTGTCAAAGTCATAGCGAGCTCACTAAGGGAGACAAGGAAGGCATGCTCCTTCAACTTGGCCTTTTGGAGGTATTTCTTCTTGAGACCCTCCTTGTGGAACCTCCCCATGGACTTGTGCTTGCTGGAGGTGTACTCGTGCTTGCCCTTGCGCCGACCAGAGTGATGGTTACGCTGGCTAGCCTCCGGCTTGCCCTTCTTGGAGCAACTGACAATGAAGTGGTCGGGGTCGATAGAGTTGTAGCATCCATCCTTGGACCTACCACACTGCCGATTAAAGTGATCGTTGTGGAACTGTGTGAACCGGCTCGCTATAAGCACCAGCTCCTCATCCCTAAGTCTCTCCACATGTTCCTTTGTAATGGTCAATAAAGAAGACAAAGCAAACATAGCAAGTCAGGGGTTAGAGGAAGAACCACCTCCAGTTACTAGGGCCATTGTGGGAGCACTAGGTTTCTCGATCTTGGCATGAGTCTGGTGGTCAATCACAGTGGACTTGAGCTTCCTGAAAAGCTCGTCCACGGTGAGAGACTCATAATTGAGCGTCTCGATAATCGCCAAGACCTTCACCTCCCAAACCCTCTGATCTAGAGCATGTAGTAACTTGAGTGCTCTATCATGATCATCATAGGGCAGTTGCGCCTTGTTTGCCATCTTGTTAACAATCGACTTGAACTGAGAAAATATAGTGTATATGGCCTCTGCAGCCAACTGTACAAAGTTCTCGTACTCTCGCAGGTATGTCTCAAGAGTACATATGGTCTTTACATCATCATTGATCTCATGGAATTTCTCAAGGATAGATCAGATCTTATGAGTTGTACCCAAATGTCCAGCTCGCTCAAACTCACCAAGAGAAAGAATGAGAACAGAGCGTTTCAGACCTTGTTGTTCGAATCATGGTACTCTATCTGAAGAGGCGTCATTCGAGCATCCTCGACCTCGAAACCATCATCAAGGCAAATCTCCCATACTTTGTAACTGATGTATGAAGATACGCAGTGTTGAGCACCATTTGTGGCACTGGGCACAATCGGACAGTCCGCGATAGGATTAGATCAATTGAATTAAACTCCTATCTCCATGCGTGTTTGTCCCTCTAAACCCGTGGGAGTTGTTGGAGAACGGCTAGGAATGGGTCCAGACCTACCCTCCTTATATATTCAATTGTTCCTTTACTTTTTGCCCTTAGGAGTAAACAGTAGCGTAGCCTTCTTCACCTCGATCTTCACCTCTCTTCGACTCTACGTCGTCTAGAGGCATCTTGGGTGGCCTGTCGATCCTAAGACAAACCCTAGGATCTCTCCTTCTTGATGAGGTCCCTCATGGAGGGTTAGATCCAGGTGCTGTTGGTGAACGCCACCGTCTCTGCGCACATGCGGACCGTCTGGTTCGGCGCAAAGAAGACCCTTCTCCTGCCATAGGTCATGGACCGTCCGACCGCAGACCGCGGACCGTCCGCGCTGCTGCAGAAAGCACTGCCGCCGGTACACCTCGCAGTGATTGGCGCCCAAATTAGCGCCAACACGCGGACATGTGATCTTCCAGTATGGTAGTTCGTCCCACGGAAGAATGAAGGTTTGCCAACACCTCATTCCATGTCGCCTTCTGTGAATCAAGAACCGATTGGTGTGGATTGATCCTTAACCGGCTCTGATACCAATTGAACGAAAAGGCTACTAGAGGGGGGTGAATAGGAGCCAATCAAATTTGGTATTTTAAAACTGGAACTTGAGCACTTAACTTCAAATGGAGATGAAGAAATCGATCAAACCAAAAGCACATCAAGCAACCAGTGATCTCGTGTTTTGAAAATGTTCCTATGACTCACACGAGACCAATAAGACGAACGGATTGCAGATCGAACATCAAAAAGTCATACGCAGGGGCAACCGTCCTACTTAGGCTATCTCTAGCCGCTTACCCATTCATATCCAAATATTCAAACTCTACCGTGCGAATAATGTAGTCTATAGTGCAAAATAGTGTTTTGAGTGAACATATAAGTGAGCCGCTGGAAAGTGTATGTGATGTGTCAACTTTGTACTGTAATTAGCACTTGCATGCATTTGAATTGACCTGTGGTGCCACGCACCCATCAATTATTGTGTTGACGACAACGACAGCATGATGGCGTGTACTTTCAACTGGAATTGATCTAAAAAGCAAGAATTTACAACTTTCGGTGAATAATAATCACTGGACTAGCTGTGCTTGAGCAAAACACCCTCCAATTAATGATCCTATCGTACGCGACATAGTAGTACTGAAATTGCTCACGCGGTTAGCCGCCGCTCTCTGAAACCAGTTCAGGCTTGGCATCCTTGCTTCAACATTGGACGACGCAAACACCACCGTTCTCGTTTCAGCTGCTAGTTCCAAAGCGTATCGTTCTCACAAAAGCTATATGGACGGATGCCAATAAAAGTTTGGCCCAAACTTGGGACCTGATCGCGCACGCATTTCAAACACGATAGGCAGTCATATCCCTATCACCTATATATTTGTGATGGTACCTGTCGTCTACTGGGCAACATGCATTTCAGTCATCCCTATCACCTCAAATTAACAAATGAATTGAACTACCATTTCAGTCAAATTTCAAGCCTGAACCGGCCGGACGTTCACGAAAAGCGTGGTGTTTGTTTCAGCTTAAATTTATGTTCTGACCACCAATAGTTGTTGCGGACTGTCAAACGCAATCTTTTCGGTCTGAATCTATAAGAATCGATTTGGTAAAAATTGTTCAAAATCAATGTCAACATAGAATCGACCGAGTCATTGAGGTAGGAGGAATATGTCACTTTCTATATTTTAAACCCTGTAGACACATTTATCTTCTTCCACACATAATCTCCACGATACTTCGATTCTCCACACAGCCAGATTGTCATCCGCAGGCATATAGACGTTTTGTACTCACTACCGGAATTTGGCTCTTTGCAAGTACCAAATATTTTGCGTGTTTTTTCGGACACCCGACAAAGAAGCTCTTTGCCGAGTGTCACGCAAAAAATTCTCGGTTAAAACAGTAAATTAATTCAAATAAAAAAGTTTTCAACTACCAATTTGTATAACTCATCATGATGTATAATTTATATTTTGAACATTTCTTCATATGATAAAATAAAAATAAATTTGTTCATAAAACCTATCTCTCTCGTAGTTTAGATGTTTAAGATTTGTACATATTGTTAGAACCATAATGTGAAATGAACAAATGACCAAACAACCAAAATAAACTTTGTAGATCTTGAGAAGTTATAGAATTTTGTAGTTGGTAACTTTTTCATTTGAAGTCATCTTGTCAACAAAAACTACGTCTCAATTTAAAAAATTTAAAACTTGAATTTTGAAAACGATCTCGAAAGAAAAAACCACCAACATGAAAGTCGTAGGTATTGAAGAGTCATGAAACTTTGTAGTTGACAATGTTTTGGTTTGAAATCATTTTGTCAAGCAAAACTATATTTGAATTTTAAAATTTGAATTTTTCAAACTACCTCGGATGGAAAAACCACCAAAATAAAAGTTGTAGGTTTTGAAATGTAATGAAACCTTGTAAATGACAATTTTTTTATTTGAAATCATCTTATCATTGAAAAGTTCGTGTGAAGTTTTCAAATTTTGTAAACGGCCTCGGATGTACAAACTATCAAAATAGAACTTGTAGATCTCGAAAAGTTATGCAACTTTATAGTTGGTCATATTTTCATATGAATTCATTTAGTAACTTAAATAATCAAATTACTCTCGGTTTGTTATAGTACATGAGGAATGGAAACTTAATCTTGACATAAATGATGTAGTAGTGTAGTGGTAGAGTAGGGTATGCGCGAGAGAGAGTTCGAATCTCATCATTCACAAAACATGTAAATTTGATTTAATTCAAAATAATAGTGAAAATGATAGTGGTTGGAGAGTTGTTCCTATAATTTAAAAAAAAATTTGCTATTTTTTTGGATTTTTTTCGATTCTTAATTTGCCGAGTGCTCTTCGCCGAGTGTCCAAAAAAAGTATTCGGCAAATAAACCTTTGCCGATAAAATCTTTGCCGAGTGTAACACTCGGCAAAGGCTTTGCCGAGTGTAAAATGACCTTTAAACACTCGGCAAAGAACACGATTCCAGTAGTGACTAGTGTTGTACGTAAGCAGAAGTTGGGCAAGACGACCACGAGACAAAAATAGTGCACGTTGTGAATTATTTATACCACTATATAATCCACTAGTTTAAATTTTATAAAACTCACTCAACCAAATCACCCTCACATCTATAACCTACACTAAATCCACCAAACAAATTACACCCAAAATTAACACACCATAAAAACAACGGTTCAGATCGATGGATAACATCCTCTCTCTCTTACGCACTTAAATCCAATTGACAATACTATTTATACCATCTTCATCCCTCCCTCTTCCTCTCCCCGTGACCTCGCCGCACCCACCTCCTTCCCACGGCCCCGCCGCCCCCTTCCCATCACTCTCGTCAATTCCTCGTCGTCGTTGTCGACCTGACCCTCTCAGAGCATCTCCAGTAATTTTGTAAAATAAAACTCCCTAAAAGACGATGTAGGGAATTGCTAAATAATAATAGAGAGTATAAATTTCATGTTCTTCAATAGTTCTCTATTTCTAGTTGCTAAATTTTTTAAATAATGCCAACTCAACTTAATTGAAAGGGCTTTTTTTTAAATGGGCCTAGTTTGTCTTGATCCAGGCAAGCACATAGATCAAATCACGATCAGCTTCACCTGTGTGCAAGGTCTTGGCTCATTGGTTTTGCTCCTTCGTCAGATATTCAGGCAGTACTACTCGCGGCATGTGGTAGTTTAATTGTCACCAAGTACTAGTTGCTAGTCCACATGTGTTTCATAAAAGAAATCAATGCCCCATGAATTATTTCAACTGCGATCAGATTGTGCAGCAGGGCGGCTACGATCGGATTGCACATACCTAGAATTCAAGAGTTCTATATGAACTGAAAACACATACAATTCTATCTGAATTTTAGCCACAGCTACACATGAATCTGATTTGGAAACAGTATATAGGAGCAGAACATGCAACTAAAAATCCACATGTTATTCATATATAAGTGTACTCCATGAAACTAAATAATATAAAAGTAGTATGGCCACCATTGGAAACGTGGAAAGCGTGGGGAAGAAATAACGCGCGAAATAGAAAAGAAAGTAGGCTTCGATTTCATGTGGAATGAGCTTCGGGGAGTTCCTTTGGGTTTGCCACATGTAGCAATGAAGGAAGAAAAATGTAGCAACTTCATAAATTTAGCAACAACATTTACAATACATTGGAGATGAGTTTTTTCTAATAACTTCTTAAACTAAGATTTAGAAACATGTTTATATAACTACTGTAGATGCTCTCACCGTGGTGACTGTAGTATTAATAGAGAAATTAATAAAGGATAGTTAGTACCCATGCAGCAACAGATAGCAACGTGTGTTGCGCAGATCGACGCACATATCGGTCAACAACACGTTTCAGCCCACTTTAAATTTGCTTACAGCGTACGCAAGTATATATTACGTCTATGCACTTTGCATCTAGCTAGGTCCATCCATGTCTTTGCTTAGTTTCATGTTTATGAGTTCAAATTAATTCTTTTTAAAAGAAGAAAAAAAAGCCCAAAAGCATATATGCTGTCCGTTGCCTCTTTACAAGTGTCAAGTGGCAGTATACTAGTACTAGTCGTCTGGGTGTGGGTGTGGCACGGCCGGCTCCTCAGTCCTCACGCAGACCCAAAAGTCAAAAGCCGTCGTATACGTGGCATTATCCGCGGTCAATCAACACGTACAATATCTTCCCCAGTACATTCGTAGCCTTTTCTTTAAAGATACTGCCTCCGTCAAAAAAAAATCAAGCATACCTTTTTATAAAGTTAAAGAGTTTAGAGATGGATTACGATTATATTGAAAGCACTAATATTTGTAATACGAGATAAGTATTATTAAATTAATTCTAAAAACTATTTAGAAACTTGATCTATTTGAACTTATAACCGTTACTATTGGACACAGCTTCTTTGCCGAATGCTCCCAGAAAACACTCGGCAAAGTCTCTGCCGAATGACTCTCGGCACAAAAATCTCAGTGAACTATACATCGGCAACGGCTTCTTTGCCGAGTACTTTTTGTCGGACACTCTGGAAGAGACTTTGTCGAGTGTCGTCTGGTACTCGGCAAAGAAAAGTCGTCGTTACGGCGCCAAGTGACGGTGACAGAGCCTTTGTCGAGTGTCCTCCCAGACACTTGCCAAAGAAGCCTTCTTTGCCGAGTGCCTGATATACTGGCACTCGACAAAGAATGCTCCAGTGGCCCCCTTTTGCTAAACCCTTCGCTGAGAGCTCCGGGAGGCACTCGACGAAGGGGGCTTCTTTGCCGAGTGCCTGATGGAAGGGCTCTCGGCATAGAATGCTACAGTGGACCCTTGCCAGTCCCTTTGACTAGTGCACTTGGAGACACTTGACAAAGGGATCTTCTTTGCCGAGGGCCTGGGCCACAGTTCTCGGCAAATAAGCTTTACCGGTTCCCAGGTGTGCCTTCTTTGTCGAGTGCTATGGTCATGCTACTCGACAAAGTACCTCTTTGCCGAGTGTAACACTCGGTAAAGTTCTTGATGTCTAGTCGGAATGCATGGTTAGGAGGGAGAAATTGTCAATGTTTATCAAATGACGAATATTTGCCATCCGTCTTCAACCAATTGAACCTAAGAGCTTCCATGCAAACTGGGCATGAGAACTTACCGTGAACACACCAGGCGCAGAATAGCTCATATGCTTGTAAGTTATGCATGGAGTACTGGTACCAAACATGCATTTTGAAGTTTGTCTTCATAGCTCGGTCATAAGTCCATACCCCTTCCTCCCAAGCATGGGTCAATTCATCAATCAAAGGCCCCATGTACACACCCAATTTATTCCTCGGGTGTCTAGAAATTATCAACGACACGAATATGTTGTCTTTGAAAGCATACGCTGGGGAGGAGATTGATGGGGACGACGAACACGGGCCAACATGTGTATGGGGTAGTGGTCATTCCATAGGGATTGAATCCATATGTGGTCATCGCAACACGTACATTATGAGCCTATTTAGCTTTATCATGGTGAATGGCATCAAAGTGAGTTCATGCTTCACCATCGGATACGTGCAGCATCTTGGAAGGATTGTATCGTTTGCCATTTTTGTGTCATTCCTTCTGTTTCGCAGATTCCTCGGTCATGTATAGACGTTGGATGCTCGGTATGAACAAAAGGTGGCATAGGATTGTCAATGGGATGTCGAGCTACCTCTTTTGTCCGTCATCAGAGTCTACCTCTATGAACCTAGATGATTTACACTTTTGGCAGTACTTTGCCTCCAAATATTCTTTCCTAAATAGGATGCAACCCTTCGGACAGGCATGTATCTACTCATACGTCATCTTGAGTGCACGAAGGAGTTTATGTGCCTCGTACATGCTCTTTGGCAGAACGTGATCCTCCGGAAGCAGGCTGCAGATAACTGTCAACAAACCATCGAAGACGTCTCGACTCATGTTATACTACAACTTGAACGTCATTATACGTCCAATGGCATCCAGTTGAGAAACCTTTGTCTTGTCATGAAGGGGTTTCCGTGTCGCAACAAACATGTCGTAGAATGCCTTTGCGGTCGTCTCTGGCTCGTCCTCCTTACGTCCTTCAATGAAGTGTGCCTCGTGATAGTTGTTCAACATGTCTGCTACCCCAACATCAACATCGTAATCCTCGACTCGTTGTCTCACCACCTCCTCTCTCGTACGATGCGCTTCACAGAAGATCCACCGAGTATAGTCTAGTGTAAATCCATTCTTCCAAATATATTCTAGCATAGCCTTGTTTGTTTTTCTTTTCTTGTTAGCACATTTGCTGTATGGACATGGGACTAGACTCGCTCCTTTAGCAGCTTCGTCAAATGCCCGTTCCATAAAAGCATTTGTCTTCCTAATCCATTCAGGGGTGACATCATTCCTTCCTACACGGCTCGTGTACATCCACTCATGGTCCTCCATCCTCTAACATATATAACCGAGTATAGTTTAATATAAACATGTAATGCATGTACACTACGTTCATACCTTCTAATAGGTGAGGATAAGTCCTAATTCCACCCGCGGTTGCGTAGATGGGGTTAGTTTCCATGCTCTACTTCGTTCTGAGATAGAATTTCGATATCACTTCCCCGCTGTTCTCCGAATACACGTCCTGGTAGGGAGAGTGTACTGTCCAAAGAAGAACAGGGAAGTGACGCCGAGACTCTTTCTTGGACCAGAGTAGAGCGTGGAAACTAACCCCATCTACGCAACCACAGGCTGTCCAAAAAACGTAGACAATTCGAAACAGATACATTTGTAGATATGCAAAGATCTGTATATCTACACTATATCTCTTTCGAACGAGAGATGCCTAAGTGGGTTACGTGGTCTACGACCATGATGCGGAAATAGAGGTTGTAGCTAGGGTGGCGGTGGAGTCAAGCTAGCGGGGCTGTGGCGGGTCGGTGTAGTGGCAATGCGACGCGGTGCAGGTAGACCCACAACGGCCAAAAAGAAGATCATGTAGCCTAGGTATTCTGGCTCGGCTACGATGCTCTCTTCTCTGCAAAAAAGAAACACAAGCATGTTAATTCAAAAAAATTCGACAGCACCTACTCTGCACGGTGAAGTTTTAAATCCTCAAAAATGACAGCACGATGGCTGACATGCACATACACATGATCTCATGTGAACTTCTACAATATATAGTTTGCATTTTGTTGAACATCAAATTTGATGGTCAAAGTTAAGAGAGGTCAATTTAGGATAAACCAACATAAAAGGATAGTTAAACAAGAATACATTGACCTAGATTTTATTTAGGCTAAAGTGCTAACTATAGTAATTAGTGAATGCTACTGCATCGATCTAGAAAATACATTCTAGTCTAGCTACTACATCGATTAAGGATTGCTACTACATCGACTACAATATTCTAGTTCAGATTAATCAAGTAATACCTAAGGCGTCAGGGATAGTCGGGGTCGGCTGCAGTGGTGAGGGCCGGGGGTGGTGGCGGCATGGGCGAGTGTTGACCCAGTGCCAGAGCTCGAGGCGATATGGATGACCTAGGAGGTGCCGGGGAGGTAGCCAGAGGCAGTGAGGATGGCCGGCGTGCCAGTTGCGGTGGGGATGACCGAGGCAGAGATGACATGGGTGAGCACTGACCTGGAGCTAAAGGCACAGGGATTACCGAGGACGGGGCGGGGAGGTGGCTGGAGGCGACAGTAGTGCTGTGTTCTGCTCGCGCGTGATGAAAGAGATGATAGAAGAGAAGTGAAGAGGAGAAGTCGCTGATTAGGGTTATGTCCATCGTCTCTACCGAGTGCCCAAGATCTGGCACTCGGTAAAGCGATTTTTTATTTTCAAATTTTTTTGCCAAGAGCCAGATCTCAGGCACTCAGCATAGAAGTTTTTTAATTTTCACTACACCAAAAGAAGCAATTTCCGAGAGGCCAATAACTTCCTACGGGTTTTTTTCAAAACCGTAGGACATAAATAATTTTCGAGAGGCGACTAGGGCCTCTCGGAAGTTGCCTTAACTTTCGATGGCCTCTCGGAAGTTGCCTTAACTTCCGACGGCCTCTCGGAAGTTGCCTTAACTTCTGACGGCCTCTCGGAACATGCTTATTCAGGCGTTGACCGGTCGCGGTAGGCCTTAACTTCCGACGGCTTTACTAGGGCCTCTCAGAAGTTAGTTTTTGTAGGCTAACGGCGCGTGCGCCCGTCTCTGTCCGTCGCCCATTTTCCAGCCACGCCAATAGCCAGCCACCGCCGGTCTGCCCCCGCCGGTCCGCCCCGCTGCTCGCCGGACCGCCCCGCTCCCGCCGGCTGCTCGCCCGCCCCGCGCCCGCCTACTTCTCGCCTGCCCCACCACCGCTGACTGCTCGGCCACCTCGCCTCCCGTCGTCACCTGCTCGCCCACCCGGCTCCGCTAGCCGCCGCTGCACGCGTGGCAGCCGTCGCCGGTCTGCCCCGCCCGCTGCTCGCCCGGCCCGGCTCCGCCAGTCACCGCCGCCCGTCCTCTCCTGCTCTCCCGGCCTCGGCGGAAATCGAACTCGTTCAGACCCCGAGCGCCGCACGCAGCGTCGTTGCCCCAACACCGTCGCGTCACCGTTTCGTCGCTTCAGGTAACTTCCGAGTGTTTGTATTTTATTTTTTATGAACTATACTAACTTCCGAGAGTTAACTGATTTTAAACCGTAGGAAGTTATGTCAATTAGGCTAATCAACTTGAGAAGCTAACTGGTGCATATAATATAATTATGTTAGCATCTTGTTTGTTACAGATTAGTAATATTTTCACAAAATTGTCGTAATGTTGCGGAACTTATGTGTCATAAATTGTTGCTCTAGCAGTCTCTTATGG
This sequence comes from Zea mays, assembly GCF_902167145.1. NCBI lineage: Eukaryota > Viridiplantae > Streptophyta > Magnoliopsida > Poales > Poaceae > Zea > Zea mays. The sequence goes on along the minus strand of NC_050102.1, from coordinate 88,007,572 downwards.
GTGAATCACATGTTCTACTGTCTTAGCATCAAATATGGTGGGTGAGGACCGTCAATGGATGTATGAAGGTTGGCGTATGAATGATTCCTCAGCAGAGTGGATAAGAAAGACAGAGGATTTTATTGCTTGTGCTTTTACTTTGTGAAGAACTGGCACAGATGTGTGGTGTCCATGTAGTATGTGTCGTATTTATAGATGTCAAGACAAGAGAACTCTGTCAGGACACCTTTGCAAATATGGCTACATGCCTGACTATGAAGTCTCAGTGTATCACGGCGAGGAGTTTCCCAGTGAAAATGCATCGGAAGCCCACAACAATGACAACGTGGAATACTATAGAATGGATGAGATGCTTGAAGATTTAAGGGGGATCCTAATTTAGTGTTTCCACGAAATCCTGAGGAGCCGCCTCCTCTAGAGGTTAAAAAGTTCTTCGACCTTCTTAAGGCTGCAGAAGAGCCGTTGCATGAACACACAACAGTTTCCATCCTTGCTTTCGTGACTCGACTTATGGCTATTAAGTCTAAGTTCATGTTCTCTAACAATTGTTACAACGAGCTCTTGAGCTTAATCAGCGAAGTGTTTCCACCAAATCACAAGATGCCGAAAGACGTGTATCAGTGCAGGAAACTGCTCTCTGGTCTAGGTATGGACTATCAGAAAATCAATGTCTGTCCAAATAATTGTATGATGTTCTGGAAGGATCATGAGAATGATAGTAAGTGTCTAAAGTGTGGCAAGTCGAGATATGTAGAGGTTAAAAACGATGATGGTGAAATGGTCACATCAACTATAGCCCAAAAGCAACTTTGTTATATGCCTCTTGCGCCTCGTGTTAAGCGTTTGTTTCTTTCGAGGAACATAGCTAGGCACATGAGATGGCATAAAGAACGTGAACGAGAGGACACTCATGTGATGACGCACCTGTCTGACAGTGATGCGTGGAAGGCTCTAGATGACTATGATCCAGAATTTGCTAGTGAAGCGAGAAATATTTGAATTGGGTTGGCGACAAATGGTTTCACACCTTTCAATACGAACGCGGCATCATATTCTTGTTGGCCTGTATTTGTTATTCCATACAACCTTCCACCTCATCTGTGCATGAAATATGATTACATGTTTCTTTCCCTAATTATTCCTGGTCCAGACCATCCTGGGAAAGGGCTGAATGTGATGATGCAACCCTTGATCGATGATCTAAAAAAGTTATGGAAAGGAGTCAAAGCATACGATTGCTACAAAAATGAGATATTCACACTTCGAGTTGCGTATTTGTGGTCCATTCATGATTTCATGGCATACAGTTTATTTGCTGGATGGAGCTGCCATGGAACTCTGACATGTCCAATATGTGGCAAGGATACAGATTGTTTTCGCCTTCAGTTTGAAGGGAAGATCTGTTACTTTGACTGCCACAGATGCTTCTTGCCCCAAAAACACCTGCATAGGTTCGAGGTTAACACCTTTAAGAAGGGCACTATCGTGACAAAGGGACCGCCTAGGCGTCTGAGCGGAATAGAGATTGAGACTATGCTTAATAATTTGAAAGAGAATGAAAGTGGTGATGGATACATAGGTTTTGGAACCGAGCATAACTGGACACATAAATGTGGTTATGGGAACTCCCTTATGTTAAGGCATTGATTCTGATGCATAACATTGACGTCATGCATCAGGAACATAACGTTGGGGAAAGCATTCTAAGTACTTGCATGAATCTAGGCGACAAAACAAAAGACAATATAAAGGCCAGAAAGGACTTAGCAAAACTTTGTAACCGACCAACCCAGGAACTCGACGAAAATGGAAAAAGTCACGTGTTCAATTTTGTCTAAAACCTAAACAGACGAAAGAAGTAATGGAATGGTTGAAAAAATTGAAATTCCCAGATGGTTATGTGGCCGGGTTTAGGAGAGCTGTGAACTTGAAGGCAAATAAAATAACTGGATTGAAGAGCCATGATTATCATATAATGATGGAAAGGCTCCTCCCTATAATGTTCTGTGGGTACTTGAAAGTCAGTATCTGGAAGGCGTTAGCTGAGTTAAGCTACTTTTATAGGCAACTTTGTGCTAAAGAAATAAACAAAGATGTGATGGAGAAGTTGGAGACAGAAATTCCTGTCCTTATATGCAAGTTGGAAAAAATATTCCCCCCAGGATTCTTCAATTCAATGCAACATCTACTTGTTCACCTTCCATATGAAGCTAAGGTTGGTGGTCCTATGCAAGATAGGTGGATGTATCATATTGAAAGGGCATTAAAGAAGCTTAGTTCAATGGTTGGTAACAAAGGAAGAGTTGAAGGGTGTATAGCTGAAGAATTCAAATATAAAGAGGTAGCAGCCTTCACGAGTGTATACTTTGCAGACGAGCACAATATCAATGCCCCTATATTGAGGTATCATGAGGACAAAGTAGGGACCCGCAGCAATCTCCAAATTTTTTAGATTGAGGGCAAGACTGTCGGAGCATCCATGAAATATCATCCTGAGCGCGAAGAAAAGTTGGACGCTTTGCTCTATATGTATGAAAATATGGATGAAATGACTCAATATTTCAAGTAAGATGACTCCATATTTCAATTAAGATGACTCTATGTAGTAATCGTGTTCCGCACCTCATTTGTTAACTTGTTGTCGTAGAGAATTCCAATCGCAACTTAATGAGAAATTATGTAAAATAACCGCGCTTCGAGGAAGACATGGGAAGCCCAATTTCATTAATTGGTTTCGAGATTATGTAAATAACCTAACACTCTTGTTCTACTTTATATATTTTTTAAAAATCTAATTTCACCATCTGATTGGCAGTGTGACAAAATTCCAAATTTAGACGAGGACTTGCTTCAGATGTCTTACGCAATCGTAAAAGTCAGAAGCTACGGTCGTTACAACATTAAGGGGTTTCGTTTTCGTTCGACCAAATTTGAATGTACTCGTCCATTTGCGGCGACAAAAAATACTGGAGTTGTATGCAGGGCAGTCGATGATCGTGGAAGAGAGATGAATTATTATGGAGTTATTAATGACATACTCGAGTACGACTTCGCTGGGAGCAAAAATCTTAAGGTGGTGTTTTTCAAATGTGATTGGTTTGATCCTAATCAAGGGACTGTACAAAACCAATTTGGCATGTTAGAAGTCAAACATGAGCTTAAAACAAGTGCATGTAGCAAATTTGTTCTTGCTCACCAAGTTAACCAGGTGTACTACATACAGTATCCATCTAGAAAGCTGGAAGCCACATGGGTAGTGTACAAAGTTAATCCTCATGAACAATTACACACCCAGGGTGAATGGTTCGAGGCGAAAGTTGAAGAAATTTACCAAGAAGATGAACTTCCGGCCAATTTTAATATAGATATTGAGGTTTTGCCAGAATCATTAGTGGGAGATCCTGAAGATGTAGTGAGTCCCAAAAAACAGAAACAGAAGTCAAAGAAGAAAACATCGAATCAAAGAAAACAATTTGATCCTGATTTTGAATACGACTAAAAAGTAATTATATATTTATTGTTCATTTACATTATGTTCATTTCAATACATTATGTTCGTTTACATTATGCTCATTTACTAATTTTATTTTGTTTTAATAACAAGATGTCTAAAAATGTCAAGCAGCTCGCTAAGGGACTAGCGAGGAGAGCCTCCATTTTTGGGAGAAAGGAGGACTTAGTGTTCCAGAGCACTATTTCAAGCTCGAGAAGGCGTAGAGCTTTGTTGGAGCATGTTCCAGAGTTGCAGGGTCAGGCAATCGGCGTACAGAGGAATGAGGTAACCAATATATTTGTTTTGTAATGTAATATTTGTATGAGTTCGAATAACTAAATTATTAATTTTGTTCTGTAGGATGAGCCTGAAGATGAGGTAGAGACAGAGGAGTGGAGACAAGTGGAAGATGTTGAGGATGTCCAGGGTAGGGAGGCGGAGACAGGGTGGGGTGGATGGCCCAATGATCCAAGTGGGTGGCCAGGAGATGGAGGGTCGGGAGTTGGGGGAGCTAGTGGGTCAAGGGAAGGGGAAGCTGGTGTTTCAAGAGGAGGTTCTGGAAGCGGGGAGTTGGAGGGTCTTCAGGGCCCAGAAGCCGCAGAAGACTAGTTGGGTCCCCCCTCCTAAAGAACCAGTTAACAAGGTTGAGATAATACCAACTTGAGATGGGTAAGAGCATCTTTGCTTTCTTCTTGTGTCTTACATTGAGGATAAACAATTATTTTTTGAATTTGACAATTGTGCTTGTGTTGAAAGATCGTGTCAGGCAAGTAAATAAAGTGTTGGGCAATATCTGTCGTATGAGATGGCCTGGATTGGTGATTGAGGATGGTATTGAGGTCCCTGTCACAAGATGGGATCAATACGGCCTTGCGGTTAACGCGCAACATGGGAATGCGCACGGTGCAGTTTGGCACGACTTTTGGGTATGTTTATCTATCTTCTTGTCAAGTTATCAGCTCAATGATTGATTCATATTATGGATACCTGACTATGTTTCTTTTTTGAGAAATATTATAAGTTGCCTGATGGAGATACTCATACCGAGCATGCACACTCCGTGTTCCATAGGAACGCGGCAGATGTTGTTGCGGATATGATGTACTATGTTCGAATCCAGGTGATCAATCAAGCTATGTTGAGTAGTGAAGGACGACGTGCAGCCAGTAAGAGCGAGGCGTCACACTATGGACTTTCTATGACTGAGCAAGATTTTCTTTGGGTAATTGATGTTTCTGCTTATGTTGGAAAAAATTTCGTTCCTTGTATATGTTATAGTTACTTGTAAATGAATTGTGTTTCCGTAGCATTCGATTCCATGGATAGCCGCCAATGATGCTGCTTGGCGTGCCTTATGCCGTTATTGGGCTTCGGATAATTTCAAGGCAAAGTCTATACGATGAAGTTCCAATCGTGGAACCAAGTCGTATCACAAGTATGGAGGTGCTGATCCCTTTCGTTTGGCAAAATGAATGGTAAGTGCAATTTATTTCATTTTTTGTTGATTGTATATGACTTGATGTCATTTATGATTATAATGTTTGTCAAATGTACGTACAGGAAGCTAGCAGTGGTGTAGTGCCCAGTGATGTTCAAATATACCTGAGGGGGCACAGAGGACCAGATCCTGCAAACCCAGATGTGTTGTGTAGCCAAAAGGCAACAGATCGTCTGGTGAGTGTTTTGAAATGCTTGGTAGATTTTGTTCATATGAATTTTTTGTATGTGCCCAGTGATGTAAGATTGCATTGTTCTTTTGTATGGAGGCTGCATATGGTGACGCGATGTCTAGTCAGCACGGATCGGACTATGACTGGAGGACCGCACCTATTGATCCTCAGACTATGTATGCTAGTGGTGGAAAACCCCATGGAATGTCTGGACTCTACATACCTTATCTTGTTTCATCGGTTTAAGTACAATAGATTTATTTTGAATCTGTCGTGATGTTACTTGTTTGAAGGTACTCGATGTTCGATAACGTCATCGACTCGAGCTAGGTGACGGTTCAGAGGGGAGGTTCATCGAGGTCTGCTGCTCGTAGCTCCCGTCGCTCTACTCAGGATACTACAGAAGTTGAGCGACTATGAGAAGAGATTAGGCAACATCAGGAGCGGCAAAGGGTTCAGGAGGAATACTTGAGGCAACATGCTGCGCAACAAGAATACTATGCTACTCAGTTTCAACAACAGCAAGCACTGATACAAGTAAGTTCAAAAAGATCTTTCATTTTAAGTTATATATTGATTTAAAACACTGACATTAATGTGTTCGGCAATTTTGTAGCAACTAGCACAAGCCCAAGGGATACAGGTTTCGATGGCCCCCCCACCTCCACCTCCCATACATTTTCCTTGGCCTTCACCTCCACCTCCACCTACCGAACATCATGTATGCAAATTTATCATAATTTACTTGTTATATTACGATGTAACTCCATGAATGTCATTTGTATAGGTATATGAGACTCCTCCAGCTACCTTGTCGGCGCAGCAACAAGATGACGACTTAGACTTTGCCAATGCGCTCTTCGCTACTGGAGATAGCGAGCATCACTCTTCGCTATTTCCTGATGTTGATCGACAGTAGTGGGCTTCCATTCGATGTGTTTTGTGAGACTTGAAACTTTTGTGTCTTGTGAGACTATTGTAAATTGTTATGTCGAGGTGGATTTGACTTGTGAGACATTTTGTGGATTGTTATGTCCATAACTTTATGACTTTATGTATGCGATGATATTGCTGAAATGTTGTTATTATGTATGTGAGATGTTATATGTGACATGTTGTGTATTGTGGCTGTTAAATATATTTGTTATGTATGCAATGTGGTGAATTACCAAAAATAAATTGCATTTTTAGTGCTGGTCAATTTAACTTCCTAGAGGAATAGTAAACTGTAGGAAGTTAGGCTACTAACTTCCTAGAGCTACAGTGAAACGGTAGGAAGTTAGGCTGCTACCTTCCTAGAGGGCGCCAAAACGGTCGGAAGTTATTTTCCTACGGCGTGAGTTCTGGACCGGACGATGTTAACCCTTAAATTCCGAGAGGGCGCCGCCCTCTACGAAGTTATCCATTAACTTCCGAGAAGCCAGCTTGGCTCTAGGAAGTTACCCTAACTTCCGAGAGGCCCTCGGAAGTTACCCTAACTTCCGACCAAAATGTTCCGACGGGCTAACTTCCAATGGTGTTAGCTAACTTCCGACGGTTTTGATAACTTCCGAGAGTTTAGCTCTAACTTCCTACGGTTTAGGCCCTAGGAAGTTAAGCATTTTGTTGTAGTGTTGATAGGCACTCGACAAAGGAGTTTTTTATTTTTTTAAAAAAAGCCTACCGAGTGCCTCCTACAAGGGCACTCGGCAAAAGACCACTTTGTCAAGTGTCTCCATTGGAGACTCGGTAAAGTTTATTTGGTTTTTTTTCTTTTTGTCCCTAATTTTTTGTGTTGTGTTCCTAAAGTCTCTAGACCATCATATGGAATTTTGGCACAATTACCAAAGTGTTTGATATACTTGTTAGATTTAGTTTGTTTAATTCAATTTCTTCGAATAATTCAGATTTGAACTGCAAGTCACTCAAAAAACGGAAAAAAGTATATGCAAAAATAATATACATATTATTTAGCACAAGTTAAGGCCTATTTTAGGAACAAACCGAAATTTTCAAGCACCATGCTCAAGAAACAAGACCGCGAACTTGCGATCCAGTTGTTTTAAAATTGTAAAACACAAACAAAGTCAAAAAATCATAAAACTTGCCAAAAATGTCATGATATCATATGTATAGACTCTGATAAAAAATTAAAATTGTTTCGTGAAAGTTGTCACGCACTATGTGTAGAAACCTACTAAGGATATTTTGTGAAAGCCTCATAGTGGATCCCTAGCCATTCACCTCGACAGTGTTTAAAATGGTAAAGTTGTACAACCCAGACTAGAGGGGGATACACAGCTTATGGTTAAAGTTGTACGACCTCTGCAGAGTGTAAAACTGATATGTCAGACGTGCTTATAGTTAAAAGCAGCCTGGACCTTCTCATGATAAATGAACTTAAAGATAGATAATACATTGTGATCCCTTTGTTTAAAATGGTTTGCTTAAGTGGTTTCACTTAAGTGCTTTTGAGATATAATCATTATGCTCATGATTAATTCGGTTTTGGGATACACTTATAATTAGTAAATTAGGTGTTGTTAATAAAATACTGACCAACTAAAATTCTTACCACATAACCATAGTCTACCTTGTTAACCTTGCATAGTTCCTCCCATTGGTGAGCCCCCACCGTAAGTGAGCTCACCCCTTGCTAATTTTTTTTATCAGAAGGTGATGAGGAAGATTTTGACGAAGATCTTGACGAGTACTGAGTCTAGCGATGCTCTAGTCATCTTCCTGTGGGAGATCGCCCATGAAATTTATGTTGTACTTTGATTATGGTACTATTTAAGACTCTTAAGTGTAGATGATTTAATAAAGTTATTATACTCTCTTTTACGCCTTTATTGCATTGTCTTTTGATATATTACACTTGTGACGTCAACAAATGTGTAAAAAATGGATCCTGACACACATATGTTGTGCATTCAGTTTTGCCCCTAAAACTGGGTATGACATTCCGGTAGTGCATTATACTATTCACTATAAATAAGTCAAGTTTAAGTGAGTTTGACCGAAACTAATCTTATAGTTGACTTTTTTAGGTAAAGTATAATTTTTTTATTGATTTAGTTTAATTCATGGCAGTTACTTAGGGTGCTTTTTGGTTCACGTGTGAGCTATGAAAAAGATGTTGTGAGTTGTCTGCTACGAAAAAAATCGTTGTGAGTTATCTACTGTAAAAAAGTTAAAAGCCATTTAGTTCAAACTGCTATATATGAGTTGTCTACTGTGAACAAACTATATTTTCATTTAGGTTAAGTGCTCAATTTTTAGTTTTAAAAGATTTTGCTTGCAAACACAATTGTAATTGTTTTGAATGTTTCACTGTGTTCTTAAGTCACCGAGAACATTCAGCCATTAGTGAGTGGCTGAGCGCTTATGCATTTCTTGTGTGTTATTTGGAGGTTTGGGTGTGGCATTGGGAAGGAAGCCAAGATAAATTGAGCACAAAAAATTATTGGCTCCTATTTAACCCTCTAATTGTCTATTTTGATCATTGAGAATCTATTTGATTAATTGTTTTTAAACGGGCTCATTACCTGTAACACCTCGTTCACACCCGGACCGGCGTTGCTTACTCCTGGCAGCGCTGTAGATTTATATATCATCTCTACATACCAACACGAGTCTTTTGTTCGCACTTTGTCCTCACTCGTGTGCACTTGAGAAAACTTCCCGGTCAGTCACCCATCCCAAACTTGCTCCAAGCCAAGCACGCGTAACTTGGACGTTCTTTTTAGACAGACTTTCACCCCCTTAGAAGACTGACGTCCTCATCAGTCAACCCCAAGCTAGGAACATCCCCTCTTGGTCACGTTTGTATGTCTAGTATCGTCATATGTCATGTCATTGTGACCCCTCGTGACCCACATATGTCATACGCCATATACCTGAACCCCTAGCCACATACACCCATAAAACTACAAGGGTCGATACCATTTGTAACACCTCGTCCACTTCCGAATCGGCGGTGCTTACTCCTAGCAACCCTCTATAATTATATATCATCCCTACAGAATAACACGAGTCTTTTGTGCGTAGTTTGTCCTCACTCATGCACACTCGAGAACAGTTCCCAGTCGGTCACCCATCCTAAAATTGGTACAAGCCAAGCACGCTTAACTTAGAGGTTCTTTTGAGACATGCTTCCGAAAAAAAGATGTACCTTGTTGGTATGAATACTCTATTATTTCTATTAAGATTTGATCCAGAATATCACCATCCACTGGAGCTAGAATATCACATTACCATTGAAACTTAACATCTTTTTTTCATTTTATTTAGATGAGAGAGCCTTAGTGGAGAGCTTGCACACAGCAGTATTTACTTTGGTTCCATATGGTCTTTGTCTTTCATATATTATTATATTTATCAATTGAGTGGAGTGAGAATATGAGATTGAGCTATACTACGTTGGTAAGGCCGAAGAGATAGATAGAATGGGCATGTCGGCATGGTTTCGCTGGATTCTTCTTGCTACTACTACGTCGTCCCCATCTCGTGTAGGATGGGGCAGCCATATGCTGCTGCTATTACTACGGGACTGTTTGGTTTTTATGTGCTAAATTTTTTGAGATAATAAGGGTATGTTTGGTTTGATGACTAAAGGTGTGTTTGATTTTTAGGGACTAATTTTTAGTCCCTACATTTTATTCCATTTTAGTTCTAAAATTGCCAAATATAAAAACTAAAACTCTATTTTAGTTTCTATATTTAGCAATTTATAGACTAAAATAGAATAAAATGTTGGGACAAAAATTAGTCCCTAGAAACCAAACACCCTCTAAATTGTCATACTTTGTCTAACTTTTCTGCCTAAGGTTAGTTCTTCAATTCGAACGACTAACCTTAGACAAAGTGTGGCACATTTAGCCACGAACCAAACAGCCCCTAAAGCTTCGGTTGTGGATTACATCAATACTAAATATTAGCTCGTAAAAAATAAAATAATAATGCTTCAACTTATACTATTTTATAAACTAAACAAAGAAAAGGTAAAAAATAAGTAAATAATCCCATTTCTCAATCAAATACACCTTTATTTACTACTACTACTTCAGACGTGGACGGATGCACCCCCGCATACATGATACATGCAAGAGCTCACTTTTTCAGGTCGGCTCATCATTTCAGTTTGTATACTGCTGCCACCATGAAATGAAATGAAATGAAATAAAGAATTCAGAAGAAATGATCGCCCCTCCTGCCGATAGTGCGTGCTGTGTTTCTCAATGGGCTTGGAAAATATACTTAGCAGTGTTCACGGTCCATCTGTGGGCTGTTAAGAGCGTGGATTTAGTTCAGGCCCAATCACCGCCACTTTCACTTTGCTTGGGCCGACATTTCCTTTTTCATAACGTTTTATTTCCTAAAAGATGGGGGGAGATGCAACTGCTGGAGTTTGGCAGTGGACCTTGTTTGCTGCCGAATGTGCGTCGTCATTCTGCACAGAAGTAGCCATAGCCTGAATGAATTTGAATTCTCTGGACGTCGCAAGCATGCTGCATGCATCATCCATATAGATATAGATGTCCAATAAGCACGAGGCCCGCGAGCCCGGCACGAAGCCCGCTGTTTGGATCCGGTCCAAGCCCGGCACGGCCCAGTTATATGCGGGCCCGGGCTGGCCTGGCACGAATAAGCGGGCCGGGCTCGGACAGGAAATTAGGCACGGTGGGCTAGCCCGGCACGGCCCGTTTAGCTCTAAGCCCGTTAAGCCCGTTTTTTTACACTAAAACGTGCTTTTCGGCCCGCTTTTTTCGTGCTAAACGGGCCGGTCCGGCCCGTTTAGGCCCGTTGCGGGCCGGGCTCGGACAAGAAATTGAGCCCGCGTGCTTAGCCGGCCTGGCCCGGTTTTCTAATCGTGCCTGGCGGGCCGGGCTTCACCGGGCCCGGGCCGGACCGGGCCGGGCGGCCCGTTTGGACATCTCTAATCATCCATACGTGGCTGCCTGACTACCCTGCTTTTCCTTTTTGTTCTTAACCATGCATGTTTTACGACGAGCTATTTAATAACGGTAATGATGTTGGATGACTGCAGGTGAATGAAATATGGGAATTCTCCATATCGTACCGAAACTGATGCCATGTTGTGCGCTGCGTGCTGTGCGGTGCAGCATCGGTCAGTTCAATGCCTAATTAAATAAATGCATGGTATAAGAGAAACCCTATACCGGAACATATATAGCTACATATCCAGTGAAAAGTAAGACTCAAGCTGACAAAATTTACAAGATCCCTCCCCCCAATTCCCTCGCGCGCGCCATTCCACTCCTTTCCCGCGTCAATTTCTGTTGGAGCCTAGGCCAAACAATCAAGAGAAAATCTCTTCAATGTTATCCATGTTAGAATTTCTGGTGCTTAGGATCGTTTCCTAAGTCCCTAGAATACCAATCCTTGTCTTAAATACCTCGATGATGAGTAGATCTATTCTACTGAGGGGTATAGGTTAACATACCGTCATTGTTGTTCCTAGCCATCATTGCGGCGGCGTCTTGCAGCGAAGACCCGCCTCCTCCTTGTCGATCTCCCTGCTGGTGTCGAGGAGATTGGTTCCCGTCGTTGATCGGCGGTGGATCAGCTCCTCCAATGTTGCCTGCAGGGGGAACCTCAGATCCCGATGAGATAACGGGGATCTGAGACATAGTTACAGCGATTCCAGTCACTCCGAGCGCCTAGGGGATCGATTCCTCTCAAAGTGTCGATTAGGGTTTGTGGTCGAGCGATTAGCGTTAGCTAAACCCGTCGGCCCCCTTAATCTATTTATATGGCGTCGTGTGACCGGGGGCTGCAACCAACGGTTAGGATAGCCCCCCCGATCAGGGGCGCGGTTAGACGGTTAGGATTAACCCTACCCCGATTACTGTTAACCGGCTAGTGTAGAGGACACATCCTAACAATCTCCCATTTGTTCTCTACATATCTCACACTCAAACTTTTATTAATTTCGTCCTTTAACAAGTTTACACATAGAGACCAATGTGTGACAATGATCTATTAAGTATCACTGCACTCATTGACTACAACATGCCCCCCTGCTTCAGAACGAAAGATTTTACTAGGTTGCAATCTGTAGCCCCTGTGATTCTAGATCATAGGTACTCCCTTAATCCCATGCCGGCTGCGTGCTTACTAAACACGCTGGGTGGAAGACCTTTTGTGAGCGGATCCGCAAGCATCTGATGGGTTCTTATATGCTCAACTTGAATGGTGTGATCCAGAATCTTCTCCTTAACAATATAACACTTAATGTCAATATACTTGGCAGAGCCACTTGACTTATTGTTATGGGAGAAAAATACCGCTGGCTCGTTGTCGCAGTAAATTCTCAGTGGTCGCTCTATGCTATCAACCACTCTTAATCCGGGTACGAATTTCTTTATCCATATCGCCTGTCCAGTTGCCTCATACGTAGCTACAAACTCAGCGTGCATTGTCGACGATGCTCTCGCTGTCTGTTTGCAGCTCTTCCAAGAAATAGCTCCCCCAGAGAGCATAAAGACATACCCTGAAGTGGACTTCAGTGTATCTCTACACCCTCCCCAGCCGGCATCTGCATAGCCAACTATTTGTAGGGAATTAGATCTTCTGTACGTAAGCATGAGACCTTTAGTACCTTGAAGGTACCTTAGAGCCTTCTTGACTGCTTTCCAGTGTTCTATGCCTGGATTCTTCTGATAGCGTCCAAGCATCCCGGTGGTAAAAGCTAAGTCAGGGCGAGTACATACTTGAGCATACATAATGCTTCCGATAGTTGAAGCATATGGTACTGACTTCATCTTGTTTTTCTCATACTGATTCTTGGGACACTGATATTCCCCAAACTTATCACCCTTGACTATTGGACCAGGCAAGGCATTACACTTGTGCATATTATACCTCTTTAGTACATTTTCTATATATGACTTCTGTGAGAGTCCTAATACTCCATTTTGTCTGTCTCTGTGAATTCCTATTCCAAGAACATAGGAGGCTTCTCCCATGTCTTTCATATCAAAATTCGAGGAAAGAAACCCTTTTGTTTCCGCTAGTAGATCCTTATCACTACTAGCTAAGAGTATGTCATCAACATACAGAACAAGGAAGATATACTTTCCTTTTCTAAATTTTGCATAAATGCAATTGTCTTCCTTGTTTTCCTCGAAACCAAACTTTCTTATAGTCTGATCAAACTTGATGTACCACTGTCTGGAGGCCTGTTTTAATCCATAAATGGACCTCCTCAAGTGGCATCCCATGTGTTCTTTACCGCTCACAACAAAACCCTTTGGTTGTGCCATGAACACGTTTTCTTCTAACTCTCCATTTAGGAATGCTGTCTTTACATCCATCTGATGGAGCTCTAAATCAAAATGAGCAACTAGTGCCATTATGATCCTGAATGAATCTTTTGTTGAGACAGGTGAGAAGGTTTCATGGTAGTCAATGCCTTCTCTCTGTGTGAACCCTTTGGCCACAAGTCTAGCCTTGTATCTTTCTATGTTCCCTCTGGAGTCACGCTTTGTCTTGTAGACCCATTTACAGCCTACTGTTTTGGCTCCATGGGGAATGACTTCTAAGTCCCAAACTTTGTTCATTCTCATGGATTCTAATTCATCTTCCATGGCTGATAACCATTTGGATGAATTTGCACTTCTCATAGCAGCTTCATATGTAGTGGGATCACCTTCTGTATCAATGTCCTCACTCATATGAATCTCATCACATTCTATGTTTTCTGCTGCATAGACTTCATAGTCATCAGGAATCGCAGATTTTCTGAGTCTTTGTGACCTCCTGAGACTTGGTTCTGGTTCTACCTGGGGCTCCTGCAATGGTACGTCACTTGGCGCAACACTATCATCATCTTCTGAACTGTCCTGTGCAACTGGCTCAGGGCCAATATGCGCAGAAGGTGAAGCTACTTGCTCTGTAGTAGTTGCACTAGATGATGCCACATTTGCAACAGGGGTTTCACCCACAGTCGGTGTGACTGTTGGTGGAACCACAGTGGGTATCGAGAAGTATGGTTCTTCAACCATCGGAAACGGGACATACATCCTCTTTTCCTGAAGGTCAACTTCTCTGAGTACCTTACTCCCCTTGATCATGTCATCCTCTAAGAAAATGGCATGTCTGGTTTCTATGAACTTGGTTTGTCTGTTAGGGCAGTAGAATCTATAACCCTTCGATCTGCCAGGGTAGCCAATAAAATGGCAGCTAGTGGTTCTCTCATCTAGCTTTCCCTGTCCAGGATTAAATATTCTAGCTTATGCTGGACAACCCCATATATGGAAGTAGTTGAGCGTGGGTTTTCTGCCAGTCCACAACTCATATGGAGTTCTAGCCACTGATTTACTAGGAACTCTGTTGAGTATATGCATAGCGGTTTTTAAAGCCTCCGTCCATAGACCCAATGGCAGGTTAGAGTAACTTAGCATACTCCTTACCATATCCATTAGCGTTCTGTTACGCCTTTCGGCAACCCCATTCTGTTGTGGTTCGCCAGGTGTTGAATACTGAGCAACAATACCATTTTCTCTTAGGAACCTCGCGAAAGGTCCTGGGACCTGGCCATACTCGGTATGGCGTCCATAGTACTCCCCCCACGATCTGATCGGACAATCTTTATCTTCAAATCGTGTTGATTCTCTACTTCAGCCTTAAACTGTTTAAACTTGTCTAAAGCTTCTGATCTTTCCTTAATGGGATAAATATAACCGTAGCGAGAGTAGTCATCTGTGAAGGTTATGAACGAGTTAAACCCATCTACTGTCCTAACTGGAAAAGGACCACAGGTATCTGTATGAATAATTTCTAACACTCTCGTACTATGCTTAGCATCTTTCTTAATCTGCTTCGCGAATTTACCCTTAATGCAATCTCTGCATTGCTCTAAGTCTGTGAAGTCTAGGGGATGGAGAATCTGTTCCTTAACAAGACTTTCTATTCTCCCCCTCGAAATATGGCCCAAACGATAGTGCCATAATTTCGACGAGGTTTCTCCATCACTTCGTTTTCTTTTCCTGCCACTGCTGGCTGGATCGTTTTCTGGTATATCTAATACATTAACAACATCACTTTGCGAAAGTAAATAAAGCATATCTCGTCGGATGGCGAGACCAACATCTTTATTATCAAACTGAATGACACATTGTCTATCACCAAAATGACAATGAATGTGCTGATCATCTAATCTAGAAACCGAAATAAGGTTCCTTCGCAAGGAAGGTACATAAAGTACGTCTCTCAACAACAGTACAAAACCATTAACTAATTTAAGATGTATATCTCCAATGGCCTCGACTGCTGCTTCAACTCCATTTGCCACTCTAATTGTTCTTCGGCCCTTTGGGAGCCTTTGGCTTGTACGGAGTCCCTGTAGAGAGTTTGCAACATGAACAGTTGCACCTGAGTCAATCCACCAAGAATAACTGGGATATTCTAAGTATAAAGACTCATTTACAAAAGTAACTTGGTCCTTACCACTCTCTAGTAGATACTGCAGGAATTCAGGACACTTTCTCTTGTAATGACCTGTCTTCTTGCAATAGAGGCAGGTATCAGGGGGAACTGAGAAACTGCCTCCTTGTCTTGGCTGATTATTATTGCTCGAGGAAGCCTGGTTATTCTATTTACCTTGCTTCTTGAACTTTTTCTTTGAGTTCTTGTTCTGTCTGGGGATATTGCCTTTGATGAGGTTGACAGAGTCTCCAGTCTGCTTTAACCTCTCTTCCTCCTGGACACACTGTGCCAAGAGTTGGTCTATATTCCACTTATCAGTGACACTAGTGTTGTACTGTATGTGAAAAGTCTCAAACTCCTTGGGCAGAGACTTCATTATCATAAATACTACAAATTCCTCGTGTAAAGGAGACCCGAGGTACTTGTTTATCTTAGCTACGATGGATATCATTTTCTGAATGAATGGTCTGACACCATTTCCATCGTATTTTGCATTGACAAATTCTGTCATTAGAGAGCAAGCATAAGCCTTAGAAGACCCTTGGTGATGAGAGGCTACCCTCTCAAGGTATTCTTTGGCAGTCTCGCACTCTGGTATGGAACTCTTAAGAGGCTCCTTGATGCTCCTCTTAAGAATAATCATACATTTGTCATTTGATCTCTCCCACTTGACCTTGTCGATGCTGTATTGCATCCACCTGTAGTCATAGTTGGGAGTGCCCACTGTGGGCTCAACTGGTTTATCAAACCTCAGTGCGTAATCTATCTCACCCACTGTGGTTATCATGTCTATATCCTCCCGCCAAGAATGGTAATTACTACCATCTAGCGGTTTCATCTAAGCAATCTGGCTAATCAGCATGGCGGTATGAGCACCTTTGCAAAATTAAAATAGAAAATATTTAGGACATTTGAAATAAATACTGAATACTGAATCATAGAACATGCATGAATTAAATATTCAACGTTGGTCAAATAATAATCATGCCATATCTATGAAAATTTCTGATCACAAAATTTCTAAACCATCGTTGGATGATCTAGAAAACATAAACTTGTATTAAATTGTGGTAACAATATCCAACGTTGGTTAAAATATTCAATAACCACAAAATTTTCTGAATTCTATGCAATTTAAACAATAATTAATCCACGTTGGTTTCATAATTAACTGGAAAAATTGCATAAAATATAAATAAAAGTACCAAAGTACGCAGCGGAATAAAATAGTCCATAAATATCTCTGAAATTTTCTATAACTGGAAAAATATAATTCTGAATTTTCTGCAATGTTTTTCTAATTTCTTTTCTGTGTTTCTAATTTCTGGAAATAGAAAATAAAATTCCAGAAAAAAAATTGAAGCCATTTCGGCCTGGCTGGCCTTAAGGCCCAGCCTGAACGGCCCACTCAAGCGCCAGGAGAGGGGGGACGCGCGCCGAAGCCACAACCTGGGCCTGGGCCGCGCTTTTGGCCCACGCGGCGGCCAGCGCCCCCCGTCTAATCCTGTGTCGTTGGATCAAAACCAGCGGCCAGGATCTCTCGAGCTACTGTAGCTAGGTTTATAAAAGACGCAAATCTCGGGGTGACCGGTGGAAACCTAGGCTTTCTACTCTCTCAGCCGAAACCTCTGGCCGGCGGCTTCCTTCTCTCTCAGCCGCCTGGGAGATGTGGCACTGCCGACCGCACCTCCCTCTCCCTTTTTTTTTGTTCCTGCCGCTCACTTTCGTTCGGCCGCCAGGAAGCACCAGCGGCTGGCTCTGGCCGACTGCGCCCTGCACAGAGCCACACAGCCGCCCACTCTCTGTTTGCTTTCTGTCTTTTTTATTCGTTTCTACTTGCCGCATGGACATTTCTGCATGCACTTGGCTGCATGGCCATCTCTGTCATGATTTTCTCCCTTTTTTTATTCGATCCCCACTTCACGTGATGTATGCTTGTAAGAAATGAATAATATGTAATGGGAATCGAGATTTGGAGGGTTTTGAAGCATGGATCTGATTATTCGAGCTTTTCTGTGATGTTATTTTGGTCCTGAGGCCCTATGGATGCGTGAACAGTGCTCTGCGCACTTGATCTGATTTCTATACATGTTTTCTGATCACAAATTTGAACCCAAAAAAACGATATTGGGCCTTCGGACAGAGCGTGCTGTTTTGGGATTATTTTGGTTAGAGTTCAAAAACCCTAACCCTATCTGCGTTTCTTATTGACTTTGTTTCTTGGCCGCAGATCGTTGGATCATAAGCTTGTGCATCGCCTCTGTTGACGGCTTAACTGATTAGGGTTAGGTCATAAACCCTAACCCTAGTTAGTTGTGAGAGCTCTCTGGTTTGAGGCCGAGACACACTGTGTCTTTTACAGTGGCCAGACCTAAAATCTTAACTCTAACCAGAGAGCATGAAACTCTTTCTATCTATTCTAATCTCTGTTCTCGGGTGATGAATGATGATAAAAAAAATGAGTTCATTACATATATCCGAGACCTTTCTGTGATCTCATAAAACGATGCGGATTAGGAGATCTAGGGTTCTTAGGTGGCCTCTGATACCATTGTTAGAATTTCTGGTGCTTAGGATTGTTTCCTAAGTCCCTAGAATACCAATCCTTGTCTAAAATACCTCGATGATGAGTAGATCTATTCTACTGAGGGGTATAGGTTAACATACCGTCATTGTTGTTCCTAGCCATCATTGCGGCGGCGTCTTGCAGCGAAGACCCGCCTCCTCCTTGTCGATCTCCCTGCTGGTGTCGAGGAGATTGGTTCCCGTCGTTGATCGGCGGTGGATCAGCTCCTCCAATGTTGCCTGCAGGGGGAATCTCAGATCCCGATGGGATAACGGGGATCTGAGACATAGTTACAGCGATTCCAGTCACTCCGAGCGCCTAGGGGATCGGTTCCTCTCAAAGTGTCGATTAGGGTTTGTGGTCGAGCGATTAGCGTTAGCTAAACCCGTCGGCCCCTTTAATCTATTTATATGGCGTCGTGTGACCGGGGCTGCAACCAACGGTTAGGATAGCCCCCCCGATCAGGGGCGCGGTTAGACGGTTAGGATTAACCCTACCCCGGTTACTGTTAACCGGCTAGTGTAGAGGACACATCCTAACAATCCAAACTTATACCAATCACTTCAATACCATCAAAATTAATAGTTTCTCTTCAATATCATCAAATTTAAATTTTAATCCCTTAGATGACATTACTGTTAGTTTGGAGCTAACGCCGTTAGTTCAATTTAAAGTCAATCTCTGCAATGTCACTAAAATCTATACTGATCCCTTCAATGCCACTAGAAATTGCTTCGATCTATTTAAGATTTAAAAATTCCAGAATAAAAAATATGGATCAGATTTTTAATATTTCATGATTTTTAAAAACTTCAGTCCATATTTAAGCTTTTTAAAAACAAACTGATATAGCGAAGTGATTTTGGAGGTTTACAAAAAAGTATGTACTTAAGTTTAAAAAATCGTAGAATTTTAAAAATATGATCCATATTTTTTGGTTTTTGAATTTTTAAATCTCAAATATATCGAAGCAATTTCTAGTGGCATTGAACGGATCAATATAAATTTTAATGGCGTTGGAAAGATTGACTTTAAATTGAATTAACGGCATTAACTCCAAACTAACGGTAATGGCATTAAAGGGTTTAAAATTTAAATTTGATGATATTGAAGAGAAGTTATAAATTCTGATGACACTAAAGGTATTAATATAAGTTTGGATGGCATTGAAGGGATTTTCTCAACAATCAACGTCCACATAGACGAACAAGGCGAACATTATGGACTGGCGCCGGTGGCAGAGAGTGTGGACAAGCCAAATAAATTACCTGCCGTGTGCTGGCGACGTTGGAACTTGGAACGAGAGTGTACTGTACGGAGCCGGAAAAAAACCACGAACGCGTTCTGTAGCCGGCGGCGCAGTAGAGGGTACAACTGTGGCTACTTTTGCCAAAGTGCGTGGCCCAACTAGGTTAGCTTTAGCCCACTTCGTTGTTTAAGACAAATGGAGATTGCTTTTTAGCAGACTGCTGCGCGCACGTTTTGATTTAAGGAATTTTTTTAACAACAACCAAAGTAACAAGTTAAACTTTTTCATATGCTCCTGTAGTTGCTAAAAGAGCTAATTTGCTAACCTCATTTTTTTCAAGAGATTTACATTTTCTCAAATAAAATTAGTTTTTTTTAAAAAAGGAATCCTTTGGAAAAAGGAGTTGCCAAACTAGTCTAAGAATATGCCTTCACATGTTTTACGTAAAGTAAAAAAACAATTACAAAAGACAGAGACATCAACCGGCGAGTTGCCAGCGGATGGAAACGACAGAAACCACCAGGGCCCGAGGGTCAGTCACTGATTACATGGTGGTTAAACAATTCGCGACCGTAGGCGTACTCGGGTTAAGGATCACCCAACTCGGCCAGCAACAAAGATGGGGCCGCGAAGCCAGCGATACCCATTCGTTGACTACCTACCTCTGCGATGAACAGCTGAGCCTGTACAGCGGTTTCAGTGCCATTCAAGGGACGGCATGGGTACCCGCACGGGCATAGAGGATGATATGGATAAGTGAAGGGAAAGTGAAGGGAGGACAGTTCGGTAGCTATAGATTCATAGGTGCTATGAAGAGCAGCTTCACTGATTAGAGGCTCACAACTGATTTTAGAAGGCAACCGAATACGAACCATATACGTGTTAGGATTTGTATCACGAATACAATGATTACATAAATGTTACAATATTACACACTGCTCGAATAATAAAGAGTATTAAATATTATTACAGACCATTGTCTTAAACATCACATAGTTTGACATGCTTAAACATAATCTAAAGTAACTAGACCATCTATAGGCATATGACTAGTGAAGACCACTAGCCCAACTAAAAGTAGTCGAGGGAGTGAATAGGCTACGCCTGTAATTCTCAACACAAACTTCGAACTTTTGTGAGAAAAGTCACTTCAACCGGGGAGGACGGTTGAACCGGGTTTGAGGCCGGTTCAACCGAGATTCACCTGTTCAACTACGAACTCAATTAAAACTACTTAGATCTATTAATAATAAATGCAGTGCAAGTGTTGAATTAAAACCAACTAAGTAGATCAAAGATCTGATATGATGAGAGACAAAAACACACCCACAAAAGCACATGAGACACATGATTTTTACCGAGGTTCGATCACACCACCAAGGTGCCCTACTACTCGTTGAGGTGCACACAAAGGGCGGGGTCTTTCTCAACCCCAATCCTTGTTGCCGATCACATAGGTCGAGGCGATCCCTTACTCAATTTGCCCACAAAGAGTCGGTGATACAAATCGTCCTTGGGGTCATCCACAACATTGGAGACTCCCAAGGCAAGATTACAAGCACACAAGAAACAACACGTTCCAAGAACAAAGAGTTCGCAAGTAAGAACGATTTGCACCAACTAGAAAGAGAGAGAGATCAAAGAACTTAAGTCAAGATTGCGCTTTAGATCAAGAACTTATCTCACACCGAAGAATCTTCTCACCGATAGAAGGGGAAGGACTTGGGATGTGAGCAGGGCCGGTCCTGACATTTTGGGGGCCCTAAGCCAAAATCTATATGGAGGCCTATACGAAAGTTTGATTCTTTATTTTTTAACTTTAAATGATATCTGAAAAATAAAAGAAGTTAATGATTTACATATTTTTTCAAAATGATATGACCGGAGACTGTTACAATATTTTATGAGTTGTAAAATTATACATATTTTATAATATAACTCTATATTTGCTTTAAGAGCGAGTATTTTACTTTTAATTTGTCAAACTAGCCTAAACCTTAAAATGCACAGTAAACCAAATTTAAATACATTAGAGTAAATTTTCTGGAAACAAATTTCAGCAAACTAAACTTGGATTAAGCAATGTAGGTTATCAGGATGGACCCTCCGGTAGGCTAGAATTGAGCAACGCCACAGGCACATGTGTACAACACCTTCAGCCTTCCCACATCAATCAATATTTAGTATGCGTCATAAGCAAAATGTTGCACAATCTCGCGGCAGCAGCAACCATGGGCCCTCCAAGGGGATTAGATAAGGATAGTTAGAGATAAGATTAGAAGATTAGTTGAGATTATTTAGGAGATTAGTTGAGATTATCTAGGAAGGTTATCAGTTAGTAGTTTGTTGAGAGTTTTTAGGATAGTTTTAAGAAGATAAGGATCTCTAGCTAGATAGGGGCGGTCCACCGGTCTATTTATGTAATCAATGAATGAGAAATAAAGCAGGCAAGAATTAGAAAGGAGAAACCCTCCTCTTGCTCGGCCGTGGGCATAGGCCCCCGGCCGACGTTCCTGCCCATCGATATCCCTCTCTAATCCCTCATAGATCTAGCGACCATAACATATGCGGCAGCTCGATGACGAGCTGCTTGTCCAGGAGGGGTGTAGTGTCAGGGCTTAAGGAGGCCCACGGAGGGGCTACGGCAGCAGCAGCCATGGGCCCTCCAAGGGGGATTAGATAATGATAGTTAGAGATAAGATTAGAATATTAGTTGAGATTATTTACGAGATTAGTTGAGATTATCTAGGAAGGTTATAAGTTAGTAGTTTGTTGAGAGTTTTTAGGAGAGTTTTAAGGAGATAAGGATGTCTAGCTAGATAGAGGCGGCCAACCGGTCTATTTATATAAACAATGGATGAGAAATAAAGCAGACAAGAATTAGAAGGGAGAAACCCAAGAGATGATTGCCAAAAAATCAGAGAGACACAACAAATGAACGAGAATAGAGATTTACCTTTAAAATATATGTATTTGGACATTATCTGGACATACGGGGGCCCTACTGATCTTGGGGGCCCTGAGCGGTGGCATACCCTGCATACCCTCAGGGTCGGCCCTGGATGTGAGATCGGAGTTGAATTGCTTTGAATCAAAGGAGAGCAGCCGTCACAGGGTTTTGGTTCGAGAGCATTAGGGTTTAGAAGAGGGGGGAAAGGCTTATATAGCTGCCCCAAATCAGATCTGGATGTTTCTAGGCGACTGCGCAAATCCTGGTTGAACCGGTATTCAATAGAGAACTCTTTGTAAATTCCCGGTTGAACCTGAATTTGAAATTCTGGTTGAACCTGGATTTTCTAGAAACGAACTTGATGAATTCTGGTTGAACCAGCATTGATCTTTACTTTTCATCACTTGGTTCTCTATTAGTTCATCTATTTCACTCTTGTGCATCCTTTTATAATTTAAAACTGACATACACTAGGAGCAAACTTATTAGTACAATTTTATTTGTTTTGTCCATTAATCACCAAAAACCTCAAGAGGTTGATTGCACTTACAATCTTCCCCTTTTTGGTGATTGATGCCAAAACAAATAAAACGATAAGAATAATAAGAAGTATTCTTGCTCTCTTTATGAACACTTGTGTTTGTATGTCTCCCCCTAAATGTGTGCATCGAATAAACTTTTGAATTGGCATGATATGCCAATTTGCATCACATTTGGAGAGGAAGTAAAAAAGTCACACATGCACATATGTTCGAGGGGTGCACACATGTGTCACAAGATATCCGTGAAAATGCATATGGCATATTATGCACACAAATATCTCTACAACCATGGTAGTATAGATATCATAGATTACATCATGAAAGAATACTAAAGTAAGACCAAAACCAATATCCATCATAAAACATGAAATCAAGGATGTGTCCATTACATAAAGATCCATCGCATCACATAGAGTTCATGACATACTTATTACAAACCAGATGTTCAAAGACATAAAACAAATAAAAAGAAGAGATAACAATGTTCGATGACAGATATGATCTAATCAAAACCCAAACCCTAATGTGGTGGTGGCTGCTGATAAAATAGAGGTTAGGGGCATGCACAAGCCCTTGAGGTACCCCTAATGGGCTCCAACACAATACACGACCCAACAGACGGTGTCGCAGCACCAAAACAACATATGAACACTGACTTGTTTTGACGATTCCCGTTGACTTCGGATAAATTTTAAGGCCTTGTTCGGTTACATGGGATGAAATCCCACCATGGATTTAATCCGGGTATGGATTGGGTGAATCCATATCTCACACCCAATCCCGTGGTGGGATTAAATCCATGAACTAATCCATATGTCCCTCAAAGCTAGTTATTCTTTTGATCCATAGATTCTAATGTAAACTTGTGCAATATCTTCATGGATTTGTTCCATACCTAATGAGCTATGGATAGAATCCATGTCTTCCATAGTTTAAAAATTCCCAAACCGTTGGGTTATATTCCATAAGTTTAACCGAATAAAAAAAATTAAGTAGTCTTGGATTATTTTGGGGCATGGATTGTTGAAAGTCGCCTAGAGGGGGGGTGAATAGGGCGAATCTGAAATTTATAAACTTAAGCACAACTACAAGCCGGGTTAGCTTTAGAAATATGAACGAGTCCGAGAGAGAGGGTGAAAAACAATTCGCGAGCAAATAAAGAGTGAGACACAAGGATTTGTTTTATCGAGGTTTGGTTCTTGCAAACCTACTCCCCGTTGAGGTGGTCACAAAGACCGGGTCTGTTTCAACCCTTTCCCTCTCTCAAACGGTCACTTAGACCGAGTGAGCTTCTCTTCTCAATCAAACAGGACACAAAGTCCCCGCAAGGACCACCACACAATTGGTGTCTCTTGCCTCGGTTACAATTGAGTTGATCACAAGAAAGAATGAGAAAAAGATGCAATCCAAGCGCAAGAGCTCAAATGAACACAAGCCACTCTCTCACTAGTCACTATTTGATTTGGAATGCTCTATGGACTTGGGAGAGGATTTGATCTCTTTGGTGTGTCTTGTATTGAATGCTATAGCTCTTGTAAGGTGTGTGAAGTCAGAAAAACTTGGATGCAATGAATGGTGGGTGGTTGGGGGTATTTATAGCCCCAACCACCAAACTAGCCATTTGGTGAAGGCTGCTGTCGCATGGCGCATCGGACAGTCCGGTGCGCCACCGGACACTGTCCGGTGCGCCTGCCACGTCACCTGGCCGTTGGATTCCGGCCGTTGGAGCTTCTATCTTCTGGGCCACCGGACAGTCCCGTGGTGCACCGGACAGGCACTGTTCAGTGTCCGGTGCGCCATCTGGCTCTGCTCTGACTCTGGCACGCACTGTAGCGCATTTAATGCCTTCTGCAGACGACCGTTGGCGCTAAGTAGTCGTTGCTCCGCTGGCACACCGGACAGTCCGGTGCGCCACCGGACACTGTCCGATGCTACACCGGACAGTCCGGTGAATTATAGCGGAGCGGCCTCCAGAATTCCCGAAGGTGAGCAGTTCGGAGTTGGAGTCCCTGGTGCACCGAACACTGTCCGGTGGCATACCGGACAGTCCGGTGCGCCAGACCAGGGCACACTTCGGCTGACTTTTGCTCTCTATATTTGAATCCTTTCTACGGTCATTTTATTGGTTTATTGTGAACCTTGGGCACCTGTAGAACTCATAATCTAGAGCAAACTAGTTAGTCCAATTATTTGTGTTGGGCAATTCAACCACCAAAATCAATTAGGAAAAGGTGTAAGCCTATTTCCCTTTCAATCTCCCCCTTTTTGGTGATTGATGCCAACACAAACCAAAGCAAATATAGAAAGTGTATAATTGAACTAGTTTGCATAATGTAAGTGCAAAGGTTACTAAGAATTGAACCAATAAATTCTCATAAGATGCGCATGGATTGATTTCTTTATCTTTAACATTTTGGACCACGCTTGCACCACATGTTTTGTTTTTGCAAATTCTTTTGTAAATTCTTTTTAAAGTTTTTTGCAAATAGTCAAAGGTAAATAAATACGATTTTGAGAAGCATTTTCAAGATTTGAAATTTTCTCCCCCTGTTTCAAATGCTTTTCCTTTGACTAAACAAAACTCCCCCTCAATCAAATCCTCCTCTTAGTGTTCAAGAGGGTTTTAAATATTAGTTTTGAAAGGGTTGTACCAATTTGAAATTCTATCAAAAATAAGATACCGATTGAAAAAATCACCAATTGAAAGATCTTTTCTTAACTCAAATTTTTGAAAACTGGTGGTGGTGTGGTCCTTTTGCTTTGGGCTAATACTTTCTCCCCCTTTGGCATGAATCGCCAAAAATGGATACTTGTGAGTGAAATATAAGCCCTTCTACTTTCTCTCCCTATGGTAAATAACATAAGAGTGAAGATTATACCAAAGTTGGAGAGTTGCATGAAGCGACGACGAAGGATGAGTAAATTGATGGAGTGGAGTGGAAGCCTTTGTCTTCGCCGAAGACTCCAATTCCCTTTCAATCTATGACTTGGTTTGAAATACACTTGAAAACTCATTAGTCATAGCATATAAAAGAGATATGATCAAAGGTATATTAATGAGCTATGTTTGCAAAACATCAAAAGAAATTCTGAGAATCAAGAATATTTAGCTCATGCCTAAGTTTGTTAAATGTTTGTTCATCTAGTGGCTTGGTAAAGATATCGGCTAATTGTTCTTTGGTGTTAATATAAGCAATCTCGATACCCCCCTTTTGTTGGTGATCCCTTAAGAAATGATACCGAATGGCTATGTGTTTAGTGTGGCTATGTTCAACGGGATTATCCGCCATGCGGATTTCACTCTCATTATCACATAGAAGAGGAACTTTGGTTAATTTGTAACCATAGTCCCTAAGGGTTTGCCTCATCCAAAGCAGTTGTGCGCAACAATGGCCTGCAGCAATATACTCGGCTTTGACGGTAGAAAGAGCTACGAAATTTTGCTTATTTGAAGCCCAAGACACTAGAGACTTTCCCAAGAACTGGCAAGTCCCCGATGTGCTCTTTCTATTAATTTTACACCCCGCCCAATCGGCATCCGAATAACCAATTAAATCAAATGTGGATCCCCTAGGGTACCAAAGCCCAAACTTAGGAGTATAAACTAAATATCTCAAGATTCGTTTTACGGCCCTAAGGTGAGCTTACTTAGGATCGGCTCGGAATCTTGCACACATGCATACGGAAAGCATTATATCCGGTCGTGAAGCACATAAATAGAGTAAAGAACCTATCATCGACCGGTATACCTTTTGATCTACGGATTTACCTCCCGTGTCGAGGTCGAGATGCCCATTGGTTCCCATGGGTGTCTTGATGGGCTTGGCATCCTTCATCCCAAACTTGTTTAGAATGTCTTGAATATACTTCGTTTGGCTAATGAAGGTGCCCTCTTGGAGTTGCTTCACTTGAAATCCTAAGAAGTACTTCAACTCCCCCATCATAGACATCTCGAGTTTTTGTGTCATGATCCTACTAAATTCCTCACATGTAGATTCGTTAGTAGACCCAAATATAATATCATCAACATAGATTTGGCATACAAACAAATCATTTGCAAGTGTTTTAGTAAATAAAGTAGGATTGGCTTTTCCAACTTTGAAGCCATTAGTGATAAGGAAATCTCTTAGGCATTCATACCATGCTCTTGGGGCTTGCTTGAGCCCATAAAGCGCCTTAGAGAGTTTATATACATGGTTAGGGTACTCACTATCTTCAAAGCCGGGAGGTTGCTCAACATAGATCTCTTCCTTGATTGGTCCATTAAGGAAGGCACTTTTCACGTCCATTTGGTAAGCTTGAAGCCATGGTAAGTAGCATAGGCAAGTAAAATGCAAATTGATTCTAGCCTAGCTACGGGTGCATAAGTTTCACCGAAATCCAAACCTTCGACTTGTGAATATCCCTTGGCCACAAGTCGGGCTTTGTTCCTTGTCACCACACCATGCTCATCTTTCTTGTTGCGGAAAACCCACTTGGTTCATACAACATTTTGGTTAGGACGTGGAACTAAATGCCATACCTCATTCCTAGTGAAGTTGTTGAGCTCCTCTTGCATCGCCACCACCCAATCCGAATCTTGAAGTGCTTCCTCTACCTTGTGTGGCTCAATAGAGGAAACAAAAGAGTAATGTTCACAAAAATGAGCAACACGAGATCGAGTAGTTACCCCCTTTTGAATATCGCCGAGGATGGTGTTCACAGGGTGATCTCGTTGAATTGCTTGGTGGACTCTTGGGTGTGGCGGTCTTGGAACTTGTTCATCTTCCTTATCTTGATCATGGGCATCTCCCCCTTGATCATTGCTCTCCTCTCGAGGTGGCTCAACTTCTTGATCTTCTTCTTCATCATCTTGAGCCTCATCCTCATCTTGAGTTGGTGGAGATGCTTGCATGGAGGAAGATGGTTGATCTTGTGCATTTGGAGGCTCTTCGGATTCCTTAGGACACACATCCCCAATGGACATGTTCCTTAGCGTGACGCACAGAGCCTCTTCATCATCTAGCTCATCAAGATCAACTTGCTCTACTTGAGAGCCGTTAGTCTCATCAAACACAATGTCACAAGAAACTTCAACTAGTCCAGAGGACTTGTTAAAGACTCTATATGCCCTTGTGTTTGAATCATATCCTAGTAAAAAGCCTTCTACAGCCTTAGGAGCAAATTTGGATTTTCTACCTCTTTTAACAAGAATAAAGCATTTGCTACCAAAGACTCTAAAATATGAAACATTTGGCTTTTTCCGGTTAGGAGTTCATACGATGTCTTTTTGAGGATTCGGTGTAGATACAATCGGTTGATGGCGTAGCAAGCGGTGTTGACCGCCTCGGCCCAAAACCGATCCAAAATCTTGTACTCATCAAGCATGGTTCTTGCCATGTCCAATAGAGTTCGATTCTTCCTCTCCACTACACCATTTTGTTGTGGCGTGTAGGGAGAAGAGAACTCATGCTTGATGCCCTCCTCCTCAAGGAAGCCTTCAATTTGAGAGTTCTTGAACTCCGTCCCGTTGTCGCTTCTAATCTTCTTGCTCCTTAAGCCGAACTCGTTTTGAGCCCGTCTCAAGAATCCCTTTAAGGTCTCTTGGGTATGAGATTTTTCCTGCAAAAAGAACACCCAAGTGAAGCGAGAATAATCATCCACAATAACTAGATAGTACTTACTCCCGCCGATGCTTATGTAAGCAATCGGGCCAAATAGGTCCATGTGCAGAAGCTCGAGTGGCCTGTCAGTCGTCATGATGTTCTTGTGTGGATGATGAACACCAACTTGCTTCCCTGCCTGACATGCGCTACAAACCCTGTCTTTCTCAAAATGAACATTTGTTAGTCCCAAAATGTGTTCTCCCTTTAGAAGCTTGTGAAGATTCTTCATTCCAACATGTGCTAGTCGGCGATGCCAGAGCCAGCCCATGTTAGTCTTAGCAATTAAGCAAGTGTCGAGTTCAGCTCTATCAAAATCTACTAAGTATAGCTGACCCTCTAACACTCCCTTAAATGCTACTGAATCATCACTTCTTCTAAAGACAGTAACACCTATATCTGTAAAAAGACAATTGTAACCCATTTTACATAATTGCGAAACTGAAAGCAAGTTATAATCTAAAGAATCTACAAGAAAAACATTGGAAATAGAGTGGTCAGGTGATATAGCAATTTTACCCAATCCTTTGACCAAACCTTGATTTCCATCCCCGAATGTGATAGCTCTTTGGGGATCTTGGTTTTTCTCATAGGAAGAGAACATCTTCTTCTCCCCTGTCATATGGTTTGTGCACCCGCTATCGATGATCCAACTTGAGCCCCCAGATGCATAAACCTAAAAACAAATTTAGTTCTTGATTTTAGGTACCCAAACGGTTTTGGGTCCTTTGACATTAGATACAAGAACTTTGGTTACCCAAACACAAGTCTTTGACCCCTTGTGCTTGCCCCCAACATACTTGGCAACTACTTTGCCGGATTTGTTAGTCAAAACATAAGATGCATCAAAAGTTTTAAATGAAATGTTAGAATCATTTGATGCAATAGGAGTTTTCTTTTTAGGCAATTTAGCACGAGTTGATTGCCTAGAGCTAGATGTCTCACCCTTATACATAAAAGCATGATTAGGGCAGAGTGAGACTTCCTAGAGTGAATTCTTCTAATTTTGTGCTCGGGATATCCGGTAGGGTACAAAATGTAACCCTCGTTATCCTGAGGCATGGGAGCCTTGCCCTTAACAAAGTTAGACAATCTTTTAGGAGGGGCATTAAGTTTGACATTGTCTCCCTTTTGGAAGCCAATGCCATCCTTGATGCCAGGGCGTCTCCCACTATAGAGCATGCTTCTAGCAAATTTAAAATTTTCATTTTCTAAGTCATGCTCATTAATTTTGGCATTAAGTTGAGCTATGTGATCATTTTGTTTCTTAATTAAAGCTAGGTGATCATGAATAGCATCAACATTAATGTCTCTACATCTAGTGCAAATGGAAACATGCTCAACGGTAGATGTAGAGGATTTGCAAGATTTTAGTTCAACAATCTTAGCATGTAAAATGTCATTTAGACTTCTAAGATTGGAAATGGTAACTGTTGGCGTTTCGACCCCGGGGGGTCCCTGGACCGATGAGTAAATTGTCGCCGCGTGTCCCAACCTAGATGGGTCGGCGCGAGACGGAGCACAAAGGGGGGTGAGAAACGGCAAAGGGGAAACCCGTGGCCTTCGTCTTGTCCGGCGCCCAGGTCGGGTGCGCTTGCAGTAGGGGGGTTACAAGCGTCCGCGAGGGAGAGAGAGAGACTGTCCGCCAGCCCGTTCTCCCGCGCGGCCAACCTTTTCGTACGAGAGCCCTGGACCTTCCTTTTATAGGCGTAAGGAGAGGGCCCAGGTGTACAATGGGGGGTGTAGCAGTGTGCTAACGTGTCTAGTAGAGAGGAGCTAGAGCCCTAAGTACATGCCATCGTGGCAGCCGGAGAGGTTTTGGTGCCCTGTTCATGTGATGTCGTGGCCGTCGGAGGAGTGCTTGAGCCTTGTGGAAGGACAGTTGTCGGGGCTGTCGGATCCTTGCTGACGTCTCCTTGCTTCCGTAAGGGGCTGAGAGCCGCCGTCGTCATGGAGCACGCGGGGTGCCATCATTACTTGTTTATCGGGGCGAGCCAGATGGGACGCCGGTCTTGTTCCCCATAGCCTGAGCTAGCTAGGGGTAGGGTAATGATGGCCTTCCCTGTGACGTGGCGGGTTCGAGCCCGAGGTCGGGCGAGGCGAAGGCTCCTTCGAGGTCGAGGTCGAGTCTGAGCCCTAGGGTCGGGCGAGGCGGAGTTTGTCTTCCGATGTCGAGGCTGAGTCCGAGCCCTGGGGTCGGGCGAGGGTGGAGTCCGTCTTCCGGGGTCGAGGCTGAGTCTGAGCCCTGGGTAGGGCGAGGCAGAGACCGTCTTCGAGGCTGAGGCTGAGTCCGAGCCCTAGGGTCGGGCGAGGCGGAGTCCGTCTTCCGGGGTCGAGGCTGAGTCCGAGCCCTGGGTCGGGCGAGGCGGAGCTTCCCATGGCGCCCGAGGCTGGACTTAGCTGCTGTCAGCCTCACTCTGTCGAGTGGCACAGCAGTCGGAGCGGGGCAGGCAGCGCTGTTTTCCTATCAGGTCGTTCAGTGGAGCGGCGAAGTGACTGCGGTCACTTCGGCTCTATCGACTGAGGAGCGCGCGTCAGGATAAGGTGTCAGTCGATCCTTACATTAAATGCTCCTGCGATACGGTCGGTTGGCGTGGCGATCTGGCCAAGGGTGCTTCTCCGCGAAGACTGGGCCTCGGGCGAGCCGAAGGTGTGTCCGTCGCTTGAGGGGGCCCTCGGGCGAGACGTGAATCCTCCGGGGTCGGCTGCCTTTGCCCGAGGCTGGGCTCGGGCGAGGCAAGATCGTGTCCCTTGAGTGGACTGAGCCTTGACCTTAATCGCGCCCATCAGGCCTTTGCAACTTTGTGCTGATGGGGGTTACTAGCTGAGATTAGGAGACTTGGGGGTACCCCTAATTATGGTCCCCGATAGTAGCCCCCTGAGCCTCGAAGGGAGTGTTGATACTCGCTTGGAGGCTTTTGTCGCACTTTTTTGCAAGGGGACCGGCCTTTCTCGGTTGCGTTCCGTTCCGGTGGGTGCGCGCGAGCGCACCCGCCGGGTGTAGCCCCCGAGGCCTCGGAGGAGTGGTTTGACTCCTTCGAGGTCTTAGCGCGTTTCGTGATGCTTCGGCCGGTATGGTTGTTCCCTTATGCGAACTGGTCGTAGCCAGGGTGCATAGTCAGGTTCCAAGTTCTCGGGCTGGTATGTTGATGCTGTCAACAGTTTGGCCAGAGCCAGGTGTGCGAGAGCAGCCCCTGAGCCTCCGCACAGAGCGAGAGGACGGTCAAGGACAGACTCGGCTTTTTTCATACGCCCCTGCGTCGCCTTTCCGCAAGGAGGAGGGGGGGAAGCGCCATGTTGCCCTCGGAGGGCGCCGAACATGGTGTCTCCAGTGAGTTGCTAACGGGTGATCCGAGTGGACGCCCGTGCCCCGTTCGATAAGGGTCGGCTAGTGGCCCAGAGGCGCGCTCCAAAAGTACCTGCATGTGATTTGCCGGACCCGGTCCCGTTTGATAGGGTCCGAGGGCTCGATGCCTCCCTCTGATGGGATTCCGTTACAGAATCGCTCCTACTAGTCTCGGAAATGTCCTAGGGTACCTCGGGAGCATAGCCCGAGCCTTGGCCATGTATCGGACGTACCCAGAGTCATCCCTCGCTCTACGTGCTCTGAGGCGGCTGTCGAACCCTTCAGGGGCCAGCCTACGAACCCCTGATCAGTAGCGGGCGCGGAGCCCGAGTGGCTTGAGGCGGCTGTCGAACCCATCCGAGGGGCCAGCCTTCGAACCTCTGTCCAGTGGTGGGCGCGGAGCCCGAGTGCTCTGAGGCGGCTGTCGAACCCTTCCGAGGGGCTAGCCTTCGAACCTCTGATCAGTAGGAGGGCTCGGGGCCCGAGTGCTCTAAGGCGGC
This sequence comes from Zea mays, assembly GCF_902167145.1. Taxonomy (NCBI): domain Eukaryota; kingdom Viridiplantae; phylum Streptophyta; class Magnoliopsida; order Poales; family Poaceae; genus Zea; species Zea mays. Next base: position 87,975,183 of record NC_050102.1, on the reverse strand, counting down.
TGTCGAACCCTTCCGAGGGGCCAGCCTTCGAACCTCTGATCAGTAGGGGGGCTCGAGGCCCGCTTCCTTCGCGGAGAAGGATCCCTTTCGGAGTATCCCCTTTCCCGGTCCCTGTAGCAAGAGAGAGAAAGAGGAAGAGGAAAAGGATATGAAATCGAACGACGTGGCACACCTTTTTTGACACGGTCATTATGGCGGAGGTGAAGCGTCGCCTGCTTTGCCTGCCAAAGGTGCCGCCTGCCCTGCCGCAGAGTTAATGCGACAGGACGAGTGGTTCACGGGGCTGCCGTTGTGCGTGCGCGAGCCGTTCGAGGAACGGGACACAGGCGCGTCGTCTTCACGCCGTGGGAGAGGGCTCTCTTGCAGTCCCAGGAGGGGACGTGAGCCTGCAGACGACTTGACCGCTGCTTCCGCTCGCCTGCCGCCTCCATTACTGCCGGCCCACTTTTGGCCATATTGACCGTCGCGCCTTCTCCCGCGGCTGTCTGACCCGTGATCGATGTGCCTAGTTGGCACTGTTGGGCCATGCGCAGGGTCGCCTCGAGTCGCGGCACTGGTTCCGCAGTCGAGAAGGCGCGATATTGGCGCAAGTGGCGGTGTAGTTTCCCGCATGTAGTAACCGGCGCGCCGGTTACATGACGAGTGGGCCTGGGCCCCCATGCTGGACGCGTCGGAGTCGAAAGGGTGCGACCCCTTGGTACGGTTGCATGCCACCTGTATGGCGGTCCGCCCTTTCACCCGCTGGTCTGGGCGAAAGTGGAGGAGAGCTTGTAACCGCTGGGCGGTTGTACGCTCCACGCGCGGCGGTTTGGCTCCTTCTGTCCTGGGCCAGCTTGCATGACGCGTGGGACCCAGCCCCCGTGTCGTAGGGGGAGGACCTTGGAGCGTGTTGGTGAAGACTCAGCCCGCGACGGCTGAGGACATAAGTGGGGAGAGTCGCCTTTAAAAGGAGGGTGACCCCCTTGGATGGCAACCATGTCTTCGCACTCCCTTCGTGCATCGCACCCTTCCACCTTCCGAGCCCCCGGATGGGGAGCGCCCGCAGTTCTTCCGTCTTGTCGTCATTGGAGGAACGCAACTTCGTGGAAGTTGGTACCTTTCAGCCATCGGTCGGCTTCAAGGATTTTCATCAGGTAGCCCGGCTGCATCCCCTCGCCGGTGGTCACCCAAGACGGTGACCACCAGTTCGATGGTGGGGAGAAGCAAACCGGGCTGCGGCCTCTGCCCCGCCCTCAGCTTCAAGGATGTTCATCATCCTGGCTGGGGCGGAGGCCGGGCTGAGCCGGAGCTCTACCTCCCGCACGGGTTCGTGGGTCACCTTCTCCCTTAGCATTCAGGGGAGAGGGCGCTCACCGGCCTAGCGGGAGGGGCGGACTCCGACAACGCGGGGCCGGTCGGCCGCGAGCGTCGTCAGCTTCAGCGCGTTGGGCTCGCTGGCTCAGCTGGCTCTGGCTCGGCTCCCGGTGCCCCCTCCCACCACACGGGCGGTTGTCGCGCCGCGCGCACTGGAGGACCGCCCAAGACGTCGCGCGCTGCTAGGGCGGCGTTCGTGTTCTTGGTCTGTCCTGCCTTTGCTCCGGTACGACGCCTCTGCGTGGAGGTCGGTGCTCGCCCGTCCGGGAGGATCCGAGTGGGGATCTACCGGTGGGCAGATGGCTTCCGTCGTCGGCGCTGAGGTGGTGGCGGCTGAAGAAGTCCTCGTCGCCGACGGGATCACCGCCACCATCCGCGCTCTGGGCCTCCGGCTCTTTGGCTTTGATAGCTTGTCCTCGCCCCTCGAGTGGGGACGTGGGCGAGGGGCTCGTTGCAGCAGCGTCCGCCCTGAGGCCATCGTTGCTACTGTTTGGCCACCTGGAGCGGATGTCATTGTCGCTGCTGCCGGAGCGGGCGTCGGCGAGCCAACTGGGGTTTTGTCGCCCCGCAGGCCCTCCAATGTGGGGGGTTGTTCGTACCTGCGGGGGCGGAACTGGAGTTCCGTTTGTAATGGCACCTTGAGTGCTAGTGTCTGTTCATTGTGGCTGTCGGGGCCTGAACATGTATGTATTTTTGGCGTGAAGCCGTGTTTCGTCCTCATTTCGAGCACTAGGACTCACCTGTCGGCTAGTTGAACCGCTTAACCAAGTGTGAGTTGCCTCATGCGAAGGTGACGAGTGAGGTAACCGTATCCTAGAGGCGTAGGAGTCCCTCGGCTCGGTCGGCCTTGCCGCCCGAGGCTTCTCTTGCTTAGTTAAAGAAACCCTCGGCCGCTCTACGATGAGCCGGAGCCGGAGGCAGCGGTGCCAGCACGGACAGAGGCAGAGATGGCTCGAAAAGAAGCTTCGTCGGCCGGAGCCTGGTCGGGCCGTCCACTAGCGGGACCGACGTCGGAGTCGGGTTGCCGAGGCCACGAGTCGGGCTGATGTCCTCGGGGGACAGCTGGCTGAGGCTACGGAGCGGCCGGTCGAGTCGTCTGCTCGGGCCGGGTTCCCAGAGGAGACCCCGGCAACGATGGCCCAAGCATGGTGCCAATAGGTTCCTTCGAGGTGGAGATCCTCTGATCGTGTTGCCGTTCGAGGCTGGGCCGGATTCCGCCGAAGGTGGAGTCGACGCCGAGGGTGCTGCTGCTCCCCCACTGATGTCTGACCCTGCAGGAACAGCTTATCTTGTAGTGTGCGTATGTTTTTTGCGGCCGCCGAGGCCCAAACATATCGTCGTCGTGTTGTAAAGCTGCGTTTCTTTTCCCCTTGTTTCGAGTATCTGGACTTATTTGTCGGTAACAGAATTGTTTGTCCGAGCGAGAGTTACTTTTCACGGAAGGTGATGAGTGAGGTATCCGTATCCCGGAGGCGTAGGAGTCCCTCGGCTCGGTCGGCCTTGCCGCTTACGTGTGCTCTTACTCGTCCGTAGGATTCTGTTATCGATATAGTCGAGAAGGCACGAAAAATCGTTTCGACAGAAAAGTTTTCGAGCGTTAAGACTTGTTCGGCCAGCGGAATCGCTTATCCGAGCGTGAGTTACTTATCGCAGAAGGTGATGAGTGAGGTATCCGTATCCCGGAGGCGTAGGAGTCCCTCAGCTCGGTCGGCCTTGCCTGCTTACGTGTACTCCGTCGTTTTCAGGATCCCACTTTTGAAGTAGTCGAAAAGCACGAAAGATGTTCTGGCAGAAAGACTTTTTCCGAGGAAAATTTTGACGCAGAGGGGGTTCGCCCCTTCTAGCCCTCGAGGGAGGGTCGGGCTTTGCCGAGGTAAGGCTGACCCTTCCTTGATGGTTAGACTTTATTGGCGTATGTAAACGAAGTGTACGAACGACTTGAAAGCATCTTAAGGGTAGAAGCGACGTAGCTGTCGGATGTTCCAAGCGTTGCTGTAGACCTCGCCTTGACTGTTGGCCAGCTTGTATGTTCCGGGCTTCAAAATCTTAGCGATGATGAATGGCCCTTCCCAGGGAGGCGTGAGCTTGTGGCGCCCTCAGGCGTCTTGTTGCAGCCGAAGCACCAAGTCGCCCACCTGGAGGTCTCGGGATCGAACCCCTCGGGCATGGTAGCGTCGCAGGGACTGCTGATACCGCGCCGAGTGTAGTAAGGCCATGTCCCGAGCCTCTTCCAGCTGGTCCAGTGAGTCTTCTCGGTTGGTTCGATTGCTTTGGTCATCGTACGCCCTCGTCCTCGGGGAATCGTATTCTAAGTCTATGGGCAAGATGGCCTTGGCCCCATAGACTAGAAAGAACGGCGTGAAGCCCGTGGCTCGGCTCGGTGTTGTCCTCAGACTCCAGACCACCGAGGGGAGTTCTTTCATCCATCGCTTGCCGAACTTGTTGAGGTCGTTGTAGATCCGCAGCTTCAGCCCTTGCAGAATCATGTCGTTGGCACGCTCTACTTGCCCATTCGTCAAGGGGTGAGCTACGGCGGCCCAGTCCACCCGGATGTGGTGATCCTCGCAGAAGTCCAGGAACTTTCTGCTGGTGAACTGGGTGCCGTTGTCGGTGATGATGGAGTTCGGGACCCCAAAGCGATGGATGATGTTGGTGAAGAACGCCACCGCCTGTTCGGACCTGATGCTGTTTAGGGGTCGGACCTCGATCCACTTGGAGAATTTGTCGATGGCGATCAGCAGGTGTGTGTAGCCCCCGGGTGCCTTCTGCAAGGGACCGACGAGGTCCAGACCCCACACATCAAACGACCAGGTGATGGGTATTGTCTGCAGAGCCTGAGCGGGCAGGTGGGTCTGCTTCGCGTAGAATTGACACCCTTGGCTGGTGCGTACAATCTTAGTGGCATCGGCCACCGTGGTTGGCCAGTAAAAACCCTGTCGGAAGGCATTCCCAACGAGGGCTCGAGGTGCTGCGTGGTGACCGCAAGCCCCCGAGTGTATTTCTTGTAATAACTCCAGACCTTCGGCGATGGATATGCATCGCTGGAGGATGCCTGAGGGGCTGCGGTGGTAGAGCTCCTTCCCGTCCCCCAGCAAGATGAATGACTTGGCGCGCCGCGCCAGTCGCCGAGCTTCGGCTCGGTCGAGGGGCAGCTCTCCTCGGTGGAGATATTGCAGGTACGGGGTCTGCCAGTCTCGATTAGGCGGGACCCCACTCCGCTCTTCCTCGACGCGTAGTGCCTCACCCTCGGGGGCCGAGGGTGCCTCGGGCTGAGCCGAGGGCGCCTTGGGCAGGGCCGAGACCTTCTCGGGCTCGGGCGTGTCATCGGTCTTGACTGAGGGTTGATGTTGGTCTCGGGAGAAGACGTCCGGGGGAACCGTTGTCCGCCGCGAGGCTATCTTAGCCAGCTCGTCCGCAGTCTCGTTGTATCGTCGGGCGATGTGGTTGAGCTCGAGCCCGTAGAACTTGTCCTCCAGGCGCCGAACCTCATCGCAGTAGGCTTCCATCTTCAGGTCGCGGCAATGGGAGTTCTTCATGACTTGGTCGATGGCAAGCTGCGAGTCGCCACGAGCGTCGAGGCGTCGGACCCCTAGCTCGATGGCGATGCGCAACCCGTTAACCAGAGCCTCGTACTTGGCCACATTGTTGGACGCCGTGAAATGGAGGCGCAGCACGTAGCGAAGGTGCTTCCCGAGGGGTGAGATGAAGAGTAGGCCCGCGCCCGCTCCTGTTTTCATCAGCGACCCGTAGAAAAACATGGTCCAGAGTTTCGGTGGGATCGGAGCCGCTGGAAGCTGGGTGTCGACCCATTCAGCCACAAAGTCCGCCAAGACTTGGGACTTGATGGCCTTCCGAGGGGCGAACGAGATTGTCTCGCCCATGATCTCCACCGCCCACTTTGCAATCCTACCCGAGGCCTCTCAGCACTGGATGATCTCCCCCAGGGGGAAGGATGACACCACAGTCACCGGATGAGACTCGAAGTAGTGTCGCAACTTTCGCCGCGTCAGAATTACCGCGTACAGTAGCTTCTGGATTTGCGGGTAGCGGATTTTGGTCTCGGACAGTACTTCACTGATGAAGTAGACCGGCCTCTGGACGGGCAATGCATGCCCCTCTTCTCGTCTCTCAACCACGATCGCGACGCTGACCACCTGAGTGGTAGCGGCGACGTAGATCAAGAGGGCTTCTCCGGCAGCGGGGGGCACCAAGATGGGCGCGCTGGTAAGGAGCGCTTTTAGGTTCCCGAGGGCTTCCTCGGCCTCGGGGGTCCAAGTGAAGCGCTCGGTTTTCCTCAAGAGGCGGTACAGAGGTAGGCCTCTTTCGTCGAGACGCGAGATGAAACGGCTCAGGGCCGCAAGACATCCCATGACCCTCTGTACTCCTTTCAAGTCCTTGATGGGGCCCATGTTGGTGATGGCCGCGATTTTCTCCGGGTTGGCCTTGATGCCCCGCTCGGAGACGATGAACCCCAGGAGCATGCCTCGGGGGACTCTGAAGACACACTTCTCAGGATTGAGTTTTACGCCTTTCGCCTTGAGACACTAGAATGTCGTTTCAAGGTCGGAGAGGAGGTCGGAGGCTTTCCTCGTCTTGACTACGATGTCATCGACGTAAGCCTCGACCGTTCGACCAATGTGCTCTCCGAACACGTGGTTCATGCACCTTTGGTATGTCGCACCCGCATTCCTCAAACCGAATGGCATAGTAACGTAGCAGTACATGCCAAAGGGCGTGATGAAAGAAGTCGCGAGCTGGTCGGACTCTTTCATCCTGATTTGGTGATACCCTGAGTAGGCATCGAGGAAAGACAGGGTTTCGCACCCAGCAGTGGAATCCACGATTTGATCGATGCGAGGCAGAGGGTAGGGAACCTTCGGACATGCTTTGTTTAGACCAGTGTAGTCTACACACATCCGCCATTTCCCTCCTTTCTTTCTCACAAGCACAGGGTTGGCAAGCCATTCGGGATGGAATACCTCTTTGATGAATTCTGCGGCTGTCAGCTTGTGGATCTCCTCGCCTATGGCTCTGCGCTTTTCTTTGTCGAATCGGCGCAGAGGCTGCTTCACGGGTCGGGCCCAGCTCGGATATCCAGCGAGTGCTCGGCGACATTCCTCGGTATGCCAGGCATGTCCGAGGGACTCCACGCAAAAACTTCAGCGTTCGCGTGGAGAAAGTCGATGAGCACTGCTTCCTATTTGGGGTCGAGCTCGGAGCTGATCCGTATCTGCTTGGAGGCGTCGTTGCTGGGGTCGAGAGGGACGGATTTGACCGTCTCAGCTGGCTCGAAGTTGCCGGCGTGGTGCTTCGCATCTGGCGCCTCCTTGGAGAGGCTCTCCAGGTCGGCGATGAGGGCCTCGGATTCGGCGAGGGCCTCGGCGTACTCCATGCACTCCACCTCGCATTCGTACGCGTGTCGGTACGTGGAGCCGCCGGTGATGACCCCATTGGGGCCCGACATCTTGAGCTTGAGGTAGGTGTAGTTGGGGACGGCCATGAACTTGGCGTAGCATGGCCTCCCCAGCACTGCGTGGTAGGTTCCTCGGAACCCGACCACCTCAAACGTGAGGGTTTCCTTTCGGAAGTTGGAGGGAGTCCTGAAGCAGACGGGCAGATCGAGTTGCCCAATGGGTTAGACGCGTTTCCCGGGGATGATCCCGTGAAAAGGCGCCGCGCTGGCCCGAATCAAGGACAGATCGATCTACAGGAGCCCGAGGGTTTCGGCGTAGATGATGTTGAGGCTACTGCCTCCGTCCATGAGGACCTTGGTAAGCCTGATGTTGCCGATGACGGGATCGACAACGAGCGGGTACTTCCCTGGGCTCAGCACGCGGTCGGGGTGGTCGCCTTGGTCGAAGGTGATGGGCTTGTTGGACCAGTCTAGGTAGACTGGCACCGCCACCTTTACCGAGCAGATCTCCCGGCGCTCTTGCTTGCGGTGCCGAGCCAAGGCATTCGCCACATGCCCACCGTAGATCATGAAGCAGTCATGGACCTCGGGGAACTCCTCTGCCTTGTGATCCTCCTTCTTGTCGTCGTTGTGGGCTCGGCCACCTTCCGCCGGTGGCCCGACCTTGTGGAAGTAGCGCCGAAGCATGACGCATTCCTCAAGGGTGTGCTTAACGGGACCCTGATGATAGGGGCACGGCTCCTTGAGCATTTTGCCGAACAGGTTGGCGCCTCCGGGAGGCTTCCGAGGGTTCCTATGCTCAGCGGCGGCGACAAGGTCCGCGTCGGCGGCATCGCGTTTCGCTTGGGACTTCTTCTTGCCCTTCTTCCTCGCGCCGCACTGAGCGGACGCCTCGGGGACGTCTTCCGGCTGGCGCCCCTGAGGCTGCTTGTCCTTCCGGAAGATGGCCTCGACCGCCTCCTGACCAGAGGCGAACTTGGTGGCGATGTCCATTAGCTCGCTCGCCCTGGTGGGAGTCTTGCGACCTAGCTTGCTCACCAGGTCGCGGCAAGTGGTGCCGGCGAGGAACGCGCCGATGACATCCGAGTCGGTGATGTTGGGCAGCTCAGTGCGCTGCTTCGAAAATCGCCGGATGTAGTCCCGGAGGGATTCTCCCAGCCGCTGGCGGTAGCTTTGGAGATCCCAGGAGTTCCCAGGGCGCACGTATGTGCCCTGGAAGTTGCCGGCGAAGGCTTTGACCAGGTCATCCCAGTTGGAGATCTGCGCAGGAGGCAGATGCTCCAGCCAGGCTCGGGCAGCGTCGGAGAGGAACAGGGGAAGGTTGCGGATGATGAGGTTGTCATCGTCCGTGCCACCCAGCCGGCAGGCCAGCCGGTAGTCCGCGAGCCATAGCTCCGGCTTTGACTCCCCCGAGTACTTGGTGATGGTAGTCGGGGTTCGGAACCGGGTCGGGAACGGCGCCCATCGTATGGCCTGGCTAAAAGCCTGCGGACCGGGTGGTTCGGGCGAGGGGCTCTGATCCTCCCCGCTGTCGTAGCGTCCCCCACACCTGGGGTGGTAGCCTCGGCGCACCCTCTCGTTGAGGTGGGCTCGACGGTCGCGGCGGTGGTGCTCGTTGCCGAGGCTATCCGGGGCCGCAGGCGCTGAGTTCCGCGTTCGCCCAGTGTGGACCGAGGCTTCCCGAATGAATCGAGAAGTCGCGGCGCGATGCTCCGGGGGGTACCCCTGCCTTCGGGAGGCAGAGCTTTCGGCCCGTCGGACCGCGGCCTCTTCTAGGAGATTCTTGAGCTCTCCCTGGATGTGCCACCCCTCGGTGGTGGATGGTTCCGGCATTGCTCGGAGTAGTATCGCTGCTGCAGCCAGGTTCTGGCCGACCCCACTCGAAGCCGGAGGCAGCCTTGCCCTGGCATCGTCGATGATGCGGTGCTGGACGTCCTGGGCCAGGTGACGCGCTTCTCCAGCCGGTGCTCGGCCTGCCCACTCCTGCCCGATATTTTGCCGAAGCTGCACAAGTTGTCCTGCTTCCTCGTCGAGTCTGGCATCTACCTCACGGATTTGCTGGAGCTGTGCGTCCTGACCCCCCGCAGGGACTGGGACCACAGCTAGCTCCCGAAGGATGTCAACGCGAGGCGCAGGCCTAGGGGGATCACCGTCCTCCGGCATACCAAGATGGTTGCCTTCGTCGAGACCCCCTAGATCGACGTGGAAGCATTCGCGACTTGGGCGACAGTCCTCGTCGCCGAGGCTGTGGCTGCTATCGGAGCAATCAGAGAGGCAGTAGTCACATGCGGTCATGAAGTCCCGCATGGCACTGGGGTTATCGAGCCCGGAGAGATCCCAACCAGAATCGGGCTCATCATCTTCCTCGGAACCCAGAGGCCCGTAGGTCGAGACGGCCGTCAGCCGGTCCCAGGGTGACCGCATATGGTACCCCGGAGGGTTTGGACACGCCTTTACGAAAGCGTCCACCGAAGCGGGGTCGCTTGGTGGGTCGCAGCTGGATCTAAAAGGCATGGAACGGGAAACAGACGGTACCTCTTGATCGACGGGTGGTGACGAAGTCGCGTCAGGGGCGGACTGCACCGCTGTCTTAGGTACAAGGCTAACGCCCAGCATGTCCTTTGCGAGCGTGCTGGCGTCGTCCGTCTGCTTGGAGTTGGCGTGTTGCGGGGAAACGACGCTCGTCTTCGTCTCAGACGCGAGGTCGACGCCCGTCGTGTCCCACGTTGGGGCGCCGGCGCCGTCGACTCGCTCGACAACCGACGAGGTGCCGCCCCCTGCTTGGCCATGCCTGCCCCGCCTCCTCCTCCGTCGGCGGGGAAGGTGACGGGACAGACATGGATGTTTCTCTTCCGCCACGAGGGGAAGACATCGTCGATTCCGCCGCCGGCGGGCGGACGGTCGCCATTGTCATTGTCGCGCGGCGGAGGAAGGAGTATCATGTCGTAGCTGCCGTCGAGGGACATGAACTCTAGACTCTCGAAACGAAGCATCGTCCCGGGTTGAAGAGGTTGCTGGAGACTACCCATCTGGAGCTTGACGGGAAGCTGTTCGTCAACACGCAGCAGGCCCCTACCTGGCGCGCCAACTGTCGGCGTTTCGACCCCGGGGGGTCCCTGGACCGACAAGTAAATTGTCGCCGCGTGTCCCAGCCCAGATGGGTCGGCGCGAGACGGAGCACAAAGGGGGGTGAGAAACGGCAAAGGGGAAACCCGCGGCCTTCGTGTTGTCTTGCGCCCAGGTCGGGTGCGCTTGCAGGAGGGGGGTTACAAGCGTCCGCGAGGGAGAGAGAGAGACTGTCCGCCAGCCCGTTCTCCCGCGCGACCAACCTTTTCGTACGAGAGCCCTGGACCTTCCTTTTATAGGTGTAAGGAGAGGGCCCAGGTGTACAATGGGGGGTGTAGCAGTGTGCTAATGTGTCTAGCAGAGAGGAGCTAGAGCCCTAAGTACATGCCATCGTGGCAGCCGGAGAGGTTTTGGCGCCCTGTTCATGTGATGTCGTGGCCGTCGGAGGAGTGCTTGAGCCTTGTGGAAGGACAGCTGTCGGGGCTGTCGGATCCTTGCTGACATCTCCTTGCTTCCGTAAGGGGCTGAGAGCCGCCGTCGTCATGGAGCACGCGGGGTGCCATCATTACTTGTTTACCAGGGCGAGCCAGATGGGACGCCGATCTTGTTCCCCATAGCCTGAGCTAGCTAGGGGTAGGGTAATGATGGCCTTCCCTATGACGTGGCGGGTCCGAGCCCGAGGTCGGGCGAGGCGAAGGCTCCTCCGAGGTCGAGGTCGAGTCTGAGCCCTAGGGTCGGGCAAGGCGGAGTTCGTCTTCCGATGTCGAGGCTGAGTCCGAGCCCTGGGGTCGGGCGAGGCGGAGTCCGTCTTCCAGGGTCGAGGCTGAGTCCGAGCCCTGGGTCAGGCGAGGCGGAGACTGTCTTCCGAGGCCGAGGCTGAGTCCGAGCCCTGGGGTCGGGCAAGGAGGAGTCCGTCTTCCGGGGTCGAGGCTGAGTCTGAGCCCTGGGTCGGGCGAGGCGGAACTTCCCATGGCGCCCAAGGCTGGACTTAGCTGCTGTCAGCCTCACTCTGTCGAGTGGCACAGCAGTCAGAGCGGGGCAGGCGGTGCTGTTTTCCTGTTAGGTCGTTCAGTGGAGCGGCGAAGTGACTGCAGTCACTTCGGCTCTGTCGACTGAGGAGCGCGCGTCAGGATAAGGTGTCAGTCGATCCTTGCATTAAATGTTCCTGTGATACGGTCGGTTGGCATGGCGATCTGGCCAAGGTTGCTTCTCCGCGAAGACTGGGCCTCGGGTGAGCCGAAGGTGTGTCCGTCGCTTGAGGGGCCCCTCGGGCGAGACGTGAATCCTCCGGGGTCGGCTGCCTTTGCCCGAGGCTGGGCTCGAGCGAGGCGAGATCGTGTCCCTTGAGTGGACTGAGCCTTGACCTTAATCGCGCCCATCAGGCCTTTGCAGCTTCGTGCTGATGGGGGTTACCAGCTGAGATTAGGAGTCTTGGGGGTACCCCTAATTATGGTCCCCGACAGTAACGTTGCAAACATCTAAGTCTTTAGCCTTAGCAATTAATTTTTCATTCTCATTTCTAAGGCTAGCAAGAGAGACATTCAATTCTTCAATCATAGCAAGTAGACTAACATTATCATCTCTAAGATTGGGAATTGAATCATCACAAACATTTGAATCAACCTTAGCAATTAATCTAGCATTCTCATTTCTAAGGTTGGCAATAATATCATGGCACGTGCTTAGCTCACTAGATAATTTTTCACATTTTCTACCTCTAGAGCATAAGCATTCTTAACCTTAACATGCTTCTTATTTTCCTTAATTAGGAAGTCCTCTTGGGTGTCCAAGGGTTCATCCTTCTCATGAATAGCACTAATTAATTCATTTAATTTTTCTTTTTGTTGCATGTTTAGGTTGGCAAAAAGGGTGCGCAAATTATCCTCCCCATCACTAGAATTATCTTCATCACTAGAGGATGCATATTTAGTGGAGGATCTAGATTTTACCTTCTTCCTTTTGCCGTCCTTTGCCATGAGGCACTTGTGGCCGACGTTGGGGAAGAGGAGTCCCTTGGTGATGACAATGTTGGCGGCGTCCTCATCGGAAGAGGAGTTGGTGGAGCTCTCGTCGGAGTTCCACTCACGGCACACATGGGCATCGCCGCCCTTCTTCTTGTGGTACCTCTTCTTTTCTCTCCTCTTGCCCTTCTTGTCGTTATCCCTGTCACTGTCACTTGATAATGGACATTTTGCAATAAAATGACCGGGCTTACCACACTTGTAGCACACTTTATTGGAGCGGGATTTGTAGTCCTTCCCTCTCCTTTGCTTGAGGATTTGGCGGAAGCTGTTGATGATGAGCGCCATTTCCTCATTGTCGAGCTTGGAGGCGTCAATGGGGAGTCTACTTGATGTAGACTCTTCCTTCTTTTCCTCCGTCGCCTTAAATGCGACTGGTTGTGCTTCGGGCGTGGAGGAGACATCTTGCTCGATGATCTTCTCTGAGCCTTTGATCATCAACTCAAAGCTCACAAATTTTCCTATTACTTCCTCGGGAGACATTAGTGTATATCTAGGATCACCACGTATTAATTGAACTTGTGTAGGGTTAAGAAAAATGAGTGATCTAAGGATAACCTTGACCATTTCATGGTCATCCCATTTGGTTCTCCCGAGGTTGCGCACTTGGTTCACCAAGGTCTTGAGCCGGTTGTACATCTCTTGTGGCTCTTCCCCTTGGTGAAGCCTGAAGCGACCGAGCTCCCCCTCGATCGTCTCCCGCTTGGTGATTTTTGTCACCTCATCTCCTTTGTGCGCGGTCTTGAGTACGTCCCAAATCTCCTTGGCGCTCTTCAATCCTTGCACCTTGTTATACTCCTCTCGACTTAGAGAGGTGAGGAGTATAGTGGTGGCTTGGGAGTTGAAGTGCATGATTTGGGCCACCTCGTCCTCATCGTAATCTTCATCCCCTACGGATGGTACTTGTACACCAAACTCAACAACATCCCATATGTTTTTGTGGAGTGAGGTTAGGTGATATCTCATCATATCACTCCACCTAGAATAATCTTCACCGTCAAACGTCGGTGGTTTGCCTAATGGGACGGAAAGTAATGGAGTATGCTTAGGAATGCAAGGATAGCGTAGGGGGATCTTACTATACTTCTTGCGCTCTTGGCGCTTAGAAGTGACAGACACGACGTCAGATCCGGATGTAGAGGGCGAGGAAGAGTCGGTCTCGTAGTAGACCACTTTATTCATTTTCTTCTTCTTCTCGCCACTCTTGTGCGATCGAATGCGTGAAGGGGATCCATCCTTCTTCTTGTTGGTGGACTCCCTCGATGGAGCCTTCCCGTGGCTTGTAGCGGTCTTCTCACCGCCGATCACCATCTTCTTGGTGTGATCTCCCGACATCACTTCGAGCGGAAGCTCTAATGAAGCACCGGGCTCTGATACCAATTGAAAGTCGCCTAGAGGGGGGATGAATAGGGTGAATCTGAAATTTATAAACTTAAGCACAACTACAAGCTGGGTTAGCGTTAGAAATATGAACGAGTCCGAGAGAGAGGTGAAAAACAAATCGCGAGCAAATAAAGAGTGAGACACAAGGATTTGTTTTACCGAGGTTCGGTTCTTGCAAACCTACTCCCTGTTGAGGTGGTCACAAAGACCGGGTCTCTTTCAACCCTTTCCCTCTCTCAAACGGTCACTTAGACCGAGTGAGCTTCTCTTCTCAATCAAACAGGACACAAAAGTCCCCGCAAGGACCACCACACAATTGGTGTCTCTTGCCTCGGTTACAATTGAGTTGATCACAAGAAAGAATGAGAAAAAGAAGCAATCCAAGCGCAAGAGCTCAAATGAACACAAGTCACTCTCTCACTAGTCACTATTTGATTTGGAATGGTCTATGGACTTGGGAGAGGATTTGATCTCTTTGGTGTGTCTTGTATTGAATGCTATAGCTCTTGTAAGGTGTGTGAAGTCCGAAAAACATGGATGCAATGAATGGTGGGTGGTTGGGGGTATTTATAGCCCCAACCACCAAACTAGCTGTTTTGTGAAGGCTACTGTCGCATGGCGCACCGGACACTCCGGTGCGCCACCGGACACTGTCCGGTGTGCCTGCCACGTCACCTGGCCATTGGATTCCGACCGTTGGAGCTTCTGTCTTCTGGGCCACCGGACAGTCCGGTGGTGCACCGGACATGCACTGTTCAGTGTTCGGTGCGCCATCTGGCTCTGCTCTGACTCTGGCACGCACTATAGCGCATTTATTGCCTTCTGAAGACGACCGTTGGCGCGAAGTAGCCGTTGCTCTGCTGGCACACCGGACAGTCCGGTGTGCCACCGGACACTATCCGGTGCTACACTAGACAGTCCGGTGAATTATAGCGGAGCGGCCTCCAGAATTCCCGAAGGTGAGCAGTTCGGAGTTGGAGTCCCTGGTGCACCGGACATTGTCCGGTGGCACACCGGACAGTCCGGTGCGCCAGACCAGGGCACACTTCGGTTGACTTTTGCTCTCTATATTTGAATCCTTTCTACGGTCATTTTATTGGTTTGTTGTGAACCTTGGGCACCTGTAGAACTCATAATCTAGAGCAAACTAGTTAGTCCAATTATTTGTGTTGGGCAATTCAACCACCAAAATCAATTAGGAAAAGGTGTAAGCCTATTTCCCTTTCAATTGTGACATGGATTTAATTCCAATCCATGCTAATCCAGAGCTGGATTGGTGTAAACGAACAAAGCCTAAGTTGGTTCTAAAGGTAAAATTATACCTCACGGCAACCTGAATCTTGATACCACTTGATAGAGGGTGAGGCCCGATCTTCCGTGAGATAGGATAATTTCATTGAGTGGAGATCTCGACGTTGATGATCCAAGGCTCCGAACAAACGAATCCTCGCAATCGCTACACTACTTCTCTGTTGGTTATCACCCATGACACACGAGTGACCTTACCATGAAGGCTTATACCTGCAAGCACAATCAAGAACACAAGCAAGAACATGAAGAACACAATCAAAATTGTATTGATCATGAGGTGGGGTCTCACAAACCGATGAACGGTGACTATTCGATTACAAATATTATCTAAGCTAAACTCAAACCCTAATGTGGTGGCATCTGCTGATAAAATAGAGGTTAGGGGCGTGCACAACCCATGGAGGTACCCCTAATGGGCTCCAACATGATACACGGGCCAACAGCCCAACAGATGGTGTCATAGTACAAAAACAGAATCTGAACACTGACTTGTTTTGACAATTTCTATTGACTCCGAATGGATTTTAAGTTGGTTCAAGTTGGGTTGGAAAGATTATCTCCTTAGATTTCCATCCTTATAAATCCCAACCTAATTGAATTTCGGATGCATCCTGGGCATCAGTTTTTAGTACAGACTAGTCCTGGACTCTGAGGTGGAGACAAAGTTGAGTCGGACTTGGCTTTCTCTTGTTGTGAATATCGTAGCTTCTCCTCCTTGACATCTTGGCCTTTCTAAAGTCCTTTTTGGTCCTCTCCAAGGTTCCTAATCATCAAAATATCTATGGCACCAAGCATAAACTCTAAAACACAATTAACTAGGTTAGAACGAACCTGGATATTTAGCTATCATGCACATGCTTGTATTGTCGGTCCATGCATTATTTGTATGGGAGTGATGTCCTCATCAGATAGCTCAACAGATAATAATTTATTCTTCTTAATTTCTAGAGCAAGGGATTTTTGTACTTCAACAAACTTAGCATGCTCCTCATAAATTAAATCCCCTTGGTTTTCTATTAATCTATTCTTCTAATTCAAAGCATCAATTAATTCATTGATTTTATCAAATTTTGATTTATCTAAGTACTAAAATAAATCACTATAGTCTACATCATCATCATGAGATTCCTCGTCGCTAGAAGAAGTATACTTAGGAGTACCATGAGTAAATAACTCCTCCTTATCCATGAGACATGTGTGACGTTTGTTGGGGAAGAGTGTTGACTTATTGAAGGCAGAGGCGGCAAGTATTTCATCATCAGATTCGGAGGATGATCAATCCGAGTCTTACTCCATGCCAATGTGCGCCTCACCCTTCTTCTTCTAGTAGAATTTTATCGTGTTCCCTTTCTTGTCTTGTTCCTAGTCATTTTCATTATCGGGATATTGTGCAATAAAATGACCTAACTTACCACACTTGAAGCAGGCACGCTTCCCCCTTGATTTTCCTTTATTGGAGAAGTCCTTGCGCCCCTTGATCACAAGCGCCATCTCATCTTTATTGAGGTCGGCTGCCTCAATTTGCGCCACCTTGTCGGGGAGTGACTCCTTGTTATTTATCGCTTTGAGGGCGACGAGTTGCCTAGTGGAGGCTCCCGTTGGCGATGTCGTCGATGTATCTAGCCTCCTTGGCCATCATTCGCCCGCTCATGAATTTTCGAGCGTCATCTCGGTGTACCTAGGATTCTCATGGATCAAGTTTACAAGATTAGGATTAAGAACGGTAAATGACCTTAGCATGAGTCGGATGGCGTCATGATCCATCCATCTTGTGCTTCTATAGTTCCTTATTTGGTTCACTAGAGTCTTGAGCCTGTTGTACGTCTCTTGTGGCTCCTCCCCTCTCTTCATGGCGAACCTCCCAAGTTCACCTTTGATGAGCTCCATCTTGGTGATCATTGTCATATCATTTTCCTCGTGAGCGATCTTCAATGTGTCCCAAATTTCTTTGGCATTGCCCAGACCGCTCACTGTGTTGTATTTCTCCCTGCATAGAGAATTTAACAACAAAGTAGTAGCTTGGAAGTTTTTATGAATAGCACTAAAGTTCTCATCATCACTATATAAAATGTGAATTTTGTTTTCCACTACGTCACAAATGATAAGATGAAGAGAAAACAAATGACTACGCATTTTGTGGCTCCACCAAGAATAATCTTCCCCATCAAAGTGAGGAGGCTTGCCGAGAGAAATAAAGAGCAAATGTGCATTTGAATTGTACAGAATGCGAGATTAATTAAAAGACGTTCGAGTATAGTTTTGTTTAACCGTATTTTTCTTTAAAGAGCAGTCACCATCATCCTTTTGCGAAGAGGAAGAAGTGTCGCTGTCATAGTAGATGATCTTCTAATGCACTTCTTCCCATCCTTTCTTCTTGTTCGATCCTAAGTCGGTAGGCTTGTCTCCCTTGGGCTCGTCGTTGGGGGGACCATATCCTTCTCATCGGTCACCTTCCCCTTGCCTTTGAAGTCCATCTGTTCGAGTGGTTAGTCCTTATGGAAGAAATCAACTCCGATACCAACTAAGAGCACCTAGAGGGGATGCATAGGTGATCCTATAAAATTAACTTAAAAACACAAATATGATCTAAAATGAGGTTAGAGAAAATTAAAACAAAGTTTGAGTAAAGAAGAGATAAAAATTCCTCTTCATTTGATTGCTCTTCCAAGATAGGAATTATACTACGAGCAATATCACAAGTGAGGTTGAGAACTTAGGAAGAAAGAAAAATGAAAGAAAGTAAAAGACAAATGAGACACGTGATTTTTATCTCGTGGTTCGACAAAGCCTACATCCATGTTGTGGTGTCCTCCTTTGGACAAGGGTTGCAATCAACCCCTCTCAAGTGATCATGTAGATCAAACTTGACTGCCATAGTTCTTCCTAATAAAACAAGCATTCCTATTTGCAAGGAATCTCCATAACTTCGAGTCTCTTGCACCCTTACAAAAGGTCGGAGTTACAACTTAGAGTAAGGTAGGGAGAGAATGTACACACAAGAGCAA
The DNA here is from genome assembly GCF_902167145.1 of Zea mays. Taxonomy (NCBI): domain Eukaryota; kingdom Viridiplantae; phylum Streptophyta; class Magnoliopsida; order Poales; family Poaceae; genus Zea; species Zea mays. Next base: position 87,957,631 of record NC_050102.1, on the reverse strand, counting down.
ATCGCAGCAACACATGCAAGAGAGAAGATCACGAGTGCACAAAGTCACAAAGATGGGAGAACATCTCAGAAATGTCACTTGGTTCTCAGTAAATCACTCGAACGTTTTGATATAGAGAGTCAGAATGTTGGTGTGTTCTTGGAGTACTTGGGGTGCAGAATGGAGGCGCATAGGGGCTCTATTTATAGCCCCAAGTGGCCTAGGAGTCGTTGCCTCCTTCCATAGGAAGCTGGAAAACCTTCCTGTTTGTGGGCACACTGGAGCATCCAATGAGCCACCGGACCGTCCATACTAATAGTCGTTGGCTGTACGGCAAAGTCCTCAACTAGTAGTTGGAGAAGTGGTCCGGTGTACACCTGACTGGTCTAGCTTCCTAAGATCAAGTTGTATGGCTGGGTCGCATGGACCCGATCCGGTGCGCCACTGGACCGTCCGGTGTGACACAAACCAGACCAAGATTTGCTCTTTTGAGCCAATCTTCTCCAAACATTTTTCACTTTCTTTGAAGGGCTCCCTACAACTTGGACAAACATATTTAGCACATAATCTAATTGACTAAGTGTGGAAACCATACCTCTTTCTTATAGTTTATCCAAGATTTCCAATATGCCCAAACCAAGTCCAATAATGCACTTTTCTTGTTGAAATGAGTTAGTAGCCAAACCATAGTGCTAGAAACATAGAATAGGGTATGCACAACTTATTCAAACACTTAAACCTCATGTTTATGTTGTTTTTCCCAAAGTTGCACTTAGGGCCTCCAGATTTGCTCATTTGGACATAGACTCTTTAATTTGTCTTTACTTGAACCTATGCTAATGCTCACATCAAAGTAGTTAGTCCAATATGGTGTGTGGGACACTTAATCACCAAAACAGGTAGAAATAGCCCTATGACACATTTTCCTTTCAGCGGTTGTGATGGGTAGCAGCGGCCATGGCTCCTATTGTGCAGGGAGGACTAAGTGACAATTATTGTAGGGGCCTATTATATTGGGAGGAGATGCATCTCTAATACTCTATAAGGGCATGTTCGTTTTAATCTCATATCATATGGATTGGACGAGATTGAGTGGATTTAAATCCCATAGTAAGTTAAAATTATTCTTATTTTTTCCAATCTCGTCTAATCCATAAGAAATGTGAATAACCAAACAAAGCCTAATAGGGGACATGAGGGAATCGATTTGGTGGCCATAAAATATAGAGGGATCATTAGGTAGCTATTAGCGCAAGAAAATCGGTCCATCTTCCCCATATAACAGTTTAATAGAGATGAAGGATCTTATTGGGGAGGACTATTCGAGATGTTACGCCTAAGAAAAATCTTGTGTCTGCATGCATGGGTGGATCTAAGGGGGGCTGGGGGGGGGCTCCAGCCCCCATTTGTCCATGAAACTCTATTGGATGTAGAGGTGGAGGATAGAGAATGAAGGAGAAGAAAGAAGAGAGAAAAATAAGCCCCCCCACTTCATTGGAGAAAGAGGTGGAGGTTAGAGAAGGGAGAAGGAACAAGAAGAGAGAAAAATGAGCCCCCTACTAGCTTATGCTGTCTCCGCCAATAATCACTAAAAAATTAGCCCCCCTTTAGTCCATTCCTGGATCCCCCACTGTCCGTATGGAAATCAAGGTCAACTAGCTAACATCCAAACGCCTTGCCAATCCAATTCCTACCTCAGCTAGGACCCATAGTCATGGTCGAAGAATCAAAACACGGCCTGTTTGAAAATGTTGTTTTCCAAAACCACAATTTATAATATCATAGTTTACCGAGTGTCACGACACAACTATGGCATATTTTACATCAGTACAATCCAACTCCTATTTGGAGACACAATATTTTGGTTTCAACGCAGATGTGGAGGAGAAAGGGAAGACCATGGTCGTTGCTTCCTTTGAGCCAGCGGAAAAACTTTTTAGACTCCAAAAATAATGTGGAATTGGTAAAACCATTATTTAGAATACAATGTTTTTAAATATGCTCCTAAACACCTTTTGACCAAAAATAACATGGTATGTTCAAATACCACATTATTGTCTTGGGACTCCAAAAATATTGTGTTCTCAAGCAAGCCCTAAAAGAAACTTAGGATCCGTTTGGTTCATAAAGGATTAATGAATGTGTACTAGAAAAAATATCTTAGAATCTGTTTTAAATAGGGTAGATTCTATTGGATTTTAATATAAAGACAGAATCCAATAAATACACTATATTTTTTTAAAATCAGATTTTTAGGATTCACATGGATTCAAATAGAACCTTATATTATACTACCTCCATTCTTAAATATATGACACCGTTGTTTTTTTTAAAAAACATAGACTACTCGTCTTATTCAGAAAAAATATGAATTGTCATTTGTTTTGTTATATTATGATTTGTTTCATCACTTAAGATTGTTTGAGCATGACTTGAAATTTTACATTTTTAAATAACTATTTTTTTTATAAATGGAGTGCTTAAAGTTCTGAAAACAATCAACGAATTCATATATTTAAGAGCGGAGTACTCTCTGCATCCTAAAATAACTTGCCTATCTTATTTTTCTTAGGAGATATTCTTTAAAAATGCCTAATAATAAAAAATATTATAGTGAATCATTATTATTGGATTCATAGTATAATAACGTTAACTCTAAGAGGCTCTTTATTATATTTTTTTAATCGCTCGGAATAGAGATTTTAGTAAAAAAATATCCTCGAACAGCTTATATCCAATATAGTCGTCGTCTATTCTCGCTTTCATGTACTACTACCAGACACAATTTGTTCAGGCAGTCGAAATAAAAACAAGACCAGTCTGTGGAGGGTTCACTGAAACCATCCACAGAGAGCCAAAAGCCCATCGATGCCATGGCTCTGTCACTTGCCGGTTCTATCCACGTGTCGCTAGATCCGCGCCACCGCCACCATCCATGCATGCCTCGTTATCAGAGACGGGTCACAAAAGTATGACTACAACGTGCTAGCCTACGGTTATTCATTCTCTCCAAAACTGCTCGCATCCATTCACTGAAAAATATTTAATACATTTTGTTCGGAAAACGGATTTTATCCGGACGGTCCAACAACCATGGTGGTGTTTGGTTCCCAAAATGTAACGTAAATGATAACGGTAATGGTTTGTATTTGATTACCGGCGGTAACAAATTTAAATAGGCCGGTATCAATTTCTAGTGTGGTATCCAATTACGGTTAGACTTAAACAAACATGATTTAACGTTATTTGTTATCTATTACGTTACAAACATATAAACCAAACAACACCCATATTCGTGGTTGGAAATTTGGAAGACAAAAGCAAGAATTTAATATCACAGAGTATCTGAAATAGGAGGGCCTCCCACGTTGTCTTTTGTTGTGTGGACGTCGGACATCCTGATCGTGTGTGGCTGTTTTTTTTTCTTCTAGCACCCACGATGACATTTAACTTTTAGCATCTACAGTATCTTATAAATTAAAGCCGGTTTTAACATAAATTTTATGAGTATCGTGAGTATTGAATGGGTTGATATGGTAAAGTAATTTTTTTAAATGATATAGCGTAATGAAGAGAGACGTGATACAAGTTTCATGTGATTAAATAAGTTCACAGGATAAAACTTATGTACACTGTTTGTACGTAATGTTTAGGGAACGAACTCATTCAAAGTAGTAGTAACAACCCAATTGGATAAAAAATTATATCCATGAACATTACATGTCTGAAGGTATTTATAAGGGCCCATGTCTTTATAATACAAGTGTAAAAGTCCTAACCATGTCCGGACGCATGTGGCACATGTTCGACGGTATAGAGCCCTCATTCGGTAAGGGTCCATAAAATAGTATTTACTACAGCATCATTAAAAGCCTATTGGGTCCTTTAATCACTAGACGTTCCATCTTCTAAGACGCCTTGATTCTCCACCTCTCGATTCTCATCCTCGAGGGTCTTGCCTACGCACTGTGTACAAGTCTGCTACGATATTGTAGCAAGGTTCCGTCGCTCTGACCGTGATAACAAAATTGTGATCATTATTATATATTTTTTTCTAGGGACATAGGCCTCGATGTAAAATTATGTACAGGGTCTCGGATTACATCGACCCGGGCCTGGTGGTCCTAACTATCCTCGAACTATAGGTTATAATTTTTTAGGCTAACTTGGTGAAAGGGAAATAGGATCAAACCTTTTCCTAAATGATTTTGGTGGTTGAATTGCCCAACACAAATAATTAGACTAACTAGTTTGCTCTAGATTATAAGTTCTACAGGTGCCAAAGGTTCAACACAAACCAATAAAAAGTCCAAGAAAGGGTTCAAATAGGAAGGAGCAAAACCAACCGAAGACTGCCCTGGTCTGGCGCACCGGACTGTCCGGTGTGCCACCGGCCAGACACTGACCGGTGCACCATGATGAATCAACTCGAACTCGTCACCTTCGGGTTTCTGGAAATGCCACTCCGCTATAATTCACCGGACTGTCCGGTGTAGCACCGGACTGTCCGGTGTGCCAGCGGAGCAACGACTACAGCGCAACGGTCGACTCCAACGGAAACCTGTAAAAGCGCTACAGTTCGTGGACAGTGCGCGCAGAGTTAGAGCAGGCGCCAGAAGGCGCACCAGACAGTGAACAGTGACTTTCCGGTGCACCACCGGACTGTCCGGTGGGCCAGGCTGACAGAGCTCCAATGGTCGAACCCTAACGGTTGGGTGACATGGCTAGCGCACCGGACTGTCCGGTGCGCCCATCGACAAACAACCTCCCCAACGATCATTTTGGTGGGTGGGGCTATAAATACCCCCCAACCACCACACTTCAAGGTATCCAAGTTTTCAGCCATTGCATTCAATACAAGAGCTCTAGACTTCACTCCAAGACACAAACAAGAGATCAAATCCTCTCCCAAGTCCAGAATCACTCCAAACAATTAGTGACTAGTGAGAGAGAGAGATATTTGTGTTCATTTGAGTTCTTGTTGCTTGGATCACTTTTCTTCTTCCCCATTCTTGTTCTCAACACCTTTGTAATCAAAGCAAGAGACACCAAGTTGTGGTGGTCCTTGTGGGGTCTAAGTGACCCATTTGATTGAGGAGAAAAGCTCACTCGGTTTAGGTGACCGTTTGAGAGAGGGAAAGGGTTGAAAGAGACCCGGTCTTTGTGACCACCTCAACGGGGAGTAGGTTTGCAAGAACCGAACCTCGGTAAAACAAATCATCGTGTCATCCGCTTTCATTTGCTTGTGATTTGTTTTTGCCCTTTCTTTCGGACTCGACTTTATTTCTAACGCTAACCCCGGCTTGTAGTTGTGCTTAAAGTTTATAAATTTCAGATTTGCCTATTCACCCCCCCTCTAGGCGACTTTCAATTGGTATTAGAGCCCGGTACTTCATTAGAGCCTAACCGCTTGAAGTGATGTCGGGTGATCACGCCAAGAAGGAGATGGTGACCGGCGAGAAGCCCGCCTCAAGCCACGGGAAAGCTCCATCGGGGGAGTCCGGCAACAAGAAGAGGGAGGAATCACCTCCCCGCGTCAAGTCGCACCGGAGTGGCGACAAGAAGAAGAAAATGAAGAAAGTGGTCTACTACGAGACCGATTCTTCGTCGCCTTCCACCTCATGCTCTGACATGCCGTCCGTCACTTCTAAACGCCATGAGCGCAAGAAGTTTAGTAAGATCCCCTTAAGCTATCCTCACATTTCCAAACACACTCCTTTACTTTCCGTCCCATTAGGCAAACCACCGGTTTTTGACGGTGAAGATTATTGTATGTGGAGTGATAAAATGAGGCACCATCTAACCTCACTACACGCTAGCATTTGGGACATTGTTGAGTTTGGAGCGCAGGAACCATCCGTGGGGGATGAAGGCTATGATTCGGATGAGGTAGCCCAAATCCGGCACTTCAACTCCCAAGCCACTACTATACTCCTCGCCTCTCTAAGTCGAGAGGAGTATAATAAGGTGCAAGGGTTGAAGAGTGTCAACGAGATTTGGGACGTGCTCAAGACCGCACACGAAGGAGATGAGGTGACCAAATCACCAAGCAGGAAACGATCGAGGGGGAGCTCGGTCGATTCATGCTCAACCAAGGGGAGGAGCCACAAGCCATGTACAACCGGCTCAAGACCTTGGTGAATCAAGTGCGCAACCTCGGGAGCACAAAATGGGATGACCATGAAATGGTCAAGGTTATTCTAAGATCACTTGTTTTTCTTAATCCTACACAAGTTCAATTAATTCGTGGTGATCCTAGATACAAGGTAATGTCTCCCGAGGAGGTTATAGGAAAGTTTGTGAGCTTTGAGTTGATGATCAAAGGCTCCAAACAAACCATCGAGCGAGGCGCCACCTCCACACCCGAGGTGCAACCCGTCGCATTCAAAGCGATGGAGGAGAAGAAAGAAGAGTCTACGTCAAGTAGGCTCCCCATCGACGCCTCCAAGCTCGACAACGAGGAGATGGCGCTAATCATCAAAAGCTTTCGCCAAATCCTCAAGCAAAGGAGGGGGAAGGATTACAAGCCCCGCTCCAAGAAAGTTTGCTACAAGTGTGGTAAGCCCGGTCATTTCATTGCAAAATGTCCATTATCAAGTGATAGTGACAGGGGTGACGACAAGAAGGGAAAGAGGAAGGAAAAGAAGAGATACTACAAGAAGAAGGGCAGCGATGCCCACGTATGTCGGGAATGGGACTCCGATGAGAGCTCCACCGACTCCTCCTCCGACGAGGACGCCCCAACATCACCGTCAACAAGGGTCTCCTCTTCCCCAACGTCGGCCACAAGTGCCTCATGGCAAAGGACATCAAAAAGAAGAATGTAAAATCTAGAGCTTCCACTAAATATGAAACATCTAGTGATGAGGCTAGCTCTAGTGATGATGAGGATGATTTGCTCACACTTTTTGCCAACTTAAACATGCAACAAAAAGAAAAACTAAATGAATTGATTAGTGCTATTCATGAGAAGGATGAACTCTTGGATAGCCAAGAGGACTTCCTTATTAAGGAAAATAAGAAGCATGTTAAAGTTAAAAATGCTTATGCTCAGGAAGTAGAAAAATGTGAAAAATTGACTAATGAGCTAAGCACTTGCCATGACACTATTTCCAACCTTAGATTTGAGAATGCTAAATTGATTGCTAAGGTTGAGAAGTTAAATGTTTGTGATGATTCTTTTGCCAATCTTAAAAATGATAATGCTAGTTTACTTGTTAAGATTGACAAATTAAATAAATCAATTTCTTGCCTTAAGATTGAGAATAATAAATTAATTTCTAAGGCTAAAGATTTAAATGTTTGTAATGTTTCGATTTCCAATCTTAAAAATGAAAATGAAATGTTACATGCTAAGATTGATGAATTAAATGCTTGCAAACCCTCTACATCTAGTGTTGATCATGTTACTATTTGTACTAGATGTAGAGACATTAATATTGATGCTATCCATGATCACCTAGCTTTAATTAAACAACAAAATGATCACATAGCTCAACTTAGTGCTAAGATTAATGAGCATGAGATAGAAAATGAAAAATTTAAATTTGCTAGAAGCATGCTCTATAGTGGGAGACGCCCTGGCATTAAGGATGGCATTGGCTTCCAATAGGGAGACAATGTTAAACTTAATTCCCCCAAGAAATTGTCTAACTTTGTTAAGGGCAAGGCTCCCATGGTTCAGGATAACGAAGGCTATATTTTATATCCTGCTGGTTATCCCGAACATAAGATTAGGAGAATTCATTCTAGGAAGTCTCACTCTGGCTCTCATCATGCTTTTATGTATAAGAGTGAGGCATCTAGTTCTAGGCAATCCACTCATGTTAAATTGCCTAAAAAGAAATCTCCTATTGCATCAAATGAGCCTATTGTTTCATTTAAGACTTTTGATGCTTCATATGTTTTAACTAACAAATCAGGCAAAGTAGTTGCCAAATATGTTGAGGGCAAACACAAGGGCTCCAAGACTTGTGTTTGGGTACCCAAGGTGCTTGTTTCTAATGTCAAAGGACCCAAGACCATTTGTGTACCAAAGAACAAGGCCTAAACTTGTTTTGTTGGTTTATGCATCCGGGGGCTCAAGTTGGATCATTGATAGCGGGTGCACAAACCACATGACTGGGGAGAAAAGGATGTTCTCTTCCTATGAGAAAAACCATGATCTCCAAAGAGCTATCACATTCGGGGATGGAAATCAAGGTTTGGTCAAAGGACTTGGTAAATTGCTATATCTCCTGACCATTCTATTTCCAATGTTTTTCTTGTAGATTCTTTAGATTACAACTTGCTTTCAGTTTCTCAATTATGCAAAATGGGCTACAATTGTCTTTTTACGGATATAGGTGTTACTGTCTTTAGAAGAAGTGATGATTCAGTAGCATTTAAGGGAGTATTAGAGGGTCAGCTATACTTAGTTGATTTTAATAGAGCTGAACTCGATACTTGCTTAATTGCTAAGACTAATATGGGTTGGCTCTGGCATCACCGACTAGCCCATGTTGGGATGAAGAATCTTCACAAGCTTCTAAAGGGAGAACACATTTTGGGACTAACCAATGTTCATTTTGAGAAAGACAGGGTTTGTAGCGTATGTCAAGCAAGGAAGCAAGTTGGTGTTCATCATCCACACAAGAACATCATAACGACCGACAGGCCGCTTGAGCTACTCCACATGGATCTATTCGGCCCGATCGCTTACATAAGCATCAGCGGGAGTACGTATTGTCTTGTAATTGTGGATGATTATTCTCGCTTCACTTGGGTGTTCTTTTTGCAAGATAAATCTCAAACCCAAGAGACCTTAAAGGGATTCTTGAGACGGGCTCAAAATGAGTTCGACTTAAGGATCAAAAAGATTAGAAGCGACAATGGGACGGAGTTCAAGAACTCACAAATTGAAGGCTTTCATGAGCATGAAGGCATCAAGCATGAGTTCTCTTCTCCCTACACACCACAACAAAATGGTGTAGTGGAGAGGAAGAATAGAACTCTACTTGACATAGCGAGGACCATACTTGATGAGTACAAGACTTCGGACCGGTTTTGGGCGGAAGCAATCAACACCGCTTGCTACGCCATCAACTGTCTCTACCTTCACCGAATCCTCAAGAAGACATCCTATGAACTCCTAACCGGTAAAAAGCCCAATGTTTCATATTTTAGAGTCTTTGGTAGCAAATTTTTTATTCTTGTTAAAAGAGGTAGAAAATCTAAATTTGCTCCTAAGGCTGTAGAAGGCTTTTTACTAGGATATGATTCAAACACAAGGGCACATAGAGTATTTAACAAGTCCACTGGACTAGTTGAAGTTTCTTGTGACATTGTGTTTGATGAGACTAACGGCTCTCAAGTAAAGCAAGTTGATCTTGATGAGCTAGATGATGAAGAGGCTACATGCATCGCGCTAAGGAACATGTCCATTGGGGACGTGTGTCCTAAGGAATCCGAAGAGCCTCCACAAGCACAAGATCAACCATCATATTCAAATCAAGCATCTCCACCAACTCAAGATGAGGATCAAGCTCAAGATGATGAAAATGAAGATCAAGAAGAGTCACCTCAAGAGGAGGACAATGATCAAGGGGGAGATGCCAATGATCAAGACAAGGAAGATGATCAGGGTCCAAGACCGCCTCACCCAAGAGTCCACCAAGCGATACAACGAGATCACCCCGTGAACTCCATCCTCGGTGATATTCATAAGGGGGTAACCACTCGATCTCGTGTCGCTCATTTTTGTGAACATTACTCTTTTGTGTCTTCTATTGAGCCATACAGGGTGGAGGACGCATTAAGAGATTCGGATTGGGTGTTGGCGATGCAAGAGGAACTCAACAACTTCACGAGGAATGAGGTATGGCATCTTGTTCCACGTCCTAACCAAAATGTTGTAGGAACCAAGTGGGTATTCCGCAACAAGCAAGATGATCATGGTGTGGTGACAAGGAACAAAGCCCGACTTGTGGCCAAGGGATATTCACAAGTCGAAGGTTTGGATTTCGGTGAAACCTATGCACCCGTAGCTAGGCTTGAGTCAATTCGCATATTACTTGCCTATGCTACTTACCATGGCTTTAAGCTTTACCAAATGGACGTGAAAAGTGCCTTCCTCAATGGACCAATCAAGGAGGAGGTCTATGTTGAGCAACCTCCCGGCTTTGAAGATAGTGAGTACCCTAACCATGTCTATAAACTCTCTAAGGCACTTTATGGGCTCAAGAAAGCCCCAAGAGCATGGTATGAATGCCTAAGAGATTTCCTTATCACTAATGGCTTCAAAGTCGGCAAAGCTGATCCTACACTCTTTACTAAAACTATTGCAAATGATTTGTTTGTATGCCAAATTTATGTTGATGATATCATATTTGGGTCTACTAACAAATCTACTTGTGAAGAGTTTAGTAGGATCATGATTCAAAAATTCGAGATGTCTGGGGGAGTTGAAGTATTTCTTAGGATTTCAAGTCAAGCAACTCCAAGAGGGCACCTTCATCAGCCAAACCAAGTATATTCAAGACATACTCACCAAGTTTGGAATGAAGGATGCTAAGCCCATCAAGACACCCATGGGAACCAATGGGCATCTCGACCTCAACACGAGAGATAAATCTGTAGATCAAAAGGTATACCGGTCGATGATAGGATTTTTACTCTATTTATGTGCATCTCGACTGGATATTATGCTTTCCGTATGCATGTGTGCAAGATTCCAAGCCGATCCTAAGGAAGTTCACCTAAGGGCTGTGAAAAGAATCTTCAGATATTTAGTTCATACACCTAAGTTTGGTCTTTGGTACCCCAAGGGATCCACTTTTGACTTAGTAGGTTATTCAGATGCTGATTGGGCAGGGTGTAAAATTGATAGAAAGAGCACATCAGGGACTTGTCAGTTCTTCGAAAGATCCCTGGTGTCTTAGGCTTCAAAGAAACAAAATTCAGTAGCTCTTTCTACCGTCGAGGCCGAGTACATTGCCGCAGGCCATTGTTGCGCGCAATTGCTTTGGATGAGGCAAACCCTTAGGGATTATGGTTACAAATTAACCAAAGTCCCTCTCCTATGTGATAATGAGAGTGCAATCCGCATGGCGGATAATCCCGTTGAGCACAACCGCACTCAGCACATAGCCATTCGGTATCACTTTTTGAGGGATCACCAACAAAGGGGGGATATCGAGATTGCTTATGTTAGCACCAAAGAACAATTAGCCGATATCTTTACCAAACCACTAGATGAGAAATCCTTTACCAAACTTAGGAATGAGCTAAACATTCTTGATTCTCGGAATTTTGATTGATATTTTGCACACATAGCTCATCTATGTACCTTTGATCATATCTCTTTCATGTGCTATGACTAATGTGTTTCCAAGTGTATTACATGCTAAGTCAAAGATTGAAAGGGAAATGGAGTCTTCGGCGACGACAAGGCTTCCACTCCACTCCATCGTATTATTTACCCTTCGCCGTCACTTCGCATCGCTCTCCACTTTGGTATAATCCTTCACTCATATATTGTTTGCCAAAGGGGTAGAGAATTTAAAAAAAGGGCTCTAAAGACTCTGTTTTTGGCGATTAATGCCAAAGGGGGAGAGAGTATTAGCCCAAAGCAAAAGGACCGCACCACCACGTCTATTTCAAAAATTTTCGAAACAAAGTTGTTTTCAATTGTATCTTTGAAATTAGTATTCCTCTAAGAAATTCTATCTCTTTTGGTATCTATATCTTAAGGAGGAGTTTTTCAAAAATTGGTATCTAAAATACTTGATCTTCTTTCAATTTGTAAAACCCTCTTGAACACCAAGAGGAGAATTTCATTAAGGGAGAGCTTTGTTTAGTCAAAGGAAAAGCATTCGAAACAGGGGAGAAAATTTCAAATCTTAAAAATGCTTCTCGAAATCTTATTCATATACCTTTGACTATTTGCAAAAAGGCTTTGAAAAAGAATTTCCAATTTTTTTTTTGCAAAAACAAAACAAGTAGTGCAAGCGTGGTCCAAAATGTTAAATAAGAAGTAAGCAATCCATGCATATCTTATGAAAGTTTAAATTGGTTTAATTCCAAGCAACCTTTGCACTTACCTTATGCAAACTAGTTCAATTATGCACTTATATACTTGCTTTGGTTTGTGTTGGCATCAATCACCAAAAAGGGGGAGATTGAAAGGGAAATAGGGTCAAACCTTATCCTAAATGATTTTGGTGGTTGAATTTCCCAACACAAATCATTGGACTAACTAGCTTGCTCTAGATTATAAGTTCTACAGGTGCCAAAGGTTCAACACAAACCAATAAAAAGTCCAAGAAAGGGTTCAAATAGAATAGAGCAAAACCAACCGAAGGCTGCCCTAGTGTGGCGCACCGGACTGTCCGATGTTGAAAGGGAAATGTGCCCTTGGGCCATTTCTAGTATATTTTGGTGATTAAGTGCACAACACATATTAATGTGAGTAATTATGTGCCAAATGATGAATGAAGTGCAAATCAAAAAGAAGGTATGATTCTAGACTTAGTACATTGGTTTTTGTGTACTAATATATTTGTCTAAGTGCTTGAATCAGAAAAAGAAAGGGATTGGAAAGAGCTGGCTGTGTTCAGCCAGCTGCTGCTCAGTCTGGGTGCACCGGGCAGTGTCCGGTGCGCCAGGCTGGCTCTAGCGAACTGGCCACTCTCGGGAATTCGTCGGCGGCGTACGACTATAATTCACCGAACTGTCCGGTGAGCCAACGGTCGCCAGAGCAACGGTCGGCCGCGCAATCCACGCGCGACGCGTGGCCCCAGCCAATGGTCGGCTGGGAGCACCGGACTGTCCGATGTGCACCGGATAGTGTCCGGTGCGCCAATGGCTACAATTCTGCAACGGTCGGCTGTGCCATTTTAGGAAGGAGATCCGCACCGGACAATGAACAGTGGATGTCCGGTGCGCCACCCGACAGAAGGCAAGAATTGCCGTCCAAGAATGCCTCCAATGGCTCCTAGCTGCCTTGGGGCTATAAAAGGGACCCCTAGGCGCATGGAGGAAATACCCCAAGCATTCATTGATCATTCCTAAACATCAAGACTTCATTCTCGCGCATTCGATTCTTTGAGATAGTGACTTGAGCTCCATTTGAGTAGAGAATTCTTTGAGTTGTGTTGTGAGCTCAAGTTGTGGCTTGTGTGCGTGACTGTGCTCGTGCTTTGAGTTTTGTGTGTGTTGCTCTTCCCATCCTTACTTCCGTGCTTCTTTGTGATCAACAATTGTAAGGGCGAGAGGCTCCAAGTTGTGGAGATTCCTCGCAAACGGAAAAGAGTAAAAGAAAGAAAAACACCATGGTATTCAAGTTGATCATTGGATCACTTGAGAGGGGTTGAGTGCAACCCTCGTCCATTGGGACGCCACAACGTGGAGTAGGCAAGTGTTATACTTGGCCGAACCACGGGATAAATCACCGTGTCTCTTGTGCTTGTTTTCTTTGTGACTATTGTGTTTCACAAGAGCTCGGTTCTTAGCCACTTGATTCTATTGTGCTAACACTTAACCATGTTTTGTGGCAATAAGTTTTAAGTTTTTACAGGATCACCTATTCACCCCCCTCTAGGTGCTCTCAATTGGTATCAGAGCCGTTCTCTTCACGAAAGGGACTAATCGCCCGAAGAGATGGATCCTAAGGGAAAGAGGATGGTGGTCAACGATAAGGAGAAGGAATCTGTCTTCAACGAGCCAAGAGACGACAAGCCCACTGACTCTGGCTCAAGTCACAAGAAGAAGGACGGGAAGAAGAAGAGGCGCATCAAGAAGATAGTCTACTACGACAGCGACGAGTCTTCCTCTTCCCAAAGAGACGACGACGAGAAAAAGAAAACGGTTAACTCAAACTTTTCTTTTGACTATTCTCGTATTCCGTCTAACTCCGATGCTCATTTACTTTCGATTCCACTTGGGAAACCTCCGCACTTTGATGGAGAAGACTACTCATTTTGGAGTCACAAAATGCGTAGTCACCTATTCTCTCCATCCGAGTATTTGGGAGATCGTTGAAAATGGAATGCTTTTTGATAGTACTGACAATCCCATTTTCATTAATGAGCAAATCCATAAAAATGCACAAGCTACCACTATTTTGCTAGCATCCTTGTGCAGGGATGAGTACCACAAGGTGAGCGGCTTGGATAACGCCAAGCAAATTTGGGACACCCTCAAGATTTCTCATGAGGGGAATGACGCCACCATGATCACCAAGATGGAGTTGGTGGAAGGCGAACTGGGAAGGTTCGCAATGATCAGGGGGGAAGAGCCAACCCAAACGTACAACAGGCTCAAAACCCTGGTCAACAAGATCAGGAGCTATGGAAGCATGAGATGGACGGACCACGACGTCGTCCGACTTATGCTCAGGTCCTTCACTATACTTGATCCTCATTTTGTGAATTCTATCCGTGAAAATCCTAGGTACACCAAGATGACGCCCGAGGAAATACTCGGAAAGTTCGTAAGTGGGCGTATGATGATCAAGGAAGCAAGATACGTTGATGAGGCATTGAATGGTCCAATGCCCATCTACGAGCCTCAAACGGTTGCTCTCAAAGCAACAAGTAGCAGGGAGGCACTACCTAGCAAGGTGGCGCAAGTTGAGGCGTCCGGGCTAAATGAGGATGAAATGACCCTCATTATCAAGCGCTTCAAGACCGCATTGAAGGGACACAAGGAGTACTCAAACAAGAACACGACAAAGCATTCCTGCTTCAAGTGCGGTAAGATATGTCATTTTATTGCTCAATGTCCCGATAATGAAAATGACCAGGGAGACGAAAGACATGGGAAGAGAGAGAACAAGAAGGTTTACAAGAAGGCGAAGGGCGAGGCACATCTTGGCAAAGAGTGGGACTCGGATTGTTCTTCGTCCGACTCCGACGACGAAGGACTCGCCGCCTCGTCCTTCAACAAATCGCCGCTCTTCCCCAACAAGCGCCATACTTGCCTAATGGCAAAGGAGAAGAAGGTAAACGCTCAAGAAACTTCTAAGTACTCTACTTCTAGTGATGAGGACTCTAGTTATGATGAAGTAGATTACACTAGCTTGTTCAAAGGATTAGATAGAGCTAAAGTAGAAAAGATTAATGAGTTGATTGATGCATTGAATGAAAAAGATAGACTGCTAGAGAGGCAAGAGGACATCTTGTATGAGGAACATGACAAATTTGTTAGTGTTCAAAAGTCTCTTGCCTTAGAGATTAAAAGGAATGAATTACTATCTTCTGAATTATCTATTTGCAATAAATCTATTTCTAGCTTGAAGATTTTGAATGATGATTTAAATGCTAAGGTAGAGGTAGTTAATAAATCTAGTCCTTGTGTAGAGCATGTTGTAATTTGCAATAGATGCAAGGATTTTAATGTTGATGCTTGTGATGAACATTTAATTTCGATTTCTAAATTAAATGATGAAGTAGCAAGTCTTAATGCTCAACTTAAGACTTCCAAAAGTGATTTTGATAAATTAAAATTTGCTAGGGATGCCTACACTGTTGGTAGACACCCCTCAATTAAGGATGGGCTTGGCTTTAAGAGGGAAGCCAAGAACTTAACAAGCCAAAGGGCTCCCATTTTCAACAAGGAAAAAGGGAAGGCTCCTATGGCTAGTAGTAGTAAAAAGAATCATGCATTTATTTATGATAGAAAATTTTCTAGGAATGCTCATCATAATAGGAGTTATAATGCTTATGATTCACATGCCATGATTGCTTCAAGTTCTTCCTTTGTGCATAGTAGAAATATGCCTAGAAACAATGTTGTTCATCATGTGCCTAAGAAAATGCAAAATAAATCTGCTACTATTTTTCATGCCTGCAACACTGATTTTGTACTTTCATGTAAAAATAAGAAAGTGGTTGCTAGGAAATTGGGGGCAAAATGCAAGGGAGATAAAACTTGCATTTGGGTCCCTAAGACTATTGTTACTAACCTTGTAGGACCCAACAAGAGTTGGGTACCTAAAACCCAAGCCTAATTTGCCTTGCAGGTTTATGCATCCGGGGGCTCAAGCTGGATTATCGACAGCGGATGCACAAACCACATGACGGGGGAGAAGAAGATGTTCACCTCCTACGTCAAGAACAAAGATTCCCAAGATTCGATCATCTTTGGAGACGGAAATCAAGGCAAGGTTAAAGGACTAGGAAAAATAGCTATTTCATCCGAGCATTCCATATCTAATGTGTTCTTAGTTGAATCGCTTGGGTATAACTTGTTGTCCGTTAGTCAACTATGTAATATGGGTTACAATTGCTTATTTACCAATGTAGATGTGTCTGTCTTTAGAAGGAGTGATGGTTCATTAGCTTTTAAGGGTGTACAAGACGACAAACTCTATTTAGTTGATTTTTTGAAGGAGGAGGCCGGTCTAGATGCATGCTTAATCGCTAAGACTAGCATGGGATGGCTATGGCATTGTCGTCTAGCACATGTTGGGATGAAGAACCTTCATAAACTTCAAAAGGGAGAACATGTGTTAGGTCTAACCAATGCAACTTTCGAAAAAGATAGACCTTGTGCAGCTTGTCAAGCAGGTAAACAGGTGGGAAGTTCTCATCATAGCAAAAATGTGATGACCACATCAAGACCTTTGGAGCTACTTCACATGGACCTCTTCGGACCCGTCGCCTACCTCAGCATCGGGGGAAGTAAGTATGGTCTTGTTATTGTTGATGATTTTTCCCGCTTCACTTGGGTATTCTTTTTGCAGGATAAAACAGAAACCTAAGGGACCCTAAAGCGCTTCCTAAGGAGAGCTCAAAACGAATTTGAGCTCAAGGTGAAAAAGATAAGGAGCGACAACGGGTCCGAATTCAAGAATCTGCAAGTGGAGGAGTACCTTGAGGAGGAAGGAATCAAGCACGAGTTCTCCGCTCCCTACACACCACAGCAAAACGGTGTGGTAGAGAGGAAGAACAGGACGCTTATAGACATGGCAAGGACGATGCTTGGTGAATTCAAGACTCCCGAGCGGTTTTGGTCGGAAGCTGTGAACACAGCCTGCCACGCCATAAACCGGGTCTACCTTCATCGCCTCCTCAAGAAGACGTCGTATGAACTTCTAACCAGTAACAAACCCAACGTATCATACTTTCGTGTATTTGGGAGTAAATGTTATATTCTAGTGAAGAAAGGTAGGAATTCCAAATTTGCTCCCAAGGCTGTAGAAGGGTTTTTGTTAGGATATGACTCAAATACAAAGGCATATAGGGTCTTCAACAAATCATCGAGTTTGGTTGAAGTCTCTAGCGACGTTGTATTTGATGAGACTAACGGCTCTCCAAGAGAGCAAGTTGATTTTGATGATATAAATGAAGATGATGTTCCAACGGCCGCAATACGCACCATGGTGATTGGAGATGTGCGACCACAGGAACAAAAAGAGCAAGATCAACCTTCTTCCTCAACAATGGTGCACCCCCCAACTCAAGATGATGAACAGGTTCATCAAGAAGAGGCGTGTGATCAAGGGGGAGCACAAGATGATCAAGTTATGGAGGAAGAAGCACCACAGGCCCCTCCAACTCAAGTCCGAGCGACGATTCAACGGAATCATCCCGTCGACCAGATTTTGGGTGATATAAGCAAGGGAGTAACTACTCGCTCTAGATTAGCTAATTTTTGTGAGCATTACTCGTTTGTCTCTTCTATTGAGCCTTTCAGGGTAGAAGAGGCCTTGCTAGATCCGGACTGGGTGTTGGCCATGCAGGAAGAGCTCAATTACTTCAAGCGAAATGAAGTTTGGACCCTGGTGCCACGTCCAAAGCAAAACGTTGTGGGAACCAAGTGGGTGTTCCGCAACAAGCAAGACAAGCACGGAGTGGTGACAAGGAACAAGGCTCGACTTGTGGCAAAAGGTTATGCCCAAGTCGCAGGTTTGGACTTTGAGGAGACTTTTGCTCATGTGGCTAGGCTAGAGACTATTCGCATTTTGTTAGCCTATGCCGCTCACCATTCCTTCAGGTTGTTCCAAATGGATGTAAAGAGCGCCTTCCTCAACGGGCCAATCAAGGAGGAGGTGTATGTGGAGCAACCCCCTGGCTTTGAGGATGAACGGTACCCCGACCATGTGTATAAGCTCTCTAAGGCGCTCTATGGACTTAAGCAAGCCCCAAGAGCATGGTATGAATGCCTTAGAGATTTTCTAATTGCTAATGCCTTCAAGGTTGGGAAAGCCGATCCAACTCTTTTCACTAAGACTTGTGATGGTGATCTATTTGTATGCCAAATTTATGTCGATGACATAATATTTGGTTCTACTAACCAAAAGTCTTGTGAAGAGTTTAGCAGGGTGATGACACAGAAATTCAAGATGTCTATGATGGGTGAGTTGAACTACTTCCTTGGGTTTCAAGTGAAGCAACTCAAGGACGTCAACTTCATCTCTCAAACAAAGTACACGCAAGACTTGCTGAAGCGGTTCGAGATGAAGGACGCCAAGCCCGCAAAGACTCCAATGGGAACCAACGGACATGTCGACCTCAACAAAGGAGGTAAGTCCATTGATCAAAAGGCATACCGGTCTATGATAGGATCCTTGCTTTAGTTATGTGCTAGTAGACTGTATATTATGCTAAGCGTATGCATGTGTGCTAGATTTCAATCCGACCCAAGGGAGTGTCACCTTGTGGTCGTTAAGCGAATCCTTAGATATTTAGTTGCTACGCCTTGCTTCGGGATCTGGTATCCAAAGGGGTCAACCTTTGACTTGATTGGATACTCAGACTTCGATTATGCTGGATGCAAGGTTGATAGGAAGAGTACATCAGGGACGTGCCAATTCCTAGGAAGGTCCCTGGTGTCTTGGAGCTCTAAGAAAAAAAACCTCCGTTGCCCTATCCACCGCTGAGGCCGAGTACATTGCCGCAGGACAGTGTTGCGCGCAACTACTTTGGATGAGGCAAACCCTCCGGGACTTTGGCTACAATCTGAGCAAAGTCCCACTCCTATGTGATAATGAGAGTGCAATCCGCATGGCAGACAATCCTGTTGAACACAGCCGCACAAAGCACATAGACATCCGACATCACTTTTTGAGAGACCACCAGCAAAAGGGAGATATCGAAGTGTTTTATGTTAGCACCAAGAACTAGCTAGCCGATATCTTTACCAAGCCTTTAGATGAGAAGACCTTTTGGAGGCTGCATAGTGAGCTAAATGTCTTAGATTCACGGAACTTGGATTGATCTATAGCATACATGTGTTTTATGTCTTTGATCATGTTCCTTTATGCATATTATTCTTTATGGTGCTTAAGTTGTGCAAGCAATCCCCAGACCTCAAAAGTCCATGTGTGAGTGATGCACATATTTAAGGGGAGATGTGCTACAACTTGATCCTTTGAGACTAACCATGTGCTTGAGTTTACTTAATTTAGTCTCAAAGGTGGATTGAAAGGGAATGGTGGACTTGGACCATGAAAGACTTCCACTGCACTCCGATGAAAGAGTAATTTACTCCAAGTTCATCTCCATGCTCTTATTGCCTTTTTACTCGTAATTGACAATTTTGGTGAGGCAATGGGGTTAAAGGGCCAAGATTGATCCCGTTTTGGTGCTTAATGCCAAAGGGGGAGAAAATAAGGCCAAAGCAAATGGATCAGCTACCACTTGTGAAATTTTTGAAAAAGAGTAGAGTAGAACTTTTGATTTGTCAAAATAACTCTTACTATCAAAATTTGGTCTCTCGTGGGGAATGTTTGATTATGGGAAAGAGGGGGAGTTTTGGCTCTTAATCATTCTTACTCTTGGATTACCTCTCTTTGAGTCTAAACATGTGTGTTTAACTTAGAGATAGGAAAATGAATTTGATTTGCAAAATCAAACCAAGTGGTGGCGAAGAACGATCCAAATATGTCAAATCTAGTCAAAGACTATTTTTGTTCTCAATTGCATTGATGTTGCACTTCTATTTGTTGCTTTTTGGTGTGTTGGCATAAATCACCAAAAAGGGGGAGATTGAAAGGGAAATGTGCCCTTGGGCCATTTCTAGTATATTTTGGTGATTAAGTGCACAACACATATTAATGTGAGTAATTATGTGCCAAATGATGAATGAAGTGCAAATCAACAAGAAGGTATGATTCTAGACTTAGTACATTGGTTTTTGTGTACTAATATATTTGTCTAAGTGCTTGAATCAGAAAAAGAAAGGGATTGGAAAGAGCTGGCTGTGTTCAGCCAGCTGCTGCTCAGTCTGGGTGCATCGGACTGTCCGGTGGTGCATCGGACAGTGTCCGGTGCGCCAGGCTGGCTCTAGCGAACTGGCCACTCTCGGGAATTCGTCGACGGCGTACGGCTATAATTCACTGGACTGTCCAGTGAGCCAACGGCCGCCAGAGCAACGGTCGGCCGCGCAATCCGCGCGCGACGCGTGGCCCCAGCCAACGGTCGGCTGGGGGCACCGAACTGTCCGGTGCACACCGGATAGTGTCCGGTGCACACCGGACAGTGTCCGGTGCGCCAACGGCTACAATTCTGCAACGGTCGGCTGTGCCATTTTAGGAAGGAGATCCGCACCGGACAATGAACAGTGGATGTCCGGTGGTGCACCGGACTGTCCGGTGCGCCACCCGACAGAAGGCAAGAATTGCCTTCCAAGAATGCCTCCAACGGCTCCTAGCTGCCTTGGGGCTATAAAAGGGACCCCTAGGCGCATGGAGAAAATACCCCAAGCATTCATCATTCTAAGCACCAAGACTTCATTCTTGCGCATTCGATTCTTTAAGATAGTGACTTGAGCTCCATTTGAGTAGAGAATTTTTTGAGTTGTGTTGTGAGCTCAAGTTGTGGCTTGTGTGCGTGATTGTGCTCGTGCTTTGAGTCTTGTGTGTGTTGCTCTTCCCATCCTTACTTCTGTGCTTCTTTGTGATCAACAATTGTAAGGGCGAGAGGCTCCAAGTTGTGGAGATTCCTCGCAAACGGGAAAGAGTAAAAGAAAGAAAAACACCATGGTATTCAAGTCGATCATTGGATCACTTGAGAGGGGTTGAGTGCAACCCTCGTCCATTGGGATGCCACAACGTGGAGTAGGCAAGTGTTATACTTGGCCGAACCACGGGATAAATCACCGTGTCTCTTGTGCTTGTTTTCTTTGTGACTATTGTGTTTCACAAGAGCTCGGTTCTTAGCCACTTGATTCTATTGTGCTAACACTTAACCAAGTTTTGTGGCTATAAGTTTTAAGTTTTTACAGGATCACCTATTCACCCCCTCTAGGTGCTCTCAGGTGTGCCACCGGACAGTGTCCAATGCACCACCGGATAGTGTCTGGTGCACCAGGGTGAATCAACTCGAACTCGCCACCTTTGGGTTTCTGGAAATGCCACTCCGCTATAATTCACCGGACTGTTCGGTGTAGCACCGGACTGTCCGGTGTGCCAGCGGAGCAACGGCTACAACGCAACGGTCGACTCCAACGGAAACCTGTAAAAGCGCTACAGTGCGCGGACAGTGCGCGCAGAGTCAGAGCAGGCGCCAGAAGGCACACTGGACAGTGAACAGTGACTGTCCGGTGCACCACCAGACTGTCCGGTGGGCCAGGCTGATAGAGCTCCAACGGTCGAACCCTAACGGTTGGGTGACGTGACTGGCGCACCAGACTGTCCGGTGCGCCCATCGACAGATAACCTCCCCAACCGTCATTTTGGTGGGTGGGGCTATAAATACCCCCCCAACCACCACACTTCAAGGTATCCAAGTTTTCAGCCATTGCATTCAATACAAGAGCTCTAGGCTTCACTCCAAGACACAAACAAGAGATCAAATCCTCTCCCAAGTCTGGAATCACTCCAAACAATTAGTGACTAGTGAGAGAGAGATATTTGTGTTCATTTTAGTTCTTGTCGCTTGGATCACTTTTCTTCTTCCCCATTCTTGTTCTCAACACCTTTGTAATCAAAGCAAGAGACACCAAGTTGTGGTGGTCCTTGTGGGGTCTAAGTGACCCATTTGATTGAGGAGAAAAGATCACTCGGTCTAGGTGACCGTTTGAGAGAGAGAAAGGGTTGAAAGAGACCCGGTCTTTGTGACCACCTCAACGGGGAGTAGGTTTGTAAGAACCGAACATCGGTAAAACAAATCACCGTGTCATCCGCTTTCATTTGCTTGTGATTTTTTTTCGCCCTCTCTTTCGGACTCGACTTTATTTCTAACGCTAACCCCGGCTTGTAGTTGTGCTTAAAGTTTATAAATTTCAGATCTGCCTATTCACCCCCTCTAGGCGACTTTCACTTGGTCAATTTGTGTCTTTATTATCCATTGAATCCTTGTTGGCGAACATCTTTTACGGGCACACCTATGTTTCTGGTGAAGATTCTCTGGCATCTTTTGCTTGATTGCATGAAAGTTCCAGCATTTTTCAGTGAATCTTTGTCAGTTTTGTGGCAATACGAAGTCTTTGTAGGTCAAGCTTCATTCGTCTTGAGACTTCATGTCATGTTTTCATCAGCGAAGCCTTCAGGCGTAGAACAAAGGATGACCGAATAACTTCAAACATCCTATGGTCTTCGCTCTTGAGTGAATTGATACATTCATATTTTCCTTTTTTTTATCACTTTGATTGTTTTCTTCAATGCCAAGTTGGTTCTAAAAGCCAATATAAAGCAATGAATGATTGTTAGTCAGCTCCAAAATATCGGGAGACGCGTCGAGTTGTGGTGAAATCCCCAACAATAATAGCACATGTGAGTTTTAATAGGAGTCAATGGAAATCCTTGTTAAGAGTGTACTATATCATGAATAACCCTATACGACATCCTCAATTAAAGTGTATAAGACATATACAACCTAGAGACTCCGCATACAGAAAAACCTGGAAAAACGTCTGTCAGAAACCGACGTTCTTACTGTAATAGGTCGACGTTCTTAACTGACGTATACTATTTGACGTATTTAAACATATAAGAATGGGGCCAACGTATTTAATTAAGTACGTCGACCAGTCTAAAACCGATGTACTTAAAGTCGAGCCACGTGGCAGGTTGCTGGAGCTTCGTGGACGAGCCACGTGGATGTACGAATGTTGGTCGGCCGACATACTTAAAGTATAAAGAATGTCGGCTAAGGTGGCCGACAATCTTAATCAGCCACCAGGGCTTGTTGTTCGAATTGGCACCGTGTCATGTGAGCATTGATGTCGTTTTTGCATGAGAAGTACTTCCTTTGTAATCTCATTCGCTGCAAATGCCTTTGCAGTGTAGCCTCTACCCTGGCCTTGTTTCGCATTGTCGCTTTAAGTTTTTTCAACTCTCTTTCTTGACTATACATTCACCTGAAATGTGCGGGTCCTCCTACCAAAGCTTCCCAAGAGTGATACACTAGCAAATGTTGCATATATTTCATAAATCCGGGTGTAGACTCTTTTTCCATCTTCCAAACAAGAACAACAATTTCCTTCTCAAGCTTCTACATCAGTTTCTTTGAGTTCATTTGCACATATTTGTTGATAAAAGTAACTAAGTTC
The DNA here is from genome assembly GCF_902167145.1 of Zea mays. Taxonomy (NCBI): domain Eukaryota; kingdom Viridiplantae; phylum Streptophyta; class Magnoliopsida; order Poales; family Poaceae; genus Zea; species Zea mays. The sequence goes on along the minus strand of NC_050102.1, from coordinate 87,934,177 downwards.
AGCTAGTATCTTCCACAGCTCGGTACTGAAATAACCACGAAACATTAATGACATGATTCTTTCTATCAAAATATGAGATGGGCGGTTCCCGAACAGATGACACATATGTTTTCCTAAGTGTGTGTGAAAAAATTAGGTACTGTCATTTACCTTAAACAAAAGTGTTTGAGGTAAATAGCAGTACCTACACTTCGCAACCAACTGGTACATGGTGGCGACCATGACACAAACTTGGTTGTCACGGTCTCGCAAGGCTATCACCCCACTCGGTACAATATTACAACGACTCGCGCAAGAGCCGAGGGGTTTTGAGGCCTTACTAAGGCGAGCCACTTCTTGCTTCAATAACTCATTTTCCAAAGCAACCTCATCGGAACATGTTTCTATACCGACATTCTTTACAATAACTTGGTTGCAAGGGTTAGTATCATCATTTAAATCTAAGCAAGAAGTAGAAGCATCTTTCTAGATAATGTTAGGAAATTCAACTAAAGATGCCCTTGGGGTGCTATCGATGTTTTCTAGCTTAGTATTTAGCTCATTATTGTGATGCTAAGAATTTCCATTTTCTCTAGCAAATTTTCAATAGTATCCTGAGAGCTAGCTAACTTAGTTTTAAGTTTTTAATTCTTTTTAACAAGATTGTCGTCGGAAGTTGAGGATGGAGCTTTAGACACTAATTGATCAATTTTAGTTGTTAGCTCACAATTCAAATTTGCAAATGTTTCAAAATTTTCTAGCAAACATTTATAATCATTTTGAGAGCTTAATAACTTATTTTTTAAAGTTTTAAGTTGATCCTTTTGTTTATTGCAAACATCCTCAAAAAATTTAACGATATGCGCAAGTTCATCTAAAGAGGCTTTTCCCTCACCATCACAATCACCATCACTATCATCACTAGAAGATGGGATACTTGATTTACCTCTTGCCAAAAGGCATTTGTGTGATGAATGTAAAGAGCGTGATGAAGAGCAATGGCCGCAAGTCCTTGGAGGATCATCTTCGCTTGAAGAATCATCCCAAGTCTTGACACTTGTAAGTGTCTTGCCTTTGCTTCTCCTCTTCTTGGGTCCGGATGAATTTGGGCAATTACTCTAGAAATGGACCTTCTCCCCACATGTTAAGCATCATCTCTTTCTTTGTTTTTTCCTGTCAATGTTAAAGAGAAGATCCTCGACCTGCAAGGGCACACCCATTAGATTAATCTTGTGAATCATCCCCATTTCCTTTCCGACGTGTCGAACTGTTTCTTCGTACTCAGAGGATGATGTAGAGGCTTGATGATCTTCTTCATCGTCATCATCATATTCACCTTCTTCACTTGATGAACTTGAGCTTGGAGCTGAAAGGGAAATAGGGTTTAACCTTATCCTATAAATAATTTTGGTGGTTGAATGTCCAACACAAATAATTGGACTAACTAGTTTGCTCTAGATTATATATTCTATAGGTGCCAAAGGTTCAACACAAACCAATAAAAGGATCAAGTTAGGGTTCAAAAAGAAAGGAGCAAAAGAAACCGAAGAGAACCCTGGTCTGGCGCACCGGACAGTGTCTGGTGCCTAGGGCTGTACGACTTCAAACTTGCCACCTTCGGGTTTCAGAAGAGCCGCTCCGCTATAATTCATCGGACTATCCGGTGTGCCACCGGACTGTCCGGTGCACCAGCGGAGCAACGGCTAGACAACACAACGGTCGGCTGCAACGGTCGCCTGCAACATGAACAGTGCGCAGACAGTTCGCGCAGAAGTCAGAGCAGCTGCCAGAGGCGCACCGGAAAGTGCACAGTACCTGTCTAGTGCGGCACCGGACTGTCCGATGCCACATGAAGACAAAGCTCCAATGGTGGAAACCGTCAGAACCCTAACGATTGGGTGACATGGCTGGCGCACCGGACTGTCCGGTGTGCCCTTCGACAACAGCCTGCCCCAATGGTTGAATTGGTGGTTGGGGGCTATAAATATCCCACAACCACCTCTACTCCAACCATCCAAGCATTCACTACTTCTCATTCAATACAAGAGCAATAAACACAACTCCAAAGACACATTTCAAGGGATCGATCCGCTCAAAGTCTCAAAATCAACTCTAGCGCATTTAGACTTGTGAGAGGATCATTTGTGTTTTTCTTGTGCTCTTGTTTGCTTGGTTGGCTTTCTTCTTCCTCATTCTTGTTCTCTAAGTGACTTGTAATCAAAGCAAGAGACACCAAGTGTGTGGTGGTCCTTGTGGGGTCTAAGTGACCCGTTTGATTAAGGAGAAGCCTTACTCAGTCTAAGTGACCGTTTGAGAGAGGGAAAGGGTTAAAAGAGACCCGGTCTTTGTGACCACGTCAACGGGGACTAGGTTCTTTGGAACCGAACCTCAGTAAAACAAATCACTGTGTCATCCACTTTATTTTCTAGGTTGATTTGTTTTCCCTCTCTCTCCCAGACTTGATATTCGCTCTAACGCTAACCCTGGCTTGTAGTTTGTGGATTAAGTTATAAATTTCAGATTTCGCCTATCCACCCCCCTCTAGGCGACTTTCAGGAGCCTTCTTCTTTCCTTTCATCTTTTTGTGTTCATCACATGCAAAAGTATATGGCTTTGAAGAAGTTGGCTCCTCTTCTTGACCCATTTTCCACGATATCTCAAATGCCACAATTTTACCAATTATAATGGTCGGGTCCATTTGACTCAAGTCCTCCAAATTGTGAAGGATGGTAATGATGCTCCCATATTTCCTTTGAGGTAATAAGAAGATGATCTTCCTCACAATGTCTGCATCACCTAGCTCATTAATTCCAATAGAATTGAAATAATTGATAATTAGATTCAAACGAGAGTACATATCTCTAACAAGCCCATTTTATTTTTTTTGAAAAGAATTATATTCATTTAAGACTAGACAATATTTTTGCTCACGGACATTTGATGTGCTGTCATGGATAATTTAAGCCAAATCTCATTTGCATTTTTCAAGGTGAATACCTGATTTAAAATGTCTATGCTAAGAGATTCATAGAAGTAATTTTTAGCTCTTGCATTCAAATGTATTTCTTTTTCGTCACTCGCAGTGAGCTTTTCGGAATTCTTAGGTGGTTTCATCCTGTTGCGAGTGACACTTTATACACCTAGATCAACCGCTTCTAGGTAACAAGCCATTCTAGCACTATAATAAGGGAAATTAGTGTCGACGAAGTGTGGTGACATATGGGTATCCATCCCCTTCATCTAAAAAGTGTCAGCTAGAGAGGCATGGGCGTGGTGGAGGCACGAGCGTGGTGGCGTCTAGAGACAAGGGAGGCGAGGCGGTGGCATGCAGAGGCGCGTGAGCATGGGCGGCGGTGGCGAAAGAGCACGATGGCGATGGTGTCGATGCCCGAAGAGGCATGGGCACGGTGGAGCCATGAGCGCTGAGGCACCCAGAGATGGGGGCGGTGATGCAGTGGCGTGAAGAGGCACACATGCGTGGATGTGGACAGCGATGGCTAGAGAGGAAGGCGTGGAGGCATTTAGGTTTCCAATGTCGATGGCCGGAGATGAAAGAGCCCGCAGGAGAGAGAAGGCAGGCGCGCCGACTTAAACCAATTAAGTACGTCAGCCAGGGTGCAGCTGACATACTTGTCGGCGTTTCGGACCCGCGAGGACCGTCAACCGACCAGTGAATTTGTTGCTGCGTGCCCCTGCCCAGATGGGTTGATGCAAGATGGAACACAAGAGAGGGAACGAGGCTTATGTTATCTTGCACCGGGGTGCTTGTAGTAGGGGTTACAAGCATCGTGAGAGGGCGAGAGTGAGAGAGAGAAAGAGAGAGAGAGAGTTCGGTCTCGAGGTGAGGCGCCTGAGTTTGCCTCCACCGTGTCTCTCCTATTCTGCCTACCTCTGCTCGTCCTCGCCCTGTGTGAGTGTTGTCCCCGTGCCTTAGGAAGGCCCTGGACGTCCCCTTTTATAGATACAAGGAGATGGCCCAGCTGTACAATGGGGTGTAGCTATGTGCTAACGTGGCTGGCGGAGAAGTGCCTTGAGCCCTGCACGTGTGCTAACGTGGCTGTCGGAGAAGTGCCTTGAGCCCTGTAGAAGCATAGCTGGCGGTGCGACATGGATGTTGCTGACGTTTTCTTGCTTCCGTAGGAGGTTGAGAGCAATCCGACGTCATGGGCGCACACGTGGAACCATCATTACCTGTGACCGGAGTAACCTTAGATGGGACACCGGTCTTGTTCCTTCATAGCCTGAGGCAGCTAGCTAGGAGTAGGGTAATGATGTATCCCCTGTAGCGTAGTCGGTATGAGGCTGAGGTCGGGCGAGGCGGAGACTTCTCTTGAGGCCGAGGCCGAGGTCGGGCGAGGATGTGACTCCTCCCGAGGCCGAGGCTGAGGCCGAGGCCTGGGGTCAGGCGAGGCGGAGACCTTCTCCCGAGGCCGAGGCCTGAGGTCGGGCGAGGCGGAGCTCCCTATTGCGCCCGAGGCTGAACTCGTGGGAGATCGTGACTCAGTTTTACCCTGGTGGTTGGCACAGTAGCCGGAGCGGGGCGAACATTGCTGTTTTCCTGTCAGAACGGTCAGTAAAGGGGCGAAGTGACTGCGGTCACTTCGACCTTGCCGACTGAGACACGCGTGTCAGGATAAGGTGTCAGGCGATCCCTGCATTAAATGCGCATGCGATACGGTCGGTTGGGGAGGCGATTTGGCCGAGGTCGCTGCACGACAAAGTCTGCCCGAGCTGGGCATCGGGTGAGCCGAGGGTGCGTCTGCTGACTGAGGGGACGCTCGGGCAAGGCGTGAATCCGTCTGGGACTACTATTCCTGCCCGAGGCTGGGCTCGGATGAGGTCGCGTCCCTTGGTAGACGTGGCCTTGACTTGAACCGCGCTTTATCAGCCGTGTATGGTTTGTTCTGAAGATGTTTTTCAGCCATGTTTAGGAGCATTGGGGGTACCCCTAATTATGATACCCGACAGTAGCCCCCGAGCCTCAAAGGGAGTGCGGGCACTCGCTTGGAGGTTCTGCCGGATTTTTGCAAGGGGACTGGCCCTTCTCGGTCGTATTTTGTTCCGATGGGTGCGCGCGAGTGCACCCGTCGGGTGTAGCCCCCGAGGCCTCGGAGGAGTGGTTTGACTCCTCTGAGGTCTTAATTCTTTTCGCGATGCCTCGGTCAGCCTTGTTGTTCCCTCATGCGGCCTGGCCGTAGCCCGGGTGCACGGTCAGGCTCCGAGTTTTTACGCTGGTTTGTTGACGTGATCAACAGTTTGGCTGTAGCCTGGTGCGAGAGCAGCCCTCGAGCCTCTGCACGGAGCGAGAGGACGATCAAGGACCGTCTCGACTTTTATTGTATGCCCCTTCGTTGCCTTTCCACAAGGAGGAAGGGGGGGGGGGGAAGTGCCGCGTTACCCTCGGAGGGCACTGAACACGGTGTTTCCGGTGAGTTGCTAACGGGTGATCCGAGTGGACGCCCGAGCCCCATTCGATAAGGGTCGGCTAGTGGCCCAGAGGCACGCTCCAAAAGTACCTGCAGGTGATTTGCTGGACCCGAACCCATTCGATAGGGTCCGAGGGCTCGATGCCTCCCTCCGGTGGGATTCCATTACAAATCGTTTCCGCTAGTCTCAGAAATGTCATAGGGTACCTCGGGAGCGTAGCCCGAGCCTTGGCCATGTAATGGACGTACCCAGGGTCATCCCTGACTCTGCGTGCTCTGGGGCGGCTGTCGAACCCTTCTGAGGGGCCAGCCTTCAAACCCCTGATCAGTAATGGGCTCGGAGCCCGAGTGTTCTAGGGCGGTTGCTGAACCCCGGAGGGCGCAACCTTCGAACCCCTGATCAGTAGGAGGGCTCGGGGCCCGTTTCCTTCACTGAGAAGGATCCTTTTTCGAAATATCCCCTTTCCCGGTCCCTGTGGCAAGAGAGAGAGAGGGAAAGAAAAAGGATATGAATTTAAATAAGGTGGCACACCTTTTTTGACGCGGTCATCATGACGGAGGTGAAACGGCGCCCGCTTTGCCTGCCAGAGGTGTCGCTTGCCCTGCCAAGGAGTTAATGTGACGGGATGGGCGATTCGTGGGGCGTCTGTTGCGCGAGTCGTTCGAGGAACAGAAAAAACCGTTTCATCTTCGAGTTTGAATTTCGCGACGGGTTCGGGCGAAGTTTTGGGTGGATTTCGCCCGGGCCTTTATATACCCGGCAGAGGGGCCGGTGGTGGTTCTTTACCCTGCCATTTGCTCTTGCCTTCTGCTTTGGTTTCCGCAACCTAAGAGAATAGCCAGAGAAAAGAAAACCGCGCACCTCATCCCCTCCGCCTCCACCACCTCCGTTCGGTGATGGCTGACAAGGTGACCGTCGTTCCGCCACACGACTCGTGGCCTTTCTCCACCGTTGCTGTGGAGGATCTGGAGGCCCTTGTTGCCGATGGTTTCCTCCGTCCTCTCTCCAGTGGGCCGTAGCCGGAGTGGATGGCCCCCGCGAGCGAGGCCGACCCGACTCCGCCGCCGGGGTATGTGGTTAGTTTCATCCCCTTCCATGAGCGGGGGTTTGGAGTGCCAGCGAGCCGCTTCATGCGGGCACTCCTGCACTACTATGGGGTGGAGCTGCACAACTTCAAGCCCAACTCTATCGCGCAAGCGGCCATCTTCGTGGCGGTTTGCGAGGGTTTTTTGGGGATTGACCCTCACTGGGACCTATGGACCCATCTCTTTTCCACGGAGTTCTCCGCCGCGACGACGGAAGCGAAGAAGGTCCGTATGGCGGTGCGGGTCGGTGGCTGCACCCTCCAGTTGAGGCCGGGGCGCGTGCAGCAGCACATCCCTGCCTCCCTTGTGTCTTCAAACAAAGGGTGGCAGAACCAGTGGTTTTATCTCCGGAACGACGGTGGGATGCTTCCACCGTTTTCTCAACGAGTGGTGACCGCCGCAGATAATAACTGGCGCTGGGGGGCCACACGCGAGAACCAGGAGAAGCTCCAGCCTATTCTGCAGGCCTTGTAGAAGTTACGAGATGGGGGCCTTACCACTGCGGGGGTCGTCGCAGCTATCCATCGTCGGAGGGTGCTCCCTTTAGCGGAGCGGCGGTTGCGGCTTGCGAAGATGAAGCCAGGGGTTGATTTGGAGGGCTCGCGAATGTCCTCGACCTCCCTCTCCGCCGACGACCTCCTCAAGCGGGTAGCAAGTACGGTAGGGAGGCTGAACGCTGGCGCCCTTAGCCAGCCCGCGATGCGTCCCGACCGTGGGTATGTGTCCCTGGTAAGCGCCCGGTCCTTCTTCTGTTTTGCGCTGAGTTGCCTTTGATTCTTACTATTGGGATTTTTGTTCATCCTCAGGGGTTGAGGATTTTTAAACCCGCCCGGCCACCAGTCCCGGAGGACGCGGAGGACCGAGCCGTGCGTAGGCTCGCCACAGAGAAGGAAAAGGAGAAGAAGGACGCGGGCTTGGGAAGCCTTAGAGAAGCGTTGTCGGAGGCAGGCAAGGGATGGGCTCCCGTTGGAGTCGTCGCCGGAGACGCCTGACGACGACGACGATGATGATGATGACGACGACGAAGACGACGACATGGTGGCCCGACTTGGCCTCAGCCCGGACCTGAGGCTGGGCCAGGGGTCGCCGAGCCAGCCTCCAAGTGGGCCGGCACCATCAGTGCCCGGAGCTGGGACACCAAGGGCCCGGTCCGAGGAGCGGAGGCAGGCCGAGGGGGTACTTGACCCCTTGGCCGAGATAATTGGGGTGACTCCGGGGGGTCAGGCCGATCCGCCTGTCCCCCAAGAACAAGCGTCTGTGCCGGCTGTACAGGAGGTTGGTTCCCCGGCCGTTGTGACGACGCCTGGGAGGGCCGCCCCTTCGGTGCCTCGGGCGCCCGAGGCGGAAGCGGCGCCGAAGCCGGCAGCGGGGCAACCCTCAGCAGCGCCTGCGGGGATCGGGGCCCGAGGGGCCTCCTCGCAGGAACGATTGGCCTTGCCCCGGAGCGGGTGAGTATCTGAGGATACCTCTATTTTGGTTTTATCGCTGCGTGTCTTGAACTTGCCGTCTCTCTCTTTCAGCAAGCGAAGGCAGGCCTGGCTGGTCTAGCCCCCACGAAGGCCCTTAAGACGAAGCCGGCTTCGGTGGCCGGTGCTGCGGTGCGCCATGCCGGTTGGTTGGCCTCCGCACAAGGCGCCCTCCAGCAGGGGGCCCAGGCGGCACGAGTTGCCATGGGGCAAGCCTCCCTGGCTGACCCCCCTGTTGAAGCGGCCATCATGCCGGGGGAGACCGCTGACGCGGCTGTGGTCCTGAGCCCGCTTGACATGTTGCCGACGTCGCCATCGACTCCTGCCGGGGCCGTCGCTGATTTGCCCGCGAAGTCGCCCGTCGCTGCCGACGTCAGGATGCTTGAGGCGCCACCGCCCGTGGTCATCCCCGACCTCCCCGTTCTCGGCCATGAGGAGAGGGCGGCCGTCGTTGCCGAGGTTGGTGATCAGAGGCCCGCCTCCTTACCCGAGGAGAGGCCTAGTACGTCGACGACGCTGGTATCCGATGCATCGGCTGCAGGGGGACCCAACGCCTCGGTGGAGGGGCGTGCAGAACCGTGGCCTATCCTGGGGAGCAGCGGCCTTACCCCTGCGTAGCTCAATCCCAATGAGTGGTGTGGGCAGCCGCTCTGGTTCTGAGGCCGCGGCACCTCGGAGCCCCTCCTTTTCCTCAACGATGAGTTGGAGGAGAAGTCCCGGGATAGTTTCCATGAGTATACCGAGGCGGTGATGAGGTCGCTTCGGTCAACCATGGAAATCCTTTCCAGGGACGTTCCCAGGGTTTTTCAGGTAAGGATTTAGACATACACCTTGTGTGACCAGGGAATTCTTTGTGACATCTTGTTTTCCTTCCTTAGGAGCTCGGGGATGCGAGCGCCGCCAAGTCGCTGTTCATCCGCCACGAAAGCGACGTTTGGGAGTCGCTGCGATCCCAGCGGGCCGCGCTTGCCGAGACCAATGAGCGCCTTGCCCAACAGAGCGCCGAGGTGGTGGATCTTCAGTTGCTCTGCGACGGGCTGAAGTCGGAGGCAGCAGCGGCGCGGACAGAGGCGGCGTCGGCACGAGCAGAGGCTTTGTCGGCCCGGGAGTAGGTGGCTTCCCAGGCCGAGGAGATGCGGCAGCGACAGCTGGAGCTTGGCCAGGCTATTGGCGAGTGAGACCAATCTCGGAGCCAAGCTGCCGAGGCCTTGAGCCGGGCTGAGGCCCTTAGGGGTCAGCTGGCTGAGGCTACGGAGCGGCTAGCCGAGGCGTCCGCTCGGGTCGGGACCCTTGCGGAGAGCCTGACCGAGGCCGTCAGGTCTGCCCAGTCCGCCCAAGCCGAGGCCTCGCAGCAGTGTGCCCGGGCCGAAGGTATGTTTTGCCCGCTTTGTGACTTTGTTTTTGTCTCCATTCTTCTCCTTGCGTCTGAAGAATGTTGTCCTGCTGTCTGCAGGGTTCGAGACGGCTCTTAACGAGTCCGTCAAGAACTGCAAGGCGCTTGCTCAGGCGGCTGAGCAGAATGAGGCCGACCGTGTGGCCATGTCTGAGGCCATCTCGGCTTTCTGCCAGGCCTTTGGCCTCGACGACGTCCCCTCGGGTAGCTCCCCCAGAGTCATCTGCGGGCCTTGGGTGGCCATGTGCGCAGTAGACTCCGTGGGGCGCTGCACCACGGCATTAGGCGGGCCTTCGCCGTGCTCGCTTCCCACTACGACGTGGATTTGGAGCGGGTTAGCGAGGGGTACTGCTTACCCGACGAAGAAGAGGCTGCCTTAGCCGAGGTCCAGAGGCTTGATGTGGCTGTCTAGGGCCCAAGCGCGGCGCTGGCATCCTCCTTTGAGGTGGAGATCCTTCCGCCCGTGTCACCGTCTGAGGCCAGGCCGGATTCTGCCGAGGGTGGAAACGACGTCGAGGGTGCCGCTCCTCCTCCTGCCGATGTCTGAGCCTGCAGGAACAGTTTGTTTTAAGTATGCGCATGTTTTTGTGGCCGCGAAGGACTAAATGTTGGGGACTTGTTCTCAAATGCTATGAATCAAGAACAAGGCAACATAAAATGTTAAATTATAATACCCTTCGTCCAACGAAGCATTATTCCCTCGGGGATAATGGATTCTGGACGAAGGCGGACGATAATACGATTACGAAGGTTGAGTTTTTGTAATTGTATGTTAATAAATTATACGAAATGACATAAAATATAGAGTATCAGAGGTAAATGAATCATATTATATTCATTAATATATTTAAGTATTGGATAGTATTATACCTCTGCCTTGACAAAGGTTGGTTCCCAGACGATGTGATGGCAAAAAATACTCCAAAAGCGTGAACAGTAGAGGAATATTGTTCACTATTTATAGGCGCAGGACACAGCCTGTGAGAATTTACAACCGTGCCCTTCATGAAAGTTTACAATAACGACTCAAACGCTTATGGACTAAAAGGTCTTTCTACTTTTAAATCGGTTCATAATTCCGAAGCTTTATGAAGAGCAAGCTTCGGTCATCGCACGCGGACAGCTTCAACCGAAACTGCTTCTTCCTTCAAGACCTTCGGCGTGACGAAGCATAGTCCCAACAGTAGCCCCTTTCGCGGCGCTAGATCGTTTTTCGTGACGAGCTTGATCCGTGAAAAGAAAAAGTCTCTTAAGCTTCGGGAAGCCAAAGGTCCAAAAAACACCTTCCCTGAGCTCGTTGTCGAGAAACGATTCATTTTCCGAGCGCGTAGCGGTCCCACCTTGCAGAGTTACTGTTTGGTCTCTGCGGTCCACCGTACAGCGAGTGCAAGCGGCTGTCCGCCTGGTGTAAAAATCCTGGCGCTTCGCCTTCTTACCTGCAGTACTATATAAACAGACGAGTAGGTCTGAAGTTACCACAGCATTCATTGCTATTTGCACTGTTTTGCTGCCAAAATTTTTAACCATAGCCGAAGCTTGACTCTCGGAATCGAACGAAGCTCCAGCTTGAAGCCTGCTTCGTCAGAAGAAGAAACTTCGGAAGAAAAAGTATTTAATTCCCACAAATTCAAAATTAAATGGCTAGAGTGCGTTCTACTGCTAGGGTTGAACGTGAGGGAGGCGAAGCTGAAGGCTCGGAGACTGTTCCCATCTCCGAAGCAATGCAGCAATCTGGACTAGTAACTTCGGAAGAAATCCCCACTGTTGAAGCAGAACAAGCAACTGCCGAAGCAGAAGAAGAGAACATTGAGGAAACTGATCCTGAAGATGATTATCGTATTGCTATGCCAAGTAAGCCCAGCCACTTGGACTTCGGAAAGTCTACTGTTTCGAAGGCTGATCTCTCCAAGATGGTAAAGTCGGGTTTTTTCAGTGAAAATCAGAAGAAGTTACTTCGCTTCGGGGGGGAAGAAACTACCCCGAAGCTAGAGAAGGATGAAATAGTTATTTTCAAGAGCTTTCTAAAGGCTGGGTTGAGATTCCCCCTGAATGGAATTATTGCAGAAATATTGAATAGGTTTGGAATCTACTTTCATCAGCTGACTCCTAACGCCATCGTTAGGCTCAATGTTTATATCTGGGCCCTCCGAAGCCAAGCGGTGGAACCGTTTGCGGATAGCTTTTGCCGAGTTCACGAGTTGCACTATCAGACGAAGGCTAGAAAAGATGGATTACATGACAACTTTGGTTGCTATAATTTTGCTTATCGGAAAACCACAAAGTTTCCTGTAATCAGCTACCGAAGCAAATGGGCAGCAGGTTGGAAGTCGGAGTGGTTCTATGTCAAGGTTGATGATGACAAGGAGAAGCTCGTGCAAAGTCCACTTGAATTAATCTTCGGAGAAACCCGACCTCGTTGCAACATGACACCAGAAGGTCCAACCCAACAAGCGTTGGATGAGTTCAGAATTATTTCAGAGCATATCAGTACAAGAGACCTGGTACAGGAGTTTTTGGCTTTCAGGGTTTTTCCTAGTTTAAAAGAATGGGACATGCCGAAGCTAGAGGGGGAGAAAAAAGAGGGAGAACTTGTACGATTACCTTACTACTTCAAGTTCAAGAAATACTTTAAAACACCTTGCCAAGAGTGGCTGGATACAATTGAAGTAATGTGTAATGAAATACTCGGCAATTACTCCAAAAAAGAAGATCAGTTGATGACTGCGGCCTTCGGCACCCGTCCGAAGCGAAGATTAAACCGAGTGTTGGATGCCTTGGGTTTTGAATACCCTGACTACGAAAATCTGAATAAAAGTGTCGAAAGCCGGAAAAGAAAAAGGGTAGTCGAAGCTTCAAATAAAGATGAGAAGGAACCAGCAAAAAAGAAGAATATTCCGAAGAAAAAGAAAGTATTATCTCCGAAGCGAAAGATATCCGACAAAGAGGAGACCCCCGCATCACCCTCTGCCACTGATGTGGAAGAGATTTTGAAGGTAATGACTGAATCCCTGCCTATGAAGCTAAGTCCATTGGGGCCTCAACTGACGAAGTTTTTTCAGAAGGAAAAGGAGCCCGAACAAACGAAGAAATCAACTAAAACTAAAAGACAAAGAATCATCGCAGTAACAGAAGTCATTGACAAGACACCACCGAGAGCTTCAGCTCAGAAGATACCAGCAGATGAAGAAATAACAAATATTGAAGTCACACCTTCGGAGGTCGCGGCGGCCGAAGCTACCTCAATTGAAGATTTGAACTTGGAAAGCACAATTGAGCATATCGATAAAATACTACTAGACATGGCCACAGAAGAAGCTACCACTGCCGCCGAAGAGGCCATGGCCGCAACTTCTGGGAAAGAAAAGGAAATTGCTGACGAAGCTTTAGAGGACGAAGCCTTCATGTTCCAAAATTTAGTTGGACAAGAGTTGTCAGAGGCCGAAGTGGAAGAGCTTAAAGAATATGCCAAGTCTTGCGGTTATAAGCCAGGAGCACTCCTCTTCGGGGGAATTGACGATGAAAAATTGAACTGTATCCGAGACCAAACTGGAGCTAAGATCATTGGTACTCTATCAAAGAGTATCGGTTTTCCGAAGCTGGAAACGGACATCAGCCGCTACCGACGACAACATATCGTTGGTAGTTTATTTTATTCCAATTTCAAGGTGAACTACTTTTCCCTTAACTTTTATTGTTTTTAATAATGAAAACATGTCTAACGAAGGTTGTTTTCGTGCAGAGTATGCTGTTGAGCAAAGCCTTGAAAATGCAACAAGATTTTGAAGACAAGAAACACGAAGTTATAATTGAAAATTTAGAAAGCAAAATAAAGGAGCAATCAGCTGCTATTGAGAAGAAGAACTTTGAGCTCCAAGCAACTGAATTTATTGGCGGAAGCCGAAGCTAAAATAACAGAACTGAACACAAAGCTTCTCTGCCAATCTGAGCAGTTTGGACAAGAAAAGCAAGAACTTAATGCAAAACTTGAAGCCGAAGCCCAACAAAATTCAGATTTGAAAAAACTATTGGTGGGCCTTCAAGAAAAATGTTTGGAATTTAGCAACAAATGTATTCAACGACTAAGAAAAATTTTCCACTCAGTTGGAGCTAGCAGTGAGAAATTCACCCCCTCAGCTGAAGATTTACCGAAGACCTTCGAACATATTGAGGGTGAAATTGACGAGCTTGACGAAGTTATAGCTGGGCACGGTGACTTCTGCGCCTGGGTAGCTTCTCGGGGCACTACTGCAGCTTTCCTAAAAGCTGGCTGCGATCATGGAAAGATTGTCAATAGGCCTAATTTCACTTTATCACCATCAATCCTAGATGACATTCCTGATCTCGCCCGAAGTATTTCCAATAGATTTATAAAAATGATATGGACAAAAGGCGGGCGAGAAAAGGCTGGAGACGAAGCTCAGAGTCATCTTGAACCAGTAAGAAATCATACCTTGTGCTTACCTCTTCCTTCAAGCTCGATTTTGACTTACAACAACTTAATTCATGTAGGATGACGAAGCTGAAGTCGATGATTAAAAAGAATGACGCCGAAGCTAAAAGCCCTCGAAGATTAAATAGGAGTAAACTGTAGACAGACTCAGGAAACTTTTGAGATAACTTTTGTAAATGTAGCTAAACTTGTCTTTAATGAGTTCTGTTCATACCTTGTATTATGCTCTTACTCTTCCATTAATGTATGTGAAGTGCTTTGTTGTGGACGAAATTATCTTTTTTGAGCCGAAGGCGAAAAAAACACCTTCCCTTCTTTTCGTACACAGCGAAGCATAGAAAACAACATTGCCCTTTCTTCCGAAGTTCTCCTTTTTGTACGCGAAGAAGCTCTTCTCTTATGCCGAAGCAACCACTTATGCCATGATGATGATTATCCTACATATGTCTGAATGAATGTTTATGAATGCAAATGCTATGATGTAATGTGATGTGCAAATGAATGTCCAAACACATATCCGAAGCCATACTCTCAGCCATTATTTTCTTAGAAACAATCACACATCAGCTCTGCACTCCCTTAGGAACGACTTTGGAGCTTCTTCGCCTTTTACTTTCGGCGGAATCAGCGTTGACTTTTCGCTGTAAGCTCTGCATTCCCTTAGGAACGACTTTGGAGCTTCTTCGCCTTTTACTTTTGGCGGAATCAGCGTTGACTTTTCGCTGTAAGCTCTGCATTCCCTTAGGAACGACTTTGGAGCTTCTTCGCCTTTTACTTTTCGGCACTCGATGGTGCGTTCTCAGCTTTTACATTTACATTCCTTGGGGGATTTTTGTGATACCCGGTTTGCAAAGAAGAGAAGTTGGGGGTTGTTCTTTTTGTTTTTTTCCCTCATCCAGTTGTTGTTTTGGGGATTTGGAATTTTGTGAACAACATTCGCAACTAGGGCAGTAGAATTTATTTGGTTTGACGTTTGCGTTGCGGTCGGGAGCTGTCGCGTGGGTTAGTTGGGCCGCAATTGGTGTTTCGGCCCATTAGCCTCCCAAACCCTAGCCGCCACCCTCCTAACTACCCCCCCCCCATGTGCAGCCGCCCCCCACTCCTCCTTTCCCCTTGGCCGCCGCCCCCCCTGCCCACCTCCTCCTCCCTCCATTGTTGCAGCCACCAAAACCCTAGCCGCCCCCCCAATCCCCTCCTCCCTAGGTGCTACTCCGTGCCGCTCGGATCATCGTCTTTTGGTGCGAATCTCCAATCGTTTTGGTGGAAGGAAGAAGGGAGGAAGGAAAAGGGGAGAACCCAAGGTGATTTTTCTTTTGTGTTCATCCCTTGTTCATTTGCGCTGCGATTCAATTGATTAGATGTTGCGTTTGCGATTAGATAGAGGGGGGCTGTCCAGAATTTTGCGTGGTGGATGAACAGCGGTAGTTCCAGCAGTTTTTAGTTTTTTTCGTGAAGATTTAATGGGGATCAATTTGGGAATCTTGTAGAACTTTGTTTTATCTTTCCAACGAGTATTTATGCGCTCAATTTGGAGTTATAAATTAAAAGTTATCATCGTTTGAATCCGGGTATGTGGCTGTCCAGAAAACAGATTTTTCAGAGTGATGAACAGCAGCAGTGTTAGCAGTTTCTGGGGATTTTTCGGGAGCCATTAGTGTTAATCAGTATGTGAATCTTGTAGCACTTTGTTTTATCTTTCCAACGAGTATTTATGCGCTCAATTTGGAGTTATAAATTAAAAGTTATCATCGTTTGAATCCGGGTATGTGGCTGTCCAGAAAACAGATTTTTCAGAGTGATGAACAGCAGCAGTGTTAGCAGTTTCTGGGGATGTTTCGGGAGTAATTAGTGTTAATCAGTATGAGAATCATGTAGGGCTTTTTCGTATCTTTCCAACAAGTACTTATGCGCTCAAATCGGAATTATATTTTAAAAGTTATCGCTGTTTGAATCCGCGTATGTCGCTGCTCAAATAAAAAAAACAGATTGTAGGGTTTATTTTGAGGACCGTTTAGAGGTAAGTAGATGTTAGAATTCAATCATGAGTTGTATACAAAACTTGTGGGGAATTTTATGTAGTTGTCTCTGAAGTTTTTGTTTATCATCACTGCTGTCCTAAATTTTAAGTTATGGAATTGTTAAGCAGCGCCGCTGCAGTTTGGTTAGTGAGGGGAGAATTGTTACCGCGGCGGGGTTTGAGATTGCGCGTAGGTGCGGTGTTGTCTTTGAGTTTTTTTTCATGAGAATTTGGTGCACTAAGTTGGGTGTCAAAAACAGGTGGTGGACTTCCGGATCGTTCTTAGGGATTTTGCCCGAACTTCGGTAAAGGCAAGTAAAACAGTGATGGTTATTTCGTCTTTTGATTGAAGAGTCTCATACTTGATTATGTTTGTGCTATTTGTGTTCGTATCCATATTCCTAATTGGGTACCATCGTTTGAAATTATTCATGCTTTATTGATTATACATGTGGAGGGTGTGGTTTGATCATGTTACCCATGTGGTTATTGATGTGAAATGGGTGGAAGTATATGTCTAGCACATTTTATTTGGGAAGAACTCATGTTGTTGACATGCATAATGCATTCATCATCCATTGCATTGAAGTTTTCGTCGCGATCTTATGGTCCGACCGTACCGGTACAATGAGCATTGTTGGGGGCCTTCGTCCTCCGAAGGTCCTCAAAAACATGATTTGACAATGTTTTCCAAGTGGATTATGTGAACAGGTACCTTCGGACTCAGAATTACGAACATGAAGTGCGGTCAGGACGAAGCCTGAACCAGACGAAGGACGGGCTGATTACCAAGCTCCACGAAGGATGGTGCACAGCCGAAGCTGTGCGCAGGGAAGCTTCGTCGCGATAGCAGAGAGGGGAACCGACTTAAAGATGAAAAGACTACGTGGACCTTGTCAGATTTCCATAAGTCATTGACAAATGTAATGGACATAAATGTAATTTTACGTGGGCTGCGTCCCGCGTCTATAAATAGATGAACAGTATTCCCGTACTGTTCACGCTGACTTGGCATTTGCTTTTGCGTCACGCTTGTACTTTTTATCTTCTCTCAGGACCGAAGGTACATTTGTAATTTGAAATCATTTCTATTTTTCCATGTTAATAAAATAGAAATGATTCTATGATGATGCTTATATTATATTTCATGTTTTATATGAATCCTTCGTCATTACTTGTTATGTTTACGAAGGTATGTCTCTTATGACCTTCGTCCGAAACTCATTATTTCCCGAAGGGACATAATGCTTCGAAGGACGAAGGACTTTAACACTTAACACTTTTTATGTTGCCTTGTTCTTAGCTCTTAGCATTTGAGAACAAGTCCCCAACATTGGCGCCCACCTCCGGTGAACTCACTTCCATTTCCGGAGCTTTTCGACACCTTCGGCAAGCATCAGCTTCGTCATGCCGCCGAAGAAGGCTTCAGCACCAGGGGCTGGCACGCTGCAGCCGCTGGACCCCAATCAAGACGTCCTTTCTCTCAGAGAGGCACGAAGCCAGAAGAGGAAGGCTACCAGTCCAACACATCCGGAGGATGATCTAGATCAGGAGATTCAGAATCTGGAAATCCTTCAGCAGCAGGTTCAACGCAGGAAGGAGAAGATGGCCAGGCTAGCTGAACTGCAGAGGCAGATAGATGAAGCCTCTGAAGAAGTTCGTCATCTTGCTCAGGATGAGCAACACCGAAGGCCTCAGCATCAAGACCTTCATCAGGAGGGCTTTCACAACGAAGACGACTGGTATGACAATTTCCATCGTGGGAATTTTGTTTTTGATGATGCTTCTCCCCTGTCCGCTGAGTTACAGGCTACACCTTGGCCTCCGTCCTACAAGCCGCCTCAGCTCCCCGTATTTGATGGTCATTCAGACCCGAAGCAGTTCTTGATGAGCTACGAAGCAACAGTGTCTTCGTACGGTGGCAATGCTTCAGTCATGGCCAAATCTTTCGTTATGGCTGTCAGAAGTGTTGCTCAAACCTGGTATTCCTCCCTTCGACCAGGAACGATCACTTCATGGCAGAAGCTGAAGGATTTGTTGTTAACCAGTTTTCAAGGATTTCAGACGAAGCCGGTCACTGCTCAGGCTCTGTTCCAGTGCACTCAGGACCACGAAGAATACCTTCAGGCATATGTCCGAAGGTTCTTGCGTTTGAGGGCACAGGCACCAACGGTGCCCAATGAAATTGTCATTGAGGCCATGATCAAGGGGCTTCGGCCAGGTCCGTCAGCTCAGTACTTCGCCAGAAAGCCTCCTCAAACTTTGGAGAAGCTTCTCCAGAAAATGGACGAATACATTCGGGCCGACAATGACTTTCGCCAAAGAAGGGAGGAGGCTTTCAGATTTTCTGAAATGACCAGGGGCTTCGGAGGGAGGTTTTACCCGAGGCATGTGAGATCAATTCACAATTCTACGCAAAATGATGACAGAGGAAGCCAACAGCAAAGGCCACAATGCTCCTCGCAGGCTTCTGGGCAACAGCAAAGCTCCTTCCGGCCACCAGCTCCAAGAGGCAGAGGCGCCAGGGGCTTCGGAGGAAGATTTGGCGATCAACCAAGAAGAATCTTTTGCTTATTCTGCGGTGAGAACAAAGGCCATACTACCAGGATGTGCCATGTTACTATACAGAAGCAAAAGGAAATAGCTGAAGCAGCAGCACAACAAGCCCAGCCGAAGCAGGTCATGCATACAGCTTCGTATCATTCGCCCTACATCCCAGAATATGTGGGCAACCATCCTGCAGTCTCTGCTGCTTCGGCAAGTCAGCCTTCAGCTTCCTGGCAACAGCCTCCGCCTCCACCTCCGTTGCAACAAGGTCAGCAGCCAGAAGGGAGCCAATATGCTCCACATCAAAGGGACTTCAGAGAACAGTCCGAAGCTCGCACGGTCAACAGCACCGTGCCAGAATCAAAGCACATCTATTGACAAATATCCTACCTTAATAGCAATCTTTTTCATTCAGTTTTATTTTCTGCAATAAAGGACATTGTTCAGGTTTTCATGTAATTAGTTTCGTTGATTCCTACAAGAAAAATATGTTTTCTTCACAGGTTTGTGATAATAAAAAGGACCTTCGGACTACCGAAAATCCTTCGAAGCAACAAAAAGTCGTTCTAAGGAACGCAGAGTAAGCCTGACGAAGTCACAAAAAGTCGTTCCGAAGGGAGCGCAGTGTAAGTTTTCTGCTCCAAAGTCGTTCCAAAAGGAATGCAGAGCATACAGCGAAAAGTCAACGCTGATACCGCCTAAGTAAAAGGCGAAGAAGCTCCAAAGACGTTCCTAAGGGAATGCAGAGCTTATACCGCCTAAGTAAAAGGCGAAGAAGCTCCAAAGACGTTCCTAAGGGAATGCAGAGCTTATTCCGCCTAAGTAAAAGGCGAAGAAGCTCCAAAGACGTTCCTAAGGGAATGCAGAGCTTACAGCGAAGAATCAGTGCTGATACAAAAATATTGTGTGGGGATATGTGTGTATCTTTCGGAACAAATGTCATCTACGTAGCATAACATCATCACATCATTTTGCATAAGCATAAGCATCATACACCATGTTGCATATGGCACAAGAAGGGGACACAATATTGATCTTCGGAAGTATGATTTGAAAGAGTGAAAATCGTGGTCACAAGAAGGGGACACAATATTGATCTTCGGAAGTATGATCTGAAAGAGTGAAAATCGTGGTCACAAGGAGACACAATCTTCATCTTCGAAGTATAGCTTCGAGAATTTTTTTTTTACGAAGCTTGGATATTCTTCACGAAGCATGAAAAGAAGGGAAGGTGTTTTTTCGCCAGACTCAAAAACGGTACGTGTGTAAAGTTTCATGCATCGTAAAGAATTGAGTAGCAAAAATAGATATATTACATTCGGGGTTACAAAGTGTTACATTATATTACATTTCCGAGGTTTTTTACAAAAATGTTTAATCCTCTCTCAAAACGACTTCTACAGCTTCATTCAGAAGCCGATTGACGACTTCGTCCATAATATCTTCGGCCATCTTTTTAATTTCGTCGTCCCCCTTCGGCTGAGGGCCCGAAGGCGCTTTAGTAGGATCTGAAGCAGGACACGACTACATTACTATTACAAATCGCAAACAGATCTTAAAAGCCTAAAGATTACAACACGGTAAAAACTATTATTTAGTACCTAATTGACCTTCGGACTCTGTGCTCTTTTTAGCAGCCTTAGCCACTTCTCTAGCATCATGGATGCCCTTTTCACTTCTCTGAATAATTTCTCTTGCCATTTCTCGGCCACCGTTATCCCAGATATCAGTAAAAAACTTTCCACCAATTATGCTAGCTTCGGCCGAAGGATCTTTTGTATCTTCAAAGGACAAAGCAGCTTCGGACTGTGCTAAAATTTTCACATGCTCACAGCCCTTCTTCTCTAAAATGGTGGCAATCCCTCTGGCGCCAGAGAAGGCACATATATCTCCTCGGCTATTTAAAATTTCTTCGAAGGCTTCAGCTTCGTGGTCAATCCATTCAATGACACTTTCGGGATTGCCCCTCAAAAAATTTTCTTCACTTGAGAATGCGCCGACTTTGGCGAAGCTAGCCTTTAATTTTTTAACACAATCTACAGATTTATTGTAGCATTTCTTTTTGGACGAACGAAGCTCTTCAACAGTCACTTCTAGATGATCTGCCCATTGATCGCTGAGTTCACGCTTTGTTTCTTCAAGTATACGTTCTTCTTTGGCTCTGGCCAGTTGTTTCCAAAGGTCTTCAATTTCGCGTTTCTGAGCTTCAGCTTGACTTTTGAAAGCAGCTTCGTCCTCCTTTATTTTATCTATCAATGAGTATAATATTTTGTCTTTTTCGAGACCTTCGTTCCTCAGTTCAATTACTTCGGAACGAAGGTTGCTCAGGGCTATAGTACATCCTTCGTCCTCAGCATCTTTCTGTGCTCTGAGGGCATTGCTGAGTATCAGGCCCTCCAGACAGGAATATGTCTGTGTCAATAGTTTTAAACAAACGAAAAATTTTGAATTCAACAAAAATATAAGAATTCCATTTGTCGCACCTTTAAACTGTTGTAAGCTAGGCTGTCAGCCAGATCGTTCTTTGACAGCACCGAAAGTCCGTCTTCTAAAGTTGGAAATCCGAAGCTTCTGCTCATCTCCCGACAGACAGAAATTTCCTTGCTGTCGGGGAGGCAATACAAGAAATCTTCTTCTCCACTGCCATTAAATATCAACGCCCCCTTTGGATATTTCAACTTTTGGGCATAGTGTTGAGCCTCTTGTTCTTCTTTTTCTGTTAATTTTTTCCCCGAAGCATGACGAAAAATATAATCACGAATTTTGGATGCTTCGGGGGTAACAACACCAGTTCCTTCAGCAAAAGTTGGCTTTGTTATTTTTTCTGCCTCACTTTCCAAGGTTTTTGCCTTTGAGGGCTCTGAGGGCCCAGCTTCGGCTTCAGTATCTTGCTCTGGAGCTTTAGAACCCGAAGCTTCGACTGTTGTTTCAGGAGTGACGGCAGCCTTCTTCGGAGGGGTGCTTGAAGATTTGATCGTTTCCAGCACATCTAGCACATTAGCCATTCTCCTTCTTTTCGGAGTCACTTCTGGCACTTTTTGATTACTTACTGTTTCAATGTTTGCCACAGGACTCAAAACTTCTGATGTTTTGGAGTCCTCGGTTGCTTCCTTTACCTCTTCCATTTTTTCTGTGAATGGCGCTTCGGCCTTCTCTTTCGTTTCTGGTAACAAAATTTTTGATTGCTCCAATTTTGTCTTCGTTGGTATTTCGGCTGTTTCTGTGACTTCTGGCAGCAAAGTTGGCTCGGCTGGTTTTTCAGCTTCGGTAGCCGAAGAAGTCTCTCTGGTAAACTCAGGCACCGAAGCTGGTTCAATATAACGCGGTCGATAAGTAAGAACCTTTATCTTCTTCCTTTTCGGTTCTGGCTCGCTAGGAGCAGCTGCAGTTTCTTCTTTTGCAGAGGTTGTATTTTTTCTCTTCTGCCTTCGAATGGGGTAGCAATAGTCAGGGTAGACAAACCCGATGGCATCAAATACCCGATTCAGCCTTTTCTTTTTTCGGCCTCCGAAGGCTGCTGACATTGCAGTATCTTCGGCCTTCGAGTATGTCCCAAGCAGCTCATCACTTAAATTGTCAATGCTTTTCAACCACTCATCGTCTGGCTCAATAAATTTATCTTCAAATTTAAAAGTGTACTTAAACCTGACAAGTCCACCTTCGTCGGCCTCTTTAACGGTTTCTTGTGGCATTTCCCATTTCTCCGCAAGCGGCCACACCCTGAAGGCAATATGCTCTTGTACTAAGTCCCTTGTTCCTATAAAAGAGCAGACAGCGCCGAAGGCTCTTTGGCACTCTTCGGCGGCTTCGTTCATTTCAACCTTCGGCCTCCGAAGGCCGAAGCTTTGCCAAATAGGACGCATAATTATACCTTTGATGTCTTCTCGTGCTGATAAGTCATTCTTCACATAAAACCATTCTGTCATCCAATCCCCGGGCCATCTCTTCCGAAAGGTTGGTACGGGACAGCTTGCCCCGGACCGAGAGACGAAGCTGTAGCAGCCAAAGTTGTTATGGTACTGTTCTTTGCCCCAAGGCTTTGTTTCATATAATAATTCATGTATATTACAGAAGCTTCTTGCGTCAGGCTTCAGACCTTGGCTTCTCGTGGCCCACACGAAGATATTTAGCCTTATAATAGCCTCTGGAGTAAGTTGATGAAGATAGACTTCGAAGATTTTCAACACCTCCACGACGAAGCTGCTCAAGGGGAATCGCAATCCGGCTTTCAAAAAGCTTCGGTACACCACAACTTCATTTTCTTCAGGGTGTGGACAAGTCTTTTCCCCTTCGTCCGCCCTCACAATGGACAGATCCCGGAAATACCTTCCTCTCATATTAACAAGATGATTCTCTTTGATAATTGATTTACCATAAACTGAATGGCTTGGTCGCCAGGGGCGATCTTCGGAGTCTTCGCCACCGCTGTCCACATCATAACTTTCACTGTCACCAGTATCTTCAGACAGCCCTTCCAGAATTTCCCTGGTGATCTTTTCTGTGTTGGTCTTCGACATTGCTATAAGAAACCCTAAGTTCTTCTCTTCATCAAGACTCAGCTTCATTTCAGCAGCAGCCTTCTTAGCAGCTTCAGACATCTTCGGAAACACTAAAAAACTGTTTTCAAAGCCGAAGCTTCAAAGCTAAAAGCTTAGCAGATCACAGTGCACAAGAGCTAAAAAATGAGTGAGCAAGAGTGGTTGGCCAGAAAGCGTGCAAAATAAGTTTGCGGTATGGCCGTATTTATACGCTTGATGCGTTGAAAGTTGAAAGACCCCACTTGTCATTGAATGTTGCTATTCTAGCAAAGGGAAGGTGTTTTTTCGGACCTTCGGCATAAAGCCTTCGTTCATATCGCAATCTGAATTTATTATTTCAAACAAATTAATATTGCGAGGGGCTACTGTTGGGGGCCTTCGTCCTCCGAAGGTCCTCAAAAACATGATTTGACAATGTTTTCCAAGTGGATTATGTGAACAGGTACCTTCGGACTCAGAATTACGAACATGAAGTGCGGTCAGGACGAAGCCTGAACCAGACGAAGGACGGGCTGATTACCAAGCTCCACGAAGGATGGTGCACAGCCGAAGCTGTGCGCAGGGAAGCTTCGTCGCGATAGCAGAGAGGGGAACCGACTTAAAGATGAAAAGACTACGTGGACCTTGTCAGATTTCCATAAGTCATTGACAAATGTAATGGACATAAATGTAATTTTACGTGGGCTGCGTCCCGCGTCTATAAATAGATGAACAGTATTCCCGTACTGTTCACCCTGACTTGGCATTTGCTTTTGCGTCACGCTTGTACTTTTTATCTTCTCTCAGGACCGAAGGTACATTTGTAATTTGAAATCATTTCTATTTTTCCATGTTAATAAAATAGAAATGATTCTATGATGATGCTTATATTATATTTCATGTTTTATATGAATCCTTCGTCATTACTTGTTATGTTTACGAAGGTATGTCTCTTATGACCTTCGTCCGAAACTCATTATTTCCCGAAGGGACATAATGCTTCGAAGGACGAAGGACTTTAACACTTAACACTTTTTATGTTGCCTTGTTCTTAACTCTTAGCATTTGAGAACAAGTCCCCAACAAGCATCATATGTTTCCCGAGAAGGGGTATGATGCAGCTTCATATCCTTAGAGGTATGAAGGCAGAAGTCATGTTGCATCTGTAGCCATGTGCATTCATGGGTGAAGTGTGGAACCTATTTTGGTGATGTGGATAAGGTGGATCTTTACTTTGTAATTCATCTTGGCATTGAGTAATTGATTACTTGCTTACTTGCTGCAAATTAATATTTAAGGAAGAAGTTGGGAACCATGTGGTTGCTTATGCACGGTTGGCTTGCATTGTCCAACTGTTGTTTGTTTTTTTTACTTGCTGAGATGTGTCATCTCACTCTTGCATTGTCTGATGCAGGCACCTGATCTTTGCTTTGGGAAAGAAGGGATGTAGCAGCACGGCCACCACACTTTTAAATAAAGGAATAACTGATTATTAATGATGTTAAACAGGAAGGGTCAAGTCTAGGGAATTATTACATTCTAATCTTTCATGGTAGTTGAACTGTTTAGTTTGGTGGGCTGAGATGTCTATCTTTTGTCTGGTCATGAATGTTCTTTTCTACCGTTGTATTTTGATTATACTATGGCAATTATCTTTCTTTTATATCCTGTATAAACTATATGCTTCCCTTGTTATGCTACTTTCAAGGGAGGTGCTGCCGGATTTTGCAATACTTTCTTTCTCTATGTGTTGCATAAGTCTTGTAGAAAGTTTTTTTTGGTATCATCCATTGTGTGGGATCAGTGGGGTGTTACAGTTGGTATCAAAGCATAGGCTGTAGGTCCTAGCAAGTGGAGTAGTAATAAATTGACACACTGCACATGTAGGATGGGTTTTCGGTCTTGCTATTGATATGATTATGTTATTCTCTGTGCTAGTTTTGACATTATCTAGAGAGATGCTATGCTTATCTCATATACTTATTATTCTCATCCCTGTGGATACAGCTATGCCGCCTCGTAGAGCTCGGGGTAGTCCGCAAGCTCCTAGTGGGGACTCGATGAGTCCGGCGGCAATGTTAGCCGCGATGCAGGCCATGCAGCAGGAGTTGGCCCTTCTGAGGCAAGCCATTCCTGTCGCCCCTGCAGGTGCTGCTCAGGGAGCTGGAGGTGGAGAAGTGCCCGGGGGCGCTGTCCCTGCGGGTGCTGTTCCTGGTGGCGGGGCCGGGGTGCCTCTTCCTGTCAGTGGTCTTTCTCTGATGCAGTGGATGGGCATGAAGTTGGATTCTTTTGATGGCAGTGGTACTCCGGTCGAGGCGGCAGATTGGCTGACTTATGTGGAGGATAAGATGAATGTCTTCGAGATTGCTTATGAAGATCGGGTTCGCTTTGGCACTCAGCTGCTGAAGGGTGAGGCGCAGATTTGGTGGAGAGGCGTGCAGGCAGCGCACTCCTCCTCACCAGGAGTCCTATCATGGGATGTTTTCATCAGGCAGTTCGAAAGGAGATTCTACCCGGTCACCTTTCTGGAGAAAATGAAGATTGACTTGCAGTCCTACAAGCAGGAGAAGAAGTCTGTCACAGAGTATGAGGTGGGCTTCAACAAAATGGTCCGCTTTGTCCCTCATGTGGCTTATAATGAGATGGAGAAGGCGAGCCAATTCCGTCAGGGTCTGAAGCCTTCTATCAGGCATGCTCTGGGGGCCTTTCCATTGGTGGACTTCCGTACCACAGTGGAGCAGGCGCTGGGTGTGGAGATGCAACACCAGTACACCATGGAGTCGCAGAAGTCTTCGGGTGTTGATCAACCTCGTAGCCAGGACACGAGGAGGGGCAACACTGGAGGTCCAGCTCACAAGAGGGGCAAGTCTCAGCATCAGCGCCACCATCCTTACCGTGGCAAATCTTCTGACTCAGGTACTTCAGGAGGAAGTACTCAGAGGTTTCGAGCCGTTCCTAAGCCCGGGTTGGGGCTGGTGTGTTTCCGCTGTGGAGATGCGCATCGCCGTGCAGAGTGTCAGTGGAGTGGCAGGTGTTCTATCTGCAGTCAGGACCACAAGGATGTGGTGTGTAGGAGGAATCCCAATGGGAAGCTCAGATGGGAGCCGATAGCTTCCTCCTCTTCTCAGGGCACTATCAATATGATGTCAAGTGCTGAGCAGCAGTTTTCAGTTCCTCTTCCTCCACAGCAGCTTTATGTGCCCGGGACTTCTCAGTTCGTGCCGATGCAAGGTTTTCCGCAGTATCAGGTTGTGCCTACTCCTGCGCCGTCTACCCCTGTGCTGTCTCAGTTTGGAGCTCCGCGCCAGCCTCCTCCGGTGGCTCAGTGGGGTTCTTCTGTTAATTTCACTCCGGGAGCTTCCTCTTCTGCGGGTATTTCTGGAGCTTATGTGCTACCCGCTACGGATGGCAGGGAGCAAGGAGACGTGGTGACAGGTACGATTTCAGTTGATTCATTTGCAGCCCATGCTCTTTTTGACTCTGGCGGTAGCTATTCGTTTGTTTCGGAGGATTTTGTGTCGCGGGCTGGTCTTTCGGTGCAGAGGTTGGGTCACCCAATTTTGGTCAGTTCTGCTAATGGCTCCATTAGTAGCTGTTCAGTTTGTCAAGGGTGTTCCGTCATTCTTGCTGATGAGGTTTTTTCGGCTAATCTGGTGGTGATTTCCTTGGGGGCATTCGATGTTATCTTGGGTATGGATTGGTTATCCCAGTATCGCGCGGTTATATCCTGCTTCTGGAAGACAGTGTTATTGCAGGCGCCGTCGGGTAAGGAGGTGGTATTCTTGGGAAGTTCTCCGAAGTTCACATTATCCTTGTTGGCGCAATTGCTTCCTGATCGCTGGTCAAGGAAGTCGGGGATCTTTTTCTCTATGGTGGTGGAGGGCGAGGCTGCCTTGCGGGTGCAGGACATCCGGGTGGTGTGTGACTTTGCTGACGTGTTTCCAGCAGAGCTTCCAGGCATTCCTCCGGAGCGCGATGCAACTTTTGAGATTAAGCTGATCCCGGGTACGCAGCCTATTCATAAGGCCCCGTATCGAATGGCTCCAAAGGAGCAGATTGAATTAAAGCAGCAATTGGATGATCTGCTGGCTAAGGGCTTCATTAGGCCTAGCAGGTCTCCATGGGCTTCCCCAGTATTGTTTGTTGAGAAGAAGGATAAAAGCAAGCGGCTGTGTGTGGATTATCGCGCTTTGAATCAAGTGACAATCAAGAATAAATATCCGCTTCCCCGAATTGAGGTCCTCTTTGAGCAGTTGAGGGGTGCCCAGGTGTTCTCCAAAATTGATTTGAACTCTGGTTATCATCAATTGAGGATTCGTGAGGAGGATATTGAGAAGACTGCCTTCTGCACCAGGTATGGGCATTATGAGTTCATAGTCATGTCCTTTGGCTTAACTAATGCCCCTGCTGCGTTTATGGAAGCAATGAATAGGATGCTGCATGAATTCTTGGACGATTTTTTGGTCGTATTCCTAGATGATATTTTGATTTATTCAAAGACCGAGGCCGAGCATGATCAGCATCTCCGTCTCGTTCTGGGTGCCCTAAGGAAGAATCAATTCTATGGCAAGTTGAAGAAGTGTGCCTTTTGGCTATCTGAAGTGGCTTTCCTGGGGCACGTGATTAATCAGCAGGGTATTGCGGTTGACCCCAAGAATGTTGCGGCTGTAGTGGAGTGGAAGAGACCTTCTAGTGTCTCTGAAATCCGAAGTTTCTTGGGGCTTGCTGGGTATTATCGGCGTTTCGTACCAAATTTTTCCAGCATTGCTAAGCCTTTGACTAGGCTCTTGGGGAAGGGTGTTCCCTTCGTCTGGTCCGGTGATTGTGAGATCAGTTATCAGTCATTGAAGAGCAAGTTGGTGGACGCCCCTATCCTAGCTTTGCCTGAGAGCGGTAAGCGTTTCACAGTTTATACGGATGCTTCGCATATTGGTCTTGGCTGTGTGCTGATGCAGGAAGGCAGGGTGATTGCTTATGGCTCAAGGCAGTTGAGGAAGCATGAGGGGAATTACTCAGAAGGAGCTGAATTTGAGGCAGCGTCGGTGGCTAGAATTGATTAAAGATTATGATTTGTCCATTCATTATCACCCGGGGAAGGCTAATGTGGTGGCGGATGCCCTTAGCAGGTCCGGGGTTCCAAAGGTGGCCTTGCCGTTGATCGCTGATCTGGACCGTTTGGGGATCGCTTTGTGTTATGTCGGCACCGCTAGCGAGGAGACTCAGATGCTTATTCAATCCTCTCTTATGGAGAGAGTGCGTGCGGCTCAGTAGCAGGATCGTCTTTTGCAGGAAGCCCGAAGGAGGGTTGATGATGGTAAACCGCGGGAGTTCACCATTGATGAGAATGATTTGGTTCGTTTCAGGGGCCGTCTTTGTGTGCCTCAGAAATCAGAGGTGAAGCTGGATATCCTGCGAGAAGCTCATAAAACGCCTTACACCGTCCATCCTGGCGAAACCAAAATGTACCGAGATTTGAAGCAAAACTTCTGGTGGAAGCGGATGAAGGTTGACATTTCTAAGTATGTGGCCGCCTGTGAAGTATGTCAGCGCGTGAAGGCCGAACATAAGCGGCCTGCAGGTTTGCTGAAGCCATTGGAAATTCCAGAGTGGAAATGGGAGCATATCACCATGGATTTTGTGGTGGGTCTTCCTCGTTCCCCTCGTGGCATGGATGCTATTTGGGTGGTAGTGGATCGCTTGACTAAGTCTGCGCATTTTATTCCCATGAAGACCACGAATTCAGCTTCAGATTTGGTTCCCTTGTATATGAAGGAAGTAGTCAGGCTTCACGGGGTACCTAAGTCTATTGTTTCTGATCGAGACTCCAAATTTGTATCCAAATTCTGGGAGAGTCTCCACAGTGCATTGGGCACCAAGCTTTCGCTTAGTGTCGCTTTTCACCCTCAGACGGATGGTCAGTCAGAGCGAACAATCCAAACCTTGGAGGATATGTTGCGTGCTTGTGTTCTGTCATGGAAGGGTAGCTGGGAGGACCATCTTGCTCTGGCAGAGTTTGCGTATAACAACAGCTACCAAGCTAGCATCAAGATGGCACCATTTGAGGCTTTGTATGGCAGGCGGTGTATCTCTCCTCTGTGCTAGGAGACTTTGGGAGAGAGATCCCTGGTTGGTCCTGATTGGGTTCAGCAAACTTCTGAAAAGGTTCGGGAAATTCGTCAGAATATTTTGGCAGCTCAGAGTCGTCAGAAGAGTTATGCTGATGTGAGGAGGCGGGATCTGGAATTTGCTGTGGGTGACCAAGTCCTTCTCAGGGTATCACCCACTAAGGGAGTTGTTCGGTTCGGTGTCTCTGGGAAGCTCAGCCCAAGATACATTGGACCGTTCACTATCTTGGCCCGGGTGGGCAGCCTGGCTTATCGCTTGCTGCTGCCGGATTCCATGGCAGGGGTACACTCGGTTTTTCATGTCTATATGTTGAGGAAGTTCTTGCGGGATCCGGACCATCAGATTGAGATGGAACCAATTGCGGTGCAGCAGGATCTGACTCTGGAGTGCCGTCCGGTGCGTATATTGGAATTCTCGGAGCGTGTGTTGAGGAAGAGATCAATTAAGTATGTCAAGGTCTTATGGTCTAATCAGTCAGAGCGCGAGGCTACGTGGGAACTTGAGGAGTTGATGCGGCAGAAGTACCCGGAACTTTTCGTTGTGGGTAAGTGTTGTTGATTCGCTAATCTTTTCTTGTGTCATTCCGATAGAAGCGTCAGAATTCGAGGTCGAATTCTTTTTAAGAGGGGTAGAATGTGATACCCGGTTTGCAAAGAAGAGAAGTTGGGGGTTGTTCTTTTTGTTTTTTTCCCTCATCCAGTTGTTGTTTTGGGGATTTGGAATTTTGTGAACAACATTCGCAACTAGGGCAGTAGAATTTATTTGGTTTGACGTTTGCGTTGCGGTCGGGAGCTGTCGCGTGGGTTAGTTGGGCCGCAATTGGTGTTTCGGCCCATTAGCCTCCCAAACCCTAGCCGCCACCCTCCTAACTACCCCCCCCATGTGCAGCCGCCCCCCCACTCCTCCTTTCCCCTTGGCCGCCGCCCCCCCCTGCCCACCTCCTCCTCCCTCCATTGTTGCAGCCACCAAAACCCTAGCCGCCCCCCCAATCCCCTCCTCCCTAGGTGCTACTCCATGCCGCTCGGATCATCGTCTTTTGGTGCGAATCTCCAATCGTTTTGGTGGAAGGAAGAAGGGAGGAAGGAAAAGGGGAGAACCCAAGGTGATTTTTCTTTTGTGTTCATCCCTTGTTCATTTGCGCTGCGATTCAATTGATTAGTTGTTGCGTTTGCGATTAGATAGAGGGGGGCTGTCCAGAATTTTGCGTGGTGGATGAACAGCGGTAGTTCCAGCAGTTTTTAGTTTTTTTTTCGTGAAGATTTAATGGGGATCAATTTGGGAATCTTGTAGAACTTTGTTTTATCTTTCCAACGAGTATTTATGCGCTCAATTTGGAGTTATAAATTAAAAGTTATCATCGTTTTGAATCCGGGTATGTGGCTGTCCAGAAAACAGATTTTTCAGAGTGATGAACAGCAGCAGTGTTAGCAGTTTCTGGGGATTTTTCGGGAGCAATTAGTGTTAATCAGTATGTGAATCTTGTAGCACTTTGTTTTATCTTTCCAACGAGTATTTATGCGCTCAATTTGGAGTTATAAATTAAAAGTTATCATCGTTTGAATCCGGGTATGTGGCTGTCCAGAAAACAGATTTTTCAGAGTGATGAACAGCAGCAGTTTTAGCAGTTTCTGGGGATGTTTCGGGAGTAATTAGTGTTAATCAGTATGAGAATCATGTAGGGCTTTTTCGTATCTTTCCAACAAGTACTTATGCGCTCAAATCGGAATTATATTTTAAAAGTTATCGCTGTTTGAATCCGCGTATGTCGCTGCTCAAATAAAAAAAACAGATTGTAGGGTTTATTTTGAGGACCGTTTAGAGGTAAGTAGATGTTAGAATTTAATCATGAGTTGTATACAAAACTTGTGGGGAATTTTATGTAGTTGTCTCTGAAGTTTTTGTTTATCATCACTGCTGTCCTAAATTTTAAGTTATGGAATTGTTAAGCAGCGCCGCTGCAGTTTGGTTAGTGAGGGGAGAATTGTTACCGGGGCGGGGTTTGAGATTGCGCGTAGGTGCGGTGTTGTCTTTGAGTTTTTTTCATGAGAATTTGGTGCACTAAGTTGGGTGTCAAAAACAGGTGGTGGACTTTCGGATCGTTCTTAGGGATTTTGCCCGAACTTCAGTAAAGGCAAGTAAAACAGTGATGGTTATTTCGTCTTTTGATTGAAGAGTCTCATACTTGATTATGTTTGTGCTATTTGTGTTCGTATCCATATTCCTAATTGGGTACCATCGTTTGAAATTATTCATGCTTTATTGATTATACATGTGGAGGGTGTGGTTTGATCATGTTACCCATGTGGTTATTGATGTGAAATGGGTGGAAGTATATGTCTAGCACATTTTATTTGGGAAGAACTCATGTTGTTGACATGCATAATGCATTCATCATCCATTGCATTGAAGTTTTCGTCGCGATCTTATGGTCCGACCGTACCGGTACAATGAGCATCATATGTTTCCCGAGAAGGGGTATGATGCAGCTTCATATCCTTAGAGGTATGAAGGCAGAAGTCATGTTGCATCTGTAGCCATGTGCATTCATGGGTGAAGTGTGGAACCTATTTTGGTGATGTGGATAAGGTGGATCTTTACTTTGTAATTCATCTTGGCATTGAGTAATTGATTACTTGCTTACTTGCTGCAAATTAATATTTAAGGAAGAAGATGGGAACCATGTGGTTGCTTATGCACGGTTGGCTTGCATTGTCCAACTGTTGTTTGTTTTTTTTACTTGCTGAGATGTGTCATCTCACTCTTGCATTGTCTGATGCAGGCACCTGATCTTTGCTTTGGGAAAGAAGGGATGTAGCAGCACGGCCACCACACTTTTAAATAAAGGAATAACTGATTATTAATGATGTTAAACAGGAAGGGTCAAGTCTAGGGAATTATTACATTCTAATCTTTCATGGTAGTTGAACTGTTTAGTTTGGTGGGCTGAGATGTCTATCTTTTGTCTGGTCATGAATGTTCTTTTCTACCGTTGCATTTTGATTATACTATGGCAATTATCTTTCTTTTATATCCTGTATAAACTAAATGCTTCCCTTGTTATGCTACTTTCAAGGGAGGTGCTGCCGGATTTTGCAATACTTTCTTTCTCTATGTGTTGCATAAGTCTTGTAGAAAGTTTTTTTTGGTATCATCCATTGTGTGGGATCAGTGGGGTGTTACAATTTTGCTCTTATAGAACTAAAAAAGGAAATTACATATGATGGCCCCATTAAAAACCTTTCTCCCCCTTTAGAAAGGAAAAGGGTGCCATGAAAAAGAAAAAACATAAAAAATTACATCAAGTTACACATAATATCGCCGAAGCTCATCCGCATTCCAAGATCTAGGAATGTCGTTGCCGTCCATATCCTTCAATCTATATGAACCGGGTCTTGACGAAGATGCTACTAAGAAAGGTCCCTCCCATTTCAACTGCAACTTGCCCACTGTGTCTGGGTTGGCCACTCTCCGAAGCACCAAATGTCCTGGCTCAATGTTCTTTAGCCGAACCTTTCTATCTCGCCATTTGATTGTTTCGGCTTGATATTTATTGATATTCTCCACAGCTTGAAGCATGATCCCTTCTAAAGCATCTTTTTCCACAGAATAAGCATCTTCAGAACCTGGTTCTACCGAAGCTACTACTCTTATTGATCTAGTTTTAGCTTCCTCCGGAGTTATTGCTTCGTCACCGAATAATAACTTGAATGGAGTAAAGCCTGTAGACCTTGATGTTGTTGTGTTGTGGCTCCACACCACTTTGGTTAACTGATCTGGCCACTTTCCCCTGGGTTGATTGAAGATTAACTTCATTATTCCTGTCATTATAATGCCATTGGCTCTTTCAACGAGCCCATTTGACTCCGGATGCCTGACTGATGCAAAATGGATCTTTGTACCAATTTGATCACAGAAATCTCTGAAAGCTTTGGAGTCGAACTGTGTTCCATTATCCACAGTGATGGCCTTTGGTACCCCGAAACGACAAACAATATTCTGCCAGAAAAACTTTTGAATGGTGGCCGAAGTTATTGTGGCTAAAGGCTTTGCCTCAATCCATTTGGAAAAATATTCCACAGCCACTACAACATATCTTAAGTTCCCTTGGGCCGGTGGTAATGGACCCAACAAGTCAAGGCCCCACCTTTGCAATGGCCAGATGGGTTGTATGAGCTGTGTTAAGGACGAAGGTTGTTTTTTATCTCTTGCACATTTCTGACAACCTTCGCACTTTTGAACTAATTCCGCTGCATCCGAAGCTGCCTTCGGCCAATAAAACCCTTGGCGGAAAACTTTTCCAAGTAACGGCCTAGATCCAATGTGAGATCCACACAGGCCTGCATGTATTTCTTTCATCAACTCTATGCCTTCGGTTCTAGATAAACACTTGAGTAACGGAGCACAAACTCCATGCTTGTATAACTCCCCTTCTATCATGACATATGGACGAGCTCTTGCCTCTATCCTCCTGTTATAAGTTTCGTCATCTGAAAGGAATTTACCCTGAAGGTAAGAGATGATCTCAGTTCTCCAATCTTCGCTATAAATAGGAGATATATTGAGGACTGCTCTTTCAAGAAGTTCCACCGAAGGTGCTTTTATTGTTTCGAAGAACACATCCGAAGGTAAGGGCAGCCCCTGTGCTGTTGACTTAGCTAGCAAATCAGCATGCTCATTTTGTCCTCGAGGGATATTTTTGACAGAAAATCCTTCGAAGGAAGCTTCAACTCTTCGAACCATGTCCAGATATTTTTCAAGCTTCGGATCTTTAGCCTTGCAACTCTTGTCGATATGACCCGAAACAACCTGGGAATCAGTTTTAAGAATGGCCCTTCTGATTCCCATTGCTTTTAGCTTCCGAAGACCCAAAAGCAGGGCTTCGTACTCAGTAATATTGTTTGTACAACTGAAATCGAGTCTTGCCGCATAACAAGTTTTAACTTTGGATGGCGAGACCAACACAGCAGCAGCTCTTGCCTCGAAGGTTCCCCAAGACCCATCGCAAAACACTGTCCATACTTCGGCATCTTTATTTGTTTCTTCATCCTGAGCCCCTGTCGTCCAGTCAGCAATGAAGTCTGCTAACGCCTGAGACTGGATCGAAGATCTATGCACATAATCAATGCAAAATTCATTGAGCTCTGCAGCCCATTTTCCAATCCACCCAGTAGCTTCTCTATTTCTCACAATATCCTTCAACGGCTGCGAAGAAGGAACAACAATATTGTATGCTTGAAAGTAATGCCGAAGCTTCCTGGATGCCATCAAAACAGCATATAACACCTTCTCTAATTCTGTATAGTTTTTCTTTGATATACTAAGAACTTCAGATACAAAATACACTGGGACCTGCTTCTTGACTTGGCTATCAAGCTTCTCCTGGACAAGTGCTGCACTTACCGCTGAGTGCGAAGCCGCCACATATAATAACAAAGGAGCCCCTGGCGTTGGTGGAGTTAATGTTGTTAAATCTATCAGATATTGCTTCAGTTCCTCGAAGGCTTTTTGTTGGCTTGGTCCCCATTGAAAGACTTCGGCTGATTTCAACACTTCGAAGAATGGTAAATTTCTTTCTGCTGATCTGGATATAAATCTATTAAGAGTTGCCAACCTCCCTGTTAATCTTTGGGCCCCCTTTTTTGTAGTTGGTGGCTCCATTCGAAGTATAGCTTCAATTTTACTTGGATTAGCTTCAATTCCCTTTGTTGAAACCAAGCATCCAAGAAATTTCCCCTTCTTTACTCCAAAGACACATTTTTCTGGATTCAACTTTAAGCCAGCTTGTCTGAAACTGGCGAAGGTCTCCTGCAAATCAGCAATATGATTTTCCTGTTTCGTGCTTTTTACAATGATGTCATCAACATAAGTTTGCACATTTCTGCCTATCTGAGACTGGAGAACCTTCGCAGTCATTCTGCTGAAACTTCCTCCAGCGTTTTTGAGCCCCTCAGGCATCCGAAGATAGCAATATGTGCCACTTGGGGTTATGAAGCTAGTCTTCGGCTCATCTTCCTTCTTCATCCAGATTTGGTGGTAGCCTGAGTAACAGTCTAGCAGACTCATGAGCTCTGAAGAAGCTGCTGCATCAACTAAAGAGTCTATCCTTGGCAATGGGAATTCGTCCTTCGGACAAGCCTTGTTGAGATCTGTAAAATCGATACACATTCGCCACTTGCCATTGGCCTTTTTTACCATAACAGTGTTAGCTAGCCATTCTGGGTACTTTACTTCTCTGATAACTCCTGCACTGAGGAGTCTTTTGACTTCATTACGAGCACCTTCGGCCTTATCATCAGACATTTTCCGAAGCCTCTGCTTTCTGGGTCTGAAGGATGGGTCAACATTGAGCGAGTGTTCAATAACATCCCTATTAACTCCACAGAGATCATTGGCTGACCATGCAAAAACATCTTTGTTGTTGAACAAAAACCTTATCAAGGTTTTCTCCTGTTCTTCGGATAATTGAGAGCCCAACAGCACCTTCTGCTCTGCTATGTCCTCACATAAGAGCATGGGCTTCGGCTGATCTGCTGAAGCTGCTTTCTCCCTTCTGAATTTGTACTGTTGACAAGCTTCAGCTCCATCTATGTTATGGATTGCTTTTGAGTCAGTCCAGTTTCCCTCGGCCTTTCTGGCAGCTTCTTGACTTCCATGAATAGCAATAGGTCCTTGATCCGAAGGTATCTTCATGCAAAGGTAAGCAGGATGAAGGATTGCTTCGAAAGCGTTGAGGGTGCCACGACCAATAATTGCATTGTAAGGGTATTCCATGTCAACAATATCAAACACAACTTGCTCAGTTCTGGTGTTGTTGATGAATCCGAAGGTCACTGGCATGGTGATCTTGCCCAGTGCTACAATCTGTCTTCCTCCGAAGCCACAGAGAGGGTGTGTAGCATCGTGAATCTTATCTTCTGGCTCTTGCATTTGTCTGAAGGCCTTAGCAAATATGATATCAGCTGCACTGCCTGTATCAATCAAGACATTGTGGACCAGAAACCCTTTGATGACGCAAGAAATAACCATAGCATCATTATGAGGAAAATCCTTGAGCTGAAGATCCTCCTGGGAGAAGGTGATTGGAACGTGGGACCACCTTGACTTGATGAAGGGTCCCTGCACTCCAACATGTTGTACCCTTCTCTGCGCCTCCTTCTTTTGCTTTTTGTTGGCTGGCTCTGAGCTCGAACCACCTGTTATTGGGAGCACCAGCTTCGGGGCCGAAGTAGCTCCAGCTTGATCGTTGGACGAAGCCATCAGCTCAAAAAAGTGGAAGTGAGTTCACCGGAGGTGGGTGCCAATGTTGGGGACTTGTTCTCAAATGCTATGAATCAAGAACAAGGCAACATAAAATGTTAAATTATAATATCCTTCGTCCAACGAAGCATTATTCCCTCGGGGATAATGGATTCTGGACGAAGGCGGACGATAATACGATTACAAAGGTTGAGTTTTTGTAATTGTATGTTAATAAATTATACGAAATGACATAAAATATAGAGTATCAGAGGTAAATGAATCATATTATATCCATTAATATATTTAAGTATTGGATACAATTATACCTCTGCCTTGACAAAGGTTGGTTCCCAGACGATGTGATGGCAAAAAATACTCCAAAAGCGTGAACAGTAGAGGAATACTGTTCACTATTTATAGGCGCAGGACACAGCCTGTGAGAATTTACAATCGTGCCCTTCATGAAAGTTTACAATAACGACTCAAACGCTTATGGACCAAAAGGTCTTTCTACTTTTAAGTCGGTTCATAATTCCGAAGCTTTATGAAGAGCAAGCTTCGGTCATCGCACGCGGACAGCTTCAGCCGAAACTGCTTCTTCCTTCAAGACCTTCGGCGTGACGAAGCATAGTCCCAACACTAAACATTTTAATTGTCGGATTATAAAGCTGTGTTTTCTTTCCTCTTGTTTCGTGCGTTAGGACTTGTTCGGTAGCACAATCACTTATCCGAGCGTGAGTTACTTTTCGCGGAAGGTGATGAGTGAGGTATCCATATCCCAGAGGCATAGGAGTCCCTCGGCTCGGTCGGCCTTGCCGCTTACGTGTTCTGTCGTCGTTTTTAGGATTTCGTTATCGATATAGTCGAAAAGCACGAAAGTCCTTTTGGTAGAAAAGTTTTCGAGCGTTAGGACTTGTTCGGTAGCAGAATCGCTTATCCGAGCGTGAGTTACTTCTCGCGGAAGGTGATGAGTGAGGTATCCGTATCCCGGAGGCGTAGGAGTCCCTCGGCTCGGTCGGCCTTACCGCTCAAGGTCTCTCTTGCTTGTCTTTAGGATTCTGTTATCGACGCAGTCGAAAAGCACGAAAGACGTTCTGGAAAAGACTTTTCCGAGGAAAAATTTTGACGCAGAGGGGGTTCCGCCCTTCTAGCCCCCAAGGGAGGGTCGGGCTTTGCCGAGGCAAGGCTGATCCTTCCTTGATGGTTAGACTTTATTTATGCATGTAAAGAGAGCGAGATACATGAACGACTTGAAACATTTTAAGGGTAAAAATGACGTAGTTGTTCGATGTTCCAAGCGTTGTTGTAGACCTCGCCTTGGTCGTTGGCCAGCTTGTATGTCCCGGGCTTCAAAATCCTAGCGATGATGAACGGCCCTTCCCAGGGAGGAGTTAGCTTGTGGCGCCCTCGGGCGTCTTGTCGCAGCCGAAGTACCAAGTCTCCCACTTGGAAGCCTCGGGGCCGAACCCTTCGGGCGTGGTAGCATCGCAGAGACTGCTGATACCGCGCCGAGTGTAGTAAGGCCACGTCCCGAGCCTCTTCCAGCTGGTCCAACGAATCCTCTCGGCTGGTCTGGTTTCTTTGGTCGTCGTAAGCCTTTGTCCTCGAGGAACCGTATTCCAAGACCGTGGATAAGATGGCCTCGGCCCCATAGACTAGAAAGAACGGCGAGAAACCCGTGGCCCGGCTTGGCGTCGTCCTCAGGCTCCAAACCACCGACGGTAGTTCTTTTATCCACCGCTTGCCAAACTTGTTGAGGTTATTGTAGATCCTCGGTTTCAGTCCCTGCAAAATCATACCGTTGGCGCGCTCCACCTGCCCATTTGTCATTGGGTGAGCTACGGCGGCCCAGTCCACACGGATGTGGTGGTCTTCGCAGAAGTCCAGGAACTTTTTCCCAGTGAACTGCGTGCCATTGTCGGTGATGATGGAGTTTGGGACCCCAAAGCGATGGATGATATTTGTGAAGAACGCTACCGCCTGCTCGGACCCGATGCTGGTTAAGGGTCGGACCTCGATCCACTTGGAGAATTTGTCGATGGCGACCAGCAGGTGCCTGAAGCCCCCGGGTGCCTTCTGCAAGGGACCGACGAGGTCTAGACCCCATATGGCAAACGACCAAGTGATAGGTATTGTCTGCAGGGCTTGAGCGGGCAGGTGCGTCTGTCTCGCATAGAATTGACACCCTCGGCAGGAGCGTATAATCCTAGTGGCGTCGGCCACCGCGGTCGGCCAGTAGAAACCTTGTCGGAAAGTGTTTCCCACGAGGGTCCGAGGTGCTGCATGGTGACCACAAGCCCCCGAGTGTATTTCTTGTAACAACTCTTGTCCT
This sequence comes from Zea mays, assembly GCF_902167145.1. Taxonomy (NCBI): domain Eukaryota; kingdom Viridiplantae; phylum Streptophyta; class Magnoliopsida; order Poales; family Poaceae; genus Zea; species Zea mays. Next base: position 87,895,599 of record NC_050102.1, on the reverse strand, counting down.
TGGGCAATGGATATGCATCGTTGGAGGATGCCCGAGGGGCTGCGGTGGAACAACTCTTTTTCATCACCTAGTAAAACGAACGACTTGGCGCGCCGAGCCAGTCGCCGAGCTTCGGCCTTGTCGAGGGGCAGCTCTCCTCGGAGGAGATATTCCAGGTACGGGGTCTGCCAGTTTTGGTTTGGCACAACCCCATTCCGCTCTCCCTCAATGCGCAAGGCCTCACCCTCAGCGGCCGAGGGTACCTCGGGTTCGGGCGTGTCGTTGATTTTGACGGATGGTTGATATATGTCCCTGGAGAAGACGTTCAGGGGAACCTTCGTTCGCCCTGAGGCTATTTTAGCCAGCTCATCCGCGGTCTCGCTGTACCGCCTAGCAACGTGGTTGAGTTCCAGCCCATAGAACTTATCTTCCAAGCGTCGAACTTCGTCGCAATAGGCCTCCATTTTTTGATCGCGGCAGTGGGAGTTCTTCATGACTTGGTCAATGACAAGCTGCGAGTCGCCCCGAGCGTCGAGGCACCGAACCCCTAGCTCGATGGCGATGCGCAACCCATTAACCAAAGCCTCGTACTCGGCCATGTTGTTTGACGCCGGAAAATGGAGGCGCAGCACGTAGCGCACATGTTTCCCTAGGGGTGAGATGAAGAGCAAGCCAGCACCTGCTCCTGTTTTCATCAGTGACCCATCTAAGTACATGGTCCAAAGTTCGGGTTGGATTGGAGCTGTCGGCAATTGGGTGTCGACCCATTCAACCAGGAAGTCCGCCAAGACTTGAGATTTTATGGCCTTCCGAGGGGCGAATGAAAGTGTTTCGCCCATGAGTTCCACCGCCCATTTTGCTATCCTACCCGAGGCTTCTCGGCACTGGATGATCTCTCCGAGGGGGAAGGATGACACCACAGTCACCGGATGAGACTCGAAGTAGTGTCGCAACTTTCGCGCGAAGGCTGCGTTTCTAACGTGACCGTGGTGTAGGAGCGGGGTCCGAGCAACTGGTTGTTGTCCCAGCGCCGGTGGCGGCTGGTTCGGTGGCCGTGGCAAAGGGGTCCTCGCAAGACCCGTGGTCCAAGTTCTGCGCCGACGGCAAAATTGCCTCGACCGCCGCCGCGAAGGACGTGGCTGCGTCAGTTGCATAGCAGCTGAAACACGTGATTGTGACTAGTGCTTTTGGAACTTGTTTTTCTTCCATAGCTCCGATTTTTTACAGTCTTTGTGCCAGACGACTGCCTTCACCGAGCACATTGCATTGGGGGCGCTGACCTCGGAGTTTTTTGCCGAAAGGCGGCGACTTGAGGGGAGGATTGAGCGCCTCCGAATACAACATACGGAGGCTATTCGAGACAAGTCGGCGGCGGAAAACAGGAGTCGTAATCTGCTGGAAAAGCTAACGGCGGCGGAGGCTGAGAAAGAGGACCTCGGCCGTCAGCTTGCGGCGGAAAGGGAGGGCGCAAAAAAAGCCCGTGCCGAGGCCAGCCTCGCCCTCAAGCGCGCCACCGACGCGGAGTCAGGGCGAAGAAGTCTGCGTGGCTATGTGGACAAAATGGAGGCCTCCACCCGTGTTGAGGTCAACCGACCACACACGTTGCTCATGGACGCGTACCGTCAGCTTGGTGCGCGAACCGCCCTCTTCAATAAATCTGGCGAAGGGGTGGGCCTCCGCTTCCTCGGGTGGCTACAGGAATAGTTGGAGTTGCTCCCGTCCATCGTGACCGGTCTCATGTCCTTCGCCTCGCTCGTTACCTGTGAGGGGGCTGCGAATGCTTTGTCCCATGAGGGATGTAGGCATTTCGAAGTCTTTGATCAGGCAACCAAGGATTTCGACCGTGGAATCTTCCAGGTCGAAGACGAGGTGCTAAAGCGGTCCGCTGGGGCACTTTACGACAGGATGTGGGGCCCTCACGGCTGTGACATTGTCCGAGAGATGTAATACCCACTTTGTAAGAAAATTCTAAAAAGAGAAAAATATATTACTTTATATCTATATGTGTTATCTATGTTTATCATTTCATGTGAACACCACAATTAAACAAATAAATAAGTGACAAAAGACACCCAAAAATAATACATGCATCATGCTGGGATTTTATTTTGTGCATTTTGTGGCAATATAAAAAAATCATGTGAAAGGAAATATATCAAAGTCCAAAATAGAATTTAAGATCTAAGGAAAATCAAGAATTTAGAAAAAGAGAAGAAGGAAACAATATTATGTGAGTGAAATAAGTACAAAAAAATACAATAAAATATATTATTTCTGTAATGGGTTTTAAGGTGTACATTGGACTCAAATGTGCAACTCCTAAAATAGATCCAAATTCAAACTTGGAATTCAAAATAAAAAGAAGACAAAATAGAGAAAAATGGAAATATAAAAGAAAAGCAGTGATGTGCGAAGTTGGGCCTAAACTAGCCATTTGGCCCGTTACTGTTTTTCCTCCGCACGTGCTCGGCCTGCGTCCCTCCCATGGCGCCGACGTGTGGTCCAACCTGACTAGTACGTGTGCGCCGTGTCTGCTTAGCTGCTGTCAAGTGGGGCCTGCTGGGCGGCCGGTTGCTCACGCCCACACTAAGGCGCGGAAGACTCGCTGCGCTCTGGGCCCACTTGTCATCTCTGTTCCGCGCGACCGGGAAAACATCGCTCGCCGAGATTCGCAGCTCACCGGCGTAACAAACTTCTCTGGGTCTTCTGGCCTCAGTTGGGTGTTCCCGGATCCGCGCGCTTACATAAGGAGGCGTGGGCGCCCGGGTCGTGCCCATTCAACACCGATACTACGCGAAAATTCCTCCACCGTGAAACCGTGGGAGCCGTCTTTTTGTGCCGCCGGTGGTTTTCGGCTGTGCCTGCGCTTGGGTCTACGCGCGTGGTCATGGGCGTTCGCTGTGAACCATTGAAGCTACTGGAGCCCTCAATTCGAGTTGTGCACCTCGGGTGGCCTGGGAATTTCTCGCTGTAATTGAACTTCGCCGCGGATTCGCTGCTCGCCGTCGACTGGTCGCGTCGCGCCCCAATTCCCAGTGAGTATCCATTGCGCCTTGATCACTTGCTCTCTATGATGGCATAGCACCCCGTTGGGTTGAGTTTGGGGCGCTAGAACCGATGGTTCCGGATGGCCGGCAATGGCGCCGCCTCGCCCCAGTGCGATGCCACAGTCGGGTCAGCCTGGGCTTCGGAATTGATCGCGGACCGTCGATTGATTGATCGATGTCTCAGATTAGAGGTAGAAAACGTTTCAGGGTCAGCCATTCTGAGCCGTAGATCTAAGATCCGAGGGGTGCGCGTCGCTCTCGATTATGTATAACGCGGTCTGTTGATCGCAGATCGTAAGGCTAGCATCGCGTACCGGTTCGTGATGATGCTGGATCTAATCAGGAGCGCTCATGATACGACCACACCATTAAGCAACACATTACAACCCCCAAGTCATACTACATCAACTCAAGTACAACCAACATCATCACCAACCCAAGCCTTTGATGGACGAATTACACGTAGCCGAGCTAAGAAGCTAGAACAAGAGGTGCACACGCTACTTTATGAATTTCAATTAAACACTAATGAGAACTTTATGCTACCTAAGTCGTGTATGTTGATATTACTTAGGTTCACCAAAGAGGAAGGACAAAACATATCAAGAGCGAATCAGCAAGAAGAGCTATGTCCGAGTCAGTCCAGCGCTACAGAACCGTCCAGAAGAAACAGTCATATCTTTTGATTATTCCCAAAAGCTATGAAGGCCCGTAAGTACTTTTTGGAAAGCTCTTGAAGTCTAGTTTCCAATGCTTCTAAGGCCGACTTAATCAAATCTACCAAAAAGGCAGCCGACCTACTTTAGTGCTGACTGGTCAGAAGGTCAACAGTCTGTTTGATGACCAAGTTTTCATATTAAACTGCATCATTCTATGAAGTTTCATTAAGCATGCTATACATGGTGAGAAAGCTTATCAAGTAAGCTTTCCAACACATCTAGCCCCACGTCATTTGAAGATTCCTAGAAGAAGTTATTGTCAAAATACTGAAGGCTGCGCAGAAGTCAAACAGCCACACTGAAATCAGCTCTACAGATCTTCCGAAGAGGCTCCTTCACATTAGCACGTGAAAATACTTTTGTTTCGTGTTTATACATCGCTAAGGCTGGTTGTTACTAGTATAAATACCCCCTATGTCTATGATGTAAGGCAGCTTTTGATAATCTAAAAACAGAACCCTTTTGTTCAGTTGTGTGCTAACAAATATTGAGAGTGATCTCTAACCCTTTGCTCTTATGAATTCCTTCGCGGGATTACAGAAGCGGCGGCTTCATCCGCTCCCAAGTGGTGCTCCTACTCTCTTCGAGGTCTCCTCGATTAATTGTAGGCTGTGTTGGTTGGTTCTTTGAGAGTGTGGTTGAGCAAATCCTCGATTCAGGTTGCCGGTTAAAGACGGTGGTTGGCTTCGAGTTTTATTTGTCAGGTTGCACTAGTTATCGCTGCTTGCAGCAAGTTATCTTGGCTTCTTTGAAGCTAGTTATCTGAAGATTGATCCTACGTCGTGAAGATCGGGCATCATGACACATCATCTGGTATCAAAGCCTCAGTTGCCATGGTATGATTCTTTACCCTTAGCTACATATATTTTGTGTTCGTCCTATCCACCAAAAAGCCAAAAAAATATTGTTGCCATAGCCCTTTGTTTCAATCTGTTGTTCCAGTGAGTTTTGTTAAGTTTCAGTCCTTAGAATCTTTGTTTAGTTGCTGGTCACTCTATCCTTTGTGTTTCCTTTGAGCCTCTTATATATATCTGAAAATATCCACAAAAAGAAAAATCTGAAAACCCTCATCATTTCCTTCGCGTTAACTTTGATCCTATTTAAGTTATAGCTGTTGGTTGAGTTCTTTGTTAATTATTATAAAGTGTGCAATATCATATCAGATCTCTGTGTTTAGTTCTATAAAAAAAAGAGAGAAGAAAGAAAAGTACCCAAAAAAAGTGTTGAGCAAGATTGTGAAAGAAAAACGATCAGTTTGTTTATGTGCACAAGTGTTGAAAGTTTATCAAGTTGTTCAACTAGTTTGCTACTGTCATTTGGTGCAAAAATTTTGGTTGGGTCTGATCGCAACACTTGCATTCCAACCATACTCCTTGAATTGCATCAAATCTGAAATTTCTTTGCGTGTGTGTTTGATCTACTTACATCACTCATATCTTGTGGTCAGCACTAGGTAGTGAACTTCTTGTTGGATGGTTATTTAACTTTACAACAACTAGAATTCAGATTGCATTCCTTGTTTACTATTCCCCACCAAGCTCCACATATAAGCCATCGTAATCGGTACTCTGGTCTTGTGTTCGCTTAACCATCACTTTATTGTTACCACCTCATAAGAGCTTTGGTTGGTAAGAGTGTTGAGGTTGTGAGATTCTATATAGCTTCATATTCCACCTATATTTGTTGCCTTGTCGCCACTAATTTCGCAGGAAGATGGATCCCAACGCTGAGATTGAAGAATGTGTCACCATGATACAATTCAATGAGCTCAAACAAAGCATAGAAGACAAACAAGATCGGTTGGCACAAGATCTTTAGACACTTATGGGTGAAATCAGAGGTCGTCGTCGACTCCCTGATGGTGCAAGAAACCATGATGAAGACGGGGAGGAAGGTGAAGGAAATTATTCTAGAAGAGCAAGTGAACATGGGAGGAGGAATCAAGGTGTTGCACGTGGTAGAGGAAGAGGACGGAATCGAAGAAATGATGACAATGAAGAATCTGAATTTGGGGATGATGATCAGTCCCAACATCGCTATGGTCGTCGTCATCATAGAGGCGTCAACCAAGAAGAGAGATTTGGGAAACTTAAGTTTACCATGCCAAAGTTTGATGGTAGATCTGATCCTGAAGATTATTTCACATGGGAACTGAAGGTGGAGAATCTTCCACCTACATAATTATTCAGAGGAGAAGAAACTTGCAATGGCATCTCTTGAGTTTGAAGGATATGCTCTGATTTGGTGCGAGCAACTTCTTCGTGATCGTGAAGAAGATGGAGAAGACTCAATTGTTACTTGGCAAGAGATGAAGCAAGAAATGAGAATTCGTTTTGTGCCAAAGCATTATCGGCGTGATCTTTTTGATAAATTGCAGAATTTGAGGCAAGGAAGTTTCTCAGTTGAGGAGTATTATAAGGAGATGGAGAAGACCATGATTAGAGCCAATGTGTATGAAGACGAAGAGCAAACCATTGCATGTTTCATGGCTAGGTTACATCAAGCCACCAAAGCTGAACGCCAGCTGTAACAAGATACTAAGAGCAACAAGCCCTTGCCATATGGTGCACGAACCATGACTGGAGGAAGCAAATCAATCTCAAGGTTTACTGCTGCATCCTCAGCGACAAAAGGTTCAACTGGGGGCTTGCGATCCAATACTCAAGGCAATTCTAGTGGAAAAAACGGTGCTGCTCCAAACATGAGTTATAAACCAGCAGCATCCACTTCAACATCAGTGGGTTCAACAACCAAGAGTAGTGGTATTCAGTGCTTCAAGTGTGGAGGTCGTGGTCATGTCATAAAGGAGTGTCCAAATAATCGTGTGATCCTTGTGACTGATGATGGAGAATATACATTAGCTAGTGAAGAGGAAGCTGAAGCAGGAAATGAAGACGATATTGATAAATCTGAAGAACATACGAGATGTGAATTTGAGCATGGTACTACTCTTGTGGTTACACAAATCTTGAGTGTTCAAATGAAAGAAGCTGAAATTGGACAGCGACATAATCTTTTTCAAACGCGAGCCAAAGTGCAAGACAAAGTAGTAAAGGTGATCATGGATGGAGGGAGCTGCCATAATCTTGCAAGTCGTGAGATAGTTGAAAAGCTTGGTTTGAAGTTGCAGCGACACCCTCATCCATATCATGTCCAATGGTTGAATGAATCGAGAGATATCAAGATTGGTTATAAGGTGAAAGTTTCGTTCAAGATTGGAGAGTATGTTGACACAGTGGAGTGCGATGTTGCACCCATGTCTGTGTGTCACATGCTGCTAGGAAGACCTTGGCAATATGACCGATATTCTCAGCATTGTGGAAGAACAAATCAATACACGCTAGATCTGAAAGGGAGAAAGTTTGTACTCAAGCCTATGACCCCTCAACAAATCATGACTGAACATTTACAAAAGAAAACTGAAATTAGTGCAGCAAGTAAAGGAGGAGAAGAGCAAAAGAAATTGAGTGCCATCCACAATTCGGTGAGCGAGTGCTACAAGCCAAATTCAATAGATAAAAGGAAGGAAGAGGGAGAACATCTAGCTATGCTAGCCACAAAATCTGAGCTGAGAGAAGTGAGGAACAACCCATATCAAGTGCTCTTTGTACTTGTGAACAAAGATGTTTTGATTTCTCCTAACGACATAACATCTCTTCCTAGTATTGTGGCTGATCTTTTGCAGGACTTTGAAGACGTGTTTCCACAAGAAACATCGGCTGGACTACCTCCAATTCGAGGGATTGAGCATCAAATCGATCTTATTCCAGGGGCTGCACTTCCTAACCGTCCACCATATGGAACCAATCCTGAAGAAACTAAGGAAATACAAAGGCAAGTGCAAGAACTTCTTGATAAAGGTTTTGTTCGTGAAAGCTGTAAGTGCAATCAACCCTAATTGAGGGTTTTGGTGATTAAATGACAAAACAAACAGAGATCCTAACAAGTTTCCTCCTACCATGTACACAGTAATTCTACAAACAGGAGAAGCACAGATCTTACGAGCATAAAAATAGAAAGCACAGCGGATTTAAAATTCTACATCAAATGGCGTGCTCCAAGTGCTTAAAAACATCGGCAGTGCTCAATTTATAATTCTTGAGTTATAGGAATCACCGTGCAATTAAGAGGGATCTGCAATGGTTAAGTAAGTCATGCAATGAGCTAAGTTCAAAATCCTTTGAAAACATCTTCGAGAACATTTTTCTAGATCATGAATGCCCTTTAGCAAAACCATTTTTGCTTCCCACAAAGTCTCCACCTTTGTTCTCTTCAAAATATTCAAAACTTGGTTTTCAGCCCTGGAAACCGGTTCAACCGGTTTTGGGACTGCTCCTCTGCCATCCCTGCTCTGACCTGTCTGACAGTCATAGCTGTCAGAAAAGTCGTTGCAGATCTTTTGTGAAAACCGGTTCAACCGGATTTTTTCCCTACTCAACCGGTTTTGGATCCGGTCGAGTCTCCGGCTGAGTAGGTTAGTGAACCGGGATCTTCCTGGTAGAAACCGGTTCAACCGGTCTGAAAACCGGTTCAACCGGTTTTTACCCCTTTTCTCCCAACGGCTGCCAGCTTTTGGGGGATCCTTTATATACCCCCACACTCTCTCTCTCTCATTTACTTCTGCCTCTCCCACGAAATCTTGGCTGACCAAACTCTCAACAAGTGCATTCATTTCACCTCTCACACCCGCAATCGCATCTCCTTCAATCATTTGAAGGACCCTTGGTGTGAGGTGAACTCGATCTAACACGCTGTTAATTTCATCTCGATTCTCCTATTCTCTTTATTCTTGAGCTCGTTGCAAACTTAACCTTGTGCGGATTTGTTACACTTGGAACCTCGTGTTCCTTGATGGTTAGAGGTTGCTTGGGAGTCTCCAAATTTGTGGACGACCCCAAGAAGTTTGTATCACCCGCTCTTTGAGCTTATTTGAGAAGAGATTGCCTTGACCTTTGTGGTCAGCTTCTGGAGGATTAGGGTTGGAAAAGACCCGGCCCTTTGTGGGCTCCTCAACGAGGAGTAGGCACCTTTGTGGTGGTTGCCGAACCTCGGGTTATATTGCGTGTTCTTGTGTGTTCTTGTTAAGTGCTTTAAATTCATTGGTTGGTTCATATTATCTATTCGAGTAGATTTTGTGTAGGGCAAGTCTTTAGCAAAATTCTTCACTACTTCATATTTGTTTAACAGATTATCTAATCTAAGTTGAGCAGGTTCAAACTTGTTCAGTTGTAATCAAAATCAACTGAACCGGTTTACACCAGTGCAACTTTAATTTAACCTATCTCGAAGTTCTTAATGAAAAATTTCAGGTGTAGCCTATTCACCCCCCCCCCCTCTAGGCTACTTTCAATTGGTATCAAAGCTTCGTACCTCGTTTTACGCTTAACCGCGTGAGGAAACGATCATGTCTACTCAACGGGACCATGTGGATCCTCTCCTCGAGGAAATCCCCATCACATCTTCCGGTGAGGAAGTGGACCCCAAGGTCCTCGACCTTGCCATGAAGATTGCCGAGAAGATGTTCTTCAAAATGAAAGAGGAAGATGCTAAGAAAAAGGCCGAAGAAGAAGAATCGAGAAGAAAGGCCGAAGAAGATAAAGGTAAGGGAAAATTTGATTACAATGATGATCTAGTGGATCTTTTGGTGTCGAAGGTGTTGAGCAAGGTAAGTCTCAACACCGAAGGATCATCTACCAAAAGCAAAGGTAACGAATTTAGTAAAGTTCGATTCGATTACTCTAGAAATTTTATTCCCAACTTCTCTTTCGCCCCACTTGGAAAGTTACCAACTCTTAGTGAGTTGAACTATGACGAGTGGGCCGACAAGATGAAGTCGCATTTAATCGGTGTGCATCCTAGTCTTTGGGAGATTGTTAATGTAGGTATGTATAAGCCCGCCCAAGGAGAAGAGATGACTCCAGAAATGATGCAAGAGGTTCATCGCAATGCTCAAGTAGTGAGCATAATTAAAGGAAGTCTTTGTCCGGAAGAATACCGGAAAGTTCAAGGAAGAGAAGATGCCCGTGACATTTGGAATATTCTTAAAATGTCACATGAAGGAGATCCCAAAGCTAAGAGACATAGAGTTGAAGCTTTGGAGAGTGAGCTTGCTAGATATGATTGGACCAAGGGTGAGTCGCTTCAATCACTCTTTGATCGGTTGATGGTGTTAGTAAACAAAATAAGAGTGCTTGGAAGTGAAGATTGGAGTGACTCCAAGGTCACAAGATTATTCATGAGAGCATATAAAGAAAAGGATAAGAGTCTAGCAAGGATGATAAGGGATCATGATGACTATGAGGATATGACGCCTCATCAATTATTTGCAAAGATTCAACAACACGAGTCCGAAGAAGCCCCTATCAAGACAAGAGACTCTCATGCCTTGATCACTAATGAACAAGACACCCCCAAGAAGAACAAAGACCACAAGGCAAAGAAAGTGGTCGAGACATCAAGTGATGAAGATAGCTCAAGTGATGAAGACACAGCTATGTTCATCAAAACATTCAAGAAATTTGTAAGGAAAAATGACAAGTTCCAAAGGAAAGGAAAGAAGAGGGCATGCTATGAATGTGGCCAAACCGGTCATTTCATAGCGGATTGTCCTAACAAGAAGGAACAAGAAGCCAAGAAGGAATACAAGAAGGACAAGTCCAAAAAGGGAGGGAAGACCAAGGGATACTTCAAGAATAAGAAGTATGGTCAAGCCCATATTGGTGAAGAATGGAACTCCGATGAAGAGAGTTCTAGCTCCGAGGAAGAGGAAGTGGTGGCAAACGTTGCCATCCAATCTACTTCAAGCTCGCAACTCTTCACCAACCTACAAGACGACTCCTACACTCTAACTTGCCTCATGGCAAAAGGAGATAAGGTAACCTTATTTAGTAATGATTTTACAAATGATGATGATGATGAACAAATTGTCATGAAAAATAAAATGGTTAAAGAATTTGGCTTAAATGGATACAATGTTATCACCAAATTAATGGAGAAGCTAGATAAAAGAAAAGCAACTCTTGATGCTCAAGAAGACTTGCTTATCCTTGAAAAGGAAAGAAACCTAGAGCTTCAAGAATTGCTACTCAATAAAGATGAGATGCTAGATGTCATGACTAAGGAAGTATCTTTAGTCAAGATAATTATAGAGGATAAAGAAAAAGAAGTAATCAATATGAAAACCTCTATAGCTAATCTTGCAAATGAAAAGGATGCACTTGAATCAAGCATATTAAGCTTGAATGTTCAAAATCAAGAACTTCAAGTGCAACTTGAAAATTGCAAGAACATCAATGCCTCATCTTTAGTGATTGAATCTAAGTCTAGCTCCTCAAATAATACCTTTTGCAAACATTGTGCCAAATATCATGCTTCTTGTTGTCTAACTAACCATGCAAGGAAGAAAAGCTCACATGTGAAGGTCAAAGAAGTATTGAAAAGATGCTCTAGCAATGATGGGTTAAAGAAAGTTGAACCCAAGTACAAGTCCCTAAAGCCCAACAATGGAAGAAGGGGGCTTGGGTTCAACTCATCCAAGGAAAACCCTAGCACAGTGCATAAGGGGTGGAGATCCCCCAAGTTCATAGAGGGAACCACCCTATATGATGCTTTGGGGAGGATTCACTCCTCAAATGACAAGTCACCTCAAGTAAAGGTAAACTTGAGTTCCACAAAGAGTAAGATGAAGGAAGTGGGATCCTCAAGTGGACAAAAATTTAATGCTCCCATTTCTCACTCTTATCTTTGTGATTATATGTTGACTTGGGATTTAGGGAAATTGGTTGTCAAATATGTGGGTGCCTACACTAAAAGAAAAGTCATGAAAAGAAGTGTGTGGGTACCCAAGGCTATAACTAACACTGTAGGACCCAATTCAATTTGGGTACCTAAAAGCATAGCCTAAATTTGTTTTGCAGGTCTACTCCTCTGGTGGGTCAAGTTGGGTGCTTGACAGTGGATGTACAAATCACATGACCGGGGAGGAAGACATGTTTCATTCCTTACAACTAACTCAATAAGCATAAGAAATTGTGTTTGGAGATAGTGGCAAGAGTAAAGTGATTGGTATTGGTAAAATTCCTATCTCTGACCAACAATCACTTTCAAATGTTTTATTGGTAGATTCTTTAAGCTACAATTTGATGTCTGTTTCACAACTTTGTGGAATGGGTTATAATTGCTTATTTTCTGATGTGGATGTGAAGATCCTTAGAAGGGAGGACTCCTCAGTTGCCTTTACGGGTCGCTTGAAGGGCAAGCTTTATCTTGTTGATTTCACAACAAGTAAAGTGACGCCTGAGACTTGTTTAGTGGCAAAGTCTGACAAGGGTTGGCTATGGAATCGCCGGCTAGCTCCTGTCGGTATGAGGAATTTGGCCAAACTTCAAAAGGATAATCACATCATTGGACTAACAAATGTTGTATTTGATAAAGATAGGGTTTGTGGCGCATGCCAAGCAGGAAAGCAACATGGAGTCCCACATCAATCAAAGAATGTGGTCACAACAAAGAGACCATTGGAGCTTCTTCACATGGACCTCTTCGGACCTGTGGCTTACATCAGCATTGGTGGTAGTAAGTATGGTTTAGTCATTGTTGATGATTTTTCTCGCTTCACCTGGGTTTTCTTTTTGAGTGATAAAGGTGAAACTCAAGAAATATTGAAGAAATTCATGAGAAGAGCTCAAAATGAGTTTGAGCTCAAAATCAAGAAAGTGAGAAGTGATAATGGGACGGAATTCAAGATCACGGGTGTCGAAGAATTCTTAGGCGCAGAAGGAATCAAACATGAGTTCTCGATTCCTTACACTCCACAACAAAATGGTGTTGTGGAAAGAAAGAACCGAACTTTAATTGAAGCAGCTAGAACTATGTTGGATGAGTACAAGACACCTGACAACTTTTGGGCAGAGGCGGTCAACACCGCCTGTCATGCAATCAACTGTCTCTATCTCCACAAGATCTACAAGAAGACTGCTTATGAGCTTCTCACTGGTAACAAACCTAAAGTTGATTATTTTAGAGTATTTGGTTGTAAGTGCTTTATTCTTAACAAGAAAGTCAAGAGCTCAAAGTTTGCTCCTAGAGTGGACGAGGGTTTCTTGCTAGGTTATGCATCAAATGCGCATGGATATCGTGCTTTCAACAATACCACCGGTCTTGTTGAAATAGCGATAGACGTGACATTTGATGAGTCTAATGGCTCGCAAGGGCATGTTTCTAATGGCACTGCAGGAAATGAAGAACTACCTTGTGAGGCCATAAAGAAACTTGCAATAGGTGAAGTGAGACCTCAAGAAAAAGATGATGAGGAAGGAACTTTGTGGATGACCAATGAGGTTGTTGATGTGGGTGCAAAGGTGGTGGGTGACAAATCCTCCACCCAAGCAAACCCATCAACCTCAAGTCATCCAAGTCTTGAAGAAAATCAATCCCAAAGGATGCCAACTGTGGTAGAAGATGAACACGAAAGTGTTAATGGTGAAGTGCCTCTTGATCAAGTGAATGATGAGAGGAGCAAATACAAAGGCAACCATCAGTGCCTCATCCTAGAGTCCATCATACCATTCAAAGGGATCATCCGGTGGACAACAGCCTGGGTAGCATCAGGAGAGGGGTAACAACTCGATCTCGTTTAGCTAATTTTTGTGAATTTTACTTGTTTGTTTCCTCTCTTGAGCCACTTAAGGTTGAAGAAGCATTGGGTGATCCGGATTGGATAATTGCCATGCAAGAGGAGTTGAACAACTTCACCCGGAATGAAGTTTGGTCCTTAGTCCAAAGACCCAAACAAAATGTGATTGGGACAAAATCGGTCTTTAGGAACAAACAAGATGAACATGGCGTGGTTACAAGAAACAAAGCATGGTTGGTTGCCCAAGGCTACACTCAAGTGGAAGGACTTGATTTTGGTGAAACATATGCGCCGGTAGCAAGGTTAGAGTCAATTAGAATATTAATTGCTTATGCTACTAACCATGATTTCAAGTTATATCAAATGGATGTCAAGAGCGCTTTTTTAAATGGACCACTACAAGAAAGGGTCTATGTGGAGCAACCACCGGGCTTTGAAGATCCAAAGAAGCCAAACCATGTTTACCTACTTCACAAGGCACTCTACGGGCTTAAACAAGCCCCTAGAGCTTGGTATGATTGCCTTAAAGATTTCTTGCTTAAAAATAGTTTTGAAATAGGAAAAGTAGACTCTACTTTATTCACTCGCAAAGTTGACAATCAATTATTTGTTTGTCAAATATATGTCGACGACATTATATTTGGCAGTACTGATGAAACTTTTTGTGAGGAATTTAGTAGGGTTATGACAAATAGGTTTGAGATGTCCATGATGGGTGAGCTCAAGTACTTCCTGGGTTTTCAAGTTAAACAACTCAAGGAAGGAACTTTTCTGTGCCAAACCAAGTACACACAAGACATGCTCAAAAAGTTTGGCATGGAAAAGGCAAAGCAAGCCAAGACACCAATGGCTTCAAGTGGTCATCTCGACTTAAATGAAGAAGGTAAAACTATAGATCAAAAGCTTTATAAATCAATGATAGGATCTCTACTATATTTATGTGCATCTAGGCCAGATATCATGCTTAGTGTGTGCATGTGTGCCCGTTTTCAAGCTCACCCAAAAGAGTGTCACTTAGTGGCCGTTAAGAGAATTTTGAGATATCTAGTTCACACACAAAATCTAGGTCTCTGGTATCCTAAGGGCTCCTTTTTCGATTTATTTGGCTACTCTGATTCAGACTATGCCGGTTGTAAAGTAGATCGAAAAAGCACCTCGGGGACTTGCCAATTCCTTGGGCGGTCCCTGGTGTCTTGGAGCTCTAAAAAGCAAAATTGTGTTGCACTTTCCACTGCCGAGGCCGAATACATAGCTGCTGGTGCTTGTTGTGCTCAGTTGCTATGGATGAAGCAAACCTTGAGAGATTTTGGTTGTGATTTTAAAAGAATCCCACTACTATGTGACAATGAGAGTGCCATTAAACTAGCCAATAATCCCGTGCAACACTCTAGAACCAAACACATAGACATAAGACACCATTTTCTGAGGGACCACGAAGCAAAAGGAGATATCGAATTATGTCATGTAAACACAGAAAATCAACTAGCCGATATCTTCACAAAACCCCTCGATGAGACTAGATTTTGCTTTCTTAGGAGTGAGCTAAATATCTTGGATTCTCGAAACGTGTCTTAAAAACTAAAATTTTGATCACAAGTTTGATGGATCTAAAATGATTGTATGCACAATATGTCATGAGAAAAACTGTTTTTATCATTAAAATTACTCATGTCATATTTGCTAAGTGTTATTATAGCCTTTTCGGGCAATATCTGAAAACAGGTTGAGTGTATCGGCTGAGTAGGTCACTCAACCGGTTTTACCCTGGTGGAAACCGGTTGAACCGGTATAAAAACCGGTTGAACCGGTTTTGACCACCTCCGCGTTCGTGCTGTCAGTCAGCGCCGCAGTCTGCGCCGTCAGTCTCGCAGACTGCGCTATCAGTCTGGCAGAAAATCCATGCAGTCAATCCCTTTTTCTGCGCGCTTTTACTGCGCAGTCTGACCAGAAACCGGTTTAACCGGTTTTCAATTTGTTGACCAGCCGGTGCCTCCCCTATTTCTCTCCCCTTCCTCTCTTCTCTTCTTCTCAGTTCCTTTTTCCCAGCCGACGCCGCCTACACATTTTCCTCTCTCTCCTTCATACTCTCACCACTCCAAAAAACCCACTTGTGCCATCCAATCTTTGGAAGTTTTGTTGGAGATCCGTTCATCTCGGCTTCCTCCATCATCTCCCTCGATCTTGTTGGGATTTCTGTGATTCAAACTTCGGATCGAGGTATTACCCTATTTCATTTCTTTTTACTCGATCTCACCCGTTCTTGATTATCTAGTGTATCATTTGTTGGGTACATTTTAGTTTATGTGCTTGCAACACTTAGACTATCTTCGTTTGTCTCGAACATTGTTTGAGTTTAGCGGTTTGATATTGTTCGTTGTAGTTGACCCGCTCGCATGAACGGTTGAAGTGCATGCTCAAAATCATACGCGTCTCTACTCAAACGTGTTTGTTAAGATCCTTGCTCATCAAAGGTTCTATCTTCTCTTTTTAAGGATGGTGCGTCGGAGGAATCCTTCTGTGGTTGAATCCGACTCCTCTGACGACCAAGAGATTCATGGAGATACTCCCCCACGCTCCAGATCCAAACGTGGGCGAGGATCTGGCAACGTCATGCAAGGTAGTGAGGCCTCCGGGTCTCAAGGAGCTCGCGGTCGGACGACCCAGAATCCCTCCGGTCGGTCCCGACCCGCGACAAATCCCCAAGCTTGGGAAGCAACAAGTGATGATGAGGGTGGGAAAGATGATGAGATTGATCTTCCCCCTACCCACGCCCCTGTTATTCGAGGGTTGGTCCTCCATAGGGCGGAGGCCCGTCACGCTGGCAATGAGCCAGTGACTGATTTTACTGCTAGCGGGGGTTCTGCTCTTCTTTAGGACATCCGTTTTCAGAATCCTGCATTGCGCATTCGTGATGCCAGGATTGATGGGAACCGTTTCTGGACTCTCCAGCATGTGGATTTTTACAACTCAGTGATCCTCCCCAAGAAACATCAGCCCATACTACATCAACGCTACATCAACTAGGAAGGATGTGAGGCTACTGGGGACCCAGAGATGACATAGGCGTTGAGGGCCTGTGAAAGAAAGAAGATGGAGAATATAATGACATTCCAATATGATTGGAATGATGAAGTCATTGCCCAGTTTTACTCAACTCTATGGATCAAGCTGGCCGATGAGGAAAGTCCCTACAACTTTCCTTATCTTAACTTTTACATCGAAGGCAGCTGGTACAAGGTGAGCTACCGTCGGTTTGCTCACAATCTTGGATTCACTGACAATGATATTTCTGGTGATAAGATCAAAATCCATGATTTCCGCCAACCTACCAAAGATGAAGCCAGAGACCTTCATCTCTCTGAGTCTGGAAAATATTGGGAGTCCACCAACATGCACAAGTATTACAGATACATCAACACCCTCAGCAGGATGACCCTCATTCCTAAAGAGGGTAATCAGTTGAATATTCTTGGAGAGAGCAAGGTTTTGCTCTCATTCATGAAGCCTAGCAGCTCAAAGAGCATCAACATCTTTGATATGATCTAGCAGGAAATCATCCATGATGCCTGCTTTCCACTGAAGGGATGTCTTCATGCACCTTTTATCATGAAGATGATTGAAGTTGTGACGCAGTTTCGATATGATAAAGGTACAAGACATCAATCTTATACCCCTTTATGGATTGACCCCAACAATCCAGCAGGGCGCTTAAGGAAAGCCCCTTCCAGCTCCCGTGCACATACCTCTGCTGGTCCTTCTGCCGGTCCTGCTGCTGCTGCCGGTGCCTCGCGTCCCTCCCTTGGCCGCGGATCTCCCACGCCACGTGGTCGTGGTCGTGGTCGAGGTCATGGCCGAGGGATGGGTGCCCGCTTGGCCGATGGGATTGCGGCATTTTTCTCTATGTACTGGAACATTTCTGCTGATGTACATGAGCTGGCAAGGCGTCAGCGGGAGACTGACGACAATTTTCATCGTCAAGCTTCCACTATGGGTATGCCCTTTGCCCCTCGCTCTCCTGACGTGCCTCTCCATCCGCCTCCCCCAGAGATCAATGAGTGGCACCAGCAGGCCTACGGGGTGCCCTTTATGTCAGCAGACGACGAAGAAGAAGAAGAAGAAGCCTACTTTGATGATCGCGAGCAGTTTGCCCCGCCTCCCTACCATGGGGATCCGGGTCAATCATCCTCTCACCCTCCGCCCCAGGATCCTTTTGGAAGTGCTCCTCCCCCGGATCAGTCTGGGGAAGAACACTTCGCATCTCACCTGGCGCACCATTTCTTTGCTCCTCATCAGCCTCCTCCTAACTGGTGATCTTTGTGTTGGTGGCTCTCTCCTCTTTTGGTTCTTGTTGCCAAAAAGGGGGAGAAGGTTTCTTATCTTGGTAGTACCTTCTATTTATGTAATGAACATCGGTTTGTAATAATTATTAGTCTATCTTGTGATGCATGCATGGCTCTGAAGCCATAAACTTTTTTAATGATGTGATGAGATGTGATATCATTATTGTAATAGCAGTAGTAACTTTTCATATCTTATGCTATGCAATAATGAGCTTGTATGTGTAATTCTACTCTTTCTATCATCACACTCTATAATTGTGTTGCATCCCTCATTGTTTTGTGTATGGTGTTGATTGTTCACTCTCTCTAAATATGTTGCAAATTGACACATCAAGTCAATATTAATATCACAAAACTCATGCACATATTTAGGGGGAGCTACACATACACAAATGCTTTTATCTCGCAAGTATTCGTAATTTTTAATTTTTATCTCTACTCTAATTTGTTTTGGCATCAATCACCAAAAAGGGGGAGATTGTAAGTGCAATCAACCCTAATTGAGGGTTTTGGTGATTAAATGACAAAACAAACAGAGATTCTAACAAGTTTGCTCCTAACATGTACACAGTAATTCTACAGACAGGAGAAGCACAGATCTTACGAGCATAAAAATAGAAAGCACAGCGGATTTAAAATTCTACATCAAATGGCGTGCTCCAAGTGCTTAAAAACATCGGCAGTGCTCAATTTATAATTCTTGAGTTATAGGAATCGCCGTGTAATTAAGAGGGATCCACAATGGTGAAGTAAGTCATGCAATGAGCTAAGTTCAAAATCCTTTGAAAACATCTTCGAGAACATTTTTCTAGATCATGAATGCCCTTTAGCAAAACCATTTTTACTTCCCACAAAGTCTCCACCTTTGTTCTCTTCAAAATATTCAAAACTTGGTTTTCAGCCCTGGAAACCGGTTCAACCGGTCCTGAAACCGGTTCAACCGGTTTTGGGACTGCTCCTCTGCCATCCCTGCTCTGACCTGTCTGACAGTCAGAGCTGTCAGAAAAGTCGTTGCAGATCTTTTGGGAAAACCGGTTCAACCGGATTTTTTCCCTACTCAACCGGTTTTGGATCCGGTCGAGTCTCCGGCTGAGTAGGTTAGTGAACCGGGATCTTCCTGGTAGAAACCGGTTCAACCGGTCTGAAAACCGGTTCAACCGGTTTTTACCCTATTTCTCCCAACGGCTGCCAGCTTTTGGGGGATCCTTTATATACCCCCCCACACACTCTCTCTCTCATTTACTTCTGCCTCTCCCATGAAATCTTGGCTGACCAAACTCTCAACAAGTGCATTCATTTCACCTCTCACACCTGCAATCGCATCTCCTTCAATCATTTGAAGGACCCTTGGTGTGAGGTGAACTCGATCTAACACGCTGTTAATTTCATCTCGATTCTCCTATTCTCTTTGTTCTTGAGCTCATTGCAAACTTAACCTTGTGCGGATTTGTTACTCTTGGAACCTTGTGTTCCTTGACGGTTAGAGGTTGCTTGGGAGTCTCCAAATTTGTGGACGACCCCAAGAAGTTTGTATCACTCACACTTTGAGCTTATTTGAGAAGAGATTGCCTTGACCTTTGTGGTCGGCTTGTGGAGGATTAGGGTTGGAAAAGACCCGGCCCTTTGTGGGCTCCTCAACGAGGAGTAGGACACCTTTGTTGTGGTTGCCGAACCTCGGGTTATATTGCGTGTTCTTGTGTTCTTGTTAAGCGCTTTAAATTCATTGGTTTGTTCATATTATCTATTTGAGTAGATTTTGTGTAGGGCAAGTCTTTAGCAAAATTCTTCACTACTTCATATTTGTTTAACAGATTATCTAATCTAAGTTGAGCAGGTTCAAACTTGTTCAGTTGTAATCAAAATCAACTGAACCGGTTTGCACCAGTGCAACTTTAATTTAACCTATCTCGAAGTTCTTAGTGAAAAATTTCAGGTGTAGCCTATTCACCCCCCTCTAGGCTACTTTCAAAAGCTTAAGCCCTTGTGTTGTTCCTGTGATTTTAGTACCTAAGAAAGATGGATCTTGGAGGATGTGTGTTGATTGTAGAGCTATAAATAATATTACCGTTCGCTATCGCCATTCTATTCCACGGCTAGATGATATGCTTGATGAATTAAGTGGTTCCATAATTTTTACTAAAATTGATTTGAGAAGTGGATACCATCAAATAAGAATGAAAACTGGAGATGAATGGAAGACTGCATTTAAAATCAAATTTGGGTTGTCTGAATGGTTAGTGATGCCTTTTGGGTTGACTAATGCTCCAAGTACTTTTATGAGA
Organism: Zea mays; assembly: GCF_902167145.1. Lineage (NCBI taxonomy): Eukaryota > Viridiplantae > Streptophyta > Magnoliopsida > Poales > Poaceae > Zea > Zea mays. The sequence goes on along the minus strand of NC_050102.1, from coordinate 87,875,598 downwards.
TTTGTCGGCGTTTCGACCCCGGGGGGTCCTTGGACCGACGAGTAAATTGTCGTTGCGTGTCCCAGCCCAGATGGGTCGGCACGAGACGGAACACAAGGGGGGAAACAGTAAAGGGGGAACCACGGCCTCATGTTGTCCTGCGCCCAGGGCGGATGCGCTTGCAATAGGGGGTTACAAGCGTTCGCGAGGGAGAGAGAGAGAGAGAGCCTTGTGCGTCGGCCTGTTCTCCCGCGCGGCCACCCTCTCGTACGAGAGCCCTGGACCTTCCTTTTATAGATGTAAGGAGAGGGCCCATGTGTACAATGGGGGGTGTAGCAATGTGCTAATGTGTCTAGCAAAGGGGAGCCAGAGCCCTATGTACATGCCGTCGTGGCTGTCGGAGAGGTTTTGGCGCCCTGTTCATGTGATGTCGTGGCCGTCGGAGGAGCGCTTAAGTCCTGTGGAAGTACAGCTGTCGGGGCTGTCGGATCCTTGCTGACGTCTCCTTGCTTCCGTAAGGGGCTGAGAGCCGCCGTCGTCATGGAGCACGCGGGGTGCCATCATTACTTGTTTACCGGGGCGAGCTAGATGGGACGCCGGTCTTGTTCCCCATAGCCTGAGCTAGCTAGGGGTAGGGAAATGATGGCCCCCCTATGACGTGGTCGGTCCGAGCCCGAGGTCGGGCGAGGCGGAGGCTCCTCCGAGGTCGAGGCTGAGTCCGGGCCCAGGGGTCGGGCGAGGCGAAGACCGTCGTCCGAGGTCGAGGTTGAGTCCGAGCCCCGGGGGTCGGGCGAGGCAGAGACCGTCGTCCGAGGTCGAGGCTGAGTCCGAGCTCAGGGGTCGGGCGAGGCGGAGTCCGTCTTCCGAGGTCGAGGTTGAGTCCGAGCCCTAGGGTCGGGCGAGGCGGAGTCCGTCTTCTGAGGTCGAGGTTGAGTCCAAGCCCTGGGGTCGGGCGAGGCGGAGTCCGTCTTCCGAGGTCGAGGTTGAGTCCGAGCCCTGGGGTCGGGCGAGGCGGAGCTTCCTATGGTGCCTGAGGCCGGTCTTGGCGGCTGTCAGCCTCACCCTGACGGGTGGCACAGCAGTCGGAGCAGCACAGGCGGCGCTGTTTTCCTGTCAGTTCGGCCAGTGGAGGGGCGAAGTGACTGCGGTCACTTCGGCCTTCTCGACTGAGGAGCGTGCGTCAGGATAAGGTGTCAGGCGATCCTTGCATTGAATGCTCCTACGATACGGTCGGTTGGCGTAGCGATCCGGCCAAGGTTGCTTCTCCGCAAAGCCTGCCCGAGCTAGGCCTCGGGCGAGTCGAAGGTGCGTCCGTTGCTTGAGGAGACCCTCGGGCGAGGCGTGAATCTGCCTTGGTCTACTGTTCCTGCCCGAGGCTGGGCTCGGGCGAGACGAGATCGTGTCCCTTGAGTGGACGGGGCCTTGACCGGAATCGCGCCCCTCAAGCCTTTGTAGCTTTGTGCTGATGGGGGTTACCAGCTGAGATTAGGAGTCTTGGGGGTACCCCTAATTATGGTCCCCGACAGTAGCCCCCGAGCCTCGAAGGGAGTGTTAGTACTCACTTGGAGGCTTTTGTCGCATTTTTTGCAAGGGGACCGACCTTTCTCGGTTGCATTTCGTTCCGGTGGGTGCACGCGAGCGCACCCGCCGGGTGTAGCCCCCGAGGCCTCGGAGGAGTGGTTTGACTCCTTCGAGGTCTTAATGCCTTTCATGATGCCTCGGCCAGTCTGGTTGTTCCATCATGCGAACTGGTCGTTGCCCGGGTGCATAATCAGGTTCCAAGTTCTCGGGCTGGTATGTTGACGCTGTCAACGGTTTGGCCAGAGCCGGGTTTGCGAGAGCAGCCCCCGAGCCTTCGCACAGAGTGACAGGACTGTCAAGGACTGACTCGGCTTTTTTCATACGCCCCTGCGTCGCCTTTCTGCAAGGAGGGGGGGGGAAGCGCCATGTTGCCCTCGGGGGGCGCCGAACATGGTGTCTCCAGTGAGTTACTAACGGGTGATCCGAGTGGACGCCCGTGCCCCGTTCGATAAGGGTCGGCTAGTGGCCCAGAGGCGCGCTCCAAAAGTACCTGCAGGTGATTTGCCGGACCCGGTCCCGTTTGATAGGGTCCGAGGGCTTCATGCCTCCCTCTTGTGGGATTCCGTTACAGAATCGCTCCTGCTGGTCTCGGAAATGTCCTAGGGTACCTCGAGAGCATAGCCCGAGCCTCGGCCATGTATCGGACGTACCCAGAGTCATCCTTCGCTCTGCGTGCTCTAAGGTGGCTGTCGAACCCTTCGGGGGCTAGCCTACGAACCCCTGATCAGTAGTGGGCGCGGAGCCCGAGTGGCCTGAGGCGGCTGTCGAACCCTTCCGAGGGGCCAGCCTTCGAACCTCTGACCAGTAGTGGGCGCGGAGCCCGAGTGCTCTGAGGCGGCTGTCGAACCCTTCCGAGGGGCTAGCCTTCGAACCTCTAATCAGTAGGAGGGCTCGGGGCCCGCTTCCTTCACGGAGAAGGATCCCTTTTCGGAGTATCCCCTTTCCCGGTCCCTGTAGCAAGAGAGAGAGAGGGGAAGAGAAAAAGGATTCAAAATCGAACGACGTGGAGCACCTTTTTTGACGCGGTCATCATGGCGGAGGTGAAGCGTTGCCTGCTTCGCCTGCCAAAGGTATCGCCCGCCCTGCCGCAGAGTTAATGCGACGGGACGAGCGGTTCGCGGGGCAGCCGTTGTGCGAGCACGAGCCGTTCGAGGAACGGAACACGGGCGCGTCGTCTTCACGCCGTGGGGGAGGGTTCTCTCGCTGTCCCAGGAGGGGACGTGAGCCTGCAGACGACTTGACCGCTGCTTCCGCCCGCCTGCCGCCGCCATTACTGTCGTCCCACTTTTGGCCATATCGACCGTCGCGCCTTCTCCCGCGGCTGACTGACCCGTGACCGACGTGCTCGGTTGGCACTGTTGGGCCATGCACAGTGTTGCCTCGAGTCGCGGCACCGGTTCCGCAGTCGAGAAGGCGTGGTACTGGCGCAAGTGGCGGTGCAGTTTCTCGCACATAGTAACCGGCGCGCCGGTTACATGACGTGTGGGCCTCCATGCTGGACGCGTCGAAGTCGAAAGGGTGTGCCCCCTTGGTGCCGTTGCATGCCGCCTGCATGGCGGTCCGCCCTTTCGCCCGCTGGTTTAGGCAAAGATGGAGGAGTGCTTGTAACAGCTGGGCAGTTACGCGCACCGCGCGCGGCGGTTTGGCTTCTTCTGTCCTGGGCCAGCTTGCATGACGCGTGGGACCCAGCCCCCGTGTCGTAGGGGGAAGACCTTGGAGCGCGTTGATGAAGACTCAGTCCGCGACACCTGAGGACGCTAGTGGGGAGTGTCGCCTTTAAAAAGAGGGCGACCCCCTTGGATGGCAGCCATGCCTTCGCACTCCCCTCATGCGTCACGTCCTTCCACCTTCCGAGCCCCCGGATGGGGAGCGTCCGCGTTGCTTTCGTCTTGCTGTTGTTGGAGGAACGCAACTTCACGGAAGTTGGTACCTTTCAGCCATCGCTCGGCTTCAAGGATTTTCATCAGGCAGCTCGGCTGCATCCCCTTGTCGATGGTCACCCAAGACGGTGACCACCAGTTTGATGGTCGGGAGAAGCGAGCCGGGCTGCGACCTCTGCCCCGCCCTCAGCTTCAAGGATCTTCATCATCCTTGCTGGGGCGGAGGGCGAGCTGAGCCGGAGCTCTACCTCCCGCACGGGTTCGTGGGCCACCCTCTCCTTCAGCATTCAGGGGAGAGGGCACTCACCGGCCTAGCGGAAGGGGCGGACTTCGACAACGCGGGGCTGGTCGGCCGCGAGCGTCGTCAGCTTCAGCGCGTCGGGCTCGTTGGCTCAGCTGGCTCTGGCTCGGCTCCCGGTGCCCCTTCCCGCCGTCGGGCAGAGCGTGGCTATCTAGCCGCTGTACGGGGTCGCGCCGCGCGCACCGGGGGACCGCCCAAGATGTCGCGCGATGCTAGGGCGGCGTTCGTGTTCTTGGGCTGTCCTGCCCTTGCTCCGGTACAACGCTGCCGCGCGGAGGTCGGTGCTGAGGTGGTGGCGGCTGAAGAAGTCCTCGCCACCGACGAGATCGCCGCCGCCATCCGCGCTCTGGGCCTCCGACTCTTTGGCTTTGATAGCTTGTCCTCGCCCCTCGAGTGGGGACGCGGGCGAGGGCCTTGTCGCAGCGGCGTCTGCCCTGAGGTCATCGCTGCTGCTATTTGGCCGCCCGGAGCGGAGGTCGTTGTCGCTGCTGCCGGACCGGCGGCGGCAAGCCACCTGGGGTTTTGTCGCCCCGCAGGCCCTCCAACGTGGGGGGTTGTTCGTACCTGCGGGGCGGAACCGGAGTTCCGTTTGTAATGGCACCTTGAGTGCTGGTGTCTGTTCATTGCGGCTGTCGAGGCCTGAACATCTATGTATTTTGGCCTAAAGCCGTGTTTTTTCCTCATTTCGAGCACTAGGACTCGCCTGTCGGCTAGCTGAACCGCTTAACCAAGTGTGAGTTGCCCTGTGCGGAAGGTGACGAGTGAGGTATCCGTATCCTGGAGGCGTAGGAGTCCCTCGGCTCGGTCAGCCTTGCCGCCCGAGGCTTCTCTTGCTTAGTTAAAGGAACCCTCGGCCGCTCTGCGATGAGCCAGAGCCGGAGGCAGCGGTATCAGTATGGACAGAGGCGGAGTTGGCTCGAAAAGAAGCTTTGTTGGCTGGAGCCTGGCTAGGCCATCCACTGGCAGGACCAACACCGGAGTCGGGTTGCCGAGGCCATGAGCCGGGCTGATGTCCTCGGGGGATAGCTGGCTAAGGCTACGGAGCGGCCGGTCGAGCCGTCTGCTCGGGCCGGGTTCCTGGAGGAGACCTCGGCGACGATGGCCCAGGCGTGGTGCTGACATCTTTCTTCGAGGTGGAGATCCTCCGACCGTGTCGCCGTCCAAGGCTGGGTCGGACTCCGTCGAAGGTGGAGTTGACGCCGAGGGTGCTGCTGCTCCCCCTATTGATGTCTGAACCTACAGGAATAGTTTATATGTAGTGTGCGTATGTTTTTTGCGGCCGCCGAGGCCCAAACATACCGTCGTCGTGTTGTAAAGTTGTGTTTCTTTTCCCTTTGTTTCGAGTATCAGGACTTATTTGTCGGTAACAGAATTGTTTATCCGAGCGAGAGTTACTTTTCACGGGAGGTGATGAGTGAGGTATCCGTATCCCGGAGGTGTAGGAGTCCCTCGGCTCGGTCGGCCTTGCCGCTTACGTGTACTCTTAATCGTCCATTGGATTCTATTATCGATATAGTCAAGAAGGCACGAAAAATCGTTTCGGCAGAAAAGCTTTCGTGCGTTAAGACTTGTTCGGCCAGCAGAATCGCTTATCCGAGCGTGAGTTACTTATCGCAGAAGGTGATGAGTGAGGTATCCGTATCTTGGAGGCGTAGGAGTCCCTCGGCTTGGTTGGCCTTGCCGCTTACGTGTACTCCGTCGTTTTCAGGATCCCACTATCGAAGTAGTCGAAAAGCATGAAAGATGTTCTGGCAGAAAGACTTTTTTCGAGGAAAATTTTGACGCAGAGGGGGTTCCCCCCTTCTAGCCCCCGAGGGAGGGTCGGGCTTTGCCGAGGCAAGGCTGACCCTTCCTTGATGGTTAGACTTTATTTGTGTATGTAAACGAGGCGTATGAATGACTTGAAAACATCTTAAGGGTAGAAGCGACGTAGCTGTTGGATGTTCCAAGCGTTGCTGTAGACCTCGCCTTGACTGTTGGCCAGCTTGTATGTTCCGGGCTTCAAAATCTTGGCGATGATGAACGGCCCTTCCCAGGGAGGCGTGAGCTTGTGGTGCCCTTGGGTGTCTTGTCGTAGCCGAAGCACCAAGTCCCCCACCTGGAGGTCTCAGGACCGAACCCCTCGGGCGTGGTAGCGTCGCAGGGACTGCTGATACCTTGCCTAGTGTAGTAAGGCCATGTCCCGAGCCTCCTCCAGCTGGTCCAGTGAGTCTTCTCGGTTGGTCCGGTTGCTTCGGTCGTCGTATGCCTTCGTCCTCGGGGATCCGTATTCTAAGTCTGTGGGCAAGATAGCCTCGACCCCATGGACTAGAAAGAACGGCATGAAGCCCGTGGCTCGGCTTGGCGTCGTTCTCAAACTCCAGACCACCGAGGGAGTTCCTTTATCCATCGCCTGCCGAATTTGTTGAGGTCGTTGTAGATCCGTGGCTTGAGTCCTTAAAGAATCATGTCGTTGGCACGCTCTACCTGCCCATTCGTCATGGGGTGAGATACGGCGGCCCACTCCACCCCGAAGCGATGGATGATGTTGGTGAAGAACGCCACCGCATGTTCGGACCTGATGCTGTTTAGGGGTCTGACCTCGATCCACTTGGAGAATTTGTCGATGGCAACCAGCAGGTGCGTGTAGCCCCCGGGTGCCTTCTGGAAGGGACCAACGAGGTCCAGACCCCACACAGCAAACGGCCAGGTGATGGGTATTGTTCGCAGAGCCTGAGCGGGCAGGTGGGTCTGCTTTGCATAGAATTGACACCCTTGGCAGGTGCGTACAATCCTAGTGGCGTCGGCCACCACGACTGGCCAGTAGAAACCCTGTCGGAAGGCGTTTCCAACGAGGGCCCGAGGTGCTGCGTGATGACCGCAAGCCCTCGAGTGTATTTCTTGCAATAGTTCCTGACCTTCGGTGATGGATATGCGTCGCTGGAGGATGCCTGAGGGGCTGCGATGGTAGAGCTCCTTTCCGTCACCCAGCAAGACGAACGACTTGGCACGCCGCGCCAGTCGCCGAGCTTCTGTTCTGTCGAGGGGTAGCTCTCCTCGGTGGAGATATTGCAGGTACAGGGCCTACCAGTTTCGATTAGGCGTGACCCCATTCCGCTCTTCCTCGACGCGCAGTGCCTCACCCTCGGGGGCTGAGGGTGCCTCGGGCTGAGCCAAGGGTGCCTCGGGCTGAGCCGAGGGCGCCTCGGGCTGAGCCGAGACCTTCTCGGGCTCGAGCGTGTCGTCGGTCTTGACTGAGGGTTGATGTAGGTCTCGGGAGAAGACGTCCGGAGGAACCATTGTCCGCCCCGAGGCTATCTTAGCCAGCTCGTCTGCAGTCTCGTTGTATCGTCGGGCGATGTGGTTAAGCTTGAGCCCGTAGAACTTGTTCTCCAGGCGCCAAACCTCATCGCAGTAGGCTTCCATCTTCGGGTTGCGGCAGTGGAAGTTCTTCATGACTTGGTCGATGACAAGCTACGAGTCGCCACGAGCGTCGAGGCGCCGGACTCCTAGCTCGATGGCGATGCGCAACCCGTTAACCAGAGCCTTGTACTCGGCCACGTTGTTGGACGCCGGGAAATGGAGGTGCAGCACGTAGCGGAGGTGCTTCCCGAGGGGTGAGATGAAGAGCAGGCCCACGCTCGCTCCTGTTTTCATCAACGACCCGTCGAAAAACATGGTCCAGAGTTCCTGTAACGCCCCGAATTTTGCAGTTGAATTTTTTCTTTTCTTTACTCGCCAAAATTCGGGCGTTACCTTTTCTTTTTCTTTTTCCCTTCGCTAAACCTTGACCTTTTCCAAAGTTCTAGCGGGATTCGGTTTGGATTTCCCGTGTAAGAAAAACCCTAAATACTTTATGTTGTTTGATGCACCATGCCGAACCTTGCATTTCTTTTGATTGCTTTGAAAGTGCAAATGCATTCATGTAGGAAGATCGGATTTCGAAAATGAGGAGAAGATCTTTTCTTTCTTTTTTCTCTCTCTCTTTCTCTCTCCTCTTTTTCTCTCTCTCCCGCGCCGTGGGCCGACCCCGGCCGGCCCAGCCGCCCCTGGCGCCCCCCCCCCTTGGGCCCAATTGGCCCATGCCGCCCCCCCCTCCCTTTATTTTCCCCAAAACCCCCCAATCCCTCTCCCTCCCTCTCATTTTCTCTCCCCCCACCCTAAGCCGCCGCCGCCCCTACCCCTGCCCTAAGCCGCCGCCCCCTGCCGGCCGCCCCTCGCCGTCGCTCCCCCGCCGGTGAGCCCCCCCCCTCCTCCCTCTCTCCCTCCTCCCTCCCTCTCCCCTCTCCCCTCCTCTCTCCTCGGCCACCGCCCCGGCCGCCTGGCCCCCTGGCCGCGCGCCGTCCGGCCGCCTGGCTCGGCCGCCCGCCTGGCCCCTGGCCGCGCGCCGCCCGGCCGCCTGGCTCGGCCGCCCGCTTGGCCGCCTGGCCACGTGCCCGCCTGGCCGCCCCCGGCCGCCTGGCCCTTGGCCGCGCCCCCCTGGCCGCTCGGCCGGCTCAGCCGCCCCTGCGCGCCCTGCCCCCGGCCGGTTCAACCGCCCCTAGGGCCGGTTCAACCGCCCCCCCTCTGTTTTTTTTATTTTTTTTATTTTATTTTATTTACTTTCTGTGATCATAGCTATTTTATTTCAGGTAGGCTAATCATTGTTAATGTTATTGAAATATGAAGCTTAATTTAAAATTCCGTTATGCTAATTGATTTATGTAGTTAATTGTTTATCTCGTGCGATGTTGAACAACTTAAAATGATTAGGTTCTCATTAGTGCATATAACGGAATTCTTTTGTTAAGAACCAATTGTAATTGATCGTTAGTGCATAAGATTTAACCCCCTGCGAGACCCTTTCCCGTTTCTTTCTAACCCTAACAAATGCAATGTCAAATGTCATACTTGATGCATATTCGCTTTATTTGTTCCCTTGTATGGTGTACTGTTCTTTTGTATTAAATGTGGATGGATGTATGTATGTTTGCAATCGCATAGAGAACGATCCGGTCGAAGAGCTCGAGGAATTCGCAGGAGAAGCCCCTGAGCAGCGGTCGGTTGGTGGAGGCAAGTGTCCTTTGACCTATCTCTGTCCTATTCATTCTCTAATTCACCTCCCGCATTACACCTTTATACCTAAGGATTGACTAGCTTTTGTTATCCATGTCCTTGTTTACCTATTTGGGTTGGATTATTACTGTTTAGCTTTATGCTATTGCTCAACTCTAATCAATGAACATGATGAGATTATCTATGATACGCTGTTTTCCCTTCTCTTATTATGATGTTGTACTTGTGGTATTCAAGGGGGCTCGAGCGGTTTCTCGAGTGCCTCTCCGTAAGGACCTGTTCTATGGATGACCGCCCGGGAAAACAGTGCAACCATGAGGGTGGAATGGGGTGCCCTTAGCTGAATAATTAGAGGATCCGGGGTGTAGTTCACTTAGCCGTCGTGCCGTCAATGGGGCTCGGTGTATGCGGCTCGCTCTGCCAAGTTTGGGTTCGCCCCTTGGGGAGGAGTGCGGTGCATTTAGGAAACCTAACGGGTGGCTACAGCCCCGGGGAATCTTTGTAAAGGCTACATAGTGAAACCCTGCCTATTCACCTTGGTAGTGTTTAAGGGTTTGATCGGCCCGAGGCAAGAGGGAATCACGGCTTGTGGGTAAAGTGCACAACCTCTGCAGAGTGTTATGAAACTGATATATCAGCCGTGCTCGCGGTTATGAGCCGCCAAGGGAGCTCCAGTGATTAGTGGTACTTGATAAGAGACCTTTTGGTTTACAGGTGGCAATGAGATTGATGGTTTTGGTTATGACTATGGTGCTGGTAAGTGGTATTCTTTCCGTTTGGAAAGGGTACATCGGGTTAATAACTTGGGTTAATGCTAAAACTTGGCTTTCTACTAGTAAATAATAATCTGACCAACTAAAAGCAACTGCTTGACTTATCCCCACATAAAGCTAGTCCACTACAGCCAAACAGGATACTTGCTGAGTATGTTGATGTGTACTCACCCTTGCTCTACACACCAAACCCCCCCCAGGTTGTCAGCATTGCAACCACTGCTCGGGAGAAGATGAAGCCGTGGAAGGAGACTTCCAGGAGTTCCAAGACTACGACGAGTTCTAGGTGTGGGTTAGCGGCAACCCCCAGTCGGCTGCCTGTGAAGGCCGCGTTATCTACGTTTCTTTTCCGCACTTTGATTTATTGTAAGAACTATATGGACGTCTCAGACGTATGATGTAATCAACTATTATTCCCTTTTAATACTATTTTGAGCACTGTGTGATGATGTCCATATTATGTAACTGCTGTGTACGTGAATAACTGATCCTGGCACGTACATGGTTCGCATTCGGTTTGCCTTCTAAAACCGGGTGTGACATAAGTGGTATCAGAGCCGTGCTGACTGTAGGACCGCTAACCTAGAGTAGAATGGTCGTTCTAAGGACTATGGACCTCTGTCTCTGCCTTGACTTTGATATCCCTTCAAAAGTTGGTCCTACCGACCAAACCTATGTTCTACTATATATTATACCTTGCTAAAAAAAATTGTGTTTCATTCTGATCCTTCATTTACTTATTACTTGCTGGTCATATTAATTCTGTTCTCACCCTTTTGCTTGCGATGTCTTTTGTAGATGGCTCGACTTAGACACACTGCACGAAAGTCAGTCATCCCCTTCTTACCCTCCCGCCTTGCTGAGCGTCCGCTTCGCCGTCCCGTGGCCGGACAGTCCAGCCACTTGGAGAGACTACACCACCGCCTGCGTGAGGAGCAGGAGCGTCGACGACAGGAGCAGCAGGGCTCTTCCTTCTCGCTCCACCAGGAGATAGAGTCTGTGAGGAGCTGCTCCCCTGTGCTTTCTCTGGAGCCGCCCCCTGCACCACCACTGGGCGCCCCAGCTTCTGGAGTAGCTGCTGGAGGAGACCCAGACGACGGAGATGGCGATGACAGCTCGAGCCACGACACCGACTTCTCTGCTAACCCTGAGCCGGAAGGATGGGTTGCTCGACCCATCACTCGCGACGCTGCTCGCGGGTGTCACTTCCACGATGCGCTCGACACCCTGCTACGTCGGGCATTTGACCGGCATACTTGGTCCGTCGAGTATCGCTGTGTGGTCTACCAGCATAGTCGCGGGGTCTACCCGGACCGCTGGGAGGCGACTTGCTTGGTGCGCTGCCCGGAGGACAGTCTCCAGGGTGCGGAGGCCTGTTCAGAGCACTATTCTATCTCTGAGCGGGACTCAGCTGAGGCAGCCATGCAAGATGCTGCACGGCGTGCGCTTTCGCACTACTGCTCGGTTTTCGGTGGGGCAGCTGACGGTCTTGACCTGAAGTATTACCCCCGCCGTCCATCTGGCAGCACAGGAGGCGTGATTGTCTCACCTATCGGTGAGGGCAATCCTAGGTTGAGCAGCACAGTCAACCTAGCCGCCGTGCTAAACACGGAGCTGGACCATGCATTAGACGAGCTGAGTAGGGCTCGTGCTGAGATCGCCCTGCTGCGGGCCGAGCGCGCGGAACGTCGTCACTTGGATGGTGGTTCCCCCGCTCCCGTCGGGATTCAGCACCCGTACCGCTCACCTCAGCGTGGACACCAGTCTTATGGCAATCCCGCCTGCAAGACCAAGATAACTCTAGAACCATAGATCGTTAGAGTTGGATCTTGTAATTAATACGAAATATATATACATAGAAGCTTCAGTCTTAGCGTTAGTCTCAGTCTTAGTTAGTCTTAGTTAGACAGGGTAGTTTGCTATATCCTGTGCATTTATGTTTGTCATGATGAACTATGTTTGGTTTGGATCTTTGTAATGATTGTCACCAGAGTGTGGGTATCCCCTGCATTTTGGTTTACCTATTATGTTAATAAAGTTAGTTATATAGTTGGGAAACCCATTATTCTCCTTTCCTCTTTATCTGAGAAGCTGTGTGGTCTATGTTGGAGATCGGTGAAGATGCTCACCTGCTCAGTGCTGTTGAAGAATTCTATTCTCTTTTCTTATGCTGCAAGATCTGCCAGATCAGTTCTGATGTGTGGTTGCATTCTGCAGATGTCAGAGAATAGGCGCAGAGGAGGAAGGCGTGCTCAGCAGGAGCGAGCCGCTCAACAGGAGGAGGTGCCCCAGCAGCAGCAGCTGCCACCCCCGCCCCCGATGTCCATCGAGCAGATGTTTCTGATGCAGACTCAGGCAGTTCAAGCCATCGGTCAGACTTTGGCCGCCATTCAGCAGCAGCAGCAGCAGCAAGCACCACCTCAGCCTCAGATGCCTCAGATGCCCAGAGACAAGCGTGCTGAATTCATGAGAGGTCATCCACCAACGTTCGCTCATTCTTCTGACCCCATGGATGCTGAAGATTGGCTGCGCACTGTGGAGCGGGAGTTGCACACCGCTCAGTGCGATGACAGGGAGAAAGTCTTGTATGGTCCCCGTCTGTTGAGAGGAGCAGCCCAGTCATGGTGGGAGTCTTACCTCGCCACCCATGCCAACCCCGACACCATCACCTGGGAAGAATTCAGAGGTAGCTTTCGTCAGTACCATGTTCCTGCAGGTCTGATGACAGTGAAGAAGGAGGAGTTCCTGGCCCTCAAGCAAGGGCCATTGTCTGTCAGTGAGTACCGGGACAAGTTTCTGCAATTGTCTCGCTATGCTCCTGAAGATGTCAACACCGATGCCAAGCGGCAGTACCGTTTCCTGAGAGGCTTGGTTGACCCTCTGCAGTATCAGCTGATGAACCACACCTTCCCGACATTCCAGCACCTAATTGATAGAGCAATCATGACGGAGAGAAAGCGCAAGGAGATGGAAGATCGTAAGCGCAAGATCAGTGGACCGCAGTCTGGAAGCAGCAGTCGTCCTCGTTTCTCAGGCAATCAACCTCAGCAGTTCAGGCAGAACCGGCGTCCACCTCAGCAGCATCAGCAGTTTCAAAGGCAGTATCCTCAGAATCAGTACCAGAACCGTCAGAGCAATCAGTCAGGAGGTCAGTTTCAGAAGCAGAATCAGCAAGCACCTCGTCTTCCTGCCCCAGCAAATCAGCAGAATAGTCAGGCAGCACCAGCTCAGGTTGGAAACAGGGCGTGTTTCCACTGTGGAGAGCAAGGCCACTGGGTGATGCAATGTCCGAAGAAGGCAGCCCAGCAGCAGTCAGGCCCCAATGCCCCAGCGAAGCAGAATGTGCCTCAGCCCGGATCAGGCAATCGCTCTCAGCCGCGCTATAATCATGGAAGATTAAATCATTTGGAAGCTGAAGCAGTTCAGGAGACCCCCGACATGATAGTAGGTATGTTCCCAGTCGACTCCCATATTGCAGAAGTGTTATTTGATACTGGAGCAACACATTCTTTCATTACTGCATCATGGGTAGAAGCACATAATCTTCCAATTACTACCATGTCAACCCCCATTCAAATTGACTCAGCCGGTGGTAGAATTCGAGCCGATAGCATTTGTTTGAATATAAGTGTGAAAATAAGGGGGATAGCGTTTCCCGCCAACCTTATAGTAATGGGTACTCAGGGAATAGATGTCATCCTAGGGATGAATTGGTTAGATAAGTATCAGGCAGTTATCAGTTGTGATAAAAGGACAATCAAGTTGGTGTCCCCAGTAGGAAAGGAAGTGGTGACCGAGTTAGTCCCACCTGAGCCAAAGAAAGGAGGTTGTTATCAGATGGCTGTTGATAGCAGTGGAGTAGACCCAATTGAGAGCATCAAGGTTGTTTCCGAGTTCCCGGATGTGTTTCCAAAGGACTTACCGGGTATGCCACCAGAGCGGAAAGTTGAATTTGCCATAGAGCTTCTTCCTGGAACCGCCCCTATCTTTAAGAGAGCTTACAGAATATCTGGACCAGAATTGGTTGAGCTTAAGAAGCAGATTGGTGAGCTGTCAGAGAAAGGTTACATTCGGCCAAGCACCTCGCCTTGGGCCGCCCCTGTCCTATTTGTGGAGAAGAAAGATGGCACCAAAAGGATGTATATCGATTACCGAGCTTTGAATGAGGTCACGATCAAGGACAAGTATCCCTTGCCCAGAATAGAAGATCTGTTCGACCAGTTGAGAGGAGCCAGTGTGTTCTCTAAGATTGATCTGAGGTCAGGTTATCATCAGCTCAGGATCCGACCTTCGGACATTCCGAAGACGGCATTCATTTCCAAGTATGGGTTGTATGAGTTCACAGTGATGTCTTTTGGTTTGACCAATGCGCCAGCATTCTTCATGAACTTGATGAACAGTGTATTCATGGATTATCTCGATAAGTTTGTGGTGGTATTCATTGATGACATTCTGGTTTATTCTCAAAGCAAAGAAGAGCATGCAGATCATTTGAGGATGGTGTTGCAGAGATTGCGAGAGCACCAGTTGTACGCAAAGTTGAGCAAGTGTGAGTTCTGGATCAGTGAAGTCCTGTTCTTGGGTCACATAATCAACAAAGAAGGATTGGCTGTGGATCCGAAGAAAGTGGCAGACATTTTGAACTGGAAAGCGCCAACAGATGCTAGAGGAATCAAGAGTTTCATTGGAATGGCCGGATATTATCGGCAATTCATTGAAGGGTTTTCGAAGATTGCGAAACCTATGACAGCGTTGCTAGGCAACAAGGTTGAGTTCAAGTGGACCCAGAAATGTCAAGAGGCCTTTGAAGCGCTGAAGGAGAAGTTGACTACAGCGCCTGTCCTAGTCTTGCCCGATGTGCACAAGCCCTTCTCGGTGTATTGCGATGCTTGTTACACAGGTTTGGGATGCGTATTGATGCAAGAGGGAAGAGTTGTGGCTTACTCGTCCCGACAGCTGAAGGTTCATGAGAAGAACTACCCAATCCATGATCTAGAGTTGGCAGCAGTGGTTCACGCACTGAAGACATGGTGGCACTATCTGTATGGACAGAAATGCGATGTTTACACAGACCACAAGAGTCTGAAGTACATATTCACTCAGTCAGAGTTGAATATGAGGCAGCGAAGATGGTTAGAGCTGATCAAAGACTATGAGTTGGAGATTCATTACCATCCAGGCAAAGCAAACGTAGTGGCAGATGCTTTGAGCAGAAAGAGTCAAGTCAATCTGATGGTCGCTCGTCCGATGCCTTATGAGTTGGCCAAAGAGTTTGACAGGTTGAGTCTCGGATTTCTGAACAATTCGCGAGGAGTCACAGTTGAGTTGGAACCTACCTTGGAGCGCGAAATCAAAGAAGCGCAGAAGAATGATGAGAAAATCAGTGAGATCCGGCGACTGATTCTAGAAGGCAAAAGCAAAGATTTTCGAGGGGATGCAGAAGGCGTGATATGGTTCAAAGACCGCTTGTGTGTTCCCAATGTCCAGTCTATTCGGGAGTTGATTCTTAAGGAAGCTCATGAGACAGCTTATTCGATTCACCCTGGCAGTGAGAAGATGTATCAGGATCTGAAGAAGAAATTCTGGTGGTACGGAATGAAGAGGGAAATCGCAGAGCATGTGGCTAAGTGCGATAGTTGTTGAAGAATTAAGGCGGAACACCAGAGACCAGCTGGATTGTTGCAACCGTTGCAGATCCCTCAGTGGAAATGGGATGAAATTGGTATGGATTTCATAGTCGGATTGCCTCGCACTCGAGCCGGCTACGATTCTATTTGGGTAGTGGTGGACCGTTTGACCAAGTCAGCCCACTTCATACCTGTCAAGACCAGCTACAACAGTGCAGTATTGGCAGAGTTGTATATGTCTCGGATTGTTTGTTTTCATGGTGTGCCAAAGAAGATAGTGTCAGATAGAGGAATGCAGTTCACCTCTCATTTCTGGCAGCAGTTGCATGAAGCCTTGGGCACGCATCTGAATTTCAGTTCAGCTTATCATCCGCAGACAGATGGCCAGACCGAAAGGACCAATCAAATTCTCGAAGACATGTTGAGAGCCTGTGCGTTGCAAGATCAGTCCGGATGGGACAAGCGATTGCCTTATGCAGAGTTTTCCTATAACAACAGTTATCAGGCCAGTTTGAAGATGTCACCGTTTCAAGCGCTTTATGGAAGGAGTTGTAGAACTCCGTTGCAATGGGATCAGCCTGGAGAAAAGCAAGTGTTTGGGCCAGACATTTTGCTTGAAGCCGAAGAGAACATCAAGATGGTCCGAGAGAATCTGAAGATAGCGCAATCGAGGCAGCGAAGCTATGCAGACACAAGAAGAAGAGAGCTGAGTTTTGAAGTCGGAGACTTTGTCTATCTGAAAGTGTCACCGATCAGAGGAGTCAGAAGATTCGGAGTGAAAGGCAAGCTAGCACCCCGCTACATTGGTCCGTATCAGATTCTTGCAAGACGAGGAGAAGTGGCCTATCAGCTCAGTTTGCCAGAGAGTTTGTCTGCTGTGCATAATGTCTTTCATGTGTCTCAGTTGAAGAAGTGCTTGCGTGTGCCAGAAGAGCAGTTGCCAGTGGAAGGTCTTGAGGTCCAGGAGGACTTGACCTACGTTGAGAAGCTAGTGCAAATCCTTGAGGTTGCAG
Organism: Zea mays; assembly: GCF_902167145.1. Classification (NCBI taxonomy): domain Eukaryota; kingdom Viridiplantae; phylum Streptophyta; class Magnoliopsida; order Poales; family Poaceae; genus Zea; species Zea mays. The sequence continues at coordinate 87,859,410 of NC_050102.1, read as the reverse complement.
ACCGAGTCACCCGAAGGAAGACCATCAGAATGTGCAAAGTCAGATGGAATCACCACTCTGAGGAAGAAGCAACCTGGGAGCATGAAGATGATCTAGTGGCCAAGTACCCAGAGCTCTTTGCTAGCCAGCCCTGAATCTCGAGGGCGAGATTCTTTTAAGGGGGATAGGTTTGTAACGCCCCGAATTTTGCAGTTGAATTTTTTCTTTTCTTTACTCGCCAAAATTCGGGCGTTACCTTTTCTTTTTCTTTTTCCCTTCGCTAAACCTTGACCTTTTCCAAAGTTCTAGCGGGATTCGGTTTGGATTTCCCGTGTAAGAAAAACCCTAAATACTTTATGTTGTTTGATGCACCATGCCGAACCTTGCATTTCTTTTGATTGCTTTGAAAGTGCAAATGCATTCATGTAGGAAGATCGGATTTCGAAAATGAGGAGAAGATCTTTTCTTTCTTTTTTCTCTCTCTCTTTCTCTCTCCTCTTTTTCTCTCTCTCCCGCGCCGTGGGCCGACCCCGGCCGGCCCAGCCGCCCCTGGCGCCCCCCCCTTGGGCCCAATTGGCCCATGCCGCCCCCCCTCCCTTTATTTTCCCCAAAACCCCCCAATCCCTCTCCCTCCCTCTCATTTTCTCTCCCCCCACCCTAAGCCGCCGTCGCCCCTACCCCTGCCCTAAGCCGCCGCCGCCCCCTGCCGTCCGCCCCTCGCCGTCGCTCCCCCGCTGGTGAGCCCCCCCCCTCCTCCTCCCTCTCTCCCTCCTCCCTCCCTCTCCCCTCTCCCCTCCTCTCTCCTCGGCCACCGCCCCGGCCGCCTGGCCCCCTGGCCGCGCGCCGTCCGGCCGCCTGGCTCGGCCGCCCGCCTGGCCCCTGGCCGCGCGCCGCCCGGCCGCCCGCTTGGCCGCCTGGCCGCGTGCCCGCCTGGCCGCGCGCCCCTGGCCGCGCCCCGGCCGCCCGCCTGGCCGCCCCCGGCCGCCTGGCCCTTGGCCGCGCCCCCCTGGCCACTCGGCCGGCTCAGCCGCCCCGGCTCGGCCGCCCCTGCGCGCCCTGCCCCCGGCCGGTTCAACCGCCCCTAGGGCCGGTTCAACCGCCCCCCCCCCCTCTGTTTTTTTATTTTTTTTATTTTATTTTATTTACTTTCTGTGATCATAGCTATTTTATTTCAGGTAGGCTAATCATTGTTAATGTTATTGAAATATGAAGCTTAATTTAAAATTCCGTTATGCTAATTGATTTATGTAGTTAATTGTTTATCTCGTGCGATGTTGAACAACTTAAAATGATTAGGTTCTCATTAGTGCATATAACGGAATTCTTTTGTTAAGAACCAATTGTAATTGATCGTTAGTGCATAAGATTTAACCCCCTGCGAGACCCTTTCCCGTTTCTTTCTAACCCTAACAAATGCAATGTCAAATGTCATACTTGATGCATATTCGCTTTATTTGTTCCCTTGTATGGTGTACTGTTCTTTTGTATTAAATGTGGATGGATGTATGTATGTTTGCAATCGCATAGAGAACGATCCGGTCGAAGAGCCCGAGGAATTCGCAGGAGAAGCCCCTGAGCAGCAGTCGGTTGGTGGAGGCAAGTGTCCTTTGACCTATCTCTGTCCTATTCATTCTCTAATTCACCTCCCGCATTACACCTTTATACCTAAGGATTGACTAGCTTTTGTTATCCATGTCCTTGTTTACCTATTTGGGTTGGATTATTACTGTTTAGCTTTATGCTATTGCTCAACTCTAATCAATGAACATGATGAGATTATCTATGATACGCTGTTTTCCCTTCTCTTATTATGATGTTGTACTTGTGGTATTCAAGGGGGCTCGAGCGGTTTCTCGAGTGCCTCTCCGTAAGGACCTGTTCTATGGATGACCGCCCGGGAAAACAGTGCAACCATGAGGGTGGAATGGGGTGCCCTTAGCTGAATAATTAGAGGATCCGGGGTGTAGTTCACTTAGCCGTCGTGCCGTCAATGGGGCTCGGTGTATGCGGCTCGCTCTGCCAAGTTTGGGTTCGCCCCTTGGGGAGGAGTGCGGTGCATTTAGGAAACCTAACGGGTGGCTACAGCCCCGGGGAATCTTTGTAAAGGCTACGTAGTGAAACCCTGCCTATTCACCTTGGTAGTGTTTAAGGGTTTGATCGGCCCGAGGCAAGAGGGAATCACGGCTTGTGGGTAAAGTGCACAACCTCTGCAGAGTGTTATGAAACTGATATACCAGCCGTGCTCGCGGTTATGAGCGGCCAAGGGAGCTCCAGTGATTAGTGGTACTTGATAAGAGACCTTTTGGTTTACAGGTGGCAATGAGATTGATGGTTTTGGTTATGACTATGGTGCTGGTAAGTGGTATTCTTTCCGTTTGGAAAGGGTACATCGGGTTAATAACTTGGGTTAATGCTAAAACTTGGCTTTCTACTAGTAAATAATAATCTGACCAACTAAAAGCAACTGCTTGACTTATCCCCACATAAAGCTAGTCCACTACAGCCAAACAGGATACTTGCTGAGTATGTTGATGTGTACTCACCCTTGCTCTACACACCAAACCCCCCCCCCCCAGGTTGTCAGCATTGCAACCACTGCTCAGGAGAAGATGAAGCCGTGGAAGGAGACTTCCAGGAGTTCCAAGACTACGACGAGTTCTAGGTGTGGGTTAGCGGCAACCCCCAGTCGGCTGCCTGTGAAGGCCGCGTTATCTACGTTTCTTTTCCGCACTTTGATTTATTGTAAGAACTATATGGACGTCTCAGGCGTATGATGTAATCAACTATTATTCCCTTTTAATACTATTTTGAGCACTGTGTGATGATGTCCATATTATGTAACTGCTGTGTACGTGAATAACTGATCCTGGCACGTACATGGTTCGCATTCGGTTTGCCTTCTAAAACCGGGTGTGACAGTTCCAGTTGGATCGGAGCTGCTGGAAGCTGGGTGTCGACCCATTCAGCCACAAAGTCTGCCAGGACTTGGGATTTGATGGCCTTCTGAGGGGCGAACGAGATTGTCTCGCCCATGATCTCCATTGCCCACTTTGCAATTCTACCTGAGGCCTCTCGGCACTGGATGATCTCCCCCAAGGGGAAGGATGACACCACAGTCACCGGATGAGACTCGAAGTAGTGTTGCAACTTCCGCCGCGTCAGAATTACCGCGTACAGTAGCTTCTGGATTTGCGGGTAGCGGATTTTGGTCTCGGACAGTACTTCACTGATGAAGTAGACCGGCCTCTGGACGGGCAACGCGTGCCCCTCTTCTCGTCTCTCGACCACGATCGCGACGCTGACCACCTGAGTGGTAGCGGCGACGTAGATCAAGAGGGCTTCTCCGGCAGCGGGGGGCACCAAGATGGGCGCGCTTGTGAGGAGTGCCTTTAGGTACCCAAGGGCTTCCTCGGCCTCGGGGGTCCAAGTGTAGCGCTTGGTCTTCCTTAAGAGGCGGTACAGAGGTAGGCCTCTTTCGCCGAGGTGCGAGATGAAGCGGCTCAGAGCCGCAAGGCATCCCATGACCCTCTGTACTCCTTTCAAGTCCTTGATGGGGCCCATGTTGGTGATGGCCGCGATTTTCTTCAGGTTGGCCTCGATGCCCCGCTCGGAGACGATGAACCCCAGGAGCATGCCTCGGGGGACTCCGAAGACACACTTCTCGGGATTGAGTTTTACGCCTTTCGCCTTGAGACACTTGAATATCGTTTCGAGGTCGGAGAGGAGGTCGGAGGCTTTCCTCGTCTTGACTACGATGTCATCGACCTAAGCCTCGACCGTTCGACCAATGTGCTCTCCGAACACGTGGTTCATGCACCTTTGGTACGTCGCACCCGCATTCCTCAAACCGAATGGCATAGTAACGTAGCAGTACATGCCAAAGGGTGTGATGAAAGAAGTCACGAGCTGGTCGGACTCTTTCGTCCTGATTTGGTGATACCCTGAGTAGGCATCGAGGAAAGACAGGGTTTCGCATCCGGCGGTGGAATCCACGATTTGATCGATGCGAGGCAGAGGGTAGGGAACTTTCGGACATGCTTTATTTAGACCAGTATAGTCTACACACATCCGCCATTTCCCGCCTTTCTTTCTCACAAGCACAGGGTTGGCTAGCCATTCGAGATGGAATACCTCTTCGATGAACCCTGCAGCCATCAGCTTGTGGATCTCCTCGCCTATGGCTCTGCGCTTTTCTTCGTCGAATCGGCGTAGAGGCTGCTTCACGGGTCGGGCTCTAGCTCGGATATCCAGTGAGTGCTCGGCGACATCCCTCGGTATGCCAGGCATGTCCGAGGGACTCCACGCAAAAACCTCGGCGTTCGCGCGGAGAAAGTCGACGAGCACTGCTTCCTATTTGGGGTCGAGCTTGGAGCCGATCCGGACTTGCTTGGAGGTGTCGTTGCTGGGGTCGAGAGGGACGGACTTAACTGCCTCTGCTGGCTCGAAGTTGCCGGCGTGGCGCTTCGCATCTGGCGCCTCCTTGGAAAGGCTCTCCAAGTCGGCGATGAGGGCCTCAGATTCGGCGAGGGCCTCGGCGTACTCCACGCACTCCACGTCGCATTCGTACGCATGTCGGTACGTGGAGCCGACGGTGATGACCCCATTGGGGCCTGACATCTTGAGCATGAGGTAGGTGTAGTTGGGGACGGCCATGAACTTGTCGTAGCATGGTCTCCCCAGCACTACGTGGTAGGTTCCTCAGAACCCGACCACCTCGAATGTGAGGGTTTCCTTTCGGAAGTTGGAGGGAGTCCCGAAGCAGATGGGCAGATCGAGTTGCCCAAGGGGTTGGACGCGCTTCCCGGGGATGATCCCGTGAAAGGGCGCTGTGCCGGCCCGGATCGAGGACAGATCGATCTGCAGGAGCCTGAGGGTCTCGGCGTAGATGATGTTGAGGTTGCTGCCTCCGTCCATGAGGACCTTGGTAAGCCTGACGTTGCCAATGACGGGATCGACAACGAGCGGGTACTTTCCCGAGCTCGGCACGTGGTCGGGGTGGTCGCCTTGGTCGAAGGTGATGGGCTTATCGGACCAGTCTAGGTAGACTGGCGCCGCCACCCTCACCGAGCAGACCTCCCGGCGTTCTTGCTTGTAGTGCCGAGTCGAGGCGTTCGCCACTTGCCCACCGTAGATCATGAAGCAATCGTGGACCTCGGGGAACTCCTCTGCCTTGTGACCTTCCCTCTTGTCGTTGTCGGGGGCTCTGCCTCCTTCCGCCGGTGGCCCGACCTTGTGGAAGTAGCGCCGAAGCATGACGCACTCCTCAAGGGTGTGCTTGACGGGACCCTGATGATAGGGGCATGATTCCTTGAGCATCTTGTCGAACAGGTTGGCACCTCCAGGAGGCTTTCGAGGGTTCCTGTGCTCGACGGCGGCGACAAGGTCTGCGTCGGCGGCGTCGCGTTTCGCTTGCGACTTCTTCTTGCCCTTCTTCTTGGTGCTGCGCTGAGCGGACGCCTCGGGGACTCTTTCGGCTGGCGCCCCTGAAGCTGCTTGTCCTTCCGGAAGATGGCCTCGACCGCCACCTGACCAGAGGCGAACTTGGTGGCGATGTCCATCAGCTCGCTCGCCCTGGTGGGGGTCTTGTGAACCAGCTTGCTCACCAGGTCGCGACAAGTGGTGCCGGTGAGGAACGCGTCGATGACATCTGAGTGGGTGATGTTGGACAGCTCGGTGCGCTGCTTCGAAAATCGCCGGATGTAGTCCCGGAGGGATTCTCCTGGCTGCTGGCGGCAGCTTCGGAGATCCCAGGAGTTCCCAGGGCGCACGTATGTGCCCAGGAAGTTACCGGCGAAATCTTTGACCAGGTCGTCCCAGTTGGAGATCTGCGCAGAAGGCAGATGCTCCAGCCAAGCTCGGGCGGCGTCGGAGAGGAACAGAGGGAGGTTGCGGATGATGAGGTTGTCATCATCCATTCCACCCAGCTGGCAGGCCAGCCGGTAGTCCGCGAGCCACAGTTCTGGCCTTGTCTCCCCCGAGTACATGGTAATGGTAGTCAGGGTTCGGAACCGGGTCGGGAACGGCGCTCGTCGTATGGCCCGGCTGAAAGCTTGCGGACCGGGTGGTTCGGGCGAGGGGCTCCGATCCTCCCCGCTGTCATAGCGTCCCCCACGCCTGGGGTGGTAGCCTCGGCGCACCTTCTCATCGAGGTGGGCTCGACGGTCGCGGCGGTGGTGCTCGTTGCCGAGGCGTCCCGGGGCCGCAGGCGCTGTGTCCCGCGTGCGCCCGGTGTGGACCGAGGCTTCCTGCATGAATCGGGAAGTCGCGGCATGACGCTCCGGGGGGTACCCTTGCCTTTGGGAGGCAGAGCTTTCAGCCCGTCGGACCGCGGCATCCTCCAGGAGATTCTTGAGCTCTCCCTGGATACGCCGCCCCTCGGTGGTGGATGGTTCCGGCATCGCTCGGAGTAGTATTGCTGCTGCAGCCAGGTTCTGGCCGACCCCACTGGAAGCCGGAGGCGGCCTTGCCCTGGCATCGTCGGCGATGCGGCGCTGGACGTCCTAGGCCAGATGATGCGCTTCTCCGGCCGGTGCTCGGCCTGCCCACTCCTGCACGATATTTCGCTGAAACTGCACAAGTTGTCCTGCTTCCTCGTCGAGCCTGGCCTGTACCTCGCAGATTTGCTCGAGCTGTGCGTCCTGACCCCCCGCAGGGACTGGGACCACAGCTAGCTCCTGAAGGATGTCAACGCGAGGCACAGGCCTAGGGAGATCACCGTCCTCCGGCATACCGAGATGGTTGCCTTTGTCGAGACCCCCTAGATCGACGTGGAAGCATTCGCGACTTGGGCCACAGTCCTCGTCGCCGAGGCTGTGGCTACTATCGGAGCAATCGGAGAGGCAGTAGTCACATGCGGTCATGAAGTCACGCATGGCACTGGGGTTATCGAGCCCGGAGAAATCCCAACCAGAGTCGGGCTCGTCATCTTCCTTGGAACCCGGGGGCCCTTAGGTCGAGACGGCCGTTAGTCGGTCCCAAGTTGACCGCATATGATACCCCGGAAGGTTCGGATATGCCTTTATGAAAGCATCCACCGAAGCGGGGTCGCTTGGTGGGTCGAGGCTGAATCTAAAACGCATAGGACGGGAAACGGACGGTACCTCTTGATCGACAGATGGTGATGAAATCGCGTCGGGGATGGACTGCACCGTCATCTCGGGTACGAGACTAACGCCCAGCAAGTCCTTTCGAGCGTGCTGGCGTCGTCCGTCTGCTTGGGGTTGGCATGTTGCGGGGAAACAACGCTCGTCTTCGTCTCAGACGCGAGGTTAACGCCCGACGTGTCCCCCGTTGGGGCGCCGGCGTCGTCGACTCGCTCGACAGCCGACGAGGTGCCGCCTCCTGCTTGGTCATGCCTGCCCTGCCTCCTCCTCCGTCGGAGGGGAAGGTGACGGGACAGACCCGGATGTTGCTCTTCCGTCACGCGAGGAAGACGTCGTCGATTCCGCCACCGGCGGGCGGGCTGACGGCCGCCATTGTCGTTGTCGCGCGGCGGAGGAAGGAGTATCATGTCGTAGCTGCCGTCGAGGGACATGAACTCAAGACTCCCGAAACGGAGCACCGTCCCGGGTTGGAGAGGTTGCTGGAGACTACCCATCTGGAGCTTGACGGGAAGCTGTTCATCAACACGCAGCAGGCCCCTACCTGGCGCGCCAACTGTCGGCGTTTCGACCCGGGGGGTCCCTAGACCGACGAGTAAATTGTCGCTGCGTGTCCCAGCCTAGATGGGTCAGCGCGAGACGGAACACAAGGGGGGAAACAGTAAAGGGGGAACCACGACCTCGTGTTGTCCTGCGCCCAGGGCGGATGCGCTTGCAGTAGGGGGTTACAAGCGTTCGCGAGGGAGAGAGAGAGAGAGCCTTGTGCGTCGGCCTGTTCTCCCGCGCGGCCACCCTCTCATACGAGAGCCCTGGACCTTCCTTTTATAGATGTAAGGAGAGGGCCCAGGTGTACAATGGGGGGTGTAGCAATGTGCTAACGTGTCTAGCAAAGGGGAGCCAGAGCCCTATGTACATGCCGTCGTGGCTGTCGGAGAGGTTTTGGAGCCCTGTTCATGTGATGTCGTGGCCGTCGGAGGAGCGCTTAAGTCCTGTGGAAGTACAGCTGTCGGGGCTGTCGGATCCTTGCTGACGTCTCCTTGCTTCCGTAAGGGGCTGAGAGCTGCCGTCGTCATGGAGCACGCGGGGTGCCATCATTACTTGTTTACCGGGGCGAGCCAGATGGGACGCCGGTCTTGTTCCCCGTGGCCTGAGCTAGCTAGGGGTAGGGTAATGATGGCCCCCTGTGACGTGGTCGGTTCGAGCCCGAGGTCGGGCGAGGCGGAGGCTCCTCCGAGGTCGAGGCTGAGTCCGGGCCCGAGGGTCGGGCGAGGTGGAGACCGTCGTCCGAGGTCGAGGTTGAGTCCGAGCCCCGGGGGTCGGGCGAGGCGGAGACCGTCGTCCGAGGTCGAGGCTGAGTCCGAGCTCAGGGGTCGGGCGAGGCAGAGTCCATCTTCCGAGGTCGAGGTTGAGTCCGAGCCCTGGGGTCGGGCGAGGCGAAGTCCGTCTTCCAAGGTCGAGGTTGAGTCCGAGCCCTGGGGTCGGGCGAGGCGAAGTCCGTCTTCTGAGGTCGAGGTTGAGTCCGAGCCCTGGGGTCGGGCGAGGCGGAGCTTCCTATGGCGCCTGAGGCCAGTCTTGGCGGCTGTTAGCCTCACCCTGACGGGTGGCACAGCAGTCGGAGCAGCGCAGGCGGCGCTGTTTTCCTGTCAGTTCGGCCAGTGGAGGGGCGAAGTGACTGCGGTCACTTCGGCCTTGTCGACTGAGGAGCGTGCATCAGGATAAGGTGTCAGGCGATCCTTGCATTGAATGCTCTTGCGATACGGTCGGTTGGCGTAGCGATCCGGCCAAGGTTGCTTCTCCGCGAAGCCTGCCCGAGCTGGGCCTCGGGCGAGTCGAAGGTGCGTCCGTTGCTTGAGGAGACCCTCGGGCGAGGCGTGAATCTGCCTTGGTCTACTGTTCCTGCCCGAGGCTGGGCTTGGGCGAGATGAGATTGTGTCCCTTGAGTGGACGGAGCCTTGACCGGAATCGCGCCCATCAGGCCTTTGCAGCTTTGTGCTGATGGGGGTTACCAGCTGAGATTAGGAGTCTTGGGGGCACCCCTAATTATGGTCCCCGACAAGATTAATGAACCATGTCTTAAGAACTTTCATTGGAAAATTTGTTGTTGTCTACTTCGATGATATTCTAATTTACAGCAAGTCTTTTGATGAACATGTGAAACACATTCGACAAGTTTTAGATGAGCTTAGAAAGGAGAAATTATTTGCTAATCTAGAGAAGTGCAGTTTTTGCACAGACCATGTTGTGTTTCTTGGCTTTGTTGTTTCAGCAAAAAGAATAGAGGTGGATGAATCCAAGGTGAAAGCAATCAAGGATTGGCCAGCTCCAACGAATGTAAGTCAAGTAAGAAATTTTCATGGTCTTGCTGCTTTTTATAGAAGATTTGTGCGAGATTTCAATACCATCGCTTCCCCTTTAAATGATTTGACAAAGAAAGGTGTTGAATTTAAATGGGGAAACTCACAAGAAGATGCTTTTCAAGAATTGAAGAAACGTTTGACTGAAGCACCTGTACTTATTCTTCCTGATTTCACTAAAACTTTTGAAGTAGAATGTGATGCTAGTGGGATTGGGATAGGAGGAGTTTTAATGCAACAAGGAAAACCTATAGCATATTTTAGTGAAAAATTGGGAGGTGCTCAATTAAATTATTCTGTGCATGACAAAGAATTGTATGCTTTGGTCCGAACGCTTAAAACATGGCAGCACTACTTATGGCCAAAAGAGTTTGTTATTCATTCCGATCATGAAGCTTTGAAGTATTTGAAAGGGCAAGCCAAACTAAACCGTCGCCATGCCAAATGGGTTGAGTTTATCGAAACATTTCCATACATTGTGAAATATAAGAAAGGTAAGGACAATGTGGTCGTTGATGCCTTGTCTCGAAGGAATGTGTTGTTGAATCAACTAGAGGTAGAAGTTTTGGGTCTTGAAAATTTGAAAGAAATGTATAATGATGATCCTGAATTTTCAGAACTATACAATCATTGTAAAGATGGAAAAGGATGGGAAAAATATCATATACATGATGGATTTTTATTTAGAGCTAACAAACTTTGTGTACCAAATTCTTCGGTTAGATTGCTTTTGTTGCAGGAGTCACATGGAGGAGGTCTAACAGGTCATTTTGGACAAAAGAAGACTTATGAACTGCTCAGTGATCATTTCTATTGGCCCAAGATGAGGAGAGACGTCATCAGATTTGTGGAGCATTGTGTCACCTGTCACAAAGCTAAGTCAAAACTGAACCCTCATGGTTTATATACTCCTTTACCCGCTCCTAAAATTCCTTGGGAAGACATAAGCATGGATTTTATTTTAGGGCTGCCGATGACTCAAAAAAAGAGAGATTCTATTTTTGTTGTGGTTGATAGATTTTCAAAAATGGCTCATTTTATTCCATGCAACAAGAGCGATGATGCTTCACATGTTGCCAATTTGTTTTTCAGAGAAATCTTGAGGCTACATGGAGTGCCCAAGACCATCGTATCTGACCGTGATGTGAAGTTTGTGAGCTATTTTTGGAAAACATTGTGGGCAAAGCTTGGGACTAATCTTTTGTTCTCCACCACATGCCACCCCCAAACTGATGGCCAAACTGAAGTGGTGAATCGTACATTGTCAATGCTGTTGCGAACAATGGTAAAGAAGAACTTGAAGTATTGGGAGGAATGTTTGCCACACGTGGAGTTTGCTTATAACAGGGCAGTACATTCTACAACTAATTTATGCCCCTTCGAAATTGTATATGGGTTCAAACCTATTGCTCCGATAGATTTGTTGCCCCTTCCATTGCAGGAAAGAACCAATATGGAAGCTTCCAAGCCTGCTGTATACATAAAAAAGATACATGAAAAGACTAAGGAAGCAATTGAGCTCAAAGCAGTGCGCAAGGCTGCAAGCATGAACAAGCATAGGAAGAAAGTGTTATTCGAACCGTGTGACTTGGTTTGGATTCACTTGCGCAAGGAGCGTTTTCCTGAGCAGCGCAAATCCAAATTGATGCCACGAGGGGATGGTCCATTTCGTGTTCTTGCCAAGATCAATGATAATGCATACAAGATAGATCTTCCACCAAGCTATGGCGTGAGCAACACGTTCAATGTTGCTGAGCTCTTACCATATACAAGTGAAGACACTCCAGAGTCGAGGACAACTCCTTTTCAAGGAGAGGAGGATGATATGACCATGCCATTAAGCAACACATTACAACCCCCAAGTCATACTACATCAACTCAAGTACAACCAACATCATCACCAACCCAAGACTTTGATGGACCAATTACACGTAGCCGAGCTAAGAAGCTACAACAAGAGGTGCACGTGCTACTTTATGAATTTCAATTAAACACTAATGAGAACTTTATGCTACCTAAGTCGTGTATGTTGATATTACTTAGGTTCACCAAAGAGGAAGGACAAAACATATCAAGAGCGAATCAGCAAGAAGAGCTATGTCCGAGTCAGACCAGCTACAGAACCGTCCAGAAGAAACAGTCATATCTTTTGATTCCCAAAAGCTATGAAGGCCCATAAGTACTTTTTGGAAAGCTCTTGAAGTCTAGTGTCTAATGCTTCTAAGGCCGACTTAATCAAATCTACCAGAAAGACAGCCGACCTACTTTAGTGCTGACTAGTCAGAAGGTCAACAGTCTGTTTGATGACCAAGTTTTCGTATTAAACTGCATCATTATACGAAGTTTCATTAATCATGCTATACATGGTGAGAAAGCTTATCAAGTCAGCTTTCCAACGCATCCAGCCCCACGTCATTTGAAGATTACTAGAAGAAGTTATTGTCAAAATACTGAAGGTTGCGCAGAAGTCAAACATCCACACGGAAATCAGCTCTGCAGATCTCCCGAAGAGGCTCCTTCACATTAGCACGTTGAGAGCACCTAGAGGGGGGGTGAATAGGTGATCCTGTAGAACTTCAAAGACTTAAGCCACAAAACTTGGTTAATTGTTAGCACAGTAATTTGCCAAGTGGCTAGAGAAGGATCTCAACACAACACAATAACCAAGAGATATCAATCACAGAGATGGCACAGTGGTTATCCCGTGGTTCGGCCAAGACCAACGCTTGCCTACTCCACGTTGTGGCGTCCCAACGGACGAGGGTTGCAATCAACCCCTCTCAAGCGGTCCAAAGACCAACTTGAATACCACGGTGTTGCTTTGCTTTTCTTAATCCCTCTTGCGAGGAATCTCCACAGCTTGGAGCCTCTCGCCCTTACAAAAGATGTTCACAAAGAATCACGGAGCAAGGGAGGGATTAGCAACTCACACACGACGCAAAGATCACAGCGAATACGCACACACAAAACCCAGACTTGAGCTCAAGAGACTAGCACACTAGAACGGAGCTCAAATCACTAGAATGTCGAACAAGTGCGCAAGAATGAAGTGTGAGTGATCAATAATGCTCAAAGGATGCTTGGTGTTCTCCTCCATGCGCCTAGGGGTCCCTTTTATAGCCCCAAGGCAGCTAGGAGCTGTTGAGCACAAATCTGGAAAGCCATTCTTGCCTTCTGTCGTCGGGGGCACCGGACAGTCCGGTGCACACCGGACACTGTCCGGTGCCCGATTTCCTTCCTTAAATAGCGAAGCCGACCGTTGGCGGCCTAAGAGCCGTTGGCGCACCGGACATGTCCGGTGCACACCGGACAGTCTGGTGCCATCTTCTAGTCGTTGGCTCGGCCACGTGTCCCGCGCAGATTGCGCGGCCGACCGTTGGCCCGGCCGACCGTTGGCTCACCGGACAGTCCGGTGCACACCGGACAGTCCGGTGAATTTTAGCCGTACGTCGCCGGTGAATTCCCGAGAGCGGCCAGTTCGCTCGAACCAGCCTGGCACATCCCAGACTCAGCAGATTCTTGGCTGCTCGAGCCAAGACATTTCCAATTGGATTTCTCCTGTTTCCAGCACTTAGACACAATACATTAGTTCATAAAACAATGTACTAAGTCTGAGAAACATACCTTTATCCTTGATTTGTACTTTGTCCACCTTTTTACACTTAGGCACTTGTGTTGGACACTAAATCACCAAAACACTTAGAAATGGCCCAAGGGCACATTTCCCTTTCAATCTCCCCCTTTTTGGTGATTTATGCCAACACAACATAAAGCAAGTAGAACAAGTACAAAATCAAAATCAAATAAGGACTCAAAATTGTTTTGATTCAATTTAGACATATATGGATCACTTTATGCCACCACTTGGTTTGTTTTTACAAATCAAACTCAAATTTCTATCTCTAAGTCAAACACACATGTTAAGACATAAAGAGAGTCATTCCAAGAGAAATTGATTCAAGATTTCAAAAACTCCCCCTTTTTTTCATAATCAATACTTCTCCCCACAAGAAGCCAACTTTTGACAAGAGACAACAAAAGAGTTTTGACAAACCAAAAACCCCCCTTTTTTACTATTTTCAAAATCTCTCAAGTGGTAGCTGATCCATTTATCGCTTTGGCCTTTATTTTCTCCCCCTTTGGCATCAAGCACCAAAACGGGATCAATCTTGGCCCTTTAACCCCATTGCCTCACCAAAATCTTCAACTAAGAGCAAATAGGCAATAAGAGTATAAAGATGAACTTGGAAAAGTTACTCTTTTTATCGGAGTGCAGTGGAAGTCTTGCATGGTCCAAGTCCACCTTTTCCCTTTCAATTCTCCTTGGAGACTAAAACAACCAAACTCAAGTACATGGTTAGTCTCAAAGGGTCAAGTTGTAGCACAACTCCCCCTAAATATGTGCATCACTTGCAAACAGGACTTGTGAGGTCCAGGGAGTGTTTATACAACTTGAGCACCACAATAAGCAACAAAATGCAGAATGAACATGATCAAAGGCATAAACACATGTATGCTACATTTCAATCCAAGTTCCGCGAATCTAAGATATTGAGCTCACTACGCAGCCTGCAAAAGGTCTTCTCATCTAGAGGCTTGGTAAAGATATCGGCTAGCTGGTTCTCGGTGCTAACATGAAACACTTCGATATCCCCCTTTTGCTGGTGGTCTCTCAAAAAGTGATGCCGGATGTCAATGTGCTTTGTGCGGCTGTGCTCAACAGGATTTTCCGCTATTCGGATAGCACTCTCATTGTCACATAGGAGTGGGACTTTGCTCAGATTGTAGCCAAAGTCCCTGAGGGTTTGCCTCATCCAAAGTAGTTGCGCACAACACTGTCCTGCAGCAACGTACTCGGCCTCAGCGGTGGATAGGGCAACGGAGGTTTGTTTCTTAGAGTTCCATGACACCAGGGACCTTCCTAAGAATTGGCACGTCCCCGATGTACTCTTCCTATCGACCTTACATCCAGCATAGTCGGAATCCGAGTACCCAATCAAGTCAAAGTTAGACCCCTTTGGATACCAGATCCCGAAGCAAGGCGTAGCGACTAAATATCTAAGAATTCGCTTCACAGCCACTAAGTGACACTCCTTAGGATCGGATTGAAATCTAGCACACATGCATACGCTAAGCATAATATCCGGTCTACTAGCACATAAATAAAGCAAAGAACCTATCATGGACCGGTATGCTTTTTGATCAACGGACTTACCTCCTTTGTTGAGGTCGGTGTGTCCGTCGGTTCCCATAGGCGTTTTTGCGGGCTTGGCGTCCTTCATCCCAAACCTCTTTAGCAAATCTTGCGTGTACTTCGTTTGGGAGATGAAGGTGCCGTCCTTGAGTTGCCTCACTTGGAACCCAAGGAAGTAGTTCAACTCGCCCATCATCGACATCTCGAATTTCTGCGTCATCACCCTGCTAAATTCTTCACAAGACTTTTGGTTAGTAGAACCAAATATTATGTCATCGACATAAATTTGGCACACAAAAAGATCACCATCGCAAGTCTTAGTAAAAAGGGTTGGATCGGCTTTCCCAACCTTGAAAGCATTAGCAATTAAAAAGTCTCTAAGGCATTCATACCATGCTCTTGGGGCTTGCTTAAGTCCATAGAGCGCCTTAGAGAGCTTACACACGTGGTCGGGGTACCGTTCATCCTCGAAGCCAGGGGGTTGCTCCACATACACCTCCTCTTTGATCGGCCTGTTGAGGAAAGCGCTCTTCACATCCATTTGGTACAACCTGAAAGAATGGTGAGCGGCATATGCTAGCAGGATACGAATTGATTCTAGCCTAGCCACAGGAGCAAAAGTCTCCTCAAAGTCCAAACCTGCGACTTGGGCATAACCTTTTGCCACAAGCCGAGCCTTGTTCCTTGTCACCACCCCGTGCTCGTCCTGTTTGTTGCGGAACACCCACTTGGTTCCCACAACATTTTGCTTGGGACGAGGCACCAGTGTCCAAACTTCATTGCGCTTGAAGTTGTTGAGTTCCTCCTGCATGGCCAACAACCAGTCCGGATCTAGCAAGGCCTCTTCTACCCTGAAAGGCTCAATAGAAGAGACAAAAGAGTAATGCTCACAAAAATTAACTAATCTTGAACGAGTAGTTACTCCCTTGCTAATATCACCCAATATCTGGTCGACGGGATGATCCCTTTGAATCGTCGCTCGAACTTGGGTTGGAGGTGCCTGAGGTGCTTCTTCCTCTTGAACATCTTGTGCTCCCCCTTGATTATGCGCCTCCACTTGAGGTACCTGTTCGTCATCCTGGGTTGGGGGATTCACCATAGTTGAGGAAGACGGTTGATCTTGCTCCAAATGTTCTTGAGGCCGTACATCTCCAATCGCCATGGTGCGTATCGCGGCCGTTGGAACGTCTTCTTCATCAGTCAGCAGCTCATATGAAGTCTTCTTGAGGAGGCGATGAAGGTAGACCCTGTTGATGGCGTGGCAAGCCGTGTTCACGGCTTCCAACCAAAAGCACTCGGGGGTCTTGAACTCTCCAAGCATAGTCCTCGCCATATCTATGAGCGTCCTGTTCTTCCTCTCTACCACACCATTTTGCTGAGGTGTGTAGGGAGCGGAGAACTCGTGCTTGATCCCTTCCTCCTCAAGGAACTCCTCCACTTGAAGGTTCTTGAATTCGGACCCGTTGTCGCTCCTTATCTTCTTCACCTTGAGCTCAAACTCATTTTGAGCTCTCCTTAGGAAGTGCTTGAGGGTCCCTTGGGTTTCAGACTTATCCTGCAAAAAGAACACCCAAGTGAAGCGGGAAAAGTCATCAACAATAACTAGACCATACTTACTTCCTCCTATGCTCAGACGGGCGACGGGTCCGAAGAGGTCCATATGCATCAGCTCCAGAGGTCTTGACGTGGTCATCACATTCTTGCTGTGATGTGCTCCTCCCACTTGTTTACCTGCTTGACAAGCTGCACAAGGTCTATCTTTTTCGAAATGAACATTGGTTAGACCTATCACGTGTTCTCCCTTTAGAAGTTTGTGGAGGTTCTTCATCCCCACATGTGCTAGGCGGCGATGCCACAACCAGCCCATGCAAGTCTTAGCCATTAAGCATGCATCTAGACCGGCCTCTTCTTTTGCAAAATCAACTAAGTAAAGTTTGCCGTCTAGTACACCCTTAAAAGCTAGTGAACCATCACATCTTCTAAAGACAGACACATCTACATTTGTAAATAGACAGTTATATCCCATATTGCATAATTGACTAACAGATAGCAAATTATATCCAAGAGACTCTACTAAAAACACATTAGAGATAGAGTGCTCATTTGAGATTGCAATTTTACCTAACCCTTTTACCTTGCCTTGATTCCCATCACCGAATATTATTGAATCTTGGGAATCTTTATTCTTGACGTAGGAGGTGAACATCTTCTTCTCCCCCGTCATATGGTTTGTGCATCCGCTGTCGATAATCCAGCTTGAACCCCCGGATGCATAAACCTGCAAGGCAAATTTAGGCTTGGGTCTTAGGTACCCAACTCATGTTGGGTCCTACAAGGTTAGCACAAATATCCTTAGGGACCCAAATGCAAGTTTTGTCTCCCTTGCATCTTGCCCCTAATTTTCTAGCAACTATCTTCCTATCCTTTCTACAAATAGCAAACGAAGCATTTAAAGCATGATATATTGTAGAAGGTTCATTAACTTTCCTAGGAACATTAACAACATTTCTCCTAGACATATTATGAACATCATTTCTCCTACCAACATTTCTATCATGCACATAAGAAGAACTAGAAGCAAACATGGCATGAGAATCAAAGGCATTATATGCATTACAACTCCTATAACCATTTCTAGATTGTCTCCTATCATAGTACATAAAGGCATGGTTCTTTTGCACACTACTAGCCATAGGGGCCTTCCCTTTCTCCTTGGCGGAGATGGGAGCCTTATGGCTTGTCAAGTTCTTGGCTTCCCTCTTGTAGCCAAGTCCATCCTTAATTGAGGGATGTCTACCAATCGTGTAGGCATCCCTTGCAAATTTTAGCTTGTCAAATTCATTCTTGCTAGTTTTAAGTTGCGCATTAAGACTAGCTAATTCCTCATTTAATTTGGAAATTGAAACTAAATGATCGCTACAAGCATCAATGTCAAAATCTTTACACCTATTACAAGTTTCAACAATTTCTACACACGAATTAGATTTATTAGCTACTTCTAGTTTAGCATGTAAATCATCATTAAAACTTTTTAACGTAGCAATAGTTTCATGACAAGAAGATAATTCACTAGAGAGCATTTCATTCCTCTTAATTTCTAGAGCAAGAGATTTCTGTGCTTCTACAAATTTATCATGTTCTTCATACAACAAATCCTCTTGTTTTTCTAAAAGCATATTCTTGTCATTCAAGGCATCAATTAATTCATTAATTTTGTCTACCTTGGTTCTATCTAATCCCTTGAATAAGCATGAGTAATCTATCTCATCATCATCACTAGACTCATCCTCACTTGAAGAAGCATAAGTACTAGTATGAGTGCTTACTTTCTTCTCTCTTGCCATGAGGCAAGTGTGACGCTCGTTGGGGAAGAGGAATGACTTGTTGAAGGCGGTGGCGGCGAGTCCTTCATTGTCAGAGTCGGAGGAGGAACAATCTGAATCCCACTCCTTTCCGATATGTGCCTCGCCCTTGGCCTTCTTGTAATGCTTCTTCTTCTCCCTCTTGTTCCCTTGGTCCTGATCACTATCATTGTCGGGACAGTTAGCGATAAAATGACCAAGCTTACCGCATTTGAAGCATGAGCCCTTCCCCTTGGCTTTGGTCTTGCTTGGCTGCCCCTTGCGACCTTTAAGCGCCGTCTTGAAGCGCTTAATGATGAGGGCCATCTCCTCATCATTGAGCCCGGCCGCCTCAACTTGCGCCACCTTGCTTGGTAGCGCCTCCTTGCTCCTTGTTGCCTTGAGAGCAATGGGTTGAGGCTCATGAATAGGACCGTTCAACGCGTCGTCCACGTATCTTGCCTCCTTGATCATCATTCGCCCGCTTACAAACTTCCCAAGAACTTCTTCGGGCGACATCTTGGTGTACCTGGGATTTTCACGTATATTGTTCACCAAATGAGGATCAAGAACGGTAAATGACCTTAGCATTAGGCGGACGACATCGTGGTCCGTCCATCGCGTGCTCCCGTAGCTCCTTATTTTGTTGATGAGGGTCTTGAGCCGGTTGTATGTTTGGGTTGGCTCCTCGCCCCTTATCATCGCGAACCGTCCAAGCTCGCCCTCCACCAACTCCATTTTGGTGAGCAAGGTGACGTTGTTCCCCTCATGAGAGATCTTGAGGGTGTCCCAGATCTGCTTGGCATTGTCCAAGCCGCTCACCTTGTGATACTCGTCCCTGCACAAAGAGGCTAGCAACACAGTAGTAGCTTGTGCATTTTTATGAATCTGTTCATTAATAAACACAGGGCTATCCGAGCTATCAAATTTCATTCCACTTTCCACAATCTCCCAAATGCTTGGATGGAGAGAAAACAGGTGAGTACGCATTTTGTGGCTCCAAAATCCGTAGTCCTCTCCATCAAAGTGAGGGGGCTTGCCAAGTGGAATGGGGAGCAATTGAGCATTTGAGCTATGCGGGATGCGCGAATAATCGAAAGAAAAGTTTGAGTTAACCGTCTTTCGTCTATCGTAGTCGTCGTTGTTCTTTTGGGAGGAGGAAGATTCGTCGCTGTCGTAGTAGACAATTTCCTTGATGCGCCTTGTCTTCTTCTTCCTCCCGTCTTTTCTTTTGTGGCCCGAGCCTGAGTCGGTGGGCCTGTCATCATTGGGCTCGTTGACGAAGGACTCCTTCTCCTTGTCGTTGATCACCATCCCCTTGCCTTTAGGATCCATCTCTTCGGGCGGTTAGTCCCTTTCTTGAAGAGAACGGCTCCGATACCAATTGAGAGCACCTAGAGGGGGGGTGAATAGGTGATCCTGTAGAACTTCAAAGACTTAAGCCACAAAACTTGGTTAATTGTTAGCACAGTAATTTGCCAAGTGGCTAGAGAAGGATCTCAACACAACACAATAACCAAGAGATATCAATCACAGAGATGGCACAGTGGTTATCCCGTGGTTCGGCCAAGACCAACGCTTGCCTACTCCACGTTGTGGCGTCCCAACGGACGAGGGTTGCAATCAACCCCTCTCAAGCGGTCCAAAGACCAACTTGAATACCACGGTGTTGCTTTGCTTTTCTTAATCCCGCTTGCGAGGAATCTCCACAGCTTGGAGCCTCTCGCCCTTACAAAAGATGTTCACAAAGAATCACGGAGCAAGGGAGGGATTAGCAACTCACACACGACGCAAAGATCACAGCGAATACGCACACACAAAACCCAGACTTGAGCTCAAGAGACTAGCACACTAGAACGGAGCTCAAATCACTAGAATGTCGAACAAGTGCGCAAGAATGAAGTGTGAGTGATTAATAATGCTCAAAGGATGCTTGGTGTTCTCCTCCATGCGCCTAGGGGTCCCTTTTATAGCCCCAAGGAAGCTAGGAGCCGTTGAGCACAAATCTGGAAAGCCATTCTTGCCTTCTGTCGTCGGGGGCACCGGACAGTCCGGTGCACACCGGACACTGTCCGGTGCCCGATTTCCTTCCTTAAATAGCGAAGCCGACCGTTGGCGGCCTAAGAGCCGTTGGCGCACCGGACATGTCCGGTGCACACCGGACAGTCCGGTGCCATCTTCTAGCCGTTGGCTCGGCCACGTGTCCCGCGCAGATTGCGCGGCCGACCGTTGGCCCGGCCGACCGTTGGCTCACCGGACAGTCCGGTGCACACCGGACAGTCCGGTGAATTTTAGCCATACGTCGCCGGTGAATTCCCGAGAGCGGCCAGTTCGCTCGAACCAGCCTGGCACACCGGACACTGTCCGGTGCTCCCAGACTCAGCAGATTCTTGGCTGCTCGAGCCAAGACATTTCCAATTGGATTTCTCCTGTTTCCAGCACTTAGACACAATACATTAGTTCATAAAACAATGTACTAAGTCTGAGAAACATACCTTTATCCTTGATTTGTACTTTGTCCACCTTTTTACACTTAGGCACTTGTGTTGGACACTAAATCACCAAAACACTTAGAAATGGCCCAAGGGCACATTTCCCTTTCACACGTGAAAATACTTTATTTCATGTTTATACCTCGCTAAGGCTGGTTGTTACTAGTATAAATACCCCCTATGTCTATGATGTAAGGCAGCTTTTGATAATCTAAAAATAGAAACCTTTTGTTCAGCTGTGTGCTAACAAATATTGAGAGTGATCTCTACCCCTTTGCTCTTGTGAATTTCTTCGCGGGATTGCAGAAGCGGCGGCTTCATCCGCTCCTAAGTGGTGCTCCTACTCCCTTCGAGGTCTCCTCGATTGATTATAGGTTGTGTTGGTTGGTTCTTTGAGAGTGTGGTTGGGCGAATCCTCGATTCAGGTTGCCGGTTAAAGACGGTGGTTGGCTTCGAGTTTTATTTGTCAGGTTGCACTAGTTATCGCTGCTTGCAACAAGTTATCTTGTCTTTTTCGAAGCTAGTTATTTGAATATTGATCCTACGTCATGAAGATCGGGCATCGTGACGCATCAGCTTATCTCAGATCTGACGATCGGAATCTGTCTGTACTTCTTTCAGTTGCGCTGTTACACTTAGACCCCTCTGTTTTTAGGGAAACAACCCGCAGTCCATGGACCCTATTCACTGAGTCAAGGTTATTTTGCGCAGTGACCCCTACCTTCTCTGGAAATTGAGGCCCAGTCCAGAACATTGTAAAATCAGAGAAATTAAATTTTAAATGGATTTTTAATATATAAATAAGTGCTAGAACTTATAAAATTCATAGAAAATTCATCTCTAGTCCAAATTACTTCATTCTAGTTTCTAAAATTTTGTAATATTATTATCTATCACATAGAGGCTCTATTTTGTCATGACAATAGTAAGAAAAGTAATTTCTCACTTAATCCTATTTTAAGCACATAAAATCTTTGGAAATTCATATCTTAAAATCTATAACTCCAAAATTTATGATTCTTGTTCCTAGGGTTTTATTTTAATGTGTATATTATTATTATGTATTTTGTTTACATGTTTGGTGTGATGTTAATTTTCTCTATATACTGTGCTTGTTTGTATTGTGGCGAGTAGAAGAACCTGTGACTGAGAATCCTAGTGACCAGCAGATAGAAGTAGCTGAGCAGGAGCTCATTGAAGGCAAGTTGTGCCCTTGACCACTTTTGTTACCCAATAATGTTCTCTATATTCATGTACCATGCATAGGCTTAATTTTGATGGGACCCAATAGGTCACCCTAGTCTGTTTATCCATTTTACCTTGTTATCCCTGAATCACTTGGGTATTTTTGATATTGCTTTACATGGTTTTAGGATAATATTTCATTATATCCATGTTCCAGTTATTTTGTTATTCTATTTATGTTCATGTCAAGATCATTAATGTTAATTGGAACATGGAGCTTAACTTGAGAAACACGTGCCACCACAAGGGTGGAATGGGACGTCCTTGGCTGACTAATTAGGAAAGCTAGTGGAAGACTACCTTACCCGAAAGGGGCAAGGGCAGTAGGGGAGTTGCATGCAAGGAGGTTTCGGGTTGATTTTGCTGCGATGGCGGTCCGATGGGGGATTCTTGCTAGTGCTCTTCCCATAAACTGTAGCGGGTTTTCGGAAGCTAGTGGAACTTTGTAAAGGCCTCATAGTGTTGCCCTGACTCGCTTCCTTGGTAGAGGTGTATGGGAGTCGCGATCCCTTGGCAGATGGGTATCATGACTTGTGGGTACATGGTACAACCTCTGCAGAGTGTAAAACTGGTATACTAGTCGTGCTCGCGGTCATGAGCAGCTCAGGACTCTCGCATGATTAATTTATAAAACTTCAATTTAATTTGTCATTTGCATTGCATGGGATTATTTATTAATTTTGTTCTATTACTTTTATTAAGGTTTGGTATCTACTTACATCTAGTAACTGCTAATAAAATTTTGACCAACTAATTAAAAGCAATGCTCAGCTTTAACCCCTGTTGTTGATTAGCCTTACACATCACATGAACTCCCACCTTTGGTGAGTTCATGCCCACTGGTTCCCCACAACTTGTTGAGCTATGATCATGTGTGAGCTAACCCTTGCTGTCTCAAACCCCCATAGGAGAAGAATAGGTGGTTCAGGAGGAGCCACAAAGCGAGGAGTTTGATCTGATCTAGGTGGCATTTCCTAGTTGACTTGCGCCAAGGATGATCCTTAGTTCGTTTTATATTTATCTTCTATTTTTGTAATAAGACTTCCGCTATGTAATAAATACTCTGATGTTATTGTGACATTTATCTCTATACACTCTGTTATTATATATGTTGTCTTCTTGGCGCATGTATGAGATGCACCCGACTTTGTTCGTTAAAACCGGGTGTGACAGGAGAGGTCCGACCGGGTGTTGGAGCAGGTGTGTAACATTTTTTTGTAACATTTTTGTTGTTTCTGTACTTGATGAACGATGAAGAAGTTGAGGACTTCGCCTGGAAAGCTCGGTGACCCGGGCAGAAGATGCGAGGACGGGGGCCGAAGAGCAACCTGCGCCACAAGCCGACCCTGGCGGAGACCCTGCAGCGGCAGCTGTGCCGGCTGGCGGAGACCCTGCAGCGGCAGCGGCGCTGGCTGGTGAAGACCCTGCAGCGACGGCTTCTCCTTCGTAGGTGGTGGGGTCGTGTTAGGGGAGTTGGGTTTATGGTTTTATTTTTGTGATACTGAAGGTCGGTTGCTGCGCAGGTTCCGACGTCCGGGCCTACGCAAGCAACCCCTACTGATGTTGATATTAATTTTGTGGCGACTACGAATGCAGTGCCTGTTAATGGAAATTCGTCTGGTTCTGAAACTGAGTCTTGGTCGTAAGATGGGGGTGATTTTGAGAGCCCATTTTTGTGGATTGAGGAGTCTTCTGATGAAGATTTAGATTATTTTGTTGCGTTGAATGTGGCCGCGGCGGAGTCCTTGCCGCAGCCTGAAGTGCGCGAAGTGTCTGCTCCCTTGGCTGGGGCGATGGCCGAAGAGCGCTGCTGGCGGAAGGTGGAGTCGAAGCACAATGTTGGCGTGATATCGCGAAGTGGGAGGCGTCGACGGATGGGGATGGAACGATCCCGTCTTCGGCTAGATTGAGGCGGCCAACGAGATTTGCTATCCTCGACATCCGGGACGTGTATTGGGGAGGGGGATCTTTGGAATCTTTTTGAGGGCGAGGAGTTGAAGATGATGTTGTTTAACTTTTGAGAGGCAGGCCTTATTCAGAAGGCTGAGCCGATGTAGCATGTCTGCTGCCCTCACTCTCGTGTTGTGGTAGTGAGTGAAAACGCTACCCTCCCCGGCTCGCAATAGAGAGGGAGGGCAACAAGATGTGATTTTTTTGTTTGTGCAATATGGTTGGCGGGCCCCTCACTGTGTGTATGTAAACTACAATGACATCGCATGCTGCGCTTTTTGTGAGGTTGTCCTGACTTGTAATCGTTGTGCGTAGAATGGGATGGGGACCTCGCTTTCCACGGCGATGTTGGACGCTTATGACGCGTACCTGGCTGCGCCCTTAGGTGGTTTTTGTTCAACCGTGTCAGATAGTACAGACTTCGCACCTTTGAGGGGATCGTAATAGACTTTGCACCATTAGGGTGATGTCGTGTATTTATGCATCCTCGGCTGCACCCTTAGGCGGCTTTTGCTCGGATTTGTCTAATAGTAGAGACTTCGCACCCTTAGGTTGGTGTCGCGCACTTGTTGTGCATATCCGGCTGCACCCTTAGGCGACTTTTGCTCGGATGTGTCTTATAGTAAAGACTTCACACCCTTAGGGTGATGTCGCACACTTGTTGTGCATATCCAGCTGCACCCTTAGGCGGCTTTTACTCGGATGTGTCTTATAGTAAAGACTTCGCACCCTTAGGGTGATGTCGCGCACTTATTGTGCATATCCGGCTGCACCCTTAGGCGGCTTTTGCTCAGATTTGTCACACGCGAGGGTAGTCTAGGCTGCCTCTCGCGGTGACTATTTATACGTCGAATGTCAAAGACCGTCGATGCGGTCTTTTTCGACACTCATGACCATGATGCTTGCTGGAGTTTTTGCGGGGGCTTTTTGGCGGTGTATTACATGGCTCCGCCTCATTAAAAACCTCACCCCCGGGAGGAAAAGAGTGCGGGCCTAAATGACATTGTTTGAGGAGTTACAAAGGCGCTTGGGCCTTGGATCTTAAATAAAAAATTCGGAGGTTATCAATGTTCCATGAATGCTCTAAGTCTTCGCCAGATGAAGTTGTTAGCCTGTAAGTGAAGCGTCCCCAATCCTCTGGGACTCAAATGTGATACAATTACTAGTCCCAGGAGGCTAGTAAACACATTTATACATCAGATGATTTCAGATCTGTTTAAACGAGACAAACCTATAAAGGTGGCGATCAACTTTAAGAGTTGGTCCACAACTCGGGACATATCATCAGAGTGGGGCTGAAGCAGTCCGATATACGCAGCGAAGCAAATCAGCGGTCCAACAGCCACGGGCAAGGTTGGGAACAGTCGTAACTCTTACCCGATCTCCTTTTTCTGAAAAACAACAAATAAGCAAGGGTGAGTACAAACATACTCAGCAGCCCACCTTCACCCGCGGAATGGGCAAATCAGATATAATGCATGGAATATGTGGAGCTCAGGATATTTTGCAGAAACAGCAATATTTTATGCAGGGTTGTTTTGTAAAACATTTTGTATTTTTCAAAGTGCATCCTCTCCCAAAGGAGCAGGAAGTTTTTCAATATAGAACAAAATCCCCTGGACTAAACCATCTAGGTATCTCAGCAGTTTCCCACTGGTTTTCATTTTCAAAAACAGCTACTGGACTTCCCGTCCACCATAGCTCACGGCTCAACCGCCAGACCTTTTAAAAACCACTTTTCTCAAAATCATCTCTTTTTTTGGAAAACAAAACAGTAATTGCCATACCACACCAGACTCGTCCATACCAGTGGACACGGACTATTCGAATAGGTTTGAACTCTGCGCAGAGGGGTACACTTTACCCACTAGTCCTGTTTCTGCGATCTCACCGTCGTGAGACCCGAATGCCGGATCTCTTTCTTTCCCCGCACGTCCTAACCTTAACGGTTATACCAGAAGGAGTCAGGCCACCGCCATGTCCAAACCGGACAAAACATTCCCCCTCCTTATCCTCCCGGTGCTCCCTAGCCTTCGTAACTCTGGGGTTGGACCGTGCAAGTTCAGATTGAGTGACTGCTCACACAGTCTCGAGTGGTTGTACTTATCATGAGTACAGGTAGTGAAAGATGACAAACCGGTCCTTATACGAGGGGACAATCCTTCTGCTCACGCCTAAACCAGCTGAGCCATCACCTTAGGCCCTCCCCTAAATCAGAGAGTCCCTGATTATCCCACTCACAAGGTGATAAGGGTGAAAACCCTTCATCATACACATTTTGAAAAGCATTTTCTTTTGAAAAACTCACACCTTTTCTCAAATCATTAGTAACAAATATATTAAGGATTGATTGCAGCAAGCGGCTTGGGTTTGTCTCAAAATCATATCATGCATAAAATAACAGGCCGAGGGTTGTCGTTGAAAAATCATAGGTAATTTATGCATCAAAGGGATCCACTGAGCTTATCGTGCTTATCCGGAGAAGGGGGAAGGAGAGCTCGCGAAACTGGCTTCTGGCTCCACCGCCTGGCGTAGACTTGTAGATCTGGCCTCCACGAGACGACACGAACGCTCCGATAACTATACAACATGAATAAGCAAACATACGAACCAGCAAGTATATCAACAGATATTTAGTATAGTGGTCATAATAGCGATACATGGATGGGTAGAGTCTTGAGTAGAATCTGTGGCATGTGGTGTTGAGATACTACTAGTGGTGGAGCGGAGGTGCTTACCAGGAGGGTGGACTGGAGGCGAAGCGACACTATGCGTGTAGCCAGCAGAGCGGAGTAACTGAGTGGGTGGGGTGTTTTCCTTGGCTGAGGGTGTTGAGTGTGTGTGGAGAGGGAGAGGGTAGCTGGGTGTATTTATAGCTGGGTGTATGTGGTGTAGCACAATGAAGTTCACTGTTGGTGAGAATAGTGACGAATGAATCATCTGACTTATTATGAACAGGAGAGTTATAGGCAGAATATGGAACAAGAGTATTTTGGGAGTTTTCTGGAATATGGACCATGCTTAAGGGATGACATGGTTGGATAGGGAATAGTTTGATAAGAATTTAGAAACGAGAATTATTGGAATCTGAGTTTGGAAGCCTGGTTCGAAGGAATCTCAAAGTTAAGCGTGCTCAACTTGGAGAAACCTGGGATGGGTGACCAGATGGGAAGTTCCCTACTGGAAGGAAAATCACAGTCACCAAAGTTCGTATGACTGGAATATGGGTCTGGCTGGTATTATGTGGACTGGACAGCATGATGGATGAGTAGTTGAAATTTGGGGTAATCGGATGATCGATGAATAGTAACGATAAATAGTAACGATGGTGAATAGTGTCGATGAATAGTAACGATGATGAATATTAACGGTGAATAGTAATGCTGAATAATGATGGTGAATAGTTCATATGAACGAACGATGAATAGGAACTATGAACGAACGGACAAACGATTGAATGATCGGACGAACGAACGATCGGAATTTCGGCAGCATAACGGCAGGACAAAGATTATCTGGAAGAACGATGAATAGGGACTATGAACGAACGATGAACGATGAATAGGAACTATGAACGAATGATGAACGATCGAATGATCGAACGAACGAACGATCGGAATTTCGGCAGGATAACGGCAGGAAAAAGGTTATTTGGACGAACGAACAGATGAACGATCGAACGATCAGACGAACGAACCATGAACGATCGGACGAACGATCGAACGATCGGACGAATGAACAAACAAACTAAGAACAGGGGGACGGACGATCGAAGAACGACCGAACGATCCTTGTGCTAGTGTGTGCTTGTGTGGAAAGTGGAGTGGGTGTGGGGGGGGAAGAGAGTTGCCATGAAATGGCTTCGGGTGGGATGAGAGGAGGCCCTTGCCCCTCTATTTATAGCCATGGTGGGGGGATTAGGGGGAGGGATGAGAGGATTAGTGGGAGGATGAGAGGATTAGTGGGAAATTAGCATGTATTTGTCTTGTATAAGTGAGATTAGCTTGTAGAGCTCACCGTATGACACTAGAGGCATACGTATACGTATGAGCATGAGGAAAGTTATGAATAAAATATTTGTAGGGACTTGAAAAATGATTCTAAAGGTATTTCTCAGGAGGAAAATATTTGGAGATATATCGGTGGAATATTTGGGCAGTATTTCTAGAAAGAACTTGATGGGGTTTACTGGGGAAATATCTAGGCAGTATTTTGAGGAGGATTTTGGAGAGAATATAGACCACTATATTTTATTTGTTGATATCAACTCGCAAGCAAACATTTTGAAATGAAATTTAAAATTCATTTTGAATTTAGAGCGAGTTTGAGAAAATTTCAGGATTTGAATTTTTGGGATGCTACAAATCTACCCCACTTAAAATGAATCTCGTCCTCGAGATTTGGCTTAGAAGGGTTATGGGTATAGCTTTACTTCAACTACATATCTTCACTTTGCAAACTCTTCGAGGAGATGAAACTTCAACAAAATATGGCCTTTGAGGAGCATCTGGTTGCCGATTGCAAACACTGATTCTGGCTACTCAGAGATCATCTTCAGGCTTCTAGCTTTTCCTTGGCAGCTAGCTTATTGAAGAAGCATCGATGACAACACACAACCTTCCTCTTACGATCTCCCACATGGATTCCTTCCTTGATTCGTCTTCTGGTGCTTCATCAACAAAACTTGGGTAACCACTTCTCATCCAGAAACTTATATGCTTTGATGATCTGGTCCTCCACAAGCTTGCTATAGGCCTTCTTCTTTTTCTCCATAGCAGGAACCTTACTGGAACACTACCCCACTTAAAAAGAATGAGGGTAGAACTCTTGAATCTTGGGGATTTGAACTCCTTGAAGTGCCTCATAACAAGGGTGTTACGGGGCCTTCTTCTGCTGATGCTGCTTGAGCAGGCTGCGGAGAGATGACTGGCACAGGGTTGATTCTGGGAGAACCTTCTTCTTATCTTCTCTTCACTGTCTTCTTTTCACTTTTCACTGCCTCTTTCTTTCTCTTTGCTCTTCCCACTGGAGGATTCTATCAAAGAGTATTACCATCATACGGAGGAGGAAATCGAAGACTATGAATCATGTACAACAGTCTTCAACCCAAGAATCACCAAGCATTGTGATCTCACGGGCGAGGGAGTGGAAAATGGAGTTGCTTGTGATTTGGCAGAGGGGATTTTATCGGGGGTGTGCTTTGCTTTGAGCGATATGGGAGTTGAGGGAGCTGGTGGGGGGGGGGGGTTTATAGGCGACTGGCATGCAAGGTGTTGCTCGAGGTGTCGAGTGGTGGTGATGGAGCAAGTGACATGAGGCAGCAGGAGCAACATGGGGAGGGGGCATGTTGCCGGCGACGATGGCGGTGGGTGCGCTGCAAAAGGGGGCGTGGGTGGCGGTAGTGCGCTGCAAAGGGGGCGTGGGGCGGTGGTAGTGCGCATGGAGGCAGGCACGCGTGCGTGGGGCACGGGTGAGTGGTGGGGTCAATGACCCTGATATTTGTGGTCTCTGGTTCCAAGAATCTTTGCCTCTCTGTATGGTAATAACTTCTTTTGTCCTCTTTTTCTGTTTATTTTGACTTAGGGTAGTGCTTTGATTCTCACGGTTGGTCCTTTTGACTGAGCGACTGGATAGGTTCCTCTGTAGCTTATTCCATGCTTCAAAGGTAAGCTTCCCGGTATCTTCTTGGGTAAGGCACTTTTCTCTTGAGATGGGTTAAGATGAGAATGGAAGCATAAGGTGAGGATTAGATCTAATTTGTTATCTATGTTTTTAGAGAAAACCTTTCTTAAAAAGAAAGAAAACACATAAGCTCAGCAATGATAAGCACAGACAAATCAAATGTTTTGAATAAGGGAAGAACAAAGTTTTTTCCAAAGCACGGACTACTCAGATTCGGGGGCTAAGCATAACTACTATTGCTTGGCTCCTGAATTGAGAACTATGCTAAATGCAACTTATGAGCACTAATGTTAAAGCATCACATATGCACTCAAAAGGGGAGAAAACATCAAGCGAAATTCATTTTGAAATGCCCTAGGGGGCCACACAATTAGAGTTTTGCAAAACACGGGTCTACGCGATTACCTCTCATTCATGCAGGGCTCTAGCCAAAGTGAAGAAAAAACTTCACTACCCAATGCATGCTGAGGACTAGGCATAACTAACTCAGATCTAGCAGCTTCTCTTCTAGCAAGGCTGGCTCACAACTTCAATCTGAGACATCTCCTAGATGGGTTAAGAGGGAGCTAATGTTGATGACTTCTTCTGGTGGTGATTGAGATGGCAAGACGGGGTTGAACTCTTCTTCAAGCGGGACTGGCTCTTGTAGCTCCTCAGAGGGCGGCAGTGCTGGCGGGGTGCTTGCAGCTTCTTCCTTGACTTCAAGGGATGGTGCTAGAATCTTCTTCATGGTGAGGGGCTCAAACAACTCTGGCGGGGGATCTTGGGAGGACTCGGGGTGCTCTTTCTTATCCATAGCCTGAGGGAAGACTGGAATTCCTTCCAAGACTATGGCTCCTTCCGGGAGTTCCCAAGCCTTCTTTTCTCCTCTGGTAGAGACCGGGTGACCTTCATGAATCTAGGGATCTTCAGCTCTCATGGGTTGAACTGAGTTGGATGAAGCGGACTCTTGGATCAGCAGGGCTCTACGTTGGTTATGGTTTACCAAGTAGGCCTCCATCAACTTCTGGACGTGTTCATCCTTGGCTTGCTTTAGGGCTTCAACAGCAATGACTTCACGACTTTCCAAGGCAGTTGCATGGGCTTGAGCTATGGTGAGATCCACATGGAGCTTACGGTTGAGCTTCTCTGCATCTTCTGCTCGGGCAATCATCTGATGGTGGTGCCGAGCCAAGAAATCATACTGGGCATCCAGGGTGAGCAGGTATGCAGTGAGGTACACGACTGAGGGGTCGTCCTCAAGTAGTTGCTGCCCTTCCAATGCACGTATCCTGGCCATCCAAACGGGACGATTTCTCTGAAAGGGCGGAAAGAATCTGAGCGGTGTGTCAGCCACTTCTTCTTCATAAATCTGACACAGGGCCCTCAATGCCTTGCGGGCGACGACTTGGCAGGTGTTTTTGAATCTGTGCCCAGCAGCAGTGACACTCCATTCCACATGGTGCAGACTGGATCCAATGTATACAGTCACGACACACTTCTCTATGGCATGCTCGACGAATTCACGACCATCATACTCTGGCTGACTCCTGATTCCGAGGCGAACTGTGCATGCTCTCAACAACTTGGGGAAACCATCTTCATTCCGGCACAAGCTGGTTTGGCAGCGAACCTCCATCTGACTTCTGAGGGAAGGAAAGGGGGAAAGCATTTTTGAAATGAAGGGATGAGAGGAAGATTTTTTTAAGAAAATAGTTTGGACTCAAAAACTTTTGATCAGGCTAAGGGTTACGTCCTGCGGCCAACCTAACAGCTCTGATACCACCTAAAGCGTCCCCAATCCTCTGGGACTCAAATGTGATACAATTACTAGTCTCAGGAGGCTAGTAAACACATTTATACATCAGATGATTTCAGATCTGCTTAAACGAGATAAACCTATAAAGATGGCGATCAACTTTAAGAGTTGGTCCACAACTCGGGACATATCATCAGAGTGGGGCTGAAGCAGCCCGATATACGCAGCGAAGCAAATCAGCGGCCCAACAGCCACAGGCAAGGTTGGGAACAGTCGTAACTCTTACCCCGATCTCCTTTTTCTGAAAAACAACAAATAAGCAAGGGTGAGTACAAACGTACTCAGCAGCCCACCTTCACCCGCGGAATGGGCAAATCAGATATAATGCATGGAATATGTGGAGCTCAGGATATTTTGCAGAAACAGCAATATTTTATGTAGGGTTGTTTTGTAAAACATTTTGTATTTTTCAAAGCGCATCCTCTCCCAAAGGAGTAGGAAGTTTTTCAATATAGAACAAAATGCCCTGGACTAAATCATCCAGGTATCTCAGCAGTTTCCCACTGGTTTTCATTTTCAAAAACAACTACTGGACTTCCCGTCCACCATAGCTCACGGCTCAACCGTCGGACCTTTTAAAAACCACTTTTCTCAAAATCATCTCTTTTTTTGGAAAACAAAACAGTAATTGCCATACCACACCAGACTCGTCCATACCAGTGGACACGGACTATTCGAATAGGTTTGAACTCTGCGGAGAGGGGTACACTTTACCCACTAGTCCGGTTTCTGCGATCTCACCGTCGCGAGACCCGAATGCTGGATCTCTTTCTTTCCCCGCACGTCCTAACCTTAACGGTTATACCGGAAGGAGTCAGGCCACCGCCATGTCCAAACCGGACAAAACATTCCCCCTCCTTATCCTCCCGGTGCTCCCCAGCCTTCATAACCCTGGGGTTGGACCGTACGAGTTCAGATTGAGTGACTGCCCACACAGTCTCGAGTGGTTGTACTTATCATGAGTACAGGTAGTGAAAGATGACAAACCGGTCCTTATACGAGGGGACAATCCTTCTGCTCACGCCTAAACCAGCTGAGCCATCACCTTAGGCCCTCCCCTAAACTAGGGAGTCCCTGATTATCCCACTCACAAGGTGATAAGGGTGAAAACCCTTCATCATACACATTTTGAAAAGCATTTTCTTTTGAAAAACTCACACCTTTTCTCAAATCATTAGTAACAAATATATTAAGGATTGATTGCGGCAAGCGGCTTGGGTGGCCATAATAACTTGTCTCAAAATCATATCATGCATAAAATAACAGGCTGAGGGTTGTGGTTGAAAAATCATAGGTAATTTATGCATCAAAGGGATCCAGTGAGCTTGTCGTGCTTATCCAGCGAAGGGGGAAGGAGAGCTCGCGGAACTGGCTTCTGGCTCCACCGCCTGGCGTAGACTTGCAGATCTGGCCTCCACGAGACGACACAAACGCTCCGATAACTATGCAACATGAATAAGCAAACATACAAACCAGCAAGTATATCAACAGATATTTAGTATAGTGGTTAGAATAGCGATACATGGATGGGTAGAGTCTTGAGTAGAATCTGTGGCATGTGGTGTTGAGATACTACTAGTGGTGAAGCGGAGATGCTTACCAGGAGGGTGGACTAGAGGCGAAGCGACACTATGCGTGTAGCCGGCAGAGTGGAGTAACTGAGTGGGTGGGGTGTTTTCCTTGGCTGAGGGTGTTGAGTGTGTGTGGAGAGGGAGAGGGTAGCTGGGTGTATTTATAGCTGGGTGTATGTGGTGTAGCACAATGAAGTTCACTGTTGGTGAGAATAGTGACGAATGAATCATCTGACTTAGTATGAACATGAGAGTTATAGGCAGAATATGGGACAAGAGTATTTTGGGAGTTTTCTAGAATATGGACCATCCTTAAGGGCTAGTTTGGAAACCCCAATTTCCCACAGGATTCTCATTTTTCCAAGGGAAAATGAACTAATTTTCCTTGGGAAAATGAGAATCCCGTGGGAAATTGGGGTTTCCAAACTAGCACTAAGGGATGACATGGTTGGATAGGGAATAGTTTGATAAGAATTTAGAAACAAGAATTATTGGAATCTGAGTTTGGAAGCCTGGTTCGAAGGAATCTCAAAGTTAAGCGTGCTCAACTTGGAGAAACCTGGGATGGGTGACCAGATGGGAAGTTCCCTACTGGAAGGAAAATCATAGTCACCGAAGTTCGTATGACTGGAATATGGGTCTGGCTGGTCTTATGTGGACTGGACAACATGATGGATGAGTAGCTGAAATTTGGGGTGGTCAGATGATCGATGAATAGTACGATAAATAGTAACGACGGTGAATAGTGTCGATGAATAGTAACGATGACGAATAGTAACGGTGAATAGTAACAGTGAATAGTAATGGTGAATTGTGATGGTGAATAGTCGTATGAACGAACGATGAACGATGAATAGGAACTATGAACGAACGGACAAACGATTGAATGATCGGACGAACGAACGATCGGAATTTCGGCAGCATAACGGCAGGACAAAGATTATCTGGAAGAACGATGAATAGGGACTATGAACGAACGATGAATAGGAACTATGAACGAATGATGAACGATCGAATGATCGAACGAACGAACGATCGGAATTTCGGCAGCATAACGGCCGGAAAAAGATTATTTGGACGAACGAACGGACGAACGATCGAATGATCGGACGAACGAACGATCGGAATTTTGGCAGCATAACGGCAGGACAAAGATTATCTGGAAGAACGATGAATAGGGACTATGAACGAACGATGAACAATGAATAGGAACTATGAACGAACGATGAACGATCGAATGATCGAACGAACGAACGATCGGAATTTCGGCAGCATAACGACAGGAAAAAGATTATTTGGACGAACGAACAGACGAACGATCGAACGATCGGACGAACGGACGAACGAACCATGAACTATCGGACGAACGATCGAACGATCAGACGAACGAACGAACAAACTAAGAACAGGGGGACGAACGATCGAAGAACGACCGAACGATCCTTGTGCTAGTGTGTGCTTGTGTGGAAAGTGGAGTGGGTGTGTGTGCGGGGGGAAGAGAGTTGCCATGAAATGGCTTGGGGTGGGATGAGAGGAGGCCCTTGCCCCTCTATTTATAGCCATGGTGGGGGGATTAGGGGGAGGGATGAGAGGATTAGTGGGAGGATGAGAGGATTAGTGGGAAATTAGCATGTATTTGTCTTGTATATGTGAGATTAGCTTGTAGAGCTCACCGTATGATACTGGTGGCATACGTATACGTATGAGCATGAGGAAAGTTATGAAGAAAATATTTGTAGGAACTTGAAAAATGATTCTGAATATATTTCTCAGGAGGAAAATATTTGGAGATATATCGGTGGAATATTTGGGCAGTATTTCTAGAAAGAACTTGAGGGGGTTTACTGGGGAAATATCTAGGCAGTATTTTACGGAGGATTTTGGAGAGAATATAGACCACTATATTTTATTTGTTGATATCAACTCGCAAGAAAACATTTTGAAACGAAATTTAAAATTCATTTTGAATTTAGAGCGAGTTTGAGAAAATTTCAGGATTTGAATTTTTGGGATGCTACAGTAAGCACTTGGGGATGCCTTTGTCTTGACTATGTACGACCCTTCCCACTTTGGCTCTAGCTTGCCCCGGGACTCTGTCCTGGTGGTCCTCACGAGTACTAGGTCCCCTTCATTGAATTCTCTTGGGACGACATTATTGTCACGCCATGCCTTAGTCTGGACCTGATACTTGTTTAGGGCCTGCAGGGCGAGGACACGGTCACCGTCAATGAGATCTTTGGAGGTTGGTTCGTTGACGTCAAGGACGGCTGATTGGTTTGTTCGGGGGGCCCGTGCTTTAAATCTTGCGGTGTCATTGCTTCAGATCCATACATCAGGCAGAAAGGTGTGAACCCGGTTGCTCGACATTCTATTGTATTCAGCACCCATATGACTTTGGGTAATTGGTCTGCCCATTTGCCCTTTTTGTCGTCAAGGAGCCTTTTCTTAATGGCACTGAAAATCTTGCCGTTGGCACGTTCGACGACGTCGTTGGATTGTGGGTGTTAAACGGAGGCGAAGACTGGCTTGGTGCCGATGGAACTGCAGAATTCCCGGAAGTTCTAGCTGTCGAACTATTTGTCGTTGTCAACTGTTAGCTCGGACGGGACTCCGAACTGACACACAATGTTTTGCTAGAAGAATTTTTGGGCGGTCTTCGCTGTTATCGTGGAGACTGCTCTGGCTTCGATCCACTTGGTGAAATATTTGACGGCGACGAAGGTAAACTTTAGGTTCCCTTGAGCCGTAGGCAGTGGCCCGACGATGTCTAGCCCCCAACGCTGAAGTGGCCATGTGTGGGCGATTAGCTTGGTGAATTGCGATGGGTTGATTGAGCGAGGAGAGAATTTTTGGCATGCTTCACATGACCTGGTGACTCGGTTGGCCGTGAAAATTATCGTGGGCCAGTAAAATCACTGACGAATCACCTTGGCTGCGAGGGCCCTGGGTCCTGAATGTGACCCGGAGGTTCCGCCGTGGACTTCACGAAGGATCTCTAGGCCTTCAGTTTCGGTTATGCATTTCAGCATAGGCTGGCTGATGCCCTTTTTGTAAAGTTGGCCCTCGACTATTGTGAAATCCCTGCTCCTGTGTTTCAGTCGTTTGGCCTCGTTGCGATCGGTTGGATGGTAATGGCCCTGGAGGTATAGTGTTATTGGGGCCCGACAGTCTTCGACCATTATGAGGTTGACGATTCGGTGGCCCTCGGCGTCTTGAGTTATTTGCAAGCCTTCAGGGTTACGGACGGCTGGTGTGCCGATGACGTGGTAGAACACGTTAGAGGGCAGGGCCTCGCCCTTGGCTGCTGCCTTGGCCAACGCATCAGCCTCTTCGTTCTTGTTGCGCTTGACATGCTGCAGGGTGAAACCCTTGAATTGTTTTTCGAGGCCACGGACGGCGGTGAGGTATTGCATGAGCACGGGCTCCTTTGCGGAGTACTCCTTTTCGATCTAGCCAGCGACGACCTTGGAGTCTGTTCTGATGATGCATGTGGTGGCGCCGAGGGCCCATAGTTTGCGAAGTCCCAGTATGACGGCTTCATATTCTGCTATGTTGTTAGTGCACCTGTTGGACTCTAGAGCGAAGTTGAGGCACGCGGCGTATCTGTACTTGACACCGGTGGGTGATGTGATAATCACCGCGGCGCCTGCCCCCGCATGGCACCATGCGCCATCGCAGTGGATGGTCCAGACTTATTTTGAGTGTTCTTGCTGTGGCCCCATGGGTCCTGTCCAGTCGACGATGAAGTCCGCCAAGACTTGTGACTTGATTGCTGTTCTGGGCTCAAAGATGATGTGGTACCCGGACTGTTCAGCTGCCCATTTTGCAATTCTGGCGGACGCCTCCGGGTTCCTTAACAATTCTTCCAAACCCCTGTCCGAAGTGACTCATACTTTGAATGCCTCGAAATAGTGTCGTAGCATGCGTGAAGCCATGACCACTGCATATGAAATTTTCTCGAGTTCGATCATGTTGCACTTGGAAGCCGTGAGGGCTTCGGAGACGTAGTACACTGGGCATTGCTGGTTTTTGCCATCTCTGTCCTGCTCTTGGACTAATGCTGCGCTGACTGCGCAGTGTGAAGCCGTAATGTAGAGAAGGAGCGGCAGCGAAGGGTCAAGACTTGCCAGAGTTGCTAAGTCAAACAGGTGTTGTTTGAGCGACTCGAAGGCTACTGCCTGCTCTAGGCCCAAAATGAAGCCTTTCGCACCACACAACATTTTGTGGAAGGGTAGGCATCGCTCAGCGGACTTGGAGATGAATCTGTCCAAGGCCGCCAGTTTTCCTGTCAGTCGCTGGACATCTTTGGTGGACTGCGGGGGTGCCATATTGATGATTGCTTGGATCTTGGTTGGGTTGGCCTCGATCCCTCGGTGCGATACTAGGTAACCAAGTATCTTCCCCTAGCGTACCCCAAAGACACACTTCTCAGGGTTGAGCTGGAATCGTGCGTCGCGCATGTTGGCGAATGTTTATGCGAGGTCGGCCAGGTGGTCCTCTTTGCTTTTGCTTGCGACGACAATGTCGTCTACGTAAGTGAAAATGTCGCGGCCTACTTGGTTTTCGAGGACCTTCTTGGTGATGCGAGAAAAGGTTGAGCCAGCGTTCTTGATCTCCTGAGGCATCCGTACGAAACAAGACGTGCCGAAGGGTGTGATGAATCTTGTACTTGCCTTGTCCTCCTCTTTCAGGTAAATCTGGTGTTAGCCCGAGAAGCAATCTAGGAGGGACATGACTTTGCAGCCTGCTGCACTGACGACAATTTTGTCAATTCGTGGTAGAGGGAAATTGTCCTTGGGGCAAGCCTTATTGAGGCTTGTGAAGTCGATGCACGTACGCCATTTGCCGCTCTTTTTCTGCACCATGACCACATTGGCGAGCCATGTTGGATAAGCGAATGGCTCGATGAATCTGGCTTCCAACAAGCGATGCACTTCGGCCTTGGTTGCCTCCGTTTTCTCGTCGGACATTTTCCGCAGCCGCTGCTTTTTCGTTCGCACCGAGGGGTCAAGGCCTAGGCTGTGCTCGATGATGGAACGGCTGACCTCGACCAGATCGAGGGCGGACCAGGCGAAGACATCCTTGTTATGGGAGAGAGGAAAGGAGTTTTTCCTCGTCTCACGATGTCAGGTATTCGCTGATTATTACTGTTTGCCTCGGCGTCGCCGGGTCGAGGGGTACTGCCTTCGTCCTATCGTTTCTTTGGAGCTGGGCCTTGACTTTTCCGTCTTCGACTGGGCGAATGCTCTCAAAGCCTTCGCGCTCTACCGTGAGGCAGTGTACGTTTCGTTGCCCTGGGACAAAGTCTCTTTCGATGTTGCGCGATGTCTGCTAGTCGCCGTAGACAGTGATCACACCCTGTGGGCCTGGGATTTTCATACAGAGGTAGAGCCCATGAATGGTTGCCTCAAATTTGTTGATCGAGCCACGCCCCATTATGTCATTGTATGGGTAGACCATATCGACGATGTCGAATGTGACCTGCTCACTCTACGCGTTGGGTGCTACACCAAATGATAAGGGGAGCTCTATCTTGCCGACGGGGAAAGTGCCCTTGCCACCGAATCCGTAGAGGGGATTATCTACAGGTTTGAGGAAGCTGTGGTTGATTTTCCCATACGATCGAAGGCGTGCAGAAAAATGATATCAGCCTGACTGCCGTTGTCGACAAGCACTTTGTGTAGATCCCAGCCTGCTAGCCTGCAGTTTATCACCATGGCGTCTGCGTGTGGAGCGCTGCGCAAGTCAACGTCCCTGGCATCGAAAGTGAGCGGTATGTGGGACCACTTTGTTTGCACCACTGGGCCAGTGAGAGCGACATGGTTCACACTCCGATAGTGGTCTCTTTTTTGCCGCTTTGTGTCGAAGTCCACGCTGGATCCCCCAGTGATCATGTGGATGACTCCGCGATACGGTGGCTCAGCGAAGTCTTCTTGTTTGGGTGCTTGTGGTGGGTGGTTAT
The DNA here is from genome assembly GCF_902167145.1 of Zea mays. Classification (NCBI taxonomy): domain Eukaryota; kingdom Viridiplantae; phylum Streptophyta; class Magnoliopsida; order Poales; family Poaceae; genus Zea; species Zea mays. Next base: position 87,820,742 of record NC_050102.1, on the reverse strand, counting down.
GGTGCGGAGGGTTTGGGTGATACGGAGGCGGTGGTGGTAAAAACTGCACCTCTTGATGGTGCTGGTAGATATGGTTGGGTGGATGCTGGATTTGTTCGTTGTGGTAGGGTTGTTGGTGATGGTAAGTGTGCGCGACGACCCGCTGGTTGTCGGCTGGTTGAGCTCTGGACATTCTGTCCTTGGTTGTCTTAGTCTCCTGACAGTCCCTTGTTGGATGCGCGCAGTCTTCGCCATGAAACAAGCAATAGAACCTTCACGGCTGTTGTGTCCGTCCTCGGCCTCTTCCTCTTGTGCCATTGTCGCGGCCTTGGGGGGGTATTCCTGACAACTGGTAGACTCTCCGGCTGGGTGCTGATTGGCTATGGTGTGCACCTGCTGATGATTGCGATTGTCCCTGCTGGAGTCTGGCTGCGCTGGTCTAGTCCAGGTTCTGCTGGATTGCGGAGGGTCCTTGGGCTTCCTCTGAGATTCAACCTTGCGTTGATTGAGCTCCTCAGACCTGGCATACTTCTCAAATAGTTGGTATAGCTCTTGTAGGTTCTTGGGTGGGTCCCGGATGCAATGACTGTATAGGATGCCTGCCCGAAGACCACTGATGACGTAGTGGATCGCTATGTGGTCGTCAACTGATGCCAGTTGCGATTTGAGCGTCAGGAATTTCCTGTAGTATTCACGAAGGGTTTTCTTTTCTTGCTGCTTGCAGAGGGATAGCTCGGTCAAGGCGTCCGTGTCGGGTCGGTACCCTTGGAAGTTGAGCAGGAATTTGTCGCGAATACCTTTCCAGGACTCGATGAATAGTGGCGGTAGCCTGGTGTACCAAGTCAAGGCAGGGCCCTCGAAAGCGATGATAAAGGACTTAGACATAGTGGCATCGTCCCTCCGAATGATGCGACGGCTACTTGGTAGCTCATGATGAAGCAGGGAGCTGAGTTACGGGTGCAGAATCTCCATCTGCCGGAACACGATTACGAAATTATAGATACTGAATTTGGAGCAGCGGAGACCGTTCAACGTGATAAAAAAAATCAAATGGGATCTTTCAAGACGCATCACAGAGTGATGAAGAAGAAATAGAAGACGAGTAGGATGCTCCTGGTAATAACACGCCATGTGATGCAAATTAAATTCTTCAATTTTTTAAGTAGATTTATTTGTTTTGGAACCACGCAATTTAATATTTCGAAAATTAACTAAGTATATATATTATTTGTGATACACATTTTAATTACATGTTAATTTTTGTAGCTTTCGAAGTTGTATCTTCTTCGCTTTGTTAGCCCAAATCAGTCACGTTTTGTTTGATACGTTGATATTACTATTTTAATGTATCAAAGATATTTCTAATTAATTAAATATTTAACAGTTTAAATGTATATTCAATCTATTTTCTAATTAAAAGCAATTTAGCCTCGTACTCCGGTTTTGATTAAATCGATATTAGTATGTTTAAGGTCAACTTTAGTATGCTTTATTAAATAAGTTGCTTAGCCTATATGTGACACATTTAATATTACGGCTACATGCTTTTTTTCTAAAGTCAAATATTTAGATGGTATAATCATATATAATGTTTTATAAATATATTATACGTCGCAAACATGTTTCGACCCGTTCCAGTTGTATTAGCTTCATAATAATAGTTCCTACATGATGACGACATTTACTATACCATATCTTAATCTTTCATAATTAGATCTCTATTTAACTTATGTTTAGAGCGATTAATCTTGATAATCTGTCTATCATTATAATCCACTAAAATATGATCTACGATCAAATTATAATTTAGATTAAAGTTGAATTATTTATTTCTTTAAAATTATCCTTCTCACATAATTTATAAAATGAACATATGACCTAATCTTAATCACGTAAATCTTTCGAAAATCATATCTTTTAACCATAACTCTGACTCTAGAGATTCTCGAACCTAGGATCTAGTCACGATGCATAAATCATTATTATGCAGTTTGTTCTTATGTTTGGCGTGATGTTAATTATGCCTATACCATTTTGTTTGTATTGCTATGACTAGCAGTAAGGTCACGAGAATCTGAAGATCATCCTGGTACCTGGAATCTCAAGTCCTAGGCAAGTTGTGCCCTTGTTCACTTCTTTTTACCCACTCATGTTCTTATTAATCATAATGATCTGCATAAGTTAATTTTGATGGGACCCAATAGGTTACCCTAGTTTAACTATCTTTATACCTTGTTTACCACTGAATTTTTGGGTAGTACCTGCTATTGCTTTATGTGGTTTTGGGTATAGAGATACACATTATTCATGAGTATACTTTTATTATCAGTTGTCATTTACTGTTCATGATAAGATCATTATGTTAATTGGAACATGGAGAAACACCCGGGAAAACAGTGCTACCACAAGGGTGGTATGGGACGCCCTTGGCTGACTAATTAGGAAAGCTAGTGGAGGACTACCTTACCCGAAAGGGGCAAGGGCAGTAGAGGAGTGGTTAGTGTAAGGAGGTCCTTGGATTGATTTTGCTACGATGGCGGTCAGGCAAGGGATCCCTGCATTGGAGCTTCCTAGAAACTGTAGCGGGTTTTTTTTGAAGCTAGTGGAACTTTGTAAAGGCCTCGTAGTGTTACCCTGTCTCGCCTCCTCGGTAGAGGTGTATGGGAAGTCGCGATCCCTTGGCAGATGGGTAACATGACTTGTGGGTAAAGATGTGCAACCTCTGCAGAGTGTAAAACTGGTATACTAGTCGTGCTCACGGCCATGAGCAGCTCAAACACTCACATGATTAATTTATGGAACTAAATTCAATTTGTCATATGCATTGCATCGCAGGTGTTGTTATCACTTTTGTTCTACTACTTAATTGGGTTGGTATTTACTTATACTTAGTAATTGCTAATAAAATTTTGACCAACTTTAAAAGCAATGCTCAGCTTCAACCATCCTCTTTGGTAAGCCTTACACTTCACGTGAGCTCCCATCTTTGGCGAGTTCATACACATTATTCCCCACAACTTGTTGAGCTATGAACGTATGTGAGTTCACTGTTGCTGTCTCACACCCCCCCACAGGTCAAGAACAGGTACCGCAGGATGAGGCGCATGGAGGATGATGTGATGAGATCGTGAGAGTTCTAGGTCGTCGTCTCCCAGACAACTTTGGGTTGCTGGATCGTTGTCTCCTTATGATGTAATTATTTATTTATTTTGTACAGAACTCCTATTATATAGTAAAGATGTGACATTTGTTTCTGTACCACTATTCATCATATGTGTGAGACTTGGTCCCAGCACACCTGGTGATTATTTCGCGCCCGGGTTTTAGACCCCTAAAACCCGGGTGTGACATATCACTTGTATATGGACATTTAGCAATAAAATGACTGGACTTACCACACCTATAGCAAACCCTCTTGGAGCGGGGTTTGTAATCCTTCCCCTTCCTTTGTTTGAGGATTTACCGGAAGCTCTTGATGATAAGAGTCATCTCCTCGTTGTCAGGCTTGGAGGCGTCAATTAGGAGCCTATTTGGTGTAGGCTCTTCCTTCTTTTCTTCCGTTGCCATGAATGCAATGGGTTGCACCTCGGGTGTGGAGGTGGCGCTTTGCTCCAAGTTGACAATGTTTTTAGAGTCTTTGATCAAAAGTTCAAAGCTCACAAACTTACCAATCACCTCCTTGGGAGACATATACTTATATTTATGATCTCCACGAATTAATTGTACTTGAGTGGGATTACGAAAGACAAGAGATCTTAGAATAACCTTGACCATTTCATGGTCATCCCACTTGGTGCTCTCGAGGTTGTGGACTTGGTTGACCATCGTCTTGAGCCGGTTGTACATTTCTTGTGGCTCTTCTCCTTTATTGAGGATGAATCGATCGAGTTCTCCCTCGATCGTTTCGCGCTTGGTGATTTTGGTCACCTCATCCCTTCATGCGTTGTCTTGAGGACGTCCCAAATTTCTTTGGCACTCTTCAACCCTTGCACCTTGTTGTACTCCTCCCTACACAAGGAAGCGAGGAGTATGGAGGTGGCTTGGGAGTTGAAGTGCCTTATTTGGGCGGCCTCATCGGAGTCGTAGTCCTCGTTGCCAACCTATGGTGCTTGCGCTCCAAACTCAACAACATCCCAAAATATGGTGGTTTTATCACTCCACATACAATAATGTTCACCATCAAAATATGGTGTTTTCCTAGGGGAACGGAATGTAAAGGAGCGCGTTTAGAGATACGAGGATAGCAAAGAGGCATCTTACTATACTTCTTATGTTCTTGGCGCTTTGAAGATGTGGACTCAGCGCCAGAGCCCGGAGGTTGAGGGTGAGGAAGAATCGGTATCGTAGTAGACCACCTTCTTCATCTACTTTTTCTTCTTGTCACCCTTCTTATGTGACTTGATGGAGCTGACGGATTCCTCCTTGTGCTTGTCACCGGCCTCCTTCGACGGAGTCCTTTCTTCATTCTTCTTTCTCGAAGATCCGGGATTTTCCCCAGTGACCATCTCTCTTTTGGCGTGTTCTCCCAACATCACTTCAAGTTGTTAGAATTTAATGAAGTATCGGGCTCTAATACCAATTGAAAGTCACCTAGAGGGGTGAATAGGAGAAACCTGAAAATTATAAACTTCGAACACGCACTTCACCCGGGGTTAGGGTTAGAAATAAATAATAGTGAATTTAGAGTGTGGAAGATAGTTCTTTTTGCTATGAGTTGCTCAATCAATGCGGACTTTGGGAGCAAACTCAAAACAATGTGAGCAAGAGAACTTTAGAGAGAGAGGAGAGGGGAGAAACAAATCGAACGGTGAAGATCAACACAAGTGGACACAATGATTTGTTTCCCGAGGTTCGGTTCCAAAGAACCTACTCCCCATTGAGGAGGCCACAAAGGTCGGGTCTATTTCAACCCTTTCCCTCTCTCAATCGGTCACCTAGACCGGTCGAGTGCTTCTTCTTAATCACACGGGTCACTAAGACCCCGCAAGGATCACCACACAATTAGGTGTCCCTTGCTTGCTTTACAAAATACTTGGAAATATTAGAAGGAGAAGAAGAAAGCAACCAAACAACAATTGGAACACAAATCACCCTCTCTCAAGTCACTAAACATTTTAGATCACTTGACATGATTTTGGCACTTGGAGAGGATTTGAGGCTTTGAATGTGTCTTTGGAGTGTATTCTTTGCTCTTTTATTGAATGAAGAGAGTGGGATGCTTGGATGGCTTGAATGGTGGTGGTTGGGGGTATTTATATTTCCAACCACTATTCTAGCCATTGGCTGACTTCTCTGTCGATGGGCACACCGGACAGTTCGGTGGTGCACCAGACACAATATTGTTCACTATCCAGTGTGTGCCACGTCAACTGCCCGTTGGGGTTTGGAGCTGTTGACCGTTGAAGTCGTATGTCCTCGTGGTGCACTAGACAGTCCATTGCGACCTGACGTCACAGACTGTCTTCTGATGCTTCAGACTGCGGGCGCAGTCCCACAGTCCACCGTTGGCGGAGTCGACCGTTGCACCGAGGGCTCACTGGATAGTCCGGTGATTTTTAGTGGACAAGCGTCGAGAATTCCCGAGAGCGGCCAATTAGCGAAGTGCTCTAGCCAGGGCACTGGACACTGTCCGGTGCACCCAGACAATCCAGTACGCCACTGGCTGCAGCAAGTCTGTTTTGCTCCAAACTTGTAGAATTGTCTCACGATCATTTTCTTTATATGTGTATATGAACCTTATGCACCTGAGAATTATTAACTAGGCAAACTAGTTAGTCCACATGGTTTGTGATAGACGTCAAACACCAAAATCGATTATATGGAAATGTTGAGGCCATTTCCCTTTCACCCACCCACTGACTTGGGTTTTGTGGGGCATTAATGCTTGCCATAGGTGGCTCATTTGGCTGGTTTTCCCTTTCCGACCTTATGGAGGGGGCAAAAAGTACTCGCCTCCACGTGTCTGGGATGTCATATTATGGTGTTGAGGCGCTGTAGGATGCAACAGGAGGTTTGGCTAGGACGGATGTGTAGTCACGTTTGTTACTCTGCGCTAGACCGTCCGGTCACATACGTGAACTATCCGACTATGTGCGTGGACTGTCCAGCCGCATGGCCAGACTGTTCGGTGATGTATTTGGACTGTCCGACACTATGCACGGATGGTCCGAATTGTTCGTTTAGGGTTTGTGTGGGACGCGGTGGATCAGGCGTGGATCTCGGGTATTTGATTCTAAAAACGAGGCCGGATGTCGTTAGCCCGGATGGTCCGCGTTCACGTGCGGACGGTCCGACCGTGCGCATATCGGTGGGTTTACCCCCAATGTGCGTAGGAGCCTGTGGTTGTCCACGATATTTGTCCATCGGCATCCCGTAAAGGGGTTATGATTGGTCATGCCAATTTGTAACCGATGAATGCGTGTGTTTTCCCAGTTTCAACCTCTTGCGAAGGAAAATTTGCGACATCAGATTTATCAAATGTGCGTGCTAGCCTCTTATAATCATTTTTGCATACTCCCTATGATATGTTGCATTTGTTCTCGTTGCTCATCTATGTAAGATCTAAGAGATTGGACTTCATTTGTATCACATACCTTGGGGTAGCTGTAACAGGTCGGTGCGAAGCCAGATCAGTTGTCCGCTTCTGGACGACCTTGTAATTCTTGTACACCTTAAAGTTGGCCAAGAATTTTGTCTGCGCTTACTTGATCAGCTGCTCCTTGTGCTCCTCGAATTCCTTTTGATCTTCAGCCGAAAGAGTCTCCATAGTCGGCTCGATTATGTTGTTGGGAGAAATGTCAGAACTATCCTTTGAAACAACCATTGATGGCCGATTTGATAGTTCTTCATGCGAAGTCCCCATCAGAGTCGTCAAAAAGTGTGTTGACTCCGATTTGGGTGCCAATCACTGTGATGCGTACCAGCGGTGGTTCTCTCTGCGGCAGCGCGAACGGTCCACAACCGAGGCCAAACGATCCACGATCTGACGCAGAGGCGAGAGTTCCCTAGGCTGACGCTGGACGGTCCGCACCCTGGGGGCCGGATGGTCCACGTGTGCATAGGGGCCGCGACGTTCTCCTACAGCACCTGGATCTCGCTCCCGGAAGTGACCCCATCAGGGAGGAGAGATCCTAGGGTTTGTCATGGGATCGGCAGGCCACCCAAGATGCCTCTATACGACGTAGAGCCAGAGAGAGGTGAACATTAGAGAGAAGAAGCTATGTTATTGTCTACTTCTAGGGCAAAAAGTAAAGAACAGAAGGTATATTGATTATAGTTCAATTGTTGGTGATTGCAATTGGTCATACCCCTTAATATATATAAGGGAAGAAAGTCTTGACCCGTTCCTTGGCGTCTCCCAACAGCAGCCGCGGATTTAGAGAGATAAATACACGTGAAAAGGGATTAGTTATGCCTGATCCGATCTAATCGCGGACTGTTCGGTCCTCAGGGGCGGACTGTCCGGCCGTGCCCAGTGCCACAAATGGTGCTTAACAGAATGAGAGACCCAATTCTCGGGAATTGGATTATAACTATAAACTCCCTCTCCCAATTCAGAGTGTCACCTCTCTGTATTGCGTGGAATTAGCCGTACAATTCTAAGCTCTAATTCAACGACATTCAAACAATAAAATTTAAATTACATCTCATTCCAATATCTTGGCTAAATTAATACTGAACTCAATTCAAGTCCATTCCTCTAATATGGACATCCAAACGGAGCATAAGAGGATTTGCTTGGACCCGTAGTCTTATCTTATCTCTTCTCAATAAGTAATGATGTCACCGAACAAAACAATAAAAATCAAGAAAAACGCGAGAAAAAGAAAGGACTCTATTCATTTTAGTGGGTTTTAACTTTTAGAGTTAAAATATCTCAAACCTAACTAATTCGTAAACAAAGTTAAGAAAATAAGAACATTAATTTGATATATTATGAAATATAATTAATAAAGAGTATAATAATATTTATTTTGTATTGTAAATACTATTATTCTATTGTATAGATTTCGTTAGATTTTAAATATTTGATTTATAAAATTAATTAGGCGTCTTATAAAAATATATGTAATAAATAGTCATAAAGTATTTAATTATTATAAATATTATTTTTATTATATAAATTAAGTTAAACTTTATGTTTTGATTTATAGAAAGACTCGTAATTTCTACGGAGTGAGGAGGATAGTACTACGAGAAGAAGACATCAGCGGCCGCAGGCTTCCAACATCTCCCGCCGCGCCGGCCACTCGCCTTCTCCTTCCTCAGTTCCTCCTCGTCAATCCGTCCATCGCATAGGAGATAATTGCCATTATGGACGAAGAGAGGAGGGGATTCGACGAAATGAAGGCGTTGGCGTTGGCTTCTCTGTTCTGGAGACGCAGGCGACAGCCAAACTCCAAAACGGAAAGGAGACAGCGCTTGGAACTACGTTAACAGGTATTAGTTTCCTCTCTCCGTTTACCGTTCGCCTACGCAGACGCCGTCTGGCGCACTCGTCTGTACACCGTCTCTTCTCCTCGCCATCACTCTGGCACACCCGAACTCTCGCTGTGGAGAAGAAGGAGCAGAGCGCCCTGGTTCCTTTAACTTCACGCGCGATCCTTCTTCCTTCATCCCTGCCGCGCCCTGGTCTTCATCTCTCCAGCGCGCTCTGCTCCTTCTTCTCCACAGCGTTGTGGCTCCCAGCTTCTCCCTGGCTCGCCGCTCGCCCAGCTCCTTCCTAGCTTCTCTAGCCGCGCCCCTCAGCTCTCCTCTCTGGTCTCCAACGCCCAGCGCCGCGCCTGCTCCAGCCATGGTTGCCGCGCTCCCAGCTCAGAATTCCCCTGTCGTGCAGCTCGCGGTGCCCTAGATCTCCGGCCACCGTGCCTGCTCCCTTGAGCTCGCCCCTGGTTCGGCTCTGCGCCTCCCTGCTGGCCGCAGCATCTGAGTCCCCTGGCCATCGCATCTTCCATGTCTAACTACATCAAGAACACAAATAACTATAAAAAGACCTCTCGGAATTCATTTTTACAGGAAGGGTATTCAGTTAACCATATGGTATCACCTCAGAGGGCTGAAGAAAGCACACTGAGAGGTTACTCCAATCTTTCTACATTAGAAACAAGACAGCAAAAGGTTATTCAACCTGCTGATGTTCAGAGCATTGCAGGCAATGAAAATCCTAAGCGTGAGGATGGACTAGATGGTGCATGTGCTCAGAAAAGGTTCTTTCTCAAAGCTTCTTTCACAAAATCTGAATGCTCAAAGCTTCTTTCTCCAATTAGGTGGATACTGAAGAGAGAGTACTTGACCTCGTGCATTGAGGCCGGCAAGTTCGTGGACGAAGAACCGTTTGAATGGTTCGGCACAGGCTTCAACGATGGACGAACAATCAGTTTCGACGCTCCCAGGAAATGGCGAAACATAAGGCAGCAGATGGGCCATGGCGCCTTCTACGGAATGCAGATCGTTGCCTACGGACAGTTCATATTACCAACTCTGGTAATAGTTCTTTGCTTATAGTCAACCAGCTCTTTTGACAACAGGCTTGTAGTGTGGCTGTGGAAACTAGTGATGCACGAGCACGACGCCTATTGTCTTGTACTTTGGGGTTTGATTATGTTCCGTGTTTTTCTAAATTTTAAAGTTCCTCTTTCTTTGCAGGACACAGTAAAGCGTGCAGTAAAGGCCGGCAATGGCGCCGTTTTAGCAACATCGCCGCCATACACCCGGTTCCTAGACTCTGGAGTCGACTTCGCCGTGGTATCAGAGAGCATATCACGAACAGACGCGTGGGTCCAGGAATTCATCAGCCACGGCCCACGGCATTCCCTGTGTCAGCGCCGATTACCTGGTCGAGTACGTGTGCAAGCCGGGCCAGCCCCTGGACCGGCACGTTCTCTTCGAGACGAACTGCGTGGCCAGCATGTCCCTGGAGAAACTCACGAAGAAGCAGCTAGAGATGGCAACGGCGGAGAAGTCGGAACCGTCGGAAGACGACGATCCAGAGGACCTGAGCTGCTCGGCGTGCGGCCGCAGGGACCGGGGAGACGTGATGCTGATCTGCGGCGACGAGGCCGGCGGCGGGATCGGCATGCACATCGACTGCTGCGACCCTCCCCTGGACGCCGTCCCCGACGACGACTGGATGTGCCCCAGGTGCGCCGTGCCGGAGCCCGAGACTCAGATGCTGCGGCCAGCAGGGAGGCGCAGAGCCGAACCAGGGGCGAGCTCAAGGGAGCAGGCACGGTGGCCGGAGATCTAGGGGCTCAAGGGAGCTCAAGGGCGCAGAGCCGAACCAGGGGCGAGCTCAAGACGAGTGCGCCAGACGGCGTCTGCGTAGGCGAACGGTAAACGGAGAGAGGAAACTAATACCTGTTAACGTAGTTCCAAGCGCTGTCTCCTTTTCGTTTTGGAGTTTGGCTGTCGCCTGCGTCTCCAGAACAGAGAAGCCAACGCCAACGCCTCCATTTCGTCGAATCCCCTCCTCTCTTCGTCCATAATGGCAATTATCTCATCGCATAGCGGCATAGCGTCCCCACAGTCCCAAGGAATCGGTGGAATCCAACAAGTCCAACCGCCGTCTCATCTCTCTGCTTCCCGGAACCTGAGTCCGAGAAGAGCCCGTTCGACATGGACACGGAGCCGCTGCTGCCGGCGCACCTCCTCCACTCGCTGCCGGAGCACTCGGAGGTGTTCCACTTCTCCCCGCCGCCATCCCCTTCCTGCCCATCACCGGCCTCCTCCTACAAGGACCGCATCATCTTCGGCGCCCACCCGCCACCGCCTCAGCCGCCGCCGCCCCCTCCGCTTCCCCCGTCGCACTCGCACCGCGCGCACCGCCGCCGCAGCTCCGTGGACGGCCTCTACGATTTTGACCTGCCTTCCTGCTCCTCGTCCCCGCCCTCGCCACCGTCGGACCCCGAGGACCCTTCCTCCGCCGCCGCTGCCGGCGCGTCCTCTCTCTTCGAATTCATCGCCAACGCCGCAAGCGCCCGCACCAACCTCCACCGCTCCCGCACCGCCCCAGCCATGGCGCCGCTCAGCGCCGTGACGCTCGCGGCCGCAGCCGCTGCCGGGGACCAGGCTCCCGCGCCGCCCGAGCGCCCCTCCATCGTGCTGCACACCTTCCTCTTCCTGCTCGCCTACCTCGCCCTCGGCGTGACCTTCTACGCCGCCGCGCCCGCCAATTTCAGCTCCTCCGCGGGACCCACGCACCCCGTCGCCGACGCGCTCTACTTCTGCATCGTCACGCTCTGTACCATCGGATACGGTGACATCACGCCCGCCACCCCCGCCGCCAAGCTCTTCTCCATCTCCTTCGTCCTCATCGGCTTCGGCTTCGTTGACATCCTCCTCTCCGGGATGGTCTCCTATGTGCTCGACCTACAGGAGCATCTCCTCATCACCGCGCTCAAGAACCCAACCTCTGCGCGCAAGCACCGCCACAACTACATCTTTGACGTCAAGAAGGGCAGGATGCGCATCCGTATGAAGGTGGCGCTCGCGCTGGGCGTCGTGGCTGTTTGCGTGGGTGTCGGGGCTGCAGTTCTCAGGAGGGTGGAGAGCCTGGGGTGGCTCGACGCCGTCTATCTTGCCGTGATGTCGGTGACCACAGTTGGTTATGGGGACCAGGCGTTCCGGACACTGGCTGGGCGCCTTTTTGCATCCGCTTGGCTGCTCGTGTCCACCCTGGCTGTGGCAAGGGCATTCCTCTACTTGGCAGAGATGAGGATTGACAAGAGGCACCGAGCCATGGCCAACTGGGTGCTGTCCAGAGACATGACCGTGTCTGAATTTCTTGCTGCAGACATTGACAACAATGGATATGTCACGTAAGTCCATGAGGCCTTGGTTCACATTTCTTTGCTTTCATTCACTAGTTAGCATGATTATGTCCAAATGATTTCTTATTTTTATGCTGAGGAAACATTATTCATCCATTGATATGCTATGCAAACGGGTGGCTTCAAGCTGATTATCCTCCAGAGAGCCTTTTTGGTAATGGTCCACAAATAGCAGGCATCTTGTTTCACAATTGAGGTCACCTCTTAGACAGTATGGAACTATCAACCTATAAATCGGGCAAAGTAAGGGCCTGTTTGGTTCGTGGCTAACTACGCCACACTTTGTCTAAGGTTAGTCGTTCAAATTGAAGAACTTAACCTTAGGCAGAAAAGTTAGGCAATGTGTGGCAAGTTAGGCAGGGAACCAAACATGCCTTAAATATTCAAAACACTCAAGTTCCAGCAATCATATATCACTAGCATTGGTTGTTCACTAGGTCTGTCATTATTGGTCTCAAGGTTCATTATTCACTTATTTGGTTGCAACTGATCTATAAGATTCGATGGAGATTCCGTGAATCCTAATGTGTGAGGCAGCAATACAAGGGGTCTTTGCTTCCTAAATCAATTCATTGATATACAAGATTACATCATAATGGAGTTTCACAAAAGAATATGACCAATCTATGCCTTTTGCTGCTAGTATGTTACATATCCTTTTTATCGTTGGTTTCTCCTGATGTTCCCTTGCTAGCTGGCTTGCAATATTCATGTTTCAGATATTGTACCTCTTTTGCTTCTTTTGATTTGCATCTATGAATCTGTGATGCACCTGAGGTGTACTTATTGAAACATTGAATACTACCTCTTATTAGGGCACGTATAACAAGATGTGTAAACATGGCCACCTTAAGACTGAAAAATAATAGTCCACGACTGAAAATATTATGGAATGCAATTATGGCATTAAATATAACATAGAAAAAACATGGAATGGGGCTTGACAGGTTGTCAACTCTTGAGCATGGCATGCAAATTTAGATAATTTGCTTAATGCTTATGTAGAATTGTGGATATTTACCATTAAGAGAGGATGTTCGTTGTGCCATTTTCAGAAAACCCACAAACTTTCCTTTTATGCTCTTGTATCATATTTTGTTTATCTTGTTTTGTGCTACTAAGCGTCTGCTGAATAATCCTAGATTCTTTTTAAAGGTATGACAGTGCTACTGTAAATATCAGTTGGCTGACTGACTTATGGTGTGCAATTTCTCGCATTTAGGTGTTTATTCAATTCGACAAATATACATATACTATTTATTATTATATAGTTGTTTTGAAAATATTTATGGTAGTTTGAAAGCTTTAAATATTTGGAATATATAAATGATTCATACTCCCATAGTTCAGAATGTATGACCACTTGAAAAATCATTGTGGTACAGTCGAGGATGAGATCAAGGGTACAGTACCATACTTGGTCCAACTTCACCTCCTAGGCTGCTACCATACTTTCAAGATGTGATAACTAAATTGTACAAGATTTTCAGTTAATAAAAGTGGACTAGGTCTGACATCTAGTCATCGTTGTCATTATTGTATATATAATATATCATTGGTCTTTGTCTGAGAGATGGTTGGACTAAAAGATTGACTATTGTGAAACATGCCAAACACTTATAAGCTTTATGCACACATTTTTTTCTGCCAACACATGGAAACAGTATTACCATCCATTTTTTTTATTTTTCTTGAATATGAAATACTTTCTGCTTGTGTTTAGTAAATTTATGTTAGAATAGCTTATACTTCATGTTTTATATTCTCTTACACTCCAATCAAGTATTTTGGTAGTGATTGTCTTATTCATTCGGTTATCCCTGAATTGTTTAGAACCCACTTCATGGCTTCTTTTCAGTATAAAGAAACTATCATTGTTCTTTGGCTTGTATTTTTTAAATCATGCTATCACCCATTTAGTAATATTAATTTATGTTAAACCTAGTTGATTTTTATTTGGTTTGCTGGCGTAGTTGCTGCATTTTGAAATTAGTTGTGGCTGTGTGCTTGATGTGTCAGATTGATTTATGGAGATTAATTGATATCCAGCACCGCTTGCATTTCGCAGTATTCAAACACCATGTAGCGTTGCTCATATTAGGCTGATGCAGAATGCCAGATATTTCAATTATTATTCGCCACGGCGTGTCAACCCCAGTATTAAGTAATCTGTAAAACATATGCATAGGGCAATACAAATGGCATGGCAGCTATTGTTTTTGCCAGGCTGTACGGACGTCTTCTAGATTTTCTGGTTGGTGCTTCCATTTTTCATTTCAGAATTTATGTGCTGTACTTTTAATTTGCCCCCCCCCCCCCCCCCTTTTGAAATTGTCTGCAAATGTTTCTTTCTATTATGGTCTCCACCCTTCTGTTCTGGTACTGACGCACTGCCATAATGCTGGCAATTATATGAGAATCTTTAGCTGCACCAGATATTCATCATCAGAAAAATAAAATTACCATAATGACTACCATTCTGTAATAGCAAGGATTTTTGTTTGTTATCTCTTTTTTTTGGAACATGATTTATTTATTTCTTCCCAGAGACCATCTTCCATTGTTTTAAAAATTGTAACAATTGCTGAATTGGCTAACGTGTGCTTATGCTACTCAGGAAATCAGAATTTGTTGTTTACAAGCTCAAGGAGATGGGGAAGATTACTGAAAAAGATATCATGATGATATGTGATCAATTCCAGAGGCTGGACACAGGGAGCTGCGGGAAGATCACACTTTCAGATCTTCTGGAGAGCCATCACTTGGTTTCAGAACCCAGGGATAAGAAAAAGGGGAAGAAATCTTAAACATGTGTCATAGTATGCACAAGAATTGAAGGGCAGTGCTAAAATTTTGGGACTAGAAAGCACGCCAAATGAGCAAGGGTGCGACAGGAGGCATTCTCCTACACGGAATGGAAAAGACGGAATCCGCTGAAGGTAGGATAGCTCCGTAGAAGTTGTAGGTGCGCTCCAGATATGATTCTACCCTAGAAATGGTGGAAGGATAATAACTGTTTTAGGAGGCGGCTGTAAATATGAACATAATTATACAGGATGGTCTATTCAGATTCTTTATGTGGATCATTCCTACTCATTTTTAAGAATATATTTTTCTGGCCACACAGTTGACGCGCATGGAATGAGCTCAGTTGTGGTCCATTGTCACGGCCGTTTAGAGTGACGAAACCGAATGCACAGTATGTGTGTCAGAATCTGTTTTTCACAATTGTAATATTGTATGTTCATATCACAATTGTAATACATCGAAAGACAATATTCGAAACGTAAATAAGAATAGAGTATTTATTACATCACTCACAATGATATAATTGTCCTAAACATTTATTCCAACACAGCAAAACAATTATTTTTTTTCCGAAAGCGCAGGAGAACTGCGCATCATTTAATTAGAGAAGAAAAAAGGTCCAAAATAGACCAAGGTATAAAGCCCTAAGCAGGCTTAATCAAAACAAATAGTCACACATACTACCCACTCCCTAGACCCTGTGAAGGTTACGCGTGAGCTCCAAACCGAAACTCTGAAGATGTTTGGCTCCAGCCGTAATCCAACATCCAATCTCATCAAGAAAGACGTATCTGATAGAGCTTAGCGAAGGGGTCTCCCCATTAAAGACAGCTTTGTTGCGGTGGATCCATAAATACCAGACCCCCAAAATGATGATGTTGTTCATGCCCTTTCTCTTGCTTTTATGAATTTTCTTACTTGTTTTTCGCCACCAATCAGCAAAGGAGGTCTCATCTCTCGACGGAGAGAGATTACCTACATCCAACACGAACAGAATGGAATGCCAGAACTGTCTTGCAAAGACACAGATACACAAAATATGTTGTATGGTTTCCTGCGATTGATCGCAGAAGAGGCAAGACACGGGGTGGTCCATACCTCTCTTCTCCAATCGATCAGAAGTCCAACATTTATTCTGAATAGCCAGCCACAAGAAATATTTGCACTTTGGGGGAGCCCAATATTTCCAAAGCCTCTTCCAAGGTTCAAAAATAATAGCTCACATAAAAAAGCCTTGTAACAGGACCTAGAAGAAAATTGACCAGAGGAAGTATGCAGCCAGGTATAAATATTCGCCTCCTGTGTTAACACATTATTGCTTACAGCATCCCAAATCAGAAAAATTGTCGGATCCCCGTCCAGGAAAGAGGTGTCAAGATGTCACTGATCCATTGTTGTCCTCCAAGAGCCTGGCCACTGTTCTAGTGGAGACAATATGTTTATCAATCTTGGAAACAACATCAGGAGCAAAATCTTTGATGCAGCCGCCATGTATCCATCTATCAGCCCAAAATAAAGTCATGTTTCCGTTGCCAACCACAGTAACAACCGAAGCATGAATGAACTTCCTGAGCTGCAACGACACAGGCAGCTTTAGCCCAATGCCGGGGCTTGTTTGAATCTGTTTTCTCCAGCCACAACCATTTAGCTTGCAGTGCCCAGCTCTGATAATACAGACTTGGGACTCCAAGCCCACCAAATATAAGCGGCCTTGTAACAACATCCCAAGAGACTAAACAGTTACCTCCATTCACGTCCTTTCTGCCTCTCCATAAGAACCCTCTGCGAATCTTATCAATCAATTTGATCACCCACTTGGGAATACTCATGGCAATGAGAAGATAAATAGGGATGGCAGAGAGAACAAAACGCACCAATGTCGTCCTACCAGCAAGATTAAGAAGCCGAGCCTTCCAATTGGGGAGTCTATCTGCTATCTTCTCAACCCAGTCCATAAGATCTGCCTTCCTGAGTTTTCTATCTGATATTGGGAGACCCAAATAAGTACAAGGGAAGGACGCCGAGCTGCAAAGGAGAAGGTTGCATCCCTGCTGCACAGCTTGGTCGCTACATCTAATTGGGATGGCGCAACTCTTGTTCAGGTTACACACAAGTCCAGAAGCTGAACCAAAGCAGTCCAATATCACTTAACACAGTTCAAATCTTCCACTATAGGTTTAACAAATAGAACCACATCGTCGGCATAAATAGAAATTCTGTTTCGAACATTCCCTTCTTGAAGGTTATGAAGCAGCCCCCTATCTTCGGCTAGCAGAAACATACTGCTGAGGACATCCATGATTAGCACAAATAGCATGGGGAAAGGGGATCACCTTGGCGAAGCCCTCTCCGATGCCTAATAGGAAGACCAGGAGACCCATTTAACAACACTTGAGTGGAAGATGAAGCCAACAGATTCGAAATCAAATTTCGCCAAATATTTCCAAATCCAAGGTGAGAAAGCACCTCAATGAGAAAAGCCCAAGAAATGGAGTCAAAAGCCTTGGAGATGTCCAATTTTAAAAATAAACTTGAGACTCTTTTTTTTTGAAGAGATTTAATAGAGTGTTGCACCATCATGTAATTATCATGAATCGATCTTCCTTCACAAAAGCACTTTGGTTAGCAGCCACCAACTTCTGAAGGTGGGGGCCGAGCCTATTAGCCAGCAACTTAGTAACCAATTTAGCGAAACTGTGAATTAGGCTAAAAGGCCAGAAATCCCTGGCTGACAAGGCATCCACTTTTTTGGGGATAAGCATAAGATATGCTGAGTTCAGCAGTCCCAAACTGTGAGCATTTCCAAAACGAAGAGATTCCAGCGCAACCATTATATCTGTCTTAATGATGTGCCAAGAAGATTTGTAGAACCTCCCTGTGAAACCATCAGGGCCAGGTGCTATATCATTGGGAAGGCTTGCAATCATATTCTGAACCTCCCTTTTGGAGAAAGGAGATTCTAAGTCGCTTAGGTCAACTGGATCCCTGTGGCAATTTGGCAAATTAAGAGTGAAAGGTCTCTGGATTTCAGTCCCCAAAAGATCTGAAAAGAAACTATCCAACAGCTCCTGCATCTGGTCATGGTTAGTAACAATCCTGTCCTCGTCCTCCAAATGAGAAATAAAGTTTCTCTTTTTTCTAAAACATGCATGCATATGGAAAAATCTTGTATTTGCATCCCCTTCCTTCAAATATTGGATCCGAGACCTTAAGCGGGCGCTTGTCCTTTGTAAAGAAGTTAGGACGAGACAATGTTGTTTCAGTTTTCGCAGCAATCAAACCTCTTCTACAGCCAGAATCCTAATATCCTGAGCAATCTCCAGTCTGTGCAACACCTCGCGAGCCAAGCCCAATTGAGTCCCAACATTACCCACCATTTTGTGCCTCCAAGATTGCAGTCTTTTGGACAATCTCTTAAGCTTCATGGACACTTTCTCAAGAGGACAGTAACAATGAGCTGGCTGATTCCAGAAGGCAGCAACCTTCTCAAGGAACCCAGGAAGCTTAAGCCAAAAACTTTTGAAATGAAATCTGCGCTTCCCCCTAAGGTCCACCTTGAGTTTGAGAGTCAAGGGACAATGATCAGAGGCCTCAGTGGCATTACTAAAAAGCATACAATTCGGAAAAAATTCTTCCCAGCTGTTAGTGCAGAAGACATGATCCAGCTTGACAAGGGTAGGGTCTTCTCTCTGATTTGACCAGGTGAATCTCCTCCCACTCAGCGGTATTTCTTTTAACTCCAGAAAATTGATCCAGTTTCTGAAATCTCCCATCAAAGGTTGATTAATATTGGAATTATTCTTATCTTCTGCTCTATAAATCATGTTAAAATCCCCAGCAATGATCCATGGCCCTTCACATTCATTCCTGACCACACCGAGCTCCTGAAGAAAGGCTTATTTGAGGTTATCTTGATGAGGCCAATACACACCTGTGAACCACCAGAGTTGACCTGACATCAACTGAAATTGAACTGATAATGAGAACTCCTTGATGACAGCAACACCAGTGGAAAGGGATCTATCGCGCCATGCTACAAGAATACTCCCTGGTTCCAAGGGCAGGGCTAAAAATAAAGTTACCATATACTGACCCAAGAATTGTAATAATATCAAAATCAGAGATGGATGACAGCTTGGTTTCTTGCAGACACACAATAGAAGGCATTGTGCAAGAACCAAAGATTTAATAGAGTCTCTCTTAGCACAATTGTTGAGGCCCCTCACATTCCAAATCAGAATACCATTTGAATCCATGAAAAACAAAATTCAGCCAGCTCCACCAAACACACAGCTCAAAACTGCCCAGGTGGGGGCACCTCCCAACCGAACAGGGCTGCCAGCGCAGTAATGTGCTCTCTAGAAAGAGGTGAATCGAATAGTTTAGCATATCTTCTTGCATCCGTGAAGGAGATATTCTCTCTCTCGTCACAGAAACTCAGATGCTTGCACACCTTTGCAGCAGAGGGAGAGCCTAATTCAGGTGGTATCTTGGCCACCCTCCTGCTTCGCCTAGGTTGAAATTGCTAGGAATCAGCTTTCTCTTTCGTTTGACTGGTTGGGTAGGGGCCGACAGGATTCCATTGATCTATTTTGTAATTCCATCTTTAAATTTCTGCAGAGGAGTAGAAGTTCCAATCTCCTCAGACTGTGTTAGTTGAACCGGGATTTTTTACGAGCATAAACCTTGAAGCAGGGAGGTTTGGCTCTGATCTTGTAGTCCTATGAAGAAACCAGAAATCTTGACTTCGGTTGCCCCACCATAATAAATGTGTAGGATTACGGGGAGGCTACGCTAGCGCAAAACAAAATTTTCACCCCCATAATACCAAGAACTACTGCGGTTATAGGTCATGGAATTACCACTAGACACGCAGAGCAGCGGAAGACGTCTCGATGTAGACGAACGCGTCGAGCAGTGCCGTGCAGTCGCCGGCGTCCTTCACGTCCTCGCACGGTTCGTCCAAGTGCTCCAGATGTAGCACCTCCGAGGTATCCACACGTACAGGGAGGAAGCGCCGCGTACCGAACTGCTAGGTTCGCGACGGCGGCTTGGCGAGGGCGAGAGGTGGGCGGCGGCTGTTAGTCCGCTGGTGGCGAATTAGGTTATGCTTAACCGCGCCCCCGCCCCTCATTATATAGGCGTTATGGTGGGCTTCTGACGCCGAGGCCCATCATTAACCCTAAAGCCCAGTCTAATTTTGGATCTAATCCGAATTAGGCTTCCTTCCCCTTAAGTGTGTGACCCTATAGGTTCACGTACAAATAGACATAGGCCGAGTACTCTTACTTGGCCCAATAATTGACAGCGGCCTCTAGCAAGACATGTCAACTCCTATGTGTACGTAAAGATCATATCAGACGAACCATTGCGACATTATGTACATGCTGTTCCCTTTGTCTCACGATATTTGGTCTGGCTCTAAGCTGACCTCTCTTTCTCGATACTGTGAATTGGAATCCTTTCAATGGTTAACTCTTAACCCTAGCACGGCCATGCATTTCTTGATCCAATCACTCGAGGGGCCCAGAGATATCTCTCTCACAAAGAGAGGGACAAATTCCATCTTGACTGACCATGCCTCATAGCATGCTTCCTGACAAACCCAAAACTACCTTTATAACTACCCAGTTACGGGATAGCGTTTGATAGTCCCTAAGTAAGTCAATTCACATCTTGAGAACATGCGACAATCTCAGGTCTAAGGATACAGTATTCATGTTGCAAGAAGAGAACTATATTACAATATCTCACGTTGGGTCGGTCCAGCCTCATGTCATACATGCGCCCACATTATTAGTTTAATATCTCCATGTTCATGACTTGTGAAATGTAGTCATCAACTAATACATGTGCTAGTCATCGACTCTGACTAGGGACATCATTTAGAATAACCATATAAGTAAAGAATCTCACAAACAATTCACATAATTGCTAATCAATACAAGGTGCCTTCCATGGATATTCAATTAAGCAATATATATATCATGGATACAAAGAAATATGCTCATCTCTATGATTATCTCTAGGGCATATTTCTAACAGTCTCCCACTTGCACTAGAGTTAATCTAGAAGATATCTAATACCCATAGATCTCACGTGTGCCTCATGCTTAGGTTGTGGAAGAGGTTTTGTCAAAGGATCAGCAACATTCAAATCCGTATGTATTTTGCATATCTTTATCTCACCCCGCCTAATGAATTCCCGTATGAGGTGAAACTTCCGCAGTACGTGTTTGTTTTTCTGGTGGTTCCTTGGCTCCTTAGCTTGCGCAATAGCCCCATTGTTGTCACAGTAGAGGTTCAATGGGCTAGATGCATTAGGAAACACACCAAGCTCGATGAGGAACTTTCTTATCCAAACACCTTCCTTCGCAGATTCAGAAGCTGCAATGTACTCGGCTTCTGTTGTAGAATCAGTCACAGTCTCCTGTTTTGAACTCTTCCAACTAACAGCACCACCATTTATTGTGAACACAAAACCTGATTGCGATTTTAACTCGTCTGGGTCAGTTTGGAAGCTAGCATCGGTGTAACCAGTTACAACGAGCTCCTCCTTACCCCCATATACCAGGAACATATCTTTAGTCCTTCTTAAGTACTTAAGAATGCCTTTTACCGCTGTCCAGTGATCCTCACCTGGATCAGCCTGGTATCTACTCGTAGCACTTATAGCGTATGAAACATCTGGGCGTGTACTTATCATGGCATACATGATTGAACCAATTGCTGAGGCGTATGGTACCTTACTCATGCGCTCCCGCTCATTAGCCGTTGCAGGACATTGCATCTGGCTAAGGTGTTTACCATGTGACATAGGTATGAACCCTTTCTTGGACTGTTCCATGTTGAACCGTTTCAAAACCTTGTCAATGTACGTATCTTGACTTAATCCTATAAGCCTCTTCGACCTATCTCTATAGATCCTTATGCCCAAAATATATGCTGCTTCCCCTAAGTCCTTCATAGAAAAACTCTTTTTCAGTGAAGCCTTGACGGACTCCAGCATAGGAATGTCATTCCCAATCAATAATATGTCATCCACATACAAGATCAGAAATACAACAGCGCTCCCACTTTCCTTCTTGTAAACACACGCTTCTTCTTCATTCTGATGAAAACCAAGCCCTTTGATCACTTCATCAAAACGAATGTTCCAACTCCGAGATGCTTGCTTCAACCCATAAATGGATTTCTGAAGTTTGCATATCTTTCCAGCATTGATCGGATCGACAAAACCCTCGGGCTGTATCATATACACGTCCTCATCTAGGTTTCCATTAAGGAAAGCTGTTTTGACATCCATCTGCCAAATCTCATAATCGAAATATGCGGCAATAGCTAGAATGATCCGAATAGATTTAAGCATCGCTACTGGCGAGAATGTCTCGTCATAGTCAACTCCTTGAACTTGTCGAAAACCCTTTGCAACAAGTCGAGCCTTATAGATGTGAACATTTCCATCCATGTCTTTCTTCTTCTTATAGATCCATTTGCATTCTATAGGTCTAACACCATTAGGCGGGTCAACCAAGTTCCAAACTTGATTTTCTCCCATGGAATCTATCTCGGATCTCATGGCGACATGCCATTTCTCGGAATTTGGGTCCATCATCGCTTCTGAATATGTTGCAGGTTCGTCGTTGTCTAACAACAACACTTCCCCATTGCCCAACAATAGCACTTCTCCTCGTGCCTCGCGAAGCCTTGCTGACCTTCGTGGTTGTGGTGGTGATTCTCTTGCCATAGACGTCTCAACTTGTTCTGCTACATTAGCATCACTTGTTGAATCTTGTCCCACTGGCTCATCCTGAACTTCTTCAAGATACACCTTTTGTTTACTTTTCT
Organism: Zea mays; assembly: GCF_902167145.1. NCBI lineage: Eukaryota > Viridiplantae > Streptophyta > Magnoliopsida > Poales > Poaceae > Zea > Zea mays. The sequence continues at coordinate 87,798,279 of NC_050102.1, read as the reverse complement.
CTCTTTTGAGAAACTCTTTCTCTAAGAATACACCGTTCCGGGCGACAAACACTTTGCCCTCTGACCGATGGTAAAAGTAATATCCTAAAGTTTCCTTTGGATATCCCACGAACATGCACTTGTCCGATTTTGGAGTGAGTTTATCCGACTGTAGTCGCTTGACGTAAACCTCACAACCCCAAATCTTCAGAAAAGACAAGCTGGGAGTCTTCCCAGTCCACATCTCATATGGTGTCTTAACTACGGACTTAGACGGTACCCTATTTAGTGTGAAAGCTGCTGTTTCTAGAGCGTATCCCCAAAACGACAAAGGTAGGTCCGACTGGCTCATCATTGATCGAACCATATCCAATAAAGTCCGATTACGTCGCTCAGACACGCCATTCCTCTGAGGCGTTCCAGGCGGCGTAAGCTGTGGAACAATTCCACAACTCTTTAGATGATTGCTAAACTCATGACTCAAATATTCACCACCACGATCTGATCGCAGTGCTTTAATTTTCTTGCCACGCTGATTTTCTACTTCATTCTGAAACTCTTTGAACTTTTCTAAGGATTCAGACTTGTGTTTCATTAAGTAGACATACCCATATCTACTAAAATCATCAGTGAAGGTTATGAAGTATTGGAATCCTCCCCTAGCTGTCGTACTCATTGGTCCGCACACATCAGTATGTATGAGTTCCAATAAATCTAACGTCCTCTCCGGTAAACCCGTGAAGGGCGCCTTGGTCATCTTACCAAGTAAGCAAGCTTCACATGTCTCGTATGATTCAAAATCAAACGAAGTTAAAAGCCCATCAGAATGAAGCTTCTTCATGCGATTCTCACTTATATGACCCAAACGACAGTGCCACATGTAGGTAGGACTTAAATCATTAGGCCGAGGCCTTTTAGCACTAATATTACAGATAGGTGCATCATCAAGATTTAAAATGAATAACCCATTCATAATGGATGCAAAGGCCACAAACATGCCATTCTTAGAGATCACACAACCATTGTTTTCACTCGCAAATGAATAACCATCCTTCATCAAACATGAAGGAGACATAATGTTTCGACTCATACTAGGAACTAGATAACAATTATTTAACTCCAAAATAAATCCTGATGGGAGGTGGAGTTGCATCGTCCCGACGGTCAACGCAGCAACTCTTGCATTATTGCCTACCCGGAAATCAACTTCTCCTCTTTTCACGCTTCTACTTCTTATCATTCCCTGCATCGAATTGCAAATATGGGCAATCGATCCGGTATCAAATACCCAAGAATTAATATAAGAATCAGCAAGAAAAATTTCTGTAATGTGAATAGCAAGTGTACCTGCTGCGGCTGTACCCTTACCGCCGCGATCCTTAATAGAGGCCAAGTACTGCTTGCAATTCCTTTTCCAGTGACCAAGTTCTTTGCAATAAAAGCACTCTGCATCTGCAGCTGGTCCAGCCTTGGGCTTTTGATTTGGCTTGGATACTGTATCCTTTGCCTTGCCCTTCTTCTTTTGAGATTTACCCTTCTTCTTAAAGTTGGGTTTGTTTTGGACCGCCATCACATGGCCGCTGCTGTCAGCGCTTTTCTTTATGTCCCCCTCTGCTGTTTTCAGCATGCCACATAGTTCATTGAGGCCCCTCTCCGCCCCATGCATATGGTAGTTCGTGATGAAGTTTCCATAGCTGGGGGGAAGAGATGCTAAAATGAAGTCAGTGGCCAACTCTTGGCTTATTGGGAAGCCTAGCTTCTCCAACCTCTGACTGTAACCAACCATTTTGATTACATGTGGCCCAACTGTTGCGCCTTCTACTAGCTTGCATTCCAGAAAGGCTTTGGACACATTGAACCTTTCAGTCCTAGCCTGAGTCTGGAACATATCCTTGAGCGCCACGATCATATCGTACACCTCATGGTTTGTCTCAAACTGCATCTGGAGCTCAGGCTCCATGCAAGCAAGCATTAGGCAACTCACTTCAAGATTAGCATCCATTGCTTTCTTGTAAGCGGTTTTAGCTGCAGCAGTTGCATTTTCACCAGGATCCTCTGGCAGTGGGGTGTCTAGAACGTCTTCCTTTTTTTCAGCCCTGAGAACAATTCTCAGGTTACGGATCCAATCCGTATAGTTTGTTCCATTTAACTTATCCTTTTCAAGAATTGATCGCAAAGTAAATGTTGGTGTGCTAGGTGCCATCTACAACAAAATAATGCAAAATACTAAGACAAAAATATCCATGACAGAGTAAATCATATTAAACATTTAATAGTCTACTCCCACTAAAATCAATATCCCTCGATTGATACTTAGTGATTCAGAACCCACAACTAACAAGTCTACTAGTGAGCTTTAGCATCACCGCTAGAAGACAAGGTAGATCGGTAAGCAACTCCTTGCTAATCATATCATATATATGACTCCTGTTGTTGGGTGACATCTCTATGTCTCGGCTCCCAACCTTATGCCTCAAAGTCCTTAACCATTAAGCTGACTTTGTTTAAGTTAACCAACCCTTTCTGCAGTTCGTATCCGATACAAACCTATCTAGTCAAGGAAAACTGGTGGCACCCTAATTTCATAGACCCACCACCAATTGTACAAGACTTATGATAGTGCAAGGTTTGGAGAGGCATTAAAGCTTAAACATTTATGAGGGATCGTCCTACTTATAACATCGCACGCAAGGACATATATGCAATATAAACAAGTAGAACAATAAGAATGGCATTCACACAACAGTTGTGATTCGGTATGGCTTGCTGTCACATGGTGATCCCCATCTCCAATAATCTGTCCATCACGATGATCTCCATCTCCATGATATAGGTATGCCATCCTCCAGGTGATGAGTCCTTCAAGACCTATCTAACGTATGCTGGTAAACAAATTACATATACGCTTTGGATCATCACATGTTGACACGCAGGTCATTACATTAAATTTGGACAATACATGTGGCTCCAGCCGTATTGCCCTGGTCACGACACGCAGGTCATGAATAATTTATTAACATGCATCATATACACAATAGCCATACCGATCACATGTCCTGCAAAAACAGGTTAGACAAACACGTTTCTATACGTTCGCCACTACAACAGATAGCCACGGCGGTCGAGGGGGGAGCCGCCCCCCGCGGGTCTCAGGGCAGCGCCCTAAAAACCTCACAGGATTCCATGCATCGTATGTATGGAAATTCCACTGGAAATCTCATGCGGTTGATCAAATCAACCCAAATCATGTTAAAATTGATCCAGTTTCTGAAATCTCCCATCAAAGGTTGATTAATATTGGAATTATTCTTATCTTCTGCTCTATAAATCATGTTAAAATCCCCAGCAATGATCCATGGCCCTTCACATTCATTCCTGACCACACCGAGCTCCTGAAGAAAGGCTTATTTGAGGTTATCTTGATGAGGCCAATACGCACCTGTGAACCACCAGAGTTGACCTGACATCAACTGAAATTGAACTGATAATGAGAACTCCTTGATGACAGCAACACCAGTGGAAAGGGATCTATCGCGCCATGCTACAAGAATACTCCCTGGTTCCAAGGGCAGGGCTAAAAATAAAGTTACCATATACTGACCCAAGAATTGTAATAATATCAAAATCAGAGATGGATGACAGCTTGGTTTCTTGCAGACACACAATAGAAGGCATTGTGCAAGAACCAAAGATTTAATAGAGTCTCTCTTAGCACAATTGTTGAGGCCCCTCACATTCCAAATCAGAATACCATTTGAATCCATGAAAAACAAAATTCAGCCAGCTCCACCAAACACACAGCTCAAAACTGCCCAGGTGGGGGCACCTCCCAACCGAACAGGGCTGCCAGCGCAGTAATGTGCTCTCTAGAAAGAGGTGAATCGAATAGTTTAGCATATTTTCTTGCATCCGTGAAGGAGATATTCTCTCTCTCGTCACAGAAACTCAGATGCTTGCACACCTTTGCAGCAGAGGGAGAGCCTAATTCAGGTGGTATCTTGGCCACCCTCCTGCTTCGCCTTAGGTTGAAATTGCTAGGAATCAGCTTTCTCTTTCGTTTGACTGGTTGGGTAGGGGCCGACAGGATTCCATTGATCTATTTTGTAATTCCATCTTTAAATTTCTGCAGAGGAGTAGAAGTTCCAATCTCCTCAGACTGTGTTAGTTGAACCGGGATTTTTTACGAGCATAAACCTTGAAGCAGGGAGGTTTGGCTCTGATCTTGTAGTCCCATGAAGAAACCAGAAATCTTGACTTCGGTTGCCCCTCCATAATAAATGTGTAGGATTACGGGGAGGCTACGCTAGCGCAAAACAAAATTTTCATCCCCATAATACCAAGAACTACTGCGGTTATAGGTCATGGAATTACCACTAGACGCGCAGAGCAGCGGAAGACGTCTCGATGTAGACGAACGCGTCGAGCAGTGCCGTGCAGTCGCCGGCGTCCTTCACGTCCTCGCACGGTTCATCCAAGTGCTCCAGATGTAGCACCTCCGAGGTATCCACACGTACAGGGAGGAAGCGCCGCGTACCGAACTGCTAGGTTCGCGACGGCGGCTTGGCGAGGGCGAGAGGTGGGCGGCGGCTGTTAGTCCGCTGGTGGCGAATTAGGTTATGCTTAACCGCGCCCCCGCCCCTCATTATATAGGCGTTATGGTGGGCTTCTGACGCCGAGGCCCATCATTAACCCTAAAGCCCAGTCTAATTTCGGATCTAATCCGAATTAGGCTTCCTTCCCCTTAAGTGTGTGACCCTATAGGTTCACGTACAAATAGACATAGGCCGAGTACTCTTACTTGGCCCAATAATTGACAGCGGCCTCTAGCAAGACATGTCAACTCCTATGTGTACGTAAAGATCATATCAGACGAACCATTGCGACATTATGTACATGTTGTTCCCTTTGTCTCACGATATTTGGTCTGGCTCTAAGCTGACCTCTCTTTCTCGATACTGTGAATTGGAATCCTTTCAATGGTTAACTCTTAACCCTAGCACGGCCATGCATTTCTTGATCCAATCACTCGAGGGGCCCAGAGATATCTCTCTCACAAAGAGAGGGACAAATTCCATCTTGACTGACCATGCCTCATAGCATGCTTCCTGACAAACCCAAAACTACCTTTATAACTACCCAGTTACGGGATAGCGTTTGATAGTCCCTAAGTAAGTCAATTCACATCTTGAGAACATGCGACAATCTCAGGTCTAAGGATACAGTATTCATGTTGCAAGAAGAGAACTATATTACAATATCTCACGTTGGGTCGGTCCAGCCTCATGTCATACATGCGCCCACATTATTAGTTTAATATCTCCATGTTCATGACTTGTGAAATGTAGTCATCAACTAATACATGTGCTAGTCATCGACTCTGACTAGGGACATCATTTAGAATAACCATATAAGTAAAGAATCTCACAAACAATTCACATAATTGCTAATCAATACAAGGTGCCTTCCATGGATATTCAATTAAGCAATATATATATCATGGATACAAAGAAATATGCTCATCTCTATGATTATCTCTAGGGCATATTTCTAACAAAATGTTGATTCCAAACGAACTAGAGCATTCCCAGAAGATGGCGCCAAAGTCATATCGGTAGTCTTCACACTGGTGGAAACTACTTAATCCCCAACTGAAGCAGGAAGGGGTCCAATATTGGCATTAATTGGCGCCCCCATGGCAGGAGACGAAGGATTGCATGGGAGGGAGGGAACAGGCGCCTGCAACTCATCAACCGAGGAATTCGGGAGAGGAGCGGCATCAACTGGTCTACCTCCCCCACAAGAAGGAGCGATACGCGGTCCCAACCGTGCATGTACGGAGGTCCGGACCGAAGAGAACTGATGATTCGGAAGGTGCTGCCTCTGACGCTGATGTTTGTTATCCCGATCTTCATCATCTTCTGGGGAGGAAAATAGAGGCTGCTCCTCAACCAACAATGCAACCGAAATAGCCACCTTCACCGAAACAGAGTAAATCAATGTGCGACGAAAGCAGGATCCATCTTCTCCAATAGACGTCGGCTCTTCAACATGGAGATCACAGCGAGAAGGCAGGCAATCCATAGAGAAACCCCAAGCCTTCAGTTTCAGAACCGACATGTTCGTCCCATCAACAGAATCCGGATGCAATCCCTGAACAATGCAGTGTCCACCGAGTAGATGCTCTACCGTATAAGTCCCCCAGAGGTGTGCTGGAATCCCGCCAAGTTCAACATCCATAAGCACAAGCAGGGCACCTCCACCAGAGGCCGACGCCTGACGTGACCACCACCTAAGATGCAGCTGGAGGGGAGGGTATGGAAATGGATTGTCCAGCAGCCAAGGCACGAACAGCGTGTTCCATAGATGGGAAGAAAGCCAGGTACGAGATGGACGCATCATGTCGGATTTGGAGCGCATCAGCCTCAAGGCCATACTTTGAGGCGAGCGCCTCCAGAATCACAGCGGCGCAGTCAGAACCCTCCTGGCCAAGAACATTGACGATCAATGCACGATGAACATTGGTCGAGCAACCTTGAATGCCTAAGAATATGCGAATGAGGGGGTGCACCACCGAAGGCAAGGATGATGATGCCAAAGATGAGCCCTGACCAGGTGGGCCCAAAACCTCCTGGTGCATCTTTCAGCGCCTCTGTCCACAGCGAGTGCACTTTACCGCCGACCCGCGAACCACCTTCCATATCATAGAGAGGAACCTTCTCTAGGACGACCTTCCTGGGAACTGGATGCCACACCAACACCCTCGCTGGGTGGTGCAGAGTCTTCTTCTGACGTGGACACGCGTGCACCCGATGCCTAGGCAGGCGACAGTGAAAGCACCGCACCAAACTGCCACATTCGGCCGCACGGTGGGACAGTGAGAAACAGTTGAAGCACTTCCCACGTAAATTAGCGGAAACGGGTCTGGGGAGATGCGAGGGAAGAGGGGGAAAGGGACTCCGACGGTGAGACCGATGTCCCACTACCTTCACCCAACCACTGTCACCAACGTCAGCGCCGCGGGTAGTGGACCTTCCATCCACCAGTGCCTCCTTATAAGAGCGATGTAAATCACTCCGACACAGGGAAGCAACAGAAGGAAAATCCTGTTCACACCATCGCTGTGCCTTTGAACGGCCACCAGGAAGAGCCGCCACAAACTGGGCAGAGAGAGGAGAGGAGGGCGACGCCGGGGTAGCAGGTTGGGTGGCCGCCGGCCTTAGGAGGATGACCGGCATGAGGCTGTGGGGTGGAGGGGCTAAGGCGTCAGCTGGAGCCTGGAGGTGGAAGGTCAGGGGGTGGGAGCGGAAGGGACGGGAGCGGAAAGGACTCCATCCGCCCCTATTGCTTGGCTCGCCATGACACAACAGTTATTATGGTCCAACAAGAAGATGATCGGCGCATCGCTAGATTTAGAACTCCTTGACGTCTCTAACAAGGTCTTTTTAAACCTTATGATCAAAATTAAGCAAGGGTGAGCACACTTACGGTGGATGTTCAACAAGCAGGGGAAAAGATGCATAACTTGCAAGGATAGGCTAATGGTTCATGCTTACTAGGTGTAAGTATTTACCAAACCCCATTAATCATAAGGTAATAATATCTTGAACCCGCTTAAGCAAAACACTTAAGTGAACTACTTGAGCCAAAGAGCACGATTTATTCTCCATCTTTAAGTTCAATTATCATGTGAGGGTTCAGACCGCTCATAACCGTGAGCACGGTTGACATATAAGTTTTACACTCTGCAGAGGTGGTGCAACTTTACCCACAAGTCATGTATCCCCTCTAGCCTAGGCTTGCAAGACCCGTATTCACTACCAAGGTGAATGGTCAGGGATCCATCGCATGGTTTTCACAAAACATACTTAGTACAAAGCCACTCGCTAAGGTTCCCACGTCAATATTGGTGACCCTCTGGGCGAGGTACCTTAGCCGAGAATACCACCTCATGTTAACGTGAGCTATCACGAAACCACCGTCGTCCCCTCTTGCCCATATTTTAGGTAGGGTTGCTAAGCACTAAGCATATTAGGTTATTATCAAGGCCAGAGCCATGATATCACTTGTGGTTGTACTGTTATCCTGAGTGGTCACTCCATATTTCAATCTACTACTACTCTATAAGGACGCAACGAGGGCGTCCACCACGGCTTCACCATGCCTCCGCCCGACTCTCCTCGCCCATGCTCAGGCCTCGGCTCTCCTCCCTCCTCGCGACCGTGCAATCCCCGCTTGATGCTTTCCATGGAGAGCAGATTGTCGGCCTTCCGAAATCTCCGCCCAGGACCCCGCCTTCTGCTCCCCCACGCCAGATCCACGTGAGGCCCACAGTACCTACGCCTTCCAAATCGCCACACTGCTAGCCGCATCTCATCCGTGCATGCCCAACCAATGCCTCCCAAATCGCCGCCAACTCCCCAAGCTCCACGAGATCTCGTGTCATCGGTATTGCCTCCCCCGCCGCTGACTACTCCTCCTAGCCAGTAGTCTCTCCGCCGCCCCACCCCTCAATCCCACCCACTCCATAGCTAATCTTGCTGGGATTGTAGATCTAGAAGGTAGCATCGGATGGCTCCATAGGGAATGGAAGCATGGATGTAGGCGTTGACGGGGGTGGCGAGGATGAAGGCGACTATGATGAGGAGGACATCAGACCACTGCTCAGCTTCGATGAGATGTTGCACCTCCACGCGGCGTGCGGCGTGGTGCTTCCAGGCGACATGATGGAGGCAAGCCGATGCCGAGGATCCCACAGCCGTGGACATTGCCGGGACACAGCTGATGCCGAAGGAGGAGGCGCTCCAGCTTTGCACCGGTTGTATCCACTTCTAGACTTCCTTGCCTCGCCTATCACCTCCAGGAAGGTACGTACGTGTCATCCCCACCCTACCCCACCCCACCCCCTCCATTGTCTTTTCGCTATGAATCCCCATCCCATTACCTCCACAATGCCGTAGTGATGCCCGCCTAGGAAGAATTTGGGGATGAGGATCCCACGTCGCAACGTTCCATAGTGCCCCTACCCACACCGATGTCCACGGCCGTCACGCCCGGGCATGGCAGTCCGCTCCCACGCGATGCAATTTCATCCCCACCGTCGCAGCTGTCGAGGACCCCCCTTTCGTAGATGATTTTCCACCGCCTACATCGAGGAGCACTTTGATGAGGAGGAAGCCAAGGCGTCGCGCCCATACTTGTCATCACGAAACCGCCTGCCGCCTAGTGACGACCCTGGCCGGCTATTCGTCGGCAACATGAGGTCATCGGGGGAGGCCGATGAGGTCCTCGACGACAACCAACTCAGTGGTAGAAGTTGCGGCCTTCGAATTGGGCGGCATCAGTGCACCTCTAGGAAGCCACTCACGCTTGGTCGGCAGTTATGGCATTGGAGAGGTTGTAGGACTAGGAGGAGGCAGGCCAGTACCAGTTCTACGGCGACGTCTAGGCACAACCAGAGGCATAGTGGGAGGAGGAGATGTCGGCCAGTACCAGCTCTACGATGACCGCCAGGCGCGACTGAAGCCAGACACCGCCGGGATGGCCTTTCCGGTGAGTCCCTCATGCTTCTGTGCTCATGTCGTGTGATGACCATGTGTGCCAGCCATCTGTTGGTTGTATTGGCTCACCAAATGATCCTGTTTCTATCGATTATAAGAGTGAATATCAGATGGACTGTATTGTTTCCTGGGCGTTGGAGCTGATAGCAAGATGAGAAGTCACCTATCACATTCACTAATGGAATGTGAAACTTTACATGCAAAACCGGTTCAAATCATGGGTCAAAGAGAACTTCCTGTAACTTTGTGGAGAAGCTGAAAGGTCAAAGAGAACTTCTTCGTCGTGCAAGTTGTGGACTTGATCTCTTAATAATGTTTATTATCATTTTTATAATTCTCTACTTGTGTTAGTGATGACTTTGCCAAATTATTGAACCTGCTATATGTTGACCAGTTCTATTCAATAACTCATGCTTGTGTTATGTATGTCTGATAACTGATGGCTATATGTGAACGCTATATGGGTTCTGTTACTAGTATAGCATGAATGTCCTAAATTGTTCTGTTACCCTTGTTGGTTAATGGACATTTATGTTAGCTATCTTAAGACTTATGTTACGCTTATAGCTTAAGACTCATGGTAACAGGGTTTTTACAGTTATTTTCTTATGTAAAATTTTTATTACTAGATATTTGAAATCAATGATGTAAAGCTTGGACATCAATGTAAAGGAAGAACACCTCTTCTGTTTTATTCTCAATTTCTATTGATGTAGAAACTCACTACCATTGCCAAATTCCATTTATTCATTGCCAACTTTTGTACAATCTTTAGACTACAATCTGCACTTATTGTAGCTTATGTATAACATACTACAGGAAGATCAGAAAGTCATAGAAACATATTGATGATGCGCCAAAAAGAACTCCAAGGTGAAGAAGCTAAAATGAGCAGAAAACAAAGCAATTATTCTTCTACCAGAACGATAACCCCAACAATAGAAGTTGAGTATTGAGATATTTGCAGCACATCCTTTTCAGGTTAACATTGGACATAACTAATATGCTCATTTAATAATGCTCACTTACACAGCCATATAGCCATGACCTCTGTAGTTCCATCGTATCAGTGTACTAAGCAAGGAAATGATTTTGGTTCATCTAAACCTTCATGGTCTAGCTAGGCTAACAGGCGACCTTTCCATTCTAGACACAATCGATACATTCATGTTATAGTCGATACCTAGATGTTGGAGAGTGTCCAATCTGAACATTTATTTTTTCATGTAATTGTTGTGCTGTAATAATTTATCAAATAATTTGTGTGTCGTCGCAACACATGTGCATTGTGTCGAATTCTTGTAAGGAGAATCGCTCTCCTCCTACATTTTCTAATGATCAATGAGGTCTATTACTTTTAAGTTGGAGAACCTACAAATGTGCTTTTGGTCATTTGGCACCTCATGAATATTTTAGCTTGTTCCTGTCATTTAGTCTTTCATGCCCGCCTTGGAAGAGCATTCTGTTATGCGACTCTTTTACCTATATGTTGAAATTTGTCGTTGGAGCATATGCCTACAGAACACCGGTTAACTGTAGGTTCAAGTTGAAATTCTGTAACAGCTTTGGTCTCAGTTAAATCAGAGATCGACAAATTTTGCATGGCGTACCAATAGCATCCAGTAGGATACAAATGTACTGTTTTGGTTACTATTAATTGGAGGCAACAAGTTTTTTCGTGGTTAAAAGCACCCACTATGTTCTAGAAGATACATCAAACAAGTATTTTCTAAACACAAACTTGCAATGTATTCTAAATTTGGGGGGAGCAAACAAGCTTCAAATATTATACTCTTTAAAATGCTATTAAGCATCTATTACTCTATTAGTGACAGTTTGCTAGAAGATAATAGTGACACTTTTCTAGAAGAGTGTTATACCTCTATAAAATGCTATTAAGCATCTATTACTCTATTATGCCATTGAAAATTTTAGCAATCCCTTATTTGTAATTGATAATCACGAAATTAAATTTCAGTGGCATAGAGAGTTCACCCAAGGAATATTAGCACAATGTCAAAATGTAGTTAAGCTGAATAACAATTACTCACCTAACATGATGTTATCAAACATAAAAGAAATGAATTGGATTAAAGGATAACTACAAATCCAAAAACATAATTAAGTGGGTTTATGAGTTACGAGTTGATGTTGTTGAACAACCAAACAAAACTGGTTTTTTCTCCTACACATGGCAACTTTGCGGGGCATTTGATTATCTCTTGAAGGGAAAGTCTAAAATAGAATTTGAATGTCATGTACCATTTTGTATGCTAATTTTGACAAATTTGTTTAGCTGTAAAGCAGGCTCTTCAGACAGAGAAGGCACCGGCAGCATTAGGCCCTAATTCTGAGGCCATCAAAGCAAATAATCTTGTGCTTGTTTCTAGAGTTCTTGGCTTAAATCCTGAGGTTTGCTTTTGAACTGCTATTCTATTCACTTGTTTTTCTACATTGCTTGTATTAGTTTGCTGGTTTTTCCACTTTGGAACAAATTGATCACCAGGTTGTAGCAGAAGAGACAACTAATGTGCCTTTCTATTTTCAGACAAGGAAGTTTACCTATGGTGTAAGCACACTTCTACGTTCTAATTACTTGCTAGCATATAAAGATGTCACAACAAAGGTTGTCTATGATGTAAGCACACTTCTATGTTCTTCTCTTTCTTAGTAACTTGTTTGCTTTTATATATTCTTTAACTCTGATTTTGAACACCGTCTTGCAAGACCTGTATATATTTTGCAAAAAAAATGGTCGAAAAGAGAGGTTCTAACCAATCTTGCAAGCTCTATAGATCGCTTTGTATAGATTTAGAAAAATTGTCAATTTATCGTACTCTTCAATGCTGGTTGGATGGGATCTTGCATTGACATGAAAGTATTATTAAATGAATTGACACTGAGTAGTTAACATTGAAAACATTAGATATTATCATGAACATACAGGAAATTTTGTTGCCTATCTTTGTTGTTCTTTAACATTGACAACATTAGATAATATCATGAACATACATGAAATTTTGTTGCCTATCTTTGTTGTTTTGCTGCTCAGATTGTTAGAATATTTGAAAACATCATAAACCATGCTGCTTGCTTCATAATTCACTAATCATTTATTGTCATATTTATATACAGAAAAATTATCCAAGGATTCAGACCGTGGTGAATATAGTGGGGACGATAACAAATGAATTTAGATTTCCAAAGTTTGAGATCTTAACAGGGAAATGGTAGATTTTTGTTGTTCGGTTTTATGTAATCGTTGTGCATTAACAACACCGCACCCCATACAGAAGAGAGAGGCAGCTCCCTCGTATATGGAGGGAGCTCTAATCTCCTCCAATTATTTAAGTACTTTATTTCTTTGTGATGTTAACCCTTTTAAGTAAGGTAATCTATATCTATAGCTATACTAATATATTAAAACCTAATGTGGGCACCTGTGCTACAAATTCACCCTCCCCACGCCCAGCACCCGCAAAAAATAGTGCAAAGCGAGCACTTGAACCCACATCCTTCTACTCCAGAAATTTAAGGCTAACCACTAGAACACACGTATTTTAGTGTTTAGAAATAAACAATAATTATATTTGCAGCATAGGCACCGCTCCCTATGCCCCCCTCTCCCGCCTCGTGGCAACGCATGGGCACATACCTAGTTAACTCATATGATCTTGTTAATTATCAAATTAACAACAACATCGCAACATAAACGTAAGAACATGAGCATCATTAAAAGGAGTGGCATCATCAAGCTTAGTTAAAGCAGTAGCATGCTATTAAAGCAAAGCATAACTCCCAGGTTAAACAAGGTATTAGGGTTGGTAAAGACTAGACAATGCTAATAGGTAATCCCATCAAATTATGCATATCACAAAAGTAAACTTAGTTGTCATGGTATAATTGGGATGAAATAGAATATGTTGGGGGAGAAAGTCCACTTTCCTTCTTCACAAAGGTCTTGAGTGCTCTTGATTCTCTAACGCAGGAGCGTCTTCTAATAGTAGACATACAAAATAAAGAAAACAAGCACCATTTAATAAACACATACAACATTCATTAATCATAAAAGAGTGCAAATAGTTATCACAAAATAACTTAAATTTGGTTATAACAAAGTTACTACAAAAACATTCCTAAAAGGTTTAGGATGATTTTAGGAAATTAGCAAAACAAAAACTAATTTATTTGGATCCAAAATGATCAATATATAAAGAAAATAATGTTGTAGGGACATGTTTGTAATAGAAAAATACTTTTCAAGGGCTAGTGTGAAAAGTCTAGGGGCATGCGGGCTTAAATTTGAAAACAGAGGGGCTCAGGTGCTAAAGGGATAGGGGCGGACGACTGGTACTAATTCCCAAAAGCGCAGGGGCTAATCCATAAGATTTAGGACCTAACGGTAATGATCTTTGAACTATGAAAAACAACGGGTAAAAAGATATTAACTCAAGGGGTTCTTTACGAAATTAACGGTGTGGCTCAGGCGAAGGGGTATCGGCCGACGGTGGACGTCTGATCCATATCTAAGCACTTCGATTAAAACAAGTGAGTTGGCTTGACTAGGCTAAAGATGACTGTCATATCTAGATCTAACGATCATGATCGCATAGCTCGGCACGTACGTGGCTCTGCGGCCAGGGAGCCAAAGCAAAGGTGTGTGGCGAGGGGCGCATGGCATGCGACAGTGCACAACCGGTGAGCTCACTGGAGTTGACCGAAACGGCGCTCCGGGGCCTAACATAATGGGGAAAGGGGCTCGGGAGGGAGCTGAGGTGAAGGCGAACATGATCGGGGCTTACCGAGGGGTCGAGGTAGAGGAGAGGGTCGGCGACGAGCGGTGGCAGCGCGATGAACTCCAGCGAGGACGGGGTGACGCGGTTAGGCTCGATAAAAGGATGGAAGAGCTCAGAGAAGACCGGAGAAGCAACAACGAGCTCAAGTGATCACAACGTTGGCCTCGGCGCAGACAAAGGGACACAAGGGGTCCCTAGCCACGGGCGATGGCGGGTCGGCGGCGACGACGAGAGAGGACAAAGGCAGCGAGACTCAGAGAGGGTGTGCTGGTACTTGGAATTGAAGGTGGGGTTCGGGTGATACTTATAGAGGCAATACCGAGACAAGATGGGCACCAAATCAACGAGAATTGGCGAGGAATTCTAGCCGGTTTCCATAAATGGCGACCACAAAAGGAAAGAAATACTCGGTGAGAGGAAGGGGAGATTGGTCGAGATTGAGGGGAAAAGGAAGAGTATCACGACATGCTCCACATTTGGCAGGGAATCGGGTGGCACGACGACGACGAGTTCTTGGCTCAGGCACGGGGATGAAGAAAGGAAGGGGCTGACACACGGGGCCCGTCTGTCAGAGAGAGAGAGAGAGAGAGAGAGAGAGAGAGAGAGAGAGAGAGAGAGAGAGAGAGAGAGAGAGAGAGAGAGAGAGGAAAGAGTTAGGGTGCGCTGGCGGGCCAGCTGGGCCGAAAGCAGGCGCAGACAGGGGCTGGGGAGAAGATTTACTTTTTCTGTTTCTCGGGATTTTCTAATTTCTTTTCTTTTAATTCAAATACAAGGAGATATAATTATACACTTAGATAATTTTCTTAATCACATTAATCTTGAAAATAAATTATTCCTTAGGGTAGACCGTAAAACTTAATAAAAGTATTTTTCACATAAAAGAAACAATTAAGTACCAAAGTATACTTCTTTTGAAATGCTTTATCAAACAAAAAAGATGCTCCAAAAGATGAATGCACCACACACTTTAAATTTAAAATTTGAAAATAGCTATCCTCTTCTATGGTCTCATGCTTAAAACAAATTGTTCTTAAGGGCTTGTTCGGTTATTTCTATCCCATGTGGATTGGATGTGACTGGTAAAAATTATGAAAAGTTTTAACTTATTTGGGATTGAAACCCATCCAATCTCACCCAATCCACATGGATTGAGTGCAAAACGAACAGGCCCTAAGAAAGAAATGGAGGTGTTTACATCTATATAGTTAAGATTGTTGAGGCAGAATCGACAGCCCCGGTTTGGTTACATGTCAACTTGGGTGCCACAAATTTTATATAGCAGGACAGCATCGGGTGTAGGTAACATATTTTAGGAGGCGGCCTCGTCAAAGGGTGATGACAAATAAAAGTAGAGTCAGAAGTTACCAGAGTTGTTGAGTAGTGCTAGGTGGAGAAATCATGTTCAACAGTAACAGAACAACACTCTTATCATCCTAAATTATAATTCTAAATTATAATATGTCTTGTCTTTTAAAGACGTTAATTTTACAATATATATTTACACATAATATATATCTAAATAAAATAGAAAAACGTCTAATAATTTAATATAGATGAGATTCTCTTCTGTTGCCGACATGGAGCGATTTGCTCTGAGTTAACAATGATATTGCCTTTAGGATGTCCACAGATCACGTAAAATAGAGAATTTATACTAATATAGTAAAGTTTAAAATAAAAAATAAGATAGTAGATACGATACGATAGCCACAGGAGACAAGACAACTACAAAACTGAACAGCTTCATGCATGTAGTAATTCCTACTGATGGGTGGCCGTGGAACCAGTTTCATGCATGTAATAATTCCTACTTATGGTTAGTTGTTCTGCTAAGGTCTTGTTGGGTTATTCCTATAAAAAATTATGAAAGATTTTAACTTATTTTGGAATTTAAATCCATTCAATTCCACTCAAACCATATGGATTGAGAGCAGAACCAACAAACTCTAATGGATTGAAGTCCACTCCAAACCCATTGCAAATGGGTTATTTTCTTCAACCAACCCAATCCAATAATTCAATTAAATAACTCACCCAAACCCACCCATAGCTAGTGGGTTAAACCCATTACCTAAACCATTGGAATATCCATGAAAGATTCACTAGAGTGGATTCACTACCATGTTCTGCCTTTTTTTACAAATTTTTTTTGAAAGAAGTTAAATTGATAATCTATTAATTTATGTGCAACTCAGAGAAATTTGTGATTTTGCCACTCTCAATTTTGGTTGTCTGTTATTATGCCATCCCGTGTCTATGACTGGTGGGACCATCTGTGTCTATGATTTGTGGGCCCGATGGCATACTAGCGAAGCCCACAAATCATAATGGCAAAATTGCCAATGTCTCGTGCAACTCATATGTGGGTCCCATCTTAGAAGTCGGATATTAAAATTAAAATATTGTGTTCACACCTCAAAATTTTCACAAATTATTATTATTTTTGAAATGAGTCAGAATGATAATATGTTAATTTGTGTGCAATAGTGTAGGTAGATTCATATGTGGCTCCCACCTTAGAAGCTAGATTTTAAAATTAAAACATCGTGTTCACACATTTAAATTTTCACAAAATTAATTGTTTTTTTAAATGAGTAAAAATGGTAATCTACTAATTTGTATGCAACGGTGTAGCTAGATTCATATGGGTTCCTACCTTATAAGCCGAATCTTAAAATTAAAACGTCGTATTTACACCTTAAAATTTTCACAAAGTTAGTTGATTTTTTGGGAATGATAATTTGCTAATTTGTGTGCACCGATGTAGCTATATTCATATGTGGGTCTGACCTTAGAAGCCGGACCTTAAAATTAAAACGTCGCGTTCACATCTTAAAATTTTCATAAAATTGATTGATTTTTTGGAAACGAGGAAGAATGATAATGTGCTAATTTGTGTGTAAAGGTGTAGATAGATCCTGTGTGGGTCCCACCTTAGAAACCAGACCTTAAAATTAAAATGTCACGTTCACACATTAAAATTTTCATAAAATTGATTGTTTTTTTGGAAATGAGTATGAATAATAATTTGCTAATTTATGTGTAACGGAATAGTTAGATCCATATGTGGTCCCATCTTAGAAACCGGACCTTAAAATTAAAACTTTGCATCCACATCTTAAAATTTTCATAAATCTAATTGATTTTTTTTGAAAATGAGTAAGAATGATAATTTGTGTGTAACGGAAGGATTCACTTTAAAAACATGTCCTTAAAATTAAAACCCCACATTCATATCTTAAAGTTTTCAAGAAATTAACCATGATTTTGTGGAAATGACTTAGTTTAACAATCGTTTAAATTGTATGAAATCTTTTAAGAAGATTCACACATGTACCATAACTTAAAACTTACCCACTTACATATCTAGTATGAGGGTGAGGGACAGAACCCATTCCAATCCACTTGTCAATAAACATGCACCAACCCATCCAATTTAGCTTGAAAGCCCATTCACATCCACCGAAATAATACATATCAATACTACCCATAAAACCCATTAAAACCTAACCCATTAGAGTTTGTTCGTTTTGCTCTCAATATATGTGGATTGTATGTGATTGAGTGAGTTTAAATTTCAAATAAGTCAAAATCTTTAAAAAAAATTCAATCTCAACTAATCCATATGTGATAGGAATAACCGAAAGTCCGTTGGTCGTGAAACGCTTGATCTAACCCTAGTAAACGTGGCATCGAACTTGACTGCGGAAAACAATCATGACAAAAGGAAGAAAAATAATCATGACAAAAAGAAGAAAGAAGACAATCACGACAAAAGAACTCTACGTGGCGACTTAATTGAGGCTTCTAGATACGGCTTTATATTAGCATCACATGTCGATCGTGATGATGTTTAGATTGAGGCACACTTATGTACTCATGGTTACAACAATATTTACTAGAATGGTTGGACACTGTGATTCTACGTAGGGCTGAAAACGAAACGTTGAATTGGCTCGGCTCGATGCGATTTGCTCGCTGATCGATCTTGACTCGACTCGTGCACTCAACAAGTTAAACTCGTGCACTCAACAAGCTAAAGGAGATTCGATTCAGTTTAAAGTTGGCTCGTCAGCTAGATTCTTGAGCTCTACCTTGATAAATAATATTGCATTATACCGTGAATTAATAAATTACAAATATGATATATATAATTATCATTCAACATTATTTAACATTATAAGTAAAATTATCTAATATTTGTCATTATTTTATAGATTAATTAATTTAGCTTATTTTATAAATTAATTAAATTTGGCATAGCTCGCAAGGCAAATCGAGAGCTGACTCGGCTTTCAACAAGCTCAAAAATCTAGCTTGACTCGACTCACTTGAGGCTTACGAGCTGAGCCGATTAGTCCTAAGCTCGATTCGGCTCGCGAGTCTTAACTTTTTTTCTATCTCTAATTCTACGGTAACAGCTTTTTCTATCTCTAATTCTACGGTAACATGAGACTTCCTGAATGATGATTTGTTTGCTTTCTCGAGGAGTTTAACTTGCTAGCTTGTAAAACCTGTAGTTTCCACTGATTATGTTCGATCATTATTGATTCTTTTTGTTTTTCTTGAAACCAGAACCTGTAGAAAGGTCGAGGAGATCAGAGAGATTTATGTAAAAGGATGTTACGATGACCTGCAACCTGTTTTGAAAGCAGGACACCGAAAATTGTATATTTGGACCTTCTCGAGACTCATTGCTTGGTCACGGACCTCAGCAACAGCCAACAGCACGCAGAAATCATGACTAGTGATGTTAACGGAGAATTCCTCACCAGAGAATAGCTCCTCATTCTCGTTCCTACAACGGAAAAATTTTCCATCCCCGTTCCCCGCGGGGATAAATCCCCAACGTGGAGCATACTTTCTTTGTTATTAATGTTAACATTGTCACTTATGCACATTATCAGATGTAAGAAATCATTATGCACACATCAAAATGAACACATTTGTATAATTAGTGGTCTCTTGACAAGATAATTATTTATTTTTGTTGTTAACTGGTACACAAAAACATAGTCACATGCAAGTTTAACGGGTCCTGTGGGGAATGGGGATGGGGAATGCTTCTCCGTCCATCGTCGTTTACCCGTCAGGGAATAAATTTTCCCCATTTATATCCCAACGGGGGAAGTTTCTTTTCCATTCCCATCCTCTTATTAAGGAAATCCCCATGGTGAATAGGGGATCGGATCCCCATTGCCATCTCTAATCATGACGCACACCTTATGAATTTGGAACAGGAAAAATGGAAGATTTTCAGGGTTGAATTTTGGAGGCGTTCCCCTACAGCGTTGCAAAAGGCAGGAATTAGTTCGAAGCTATTATAGTTTCCATCGTGTTATTATTCTACACTCTAAAAGGGTGGAATGATTATTGTTGGGTCCTGAGTAGACCCATACACTCAGGGATGCATGAGAAGAATAATGTACAAAAAAACGTTAGGTATGAAACTGTAGTGTCTTGTTATGTGTGTCCTGTCCAATTACAGAACAGATGTATTTATAGAACAAGCTGAGGTAGGTGAACTAAAGTACATTTGTACCCTCGGTTACCAACTACATTCCTAGAATATTCTGCGTAACGTCGTAATTGAAACACAAAAGCGACATGTGAACACATGCACTCACAATTTTACCCTCTGCTTACACTGACAGATGGGTCCTTCGGGAAGCCCCCATAGTGGGCTGGTGACCTGGACGTGTCTTTTTCCCTAGAGCCTTCATCGTCCTATAGCCTTCACTTCTTGGGACCCCTCGCTCTTTGCGGGGGCGTAGCCTATGCTGAGGGCCCTCGGAGAGTTGCGGTGGACGAAGTCCTCGACCTCGATATTTGGCTTGCGCTTGGGCTCTCGCTTGGGCATTAGTCTTTGCCTCAATCGACATTAGTTGTTGATCGAAGGCTCGATCAAAGTTGTGATTGGCGAAGGCTCCAGTTGGGCTTAGCCCTGTGCTCAAGTATATATGGTTAGTCAAGACGAGGGGTAAACCTACGCGGTGTTGATCGAGGTCTAGTTCGGCATCTGGCCCAACAGTGCCCCCCTTGAGGGAATTGTTCGTTCTGATGGTCCAATCCTAAATTCTCTATTTGAAGGGGACGAACACTGCCGATCATTTGGTGATCCGCCTTGTGGGAGCGCTAGACGTGACCGTTAAGAAAATTTATGGCAGTATTGTTTGTCGTAGGGGTTTAGCTATAAATGATGGATTTTGTGGTCCTAGTGTTGGACCACCGCTTCGTCGCTTTCCATAACACGGTTGCTCGCACTTTTCGTATGCTGTCACTTTTTCTTTTCGTCGTCGACGCTGCTGCGTTACCGGTGGTGACAACGACCCCGGACTCCCCATGTTGGCATGCTTGAAGACCGTCAGCTACCACCGTCCTCTGTACACTCGCATGCCTCCTCTTCCGAGCGGTGGTTGTATTGTGACATCGTTGCCACCGCCTTCGAGCAGCGGGATCGCCGCCGCTGCTCCGATGGTCGCGTCGAGCGCTGCTTCGTTTCTCATAGGGTTGGCCACTTAGGTGGGTTGGGCCACGAAAATTTCAATGTGGGTCGGTCTAAGACTTAATCACAGAGGGTTAAGGAGATGCAGAGACCACACCACGACCGGAGGGCTAGGTCGTAGTCTTCGAAAGTTTTTTCGCTACCGGACTTTGGCTGCCGTGTCATGATTTTTTGCTGAGAGTGCTGGAAAATTTAAGGTTCAGATTCACCGGCTAACTCCGAATGCGATGGGGCCCTGAGCAAGTCCACCTTTGGCGGGCTCCATCAATTGAGGTCTTTGCCAAGCACTATTGTTTGCACTAGCAGAAAAGAGCTGTGAATGGGGTCGTTGATAAGTTTGGCAGCTGTACTTTTACCCTAAAGATATGAACACCAAGGGGAACATGGTAGAGTTAATCTCATGCACAAAGAACAAGTGAAGTGGATGGACAGAGAACTGGTTTTATGTGCATTGTCCGGAGGGCGAAGGCTGGCCTCAACCGAGTATTATCTCTTTGTTAAAATTTGAAGTCTTTGCATGCTACGAGGTTGCGGAGAGGGGTCGTGAAGACCGAGCCTTCAGTGTTTCCGCGGTGACTTGTAGTGGCAGAGACTTGGTCGAGGAGTATCTGACCTGTGGGATCTGGTCGTTGAGTCGTGAGTTGTCTGTTGGACCAGTTATACTAAAGGGACTTTCAAGCTTTCTGAAGCAGATTTTAAGTCTTGCTTTTGTTGTGGATTTGGGTGACCGCTCCCGAGACATTTTTGTGGTGGAGACTGAGAAGAAAGCGGAGGACCTGGATGCATGGTCCTGTTTCAGATCATGAACTTGAGAAGGGTATAGAGCCACGCGGAGGCGAAGTCCACCTGAATCGTGTTTTTATCCAAATGGGGCTGGTGTATGAAGAGCACAAGGTGCGCCCGAAGAGGAGAATGAGGACACCGGCGGGGGTGCCTACTCAATCGTATACATCGATGGAGACTCCGTCCGCCGGCTCAGGAGAGGTGGATTTGGAGGCCTCCTCCGTAGACTTCGCCCTAGACTCATGACGTGAAAGCTAGGCCCACGGTGGACATCACCGAGCAAGTGACCGGGGTAAGTTGGGAAAGGAGTTGATTCAAATGAGGGTTGGTTCGGGGAGCGCAAAATGGTGAGTAGTGAGAGACATGGCTGCGACGTGTGGCTGCGAAGACGTCACGTTAGCCAGAGTAGTGAGGGATTTACTTATATTCCCGTACTTGCCTAACATTCGATGTCATTGCTGCGGCAATGGACCCAAAGGGCTCCGATCTATGGAGTTTTCAATGACTTCTGCCAGGTCTATGAGGCGCTGGGGTAGCCATCCCCCATCCGCATTCTGGAGTTTGAGGACGAAGGCCTATTTGACCCAGGGTGGATTGGTTGCGGAAAGAGACAATAGGGCATGTTTGGTTCAGCTTTTTTCTGACCAGCTTTTCTGAGAATCTGGCTGTGAGGAGAATCTGGCTGTGGGGAGAATCTGAGTATTATTAAGATTACGTGCGGAGAAAGATAAAGATGTTTATAGGGCTCAAGATCTAGAAAGTGATGGATTTCTACTATTGTAACAACTCAACCGATTATATGTTTATGTTGATTTTGAATAGTTTTTACCTAAACGAATTTTATAGAAGCTGGCTGAAAAGCTGACGCGTTTGGCAGTCCGTAGCAGCTTTTGGTGGCCAGAAGCTGCAAAAAGCTGAAACAAACAGGCGCGGCTTCCCGACGTCATTCACGTGCTAATGACCTTTTCTTCCCTCGTCACCTACAAGGGCAGCTTTGAGGCATAATTTCACGAAGGGTGCGATCACATGACGCGTCTAGCCTCAGAGGACTTGGATGTGAACCATAATGTTTACAGCAAAAGTTTGCGTGGCTGCAAGCGAAGTCGTAGACGAGATGTTAGATCGCACGCGGAGCCAATATGGCGTGGAGGTTGCGCGTCAGCTGGAGCGATTAAGCATCTTTTGCTGGCTTTTTGCTTGTCTGTAATTCCCTTTTGTTTATGGCTTTGTTTTGGATAGGCGAGGGCTTCGCTTGCTACGGTGGTTGGGCTTGTCTTAGATGTTGTGGTGCTAATCGTGTAGGTGATCTCTTTAATTCGGAGTCAACCATCGACAAAGAAGGACTTGGTTTTTTTTGTGGAGATGGATGACAGGACTTGGAGTTTTTTCGTCACGTTGGATGTAACGACCTTGGCTGCTACCAAGGCGAGCAAGGGGACTTCTGGAATGTCCCGATCCGCATGGGGTAGTCGCAAAGCGGGCTTGGGTTGGAACTTCAAAACGAGGGGGACTTCATCAAATGGGGCCCAATGTAAAAATGGGTAAAGTTGATTGGACCCGCATCGGGAGCGATGGCGCAGCGGGGGCCTTGGTAAGAGCAAGGTCTCCGTACGCTGGTGCTAGTGACATCGGCGAATTAGACTTGGGTCCCAGTCACGCTGTCTTGACTGGGGGCGTTGAGCGAGGACCCTGTGCGTCCTCGTGTTGATGAGACTGAGCTTGGGTTGCTGTGTAAAGGGGAAGAACTCAAGATAATGTTGTTTAATTAAAGGGAGAGTGGACTTATTTCAAAGGAAGAGCCTCCTAGTCCTTGATAATATATTTTTGCTTGTGATTGTGTGTAATGATGACTTCACAATGGTTTTTGTTTGGTGATTTTAAAGCGGAGACATTGTTCTCGCTTGCTTGTAAATTGTATGCCTTGCGAAATCACCCGAGTTCGGTATACTGTGTGGTCTACAAGTGAGAGGTTTGGACTTGTGATCGAGTTTGGTGAACATTGCTAGTTGTCCTCAACTGGCAAATTAGATGCAGAACGTTGCCCTTTCCCCCCTTTGTTGATTGGGGACAAACATGAAGTCATGTAGGTCTTCGTTTGCCTTTCCTACGCATTGGCGTGTTGTGGCGTCTGGCTGCATCCTTGAGTGACTTTTCAAATGGTTGGGTCTCTCGGGTGTCTTCGCGTCTTTAGGTATTTTCACACATTTTAGTGCTAGTTCGGTTGCACCCTTCGGTGGCTTTGGCACGGATTTGTCTTTGGATGACTTTGCACCCTCTGGTGTCTTCACCAAGATTTTGTTTAATCTGGCTGCACCCTTTTGTGTTTTCGCACCATAGGTGTCTTCACCAAGATTTTTTAATCTGGTTGTGCCCTTAGTGTCTTCGCACCCTCAGGTGTCCTCGCCAAGATTTTGTTATAATATGGTTGTGCCCTTAGGCATCTTCACACTCTTAGATGTCCTCGCCAAGATTTTATTTTAATCTGGCTATGCCCTTAGGCGCCTTCACACCCTTAGGCGCTTTCACACCCTTATGTGTCTTTGCCAAGATTTTATTTTAATCTGGTTGTACCCTTAGGCATTTTAGCACCCTTAGGTGTCTTTGCCAAGATTTTATTTTAATTTGGCTACGCCCTTAGGTGTCTTTGTTATTGTGCACAGTTACTAATATATAGGGGGATTTGTGTTACTTTATTACAAGGCTCTACCTTGTTAAAAACCTCACCCCTTCATGCAGAAAAGACTACGGGCCTGAGTTTGTGTTCTGAAGGAAATTTAAAAATTACATGAGCATTTTTAGGGCCCTTCCAGCCAAAGTCGGTCGCATACATAAAACTTGAATAAGTTGTCCATGCACCAGCTATGGTCTAGTTGTACACATGTTTGACTTGTCAGCCTAAGGCGTATTGCGAAATCTTCTTGGTAACAGTGTATGGGCCCTCCCATTTAGGCTCAAGCTTTCCTCTTGATTGAGTCCGCGACTTTCGCATGAGGACTAAGTCGCCCTTGTCAAATTCATTGGGCTTGACGGACTTGTCTCTCCATGCCTTTACCGCCTCCTGGTATTTGGTGATTTTGACGAGGGCCTCGACCCTATAGTCTTCTAGTAAATCCTTGGTTGCTAGTTTGTCTTCCTCTAGTGTTGAGTGCTCTTGTACTCTTGAAGACTTGAACTTAATCTCCTGTGGCGTCATCGCCTCGGTGCCATACATTAGCCCATTTCCCCTTCATGTCGTCAAATAATCTTTTCTTGATTGCTGTGAATATTTTGCAGTTGGCTCTCTCTACCGCTCCATTAGACTGGGGGTGGTAAACAAAGGCAAAGCTGACTTTGGTGCTTATGGACATGTAGAAATCACAGAATTGTTGGTTGTCGAATGCATATTTGAGATTGCCCTGAGCCGTCAGGAGCTGTCCTATGATGTCTATTCTCCATTGTTGCAGTGGCAGGTGGGGACATTAACTATGATTTCTGCGAAGGACCCCCTTTGCTTGGTGAAAACTTCTGGAAAGTTTCGCAATTTTTTGCTATATTTTGGACATACAATTCTAGGCCAGAAAAACTTAGGCACATGATTCTTGAGGTGAGGGCCCTGGGGCCGATGTGACAGCCGCAAAATCCTTGGTGGACTTTAATTAGGAGTTGTCTGTCCTCATATTTGGCAATGCACTTTAGGAGGGACTGAACAATTTCTCTTCTAGAGAGGGTGTCTTTGATGATTGTGTAGTGGAGACTTCTATATTCGTGCCTCGATTCTTCTGATGGGTTATCTGGGTGGTAGTGTCCTCATAGGTACAAAATTATTTGGGCCCTCCAGTCTTCTTGGCAAATCATGCTAATTGACATAGCCACTGTGCATGGCTACCTTACTGTAACGCCAGAAATCCTATGGTGAGATTTATAAAAATGTTTCTCCAAAAGGTTTGAGATAAAATGTCTCCTAATAATGATGTCCTTCCTTTATAAAGTATATCCCTCTAAATTAAATAAATAATAATAAATAATAACAATTGGGAATTCAAAAATTAGATCCAAAGCTTAAACCTAAAAGTTGGAGCAACAAGTAGAAGGGATACTTTCAATCTATTTATTATTCCCTTATAAACTATATAATGGGAGCACTATTTGAAAATATTTGAACTAAAATAATCCACGATAGAGGCTATACATCAACTTCTAAGTAATGAATATTTATTTTTGAATGTGCTTTAAATTTGGGTATATATATTTATGAATGATACATTTCTAACAAAAAAAGGTGTATGTGTGTGCATCGCATATTGGGAACATTTGCCTAAATAAATAAATAAAGTAACTAAAAACAAAATTAACTTGCATCTCATGCTTTGATTTACTCTTGTGTATTTACAATTGAGTTTGATATTTGAATTTTGGTTGAATCCATTTTGGAATTGAAAATTTGAAATAGAAAACAAAATAGAGAAAAAGAAAAAACAAAAGGGATCCTCACCTGTCGCTGGGCCGTTTTCCCTCCCTCAGCCCATCTTCTCCTTACCACGTGGAGCACCCGCCGGCCCATTTATGTGTTTACTGTGTAGCCCAGCTGTTGGGGACTTGTTCTCAAATGCTATGAATTAACAACAAGGCAACACAAATGTTAATGGTTAAAGACCTTCGTCCTTCGAAGCATTATCTCCCTTAGGATATAATGATCTTCAGATGAAGGTTGTGAAGGACATACCTTCATCATCTCTGTTGGGGACTTGTTCTCAAATGCTATGAGTTAAGAACAAGGCAACACAAAATGTTAATGGTTAAAGACCTTCATCCTTCGAAGCATTATCTCCCTTAGGATATAATGATCTTCAGACGAAGGTTATGAAGGACATACCTTCATCATCTCAGTATATAATAATGAAAGTAGAAATCATATGAAACATGAGAAATAACATGAATGATCACATGATATTATCAATATATCTTTATTATATCATCATGAATAAACATGAATAATATTGAGTTACATTTATACCTTCAGCTTGACAGAAGGCAAAAATCCAGGCATGACGTACGATTGAATACAAGTCAGCGTGAATAGTACAGTGTCACATTTCATCTATTTATAGACACAGGACGCAGCCTGTGTAGAATTACATTCATGCCCTTGACATTTACTATTGACTTAGGGATAATCTATCGAGGACTAGACAGCCTTTTCCCCTTTAAGTCGGTTTCACTTTCCATCGCTAAGCCAAAGCTTTTTGGCGGGTAGCTTCAGCACTGGTTCATCCTTCTCTCGAACCGCGCTCTTCATATCTTGTACGATTTTATCCCATGTCCGAAGGTTCCTGTACATATATTATACTTAGAAAATATGTTAGTCATGTTTTTGAGGACCTTCGGAAGACGAAGGCCCCCAACAGTAGCCCCTCGCGGTATTAATTTGTTATAACAATAAATTCAGACTGCGACATGAACGAAGGCCTTAAGCCGAAGGTCCGAAAAACACCTTCCCTTCGCTAGAATAGCGAAAGTCAATGACAGATGGGGCTCGCCAAGTTGTAGGGCACTAGGCGTATAAATATGAACCCATAGCGGCAGTATTTGATACGCTATTTCTGCTATTTGCGTTATTTTCTCAAATTTTTAGCTTTTGCTCACTAGCTCTTGTCTGATTTTCGAGCTTTTCGAGCTTTGGTTTAAAGATGTTTGACCCATGTCTGAGGAGAAGAAGATGGTTGAGGAGAAGATAACTGAGGAGAAGAAGATGTATGAAGAAAAGAAAGTTGTGGATCCTTTCATTGCTGGTTTTTATGAATCTATGGCGAAGACGAACACAGAGAAAATTACTAAGGATATAATGGAGGGCTTGTCTGAAGATTCTGATGACAGTGATAGTTATGATGTGGAGAGTGGAGATGAAGATTCTGAGGATCGGCCCTGGCGGCCCAGCCATACAATCTTTAGGAAATCGAGCATCAAACAAAGTCAGATTGATGCCATGAGGGGGAGATATTTCCATGATATGTCCATTGTGAGGGTTGGAGGAGACAACACTGCCCCTGCTCCTGAGGACAACGAAGTTGTTATTTACCGAAGCTTCCTGAAAGCAGGTCTCCGGTTCCCACTAAGCAAATTTGTGGTTGAGGTATTAAAGATTTTTCATATTTTTCTCCATCAGATTACCCCCGAAGCTATAATTAGTATGGGGATGTTTGTCTGGGCTGTAAGAAGCCAGGGGCTGGAGCCATGCGTGAAGTGCTTCTGTAGTATGCACGAGCTTTTATACGATATGAAGACTGTTGGCAAAGAACAATACCACAACAACTTCGGCTGCTACGGGTTCATTGCCCGCTCTAATGCAAGCTACCCGGTGCCAACATACCGGAAAAGATGGCCCATAGCCTGGATGGAGGAGTGGTTTTATGTTAAAAA
The DNA here is from genome assembly GCF_902167145.1 of Zea mays. NCBI lineage: Eukaryota > Viridiplantae > Streptophyta > Magnoliopsida > Poales > Poaceae > Zea > Zea mays. The sequence continues at coordinate 87,770,263 of NC_050102.1, read as the reverse complement.
TGGTCTGATTAAAAGGGAAGACATCAAGGGAATTATCCAGTGCCCCATCTGGTCTCGCTTCGGCCTCCAAAGACCGAAGGTGGATATTGATAGTGATGTTGAAGCATGTCAGAAGGCCTTTAGTACTATTTGTGCCTTCATTGGCACTAGGGATTTAATTCAAGAACACATAGCCTTCAGGGTGTGGCCACTTGTGGAGAGTTGGGATATGCCGAAGGAAACTACTACCGAATCCAGTGAAGGTGGTCTAGTTCGATTGAAGTATACCTTCAGATTTAGGGAGAAGTTTGATGAGCCAGATGATGACTGGTTGAAATTTATTGAAGCTACCAGTGATGAGCTGCTTGGAACATATTCCAAGGCCAAAGATGATGCCTTGTCCGCAGCCTTCGGGGGCTGGGGGAAGAAAAGATTGAACAGATTATTTGATGCAATCGGCATCGTATACCCTGATTATCAATACCCGCTGCAAAGGCAAGGGAAAAAGAGAAAAGTTGTCGCTTCTGCCACCACTGTTGTGCCAAAGGGCAAAAGGTGAAGGTTCTGACCCACCGGTCGCGGTATATTGAACCGGTCGTAGTGCCTGAATTTGGCGAAGGGGTCTCTTCAACTGTCGAAGCAAGACAAGCTGCTTCGATTGTGCAGAGCGTTGAAGAGCCGATTGTAGTGCCAAAGGTGCCTACAGTCGGGCCAGCCGAAGCTAAGGATGATAAGGCCAAAGAGCCACAGGTGGAAAAAATAGTGAAAATGCCAGAAATTCTGAGCCTGCCAGCTAAGGCAAAATTGCCGAAGGTGCAAAAGGCTCCTGCCGCAACTCCTAAGAGGAGGAGGATGGCCAGCGTGCTGGACGCTGTCTTGGAGACCACGAAGGCCTTGAGCCCTGGACCTACCAAGAAAAATGCTGAAGCTGCCAAAGTCCAAGACGAGGCCGAAGCTGGGCCTTCAGCGCCCGTTGAGACAAAGGCTGTGGCGCCTAAAGATAAAGGTGATCAACAAACTTCAGATACCGGCATGGCAGCAAGGCAAGACATGGCAGAAAAACAAAATCTTCTGTCCCTGAAGCCCTAGTTGAAGATATCGATTACATTTTTCGACATGCTTCGGGGAAAAAATTATCCGAAGAAGAAATCATGGAAGCAAGACATTATGCCCAAAGACTGAAATATCCGAAAGGAGCCTTAGTGTTTAATGGCACTAACGAAGATGATTTCCTATACTGTCTCCCGAACAGCAAAGAAATATCCATTTGCCGGGAGATAGCTAAAAGTATGGGATTTTCGAAGCTTGAAGAAGGCCTTTCGGTTATGTTGAAGGATGATCTTGCTGATAGCCTCGCGTACAACAGTATAAAGGTATAGAAGTTAATTTTGAAGTTAGAAAGTGAAGTATTTTATTTCCATGCTCAATTCTTTCTTTGTCTGTGCAGGGCTTAATTCTTAGTAATGCCTTGAGGGCACAGAAGAGCGCCGAAGACGAAGGCTGTACAATGGCTCTTAACAACCTTCGCTCAGAGGTGATTGAACTGAGGAACAAAGGTCTAGAGAAAGACAAAATTTTGATATCATTGGTGAGTAAAATAAAAGAAGATGAAGCTAAGTACAATGCTCAGGCCGAAGCCCAAAAAGCCGAGGTTGAAGACCTTCGGAGACAACTGGCCGAAGCTAAGGAGAACTGCGCGCTCGCACAGGCTAACCAAGAGATTAGTGAATATTGGAAGAACAAACTAGAGAAAAATATTGAAGAACTTCACGAATCCAAGGAAAAGTGTTTTGAAAAATCCTTGGATTGTGTGAAGAAATTAAAGACTAACTTCTCCAAAGTGGGCGCCTATTCTTCTGAAGAAAATTTTATCCGAGGCGACCCCGAAGGCGTTATTGAATGGATAAGTAGAGAAGCCGAAGCCTTCGAGGAAATCTTGAATGGTCGCTGGGATATTTGTGCGTTTTCCGGCGCTCGAGGAATATCAGCTATTCTGGAGAAGGCCGGATGTGATCACGTCAAGGCTATAGCCCAGGCCGAAGTTGCCTTCTCCTTAGACGATACGAAGGATCCTTCAGCCGAAGCAACTTTAGTGGGCGGGAAGTTTTATTCTGATGTATGGGTGAACGGTGGCCGAGAGCTGGCCAACGAAATTATAAAAAAGAATGAAAAAGACACCCACGACGCCCGGGAAGAAGCAAAGCGAGCTGAACAGGCTGCTGAGTGTGAAAGGTGCATAGGTATTGTTTTTTATTTTTTGGCTTCAGTACTTGCTATGTAGCTTCGAACTAACAGTTTACTTACTTAAGCTAAACTATCCCCGCCACCGGAGCCATACAATCCCCTAGCTGATCCAGAAATGAAGGAAGCACTAGATATTATAAGCATGGCGAACTCCATTATCGATGAAGTCATCGATAAACTTTTGAACGATGTTGCAGAAAAAGTCCTTAGAGAAGAATATATTTTATTCTAATAATATTTTGAAATGTTTGATGTATGGAACAATTGAAGGAGGATTAAGCTTCTATTGTAACAAAACTATGTAACATTTGATATAGGTAACATTGAATCGAATATGCAAATTGTTGTAATTTATTTCTATGCGATGCATGAAATATACACACATACCGCTTTTTTCAGACTTCGGCAAAAAAACACCTTCCCTTCTTTTCATGCTTCGTAAAGAAGGAAACCCCTTCTAGGGCAGATCTGATATAATTGTCACCTGAAGCTTGCTTCGTGCCTTAGCACATTCTCATTCAACGAAGTATTCCCAAAGATTTGCTTCGTATTCGATCTTTCTGTTGATGCGATATGATGTATGATGTGATGCTATGCCAAATGATGCGATGATATGATATGACGCAATATGATGATGCCTTAACACCCACACATACGCCCACACTGGTACACGGAAGACTCTGCATCCCCTTAGGAACGACTTTTGAGCTTCTTCACCTTCTATTTCGGTGGTATAAGTTCTGCATCCCCTTAGGAACGACTTTTGAACTTCTTCGCCTTATATTTCGGTGGTATTTGGCTCTGCATTCCCTTTGGAACGACTTTTGAGCAGAAAACTTACACTGCGCTCCCTTAGGAACGACTTTTTGTAGCTTCGTCAATTTTGGCTCTGTATTCCCTTAGGAACAACTTTTGAGCAGAAAACTTACGCTGTGTTCCCTTAGGAACAACTTTTTGTAGCTTTGAAATCTACTTCGTTTCTTTAAGAGTTGTCTTTCGAGCTTCGTAAATCTATGAAGAAGATATATTTCATTCTGGTGTATGCAGAATTATTACAAGAAATTGAAACTGAGTTTTTTATTACTTGTTTCTAATACAAAAAATAGAATGGCATAAAAGATAAAAGTACTTCAAAAGTAGGATATTTCTCAATATATGTGCTTCGATTCTGGTACAGTGCTATTGACTGTACGAGCTTCGAACTCCTCCCTGAAGTCGCGTTGCTGTTGGGGGTGCTGGCGCCCTTCTGGCTGCTGGTTTTGGGTATGAGCAGGTGGCAATGGTGGTGGCAGTGGAAGCTGGGGCCAGGAAGCTTGTGAATGGCTTGCCGAAGCAACAGAAGCTGCAAGTTGATTGCCCACATATTCTGGTATGTAGGGAGAGTAGCACGAAGTAGTATGTAAAACCTGCTTCGGCTGGTTCTGCCGGGCTTCTGCTTCAGCAATCTCTTTTTGCTTCTGAATGGTAATCTAGCACATTCTTATAGTGTGGCCCTTGTCTTCACCATAGAATAAGCAATAGATTTTTCTAGGCTGATCCTCATATCTTCCTCCGAAGCCCCTGCCGTCTCTGCCCCTTGGAGCTGGTGGCCTGAAGGAGCTTTGCTTCTGTCCTGTAGACTGTGAGCTGTGTTGTGGCCTCTGAAATTGGCTTCCTTTGTCATCACTCCGACTGGAGCTGTGGATTGATCTGACATGCCTAGGGTGGATTCTTCCTCCGAAGCCCCTAGTCATCTCAGAAAACCTATAAGCTTCTTCCCTTCTCTGGCAAAAATCATTATCGGCTCGAATGTACTCATCCATCTTCTGAAGCAGCTTCTCCAAGGTCTGGGGGGGTTTCCTAGCGAAGTATTGAGCCGTAGGTCCTGGCCAAAGACCCTTGATCATGGCCTCAATGACGATTTCATTGGGCACTGTTGGCGCTTGTGCTCTCAGACGCAAGAACCTTCGGACGTACGCCTGAAGGTACTCCTCATGATCTTGTGTGCATTGGAACAAGGCCTGAGCGGTAACTGGCTTCGTCTGAAACCCTTGAAAACTAGTGACCAACATGTCCTTAAGCTTCTGCCATGACATGATTGTCCCCGGCCGAAGAGAAGAGTACCATGTCTGGGCCACACTTCGGACTGCCATGATGAAGGACTTTGCCATGATAGCGGCGTTGCCTCCATATGAAGATATTGTTGCCTCATAGCTCATCAAGAATTGCTTTAGGTCCGACTGCCCATTATACATGGGAAGTTGGGGTGGCTTGTATGATGAAGGCCATGGTGTAGCCTGTAGTTCTGCTAACAGAGGAGAAGCATCATCAAAAGCAAAATTTCCATGGTGGAAATCATCATACCAAATGTCATCATCATAAGAATTGTCCTGACGAAGCTCTATGCGTTGGGGTCACTGGTCCTGGTCATCTTGGGTGAGATGACGCATTTCCTCAGCGGCTTCGTCGATCTTCCTCTGAAGATCAGCAAGACGAAGCATCTTCTCCTTCCTTTGGACCTGCTGATGAATGGCTTCGAGATCCCTGATCTCTTGGTCCAATTCTTCCTCCTGGGGTGTTGGACTTGTAGCCTTTCTTTTTTGGCTTCGGGCTTCGCGCAATGTGTCTTGGTTGACGTCCAGTGGCTACAGTGCAACCCCTAGCCCTGAAGCTTTCTTCGGCGGCATGACGAATGTCACAACTTGCCGAAGGTGGTTGAATGAGTTCATCGGAGGTGGGCGCCAATGTTGGGGACTCGTTCTCAAATGCTATGAGTTAATAACAAGGCAACACAAAATGTTAATGGTTAAAGACCTTCGTCCTTCGAAGCATTATCTCCCTTAGGATATAATGATCTTTAGACGAAGGTTATGAAGGACATACCTTCATCATCTCAGTATATAATAATGAAAGTAGAAATCAAATGAAACATGAGAAATAACATGAATGATCACATGATATTATCAATATATCTTTATTATATCATCATGAATAAACATGAATAATATTGAGTTACATTTATACCTTTAGCTTGACAGAAGGCAAAAATCCAGGTGTGACGTACGAGTGAATACAAGTTAGCGTGAACAGTACGGTGTCACTGTTCATCTATTTATAGGCACAGGACGCAGCCTGTGTAGAATTACATTCATGCCCTTGACATTTACTATTGACTTAGGGATAATCTATCGAGGACTATACAACCTTTTCCCCTTTAAGTCGGTTTCACTTTCCATCGCTAAGCCGAAGCTTTTTGGCGGGTAGCTTCGGCACTGGTTCATCCTTCTCCCGAACCGCGCTCTTCATATCATGTACGATTTCATCCCATGTCCGAAGGTTCCTGTACATATATTATACTTGGAAAACATGTTAGTCGTGTTTTTAGGACCTTCGGAAGACGAAGGCCCCCAACAATCTCAATTCATAATGAAGAATCAGGATCATATTCCATATATAAATAAAACATGAATAATCATATGAAGTTATTGAACTATTTACTATTTCATCATATAATCATGAATAAATATAAATGATATTGAATTACATTTATACCTTCGGCTTGACAGAAGGTAAAAATCCAAGTGTGACGTGCGAGCGAATATAAGTCAGCGTGAACAGTATGGTGTTACTGTTTATCTATTTATAGGCACAGGACGCAGCCTGTGTAAAATTACATACATGCCCTTGATATTTACTATTGGCTTAAGGAAAATCTATCGAGGACTAGATGGCCTTTTCCTCTTTAAGTCGGTTTCATTTTCTACCGCTAAGCCGAAGCTTCTCCACGCGTAGCTTCGGAACTGGTTCATCCTTCTTTCGGACCACGCTTTTCATATCATATACAGCTTCATCCCAAGGCCAAAGGTCCCTATGAATGTATTATACTTGGAAAATATGTTAGTCGTGTTTTTAAGGACCTTCGGAAGACGAAGGCCCCCAACAGTAGTAGCCCCTTGTAGTATTAATTAGTTATAACGAATTCAGACTGCGACGTGAACGAAGGCCTTAAGCTGAAGGTCTGAAAAAACACCTTCCCTTCGCTAGAATAGCGAAAGTCAATGACAAACGGGGCTCGCCCAGTTGCAAAGCACTAGGTGTATAAATAGGAACCCACAGCGACAACATTTGATACGCCATTTCTGCTATTTGCATTATTTTCTCAAATTTTTAACTTTTGCTTACCAGCTCTTGCTTGATTTTCGAGCTTCGGTTTAAAGATGTGTTTGCTCCATATCTGAGGAGAAGATGACTGAGGAGAAGAAGATGACTGAGGAGAAGAAGATAACTGAGGAGAAGAAGCTGTATGAAGAGAAGAAAGTTGCGGATCCTTTTATTGTTGGGTTTTATGAGTCTATGGCAAAAACAAATACAGAAAAAATTACTAAGGAGATAATGGAGGGTTTGTCTGAAGATTCTGATGACAATGATAGTTATGATTTGTAAACTGGAGATGAAGATTCTGAGGACCGGCCCTGGCGGCCAAGCCATACCATCTTCAGAAAATCGACCATTAAACAAAGTCATATTGACGCCATGAGAGGTAGATATTTTCGCGACATGTCTATTGTGAGGGTTGGAGGAGATAGCACTGTCCCTGCTCCTGAGGAAAATGAAGTTGTTATTTACCGAAACTTCTTGAAGGCAGGCCTTCGGTTCCCGTTGAGCAAATTTGTGGTTGAAGTGTTAAAGATATTCTAGATCTTTCTTCATCAGATTACCCCTGAAGCTATAATTAGGATGGGGATGTTTGTCTGGGCTGTAAGAAGCCAGGGGATGGAGCCGAGCGCGAAGTGCTTCTGCAATATGCACGAGCTATTATACGAGACGAAGGCTACCGACAAAGAACAGTACCACAACAACTTCGGTTGTTACGGATTCATTGCTTGCTCTACTGCAAGCTACCTGGTGCCAAAATACTGGAAAAGATGGCCTGGGCCTGGATGGAGGAGTGGTTTTATGTTAAAAATGATCTGATTGAAAGGAAGGATATCAAGGAAATCATCCAGCGCCCCATCTAGTCTCACTTTGGCCTTCGAAGGCCGAAGGTGGCTATTGAAGGTGACTTCGAAGCATGCCAGAAGGCCTTTAGCAATTTTTGTGCCTTCATTTGCATAAGAGATATAATCCAAGAGCACATAGCCTATAGGGTGTGGCCACTTGTGGATAGCTGGGAAATGCCGAAGGAGACTAATGCTGAATCCAGTGAAGGTGGCCTAGTTCGATTGAAATATACCTTCAGGTTTAGAGAGAAGTTTGACGAACCAAACGATGACTGGTTTAAATGCATTGAAGCTACCAACGACGAGCTGCTTGGGACATATTCGAAGGCCGAAGATGATGCCTTGTCCGCAGCCTTCGGGGGTCGAGGCAAGAAAAGATTGAACATGGTGTTTGATGCAATTGGCTTCGTATACCCTAATTATCACTACCCATTGCGAAGGCAAGGAAAGAAGAGAAAAATTGCCGCTTCGGCCACCACTGTTGTGCCGAAGGGCAAGAAAATGAAGGTTCTGACCCACCGACCGCGATATATTGAACCGGCCGTAGTGCCTGAATTTGGTGAAGGGACCTTGTTGGAACTTGCTCTCCGGAGCAAAATGATCCAACAGGGGAGTGAAAGTAATGCAGACAAGGTTTTTGCTCAAGAAGGCAACTGCTCCGTTAATCTAGCCCCTCAAGGGCACTGTGCGAGGGTTTTTATAGGTGACTGAGTGCCCAGCGTCAAGGATTAAGGACGCATGTGCCCTCAGGCGCCTAGGTCCTCCCTGGAATATTCCCATTAAAGCAGGGTTACAGACTGTAATAACAGAAAAACCTTTACAAATTAGGCCCGTAATGCGCAGCTGCCGATGCGGGGCCTGTTAAAATGGGCTGGATTGTACGTGGGCCCTCGTGTTGGGCGACGCCGCGGGATGGGGAAACCTCGCCATAGGTCTTCGTCCTTCGGCGTGTCGGGCGAAGGGTGGAGTCTGCCAATCGTCGTCTTCATTGGTGCAGCGAGACTGGCGAAGGCATCTAGCGAAGGGTAGCGTCTTCGCCTTCGCCCCAACATTTGCCCTCCGAGGGACCAGTTCGACCAAGTCATCTAGTGCCGAAGGCGTCGCTAGATGGTGGAGACGCTGCCCTCGCTCGAAGTGGTTCCGCGGGGGTTTTTGACATGACCGTTGATTGACGCCGCACTGTTGGATTGCAGGTTTCCCGAAGCGCCGCGCCCTGTGTATAAAAGGGGGCGGGGGCGGCGCGGTTTGAACTTTACCTTTCCGCGCGCCGTGAAAACCCTAACTTCCTTTTCAAACCGCTCGCTTGCTCGCCTGCCCTCCTTGCTCCTGCTCATCGAAGATCTGGCCCGTGTGAAGCAGACCGCCCGCCGCCGCCGACGGTACGTAGCAATGTCGTTCTCTTCCTCTTCCGCTGCCGATACACCACCGGCCGGCGCATCGTCCGAGGGCACGCTGAGCAACGTGGCGGTGGAGGAGTTGCATCCTAGTGACACGGTGGGATTTGGTGCGTCGCGGATGTCCTCGATCCGCGTGCATGACATGCAACAGCTTGGATATTTTGGTGGCGGGGTGGCGCGTGTCCCGGGGGCAGAGGAGGTCCCCGAGCTAGAAGGCGAGTTGGTCGTCTTCGAGGCCTTTTTTGCAGCCGGCCTTCGTCTTCCTGCGCATCGATATGTGGCGGAGGTTCTGCGTAGGTTCGAGCTCCAGGTCCACCAGCTGACACCGAACGCCGTTGTGGCCCTGGAAAAGTATGTCTGGGCGACGACTTCGTACGGCGGGCAGCCCTCTGTGGAAGTCTTCGTGAAGCATTATTGTCTGCATTGGCAGAAAAGGAAAATTGGACATAAGATTGCACAATTTGGGTCTTGCACATTTACACCGAAGACCGGCAAGACTTCAATGGAAGTCATGGAGTTGGTGCCCTGCGCCCACAATAAATGGGGCAACTAGTGGGAATTTTGGTTTTACATTTCCGAAGGCACAGTCGAAGACCATCCAGGGCTCCCCGTGGCTATCATGTGCTCACATCATTACGTGGCGTACCCGCAGTTCAAAGTAGCGGAGGATGATGAAAGCGAATGGGCCCTTCGGTGCGCTGTCCGCATGAGCAGCGGGCGCGACCTTGTTGAGGAGTTTGTCGGGTATGGGGTATGGCCCTTGGCGCATGGCTGGGCGCTGGGCGAAGTATGCCCTTGCCAGATGCCCTCCTGTGGCGGGATGCTAGTTCGAAGTCCTGCCTTCGCGCTGGATTTGCATGGCCGAGATCCTGCCGCATTCGTGCGTGAAGCGGAAGACAGTGCGGCGAGGATCGTGGGTCGTTACGTGCCGAAGACAGAGGGTCCGTGGAGCTGGGATATTCATGGGTCCAATGACAGGCTGAATCGGGTTTTTGAATTGAACTGTTTACCGTAAGGTTGTTATCCGGGGGAAGACGCCGCCGACCGTCGCGGGAAGAAGCCGATGGGTGGGACCGAGGAAGGGACTTCGCAGGTGGCTGCCCCGGCCACTAAGAAAAGAAAATTAGGTACTATAGGGAGGGGGAAGGGGTGTCTGATAATTTTGTTGTGGAGTTGATGGGGACATGTGCGGCCCCCGGGGGAAGGATGTCTTCGCCCGAGCTCCGGGAGTCTTCGGCGCGAATGCTGGAGGTTACCGGGGGTCGGTGGCCAAAGAATCTTCTGATCCCCTGGGCAGAGGGCGAAGACATGTCTACGTCTCGTATAGCTCGGGGGTTGAGGATTTTCCCTTACGGACGAAATATTGCTGCTGTTGTGTCGGCAGTGATGAACAAGGATCGCCAGGATGCTGCGCAGAAGCGTCGGGCGGTCATCAGGCTCCCTGATCCTAGGCGTGAAGCGAAGAGAGCGCGGGGGAGCGCGAAGGCTGCCGCCACCGGTGGTAGCCAGCCGACGCTGGCCGCGAAACCGGCCGCACCCGGATCCAGCAAGGTGCCGGAGAGCACGAAGGCCGTCGTTTCCGGCGGAACCAAGTCCGCCCCGGGCGAAGCTGCGAAGGTCCGGGAGCTGCCTTCGCCGGGGAAACGCGTTGCCGACTTCGCCACGAATATCAGCGTGGACGACTATTTCATCGGTAAGGTTTTTTTTGCTGACCGGTGATACGTTGCAGGGTCGGGCGAGGGGCAACTGGTTGTTGTCCCGTCTGCGGTGGCAACCACGGCGTCAACCACGATGCTTGGGGTGAAGGGTGGCGCTTTCAGCGCTGGCGGCGAGATTTCGGCGGCCACTAACGTCAAGGACGAAGCGGGCACCATGTCCCGCCGGCTGAGGGAGGCGTCGCAGCAGCTCGCGCAGCAGCTAAGTCAAGTAAGTTGAGCTGGACTTCGGTGTTTGCCACTTTCATGGGGATTGTGGTCTCATGTGTGTCTGTTAGGCGACCGACTTCGCCGACCGTGTGGCGTCGGGTGCCCTTACTGCAGATGTGTCTGCCGAAGTCGAGAGACTTTAGGCACAGCACGCGGACGCCATCCGGGAGAAGTTGGCTGCGGAGAGCAAGAGCCGCAGGCTGGCGGAGAAGGTGGCCGCCCTGGAGGTGCCAGCTGGTGGAGGAAAGGAGGGAGGCCAACCAGGCCATCGTCGAGGCGTAGGCTGCGCAGGCGGAGGCCAAACTGGCATGGGTGGAGGGGAGTCTCGCCAGCCAACGCGCCGAGGAATGGGAGTTGCGGTTCAACGCTCTGCACGGCCGCATGGAGAGGGCCGAGGCCTCTACTCGCTCGGAAGTTGAGCGGACGCGCACACATCTCGTGGACTCATACCGCGAGCTGTGTGCGCGGACTACTAACTTCGAGGTGCCCAACCGAGAGGTGGGCCTTCGCTTCCTCGAGTGGCTGCAAGAGGAATTGCTGGCACTCCTGACCATCGTGGAGGGCTTCATGTCCTTTGCCTCCCTCGTCACCTGCGAAGGGGCCATGAATGCGCTGTCCCGCGAGGGGTGCAAGCACTATGAGGTCTTCGACAGGTCCGATGAAAACTTTGGGCGTGAAATTTTTAAGGTCGAAGACCCTGTGGTGAAGGATTCCGCGGGGGCCCTCTTCGATTGGATGTGGGGTCCTCATGGCCGGGAGGCGGTTAGGGAGCGATCTGATCGGGCGAGAGAGCAGGTGACAGTTAGTTTTTCTGTAGTTTGTTGCGCGTGGGTGTGTGTGGTGTTTGCTGAGTGAATGTGCTGTTGCTACAGATGGAGCGTGCCGAGGACGTCGAAGACTTCAGAGGTCTAAACAGCACGCCGCCCGAGGCTGCGGAGGGCAAACCGGTGCTGCCCTCGGATGCTGGTGAAGGTCCGTCGGACATGCCCGTGCTTGCTGCTGCCGGTGAAGACCCTGTGTCGGCCCCTGTGCCGACGGTCGAAGGCGCTCAGGAGGTGGTGGTGGAGCCGGCGGTCGAAGGCCCTACGGCCGCGGACACGCCCACGCAGTTGGCTAAGTAGTTGAATAGGTGCAGGGGGGTTGTAAATTTTGTCTACGTGTTACTGAACCTCGGTTGCTGTGCAGGTTCAGGGTTTTGGGCCTGCGCACGCAACCGCTACTGAAAGTGCTAATTTTGTGGCGGCTTCGACTGTGGTTGCGGAAAATGATTCGGGTGATTCTGTGTCTAAGTTTTTTGAGTCTGATGATTCTGGGAGTTCGGTGGTGTGGACTGAAGAGTCTTCGGATGAGGATTTGGATTATTTTGCGGCATTGGATGTGGCTGCGGCGGAGGCTTCGCCGTGTGTGATGGGTGCTGAGGTTCCCGGTCTGAGCGCTGGGCGTAGGCGGCGAAGGGCGGTGGCGAAGCGTAGAGTGAGTGAGGTGGAGGGTGGTCGTCTTCGTGTGGACAGGGCTGGTAGGCGGGAATTGTTGTCCTCGCCAGTTGGGGCGAGTGTAGGTGAGGGGGTGTTGGAGCGAAGGCAGAAACGCCACCCTTCGCTCGAAGTCTCCGCTGCTTAGCCGCTGCTCTGACAGAGACAAAGCAGGCAGGGACACCCTTCGCTTCAACCGGCACCAGACGAAGACCGGCGACGAAGGCATTCCACAGTGCGGCCTCGTCCAGCTCAGAGGCCCACGTGCGTTCCGGCCCATTGTAACGGGCCCTGCGTGGCCGCCGCGTGTTACGGGCCTAATTTGTAAAGGTATCCCTGTAATTACAGTCTATAACCCTGCTTTATGGGAATATTCTGGGGATAACCTAGGTAGCTGAGGGCACATGCGTCCTTAACACTAGGCGCTGGGCGCTCGGGTACCTATAAATACCCCCACACAGTGCCCGTGAGAGGCCTGGTTGATAGAGCTATTTGCCATCCACGCGTAACCCTACTGTCTACACTGTTCACCCCTGTTGGCTTTCTTGCGACCGATAGCGAGTTCCAACATTTGGCGCCCACCGTTCGTGCTACGACAAAACCACCCGCGATGGCACCCAAGAGAGCTAACCCGAAGGCTGACGAGGCTGCGAAGGCAGCACTGCTTGCCGCAAGAAAGGGCAAGGCCCTCGCCCTCACCCAATCCACCCACCAAGAGCCCACTGAAGACAATGTTCCCCGCACCTGCGAAGACGACACCTTCCGCACCTGCGGGCCCGAAGGACAATCGCAGCCGCCCCCAGGCTTCGCCTCACTGGAAGGCGCGGATCTCACCGAAGACGGCGAGGTCCTCGGCGTCTCAACAGAAGAACAGCTACAGCTGCGCGCCCTGCGCCTCAAGAACCGCAATCTCCAGAGGCAGAAAGAGATACTGGAGGCCAAGCGCCAGCGTGTGTCTGCACTAGCCAAGGTGCGGCAAATGATACGCGACGAGGAGCAGAAGGCCCAAGACCTCGAGCGCGAGATCGCGCTGATGCAGCGCGAAGGCCACCTCGGTCTACAGCAAGAGCCACCCCTCCAGCAGCGCGCACAACCGGAAGACACCCGCGAAGGCCACCTCGGCCTCCAGCATGGCCCACCCCTGCAACACCGAGCGCAGCCGGAGAACCCGCGTTTCCCCCAGCATGACTACACCTTCCAGCACGGCGCGCCATTCCAAGGGGTCAACTACCTCGACGAGCGAAGTCCCCTGGCGCCACACCTGCAAGTAACACCTTGGCCAGCAAACTTCCGAGCAGGGACTTATCCCAAGTACAACGGCAGCACCGACCCGGCGCAATACATAATGAGTTATCAGGTCGCCGTTGCATCCGCCGGAGGGGACAACGCCACAATGGCGAAGTCTTTCATCATCGCCCTAGAGGGCCCAGCACTCACCTGGTTCACCAGATTGCCTCCGCTGTCCATTGATTCATGGAGAAGTCTCAGGGACAAGTTCCTGCTCAACTTCCAAGGGTACCGCCCAGACACCGACGCCCTGGCTGAGCTCTCGCTTTGCAAGCAGCTGGAAAAGGAGACCCTGCGGGAGTATTACCGCAAATTCCTAACACTCAAGTCACAGCTGCCCTCCGTCGATGATCAGATCGCTATCCACTACGCCATCAGTGGCCTTCGTGCCAGCGTCCTCTACAGTCATTGTATCAGAGATCCACCCAAAAACCTCCAGGAGCTATATCAGCTCTTTGAAAAATATGCCAAATCCGAAGAGCTCCACCAGCGCAAGGTTGAGTCACAGCGGAAGCCCAAAGATGCCCCGCAGTCCAGCCGCACATGGACGAGGACTCCGTAGCCAGACTCCGGTCGAGACGGCCGCAGTCAGCAGCAAGTGCACAACATCGCCAACCAGCATCCCGCTGCCGACCCCCCTCGCCGCCAGGAATATCCCCCCCAAGGCCGCGGAAATGGAACTCGTGGCAGGGGCCGAGGGCGCGCACAGCCGCCGCGCCGATTCTACTGCCTTTTTCACGGCGAAGACTATGCCCACCAAACCAAAGATTGCCCCGAAACGAAGGCCACCAGAGACAGAATGGCACGGGCGCAGCCAGCCGACAACCCCAGAATTGTCGCGCACAACTACCAGCAACCCCCTCCACCATATATCCATGCCCCCGCTCCGCATCCACCGCACCACGCTTACCAACACCATCAGGAAGTACAAATCGTACCTCCTCCACCCCCACCTCCACACCAGCAACACCAAAACATCCCCCATGCCCCGAAGCAGGAAGACTTCGCCGATCAACCATATCGCGGAGTCATTCACATGATAACGGGGGGGTCAAGCACTGACTTCGATACCAAGCGGCAGAAGCGGGACCACTACCGCAGCATCAACCATGTCGCCGTCACTGGCCCAGTCGTGCAGACAAAGTGGTCCCACATACCGCTAACCTTCGACGCACGAGACGTCGACCTGCGCAGCGCCCCCCACAACGACGCCATGGTCATCAATTGCAGCGTGGCAGGCTGGGACTTACACAAAGTCCTAGTCGACAACGGCAGTCAGGCGGACATCATCTTCCTCCACGCCTTCGACCGCATGGGCATAAGCCACAGCCTGCTCAAGCCTTCGGACAACCCGTTGTATGGCTTCGGCGGCAAGGGCACCTTTCCTGTTGGCAAAATAGAGTTGCCCCTCTCCTTCGGTGTAGCACCCAATGCCCGAAGTGAGCAGGTAACCTTCGACATTGTCGACATGGTATATCCATACAACGCCATCATGGGCCGGGGCTCCATCAATAAGTTCGAAGCTGCCATCCACGGGCTGTACTTATGTATGAAGATACTAGGTCCGCTAGGCGCTATTACGATCTACGGCAACCAGCAGACGGCGCGCAACATAGAGCGGGACTTCGTGCCTGGTCAGAGGAACGTGCACTGTCTCACGACCCAGCGCGAGGTCCCTGCGCCCGCCAGCCCAACCGATAAGCTGCATGACAAGGCACAGTTGCAGAGCCAAGACGGGACCAAGACTGTCCCCCTCGATCAGGCCACGTCTAAGCAGACAGTCACTGTCAGCAAAGACCTTACCTCACATGAATAAGAGAAGCTTCTCTGCTGCCTGGCCAAGAATAAAGATGTCTTCGCCTGGTCCGCCCTCGACCTGATCGGAGTCAGCCGATCCATAATCGAGCACAGCTTGGGAATTGACCCTTCGGTGCGACCAAGAAAGCAAAGGCTTCGCAAAATGTCCGACGAAAAGACAGAGGCCGCCAAGGCGGAGGTGCACCGCCTCCTAGAAGCTAAATTCATCGAGCCAGTGGCTTACCCCACGTGGCTCTCCAATGTCGTAATGGTGCAGAAAAAAAGCGGGAAATGGCGAATGTGCATAGACTTCACCAGTCTCAATAAGGCCTGCCCAAAGGACAATTTCCCGTTGCCTCGGATCGACAAAATAGTCGATAGCGCGGCCGGATGCGAGGTCATGTCACTCCTCGACTGCTTCTCCGGCTATCACCAGATATACATGAAGGAGGAAGACAAGGCTAGCACCAGCTTTATCACACCCTTCGGCACTTATTGCTTCATCAGAATGCCGGAGGGACTCAAGAATGTCGGGTCCACATTCTCCAGACTCACCAAGACAGTACTCGAAGGGCAGGTTGGCAGAAACATATTTACATATGTGGACGACATCGTCATCGCCAGCAAGAATAAGGAGGACCATCTCGCCGACCTCGCCGAGACATTCGCGAACATGCGAGACGCACAACTCCGCCTAAACCCGGAAAAGTGTGTCTTCGGTGTTCGCCAGGGCAAGATATTGGGCTACCTGGTGTCACACCGCGGCATCGAGGCCAACCCAACCAAGATCCAGGCCATCGTCGACATGTCGCCTCCGCAGTCCGCCAGGGACGTCCAGCGTCTGACAGGCAGATTGGCCGCTCTCAACAGATTCATCTCCAGGTCCGCCGAGCGAAGCCTCCCCTTCCTCAAAACACTCCGCGGTGCAAAAGACTTCGCCTGGGGACCGGAGCAAGCAGCGGCCTTCGCCTCACTAAAACAGTACCTGTCGGAGCTGGCCATCCTCACGAGCCCCGACTCCTCGCTCCCCCTATTGCTCTATGTCGCGGCTTCGCCGCACGCGGTCAGCGCGGCACTAGTGCAGGAGCAGACAGTTGAGGGCGCGGTCAGACAGTGCCCTGTTTACTATGTCTCCGAGGTCCTGACACCGTCCAAATGCAACATGATAGAGCTGGAGAAGATCGCCTACGCAGTTGTCATGTCTTCGCGCAAACTGCGCCATTACTTTGAAGCATTCAAGGTCCGAGTCACCTCAGACAGGGGGCTCGGTGAACTATTCAGAAACCCGGAGGCATCGGTGAGGATCGCCAAGTGGGCAGCCGAACTCTCTGGCTACCACATCAGCTTCGAGCCCAGGACAGCCATCAAGTCACAAGTCCTGGCAGACTTCGTCGTCGACTGGACTGGGCCAATAACACAGCCGGACCCGTCCACAGAGAAGGTTTGGACCATCCATTGCGACGGCGCATGGTGCCATGCGGGGGCAGGCGTCGCTGCAGTCGTCACCTCACCAGCCGGAGTCAAACACAGATATGCAGCACGCCTCAGTTTTGCTCTGGAATCCGACAGATGCACAAACAATATAGCAGAGTATGAAGCGGTTATCCTGGGCCTTCGCAAGCTAAGGGCCCTCGGAGTCACCACATGTATCATCAAAACAGACTCCAAGATAGTTGCCGGCCAGGTCGAGAAGGACTATGCAGCAAAAGACCCCGCGCTCATGCAATACCTCACGGCCATCCGAAGTCTCGAGAGACAGTTCAAGGGATTCACCTTGCAACACGTGGATAGGGCCAAGAACGAGGAGGCCGATGCACTGGCCAAGGCTGCCGCCAGGGGCGAGCCCTTGCCCTCCGACGTGTTCTTTCACACCATCGGCACGCCAGCCGTCCGGAGCCCCGAAGGACTCCAAATAACTAATGACAGCGAGGGCCACCGCATAGTCAACCTAATCATGACCGAAGACTGGCGGGCACCAATAACCCTGTTCCTACAGGGGTACTATCATCCAACCGACGTCAGTGAGGCCAAGCGCCTCAGACATCGAAGCCGGGACTTCGCACTGATTGAGGGCCAACTCTACAAGAAAGGGGTCAGTCAGCCAATGCTTAAGTGCGTCACCGAAACCGAAGGCATGCAGATCCTACGTGAAGTCCACAGCGGCATGTGCGGTTCGCACGCAGGGCCAAGGGCCCTAGCTGCCAAGGTGATCCGCCAAGGGTTTTACTGGCCCGCAATGATCTGCGCCGCAAATCGGGTCACAAGGTCCTGCGAAGCCTGCCAGAAGTTTTCTCCTCGGTTAGGCAGCCCCTCGCAGTATACAAAGCTGATCGCCCATACATGGCCTCTCCAGCGCTGGGGCCTGGACATCGTCGGGCCCCTGCCCACCGCTCAGGGGAACCTCAAGTTTGCCTTCGTAGCCGTCGAATACTTCACCAAATGGATCGAAGCGAGGGCTGTTTCTACAATAACATCAAAGACTGCCCAGAAATTCTTCTGGCAAAACATTGTTTGCCGGTTCGGAGTACCGTCCGAGCTAACAGTTGACAACGGCAAGCAGTTTGACAGCCAAGATTTCAAGGATTTTTGTTTCTCCATCGGCACCAAGCTCGCCTTCGCTTCAGTCTATCATCCGCAATCCAACGGGGTCGTAGAGCGCGCCAATGGGAAAATCTTCACAGCTGTCAAGAAGATGCTCCTCGATGAAAAAAAAGGCAGATGGACCGAATTGTTACCGGAGGCAGTCTGGACGCTAAACACAACTGAGTGCAGAGCGACTGGGTTCACTCCTTTCCGCCTTCTATACGGATCGGAGGCCATGACCCCGCAAGAAATAAAGCATGGGTCCCCGCGTACAGTTCCGTCAGCCGTCCCCGACGTGGACGAGCCAACTTCAAAAGATCTCATTGATGGAGACCGGGTCTTCGCCCTACAGGCCCTAAACAAATACCAAGCCCAGACCAAAGCATGGCGCGACCACGCAGTCATCCCGAGGGAGTTCAGCGAGGGGGACCTCGTACTCGTCCGAACAGCTCCGACGGAGTCCAGGGGCAAGCTGGAGCCCAAGTGGGAGGGCCCCTTTATAGTCAAGACAAAAGCTTCCCCCAGCGCTTACAGGCTCACAACGCCAAACGGCGAGGACCTGGAGCACTCCTGGAACATCGACAACCTTCTCAAATTTTTTGTTTGACTCATTAGGGCTGATTTCGCCCTTGTAATTCGCCAAAAACAATCTTGTATCGGCCCGCACTCTTTTCCTCCCGGGGGGTGAGGTTTTTAACGAGGCGGAGCCATGTAATATATGTGTGAAAAATCCCCCGCAAAAACATGCGTCGAAAAAAGACCGCGACGACGGTCTTCGACATTCGACCAATTCGAGGTCACCGCGAGGCTAAGCACCAGCCACCCTCGCGTGCGACGAATCCGCGCAGAAGTCGCCTAAGGGTGCAGCCGGACTAGCACAACAAGTGCGAAAAAACACGAAGTCTATCGCGAAGACTATCCGCACAGAAGTCGCCTAAGGGTGCAGCCGGACTAGCACAACAAGTGCGAAAAAACACGAAGTCTATCGCGAAGACTATCCGCGCAGAAGTCGCCTAAGGGTGCAGCCGGACTAGCACAACAAGTGCGAAAAAACACGAAGTCTATCGCGAAGACTATCCGCGCAGAAGTCGCCTAAGGGTGCAGCCGGACTAGCACAACAAGTGCGAAAAAACACGAAGTCTATCGCGAAGACTATCCGCGCAGAAGTCGCCTAAGGGTGCAGCCGGACTAGCACAACAAGTGCGAAAAAACACGAAGTCTATCGCGAAGACTATCCGCGCAGAAGTCGCCTAAGGGTGCAGCCGAACTAGCACAACAAGTGCGAAAAAACACGAAGTCTATCGCGAAGACTAGCCGCGCAGAAGTCGCCTAAGGGTGCAGCCGGACTAGCACAACAAGTGCGAAAAAACACGAAGTCTATCGCGAAGACTATCCGCGCAGAAGTCGCCTAAGGGTGCAGCCGGACTAGCACAACAAGTGCGAAAAAACACGAAGTCTATCGCGAAGACTATCCGCGCAGAAGTCGCCTAAGGGTGCAGCCGGACTAGCACAACAAGTGCGAAAAAACACGAAGTCTATCGCGAAGACTATCCGCGCAGAAGCCGCCTAAGGGTGCAGCCGGACTAGCACAACAAGTGCGAAAAAAACACGAAGTCTATCGCGAAGACTATCCACGCAGAAGCCGCCTAAAAGGCGCAGCCGAACTAGTACAACAAAAGCAGAAACGACAGCATCAAACCGTCCGCGTTAAGACCGACTATAACCACACCAGCACAGCATAACAAAACATACCAGACAAAGTACACAGCGCCCCCGCAGGCACAGGCAAGCGAGGGCACACAACTTCATCGTACAAACCTTTACATATATACACGCGAGGGCGCCGCACTCTACATCGGCTCAACCTTAGGAATAATTCCCATCTCCCTATAATTAAATAACATTATCCTAAGCTCCTCACCCGCAAAAAGACTCCGCAGTTCCCCTTCCCCTGTACTCGCGGCGGCCGACAAAGACAACAGTTCCTGCCGACCAGCCCTACTCACACGAAGCCGAGACCCTTCCTCCGTACTAACTCTACGCTTTGCAACCGCCCTTCGCCGTCGCCGCCCGGTGCTAGGACCTGGCACATCTTGCGCACTCGCAGCATGCGGTGAGGTCTCCGCCGCAGCCACATCCAAAGCCGCGAAATAGTCCAAATCCTCCTCCGATGACTCAGTCCACTCAACCGAGCTCCCAGAATAAGCAACATCAGAAAACTCAGAAAATTCAGATCCAGATCCACCACATTCATTACCACCTTCCGCGGTCGAAGCCGCCAAAAATTTAGCAGTAGCGGTTGCGTGCGCAGGCCCAAAATCTTGAATCTGCGCAGCAACCAAAATTCAGTAACATATCCAAAATTCCCCAACCCTATTACACCCGCTATGCCACCTGCGAAGGCCCTGACGCTGCGGGAGCCTCCGCCGCTGGCTCCGCCACCGTTCCTGCTGTTGTTTCCACCGCCTCCGCCGCGGGATCTCCAGCACTCGGCACAGCAGCTGCGGGGGCATCAGGGGTGCCTTCGTCCACCTTTGGGGGCAGGTCTTCGCCGGCCGCAGCAGGTGTGGGGGCGGTCTCCGGGGTTGGCTCCAGGGCGACCCCGGACGCGGCCTCCGCAGGGGTCGGCTCCGGGTCAGCCAGCGCACTGTTCAGCGCCCCGAGGTCGTCCACCCGCTCGCCACGCAACGCCTAAGCCAAAGCACGCAAAATTCAGCAACCACACGCGCGCCCCACATCCAACAAACGCCAAGCAAACGAAAATGTTACCTGAGCCATCGCTGCCTCCGCCCGCTCCCTGACCACCTCGCGACCGTACAGACCCCACATCCGGTCATAGAGGGCCCCGGCGGATTCCTTCACTACGGGGTCTTCGACCTTATAGATATCTCGCTCAAAATCTTCATCCGCCTGGTCGAAGGCCTCGAAGTGCCGGCACCCTTCGCGGGAGAGCGCGTTCATCGCCCCCTCGCAGGTGACCAGGGAGGCGTACGACATCAACCCCTCCGCGACGGCTGGGAGTTCCAGCAGCTCCTCCTGCACCCACTGCAGACAGCGAAGCCCGGGCTCTCGGTCCGGCACCTCGAAGTCACCAGTCCGCGCACCCAGCTCACGATATGTATCCATAAGCTGCGTGCGCGTCCGTTCGGCCTCCGCATGCATCACGGCCTCGGCCCCCTTCGCGCGGCTCTCCAGGGCGGTGAGCCGCTCTTGCAAATGTTCGGCGAGCTCCTTGGCAAGATTGCCCTCCGCCCGCGCCAGCTTGGCCTCCGCCTGCGCAGCCTGCTCCTTGGCGACGGCCTCGTTGGCTTCCCTCCTCTCCGCCGCCAGTTGGCGCCGGAGGTCAGCCTTCTCCCTCTCCAACGCGGCCACCTTGTCCGCCAGTTTACGGCACTTGCTGTCGGAGGCTGATTTCTCACGGATAGCGTCAGCATGTTGCGTCCGAAGCCTCTCGATTTCGGCAGAAACAGCTGCCGTGAGGGCCCCCGACGCAGTACGGCTGGCGAAGTCAGCCACCTGCAGAGCACATGTAAGGTTGTGGCCCCAAAAGAAAAAGGGGAGGGGGGAGAGAGTATAGCTCAGCAGACCTGACTCAGCGCCTCCGACACCTCCTTCAGCCGGCGCATCGCTGCGTCCGCCTCGTCCCTGACAACCGCGAGGGCCGCCGCCTCACCTCCGGAGCCAAGAGCCTCGCCCCTTGCCTTCGGCACTATGGCAGCCGTCGCGACCGCCGCGTCAGGCGCAGCTATAGCAAGCTGGCCCTCGTCCGACCCTGCAATGCACCAATGAAATAAAAAAAAAGTCGGTGGCGAAGTCGGCGACTTACCACCAAGATAGTCATCCACACAAATGTCGATGGCGAAGTCGGCGACACGCTTGCCTGCCGGCGGCAACGCTCGGGCCGCCTTCGCGGCCTCCGCCACCCTGCTGAGCGGCGGCACAGCCTTCGCCGGCTTGGAGCCTCCGGCGCCCGCCACTGCCTCTGGCGCCTTGCTAGATGCAGGGACGCCTGACTTCGCCGCCAGCGGCGGTTTCCCTCCGCCGGGGGCCGCAGCCGTCGCCGACCCCCGCTTTTGCCTCTTTGGCCTGGCGTCAACAATCCTGATAGCCGCCTGCCATTTTTGGGCAGCCCCCTGGCGATCCTTGTCCATCACTGCCGACACAACAGCAGCAATATTTCACCCGTAAGGAAAAACTCTCCATTTACGAACCATGCGAGATGTAAAAGCGTCCCCGCTGGCCGCGCGGGGGATAGGAACATTCCTAGGCCAGCAACCCCCGGTAACCTTCAGCATTCGAGCCGAAGACTCCCGGAGCTCGGGCGAAGACATCCTTTCCCCCGGGGCCGCGCATGTCCTCATCAACTCTCTAGCAAACCCATCGGAAACCCCAAGTCCTCCCATGGCAGTACCTAGTCTCCTCTTCTTAGAGGACGGGGCGGCCACCGGCGCAGGGTCGTCTTTAGCCTCCACCACCGGTTTCTTCCCCCGACGGTCCGCGTCGTCTTGACCAGGATAGCCGCCATACGGCAGTTGGTTCAATTCGAAGACCCTATTCAAACGGTCATTCGACCTGCGGATCTCCCAGCTGTGCTGGCCCTCGGTCCTCGGCACATAACGCCTAACAAGCCGCACCCCCTCATCCTCAGCTTCACGCACGAAGGCGGCCGGATCACGGTTTCGCAGATTAAGCGCGAAGGCGGGACTCCGCACCATCTCTCCACCACGGAAAGGCATCCGGCGAGGGCATACTTCGCCCAACGCCCAACCATGCGCCAAGGGCCATACCCCGTACGCCGCAAACTCTTCAACCAAGTCGCGCCCACTGCTCTGGCCGGCGGCACACCGAAGGGCCCCTTCGTCCACATCATCCTCCGCCACTTCAAAGGGCGGGTACGCCGAGTAAAAATGAGAGCACATCTCGGACACGGGAAGTCCCTTGTGGCCTTCGACGGCACCCTCAGCAACGTAAAACCAAAATTCATTCCAGTTGCCCCACTTGTTGCGGGCGCAAGGGACCAACTCAACTACTGGCATCGTAGTCTTGCCGGTCTTCGGCGTGAATGTGCAGGACCCAAACTGAGCAATTTCGTCCCCAATCATCTTCTTCTGCCAGTGTAAACAATAATGCTTCGCAAAAACTTCGACCGATGGCTGTCCGCCGTACGAAGTCGTCGCCCAGACATACTTCGACAGGGCCACCACGGCATTCGGCGTCAGCTGATGTATTTGCACGTTGAACCTACGCAGGACTTCGCCAACAAACTGATGCGCAGGCAAGCGGAGGCCGGCGGCGAAAAACGCCTCGAAAACAACCAACTCGCCCTCCGGCTCGGGGACTTTCTCCGTCCCCGGGGCACGGGCAACTCCGCCGCCGAAATAGCCCAACCGCTGCATATCCTCCACGCGGGCCGACGACACTCGCGACACGCCGAAATCAACGGAATCGCCGGCGCGTAACTCCTCCGGCATCAAACTGCTCAGCGTCTCCTCCGACGAGGCGGCGGCCGGCGGCGAGGAACCGGCCGGCGGCGTAGCAGCAGCGGAAGAAGAGGAAGACGGCATCGCTACGTACCGTCGACGGCGGCGGGCAGTCTGCTTCACTCGCGCCAGATCTCCGGCGAACAAGAGCACGGCGGGAAGACGAGCAGCAAGACGGCGGGCGGCTAGGGTTTTCGCGGAGTGCGCAAAGTAAAGTTCAAAAAAAGAGCCGGCCACCGCCCCCTTTTATAGGCAGGGCGCGGCTCTTCGGGAAACCCACAATCTGACAGAGCGCGACGCTTCGGGAAACCCGCAATCCAACAGTACGCGGTCCATCAACGGTCACATCAAAAACCCCCGCGGAACCACTTCGAGCGAGGGCAGCGTCTCCGCCATCTAGCGACGTCTTCGGCACCAGGTGACTTTGTCGAACTGGTCCCTCGGAGGGCAGATGTTGGAGCGAAGGCAGAAACGCCACCCTTCGCTCAAAGTCTCCGCTGCTTAGCCGCTGCTCTGACAGAGACAAAGCAGGCAGGGACACCCTTCGCTTCAATCGGCACCAGACGAAGACCGGCGACGAAGGCATTCCACAGTGCGGCCTCGTCCAGCTCAGAGGCCCACGTGCGTTCCGGCCCATTGTAACGGGCCCTGCGTGGCCGCCGCGTGTTACGGGCCTAATTTGTAAAGGTATCCCTGTAATTACAGTCTGTAACCCTGCTTTATGGGAATATTCTGGGGATAACCTAGGTAGCTGAGGGCACATGCGTCCTTAACACTAGGCGCTGGGCGCTCGGGTACCTATAAATACCCCCACACAGTGCCCGTGAGAGGCCTGGTTGATAGAGCTATTTGCCATCCACGCGTAACCCTACTATCTACACTGTTCACCCCTGTTGGCTTTCTTGCGACCGATAGCGAGTTCCAACAGGGGGAGTTGCGAAGTCTGTTTGAGGGTGAGGAGCTGAGGATAATGCTGTTTAACTATATGGAGATGGGTATCATCCCGAAGGTTGAACCAATGTAAGGTGTGATGCCCTTGTTGTATGTATGTAACTATAATTTGTATGATGAGGTTGTGTGCCTTCGCTGATCCGGCCGTGCCCGTAGGGAACTTGTCCACTAGGTATAGCGTGTTTATTATGTCGGTTCGGCTGCACCCTCAGGCGACTTTTGCACGGATAGTCTTGGGAGGAAGACTTCGATTTCGCGCACTTGTTGTGCTAGTCCGGCTGCACCCTGAGGCGAATTTTGCACGGATAGTCTTTTGAAGAAGACTTCGATTTTGCACTTGTTGTGCTAGTCCGGCTGCACCCTTAGGCGACTTTTGCACGGATAGTCTTTTGAAGAAGACTTCGATTTTGCGCACTTGTTGTGCTAGTCCGGCTGCACCCTTAGGCGACTTTTGCACGGATAGTCTTTTGAAGAAGACTTCGATTTTGCGCACTTGTTGTGCTAGTCCGGCTGCACCCTTAGACGACTTTTGCACGGACAGTCTTTTGAAGAAGACTTCGATTTTGCGCACTTGTTGTGCTAGTCCGGCTGCACCCTTAGGCGACTTTTGCGTGGAGTGTCACACGCGAGGGTAGCTAGTGCTGCCTATCGCGGTGACTTTGTATTGGTCGAATGCCGAAGACCGTCGATGCGGTCTTTTTTCGACGTAGATTTTTGCGGGGGATTTTTCGCGTGTATATTACATGGCTCCGCCTCGTTAAAAACCTCAACCCCCGGGAGGAAAAGAGTGCGGGCCGGAATAAAAACTGTCTTGTGAATTACAAGGGCGAGCTGGCCCTGAGGAGTCAAACAAAAAACTTGCGAAGATTGTCAATGTTCCAAGAATGTTCTAAGTCTTCACCGGATGACGTTGTGAGCCTGTACGCGCTGGGGGACGCCTTCGTCTTAACGATGAAAGGGCCCTCCCATTTTGGCTCTAGCTTGCCCCGGGACTCTGTCCGAGCTGTTCGGACGAGGACGAGGTCTCCTTCGCTGAATTCCCTCGGGATGACTGAGTGGTCGCGCCATGCTTTTGTTTGAGCTTGGTATTTGTTTAGAGCCTGTAGGGCGAAGATGCGGTCTCCGTCGATGAGGTCCTTCGAAGTAGGTTCGTCTACGTCGGGGACGGCTGCCGCAACTGTCCGTGGTGACCCAAGTTTTATTTCTTGCGGAGTCATTGCCTCCGATCCATATAGAAGGTGGAAAGGGGTGAACCCGGTTGCCCTGCACTCAGTCGTGTTCAGCGCCCAGACCGCTTCAGGTAACAGGTCTGCCCACTTGCCTTTTTTGTCGTCGAGGAGCATTTTCTTGACGGCTGTGAAAATTTTGCCATTGACGCGTTCCACAACTCCGTTGGATTGCGGGTGGTACACTGAGGCGAAGGCAAGCTTGGTGCCAATGGAGAAGCAGAAATCCTTGAAGTCTTGGCTGTCAAATTGCTTGCCATTGTCAACTGTGAATTCGGACGGGACTCCGAAGCGGCAAACAATGTTTTGCCAGAAGAACTTATGGGCAGTCTTCGATGTTATCGTGGACACAGCCCTTGCCTCGATCCATTTGGTAAAATACTCGACGGCGACGAAGGTGAACTTGAGGTTCCCCTGGGCCGTGGGTAGGGGCCCGACGATGTCCAGGCCCCAGCGCTGAAGAGGCCACGTGTGGGCGATTAGCTTTGTGAATTGCGAAGGGCTTCCCGAGCGTGGAGAAAATTTCTGGCAGGCTTCGCAGGACCTTGTGACCCGATTTGCAGCGCAGATCATGGCGGGCCAGTAGAAACCTTGACGGATCACCTTTGCGGCTAGGGCCCTGGGTCCTGCGTGAGAGCCGCAAGTCCCACTGTGGACTTCGCGCAGAATTTGGACGCCTTCGGTCTTGGTGACACATTTAAGCATGGGTTGACTGACCCCCTTCTTGTAAAGCTGGCCTTCGATTAGTGTGAAGTCCCGGCTTCGATGTTTGAGGCACTTGGCCTCATTGATATCTGTTGGATGATAGTACCCTTGCAGGAATAGGGTTATTGGTGCCCGCCAGTCTTCGGTCATGATGAGGTTGACTATGCGGTGGCCCTCGCTGTCATTGGTTATTTGGAGCCCCTCTGGGCTGCGGACGGCTGGCGTGCCGATGACATGGTAGAATACGTCGGAGGGAAGGGCCTCGCCTCTAGCGGCTTCCTTGGCCAATGTGTCGGCCTCCTCATTCTTGGCGCGGTCCACATGCTGCAAGGTAAAACCTTTGAATTCTTTCGAGACTGCGGATAGCCGCGAGGTACTGCATAAGTGCGGGGTCCTTCGCTGCGTAGTCCTTCTCGACTTGGCCGGTGACTACCTTAGAGTCTTTTCTGATGATGCAGGTGGTGACATCAAGTGCTCTTAACTTGTGAAGGTCGAGGACGACAGCTTCGTATTCTGCTATATTGTTGGTGCATCTGTCAGATTCCAAAGCAAAGCTGAGGCGTGCTGCGTATCTGTGATTGACCCCTTTGGGTGAAGTAATGACTGCAGCGGCGCCTGCCCCTGCATGGCACCATGCGCCGTCGCAATGGATTGTGTTAGAAATATGCCCTAGAGATAATCATAGAGATGAGCATATTTCTTTGTATCCATGATATATATATTGCTTAATTGAATATCCATGGAAGGCACCATGTATTGATTACCAATTATGTGAATTGTTTGTGAGATTCTTTACTTATATGGTTATTCTAAATGATGTCCCTAGTCAGAGTCGATGACTAGCACATGTATTAGTTGATGACTACATTTCACAAGTCATGAACATGGAGATGTTAAACTAATAATGTGGGCGCATGTATGACATGAGGCTGGACCGACCCAACGTGAGATATTGTAATATAGTTCTCTTCTTGCAACATGAATATTGTATCCTTAGACCTGAGATTGTCGCATGTTCTCAAGATGTGAATTGACTTACTTAGGGACTATCAAACGCTATCCCGTAACTGGGTAGTTATAAAGGTAGTTTTGGGTTTGTCAGGAAACATGCTATGAGGCATGGTCAGTCAAGATGGAATTTGTCACTCTCTTTGTGAGAGAGATATCTCTGGGCCCCTCGAGTGATTGGATCAAGAAATGCATGGTCGTGCTAGGGTTAAGAGTTAACCATTGAAAGGATTCCAATTCACAGTATCGAGAAAGAGAGGTCAGCTTAGAGCCAGACCAAATATCGTGAGACAAAGGGAACAGCATGTACGTAATGTCGCAATGGTTTGTCTGATATGATCTTTACGTACACATAGGAGTTGACATGTCTTGCTAGAGGCCGCTGTCAATTATTGGGCCAAGTAAGAGTACTCGGGCTATGTCTATTTGTACGTGAACCTATAGGGTCACACACTTAAGGGGAAGGAAGCCTAATTCGGATTAGATCCGAAATTAGACTGGGCTTTAGGGTTAATGATGGGCCTCGGCGTCAGAAGCCCACCAAAACGCCTATATAATGAGGGGCGGGGGCGCGGTTAAGGGATAACCTAATTCGCCACCTGCAAACTAGCAGCCGCCGCTCACCTCTCGCCCTCGCCAAGCCGCCGTCGCGAACCTAGCAGTTTGGTACGCGGCGCTTCCTCCCTGTACGTGTGGATACCTCGGAGGTGCTGCATCTGGAGCACTTGGACGAACCGTGCGAGGACGTGAAGGACGCCGGCGACTGCACGGCACTGCTCGACGCGTTCGTCTACATCGAGACGTGTTCCGCTGCTCTGCGCGTCTAGTGGTAATTCCATGACCTATAACCGCAGTAGTTCTTGGTATTATGGGGTTGAAAAATTTTGTTTTGCGCTAGTGTAGCCTCCCCGTAATCCTACAGTGGTATCAGAACCAGGTTCTGCGTAGTTTTAGGTCTGGATCTAAGTTCATGAGATGGATCTACTTGATGCACGGTTTGATTAGATCAATTGGTAATAAAGGGTTGAAGTAGATTACATCGGATATGACTGGAGAGATCAGTTCGTCCTTCTCTGTTGTATGCGTGACTTGCCCCTACCGGCTGGAATCACCATCGGGGCTAACTGCGTACACAACCAGCAGATTGACGTAACAGGTCAACGCCATGAGTGTAATCTTCTTCAGGTCGAAAGTCTCGGATTTGGGTTGATTTGATCAACCGCATGAGATTTCCAGTGGAATTTCCATACATACGATGCATGGAATCCTGTGAGGACATCTTGTGATAGAAACGTATAGAAACGTGTTTGTCTAACCTGTTTTTGCAGGACATCTTGTGATCGGTATGACTATTGTGTATATGATGCATGTTAATAAATTATTCATGACCTGCGTGTCGTGACCAGGGCAATACGGCTGGAGCCACATGTATTGTCCAAATTTAATGTAATGACCTGCGTGTCAACATGTGATGATCCAAAGCGTATATGTAATTTGTTTACCAGCATACGTTAGATAGGTCTTGAAGGACTCATCACCTGGAGGATGGCATACCTATATCATGGAGATGGAGATCATCGTGATGGACAGATTTTTTGGAGATGGGGATCACCATGTGAAAGCAAGCCATACCGAATCACAACTATTGTGTGAATGCCATTCTTTATGTTCTACTTGTTCATATTGCATATATGTCCTTGCGTGCGATGATATAAGTAGGATGATCCCTCATAAATGTTTAAGCTTTTATGCCTCTCCAAACCTTGCACTATCATAAGTCTTGTACAATTGGTGGTGGGTCTATGAAATTAGGGTGCCACCAGTTTTCCTTGACTAGATAGGTTTGTATCGGATACGAACTGTAGAAAGGGTTGGTTAACTTAAACAAAGTCAGCTTAATGGTTAAGGACTTTGGGGCATAAGGTTGGGAGCCGAGACATAGAGATGTCACCCAACAACAGAAGTCATATATATGATATGATTAGCAAGGAGTTGCTTACCGATCTACCTTGTCTTCTAGCGGTGATGCTAAAGCTCACTAGTAGACTTGTTAGTTGTGGGTTCTGAATCACTAAGTATCAATAGAGGGATATTGATTTTAGTGGGAGTAGACTATTAAATGTTTAATATGATTTACTCTGTCATGGATATTTTTGTCTTAGTATTTTGCATTATTTTGTTATAGATAAATGGCACCTAGCACACCAACATTTACTTTGCGATCAATTCTCGAAAAGGATAAGTTAAATGGAACAAACTATACGGATTGGATCCGTAACCTGAGAATTGTTCTTAGGGCTGAAAAAAAGGAAGACGTTCTAGACACCCCACTGCCAGAGGATCCTGGTGAAAATGCAACTGCTGCAGCTAAAACCGCTTACAAGAAAGCAATGGATGCTAATCTTGAAGTGAGTTGCCTAATGCTTGCTTGCATGGAGCCTGAGCTCCAGATGCAGTTTGAGACAAACCATGAGGTGCACGATATGATCGTGGCGCTCAAGGATATGTTCCAGACTCAGGCTAGGACTGAAAGGTTCAATGTGTCCAAAGCCTTTCTGGAATGCAAGCTAGCAGAAGGCGCAGCAGTTGGGCCACACGTAATCAAAATGGTTGGTTACAGTCAGAGGTTGGAGAAGCTAGGCTTCCCAATAAGCCAAGAGTTGGCCACTGACTTCATTTTGGCATCTCTTCCGCCCAGCTATGGAAACTTCATCACGAACTACCATATGCATGGGGCGGAGAGGGGCCTCAATGAACTATGTGGCATGCTGAAAACTGCAGAGGGGGACATAAAGAAAAGTGCTGGCAGCAGCGGCCATGTGATGGCGGTCCAAAACAAACCCAACTTTAAGAAGAAGGGTAAGTCTCAAAAGAAGAAGGGCAAGGCAAAGGATACAGTATCCAAGCCAAATCAAAAGCCCAAAGCTAGACCAGCTGCAGATGCAGAGTGCTTTTATTGCAAAGAACTTGGTCACTAGAAAAGGAATTGCAAGCAGTACTTGGCCTCTATTAAGGATCGCGGCGGTAAGGGTACAGCCGCAGCAGGTACACTTGCTATTCACATTACAGAAATTTTTCTTGCTGATTCTTATATTAATTCTTGGGTATTTGATACCGGATCGGTTGCCCATATCTGCAATTCGATGCAGGGAATGATAAGAAGTAGAAGCATGAAAAGAGGAGAAGTTGATTTCCGGGTAGGCAATAATGCAAGAGTTGCTGCGTTGACCGTCGGGACGATGCAACTCCACCTCCCATCAGGATTTATTTTGGAGTTAAATAATTGTTATCTAGTTCCTAGTATGAGTCGAAACATTATGTCTCCTTCATGTTTGATGAAGGATGGTTATTCATTTGCGAGTGAAAACAATGGTTGTATGATCTCTAAGAATGGCATGTTTGTGGCTTTTGCATCCATTATGAATGGGTTATTCATTTTAAATCTTGATGATGCACCTATCTGTAATATTAGTGCTAAAAGGCCTCGGCCTAATGATTTAAGTCCTACCTACATGTGGCACTATCGTTTGGGTCATATAAGTGAGAATCGCATGAAGAAGCTTCATTCTGATGGGCTTTTAACTTTGTTTGATTTTGAATCATACGAGACATGTGAAGCTTGCTTACTTGGTAAGATGACCAAGGCGCCTTTCACGGGTTTACCGGAGAGGACGTTAGTTTTATTGGAACTCATACATACTGATGTGTGCGGACCAATGAGTACGACAGCTAGGGGAGGATTCCAATACTTCATAACCTTCACTGATGATTTTAGTAGATATGGGTATGTCTACTTAATGAAACACAAGTCTGAATCCTTAGAAAAGTTCAAAGAGTTTCAGAATGAAGTAGAAAATCAGCGTGGCAAGAAAATTAAAGCATTGCGATCAGATCGTGGTGGTGAATATTTGAGTCATGAGTTTAGCAATCATCTAAAGAGTTGTGGAATTGTTCCACAGCTTACGCCGCCTGGAACGCCTCAGAGGAATGGCTTGTCTGAGCGACGTAATCGGACTTTATTAGATATGGTTCGATCAATGATGAGCCAGTCGGACCTACCTTTGTCGTTTTGGGGATACGCTCTAGAAACAGCAGCTTTCACACTAAATAGGGTACCGTCTAAGTCCATAGTTAAGACACCATATGAGATGTGGACTGGGAAGACTCCCAGTTTGTCTTTTCTGAAGATTTGGGGTTGTGAGGTTTACGTCAAGCGACTTCAGTCGGATAAACTCACTCCAAAATCGGACAAGTGCATGTTCGTGGGATATCCAAAGGAAACTTTAGGATATTACTTTTACCACCGGTCAGAGGGCAAAGTGTTTGTCGCCCGGAACGGTGTGTTCTTAGAGAAAGAGTTTCTCAAAAGAGAGAAAAGTAAACAAAAGGTGTATCTTGAAGAAGTTCAGGATGAGCCAGTGGGACAAGAGTCAACAAGTGATGCTAATGTAGCAGAACAAGTTGAGACGTCTATGGCAAGAGAATCACCACCACAACCACGAAGGTCAGCAAGGCTTCGCGAGGCACGAGGAGAAGTGCTATTGTTGGGCAATGGGGAAGTGTTGTTGTTAGACAACGACGAACCTGCAACATATTCAGAAGCGATGATGGACCCAGATTCCGAGAAATGGCATGTCGCCATGAAATCCGAGATAGATTCCATGGGAGAAAATCAAGTTTGGAACTTGGTTGACCCGCCTGATGGTGTTAGACCCATAGAATGCAAATGGATCTATAAGAAGAAGAAAGACATGGATGGAAATGTTCACATCTATAAGGCTCGACTTGTTGCAAAGGGTTTTCGACAAGTTCAAGGAGTTGACTATGACGAGACATTCTCGCCAGTAGCGATGCTTAAATCTATTCGGATCATTCTAGCTATTGTCGCATATTTCGATTATGAGATTTGGCAGATGGATGTCAAAACAGCTTTCCTTAATGGAAACCTAGATGAGGACGTGTATATGATACAGCCCGAGGGTTTTGTCGATCCGATCAATGCTGGAAAGATATGCAAACTTCAGAAATCCATTTATGGGTTGAAGCAAGCATCTCAGAGTTGGAACATTCGTTTTGATGAAGTGATCAAAGGGCTTGGTTTTCATCAGAATGAAGAAGAAGCTTGTGTTTACAAGAAGGAAAGTGGGAGCGCTGTTGTATTTCTGATCTTGTATGTGGATGACATATTATTGATTGGGAATGACATTCCTATGCTGGAGTCCGTCAAGGCTTCACTGAAAAAGAGTTTTTCTATGAAGGACTTAGGGGAAGCAGCATATATTTTGGGCATAAGGATCTATAGAGATAGGTCGAAGAGGCTTATAGGATTAAGTCAAGATACGTACATTGACAAGGTTTTGAAACGGTTCAACATGGAACAGTCCAAGAAAGGGTTCATACCTATGTCACATGGTAAACACCTTAGCCAGATGCAATGTCCTGCAACGGCTAATGAGCGGGAGCGCATGAGTAAGGTACCATATGCCTCAGCAATTGGTTCAATCATGTATGCCATGATAAGTACACGCCCAGATGTTTCATACGCTATAAGTGCTACGAGTAGATACCAGGCTGATCCAGGTGAGGATCACTGGACAGCGGTAAAAGGCATTCTTAAGTACTTAAGAAGGACTAAAGATATGTTCCTGGTATATGGGGGTAAGAAGGAGCTCGTTGTAACTGGTTACACCGATGCTAGCTTCCAAACTGACCCAGACGAGTTAAAATCGCAATCAGGTTTTGTGTTCACAATAAATGGTGGTGATGTTAGTTGGAAGAGTTCCAAACAGGAGACTGTGACTGATTCTACAACAGAAGCCGAGTACATTGCAGCTTCTGAATCTGCGAAGGAAGGTGTTTGGATAAGGAAGTTCCTCATCGAGCTTGGTGTGTTTCCTAATGCATCTATCCCATTGAACCTCTACTGTGACAACAATGGGGCTATTGCGCAAGCTAAGGAGCCAAGGAACCACCAGAAAAACAAACACGTACTGTGGAAGTTTCACCTCATACGGGAATTCATTAGGCGGGGTGAGATAAAGATATGCAAAATACATACGGATTTGAATGTTGCTGATCCTTTGACAAAACCTCTTCCACAACCTAAGCATGAGGCACATGTGAGATCTATGGGTATTAGATATCTTCTAGATTAACTCTAGTGCAAGTGGGAGACTGTTAGAAATATGCCCTAGAGATAATCATAGAGATGAGCATATTTCTTTGTATCCATGATATATATATTGCTTAATTGAATATCCATGGAAGGCACCGTGTATTGATTAGCAATTATGTGAATTGTTTGTGAGATTCTTTACTTATATGGTTATTCTAAATGATGTCCCTAGTCAGAGTCGATGACTAGCACATGTATTAGTTGATGATTACATTTCACAAGTCATGAACATGGAGATGTTAAACTAATAATGTGGGTGCATGTATGACATGAGGCTGGACCGACCCAACGTGAGATATTGTAATATAGTTCTCTTCTTGCAACATGAATACTGTATCCTTAGACCTGAGATTGTCGCATGTTCTCAAGATGTGAATTGACATACTTAGGGACTATCAAACGCTATCCCATAACTGGGTAGTTATAAAGGTAGTTTTGGGTTTGTCAGGAAGCATGCTATGAGGCATGGTCAGTCAAGATGGAATTTGTCCCTCTCTTTGTGAGAGAGATATCTCTGGGCCCCTCGAGTGATTGGATCAAGAAATGCATGGCCGTGCTAGGGTTAAGAGTTAACCATTGAAAGGATTCCAATTCACAGTATCGAGAAAGAGAGGTCAGCTTAGAGCCAGACCAAATATCGTGAGACAAAGGGAACAGCATGTACGTAATGTCGCAGTGGTTTGTCTGATATGATCTTTACGTACACATAGGAGTTGACATGTCTTGCTAGAGGCCGCTGTCAATTATTGGGCCAAGTAAGAGTACTCGGGCTATGTCTATTTGTACGTGAACCTATAGGGTCACACACTTAAGGGGAAGGAAGCATAATTCGGATTAGATCCGAAATTAGACTGGGCTTTAGGGTTAATGATGGGCCTCGGCGTCAGAAGCCCACCATAACGCCTATATAATGAGGGGCGGGGGCGCGGTTAAGGGATAACCTAATTCGCCACCTGCAAACTAGCAGTCGCCGCTCACCTCTCGCCCTCGCCAAGCCGCCGTCGCGAACCTAGTAGTTCGGTACGCGGCGCTTCCTCCCTGTACGTGTGGATACCTCGAAGGTGCTGCATCTGGAGCACTTGGACGAACCGTGCGAGGACGTGAAGGACGCCGGCGACTGCACGGCACTGATCGACGCATTCGTCTACATCGAGACGTCTTCCGCTGCTCTGCGTGTCTAGTGGTAATTCCATGACCTATAACCGCAGTAGTTCTTGGTATTATGGGGTTGAAAAATTTTGTTTTGCGCTAGTGTAGCCTCCCCGTAATCCTACAGATTGTCCACACCTTCTCTGCGGACGGGTCCGGCTGTGTTATTGGCCCAATCCAGTCGACGACGAAGTCTGCCAGGACTTGTGACTTGATGGATGTCCTGGGTTCGAATGTGATGTGGTAGCCAGAGAGTTCGGCCGCCCATTTGGCAATCCGGACTGATGCCTCCGGGTTTCTAAACAATTCGCCGAGTCCCCTATCTGAGGTGACCCGGACCTTGAACGCTTCAAAATAATGGCGCAATTTGCGCGAAGCCATAACAACTGCATAGGCGATTTTTTCCAGTTCCATCATATTGCATTTTGATGTCGTGAGTACTTCGGAGACGTAATAAACTGGACATTGCCTGACCGTGCCCTCTCTGTTCTTCTCTTGAACCAGTGCTACGCTGATCGCATGCGGCGAAGCTGCTATGTAGAGCAACAGGGGTAGCGAGGGGTCTGGGCTTGTAAGAATCGCCAGCTCTGACAGGTACTGCTTCAATGAAGCGAAGGCTGCCGCCTGCTCTGGTCCCCATGCGAAGTCTTTTGCACCGCGGAGTGTTTTGAGGAAAGGGAGGCTTCGCTCTGCGGATTTAGAGATGAATCTGTTGAGGGCGGCCAATCTGCCTGTCAGTCGTTGGACGTCTCTGGCTGACTGTGGGGGCGTCATGTTGATGATGGCCTGGATTTTGGTTGGATTGGCTTCAATCCCACGGTGCGACACCAGGTAGCCCAATATTTTCCCCTGGCGAACACCGAAGATGCACTTTTCGGGGTTTAGGCGAAGTCGTGCGTCCCGCATGTTCGCAAATGTTTCGGCGAGGTCAGCCAGATGGTCTTCCTTGCTTCTGCTGGCGACGACGATGTCATCCACATACGTAAATATGTTTCTGCCGACTTGGCCCTCGAGCACCATTTTGGTGAGCCGAGAGAAAGTGGACCCGGCGTTCTTAAGTCCCTCCGGCATTCTGATGAAGCAATACGTGCCGAAGGGTGTTATGAAACTGGTGCTTGCCTTGTCTTCCTCCTTCATAAATATTTGATGGTAGCCGGAGAAGCAATCAAGGAGTGACATGACTTCGCACCCAGCCGCGCTATCGACGATTTTGTCGATCCGAGGCAGCGGGAAGTTGTCCTTGGGGTAGGCCTTGTTAAGACTGGTGAAATCGATGCACATCCGCCATTTGCCGCTCTTCTTCTGCACCATCACTACGTTGGCGAGCCATGTAGGGTAGGCAATTGGCTCGATAAATTTGGCTTCAAGCAGGCGATGTACCTCGGCCTTGGCGGCTTCTGTCTTCTCATCAGACATCTTGCGCAGCCGCTGTTTCTTCGGCCTTACCGAAGGGTCGATTCCCAAGCTGTGCTCGATGATGGAGCGACTGACTCCGACCAGGTTGAGGGTGGACTAGGCGAAGACGTCTTTATTCTTGGACATACAGCAGAGGAGTCTCTCCTCGTCATGCGAAGTGAGGTCTTCGCTGATGGTGACTGTCTGCTTGGGCGTTGCCTGGTCGAGGGGAACAGTCTTGGTCCCGTCGTTGCTCTACAGCTGTGCTTTGTCATGTTCTTTGGCGGTTGGGCTGGCAGATTCGGGGACCTCGCGCTGGGCCATGAGGCAGTGTACGTTCGTTTGGCCGGGAACGAAGTCTCTTTCTATGTTACGCGATGTGCTCGATGATGGTTGCCGTAGACTGTGATGGCGCCTTGCGGACCTGGGATCTTCATGCACAGGTAAAGGTCGTGAATGGCCACTTCAAACTTGTTGATGGAGCCCCGACCCATTATGGCGTTGTACGGGTACACCATGTCGACGATGTCGAACGTGACTTGCTCACTTCGTGCATTGGGTGCTACACCGAAGGAGAGAGGTAACTCTATTTTGCTGACAGGAAAGGTGCCCTTGCCGCTGAAGCCATATAGTGGGTTGTCCAAAGGCTTGAGCAGGCTGTGGCTTATGCCCATGCGATCGAAGGCATGGAGGAAGATGATATCCGCCTGGCTGCCATTGTCGACTAAGACTTTGTGCAGGTCCCAGCCTGCCACGCTGCAGTTGATAACCATGGCGTCGATGTGGGGGGCGCTGCGCAGATCGACGTCTCGGGCGTCGAAGGTCAATGGCACATGGGACCACTTCGTCTGCACGACTAGACCGGTGATGGCGACAAGGTTGATGCTGCGGTAATGGTCCCTCTTCTGTCGCTTCGTGTCGAAGTCAACGCTCGACCCCCAGTGATCATGTGAATGACTCCGCGATACGGCTGATCGGCGAAGTCTTCTTGCTTTGGGGCTTGGGGTGGTTGGGGTGGTGTATGTTTTGCTGTTGCGGGTGTGGAGGTGGGGGTGGGGGTACGATTTGTACCTCTTGGTGGTGTTGGTATGCGTGGTGCGATGGATGCGAAGCGAGGCCGTGGATGTATGGCTGAGGGGGTTGGTGATATGTGTGCGCGACAACTCTAGGGTTGTCGGCTGGTTGCGCCCGTGCCATCCTGTCTCTGGTGGCCTTTGTCTCTAGGCAGTCTCTTGTAGGGTGCGCGCAGTCTTCGCCGTGGAACAAACAGTAAAATATGCGCGGCTGCTGTGCACGCCCCCGGCCCCGACCACGGGTTCTGTTTCCGTGGCCTTGGGGGATACTCCTGGCGGCGAGGGGCCTCACCAGCGGGGTGCTGGTTGGCGATGTTGTGTACCTGCTGCTGATTGCGGTCGTCCCGACCGGAGTCTGCCTACGAAGGCCTGGTCCACGTACGGCTGGACTGTGGAGGGTCTTTAGGTTTCCTCTGGGACTCGACTTTGCGCTGGTGGAGCTCTTCGGATCTAGCGTATTTTTCAAATAGCTGATACATCTCCTAGAGGTTCCTAGGCGGATCTCTGATGCAATGGCTGTAGAGGACGCCGGCCCGAAGGCCACTGATGGCGTAGTGGATGGCGATTTGGTTGTCAACCGAAGGCAGTTGTGATTTGAGGGTCAGAAACTTGCGGTAGTACTGCCGCAGGGTCTCTCTTTCCAGCTGCATGCAGAGTGAAAGTTCAGCCAAGGCGTCCGTGTCTGGGCGGTACCCTTGGAAGTTGAGCAGGAATTTGTCCCGGAGACTTCTCCAGGAGTCGATGGACAGTGGGGACAACCTGGTGTACCAGGTGAGGGCCGGGCCTTCGAGGGCGATGATGAATGACTTGGCCATCGTGGCGTCGTCCCCTCCGGATGATGCGACGGCAACCTGATAGCTCATGATGTACTGTGCTGGGTCAGTGCTGCCGTTGTACTTGGGATAGGTCCCTGCCCTGAAGTTGGCGGACCATGGTGATACTTGCAGGTGGGGCGCTAGGGGACTCCGCTCGTCAAGGTAGTTGACACATTGGAATGCTGCGGCATGCGGAATGGCGTGTCCGCGCTGAGGGGTGACCAGGTCTTCGATTTGCGCGTGCTGTTGGAGGGGTGGGCCATGTTGCAGACTGAGTTGGCCTTCACGCTGCATGAGCGCGATCTCTTGCTCGAGCTCCTAAGCCTTTTGCTCTTCGTCGCGTATCATCTGGCGCACCTTGGCTTGCGCAGACACACGTTGGCGTTTGGCCTCAAGGATCTCCTTTTGCTTCTGGAGGTTGCGGTTCTTGATGCGCAAGGCGCGTAGCTGTAGTTGTTCCTCTGCGGAAACGCCGATGACTTCGCCGTCTTCGGTGGCGTCCACACCCTCTGGCGCAGCGAAGCCTGGGGGAAGTTGTGGTTGACCTCCGGAGCTGCAGGTGCGGAGACTGCCTTCAGGTGTGGGTTGTTCATTGCGCTGCCTTTTGCTAAGTGCGTCGTCTTCGCAGGCTTCTTGGTGGGTGGTGTCGATAAGGGCCTTGCCCTTTTTCTCGGCCAGTAGTGCTGCCTTCGCAGCTTCGTCAATGGATGGGGCTGCCTTCGAGTTAGCTCTCTTGGGTGCCATCGCGGGTGGTTTTTCGTAGCACGAACGGTGGGTGCCAAATGTTGGAACTTGCTCTCCGGAGCAAGATGATCCAACGGGGGAGTGAAAGTAATCCAGACAAGGTTTTTGCTCAAGAAGGCAATTGCTCTGTTAATCTAGCCCCTCAAGGGCACTGTGCGGGGGTTTTTATAGGTGACTGGGTGCCCAGCGTCAAGGATTAAGGACACATGTGCCCTCAGGCGCCTAGGTCCTCCCCAGAAAATTCCCATTAAAGCTGGGTTACAGACTGTAATAACAAAAAAAACTTTACAAATTAGGCCCGTAATGCGCAGCTACCGATGCAGGGCCTGTTACGATGGGCCGGATTGTACGTGGGGCCCTCGT
The DNA here is from genome assembly GCF_902167145.1 of Zea mays. NCBI lineage: Eukaryota > Viridiplantae > Streptophyta > Magnoliopsida > Poales > Poaceae > Zea > Zea mays. The sequence goes on along the minus strand of NC_050102.1, from coordinate 87,731,516 downwards.
GTTGGGCGACGCCGCGGGATGGGGCGACCTCGCCATAGGTCTTCGTCCTTCGGCGTGTCGGGTGAAGGGTGGAGTCTGCCAGTCGTCGACTTTGTTGGTGCAGCGAGACTGGCGAAGGCATCGAGCGAAGGGTAGCGTCTTCGCCTTCGCCCCAACAGACCTCTTTAACTGCCAAAGCAAAACAAGCTGCTCCCACCGTGCAGAGCGCTGAAGACTCGATTGTAGTGCCGAAGGTGCCTACAGTCGGGCCAGCCGAAGCCAAAGATGATGCGGCCGAAGAGCCAAAATTGGAAAAAATAGTGATAATGCCAGAAATTCTTAGCCCACCAGCAAAGGCAGAATTGCCGAAAGTGCAAAAGGCTCCTGCCGCAACTCCCAAGAGAAGGAGGATGGCCAGCGTGCTAGACGCTGTCATGGAGACCACAAAGGCCTTGAGCCCTGCTCCTACTAAGAAAGTTGTCGAAGTTGTCAAAGTCTAGGTCGGAGCCGAAGCTGGGCCTTCAGTGCCCATTAAGACGAAGGCTGCCGCGCCTGAGGATAAAGCTGAGCAACAAACTTCAGATACCGGCATGGCGGCGGGGCAAGTTATGATAGAAAAAGCAAAATCTCCTGCCCCCGAAGCTCCAACCGAAGATGTTGATTACATTATTCGACATGCTTCGTGGAAAAAATTATCCAAAGAAGAAATCTTAGAAGCCAGACACTACGCCCAGAAACTAAAATATCCAAAGGGGTCCTTAGTGTTCAATGGCACTGACGAAGATGACTTCCTATACTGTCTCCCGGACAACAAAGAAATATCCGTTTGCCGAGAGATAGCCAAAAGTATGGGATTTCGGAAGCTTGAGGAAGGCCTTTCGGCCATGTCGAAGGATGATCTTGCTGATAGCCTTGCATACAACAGTATAAAGGTACAGAAGTTGTTAACTTTAAATTTGAAATGAAGTATTTCATTATCATGCTTAATTTTTTCCTTTTCTTTTAGGGCTTAATTCTTAGTAATGCCTTGAGGGCTCAAAAAAGCACCGAAGACGAAAGCTGCACAATAGCTCTCAGCAACCTTCGCTCAGAGGTAATTAAGCTGAGAAACAAAGGTCTAGAGAAAGACAAAATTTTAATTTCATTGGTGAGTAAAATGAAAGAAGATGAAGCTAAATACAATGCTCAGGCCGAAGCCCAAAAAGCCGAGGTTGAAGACCTTCGGAAACAATTGGCTGAAGCCAAAGAAAATTGTGAAGTTGCAAAGGCCAGTCAAGAAATAAGTGAATGGTGGAAGGCCAGGCTAGAGAAATATATTGAGGAGCTTCGCGAATCCAAGGAAATATGCTTTGGAAAATCCTTGGATTGCGTGAAAATTTTGAAAAACAGCTTTGCAAAGGTAGGTGCTTACTCCTCTGAGGAGAGCTTCGTTTGAGGCGACCCCGAAGGCGTCATTGAATGGATAAGCGAGGAAGCCGAAGCTTTTGATGAAATTCTGAACGATTACGGAGATATTTGCACTTTCTCCGGCGCCCGAGGAATTGCAGCTATACTGGAGAAGGCTGGATGCGATCATGTGAAAACTGCAGCTTAGGCCGAAGCCGCCTTCTCCATAGATGACACGAAGGACCCTTTAGCCGAAGCAACTTTGGTGGGCGGAAAGTTTATTCTGATGTCTGGGTAAACAGTGGCCGAGAATTAGCCAACGAAATTATAAAAAAGAATGAAAAATACACCCATGACGCCCGAGAAGAAGCTAGGCGAACTGAAGAGGCTGTTGAACGCGAAAGGCGCATAGGTATTGTTTTTGAATTTTAACTTTGGTACTTACTTTGTAGTTTCAAACTAATAGTTTACCTACTACAGCTAAGCTATCACCGCTGCCAGAGTCGTACAATCCCCTGGCTGATCCGGAGATGAAAGAAGCACTGGATGTTATAAGCATTGCAAACTCTATTATCGACGAAGTTGTCGACAAGTTATTAAACGAAGCTGCCGAAAAGATCCTTAGAGAAGAGTAGATTGTTGTGATAATACCTTGTAACTTTATTGTAAGAATACTTTGTAATATTTGATGTATGGAACAATTGATGGGACATATAAATTACTATAATATATCTCTTTACGATGCGTGAAATTTGCACACATACCGTTTTTGAGCCTTCGGCGAAAAAACACCTTCCCTTCTTTTCATGCTTCGTAAAGAAAGAGCCCTTCTATGGCAAGTCTGATAAAACTGTATTCCTGAAGCACATTTTCATTTTGACAAAGCACTTGCCGAAGTTTTGCTTCGTATTCAATTTTCGTGTCGTTAATGCGATATGATGTATGATGTAATGTTATGTGGAATGATATGATGATATGATGCAAAATGATGGTGATGTCGACCATACACACGCATGCGCCCACACTGTAACACACAAAACTCTGCATCCCCTTGGGAACGACTTTTGAGTCTTTAAGCTCTGCATCCCCTTAGGAATGACTTTTGAGCTTCTTCACCTTCTATTTCGGTGGCATTTAAGCTCTGCATCCCCTTAGGAATGACTTTTGAGCTTCTTCACCTTATATTTCGGTGGTATTTGGCTCTGCATTCCCTTATGAACGACTTTTGAGCAGAAAACTTACGCTGCGCTCCCTTGGGAATGACTTTTTTGCAGCTTCGGATCATAATTTTTGGTTCTGCATTCCTTTAGGAACGACTTTTGAGCAGAAAACTTACGCTGCATTCCCTTAGGAACGACTTTTTTGCAGCTTTGGATCATAATTTTTGGCTCTGCATTCCTTACTTTTGAGCTTCGTAATTTGACTCCGCTTTCTTAGACACATCTTTTAAGCTTCGTAAATCCATGAGGAAGATATATTTCACTCTGGTGCATGCACAATTATTACAAAAAAATTGAAATTAAGTTCTTCATTACTTGTTTCTCACATAAAAAATAAAATGGCATAAAATATAAAAGTACATCAAAAGTAGGATATTCCTCAGATATATGCTTCGATTCTAGTATAGTGCTATTGACTGTACGAGCTTCGGACTCCTCCCTAAAGTCGCGCTGCTGTTGGGCGTGCTGGTGCCCTTCTAGCTGCTGGCTTCGGGTATGAGAAGGTGGCAATGGTGGTGGTAGTGGGAGCTAGGGCCAGGAAGCTTGTGAATGACTTGCCGAAGCAACAGAAGCTGCAGGTTGATTACCCACGTATTCTGGTATATAGGGAGAGTAGCACGAAGTAGTATGTAAAACTTGCTTCAGCTGATTCTGCCGCGCTTCTGCTTCGGCAATCTCTTTTTGCTTATGAATGGTGACCTGGCATGTTCTTGTAGTGTGGCCCTTGTCTTCACCACAGAATAAGCAATAGAGTTTCCTCGGTGATCCCCATATATATCTTCCTCCGAAGCCCCTGCCGCCTCTGCCCCTTGGAGCTGATGGCCTAAAAGAGCTCTGTTTTTGCCCTGAAGACTGTGAGCTATGTTGTGGCCTCTGAAACTGGCTTCCTCTGTCATCACTCTGACTAGAGTTGTGGATTGATCTGACATGCCTAGGGTGGATTCTTCCTTCGAAGCCCTAGTCATCTCAGAAAACCTATAAGCTTCTTCCCTTTTCTGGCGGAAATCATTATCGGCCCGGATGTACTCATCCATTTTCTGAAGCAGCTTCTCCAGAGTCTGAGGGGGTGTCCTGGCGAAGTATTGAGCCGTAGGTCCTGGTCGAAGCCCTTTGATCATGGCCTCAATGACAATTTCATGGGGCACTGTGGGCGCTTGTGCTCTCAAACGCAAGAACCTTCGGACATACACCTGGAGGTATTCTTCGTGGTCTTGCGTGCACTAGAACAAAGCTTGAGCAGTAACCGGCTTCATCTGGAACCCTCAAAAACTGGTGATCAACATGTCCTTCAGCTTCTGCTATGATGTGATTGTTCCTGGCCGGAGAGAGGAGTACCAGGTTTGTGCAACATTCTTGACTGCCATGACGAAGGATTTTGCCATGACTGCAGTATTGCCCCCATATGAAGATATGGTTGCTTCGTAGCTCATCAGAATCTGCTTCGGATCTGAGTGTCCATCATACATGGGGAGCTGGGGTGGCTTGTATGATGGGGGCCATGGAGTAACATGCAGTTCTGCTGATAGAGGAGAAGCATCATCAAAAGCAAAATTTCCATGATGGAAATCATCATACCATTCATCATCATCATAGGAATTGTCCTGACGAAGCTCTCTGCGTTGAGGTCTTCGGTCCTGGTCATCTTGAGTGAGATGACATATTTCCTTAGCAGCCTCATCGATCTTCTTCTGTAGATCGGAGAGACGAAGCATCTTCTCCTTCTTCCTCTAGACCTGTTGATGGATGGCTTCGAGGTCCCTTATTTCTTGGTCCAACTCCTCCTCCTGGGGCGTTGGACTTGTAGCCTTCCTTTTTTTGGCTTCTAGCTTCACGCAGTGTTTCCTGATTGACGTCCAGTGGCTGCAGCGCAGCCCCTAGCCCTAAAGATTTCTTCGGCGGCATGACGAAGATCGCAGCTTGTCGAAGGTGGTCGAATGAGTTCACCGGAGGTGGTCGCCAATGTTGGGGACTTGTTCTCAAATACTATGAATTAAGAACAAGGCAACACAAATGTTAATGGTTAAAGACCTTCGTCCTTCGAAGCATTATCTCCCTTAGGATATAATGATCTTTAGACGAAGGTTGTGAAGGACATACCTTCATCATCTCAATTCATAATGAAGAATCAGGATCATATGACATATATAAATAAAACATGAATAATCATATGAAGTTATTGAACTATTTATATTTCATCATATAATCATGAATAAATATAAACGATATTGAATTACATTTATACTTTGGCTTGACAGAAGATGAAAATCCAAGTGTGACGTGTGAGCGAATACAAGTCAGCGTGAACAGTACGGTGTTACTGTTTATCTATTTATAGGCACAGGACGCAGTCTGTGGAAAATTACATCCATGCCCTTGATATTTACTATTGACTTAAGGACAATCTATCGAGGACTAGATGGTCATTTCCTCTTTAAGTCGGTTTCATTTTCCACATCTAAGCCGAAGCTTCTCCACGCGTAGCTTCGGAACTGGTTCATTCTTCTTTCGGACCACGCTTTTCATATCATATACAGCTTCATCCCAAGGCCGAAGGTCCCTGTGAATGTATTATACTTGGAAAATATGTTAGTCGTGTTTTTGAGTACCTTCAGAAGACAAAGGACCCCAACACCAGCCTTCTCACTCATCCGCACCGTGCGCCACTGACGGGCAGGGCCCACGCATCAACCGTATACTCTTCACGCACGCACCACAAACACGCTGGCAGGCGGGCCCCAACAATCAGCTACTTCTTCTCCACGAATCAATCACACAGAGTCATCTCCCCCTAGTTGTTAGGATCCGATTTGAGGTACGTGCCAATCTTGACCCTCGCCTGTAACACCCTGAATTTGGGGGTATAAAATTTCTTCTCTAATACGTACCAAATTCAAGTGTTACCTCTTTTTTTCTCTCTATAGATTTCTTTGTCTTCCATTTAGTAGAGGTTGGATTAATTATTTTGAAATGTATTAATACTCTAGGCGATTAAAACCAATGGGGATGTGAAGTGTTGCATCATGCTGAACACTAAGTTCTATTTTTTTTACTTTGTTTGATGCATATGTTTGTGGAGTTCATATTTGAATTTGGGGTAGATTTGGCTTGAGTTCCAAATAGAGATAAAAAGGAAAAGAATTAGAAAAAGGGAAATCATTTCTTCTTCATTATCTCCCCCTCGGTCTGGGCCCGTTCCACAGGCCACCCGCGCTCCCCCTTCCCCCGCACGCGCGGCCTAGCCCAGCCCCGCCCGCGCTCTCCCCCTCTCTCGCTCGGGCCCACCTATCATTCACCTCCCCTCCCTTCCTTGGTTTAGCTTCAGCGCACGGCCCGCGAACCTCCTCTCGCGCTCCGCTCGGCCCACCTCGTCTTTCCCCGCTCTCTGGCCCATGCGCCGAAGGCGCCCCGTCCCGTTGCCACCACCAAGCAGGGCCCACCTGTCATCCCTCCCCTCGCAAATGTCTGGCCGCCCAGCGTGGCTCGGTGCATGCCCACGATGCCGGGAAAACTGGCATCACCCCCCACTTCTCTGGTCAGAGGCGCTTCACCCCTTTTCTCCTCCTCTGCGCACCCCCTTGCCTTGCTCGACTCCCCATCGCTCTCTCTCGCCCATGTCGCGCTAGAGCGCCGCCCCGGTTGCCCAGCCCGAGCTCGACGCCGCCATGTCCTTGCGCCTCAATGGGAACCGCAGTCGCACTGTGCCTTGCCGTACTTCCTCGCGCTCAGAGCTCCACCTCCGACCGCGCCTCGCCATCCACCGCCCGTTCACTAGACCCGATCACCACCGAGCCAAGCTCCATCCTCACCGGTGACCCCGCGGGTGAGCATCTACTCCCCCTCTCCTTCCCTCGCACCATCTTCCCCTCCTCCATTTTCCCCAGCCATGACCGCCCCGTCGAGCAGCCAAACCTCCATGCCTCACGTCGTGCGTGTGGCCACGCCAACGAGCTTGTTGGCATGAGCCCTGAGTGCCGCCGCGCGTGCTTGGCTAGGGGAACATGGACCTTGACAGCCAGGGCCCACCCATCAGCCCCTCAATACTGCCCCCTTCTTTCCCCTTTCTGGGTCACCGACAGGTCGACCCCACCCGCTCGTGCGATCTCGTGCCCCGCACCGGCCCTGCTACTAACCAGCAGGCCCTGTTCTGTTAGGGTCCCCCTGTCAGCCCGCCCTGCACTTAAACCACTCTCCCGAGCCACTTGCCCATGGGCCCCGTGCGTCGACATCGCGCCCTACCCTGGGTCCACCTGTTAGTTGCTTGCACTCTCACCCGCTGCTTCTAATCTCGACCGTTGATCCGAGATCCAACGACTGAGGGAGCCTGATACCACTTCGTCGTGGGCGGTTTGCTTAAAACTCCCTCAATTTCCTAGAAATGGAACCGCCATCCTTAGCTCTTACAATTGTGCCCCTAGTTTCTTGTAGAGAGGACCCCGAGCTTGTATTTAATTAGAGAAATATGTTTAATTTAGGGTTTTAAATTCCAAAACTTGTAAATTTCATATCTTTTGCATATGAACTCCAAATTGGGTGTTTCAAATTGCAAAATGTTCATAATGTTATTCTCTATCTGTTTAAATTATATTCATCCACTGTTGGCATGTATTAATTTTGTGGCTAGACTCTAAGTTAATTTAAAGGGATATAATATTTATTAAAGGTAAAATAAAAGTAAAACCCTAATGAATGTTCAAATGCTTAACTTTGTAGATTTAGTTTCAATTAATGTATGGTCCCATCCCTCGGATAAGTTTATTTAGGCAAGTAAATTACTAAGATAGACATAGTTAGGTAGTTGATCTACTAAGATAGGCAATAGTTGGAGAACAACAAACCACTGGGTATATTAACCTACCCTAAAACCTAGAGTTGACCTATGTGTCTGTACCTTTCTATTGAACATGTGTTCACTCTATTGCATATATTTGGTGTACTATTCTTTTGTCATTTCCCAAATGTATTGAATGAATGATTGCTTTGCGTAGACAACGAGCAGTCCAACGTTCCCAAGTGTGTTGCAGGAGACTTCCCTAAGCAGCAACTTGGTGAAGGCAAGTGTCCTCTGACCCATTATGTCCTACTTACTTTATAATTCAATGTCTCGCATACCATGAACAATCTAAGGATTTACTAGTATTCTGTTTTCCTGTCCTTGTTTAACCTTTGAGAATTGGTTACTATGACTAGTATTATGCTACTGCTTTACTTAAATCAATGAACATGATGAGAACATTTATCATACAATGATGATATCTTGATTATGATGATGAACATGTGATACTTTAGGGGACTTAGGGCTCTTTCTCGAGTACCTCACCGTAAGGACCTGTTCGTGGATGATCACTCGGGAAAACAGTACAACCATGAGGGTGGAATGGGACGCCCTTAGCTGATTAATTGGAGAAAACTTGGAGGTGTAGTTGGCTTTGCCATAGTGCCGTCAATGGGGGCCAGGGCATAGTGCTTGCTCTGCTAAGGGTGGGTGTTGAGGTTCATTCGATTTGGTTTTGTTAGTCACTCAGCTTAGGGATGAGTATTGTGTTTGTACGACTGGTGAAACCTAACGGGCAACTACACACTAGGGGAATCTTTGTAAAGTCTACGTAGTGAAACTTTGCTGACTCACCTTGGTAGTGTTTGAGGGTTTGATCGACCCGAGGCAAAAATGGATCATGACTCGTGGGTAAAGTGTGCAACCTCTGCAGAGTGTTAGAAACTGGTATATCAGTCGTGCTCACGGTTATGAGCAGCCTTGGGAGCTCCTTTGATTAGAGTAACTCTGGATAATTTTATGATGATGCTTAATGATGATGACTATCTTTATGGTACTTGGTATTTCCTCTTGGAGGGAGTACTATTTGGGTTAATAACTTGGGATTATTACTAAAACTTGGCTCTCTACTAGTAATAAATATCTGACCAACTAAAAGCAACTGCTTTATGCTTGACCTCACATACAACTAGTACACTTTAGCCAAATGGGACATTTGCTCAGTACATTGATGTGTACTCACCCTTGCTTAAAAACACCAAACCCCAGGTTGTCCCCATTGCAACCCATGCTCAGGAGACGATGAGGGCAAGATGGAGGACTTCCAGGAGTTTCAGGACTTCGATGAATTCTAGATTAGTTTAGTGGCAGCCCCCGAGTCAGCTGCCTGTGAAGGCCTTATCGTACTATGTTTTGTATTCGCACTTTGATTATGATTATGACTTAAGTTAATGACTCTTTGGATGTCTTGGACATCGTGATGTAATAAAGTACTTAATTCCGCTATTAGTTTGAGCAATGTGTGATGATGTCCAATTATGTAATCGTTGTGTATGTGAGTTTCTGATCCTAGCACGTACATGGTTCGCATTCGGTTTGCCTTCTAAAACTGGGTGTGACATCATCCCAACTGAATCGCTTTGATCCTGATCCCCCTAAGACTATAAATCTAGGCCGCGGAACACCCTTGGTCGCCTGAACTCCCCGATGTGTTGAGACCCGAGCACCGTACCGAGTGATATAGAGAGATAGGAGATCTGCTGCCTACGCACTCGTCAATGTTGTGCCATCGACGGGTCATCCGGGAGCATGCTTGTGGAGACGTGAAGCCTTTCGTGGCATTGGAAGGCAAGTGGAGGTCTTTGTCTGCTAGGAATTTGCCATCATGGTTAATGCACCTCCACCGAGCTGCCTAGTGTTGTAGTCGGACGTTACCACCATGTAATCGCAGTAAGAACAATTCTATTGAGTTCGCATGGGTCTCCACTTTGCATAGAGCAGATGGGAGCATGTGGTGGGGCTCGAGAGCATGGTGTTGTAGTTCTCCGGCAGGAATCACCGCCGCAGTGTGCACAATGCCACTGTGGTTGGGATTGGGAGGTGGAGGATACGCCTCAGTCATTGATCTATAAAGGAATAGCTATGATTAGAATATGAAACCCCTTCGACGTGTACAAATCGGGTCGTTGAGAACGAAACAGAGGAACCGGGTTTGATCTAAGCTTCATAATATTCGAGTCATTCGCTTTAGATCCCACGGTGAGTAGAGCGTACCCGTTCACAATGGCTAGGTTATAATTGTGGCCCTCGGATTGATCGGGCGACGAGGGATTGAGGATACCCCTTCGCCACGTCCTTTTTCTAAAGAGTCCCTGCAGTCCACTAAAATTAAGCCGCCATCCATAGATGTGGTAGGATCCTTACAATTCAGTCCAAATTGTTTTAATCTCAAATGTCACACCTGGTTTTATAGGGCAAACCGAATGTGAACCATGTACGTGCTAGGATCAGAAACTCACATACACAGTTATTACATAATTGGACATCATCACACATTACTCAAAGTAAATAGCGGAAAGATACTTTATTGCAATAAGATGTACAAGACATCCACAGAGTCTAATACATAGCCTGTGATAGAACCTCCCAAGTCACTAGGCCCACCTACAGTTGTCCTTGTCCAACGGACCTCAAACAACCCTACAGGTGCACCTGATCACTTGACAAGCTCGGTATCTGAATTCCTTACCTTACCAAGAGCGTTTTACCCGTCACACAGACATTACAATTCATTGGAGATGCGGAAGTGCGAAAGCAGTTACAATAACTTACTTTTATTGAAAAGTAAGACAGAGTTATAGATTTACAGACCAGAACATAATATATGAGTGCAGAGTATTATTATTACAAACCATGGGAGGCAAAAACTCCTCCCCAAATAGACAGTAAAAGTTTTTAAGGAGGGCCCTCCCTCCTGCAGCTCTAGTCTTGGTTCTCTTCTTTGGGTACGAACTTTGAACAGAAGCAACAAAAGTTTGTTGCTTCCTCACCTAAAACAACATGGGACAAAGCCCTGAGTACGAAGTGTACTTTTGCAAGACTTACCCGATAAAGTAAAAGACTCTCAAGGATATGCTGGCTTTAAGGGAGTCAAGGTAAGGCTCATCAATAATCAATGACTCTGTTTGCAGAAATGCTTACTAAAGTGGATCCTTAAAAATCCAATTTTAATTGTCAGGTTAAGTAAGATTACCTGTATCTAGAGTTCTTTCTACCCTAGTTCAATCACTTGACCTGCACTAGCCAATTTCTTAACAACCCTTCATCTTTACTGGATTTCTACGTATAGGTCAGTGACCAAGTCTTCATGTCCGCGAAGTTACGGCGATCTAAATCGATTATACTCAGCTGAGGATCTCCAATCACACGACATATGTAGCACTTAACCCTTGCATATGTCAACTCGCCACCAGGGTTCTTAAGTCCAGATCAGGTTCACGCCAACCGAGAGCACAGATACACCACCGTCTAGCCTCTTGCCACCGAGGGTACACGCTACTCTCGCCATCTCTCCACGCCCATTGCGTGTTATCTTATTCTGGTATTAGTCTGCCCGAGGCAAAGCTTACCCATGACGAGGCATGTGACCAGTTAAAGGGTCCTCGGTCAGTAGGCCTACATCGGCACGGTCCTTAATCGACTCAGACGGAGACACTACACCGAGACTCTCTTCTCGTGCAAGTCACCCACCCGATCTCAGCTTAATCATTTCAAACCCAAAGTTTGGTACCTGGTAGAGGTACATCTTTTCCGATGTTGAACCCATCATGGCCATGATGGATTCACCATCAAGTTTTATTTTCAAAAACATCCCTCCCACTTTGCAACATTATCTTTTGTAAAAACAAAACATTTTGTTTTGCTAGAGCAAGGCTAAGCATAGGAAAAACCTTTTGTAAAATAGGGATTCAAAGGAAGGTAATCAAATTCAAGGAAGGAAATGCAGGAATTGTTTTAGCACTCAACTCCTATCACCTAATGCATCAAGCAAGTGAGAAAGATTTAAAAAGGGACAAGGAGGTGGCAAATGCACCGGGGCTTGCCTTGTTTTACTGGTGAATCAGGCTCGGTCCCGCATATATCAAAATAGAAACAGCTGCCTGCCTGATGTTCCTCAAGTGGTGCTGGTGGTGGTGTCCTTGCTTCTTCTTCTACTTCAACTTCTTCTTTGTTTGCTATATATATCCAAGTATAATAATGAATGCTCATGTAGTGCTCATGAAGATGCAAAAATAGTAAAAGTTTGCTATTTAAAGTCTTGAGTACAATTTTCCTTCACGGTTCTCCGAGAACCTAGGGTTTCCGGAGTCAATAGTGAAGTTCAAAGGGCAGGGGTAGGGTTTTGGGTTCTAAGTATCAAACAAGGTCCAAATCATACCAAACTCTACCCAAGGCTTCTAAATATTATTTAGAGGTTATCCTAAAAATTTAGTGAATTTTGGATTTATTATTAATTTTCTAAAAATCCAGAAGCAAGGTCTTGAGCTGTTTTAAATACTCTATAATTTCCTGTTTGGATTAAAAATCCTAAAACTATTTTTATTAAATTCTATGGAAAATTAGGAATCTAGCAAAATTGGTTTTACATTTTTAGGATTTTCCTACAATTTTCTACAATTGTTTTAGCTCTGGTAGAAAAGGAAAAAGAAAAACTGTGAATAGTATTGGACCTCATTCAGCCCAGTCGGCCCAATCCGAACAGGAAACGGGGACGCGCCCGTGCGCGCGCGCGCCCGCGGTGGTGGTTTGCACAAAGGCCCCTGATGACCTAAAAAATGCGCTAAGAACCCTCGGCCACTATTTATTGTCTCACTGACAAATGCACCGAGGTCCTCAGAACTTTGTTTCTTCTCCAAATAGGTCCCTGACCACGGCGCGCTCGCTGTTCATCACCGACGCGGCCTGTACTGGCCATGACCGGCGGTGGCTGCCTAGTCTAGCTACATGGGTGGCATAACCAACCCAAGGTGACCCTAGAACATGCTCTAATTGGACTAATTCGGGCCCGGATGTGCTTGACCACGATGATCGCGGATACTGAACTCTGATCGAGGCGTTCTGGTTGATTAGGTGAAGTCAAGCTCCAAGGGCTGGGCAGGTGACGATCACAAGCACATGTGGGTGCTAAAACACGAACAACAAGGGCGAGGACGGACCTGGAATCAGCTAGCCGCAAGTAGGCGGTTCACGGCGGCGCAGTCGACTGAACTGGGGGAAGAAGGAAATTCTCCTGCTACGGTGGCTAATTGAGGGTGAGAATGGGTGCTTCGGCTTCGTGATAACATGGCGCAACTGACTCGGCCTTCAATTTATAGAAATGCTAAGCGGTGACGTCCAATTTTGAAAGGAGAGACCGGCGGCCGAGAAGAGAGATGAGTCATCGGCTTGAACTGTCGTGGCGCTTCCTGGGGTAATTTCTCCGGCAAGGAACTGACCTCTTACGGATATCTACAGCGACATGGTACATCTTCTAAGCACGTGGCATGGTTATAATCGCCGGCGAAATCCGACGAGGACACTACAGTCCACTGCGCGGCATGTGTCGCGGTGAATAGTCCGACGTTAAGCTTCTCTCCTTTCCCCGAGTTGAGATCTTTCTCTACCCATGATTATCCGTGAGTCCCAGTGCACGAATCGCGATGATCGGCGTTAATCACGACGGAGAGTCACCGGCCGTGAGATGCGTTGCATCCCTAATATTTTGTTACCGTACCATGGCGCAACTTCTTTAGTTGACCTGACAGAGCAACTTTGAGCTCGATTTTCTCCTGATTTCATGTAACAACCGGTTCAACTCTCTGTATCAAAGTTATAGCCTAATAAACCAGCTACAACTTTGCTACATCGTGTACCCACAAAAAGTCATGATATCATGCTTAGAACTGAGTCCCAAGTTCATGCAATCTCACTGTTTATTTGACTTCAGACTTTAAATAGTCTGACAGCACGACTTTGGGCATAATTTTCTCCAAATTTTTCATAACAACAATGCTTAATCCCTTAAACAAAGTTGTTCTCCTAACATAGCTCTATAGATTTGATGTGTTGACCCTAGGCAAATTCTCAATAGTTTTGGATCTACAGAGCCCTAAAGTCAACCCTCCTATAGTGTTTTCAGACTTAACCAATAGAGCTCCAATAGGGTTTTTTTACAAATAGGTCCAAAACTCAGGGTTTAGGTTGCAATTCCACACACATGTGAACCATATGACTTAAAGTGCCTCACTTTCATGGTTTTTGCACTTTAGTCCAAAAGTGCACTAATTTTGCACTTAGCCCCGTAGGGTTTTTCAAGGGTTCTATTTAGGGTTTCTTGCACTCTTAGGGTTTGGATCCCACTTAAGTTCATCCATGGTGACACTTTATGACTTTTTCAATTGAATTTTGAAGTTTTCTCTTGTTTAGGCCTTGTTTGCTCTATTAAACCCAATCCAGGGTTGAGTACCCTACTCTAGGGTTTTATTCACAAAATGTCATATCAACACAACATGTTTGAACTTTTTTCCTAGTGAATGCATTCTAGGTGTAACAAACATATGGAATGCCAATGCTTATGATGTTATGCTCAAGTTTTAGTAACAGTAACACTAGGGGTGTTACATCCTTCCCCCCATAAAAGAATCTCGTTCCGAGATTAAAAGTCCTAGGGTAAGTAATGGAAAAGGAAACACGGCACGTCTCTATTTCCTTATTCTTGGTACAAGGCAGGGGTGGTTTGGGGCTCACTCCTTTATTACAACATTTGTATACACTTTACAAATTACATGAGGCTAAAAAGCCTAGGAAATTCCTTTCTAAAAAGTCCTGAGTTTCCCATGTAGCCTCATCTTCTGAATGCTGGTTCCACTGTATCTTGTAAAACTTGAGAGTTTTTCTTCGGGTAGTTCTGTCCTTTTGATCCAAGACTCGAACAAGTTGCTCGGAATATGTCAAGTCTGGTTCTAGGGCAACATCTGTTACTTCAATGGTTCGATCGGGAACCCGAAGACACTTCTTCAATTGAGACACGTGGAACGCATTATGTACTGCAGACAAGGTTTCGAGTAACCGGAGTCGGTATGCCAATGGTCCATATTGTTCAAGAACAGGAAAAGGACCAATATACCGGGGTGCAAGCTTCCCTTTAACCTCGAAACGTGATACACCCTTCATCGGTGAAACTTTCAGGTAGACATAATCTCCAACTAGAAAGTACAAGGGTTGTCGTCGCTTGTCTGCATAATTCTTCTGACGAGCTTGAGCTTCTTTTAAATTATGAATTATTCGTTGAACTTTTCTTCGGTCTCCTTTACAATATCAGGTCTGAAGAAGCTTCTTTCACCTGGTTCAGACCAGTTTAACGGAGTACGACATCGTCGTCCATATAAAGCTTCGAAGGGTGCCATCTTAATGCTTTCTTGATAGCTATTATTATATGAGAACTCTGCTAATGGTAAACAATCATCCCATTTCTGTGGGAATTCCAAAGCACAAGCTCGTAACATATCTTCAAGTATTTGATTTACCCTCTCAGTCTGCCCACTGGTTTGAGGATGATAGGCTGAACTATGGAGCAACTTGGTACCCAGGGATTTATGAAGTGCTTCCCAAAACTTGGCTACAAATTGTGGTCCACAATCTGACACTATAGTCTTGGGAACCCCATGCAGACTAGGAATACGAGCAATGTATAATTGTGCATAGACAGTAACCGGGTGATCTGTTTTGACTAGCAGAAAATGGGCTATCTTAGTAAGTCGATCAACTATAACCCAAATAGAATCATACCCTTTTGTTGTCCTGGGCAATCCCACAATAAAGTCCATACTAATATCCTCCCATTTCCATGTAGGGATAGGTAGAGATTGTAATGGACCAGCAGCCTTCATGTGTATGGCCTTGACACGTCTACAAGTGTCACATCTTGCCACATAGCGCGCGATTTCAATCTTCATCTTTGTCCACCAATAATGTTGTTTTAGATCATGATACATCTTAGTGCTTCTGGGATGAATAGAATAACGACTAAGATGTGCTTCATCCAAAATTTGCTGGCGGATCTCATCATTTTTGGGCACAACTATGCGGTTGTTAAACCATACAACACCTTGATCGTCTCTTCTGAAGCAGTCGGCTTTACCGGCTTCTATTTTCTCATGAATGTGCTTCATTCCCTCATCACTTCTTTGTGTGTCAATTATTCTTTGTAAGATGACTGACTCAAGCTTCAAATGATTTGAAGTTCCATGTTGAATCATTCCCAGGTTCAACTTCTCCATTTCTTGACATAACGTATTGTCAGAAGTCTTCATGGTAAGACAATGGCAGAAAGCCTTACGACTTAACGCATCTGCCACAACATTAGCTTTGCCTGGGTGATAGTGAATCTCTAATTCATAATCCTTTATCAACTCGAGCCATCTCCTTTGTCTCATATTGAGCTCTGACTGGGTAAAGATATACTTTAAACTCTTGTGGTCTGTATAAATGTGACAGACATTCCCCAGCAGATAGTGACGCTATATGTTTAGGGCATGAACCACCGCAGCTAACTCCAGGTCATGAGTTGGATAATGTTCCTCATGCGGGCGCAACTGCCTTGAAGCATAAGCTATTACTCGGCCTTCTTGCATTAAAACACAGCCGAGACCACTGCCTGATGCGTCACAATACACATCAAAGGGCTTTTCAATATCCGGTTGAGCCAATACCGGAGCAGTGGTTAATAATACTTTTAGTTGCTCAAAATCTTTATTACAGTTCGAAGACCAATTGAATTTAATATCATTCTTCAATAAACTTGTGATTGGTTTCACAAGCTTAGAAAAAAATCCGGAATAAATCGACGGTAATAACCAGCTAGCCCAAGGAAACTTCGGACTTGATGTACAGTGGTTGGGGGTTTCCACTCCAAAATATCCTTGACTTTGCTGGGACCCATCGCAATCCCCTTGGCAGATAATACATGTCCCAGAAATTGAATCTCCTCTAGCCAGAATGCGCACTTACTGAACTTAGCATACAATTGGTGTTCCCTTAAGCGCGTCAATACGATCCATAAGTGCTGAGCATGCTCCTCTTTATTCTTGGAGTATATTAAGATATCGTCAATGAATACCACCACAAATTTGTCCAACTCGGGCATAAATACCGAGTTCATCAGATATGTGAAGTGGGTAGGAGCATTCGTCAGCCTGAAAGACATAACAAAATATTCAAATAATCCATACCGCGTAGTGAATGCGGTCTTAGATATATCTTCGGGTCGGATACGGATCTGATGATAACCCGACCTGAGGTCAATCTTGGAGAATACCCGAGCTCCGGTAAGTTGATCAAATAGAATGTCAATCCGGGGAAGAGGTTACTTATTCTTGATGGTGACCTCATTAAGGGGTCTATAGTCCACGCACATCCGCAGTGTTTGATCCTTCTTCTTGACAAAGATGGCTGGACAACCCCATGGTGAAGAACTTGGTCAGATAAATCATTTTTCAAGTAGATCTTGCAATTGGGTCTTGAGTTCTGCCAGTTCATTTGGAGGCATTCGGTACGACCTTCTAGAAATAGGAGCCGTACCGGGCTTCAACTCAATCACAAATTCTACATCTCCCCTTAGAGGTAATCCCGGCAGATCTTCTAGAAAGACATCTGGGAACTCACATACTACCGGAATATCTTGGATCTTCGGTATGATAGCTTCATACACTCTGCCAATTGGTCTAGCTGGAATGGCTACGGGGATAGACAAAAGAATCTCTTCTTGGCCATAACTCAACCTGATTGTTCTCAGATCAGTGTTGAGGATTGCTTTATGCTGGGCTAACCAATTCATGCCCAAAATTACATCTATGTCTTGGCCTTTTAGAACAATCATGTTTATTGGAAAGTCCCGTTTAGCCAATGTTACGGGCACTTGGTAAGCCACTTCTTTAGTAAATATTTGTCCCCCAGGCGAATGAATAGTAAACCCTTCCCTTGATTCAGTATATGGAATGCAATGTTTTTCCACAAATTTATTGCTTATGAAAGTATGCGAAGCACCAGAATCAATGAGAATAACTGCAGGGTGATTGGCCACGAGGAACGTACCCATCATCACTGTTTCGCCTTCCGGTGTTGTGGCCACTTGAGTATAATAGATCCGTCCAGTTTTCCTTATATTTTTGCCCGCAGTATTGTTTGTCGCATTTCCCTTGGAACTCCCGGAACTCTGTTGATTGTTTGATTGATTCTGCCTTGGGTATGCACAGTCCTTAATAAAATGCCCGGACTTTCCATAGTTGAAGCAGCCTGTTGATGGGCTGGGAAGAGCAGGGAAACGAGTGCCAGGGGCACTCGGCTGATTTGTAGCGGTGGGGGCAGCGGTAGGACGGATAAAAACTGGTTGCTTGAAAGGGAAGGAGGGTGGGCGCGATGAAGAACAATTCTGATTGAAAGGTCGGATAACCAACCTTTGTCTTTTCTCAGGCCCCTGATTGGGCCTGTCGCCTCCATTTCCCTTTGATTTTCCGGAGCCTGCATATTTAGCTTCTACTGCCAGTGTCGTGCTGACAGCCCTTCCATAGGAAAGATCGATGCAGGTGGCCATCTTTCTTTGCATTCGATCATTCAAGCCTCTCATGAAGCAATTCCTCTTCTTTATATCTGTGTTGACTTGATCGATTGCGTATTGGGGTAAGTGATTGAATTTATTGAGATACTGAGTAACAGTATCCCCACCTTGCTTAAGCTTCATAAACTCCTCCTGCTTCATATGGAGGACTCCTTCAGGTATATAGTGCTCTCTGAAAGCCAACTTGAACTCATCCCAGGTGATTTGATGATCGGCCGGCTGAATGGCAACAAAATTTCCCCACCATGTACTGGCAGGGCCATGCAATTGTTGTGCTGTGAATAGGGGCTTTTGAATCTCCGTGCACCGGAGAAGCCCGAACTTCTGCTCAATAACGCGGATCCATTCATATGCTTCCAGAGGGTCTTCTGCTTTGACAAACAATGGAGGGCGTGTCTCGGAGAAATCCATGTATGATGTTTCACGGGGGCCTTGTGGATATGCCTACCCGCCTTGTTGCTGCATCTGTTGCCCTGCCATTTCCCGCAGGAAACGGGTGTTGTCAGCTGTGGCATTAACCAAGGCAGCGATGGCCTCGGCTAGTGTTGGAGGTACTGGGGGTGGATTTGGAGTTGCTTCCCTCCCACGGGAGGTGCCCGCCCCATCCTGTGCGCGAGTCTTTGACGGCATCTGAGGCAAAGAACATTTGAAAATATGATATGCCAGAACAAACCATCCATTTCACATTACTGAAAAAGGTAATGTTACAGACTCGTATATACAACAGGATTACATTACCTATTACACACTACTACTACTTCTATACTATACTACTCTTGCTTCTTGTCGCTTTTGCTAGCCTCGCTGTCAGGCATAGGAGACCACTGATCGACCAAATTCATTGAAGGAGGGGGCCTGAAAAGGTCCAGTTCTCCTCCAAAGGCTTCTCCTGCTGCTCCAGATGGTCCGGCTCCCATCCCGACAAGATCCGCAGGGACGTTCGGGTGCAATTGTGAATACAACACATGAACTTCTTCATGTAATGTATTACAATAAACCTGCAAGTTATCAACAGCTGAGCTAAGCTCTTCCACGCGGGCTCGAGCTCTAGCTTCCTTTGCCCAAGCTAGTGAACGAGAGTTCATAGCCCAGTCGAGCGCTAGATCTCGATCCGCTAGTTGGTCTTGCAGGTGGCGGATTTCTGTCCTCAATTCATTGATTCTTTCACCATCCTCGACCCATAGATCGTTCCTATGTTGGAGTTTTGATCGAAGCTGATCAACTTGTGCTTCTAGATCCCCGATTGGATGGTTACTACCACTGCTACTATCTTTAGGTTGTGGGGCAAGCTGATCACGAGGTATGCCAAACGGCCCGGTAGACTTGTGCGCGGTCTTTCTTGTGCGCGGCGGCATATCTCCATGAGGGGAAAATCTTATTAGCATAGTTTTTAGCATGATGCATGTGTAATTACAGAATCAATCTTAGTTGATTCACACCTTCTATACATTGCACTCTTACTATCTGGTCTTTAAAATAAACTCTTCAGAGATACTTAGGTAAGAAAGGAAGAAATTTTCTAGATAAGTCTTGAAAAATTCTTTTTGAAGATGTCTCATAATATCTGCAGAGATGAGCTTCGCTCCGATACCAGCTGTGACAGAACCTCCCAAGTCACTAGGCCCACCTACAGTTGTCCTTGTCCAACGGACCTCAGACAACCCTGCAGGTGCACCTGATCACTTGACAAGCTCGGTATCTGAATTCCTTACCTTCCCAAGAGCGTTTTACCAGTCACGCAGACATTACAATTCATCGGAGATGCGGAAGTGCGGAAGCAATTATAATAACTTACTTTTATTGAAAAGTAAGACAGAGTTATAGATTTACAGACCAGAACATAATATACGAGTGCAGAGTATTATTATTACAAACAATGGGAGGCAAAAACTCCTCCCCAAATAGACAGTAAAAGTTTTTAACGGAGGGCCCTCCCTCCCGCAGCTCTAGTCTTGGTTCTCTTCTTTGAGTACTACCTTTGAATAGAAGCAACAAAAGTTTGTTGCTTCCTCACCTAAAACAACATGGGACAAAGCCCTGAGTACAAGTGTACTTTCGCAAGACTTACCCAACAAAGTAAAAGACTCTCAAGGATATGCTGGCTTTAAGGGAGTAAAGGTAAGGCTCATCAATAATCAATGACTCTGTTTGCAGAAATGCTTACTAAAGTGGATCCTTAAAAATCCAATTTTAATTGTCAGGTTAAGTAAGATTACCTGTATCTAGAGTTCTTTCTACCCTAGTTCAATCACTTGACCTGCACTAGCCAATTTCTTAACAACCCTTCATCTTTACTGGATTTCTACGTATAGGTCAGTGACCAAGTCTTCATGTCCGTGAAGTTACGGCGATCCGAATCGATTATACTCAGCTAAGGATCTCCAATCACACGACATATGTAGCACTTAACCCTTGCATATGTCAACTCGCCACCGGGGTTCTTAAGACTAGATCAGGTTCACGCCAACCGAGAGCACAGATACACCACCGTCCAGCCTATTGCCATGGAGGGTACACGCTACTCTCGCCATCTCTCCACGCCCATTGTGTGTTATCTTATTCTGGTATTAGTCTGCCCGAGGCAAAGCTTACCCATGACGAGGCATGTGACCAGTTAAAGGGTCCTCGGTCAGCAAGCCTACATCGGCACGGTCCTTAATCGACTCAGACGGAGACACTACACCGAGAATCTCTTCTCGTGCAAGGCACCCGCCCGGTCTCAGCTTAATCATTTCAAACCCAAAGTTTGGTACCTAGCAGAGGTACATCTTTTCCGATGTTGAACCCATCATGGCCATGATGGATTCACCATCAAGTTTTATTTTCAAAAACATCCCTCCCACTTTGCAACATTATCTTTTGTAAAAACAAAACATTTTGTTTTGCTAGAGCAAGGCTAAGCATAGAAAAAACCTTTTGTAAAACAGGGATTCAAAGGAAGGTAATCAAATTCAAGGAAGGAAATGCAGGAATTGTTTTAGCACTCAACTCCTATCACCTAATGCATCAAGCAAGTGAGAAAGATTTAAAAAGGGACAAGGAGGTGGCAAATGCACCGGGGCTTGCCTTGTTTTACTGGTGAATCAGGCTCGGTCCCGCAGATATCAAAATAGAAACAGCTGCCTGCCTGATGTTCCTCAGGTGGTGCTAGTGGTGGTGTCCTTGCTTCTTCTTCTACTTCAACTTCTTCTTCATTTGCTATATATAGCCAAGTATAATAATGAATGCTCATGTAGTGCTCATGAAGATGCAAAAATATTAAAAGTTTGCTATCTAAAGTCTTGAGTACAATTTTCCTTCACGGTTCTCCGAGAACCTAGGGTTTCCGGAGTCAATAGTGAAGTTCAAAGGGCAGGGGGTAGGGTTTTGGGTTCTAAGTATCAAACAAGGTCCAAATCGTACCAAACTCTACCCAACGATTCTAAATATTATTTAGAGGTTATCCTAAAATTTTAGTAAATTTTGGATTAATTATTTATTTTCTAAAAATCCAGAAGCATGGTCTTGAGCTATTTTAAATACTCTATAATTTCCTGTTTGGATTAAAAATCCTAAAACTATTTTTATTAAATTCTATGAAAAATTAGGAATCTAGCAAAATTGGTTTTACATTTTTAGGATTTTTCTACAATTTTCTAGAATTGTTTTAGCTCTGGTAGAAAAGGAAAAAGAAAAACTGTGAATAGTATTGGACCTCATTCAGCCGAGTCGGCCCAATCCGAACTGGAAACGAGGACGCGCCCGTGCGCGCGCGCCCGCGGTGGTGGTTTGCACAAAGGCCTCCGATGACCTGAAAAATGCACTAAGAACCCTCGGCCACTATTTATTGTCTCACTGACAAATGCACCGAGGTCCTCAGAACTTTGTTTCTTCTCCAAATAGGTCCCTGACAACGGCGCGCTCGCCGTTCATCACCGACGCGGCCCGTACTGGCCATGACCGGTGGTGGCTGCCTAGTCTAGCTACAGGGGAGGCATAACCGACCCAAGGTGACCCTAGAACATGCTCTAATTGGACTAATTCGGGCCCGGATGTGCCTGACCACGATGACCGCGGATACTGAACTCTGATCGAGGCGTTCCGGTTGATTAGGTGAAGTCAAGCTCCAAGGGCTGGGCAAGTGACGATCACAAGCACATGTGGGTGCTAAAACACGAACAACAAGGGCGAGGACGGACCTGGAATCAGCTAGCCGTGAGTAGGCGGTTCACGGCGGCGCAGTCGGCCGAACTGGGGGAAGAAGGAAATTCTCTAGTTATGGTGGCTAATTGAGGGTGAGAACGGGTGCTTCGGCTTCGTGATAACATGGTGCAACTGACCCGGCCTTCAATTTATAGAAATACTAAGCGGTGGTGTCCAATTTTGAAAGGAGAGACCGGCGGCCGAGAAGAGAGATGAGTCATCGGCGTGAACTGTCGTGGCGCTTCCTGGGGTAATTACTCCGGCGAGGAACTGACCTCCTACGGATATCTACGGCGACGTGGTACATCTTCTAAGCACGTGGCGTGGTTATAATCGTCGGCGAACTCCGACGAGGACACTGTCGTCCACTGCGCGGCAGGTGTCGTGGTGAATAGTCCGGCGATAAGCTTCTCTCCTTTCCCCGAGTTGAGATCTTTCTCTGCCCTTGATTATCCGTGAGTCCCAGCGCACGAATCGCAATGATCGGCGTTAACCGCGACGGAGAGTCACCGGCGGTGAGATGCGTTGCATCCCTGATATTTTGTTACTGTACCATGGCGCAACTTCTTTAGTTGACCTGACAGAGCAACTTTGAGCTCGTTTTCTCCTAATTTCATGTAACAACCGGTTCAACTCTCTGTATCAAAGTTATAGCCTAATAAACCAGCTACAACTTTGCTACATCGTGTACCCACAAAAAGTCACGAGATCATGCTTAGAACTGAGTCCCAAGTTCATGCAATCTCACTGTTTATTTGACTTCAGACTTTAAATAGTCTGACAGCACGACTTTGGGCACAATTTTCTCCAAATTTTCCATAACAACAATGTTTAATCCCTTAAACAAAGTTGTTCTCCTAACATAGCTCTATATATTTGATGTGTTGACCCTAGGCAAATTCTCAATAGTTTTGGATCTACAGAGCCCTAAAGTCAGCCCTCCTATACTATTTTCAGACTTAACCAATAGAGCTCCAATAGGGTTTTTTTACAAATAGGTCCAAAACTCGGGGTTTAGGTTGCAATTTCACACACATGTGAACCATATGACTTAAAGTGCCTTACTTTCATGGTTTTTGCCCTTTAGTCCAAAAGTGCACTAGTTTTGCACTTAGCCCCCTAGGGTTTTTCTAGGGTTCTATTTAGGGTTTCTTGCACTCTTAGGGTTTGGATCCCACTTAAGTTCATCCATGGTGACACTTTATGACTTTTTCAATTGAAATTTGAAGTTTTCTATTGTTTAGGCCTTGTTTGCTCTATTAAACCCAATCCAGGGTTGAGTACCCTACTCTAGGGTTTTATTCACAAAATGTCATATCAACACAACTTGTTTGAACTTTTTGCCTAGTGAATGCATTCTAGGTGTAACAAACATATGGAATGCCAATGCTTATGATGTTATGCTCAAGTTTTAGTAACAGTAACACCAGGAGTGTTACATAGCCATAGTCATTAACATTAAAATCAAAGTGTGGAAATATGTAACATAGCAGATAAGGCATGTTGGGACTTGTTCTCAAATGCTATAAATTAAGAACTAGGCAACACAAAAATGGGTTAATGGTTAATGCCCTTCGTCCTTCGAAGCATTATTTCCCTAAGGATATAACGATCTTCGGACGAAGGTCATGAAGGACGTACCTTCATCATTACCGCATATATCAATAAAAGACGAAGCATTTGAAACATGAGAAATAACACGGATAATCATATGACATCATTAATATATCTTTTATTATATGATCATGAAAGAATAAGAACAATATTGAATTACATTTGTACCTTCGGTTTGACAGAAAGCAAATGTACAAGCGTGATGCACAAGCGAGCACAAGTCAGCGTGAACAGTATGGGGGTACTGTTCATCTATTTATAGACATAGGGTGCAACCTGTGTGAAATTACATTCATGCCCTTCATGTTTACTATTGACTTAAGAACAATCTGTTGGGGACTAGATAGCCTTTTCCTCCTTAAGTCGGTTCTTTTTTCTAGTACTGAGCCGAAGCTCCCTTGCGCGCGGCTTCGGCGCTGGTTTCAACTTTCGTTTCGACCTTGCTTCCCATATTGTGTACAGCTCATCCTGAGTCCGAAGGTGCCTGTATGTGTATTACACTTGGGAAACATTATTAGTCATGTTTTTTAGGACCTTCGGAAGACGAAGGCCCCCAACAGTAGCCCCTCGCAGTATTAATTTATTATGACAACGAATTCAAACTGCGGCGTGAACGAAGGCCTTAAGCCAAAGGTCCGAAAAAACACCTTCCCTTTGCTAGAATAGAAACATTCAATAACAAATGGGGCCCTCCAAGTTGCAGCGTGCTAGGCGTATAAATATGAACTCACACCTTCCCATTTGCATTATTTGAACTCAAACTTTTAGCTCTTGCTTACTAGCGCTCACTGGATTTTCAAGCTTTGGCTAAAAGACGTGGTTTCACCATGTCTAGAGAAAAAATGTCCAAGGAAAAGAAGGTTGTTGCGGAGACGAAGCTGACTGAAGAGACGAAGCTATTTGAGGAGAAGGTTGTGGATCCTTATGTTGCTAGATTTGTTGAGTCAATGGCAAAGACAAACACAGAGAAGATCACTAAAGAGATATTGGAAGGTTTATCTGAAGATACTGGTGACAGCGATAGCTATGATGTGGAAAGTGGGGATGAGGATTCTGAAGATCGGCCCTGGCGACCAAGCCATTCTGTCTTCGGAAAATCAACCATTAAACAGAGTCATCTTGAGAACATGAGAGTATAGTACTTTCGGGACATGTCTATTGTGAGGGCTAGCGGACACAACAACGTCCCTGCCCCTGAGGAAAACGAAGTTGTAATTTACCGAAGCTTCTTCAAGGCTGGACTTCAGTTCCCTTTGAGCAAGTTTGTAGTTGAAGTGTTGAAAACCTACCAGATCTTCCTCCATCAGATCACCCCCGAAGCTATAATAAGGATGGGGATTTTTGTCTGGGCAGTAAGGAGTCAAGGGCTAGAGCCAAGTGCGAAGTGCTTCTGCAATATACACAAACTTTTATATGAGACGAAGGCCATTGGTAAAGAACAGTTTTACAATAACTTCGGTTGTTTATCGCTCGCCCCAACGCAAGCCACCCGGTGCCAACATTTCGGAAGAGATGGCCTGGAGCCTGGATGGAAGAATGGTTTTATGTGAAGAATGATTAAAAGGCAAGTGAAGACATTAAAGAAATCATCATGCGCCCCATCTAGTCCCGCTTCGGCCTCCGAAGGCCGAAGGTAGAAATTGATGACACTGTCGAAGCGTGTCAGAGGGCTTTCAGCACTGATTGCTCCTTCATCGGCACAAGAGATTTAAGTCAAGAACATATAGCCTTCAGCGTATGGCCGCTTGTAGAAAGCTGGGAAATGCTGAAGGAGACCACCATCGATTCTAGCGAAGGTGGTCTGGTCCGACTGAAGTATACCTTCAGATTCAGGGAGAAGTTTGATGAGCCAAATGATGACTGGTTGAAGTGTATCGAAGCTACTAGTGATGAACTGCTTGGAGCTTATTCCAAGGCCGAAGATAATGCTCTGTCCGTAGCCTTCGGAGGCCGGGGGAAGAAAAGACTGAACAGGGTTTTGATGCAATCGGCTTCGTATACCCCGATTATCGCTACCCGCTGCGACGACAACGGAAAAAGAGGAAATTTGCTGCTTCGGTCGCCCCGGTTGAGCCTGTGCCGAAGGGCAAAAAGGTGAAGGTTCTGACCCACCGGCCGCGTTACATTGAACCGGTCGTGGTGTCCGACTTTGGCGCAGGGTCCTCTTTAGCAGCCAAAGCAATACAAACTGCTTCGACTACACAGGGCACTGAAAAACCAACTGTAATGCCGAAGACACATATAGTTGAGCCACTCGAAGATAAAGTTGAAAAGGGTGAAGAGCCGAAGATTGACGAAAAAGTGCCAAAGATTCTGAGCTCTCCGATAGAGGCAAATCTGCCGAAGATGCAAAAAACTTCTGCTGCAACTCCTAAGAGAAGAAGGATGACCAACGTACTGGATGCAGTGCTGGAGACTACAAAGGCATTGAGCCCTGCTCCTGCAAAGAAAGTCGCTCTGACTGAAACCAAGATGCAGGCTGAAGCTGAAACTAGTCAAGGAGAAGTCGAAACTGTGCAAGTTCAAGCTAAAGCCGAAGCTGGGCCTTCAGTGCCCACCGAGACAGAGCCTACCGCCCCTGAAGAAAAAAGTAGCAGAGCAAATTGCTCCTGAAGTGATCGAGTATCCTGCCCCCGAAGCTTTGATCGAAAATGTTGACTACATCATCCGACATGCTTCGAGGAAGAAGTTGTCTGAAGAAGAAATTTTGGAAGCCAGGCACTATGCGCGAAAGTTGAGGTATCCGAAGGGTGCCTTGGTTTTTAACGGGAGTAACAAAGATGATTTCTTATATTGTCTCCCGAATAATAAAGAAATATCCATTTGCCGGGAGATAGGTAAAAGCATCGGATTCCCGAAGCTGGAAACCGGCCTTTCGATTTTATCGAAGGATGAGCTTGCTGACAGCCTGGCATACAATAGCATAAAGGTATAAAATTAACTTTGAATTTGAAAATGAGATATTTCATTTGTCGTACTCAATTCTCTCCTCTCGCAGGGCTTGATTCTTAGTAATGCCCTTAGGGCACAGAAAAATATTGAAGACGAAGGCTATACGATGGCCCTGAACAACCTTCGTTCAGAGTTAATTGAATTGAGAAACGAAGGTCTTTAAAAAGATAAAATCTTACTTTCTCTGGTTAACAAAGTGAAAGAAGACGAAGCAAGTTTCAAATCTCAGGCCGAAGCCCAAAAGATTGAAATTGAAGACCTTCGGAGGTAACTGGCCGAAGCTAAGGAAAAATGCGCACTCGTAGAAGCTAACCAAGAAATCAGCGAATATTGGAAAAATCATTTAGAGAAAAATGTTGAAGAACTTCGCACATCCAAGGAAAGATGCTTTGAAAAAATCTTTGGATTGTGTGAAGAAAATAAAAGATAGTTTTGCCAAAGTGGGTGCATATTCTGTCGAAGAAAACTTCATACGAGGCGACCCCAAAGACGTTATTGAATGGATAAGTGGAGAGGCTGAAACCTTCGAAGAAATTTTAAGTGATCGTGGAAATGTTTGCGCGTTTTCCGATGCGCGGGGAATTTCAGCCATCTTGGAGAAGGCGGGATGTGACCATATTAAAACCATGGCCCAGACCAAAGCTGCCTTCTCCACAGATGATATGAAGGATCCTTCAGCTGAAGCAACCTTGATGGTCGGAAAATTCTATAATGATGTCTGGGTGAATGGTGACCGAGAAATGGCTCATGAAATATGATGTCATTGATGCAATATGATGTATGATGTGATGTTATGCGAAATGATGTGATGATATGATGCAAAATGATGAAGATGTAGAAGACACACACC
Organism: Zea mays; assembly: GCF_902167145.1. Lineage (NCBI taxonomy): Eukaryota > Viridiplantae > Streptophyta > Magnoliopsida > Poales > Poaceae > Zea > Zea mays. The sequence goes on along the minus strand of NC_050102.1, from coordinate 87,703,908 downwards.
CACACGCCCACACTGAAACACACAAGCTCTGCATCCCCTTAGGAATGACTTTGAAGCCTTCTTCACCGTTTATTTTTCGATGTTCACCGTTTATTTTTCGGTGTAAGTTCTGCATCCCCTTAGGAACGCCTTTTGAACTTCTTCGCCTTCTATTTCAGCGGTATAAGTTTTGCATCCCCTTAGGAACAACTTTGGAACTTCTTCGCCTTATATTTCGGCGGTATTTGGCTCTGCATTCCCTTTGGAACGACTTTTGAGCAGAAAACTTACACTGCGCTCCCATAGGAACGACTTTCTATAGCTTCGACAATTTTAGCTCTTCATTCCCTTAGGAACGACATTTTGTAGCTTCGGCAATTTTAGCTCTGCATTCCCTTAGGAATGACTTTTGAGCTTCGTATGTTTTGAGCTTCGTAACTTTTGAGCTTCGTAAGTCTATGAAGAAGATATATTCTATTCTGATAGAAGCAAAATCATTACAAGGAATTAAAACTAAATTTACATTGCTTGTTCCTTATTAAAAAACAAAATGACATAGAACATAAAAGTATTTCAGAGGCAGGATATCGCTCAATATATGCGCTTTGATTCTGGCACAGTACTGTTGACTGTACGAGCTTCGGATTCCTCCCTGAATTCACGTTGCTGTTGAGAGTGCTGGCGCCCTGCTGGCTGTTGGCTTCGGGAATAGATAGGTTGCAGCGGTGGTGGCGGTGGAAGCTGAGGCCAAAAAGCCTGTGAATGGCTAGTCGAAGCAACAAAAGCTGCAGGATGATTGCCCACATATTCTGGTATGTAGGGAGAGTGGCACGAAGCAGTGTGCAAGACCTGCTTCGGCTGATTCTGCCAAGCTTCGTCTTCTGCAATCTCCTTTTGCTTTAGAATAGTGATTTGACACATTCTTGTAGTATGGCCCTTGTCCTCACCACAGAATAAGCAATAGATTTTCCTGGGCTGATCCCCATATCTTCCTCCAAAGCCCCTGGCGCCTCTGCCCCTTGGAGCTGGCGACCTGAAGGAGCTTTGCTGCTGCCCTGAACCTTGTGAAGTGTACTATGGCCTCTGAAGCTGGCTTCCTTTGTCATCATTCTGGCTAGAGCTATGGATTGATCTGACATGCCTAGGGTGGATTCTTCCTCCAAAGCCCCTTGTCATCTCAGAGAACCTGTAAGCTTCCTCCCTTCTTTGGTGAAAATCGTTGTCAGCCCGGATGTACTCATCCATTTTCTGAAGCAGCTTCTCTAGAGTTTGGGGGGCTTCCTAGCGAAGTATTGAGCCGTAGGTCCTGGCCGAAGACCTTGATCATGGCCTCAATGACAATTTAATTGGGCACTGTGGGCGCTTGTGCTCTCAGTCGCAAGAACCTTCGGACATACGCCTGAAGGTATTCCTCATGGTTTTGCGTGCACTGGAACAAGGTCTGAGCTGTGACTGGCTTCGTCTGAAAGCCTTGAAAACTGGTAACCAGCATGTCCTTGAGCTTCTGCCACGACGTGATTGTTCATGGCCGAAGGGAAGAATACCATGTCTGGGCTACGTTTCGGACTACCATGACGAAGGACTTTTCCATGACAGCCGCATTGCCTCCGTATGAGGATATTGTTGCCTCATAGCTCATCAAAAATTGCTTTGGGTCTGAGTGCCCATCGTACATGGGTAGCTGGGGTGGCTTGTAGGATTGGGGCCATGGGATAGCCTGCAATTCTGCTGCCAAGGGAGAAGCATCATCAAAAGTAAAGGTATCATGATTAAAATCATCGTACCATCCATCTTCGTTGAATAAACCCTCTTGACAAAGCTCCCTGTGTTGGGGCCTTCGGTCTTGGTCATCTTGAGCAAGATGACGCACTTCCTCAGTAGCTTCATCGATCTTCCTTTGAAGATCAGCCAACCGAGCCATCTTCTCCTTTTTCCTTTGCACCTGTTGGTGGATGATTTCCATGTTCCTGATCTCCTGGTCCAACTCCGCCTCCTGGAATGTTGGACTAGTGGCCTTTAACTTCTGGCTTCGAGCCTCTCGGAGAGAGAGAGTCTCCTGGTTTGTGTCCAGTGGCTGTAGTGCAGCCCCTGGCGCTGTTATCTTCTTCAGCGGCATGACGAAGGTCGATGCTTTGCCGAAGGTTGGGGAAGTGAGTACACCGGAGGTGGGCGCCAATGTTGGGGACTTGTTCTCAAATTCTATGAATTAAGAACAAGGCAACACAAAAATGGGTTAGTGGTTAATGCCCTTCGTCCTTCGAAGCATTATTTCCCTAAGGAAATAACGATCTTCGGACGAAGGTCATGAAGGACGTACCTTCATCATTACAGCGTATATCAATAAAAGACGAAGCATATGAAATATGAGAAATAACACGGATAATCATATGACATCATTAATATATCTTTTATTATATGATCATGAAAGAATAAGAACATTATTGAATTACATTTGTACCTTCGGTTTGATAGAAAGCAAAGGTACAAGCGGGATGCACGAGCGAGCACAAGTCAGCATGAACAGTACGGGTGTACTGTTCATCTATTTATAGACACAGGGCGCAGCCTTTGTGAAATTACATTCATGCCCTTCATGTTTACTATTGACTTAAGAACAATCTGTTGGGGACTAGATAGCCTTTTCCTCTTTAAGTCGGTTCCTTTTTCTGGTACTGAGCCGAAGCTCCCTTGCGCGCAGCTTCGGCGCTGGTTCAGCCTTCGTTTCGACCCTGCTTCCCATATTGTGTACAGCTTCATCCTGAGTCCGAAGGTGCCTGTATGTGTATTACACTTGGGAAACATTATTAGTCATATTTTTGAGGACCTTCGGAAGACGAAAGCCCCCAACAAGGCCCATTGGGGGGTTGCCACTAAGAAAAACTAGAAGTCATCGTAGTCTTGGAACTCCTCAAAGTCCTCCATGTTGCCAGCATCTCCTCCTGAACACTGATTACAGTGGGGAAACCTGGGGTGGGGTGGTTTGTAAAGCAAGGGTGAGTACACATCAACATAATCAGCAAATGTCCCATTTGGCTAAAGTGGACTAGCTGTATGTTGAGTTGAGGTTAAGCAGTTGCTTTTAGTTGGTCAAGTATTTATTACTATTAATAGATCCAAGTTTTAGTAATAATCCCAGTTATTACCCAAATGTACTTCCTCCAAGAGGAAATACCAAAGATCAAACTTATGACCATCATTATTAACCATCATCATAAAAGTAACCAAAGTTTATTCTAATCAAAGAGGATCCCAAGGCCGCTCATAACCGTGAGCACGGCTGATATATCAGTTTCATTCCCTCTGCAGAGGTCACACACTTTACCCACGAGTCGTGATTCCCTTTCTCCCTGGAGAGAGCTACTCTCCATTGACCACTACCTAGGTGGCCTGGTAGGGTATCACAACGTAGCCTTTACAAAGACTCCCCTGGTGAATAGCTGCTCGTTAGGTTTCTCCAGTCGTACAAACGCAGTACACCTCCCCAAGGTGGGTGACTAACAAAACCAAATCGAATGAACCTCTGCACCCTCCCTTGGCAGAGCGAGCACTATGCTCTGGCCCCCATTGACGGCCCTCCGGCAAAGACAACTACACCCCTAGGTTCATCTAATTAATCAGCTAAGGGCGTCCCATTCCACCCTCATGGCTGCACTATTATCCCGGGTGGTCACTCCACGAATAGATCCTTACAGAGAGGTACTCAGGGAAAAATGGCCTGAGTCCCCTAGAGTATCATAATATCATCATCGGGATAACATCATCGAATCATAAATATTCACATCATGTTCATTGATTAAGTTGAAGCAATAGCATAAGCTAACCATGATTAACCCAAAAGGTAAACAAGGGTATGTAATTACAGACTAGTCAATCCTTAGGTTTCAATAATGTAATGCGGGACAGTGAATTATAAGTAGATAGGACATAATGGGTCAGAGGACACTTGCCTTCACCAGGTTGTTGCTCAGAAAGTTCTTCAGCAACACACTCAGGAACCACGGACTACTCGTTGTCTAAATAAAGCGATCATGTATTCAATACATTTGGTAAATGACAAATAAACAGCACATCAATCATGTACAAACATGGGAACACATCTCAAAAAGAAAAGTATAAACTCAAAAGGGAGTTTAAATTATAGGGTGAACTGATCTCATTTAGTAGTTGATTATTCTTTAAATATTGTCCATGATTACATAATCTAATTCTACTTATTTTAATGAGATGTAAAATTTAAACCAGAGATAAGTTCATGCCTCACATATTATTATCTTCCCAATATTAAACATCTATTTACCACTAGGGTTTCCTTTTTATTTATTTTATTAAGTGAATAAATCAACACATGTACTAATCTATAGTTATACACAAAAATTAGAGTGCGCATACTATGAATGAACATAATTTATTCAAACAGAGAATATTCCTATGAACATTTTGCAATTTGAATCACTAAATTTGGAGTTCATATGCAAAAGATATGAAATAAACAAGTTTGGAAGTTTAAAATACCAAATTAGGTCTAATTCTGTAAATATTTAAAAGCCTAGGGTTCAATCTGCAAGATTTCAAGGGCCTGCACGCGAAAACTAGGGACGACGGGTTGATTCCAAACAAACCGAGGGTCTCTTTAACAAAACTACCGGTGAAGGGGTATTGGGCTTTCTCGGCCATCGGATCTAAGATCAACGGCTGAGAACAGATCCGCGGGTGAGGGCGCGAATGCGGGCGCGCACTGACCAGCGGGCCAGGGCGGTCAGCAACCAAGGCGGGGAGGCAGACTGACCGGTTGGGCCCGGTGCCAGGGGCACAGGCGACCGATAAGTGGGTCGGGACACAGGGCACGCGTGCGCGAAGTGGTATCCCATGGTCTGGGTCGTGCGATCTGAATCGAACGGTGGAGATCAACACCGAGAGGGTTGATGGCTACGGGCGGCGCCGCTCCTACTCACGGTGGTGAGGTCGCTGGAGTTGGGGCGGGTGCGTGCTACGGCGGTTCCGGGGTCACCGGGGCTGGCTAGAAATGAAGAGGAAGACTCGGCGAACTCACTGGTGGGGCTTCGACCACGAGACCGGGGCAAGAGAGGGGAGAACAGCGGAGGAAAGGCTCCGGGCGGGTCGGGGCAACTCCGGCGAGGAATCGCGGCTGAGGAGAGGGGGTCTGGGCACGCTAGGGCCTAGACTAACTTCAACAGAGTAAGGGGAACATCAGGGACCGATGCAGGGGCACCGGACCAGACTAATTTGGCCGGTCACCGTGCGAGCACGGCGGACCGCCGTGGCTGAACTCCGGCGAAGCCGAATTGGCCGAGGACAAAGCATAATTGGGAGAAACCGAGCGTGGGGATGGGTGTCTCACCTCAGGGCGAAGCTCGGGGTCGCTTGGCGTAGCTTCTGGCGGGCTGGATGATCGGCACGGCGGGCGCGGGTCTCCGGCAAGGTCGAGCAGCGAGGGCAGAGCGCGAGAGAGAGCGAGCTTGCGAGAAATGGGACGGGGGAGCAAGTGCGGGTGTGGGCGGAGCTCAAAAGGGAGCTAGGGTGCATGGGCGGGCAACGTGGACGAGGATCTCGGCGTGCGTGCATGCATGCTGGTCCACGGCGGGTCACGGGGAAGGCGGAGCTGATAGGGGGGTCCCACGGCGCAGCGAGAGGGAGCGGCCGCGTTGGGGAAACGGCTCGGCACGCTGACGAGGCGGGCCCGCGAGGCAGAGAGGGAAAGGGGCGCGCAGGCGAGGGCAACTGGTGTCGACAGAGCGGCCCCACTAGGCAGAGGGAGAGGGGGAGGGGGCGCGCGCTGAGGGAAACCGCCGCTGACAGGTGGAGCCTACCTGTCAGGCGGCGTGGGAGCGCGCACAGCCCCGCTGGTCTGGACTGGGCCGGTTTGGGCTAAATTGGGATTTTCTATTTTTCTGGAATTTCTAATTGCTTTCCTATTTCATTTTCTCTAGGGTTCTCAATTAAAATTCAAACCAAGTTTCAAATTCAAACTAATTCAAACATGTACAATAATTTAAAGAATATTTAAGCTCGGCATGATGCAACATTTCATGACTCATAATGTTTTAACAAAAATAAATAATTAATCCCTTCCTATATAAGCTAAATCTACTCAAAAGGAAAAGAGAGAGAGAGATAGAGGCTAGAGAGAGATACATGGGTAACACCTAAATTTGGTAGATACTTAGAAAGAAATTTTATACCCCCAAATTCAGGGTGTTACATCAACCCTAGCCTTTTTAAATATAGAACCTGCAATCCATTAATCCTGGAATATTTATAAAATGAATTCTAAAATTGATTTTTAGTACAAAAATAAATCATGAAACCTTAGAAAATCTATAACTATTTCATTTTAACTCCGATTTTAGTGGTTCTCGAACCCAGGGTCTCATAGCGTCGCGCATAATATTATTACACAATTTGTTCTCATGTTTGGTGTAATGTTATTTTCACCTATTCTTTGTCTGTCTACATGTATTGCTACGAATAGAAGCGAGATTACAAGGAATCGAAAGTATCAATTGGAGAAGTAACTGGAGTTGCACAAAAAGGCAAGTTGTGCCCTTGATCACTTTTTTACCTAATAATGTTCCTAATATTCACTTTGACATGCTTAGGTTAACTTGATGTGACCTAATAGGTTACCCAAGTTTGTTTATCCTACACCTTGCAAACAAATGAATTATTGGGTATTATTGCTATTGCTCTATCTGATTTTGTGATTAATATTATATCTGAATTATGATCATGCTTTATCAGTATTGCTGGATTATTTATCGCTCTTGATAAGATTATTGTGTTAATTGGAACATGGAGCTTAACCTGAGATAATAGTGCTACCACAAGGGTGGAATGGGACACCCATGGCTGACTAATTAGAAAAGCTAAATGAGGACTACCTTACCCGAAAGGGGCAAGGGCAGTATGAGGAGCTGTCGGTATATGGAGGTTCTCGGGTCGATCATGCTGTGATGGCTTTTCAAACGAGGGATTCATATATTGCCCCTTCTCAAAAACCGTAGCGGGTTTTCTGAAGTTAGTGAAACTTTGTAAAGGCCTCATAGTACTACCCAGTCTCGCCTCCTCGGTAGAGGTGTATGGGATTCATGACCCCTTGGTAGATGGGTATCATGACTTGTGGGTAAAGGGTACAACTTCTATAGAGTATAAAACAGGTATATCAGTCGTGCTCACGGTAGAGCGACTCAGGACTCTCACATGATTAACTTATGGAATTAAATATAATCTATCATTTGCATTGCATTGTGGGGATTTATTATAAATGTGATCTCTTATTTAATTGGGTTGGTATACATATGTACTTAGCAACTGCCAATAAAATTTTGACCAACTCTAAAAGCAATGCTCAGCCTTAATCATTTTTCTTGGTAAGCCTTACACTTCACATGAGCCCCACTGTAAGTGAGCTCATGCACATTATTCCCCACAAATTGTTGAGCGATGAACGTATGTGATCTCACTCTTGCTAAACTCACACCAAGTCAAGAAGAGGTACTGCAAGATGAGGAGCATAAAGGATGCTACAATGAGTTTGGAGAGGTCTAGGCTATCGTCTCTCAGTCAACTATGGTTGCAGAGGATTGTTGTCGTCATATGATGTAATTATTTAGCTATTTGTACAGTACTCCTATATATAATAAAGATGTCACATTGATTTATGTACTATGATTCATTATATGTGTGAGACTTTGTCCTATCACACATTTGAGATGCGCCCAGGTTCACAATGAAATCCAGGTGTGACATAAGTGATATAAGAGGAATGTTGACTGTAGGACGTAACCTAGATAGCCCTGGACAACCCTTACCTACTTTGATTGAGTGTGATTTGGTTCTTTGATTGAGTGTGATGAATTGTGGAGTAATGTCCGCAATTGCATCTGCATAGACAATTAGGCATAAAAATATGTTTTCAAGATAAATAATCAACTTATACTATCCCCCATTAAAATATATCAAGCTTAATAGATCCATCTCATCTTAAACGTTTCTATACTATCTTAATAGATTCATCTAGTCCCGATAAACATACTTATCCCACTTTAGAGTAACAACTACGATCTAATTTAAATTAATCAGATCTTATCTAGTCTAATCTAGTCATGCCAAACTAATCTAGATCCCATCTAATCTAATGTGAGTTGCTTAAACAAGTTAGTTAATAATAGTAAAATAGATTAGACCATACTCCTATAAACATGTTTTAACCCAAATTGGTGCCTTAAACCAACTCATCCATGCACAATAACATAACTTAACCAATAGACTCATGATGGGTTGCATAATCTATATATCTCAACCTAACATCAAACCAGTTCTTGACCTACCTAACATAATCTATCCTACTCACATCTATCTTAACCACATGTCCCTAACTCGGATCGTAACACCAAGACCGAAGAAGATCAATCTCGTCACTGAAGGATAGAAGTCAAACCAGACCTCTAAATGAGTCAAGAGCCATCATCCAGTTTAAATCTTTTTCCCAAGTCTTTCTTACCACAATCGATCCTTTCTCTAACCATCTCTTGCCCCCATCTACTTACCTACTTGGTGGCTAGACGTAAAATATACCCATGCATTCTTACTCACCAGCTAACCAATGACAAAAGACAAAAAAACTTTTGGTTTTAGAAGCAATTGAAAATGATACATTTCAAACAAAACCATCTACATCCCTTTCTTATGAATCTCGAGTACGAGATTCTTTTTAAGGGGGTAGGATTTGTAACACCTGAAATCCTATATATGGTGAGATTTATAAAAAAAGTTTCTCCAAAAGGTTTGAGATAAAATGTCTCCTAATAATGATTTCCTTCCTTTATAAAGTATATGTCTCTAAATTAAATAAATAATAACAATTGGGAATTCAAAACTTAGATCCAAATCTTAAAGCTAAAAGTTGGAGCAACAAGTAGAAGGGAGACTTTCAATCTATTTATTATTCCCTTATAAACTATATAATGGGAGAACTATTTAAAATATTTGGAGGCTATACATAAACTTCTAAGTAATCAATATTTATTTTTTGAATGTGCTTTAAAATTGTGTACATATTTATGAATGATACATTTCTAACATAAAAGGTGTATGTCTGTGCATCTCATATTGGGAACATTGCCTAAATAAATAAATAAAGTAACTAAAAACAAATATAACTTGCATCTCAGTTTACTCTTGTGCATTTACAATTGAGTTTGATATTTTAATTTTGGTTGAATCCATTTTGGAATTGAAAATTGGAAATAGAAAATATAAAAGAAAAAGGGGAAAAAGAAAAGGGATTCTCACTTGTCGCTGGGCCGTTTCCCTCCCTCGGTCCATCTTCTCCTTACCCCGTGGAGTACCCACCGGCCCATTTATGTCTTTACTGCGCAGCCCAGCCTTCTCATTCATCCACACCGTGCGCCACTGAGGGGCGGGTCCCGCGCGTCAACCGTATATTTTTCACGCGCGCGCCACAAACTCGCTGGAAGGCGGGCCCCAACAATCAGCTACTTCTTCTCCACGAATCCTGCGTGCGGAGTCGTCTCCCCCTAGTTGTTAGGATCTGATTCGAGGAATGTGCCAATCTTGAACCCGCCCCAACGGAATCGCTCTGATCCTAATCCCCCTGAGACTAAATCTAGGTCGCGGAGCACCCTCGTCCACCTGCACCCGCCGACGTGTTGAGGCCCGAACACCGTACCGAGTGACAGAGAGAGATTAGAGATCTGCTCCCTACACACTCGTCGGCGTTATGCCATCGGCGGGTGGTCCGAGAGCATGCTCGCGAAGACCTGAAGCCTTTCGTGGCACTGGAAGGCGAGTGGTCTTTGTCTGCTATGAATTTGTCACTGTGGTTGATGCACCACCGCGGAGCCGCCTGGTGCCCGTAGTCGGACGTCACCATCGTGGCAAGAACACTTCCGTTGAGTTCGCTTGGGTCTCCACTTCGCGTAGAGCAGATGGGAGCTATTGGATTAATGTGGGCTTGGCCCAAATTAATATTCAATAATAGTCAATGCTAATGGCCCACTTTAATGCTATGGTGTACTAATTATTTAGTATCATATTGGAAGCTCAAAGGACAAATCAATCAACTTAAATAGGTGGACCATTGGTGCATCTATTGAGAAGTTGAGAAAAAGATGAAGGACTGCCACACGCGCGCGCGCGCCGCCGCCGGCCGGGCCGGTGGCCCGTGGCCCGTGGTTACCTATATGTTGATGATATTCTAATCTTAGGGACGAGTCTTGATGTGATTAAAGAGACAAAAGACTTTCTGTCTAATAATTTTGAAATGAAAGATTTGGGAGAAGCTGATGTTATTCTTAACATTAAGCTACGATCAATTGAGATATTCCCAAATAATTGGTTCACTCATGTATTTAGCTAGCGCTACGAGGCCTGACATCTCATTTGCTGTGAGCAAACTTAGTCGATTTGTTTCAAATCCGGGAGATGATCACTGGCGTGCTCTTGAGAGAGTTTTGCGCTATCTAAAGGGTACTATGAGTTTAGGCATCCATTATACCGGGTACCCAACAGTTCTGGAGGGTTATTGTGATGCAAACTGGATATCTGATGCTGATGAGATATATGCCACAAGTGGATATGTGTTTTCACTTGGAGGTGGTGCTGTTTCATGGAAGTCTTGCAAGCAGACCATCTTAACGAGGTCGACTATGGAAGCAGAACTCACAGCATTAGATACCGCTTCAGTTGAGGCTGAGTGGCTTCGTGAACTCCTTATGGATTTACCGGTGGTTGAAAAACCTGTGCCGGTTATTTCCATGAACTGTGATAATCAGACTGTGATAATTAAGATAAACAGTTCTAAGGATAATATGAAGTCGACAAGGCACATAAAGAGGCGTTTGAAATCTGTCAGGAAATTGAGAAACTCCGGAGTAATAGCGTTGGATTATGTCCATACGTCTAAAAATCTGGCAGATCAATTTACTAAGGGGCTATCACGTAGTGTGATAGATAGTGCATCAAGTGAGATGGGCATGAGACCCACCTAAAGTTTATCATAGTGGTAACCTGTTCTATGTGATCGGAGATCCCGTGAATTAGAATGGTGAAACAAGCTAGTGGTAGACTGAGAGGAAAGACCCTTAATAAGGCTCATTTCAGATGCATATCTTTCCTTACTGTAAGGTAGGTTGGTGTTTACACCTTAATATGTTCCAAGTGGCTTTGTGAAGCAAAGATGTTGTCCTACAGAACATCTTTAGAGGAACATACCTATATGGGTTAACTGCTAGTCACAGTTTATGAGATCTGGGTGGTTTCTAGATACCCATGAAAGGCTATGGAGTTTGACTTATATGCTCCAACCAGAGGGGATGCGTTCAGCAATCTAGTACTGGTAAAGAGTTTAGATGAAACTCATTCCACGCAAAACTGCCAATTCAAGGCCTAGTCCATTGTGCAGTTGTGGTCAAGTGTAGTCTAAGTTCTAGGTGGATGTTCAACTTAACAGTCTCCATCGAAACACCAGTATATCAAACGTTTGAGATGATGAGAGCTTTTTTGTGTGACTTAGCATTTGGTGGGGATTGTTGGATTAATGTGGGATTGGCCCAAATTAATATTCAATAATAGTCAATGCTAATGGCCCACTTTAATGCTATGGTGTACTAATTATTTAGTACCATATTGGAAGCTCAAAGGACAAATCAATCAACTTAAATAGGTGGACCATTGGTGCATCTATTGAGAAGTTGAGAAAAGGATGAAGGACTGCCACACGCGCGCGCGCGCCGCCGCCGCCGCCGCCGGCCGGGCCGGGCCGTGGCCGTGGCTCGTGGCTCGTGGCTCGTGGCTCGTGGTAGATCGGACCTTGGTCCGAATATTCCTTTCAAACGGTTGCGCATTTTGCCTGGAGCGATGACCGTCATGATAACCGTCCGTTTCCTGTCTTATGGCTAGTAACGGACGTCAGTTACTGTCGTCAGTTTCCAGTTCTAATGCGCGACCGTTTCTGTCCGTTGTTCTTCTCCCTCCTTCTGACCGCCTATAAGAATGGAGAGGGAGGGCTCTTCCAGGGACGCGAATTATCTCACGCGAATTGCAAACAACACATTCACGTCCCATCTTCTACGAGCACAGAGAGAGTGGGAGAGCAGGCCTCCGAAATCACCGACCGCAGAGATACACTTGCACGGGTGTGCGGGTGATCAGATTTTTGGGGAGCGTCTTCGCGACTGCTCGCGTGATCTGTTTGTCCAGTTCGTCGCCTTCCCGAGTTGACGCGTGCTGCTGTTCTTCTTCCCGGCGACCGTTCGAGGGACTGCACAGCGTACATCTTCCTGCACCGACTTCGTACGGCTACATCGAACAAACACACGAGATGTCTCGTGTGAATGGAGCCACTGATGCCTTGAGCATCGGTCCCTCCGCTGGGTACACTCTGTTCTTCGTATTTGTGCATGTTTCATTGCTGTTTACTGCTTATGCGAGTAGTTATACACACATGCACATACATGTCATCACATATATCGCACTGTTTTTCTGGATTAAATTAAAATTAAAATGCCTAACTTTCTAACAATCCAAAAATCTGATATTAGGCATTTTTCTGTTAGTGGTTTTGCTGCTGCGTTAAAACCAAGTGAACCTTTTGATGGGACATTTTACAAGAGATGGCGTAGTAAGATGATACTGTGGTTGACCGCAATGAACTGCTATCACGCCGCACAGGGGAAACCCGAACAGTTCACTCCTGAAGAGGAGAGAATGTTCGACGTTGCCGATAACCTGTTTCGAGGCGCCGTGATTGGCGCTCTTGCCAACAAGTATGTTGATTCTTATCTAACGTGCACATCTGCAAAAGAGTTATGGGATGCATTAGATGAGAAGTTTGGTGTTTCTGATGCTGGTAGCGAGCTGTACATCATGGAGCAGCTATTTGACTATAAGATGGTGGAAAACCGTCCTGTAGTTGAACAGGCTCATGAAATACAGGCACTGGCTAAAGAACTCGAACAATTCCCATGTGTCTTGCCTGACAAGTTCGTGGCCGGCGGTATTATCGCTAAACTGCCACCTTCTTGGACGGACTTTGCTACCACTCTAAAACATAAGAGACAAGAGTTTAGCGTGGCTGAGCTTATTGGTTCTCTTGATGTTGAGGAGAGGGCGAGAGCAAAAGACACTCGTGGAAAAGGAGTTGAGACTTCTAGTGCCAATATGGTACAAAAGAAGAACTCCAATGCATCACATAATAATAAAAAGAAGAACAAGCAACAGAATGCCACGAAGCCCAAGCAGGTAGCCTCGTTTAAAAAGAAGAACAAAGGAGATGGTTGCTTTGTTTGCGGGAGTACTGATCATTGGGCAAGCGCTTGTCCAGACCGCAAATTTAAGCAAGAGAAAAAACCAGCTCAAGAGAAGAAAACAGTAAACATGGTTGTTAGCGAGACTGCAGAAGGAACATCGGGGTATGGTAATCTTTTACCTACTGTTCTTTCAGTGTGTCAATCCCCTGAGTGGTGGGCTGATACCGGTGCTAATATTCATGTGTGTGCTGATATTTCTTTATTTTCTTCTTATCAGTGCAAAGGGACTGGAGCCTTGCTGATGGGGAACGGATCACATGCGCGTGTTCTTGGTGTTGGTACAGTCATTCTGAAGTTTACTTCGGGAAAGACGGTGCTATTGAAGAACGTGCAGCATGTCCCCTCCATCAAAAAGAATCTAGTTAGTGGCTCTCAATTGTGTCGAGATGGCTACAAAATTGTCTTTGAGTCTAATAAATGTATACTGTCTAAGTATGGAACGTTTGTTGGAAAAGGCTATGACAGCGGAGGCTTGTTCCGCTTATCTTTGCATGATGCGTGTAATAAGTCTGTGAACAATGTTGTTTCGAATGAGTCGTATATTTGGCATTCACGACTTTGTCATATCAATTTTGGTTGTGTCTCGCGGTTAGCAGATTTAAATTTAATCCCGAAATTTGATTTAGTCAAAGGTTCTAAGTGCCAGGTGTGCGTGCAATCTAAGCAACCTCGCAAGCCTCACAAGGCTGCGGAGGCGAGGAATTTGGCACCACTAGACTTAATACATTCCGATTTATGTGAGATGAACGGAATATTGACTAAAGGAGGCAAGCGATATTTTATTACTTTTATCGATGACTCTACTAGATTTTGTTATGTGTATCTCTTAAAATCAAAAGATGAAGCTTTGCATTATTTTAAGACCTACAAAGCTGAAGTTGAAAATCAACTCGAGAGGAAAATTAAACGGTTAAGGTCTGATCGTGGTGGAGAATATTTTTCGGGTGATTTTTCTGATTTTTGTGTGGAACATGGTATTATTCATGAGAGGACACCGCCATACTCACCACAATCCAATGGGGTTGCTGAAAGAAAGAACCGTACTCTAACTGATTTGGTTAACGCCATGTTAGAGACTTCAGGGCTATCTAAGGAATGGTGGGGTGAGGCGATCTTGACGGCGTGTCATGTCCTGAATAAAGTTCCCACAAAGAACAAAGAAATCACACCATTCAAGGAATGGGAAAAGAAGAAATTAAATATCTCCTATTTGCGCACCTGGGGTTGTTTGGCTAAAGTGAATGTGCCAATTAACAAGAAGCGCAAATTAGGACCGAAAACTGTTGATTGTGTTTTCCTTGGGTATGCTTTCCACAGCATTGGATATAGGTTTTTAATTATAAACTCTGGAGTACCGGACATGTTGGTTGGTACAATTATGGAGTCCAGAGATGCTACGTTTTTTGAGGACGAATTTCCCATGAAAGCTACACATGATACGTCTAATGATGAACCAACGATACCCCATGAGCATTTTATTCCGGTAGAACACACTGAGGAATCCCATATACATAATCATGTGGAAAATGACAATGTATCAACTCGAAAGAGTAAGAGACCAAGGATTGCAAAGTCCTTTGGTGATGATTACATTGTATATCTTGTGGATGACACACCAAGTACCATTGAAGAGGCATATTCCTCTCCTGATGCTGACTTTTGGAAGGAAGCAATAAGGAGTGAGATGGATTCTATTATGTCTAATGCAACTTGGGAGGTAGTTGAGCGTCCTTATGGGTGTAAGCCCATTGGAAGTAAATGGGTGTTCAAGAAAAAACTTAGGCCTGATGGTACTATTGAAAGGTACAAGGCGAGGCTTGTAATTAAAGGCTATTCACAGAAGGAAGGTGAGGATTTCTTTGATACTTATTCACCTGTGGCTCGATTGACCACAATTCGTGTGCTACTTTCTTTGGCTGCCTCTCATGGTCTACTCGTCCATCAAATGGATGTTAAGACAGCATTCCTAAATGGAGAGCTAGATGAGGAAATTTACATGGAGCAGCCAGCTGGGTTTGTAGCAAACGGTCAAGAAGGCATGGTGTGTAAATTATTGAAATCTTTATATGGCCTAAAACAAGCACCTAAGCAATGGCATGAAAAGTTCGATAGAACTTTGACATCTGCTGGTTTTGTTGTGAACGAAGCAGACAAGTGTGTATACTATCGGTATGGTGGGGGCGAGGGAGTAATTTTATGCCTATATGTTGATGACATTCTAATCTTGGGGACGAGTCTTGATGTGATTAAAGAGACAAAAGACTTTCTGTCTAATAATTTTGAAATGAAAGATTTGGGAGAAGCTGATGTTATTCTTAACATTAAGCTACTGAGAGAAGGCATTGGTGGGATCACACTTGTGCAATCCCATTATGTGGAAAAGGTTTTGAGTCGCTTTGGTTTTAGCGAATGTGAACCTGCTCCAACGCCTTATGATCCTAGTAAGCTATTAAAGAAAAATCGAAGGATAGCTAGGGATCAATTGAGATATTCCCAAATAATTGGTTCACTCATGTATTTAGCTAGCGCTACGAGGCCTGACATCTCATTTGCTGTGAGCAAACTTAGTCGATTTGTTTCAAATCCGGGAGATGATCACTGGCGTGCTCTTGAGAGAGTTTTGCGCTATCTAAAGGGTACTATGAGTTTAGGCATCCATTATACCGGGTACCCAACAGTTCTGGAGGGTTATTGTGATGCAAACTGGATATCTGATGCTGATGAGATATATGCCACAAGTGGATATGTGTTTTCACTTGGAGGTGGTGCTGTTTCATGGAAGTCTTGCAAGCAGACCATCTTAACGAGGTCGACTATGGAAGCAGAACTCACAGCATTAGATACCGCTTCAGTTGAGGCTGAGTGGCTTTGTGAACTCCTTATGGATTTACCGGTGGTTGAAAAACCTGTGCCGGCTATTTCCATGAACTGTGATAATCAGACTGTGATAATTAAGATAAACAGTTCTAAGGATAATATGAAGTCGACAAGGCACATAAAGAGGCGTTTGAAATCTGTCAGGAAATTGAGAAACTCCGGAGTAATAGCGTTGGATTATGTCCATACGTCTAAAAATCTGGCAGATCAATTTACTAAGGGGCTATCACGTAGTGTGATAGATAGTGCATCAAGTGAGATGGGCATGAGACCCACCTAAAGTTTATCATAGTGGTAACCTGTTCTATGTGATCGGAGATCCCGTGAATTAGAATGGTGAAACAAGCTAGTGGTAGACTGAGAGGAAAGACCCTTAATAAGGCTCATTTCAGATGCATATCTTTCCTTACTGTAAGGTAGGTTGGTGTTTACACCTTAATATGTTCCAAGTGGCTTTGTGAAGCAAAGATGTTGTCCTACAGAACATCTTTAGAGGAACATACCTATATGGGTTAACTGCTAGTCACAGTTTATGAGATCTGGGTGGTTTCTAGATACCCATGAAAGGCTATGGAGTTTGACTTATATGCTCCAACCAGAGGGGATGCGTTCAGCAATCTAGTACTGGTAAAGAGTTTAGATGAAACTCATTCCACGCAAAACTGCCAATTCAAGGCCTAGTCCATTGTGCAGTTGTGGTCAAGTGTAGTCTAAGTTCTAGGTGGATGTTCAACTTAACAGTCTCCATCGAAACACCAGTATATCAAACGTTTGAGATGATGAGAGCTTTTTTGTGTGACTTAGCATTTGGTGGGGATTGTTGGATTAATGTGGGCTTGGCCCAAATTAATATTCAATAATAGTCAATGCTAATGGCCCACTTTAATGCTATGGTGTACTAATTATTTAGTACCATATTGGAAGCTCAAAGGACAAATCAATCAACTTAAATAGGTGGACCATTGGTGCATCTATTGAGAAGTTGAGAAAAGGATGAAGGACTGCCACACGCGCGCGCGCGCGCCGCCGCCGCCGCCGGCCGGGCCGGGCCGTGGCCGTGGCCGTGGCCGTGGCCGTGGCTCGTGGCTCGTGGCTCGTGGTAGATCGGACCTTGGTCCGAATATGACCGCCTATAAGAATGGAGAGGGAGGGCTCTTCCAGGGACGCGAATTATCTCACGCGAATTGCAAACAACACATTCTCGTCCCATCTTCTGCGAGCACAGAGAGAGTGGGAGAGCAGGCCTCCGAAATCACCGACCGCAGAGATACACTTGCACGGGTGTGCGGGCGATCAGATTTTTGGGGAGCGTCTTCGCGACTGCTCGCGTGATCTGTTTGTCCAGTTCGTCGCCTTCCCGAGTTGACGCGTGCTGCTGTTCTTCTTCCCGGCGACCGTTCGAGGGACTGCACAGCGTACATCTTCCTGCACCGACTTCGTACGGCTACATCGAACAAACACACGAGATGTCTCGTGTGAATGGAGCCACTGATGCCTTGAGCATCGGTCCCTCCGCTGGGTACACTCTGTTCTTCGTATTTGTGCATGTTTCATTGCTGTTTACTGCTTATGCGAGTAGTTATACACACATGCACATACATGTCATCACATATATCGCACTGTTTTTCTGGATTAAATTAAAACTAAAAATGCCTAACTTTCTAACAGGAGCATGTGGTGGGGCTCGGGAGCGTGGTGTCGTGGTTCTCTAGCGGGTATCACCACCGCGGTGTGCACAGCGCCACCACGTTTGGGATTGTGAGGTGGAGGATACGCCTCAGTCGTTGATTCATAGACGAACGACTGTGATTAGAATATGAAATACCCCTTCCACGTGTACAAATCGGGCCGTGAGAGCGAAACGGAGGAACATGATTAGATCACAGCTTCATAATATCCGAGTCGTCCGCTTAAGATCCCATGGTGAGTAGAGTGTACCCGTTCGCAAAGGCTAGGTTATAATTGTGGCCCTCGGAATTGATCGTGCGGTCAGAGATTGAGGATACCCCTTTGCCACGACCATTTTCTAAAGAGTCCCTCGAGTTCACTTAAATTAAGCCGCCATCCATAGATGTGGTAGGATCTTTACAAGTCAGTTCAAATTCTTTTAAACTGAACTCTAGCCTTTAAAATATAGAACCTACAGTCCATTAATCTTGGAATATTTATAAAATGAATTCTAAAATAAATTTTCATTACAAAAATAAATCATGAATCCTTAGTAAATCTATAACTAATTCATTTTAACTCTGATTTTAGTGGTTCTAGAACCCAGGGTCTCATAGCGATGTGTATAATATTATTACGCAATTTGTTCTCATGTTTGGTGTAATGTTAATTTTACCTATCTGTTGAGGACTTGTTCTCAAATGCTATAAGTTAAGAACAAGGCAACACAAAAAATGTTAAACGTTAAAGTCCTTCGTCCTTCGGAGCATTATTTCCCTTGGGATATAATGATCTTCGGACGAAGGTTATGAAGGACATACCTTCATCAACACAACATATAATAATGAAGAAGGAATCATATGGAATATAACGTAAACAATTATATATAATTATCAACTCATTTCTATATTATTATTATGGAAAAATAGAAATGATATCAAATTACAAATGTACCTTCGGCTTGAAAGAAGGTAAAAATACAAGCGTGACGCAAAAGTAAATGTCAAGTCAGCGTGAACAGTACGGGGGCACTGTTCACCTATTTATAGGCACGGGACATAACTCATGTAAAATTACATCCATGCCCTTTACATTTGGTAGTAATTCTATAGTAATCCACCGAGGTCTGAATAGCCTTTTCATCTTTAAGTCGGTTTCCTTTTCTGCTATCACGCCGAAGCTTTCCTGCTCACAGCTTCGTCGCTGTGTCAACCTTCGTATTCTTTGGGCTTCTCCCACTGTGGTACCGATTCGAGTCCGAAGATACCTGTTCACACATTATACTCCAGAAACATTGTTAAATCATGTTTTTGAGGACCTTCGAAAGCCGAAGGCCCCCAACAGTAGCCCCTCGCAATATTAATTTGTTAGAATAATAAATTTAGATTGCGACATGGACGAAGGCCTTAAGCCAAAGGTCCGAAAAAACACCTTTCCTTTGCTAGAATAGCAACATTCACTGACAAGCGGGGTTTTCCAACTTTCAATGCACTGGGCGTATAAATAAGAGCATACCACGAGCTCACTTGGTACGCTTTCTTGCCATCTGCTCTTGCTTACTCAATTTTTAGCTCTTGCGCACCAACACTTGCTTGGCTTTTTAAGTTTTTAAGCTTCGGCTTTGAAAACAGTTTTTTAGCATTTTCGAAGATGTCTGAAGACAAAAAGGCTGCTATCAAGATGAAGCTGAGTCTCTCTGAAGAGAAAAACCTTGGGTTTCTTGAAGCAATGTCGAAAACCAATACAGAAAAGATCACCAAAGAGATTTTAGAAGGTTTATCTGAAGATACTGATGACAGCGACAGTTATGATGCGGATAGCGGTGATGAAGACTCCGAAGATCGCCCTTGGCGACCAAGCCATGCGGTTTTCGGCAAATCAAGTATCAAAGAAAATCATCTTGTCAACATGAGGGGAAGATATTTCCGGGACTTGTCCGTTGTGAGGGCCAACGAAGGAGAGAAGACTTGTCCGACCCCTGAGGAAAATGAAGTCGTAGTGTTCCGAAGCTTTTTGAAAGCTGGATTACGATTTCCCCTGAGCAGCTTTGTCGTAGAGGTGCTGAAAATATTTGAAATCTATCTTCACCAACTTACCCCCGAAGCAATCATAAGGATGAATATCTTCGTGTGGGCCGTGAGAAGCCAAGGTCTGGAACCTGATGCGAAAAGTTTCTGCAACATACACGAATTGTTATACGAGACAAAACCCTGGGGTAAGGAGCAATATCACAATAATTTCGGCTGCTACAATTTCGTCTCTCGGTCTGGGTCAAGCTATCCTATGCCAACCTTTCGGAAGAGATGGCCCGGCGACTGGATGACAGAATGGTTTTATGTGAAGAATGACCTGAAAACACGGGAAGATATTAAAGGTATAATTATGTGCCCTATTTGGCAACGCTTCGGCCTACGGAGGCCGAAGGTTGAAATGAATGAAGCTGCCGAAGAATGCCAGAGAGCCTTCGGAGTTATTTGCTCTTTTATTGGAACGAGGGATCTGGTCCAAGAGCATATTGCCTTCAGAGTATGGCCGCTCGCGGAAAAATGGGAAATGTCGCAAGAGACCATAAAAGAGGCTGACGAAGGTGGACTTATCAGGCTGAAGTATGCTTTCAAGTTCGGAGATAAATTCGTTGAGCCAGATGATGGCTGGCTAAAAAGCATTGAAAATTTAAGTGATGAACTACTTGGGGTTTATTCAAAGGCCGAAGATACTGCATTGTCAGCAGCCTTCGGAGGCCGGAAAAAGAAAAGACTGAACCGAGTGTTTGACGCAATTGGATTCGTGTACCCCGACTACCACTATCCAGCGCGGGGCCAAAAAAGAAAAAGCGCAACTTCTGCACAGGAAACTGCTTCAGCCGCTCCCAGCGAGCCAGCGCCGAAGAGACAAAGGGTAAAGGTTCTCACACACCGGCCACGCTACATTGAACCAGCTACAGTGCCTGAGTTCGCCGGTGAAACCTCTTCGGCCACCGATATTAAAGAACCAACTTCAGTGTCGAAGATCGAAGAAAAAGCTGAAGCACCCTCAGCAGAGAAAGCAGAAAAACCGAGAACTGAAGGAACGAAAATATTAAAAATTTTAAGTCCTTCAGCAAGTGTTGAGACAATAAAAAACCAAAAGGGCCCAGCAGTGACCCCAAAAAGAAAAAGAATGGTCAATGTGCTAGATGTACTGGAGACAATTAAGTCCTCAAGCACGACTCCGAAGAAGACTGTTGAAACTTCCGAAGCGGAAACTGAAATCTTTGATACTAAAGCTCCAAAGCAACAAGCTGAGACTGAAGCTGGGCCTTCAGAGCCCACGAAGGTAAAAACCTTGGAAACCGAGGAAGAAAAAATGACGGAGCCAATTCTTGTTGAAGAAATCAGTGCTGTTGCCCCAGAAGCATCCCCCAAAGTCCTTGATTATATTGTTCGACATGCTTCGGGGAAAAAGTTATCAGAAGAAGAAGTTTTTGAAGCTAATCACTATGCCAAAGAATTGAAATATCCGAAGGGGGCACTAGTGTTCAATGGTACAAATGAAGAAGATTTCCTATACTGCCTCCCGGATAACAAAGAATTACTCGTCTGCCGGGAAATGGCCCGAAGCATGGGGTTTCCGAAACTGGAGGCTGGCCTCTGCGCGATGACAAAGGACGATCTTGCGGACAGCCTTGCGTATAATAGCCTGAAGGTACGAGATCTGCGCATTTGGAAACTTTATGATTTGAAATCTATTCTTTTATTCTTATACTAACTCTTTTATATATAGGGTTTAATACTAAGCAACGCGCTGAGAGCGCAAAAGAATGTCGAAGACGAGAGCTATGAAATTGCTTTCAACAACCTTCGAACAGAGGTTATCAAACTAAGAAACGAAGCCTTGGAAAAGGACAAAATTCTAGTTACATTGGTGGATAAAATAAAGGAGGACGAAGCTGCCTCTAAAGCACAAGCTGCAGCTCAAAAGCACGAGATTGACGATCTTCGGAAGCAATTAGCCCGAGCTAAAGAAGAACGCATACTTGAAGAAACGAAGCGAGAACTTAGCGACCAATGGGCAAATCATTTAGAAGGAACTGTTGAAGAGCTTCGTTCGTCCAAGAAAAGATGCTATGACAAATCTATGGAGTGTGTTAAGAAAATGAAAGCTAGCTTCGCCAGCGTTGGCGCATTCTCGAGCGAAGAAAACTTTACAAGAGGCAACCCCGAAGGTCCCATCGAATGGATTAATCACGAAGCTGAGGCCTTTGAGGAAATTTTAAATAGCCGCGGAGACATATGCGCTTTTTCGGGTGCCAGGGGGTTGCCACCATTTTGGAGAGAAAGGGCTGTGAGCATATAAAGATTTTAGCGCAATCTGAAGCTACTTTGTCCTTCGAAGATGCAAAAGATCCTTCAGCCGAAGCTAGCATGGTTGGTGGAAAATTTTTCACCGATATCTGGGACAATGGTGGTCGAGAAATGGCCCGAGAAATTATCCAAAAAAGCGAAAAAGGCATCCATGACGCTAGAAAAGTAGCAGAGGCTGTTGAGAAAAGCGCAGAGCCCGAAGGGCAAATAGGTATTAACTAATGGTTTTTATTGTGTTATAATTTTTTATTTTAAACTTCGTTCGCAATTTGTAATAGCAATGTAGCCGTATCCTGTCCTCCCTCAGATCCTACTAAAGCGCCTCCAGGCCCTCACCCGAAAAATGACGATGAAATTAAAAAGATGGCTGAAGCTATCATGGATCAAGTTGTCAATCAACTCCTGAACGAAGCTGCGGAAGTAGTACTTAGGGAAGACTAGGTGCTATTGTAAAAACATCTGAAATGTAATATGTGTAATATCTTGTAACCCTGAATGTAATATACTCGTTTTTTATGGTTCAATTCTTTACGATGCATGAAATTTACATACGTACCGTTTTTGAGTCTTTGACGAAAAAACACCTTCCCTTCTTTTCATGCTTCGTGAAGAAGAATTTTCATTTATCACAACGATATCCATAGTGTTCTGATGAAGAATATCCAAGCTTCGTGAAAATATTTTCCGAAGCTACACTCCGAAGATCAATATTGTATCTCTTTGTGACTTAGCATGATTTTCCCTTTTTCAAAGCATTCTTCCGAAGATCAATATTGTGTCCCCTTCTTGTGCCATATGCAGCATGATGTATGATGCTTATGCTATGCGAAATGATATGATGATGTTATGCTATGTAAAATGGTATTTATTCCGAAGATACACGCACATCCCTGCAATAAAACACATAATCTTTTTAAATCAGCGTTGACTTTTCGCTGTAAGCCTCCCTTAGGAGCTTCTTCGCCTTTTACTTTCGGCGGTATTCGCGTTGACTTTTTGCGCTTCGCCTTTTACTTAGGCGGTATCAGCATTTATTTTTCGCTATAAGCTCTGCATTCCCTTTGGAACGACTTTTGAGCAGAAAACTTACACTGCGCTCCCTTTGGAACGGCTTTTTGTAACTTCAGCAAACTTACTCTGCGTTCCTTGGAACGACTTTTTGTTGCTTCGAAGAATTCATGTCGTGCCTTTTAAAATAAACTCTTGATAATTCGAAGGTCCTTCTTGCTATCGCAAATCTTTAAGCTTCAACAACTTAAGCACGTAGAGGAGATATATTTTCCTTGTGGCAGACAACGAAACCATTACGTGAGATTTAAAAAGTGTCCTTTATTACACAGAAAATAAAACTGAATGGAAAAGACTACTATCAAGGTAGGATATTTGTCAATAAATGTGCTTCGACTCTGGCACAGTGCTATTGACTGTGCGAGCTTCGGACTGTTCTCTGAAGTCCCTTTGGTGTTGAGCATATTGGCCCCCTTCTGGCTGCTGGCCTTGTTGCAGCGGTGGTGGAGGCGGAGGCTGTTGCCAGGAAGCTTGAGGTTGAGTCGCCGAAGCTACAGAAACTGCAGGGTGGTTGCCTACATATTCTGGGATATAAGGCGAATGATACGAAGCAGTGTGCATGATCTGCTTCGGCTGACCCTGTTGTGCTGCAGCTTCGGCTATCTCCTTTTGCTTCTGGATGGTAACATGGCACATCCTGGTGGTATGGCCCTTGTTTTCACCATAGAACAAGCAAAATGTTCTCCTTGGTTGATCTCCAAATCTTCCGCCGAAGCCCCTGGCGCCTCTGCCTCTTGGAGCTGGCGGCCGGAAGGAGCTTTGATGTTGCCCCGAAGCCTGTGAAGAGCACTGTGGCCTTTGCTGCTGACTCCCCTTATCATCATTTTGAGTAGAGTTGTGAATTGACCTGACGTGCCTTGGATAAAATCTTCCTCCGAAGCCCCTGGTCATTTCGGAAAACCTGAAAGCCTCCTCCCTTCTTTGACGAAAATCATTGTCGGCCCGAATATACTCGTCCATCTTCTGGAGCAGCTTCTCCAAAGTTTGAGGAGGCTTCCTAGCAAAGTACTGAGCTGAAGGTCCTGGCCGAAGTCCCTTGATCATGGCCTCAATGACAATTTCGTTGGGCACTATTGGAGCCTGTGCCCTCAAACGCAAGAACCTCCGGACATACGCCTGAAGGTATTCTTCGTGATCCTGGGTGCACTGGAATAGAGCTTGAGCAGTGACCGGCTTCGTCTGAAACCCTTGGAAGCTGGTTAACAACATGTCCTTCAGCTTTTGCCATGAAGTGATCGTTCCTGGTCGAAGGGAGGAATACCAGGTTTGAGCAACACTCCTGACAGCCATAACAAAAGATTTTGCCATGACTGCAGTATTGCCACCATACGAAGATACTGTTGCTTCGTAGCTCATCAAAAACTGCTTCGGGTCTGAATGGCCGTCAAATATAGGAAGCTGGGGCGGCTTGTAGGATGGAGGCCAAGGTGTAGCCTGCAGCTCAGCGGACAGAGGAGAAGCATCATCAAAAGCAAAATTTCCATGGTGGAAATTCTCATACCAGTCATCTTCGTTGAAGAAATCCTCCTGATGAAGGTCTTTGTGCTGAGGTCTTCGGTTCTGCTCATCCTGAGTAAGATGACGAACTTCTTCAGAGGCTTCGTCTATCTGCCTTTGCAGTTCAGCTAGCCTGGCCATCTTTTCCTTCTTCCTCTGCACCTGTTGATGAAGCATCTCCATGTCTCTGATTTCTTGGTCTAGCTCATCCTCTTGCAGTGTCGGGCTGACAGCCTTCCTCTTCTGGCTTCGGGCCTCCCGAAGGGAGAGAGTCTCCTGATTGGGGTCCAGCGGTTGCAGAGCTGCAGCCCCAGTTGCTGAAGCTTTCTTCGGCGCCATAGCGAAGGTTTATGATTGCCAAAGGTGTTCAAAACTCAAAGAGTGGAAGTGAGTTCACCGGAGGTGGGCGCCAATGTTGAGGACTTGTTCTCAAATGCTATAAGTTAAGAACAAGGCAACACAAAAAATGTTAAACGTTAAAGTCCTTCGTCCTTCGGAGCATTATTTCCCTTGGGATATAATGATCTTCGGACGAAGGTTATGAAGGACATACCTTCATCAACACAACATATAATAATGAAGAAGGAATCATATGGAATATAACGTAAACAATTATGTATAATTATCAACTCATTTCTATATTATTATTATGGAAAAATAGAAATGATATCAAATTACAAATGTACCTTCGGCTTGAAAGAAGGTAAAAATACAAGCGTGACACAAAAGTAAATGCCAAGTCAGCGTGAACAGTACGGGGGCACTGTTCACCTATTTATAGGCACGGGACATAACTCATGTAAAATTACATCCATGCCCTTTACATTTGGTAGTAATTCTATAGTAATCCACCGAGGTCTGAATAGCCTTTTCATCTTTAAGTCGGTTTCCTTTTCTGCTATCACGCCGAAGCTTTCCTGCTCACAGCTTCGTCGCTGTGTCAACCTTCGTATTCTTTGGGCTTCTCCCTGTGGTACCGATTCGAGTCCGAAGATACTTGTTCACACATTATACTCCAGAAACATTATTAAATCATGTTTTTGAGGACCTTCGGAAGCCGAAGGCCCCCAACACTATCCTTTGTCTGTCTATATGTATTGCTACGAATAGAAGCGAGATTACAAGAAATCTGAAGTACCAATGAAGAAGTACTTGGAGTTGCACAAAAAAGGCAAGTTATGACCTTGATCACTTTCTTTATCTAATAATGTTCCTAATATTCACTGTGATATGCTCAGGTTAACATGATGGGACCTAATAGGTTACCCTAGTTTGTTTATCCTACCTGGTTTTGGGATTAATATTATATCTGAATTATGATCATGCTTTGTCATTATTGCTATATTATTTATTGCTCATGATAAGATTATTGTGTTAATTGGAATATAGAGCTTAACCTAAGATAACAGTGCCACCACAAGGGTGGCATGGGACGCCCTTGGCTGACTAATTAGTAAAGCTAGTGGAGGATTACCTTACCCAAAAAGGGCAAGGGTGGTATGAGGAGCTATCGGTATAAGGAGGTTCTCGGGTCGATCATGTTGTGATGGCCTTTTGAACGAGTGATTCCTATATCACCCCTTCTCAAGAAATCATAGCACATTTTTGGAAGCTAGCGGAACTTTATAAAGGCCTCATAGTGCTACCCTATCTCGCCTCCTCGGTAGAGGTGTATGGGATTCATGACCCCATGGCAGATGGGTATCACGACTTTTGGGTAAAGGGTACAACCTTTGTAGAGTGTAAAACTGATATATCAAACGTGCTCACGATCAAGAGCGACTCAGGACACTCGCATGATTAACTTATGAAATTAAAGTTAATATGTCATATGCATTGCATTGTAGGATTATTATTAATTGTGATCAATTATTTAATTGGGTTGGTATACACTTGTACTCAGTAATTGCTAATAAAAGTTTGACCAACTTATTAATAGCAATGCTTAGCCTTAACCATTCTTCTTGGTAAGCCTTACACTTCACATGAGCCCCCACCATATGTAAGCTCATGCACATTATTCCCCACAACTTGTTGAGCGATGAATGTATGTGAGTTCACTCTTGCTAAACTCACACCAGTTCAAGAACAGGTACTACAAGATGAGTAGCACAAAGAATGCTATGATGAGTTCGAAGAGGTCTAGGCCATCGTCTCCAGTCAACTATGGTTGCTAGGATTGGTGCCGTCATATGATGTAACTATTTAGCTATTTTGTACAGAACTCCTATATATAATAAAGATGTGACATTGATTTCTATACCATGAGTCATCATATGTGTGAGACTTGATCCTAGCACACATTTGAGACGCGCCTGGGTTTGCCCTTAAATCCAGGTGTGACACTAACGAAGGGGACCTCAATGACTTGATAAAAAATCAGAGGGTAGGGGTTCTCCACTTGCTGCAGCCTTCGCCAATGCGTCAGCCTCCTCATCCTTTGCCAATGTGTTGAACTGTGAACCTATGAAATTGCTTTTCTAGACTTCGCATGCCGGATAAGTATTGCAGAAGAACTGACTCCCGAGCTGCACAAGCTTTTTCTATCTCCTCTGCCATTATTTTGCAGTCAATTTTGATTATGCAAGTTTGGACTTCGAGGGCTCTAATCTTGTGGATTCCTAGGATGACTGCTTCATATTCGGTGCTGTTATTAGTGCATCTGTCGAAGCCTTTGGTGACGTTGAGTCATGCGCCATCACAATGAACGATCCAGGTTGTGTTTGGAGTGTGCTACAAAGCGGTGTCTAGTGAAAGTCGCCTAGAGGGGGGTGAATAGGGTGAAACTGAAATTTTCAAAGTTAATCACAACTACAAGCCGGGTTAGCGTTAGAAATATAATCGAGCCCGCGAGAGAGGGTGCAAAACAAATCGCAAGCGAATAAGGAGTATGACACACGGATTTGTTTTACCGAGGTTCGGTTCTCGCAAACCTACTCCCCATTGAGGTGGTCACAAAGACCGGGTCTCTTTCAACCCTTTCCCTCTCTCAAACGATCCCTCAGACCGAGTGAGCTTCTTCTTCTCAATCAAACGGGAACAAAACTTCCCCGCAAGGGCCACCACACAATTGGTGCCTCTTGCCTTGGTTACAATTGAGTTGATCGCAACAAAGAATCAAAGGAAGAAAGCAATCCAAGCGCAAGAGCTCGAAAGAACACAAGCAAATCTCTCTCACTAATCACTAAGGCGTTGTGTGGAATTTGGAGAGGATTTGATCACTTGGGTGTGTCTAGAATTGAATGCTAGAGCTCTTGTAAGTAGTTGGAAGGTGGAAAACTTGGATAACTTGAATGTGGGGTGGTTGGGGGTATTTATAACCCCAACCACCAAACTAGCTGTTTGGTGGAGGCTGCTGTCGCATGGCGCACCGGACAGTCCGGTGCACACCAGACAGTGTCCGGTGCGCCAGCCACGTCACCAGGCCGTTGTGTTCCGACCGTTGGAGCTCTGACTTCTGGGCCCGCCTGGATGTCCGGTGGCACACCGGACATGCACTGTAAAGTGTCCGGTGTGCCACTTCGCGCGTGCCTCACTTCTGCGCGCTCTGGCGCACATTTAATGCTTCTGCAGGTGACCGTTGGCGCGAAGTAGTCGTTGCCCCGCTGGCTCACCGGACAGTCCGGTGCACACCGGACATGTCCGGTGAATTATAGCGGAGCGAATTCCCGAAGCTGGCGAGTTCCAGAGTCGCTCATCCCTGGGGCACCGGACAGTCCGGTGAATTATAGCGGAGCGCCTCTGGATTTTCTCGAAGGTGAAGAGTTCAGCATGAAGTCCCCTGGTGCACCGGACACTGTCCGGTGGTGCACCGGACAGTCCGGTGCGCCAGACCAGGGCTGCCTTCGGTTATCCCTAGCTCTCTTTGTTGAACCCAATTCTTGGTCTTTTTATTGGCTAAGTGTGAACCTTTAGCACCTGTATAACATGTACACTAGAGCAAAACTAGTTAGTCCAATTATTTGTGTTGGGCAATTCAACTACCAAAATCAATTAGGAAGTAGGTGTAAGCCTAATTCTCTTTCAATCTCCCCCTTTTTGGTGATTGATGCCAACACAAACCAAAGAAAATATGGAAGTGCAAAGGTTGCTTTGAATTGAGCCAATATAAATACTTATAAGATATGCATGGATTGTTTCTTCAATTTTTGACATTTTGGACCACGCTTGCATCATTTGTTTTGTTTTTGCAAATTCTTTTGTAAATCCTTTTCAAAGTTCTTTTGCAAATAGTCAAAGGCAAATGAATAAAATTTTGCAAAGCATTTTCAAGATTTGAATTTTTCTCCCCCTGTTTCAAATGCTTTTCCTTTGACTAAACAAAACTCCCCCTAAATGAAATCTCCTCTTAGTGTTCAAGAGGGTTTTGAGATAGATTTTGAAAATACTACTTTTCTCCCCCTTTTGAACACAATAAGATACCAATTTGAAATTTCCAATTGAAAATTAGGTGGTGGTGCGGTCCTTTTGCTTTGGGCTAATACTCTCTCCCCCTTTGGCATGAATCGCCAAAAACGGAGTCATTAGAGCCCTCTAAGTAACTTTCTCCCCTTTGGTAAAATAAAATATGAGTGAAGATTATACCAAAGTAGGAGCGACAGTGAAGGATGAGTTACGGAGTGGAAGCCTTTGTCTTCGCCGAAGACTCCAATTTCCTTTCAATACACCTATGACTTGGTTTGAAATAGACTTGAAAATGCATTAGTCATAGCATATGAAAGAGATATGATCAAAGGTATATAAATGAGCTATGTGTGCAAATTAACAAAAGAAGTTCCTAGAATCAAGAATATTTAGCTCATGCCTAAGTTTGTTAAAGGTTTGTTCATCAAGTGGCTTGGTAAAGATATCGGCTAATTGATCTTTAGTGTTAATATAAGAAATCTCGATATCTCCCTTTTGTTGGTGATCCCTTAGAAAGTGATACCGAATGGCTATGTGTTTAGTGCGGCTATGCTCAACGGGATTATCCGCCATGCGGATTGCACTCTCATTATCACCTAGAAGCGGAACTTTGGTTAATTTGTAACCATAGTCCTTAAGGGTTTGCCTCATCCAAAGTAGTTGCGCGCAACAATGGCCTGCGGCAATGTACTCGGCTTCGGCGGTAGAAAGAGCTACGGAATTTTGCTTCTTTGAAGCCCAAGACACCAAGGACCTTCCCAAGAACTGGCAAGTCCCCGATGTGCTCTTTCTATTAATTTTACACCCTGCCCAATCGGCATCCGAATAACCAATCAAATCAAATGTGGATCCCCTAGGATACCAAAGCCCAAACTTAGGAGTATAAACTAAATATCTCAAGATTCGTTTTACGGCCGTAAGGTGAGCTTCCTTAGGGTCGGCTTGAAATCTTGCACACATGCATACGGAAAGCATAATATCCGGTCGAGATGCACATAAATATAGTAAAGAACCTATCATCGACCGGTATTACCTTTTGATTGACGGATTTACCTCCTTCGTCGAGGTCGAGATGCCCATTGGTTCCCATGGGTGTCTTGATGGGTTTGGCATCCTTCATCCCAAACTTGCTTAGAATATCTTGAGTATACTTCGTTTGGCTTAGGAAGGTGCCCTCTTGGAGTTGCTTCACTTGAAATCCTAAGAAGTACTTCAATTCCCCCATCATAGGCATCTCGAATTTTTGTGTCATGATCCTACTAAATTCTTCACATGTAGACTTGTTAGTAGACCCAAATATAATATCATCAACATAAATTTGGCATACAAACAAGTCATTTTCAAGAGTTTTAGTGAAGAGTGTAGGATCGGCCTTTCCGACTTTGAATCCGTTAGTGATAAGGAAATCTCTAAGGCATTCATACCATGCTCTTGGGGCTTGCTTGAGCCCATAAAGCGCCTTAGAGAGTTTATAGACATGGTTAGGGTACTCACTATCTTCAAAGTCGGGAGGTTGCTCAACATAGACCTCTTCCTTGATAGGTCCATTGAGGAAGGCACTCTTCACGTCCATTTGGTAAAGCTTGAAGCCATGGTAAGTAGCATAGGCCAATAATATACGAATTGACTCAAGCCTAGCTACGGGTGCATAGGTTTCACCGAAATCCAAACCTTCGACTTGCGAATATCCCTTGGCCACAAGTCGGGCTTTGTTCCTTGTCACCACACCATGCTCATCTTGCTTGTTGCGGAACACCCATTTGGTTCCTACAACATTTTGGTTAGGACGTGGAACTAAATGTCATACCTCATTCCTAGTGAAGTTGTTGAGCTCCTCTTGCATCGCCACCACCCAATCTGAATCTTGTAGTGCTTCCTCCACCCTGTGTGGCTCAATAGAGGAAACAAAAGAGTAGTGCTCACAAAAATGTGCAACACAAGATCTAGTGGTTATCCCCTTATGAATGTCGTCGAGGATGGTGTCGACAGGGTGATCTCGTTGGATTGCTTGGTGGACTCTTGGGTGTGGTGGTCTTGGTTCTTCTTCCTCCTTGTCTTGATCATTTGCATCTCCCCCTTGATCATTGTTGTCATCTTGAGGTAGCTCATTAGCTTGATCTTCTCCTTCATCAACTTGAGCCTCATCCTCATTTTGAGTTGGTGGAGATGCTTGCATGGAGGAGAATGGTTGATCTTGTGCATTTGGAGGCTCTTCGGATTCCTTGGGACACACATCCCCAATGGACATGTTCCTTAGCGCGATGCATGGAGCCTCTTCATCAATACCTATCTCATCAAGATCAACTTGCTCTACTTGAGAGCCGTTAGTCTCATCAAACACAACATCACAAGAAACTTCAACTTGTCCAGAGGACTTGTTAAAAACTCTATATGCCCTTGTGTTTGAATCATATCCTAGTAAAAAGCCTTCTACAGTCTTAGGAGCAAATTTAGATTTTCTACCTCTTTTAACAAGTATAAAGCATTTGCTACCAAAGACTCTAAAATATGAAATATTGGGCTTTTTACCGGTTAGGAGTTCATATGATGTCTTCTTGAGGATTCGGTGTAGATACAACCGGTTGATGGCGTAGCAGGCGGTGTTGACTGCCTCGGCCCAAAACCGATCCGAAGTCTTGTACTCATCAAGCATGGTTCTTGCCATGTCCAATAGAGTTCTATTCTTCCTCTCCACTACACCATTTTGTTGTGGCGTGTAGGGAGAGGAGAACTCATGCTTGATTCCCTCCTCCTCAAGGAATCCTTCAATTTGAGAGTTCTTGAACTCCGTCCCGTTGTCGCTCTAATTTTCTTGATCCTCAAGCCGAACTCGTTTTGAGCCCGTCTCAAGAATCCCTTTAAGGTTTCTTGGGTATGAGATTTTTCCTGCAAAAAGAATACCCAAGTGAAGCGAGAGTAATCATCCACAATAACTAGACAGTACTTACTCCCGCCGATGCTTATGTAAGCTATCGGGCCGAATAGGTCCATGTGTAGGAGCTCCAGTGGCCTGTCAGTCGTCATGATGTTCTTATGTGGATGGTGGGAACCAACTTGCTTCCCTGCTTGGCATGCGCTACAAATCTTGTCTTTCTCAAAATGAACATTTGTTAATCCTAAAATGTGCTCTCCCTTTAGAAGCTTATGAAGATTCTTCATCCCAACATGGGCTAGTCGACGGTGCCATAACCAACCCATGTTAGTCTTAGCAATTAAGCAAGTGTCGAGTTCAGCTCTATCAAAATCTACTAAGTATAGCTAACCCTCTAACACTCCCTTAAATGCTATTAAATCATCACTTCTTCTAAAGACAGTGACACCTATATCAGTAAATAGACAGTTGTAGCCCATTTTGCATAATTGAGAAACGGAAAGCAAATTGTAATCTAAAGAATCTACAAGAAAAACATTGGAAATAGAATGGTCAGGAGATATAGCAATTTTACCCAATCCTTTGACCAAACCTTGATTTCCATCCCCGAATGTGATAGCTCGTTGGGGATCTTGGTTTTTCTCGTAGGAGGAGAACATCTTCTTCTCCCCTGTCATGTGGTTTGTGCACCCGCTGTCGATGATCCAACTTGAGCCCCCGGATGCATAAACCTACAAAACATGTTTAGTTCTTGACTTTAGGTACCCAAATGGTTTTGGGTCCTTTGGCATTAGATACAAGAACTTTGGGTACCCAAACACAAGTCTTTGACCCCTTGTGCTTGCCCCCAACATACTTGGCAACTACCTTGCCGGATTTGTTAGTTAAAACATATGATGCATCAAAAGTTTTAAATGAAATGTCATGATCATTTGATGCATTAGGAGTTTTCTTCTTAGACAACTTAGCACGGATTGGTTGCCTAGAACTAGATGTCTCACCCTTATACATAAAAGCATGGTTAGGGCCAGAGTGAGACTTCCTAGAGTGAATTCTCCTAATTTTGCTCTCAGGATAACCGGCAGGGTACAAAATGTATCCCTCGTTATCCTGAGGCATGGGAGCCTTGCCCTTAACAAAGTTGGACAACTTCTTAGGAGGGACATTAATTTTGACATTGCCTCCCTGTTGGAAGCCAATGCCATCCTTAATGCCAGGGTGTCTCCCACTGTAAAGCATACTACGAGCAAATTTAAATTTTTCATTTTCAATTTCATGCTCGGCAATTTTTGTATCTAGTTTAGCTATATGATCATTTTGTTGTTTAATTAAAGCCATATGATCATGTATAGCATTAATATCAACATCTCTACATCTAGTGCAAATAGTAGTGTGCTCAACGGTAGATGTAGATGGTTTGCAAGATTTTAGTTCAACAATCTTAGAACGCAATATATCATTTTTATCTCTAAGATCGGAAATAGTAGCATTGCAAACATCAAAATCTTTAGCCTTAGCAAGCAATTTTTCATTTTCATTCCTAAGGCTAGCAAGAGATATGTTCAATTCTTTAATCTTAGCAAGCAAATCATCATTATCATTTCTAAGATTGGGAATTGAAACATTACAAGCAATAGAATCAACCTTAGCTAACAAATTAGCATTCTCATTTCTAAGGTTGTCTATAGTCTCAGGGCAAGTGCTTAGTTCACTAGATAATTTTTCACATTTTTCAACTTCTAGAGCATAAGCATTTTTAACTTTAACATGCTTTTTGTTTTCCTTGATTAGGAAGTCCTCTTTGGAGTCCAAGAGGTCATCCTTTTCATGGATGGCACTAATTAATTTATTTAATTTTTCTTTTTGTTGCATGTTTAAGTTGGCAAAAAGGGTACGCAAATTATCTTCCTCATCACTAGCATTATCATCACTAGAAGACTCATATCTAGTGGAGGATTTGGATTTAACCTTCTTCTTTTTGCCGTCCTTTGCCATGAGGCACTTGTGGCCGACGTTGGGGAAGAGAAGTCCCTTGGTGACGGCGATGTTGGCGGCATCCTCGTCGTCGGAGGAGTCGCTAGAGCTTTCGTCGGAGTCCCACTCGCGACAAACATGGGCATCGCCGCCCTTCTTCTTGTAGTACTTCTTCTTCTCCTTTCTTCTCCCCTTCTTGTCGTCGCCCCTGTCACTGTCACTAGAGATAGGACATTTTGCTATAAAGTGACCGGGCTTACCACACTTGTAGCAAACCTTCTTGGAGCGGGGCTTGTAATCTTTCCCCCTCCTTTGCTTGAGGATTTGGCGGAAGCTCTTGATGACGAGCGCCATTTCCTCATTGTCGAGCTTGGAGGCGTCGATGGGTGTTCTACTCGGTGTAGACTCCTCCTTCTTTTCTTCCGTCGCTTTGAATGCGACCGGTTGAGCTTCGGACGTAGAAGGACCGTCAAGCTCGTTGATCTTCCGTGAGCCCTTGATCATAAATTCAAAGCTCACAAAATTCCCGATAACTTCCTCGGGAGTCATTAGTGTATATCTTGGATTGCCACGAATTAATTGTACTTGAGTAGGGTTAAGGAAAATAAGTGATCTTAAAATAACCTTAACCACCTCGTGGTCATCCCATTTCTTGCTCCCGAGGTTGCGCACTTGATTCACCAAGGTTTTGAGCCGGTTGTACATGTCTTGTGGCTCCTCCCCTTGGCGAAGACGGAAGCGACCGAGCTCCCCCTCGATCGTTTCCCTCTTGGTGATCTTGGTTAGTTCATCACCCTCGTGCGCGGTCTTGAGCACGTCCCAAACTTCCTTGGCGCTCTTTAATCCTTGCACCTTGTTGTACTCCTCCCTACTTAGAGAGGCGAGGAGTATGGTTGTGGCTTGGGAGTTGAAGTGCTCGATTTGGGCCACTTCATCAGTATCATAATCTTCATCCCCTACGGATGGTACCTGTACACCAAACTCAACGACATCCCATATACTTTTGTGGAGTGAGGTTAGATGAAATCGCATTAAATCACTCCACCTAGCATAATCTTCACCATCAAAAGTTGGTGGTTTGCCTAATGGGACGGAAAGTAAAGGTGTATGTTTAGGAATGCGAGGGTAGTGTAGGGGGGTCTTACTAAACTTCTTGCGCTCATGGCGCTTAGAAGTTACGGAGGGTGCGTCGGAGCCAGAGGTGGAAGGTGATGAAGTGTCGGTCTCGTAGTAGACCACCTTCCTCATCTTCTTTATCTTGTCGCCACTCCGATGCGACTTGCGGGAAGAAGCTTTCTTCTCCTTCCCCTTCCCCTTCCCCTTTTTACGGGACTCTTCCGATGAAGCCTTCCCGTGGCTTGTAGTGGGCTTTTCGCCGGTCTCCATCTCCTTCTTGGCGTGATCTCCCGACATCACTTCGAGCGGTTAGGCTCTAATGAAGCATCGGGCTCTGATACCAATTGAAAGTCGCCTAGAGGGGGGGTGAATAGGGTGAAACTGAAATTTTCAAAGTTAATCACAACTACAAGTTGGGTTAGCGTTAGAAATATAATCGAGTCCGCGAGAGAGGGTGCAAAACAAATCGCAAGCGAATAAGGAGTATGACACGCGGATTTGTTTTACTGAGGTTCGGTTCTCGCAAACCTACTCCCCGTTGAGGTGGTCACAAAGACCGGGTCTCTTTCAACCCTTTCCCTCTCTCAAATGATCCCTCGGACCGAGTGAGCTTCTTCTTCTCAATCAAACGGGAACAAAACTTCCCCGCAAGGGCCACCACACAATTGGTGCCTCTTGCCTTGGTTACAATTGAGTTGATCGCAATAAAGAATCAAAGGAAGAAAGCAATCCAAGCGCAAGAGCTCGAAAGAACACAAGCAAATCTCTCTCACTAATCACTAAGGCGTTGTGTGGAATTTGGAGAGGATTTGATCACTTGGGTGTGTCTAGAATTGAATGCTAGAGCTCTTGTAAGTAGTTGGAAGGTGGAAAACTTGGATAACTTGAATGTGGGGTGGTTGGGGGTATTTATAACCCCAACCACCAAACTAGCCGTTTGGTGGAGGCTGCTGTCGCATGGCGCACCGGACAGTCCGGTGCACACCGGACAGTGTCCGGTGCGCCAGCCAGTCACCAGGCCGTTGTGTTCCGACCGTTGGAGCTCTGACTTCTGGGCCCGCCTGGATGTCCGGTGGCACACCAGACATGCACTATAGAGTGTCTGGTGCGCCACTTCGCTCGTGCCTGACTTCTGCGCGCTCTAGCGCGCATTTAATGCTTCTGCAGGTGACCGTTGGCACAAAGTAGTCGTTGCCCCACTGGCTCACCGGACAGTCCGGTGCACACCGGACATGTCCGGTGAATTATAGCGGAGCGAATTCCCGAAGCTGGCGAGTTCCAGAGAACCTCATCCCTGGGGCACCGGACAGTCCGGTGAATTATAGCGGAGCGCCTCTGGATTTTCCCGAAGGTGAAGAGTTCAGCATGAAGTCCCCTGGTGCACCGGACACTGTCCGGTGGCACACCGGACAGTCCGGTGCGCCAGACCAGGGCTGCCTTCGGTTATCCCTAGCTCTCTTTGTTGAACCCAATTCTTTGTATTTTTTATTGGCTAAGTGTGAACCTTTAGCACCTGTATAACTTGTACACTAGAGCAAAACTAGTTAGTCCAATTATTTGTGTTGGGCAATTCAACTACCAAAATCAATTAGGAAGTAGGTGTAAGCCTAATTCCTTTTCATCTAGCCCTGTCCAGTCCATAATGAAGTCATGCTAGTACCTACGATTTGATGGCACTTCTTGATTCAAACGTAGGTGGTATATATTCAGATAGCTCCATGGCCCATTTTCTGATCCTGGCAGAGGCCTCGAGGTTGTTGTATATGTCCACTAGGCTTTGTTCTGTCAGTAACCTTATTTTTTCGGCCTCCAAAAAATGCTTGAGTTTTCTAGATGCCATGACGACAAAATAGGCGATTTTCTCCATCTCTGACATATTGGCCTTCGATTTGGTGAGGACCTCAAAAACAAAGTATATGGGGGACTGTGGAAGTTTGCCCTCAGTCTGCTTTTCTTGAATGAGGGATGCACTTACTGCACTATGGGAAGCTGCTAGGTACAGTAGCAGCTCTGCTAAAAGAGTTGGGCTGGAGAGGGTGGTGAGCTCTGTTAGATAGGATTTGAAGGACTCGAAGGCTACTGCTTTCTCTGGGCCCTAGACAAAGTCTTTGGCACCTCACGAGATTTTTAGGGAAGGAAGGTTGTGCTCAACGACTTCGAGATGAACCTGCTAAGAGCTGCAATGCGACCTGTTAGCTTTTTGATTTCTTTGATGGTTCGTGGCAGGTGTGTTTCTGTTATGGCTTTGATTGTTTTAGATTGGCTTCAATACCTTTTCGTGATACGAGGTACCCTAGGACCTTGCCCTTATGAATGTCGAAGACACATTTATCTGGATTTAGATGAAGTCTATCCTCTCTCATATTGGCAAATGTTTTGACGAGGTCTGCTAGGTGATCAGTCTTGTTTTTTCTTGCGACGACGATATCGTCGACATAGGTGAATATGTTGTGGACGACTTGATTCTTCAATATGGGCTGAGTTAGGCGAGAGAAAGTGGACCCTGCATTCTTTAAGCCTTCGGGCATCCAAATGAAGCACTATGTATCGAAGGGTGTGATAAAACTGGCGTTGGTTAAGTCTTCTTCCCTAAGGTATATTTGGTGGTAACCCAAAAAACAATCTAGCAAGGACATAACTTCGCACCATGCAGCTGAGGAAACAATTTTGTCTATTCTGGGAAGGGGAACTTGTCTTTTGGGCATGCCTTGTTTAGACTAGTGAAGTCTATGCACATGTGCCATTTTCCATTTTTCTTTTTTACCATGACAACATTGGCTAACCATGTTGGATAGTCGATGGGTTCGATGCATTTTGCTTATAGGAGCCTTTGGACCTTGGCTTTGGATGCCTCTATTTTTTTCTGACATCTTTCGAATTCTCTACTTCTGGGGGCGTATTGAAAGATTAATGTTTAGGTTGTTCTCAATGACGTTTCAACTTACGCCAACGAGGTCTTGCGACAACCACACGAAGACGTCCTTGTTTTTCTCAAAGCAAGCGAGTAGACTGGCCTCTTCTTGCCTGGTCAGGCCTTCGCTAATTAACACCATGTGACTAGGTAGGTTAGGATCGAGGGGTACTTTTCTGGCTTCTTCGTTACTTTGTATAGGGTTGGGTTCCTTGTCTCCATTTGTTGGTTGTGTCGGAGGCCGTCTTTCTGTGTTTGTGCCCAGGCAGTGGACATTGCGCTGACCTGGGACAAAGTCTTTTTCTATATTATGGGCTACTTGCTGGTCCTCAAAAATGACGATGACTCTGTGCAGTCTGAGTACTTTCATGCATAAGTAAAGTCCATGAATGGCTGCCTAAAATGTTAATTACCCCTCTGCCTACGATTGCATTATAAGGGTACACCATATCGATGACATCGAAAGTGACTTGTTCTGTCTGTGCATTTGGGGTGGCGCTAAAGGATAGTGGCAGGGTTATCTTACCGAGGAGGAGTGTGGCCTTGCCTCCAAATCCAAATAGGGAGTTGTTGGCTAGCTGCAACAGGTTGGGATTCATGCTCATCTTGTCGAACGCATGCATGAATACGATATCTGCTTGGTTGTCATTGTCTACGAGAGCCTTGTGTATTTTCTAGCCTGCTATGTTGCAAGTTATGAACATTGTGTCCGTGTGCGGGGCGTTTCAGAGATTGACGTCGTTTGTGTCGAACGTCAAGGAAACGTGCGACCATTTTGTTTAAACGACGGGCTTGTTGACTATGATGTGATTTACACTTTGGTAATAATATTTTCGTTGCCTCGTTGCCTCTTGTTGCCGAAGTCCGTATTGGAGCCTTCGCTTATCACATTGATTACATTGTGAATTGAAGGCTGAGGATAACCATCTTCTTCCTTGTGTGGGGGGTTGTTGTCTTTGAGGGGGGATTGGATGAGGTGGTGGTGGGAGTTGTAGCCTTTCTTGGTGGGTAGATGAAAGGGAAATGTGCCCTTGGGCCATTTCTAAGTATTTTGGTGATTGAGTGCCAACACAAGTGGACTAATGTTAATCTATGCAAGGTGATGGACAAAGTGCAAATCAAGTAAAAATGTATGTTTCTAAGACTTAGTACATTGTTTTGGAGACTAACATGTTTGTCTAAGTGCTAGAATCAGAGAAAATTCAATTGGAAAATCTTGGCTCGAAGCAGCCAGAAGACTGCTCGGTCTGGGTGCACCGGACTGTCCGGTGCGCCAGGCCGGCGTCTGTCAAACTGGCTGCTCTTGGGACTTCGACGGCGGCATACGGCTATAATTCACCGGACTGTCCGATGGTGCACCGGACTGTCCGGTGAGCCAACAGTCGGCCCGGCCAACGGTCGGCCGTGGAATCCACGCGCGACGCGT
This sequence comes from Zea mays, assembly GCF_902167145.1. Taxonomy (NCBI): domain Eukaryota; kingdom Viridiplantae; phylum Streptophyta; class Magnoliopsida; order Poales; family Poaceae; genus Zea; species Zea mays. Next base: position 87,664,424 of record NC_050102.1, on the reverse strand, counting down.
GGCAAGAGCCAACGGTCAGAAGGGGCACCGGACTGTCCGGTGTGCACCGGACACTGTCCGGTGTGCCAACGGCTCCAAAGTGCCAACGGTCGACTTCGCCAAAGAAGGAAAGAAATCTGCACCGGACAGTGTCCGGTGGTGCACCGGACTGTCCGGTGCGCCAGGCGACAGAAGGCAAGAATTGCCTTCTTGAAATGCTCTCAACGACTCCTAGCTACCTTGGGGCTATAAAAGGGACCCCTAGGCACATAGAGGAATACCCCAAGCATTCCTTGAGCATTGTTGATCACTCACACTTCATTCTTGCGCACTTGTTCGACATTCTTAGTGATTTGAGCTCTGTTCTAGTGAGAACCTTGAGATATTGTGTTGAGCTCAAGTCTTGATCTTGTGTGTGTGTATTTGCTGTGGTTTTGAGTGTGTTGCTTCGCTCCCTTACTCTAGTGCTTCATTTCGATTCTTATTGTAAGGGCGAGAGACTCCAAGTTGTGGAGATTCCTCGCAAACGGGAAAGAGTAAAGCAAAGAAGATCACCGTGGTATTCAAGTTGATCATTGGATCACTTGAGAGGAGTTGAGTGCAACTCTCGTCCGTTGGGACGCCACAACGTGGAGTAGGCAAGTTTTGTACTTGGCTGAACCACGGGATAAATCCTCGTGTCTCTTGTGCTTGTCCTTACTATTTCTATTAGGTCTCACAAGAGAACTCCTCTCTAGCCACTTGGCCTTATTGTGCTAACACCTAATCAAGTTTTGTTGGATTAAGTTTAAAGTTTTATTAGGATCACCTATTCACCCCCCCCCCTCTAGGTGCTCTCAGTAGAGAGGGTTGATAATTTTGTTGGTACTTCTAGTAGGGGGGATTTCTGGGTAATGATGCTGGAAATGTGGTTGAAAGGTATGGATTATTGCCTTTGCTACCTTCTCGGGGTGCGCCCTCGCTTGCCTTTCGGCCTCCGTTCTTTCTTTGGCCTCCTTGGTGGTGCGGTAGTCCTTGGTTGATTGGCTGGCGTCCTCGCCGTGAAAAACGCAGTATGGCTTGCGTTCGTGTATGGGGTTGTGGTCGTGTTGCCTGCCTCTAGGTCCTCTACCACCTCTTGGTGGATGTCGGTTCTGATGATAGATGCGAGGGGGTCTTCGAGCTATTGTTGTTGGTTGATGTTGTGAATTTGCTGTTGTTGATTCCGAGGTTGCAGATTTCTAGGCCATGATTTGGAGTTTGTTGCATGTGAGGGCTCCCTTGGCTTGCATTGCACTTCGATCTTGCGATAGATAAGTCTTTGGACCTTTCATATTTCTCGAAGAGTTGATACAACTCTTGGAGAGATGTCTGGAGGTCGTGGGCACAACGACTATATAGGTGACCCACACGGAGGGCACTAATGGCATAGTGGTCGACAATTTCGCCTTCAACTGATAGGAGCTGCGATTTTGGTGATACGGATTTATTCTAATATTCACGAAGGCTTTCCTTTTGCAGCTGCCGGGACAGGGATATCTCTGTGAAGGCATCTGTTTGTGGCCTATACCCCACTAAAAGTTGAGCAGGAATTTCTCCTGAAGATTTGCCCATGAATCAGTTGATAGCGAGGGCAATCTGGTGTACCATGTTAAAGCGGGGCCCTCGAGGGCAATTATGAACGACTTCAGCATTGCATCGTCGTCACCTCCTGAGGAGGCTACTGCTACCTGGTAGACCATGATAAACTGTAAGAGGTCGTTTTTCCGTTGTACATTGGTCAATTTCCTTCTGTGTAGCTGTATGGCCAGGGTGTCGCCTACCGCCTGGCTGAGAGCGGGCACCTTTCATCATTGAATTTGAAGGCTTGGAAGGTGTTGTGTTGCACAGTCTACCTGACTTCGCTGAAGTTGTCCTGCCCTACTCTGCTGTGCGAAGGGTGAGGTGGTGGCTGCTAGGTTTGTAGTTCTGAAATTTCTTGCTCGAGGGCCTAGAGGCGCTCTTTCTCCTGTTGGATAAGTTGTTGAATCTTGGCTTGGACTTCGCTGCACTGTCTCTTTGTTGTAAGGGCGTCCTTCTTTTTCTGGAGTTACTGTTGCGCATGCGAAGGCTTCTGAGTAGAAGTTGTTCCTCGGTGTTGATGCCGAGGTCTATGCCTTCTTTTAGGTCTTCGTCGTCGTATAGGATGGACATTCCTAGCGGATGGGGTTGGCGGCTTGCTAATGCTTCGAAGCCTTGGGGAATCAACGACATGTTCCTTGTTAGATCTAGCCATATTCTAGCTTGGTAGGGATAACATTTGTGGATTCGGTGGTGGGTCAGTTGGGGTGTCAGAGCTGGAAGTTTGGACACTTAGCTCAGGGGATGGTATCCGCTTTTGTTTCATGTCGTGACCTTCGCCCTCTGGTTCGATTATAATTTTGGGATCATTGAATGGTGGTGGGATTTCGTTGGCAAGACGACCTTGCCCCTTTTGGCGTTGGCGGCGAGGACCACCTTCGTCGCCTCGTCCTCGAGTGAGGAGTTGGTCATGGTGCTCTTCTTGGGAGGCATCGTGGGATTGGTCTACGTCGCACAAACGGTGGACGCCAAATGTTGGGTCCTGATAGGTGGACCCACATACTCATGGATAGAAGAGAAGAACAACGCAAAACAAAACGTTAGATAGAGAACTGTAGCGTCTCATTATACGTGTCCTGTCCAGCAATAAGATAGGGCAATCTAGGGTAGGTGGCCTAAAGTGCATCCGTACCCCCGGTTACCAACTACATTCCTACAATATTCTATGTAGCGAGTAATTACAACACCGTCGTGCCTAGTGGACACATGCACTCACAATTTTACCCTATGGTTACACTTACACATGGGCTCTCCGGGTAGCCCCCATAGTGGCTTGGTAACTCAGACATGTCTTCTTTCCTAAAGCCTTTGTTGTCACGTAGCCTTCGCACATTGGGACCCCTCGCTCCTTGCAGGATCGTAGCCTGTGCCGAGGGACCCTCGAAAAGTTGGGGTGGACGGAGTCCTCGACCTCGATGTTTGGCTTGCGCCCGGGCTCTCGCCTAGGCACCAGTCTTCGCCTCAGTCAATACTAGTTGCTTCATCGAAGGCTCCAACGAAGTTGCAATTGACGAAGGCTCCGGTTGGCTCCGATCCTACGCTCAAGTATGGTTAGTCAAGATGAGGAGGCACAAACCTGTGCGGTGCTGATCGAGGTCTGATTCGGTGTCTGGCCCAACATGGCCCAACAATCATTGCTGTGAGTAGACTTACGTGGGTATGGGCAATTGTAGAGGGCATATTTTCAGATTATATTTAATAATATATGATGGCAGATTAAGTGTTTCCTTGGATCTTTTCTTGTTCTATTTGTTTGCTTTGAGACGAATACTGAAATGTTCTACCGGCTGCGATTCGATGCTGGAATATTGCAATCAAACAGACTTTAACCACAAACAAAGAAACAGACAATACAAGTGATCATCCTTAAACTTTTTTTTCCGAGAGGAAACATCCTTAAACTTATACTTTTTCCATTCTAAAATATTTGTCACTCACAAGTTCATTTTTAAATTAAAATGTGACAAATAAAAAAGAACGTGCGACTACAACTGACTAAGTATCGGCCAAACCAGGCATGACTACAACAGGCGCAATATTCAGGGAATACGCAGCCAAACCAAGAGAGCTTCAGATTCTCAAGGGGCACGGAGTTGCTGGCGTCGCGTCACTTTGCTGCTGGCTGCACGGCCTTCTTCTCCTTGGTTGGCGGCTCTGGAGAAGATGGGTCACGCAATCAGCTAAGCTATTTGATAAATAAAATTTAGAAATACTGCCCAGGCAAGGCGAATGGACTGGGGGGGAAGGCAGTGGGTTACTTGAGATGAGGGCCTTGGGGCGGTCCTTGAATAGGATCTTGTGCCGGATGATGCCGATCACCTCCAGCTCCACCTCCGCCGCCGTCGGTGGCTCTTCTTCCTGAGCACCAGCATTAACCTTCTTCTTCCTGAGCACCAGCAGGGGCTTCTTGAGCGTCACCTTTGTGCCGGCGAGCTCGTGGTACCCCACCGTGAAGGTGAACCCTGCCTGATACCATCTCAATCGCATCAAGAACGAACACATCCAAGGAAGCCAAGAAACGAGATGCAAGGAGAGGAGGCGGCGAGTAAGGATGAGTTGTCTCGCCTTGGACGAGGCGGAGGCTGGGGAAGGGGAGGAGCAGAGGCGGCCGATGTGGAGTCCCCGGATGTCGCCGGCGAAGGAGGCCTGCGGCTGCACCACGCCCTGCAGCTCCACGACGGCCCATTCCGGGCACGACGACTCGCCGCACGCGCACTGCACCCGGATCTGCATCGCCGCTCCTCCGCTTCGCACCGTTCCCCTGCCGAGCACGAGAATGAGCAAAGCAATTGGACGCGATACGAGGTAGGACCTTTTCTTTTCGCGATTCCTGGAATGGCGCCAAATTTTCACTCTTTCCCGCCTCTTTTTTCTAGCTTTATTAGTGCGCGCGCCAATGCCGGACTTGTGATGCGAATTCAGACCGTCTCAAACGAGATCAGCTAAATAAAATATTTTCTAACCTTTACATAACCCTCTAAAAAATATTGTCTTCTATATCATCCTCTGTCTCCGGCAACATCTCAATTTAGTCTTTTATATATATATATATATATATATATATATATATATATATATATATATATATATATATATATATATATATATATATATATATATATATTAAGAGCCCTAGGCTTCTAATAATAGAGGAAGCCCAGGCTAGTCAACATGGGCATTTTGGTTGAACCACACCGAGTCAACAGGTCATAGTCACGGCGCCGTTACCCCCGTCAGCCAGCCACCTCTCCCACGTTTCCTGTTTCTAAAACCGTACTCGCGCATTCAACGGAGATAAACCAGCGCCCATTTGAAGAAAACCCCAGCCGCGCAGATTTTCCTTTCGTCGGAGGCGACTCCCCAGGCGATTTCCGCGCCTCCAAACCAGCGCAGCGCCAATCCATCGCCGCTCCAATACAGCGCCATTCCATTCCTCTTTACATCCTTCAATCTCCCAGCATTGGAGCCCGATTCAAGAACTTCCAGGTAATCCAACATTGAAATACCCCGAGTTTGCCGTCGATTTTTTGAGCCCTATCGGTCGATTGAAGTGGATTTGATGTTAACCCTTATTCTCCAGCTATATGTGTGATTTGTATCCGCTTAGACATCACTATAATCGGGTCATTGCATCGCGCATTGCATCTCTTTTTTGTTTAGGAGCCCGATATTAGGGCATGTGTATTTATTCTGTATTCCTACTATCGCCCGACATTCATAGATTTAGACAAAGGCTGTGGATTAGGTATTTACTGATGAGTTAGCAGAGAGTACTTTTATACAACCCAAGTAACACATATATGCTTTTTGTATGTAATATATATGCATATCTTCAGTACTGTCTATGCTCATTCATCTGAGTCATTTGTTTACACATTTGTTTTATTATATATGCATATAGTCAGTACTCTTTATGCACATATACTTTAATGATTTGTTTTCACATATATTTTATTATCAAATATGCTTATTTGTATTTGATATATATGCATATCCTCAGTACTGTTTATGCACATTCACTTGAGTCATTTGTTTACACATTTGTTTTATTATACATACATATAGTCAGTATTCTTTATGCACATTTACTCTAATGATTGCTTTTCACATCGATTTAATTATCTAATATGCTTATTGTATATCATTTATATGCATATCCTCAGTACTTTTTATGCCCATTCAATTAAATCATTTGTGTACACATCTGTTTTATTATATATAAAATATACCCATTGGAGTTGATATATATGCATATTGGCAGTATGTGTATGCTCATTCGTACACAAGTTTGTGAACATATATTAAGCATATTTGAATTGTTCTATTTACTTGCATAATTAGTTTACACTCTTGTTCATTATATATAAATACATACAGATACTGTTATTTAAGCAAATGTTATTTAAATATTCATGTTATTTGAGCTAAATGTTTTTATTACTATGAACCAGTTATTAAAATATGTTGTATAGTTAGTTGATGCAAAAAGGCTCTTATTTTATCCTGTTTCATTTACAATTATATGAAATATTAAATCAATCTTTATGCTTGTATATAACTATTGTTCATTAAATGCTATCGCATAAATATAAAAGGTAGTTTAAGTTATGTAATTCCACTTAGCATTATATAGTATGCATTTCAGATAGTTATAGTAAAAATTAGTTCTTTTTTTGGCATATATTCATGCATAAATCAATGTATTTAAAAACAACTTTTTTTCTGCAGATCTATTTAGTATTTAATCATGAAGTCTGTTGATCGCCCGCCCAGTAATCCAAAAAGATTAACCATTGAATCCAGTCAGGAGTTTTTTTCAATTGACATTTCCAGACGTACAAGATCCAGTAGCTCAGCTCACCAAGATGATATTCCCCAAAAACAGGAGCAGAATGAGCCACAGCCAGCCCCAATCCATTGTTTTCGCAGAAAGGCGTTAGCTTGTCGTTTAAAAAGAAAACCTCCTGCTCCATCCACACTGTCAGACGACGATTTCATGGAGGCTCCATCGTTGAAGCGCCAATTCAGATCTGCCTCACCTTTTCCTTCAGAACAAACCAGTGCAAAGAAGTTAAAAGTACCTTCTCCTCAAGTTCCTTGCGAGAAAAGAAGTCCAAAGTCTAATATCATTACAAAAAAAAGTCTCCTAAACAGAAGACTCCTAGAAAATCACAGGTAACATGTATAAATTTATGTTTATTCATGTGTTAATTTTGGTATCCAATCAAGTTTGTATTTCCCCCCCTTTAAATTTATGTATATTATTATCAACAAATATGGTGTTTACTTTTTTTTATTGTTGTAGCGTAGTTATTTACAAGCATGTAATAATTATCCCTTGTTTGTAAATATTGTATCATTAGTTCTAACTATATATATACTTTTGTGTATTAATGCATATTCATTTATGCTTCCAGAAACTGAATATCCGCTGCATTCCCTATGATGTTATTGTATCATCTTGGATAATAAGCGATCGGCAGCGCGATGCTGTCGCTAGGTTGGGATTTTCAAGCATATTTGATTTGCGAACTGATGCCTTAGAGAGTCGATCACTCATCAGGTGGTTGATGGATAAATTGGATCCTCATGACATGACCATACACCCTGGCAAGGAACTGAAAATAACAAAAGATACAGTTCATCTGATTTTGGGTTTGCCATGTGCTGGAGGAGGCAGGGAGTTTACTGATTGGTATGGCGAAGTGGATGCTGCTGCAAAACTGAGACGTGATCTCAATGTTGGTAAAGAAGAATTTGATGTTGTCAAGCTTCAAGACAAGATAGTGCTTGGCAACGATGATGAGCTATCAATTAGATGTTTTTTCTGATTCTATTCAATCGGCTTCTTTTTCCTTCTGCTTCTTGGGGCATTACAAACAATGAGGTACTCATGACTTCAAACATGGCCCGAATGTCTGATATTGACTGGTGTCAACTAGTTTACACGGATTTGTGTGATGCTGCCGCACGTTGGCATAAAAGGAACAAAACAAACATCACAGCAACAATATATGGATGCTCACTCATTGTGCTGGTAAGTATTTTTTTTGTTTACTTTGCATATATATGATATGCAAATAGTTGTTATGTACTAATTTTATATATTTGTGCATTCCTTTTTTCAGATTTACTACCTTGATCACCTACATCACCCTGCATCTCCTGTTAACAAATATGGTACTCCACACATTAAGTTTTTTGACAATGAGACCATAAAAGAGTTGGCTCGTGGAGATGTTAAAATATTATTACTGCTAATTGTTCTATATTACTTTATACAGTTTCGTAGCCGTTCAGAAACGTGTTACTCATTGCTCCAGAACGGCCTGCTTCTGCCGTTTTCAACATATATGTGCCACGTATCAATAATTTGATTGGCAACAAGTTGCAATGTTTGCCCTCCCAGCAGCGTCCAATGTTTCAATCATTGTTTGATGCTCATGACAAAGAGGTGGATAAATACTGTGATTCCCTACAGCTGAGCCATCAGATGATTGTTTCGAAGCAGATTGAACTCTCTGAAACATTTGGTGAAATGATCGATGAAGTTCTGAGAGCTGCAACGCAGCGCGATTCACAACCAGAAGGTTTTAGTATTTATGTTTATTTTTTAAAACTAATCAAGTTCACCAATTATTTCCTGGAAAATAATATATATATTAATTTATACTCATACAAGCAGCAACATATTTTTTCAGTGTATTTCATTTTTGAAAACTGTATTTTATTTATGCATCCTGATAGTATACTGATGTAGTTTGCAAATGTGTATGTTTAACCATTTTTTTATAACGATACATTTATAATGCAGTTATATTTCAGTAACAACTACTAAATTATTATATGTTCCAAATGTAGATAACCCCCCACTACCTCAATGCCTCCAACAAATGATCCAGTATCACACCAACTGTTCCAACACCTGATAAACAACAACATGATCAGGAAAGCCATGTTCCTACTGATCATATCAAAGTATCAGATGATGTAAGTTTTCTCATACAAACTATATATACTATGCATATATTCTATTCTGCATACAAGTTACTGTTTACTCAAATCTCAGTTGTTTCCATTATAGATTGTTAGTGGGAACGTCTGCAAAAAAGCTGAAGTTATGGATGCCCCTATTTTTGACAAGACTCCAACATCTAATGTTTGACTTCCATATATCACAATTATTATAATTTCATTTACAATGTATGCAAGTAACATTAATATATATGCATGCTTTATTTTTTTTAAATCCCCAGGCTCCCACAACAGACAAGCCTACTGCTCCTAAGTTAACACCAGATATAAATAGTGTAAGTACTTACACCTTCATCATATTATGCTAATATTAATTATTCCCTATGTTTCATTACGTTTACATTAATAAATTTATTGGTTACAGGAAGGACAAAAATCTGTTACACATGATACTCCTGTATCTGGTGCACCTCTGTTCGATAAAACCCCACTGACAGATGTAAGACATGTTGTCATTTTCATATTTTTCCTATTTATACACTAAGACATACATATTTATGCAACTGTTTACTAACTTTTATTCATATATTAGGCAACCACTGACCTGGTTGCAAAGGATAGTTCATGTAAAGCTGCGGTCGCTGAACATCCCCACGTGTCACGTGAAGACTGTGCTCGCAACCTGCTTAAGTTCATTTTGTCAGGAAAACTAGATCCGAGCATGTATGTATTAGTTATTCAAATTTCAATTAAGTATAATTAGAAGAATTGTAATCAAAGTTTTTTTCCCAGGTCTATCATTAATTTTGGAGGATTTGGAGGGTCTGTCCTTGATGTTGTCCAGTCGTTTGGTCCCAACAAATGTCTTGAGAATACTTTCATGCAGGGATTTATCGACTGTATTCGTCAGGATGATGTATTATACAATCCAGATTCTGTAATCAACACTCTAATACTGAATGTCAACGTTGGGGTAATTGTTTCTCCACAACTTTGTATATTATTGCAATACTTACTGTATAAATATATAATACTAATCAATTTATTTTCTTTGTCCAGACCGTTTTGAATATCGAGGAGTTTGAACAACACAGTTCAAATCCACAGCCCTTCACAACATCACTTCTTAAAGAACATCTTGAACCGACCCTACCTTCAGATGATGTTCTTAACCAGATTAAATTGGTTAGTTCTAATCATTTTCATTTGTACAAATGTTAGAATGTACTTTTGGTCACTAGTTTTATGTTGTATTAGTTTTAATTTTTCATATGCATAGTATAAATCATTCATAATTTTACATATATATTTAACAGATCCTGGTTCCTATGCTACGCCGAAGCCACTGGACCCTTTATGCAATCAATTTTGAACGTCGTCGAATAGACATCTTAGATTCAAATCCTTATGGTACATTGCTTGGAGGCACTACATGGAAACAAATCCATAATGATCAAATGGTGATAAATGGAACGAAGATACCTTGGTCCAGATTAATAATGAGAAGACTTAGCATTGCCTTACATGAAGCTCGACCTGAGTCAACTGTACCAAAGTTTGGCAACTACAAGATTGGGCTCCTTCCCAATTGTCCAACCATGACACCAGGGTCAAATGATTGTGGTTTTTTTGTCGCAAACTTCCTCCGCTACAACGATTTTGATGATGGCGACTTATCAGAATTTTATACTCCGGTATGTCACTAAATTAGTCTTCTAATCTTGCATATATTACTCCTTCAGATTATATTCTACCATTAATTTGATATTATGGCTATTTCAGGATGAACCATTGGACCAACGTGCCTTTGTTCTGCATTACCTTACCTTTCATCGCAACAACATGGTTGCCCCCCCTTCCTGCAGAACTGCTGCCTTTCAAGTATTCTCCAAGGAGACGCCGCTGTTTGAAAGCCAAGACTTAGATAGCATAGTTGAACATGATTCCCTGTGGGATGCACAAAACTGTTTATGTTACTTGTTAAGTCACTTATGTCAGGCCTCTGATAATGTGTTTGAAACTCTGTGTGCCACTTATGTTCAATGTGGCTAATGTCTATGCTACTTCGCATCATTTTTTATCTGAAGTGTGTCAAACATAATTGTTACCAGAATGTCTATTTATGTTATATGTTAACAAATTCTATGTTGTTTTCATCTGCAGTTTGTGAGTAGGTTAATCTTTTTTGCTTCCAATGTTTGGCTTATTTGTATTATCATATTGTTTCAATATTCAAGTATTATGCATAATATATACTTCCTTATTTTATATACATTAGGTTCATCTTTTATACATTTTCACGCTAATTATGCTAATTGTAACAAGTGTTTATGCTATATCCTGTTTGTTGTATTTGAAGTGTGAAACCGACGTATGCACTCCCATTTGATTAGTATTGTTAAGTGTATACAGTTTTATATAACATTAATGACCAGACCTTCCGATTGCTAAACGTTCAATGCCAATTTGTTGTACATATTTAGTTACATAATTTGTGTAATTGTCTATATTTACGCAACATTTTATAGTTTTATATCAACGAATTATATAACCCTGTCATGCAAACTATTTAATTTCCAACAAACTAAAGCATAAGTCATTGTGCTATTACAAGTTTCTACTAAATCGACCACTCTTTAGTCACACTTCAAATTATTCGCCCAAATCCATATGTTCATCGGCTTCTTCATTTTCCACTTCTTCATCAATACGATGTTTTTTTGCAGTCGATGTTTCATTCCACTGTGGAGCAGTTGATTTATTGTTTAGTCTTGATCCGGCTGGCCGTCCTCTCTTTCGATTAGACAGTTTTGCTAGCCTTGCCCTGTTCTCTTCCACAGACAGACATGTTCTGCTGTTATGCCCATCTGCTATTCCACACAAATGGCATCTCCTATTCTTCTTTTTCTCTCCTTTCGCACCTAGTCTCATAACCCTATCTTCTGAATTTTTGATTGTCCGGCCCTTTGGTCTTGCACGATCCGGCATACTCAGATTTATAACATCCACATTAAAATTCAACCTCTGCATAATAATAGACGTTACTATTTAGTATACACATATTTACATATATTTATACCAATCAGTAAAATCATTTATCAATGCTCACCTTTTTAGCTTCTGAGGATGCAGCAATATGTTCAATTTGTTCATGTGCTACGTGACACGGAGAACTTGTATCACCAACCTCATGTGAAATTCTCATGTTGTCCTCCTTTAAAGCCCAACTCAAATACATCAACATTTACATGCAGCATAAATATATATTTTCATTTTAGACAAATAAACAATATTATTTTAATATGTACCTGGTTACCAGTTGTTATTATTGTTAACGCATGTTCACATCCAGTCCTGGTGTTATGCGAATCCTACAAAATATTATTTGCTTATTACATTGATATTATATATTCATTATATACAATACTTCATGCAAGCTTATATATATATCTTTTACATACCTTATTATGACATGTAATTGTATTGTCATCTTCCATCCCATCGCCAGCATTATTTTTATTCAACTCTTCTTCCTGGTACAAAATAACATGTTACTATGCATAATTTATGTTACAAATAGTATAACACTAAAACATCTGCAATATTATTACTTTGTCTTCCTCATTATCACTAACATCTGTTGACTCATTACATCCAATATCTGGCTCCAATCGGCTTAGAACGACATCGAGCTCATCCAACACATCCATTGCCTTATCGTACCCTGCTTTTGACATACACGCCTGGCGAACTACTTTCATTGTTTTTGTTAACAACATTTTCTGTCTGTATGATTTAGTAACTCCATCCTTCCCCCTGAAGCTCTTATCAATTCTTTCAAACGGAACATCTTTTCTTGATGAGATAGTGTACCTTTGCAATATATACTTTGAAGGTATCTTTTCAACTTGAAGATGCATGAAGGCTCTTAAAAGATGAACACACAATAGACCTGAAAACATGAAAACGAACCATTATTTCAAAAATATACATTAATTTGTACTACAATCATCAAATTATCTATTATGCAATTTTTTTATGCTAACCAACATAATACGTACAAACCTGTATGTTCCCACTGTTTGCACTCGCATGTATATTCCCCAGCTTCTATGTCTGCTGTTATCTTGAATTGATGTTGTCCCCACACAATTTTGTTAGACCGTTTTGTATGCTGTACGATCCATTCATTATCACATCCGTCTGGGTCCTTTAATATTTTGTATGCAGTGGCGTATTTCATTGATTCCTCGAATCTATTCATAACAGCTCTTGTGTACGCTCTTGAGACTCTCACTTCGAACCTATACAATGTATCTGTTGTCCTTGGTTCCTATAACACATTATTATCATAATTAAACAAATTATTTACATAATTGTATGCAAACCGTTATTGCTAACAAGCACGACATACCTTGCTCACCAATGCCTCCTTTGATTCTTTCATTTTCCTGTTGTGCAACATTTTCATCATTTGTTTAGCGAACTCATGCAGTGGGGTGTTCGCATCTACATGTGATTGCTTCACTAATCTGTTCATGCTCTCACTTCATTGTGTAGATACCATTACCCCACAGAAGTCATTTTTAAAAAATGCAGGTATCCATTCTTTTCTTATTTCATATAATTTGCGTAGAGTCATATCTTCATGAAGATTGAACTCCTCTAGCATCATTTCCCAGGCACATTCAAACTCATGAGGAGTTAATGGATGATGTATAATAGACTGGAATGTGGTTTTAAAATCCTTAACAGCAAACCTGGCATATATCTCATTCAGGAATGGCATAAATCTGTTCTGTACATGCCATAAGCACAGTCTGTGAACTGTTTTTGGAAATACAGTTCTCAGAGCAATTGGCATTGCAGGATCTTGATCTGCAATTGTTCACAGATTATTCAGTTATTTTCACAATAAATTAATTCACTGTTTTGCATAACAAATTCATATATCACATACCTGTAAGCATAACTCTTGGACCCTCGCATCCCATACATGTTTTGAATGAATTGAAAGCCCATTCAAAAGTATGTACAGTTTCATCTCCCAACAAAACAAATCCAAACACTGTACACTACAGATGGCTGTTAGCTCCAACAAACATGCCCAGTGGTTTATCATATATATTTGTCTTGTGTGTTGTATCAAATGTCACAGCATCACCATAATCTGCGTATTCTCCCTGCATACTTGTGTGTGACCAAAAAATACTAACTATTTTCCCATCATCGTCTAGCTGGAAATCACAAAAAAATTGTGGATTCTGTTTCTTGCATTCTCTAAAGAAAGCCAAAAGTTTGGCTACATCATTTGAGCAATTTTCTCTTCTCCTGGCTGCCCTCCTACATTTGTTTGCACATAAAATTGTTACACACACATTTACTATAGTAATATTCCTGGCTATTGATATATACACATGTAACCAAAAAGTATTGCTTACATGTTTTTCAGATCTTGAGCAGTTACCGGTACGTTCTCCGGCCCATCATGCATTTCTGATATGAAATCAACTATGCAATGTTGCGGCACTCGACTATCATGCATTGCATCCACAAAATTTATGAACTCAGCATCCCTAATTTTGTTGCAACGTAAATGTTGTTTCTCTGCTTCGTCAGTTATGAACTCATGGTTATGCTCCAAGTTTACCAGTTCAATTTTTGTAGCTACAACCATTTTGTTTTCATCATATATTTTTTTAATTTTATTCCAGCTTTGCATTGTGTACGCCCCGATGATCTATTCCTCATCCTAGGTGTATCATTAGATTTTGCTGCACTTTTACCTTCACGTGAACAATTTATCCACTTACTGAATGTCTTCTCTCTATATTTCTTCAGTGGAAATCCAACTTCATATGCATACCTTTTATAGAATTTATATGCATCATCAACATCCTTGAAAGTCATCCCTACCATTGGCACTATAGTTGGATCAATGGTTTTTGCCTGCTATTTCATTGTCATTGTTGTTTGTACCATGTAATATGTTCACAACAATATAATCAATCAATAATCAAAATGCATCGATTGGACTTACATGTGAACGCAGTATCTGTGGCGTATCCATCTCCCTGGAGCTAATATTGGACATAGGAGGTCGGACCCTTTGTTCTCCTTCTTCCCCTATGCTCATCTCGGCGATCTCAGGACCCATTAGAGCAGGCGGTGGTGTCACCAATGAGTTACCACCAACTCCTCCCTCTGTCTCTGGATCAAGACGAACGCCATCTCCTTCCATCGCCGGCGACCCTCCAGAGCCGGCCATCTCCAACTCCGATTAGTTATGCAGGCTTAGTGGTCTTTTTTCCGAATGAAAGTAAATCTCGGATACTATTAAAGTAATTGCATCCACGTTTAAAGGGTCTCCCCATTATTTCCGAAACCGTCCCGATATTATGGCGACGTCTTTGTCAAACTAAAATTCATAATATAAAATTTACGCACAATGACACAACGTTTTACGCCAATCGGTATATAATGTTTATGCATCTATTCTGCCGCTTCGGTTTTATGCCATATCTTTCAACATCTTATGCTTCATGTTTTTTTACCTTCTGCACATTACTTACCATGTAAGATCCATAATTTACGCGCCCACGTATCCCAGTAATCACGTTTGCATGTGGTATATATTCCCTTTAATTCCGCGCAATTTCCTTACCATTCAAACAACCGCGTCACGGCGCCGTCTAACCTGCATGCCGCCTCTCAGCCCCACGTTAAAACACAGGCGCGCCTGTTCCATCGGCCAGACCGGGAACCGACCTGGGCTTCCTTTAATATCCGAAGCCCTGGGCTCCCGTTATACCTGCCCTATATATATATATATATAGTGTTACTAGATTTTATAATCTACATTGTCTTTACATATCACTTATAAAAAATTAATTTCATATGTCGAAAATTAAAATACTTTTTACAATACATTTTCGTTTTATGAACAAATTACTCATCGGTCATATTTAGCAACACAATTTATTAGAAATTTGTATTATATATTTAAATATTTTTCTTGTCGTAAACGTAAACAAAAAATTGTTCATATGTGTTGTTGTTACTTGATTTCAATTTCTCTAAAGGTATCTAAAACCAAGGTTACATAAGTTAAATGTAAAGATGTTACTCGAAGGGA
The DNA here is from genome assembly GCF_902167145.1 of Zea mays. Classification (NCBI taxonomy): domain Eukaryota; kingdom Viridiplantae; phylum Streptophyta; class Magnoliopsida; order Poales; family Poaceae; genus Zea; species Zea mays. Next base: position 87,648,736 of record NC_050102.1, on the reverse strand, counting down.
TGCGATGTTTTCGGCTCTTGTATACCAAGCATGTGGCCGAATGAATGGGCGAGGGAATGGTTTTACATGAAGAATGATTTGAATGAACGGACTGACATAAAAAGAATCATTCAAACTTCTATTGTTACAAGCTTCAGATATAAAAAGCCATGTGTTATATCAACTTCGAAGTTTAGGTTGTTATAGTTGCTTTCATTGTTGTTTGTACACACACTGGAACAAGGGATCTTGTTCAAGTGTTTTTAGCTTTTAAGACACGGCCACTAGCGGCTGAATGGGAGATGCCGAAGATGTTTGAAAAAGACACTTCGGACGCGAAACCTAGATTAATCAGACTTCGCTACAAGTATAAATTTGAAGATGAGTTTGGAGAACCTAGTGATGGGTGGCTAGATTATAATGAGGTGAAATGTAATGAAATACTTGGTAATTATAGCAAACCTGAGGCCGAAGCTTTGCAACGGGCTTTTGCAGCTCGAAAAAGGTGTTGATTAAACCGTGTTTTCAATGCTATTACTTCTTCTATCCTCGCTATCCCAACATGGTTCAGGATTCGAAGAAGAGGAAGATAAAAGTGACTACTAAGCGGAACAAAGCCCTAAAGATACAGGCTGAGTCGACACCTCAGGCTTCGAAGGAAATTCTGGTAAAAAGGCTTCTTTGATTTTTACTATATTGATCTCTTGGTATAAATATTTTTAGGCTGCACCCGAAGCTAAGATGGTAGTTGAAGTTCTTCTATGGAAACCGAAGAGGCGAAGATTGGAAAAGCTGTTGCCTTGAAAGCACAAAAAGTTACACCTTTGGAGTCGCTCCCAGAGAGCGAAGAAGAGGAAGAAGAGGAGTGAATAGCTCTGGTAATGAGTTCGTTCTTCGATGTCGACGAAGATGAATCTGGGAAAAGGATACTGCCGAAACAATACTAGCACCGAAGGAGGCTGCACCGCCTGCTACAGAATTGACAATACCAAGTAGTCCGGAGTTTAAACAGATGGCTACAGCGGTGACATCTTCGCGATCGAAGTAGCCAAACAGAAAGGTTCCTCCAAACCTGCTCCAGCGGAGGATAAAGGTAAGGGGCCTACTAACGTTGAAGTAGCCAAGAAGGTTATGATACACAGCTTGGAGAAGGGCCTTTTGACCAAGATTTAGGTGGTCGGAAATACATGGTTCATCATGTTGTAGGAAAAGTTATGGGTGCAAAGCAATTGGCCAAAGCTATCGGTTTTGCTAAACAACTGGATACCCTTCGGGGTCCACCATCCTTGGGGGAGGGCTAGACGATTACCTATACAGCTGCCTGGATAACATGGAAACTGAAGTATGCTGCTACATGATGGATAATATTGGTTTTCCGAAGCTAGAGACTGAAAGGGAAATAGGCTTACACCTTTTCCTAATTGATTTTGGTGGTTGAATTGCCCAACACAAATAATTGGACTAACTAGTTTGCTCTAGACTATAAGTTTTACAGGTGCCAAAGGTTCACAATAAACCAATAAAAAGACCAAGAAAGGGTTCAAACAAAGAGAGCAAAAGGCAACCGAAGTGTGTCCTGGCCTGGCGCACTGGACTGTCCGGTGTGCCACCGGACAGTGTCCGGTGCACCAGGGAACTCAACTCCGAACTGCTCATCTTCGGAAATTCTGGAGGCCGCTCCGCTATAATTCACCGGACTGTCTGGTGCAGCACCGGACTGTCCGGTGTGCCAGCGGAGCAACGACTACTACAGCGCCAACGGTCGTCTGCAATAGCAGTTAATGCGCTACAGTGCGCGCAGAAGTCAGAGCAGAGCCAGAAGGCGCACCGGACAGTCTACAGGACCTGTCCAGTGCACCACCGGACTGTTCGGTGGCTCAGAAGACAGAAGCTCCAACGGTCGAACCCTAACGGTCGGGTGACGTGGATGGCGCACCGGACTGTCCGGTGCGCCATGCGACAGCAGCCTCCACCAAACGGCTAGTTTGGTGGTTGGGGCTATAAATACCCCCAACCACCCACCATTCATTGCATCCATGTTTTCAGCCTTCAAACATCTTACAAGAGCTATAGCATTCAATACAAGACACAATCAAAAAGATCAAATCTTCTCTCAAGTCCAAAGATCATTCCAATCAAATAGTGACTCGTGAGAGAGAGACTTGTGTTCATTTGAGCTCTTGCGCTTGGATTGCTTTTCTTCTTCCTTGTTTCTTGATTCCAACTCAATTGTAACCAAGGCAAGAGACACCAATTGTGTGGTGGTCCTTGTGGGGACTTAGTGTCCCGTTTGATTGAGAAGACAAGCTCACTCGGTCTAAGTGACCGTTTGAGAGAGGGAAAGGGTTAAAAGAGACCCGGTCTTTGTGACCACCTCAACGGGGAGTAGGTTTGCAAAAACCGAACCTCGGTAAAACAAATCACCGTGTCATTCGTCTTATTTGCTTGTGATTTGTTTTCGCCCTCTCTTTCGGACTCGTTTATATTTCTAACGCTAACCCCGACTTGTAGTTGTGCTTAAAGTTTGTAAATTTCAGATTCGCCCTATTCACCCCCCCTCTAGGTGACTTTCAATTGGTATCAAAGCCCGGTGCTTCATTAAAGCCTAATCACTCGAAGTGATGTCGGGAGCATCCGCCAAGAGGGAGATCGGGACCGGCGACAAGTCTGCAAGCTCAGGGAGAACGCACTCAAGGGAGTCCGCCCACAAGCACAAGGAGGAATCCTCTTCCTCCATCAAGTCCCAACGGAAGGGTGACAAGAAGAAGAAGATGAAGAAGGTGGTCTACTACGAGACCGACTCTTCGTCACCCTCCACCTCTGGCTCGAAATCAGCATCTGCCACTTCTAAGCGCCATGAGCACAAGAAGTATAGTAAGATGCCCCTTTGCTATCCTCGTATTTCAAAATGCACTCCATTACTTTTCGTCCCATTAGGCAAACCACCTATGTTTGATGGTGAAGATTATTCTATATGGAGTGATAAAATGAGGCATCACCTAACCTCACTCCACAAAAGTATATGGGATATTGTTGAGTATGGAGCGCAGGTACCAAAGGAAGGAGACAAGGATTATGATTCGAAGGAGGTCAAACAAATCCAACACTTCAACTCCCAAGCCACTACTATACTCCTCGCCTCTCTAAGTCGAGAGGAGTATAATAAGGTGCAAGGGTTGAAGAGCGCAAAGGAGATTTGGGACGTGCTCAAGACCGCGCACGAAGGAGATGAGGTGACCAAGATCACCAAGAGGGAGACGATCGAAGGGGAGTTCGGTCGGTTCATGCTTCACCAAGGGGAGGAGCCACAAGCGATGTACAACCGGCTCAAGACCTTGGTGAACCAAGTGCGCAACCTCGGGAGCACCAAATGGGATGACCATGAGATGGTCAAGGTTATTCTAAGATCACTTGTATTTCTTAATCCCACTCAAGTTCAATTAATTCATGGTGATCCTAGATACAAGCTAATGTCTCCCGAGGAAGTGATAGGAAAATTTGTGAGCTTTGAACTGATGATCAAAGGCTCCAAGAAAATCATCGAGCAAGGCGCCTCCTCCACACCCGATGTGCAACCCGTGGCATTCAAGGCAACGGAGGAGAAGAAAGAAGACTTTACACCGAGTAGAGTTCCCATCGACGCCTCCAAGCTCGACAACGAGGAGATGGCGCTAATCATCAAGAGCTTTCGCCAAATCCTCAAGCAAAGGAGGGGGAAGGACTACAAGCCCTGCTCCAAGAAAGTTTGCTACAAGTGTGGTAAGCCTGGTCATTTTATTGCAAAATGTCCATTATCAAGTGATAGTGACAGGGGCGATGACAAGAAAGGAAAGAGAAGAGAAAAGAAGAGGTACTACAAGAAGAAGGGCGGCGATGCCCATGTATGCCACGAGTGGGACTCCGACGAGAGCTCCACCGATTCCTCCTCCGATGAGGACGCCGCAAACATCGCCGTCAACAAGGGACTTCTCTTCCCCAGCGTCGGCCACAAGTGCCTCATGGCAAAGGACGGCAAACGGAAGAAGGTAAAATCAAAATCCTCCACTAAGTATGCAACTTCTAGTGATGAGGATAATTCTAGTGATGATGAGGATAATTTGCTCACCCTATTTGCCAACCTAAACATGCAACAAAAGGAGAAATTAAATGAATTAATTAGTGCTATTCATGATAAGGATGAACTCTTAGATAGTCAAGAGGACTTCCTAATTAAAGAAAACAAAAAGCATGTTAAGGTTAAAAATGCTTATGCTCTAAAGGTAGAAAAATATGAAAAATTAACTAGTGAGCTAAGCACTTGCCATGATGTTATTTCAAACCTTAGAAATGAGAATGCTAAATTAATTGCTAAGGTTGAGAATTTAAATGTTTGTGATGATTCTCTTGTTAGCCTTAGGAATGATAATGCTAGTTTGATTACTAAGATTGACAAGTTAAATGCATCACTCTCTAGCCTTAAAATTGAGAATGAAAAATTGATTGCTAAGGCTAAAGATTTAAATGTTTGCAATGTTTCCATTTCCAATCTTAGAGATGAAAATGACATTTTACATGCTAAGATTGTTGAACTAAATTCTTGCAAACCCTCTACATCTACTGTTGAGCATGTTACTATTTGCACTAGATGTAGAGATGTTAACATTGATGCTATTCATGATCACATTGCTATGATTAAACAACAAAATGATCATATAGAGAAATTAGATGTTAAAATTGCCGAGCATGAGTTAGAAAATGAAAAATTCAAATTTGCTCGTAGTATGCTCTATAGTGGGAGACGCCCTGGCATTAAGGATGGCATTGGCTTCCAACAGGGAGGCAATGTCAAACTCAATGCCCCTCCTAAAAGATTATCTAACTTTGTTAAGGGCAAGGCTCCCATGCCTCAGGATAACGAGGGCTACATTTTGTACCCTGCCGGTTATCCCGAGCACAAAATTAGGAGAATTCACTCTAGGAAGTCTCACTCTGGCTCTAATCATGCTTTTATGTATAAGAGTGAGGCATCTAGCTCTAGGCAATCAACCCGTGCTAAATTGCCTAAGAAGAAAACTCCTATTGCATCAAATGATCATAACATTTCATTTAAAACTTTTGATGCATCTTATGTACTTACTAACAAATCAGGCAAAGTAGTTGCCAAATATGTTGGGGGCAAACACAAGGGGTCAAAGACTTGTGTTTGAATACCGAAGGTGCTTGTTTCTAATGTCAAAGGACCTAAGACCGTTTGGGTACCTAAGAACAAGGCCTAAAATTGTTTGTAGGTTTATGCATCCGGGGGCTCAAGTTGGATCATCGATAGCGGGTACACAAACCACATGACAGGGGAGAAGAAGATGTTCTCCTCCTACGAGAAAAAATCATGATCCCCAAAGAGCTATCACATTCGGGGATGGAAATCAAGGTTTGGTCAAAGAATTGGGTAAAATTGCTATATCTCCTGACCATTCTATTTCCAATGTTTTTCTTGTAGATTCTTTAGATTACAATTTGCTTTCTGTTTTTCAATTATGCAAAATGGGCTACAACTGTCTTTTTACGGATATAGGTGTTACTGTCTTTAGAAGAAGTGATGATTCAGTAGCATTTAAGGGAGTATTAGAGGGTCAGCTATACTTAGTAGATTTTGAAAGAGCTGAACTCGACACTTGCTTAATTGCTAAGATTAACATGGGTTGGCTCTGGCACCGCCGACTAGCTCATGTTGGGATGAAGAATCTTCATAAGCTTCTAAAGGGAGAGCACATTTTGGGACTAACCAATGTTCATTTTGAGAAAGACAAGGTTTGTAGCGCATGTCAAGCAGGAAAGCAAGTTGGTGTTCATCATCCACACAAGAACATCATGACGACCAACAGGCTGCTTGAACTACTCCACATGGACCTATTCGGCCCGATAGCTTACATAAGCATCGGCGGGAGTAAGTATTGTCTTGTAATAGTGGATGATTATTCTTGCTTCACTTGGGTGTTCTTTTTGCAGGAAAAATCACAAACCCAATAGACATTAAAGGGATTCTTGAGACAGGCTCAAAATGAGTTCAGCTTAAGGATCAAAAAGATTAGAAGCAACAACGGGACAGAGTTCAAGAACTCACAAATCGAAAACTTTCTTGAGGAGGAGGGCATCAAGCATGAGTTCTCTTCTCCCTACACGCCACAACAAAATGGTGTAGTGGAGAGGAAGAATAGAACTCTACTGGACATGGCAAGGACCATGCTTGATGAGTACAAGACTTCGGATCGGTTTTGGGCCAAGGCGGTCAACACCACTTGCTACGCCATCAACCGGTTATATCTTCATCGAATCCTCAAGAAGACATCATATGAACTCCTCACCGGTAAAAAGCCCAATGTTTCATATTTTAGAGTCTTTGGTAGCAAATGCTTTATTCTTGTTAAAAGAGGTAGAAAATCTAAATTTGCTCCTAAGGCTGTAGAAGGCTTTTTACTAGGATATGATTCAAACACAAGGGCATATAGAGTCTTTAACAAGTCCACTGGACTGGTTGAAGTTTCTTGTGACATTGTGTTTGATGAGACTAACGACTCTCAAGTAGAGCAAGTTGATCTTGATGAGCTAGATGATGAAGAGGCTCCGTGCGTCGCGCTAAGGAACATGTCCATTGGGGATGTGTGTCCTAAGGAATCCGAAGAGCCTCCACAAACACAAGATCAACCATCTTCCTCAATGCAAGCATCTCCACCAACTCAAGATGAGAATCAAGCTCAAGATGATGATGATGAAGATCAAGAGGAGCCACCTCAAGAGGAGGACAATAATCAAGGGGGAGATGCTAATGATCAAGACAAGGAAGATGATGAGGGTCCAAGACCGCCACACCCAAGAGTCCACCAAGCAATCCAACAAGATCACCCCGTAAACACCATCCTCGGCGACATTCATAAGGGGGTAACCACTCGATCTCGTGTTTCTCATTTTTGTGAACATTACTCTTTTGTTTCCTCTATTGAGCCACACAGGGTAGAGGAAGCACTTCAAGATTCGGATTGGGTGCTGGCGATGCAAGAGGAGCTCAACAACTTCACAAGGAATGAGGTATGGCATTTAGTTCCACGTCCTAACCAAAATGTTGTAGGAACCAAGTGGGTCTTCCGCAACAAGCAAGATGAGCATGGTGTGGTGACAAGGAACAAAGCCCGACTTGTGGCCAAAGAATATTCACAAGTCGAAGGTTTGGATTCGGTGAAACCTATGCACCCGTAGCTAGGCTTGAGTCAATTCACATTTTACTTGTCTATGCTACTTACCATGGCTTTAAGCTTTACCAAATGGACGTGAAAAGTGCCTTCCTCAATGGACCAATCAAGGAAGAGGTCTATGTTGAGCAACCTCCCGGCTTTGAAGATAGTGAGTATCCTAACCATGTTTATAGACTCTCTAAGGCGCTTTATGGGCTCAAGCAATCCCCAAGAGCATGGTATGAATGCCTAAGAGATTTTCTTATCGTAATGGCTTCAAAGTCGGAAAAGCTGATCCTACTCTCTTTACTAAAACACTTGCAAATGATTTGTTTGTATGCCAAATTTATGTTGATGATATCATATTTGGGTCTACTAACGAATCTACATGTGAAGAGTTTAGTAGGATCATGACTCAAAAGTTTGAGATGTCTATGATGGGGGAGTTGAAGTATTTCTTAGGATTTCAAGTCAAGCAACTCCAAGAGGGCACCTTCATTAGCCAAACAAAGTACATTCAAGACATTCTTACAAAGTTTGGGATGAAGGATGCCAAGCCCATCAAGACACCCATGGGAACTAATGGGCATCTCGACCTCGACACGGGAGGTAAATCCGTAGATCAAAAGGTATACCGGTCGATGATAGGTTCTTTACTCTATTTATGTGCTTCACGATCGAATATTATGCTTTCCGTATGCATGTGTGCAAGATTCCAAGCCGATCCTAAGGAAGTTCACCTTAGGGCCGTGAAACGAATCTTGAGATATTTAGTTTATACTCCTAAGTTTGGCCTTTGGTACCCCAGGGGATCCACGTTTAATTTAATTAGTTATCCCGATGCTGATTGGGCAGGGTGTAAAATTAATAGAAAGAGCACATCAGGGACTTGCCAGTTCTTGGGAAGATCTCTGGTGTCTTGGGCTTCAAAGAAGCAAAACTCTGTGGCTCTTTCTACCGCCGAAGCCGAGTACATTGCCGCAGGCCATTGTTGCGCACAATTGCTTTGGATGAGGCAAACCCTCAGGGACTATGGTTACAAATTAACCAAAGTTCCTCTTCTATATGATAATGAGAGTGCAATCCGCATGGCGGATAATCCCGTTGAGCATAGCCGCACTAAACACATAGCCATTCGGTATCACTTTTTAAGGGATCACCAACAAAAGGGGATATCGAGATTGCATATGTTAACACCAAAGAACAATTAGCCGATATCTTTACCAAGCCATTAGATGAGCAAACTTTTACCAAACTTAGGCATGAGCTAAATATTCTTGATTCTAGGAATTTTGATTGATGTTTTGCACATATAGCTCAAATATATACCTTTGATCATATCTCTTTCTTTGCTATGACTAATCTGGTTTTCAAGTGTATTTCAAGCTAAGTCATAGATTGAAAGGAAAATAGAGTCTTCGGCGAAGACAAGGCTTCCACTCCACTCCATTGAATCATTCATCTTCGTCGTCACTCCACTCTCCAACTTTGGTATAATCTTCACTCATATGTTATTTACCATAGGAGGAGAAAGTAGTTAGAAGGGCTCTAATGACTCCGTTTTTGGCGATTCATGCCAAAGGGGGAGAGAGTACTAGCCCAAAGCAAAAGGACCGCACCACCACCAATTCCACAAATTTTAGTCTTTCAATTTGTTTTTAAAGTAGTGTTTTCAAATTGGTATCTTATTATTGATATAATTTCAAATTGGTATACCCTCTTCAAAATTAATATCTAAAACCCTCTTGAACACTAAGAGGAGGATTTCATTAAGGGGGAGTTTTGTTTAGTCAAAGGAAAAGCATTTGAAACAGGGGGGAGAAAATTTCAAATCTTGAAAATGCTTCTCAAAATCCTACTCATATACCTTTGACTATTTGCAAAAAGACTTTGGAAAGAATTTCCAAAACTTTGCAAAACAAAACATGTGGTGCAAGCGTGGTCCAAAATTTTAAATTAGAAGAAAGCCATCCATGCATATCTAGTAGAAATAAATATTGGTTTCATTCCAAGTAACCTTTGCACTTACATTATGCAAACTAGTTCAATTCTGCACTTTTATATTTGCTTTGGTTTGTGTTGGCATCAATCACCAAAAAGGGGGAGATTGAAAGGGAAATAGGCTTACACCTTTTCCTAATTGATTTTGGTGGTTGAATTACCTAACACAAATAATTGGACTAACTAGTTTGCTCTAGACTATAAGTTTTACAGGTGTCAAAGGTTCACAATAAACCAATAAAAAGACCAAGAAAGGGTTCAAACAAAGACAGCAAAAGACAACCGAAGTGTGCCCTGGCCTGGCGCACCGGACAGTGTCCGGTGTGCCATCGGACAGTGTCCGGTGCACCAGGGAACTCAACTCTGAACTGCTCATCTTCGGGAATTCTGGAGGCCGCTCCGCTATAATTCACCGGACTGTCCGGTGCAGCACCGGACTGTCCGGTGTGCCAGCGGAGCAACGGCTACTACAGCGCCAACGGTCGTCTGCAACAGCAGTTAATGCGCTACAGTGCGCGCAGAAGTCAGAGCAGAGCCAGAAGGCGCACCAGACAGTCTACAGGACCTGTCCGGTGGCCCAGAAGACAGAAGCTCCAACGATCGAACCGGTGACAGTCTACAGGACCTGTCCGGTGGCCCAGAAGACAGAAGCTCCAACGGTCGGGTGACATGGCTGGCGCACCGGACTGTCCGGTGCGCCATGCGACAACAGCCTCCACCAAACGGTTAGTTTGGTGGTTGGGGCTATAAATACCCCCAACCACCCACCATTCATTGCATCCAAGTTTTCAGCCTTCAAACACCTTACAAGAGCTATAGCATTCAATACAAGACACAATCAAATAGATCAAATCTTCTCTCAAGTCCAAAGATCATTCCAATCAAATAGTGACTCATGAGAGAGAGACTTGTGTTCATTTGAGCTCTTGCGCTTGGATTGCTTTTCTTCTTCCTTGTTTCTTGATTCCAACTCAATTGTAACCAAGGCAAGAGACACCAATTGTGTGGTGGTCCTTGTGGGGACTTAGTGTCCCGTTTGATTGAGAAGACAAGCTCACTCGGTCTAAGTGACCGTTTGAGAGAGGGAAAGGGTTGAAAGAGACTCGGTCTTTGTGACCACCTCAACGGGGAGTAGGTTTGCAAAAACTGAACCTCGGTAAAACAAATCACCGTGTCATTCGCCTTATTTTCTTGTGATTTGTTTTCGCCCTCTCTTTCGGACTCGTTTATATTTCTAACGCTAACCCCGACTTGTAGTTGTGCTTAAAGTTTGTAAATTTCAGATTCGCCCTATTCACTCCCCCTCTAGGCGACTTTCAGAGACCATGCTTTCAACCATGTCCTCCAAAGACTTCTCTGATTGTTTGTCTTACACGCATCTGAAGGTAATTTATGTTGATTTTACCTTTAAACTTTGTGTTAGACTGATACAAAACTTGGTTAACCTCTCTTTTTCTTGACTTTTCGTAGGGTTTATTTCTGAGTAAATCACTAAGGAACAAAAGAAATGCTGATGGTGAAGCTGCCCGAAAGGAGATAGTTAAACTCAGATCTGAAGTATTTGGGCTTCAGTTTGACTGCGAGGAAAAGGAAAATTATTTCAAAATTCTGGAAAAGATTTTATTGAAAGCCGGACCAAAGTCCAGGCTATGAGCGAAGAAAAAACGCAAGCTTGAAGAAATAATGGGAAGGAAAGTATCAGTGCTCAAAGATTAAAATGTTGAAAAGGACAAGCGAATTGCATCGCTTGAAGATGAGCTAAAACGAGCAAAAGAGGAATATAAAGCTGAAACAACGAAGATAATATAGGCATTTGCTGAAGCAGCCGTTGACCTTAGTGGTGCTCATGTGAGAATAGATGACCTCAAAGATGAAGTGAATCATGTGAGACAACTCAATGAAAACTATCGAATTCTACTGGTAAACTGTCACACTCTCGGCAACAGTTTCCATAATGAGTTATTGAAGACCTTCTCTGATGGGGCTCTGTCTAAAGAGAAGAATTTCTCGGATGGTGACATGGAGGGCTAAATGAAGTGGGTGCTCAGTGAGACCTGTGCTTTTGAAAGTATTCTCCCAACACGATAGGACTATTGTGCTTGGATAGGCGCTTGAAGCACTTCTTCGGTTTTACAATCATGTAAAGGTTTGTACCAACCCTGATTTTAGAGATTCTACTACCCACATCCGAAGATCGATTGTCGAAGCTTCGAAGTGGTCTATAAAATTCTTATCTGAAATATGGAAGGAGGGCGAGAAGGAAATAAGTATAGAAAGAATCTATAAAGAATAGGGAGAAGTTTTGTATCCTATTACCTTCGTCTTTACATACGCAGGGCATGTACGTACTGACTTTCAAAATCTATACAAGCATGATAGACCGATGAAAGAGCTGTAGATATTAGTTGGAAGCTGCAAAGCAAGAAAGCCGAAGGTATTTGACCTTTTCGCTTCTGTTAAAAGTTTAGTGCACTCACACTTTAGCAATTGTTTTACTAACCCTTGCTGAAAAGTCTCCACTTCACAGGTAGTAATTGAAGTAAAAAAATAATGAAGCCGAAGCTAAGGATGCTACTGTTGAAGCCGAAGCAATATCTTCCATAGCTGCGAAAAAGCCATAGATGACGTTGTCCTTAAAATTTGTGAGCAAATCTATGATGAAGTGATGCAGGGCAACAAAGGGAATTGATTACATTATGTGAAAAACAATGATTGTTTGTTGTAATATTTTTGATGGTACAAAGTGTGTGAATGCTTCAAGACTTTTTCAAGTGATTTGTAATATATTCACACTTTTCACTTCATTTTGGCCATTGCTTTCTTTTGTGATGTGTGAAATTTTGTTTAACACATGTTTTTTAGCCGAAGGCGAAAAACACCTTCCCTTCTTTTCACACATTACAAAGGAAATTGTAGTTCTGTATTCCCTTAGGAACGACTTCGAATCTTTTTCACCGTTACTTTGGTGACTGAATCGTAGCTCTGCATTCCCCTAGGAATGACTTCAGAGCTTTTTCACCGTTACTTAGGTGAATGAATCATGTCTTCGGTGTCCATGGGGTCTGCAAAATAGGCAAACACAGGGGGATGACCCCTCATGAACTCTGCACGCTTGTCCCTAGGCATCTGCGGCATCTGCACTTGCATATGAGGTTGAGGTGGGGGTTGTTGCTGCTGCACCTGTTGCACAGCTGCTAGTGTTTGACCAATTGCTTGGACTGCCTAGGTCTGCATCAGAAACATCTGCTCGATAGTCATTGGGGTGGTGGTGGAAACTGCTGCTGCGGTGCCTCATCCTGGGGTGCCTGCTGCTCTTGCTGGACACGCCCTCCACATCTGCGCCTGTTGTCAGACATCTGTAGAAAGTATACACACATCAGATCTGACCTGCAGTCTTTCAGCATAAGAGAAGATATATAGAAGTCTTCATAACACTGAACAAATGAGCATCTTCACTGACTCTCAACACAGCCAACACAACTTCTCAGACAAAGAGGAAAGTGGAAATAAAAGGATGTCGAACTAAATGACTAACTTTATTAATAACTACACCAAGTTGCAGGGGATGCCCACACTTGGTGACAATCATTACAAAGATCCAACTTCATCACAACAAGCATCAAAACATCTGATAAGCAAACTAAAACTAACTAAGTAAAAATGGCTAAGACTAATACTCTAATTTAAACATTATTATAGACTCTGACTCTGTTGATCTAGGGCTCCAAGTCTATCTTGGTCCTGCAGTCAGGGGTGCCATAAGCATGATGACCACGGGGCGGCGAGCGTTAAGGGTGCTGAATCCCGACAGGAGTGGGGGAACCATCCTCCTGATGGCGGTGCTCCGCGCGCTCAGCACGCAGTTCCACAATCTCCGCCCGAGCCTTTCCCAACTCGTCAAGGGCATGGTCTAGCTCGATGTTGAGCACATCGACCAGGTTGACCATGCTTCTCAATCTGCGATTGCCCTCACCAACTGGTGAGACAATCACACCTCCGACACTGTCGATCGAACGGTGGGGGTAATACTTAAGGTCAAGACCGTCAGCTACCCCGCGGAACAACAAACAGTACTGCAAAAGAGCGTGTCGTGCATCATCCTGCATGGCTGCCTCGGTAGTATCCCTCTCGGTGATAAAATAATGCTCTGAGAAGGCCTCTGCACCCCGGAGATCATCGTTCGGATGGTGCACCAAGAAAGTAGCCTCCCACTGGTCCGGGTATAACCCGTGACGATGCTGGTAGACTACACAATAGTACTCGATGGACCAAGTGTGTCGATCGAAGGCCCGACGCAGCAAGGTGTCGAGAGCGTCGTGAAAATGACAACCACGAGCGGCGTCACGAGTGATGGGTCGAGCGATCCATCCTTCCGGCTGCAGCTCCTCCGAAAGCTCTGTGCTGTGCCTCGAACTGCCACCGTCGTCGTCGTCTCCATCAGGGTCTCCTCCGATAACTGGGGTGCCCTGTGGTGGTGCAGGGGGCATCTCTGGCTGAGGCGCAGGAGAGGGCTGCCTCCTAGACTCCACCTTCTGCTAAGGCAAGCGGGAAGATTCCTACTGCTCCTGCTCCTGGCGTCGGCGCTCCTGCTCCTCGTGTAGGCGGCAGTGCAGTCTCTCCAGGTGGCTCGACTGTTCTATCACTGTGCGGCGCAGTGGGCGCTCCGTAAGGCAAGAGGGCAAGAAAGGGACCATCGACTTACATGTGGTGCATCGAAGACGGGCTATCTACAAAAGACATCGTAAGCACAAGAATGAGAATAAAACTATATGACCACCAAGTAAACCAAAAGCAAAGTGAGATAAAAAAATTTGTAAGATGAGTGTATAGATAGTAATATAACATAGAATTGGTCGAGATGACCAACTTTTGAAGTGACACCAAAGATCAAGGTGAGAATAAGGGTCTATAGACCTTAGGACGACCATTCTAGTTTAGGTTAGCGGTCCTACAGTCAGCATGGCTTTGATACCACTTATGTCACACCCGGTTTTGGAAGGTAAACCCAATGCGAACCATGTATGTGTCATGATCAGAAACTCATGTACACAACGATTACATAGTTGGACATCATCATACAATGCTCAAATAATAGCGAAAAAGGTACTTTATTACATCAAGATGTCCAAGACATCCACAGAGTCATTAACATAACATAGTCATTAACGTGATCAAAGTGCGAAATACGAAACGTAGTAGATAAGGCCTTCACATGCAGCTGACTAGGGGTTTGCCACTAACACGACTAAAACTCATCATAGTCCTGAAACTCTTCGAAGTCCTCCATGTTGCCTGCATCTCCTCCTGAGCACTGATTGCAATGGGGACAACCTAGGGTGGGTGGTTTTTAAAGCAAGGGTGAGTACACATCAACGTACTCAGCAAATGTCTCGTTTGGCTAAAGTGGACTAGTTGTATGTGTAGTTAAGGTTAAAGCAGTTGCTTTTAGTTAGTCAAATATTTATTACCAGTAGTAAGCCAAGTTTTAGTAATAAACCCAGTTATTATCCAAAAGTACACCCTCCAAGAGGAAATACCAGAGACCAGAATTATTGTCATCAATAGTTAATGTTGGTCTCTTATTCTCAAATACTGTGAATCAAGAGCAAGGCAACACATTGTTAAAAAATAGGGACCTTCGTCCTCTGAGACATCATCTCCCTTTATCTTCAGACGAAGGTCATGAAGGACGCACCTTCATCACTTACAAGAATGACAATTCATAAAGATGATAAACATTATCCATTCATATAACGATTCATATATGTATCTCATGATAAATATATGAGTAAAATTCATATTACATTGATACCTTCGGCTTGTTCGAAGGTGTCGGCGCGAGAGCAATTACAATCCAGCGTGAACAGTACAGGGGTACTGTTCACCTATTTATAGGCATGGGACGCAACCGGGTAAAATTACATTTATATCCCCAATATGTATACATAATCATAACATAAACCATCAGGGATTAACTAGTATTTTCCTCTTTGGCTCGGCATCATGCTTTGACCTTCGTCGCCACTGAAAGCATCTAGGCCCCTGGCTGGTTTTAGTGATTAATGACAACGTAATGTTATATGTGACTAACGTGTGTTTTGCAGAGACAAATGGTAAGTTAGGTCGCATTACAGGTAGAAGTACTACAACGGTGAAAACAATCCCAGAGATAAGAACTCGAAGTGACGGCTAAAACGACGAAACAAAAGGTGAAGGACTACGGAGTCCGAGTGTCAAGGAGATGTGGACACTCGTGATTTAGTTAGGTCTTTTATTCTCTTTTAGTCGTACTATAAAGAGGGGTTGTCGATGAGTAGTTTGACCAAGAGAGTTCTAGTGTAGTGTTGGTACACAATCACACTCACATACAGTGCTAGGTGTCACTCTAGAACTCACTCACAAGTTAGAACGAAAACCGATTTCAAAATCAGCTGAAAAACAAAAGATAGGGTTTCTGGCCCTGGGGCACTGGACTGTCTGGTGTGCACCGGACTGTCCGGTGCACCATCTGTTAGGTGGGCTAGGCTGGCCCAGGGGAAGGCTTCCCTCGAGCAGAAAAACCCGAGAGCGCCTGTTTAAGAAGTGAATTATAGTGGCGCACCGGATAGTGCACCGGACTGTCCGGTGTGCACCGGACAGTAACTGTACACTATCCGGTGTGCCATCAGTCCAACGGCTACCTGTCAGAACTAGCCGTTGGAAACGACCGTTGGCGCACCGGTGGCGCACCGGACTGTCCGGTGCGCCCGTGCGCAGTAAAGTGTTGGTAACGGCTAGTTGGTGGGTGAGGGCTATTTATACCCCCTCCACCCACCATATTCAATGTCTTGCAGCCCACATTTATTCCAGCACATTGCTAGAGCATTGCAAGCACCAAAAGCCTAGTGAGGAGATTAGAGAAATCTTGTAGGTGATGAGTTTAATTATGAAAAATGGAATGCCAAGGCCAAAAACACCCTTTTTAGAGGCCTTTGCAAAGATGTGTTCAATAGAGTAAGAAATCATAAAAATGCTCATGATTTGTGGATGGATATTTGTGATCTACATGAAGGAACTAGAAGTGAGCGTGAGGAGAGATATCACATTGCTATGAGAAAGTTAAATTCTTTTGAAATGCTTGCTAATGAAAATGCCAATGCTATGTACTCACGTCTCAATATTCTTGTAGAGGAAGTAAATGGATTGGGGCTTACTCAAATCTCACGACCGGATGTTGTGAGGAAGATTCTCAGTGTCCTCCCAATAGACAAATATGGACACATTGTCACTGTGCTACATCAAATGGATCTTTCAGTTACCACACCTACACAAATATTAGGAAAGATCAATGCTCATGAGATGTACATGCACATCAACGACAAAGATGAGTCATCTTCCAAAAGAAAGGATTTGGCTCTCAAAGCAAATCAAGAAAGAAAAGGAAAAGCTAAAATACAAGTTGAGGAAGAATCCTCAAGTGATGATGACCTTGATGCTAACATTGCCTTGATGGTAAGGAAGACCACCAAGATGTTGAAGAATCTCAACAGAGAAGGCATCAAATTTGATTCAAGAAAGAAGAAATTCTTTTCCAACAAAAGAAAGCCCATTTCTGAGATGGATTGCTACAACTGTGGAGAGCTCGGTCATCTTGCTCATCAATGTAATAAGTCCAAGAAGAACAAGTTCAAGGGCAAGAAAGAAGATGACAGCGATGATGAAAAGAAGGAAAAGAAATTCTTCAAGAGGAAGGATGGGAAGCAAAAGAGGTTCCACAAGAAGAAAAATGGAAAGGCATATATTGTTGGTGACTGGCTCACTGACATTGAGTCATCAAGTGGATCTTCTTCAAGTGAAGAAGAGAATGATGAAAAAGTTGCCGCCATCGTCGGGGACTTCTCTTCACCACCACCATCGCCATCATCAACTTCTCACCTATGCCTCATGGCTAGAGGTGAACGGAAGGTACAAAATGATATTGATATTACTGATGATAGTGATAGTGATGAGGAATTTGCTTCACCTTCATATGATGAGCTAGCTGACTTGCTTAAAGAATATACTCAAATTATTAGAAAGTCAAAAGCTAAATGTGATAGGTTGAAAAATGAAAATGAATCTTTAAATGCCAAATATGACATAGTTATGAAAGCTAGTGATGAAATGAAAGAAGAAAATAAAACTATATCATCAACTGTAAATGAGCTCACAACCTCCCTAAAAGATGCTAAGGAAAAATGTGACAAGTTAAATGAAGCTAATAGGGAGTTGCAAGATAGACTAGTAAAAATCAAGGAAGACTATACTCAGATTAAATTTGATCATGATAATCTTCTTGTTGAAAATGTACTTTTATCTTGTAAAACACATGAGGCTATTAACCCTATTGTTAAGATTGATGTAGCAACCTCATGTGATGATTTGAGTCAAGGAGAGCAAACTAGCCTACATGCTGAATTGACTGAAAAGTTGAAGTCTTGACCTTAGACAACCAAAAATTGAAGAGATACCTGACTGATGCAACTACTAGAGGAAAGGTTGCTATTGAGAACAATGATTTCAACAATGAGTTGGAAGTGGATAATGAAAGGCTTAAAAATGAGGTCAAGAAACTTAAGAGTGAAAATGAACATCTTGCAACAAGTGTGCAAAAGTTCAACAAAGGCCAATACCTCCAAAATGAGTTGCTTATGAACATTGTCATGAAAAACAACAAGAGTGGTATTGGATACAATGCTTTTGTGCAAAAGAAAGCCACTACCCAATACAAGCCAAAGCAGACTCACAAGCCTATCAAATGCTTTGAGTGTGGAAATGAAGGTCATTTTGCCCACAACTGCAAAGCCAAACCACCAACTCCCTTGCCTAAGCACTCAAGACCATTTGCTTTCAATGCTCATTATGTTCTAAGAAAGGTTGCAAATGGAAAGGTCAAAGTTACATTCCTAGGTCCACCAAACAAGAGTAGACCTAGACAAATTTGGGTTGCAAAGTCCTTGACTGAGAGAGTCACTGGTCCTATGCAATATAGGGCCCTCAAAACTCAAGCTTGATTTGTCTGTTGATGTAGGTGAACTACAAGACCGGTGGGAGCCATTGGGTTATTGACAGTGGATGCACACAACATATGACAGGCAACCCATGGATGTTCACCTCACTTGATGAGAATGTTGATGGACAAGATAAAATCACATTTGGAGACAATTCAAAAGGGAAAGTGCAAGGACTTGGCAAGGTGGTAATTTCAAATGATTTATCAATATCAAATGTTCTCTTGGTTGCACCTTTGAGCTTCAATTTATTATCAGTGGGTCAACTCTGTGATCTTGGACTTCAATGCTTATTCACTCCAACAGAGGTTATTGTATCAAAGATGGATGATGAATCAATGGTGTTCAAAGGATTTAGATACAACAATCTCTACTTAGTGGATTTCACTTCAGAAGATGCAGACTTAAGAACTTGCCTCTTCACCAAAGCATCACTTGGATGGCTTTGGCATAGGAGGCTTGCACATGTTGGGATGAGCACACTCAAGAAGGTATTAAAGAAAGACATGGTTAGAGGATTAAAGGATGTGGTATTTGAGAAGGACAATCCTTGTAGTGCATGTCAAGCTGGGAAGCAAGTTGCTAATACACATCCTACTAAAGCTTTCATGTCAACATCAAGGCCACTGGAACTACTTCATATGGATTTATTTGGACCTACAAATTATGTAAGTGCTGGTGGCAACCTCTACTATCTAGTGATTGTTGATTATTTCTCAAGATACACTTGGGTGTTCTTTCTCCATGACAAATCTGAAGTTGCATCCATATTCAAGAAGTTTGCCAAGAAAGCTCAAAATTAATTTGATTGCAAGATCAAGAAGATTAGAAGTGATAATGGCAAAGAATTTGACAACACCAACATTCATGAGTACTGTGATGAAATTGAGATCAAGCATGAAGTATCTGCAACATACACACCTCAACAAAATGGAGTTGTTGAAAGAAAAAACAGGACCTTGATCACACTTGCAAGAACAATGATTGATGAGTATAACACACCGGAGAGGTTTTGGGCCGAAGCTGTCAACACTGCTTGTTATGCATCAAACAGGCTATTTCCTCACCGGCTACTTGCGAAGACTCCCTATGAACTGCTAAATGGGAAAAAGCCAGACGTCTCCTTCCGGGTGTTTGGGTGCAAATGCTACATCTACAAGAAGCGCCATCATCTAGGGAAGTTTCAAAGACGTTGTGATATTGGTTTTCTTTTGGGTTATTCATTAAAGTCCAAAGCATATCGAGTATTCAACCATGCCACTGGCGTGGTAGAAGAAACATATGATGTGGAATTTGATGAGACTAATGGCTCCCAAGGAGCACTTGAAAATCTTGATGATGTAGGTGATGAGCCACTTAGGGAAGCAATGAAGAACATGCCAATTGGAGCTATCAAACCAAAAGAAGATGAAGAAGAGGTGCAAAACATTGACATGCCTTCTTCATCAAATGTACCACAAGATGATGAAAAAGATGAGAGGAATGCAAATGAGGATACATTTGTCTCTCATGAATAAGCAAGGGTACAAGCCAAAGATGTTGATGCTCCAGGATCTTCTTCCCAAGTGGTTGACAGGAGAAACTCATCACTACTTCAAGCTCATCCTCAAAACCAAATCATCGGGAGTCCTTCACAAGGGGTTATTACTCAATCACATAGACATGCTTCTTTTATTGAACATCACTCTTTTGTTTCTTGTGTTGAGCCTACTTGTATAGATGAGGCGCTACAGGATCCGGACTGGGTGAATGCCATGCATGAAGAACTTAACAACTTCACCGTAACGAAGTTTGGACCCTGGAGAAGCCCCCACAAGATGCAAGAATCATTGGAACAAAGTGGGTGTTCAGAAACAAACAAGATGATCAAGGTGTGATTATAAGGAACAAGGCAAGACTTGTTGCAAAGGGGTTCTATCAAGTTGAAGGCTTAGATTTTGGAGAGACCTTTGCACCGGTTGCTCGACTAGAAGCCATCCGTATCCTACTTGCATATGCATCATGCTATGATATAAAACTTTATCAAAAGGATGTAAAAAGTGCATTTTTAAATGGCTTCATAAATGAACTTGTATATGTTGAGCAACCACCTGGATTTGAAGACCCTAGATATCCTAACCATGCTTACAGGTTGTCCAAGGCGCTATATGGGCTAAAGCAAGCTCCAAGGGCTTGGTATGAGCGCCTTCGCGACTTCCTCATCGAAAAGGGCTTCAAGATCGGGACCGTCGACACAACTCTATTCACAAAGAAACATAACGGTGATATTTTCATTTGTCAAGTATATGTTGATGATATAATCTTTGGCTCGACAAATGACTATCATTGCAAGGAATTTGGTGAGTTGATGTCGAAGGAGTTCGAGATGTCAATGATTGGTGAGCTAATGTACTTCCTCGGCTTTCAAGTCAAGCAAATGAAAGATGGTAACTTTCTCTCACAAGAGAAGTATACCAAAGACTTGTTGAAAAGGTTCAACATGGAGAAGTGCAAACCAATCAAGACCCCCATGCCAACAAATGGTCATCTCGACTTAGATGAGGGAGGTAACCCGGTTAATCAAACTCTCTACCGTTCTATGATTGGTAGTTTATTGTACCTTACCGCATCTAGGCCCGATATCATGTTTAGTGTTTGCATGTGTGCTAGATTTCAATCTAATCCTAAGAAATCTCATCTTCGCGCTGTTAAGAGAATTCTTAGGTATCTCAGGCACACCACAAGCGTTGGTCTGTGGTATCCCAAAGGAGCTACTTTTGATTTAATTGGCTATTCTGATTCGGATTATGCCGGTTGCAAAATTGATAGGAAAAGTACTTCTGGGGGATGCCATCTGCTTGGTAGATCACTAGTTTCATGGACATCCAAAAAGCAAAATAGTGTTGCCTTGTCAACTACCGAAGCGGAATACATTGCCGCAGGTGCTTGTTGCACACAAATTTTGTATATGAAACAAATTCTTCTAGACTATGGCGTAGTTCTAGAAAAGGTACCTTTATTGTGTGATAATGAGAGTGCTGTTAAAATTGCTAATAATCCTGTACAACACTCTCGCACCAAGCACATTGATATCCGTCATCACTTCCTTAGAGATCATGTTGCTAAAGGAGATATCTTTTTAGAAGGAGTGAGGTCGAAAGATCAATTAGCGGATATTTTCACTAAGCCTCTTGATAAGACCCGCTTTTGCATGTTGAGGAATGAACTAAATATTCTTGATCTCAGAAACTTTATGTAAGATGTCAAATGGTGTTGTCAAGCTTGCATTGCATGTTTAAATTTTTTGTATTGCATCTAGGGCTTGTCTAACCTAGTTGAGATAACCGCCAACAAAGCGAGTGAAAAAGCTTAACTCGGATCAAACTTGACAAGTCTTAGTTTTAAGCTTTTAGCACTTGAATTCTTACTTTTTATGCAATTGTTGGTTCTTGAAATATGCATGAGGTACTGCACTTAGGGGGAGTATTCAAAACTCAAATCACTCATGAAAACCCCTAGTGCAAGGCCAAAATGCAAATTTCACCATTTGCCTATTTTCTCTAAAAATTATCTAGCCTATGACAAAATATTTTAAAAATTATGAGAAAATATATGAGGGTGCCAATACCTGTCCCAACAAGTGTTATTTTGCGTGATTATATGTTGGGATTTGGTATGGTTGAAAATTAGATAGATAAATTAAAAAAAATCAAAACTTCTCTCTGTCTGGGCTCATCGGACAGTCCGGTGTGCACCGGACACTGCACTGTGCAATGTCCGGTGCACCGACAGCCGCGCGCTCAAAATCCTTTTTCCTGTGCGCTGTCCGGTGGTTCACCGGACAGCTACTGTGCGTTGTCCGGTGTGCACCGGACAGGCACTGTAGACTGTCCGGTGCACCCATACTCGGTTTTTAAAAAATCTTTCCCTGCCCGAGCCCGAGGCCAGGCTCTATTTCCCCTCTCTGGCCACTGCCTCTCTCTGTCTCTGGCGGTTTCCTCCCTCGCCGGCGACCTCCCCTCCCCGGCGGCGATCCTCCAGCGACTAAGTGCTTGTCTCCTCTTTCCTCTGGTGAGCAGTCCTGCTTCCCCCCTGCTCCCCTCTCCACCCTTTTGTGCCCAAATTCAAAATTCTGTGAATTCCAGTGAATCCAAGTGATGCAAAGTGTTCCTATGTGCCCATTGTGTACCCCTGTAGGTTTCTAGCTCCTTAGGGAGGGTTTCACAGCCTCTAATAGCCATTTCTCCAAAACCCTAGAACTCCGCACACCACGTGTTCGGTGAAATGCCCAAACCAGCCAAAAATGCTCCAATTGAACCCAAATTTTTCAGGCACCTTCACAATACCTCCAGTAACATATTCGCCAAATTTCACGCCCATCCGTTATTCCAGGCTTTAATTTCACCAAATTCCCCGTTTCGAGCGATCGTTACCGAGCCGAGTGCCCAAATTTCACTTTCTTCGCCTAAATTCAAACCAAGCACACACTTCACTCATATTCTCCCATATAAACGTTTTCGTGAAGTATCGGCTCCATTCCATGTCATTTCGTGCCTCAATTCGATTTCTAAACCTCATATGGCACTTTTCTCGTTCAAACGCCGTTTTCGCATCGTTTGACATCTCAATCGCCATATTTCTCGTTTTCTGTGCCATATTTCTCTGTGTATGTATTTATTCACATTTCATATACGTACGACTATGTGACTAATACGTGCTCACCTCTTCTGTCATTTCAGTGACCTTGACTGCCCGTGTGCTGTCTCCTGTCCTGCCTGGATTTCCACCTGTCGTGTGAGTTTTCTAGGTAGACATCTCCTCCTTTGATATTCTATCGGATATTATCGACCTATGCTTAGCCTCTCTCTCTCTTATTTGCAGTCGTCAGGTCAGGATGCCGCGCACGAAGAATGTGTCGGCACGAGGGGGAGGCGATGATGAGGATCCTTGTGGCCCCTTCAGGCAGGTCAAGGGCAAGACAGTATACTTGGAGCAGCAGGAAGGCCGCAAGAAGCGGCGTATGGACAGAGCAGCCCGAGCAGCAGCGGCAGCAGCAGCAGACGCTGAGCAGGCTGAGCTAGGAGATCAGCCTCAGACTCCTTCAGATCAGATTGCGTACCGTGTTCGTCGTCTCGCCTCCCGGCCTCGCTCCTCCACTCACACCACTGCTTCCACTCCACCACCCACTTTGCCTGCTCCTGTCACTCCTGTTGTGCCATCCACCACCTCCACTACACCAGCTTCCACTGCTCCTCCTCCCGCTCCTATTTCCGCTCCACCTATCCCACCTGCTCGTTTCTGGGGGCGCGATGAGACTGAGGTGCGACCTCTGGCTGCAGATCCTAGGTTGTTTGACCTTCAGCGTGCTACAGCGGCACGGGTACGTAGGTTCAGATACGTACCCATGGAGTCTTGGTTACCGGCTCAGAGGGACCCTGCTGCAGTTGACCTCTTCAGCACCAGGATTCAGGAATCCTTCTTCAGGGCACAGATGTCTGCACAGATTGCTCTGCGAGTGCACCGGCTTTTGGACCTTCCAGCCTTTTTGCTAGCCACCGGTGCTGACTCTGAGGTGCACCTCTCATATCTGTCTGGCCTTCTGACTCTTTTGTCTACCAGCGGCAGGTATGTTGAGGAGTGGGTCCGAGTTTTCTACGCGACTGTATGGATAGACCCAGATCATCACTAGATGAGGTTTCATTTTGAGCGAGAGGATGTCACTATTACTGCCAACCAGATTCGCCAGCTCTTTGGTTTTCATGAGTCGTCGACTCGACTTCACAGCTTATGCTACGGCACCTCTGACCCTCCTCGTCGCCCTCACAGCGGTGTGGCTCCGGGTACAGCTCACATCGCGGCTCTGTTCCGATCGCCCTTCTCAGATGGGTCGCGACGCTCACCAGCAGATTTCACTACAGCAACAAAGTTCCTATTTCAGCTTATGAGATGGACACTTCTGCCGCGGATGGGATACAGGGAGGCTACCACACATATCTAGCTCTGGCTCCTTGGTGCCCTGGTCTCTCACTCTGAGTTTGACGTTGTGGATTTCCTTATTTGTGAGATCAAGGACACCGTTTTGGATGGCATGCGTGCTCGTCGTCAGCTGCCATATGCTCACTACTTGTACCACATTTTTGCTCAGCTGATTCGGCCTCCACAGTTCTAGGGCACACTTGAGGCCTCACGCCTCGTCTTTGGGTCCTATCGTCCAGCGCCTGAGGATCTTGTGCCAGCTTCTGCTCTAGTTTTTGACACTCAGGCCGAGGATGCTGCTCTTCATCAGTTCGAAGCTCAGGATGCAGCAATTGATGATGATGATGATGATTTTGGGATTCCACCTCCACCTCCTATGCCTCCATGCTCACATGATCATGAGGCTCAGAGTTCTAGTGCTACCCCTGCCGCCCCTCCGGCTATTGACCCTGCTATTGCTTCGATTCTCTAGTCTCTCACTCAGCAGCAGGCTCACTTGGTAGCCGAGCAGACCAGGTTATCCGAGAGGATGCTTTCGATGTTTCAGACCATACAGGACAGGTAGGATTCTCTTCAGCAGCAGCTTCTTCAGGATCGGGTTGAGAGCAGGGCATTCATGGCTCTTATGCTACATCATTCTGGTGTCTCGATTCCCCCGGTTCAGTCTGCTCCACCTCCTCCGCTTCAGGCTCCTGTTGTGCCAGCGATTCAGTCAGGACCCCCTCTTCCTTCTGTTGGTCCTTCTTCCTCTCCGCTCCGGTCGGTCACCCTGGCTTTCACGTCACCGGTTCTCAGCTCCGTCTGCCCTCAGCCGCCAGTGCCACCAGCTTCTACTATCACCACTACTGTTGTGGCAGTGTCTGTGACCACTTCAGTTCCGGCAGCTTCTGCAGCGCGGCCTCAGTTCGAGTTAGTACCAGCTCCAGCTTCTACAGCAGATCCTGGATCCGAGACTGACTCTGACCCCTAGCCGGCATTCGCTCTGCTGCCTCGACCGCGACCAGATGCACCCCCGTCGCCTCCTCCCGCTTCAGATGTGTAGGTTCGGGTACCCTTTTGGTGTTTGACGCCAAAGGGGGAGAGATATGAGTTGTGAGAGCTAGGGGGAGTTAGAGAGTTAGTAGAGAGTCATTTTGATGTAATATATGTGCTTGTTACTCTCTGTACTAGCTTGGTGCTTTTGGCTCACAAACTCTATATATACTCTCGATGCTTATGATTGACTGTGTGTATTATGTTTTCACCTTATATGTTATCACCAGTCTTTTTGTTCTTGTTCATCGATTTGATTTCACTTTTATATGAACAAGAAACTTACGATGTGTATGCGCTCATTCTTATTACTATAGTACACATTCTTTCTGTCAAAGATTACTGAGTATAACTAACCATCTTTTCTATTGATAGAGATTTCAAAACAAACTACTCTCACAAATCGTGTAGGGTTGTCATCAATCACTAAAAAGGGGGAGATTGAAAGCATCTAGGCCCCTGGTTGGTTTTAGTGATTAATGACAACATAATGTTATATGTGACTAACGTGTGTTCTGCAGAGACAAATGGTAAGTTAGGTCGCATTACACGTAGAAGTACTACAACGGTGAAAACAATCCCAGAGATAAGAACTCGAAGCGACGGCTAAAACGACGAAACAAAAGGTGAAGGACTACGGAGTCCGAGTGTCAAGGAGATGTGGACACTCGTGATTTAGTTAGGTCTTTTATTCTCTTTTAGCCGTACTATAAAGAGGGGTTGTCGATGAGTAGTTTGACCAAGAGAGTTCTAGTGTAGTGTTGGTACACAATCACACTCACATACAGTGCTAGGTGTCACTCTAGAACTCACTCACAAGTTAGAACGAAAACCGATTTCAAAATCAGCTGAAAAACAAGAGATAGGGTTTCTGGCACTGGTGCACCGGACTGTCCGGTGCATCATCTGCCAGGTGGGCCAGGCTGGCCCAGGGGAAGGCTTCCCCCGAGCAGAAAAACCCGAGAGCGCCTGTTTCAGAAGTGAATTATAGTGGCGCACCGGACAGTGCACCGGACAGTGCACCGGACTGTCCGGTGTGCACCGGACAGTAACTATACACTGTCCGGTGTGTCATTAGTCCAATGGCTACCTGTCAGAACTAGCCGTTGAAAACGACCGTTGGCGCACCGTTGGCGCACCGGTGGCGCACCGGACTGTCTGGTGCGCTCGTGCGCAGTAAAGTGTTGGTAACGGCTAGTTGGTGGGTGAGGGCTATTTATACCCCCTCCACCCACCATATTCAATGTCTTGCAGCCCACATTTATTCCAGCACATTGCTAGAGCATTGCAAGCACCAAAAGCCTAGTGAGGAGATTAGAGAATCTTAATCCCGCATTTGTTCCTCATTAGCGCTAGCGAGAGCCACCTAGAGCACACACCACTTGCATTAGGCTTCTCTTGGTCAAGCGAAAGTCTACGGCTTGTTACTCTTGGTGATCGGCATCACCTAGACGGCTTGGTGGCGTTGGGAGCTCGGTGATCACCGTGAAGATCTTGTTGGTGACCCGACTCAAGTTTGTAAGCGATCTCGAGGGATCGACCGCGCCGGAGTGGCAAAGGATCATCTCGTAGTGAGCACTTGGTTCTTGCGAGGACCAAGGGGGAGCGATACCCTTGCGCGGGTGCTCCAACGAGGACTAGTGGAGAGTGCCGACTCTTCGATACCTCAGGAAAAATTGGAGGAGTCTTCTAAACCTTGCTTTACATTCCGCACTTAATTCGAGCACTTTACATTGTGTATTTGTTTAGCAAGTATTTGAAGTATTGTCTTAGCATTATTGTATTTCTAGTATTATTATCTTATTGCTAGTTGTTGGGGTGAAGTTGGGCTCTTGCTTAGCTCTTGCTTAGGTTTTAATTAGTGTTGATTTTTAGAAAAGCCCAATTCACCCCCCTCTTGGGCATCGTGATCCTTTCAGCCACCTTGAGCCGAAGCTATCGTTTTTCAGTGGTAGCTTCGGCATTTGTCGCTATAGCTCTCAGATAATATCTTCATCTCGAGGACCTTCGGCAAGGAGGATCTTCAACATCACTATGCCAGTGATATCTTTGTATTGAGGACCTTCGGCGGAGAAGAAGATCCCAACAGTAGCCCCTTCGCGGTGCTAGATCATTTTTTCATAACGAGCTCAATCCGCAAAAAGGACGAAGGCTTCGGGATGTCGAAGGTCCGAAAAACACCTTCTCTGAGCTTGTTATTAAAAAACGAATATAAAATTCACAGCGCTTTACCGGTCCACCGAACAGCCATTGCGCGTGTCTCGGCGGTTCGCCTTCTCCTGTGGAGCTATATAAACAGACGAGTTTGTGAGAAGTTATCACATCATTCATTGCTATTGCACCGTTGTGCTGCTGAAAATTTTTACTGAAGCCGAAGCTTGCTGCTTTACGCTTTGGACAAACGTTCCATCGGTTAAGTGTAACTTTGTCTGTCAAAGACTAAAAACTGAAATGGCTAGAGTGAGATCTACTGCTAGGGTGGCGCGTGAAGGAGATGAAGCTGGAACTTCTGAGACAGCCCCATTTTGGAGGTGATGAAGCGTCCTGGGTTGGTTGTGCAAGAAGAGACCATCGCCGAAGGTGTTGTTGATGCCGAAGCTGAACCGACTATCGCTAAAGCTGATAGTGAAAATGAGAGTGAGGATGATGACAACATCTTAAGCCCAAGCAAACCCAGCCATATCGAATTTGGGAAATCTACAGTTAAGGCAGATGATCTAATTTTAATGAAAAAACTAGGATACTTTGGAGATAATAATGACGGACTGGTTCGTTTTGCTAGGGAAGAGGTGATTTCAGAGCCAAAAGATGATGAAGGCATAGTCTTTAAAAGCTTCTTCAGGGCAGGACTTCGGTTCCCCCTTTACGAGATGATTGATGAGGTTCTGAAGAAGTTTGAAATTTACTTACATCAGCTGACCCCCAATGCCATAGTTAGACTTAGTGTGTACATTTGGGCTCTTCGAAGCCAAGGAAAGAATGTCAATGCTGAAGGGTTTTGTCGGGTGCATGAACTCTATTATCAGACAAAAGCTAGGTCCGATGGTCTGCACAAGAACTTCGGGTGCTACAACTTTGCATACTGAAAAGACACTAAGGCTCATGTGATTGGTTACCGCACTAAGTGGCCGACCGGGTGGATGAATGAACAGTTTTATGTGAAGGCCGACGAGAAGAAGAGGGAAAAGCTTATGAGTATGGTGATGAGTCCCCTAAAATTGAGCTTCAGCATGACTCGACCCTTGTGCAACAAGCAGATAGGGTCCCCTTCCAACTGGCAGAAGTGGAATTTAGAGTCATGGCAGAACATATTAGCACTAGGGACTTGGTGCAAGAATATCTAGTAAACAGAATGTTTCCAACTTCTGGTGGGTGGGGGATGCCGAAGAAGATGGAAGAAGGGAAAAGTCTGAACGACTTTCTTATTGGTTTAAATTTCAAAAAAGATTCAGCAAACCCTGCATTGAATGGTTGGAGCTAATAGAAACAATGTGCAATGAAATTATTGGGAACTACACGAAGAAAGAGGATCTGTTGATGACAGCTGCCTTCGGCACCCGTGAAAAATGAAGGTTGAATTGGGTGATGAATGCTCTTAACTTTGAATATCCGGATTACGACAGGCTTGACGAAGGGGTCGAGGGAGCGAAGAGAAAGAGGGTTGTGAGCATTCTGAAACGACAGGCCATCCGGTCAGTCAAAGAAGATCAAAGGGTTGTTAAGAAGCAGAAAGTTCTAGCGGAGTCGAAGGATTCGGCTCCCAAAAAACGGAAGCCTGCCAGGATAGCTGCTGCAGAGATGAAGGTACAAGATGTACCAGGAAAGACTGCGGGCCCTTCTCCGTCTTCATCTATCGATGTTGAAGAAATATTGAAGGTAATGACTGAACCCTTCCCGTTTGCAATGCTAAGTCCCCTGGGGTCAGATCTGACTAGCCTATTGCAGTCAAAGGAGAAGGGATTTGAACAAAGCTCGGGAGGAAAGGAAACTGCTTTGGCTACCCAGGGAAATGTTAGGGGGTCAGAAGAAATGGCGGATGATGGACGTAATGCAAGCCATCCAAAAGACCCCGCCCTCGGCTTCGGTGGAAAAAATTGTTGTGCCTACCAATGCCGAAGATACTACCGAAGTTGAAGCTAATGAAGCAACACCTGAAGCTGAGAACCTCGGGACCACACTGTCAGAGATGGACAGGCTTATATCTGATGTGGCTCCCAAGAAAGATATAGCCGAAGTATCCACCGATAAGGCTTCGGAGGACAGAGAGTTGGACATATGGCACCTAGGCGGCCAAGAACTGTCTGATGATGATATTTCTGAATTGAAATAATTCGCCCTTGATGGCGGATATAAGCCCAGATCTGTGCTATTTGGCGGTGTAGACGAAGAGATTTTGGGGTGTATTCCTGACCAGGCCGGAGCAAAGATTGTTAATACTTTATCAAAGACTATTCGATTTCTGAAGCTTGAGCGAGACCTCAGTAACTATAGAAGACAACACATTACTGGGAGCTTATTCTACTCAAATTTTAAGGTATAAACTCTTATGTCCGCCCCTTTGACCTTTTAAATTTTTAAACTTTTAGATTTTGCAGCTAGCTTTTGTTTCTTGGTAGAGTTTATTGCTGAGTAAGGCTTTGAAGCTTCAGCAAGAAGCTGAAGACCAGAAGAATGAACTCGTTGTCAGTAACCTAGAGAAAAGGGTGAAAGAACTTGAAAATTCTCTAGCAGAGAAGGATTTGAAGATTAAAAATGCAGAAACAAATCTGGCCAGAGCTCAACTTCGGATCACGGATCAAGCTACTCGCATTTGTGATCAGGATAAAGAGCTTGAAATAGCACATTCAAAATTAAAGGAAGCTATAGATCATTATGAGCACGAGGTCAGAAGCTTGAAGAATAAGGTCGAAGCCGAAGCAAAAAAGAGTTCCAAATTATCTGAAGCTTTAATGTCGCTTCGGGAGACATGCTCAAGCTTCATGGAACGAAGCTACACCAGCCTGCACGACATTTTCAATTCAGTTGGGGCAGTGTCAGGGGAAAAGAATTATTCTGCCGAAGACCTTCCAAAGGCCCTCGATTTCGTGGAGAAGGAAATTAATGAATTTAACGAAGTAATGGAAGGGCATGGGGACTTTCTGCACGCTAGTGGCTTCTCGTGGCACAACTGCCGCTTTTGTTAAGGCTAGGTGCAATCACATAAGAACTGTTAATAGGCCCAACTTCAGTCTCGCACCATCTGACCTAGTTAATATTCCAGCCGAAGCCAGCAGCATGGGCAACAGATTCATTACTCAGATCTGGGCTAAAGGCGGTCGAGAGATTGCTGGGAACGAAGCTCGAGCCTTACTTAACAAAGTATAGAAAATCTCTTTACCTTCTTGTTTTTATTTTAGATTTTTCCTTATTATATTCCTCAATACCTTTTCCTTGTTGTTTTTTTACGGTGATGCTGGCGAAGACTGATGAGCCGAAGCTTACTCTAGTGATCTGAAGAAAGCTTCGGAAGCTTTTTTTATCTTGCGCTAAAGACTGAAAAACACTTTTAGGGCTTCTTTGTATAGAAAAACATTGTATTCAACGAGTAGTGATTGAATGTAAAAAGTTTTGTAGATATCTATGAATACCTTGTAATGTTGCTTTTACCTTTTGTCCCATTGTTGTTTTCTTTGTTGTGGACGAAACCGATGCTCCTAGCTTTTTGAGCCGAAGGCAAAAAAAACACCTTCCCTTCTTTTCGTTCGCATCGAAGCACCTTTGGACCAAAATCAAAAGATGGTTCTTTGCAAGTTGTTCCATTTGATTTGGACTTTCTTTTAAGCTTCTCTACAACTTAGACAACATTGTTAGCACATAATCAAATTGACTAAGTGTAGGGAAGTCACCTTTTACTCGTAGTTTCACCAAGATTTGAGTTATGGCTCAAACTAAGTCCAAAATGCACTTTCTTCACAAAGCTGAGTTAAACATCAAACTAAAGTGCTAGAAACATTGTAATTGACATATGCAACATATCTAAGGGTTCAAATCTCATAGTTTTACCATTGTACACATTATTGCATTTATATGCTCTGTTTTAGCTCATATGGACTTAGATTCTTCAAATTGCATTCTAGTGAACCTATACTCATACACTTAGTAAATAAGTTAGTATAAGGTGTTGTGTTGGACATTCAATCACCAAAACAGATAGAAATGTCTAACATGCACATTTCCCTTTCAATCACAATAAGCAAGACAAATGGGAACCCCCTCTAGAAAAATATATATAAGATCAACATTAACAATGCTTTTAAAGTTGATTCGAGACATGGAGGATGGGGTTTTTTGCCAAGAACTATAGTGGTTAATTCTTGGAAAGGGGTGACAATCTCATGAGAGTGACTAGTCCACGTAGAACCAAAGCACCAGATGTGTCGTATAGTTTTGAGAGAGCATATCAGTTGGGAATGACAAGAATTATTTTGGAGACTGATGCACCAAAACTTGTAAGGCACCTCACTACAGTGGAGCTTGACCAAAGTGTGTGGATGGGGGCCTCTTCAAGCATATCAGATATCTTATCGCTGCTTCTTTTGATTACCAGAGAAATTGCATCAAGATAGCCGATTCAATATTGTGAAACTATGAGTTATGGCTCAAACATTGTCAGAGAAATTGCATCAAGATAGCCGATTCAATATTGTTCGAGAAATTGCAACAACATAGTCAATTGCCTTACAACACATGGGATGAGCCTAGATAGTTCTGGATTGGTAGTCTTCATAAGCCAGGTCCCTACCTTTGTTACCCATCTTGTCTCGGACGATTTATTTGGAGCTGGTGGAAACAAGCTTTCAAATTAAAAATGGTGAATCGACTCTGTTCGGGATAGCTCAAGTTTCCAGCTCTAGTGTGTAGTTGTAGTTTATAATATCAATTTAAATAGTTTTAAAAGTATTTTTAATCTAAATATTAAATAAAATGACTTATCTAAATGTCTTTTAAGACTTACAGCTCCAGTTTTATGATTTTTTTGAGCACCTAATGACCTCTCCTAAACTCCACCAAATTTTCTAGAGCTAGAGCTATTCCAAATAGGGCTTAAAATCATCATTTTGGTAAATCTAAATTTCATGGAGTTAGAACGTTTAAATATTTTTTTATAGAGTAAAGCTATTTTGTGAATCTAAAGCTCATAGAGCTGTGTCAAACAGGCCAATATTTATAATTAATATTGAAAGGCAAACGACATGTTTCATTTGTTCATTTCATAAAAAGGCAAATGCCACATGCCGTGGCTACATTCTACTCCTGAGTTGATTTTGTCAACCGAAATGTGAGCAAAAATACACTGGCGATCAAACTCCCAAACCGAAATGCAATTATCATATACAAATTGCAGTACAGTTGTTGCACTCCCACGTAGGGGTGGATATCGAGCTAGCTCGACTCGACTCGAGCTGGCTCATTAAGATAACGAGCTGGCTCGGTTCGACTCGTTTGCCAACTCGAGCTGGCTCGTTTAGCTCGCGAGCCAGCTCGATAATTTCATGTCTATGTCTACGAACGGATATAAAAACATGTAGCAAAAGAAAAGAAGAAGATCTATTTAGAAAAAAAATAATAGAGTTTGCAATTTAAGATTCAACACTCAACAAAGAACAAGATTAACTATAGTAGAGTACAAGATTAACTATTTTGGATAGGAGATTATTGTGATTTGACTAATTACTCCAACTCGTTTGACTCGCGAGCCAACTCGAGCTGGCTCGTTAACATAACGAGTTGAAATACAAGCTCAACTCGTTACAAATTATAAACGAGTCGAGTCGAGCCACTATCGAGTCGAGCGAGTTAACGAGCTACGAGTTTTTCGTCCAGTCCTACTCCCACATAAATGAGGTCGAATCTAATAACACAAGCAACCAATAGTATCAGAACATTGTTGATGTCTTCCTCAATTAACTTCAGTTTCTGATCAAACTCAGACGTTACAGATAACAGCACTGTTCAATTAGACTTAATGCTAACGCTCTGCTGACACACATTACCAAGAGAATACAAGCTGACAGCCTCGTGTCTACAGGTCACACAACAGAACCTTAGCCTTGAAGCATCTCAACTGAACTGCAGGCGGACATACATGTTACAAACCTAGGAACTTAAATAGCTGGTCACGTATACCATGTAGACAATCACTGAACACCTACAGCTTTGTTTACCAACAACACGCTCCTTGAGACATCAACCTACCCAGACCTACGGACCATGCGCATCGTGCTGAACAAGCTAGCAACGGTGCAGAGATGATGTGAACATCAGAAGCTACTGTCCTGAGTAGGACATTGAGTATTGTTGGAACTCTGAGCCTGAACTCGACTCGAAGATGTGGCGCGGAAGGGAAAACTCAGCCTCAGAATCTAAGAATTCAGTACCACTGCCTCGCTGCCTCTTGGCTGCCCTTTCATGGTTTGGACTAGCGACAGGAGAACCGTTCTGGCAGTTGGAATCAGGGGTTAGTGGCTCGTTGCGGGAAAGAGAATCACCATGACAGGTGCTCTTGGTTGCTTCAGTTCGGTCTCCAGTGTCCCTATTGGAAGCACCAACTTGAGTTGGAGACTCGGATGCTGGTGCAGGTGTGGAGGGCTCAGTCCGCTCCGAGTCTGGGAATTGATCACTTGATACAGTGACAGAAGCACCTCCAGCAGGAGTTTCAGATTTCACACCTGTTAAGCGCTGCTGCTCTTCGATGATCTTCTGGAGGTACTTTCCCTGAGCCTCAATTCGTAACTGCAGCTGCCTTTGTACCTAATGTGAAAATCAGACAATCTCAGCATTCCACACATCAAATGGTCCACTGTTGAATATAATCATCTAATTTTTCAACCAAATAACTTTGTAAATTTGGTAACACGAAGATTAAAATTAAAATGTGAACAGTATATGTATTGCGAACTTGAAGCCACTAATAGAATAGAACCATTGAGGTCAAAAATATTGAGAACAAATTGGTTTTGTTCACTAGCCAAATAAGATGGTGAAAATGATTTTAAAATTTTAGCACGTACAAAAACAAGACCCGCTACAAATAACAAAGAATGTATGAGAAAACAACATTGGATGCACAATTCATTTAGTGCACGAGCAGGAATTGTCTATCTTAGATGCTGTGGAAGAGTAGAGCTACAAGCATTTTTCTAGTAGAAGCATTTACTAACAAGAGGCTCAGTCGCAACTATGGGCCTACGGTCTACCCCTCAGTGAACATTTCAGAAGATGCCACAAATATTTTCAGTAAATAAATTTCTTCAAGAACTTAGAAGAAATATCTGTATCCTTGTACATGTCTCAGATTTACACATTATGAAGACAACAAAAGCTAAATAACAGATCATCCAGGAAAGACTTACTTCTAACTGTTCGTGCAGCCGCTTTTGGACCTCCATCTGCAGTTTGAGGGCTTCAGATATCTGCAATCCACTGTGAACAAAAACTTATACAATTAAAGGTCCTTACAAGAAAAATATTTCTAGTAGAAAAGAAATAAAAGGGACTGAAATGGTAACCATTTTCATTAGAAGAAATAAAAAATACCACTGTTCGATTTTGAAATTATTTTGAGTTCTCTGTATTTCCTGTCTAACAGTTATGCATCTTATGACATTAAAGGTAAAAAATAATGAGCAGATGGAATCAATATGTTTTTGTTCATTTTGCAGAAATCACTCTAAAATAGGAGTAGCTACAATTACGATACGTTCACAGCTAACTAATCCCATAAATCATCATACTTCCATCTGATATCATGCCACTAGGACAGTAAAATTTCACCCAAAATGGCTCATAAGGGAATAAATAACTAGACTTTGAATTATATCCTTCTTCAGTAAAATTAAACGAATTAGAATTATGTGTTCATACGAGGATCCCTCAAGTCCGGCAAGCAAATCTCCTGGGTCTTTGTTATCGGTCTTGTTCCCTACATGATATACAAATTAGGAAGAACTAAAACAATACTGTAGTATTACACATAAGGTGATGAATTTAGACACCTACCATCAGTTGAAGCATCAGGAATATACTTTGCTAGTCTGTATTTCTGAAACAAGAATGGAGGAGTTAAACAAGTAAACATTGATAGTGACAGATAGCAACTGTTAAAAGCCAAGTGTCACACTGAAAAAATATACCTGCAAGTGACTTTTTACATGGTATATTGTTAATCCTTGTACACCCATAATTCTCAGAACTCCTTTTGGAGTTGCCCCTATTTCATTTGATCAACTAAGTGTTAGCAGAAGCAGAAAATTACATGTCCACATAGTACAAGTAAAATTGAAAGGGCTATAAATCCAGATAAGTACAACAATAACACACAAAAATCCTGTTGGTTTTCTTTGGCGTCAAAAATCCTGGCAGCCTAAGTTGCGAATTTTGCTTGGTTGTGGATAGTTCAAGTAATTTCATCCATGAAAAACACCCATTATGATTAAGCGTTTGCCAAGAATATGACCCAAAAAGAATGTTTGAAATTGGTGAACCCAAATTTTGAGCAGATTGCATCGCTATAAAAAATACAGCAAATTGAACACCAAGTAATAGGAGGGCATCAGACGCTAGTTCTTGTAGCTAACTTCAAAGTGAGTTCTTAGTGTATCATAAATCCCAAGGCCAAGGCATCTTAGATTGGTAGCTTTTGCAGCTCATCCATATCTGTAGAGCCCAGAATCATGTAAAACTTAATTCCCCACAGAGAAACATACTTTCATAATATTAAAAAAAATCTTTTGCCGGAATATAAGTTCATGACATCTAGAGAGAGAGAGAGAGTATGAATATACAGGAAGAAAATCCTGCTTAAATGTTCAGTAAAATCAATCTAAAGAACTGGATGCAGAAAAGCAGTAGTATGAGAACATACTATCAGGACCCCCAAGTTGAGTAACAGCCTCAACAAATCTTTCATGCAGTTCATTTGTCCAGCGTAAGCGTTGCCTCCCAGCCATGTTGGTATTGTTATTTGCTCCATTACCAGGACCCATGTTGGCCCCAGTTAATTCCATTTGCTGCTGGTGTGTACCTGAGTTGGGATTTGGGCCAAAACTAGACTCTGGTTTTGGTGAGTACATTGCTCATACCCTCTGCAGGGAGAAGAAACATAGAGACATGAAGAGCCAATTGTGAGATAATATTTAACAAAACGGTCATTTTCATTTATAGTGACAAAAAACGATTCTTTCCAGTGTTATAAGGTTATGCACAACTGCACAAGTAAAGAAAACATTGAGCAGATGGTGCAAAGCCGTTGCTATTGTACCCATCTTGTGAGATGGATGAAAAGTTGAAGCGATGTATCATGGATGGCATATGCTCCTTATTAAGACATGTCAATCACGGAGATAAAACTTTCTCGTGCGGCAAAGTAATTGAGAGGAGACTAAGTATGCAGGTACATACATCCGAAGTGTAGCAGTAGATTAGTCCGACACTAGCACTGACCATCAATTGCTACTATTCTCCATTTATAGTTATATATACAGGTACCCTAGTACTAACTACGAAAGAGGGGCGTGAAATTGTAACAAAAAGAGAGAGAGGGGTGGCACTGAATGATTCCTTCAGCTGAAGGCCCAATTTTTGAGAAAGGAAAACATAATTAAATTTGAAATCAGACTGCAACCTCGATTTTGGGGCTGATGCCAAGCCCTATGCTGTGGCGTGAAGTGAAATGAGATCTAGCAATCGCTCTTCCGAGTGCTGAGCAAGGGATAATAGGGAACTAGGCTAATCGGGCCGTGTTTGGATGTCAGGATAGACTAGATTACCAGTGATCACGCAGAAACCGTATGGAAGCTAACGGAATCAAGAGAGAGAGAGAGAGAGAGAGAGAGAGAGAGAGATTTGGATTTAGTGGGGAACTAATAAAACCAACCAGCGACCTGGCACAAGAAGCAAGGGAATCCGTGGAACATGAGCGGGCCATAGCGGCAAGCTTACCTGCGGGAGAAGGAAGCAATCCAAGCAGAGACGGGCGGATCTCCAGCTGTCCCCTCCACGCCGCGCCAGCCCAGAGGGCGGGGCAACGGCGACGCCTCCCGACGAGGAGGACGAGCCTTGAGGGGAGCCTGCCTCACGCGGTCCCCGTCGCCGGCGGCGCCGCGCCGCGCCGCCGCCCTCTGACGGTAATGCTCGACGGAGTTGGGGGATGAGGCCGGTGGAGGAATGGAAAGGCGAGAGCACAGAGGAGGAACAAGTGGAGACGGGAAATGAGTTTGTTGGCGAATATATCCCACCCAACCATTGCTTTGATTTATTATAAACGAAGACGGCGTGACACTGTTTGAAGATAGATTAGACCAGACAAAAAAAGTCCAACATGGCAGTAACATTCACACACCCAAAGGCTACTTTTGTGTTCGGCCAAAAAGATTATTCTTACTAGTATTATATTATTATAATTATAATTTTGACTAAATTTGGATTCCGTTTTGAACGCGAGGATGTTTTTTTCAATGGAACAGGTGTGTTTTTCCATGCCACTTTTGTTTCGATGTTTATAGCACAAGAGCAGAGATCATCGTTCCTTGCAAAAAAAAAAGGGACATAAAAAAGAAAGCGAATGGCGAAACAGAACACCATTTTATTTGAGTTTGTGAGAAAAAAAAAAACAGTATTGTCAATAATAGAGCTTTAGGGCATGTTTGAATAAGATAGAGCTAATAGTTAGCTGCTAAAAATTACTAATAAAACGTTGACTAACTATTAACTGGTTTTAGCTGGATTGAATCAGCTAATGAACTAGGTGGCAGTTGAGCAGGGGTGGATTCAGACCCTTTTTGTGGTGTCCAAAGACACCAATGAATTTTAGTAATCTCCATTAGAATGTATGTTTTTAGCACTTAAATGAGTTGATGATTTTATTATTCGATGGAGATGACATCAATGATTGTTTTGTTTAGATCCGCTCCTGTAGTTGAGGATGTAGCTAAAATTAGCTAGACTATTAGACGAATGTGTTTGGATGTTTCTCGCTAAAAGCAACTGATAGTTGAACTATTAGGTAAGTTGTTTGGTTGTTTCCAGCTAACTTTAGTAGCTAATAGTTAACTGACTAAAAGGTTGCTAGTGGAATTAGTTGACTAACAAATAGTTGGCTAACTATTAACTAATTTTAGTTAGGTTGGACCAGCTAATAACTAATGTACAGTTGAGGAATGAGGATGTAGTTAATAGTTAGTTGGACTATTAGTTGTAGGTGTTTGAATATGTCCAATTAAAATAGCTAAACTATTAGTTGAGTTGTTTAAATGTCTTAAATTAATTTTATTAGCTAACTATAAACTCATTTAAACATTGCCTTAATAGATCCACTCATTCGGAGGACGACTTTGGTAGATGATACCATGTTACGGAAGTCAAAAGTTAGCGTCTGTCTTTGCATAGATGCTTAACTTGTTTTGTAAAATTTAAGTTATACTCCTTCATTCTAAATAATTTTATAAGTGATTCAAAGAGTCAAAACATCTCAAATTTAATTAAAATTTTAGAAAATATATACGTAAAGATTTATAAGAAAAAATATTTTATAATTTAGGACGAAAGCAATATATCTTTATAGATATGGGCATGTGGCATGCCATTGTAGCATATTACATGTTTGAAGATTAGAAGAAAAAATAAACCGTTAGATCCATTCCTATTTCTCATTTATAAAAGTCTAAGCTTAAATTATTTGACTCATAGTCATGCTTTACCCTTCTTTACAAGATTTTTTATGGTAGTTGTTTGATCGATTTCTCATCACTCGATGGTGGGAACAGGTCTGATTCGGGTCGGGTGAAACAAAAACTCGTTCGTAATCGCACCCATAAAATTTACCTAAACCCGCTCGCGACCACATCCATGGGTGTATTAGTTCTAAACCCGCACCAGAACCTGTCGGGTTTTGGGATGGATTTCGGGTCTCCCGCGGTTTTTTTACCAAGTGTACGCTTTTAAATAATAATTTAGCTATAGGCAATTAAATAACATCAATAATTTGGTTATGTCTACAGATTTTAATCATTCTCACGTTAAGCAGCAATAGAACATTTTATAAATCATTAGCCAAGTTACTCATTCAAGACAACTCTATTGTATCTTAACCATTTTTGCCTGAAATAAAGAATATTTTTCTAGGTCAAGTGTGGGTCACCCGCGAGTTGAAATAGGAACTCGTACCCACACCCACGAAACTTCAGGTAAAGAGTGAGGGTGCACTTGTGAGTAAAAATCTGCATACGTACCCACACTGTTTTTTTTGGATCTGTGGGTTAGATTGCATCACTAATTTCATCACGCCATATATGTTTTACTCTCTGTCCTAGAAAGGAAGTCGTTTAACTTTTTTGACGTCAAGTTTGTCCGGTTTGTTTTATTCAAAATATTTATAAAAACATAGAAAAAATCAGTTGATAGTTAAAATAAATTGTATGATAAACTAAATCAGAACGAAAATAAATAATAATTATAATTTTTTTGTGAATAAGACCAGCCGATTAAAGTTAGTCTCAAAAAGTCAAAACG
Source organism: Zea mays (assembly GCF_902167145.1). NCBI lineage: Eukaryota > Viridiplantae > Streptophyta > Magnoliopsida > Poales > Poaceae > Zea > Zea mays. The sequence goes on along the minus strand of NC_050102.1, from coordinate 87,608,988 downwards.
ACATCCTTTGTTATAAACTCAATACTTACCAATTTTTTTCTAATATATGGCAAACAATTTAGGTCCTGTTTGAAAGCAAACCAATTTTTATTTTTTAGCTAGGAGATGCTAGTTTCTTGGTTTTTAAAAGAACTATGAATGTGAATCCAATTTTATAAACCGAGGCATAAACTGGCATGTTTAGAATCAACTCAATTTACATAAACCAGTTTCTTAAAAATTGATCTCTTAATCTCCAAACTATACGACACAGAATTGGCCAAAGTGAGTTAGGTGTTAGATGTATCCCAGCTACTTTTGCACCGCGCTTTTAGAAGTATTTGGTAAAAAAGATCTGACACTGTGCGGTAGTCATCCAAACGCACATCCTACCAGTTGTCTAGTTGAACAGGACAGGAGAAAACAGCGAAAACATAGCAATGCAAGTTTACAAAGCAAACAAGACGTCTGGTAGCACACAATGCAAACGAGCGATAATGTAAAGAAACACCGGCTAGTAAACTACTAGTACTAGTAGTAGTACACTACAGCAAAGCAAGATGAGGAGGCAGGAGACGTCCACGAACCTGTTAGCGCAGAGCCCCTCCGTCATTAAGGCCATGTTTGGTTTGGGCTAATCTTTAGTCTCTGATTTTTAGTCCCGTTTAGTCTCTATTTTGTTAAACAGGAGGACTAAAGTAAGGACTAATTGACTTTAGTCTCTAGTTCCTCACATAGGTGCTAAAAGGGACTAAAGATCAATATTTACTTCAATTACCCTTGCTAGAAAACTGATGTCAAACAAAAAAGAACATTTTGGCATTTATGTGTTACATTTAATGTATTTAGAATCTTTTTAGTTTCTACAACCAAACAGGATATGGACTAAAATTTAGTCCCTAAACTAAACTTTAGTCCTAAGACTAATGAAACTAAAATGGGCCTAACCAGCCGTATAGTTTGTGATGGATCAGCTGCAGGACGGCAAGTACAGCTCTCAGTTTCTGGCCAATGGCGTGGACACGGCCGCTCGGCCTGCACGCCACGTAGGACTAGAATAGCTAGCCGTGCGTGACACGACCAGCTGGCCAATACTAATTGGCCCAAACGGGGTTGTCGTAACGGTCCAAGCCTGTTGCTACAAGGCAGGGCTGTTTGTGTCTGCAGCCAGCGAGCGCCCTCAGCTTGCTCTTTTAATTTATTTATTTTTAGATTTTGACAAGAACAGCGCAGTGTACTGGCTGGCCAGCTGGAACGGAGCTGGTCGCTGTCGACGACAGTAACCCGAGGCGTATTATTGTATTTGCATTTTTTTTTGGTTTTGGATGCTTGTGTTGCGGGCATCTTTCAGGACGATGCTGCGAATATTCCCTTTTTCCAGGCCTTTGGACGAGTCACTGCTGTGTGCTGTGACTAGCCATGTTCTTTTCCCCTTGCTGCGTGGTGGAGTGGAGCCGGTTAATTGGCCATAGCGAATCGGGATTAATGTTAAGATTACGACACTTACGTCTCCCAAAGTGACATGTAGTACTTGTGAAAAAAAAGGATGTGAAGTAGTTTGCTAAGTTGCAACTAGCCATTTGTGTATTACAAAGTCAGCATGGACCTTCCATAGCTAAATACAGTAGCCTTTAAGTTGAATAATGTCACACCCGGAATTATAGAACAAAGCCGGATGCATATTATACATGCGCCAAATAAGACAACATATATAATAACAGAGTATATATATATATAAATGTCACAATAACATTAGAGTACTTATTACATTGCGGAAGTCTTACAAAATAAAAGATAAATATAAAACAAACTAAGGATCATCCTTGGCGCCATAAAGTTAACTGGGAGACGCCACCTATATTAGATCGAACTCCTCGTTATGTGGCTCCTCTTGAACCACCTGTTCTTTTCCTATGGGGTGTGAGACAGCAAGGGTGAGCTCACACATGATCATAGCTCAACAAGCTGTGGAAAAACCAGTGTGCATGAACTCACCAAAGGTGGGAGTTCATGTGATGTGTAAGGCTGATCAACAATAGGGATTAAAGTTGAGTATTGCTTTTAATAAATTGGTCAAATTTTATTAGCAGTTACTAAATGTAAGTGAATACCAAACCATAATAAGAATAATATAACAAAATTAATAAATAAACCCATGCAATGCATATGACAAATTGAATTTAAGTTCCATAAATTAATCATGCGAGAGTCCTGAGCTGCTCATGGCCGTGAGCTCGGTTAGTATACCAGTTTTACACTCTGCAGAGGTTGTACCCTGTACTCACAAGTCATGTTACCCATCTGCCAAGGGACCGCGACTCCCATACACCTCTACCAAGGAAGCGAGGCAGGACAACACTATGAGGCCTTTACAAAGTTCCACTAGCTTCCGAAAACCCGCTACAGTTATGGGAAGAGCACTTGCAAGAATCCCTGTCTGACCGCCATCGCAGCAAAATCAACCCGAGAACCTCCCTGCATGCAACTCCCCTACTGCCCTTGCCCCTTTCGGGTAAGGTAGTCTTCCACTAGCTTTCCTAATTAGTTAGCCAAGGGGGTCCCATTTCTCCCTTGTGGTGGCACGTGTTTCTCAAGTTAAGCTCCATGTTCCAATTAACATTAATGATCTTGACATGAACATAAATAAAATAACAAAATAATTGGAACATGGATATAATGAAATATTAACCCAAAACCATGTGAAGCAATAGCAAAACTACCCAAGTGATTCAGGGATAACAAGGTAAAGAGATAAATAGTCTAGGGTGAACTATCGAGTCCCATCAAAATTAAGCCTATGCATGGTAAATGATTATAAATAACATTATTGGGTAAATAAAAGTGATCAAGGGCACAACTTGCCTTCAACGAGCTCCTGCTCAGCTACTTCTATCTGCTGGCCATCAGGATCCTCAGCCACTAGCTCCTCTACTCACCACAATACAAACAAGCACAGTATAAAGGAGAAATTAACATCTCACCAAACATGTAAACGAAAATACATAATAATAATCTACACATTAAAATAAGATCATAGAAACAGAAATCATTAATTTTGGAGTTATGGATTTTAAATTATGAATTTCCAAAGGTTTTATGTGCTTGATATATGGTTAAGTGAGAAATTAATTTTCTTACTGTTTTCATGTCAAAACAGAGACTCTAGGTGATAAACAATAATATTACAAAATTTTAGAAACTAGAATGGGTTAATTTGGAGTTTATATGAATTTCCTATGAATTTAGCAAGTTTCTGCAATTAATTTAATACTAAAAATCATTTTCTAATTGATTTTTCTTAGTTTTCTATTTCTCTGGACTGGGCGTCAAAAACAGAGAAACCCAGGGTCTTCTGCGCAAGAATTCCTAACACTCAGTGCACTGTTAACTGGACTACGGGTTCAATCTGTAAAAACAGAGGGTCACTTTTGCAATTTAACCATGGCGAAAGGGTATCAGGTAGATCTGGCCGTCCGATTAGACTTGGACGCGCCAGATTAGATCGCTGCACCTGTGAACCGATATTCTACATGAACCATTAAATCTGAATTGAACGACCCGGGTTATATTCTAATGCGATTCTCTTGCGTCCATCGGATCATCGATCCACAGCTCGGATCCTATCAACGAAACGTTACACGATCTTCTAATCGTAACCGTTCGCCGCAAATCCACGGCCAGAGGGATCCCCCGTCCCGCCAGACACCGCACACGGCGGCGCCGCCCAGACCCGCGGCGGCGACCATGGTCGGGGCGTCCCCGTTCTACGCAGCTAGCCCCTAAACCCCAAATTGAACTGCACTGCACGAAGCCTAGAGCAGGGCGAACAACAGAGTACCCAAATCACCTTGGTTCGCGGTGACGACTCTTCTGCCCACGAGGTGACACGGATCCGTAGCGGAGCACAACCACGATGAGAAATTCCCGTGGCGCTAGTGACTAATCTCGAGCGGAGCTGGTGCTACCGCCTTCCAATCGGCCACGAGAAGCCTTCAGGTCCACACCGGGAGTGCAGACGACGGCCAACACGGGTTTCCCTCACGACAATTTCCCCTAACCCTCACGGATGGCAATGGCGGTACGGCGGCTAGGTCGGCGTGTGGTTTCTGCGCAGGGAGAGGGCAGGAAGACTCGCGGGGCGTCCAGGGGGTCTTATCCCCAGGTCAAGGCGTACCTCAACGGAATCTCGGAGCTTACGGATGGCACGCGGCATGCACGGAGATGGTCGACGCGTGAGGAAGACGGAGTCGCGCGGCAGTTGAGAGTCTGCCCGGTGGGTCCCGCGAAGCAGTGACACACAAGTAGGGGTGGTAACAGGCCATTTAATTTAGCCTAGCAAATTTAAGGATCGAAACAAGTTAGGACCGGATCATAAAACAATACAATTTTGAACTAACAAGATTAAGGGCCTTGTTGGTTTGTGAAGAAGTATTAGGGCCATGATCCATTACCACCCCTACACACAAGCAACGCGGAAGAAGTGGGAGTCTGATGACAGCGGGGGGGCACATGTCAGCTCTGGGTGGGAGGAAAACTAGGTTGCGCTGTGTTCGCTTCTGGTGGGCCGAAAGGGGTGACGTTGGCCCAAGCGACGTTTTTAACTTTTTTCTTTTTCTTTTCTTACTTCTCTCTATTCACTTATTCAATTTGAATTCAAACTTAAATTCAAAGATTTGTGGCTCATTATTCACAAATCATATTTGGGCAGTTAGAGGTACCAAATTTGGGGATATTTATAGATATATATTATTTATACTTTTTATATCATTTCTCTTGTTTTAATTTCTAGAATTCAAATTTGAATCCAATTCAAACTGTGAACTTATACTCATTTTAAATGTACACATTGAACCCAATAATATGGAAGGTCTAATTATTTTTATCCATATTTCTTTATTTTTGTATACCATTTTTTCTTCTCTTTTTCCAAATTCTAGAATTTTCTTTTAGATCATAAATTCCACTTTGGACTTTAATATATTTCTTTTTATATTATTTTTATATTGTCACAAACAATGCACACACAATAAAATTTCAGCATGATGCATATTTCATTTGAGTATCATTTGTTTTAATTAATCACTCTTAATAATATATATGTTCTTGTTATGAGGAATTTATGGCACACAAATTAAGAAGATCAATTATAATATCACTATATACATTTTTGGGTATTACAAATCCTACCCCCTTAACAAGAATCTCGTCCCCGAGATTTAGGAAGGACTAAGGAAAAGATGGGGAAAATCTATGCGAAGCTCTTCTTCTCTCTCCCATGTAGCTTCATCTTTTCCATGATGACTCTATTGCACTTTGCACATCTTTATCATCTTATTTCTTGTGACTCGAGTCAATGTGTCAAGAATTCTGATAGGATATTCTGTATAAGTCAAATCACCCTGAACTCTGAGTTCCTCCATCGGTAGCTGCTCCTTAGGGACACGAAGACACTTCTTAAGTTGAGACACATAGAATACATTATGCACATCAGATAGATATCAGGTAACTCGAGTTGGTATGCCGTCTCCTCAACTCGCCTAAAGATTCTGAATGGTCCAATAAAGCGAGGGATAATTTGCCCTTAACTTTAAATCTCCTCATTCCACGAAGTGGTGACACCTTGAGGTACACATGATCACCTTCCTCAAATTCCAGTGGTCTCCTTCTATTATCAGCATAGCTCTTTTGCCTCGTTTAAGCTACTCTCAAGTTTTCCCGGATTGTTCGGACTTGTTCTTCTGCCTCTTGAATAAGATCAGGCCCAGAGAATTGTCTTTCTCCAGTCTGATCCCAATATAGTGGAGTCCTGCATTTCCTGCCATATAAAGCTTCAAAGGGTGACATTTTCAGACTGGCCTGATAACTATTATTATATGAGAACTCAGCATATGGTAGACTCTTGTCCCAACTTCCTCCATGCTGAAGGGCACAAGCTCTCAACATATCTTCCAATACTTGATTAGTCCTTTCAGTCTGTCCATCAGTCTGGGGATGATAGGCTGTACTAAAGTTCAACTTCATATTCATATTCTCATGAAAGCTTCTCCAGAATCTTGAGGTAAACTGTTGTGGCAGAACCTCCCAAGTTATTGGGCCCACATGCACCTGCCCTTGTCTCAAAGACCTCAGACGGCTATGCATGTGCACCATATAACTTAACAGGATCTGTCCGCATGCCCCAAGGACCTCGGATAAACCACTTACAACCAGGACCGTAGGATTAAGTAAACACAAATCACACACCAATAATTTGCAGCGGAAATCTTATTACCAAATTTACATGTTACATCAAATTTACATTGTACATGACCAGAGTAATTGCATCATGTTTTGAATGTATAAACATTTATATGTTTAAAATATATGCTAGCTTAAGTGACCATCCTCAATAAGAAGTATAGAAGAGTTAATTAGACTTATAAGAAGACCGTGCCCACCGGCGCTTAACACCAATCACAATCAAAATGACTCGTAACCTGCAGCAACAATGGGAATAAAACCCTAAGTACGCAAGTACTCAGCAAGACTTACCCGACTAAAGAAAAGACTCTTAAGGGTATGCTGGTTTTAGAAGGATTCAAGGAAAGGCTTATCAAGAATCAAAGACTCATTTTACAGAAATGCTTACTAATAATGGATCCTTAAAATCCAGTTTTATTGTCAGGTTAAGTAAAGTTACCTGCATCTAAAGTTCTTTCTATCCTAGTTAAAGCACTTGGCCTACACTAGCCGTCTTTTATCATCCCATCAGTTCACTGGATTGCTACGTGTAAGTTAGTGACCAAGTCTTCATATCCGAGAAGTAACGGCGATCCGAACCGATTAATACCCAGCTGGGGATCTCCAATCACACGACATATGTAGCACTTAACCCTTGCATATGTCAACTCGCCACCGGGTTTCTTAAGACCAGACCGGGTTCACGCCAACCGAGAGCACAGATACACAATCGTCCAGCCTCTTGCCATGGAGGGTACACGCTACTCTCGCCATCTCTCCACTCCCATTGCGTGTTGGCCTTTCTGGTATTAGTCTCCCCGAGACAAAGCTTACCCATGATGAGGCATGTGACTAGTTAAAAGGTCCTCGATCATCAGGCCCACATCGAGACGGTCCTTAATCGACTCAGACGGAGACACTACACCGAGACTTCCTTCTCGTGCAAGTCACCGCCTGATCTCAACTTTATTATTTTCAACCCAAAGTTTGGTACCTGAGAGAGGTACATCTTTTCTGATGTTGAACCCATCACGGTCGTGATGGATCAGCCATCAAGTTTTATTTTTGAAAACATCCCATCCACTATGAAGCATCACCTTTTGTTTTAAAACAAAACATTTTGTTTTTCTAAAGCAAGGCTAAGCATCATAAAATTCTTTTCATAAAAGGGTATCAAGGAAGGGTAATCAATTTTCCAAGGAAGGAAATGCATCAATTGTTTAGCACACAACTCCTATTACCTAATGCATCATATAAGGTGATAAAGATTTTAAAACAGCAAGGAGGTGACAAATGCACTGGGGCTTGCCTGGATAACACTAGGTTAGTGTTTGTTAGCTGGCGACCACTTGGCAATCATCTCGTAGTCGAGCACTTGCTTGATTTATCCATCTTCAGGTTGGTCCAACTGATGACATCGTCGTGCGAAGAAGATCACTCCTTGCACCATCTCGAGGTCAACTTGGCTCTTTTCCTTCGCCTCACGTGATTAATTATCGTACCTCATGAGATGCACGATGCACATGTATGAGCATAAAGTAAACCAGATGATACAGAAAAGAGAATCAAATACTTAGCGGCAAGACATCGACACAACCTTTCGCAAACACTAGACACCTATAACTCACTAAGCACAACAATCACGATCTTCTAGTTTTACTAGATTTAACTTACAACATCACAAAAAACGATAAACTATACCCACACTCTACCTCCCTTAGCTAACGTTCAATACTAAAAGGCTAACAAACTTAATATCATTAGTCTAAGACACCTAATTTTGGGAATAAGCATATGAGCACATCAACTTTCTAAACCACCTGACCGGACGACTTTGCATAACTTGCCAGCTAATTAAAATGTCTACTAGCAAAGCATTATTTTATTTAAGCCAACTAAATCGGTACGGCAACATTGTCACACAATGTGCCTATGCTAACGACAAGAAAAATCATTGTAGCTATATAACTATCCAATTTAAATAACTGAAATAATAAATTGGCTCACCACGATCGAATCGATTTGATACCCACGAGGGCGACGACGGCTCTCAGTTTAGACATCCAGTCGAGATCCTGGCAATTGTTGCACGGACTTCTCTCACATTTTCATCCAACTCCAGGATCCGGGAGATAAGGTCGACGACGAGTTCCGTGGAGTGAACGACAACATTGTTGTACCCACGGCGTGGAGACGAATGACGACAATTCCACAACGTCTTCACGGGCACGGCAAGGACATAGGGCGTGACGACTATGCTTCCCTGGCGAGAAACGTTTTGGCGAGCTAGTTGACGGGAGCAACAAACTATGGATTTGAAACTCGGACAAGGAAACCATGGCCTAAATGACACGGACAAAGGACGAGTGATAGGGCTGTCAATTCGTCGCGCGACCGGGTGACGACGACGAACAGCCGAGCGCGGTAAGGAGCTGGAGAATGATGACGGGTCTAGCAGAGGAGCTCGCGCGCGCAGCCCAGGACGGAGATACGGAACTAGGCACACGACAACCTGAGGCTGGACAGGCAAGGCGTGCGACACGACGACCAGCAGGGTGCTGCTGCAGGACAGACCTACACGACGCTAGGGTTGCGATAGAACATGAACTCGCGCTCGCCGTTGGCGCCGTTGTCGCGGAGGATAGCAGCGAGCATGCGACCGAACTCGTCATCACCGAGCTTGCCGATGAAGGCGACGAGGGCAAGCGCGGATCGGCGCTAGAGAAGCCGAGCGCACGGTGTCAACAGCATGGGAGGTGGACGCGAACAGGGCACTAAGAGTGGGCTGCTCGGCCACCAACGAGGGAGTACGTCGGGCGGGGAAATCGCCATGGGCGAGGTGGAGGTCCGGCCAGAACCGAGGAATGCGGCTGCGCGCAAAGGAACTCGGCTGCTTCTTTCCGCTTTTGCAGCACCAGACTCGAGCTGCACCGTGGGGGCGCGAGCAGGGACGGTCGGTCGAGCTGGACAGGGGAGCAAGCGCGCGCAGGAAAGCACCAGGGGGACGCGAGGGGAACAGGGAGCAGGAACCCGGGCGCGCGCGTAGGGAGACGGACACCGCGGCGAGCCAGAGAGCTCCGGCCGAGCAGGAGCCAGGGCGCAGTGGCCATGGGAGATGGGAGCGCAGCAGAGGAGCAAGCAGCGGGCGCGACAGAGGAGCGCATCGAGGAAGCTCCGAGCTATGCGCGAGCGAGCAGAGGGGAGGCGAGCTGAGGGGGAGAGAGAAGGGAGCGGCTGGGGAAGGGGCTGGCGTCGGCCAACAGGGTATCGGGAGAGAGAGAGAGAGAGAGAGAGCGGTATGCCAGGGAAGAAGACCGCGTGCGAGGAGCCACTGGAAAATTCTGAGCAGGTGGCGGCGAGATAGGATAGGATCTCTAGAATATTTTCCATTTTAGGTCTTGTTTGGTTAGCTACCAATCCACATGGATTGAGTGGGATTGGGTGTGTTTAAATCCCAACTAAGTCAAACCCTTTTTTAATTTTTTCCAATCCCATCTAATCCATGGGTAACGAGATTAACCGAACAAGACCTTACATTTTTTATTACGGAAATCGTAAATATTTTGGTGGATAATGGGTCGAAGCGCTATACAGCTGCACATTTTATTCTACGAATTATGAAACAGAAATTCAGAGGAATAAGAGCTTACACGGTTCTGTCCAAATCTCGCTTGGATAATTTTTGTGACTATTCCGGTCACAATGTAAACGGACCACATTGAAATGAGTTTGGCTTGAATATTTTTTTTTTGGAATTTTGCAGATATTTTGAAATCGGATAAACTCATCTACATTCGTCCAGAATATTTGATTTAGCGAACACTCTGGAATTCAAACGAATTTTTACCAGTTACCTATATCCAAAGATTTGGATCTAGACGAGAAACGATGGCCCGAATTAAACTGTTTCCAGCACTGATAATTTGTTCCGAAAACCTCATTCGTCGAGTTCTAAATAAATTTGTTTGGGGATAAAATCATCAGAGTAGGTCGGGCTTCCGAATTCGTATTCGCGCGAGCGACATATTTTAAATAATCACCGGACGCACCGATTTTCGGAACAACTATGTTCCGAATATCATGAAAATTTAGGAAGAGCCCGGATAGATAAAAATAAAAACGATATCGAACTCGCGACAGACGAAACAGATACGATATTAAAATCACGATAGACGAAGATGATTAAAATTTAGCATCCATTTTATCCACTGATATTACGTGCTTAAATCCATACTCGTTGTCGAGCGGGATATAAACACATGGGGTGTTACAACCCTCCCCCTTAAAAGAATCTCGTATCGAGATTCAGAGCGACAAACTTTTAAGAGTAGAGAAGCATGTAACCTATGTCCATATCAGCGGTAATCATGAGACAGTTCCAAATAAAGGCAAGTGTCTCAGGATATTATTTCTCTAGTAGACATAACATGCATCGCCTTGAGCTAATTTAGAAATGTCCACCAATAGAGACGATCTCTACCAGAGGAACACATATGGTTCTATGTGTGCAGTTTGCTTTTTTCCGATGACACTGTACTATCTGAGTCTGTTGAGCGAGCGACTAATACGCGATTTTACCCAAGCAGAATCAAATGCACCATCTTGGGTAAAACACACAGAAAGAGGTTTACCAACAAGTGGTCATTTGAAGAATTTAAGTTCCAGGAAAATGATAAAAATTCGAGGAATGCATTAGTGAAGATGATCAACAAATGTTGGCTTCACAATCAATCCACTTTATCGAACACTAAGCATGACTCGACCTGATCACACATGTTAGAAAATCACAAGCGATGATTAGGTGGTTACTGGCCAATTTAATCTCGATTCTTGAAAGTACTTCCTTAGGATGGGTTAAACCAAAATGAGTTTATATAACTCGACAAAACGATCTCTAAACTCATCCTTTGATCACAATGCAGTTGCAAATTAGTAAAACCAACTTGTTGAACTACTTTTGACATTGGGTAAGTCCTCTTAGTACCCATCGGCAAGCCAAGGGTTGAGAGTTCACATTTGCTAGCAGAAGATCATGCATTTGGGTAGAAATCCATTTGGTCATGTTGTTCATCCATTTCTTCATGCAGGATGAATTATCCACTTGGTTAGGGAATACATGGATTAAATAAGGGAGCGAATGAATAAACTCCTGCATTTCAGCAGCAGGGGAAACAAATATCCATTTTGCGAACTAATCACCACTAAAAAGTTTCCAGGCTTCACCTTTACACAAAGGACGTAAAGGGAACTTGTATACATAGTCACTACCAAGATCAAAAGAAAAGAGACCACACATAAAAGTGGTATGCCCTTTTGATCCAACAGAGATGATAGATGTTGCTTGATCACTTGACAAACAACATAGAAATTGTTTCAAGGGAAGGTCAATGGAAGATAACACATCAGTGTAGTTCCATAATGGATCGTGGCTAGAGACCTTGATACCAACATGCGCCAAGCAACATAACTGATAGTCGCCTAGAGGGGGGGTGAATAGGGCGAAACTGAAATTTACAAATATAAACACAACTACAAGCCGGGTTAGCGTTAGAAATATAAATGAGTCCGAGAGAGAGGGCGCAAAACAAATCCCAAGCGAATAAGCAAGAGAGACACGGAGATTTGTTTTACCGAGGTTCGGTTCTTGCAAACCTACTCCCCGTTGAGGAGGCCACAAAGGCCGGGTCTCTTTCAACCCTTCCCTCTCTCAAACGGTCCCTCGGACCGAGTGAGCTTCTCTTCTCAAATCAAAGCCGGGAACAAAACTTCCCCGCAAGGGCCACCACACAATTGGTGCCTCTTGCCTTGATTACAATGAAGTTGTGATCTCAAGGACAAGTGAGAAAGAAAAGAAGCAATCCAAGCGCAAGAGCTCAAATGAACACGGCAAATCACTCTCTCTAGTCACTAGGGTTTTTTTGTGGAATTGGAGAGGATTTGATCTCTTTGAATGTGTCTAGAATTGAATGCCTAGAGCTCTTGTAGTAGTTGAGAAGTGGAAAACTTGGATGCCATGAATGGTGGGGTGGTTGGGGTATTTATAGCCCCAACCACCAAAAGTGACCGTTGCTGGCAGCCTCTGTTCGATGGCGCACCGGACAGTCCGGTGCACACCGGACAGTCCGGTGCCCCTGCCACGTCATCACTGCCGTTGGATTCTAGCCGTTGGAGCTTCTGACTTGTGGGCCCGCCTGGGTGTCCGGTGCACACCGGACATGTACTGTTTGATGTCCGGTGCACCGGTATGGGCAAGTCTGACGTCTGCGCGCGCTGCGCGCGCATTAAATGCACCGCAGAGAGCCGTTGGCGCCGAAGAGAGCCGTTGCTCCGCTGGCACACCGGACAGTCCGGTGCACACCGGACAGTCCGGTGAATTATAGCGGAGCGGCTGTCGTGAAAACCCGAGGATGACGAGTTCCGGAGGCCGCGGTTCGTTGGCGCACCAGACATGTCCGGTGCACACCGGACAGTCCGGTGAATTATAGCGCGCCGGCCTCCGCGAATTCCCGAGGGCGAAGGGTTGAAGTCGAAGTCCTCTGGCGAAGGGTAGAAAACGAAGTCTACGGGCGCACCGGACACTGTCCGGTGCACACCGGACAGTCCGGTGCCTCCAGCCAGAGGTGCCCTCGGTTGCCTTATTGCTCCTTTGTTGAATCCAACACTTGGTCTTTTTATTGGCTAGATGTGAACCTTTTGCACCTGTATAACTTATACACTAGAGCAAACTAGTCAGTCCAATATTTGTGTTGGGCAATTCAACCACCAAAATTATTTAGGAACTAGGTGTAAGCCTAATTCCCTTTCAATCTCCCCCTTTTTGGTGATTGATGCCAACACAAACCAAAGCAAATATAGAAGTGCATAATTGAACTAGTTTACATAATGTAAGTGCAAAGGTTACTTGGAATTGAGCCAATATAACTACTTACAAGATATGCAAGGAATGTTTCTTTCTTATATAACATTTTGGACCACGTTTGCACCACATGTTTTGTTTTTGCAAAACCTTTTGTAAATCCATTTCAAAGATCTTTTGCAAATAGTCAAAGGTAAATAAATAAGAGTTTGCAAAAGCATTTTCAAGATTTGAAATTTCCTCCCCCTGTTTCAAATGCTTTTCCTTTGACTAAACAAAACTCCCCCGAAAAGAGATCCACCTCTTAGTGTTTAAGAGGGTTTTGATATATCATTTTTGAAATACTACTTTCTCCCCCTTTTGAACACAATAGGATACCAAATGATAAAGACTTTTGGAAAGCACTAAGTTTTTGAATTTGGTGGTGGTGGTGCGGTCCTTTTGCTTTGGGCTCATTTCTCCCCCTTTTTGGCATGAATCGCCAAAAACGGAATCATTAGAGCCCTCGAAGTAATTTCTTCCCCTTTGGTCATAAGTAACGAGTTAAGATTATACCAAAGATGAAGTCCGGTCCTTTTGCTTTTGAGCTTTTACTCTCTCCCCCAAGGATAGAGTCCTTTATTTTTTGATGCTCATTTCTCCCAAGGAATAGAGAGTTGCTCAGAGTGATGGCGAAGCATGAGTTACGGAGTGGAAGCCTTTGTCTTCGCCGAAGACTCCAATTCCCTTTCAATATACCTATGACTTGGTTTGAAATAGACTTGAAAACACATTAGTCATAGCATATAGAAGAGATATGATCAAGGTATTCAAATGAGCTATGTGTGCAAGCTTAGCAAAAGAAATTTCTAGAATCAAGAATATTGAGCTCATGCCTAAGTCTGGTAAAAGATTGTTCATCAAGTGGCTTGGTAAAGATATCGGCTAATTGATCTTTAGTATTAATGTAAGAAATCTCGATATCCCCCTTTTGATGGTGATCCCTAAGAAAATGATACCGAATGGCTATGTGCTTAGTGCGGCTATGCTCGACGGGATTGTCGGCCATTTTGATTGCACTCTCATTATCACATAGCAAAGGGACTTTGGTTAATTTGTAACCGTAGTCCCGCAGGGTTTGCCTCATCCAAAGCAATTGCGCGCAACAATGTCCTGCGGCAATGTACTCGGCTTCGGCGGTGGAAAGAGCGACCGAATTTTGCTTCTTTGAAGCCCAAGACACCAAGGATCTTCCCAAGAACTGGCAAGTCCCCGATGTGCTCTTCCTATTGATTTTGCACCCCGCCCAATCGGCATCCGAATAACCAAGTAAATCAAATGTGGATCCCCGAGGGTACCAAAGCCCAAACTTAGGGGTATAAGCCAAATATCTCAAGATTCGTTTTACGGCCGTAAGGTGGGATTCCTTAGGGTCGGATTGGAATCTTGCACACATGCAAACGGAAAGCATAATGTCCGGTCGAGATGCACATAAATAAAGCAATGAACCAATCATCGACCGGTATACCTTTTGATCCACGGACTTACCTCCCGTGTCGAGGTTGAGATGCCCATTTGTTCCCATGGGTGTCTTGATGGGCTTGGCATCCTTCATCCCAAACTTAGCAAGAATGTCTTGAGTGTACTTCGTTTGGCTAATGAAGGTGCCCTCTTGGAGTTGCTTGACTTGGAATCCTAGAAAATACTTCAACTCCCCCATCATCGACATCTCGAATTTCTGTGTCATGATCCTACTAAACTCTTCACATGTAGACTCGTTAGTAGACCCAAATATAATATCATCAACATAAATTTGGCATACAAATAAGTCATTCTCAAGAGTTTTAGTAAAGAGTGTAGGATCGGCCTTGCCAACTTTGAAGCCATTAGCAATAAGGAAATCTCTTAGGCATTCATACCAAGCTCTTGGGGCTTGCTTGAGTCCATAAAGCGCCTTAGAGAGCCTATAGACATGGTTAGGGTACTTACTGTCTTCAAAGCCGGGAGGTTGCTCAACATAGACCTCTTCCTTGATTGGTCCATTGAGGAAAGCACTCTTCACGTCCATTTGATAAAGCTTGAAGCCATGGTAAGTAGCATAGGCTAATAATATGCGAATTGACTCAAGCCTAGCTACGGGTGCATAGGTTTCACCGAAATCCAAACCTTCGACTTGTGAGTACCCCTTGGCCACGAGTCGAGCTTTGTTCCTTGTCACCGCACCATGCTCATCTTGCTTGTTGCGGAAGACCCACTTGGTTCCTACAACATTTTGATTAGGACGTGGAACCAAATGCCATACCTCATTCCTTGTGAAATTGTTGAGCTCCTCTTGCATCGCCATCACCCAATCTGAATCTTGAAGTGCTTCCTCTACCCTGTGTGGCTCAATAGAGGAAACAAACGAGTAATGTTCACAAAAATGTGCAACCCGAGATCGAGTAGTTACCCCCTTATGAATGTCGCCGAGGATGGTGTCGACGGGGTGATCTCGTTGTATTGCTTGGTGGACTCTTGGGTGTGGCGGTCTTGGTTCTTCCTCATCCTCCTTTTCTTGATCATTTGCATCTCCCCCTTGATCATTGCCGTCATCTTGAGGTGGCTCATCTTCTTGATTTTGCCCTTCATCAACTTGAGCCTCATCCTCATTTTGAGTTGGTGGAGATGCTTGCGTGGAGGAGGATGGTTGATCTTGTGCATTTGGAGGCTCTTCGGATTCCTTAGGGCACACATCCCCAATGGACATGTTCCTTAGCGCGATGCATGGAGCCTCTTCATTACCTATCTCATCAAGATCAACTTGCTCTACTTGAGAGCCGTTAGTTTCATCAAACACAACGTCACAAGAGACTTCAACTAGTCCAGTGGACTTGTTAAAGACCCTATATGCCCTTGTGTTTGAGTCATAACCAAGTAAAAAACCTTCTACAGTTTTAGGAGCAAATTTAGATTTTCTACCTCTTTTAATAAGAATGAAGCATTTGCTACCAAAAACTCTAAAATATGAAATGTTGGGCTTTTTACCGGTTAGGAGTTCATATGATGTCTTCTTGAGGATTCGGTGAAGATATAACCGGTTGATGGCGTAGCAGGCGGTGTTGACCGCTTCGGCCCAAAACCGGTCCGGTGTCTTGTACTCATCAAGCATGGTTCTTGCCATGTCCAATAGAGTTCGATTCTTCCTCTCCACTACACCATTTTGTTGTGGCGTGTAGGGAGAGGAGAACTCATGCTTGATGCCCTCCTCCTCAAGGAAGCCTTCAATTTGAGAGTTCTTGAACTCCGTCCCGTTGTCGCTTCTTATTTTCTTGATCCTTAAGCCGAACTCATTTTGAGCTCGTCTCAAGAATCCCTTTAAGGTATCTTGGGTTTGAGATTTTTCCTGTAAAAAGAATACCCAAGTGAAGCGAGAATAATCATCCACTATTACAAGACAATACTTACTCCCGCCGATGCTTATGTAAGCAATCGGGCCGAATAGATCCATGTGGAGTAGCTCAAGCGGCCTGTCGGTCGTCATGATGTTCTTGTGTGGATGATGGACTCCAACTTGCTTCCCCGCCTGGCATGCGCTACAAATCCTGTCTTTCTCAAAATGAACATTTGTTAATCCTAAAATGTGCTCTCCCTTTAGAAGCTTGTGAAGATTCTTCATCCCAACATGGGCTAGTCGGCGATGCCAGAGCCAACCCATGTTAGTCTTAGCAATTAAGCATGTGTCGAGTTCAGCTCTATTAAAATCCACTAAGTATAGCTGACCCTCTGACACACCCTTAAATGCTATTGAATCATCACTTCTTCTAAAGACAGTGACACCTATATCAGTAAAAAGACAGTTGTAGCCCATTTGACATAATTGGGAAACAGAAAGCAAGTTGTAATCTAATGAATCAACAAGAAAAACATTGGAAATGGAATGGTCAGGAGATATAGCAATTTTACCAAGACCTTTGACCAGACCTTGATTTCCATCCCCGAATGTGATAGCTCGATGGGGATCTTGGTTTTTCTCATATGAGGAGAACATCCTTTTCTCCCCTGTCATGTGGTTTGTGCACCCGCTATCGAGTATCCAACTTGAGCCCCCGGATGCATAAACCTACAAAACAATTTTAGTTCTTGACTTTAGGTACCCAAACGGTTTTGGGTCCTTTGGCATTAGAAACAAGAGCTTTGGGTACCCAAACACAAGTCTTGGAGCCCTTGTGTTTGCCCCCAACAATTTTGGCAACTACCTTGCCGGATTTGCTAGTAAGCACATAAGATGCATCAAAAGTTTTAAATGAAATGGCATGATCATTTGATGCATTAGGAATTTTCTTCTTAGGCAACTTAGCATGGGTTGGTTGCCTAGAACTAGATGTCTCACCCTTATACATAAAAGCATGATTAGGGCCAGAGTGAGACTTCCTAGAATGAATCTTCCTAATTTTGCTCTCAGGATAGCCGGCAGGGTATAAAATGTAACCCTCGTTATCCTGAGGCATGGGAGCTTTGCCCTTAACAAAG
The DNA here is from genome assembly GCF_902167145.1 of Zea mays. NCBI lineage: Eukaryota > Viridiplantae > Streptophyta > Magnoliopsida > Poales > Poaceae > Zea > Zea mays. Next base: position 87,591,446 of record NC_050102.1, on the reverse strand, counting down.
TTAGACAAGTTCTTAGGAGGGGCATTAAGTTTGACATTGTCTCCCCTTTGGAAGCCAATGCCATCCTTGATGCCAGGGCGTCTCCCATTATAAAGCATGCTACGAGCAAATTTAAATTTCTCATTTTCTAAGTTGTGCTCGGCAATTTTAGCATCTAGTTTAGCTATATGATCATTTTGTTGCTTAATTAAAATCATGTGATCATGAATAGCATCAATATCAACATTTCTACATCTAGTACAAATAGATACATGCTCAACAATAGATGTAGAGGGTTTGCAAGATTTTAATTCTACAACCTTAGCATGCAGCATATCATTTTTAGTTCTAAGGTCAGAAATTGTAACATTGCAAACATCTAGTTCTTTAGCCTTAGTAATCAACTTTTCATTTTCTACTCTAAGGCTAGCAAGAGAAATGTTCAATTCTTCAATCCTAGCAAGCAAATCATCATTATTATCTCTAGGAGTGGAAATTGAAACATCACAAACATGAGAATCAACCTTAGCATTTAAAATAGCATTTTCATTTCTAAGGTTGTCAATTATTTCACGGCAAGCGCTTAGCTCACTAGATAATTTTTCACATTTTTCTACTTCTAGAGTATAAGCCTTTTTAACCTTAACATGTTTCTTGTTTTCTTTAATTAGACAATCCTCTTGGGAGTCCAAAAGGTCATCCTTTTCATGAATAGCACTAACTAATTCATTTAATTTTTCTTTTTGAGCTATGTTGAGGTTGGCAAAAAGGGAACGCAAATTATCCTCCTCATCACTAGCATTATCATCACTAGAAGATTCATATTTAGTGGAGGAGTTGGATTTAACCTTCTTCTTTTTGCCGTCCTTTGCCATGAGGCACTTGTGGCCGACGTTGGGGAAGAGGAGTCCCTTGGTGACGGCGATGTTGGCGGCGTCCTCGTCGTCGGAGGAGTCGCTTGAGCTTTCATCGGAATCCCATTCCCGACAAACATGGGCATCGCCGCCCTTCTTCTTGTAGTACCTTTTCTTCTCCTTTCTTCTCCCCTTCTTGTCGTCGCCTCGGTCACTGTCACTAGATATAGGACATTTAGCAATAAAATGACCGGGCTTACCACACTTGTAGCAAACCTTCTTGGAGCGGGACTTGTAGTCCTTCCCCCTCCTTTGCTTGAGGATTTGGCGGAAGCTCTTGATGACGAGCGCCATTTCCTCATTGTCGAGCTTGGAGGCGTCTATTGGTTGTCTACTTGGTGTAGACTCCTCCTTCTTCTCCTCCGTTGCCTTGAATGCAACGGGTTGGGCTTCGGATGGGTCGCCAAGCTCGTTGATTTTCCTCGAGCCTTCTATCATGCACTCAAAACTTACAAAATGCCCGATAACTTCCTCGGGGGTCATTTTAGTATATCTAGGATTACCACGAATCAATTGAACTTGAGTGGGATTAAGAAAAATGAGAGATCTTAAAATAACATTTACCACTTCGTGGTCATCCCACTTCTTGCTCCCGAGGTTGCGCACTTGGTTCACCAAAGTCTTGAGCCGGTTGTACATGTGTTGTGGCTCCTCCCCTTTTTGAAGCCGGAACCGACCGAGCTCCCCCTCGATCGTTTCCCGCTTGGTGATCTTGGTGAGCTCATCTCCCTCGTGCGCAGTTTTGAGCACATCCCAAATCTCCTTTGCATTTTTCAACCCTTGCACTTTGTTGTATTCTTCCTTGCTTAGAGAGGCAAGGAGTATGGTTGTGGCTTGAGAGTTGAAGTGCTCGATTTGGGCCACCTCATCCTCATCATAGTTTTCATCCCCTACGGATGGTACCTGCGCACCAAACTCAACAACATCCCATATGCTTTTGTGGAGCGAGATTAGATGAAATCGCATTAAATCGCTCCACCTAGCGTAATCTTCACCATCAAAAGTTGGTGGTTTGCCTAGTGGGACGGAAAGTAAAGGTGTATGTTTGGAAATGCGAGGGTAGCGTAGAGGGATCTTACTATACTTCTTGCGCTCTTGGCGCTTAGAAGTGACAGAGGGCGCATCGGAGTCGGAGGTCGATGTTGATGAAGTGTCGGTCTCGTAGTAGACCACCTTCCTCATCCTCTTGTGCTTGTCGCCTTTCCGATGCGGCTTGTGGGAAGAAGATTTTTCCTTCTTCTCTTTGTGGTGAGAAGAAGATTTCTTCTCCTTCCCTTTGTTGGAGGAGCTCTTCTTCTTCTCCCTCCTTTTGGTGCGGGACTCTTCCGATGAAGTGCTCCCGTAGCTTGTAGTGGGCTTTTCGCCGGTCTCCATCTCCTTCTTGGCGTGATCTCCCGACATCACTTCGAGCGGTTAGGCTCTAATGAAGCACCGGGCTCTGATACCAATTGATAGTCGCCTAGAGGGGGGGTGAATAGGGCGAAACTGAAATTTACAAATATAAACACAACTACAAGCCGGGTTAGCGTTAGAAATATAAATGAGTCCGAGAGAGAGGGCGCAAAACAAATCCCAAGCGAATAAGCAAGAGAGACACGGAGATTTGTTTTACCGAGGTTCGGTTCTTGCAAACCTACTCCCCGTTGAGGAGGCCACAAAGGCCGGGTCTCTTTCAACCCTTCCCTCTCTCAAACGGTCCCTCGGACCGAGTGAGCTTCTCTTCTCAAATCAAAGCCGGGAACAAAACTTCCCCGCAAGGGCCACCACACAATTGGTGCCTCTTGCCTTGATTACAATGAAGTTGTGATCTCAAGGACAAGTGAGAAAGAAAAGAAGCAATCCAAGCGCAAGAGCTCAAATGAACACGGCAAATCACTCTCTCTAGTCACTAGGGTTTTTTTGTGGAATTGGAGAGGATTTGATCTCTTTGAATGTGTCTAGAATTGAATGCCTAGAGCTCTTGTAGTAGTTGAGAAGTGGAAAACTTGGATGCCATGAATGGTGGGGTGGTTGGGGTATTTATAGCCCCAACCACCAAAAGTGACCGTTGCTGGCAGCCTCTGTTCGATGGCGCACCGGACAGTCCGGTGCACACCGGACAGTCCGGTGCACACCGGACAGTCCGGTGCCCCTGCCACGTCATCACTGCCGTTGGATTCTAGCCGTTGGAGCTTCTGACTTGTGGGCCCGCCTGGGTGTCCGGTGCACACCGGACATGTACTGTTTGATGTCCGGTGCACCGGTATGGGCAAGTCTGACGTCTGCGCGCGCTGCGCGCGCATTAAATGCACCGCAGAGAGCCGTTGGCGCCGAAGAGAGCCGTTGCTCCGCTGGCACACCGGACAGTCCGGTGCACACCGGACAGTCCGGTGAATTATAGCGGAGCGGCTGTCGTGAAAACCCGAGGATGACGAGTTCCGGAGGCCGCGGTTCGTTGGCGCACCGGACATGTCCGGTGCACACCGGACAGTCCGGTGAATTATAGCGCGCCGGCCTCCGCGAATTCCCGAGGGCGAAGGGTTGAAGTCGAAGTCCTCTGGCGAAGGGTAGAAAACGAAGTCTACGGGCGCACCGGACACTATCCGGTGCACACCGGACAGTCCGGTGCCTCCAGCCAGAGGTGCCCTCGGTTGCCTTATTGCTCCTTTGTTGAATCCAACACTTGGTCTTTTTATTGGCTAGATGTGAACCTTTTGCACCTGTATAACTTATACACTAGAGCAAACTAGTCAGTCCAATATTTGTGTTGGGCAATTCAACCACCAAAATTATTTAGGAACTAGGTATAAGCCTAATTCCCTTTCAATAACCTTGCGTGTACATTCATAAGGGGCTCTCAGTTTCGCTGCGACACCATAAGTCCTTAATCATGACACCATTACCAAACCGGCACCAATAATGAATCTCACGCGGTAGGAACAATTTGTGTAGAGATAACTTATCGATATAGTCTCATAATGGATTATGACTACTAATTGTGATACCAGCGCGTGCCAAGTAGCACAACCATGTGTGTACATTCACAGGAGGCCCTCGGTTTCGTCACGGCACCATCGGTTTTAGTCATAACACCATTACTAGACGTAACCAATAAGAAATCTCGCGCGACACCAATGGATTGGGCAAGGGTGACAACATACAAAGAGACTCTACCTGTCAAAACGGTTACAAGTAGAGAGCCAAATAGATCATGGCCCGATGAAATGAACAAAACACGGCCATAACCTAAATTGGTGGATGAAGGGAGTATGATGGGAGACTGTTAATTCAGCCCCAAGCATATTTCTATGCCCATCGCCGAGATTACAAGGTCGAGGATTAGTATCTGATTAGATACGGAGGGAAAGCAATCACAAGATTAAGTTGGTATGCCTTCGATAGAGATGAAAATCAAAGGCACCAAATTCAAGAAAATGATCGGACATGTCATTCCTAGGTTAGGTTAATAAAGCGACAAGATGATCCTCAAAAAGAGGCAAAATAGAGATATCTACTTGCACCAACCGAACAAGGAAATGGTTTTGGAAGGAGACATGACTCGAGATTCTTGTTTCAAGCCCGGTTACACTTTATGTCCAACAAAGAAATTATCTAGGCATTCATTTGCATGGGCTTGGTCATGGAGTGATAACAGAAAATTCAAATTCATCCATGCTTGGAAACTTGGAAGGATTTCGAAGGACTGATAACGATTTGGGTTATGGTTCACTTAACAAGAACATGGCCTAGTTTTGGGTTTAGACAAATAAGTCACCAATCTTCTATCGGCACATCAAGTACAAGAGCGAACGCGTATAACACCTAAACATATTACCTAACGAATGGAGGATAACTATTTCATTGGGGTTCATAATACAACATTACACCACATTATTTACAATCACCGATTACTGGAATTAGGGAGAGAGAAGCATTTTGGGTATATAGGTGACAAACATGATGCAACAATCAAGATGCATGCTCGTCCTATTCGTCCTCACAAATTTTGCCAACATAATGTGGCAATGGCATTCTATTTCGGTGGCATACTTACGACTCTCACGGTATTTTGCTAGTCGTCAACTACACATACGTTTTCGAGGTTAGTGTACCTGCAGAAAAATCCATCACAGCCCAATTTCCCATGATGCAGTTCACACATGATAGTTTATCACAGTTTATACTCCATATATTTCTATATGGAGGCCAGCTCTTCATTAAACGCCGAGCCACGCATAGGCGCCGTTGCCACACTTTAACCATAGGGCAACTCATTATGGTAACTCACCTTCTTACCTAAGCGTAGGTGCGTCGTTACAAGTACATTACACTTCTCAGTATTCCCATGTGTGTATACCCATACACATCCATGGGGTACCGAATTCCCAGAAAATTAATTACTCCACATCGCAGCTTTCATATATACATATGTGAAACATGTATATAATCAAGCGCTTTTTATACTCTTCCCTAGACCGACGTTTGTTCGGTCATGCTCTCACATCTCACCTTACCTTGAGCGTTGATCCATTCAAGACTGAATGGCCTAAAAAATAACAATACACATGTATGCAATACCCCTGGTTGTGGGTTAGTGGTTTTCAAATAAGCCACCTGATAGTCCTTAACTTAGGGCTTAATAGAGGATGTCGCTGGCATTATAGTTTTTCAAAACTATTTTTCAAAGCCAAACAATGTGTTTAGTTGAAAATAGTTTTTTAGAAACCAAAACTTTTGTTTTAAAAATACGTATGTGATCGTATATACTTAATCTTGCTCCGATACCAGCTGTGTCAGAACCTCTCAAGTTATTGGGCCCACATGCACCTACCCTTGTCTCAAAGACCTCAGACGGCTATGCATGTGCACCAGATAACTTAACAGGATCTGTCCAAGTGCCCCGAGGACCTCAGATAAACCACTTACAACCAGGACCGCAGGATTAAGTAAACACAAATCACACACCAACAATTTGCAGCGGAAATCTTATTACCAAATTTATAAGTAACATCAAATTTACATTGTACATGATCGGAGTAATTGCATTATGTTTTGAATGTATAAACATTTATATGTTTAAAATATATGCTAGCTTAAGTGACCATCCTCAATAAAAAGTATAGAAGAGTTACTTAGACTTATAAGAAGGTCGTGCCCACCGGCGCTTAACACCAATCACAATCAAAATGACTCATAACCTGCAGCAACAATGGGAATAAAACCCTAAGTACGCAAGTACTCAGCAAGACTTACCCGACTAAAGAAAAGACTCTCAAGGGTATGCTGGTTTTAGAAGGATTCAAGGAAAGGCTTATCAAGAATCAAAGACTCATTTTGCAGAAATGCTTACTAATAATGGATCCTTAAAATCCAGTTTTATTGTCAGGTTAAGTAAAGTTATCTACATCTAAAGTTCTTTCTATCCTAGTTCAAGCACTTGGCCTACACTAGCCGTCTTTTATCATCCTGTCAGTTCACTGGATTGCTACGTGTAAGTCAGTGACCCAGTCTTCATATCCAAGAAGTAACGGCGATCCGAATCGGTTAATACCCAGCTGGGGATCTCCAATCACAAGACATATGTAGCACTTTACCCTTGCATATGTTAACTCGCCACCGGGTTTCTTAAGACCAGACCGGGTTCACGCCAACCAAGAGCACAGATACACCACCGTCCAACCTGTTGCCACGGAGGGTACACGCTACTCTTGCCATCTCTCCACTCCCATTGCATGTTGGCCTTTCTGGTATTAGTTTGCCCGAGGCAAAGCTTACCCATGATGAGGCATGTGACCAGTTAAAAGGTCCTCGATCATCAGGCCCACATCGAGACGGTCCTTAATCGACTCAGACGGAGACACTACACCGAGACTTCCTTCTCGTGCAAGTCAACCGCCCGGTCTCAGCTTTATTATTTTCAACCCAAAGTTTGGTACCTGGCAGAGGTGCATCTTTTCTGATGTTGAACCCATCAGGACCGTGATGGATCAGCCATCAAGTTTTATTTTTGAAAACATCCCATCCACTGTGAAGCATCACTTTTCGTTTTAAAAAAACATTTTGTTTTTCTAAAGCAAGGCTAAGCATCATAAAGTTCTTTTCATAAAAGGGTATCAAGGAAGGGTAATCAATTTTCCAAGGAAGGGAATGCATCAATTGTTTAGCACACAACTCCTATCACCTAATGCATCATATAAGGTGATAAAGATTTTAAAACAGCAAGGAGGTGGCAAATGCATCGGAGCTTGCCTGGATAACACTAGGTTAGTGTTTGTTAGGTGGCGACCACTTGGCAATCATCTCGTAGTCGAGCACTTGCTTGATTTATCCATCTTCAGGTTGCTCCGACTGACGACATCGTCGTGCGAAGAAGATCACTCCTTGCACCATCTCGAGGTTAACTTGGCTCTTTTCCTTCGCCTCACGTGATTAATTATCGTACATCATGAGATGCACGATGCACATGTATGAGCATAAAGTAAACCAGATGATATAGAAAAAAGAATCAAATACTTAGCGGCAAGACATCGACACAACCTTTCGCAAACACTAGACACCTGTAACTCACTAAGCACAACAATCACGATCTTCTAGTTTTACCAGATTTAACTTACAACATCACGAAAAATGATAAACTATACCCACACTCTACCTCCCTTAGCTAACGTTCAATACTAAAAGGCTAACAAACTTAGTATCATTAGTCTAAGACACCTAATTTTGGGAATAAGCATAGGAGCACATCAACCTTCTAAACCACCTGACCGGACGACTTTGCATAACCTGCCAACTAATTAAAATGTCTACTAGCAAAGCATTAATTTATTTAAGCAAACTAAATCGGTACGACAACATCGTCACACAATGTGCCTATGCTAACGACAAGAAAATCATTGTAGCTATATAACTATCTGTCGGCGTTTCGAGACCGGGGGGTCCCTAAGCCGACAAGTGAGTGTGCTGCGTGCCCCAGCCCAGATGGGTCGAGCGCGTGGGCGAGCGCGAAGGGGGGAGAGGCGAGGTGGCCGGAGACGGGCGTGAGAGAGGTGGAAGTCCCGCGGCCTTCGTGTTCGTCCCGCGCCCAGGTCGGTTGCGCTTGCAGTAGGGGGGTTACAAGCGTCCACGCGGGTGAGGGAAGCGAGCGGCCCCAAGAGAGCGCCTGTCCCGTCCTCGGTCCCGCGCGGCCAACCTTCTCTGAGAAGGCCCTGGTCCTTCCTTTTATAGGCGTAAGGAGAGGATCCAGGTGTACAATGGGGGTGTAGCAGAGTGCTACGTGTCTAGCGGAGGGAGAGCTAGCGCCCTAAGTACATGCCAATGTGGCAGCCGGAGAGATCTTGGCACCCTGCTGGTGTGATGTCATGGCTGTCGGAGGAGCAACGGAGTTTGGCGGAAGGACAGCTGTCGGAGCGGTCGAGTCCTTGCTGACGTCCACCTGCTTCCGTAAGAGAGCTGAGAGCCGCCGCCGTCATAGAGCTTGGGAGGCGCCATCATTGCCTATCTGGCGGAGCTGGCCAGAAGGGACACCGGTCTTGTTCTCTGCGGCCCGAGTCGGCTCGGGGTAGAGTGGTGATGGCGCTCCCTGTTGACGTGGCGGGCCCGCGCCCGAGGCGGGGCGACGTGGGGGCTCCTCCGAAGCTGGGGTCGAATCTGTCTTCCGTTGCTGAGGCCGAGTCCGAGCCCCTGGGTCGGGCGAGGCAGAAGTCGTTCGGCAGAGGCCAGGGCGGAGTCCGAGCCCTGGGGTCGGGCGAGGCGGAGTTCGTCGTCTTCCGGGGCCGAGCTCGAGTCCGAGCCCTGGGGTCGGGCGGAGCGGAGTTCGCCGTCTTCCGGGTCTTAGCCCGAGTCCGAGCCCTGGGGTCGGGCGGAGCGGAGTTCGCCGTCTTCCGGGTCTCAGCCCGAGTCCGAGCCCTGGGGTCGAGCGGAGCGGAGTTCGTCGTCTTCCGGGGCCGAGCTCGAGTCCGAGCCCTGGGGTCGGGCGGAGCGGAGTTCGCCGTCTTCCGGGTCTTAGCCCGAGTCCGAGCCCTGGGGTTGGGCGGAGCGGAGTTCGCCGTCTTCCGGGTCTTAGCCCGAGTCCGAGCCCTGGGGTCGGGCGGAGCGGAGTTCCCTATGGCGCCCCTGGCGAGGCCTGACTGCCTGTCAGACTCACTCTGTCGAGTGGCACCGCAGTCGGAGTGGCGCAGGCGGCGCTGTCCTTCTGTCAGACCGGTCAGTGGAGCAGCGGAGTGACGGCGGTCACTTCGGCTCTGCCGGGGGGCGTGCGTCAGGATAGAGGTGTCAGGCCACCTTTGCGTTAAATGCCCCTGCAACTCGGTCAGTCGGTGCGGCGATTTAGTCAGGGTTGCTTCTTAGCGAAGCCAAGGCCTCAGGCGAGCCGGAGATGTGTCCGCCGTTAAAAGGGGGGCCTCGGGCGAGACGGAAGTCCCTCGAGGTCGGCTGCCCGAGTCCGAGGCTAGGCTCGGGTGAAGTGTGATCGAGTCACTCGTATGGACGGATCCCTGACTTAATCGCACCCATCAGGCCTCTGCAGCTTTATGCTGATGGGGGTTACCAGCTGAGAATTAGGCGTCTTGAGGGTACCCCTAATTATGGTCCCCGACAGTAGCCCCCGGGCCTCGAAGGGAGTGTTAGCACTCGCTTGGAGGCTTTCGTCGCACTTTTTTGCAAGGGGACCAGCCTTCCTCGGTTGCATTTCATTTCGGTGGGTGCGCGCGAGCGCACCCGCCGGGTGTAGCCCCCGAGGCCTCGGAGGAGTGGTTTCACTCCTTCGAGGTCTTAATGCCTTGCGTAACGCTTCGGCTGGTCTGGTCGTTCCCTCATGCGAACTGGCCGTAGCCCAGGTGCACGGTCGGGGCCCAAGTTCTCGGGCTGGTATGTTGACGCTGTCAACGGTTCGGCCGGAGCCGGGTTTGCGAGAGCAGCCCCCGAGCCTCCGCACAGGGCGAGAGGACGATCAGGGACAGACTCGACTTGTTGCATACGCCCCTACGTCGCCTTTCCGCAAGGAGGAGGGGGGGAGTGCGCCATGTTACCCTCGATGGGCACCGAACATGGTGTCTCCGGTGAGCTGCAAGCGGGTAATCCGAGTGGACGTCCGTGCCCCGTTCGTTGGGGGTCGGCTAGGGGCCCAGAGGCACGCCCAAAAGTACCTGCGGGTGATCTGCCGGACCCGGTCCCCTGGCGACGGGGTCTGAGGGCTCGATGCCTCCCTCCGATGGGATTCCGTTACAAGATCGCTCCCGCTGGTCTCGGAAATGTCCTAGGGTACCTCGGGAGCGCAGCCCGAGCCTCGGTTATGTATCGAACGTACCCCTGGTCATCCCTCGCTCGGCGTCTGAGGCGACTGCGAACCCTTCGGGGGCCAGCCTTCGAACCTCTGATCAGTAATGGGCGCGGAGCCCGAGTAGCCTGAGGCGGCCATGGAGCCCTTCGGGGGGCCGGCCTTCGAACCCCTAACCAGTAGTGGGTGTCGGGCCCACGCGATCTGAGGCGACTGTTGAACCCTTCGGAGGGCCAGCCTTCGAACCTCTGATCAGTAGGGGGGCTCGGAGCCCGGTTCCTTCACAGGGAAGGATCCTTTTCGGGGTATCCCCCTTTCCCGGTCCCTGTTGTAAGAGATAGAGAAAGAGGAAAAAAAGGAAAAGGATACGAAATCGAACGACGTGGCGTACCTTTTTTGGCGCGGTTATTACGGCGAAGGCGAAGCGTCGTCCGCTTCTCCTGTCAGAAGCGCCGCCTGTCCCGCCGCGGAGTTAATGCAACGTGGCGAGTGGTTGGCGGGGCGGCCGTTGCGCGTGCGCGAGCCGTTCGAGGAACGGATCACGGGCGCACCGTCTTCACGCCGTGGGAGGAGGCTCTCTTGCTGTCCCTGGATGGGACGTGAGCCTGGCTGACGACGTGACTGCTGCTCCCGTCCGCCTGCCACCGTCATTACTACCGGCCCACTTTCGGCCGCATTGACCGTCGCGCCAGGCTGGCGCCGCTGGGTCGTGCGCTGGGTCGCCTCGAGTCGCGGCATAGGCTCCGCAACCGAAGAGGCGCGACGGTGGCACAAGTGGTGGCGCGGTTGCTTGCATGCAGCAACTGGCGCGCTGGTTGCGTGACGCGTGGGCCCGGGTGCGCTTGCTGGCGTGTCAGAAGTCGGAGAAGCGCGTCCACCTGGCGCGGTTGCATGCCGCCTGCATGGCTACCCGCCCCTCCCACCCGTTGGTCTGGGCAAAAGTGGGGGGTCGCTTGTAACCGCTGGGCGGTTGTGCGCACCACGCGCGGCGGTTTGGCTTCTTCTGCTCGGAGCCGGTCTGCATGACATGCGGGACCCAGCCCCCGAGTCGCAGGGGTGGGCCTTGGAGCGTGTTGGAGAAGACTCAGCCCGCGGCGTTTGGGGGCGCACGTAGGGAGAGTTGCCTTTAAAAGGAGGGCGACCCCTTTCGGAAGGCAACCATGTCTTCTTCCTCCCTCATGCGTCGTGTCTTTCCATCTTCCAAGCCCTCGGATGGGGGGTACCCACCGTCTTTCCGCCTCCTCGTTGGAGGAACGCAACTCCATGGGAGTTGGTACCTTTCAGCCATCGTTCGGCTTCAAGGATTTTCATCACGCAGCCCGGCCACACCCCTCCACCGGTGGTCACCCGGGATGGCGACCTCCGGTTTGATGGTGGGGGAAGCGAGCCAGGCTGCGGCCTCTACCCCTCCCTCGGCCTCAAGGATTTTCGTCGTCCAGGCCAAGATGAAGGATGAGGCGAGTCGGGGGGCTGCCCCCGCATGGGTCGGCTGCCTTTTTCTTCCCCCGCGCCTGGGGGAGAATGGCATCCCTCGGTCCCACGGGGACTTCCTCCAGCCATGCCGGGATAGGTAGGGCGCCAGTAGCCCTGGGTCTCCGTCTCCCGGCCTGAATGGCTGGTTCTCGTCCTCTGCGGGTGAGAGCCCTCCTGTCGCAACACCTGCCCCGAAGCTGCTGCCTAAGCCGCTTCGCCGCCCGGGGCGGGGGTGGTTGTTGTCGCAGTCAGAACGGGCGGCGGCGAGCCGCTCGTCAGTCTTCTGTTGCTCCGCAGGCCTTCCCCCATGGAGTGGGGTTGTTCGTACCTGCGGAGGGGGAACCGGAGTTCCGTTTGTAATGGCATTTCGATTGCCAGGGTTTTTGTTCATTGTGGCTGTCGAGGCCTGAACATGTATGTAATTTCGGCACGGAGCCGTGTTTTTTCCTCATTTTCGAGCACTAAGTCTCGCCTGTTGATTATCTGTACCGCTTCACCAAGCATGAGTCGCCCCGTGTCAAGGTGACGAGTGAGGTATCCGTATCCCGGAGGCGTAGGAATCCCTCGGATCGATCGACCTTGTTGTCTGAGGCTCCTCTAGCTTAGTTAAAGAGACCCCTCGGCCGCTCTTCGACGAGCCGAGGCCAGGGGTAGCGATATCAGTACGAACAGAGGCGGAGTTGGCTCGAAAATGGGAACCTGGTTGGCCGGAGCCTAGCCGGGTTGTCCGTCAGCGGATCCGACGCCGGAGTCGATCAGCCGAGGCCTCGGGTCGGGCTAGCGCCCTTGGAAGATGGTTGGCCGAGGCCCCGGGGGTAGCCGGCCGAGCCGCCTGCTCGGGCCGGATTCCCGGAGAAGTCCCTGTGCCGCCGTCCGAGGCTGGGTCGGATCCTGCTGAAGACGTCGTCGATGCCGAAGGTGCTACGGCCCCCTTCAGCGTGAAGACCCGAGCCTGCAGGATCAGATCGTCTTGTAGCGTGTGCCTTCTGCGGCCGCTGAGGCCAGAAAACACACCCTCGCTGCGCTTGCAAAGCTGCGTCTCTTTTCCCCTTATTCCGAGCATCTGGACTTTCCGTCCGTAACAGGGATGTTTGTGCGGGCGAGAGTTGCTTCTCGCGGAAGGTGATGAGTGAGGTATCCGTATCCCGGAGGCGTAGGAGTCCCTCGGCTCGGTCGGCCTTGCCGCTTACGTGTACTCCGTCGTTTCCAGGATCCGCTTTTCGAAGTAGTCAAAAAGCACGAAAGAAATTCTGCTAAAAAGAGATCTTTTTTCGAGGGAAAAATTCGACGCAGAGGGGGTCTCCCCCCTTTTAGCCCCCGAGGGAGGGTCGGGCTCTGCCGATGCGAGGCCGACCCTTCCTTGATGACTAAACTTTGCGTGGGTGCGAAGTATACGAACAACTTGAAAACATCTTAAGGGTAGAAGCGACGTAGCTGTTTGATGTTCCAGGCGTTGCCGTAGATCTCGCCTTGATTGTTGGCTAGCTTGTATGTTCCGGGCTTCAGGACTTTGGCGATGACGAATGGCCCCTCCCAGGGGGGCGTGAGCTTGTGCCTCCCTCGGGCGTCTTGCCGCAGCCGAAGCACCAGATCGCCCACCTGGAGGTCTTGGGACCGGACCCCTCGGGCGTGGTAGCGTCGCAGGGACTGCTGGTACCGCGCCGAGTGTAGTAAGGCCTTGTCCCGAGCCTCCTCCAGCTGGTCCAGCGATTCTTCTCGGCTAGCTTGGTTGCTTTGATCGTTGTAGGCCCTCGTCCTCGGGGAGCCGTATTCCAGGTCAGTGGGCAAGATGGCCTCGGCCCCGTAGACCAGGAAGAACGGCGTGAAACCCGTGGCCCGGCTTGGCGTTGTCCTCAGGCTCCAGATCACCGAGGGGAGTTCCTTCATCCATCGCTTGCCGAACTTGTTGAGGTCGTTGTAAATCCGAGGCTTGAGCCCGAGGTCGTACTCCACGCACTCCACGTCGCATTCGAACGCGTGTTTGTACGTGGGGCCGACGGTGATGACCCCGTTGGGGCCCGGCATCTTCAGCTTCAGGTAGGTGTAGTTGGGGACGGCCATGAACTTCGCGTAACATGGCCTTCCCAGTACCGCGTGGTATGTTCCTCGGAACCCGACCACCTCGAACGTCAAGGTCTCCCTTCGGAAGTTGGAGGGCGTTCCGAAGCAGACGGGGAGGTCGAGTCGTCCGAGGGGCTGGACGCGCTTCCCAGGGATGATCCCGTGGAAGGGCGCAGCGCCTGCTCGGACGGAGGACAGATCGATGCGCAGGAGCTTGAGGGTCTCGACGTAGATGATGTTGAGGCAGCTGCCCCCATCCATCAGGACCTTGGTGAGCCTGACGTCGCCGATGACGGGGTCGACGACGAGCGGGTATTTCCCCGGGCTCGACACGTGGTCGGGGTGGTCAGCATGGTCGAAGGTGATGGGCTTGTCGGACCAGTCTAGGTAGACTGGCGCCGCCACCTTCACCGAGCAGACCTCCCGGCGCTCTTGCTTGCGATGCCGAGCCGAGGCATTCGCCGCATGCCCACCGTAGATCATGAAGCAGTCGCGGACCTCGGGGTACTCTCCTGCTTGGTGATCTTCTTTTTTGTCGTCGTCGTGGGCCCTGCCACCCTCCGCGGGTGGCCCGGCCCTGTGGAAGTGGCGCCGAAGCATGACGCACTCCTCGAGAGTGTGCTTGACGGGCCCCTGATGGTAGGGGCACGGCTCCTTGAGCATCTTGTCGAAGAGGTTTGCACCTCCGGGGGGCTTCTGAGGGTTCTTGTACTCGGCGGCGGCGACAAGGTCCGCGTCGGCGGCGTCGCGTTTCGATTGCGACTTCTTCTTGCCCTTCTTCTTGGCGCCGCACGGAGTAGACGCCTCGGGAGCCTCTTCCGATGGGCGGCCCTGGGGCTGCTTGTCCTTTCGGAAGATAGCCTCGACCGCCTCCTGGCCAGAGGCGAACTTGGTGGCGATGTCCATCAGCTCGCTCGCCCTGGTGGGGGTTTTGTGACCCAACTTGCTCACCAGGTCACGGCAAGTAGTGCCGGCAAGGAACGCGCCGATGACATCCGAGTCGGTGATGTTGGGCAGCTCGGTGCGCTGCTTCGAGAATCGCTGGATGTAGTCCCGGAGCGACTCTCCCGGCTGTTGCCGGCAGCTTCGAAGGTCCCAGGAATTCTCGGGGCGCACGTATGTGCCCTGGAAATTGCCGGCGAAGGCTTGGACCAAGTCGTCCCAGCTGGAGATCTGCCCCGGAGGCAGGTGCTCCAACCAGGCGCGAGCAGTGTCGGAGAGGAACAGGGGGAGGTTTCGGATGATGAGGTTGTCGTCGTCTGTTCCACCCAGTTGGCAGGCCAGGCGGTAGTCCGCGAGCCACAGTTCCGGTCTCGTTTCCCCCGAGTACTTTGTGATGGTAGTCGGGGGTCGGAACCGGGTCGGGAACGGCGCCCGTCGGATGGCCCGACTGAAGGCCTGCGGACCGGGTGGTTCGGGCGAGGGACTCCGATCCTCCCCGTTGTCGTAGCGCCCCCCACGCCTGGGGTGGTAGCCTCGGCGCACCCTTTCGTCGAGGTGGGCCCGACGGTCACGTCGATGGTGCTCGTTGCCGAGGTGGCCCGGGGCCGCAGGCGCGGTGTTGCGCGTGCGTCCGGTGTAGACCGAGGCTTCCCGCATGAGTCGGGAAGTCGCGGCATGAGGTTCTGAGGGGTATCCCTGCCTTCGGGAGGCAGTGCTCTTGGCCCATCGGGCCGCAGCGCCTTCCAGGAGATTCTTGAGCTCTCCCTGGATCCGTCGACCCTCGGTAGTTGATGGCTCCGGCATCGCGCGGAGGAGCATCGCTGCGGCTGCCAGGTTCTGACCAACCCCGCTGGATGCGGGCGGCGGCCTGACCCTGACATCGTTGGCGACGCGGTGCTGGAGACCTTGGGGCAGGTGACGTATTTCTCCGGCCGGGGGTTGGCCCGCCCATACCTGCCCGACGTCCCGTCGGATCGGCTCAAGCGCTCCTGTTCCCTCGTCGAGCCTGGCCTGCGCCCCACGGACTTGCTTGAGTTGTGGGTCGTGACCCCCCGCCGGAACGGGGACCACAGCTAGCTCCCGCGGGATGTCGGCGCGAGGCGCCGGCCTAGGAAGATCACCGTCCTCCGGCATGCCGAGATGGTTGCCTTCGGAGGGATCCCCTAGCTCGATGTGGAAACATTCGTGGCTTGGGCCGCAGCCCTCGTCGTTAAGGCTGCGGCTTCCGTCGGAACAGTCGGAGAGGCAGTAGTTACATGCGGTCATGAAGTCCCGCATGGCACTGGGGTTGCCAAGTCCAGAGAAATCCCAACAGATGCTGGGATCGTCATCTTCCTCGGACCGAGAGGGCCCGTAGGTTGAGACGTCCGTCAACCGGTCCCAAGGCGACCGCATACGAAACCCCAGTGGGGTTGCACTCGCCTAAATGAGAGCGCCCGCCAAAGCAAGGTTGCTAGGCGGGTTGAGGCCGAGTCGAAATGACGTAAGATGGGGATTAGTCAGTACCTTTTGGTCGACGCGGAGCGACGTAGTCACATCGGGGACTGGTTGCGCCGTCATCTCAGGTACAAGGGCGACGTCCTGCAAGCTTTCCGCGAGCGCGCTGGCGTCGTCTTCTTGCTCGGGATCAGCGTGTCGCGGGGGGACGACGCTTGCCTTCGTCTCGAACGCGAGGTCGACGCCCGGCGTGCCTTCCGTCTGGGCGTCGGGGGCGTCGATTCGCTCGACGGCCGACGAAGCGCGGCCTCCCGCTTGGCCTTGGTTGCCCCGCCTCCTCCTCCGTTGGCGGGGGAGAGGACGGAGCGAGCTCGAATGTTGTTCTTCCACCACGCGGGGAAGATGTCGCCGATTCCGCCGCCGGTGGGCGGGTTGTCGGCCGCCATTGTCGTTGTCGCACGGCGGTGGAAGGAGTATCATGCCGTAGCTGCCGTCGAAGGACATGAACTCAAGACTCCCGAAACGGAGCACCGTCCCGGGCCGGAGAGGTTGCTGGAGACTGCCCATCTGGAGCTTGACGGGAAGCTGTTCGTCAACACGCAGCAGGCCCCTACCTGGCGCGCCAACTGTCGGCGTTTCGAGACCGGGGGGTCCCTAAGCCGACAAGTGAGTGTGCTGCGTGCCCCAGCCCAGATGGGTCGAGCGCGTGGGCGAGCGCGAAGGGGGGAGAGGCGAGGTGGCCGGAGACGGGCGTGAGAGAGGTGGAAGTCCCGCGGCCTTCGTGTTCGTCCCGCGCCCAGGTTGCGCCTGTCCCGTCCTCGGTCCCGCGCGGCCAACCTTCTCTGAGAAGGCCCTGGTCCTTCCTTTTATAGGCGTAAGGAGAGGATCCAGGTGTACAATGGGGGTGTAGCAGAGTGCTACGTGTCTAGCGGAGGGAGAGCTAGCGCCCTAAGTACATGCCAATGTGGCAGCCGGAGAGATCTTGGCACCCTGCTGGTGTGATGTCGTGGCTGTCGGAGGAGCAACGGAGCTTGGCGGAAGGACAGCTGTCGGAGCGGTCGAGTCCTTGCTGACGTCCACCTGCTTCCGTAAGAGAGCTGAGAGCCGCCGCCGTCATAGAGCTTGGGAGGCGCCATCATTGCCTATCTGGCGGAGCTGGCCAGAAGGGACACCGGTCTTGTTCTCTGCGGCCCGAGTTGGCTCGGGGTAGAGTGGTGATGGCGCTCCCTGTTGACGTGGCGGGCCCGCGCCCGAGGCTGGGCGACGTGGGGGCTCCTCCGAAGCTGGGGTCGAATCTGTCTTCCGTTGCCGAGGCCGAGTCCGAGCCCCTGGGTCGGGCGAGGCGGAAGTCGTTCGGCAGAGGCCAGGGCGGAGTCCGAGCCCTGGGGTCGGCGAGGCGGAGTTCGTCGTCTTCCGGGGCCGAGCCCGAGTCCGAGCCCTGGGGTCGGGCGGAGCGGAGTTCGCCGTCTTCCGGGTCTTAGCCCGAGTCCGAGCCCTGGGGTCGGGCGGAGCGGAGTTCGCCGTCTTCCGGGTCTCAGCCCGAGTCCAAGCCCTGGGGTCGGGCGGAGCGGAGTTCGTCGTCTTCCGGGGCCGAGCCCGAGTCCGAGCCCTGGGGTCGGGCGAGCGGAGTTCGCCGTCTTCCGGGTCTTAGCCCGAGTCCGAGCCCTGGGGTCGGGCGGAGCGGAGTTCGCCGTCTTCCGGGTCTTAGCCCGAGTCCGAGCCCTGGGGTCGGGCGGAGCGGAGTTCCCTATGGCGCCCCTGGCGAGGCCTGACTGCCTGTCAGACTCATTCTGTCGAGTGGCACCGCAGTCGGAGTGGCACAGGCGGCGCTGTCCTTCTGTCAGACCGGTCAGTGGAGCAGCGGAGTGACGGCGGTCACTTCGGCTCTGCCGGGGGGCGTGCGTCAGGATAGAGGTGTCAGGCCACCTTTGCGTTAAATGCCCCTGCAACTCGGTCAGTCGGTGCGGCGATTTAGTCAGGGTTGCTTCTTAGCGAAGCCAAGGCCTCGGACGAGCCGGAGATGTGTCCGCCGTTAAAAGGGGGGCCTCGGGCGAGACGGAAGTCCCTCGAGGTCGGCTGCCCGAGTCCGAGGCTAGGCTCGGGTGAAGCGTGATCGAGTCACTCGTATGGACTGATCCCTGACTTAATCGCACCCATCAGGCCTCTGCAGCTTTATGCTGATGGGGGTTACCAGCTGAGAATTAGGCGTCTTGAGGGTACCCCTAATTATGGTCCCCGACACTATCCAATTCAATTAACTGAAATAATAAATTGGCTCACCACGATCGAATCGATTTGATAACCGCGAGGGCGACGACGGCTCTCAGTTTAGACATTCGGTCGAGCTCCTGACAATTGTTGCACGGACTTCTCTCACATTTTCATCCAACTCCAGGATCCGGGAGATAAGGTCGACTACGAGTTCCGTGGAGTGAACGACAACGTTGTTGTACCCACGACGTGGAGACGAATGACGACAACTCCACAACGTCTTCACGGGCACGACAAAGACATAGGGCGCGCGCGATGACTATGCTTCACTGGCGAGAAACGTCTTGACGAGCTAGTTGACGGGAGCAACAAACTATGGTTTTGAAACTCGGACAAGGAAACCATGGCCTAAACGACACGGACAAAGGACGAGTGCCGGGGCTGTCAATTCATCGCGCGACCGGGTGACGACGACAAACAACCGAGCGTGGTAAGGAGCTGTAGAATGACAATGGGTCTAGCAGAGGAGCTCGCGCGCGCAGCCCAGGATAGAGATACGGAGCTGGGCACACGACAACCTGAGGCTGGACAAGCGCAGCATGCGGCACGACGACCAGCAGGGTGCTGCTGCAGGACAGACCTACACGGCGCTGGGGTTGCGATAGAACATGAACTCGCGCTCGCCGTTGGCGACAACGCCGTTGTCGCGGAGGATAGCAGCGCGCATGCGACCGAACTCGTCAACGCCGAGCTTGCCGACGAAGGAGACGAGGGTGAGCGTGGATCGGCGCCAGAGAACCCGAGCGCACGGTTATCAACAGCATGGGAGGTGGACGCGAACAGGGCACCAAGAGTGGGCTGCTCGGCCACCAACGAGGGAGTACGTCGGGCGGGGAAATCGCCATGGGCGAGGTGGAGGTCCGGCCAGAACCGAGGAACGCGGCTGCGCGCAAAGGAACTCGGCTGCTTCTTTCCCCGTTTGCAGCACCAGACTCGAGCTGCACCGTGGGGGCGCGAGCAGGGACGGTCGACCGAGCTGGACAGGGGAGCAAGCGCGCGCAGGAAAGCACCAGGGGGACGGGAGGGGAACAGGGAGCAGGAACCCGGGCGTGCGCGCAGGGAGACGGGCACCGCGGCGAGCCAGAGAGCTTCGGCCGAGCAGGAGCCAGGGCGCAGGGGCCATGGGAGATGGGCGCGCAGCAGAGGAGCAAGCAGCGGGCGCGGTAGAGGAGCGCGGCGAGGAAGCTCCGAGCTGTGCGCGAGCGAGCAGAGGGGAGGCGAGCTGAGGGGGAGAGAAGGGAGCGGCTGGGAAAGGGGCTGGCGTCAGCCAACAGGGTACCGGGAGAAAGAGAGAGCGGCGTGCCAGGGAAGAAGACCGCACGCGAGGAACCGCTGGAAAATTCTGAGCAGGGGCGGCGAGATAGGATAGGATCTATGGGATATTTTTCATTTTCCATTTTTTTATAACGGAAATTATAGATATTTTGGAATTGAGATTTTTAGTGATGGGTAATGAGTCGAAGCGCTACAGGGCTGCACATTTTATTCTACGAATTATGAAATGAAAATTCGGAGGAATAACAGCTTAGACGGTTCTGTCCAAATCTCGCTTGGATAATTTTCGTGACTATTCCGGTCACGATGTAAATAGACCACATTGAAATGAGTTTGGCTTGAATATTTTTTTTTGGAATTTCGCAGATATTTCGAAATCGGATAAACTCATCTGCATTCGTCCAGAATATTTGATTTAGCGAACACTCTAGAATTCAAACGAATTTTTACCTGTTACATATATCCGAAGATTTGGATCTGGGCGAGAAACGACGGACCGAATTAAACTATTTCCAGCATTGATAATTTGTTCCGAAAACCTCATCCGTCGAGTTCTAAATAAATTTGTTTGGGGATAAAATCATCAGAGTGGGTCGGGCTTCTGAATTTGTATTCGCGCGAGCGATGTATTTTAAATAATCACCGGACGCACCGATTTTCGGAACAACTATGTTCCGATTATCACAAAAATTTAGGAAGAGTCCGGATAGATAAAAATAAAAACGATGTCGAACTCGCGACAGACGAAACAGATGCGATATTAAAATCGCGATAGACGAAGATGATTAAAATTTAGCATCCGTTTTATCCAATGATATTACGTGCTTAAATCCATACTCATTATCGAGTGGAATATAAACACCTGGGGTGTTACAACTGTGAACCTCGATCAGACACGACCTTTTTCGGTACTCCGTGTAAACACACAATCCGAGCCATGTATAACTCTACTAGTTGAGAACCTTTATAAGTAGTCTTGACAAGAATAAAGTGGGCCACTTTGGTCAGTCTATCCATAATCACCCATATAGAATCATATCCTTTCGGGGTGCGAGGCAATCCAGTAATAAAATCCATGCCAATTTCTTCCCACTTCCATTTGTGTATCTTCAAAGGGTGCAATAATCCATGTGGCCTTTGATGTTCGGCTTTGACTCTTTGACACACATCACACATAGCCACATGTGCAGCTACATCTCTCTTCAATCCGTACCACTAGTATTTCTGCTTCAAATCCTGATACATCTTGGTGCTACCGGGATGGATAGAGTAATCAAGAATCATGGGCTTCCTTCAATATAGTCTCACGAAGGCTATTAATCTCAGGAACACATATCATGTCCTTGAACCATACTGTGCCTTGCTCATCCTGTCGGGGACCATAACTAGGGGTACCCCCAAGACTCCTAAATCTCAGCTGGTAACCCCCATCAGCACAAAGCCGCAAAGGCCTGATGAGCGCGATTCCGGTCAAGGCTTTGTCCACTCAAGGGACACGATCTCGTCTCGCCCGAGCCCAGCCTCGGGCAGGAACAGTAGACCGAAGCAGATTCACGCCTCGCCCGAGGGTCTCCTCAAGCAACAGACGCACCTTCGACTCGCCCGAGGCCCAGCTTGGGCAGGCTTTGCGGAGAAGCAACCTTGGCCGGATCGCTACGCCAACCGACCATATCGCAGGAGCATTCAATGCAAGGATCGCCTGACACCTTATCCTGACGCGCGCTCTTCAGTCGACAGAGCCGAAGTGACCGCAGTCGCTTCACCGCTCCACTGACCGACCTGACAGGAAAACAACGCCGCTTGTGCTGCTCCGGCTGCTGTGCCACCCGTCAGGGTGAGGCTGACAGCCGCCAAGACTGGCCTCAGGCGCCATAGGAAGCTCCGCCTCGCCCGACCCCTAGGCTCGGACTCAGCCTCGACCTCGGACGATGGACTCTGCCTCACCTGACCCCTGGGCTCGGACTCAGCCTCAACCTCTGACGACGGTCTCCGCCTCGCCCGACCCCTGGGCTCGGACTCAGCCTCGACCTCGGACGACAGACTCTGCCTCGCCCGACCCCTGGGCTCAGACTCAACCTCGACCTCGGAAGACGGTCTCCGCCTCGCCCGACCCCTGGGCTCAGACTCAACCTCGACCTCGGACGACAGACTCCGCCTCGCCCGACCCCTGGGCTCGGACTCAACCTCGACCTCGGACGACGGACTCCGCCTCGCCCGACCCCTGGGTTCGGACATAACATCGACCTCGGAAGACGGTCTCCGCCTCGCTTGACCCCCAGGGCTCGGACTCAACCTCGACCTCGGACGACGGTCTCCGCCTTGCCCGACCCGCCCGGACTCAGCCTCGACCTCGAAGGAGCCTCCGCCTCGCCCGACCTCGGGCTCGGACCGACCACGTCACAGGGGGCCATCATTACCCTACCCCTAGCTAGCTCAAGCTACGGGGAACAAGACCGGCGTCCCATCTGGCTCGCCCCGGTAAACATGTAATGATGGCACCCCGCGTGCCCCATGACGACAGCGGCTCTCAGCCCCTTATGGAAGCAAGGAGACGTCAGCAAGGATCCAACAGCCCCGACAGCTGTACTTCCACAGGGCTCAAGCGCTCCTCCGACGGCCACGACATCACATGAACAGGGCGCCAAAACCTCTCCGACAGCCACGACGGCATGTACATAGGGCTCTGGCTCCCCTTTGCTAGACACGTTAGCACATTGCTACACCCCCCATTGTACACCTGGGCCCTCTCCTTACATCTATAAAAGGAAGGTCCAGGGCTCTCGTACGAGAAGGTGGCCGCGCGGGAGAACGGGCTCGCGCACAAGGCTCTCTCTCTCCCTCTCTCTCCCACGCGAACGCTTGTAACCCCCTACTGCAAGCGCATCCGCCCTGGGCGCAGGACAACACGAGGCCGTGGTTTCCCCTTACTGTTTTCCCCCTTGTGTTCTGTCTCGCGCCGACCCATCTGGGCAGGGACACGCAGCGACAATTTACTCATCGGTCCAGGGACCCCCCGGGGTCGAAACGCCGATAGTTGGCGCGCCAGGTAGGGGCCTGCTGCGTGTTGATGAACGGCTTCCCGTCAAGCTCCAGATGGGTAGTCTCAAACAACTTCTCCAACCCGGGACGATGCTCCGTTTCGGGAGTCTTGAGTTCATGTCCCTCGACGGCAGCTATAACATGATACTCCTTCCTCCGCCGCGCGACAACGACAATGGCCGCCGTCAGCCCGCCCGCCGGCGGCGGAATCGACGACGTCTTCCCCGCGTGACGGAAGAGCAACATTCGGGTCTGTCCCGTCACCTTCCCCGCCGACGGAGGAGGAGGCGGGGCAGGCATGGCCAAGCAGGAGGCGGCACCTCGTCGGCTGTCGAGCGAGTCGACGGCGCCGGCGCCCCAACGGGGGATACGTCGGGCGTTGACCTCGCGTCTGAGACGAAGACGAGCGTCGTTTCCCCGCAACACGCCAACCCCAAGCAGACGGACGACGCCAGCATGCTCGCGAAGGACTTGCTGGGCGTTAGTCTCGTACCCGAGATAATGGTGCAGTCCGTCCCCGACGCGACTTCGTCACTATCCGTCGATCAAGAGGTACCGTCCGTTTCCCATCCTATGTCTTTTAGATTCAGCTTCGACCCACCAAGCGACCCCGCTTCGGTGGATGCTTTCATAAAGGCATATCCAAACCCTCCGGGGTATCATATGCGGTCAACCTGGGACCGACTGACGGCCGTCTCGACCTACGGCCCCCCGGGTTCCGAGGAAGATGGCGAACCCGACTCTGGTTGGGATTTCTTCGGGCTAGATAACCCCAGTGCCATGCGGGACTTCATGACCGCATGTGACTACTGCCTCTCCGGTTGCTCCGATAGCAGCCACAGCCTCGGCGACGAGGACTGTGGCCCAAGTCGCGAATGTTTCCACGTCGATATAGGGGGTCTCGACGAAGGCAACCATCTTGGTATGCTAGAGGACGGTGATCCCCCTAGGCCTGCGCCTCGCGTTGACATCCTTCGGGAGCTAGTTGTGGTCCCAGTCCCTGCGGGGGGTCAGGACGCATAGCTCGAGCAAATCCGCGAGGTACAGGCCTGGCTCGACAAGGAAGCAGGACAACTTGTGCAGCTTCGGCAAAATATCGGGCAGGAGTGGGCAGGCCGAGCGCCGCCCGGAGAAGCGCGTCATCTGGCCCAGGACGTCAGGCACCGCATCGTCGACGATGCCAGGGCAAGGCTGCCCCCGGCTTCTAGTGGGGTCCGCCAGAACCTGGCTGTAGCAACAATACTATTTCGAGCGATGCCGGAACCATCCACCACCGAGGGGCGGCGTATCCAGGGAGAGCTCAAGAATCTCCTGGAGGATGCCGCGGTCCGACGGGCCGAAAGCTCTGCCTCTCGAAGGCAAGGGTACCCCCCGGAGCATCGCGCCGCGACTTCTCGATTCATGCGGGAAGCCTCGGTCCACACCGGGCGCACGCGAGAACGGCGTCTGCGGCCCCGGGTCGCCTCGGCAACGAGCACCACCGCCGCGACCGTCAAGCCCACCTCGACGAGAAGGTGCGCCGAGGCTACCACCCCAGGCGTGGGGGACGCTATGACAGCGGGGAGGATCAGAGCCCCTCGCCCGAACCACCCGGTCCGCAAGCTTTCAGCCGGGCCATACGACGGGCGCCGTTCCCGACCCGGTTCCGAACCCCGACTACCATCACCAAGTACTCGGGGGAGACAAGGCCGAAACTGTGGCTCGCGGACTACCGGCTGGCCTGCCAGCTGGGTGGAACGGACGATGACAACCTCATCATTCGCAACCTCCCTCTGTTCCTCTCCAACGCCGCCCGAGCCTGGCTGGAGCATCTGCCTCCTGCGCAGATCTCCAACTGGGACGACCTGGTCAAAGCTTTCACCGGCAACTTCCAGGGCACATACGTGCACCCTGGGAACTCCTGGGATCTCCGAAGCTGCCGCTAGCAGCTGGGAGAATCCCTCCGGGACTACATCCGGTGATTTTCGAAGCAGCGCACCGAGCTGCCCAACATCACCGACTCAGATGTCATCGGCACGTTCCTCGCCGGCACCACTTGCCTCGACCTGGTGAGCAAGCTGGGTCGCAAAACCCCCACCAGGGCGAGCGAGCTGATGGACATCGCCACCAAGTTCGCCTCTGGTCAGGAGGCGGTCGAGGCCATCTTCCGGAGGGACAAGCAGCCTCAGGGGGGCCAACCGTAAGACGTCCCCGAGGCATCCGCTCAGTGCGGCACCAAGAAGAAGGGCAAGAAGAAGTCGCAAGCGAAACACGACGCGGACCTTGTCGCCGCCGCTGAGCACAGGAACCCTCGGAAGCCTCCTGGAGGCGCCAACCTGTTCGACAAGATGCTCAAGGAGTCGTGCCCCTATCATCAGGGTCCCGTCAAGCACACCCTTGAGGAGTGCGTCATGCTTCGGCACTACTTCCACAAGGCCGGGCCACCGGCGGAAGGAGGCAGAGCCCCCGACAACGACAAGAAGGAGGGCCACAAGGCAGAGGAGTTCCCCGAGGTCCACGATTGCTTCATGATCTACGGTGGGCAAGTGGCGAACGCCCCGGCTTGGCACCGCAAGCAAGAGCGCCGGGAGGTCTGCTCGGTGAAGGTGGCGACTCCAGTCTACCTAGACTGGTCCGACAAGCCCATCACCTTCGACCAGGGCGACCACCCCGACCGCGTGCCGAGCCCGGGGAAGTACCCGCTCGTTGTTGATCCCGTCATCGGCAACGTCAGGCTTACCAAGGTCCTCATGGACGGAGGCAGCAGCCTCAACATCATCTACGCCGAGACCCTCGAGCTCCTGCAGATCGATCTGTCCTCGATCCGGGCCGGCGCGGCACCCTTTCACGGGATCATCCCCGGGAAGCGCGTCCAACCCCTTAGGCAACTCGATCTGCCCATCTGCTTCGGGACTCCCTCCAACTTCCGAAAGGAAACCCTCACATTCGAGGTGGTTGGGTTCCGAGGAACCTACCATGCAGTGCTAGGGAGACCATGCTACGCCAGGTTCATGGCCGTCCCCAACTACACCTACCTCAAGCTCAAGATGCCGGGCCCCAACGGGGTCATCACTGTCGGCTCCACGTACCGACACGCGTACGAATGCGACGTGGAGTGCGTGGAGTACGCCGAGGCCCTCGCCGAATCCGAGGCCCTCATCGCCGACCTGGAGAGCCTCTCCAAGGAGGCGCCAGATGCGAAGCGCCACGCTGGCAACTTCGAGCCAGCTGAGGCGGTTAAGTCCGTCCCTCTCGACCCCAGCAACGACATCTCCAAGCAAGTACGGATCGGCTTCGAGCTCGACCCCAAATAGGAAGCAGTGCTCATCGACTTTCTCCGCGCAAACGCCGAGGTTTTCGCGTGGAGTCCCTCGGACATGCCTGGCATATCGAGGGATGTCGCCGAGCACTCGCTGGATATCCGAGCTGCAGCCCGACCCGTGAAGCAGCCTCTGCGCCGATTCGACGAAGAAAAGCGTAGAGCCATAGGCGAGGAGATCCACAAGCTGATGGCTGTAGGGTTCATCAAAGAGGTATTCCATCCCGAATGGCTTGCCAACCCTGTGCTTGTGAGAAAGAAAGGAGGGAAATGGCGGATGTGTGTAGACTATACTGGTCTAAACAAAGCATGTCCGAAAGTTCCCTACCCTCTGCCTCACATCGATCAGATCGTGGATTCCACTGCCGGATGCGAAACCCTGTCTTTCCTCGATGCCTACTCAGGGTATCACCAAATCCGGATGAAAGAGTCCGACCAGCTCGCGACTTCTTTCATCACACCCTTTGGCATGTACTGCTACGTTACTATGCCATTCGGTTTGAGGAATGCGGGTGCGACATACCAAAGGTGCATGAACCACGTGTTCGGAGAGCACATTGGTCGAACCGTCGAGGCTTATGTCGATGACATCGTAGTCAAGACGAGGAAAGCCTCTGACCTCCTCTCCGACCTCGAAACGACATTCAAGTGTCTCAAGGCGAAAGGCGTAAAACTCAATCCCGAGAAGTGTGTCTTCGGAGTCCCCCGAGGCATGCTCCTGGGGTTCATCGTCTCCGAGCGGGGCATCGAGGCCAACGTGGAGAAAATCACGGCCATCACCAACATGGGCCCCATCAAGGACTTGAAAGGGGTACAGAGGGTCATGGGATGCCTTACGACTCTGAGCCGCTTCATCTCGCGCCTCGGCGAAAGAGGCCTACCTCTGTACCGCCTCTTAAGGAATACCGAGCGCTTCACTTGGACCCCCGAGGCCGAGGAAGCCCTCGAGAACCTAAAGGCGCTCCTCACAAGCGCGCCCATCTTGGTGCCCCCCGCTGCCAGAGAAGCCCTCTTGATCTACATCGCCGCTACCACTCAGGTGGTCAGCGTCGCGATCATGGTCGAGAGACGAGAAGAGGGGCACGCATTGCCCGTCCAGAGGCCGGTCTACTTCATCAGGGAGGTACTGTCCGAGACCAAAATCTGCTACCCGCAAATCCAGAAGCTACTATACGCGGTAATTCTGACGCGGCGAAAGTTGCGACACTACTTCGAGTCTCATCCAGTGACTGTGGTGTCATCCTTCCCCTTGGGGGAGATCATCCAGTGCCGAGAGGCCTCGGGTAGGATTGCAAAGTGGGCAATGGAGATCATGGGCGAGACAATCTCGTTCTCCCCTCAGAAGGCCATCAAGTCCCAAGTCCTGACAGACTTTGTGGCTGAATGGGTCGATACCCATCTTCCAGCAGCTCCGATCCAACCGGAACTCTGGACCATGTTTTTCGATGGGTTGTTGATGAAAACAGGAGCGGGCGCGGGCCTGCTCTTCATCTCACCCCTCGAGAAGCACCTCCGCTTCGTGTTGCGCCTCCATTTCCCGGCATCCAACAACGTGGCCGAGTACGAGGCTCTGGTTAACGGGTTGCGCATCACCATCGAGCTAGGGGTCTAGCGCCTCGATGCTCGTGGCGACTCGCAGCTTGTCATCGACCAAGTCATGAAGAACTCCCACTGCCGCGACCCGAAGATGGAAGCCTACTGCGATGAGGTTCGGTGCCTGGAGGACAAGTTCTACGGGCTCGAGCTTAACCACATCGCCCGATGATAAAACGAGACTGCGGACGAGCTGGCTAAGATAGCCTCGGGGCGGACAATGGTTCCTCCGGACGTCTTCTCCCGAGACCTACATCAATCCTCAGTCAAGACCGATGACACGCCCGAGCCCGAGAAGGTCTCGGCTCAGCCCGAGGCGCCCTCGGCTCAGCCTGAGGCACCCTCGGCTCAGCCTGAGGCACCCTCGGCCCCCGAGGGTGAGGCACTGCATGTCGAGGAAGAGCGGAATGGGGTCACGCCTAATCGAAACTGGCAGACCCTATACGTGCAATATCTCCACCGGGGAGAACTACCCCTCGACAGGGCCGAAGCTCGGCGTCTGGCGCGGCGCGCCAAGTCGTTTGTCTTGCTAGGTGACGGAAAGGAGCTCTACCACCGCAGCCCCTCAGGCATCCTCCAGCGATGCATATCCATCGCCGAAGGTCAGGAACTATTGCAAGAAATACACTCGAGGGCTTGCGGTCACCACGTAGCGCCTCGAGCCCTTGTTGGAAACGCCTTCCGACAGGGTTTCTACTGGCCAACCGCGGTGGCCGACGCCACTAGGATTGTACGCACCTGCCAAGGGTGTCAATTCTACGCAAAGCAGACCCACCTGCCCGCTCAGGCTCTGCAAACAATACCCATCACCTGGCCGTTTGCTGTGTGGGGTCTGGACCTCGTCGGTCCCTTGCAGAAGGCACCCGGGGGCTACACGCACCTGCTGGTCGCCATCGACAAATTCTCCAAGTGGATCGAGGTCAGACCCCTAAACAGCATCAGGTCCGAACAGGCGGTGGCATTCTTCACCAACATCATCCATCGCTTTGGGGTCCCGAACTCCATCATCACTGACAACGGCACCCAGTTCACTGGCAGAAAGTTCCTGGACTTCTGCGAGGACCACCACATCTGGGTGGACTGGGCTGCCGTAGCTCACCCCATGACGAATGGGCAGGTAGAGCGTGCCAACGACATGATTCTGCAAGGACTCAAGCCACGGATCTACAACGACCTCAACAAATTCGACAGACGATGGATGAAGGAACTCCCCTCGGTGATCTGGAGTCTGAGAACGACACCAAGCCGAGCCACGGGTTTCACGCCGTTTTTTCTAGTCTATGGGGCCGAGGCTATCTTGCCCACAGACTTAGAATACGGATCCCCGAGGACGAGGGCATACGACGACCGAAGCAATCGGACCAGCCGAGAAGACTCACTGGACCAGCTGGAGGAGGCTCGGGACATGGCCTTACTACACTCGACAAGGTATCAGCAGTCCCTGCGTCACTACCACGCCCGAGGGGTTTGGTCCCGAGACCTCCAGGTGGGGGACTTGGTGCTTTGGCTACGACAAGACACCCGAGGGCGCCACAAGCTCACGCCTCCCTAGGAAGGGCCGTTCATCATCGCCAAGATTTTGAAGCTCGGAACATACAAGCTGGCCAACAGTCAAGGCGAGGTCTACAACAACGCCTGAAACATCCGACAACTACGTCGCTTCTACCCTTAAGATGTTTTCAAGTCGTTCATATACCTCATTTACATACACAAATAAAGTCTAACCATCAAGGAAGGGTCAGCCTTGCCTCGGCAAAGCCCGACCCTCCCTCGGGGGCTAGAAGGGGGGAACCCCCTCTGCGTCAAAATTTTCCTCGGAAAAAGTCTTCCACCAATACGACTTTCGTGTTTCCCGACTATATCAGTAACAGAACCCCGAGAAACGAATAAGAGTGCATGTAAGTGGCAAGGCCGACCGAGCCGAGGGATTCCTACGCCTCCGGGATACGGATAGCTCACTCGTCACCTACCGCGAAAAATAACTCTTACTTGGGTAAGCAATCCTGCTACTGACGAACGAGTCCAGACACGCGAAACATGAGGAAAAGAGACACAACTTTATATCACGACGACAAAGTGTTCAGGCCTCGGCGGCCACAAAAGACACATACATATTCAAAATAAAACTACTCTGGCAGAATCAGGCATCGCCCGGGGGAGGAGCTACACCCTCGGCTTCGTTTCCACCCTCGGCGAGATCCGTCCCGCCCTCGGACGGCGGCGCAAGCGGAATGATTTCCGCCTCGAAGGTGGTCGCCAGCACCGCGCTTGGGCCCGCGGCGGCCGCGTCAAGCCTCTGAACTTCGGCCAGGGCAGCTTCGTCTTCATCAGGGAGGCAGTACCCCTCGCTGACCCGCTCTAGATCCACATCGTAGTGGGAAGCGAGCACGACGAAGGCCCGCCTAACGCCGTGATGTAGCGCCTCGCGGAGACTGCCGTGCACGTGGTCACCCAAGGCCTGCAGGCGGCTCTGGGGGGAGCTTCCTGAAGGGACGTCGTCAAGACCGAAGATCTGGCAGAAGATCGAGATAGCCTCGGACATGGCCGCGCGGTCGACCCCCTTCTGCTCAGCCGCCTGGGCGAGTGCCTTGGCGGACTCGCCGAGGGCAGACTCGAGCTCTGCAAACAGCCAAAACAGAATTCTTCAAACGCAAGTTAAAAAACGAGGCTAAATCAAAATCTCAAAGATAGCCAAGACATACCTTCGACCCGAGCACGCTGCTCCGAGGCTGCGGTTTGGGCGGACTGAGCAGACCCAACGGCCACGGCCAGGTCCGCCGCAAGGGCCCTGGCCCGAGCAGACGCCTCAGCTAGCTGGCCTCCAAGGGCCTCAGCCCGACTTTTAGCCTCGGCGGCCCGGCCCCGAGATTGGTCCCACTCGCCGATGACCTGACCAAGTTCCAACTGCCGCCGCTGCACCTCTGTGCGCGTCGTCGCTGCATCTGCCCCCAGCTCGTCACAGAGCAACCGAAGGTCCACCGCCTCGGCGCTCCATTGGGAGAGGCGCTCGGTGGTCTCGGCAAGCGTGGTCTTCAGGAACCGCAACGAACCCCAGACCTCGGCCTCGCGGCGGATGAACAGCGACTTGGCGGTGCTCAGATCTGTCAGATCCTGAGGAAGGGAAGCGGGGCGTCACAAAGAATGCCTTGATCACATGAAAGGTATGCCTGAAATCCTTACCTGGAGAATCCTGGGAACGTCCCTGGAAAGGACCTCCAGGGTCGACCGGAGCGACCCCACCGTCGCCTCGGCACACTCACGAAGCTCGTCCCAAGTCTGCTCCTCTCGCTCATCGTCAAGAACGAAGAGGGGTTCCGAAGCACCACGGGTACAGAACCGGAGCCTCTCCCCACGCCGCTCATTGGGACCTCGCCGCGTGAGGATGAGGTCGCCGCCCCCAGGACGGGTCGTGGTTCTGCGTCTCCCTCCTCCGAGGCGCTGGCACCTCCTGCAGCCGGCGCACCGGGTACCTCCTTGGCCAAGGGGGCAGGTTCCCGATCGCCGACCTCAAGTGGCGGCGCCTCGGCCATCTCGACATCGGCGACGACGGGTCGCTCCACGGCCAGAACGACAACAGCCTCGGCAGAAGCCGGTGCCAGCACCGTCAACCCGCCCGGTGGGCTCGAGGCCGCGGCCGCGTCAGCAGCCCCCCTCGGCACGACGGCCGCCTCAACGGAGGGGTCAGCCTCGGGGACTTGCCCCACGGCAACTCGTGCCGCCTGAGCCCCCCGCTTTGGGGCATCTTGTGAGGAGGCCAGCCGACCGGTGAGGCCCGGTGCGGCACTGGCTGCAGAAGTGAGAGCACCTAGAGGGGGGGGGGTGAATAGGTGATCCTATAAAACTTAAAACTTAAGCCACAAAACTTGGTTAAGTGTTAGCACAATAATCACCAAGTGGCTAGAGAGAAGATCTTGCACAATACGATAACCACAAAGAGTTCAACACAGAGATGACGCAGTGGTTTATCCCGTGGTTCGGCCAAGTACAAAACTTGCCTACTCCACGTTGTGGCGTCCCA
This sequence comes from Zea mays, assembly GCF_902167145.1. Lineage (NCBI taxonomy): Eukaryota > Viridiplantae > Streptophyta > Magnoliopsida > Poales > Poaceae > Zea > Zea mays. Next base: position 87,559,893 of record NC_050102.1, on the reverse strand, counting down.
ACGGACGAGAGTTGCACTCAACTCCTCTCAAGTGATCCAATGATCAACTTGAATACCACGGTGTTTTGCTTTTCTTTTCTTATCCCGTTCACGAGGAATCTCCACAACTTGGAGCCTCTCACCCTTACAAGGAATCACGGAGTAAGGGAGGGATGAGTAACTCACACAAGACACAAAGATCACAGCAAATACGCACACACAAGACCCAGACTTGAGCTCAAAAAGACTAGCACACTAGAACAGAGCTCAAATCACTAGAATGTCGAACAAGTGCACAAGAATGATGTGTGAGTGATCAAATGTGCTCAAAGGATGCTTGGTGTTCTCCTCCATGCGCCTAGGGGTCCCTTTTATAGCCCCAAGGCAGCTAGGAGCCATTGAGAGCAATCTAGGAAGGCTGATCTTGCCTTCTGTCGACTGGCGCACCGGACAGTCCGGTGCCCGATTTCTTTCCATAAATGGCGCAGCCGACCGTTGGCTGCCAGAGAGCCGTTGGCGCACCGGACATGTCCGGTGCACACCGGACATGTCCGGTGAATTATAGCCGTACGTCGCCGGTGGATTCCCGAGAGCGGCCAGTTCACTCGAGCCAGCCTGGCGCACCTGACAGTGTCTGGTGCACCACCGGACAGTCCGGTGCTCCCAGACTCAGCAGACTTTGGCTGAACAAAGCCATCTCATTTCCAATTCGATTTTTCCTGTTTCCAGCACTTAGACACAATACATTAGTCCATAAAACAATGTACTAAGTCTGAGAAACATACCTTTATCCTTTGTTTGTACTTTGTCCACCATTTTACATTTAAGCACTTGTGTTGGACACTAAATCACCAAAATACTTAGAAATGGCCCAAGGGCACATTTCCTTTTCAATCTCCCCCTTTTTGGTGATTTATGCCAACACAACATAAAGCAAGTAGAACAAGTACAAAATCAATTCAACTAAGAACTCAAAATTGTTTTGATTCAATTTTGACATATATGGATCATCCTTTGCCACCACTTGGTTTGTTTTTGCAAATCAAATTCAAATTTCTATCTCTAAGTCAAACACACATGTTAAGACATAAGGAGAGTCATTCCAAGAGAAATTGATTCAAGATTTCAAAAACTCCCCCTTTTTCCCATAATCAATACTTCTCCCCACAAGAAGCCAACTTTTGACAAGAGAGAAAATAAAAGAGTTTTGACAAACCAAAAGCTCTATTCTACTATTTTCAAAATCTCTCAAGTGGTAGCTGATCCATTTATTGCTTTAACCTTTATTTTCTCCCCCTTTGGCATCAAGCACCAAAACAGGATCAATCTTGTCCTTAGAACCCCATTGCCTCACCAAAATCTTCAATAAGAATACAAAGGCAATAAGAGTACATGAGATGAACTTGGAATAAGTTACCCTCTCATCGGAGTGCAGTGGAAGTCTTTCATGGTCCAAGTCCACCTTTTCCCTTTCAAACCTCCTTTGAGACTAAAATAAGCAAACTCAAGCACATGGTTAGTCTCAAAGGGTCAAGTTGTAACACAGCTCCCCCTAAAAATGTGCATCACTTTGCAACGGACTTGTGAGGTCCAGGGAGTGTTTGTACAACTTGAGCACCATAACTAAGCAACAAAATGCAGAAGGAACATGATCAAAGGCATAAACACGTGTATGCTATAAATCAATCCAAGTTCCGCGAATCTAAGACATTTAGCTCACTACGCAACCTGCAAAAGGTCTTCTCATCTAGAGGCTTGGTAAAGATATCGGCTAGCTGGTTCTCGGTGCTAACATGAAACACTTCGATATCTCCCTTTTGCTGGTGGTCTCTCAAAAAGTGATGCAGGATGTCTATGTGCTTTGTGCGGCTGTGCTCAACAGGATTTTCCGCCATGCGGATAGCACTCTCATTATCACATAGGAGTGGGACTTTGCTCAGATTGTAGCCAAAGTCCCTGAGGGTTTGCCTCATCCAAAGTAGTTGCGCGCAACACTGTCCTGCGGCAACATACTCGGCCCCAGCGGTGGATAGGGCAACGGAAGTTTGTTTCTTAGAGTTCCATGACACCAGGGACCTTCCTAAGAATTGGCACGTCCCCGATGTACTCTTCCTATCGACCTTACATCCAGCATAGTCGGAATCTGAGTACCCAATCAAGTCAAAGTTAGACCCCTTTGGATACCAGATCCCGAAGCAAGGCGTAGCGACTAAATATCTAAGAATCCGCTTCACAGCCACTAAGTGACACTCCTTAGGATCGGATTGAAATCTAGCACACATGCATACACTAAGCATAATATCTGGTCTACTAGCACATAAATAAAGCAAAGAACCTATCATGGACCGATATGCTTTTTGATCAACGGACTTACCTCCTTTGTTGAGGTCGGTGTGTCCGTCAGTTCCCATCGACGTCTTTGCGGGCTTGGCGTCCTTCATCCCAAACCGCTTTAGCAAAGCTTGCGTATACTTCGTTTGGGAGATGAAGGTGCCATCCTTGAGTTGCTTCACTTGGAACCCAAGGAAGTAGTTCAACTCGCCCATCATCGACATCTCGAATTTCTGCGTCATCACCCTGCTAAACTCTTCATAAGACTTTTGGTTAGTAGAACCAAATATTATGTCATCGACATAAATTTGGCATACAAAAAGATCACCATCGCAAGTCTTAGTGAAAAGAGTTGGATCGGCTTTCCCAACCTTGAAAGCATTATCAATTAAAAAGTCTCTAAGGCATTCATACCATGCTCTTGGGGCTTGCTTAAGTCCATAGAGCGCCTTAGAGAGCTTACACACGTGGTCGGGGTACCGTTCATCCTCGAAGCCAGGGGGTTGCTCTACGTACACCTCCTCCTTGATTGGCCCGTTGAGGAAAGCGCTCTTCACATCCATTTGGAACAACCTGAAAGAATGGTGAGTGGCATATGCTAGCAAAATACGAATGGACTCTAGCCTAGCCACAGGAGCAAAGGTCTCCTAAAAGTCCAAACCTGCGACTTGGGCATAACCTTTTGCCACAAGTCGAGCCTTGTTCCTTGTCACCACTCCGTGCTCGTCTTGTTTGTTGCGGAACACCCACTTGGTTCCCACAACATTTTGCTTGGGACGAGGCACCAGTGTCCAAACTTCATTACGCTTGAAGTTGTTGAGTTCCTCCTGCATGGCCAACACCCAGTCCGGATCTAGCAAGGCCTCTTCTACCCTGAAAGGCTCAATAGAAGAGACAAAGGAGTAATGCTCACAAAAATTAACTAATCTTGAACGAGTAGTTACTCCCTTGCTAATATCACCCAATATCTGGTCGACGGGATGATCCCTTTGAATCGTCGCTCGAACTTGGGTTGGAGGTGCCTGAGGTGCTTCTTCCTTTTCAACTTGAACATCCTGTGCTCCCCCTTGATCATGTGCCTCCACTTGAGGTACCTGTTCTTCATCTTTGGCTGGGGAATGCACCATAGTTGAGGAAGAAGGTTGATCTTGCTCCAAATGTTCCTGAGGCCGTACATCTCCAATCGCCATGGTGCGTATCGCGGCCGTTGGAACGTCTTCTTCATCTACATCATCAAGATCAACAACTTGCTCTCTTGGAGAGCCATTAGTCTCATCAAATACAACGTCGCTAGAGACTTCAACTAAACCCGATGATTTGTTGAAGACCCTATACGCCTTTGTATTTGAATCATAACCTAATAAAAACCCTTCTACCGCTTTGGGAGCAAACTTAGAATTTCTACCCTTCTTCACTAGAATGTAGCATTTGCTCCCAAATACACGAAAGTAAGATACATTGGGTTTGTTACCGGTTAGAAGCTCATACGACGTCTTCTTGAGGAGGCGGTGAAGGTAGACCCTGTTGATGGTGTGGCAAGCCGTGTTCACAGCTTCCGACCAAAAACGCTCGGGGGTCTTGAATTCTCCAAGCATAGTCCTCGCCATATCTATGAGCGTCCTGTTCTTCCTCTCTACCACACCATTTTGCTGAGGTGTGTAGGGAGCGGAGAACTCGTGCTTGATCCCCTCCTCCTCAAGGAACTCCTCCACTTGAAGGTTCTTGAACTCGGACCCATTGTCGCTCCTTATCTTCTTCACCTTGAGCTCAAACTCGTTTGAGCTCTCCTTAGGAAGCGCTTGAGGGTTCCTTGGGTCTCAGACTTATCCTGTAAAAAGAATACCCAAGTGAAGCGGGAAAAATCATCCACAATGACTAAACCATACTTACTTCCCCCTATGCTTAGATAAGCGACGGGTCCGAAGAGGTCCATATGCAGCAGCTCCAGAGGTCTTGAGGTGGTCATCACATTCTTGCTGTGATGTGCTCCTCCCACTTGTTTATCTGCTTGACAAGCTGCACAAGGTCTATCTTTTTTGAATTGCACGTTAGTCAAACCTATCACGTGTTCTCCCTTTAGAAGCTTGTGAAGGTTCTTCATCCCTACATGTGCTAAGCGGCGATGCCACAGCCAGCCCATGCTAGTCTTAGCGATTAAGCATGCATCTAGACCGGCCTCCTCTTTTGCAAAATCGACTAAATAAAGTTTGCCTTCTAGTACACCCTTAAAAGCTAGTGAACCATCACATCTTCTAAAGACAGACACATCTACATTAGTGAATAGACAATTATATCCCATATTGCATAATTGACTAACAGATAGTAAATTATATCCAAGAGACTCAACTAAAAACACATTAGAGATAGAGTGCTCATTGGATATTGCAATCTTGCCTAAACCTTTCACCTTGCCTTGGTTCCCATCACCAAATATGATTGAATCTTGGGAATCCTTATTCTTGACGTAGGAGGTGAACATCTTCTTCTCCCCCGTCATATGGTTTGTGCATCCGCTGTCGATAATCCAGCTTGAACCCCTGGATGCATAAACCTGCAAGGCAAATTTAGGCTTGGGTCTTAGGTACCCAACTCTTGTTGGGTCCTACAAGGTTAGTCACAATTTCCTTAGGGACCCAAATGCAAGTTTTATCACCCTTGCATTTTGCCCCTAATTTTCTAGCAATTATCTTCCTATCCTTTCTACAAATAGCAAAGGAAGCATTTAAGGCATGATAAATTGTAGAGGGTCCATTCATAACTTTCCTAGGAGCATGAACAAAATTCTTTCTAGGCATATGATGAACAACATTTCTTCTAAACATGTTTCTACCATGCATATAGGAAGAACTAGAAGCAAACATGGCATGAGAGTCAAAAGCATTGTAAGCATTATAACTCATTATGAACATTTCTAGAAAATTTTCTATCATGGTACATGAAGGCATGGTTCTTTTTAGCATTACTTGCCATAGGGGCCTTCCCTTTCTCCTTTGTGGAGATGGAAGCCTTATGGCTTGTTAAGTTCTTGACTTCCCTCTTGAAGCCAAGACCATCCTTAATTGAGGGGTGTCTACCAATTGTGTAGGCATCCCTTGCAAATTTTAATTTGTCAAATTCACTTTTGCTAGTCTTAAGTTGGGTATTAAGACTAGCAACTTCATCATTTAATTTTGCAATAGAGGCTATGTGTTCACTACAAGCATCAATATCAAAATCTCTACACCTATTGCAAATAACATCATTTTCTACACAAGATGTTGATTTACTAGTTATTCTTAACTTAGCATTCAAATCATCATTTATGCTCTTTAAGCTAGAAATAGAATCATGGCATGTAGACAACTCACAAGCAAGTATTTCATTCCTCTTAATTTCTAATGCAAGGGATTTTTGTGCCTCTACAAACTTATCATGTTCTTCATACAAAAGATCCTCTTGCTTTTCTAGAAGCCTATTCTTATCATTTAAAGCATCAATCAATTCATTAATCTTATCTACCTTGGTTCTATCTAGGCCCTTAAATAAACATGAATAATCTATTTCATCCTCATCACTAGATTCGTCCTCACTTGAAGAAGCATAAGTAGTGTTTCGAGTACATACCTTCTTCTCCCTTGCCATAAGGCATGTGTGACGCTCGTTGGGGAAGAGGGATGACTTGTTGAACGCGGTGGCGGCGAGTCCTTCATTGTCGGAGTCAGAAGAGGAGCAATCCGAATCCCACTCCTTGCCTAGATGCGCCTCGCCCTTTGCCTTCTTATAGTTCTTCTTATTTTCCCTCTTGTTCCCTTGATCCTGATCACTATCATTGTCGGGACAGTTAGCAATAAAATGACCAAGCTTACCACATTTGAAGCATGAGCGCTTCCCCTTTGTCTTGGTCTTGCTTGGCTGCCCCTTGCGACCTTTTAGCGCCGTCTTGAATCTCTTGATGATGAGAGCCATCTCTTCATCATTAAGTCCGGCCGCCTCAATTTGTGCCACCTTGCTAGGTAGCGTCTCATTGCTTCTTGTTGCCTTGAGAGCAAGAGGTTGATGCTCATTGATTGGACCATTCAATGCGTCGTCCACGTATCTTGCTTCCTTGATCATCATTCGCCCGCTCACGAACTTTCCAAGTATCTCCTCGGGCGTCATCTTGGTGTACCTAGGATTCTCACGAATATTGTTTACAAGATGAGGATCAAGGACAGTAAAAGACCTTAGCATTAGGCGGACGATGTCGTGGTCCGTCCATCGCGTGCTTCCATAGCTTCTTATCTTGTTGACAAGGGTCTTTAGCCGGTTGTACGTTTGAGTTGGCTCTTCTCCCCTTACCATAGCGAATCTCCCGAGTTCGCCTTCCACCAACTCCATCTTGGTGAGCATTGTGACATCATTCCCCTCATGAGAGATCTTGAGGGTGTCCCAAATTTGCTTGGCGTTATCCAAGCCGCTCACTTTGTGGTATTCATCCCTGCACAAAGAAGCTAGAAGAACAGTAGTAGCTTGTGCATTTTTATGAATTTGCTCATTGATAAACATGGGACTATCACTACTATCAAAATGCATTCCGTTCTCAACTATCTCCCATATGCTTGGATGGAGAGAGAACAAATGACTACGCATTTTGTGACTCCAAAATCTGTAGTCCTCTCCATCAAAGTGAGGAGGTTTACCAAGTGGAATTGATAATAAATGAGCATTTGTACTTTGCGGAATACGAGAGTAGTCAAAAGAAAAGTTTGAATTAACCGGTTTCCTTCTCTCGCAGTCGTTGTCGTCGTTGTCCTTTTGGGAAGAAGTGGACTCATCACTGTCGTCGTAGTAGACGATCTCCTTGATGCATCTTGTCTTCTTCTTCTTCCCATCTTTGCGTCTGTGGCCCGAGCCCGAGTCGGTAGGCTTGTCCTCCTTCGGCTCGTTGATGAAGGACTCCTTCTCCTTGTCATTGATCACAATTCCCTTCCCCTTAGGATCCATCTCTTCGGGCGGTTAGTCCCTTTCTTGAAGAGAACGACTCTGATACCAATTGAGAGCACCTAGAGGGGGGGTGAATAGGTGATCCTGTAAAACTTAAAACTTAAGCCACAAAACTTGGTTAAGTGTTAGCACAATAATCACCAAGTGGCTAGAGAGAAGATCTTGCACAATACGATAACCACAAAGAGTTCAACACAGAGATGACGCAGTGGTTTATCCCGTGGTTCGGCCAAGTACAAAACTTGCCTACTCCATGTTGTGGCGTCCCAACGGACGAGAGTTGCACTCAACTCCTCTCAAGTGATCCAATGATCAACTTGAATACCACGGTGTTTTGCTTTTCTTTTCTTATCCCGTTCACGAGGAATCTCCACAACTTGGAGCCTCTCGCCCTTACAAAGAATCACAGAGTAAGGGAGGGATGAGTAACTCACACAAGACACAAAGATCACAGCAAATACGCACACACAAGACCCAGACTTGAGCTCAAAAAGACTAGCACACTAGAACGGAGCTCAAATCACTAGAATGTCGAACAAGTGCGCAAGAATGATGTGTGAGTGATCAAATGTGCTCAAAGGATGCTTGGTGTTCTCCTCCATGCGCCTAGGGGTCCCTTTTATAGCCCCAAGGCAGCTAGAAGCCGTTGAGAGCAATCTAGGAAGGCTGATCTTGCCTTCTGTCGACTGGCGCACCGGACAGTCCGGTGCACATCGGACATGTCCGGTGCCCGATTTCTTTCCATAAATGGCGCAGCCGACCGTTGGCTGCCAGAGAGCCGTTGGCGCACCGGACATGTCCGGTGCACACCGGACAGTCCGGTGCCCCCTTCTAGCCGTTGGCTCGGCCACGTGTCCCGCGCAGATCGCGCGGTCGACCGTTGGCCCGGCCGACCGTTGGCTCACCGGACAGTCCGGTGCACACCGGACAGTCCGGTGAATTATAGCCGTACGTCGCCGGTGGATTCCCGAGAGCGGCCAGTTCACTCGAGCCAGCCTGGCGCACCTGACACTGTCTGGTGCACCACCGGACAGTCCGGTGCTCCCAGACTCAGCAGACTTTGGCTGAACAAAGCCATCTCATTTCCAATTCGATTTTTCCTGTTTCCAGCACTTAGACACAATACATTAGTCCATAAAACAATGTACTAAGTCTGAGAAACATACCTTTATCCTTGGTTTGTACTTTGTCCACCATTTTACATTTAAGCACTTGTGTTGGACACTAAATCACCAAAATACTTAGAAATGGCCCAAGGGCACATTTCCTTTTCAAGAAGCCGACGCTGTCTTGAGGACCTTCCAGGGAGCCAGACCGGTTGAACCGTGCCTCTGTTTGCTGGGAAGAAAGGGAAGAGCAGGATCAGGACACACGAAGAAGGAGCCAGGACAAAGGTATCCTCAGATACTTACCCACTCCGGGCCACGACCAGTCGTACCTGCGGGGAGGCCCCTCGAGCCTCGGTCCCCGCGGGCACCACCGATGTTTGCCCCGCTACCGGCTTCGGCACCATCCTTGCCTCGGGCGCCCGAGGCACCAGAGGGATGGACTGCCTAGGAGCAACCACGACGACCTGAGGATCAGCCTCCTGTGCAGTCGGCACGGGCAACAGCTCTTGGGGAACAGGCGGGTCGGCCTGACTGCCTGGGGTCACCTCAACTACCTCGGCCAAGGGGTCAAGTACCCCCTCGGCCTGCCCTTGTTCTTTGGACTGGGACCCTGATGTCCCGGCCCCGGATACCGACGGCGCCAGCCCACTCGGGGGCTGGCTCGATGACCCCTGGCCCAGCCTCAGATCCGGGCTAAGGCCAAGGCGGGCAGCCATGTCATCGTCTTCATCATCGTCATCGTCGTCGTCATCGTCAGGCGTCTCCGGCGACGGCTCCCTCGGGAGCCCGTCCCTCTCCTGCCGCCGACGACGCCTCTCCAAGGCATCCCGAGCCCGCATCCGCTCGCGGGCCCGTGCCTTTTTCGCGTCCTTCTTCTCCTTCTTCTTCTCCGGAGCGACCCTCCGTGCGGCTCGGTCCACCGCGTCCTCCAGGATCGGTGGAAGAGAAGGCTTGTGAAACCCCACCTCCTGGAGACGGACGAAAATCTCAGCTATGAGAACCTAGGGACAATCTTACACAAGAAGGAAGAAGGAGCGGACACTCACCAGGGATATGCACCCGCGCTCGGGGCACATCGAGGGCTGGGTAAGAGCACCGACGTCCAGCTTTCCTACCGTGTCGGCTACCCGCCTGTAGAGGTCATCGGCGGGGAGGGGGACCGAGGACATCTGCGAACCCTCCAAGTCGACCCCCGACGTCATCTCCGAAAGCGGCAGCCGCCGCTCCGCCAAGGGGAGCACCCTCCGGTGATGGATGGCGACAACCACCCCCGCGGCGGTGAGCCCTCCATCTCGCAGCTCCTGCAAAGCCTCCAGAAGGGGTTGGAGATTCTTCTGTCTCTCGCGCGGGGCCCCATAGCGCCAGTTGGTGCCGACGACGGTCACCACTCGTTGAGAAAACGATGGGAGCCTCCCGTCGTCGTTCCGAAGGTAAAACCATCGGCGCTGCCACCCCTTGTTTGAAGACACAACGATGGCGGGGATGTACTATTGCGCACGCGCCTGCCTCAACTGGAGGATGCAGCCACCGGCCCGCACCGCCATGCGAACTCTCCTTTCCCCCGTCATCAAGGCAAAAGGCTCCGCGGAGAAGAGATGGGTCCACAGATCCCAGTGGGGGTCAATCCCCAAAAACCCTTCGCAAACCGCCGCGAAGATGGCTGCTTGCGCAATGGAGTTGGGGCTAAGATTGTGCAGCTCCACCCCATAGAAATGCAGAATCGTCCGCATGAAACGACTTGCTGGCACTCCGAAACCCCGCTCATGGAAGGAGACCAAACTCAACACATACCCCGGCGGCGGGGATGGGGCGGCTCCGCTCGGAGGGGCCATCCACTCCGGCTGCGGGTCACCAGAGAGGGGACGAAGCAAGCCATCGGCAATAAGGGCCTCCAAATCGTCCACCGTGACGGTAGAGAAAGGCCATGGGTCGCGCGGCTGAACGACGGTCGCCCGATCGGCCATCGCCAAGCGAAGGAGGTGGCGACGGAGCGAACAGGGTGCACGACTTTCTTTCTCTGGCTATTCCCTCAGGTTGCGGAAACCTAAGCGAAAGGCGAGCGGCAGAGTAGAGAACCGTCACCGGTCCCTCTTCCGAATATATAAAGGCCCAGGTGAGACTCGTTCAACACTTCGTGCGAACCTGCCGCAAAATTCAAAACTCGAAGGCGAAACGTCCGTTCCTCGAATGGCTCGCGCAACGGCTGCCCCACGAACCACTCGTCCCGTCGCATTAACTCTGCGGCAGGACAGGCGGCACCTTTGGCAGGAGAAGCAGGCGACGCTTCACCTCCGCCATGATGACCGCGTCAAAAAAGGTGCGCCACGTCGTTCGATTTCGAATCCTTTTCCTCTTCCCCTCTCTCTCTTGCTACAGGGACCAGGAAAAGGGATACTCCGAAAGGGATCCTTCTCCACGAAGGAAGCGGGCTCCGAGGCCCCCTACTGATCAGAGGTTCGATGGCTGGCCCCTCGGAAGGGTTTGACAGCCGCCTTAGAGCACTCGGGCTCCGCGCCCACTACTAGTCAGAGGTTCGAAGGTTGGCCCCTCGGAAGGGTTCGACAGCCGCCTCAGGCCACTCGGGATCCGCGCCCACTACTGATCAGGGGTTCGTAGGCTGGCCTCCGATGGGTTCTACAGCCGCCTCAGAGCACGCAGAGCGAGGGATGACTCTGGGTACGTCCGATACATGGCTGAGGCTCAGGCTATGCTCCCGAGGTACCCTAGGACATTTCCGAGACCAGCAGGAGCGATTCTGTAACGGAATCCCATCAGAGGGAGGCATCGAGCGCTCAGACCCTATCAAGCGAGACCGGGTCCGGCAAATCACCTGCAGGTACTTTTGGAGCACGCCTCTGGGCCACTAGCCGACCCTTATCGAACAGGGCACAGGCGTCCACTCGGATCACCCGTTAGCAACTCACTGGAGACACCATGTTCGGCGCCCTTCGAGGGCAACATGGCGCTTTCCACCCTCCTCCTTGCGGAAAGGCGACGCATGGGCGTATGAAAAAAGCCAAGTCAGTCCTTGACCGTCCTCTCGCTCTGTGCGGAGGCTCGGGGGCTGCTCTCGCAAACCCGGCTCCGGCCAAACCGTTGACAGCGTCAACATACCAGCCCGAGAACTTGGAACCTGACTATGCACCCGGGCTACGACCAGTTCGCATGAGGGAACAACCAGACCGGCCGAGGCATCACGAAAGGCATTAAGACCTCGAAGGAGTCAAACCACTCCTCCGAGGCCTCGAGGGCTATACCCGGCGAGTGCGCTCGCGCGCACCCACCGGAACGAAATGCAACCGAGAAAGGCCGGTCCCCTTGCAAAAAAGTGCGACAAAAGCCTCCAAGCGAGTACTAACACTCCCTTCGAGGCTCGGGGGATACTATCGGGGACCATAATTAGGGGTACCCCCAAGACTCCTAAATCTCAGCTGGTAACCCCCATCAGCACAAAGCCGCAAAGGCCTGATGGGCGCGATTCCGGTCAAGGCTCCGTCCACTCAAGGGACACGATCTCGTCTCGCCCGAGCCCAGCCTCGAGCAGGAACAGTAGACCGAGGCAGATTAACGCCTCGCCCGAGGGTCTCCTCAAGCAACAGACGCACCTTCGACTCGCCTGAGGCCCAGCTCGGGCAGGCTTCGCGGAGAAGCAACCTTGGCCGGATCGCTATGCCAACCAACCATATCGCAGGAGCATTCAATGCAAGGATCGCCTGACACCTTATCCTGACGCGCGCTCTTCAGTCGACAGAGCCGAAGTGACCGCAGTCGCTTCGCCGCTCCACTGACCGACCTGACAGGAAAACAGCGCCGCTTGTGCTACTCCGACTGTTGTGCCACCCATAAGGGTGAGGCTGACAGCCGCCAAGACTGGCCTCAGGCGCCATAGGAAGCTCCGCCTCGCCCGACCCCTGGGCTCGGACTCAACCTCGACCTCGGAAGACGGTCTCCGCCTCGCCCGACCCCTGTGCTCGGACTCAACCTCAACCTCGGAAGACGGTCTCCGCCTCGCCCGACCCCTGTGCTCGGACTCAACCTCGACCTCGGACGACGGACTCCGCCTCGCCCGACCCCTGGGCTCGGACTCAACCTCGACCTCGGACGACGGACTCCGCCTCACCCGACCCCTGGGTTTGGACTCAACATCGACCTCGGAAGACGGTCTCTGCCTCGCCCGACCCCCAGGGCTCGGACTCAACCTCGACCTCGGACGACGGTCTCCGCCTCGCCCGACCCCTGGGCCCGGACTCAGCCTCGACCTCGGAGGAGCCTCCGCCTCACCCGACCTCGGGCTCGGACCGACCACGTCATAGGGGGGCCATCATTACCCTACCCCTAGCTAGCTCAGGCTACAGGGAACAAGACCGGTGTCCCATCTGGCTCGCCCCGGTAAACATGTAATGATGGCACCCCACGTGCCCCATGACGACGGCGGCTCTCAGCCCCTTACGGAAGCAAGGAGACGTCAGCAAGGATCCGACAGCCCCGACAGCTGTACTTCCACAGGGCTCAAGCGCTCCTCCGACGGCCACGACATCACATGAACAGGGCGCCAAAACCTCTCCGACAGCCACGACGACATGTACATAGGGCTCTGGCTCCCCTTTGCTAGACACGTTAGCACATTGCTACACCCCCCATTGTACACCTGGGCCCTCTACTTACATCTATGAAAGGAAGGTCCAGAGCTCTCGTACGAGAAGGTGGCCACGCGGGAGAACGGGCTGGCGCACAAGGCTCTCTCTCTCTCTCTCTCTCTCTCTCTCTCTCTCTCTCTCTCTCTCTCTCCCACGCGAACGCTTGTAACCCCTACTGCAAGTGCATCCACCCTGGGCGCAGGACAACACGAGGCCGTGGTTTCCCCTTACTGTTTTCCCCCTTGTGTTCCGTCTCGCGCCGACCCATCTGGGCTGGGACACGCAGCGACAATTTACTCGTCGGTCCAGGGACCCCCCAGGGTCGAAACGCCGACACATCCTTCGTGAATTCTGGACCTCTACCTTCAGTAATAAGATCCTTGATCTCTTGAATTTTAGCATCACCAACCTGACCTTTGCGAATTTCTTGTTCCAAGGTAGGTTCCACCTCAATAGTGACTCCTTCAGTGTGTGTAACAATTCTCAGGTTGAGTCTCCTGAAATCCTCAACAATCTCATCGGGTAGCTGGGCAACAATAGCTGAATAGACGTGCTCCTTTCGACTCAAGGCATCTGCAACCAAATTCGCCTTGCCCGGGTGATAGTGAATCTCCAAGTCATAATCCTTTATGAGCTCCAACCAACGGCGTTGCCTAATGTTGAGATCTTCTGAGTGAATATATACTTCAAACTCTTATGATCCGTGTACACTTGACACTTGGTTCCCATGATATAATGTCTCCATATCTTTAGTGCATGCACTATGGCTGTCAGTTTTAAGTAATGAGTGGGATAGTTCAACTCATGTTTCCGCAACTGACGAGACGCGTAGGCAATTACATGTCCTTCTTGCATAAGCACACATCCCAAGCCTTGGCCGCATGCATCACAATATATGTCAAATCCCTTCTATAGATCTGGCATAACCAACACTACTGGGGGCGGCATCAACCTCATCTTCAGTTGATCAAAGCTATCTTGGCACTTCGAGTCCCACTTGAACTCTCTTCCCTTCTCTAGAAGCGAGGTCATAGGCTTAGCAATCTTAGAGAACCCTTCAATAAATCTTCGATAGTATCCTGCAAGTCCCAAGAAACTCCGGATCTCAGTAATTATAGTGGGTATGCTCCACGCCATTATCTCCTTGACCTTAGTAGGATCCACTGATATCCCACCATTGAAATGATATGTCCAAGAAATGGCACCTCGTCAATCCAGAACTCACATTTGCTATACTTGGTGTAGAGTTGATTATCTCGTAGCTTCTGTAGCACCAATCTCAGATGTTCCTCATGATCGATATCACTCTTGGAATAAATAAGAATATCGCCGATGAATACTACGACGAATCTGTCCAGATACTCCATAAACACCTTATTCATCAGATTCATAAAATAGGCCGATGCATTAGTTAGTCCAAATGACATAACCGTGAACTCATATAAACCATATCAGGTCGAAAAAGCCATCTTGGGAATATCCGATGGCCTAATCTTCATTTGATGGTAACCCGATCAGAGATCAATCTTCGAGAATACCCTAGCACCTCTCATCTGATCAAATAAATCCTCAATGCGGGGTAACAGATACTTGTTCTTCATAGTAACATCATCAAGGGATCTATAGTCCACACATATCCTTTGTGATCCATCCTTCTTCTGTACAAATAGAACCATCGCTCCCCAAGGTGAGGAACTCGGACGAATGTACCCAGCCTCTTGTAACTCCGTTAACTGCTTCTTAAGTTCTTTTAACTCTTCTATAGACATCCTGTATGGCCGTTTAGAAATAGGAGCAGTCTCAGGTAAGAGATCAATGACAAACTCAACTTCCCTATCTGGTGGCATCCCTGGTAACTCCTCTGGAAAGACATCCGGAAAATCCCTAACCACATGGATGTTGTTTCCAACAAACTCCACATCTATGAAGAATGTTGCACGTCTGGTAGAGGTAGTTACTGTAATTTCAACATCAAATCTTTCTCCTTTAGGGCTGGTGAGTTCTACTGTACCCCTACCACAATGTATAATGGCCTTTGCCTTTCTTAACCATGACATACCATGGATTAGATCTATGTTGCTTGCCTCTAATATTATAGCGGTAGTCCCGAATTCTCTTCCCATAATTGTCAATGTCAATTCATGTGTCATATGATTTGCCTCAACAGGCCCTTTGGGTGTAATTACTATCATTGGTGTTTTCATAATTTTCAGTGGTAACTCATTTGTGTTGGCAAATTGAGTAGACATAAATGAATGTGTAGCACCATAATCAAATAATATTGTTGCAGGAATTGCATTATTGTAAAACATACCAAGTGCGATGTCATTCCCATCAGGAGTAGCATCAGCGCTGACTTGATTAACCCTGGCAATAGAGAATCCCTTGCCAGATCCCAGAGTCTGCTGCTTGTTCTGAACTAGGATATTAGCAATCCTCTGTGGGCAAACATTTGCATAATGTCCAGTCTTCCCACACTTGTAGCAAGTAGTGCCTGCACTCTGTCCTGAAAATTTCGTCGGGGTGCCAGTGGGGGTAGCCTGACGAGTCGGTGGAGTCCCCTGAGGTGAGTGCTGAGCTGGGCGCTGGCCTCCTCCAGTGCGAAATGGTGTACCCTGGGGTGAACCGTAGCGAGGACGAACACTGTTGCTTCCCTGTCCCTAGGATATAGCCTTCCTCTTCAAATCTCCCAGCTGAACACGCTTGTGTTCAATAGCTAGGGCTTTATCGAGCAGCCTCTGGAATGATGGAAATGTATGAGCCACTAGAGCATACTGTAGAGGTCCATTAAGTCCTTCAATAAAGTGCTCTTGCTTTCTCTCATCTTCAGCAACTTCATCTGGTGCATATCTGGAGAGCTGAATGAACTTATCGTGGTACTCGCTTACTAACATGCTTCCCTGCTTCAGCGACAGAAACTACTTCTTCTTAATCTTCATCAGTTCAACGGGAATATGGTAGTTTCTGAACTGAGTAGAAAATTCCACCCATGTGATAGTATCAGCAGCATTGTGGGCAACAATGTATGAATCCCACCAATCAGCAGCAGGACCTGTCAGACGACCGGAAGCATATAGAACCTTCTCCCGGTCAGAGCACTGAGCAATATTCAGCATCTTCTCTACAGACTTCAGCCAATCATCCGCGTCCAGTGGATCAGGAGAGTTAGCAAATGTCGATGGCTTATGGCTCATGAACTCCCGGTGCTTGTCCTGGGGTGGAACTGGTGGTGGGGGTGGAGGCAGTGGTGCTTGCTGCTGTTGCTGTTGCGCCCTTCTCTCCTGGCGTATCTCCTCTTGCTCTTGGCGCATCTCCTAGCGTATATCCTCTCGCTCTTGGCGCATCTCCTGGCGTTCCTACCGCATCTGCGCGTGCATATCTGCCATGGTGTCTGCCATCTGTTGCATTATCCGCATCTGGGCTGCAACTGCGGGATCAGCTTCGACTGGTGGAGGCTGTGGAGGATCCATCTCAGGTTGTTGTTGTGGTTGTCTAAATATCCTCCGAGTGTGTCGATTAGGAGGTAGATCAATTCCACCACCGTTCCTGATATTGACCATCTGAGTTAGAAATATATGGTAAGAGAGAAAGGATTGTAGACAAGGCAGGTAATTACGAGGCATGTTAATTTAGGGGATTTATTAGCTAAGCAGATTAATGTTTTTCCTACCAAAGCTAATTCATTACCTTATGGTGGTACATGCTAAGATGTCCATTTATAATATCTCAATCAATCAAAGAAGCAAATCAGGCATTTATCATCAGAACAATCAACCAACATTTTTAAATAGAGAAAATAGTTTTAATTTCGTCTTAGGTTCCCTGTCTCTTAAGAATGTCATAAATGTAGGATTTTAAGGTGTGAAACCCATCTTGTCTTAGAGTGGAAAGATAAGATGACAACAAAAGGTGAGACATGATCAAGATAAGATAAGAATAGAATGAATCAAAGTAAGGTAAGTAGGTAATGGTTTTGTCCATTTCTATCTAGGTTTCGTCCTACAGTCAACATTTCCTCTGATACCACTTCTGTCACACCCCGATTTAAGGGACAAAGCCGGGTGCATCTCATACATGCGCCAAAGAAGACAACATATATAATAACAAAGTGTATAGAGATAAATGTCACAATAACATCAGAGTACTTATTACATAGCAAAAGTCTTACAAAATTAAAAGATAAATGTTGAAAGGGAAATAGGCTTACACCTTTTCCGAAATTAATTTTCGTGGTTGAATTGCCCAACACAAATAATTGGACTAACTAGTTTGCCCTAGATTATGAGTTCTACAGGTGCCAAAGGTTCACATCAAACCAATACAAAGACCAAAAAAGGATTCAAATATAAAGAGCAAATGTCAGCCGAAGTGTGCCCTGGTCTGGCACACCGGACTGTCCGGTGTGCCACCGGACAGTGTCCGGTGCACCACCGGACAATGTCTGGTGCACCAGGGACTTCAACAACGAACTGCTCACCTTCAGGAATTCTGGAGGCCGGTCCGCTATAATTCACTGGACTGTCCGGTGTGCTAGCGGAGCAACGGCTACTTCGCGCCAATGGTCGTCTGCAGAAGGCATTAAATGCGCTACAGTGTGCGCCAGAGTCAGAGCAGAGCCAGACGGCGCACCGGACAGTCTACAGGACCTGTCCGGTGCACCACCGGACTGTCCGGTGGCCCAGAAGACAGCAGCTCCAACGGTCAAACCCTAACGGTCGGGTGATATGGCTGGCGCACCGGACAGTGTCCGGTGGCGCACCAGACTGTCCGGTGCGCCATGCGACAGACAGCCTCCCAGCGGCCACTTTTGGTGGTTGGGGCTATAAATACCCCAACCACCCCATATTTATGGCATCCAAGTTTTTACACTTCCTACACCTTACAAGAGTTATAACATTCAATACAAGACACACCAAAGAGATCAAATCCTCTCCCAAGTCCATAGTTCATTCCAAATCAAATAGTGACTAGTGAGAGAGTGACTTGTGTTCATTTGAGCTCTTGCGCTTGGATTGCTTCTTTTTCTCATTCTTTCTTGTGATCAACTCAATTGTAACCGAGGCAAGAGATACCAATTGTGTGGTGGTCCTTGCGGGGACTTTGTGTCCCGTTTGATTGAGAAGAGAAGCTCACTCGGTCTAAGTGACCGTTTGAGAGAGGGAAAGGGTTGAAAGAGACCCAGTCTTTGTGACCACCTCAACGGGGAGTAGGTTTGCAAGAACTGAACGTCGGTAAAACAAATCATCGTGTCTCACTCTTTATTTGCCCACGATTTGATTTTCACCCTCTCTCTCGGACTCGTTCATATTTCTCACACTAACCCGGCTTGTAGTTGTGCTTAAGTTTGTAAATTTCAGATTCGCCCTATTCACCCCCCCTCTAGGCGACTTTCAATTGGTATCGGAGCCTGGTGCTTCATTAGAGCCTAACCGCTCGAAGTGATGTCGGGAGCATCCACCAAGAGGGAAATCGGGACCGGCGAGAAGCCCATCACAAGCCATGGGAAGGCTCCATTCGGGGAGTCCGCCAACAAGGTGAAGGGATCCCCTTCACACGACAAGTCGCGTCGGAGCGGTGACAAGACGAAAAAGATGAAGAAGGTGGTCTACTACGAGACCGACTCTTCATCACCATCCACCTCCGGCTCCGACACGCCGTCCGTAACTTCTAAGCGCCATGAGCGCAAGAAGTTTAGTAAGATCCCCCTACGCTACCCTCACATTTCCAAACGTACTCCATTACTTTCCGTCCCATTAGGCAAACCACCTATGTTTGATGGTGAAGATTATAATATGTGGAGTGATAAAATGAGGCATCATCTAACCTCACTCCACACTAGCATTTGGGATGTTGTTAAGATTGGAGTACATGTACCATCACCAGGGGATGAAGACTATGATTCGGACGAGGTCGCCCAAATCCGACACTTCAACTCCCAAGCCACCACTATTCTCCTCGCCTCTCTAAGTCGAGAGGAGTATAACAAGGTGCAAGGGTTAAAGAGCGCCAAGGAGATTTGGGACGTGCTCAAGACCGCACACGAAGGGGACGAGGTGACCAAGATCACCAAGAGAGAGACGATCGAGGGGGAGCTCGGTCAATTTAGACTTCACCAAGGGGAGGACCCACAAGCCATGTACAACCGCTTGAAGACCTTGGTGAACCAAGTGCGCAACCTCGGGAGCACCAAATGGGATGACCATGAGATGGTCAAGGTTATTCTAAGATCCCTCGTTTTCCTTAACCCTACGCAAGTTCAATTAATTCGAGGTGATCCTAGATACAAGCTAATGTCTCACGAGGAGGTCATAGGTAAATTTGTGAGCTTTGAGCTAATGATCAAAGGCTCCAAAAAGATCATCAAGCAAGGCGACTCCTCCACGCCCAAAGCACAACCCGTTGCATTCAAAGCAATGGAGGAGAAGAAAGAAGATTCTACTCCAAGTAGAATCCCCATCGACGCCTCCAAGCTCGACAACGAGGAAATGGCGCTCATCATCAAGAGCTTCCGCCAAATCCTCAAGCAAAGGAGGGGGAAGGATTACAAGCCCCTCTTCAAGAAAGTGTGCTACAAGTGTGGTAAGCCCGGTCACTTCATAGCAAAATGTCCATTATCAAGTGACAGTGACAGGGGCGACGACAAGAAGGGCAAGAGGAGAGAAAAGAAGAGATACTACAAGAAGAAGGGCGGCGATGCCCATGTGTGCCGCGAGTGGGACTCCGACGAGAGCTCCACCGACTCCTCCTCCGACGAGGACGCCGCCAACATCGCCGTCACCAAAGGGCTCCTCTTCCCCAACATCGGCCACAAGTGCCTCATGGCAAAGGACGGCAAAAGGAAGAAGGTAAAATCAAGATCCTCCACTAAATATGCATCCTCTAGTGATGAGGATAATTCTAGTGATGAGGAGGATAATTTGCGCACCCTTTTTGCCAACCTAAACATGCAACAAAAGGAAAAAAAATAAAGGAATTAATTAGTGCTATTCATGAGAAGGATGAACTCTTGGACTCCCAAGAGGACTTCCTAATTAAGGAAAATAAGAAGCATGTTAAGGTTAAAAATGCTTACGCTCTAGAAGTAGAAAAATGTGAAAAACTATCTAGTGAGCTAAGAACTTGCCATGATATTATTGCCAACCTTAGAAATGAGAATGCTAAAATAATTGCTAAGGTTGATTCAAATGTATGTGATGATTCAATTTCCAATCTTAAAAATAATAATGTTAGTTTACTTGCTAAGATTGAAGAATTGAATATCTCTCTTGCTAGCCTTAGAAACGAGAATGAAAAATTAATTGCTAAGGCTAAGGACTTAGATGTTTGCAATGTTACCATTTCCAATCTTAGAAGTAAAAATGACATTTTACATGCTAAGATTGTTGAACTAAAATCTTGCAAACCCTCTACATCTACCGTTGAGCATATTTCCATTTGCACTAGATGTAGAGACATTAATGTTGATGCTATTCATGACCACCTTGCTTTAATTAAGAAACAAAATGATCACATAGCTCAACTTAATGCCAAAATTAATGAGCATGACATAGAAAATGAAAAATTTAAATTTGCTAGAAGCATGCTCTATAGTGGGAGACGCCCTGGCATCAAGGATGACATTGGCTTCCAAAAGGGGGACAATGTCAAACTTAATGCCCCTCCTAAAAGATTGTCTAACTTTGTTAAGGGCAAGGCTCCCATGGCTCAGGATAACGAGGGTTACATTTTGTACCCTGCCGGTTATCCCGAGCACAAAATTAGGAGAATTCACTCTAGAAAGTCTCACTCTGGCCCTAATCATGCTTTTATGTATAAGGGTGAGACATCTAGTTCTAGGCAATCAACCCGTGCAAAATTGCCTAAGAAGAAAACTCCTATTGCATCAAATGATTCTAACATTTCATTTAAAACTTTTGATGCATCTTATGTTTTGACTAACAAATCTGGCAAGGTAGTTGCCAAGTATGTTGGGGGCAAGCACAAGGGGTCAAAGACTTGTGTTTGGGTACCCAAAGTTCTTGTATCTAATATCAAAGGACCCAAAACCGTTTGGGTACCTAAAATCAAGAACTAAATTTGTTTTGTAGGTTTATGCATCCGGGGGCTCAAGTTGGATCATCGATAGCAGGTGCATAAACCACATGACAGGGGAGAAGAAGATGTTCTCCTTCTACGAGAAAAACCAAGATCCCCAAAGAGCGATCACATTCGGGGATGGGAATCAAGGTTTGGTCAAAGGATTGGGTACAATTGCTATATCACCTGACCATTCCATTTCAAATGTTTTTCTTGTAGATTCTTTAGATTACAACTTGCTTTCAGTTTCGCAATTATGTAAAATGGGTTACAACTGTCTTTTTACGGATATAGGTGTTACTGTCTTTAGAAGAAGTGATGATTCAGTAGCATTTAAGGGAGTGTTAGAGGGTCAGCTATACTTAGTAGATTTTGATAGAGCTGAACTCGACACTTGCTTAATTGCTAAGACTAACATGGGCTGGCTCTGGCATCGCCGACTAGCACATGTTGGAATGAAGAATCTTCACAAGCTTCTAAAGGGAGAACACATTTTGGGACTAACAAATGTTCATTTTGAGAAAGACAGGATTTGTAGCGCATGTCAGGAAGGGAAGCAAGTTGGTGTTCATCATCCACACAAGAACATCATGACGACTGACAGGCCACTCGAGCTCCTACACATGGACCTATTCGGCCCGATAGCTTACATAAGCATCGGCGGGAGTAAGTACTGTCTAGTTATTGTGGATGACTATTCTCGCTTCACTTGGGTGTTCTTTTTGCAGGAAAAATCTCATACCCAAGAAACCTTAAAGGGATTCTTGAGACGGGCTCAAAATGAGGAGTTCAAGAACTCACAAATCAAAGGCTTCCTTGAGGAGGAGGGCATCAAGCATGAGTTCTCTTCTCCCTACACCCCAAAACAAAATGGTGTAGTGGAGAGGAAGAATAGAACTCTATTGGACGTGGCAAGGACCATGCTTGATGAGTACAAGACTTCGGATCGGTTTTGGGCGGAGGCGGACAACACCGCGTGCTACGCCATCAACCGATTGTATCTACACCGAATCCTCAAGAAGACATCGTATGAACTCCTAACCGGTAAAAAGCCCAATGTTTCATATTTTAGAGTCTTTGGTAGCAAATGTTTTATTCTTGTTAAAAGAGGTAGAAAATCTAAATTTGCTCCTAAGGCTGTAGAAGGCTTTTTACTAGGATATGATTCAAACACAAGGGCATATAGAGTCTTTAACAAGTCCTCTGGATTAGTTGAAGTTTCTTGTGACATTGTGTTTGATGAGACTAACAGATCTCAAGTAGAGCAAGTTGATCTTGATGAGCTAGATGATGAAGAGGCTCCGTGCGTCGCGCTAAGGAACATGTCCATTGGGGATGTGTGTCCTAAGGAATTCGAAGAGCCACCACAAGCACAAGATCAACCATCTTCCTCCATGCAAGCATCTCCACCAACTCAAGATGAGGATGAGGCTCAAAATGATGAAGGAGAAGATCAAGAAGTTGAGCCACCTCAACAGGAGAGCAATGATCAAGGGGGAGATGCCCATGATCAAGATGAGGAAGATGAACAAGTTCCAAGACCGCCACACCCAAGAGTCCACCAAGCAATCCAACGAGATCACCCCGTGAAGACCATCCTCGGCGACATTGAAAAGGGGGTAACTACTCGATCTCGTGTTGCTCATTTTTGTGAACATTACTCTTTTGTTTCCTCTATTGAGCCACACAGGATAGAGGAAGCACTTCAAGATTCAGATTGGGTGGTGGCGATGCAAGAGGAGCTCAACAACTTCACCAGGAATGAGGTATGGCATTTAGTTCCACGTCCTAACCAAAATATTGTAGGAACCAAGTGGGTTTTCCGCAACAAGCAAGATGAGCATGGTGTGGTGACAAGGAACAAAGCCCGACTTGTGACCAAGGGATATTCACAAGTCGAAGGTTTGGATTTTGGTGAAACCTATGCACCCGTAGCTAGGCTAGAATCAATTCGCATTTTACTTGCCTATGCCACTTACCATGGCTTTAAGCTTTACCAAATGGACGTGAAAAGTGCCTTCCTCAATGGACCAATCAAGGAGGAGGTCTATGTTGAGCAACCTCCCGGCTTTGAAGATAGTGAGTACCCTAACTATGTTTACAAACTCTCTAAGGCGCTTTATGGGCTCAAACAAGCCCCAAGAGCATGGTATGAATGCCTAAGAGATTTTCTTATCACTAATGGCTTCAAAGTCGGAAAAGCCGATCCTACCTTATTTACTAAAAAACTTGCAAATGATTTGTTTGTATGCCAAATTTATGTGGATGATATTATATTTGGGTCTACTAACGAATCTACATGTGAAGAATTTAGTAGGATCATGACACAAAAATTCGAGATGTCTATGATGGGGGAGTTGAAGTACTTCTTGGGATTTCAAGTAAAGCAACTCCAAGAGGGCACCTTCATTAGCCAAACGAAGTATATTCAAGACATTCTAAACAAGTTTGGGATGAAGGATGCCAAGCCCATCAAGACACCCATGGGAACCAATGGGCATCTCAACCTCGACACGGGAGGTAAATCCGTAGATCAAAAGGTATACTGGTCGATGATAGGTTCTTTACTCTATTTATGTGCTTCACGACCGGACATTATGCTTTCTATATGCATGTGTGCAAGATTCCAAGCCGATCTTAAGGAAACTCACCTTAGGGCCGTAAAACGAATCTTGAGATATTTAGTTCATACTCCTAAGTTTGGCCTTTGGTACCCTCGGGGATCCACATTTGATTTAATTGGTTATTCGGATGCCGATTGGGCAGGGTGTAAAATTAATAGAAAGAGCACATCGGGGACTTGCCAGTTCTTGGGAAGGTGAGAGCACCTAGAGGGGGGGGGGGGTGAATAGGTGATCCTGTAAAAACTTGAAACTTAATCCACAAAGCTTGATTAGGAGTTAGCATAGTAAAGCCAAGTGGCTAGAGAGGAGTTCTTACAAAACACAATAACCACAAGAAGATCAACACAGATAGGCACAGTGGTTTATCCCGTGGTTCGGCCAAGTCCAACACTTGCCTACTCCACGTTGTGGCGTCCCAACGGACGAGGGTTGCACTCAACCCCTCTCAAGCGGTCCAAAGACCCACTTGAATACCACGGTGTTTTGCTTTGTTTACTATATCCCGCTTGCGAGGAATCTCCACAACTTGGAGCCTCTCGCCCTTACAATTTGATGTTCACAAAGAAGCACGGAATTAAGGATGGGATGAGCAACGCACTCAAGACACAAAATCAGAGCACAACACGCACACAAGTCACAACTCGAGCTCACAACACAACCCGAAGAGTTCTCTACTCAAATGGAGCTCTAGTTGCTATCACAAAGAATCAAATGCGCGGAATTGGAGTCTTGGTGCTTAGGAATGCTTAGAGAATGTTTGGTGCTCTCCTCCATGCGCCTAGGGGTCTCTTTTATAGCCCCAAGGCAGCTAGGAGCCATTGAGAGCATTCCAGGAAGGCAATTCTTGCCTTCTGTCGCCTGGCGCACCGGACAGTCCGGTGCACCACCGGACACTGTTCGGTGCGGATCTCTTTCCTATTCTGGCGCAGCCGACCGTTGAAGACTTGGAGCCATTGGTGCACCGGACACACCGGACAGTCCGATGCCCCCTTCTGACCGTTGGCTCGGCCACGTGTCTCGCGCAGATTGCACGGCCGACAGTTGGCCCGACCGACCGTTGGCTCACCGGACAGTCCGGTGCACCACCGTACAGTCCGGTGATTTATAGCCGTACGCCACCGACGAAACCCGAGAGCAGCCAGTTCGCCCGAGCCAGCCTGGCGCACCAGACACTGTCCGGTGCACCATCGGACAGTCCAGTGCACCCAGACTGCGCAGAGTCTTGGCTGCTCAGCCAAGTCTTTTCCAAATTGGTCTTTTCCTATTTCTAGCAATTAGACACAATACATTAGTCTCCAAAATAATGTACTAAGTATTAGAAACATACCTTTACTCTTGATTTGCACTTCTTAAGTCTTTGGCACAATCATTACTCAAAGCATTCGTGTAGAGCACTTAATCACCAAAATCTTATAGAAATGTCCCAAGGGTACATTTCCCTTTCAATCTCCCACTTTTTGGTGATTAATGCCAACACAACAAAAAGCAACTAAAAGAAGTGCAACATCAATTCAAATGATAACACGAATTTGTTTTGATTCAAATTTGGCATATATGGATCATTCTTTGCCATCACTTGGTTTTGTTTTTGCAAATCAACCTCAATTTCCTATCTCTAAGTCAAACACACTTGTTGAGACATAAAGAGAGTTGTTCCAAGAGAAATTGATCAAAGATTTCAAAAACTTTCCCTTTTTTCCATAATCAACCATTCTCCCCACAAGAGGCCAACTTTTGACAAAAGAGACAATAAGAGATTTTTGACAAACCAAAAACTCTATTCTACTATTTTCAAAATTCTCAAGTGGTAGCTGATCCATTTATTGCTTTGGCCTTATTTTCTCCCCCTTTGGCATCAAGCACCAAAACAGGATCAATCTTGGCCCTTGAACCCCATTGCCTCACCAAAATCTTCAATTAAGAGTAAAAAGGCAATAAGAGCATGGAGATGAACTTGGAATAAGTTACCCTCTCATCGGAGTGTAGTGGAAGTCTTGCATGGTCCAAGTCCACCTTTTCCCTTTCAAACCTCCTTTGAGACTAGATTAAGAAAACTCAGGCACATGGTTAGTCTCAAAGGGTCAAGTTGTAGCACAACTCCCCCTAAATATGTGCATCACTTGCAAATGGACTTGTGAGGTCCGGGGAGTGCTTGTACAACTTGAGCACCATACATAAACAACAAAATGCATAAGGAACATGATCAAGGTATAAAACACATGTATGCTATAAATCAATCCAAGTTCCGCGAATCTAAGATATTTAGCTCACTACGCAGCCTGCAAAAGGTCTTCTCATCTAGAGGCTTGGTCAAGATATCGGCTAGCTCGTTCTCGGTGCTAACATGAAACACTTCGATATCTCCCTTTTGCTGGTGATCTCTCAAAAAGTGATGCCGGATGTCTATGTGCTTTGTGCGGCTGTGTTCAACAAGATTATCCGCCATGCGGATAGCACTCTCATTATCACATAGGAGTGGGATTTTGCTCAGATTGTAGCCAAAGTCCCTGAGGGTTTGCCTCATCCAAAGTAGTTGCGCGCAACACTGTCCTGCGGCAACATACTCGGCCTCAACGGTGGATAGGGCAACAGAAGTTTGTTTCTTTGAACTCCACGACACCAGGGACCTTCCTAAGAATTGGCACGTCCCCGATGTACTCTTCCTATCGACCTTACATCCAGCATAGTCGAAGTCTGAATATCCAATCAAGTCAAAGGTAGACCCCTTTGGATACCAGATCCCGAAGCAAGGCGTAGCGACTAAATATCTAAGAATTCGCTTGACGGCCACTAAGTGACATTCCCTTGGATTGGATTGAAATCTAGCACAAATGTATACACTAAGCATAATATTCGGTCTACTAGCACATAAATAAAGTAATGAACCTATCATGGACCGGTATGCTTTTTGATCAACAGACTTACCTCCTTTGTTGAGGTCGACATGTCTGTCGGTTCCCATTGGAGTCTTTGTGGGCTTGGCGTCCTTCATCCCAAACCGCTTTAGCAAGTCTTGAGTGTACTTCATTTGTGAGATGAAGGTGCCATCCTTGAGTTGCTTCACTTGGAACCCAAGGAAGTAGTTCAACTCGCCCATCATTGACATCTCGAATTTCTGAGTCATCACCCTGCTAAACTCTTCACAAGACTTTTGGTTAGTAGAACCAAATATTATGTCATCGACATAAATTTGGCACACAAATAAGTCACCATCACAAGTCTTAGTGAATAAAGTTGGATCGACTTTCGTAACCTTGAAAGCATTAGCAATTAAAAAATCTCTAAGGCATTCATACCATGCTCTTGGGGCTTGCTTAAGTCCATAGAGCGCCTTAGAGAGCTTACACATGTGGTCGGGGTACCGTTCATCCTCAAAGCCAGGGGGTTGCTCCACGTACACCTCCTCCTTGATTGGCCCGTTGAGAAAAGCGCTCTTCACGTCCATTTGGAACAACCTGAAAGAATGGTGAGCGGCATAGGCTAACAATATGCGAATTGACTCTAGCCTAGCCACAGGAGCAAAAGTCTCCTCAAAGTCCAAACCTGCGACTTGGGCATAACCTTTTGCCACAAGTCGTGCCTTGTTCCTTGTCACCACCCCGTGCTCGTCTTGTTTGTTGCAGAACACCCACTTGGTTCCCACAACGTTTTGCTTGGGACGAGGCACCAATGTCAAAACTTCATTTCTTTTGAAGTTGTTGAGCTCTTCCTGCATGGCCAACACCCAGTCCGGATCTAGCAAGGCCTCTTCTACCCTGAAAGGCTCAATAGAAGAGACAAAAGAGTAATGCTCACAAAAATTAACTAATCTAGAGCGAGTAGTTACTCCCTTGCTAATATCACCCAAAATTTGGTCGACGGGATGATTCCTTTGAATCGTCGCTCGAACTTGAGTTGGAGGTGCCGGTTGTGCTTCTTCCTCCATTACATGATCATCTTGTGCTCCCCCTTGATCACATGCCTCCTTTTGATGAACCTGTTCATCATCTTGAGTTGGGGGTTGCGCCATTGTTGAGGAAGAAGGTTGATCTTCCTCTTGGTGTTCCTGTGGCCGCACATCTCCAATTGCCATGGTGCGTATTGCGGCCGCTGGAACGTCTTCTTCATCTACATCATCAAGATCAACAACTTGCTCTCTTGGAGAGCTATTAGTCTCATCAAATACAACGTCGCTACAGACTTCAACCAAACCTGATGATTTGTTGAAGACCCTATATGCCTTTGTATTTGAGTCATAACCTAACAAAAATCCTTCTACAGCTTTGGGAGCAAATTTAGAATTCCTACCTTTCTTTACTAGAATGTAGCATTTACTCTCAAATACACGAAAGTATGAAACATTGGGTTTGTTACCGGTTAGAAGCTCATACGAAGTCTTATTGAGGAGGCTGTTGGGGGCCTTCGGCTTACGAAGGTCCTCAAAAACAGGATTTGACAGTATTTCTGGAGTATAATGTGTGAACAGGTATCTTCGGACTCAAGTCGGTATCACAGCGGACCAGAATAATACGAAGGTTGGTACAGCGCCGAAGGTGTGAGCAGGAAAGCTTCGGCGTGATAGCAAAAAATGAAACCGACTTAAAGATGAAAAGGCTATTCAGACCTCGATAGATTACTATAGAATTATTATCAAATGTAAAGGGCATAAATGTAATTTTGTATGGGCTGTGTCCTGTGCCTATAAATAGGTGAACAGTACCCCTGTACTGTTCACGCTGATCTGACAATCACTTTTGCGTCACGCTTGTACTTTCATCTCCTTCAAGCTGAAGGTACATTTGTGATTCGATGTTATTTCTGTTTTTGCATAATAATAATGCAAAGATAAATTAATAATAATAATGTGTAATTGCCTATGATATTCTTTACATTCCTTATAATTCATCCTCTGTCATTGTATTTATAAAAGTACACCCTTCATGACCTTCGTCCGAAAATCATTATATCCTGAGAGGAATAATGCTTCGAAGGACGAAGGACTTTAACGATTAACATTTTTCTATGTTGCCTTGTTCTTAACTCATAGCATTTGAGAACAAGTCTCCAACATTGGCGCCCACCTCCGGTGAACTCACTTCCACTCTTTTGAGTTTTTGAACACCTTCGGCGATCATAAACCTTCGCTATGGCGCCGAAGAAAGCTTCAGCAACTGGGGCTGCAGCTCTGCAACCGCTGGACCACAATCAGGAGACTGTCTCCCTTCGGGAGGCCCGAAGCCAGAAAAGGAAGGCTGTTAGCCCGACACCGCCAGAGGATGAGATAGACCAAGAAATCAGAGACATGGAGATACTTCATCAACAGGTGCAGAGGAAGAAGGAAAAGATGGCCAGGCTAGCTGAACTGCAAAGGCAGATAGACGAAGCCTCTGAAGAAGTTCGTCATCTTACTCAGGATGAGCAACACCGAAGGCCTCAACACCAAGACTTTCATCAGGAGGGTTTTCTCAACGAAGATGACTGGTATGACAATTTCCATCATGGAAATTTTGTTTTTGATGATGCTTCTCCTCTGTCCGCTGAGCTGCAGGCTACACCTTGGCCTCCGTCCTACAAGCCGCCTCAGCTTCCCATATTCGATGGTCATTCAGACCCGAAGCAGTTTTTGATGAGTTACGAAGCAACAGTATCTTCGTATGGTGGCAATGCTGCAGTCATGGCCAAATCTTTCGTTATGGTCGTCAGAAGTGTTGCTCAAACCTGGTATTCCTCTCTTCGACTAGGAACGATTACCTCATGGCAAAAGCTGAAGGACATGTTGTTAACCAGCTTCCATGGGTTTCAGACGAAGCCGGTCACTGCTCAGGCCCTGTTCCAGTGCACACAGGATCACGAAGAATACCTTCAGGCGTATGTCCGGAGGTTCTTGCGTTTGAGGGCACAGGCGCCAACGGTGCCCAACAAAATTGTTATTGAGGCCATGATCAAGGGACTTCGGCCTGGACCTTCAGCTCAGTACTTTGCTAGGAAGCCTCCTCAAACTTTGGAGAAGCTGCTTCAGAAGATGGACGAGTATATCCGTGCCAACAATGATTTTCGCCAAAGAAGGGAGGAGGCTTTCAGGTTTTCTGAAATGACCAGGGGCTTCGGAGGGAGGTTTTATCCGAGGCACGTTAGATCAATTCATAACTCTACCCAAAATGATGATAGAGGGAGCCAGCAGCAAAGGCCACAGTGTTCCTCACAAGCTTCGAGGCAACAGCAAGGCTCTTTCCGACCACCAGCTCCGAGGGGCAGAGGCGCCAGGGGCTTCGGCGGAAGATTTGGTGATCAACCAAGAAGAATCTTTTGCTTATTCTGTGGTGAAAACAAGGGCCATACTACCAGGATGTGCCATGTTACCATCCAGAAGCAAAAGGAGATAGCCGAAGCTGCAGCACAACAGGCTCAGCCGAAGCAGGTCATGCATACTGCTTCGTACCATTCGCCTTACATCCCAGAATATGTAGGCAACCACCCTGCAGTTTCTGTTGCTTCGGCGAGTCAACCTCAAGCTTCCTGGCAACAGCCTCCGCCTCCACCACCACTGCAACAAGGACAACAGCCAGAAGGGGGCCAATATGCTCCACATCAAAGGGACTTCAGAGAACAATCCGAAGCTCGCACAGTCAATAGCACTGTGCCAGAGTCGAAGCATATCTATTGACAAATATCCTACCTCGACAGCAATCTTTTCCATTCAGTTTTATTTTCTGTGTAGTAAAGGACACTTTTTAAATTTCAAGTAATAAGTTTTGTTGTCTGTCGCAAGGAAAACATATCTTCTACACAGGCTTAAGTTGTCAAAGCTTGAGAATTTGCAATAGCAAAGAGGACCTTCGGATAATTAATTTACAATAGACACGGTATGAATTCTACGAAGCAATAAAAAGTCGTTCTAAAAAGAACGCAATGTAAGTTTTTTGCTCCAAAGACGTTCCTAAGGGAATGCAGAGCTTACAGCGAAAAGTCAACGCTGATTCCGCCGAAAGTAAAAGGCGAAGAAGCTCCAAAGACGTTCCTAAGGGAATGCAGAGCTTACAGCGAAAAGTCAACGCTGATTCCGCCGAAAGTAAAGGCGAAGAAGCTCCAAAGATGTTCCTAAGGGAATGCAGAGCTTACAGCGAAAAGTCAACGCTGATACAAAAAAGATTATGTATTTTATTGCAGGGATGTGTGTGTGAAGCTTTGGAACGAATACCTTTTTCTCATGGCATAACATCATCACATCATTTTGCATAGCATAAGCATCATACATCATTCATTCTGCATAAGGCACAAAGAAGGGGATACAATATTGATTTTCGGAATGCAGCTTCAGAAAATTTTTTCACGAAGTTTGGATGATCTTCATCAGAACACTGGGTATTGTTGCGATAAATGAAAATTCTTCTTCACGAAGCATGAAAAGAAGGGAAGGTGTTTTTTTAGTCAAAGACTCAAAAACGGTATATATGTAAGATTTCATGCATCGTAAAGAATTAAATCATAAAAAACAAGTTTATTACATTCAACGTTACAAGATATTACATATATTACATTTCAGAAGTTTTTTACAGTGGCACTCAGTCTTCTCTAAGTACTACTTTTGCAGCTTCGTTCAGGAGTCGATCGACAACTTGATCCATGATAGCTTCAGCCATCTTTTTAATTTCATCGTCATCTTTCGGGGAAGGACCCGGAGATGCTTTAGTAGGATCCGAGGGAGGACAGGATATGACTACATTGCTATTACAAGTTGCGAACGAAGTTAAAAATTAAAAATTACAACATAATAAAAACCACTAGTTAATACCTATTTGCCCTTCGGGCTCTGCGCTCTTCTCAGCAGCCTCTGCTACTCTTCTAGCGTCATGAATGCCCTTTTCGCTTCTTTGGATAATTTCTCGGGCCATTTCTCGGCCACCGTTGTCCCAGATATCGGTGAAAAATTTTCCACCGATCATGCTAGCTTCGGCCGAAGGATCCTTTGCATCTTCGGAGAGCAGGGTGGCTTCGGATCGCGCCAAAATCTTTACATGTTCACAGCCCTTTTTCTCCAAAATGGTAGCAATTCCCCTGGCACCCGAAAAAGCACATATATCTCCACGGCTATTTAAAATTTCTTCGAAGGCCTCAGCTTCGTGGCTAATCCATTCAATAGGGCCTTCGGGGTTGCCTCTCGTAAAGTTTTCTTCACTTGAAAATGCGCCAACACTGGCGAAGCTAGCTTTCAACTTCTTTACACACTCCATAGATTTATTATAACATCTTTTCTTGGACGAACGAAGCTCTTCAACAGTTCCCTCTAAATGATTTGCCCATTGGTCGCTAATTTCTCGTTTTGTTTCTTCAAGCATACGTTCCTCTTTGGCTCTGACCAGTTGTCTTCGAAGATCTTCGATTTCAAGTTTCTGAGCTTCAGCTTGATTTTTGAAGGTAGCTTCGTCTTCTTTTATCCTATTTATCAATGAGTGTAATATTTTATCTTTTTCGAGACCTTCGTTCCTTAGCTCAATTACTTCGGAACGAAGGTTGCTCAGGGCTATAGCGCACCCTTCGTCTTCGGCATCTTTTTGGGCCCTGAGGGCATTGCTAAGTATAAGGCCCTGCAGAGAAAAATGCGTGTGCGTCATTAGATTTAAGCAAACGGAAAATTTTTGGTCTCAACAAAAAATACGAAGGTCTAAAAATTTTTTGTACCTTTAAACTATTGTATGCCAAGCTGTCGGCCAACTCGTCTTTCGACAGCACCGAGAGCCCGTCTTCTAATGTTGGGAATCCGAAGCTCTTGCTTATCTCCCGACAGACAGAAATCTCCTTGCTGTCAGGGAGACAATACAAAAAGTCTTCTTCTCCACTGCCATTGAATATTAGCGCCCCCTTTGGATACTTCAGTTTTTGCGCGTAGCGTTGGGCCTCTTGCTTTTCTTTTTCTGATAATTTTTTCCCCGAAGCATGACGAACAATATAATCAGAGTCTTTAGGGGATGCTTCGGGGGCAATGATACTGATTTCTTCAACAAAAGTTGGCTTTGTTATTTTTTCTTCCTCGGTTTCCAAGGATTTAATCTTCGTAGGCTCTGAGGACCCAGCTCCGGCTTCAGTTTCTTGCTCTGGAACTTTAATATCAGAAATTTCAGTTTTCGCTTCGGGAATGGCAATAGTTTTCTTCGGAGGAGTGCTTGAAGATTTAATTGTTTCCAGAACATCTAGCACATTAGCCATTCTCTTTCTCTTCGGAGTCACTACTGACACCTTTTGATTTTTTACTGTCTCAACATTTGCTGAAGGGCTCAAAACTTCTGATGTTTTTTCCTCAGTTGGTTTTTTCACTTCTTCCATTTTTTCTGTGGATGGCGCTTCGGCCATCTCTTTTGTTTCTGGTAACAAAATCTTCGGTTCTTCTAATTCTATCCTTGTTGGCATTTCGGCCATTTCTGCGGCTTCTGGCAGCAAGGTCAGTTTGGTTGGCTTTTCAGCTTCGGTGGCCGAAGAAGTTTCTCCGGTGAACTCAGGCACCGAAGCTGGTTCAATATAGCGCGGCCGATGTGTAAGGACCTTTATCCTCTTTCTTTTCGGCTCGGGCTCGCTAGTAGCAGTTGCAGCTTCTTCTTTTGCAGAGGTAGTGTTTTTTCTTTTCTGCCCTCGAATGGGATAACGATAGTCACGGTAGACGAACCCGATTGCATCAAACACCCGATTCAGCCTCTTCTTTTTTCGGCCTCCGAAGGCTGCTGACACTGCAGTATCTTCGGCCTTCGAATAAGCCCCAAGCAGTTCATCACTTAAATTTTCAATACTTTTTAACCAGTCGTCATCTGGCTCAACGAATTTATCTCCGAACTTAAAAGTATATTTCAGCCTCATAAGTCCACCTTCGTCGGTTTCTTTTATGGTTTCTTGCGGCATTTCCCATTTCTCCGCGAGCGGCCATACCCTGAAGGCAATATGCTCTTGTACTAAATCTCTCGTCCCAATAAAAGAACAGATAACGCCGAAGGCTCTCTGGCATTCTTCGGCAGCTTCATTCATTTCAACCTTCGGCCTCCGAAGGCCGAAGCTTTGCCAGATAGGGCGCATAATTATACCTTTGATATCTTCTCGTACTGTCAGGTCATTCTTCACATAAAACCATTCTGTCATCCAGTCGCCGGGCCACCTCTTCCGAAAGGTTGGCACGGGGCAACTTGACCCGGATCGAGAAACGAAACTGTAGCAGCCAAAATTATTATGGTATTGTTCTTTACCCCAAGGTTTTGTTTCGTATGATAATTCGTGTATATTGCAGAAACTTTTTTGCATCAGGCTTCAGACCTTGGCTTCTCACGGCCCACACGAAGATATTCAGCCTTATGATTGCCTCGGGGGTAAGTTGGTGAAGATAGACTTCGAATATTTTCAGCACCTCTACAACAAACTCGCTCAGGGGAAATCGTAGTCCAGCTTTCAAAAAGCTTCGGTACACTACGACTTCATTCTCTT
Organism: Zea mays; assembly: GCF_902167145.1. Taxonomy (NCBI): domain Eukaryota; kingdom Viridiplantae; phylum Streptophyta; class Magnoliopsida; order Poales; family Poaceae; genus Zea; species Zea mays. The sequence goes on along the minus strand of NC_050102.1, from coordinate 87,525,735 downwards.
CAGGGTGTGGACAAGTTTTTTCCCCTTCGTCGGCCCTCACAATGGACAAATCCCGGAAATACCTTCCTCTCATGTTAACAAGATGATTTTCTTTGATAACTGATTTGCCGAAAACCGCATGGCTTGGTCGCCAAGGGCGATCTTCGGAGTCTTCACCACCACTGTCCACATCATAACTGTCGCTGTCACCAGTATCTTCAGACAAACCTTCCAGAATCTCATTGGTGATTTTTTCTGTATTCGTCTTCGACATCGCTATAAGAAATCCCAAGTTCTTCTCTTCGTCGAGACTCAGCTTCATCTTAGCAGCAGCTTTCTTCTCTTCAGACATCTTCGGAAACGCTAAAAAACTGTTTTCAAAGCCGAAGCTTTAAAACTAAACGCTCAGCAAATTTTAGTGCGCAAGAGCTAAAAATTGAGTGAGCGGGAGCAGATGGCAAGAGAGCGTGCCAAATGAGTTTGCGGTATGACTGTATTTATACGCTAAGTGCGTTGAAAATTGAAAGGCCCCACTTGTCAGAGAATGTTGCTATTCTAGCAAAGGGAAGGTGTTTTTTCGGACCTTCGGCGTAAAGCCTTCATCCATGTCGCAATCTAAATTTATTATTTTAAACGAATTAATATTGCGAGGGGCTACTGTTGGGGGCCTTCGGCTTACGAAGGTCCTCAAAAACAGGATTTGACAGTATTTCTGGAGTATAATGTGTGAACAGGTATCTTCGGACTCAAGTCGGTATCACAGCGGACCAGAATAATACAAAGGTTGGTACAGCGCCGAAGGTGTGAGCAAGAAAGCTTCGGCGTGATAGCAAAAAATGAAACCGACTTAAAGATGAAAAGGCTATTCAGACCTCGATAGATTACTATAGAATTATTATCAAATGTAAAGGGCATAAATGTAATTTTGTATGGGCTGTGTCCTGTGCCTATAAATAGGTACTGTTCACGCTGATCTGACAATCACTTTTGCGTCACGCTTGTACTTTCATCTCCTTCAAGATGAAGGTACATTTGTGATTCGATGTTATTTCTGTTTTTGCATAATAATAATGCAAAGATAAATTAATAATAATAATGTGTAATTGCCTATGATATTCTTTACATTCCTTATAATTCATCCTCTATCATTGTATTTATAAAAGTACACCCTTCATGACCTTCGTCCGAAAATCATTATATCCTGAGAGGAATAATGCTTCGAAGGACGAAGGACTTTAACGATTAACATTTTTCTATGTTACCTTGTTCTTAACTCATAGCATTTGAGAACAAGTCTCCAACAGAGGCGATGAAGGTACACCCGGTTTACGGCGTGGCAAGCCGTGTTCACGGCTTCCAACCAAAACCGCTCGGGCGTCTTGAATTCTTCAAGCATTGTCCTCGCCATGTCTATGAGCGTCCTGTTCTTCCTCTCTACCACACCGTTTTGTTGTGGTGTGTAGGGAGCGGAGAACTCGTGCTTGATTCCTTCCTCCTCAAGGTACTCCTCCACTTGAAGGTTCTTGAACTCGGACCCGTTGTCGCTCCTTATCTTCTTCACCTTGAGCTCAAATTCATTTTGAGCTCTCCTTAGGAAGCGCTTGAGGGCCCCTTGGGTTTCAGATTTATCCTGCAAAAAGAATACCCAAGTGAAGCGGGAAAAATCATCAACTATAACAAGACCATACTTACTTCCTCCTATGCTTAGATAGGCGATGGGTCCAAAGAGGTCCATATGAAGCAGCTCCAGGGGTCTTGATGTGGTCATCACGTTCTTGCTGTGATGAGCATTTCCCACTTGTTTACCTGCTTGACAAGCTGCACAAGGTCTATCTTTTTCGAAAGTAACATTTGTTAGACCTATCACATGTTCTCCCTTTAGAAGTTTGTGAAGGTTCTTCATCCCCACATGTGCTAAGCGGTGATGCCACAGCCAACCCATGCTAGTCTTAGCAATTAAGCATGCATCTAGACCGGCCTCCTCTTTTGCAAAATCAACTAAATAGAGTTTGCCGTCTAATACACCCTTAAAAGCTAATGAACCATCACTCCTTCTAAAGACAGACACATCTACGTTTGTGAATAAGCAATTGTATCCCATATTACAAAGTTGACTCACAGACAACAAGTTATATCCAAGTGACTCAACTAAGAACACATTAGAAATAGAGTGCTCAGATGAAATAGCAATCTTTCCTAGTCCTTTGACCTTGCCCTGATTCCCGTCACCGAATATGATTGAGTCTTGGGAATCTTTGTTCTTGACGTAGGAGGTGAACATCTTCTTCTCCCCCGTCATGTGGTTTGTGCATCCGCTGTCGATAATCCAGCTTGATCCCCCGGATGCATAAACCTGCAAGGTAAATTAGGCTTGGGTCTTAGGTACCCAACTCTTGTTGGGTCCTACAAGGTTAGTAACAATAGCCTTAGGGACCCAAATGCAAGTTTTATCTCCCTTGCATTTTGCCCCTAATTTCCTAGCAATCACCTTCTTATCCTTTCTACAAATAGCAAAGGAAGCATTGCAAGCATGATAAATTGTAGAAGGTTCATTAATTTTATTAGCAACATTTCTCCTAGGCATATGATGAATGACATTTCTCCTAGGCATATCTCTACCATGCACATAGGAAGAACTTGAAGCAAACATTGCATTTGAATCATAAGCATTACAACTCCTATCATAATGAGCATTTCTAGAATATTTCTTATTACCATAAATGAAAGCATGATTCTTTTGACTACTAGGAGCCTTCCCTTTCTCCTTGGCGGGAATGGGAGCCTTATGACTTGTTAAGTTCTTGGCTTCTCTCTTAAAGCCAAGCCCATCCTTAATTGAGGGGTGTCTACCAATAGTGTAGGCATCCCTTGCAAATTTTAGTTTATCAAATTCATTCTTGCTAGTCTTAAGTTGGGCATTAAGACTAGCCACTTCATCATTTAACTTTGCAATAGAAACTAGGTGTTCACTACAAGCATCAACATCAAAATCTTTACACCTATTGCAAATTACAACATGTTCTACACAAGAGTTAGATCTATTTGCTACTTCTAGTTTAGCATTTAAATCATCATTAACACTTTTTAAACTAGAAATGGTCTCATGGCAAGTAGATAGTTCACAAGAAAGCATTTCATTCCTTTTGACTTCTAAAGCAAGAGATTTTTGTGCCTCTACAACTTTATCATGTTCTTCATACAAAAGATCCTCTTGCTTTTCTAACAATCTATTTGTCGGCGTTTCGAGACCGGGGGTCTCTCAGGCCGACGAGTGAGTGCCGCGTGCCCCAGCCCAGATGGGTCGAGCGCGTGGGCGAGCACAAAGGGGGGAGAGGAGCGAGGCGGCCGGAGTCCGGCGTGAGAGTGGTGGGAATCCCGCGGCCTTCGTGTTCGTCCCGCGCCCAGGTCGGGTGCGCTTGCAGTAGGGGGTTACAAGCGTCCACGCGGGTGAGGGAAGCGAGCGGCCCCAAGGGAGCGCCTGTCTCGTCCTCGTCCTCGTGCGGCCAACCCTCCCTAAGAGGGCCCTGGTCCTTCCTTTTATAGGCGTAAGGAGAGGATCCAGGTGTACAATGGGGGTGTAGCGTGGTGCTACGTGTCTAGCGGGGGAGAGCTGACGCCCTAAGTACATGCCAATGTGGCAGCCGGAGAGATCTTGGCACCCTGCTGGTGTGATGTCGTGGCCATCGGAGGAGCGACGGTGCTTGGCGGAGGGACAGCTGTTGGAGCGGTCGAGTCCTTGCTGACGTTCGCCTGCTTCCGTAAGAGAGCTGGGAGCCGCCGTCGTCACAGAGCGTGCGGGGGCGCCATCATTGCCTATCTGGCGGAGCTAGCCAGATGGGACACCGGTCTTGTTCCCTACGGCCCGAGGCGGCTCGGGGTAGGGTGATGATGGTGCTTCCTGTTGACGTGGCTGGCCTGCGCCCTAGGTTGGGTGACGTGGAGGCTCCACCGAAGTCGAGGTCGAGTCTGTCTTCCGTGGCCGAGGCCGAGCCTCTGGGTCGGGCGAGGCGGAGGTCGTTCGGCGGAAGCCAGGGCGGAGTCTGAGCCTTGGGGTCGGGCGAAGCGGAGTTCGTCGTCTTCTGGGGTCGAGCCCGAGTCCGAGCCCTGGGTCGGGCGGAGCGGAGTTCGCCGTCTTCCGGGACTTAGCCCGAGTCCGAGCCCTGGGTCGGGCGGAGCGGAGTTCGCCGTCTTCCGGGACTTAGCCCGAGTCCGAGCCCTGGGTCGGGCGGAGCGGAGTTCGCCGTCTTCCGGGGCTTAGCCCGAGTCCGAGCCCTGGGTCGGGCGGAGCTTCCTATGGCGCCTTTGGCAGGACCTGACTGCCTGTCAGTCTCACTCTGTCAAGTGGCGCTGTAGTCGGAGTGGCGCAGGCGGCGCTGTCCTTCTGTCAGACCGGTCAGTGGAGCGGCGAAGTGACGGCGGTCACTTCGGCTCTGCCGGAGGGCGCGCGTCAGGATAAGGTGTCAGGTCACCTTTGCATTAAATGCTCCTGCGATTTGGTCGGTCGGTGCGGCGATTTAGTCAGGGTTGCTTCTTAGCGAAGGCAGGGCCTCGGGCGAGCCGGAGATGTGTCTGCCGTTGGAGGGGGGCCTCGGGCGAGACGGAAACCATCCGGGGTCGGCTGCCCTTGTCCGAGGCTAGGCTCGGGCGAGGCGTGATCGAGTCGCTCGAATGGACCGATCCCTGACTTAATCGCACCCATCAGGCCTTAGCAGCTTAATGCTGATGGGGGTTACCAGCTGAGAATTAGGAGTCTTGAGGGTACCCCTAATTATGGTCCCCGACAGTAGCCCCCGAGCCTCGAAGGGAGTGTTAGCACTCGCTTGGAGGCTTTCGTCGCACTTTTTTGCAAGGGGACCAGCCTTTCTCGGTTGCATTTTGTTCCGGTGGGTGCGCGCGAGCGCACCCGCCGGGTGTAGCCCCCGAGGCCTCGGAGGAGTGTTTTCACTCCTTCGAGGTCTTAATGCCTTGCGTAACGCTTCGGCTGGTCTGGTCGTTCCCTCATGCGAACCGGCCGTAGCCCGGGTGTACGGTCGGGGCCCAAGCTCTCGGGCTGGTATGTTGACGCTGTCAACGATTTGGCCAGAGCCGGGTTTGCGAGAGCAGCCCCCGAGCCTCTACACAGGGCGAGACGACAATCAGGGACAGACTCGACTTTTTTACATACGCCCCTACGTCGCCTTTCCGCAAGGAGGAGGGGGGAAAACGCCATGTTACCCTCGATGGGCACCGAACATGGTGTCTCCGGTGAGCTGCAAGCGGGTAATCCGAGTGGACGTCCGTGCCCCGTTCGTTAGGGGTCGGCTAGGGGCCCAGAGGCACGCCCAAAAGTACCTGCGGGTGATCTGCCAGACCCGGTCCCCTGGCGACGGGGTCCGAGGGCTCGATGCCTCCCTCCGATGGGATTCTGTTACAAGATCGCTCCCGCTGGTCTCGGAAATGTCCTAGGGTACCTCGGGAGCGCAGCCCGAGCCTCGGTTATGTATCGAACGTACCCCAGGTCATCCCTCACTCGGTGTCTGAGGCGACTGTGAACCCTTCGGGGGCCAGCCTTCGAACCCCTGATCAGTAATGGGCGCGGAGCCCGAGTAGCCTGAGGCGGCCGTGGAACCCTTCGGGGGGCCGGCCTTCGAACCTCTGACCAGTAGTGGGTGTAGGGCCCACGCGATCTGAGGCGGCTGTTGAACCCTTCGGGGGGCCAGCCTTCGAACCTCTGATCAGTAAGGAGGCTCGGAGCCTGGTTCCTTCACGGGGAAGGATCCTTTTCGGGGTATCCCCCTTTCCCGGTCCCTGTTGCAAGAGAGAGAAAGAGGAAAAAACGAAAAGGATACGAAATCGAACGACGCGGCGTACCTCTTTTGGTGCGGTTGTTTCGACGAAGGCGAAACGTCGCCCGCCTTTCCTGCCGGGAGCGCCGCCTGTCCTGCCGCGGAGTTGATGCGACGGGGCGAGTGGTTGGCGGGGCGGCCGTTGCGCGTGCGCGAGCCGTTCGAGGGACGGATCACGGGCGCGTCGTCTTCACGCCGTGAGAGGGGGTTCTCTTGCTGCTCCCGGATGGGACGTGAGCTTGGCTGACGATGTGACCGCTGCTCCCGCCCGCCTGCCACCGCTATTACTGCCGGTCCACCTTTGGCCATATTGACCGTCGCGCTAGGCTGGCGCTGCTGGGTCGTGCGCTGGGTTGCTTCGAGTCGCGGTGTTGGTTCCGCAATCGAGGAGGCGCGGTGGTGGCGCAAGTGGCGGTGCAGTTGCTTGCATGCAGCATCCGGCGCGCCGGTTGCGTGACGCGTGGGCCTGGGCCTCCATGCTAGCATGTCAGGAGTCGGAGAAGCGCGTCCACTTGGCACGGTTGCATGCCGCCTGCATGGCTGCCCGCCTCTTTCGCCCGTTGGTCTGGGCAAAAGTGGAGGGTCGCTTGTAACTGCCGGGCGGTCATGTGCGCCGTGCGCGGCGGTTTGGCTTCTTCCGCTCTGAGCCGGTTTTCATGACATGCGGGACCCAGCCCCCGCGCCGCAGGGGAGGGCCTTGGAGTGTGTTGGAGAAGACTCAGCCCGTGACGGTTGGAGGCGCAAGTAGGGAGAGTGGCCTTTAAAAGGAGTGCGACCCCTTTCGGAAGGCGACCATGTCTTCTCCCTTCCTCATGCACCGCGTCTTTCCATCTTCCAAGCCCCCGGATGGGGGATGCCCGCCGCCTTTTCGCCTCATCGTTGGAGGAACGCAACTCCGTGGGAGTTGGTACCTTTCAGCCATCGTTCGGCTTCAAGGATTTTCATCATGCAGCCCGGCCGCACCCCTCCACCGGCGGTCACCCAAGATGGGGACCTCCAGCTTGATGGTGGGGGAAAGCGAGCCGGGCTGCGGCCTCTGCCCCTCCCTCAGCCTCAAGGATTTTCATCACCAAGGCTGGGGAGGGGAGTGTGCCGAGTTGGGGTCGGTCCCTGCGTGGGCGGCGGCCCGCTCCTTCACTCAGTGATCGGAGGGAAGGGCGGTCGTCGTCTGTGGCACCGGCGGCTGCACCGTGCCTGGCTCTCGGACGCGAGTGGCTTCGGAGCCGCTCGCGGCGCCGGCGTCCGCCACGGCAGCTGGAAGAGGTTCTTCCGCCGGCGAGATAGCCAGAGCCGGCCACAGACCGACCTCCAACTCTACGGCCTTCTGCCCGTCCTTGCCTCACGAGTTTGGGCATGGGCGGGGGCCTCCTGGCAGCAGCATCCGCCCGGAGGTCAGCGCTGCCGCTGTTCAGCCCCCCGGAGCAGAAGTCGTCGTCGTCGCCGCTGCTGGAGCGGGTGACGGCGCGCCGTTCGTCGGTCTTCTGTTGCTCCGCAAGCCAACCCCCATCGACTGGGGTTGTTCGTACCTGTGGAGGGGGAAACGGAGTTCCGTTTGTAATGGCACTTCGAATGCCAATGCTTTTGTTCATTACGGCTTTCGGGGCCTGAACATGTATGTAATTTTCGGCGCGGAGCCGTGTTTTTTCCTCATTTTCGAGCACTAAGACTCGCCTGTTGATTATCTGAATCGCTTCACCAAGCATGAGTCGCCCCGTGTTAAGGTGACGAGTGAGGTATCCGTAGCCCGGAGGCGTAGGAGTCCCTCGGCTCGGTCGGCCTTGTTGTCCGAGGCTCTTCTAGCTTAGTTAAAGGGACCCCTTGGCCGCTCTTCGACGAGCCGAGGCCAGGGGTAGCGATATCAGCATGAACAGAGGCGGAGTTGGCTCGAAAATGAAACCTGGTTGGCCGGAGCCGAGCCGGGTTGTCCGTTAGCGGGACCGACGCCGGAGTTGATCAGCCGAGGCCTCGGGTCGGGCTGGCGCCCCTGGAAGATAGTCGGCCGAGGCCCCGGGGGTATCCGGCTGAGCCGCCTGCTCGGGTCGGATTCCCAGAGAGGACTCTGACGGCGATGGCCCGGGCGTGGTGATGATGTCGTCCTTCGGAGCGGAGGTCTTCGGACCGCGTCGCCGTCCGAGGCTAGGTCGAACCTCGCCGAAGGTGTCGTCGATGCCGAGGGTGCTGCTGCCCCCTTCCAGCGTCAAGACCTGAGCCTGCAGGATCAGAATGTCTTGTAGTGTGTGTCTTCTGCGACCGCCGAGGCCAGAGAACACACCCTCGCTGTGTTGTAAAGCTGCGTCTCCTTTCCTCTTGTTTCGGGTATCTAGACTTTTTTGTCGGTAACAGGGATGTTTGTGCGAGCGAGAATTGCTTCTCGCGGAAGGTGATGAGTGAGGTATCCGTATCCCAGAGGCGTGGGAGTCCCTCGGCTCGGTCGGCCTTCCCGCTTACGTGTACTTTCACCCGTCCATGAGGCCCTGTCACCGACTCAGTCTAGAAGGCCCGAAGGACCGCTTCGTCAGAAGAGCTTCCGAACGTAAAGACTTGTTCGATCCGTGGAGTCACTTTATCCGAACGCGAGTTACTTATCGCAGAAGGTGATGAGTGAGGTATCCGTATCCCGGAGGCGTAGGAGTCCCTCGGCTCGGTCAGCCTTGGCTGCTTACGTGTACTCCGTCGTTTTCAGGATCCACCTTTCGAAGTAGTCAGAAAGCACGAAAGATATTCTGACAGAAGAAATCTTTTTTCGAGGAAAATTTCGACGCAGAGGGGGTGCTCCCCCTTTTAGCCCCCGAGGGAGGGTCGGGCTTTGCCGAGGCGAGGCCGACCCTTCCTTGATGACTAAACTTTGCGTGGGTGCGAGGTATATGAACGACTTGAAAACATCTTAAGGGTAGAAGCGACGTAGCTGTTGGATGTTCCAAGCGTTGCCGTAGACCTCGCCTTGGCTGTTGGCCAGCTTGTACGTTCCGGGCTTCAGAACTTTGGCGATGACGAATGGCCCCTCCCAGGGGGGCGTGAGCTTGTGCCTCCCTCGGGCGTCTTGCCGCAGCCGAAGCACCAGGTCGCCCACCTGGAGGTCTCGGGGCCGGACCCCTCGGGCGTGGTAGCGTCGCAGGGACTGCTGGTACCTCGCCGAGTGTAGTAAGGCCTTGTCCCGGGCCTCTTCCAGCTGGTCCAGCGAGTCTTCTCGGCTAGCTTGGTTGCTTTGATCGCTGTAGGCCCTCGTCCTCGGGGAGCCGTATTCCAGGTCAGTGGGCAAGACAGCCTCAGCCCCGTAGACCAGGAAGAACGGCGTGAAACCCATGGCTTGGCTCGGTGTTGTCCTCAGGCTCCAGACCACCGAGGGGAGTTCCTTCATCCATCGCTTGCCGAACTTGTTGAGGTCGTTGTAAATCCGAGGCTTGAGCCCCTGTAGAATCATGCCGTTGGCACGCTCTACTTGCCCATTCGACATGGGATGAGCCACGGCGGCCCAGTCCACCCGGATGTGGTGGTCCTCGCAGAAGTCCAAGAATTTTCTGCCGGTGAACTGGGTGCCGTTATCGGTGATGATGGAGTTCGGGACCCCGAAGCGATGGATGATGTTGGTGAAGAATGCCACCGCCTGCTCGGACTTGATGCTGTTCAGAGGTCGGACCTCGACCCACTTGGAGAATTTGTCGATGGCGACCAGCAGGTGCGTGTAGCCCCCGGGCGCCTTATGTAAGGGGCCGACGAGGTCCAGACCCCACACAGCAAAGGGCCAGGTGATGGGTATCGTCTGCAGAGCCTGAGCAGGCAGGTGGGTCTGCTTCGCATAGAATTGACACCCTTCGCAGGTGCGGACAATTCTAGTGGCGTCAGCCACCGCCGTTGGCCAGTAGAAGCCTTGCCGGAAAGCATTCCCGACGAGGGCTCGAGGCGCTGCGTGATGGCCACAAGCCCCCGAGTGTATCTCTTGGAGGAGTTCCTGACCTTCGGCGACGGAGATGCATCGCTGGAGGATGCCTGAGGGACTGCGGTGGTAGAGCTCCTTCTCATCGCCCAGCAAGACGAACGACTTGGCGCGTCGCGCTACCCGCCGAGCCTCGGCTCGGTCGAGGGGCAGCTCTCCTTGGCGGAGATATTGCAGGTACGGGGTCTGCCAGTTTCGATCAGGCGTGACCCCGCTCTGCTCTCCCTCGATGCGCAATGCCTCGCCCTCGGTGGCCGAGGGTACCCCGGGCTGATCCGAGGGTGCCTCGGGCCGAGCCGAGGGTGCCTCGGGTTGTGCCGAGGGTACCTCGGGCTGGATCGAGGTCGCCTCTGGCTCGGCCGAGTCGTCGATCTTGACGGAGGGTTGATGCAGATCCCGGGAGAAGACGTCGGGGGGAACCGTTGTTCGCCCCGAGGCTATTTTAGCCAGCTCGTCCGCAGTCTCGTTGTAGCGCCGAGCGATGTGGTTGAGCTCGAGCCCGTAGAACTTGTCTTCCAGGCGCCGAACCTCATCGCAGTAGGCCTCCATCTTCGGGTCGCGGCAGTGGGAGTTCTTCATGACTTGGTCGATGACGAGCTGCGAGTCACCGCGAGCGTCGAGGCGTCGGACCCCTAGCTCGATGGCGATCGGCAACCCATTGACCAGAGCCTCGTATTCAGTCATGTTGTTGGACGCCGGAAAATGGAGGCGCAGCACGTAGCGTAGGTGCTTCCCGAGGGGCGAGATGAAGAGCAGGCCCGCGCCGGCTCCTGTCTTCATCAGCGACCCGTCGAAAAACATGGTCCAGAGCTCCGGTTGGATCGGAGCCGTCGGTAGCTGAGTGTCGACCCATTCGGCTACGAAGTTCGCCAAGACCTGGGACTTGATGGCCTTCCGAGGGGCGAACGAGATTGTCTCGCCCATGATTTCCACCGCCCAATTTGCAATCCTGCCCGAGGCCTCTCGGCACTGGATGATCTCCCCCAGGGGGAAGGATGACACCACAGTTACCAGATGAGACTCGAAGTAGTGTCGCAACTTCCGTCTCGTCAGGATCACTGCGTACAGCAGCTTCTGAATTTGTGGGTAGCGGATCTTGGTTTCGGACAGTACCTCGCTGACGAAGTAGACTGGCCTCTGAACGGGTAATGCATGCCCCTCTTCTTGCCTCTCGACCACAATCGCGGCGCTAACCACCTGAGTGGTCGCGGCGACGTAGACCAAAAGGGCTTCTCCGTCAGCTGGAGGCACCAGGATAGGCGCCTTTGTGAGGAGCGCCTTCAGGTTCCCGAGGGCTTCCTCGGCCTCAGGGGTCCAAGTGAAGCACTCGGCCTTCCTTAAGAGGCGGTACAGAGGCAGACCTCTTTCGCCGAGGCGTGAGATGAAGCGGCTCAGAGCCGCAAGGCACCCCATGACCCTCTGTACGCCTTTTAAGTCCTTGACGGGCCCCATGCTGGTGATGGCTGTGATCTTCTCCGGGTTGGCTTCGATGCCCCGCTCGGAGACGATGAACCCCAAGAGCATGCCTCGGGGCACCCCGAAGACACATTTCTCGGGATTGAGCTTGACGCCTTTCGCCTTGAGACACCGGAATGTCACTTCAAGGTCGGAAAGGAGGCCGGAGGCCTTCCTCGTCTTGACTACGATGTCATCGACGTAGGCCTCGACCGTGCGGCCGATGTGTTCGCCAAACACATGGTTCATGCACTGCTGGTACGTCGCACCCGCATTCCTCAAACCGAACGGCATGGTGACATAGCAGTACATGCCGAAGGGCGTGATGAAAGAAGTCGCGAGCTGGTCGGACTCTTTCATCTTGATCTGATGATACCCTGAGTAGGCATCGAGGAAAGACAGGGTTTCGCACCCAGCAGTGGAATCCATGATTTGATCGATGCGAGGCAGAGGGTAGGGAACCTTCGGACATGCTTTGTTGAGACCAGTGTAGTCTACACACATCCGCCATTTCCCCCCTTTCTTTCTCACAAGCACAGGGTTGGCAAGCCATTCGGGATGGAATACCTCTTTGATGAACCCTGCCGCCATTAGCTTGTGGATCTCCTCGCCTATCGCTCTGCGCTTCTCCTCGTCGAATCGGCGCAGAGGCTGCTTGACGGGTCGGGATCCGGCCCGAATATCCAGCGAGTGCTCGGCGACATCCCTCGGTATGCCGGGCATGTCCGAGGGACTCCACGCGAAGATGTCGGCGTTCGCGCGGAGAAAGTCGACGAGCACTGCTTCCTATTTGGGGTCGAGCCCGGAACCTATCCGGATCTGCTTGGAGACGTCGCCACTGTGGTCGAGGGGGACGACCTTAACCGTCTCCGCTGGCTCAAAGTTGCCGGTGTGACGCTTCACGTCTGGCACCTCTTTGGAGAGGTTCTCCAGGTCGGCGATGAGGGCCTCGGACTCGGCGAGGGCCTCGGCGTACTCCACGCACTCCACGTCGCATTCGAACGCGTGTTTGTACGTGGGGCCGACGGTGATGACCCCGTTGGGGCCCGGCATCTTGAGCTTCAGGTAGGTGTAGTTGGGGACGGCCATGAACTTCGCGTAACATGGCCTCCCCAGTACCGCGTGGTAGGTTCCTCGGAACCCGACCACCTCGAACGTCAGAGTCTCTCTTCGGAAGTTGGAGGGCGTTCCGAAGCAGACGGGAAGGTCGAGTCGTCCGAGGGGCTGGACGCGCTTCCCGGGAATGATCCCGTGGAAGGGCGCAGCGCCTGCCCGGACGGAGGATGGATCGACACGCAGGAGCCTGAGGGTCTCGGCGTAGATGATGTTGAGGCTGCTGCCCCCGTCCATAAGGACCTTGGTGAGCCTGACGTTGCCGATGACGGGGTCGACGACGAGCGGGTATTTCCCCGGGCTCGGCACGTGGTCGGGGTGGTCAGCTTGGTCGAAGGTGATGGGCTTGTCGGACCAGTCCAGGTAGACTGGCGCCGCCACCTTCACCGAGCATACCTCCCGGCGCTCTTGCTTGCGATGCCGAGCCGAGGCATTTGCCGCATGCCCACCGTAGATCATGAAGCAGTCGCGGACCTCGGGGAACTCTCCTGCTTGGTGATCTTCCTTCTTGTCGTCGTCGCGGGCCCTGCCACCCTCCGCGGGTGGCCCGGCCCTATGGAAGTGACGCCGAAGCATGACACAGTCCTCAAGGTTGTGCTTGACGGGCCTCTGAAGATAGGGGCACGGCTCCTTGAGCATCTTGTCGAAGAGGTTGGCACCTCCGGGGGGCTTTCGAGGGTTCTTGTACTCGGCGGCGGCGACAAGGTCCGCGTCGGCGGCGTCGCGTTTCGCATGCGGCTTCTTCTTGCCTTTCTTCTTGGCGCCGCACTGAGTAGACGCCTCGGGAGCCTCTTCCGATGGGCGGCCCTGGGGCTGCTTGTCCTTTCGGAAGATAGCCTCGACCGCCTCCTGGCCAGAGGCGAACTTGGTGGCGATGTCCATCAGCTCGCTCGCCCTGGTGGGGGTCTTGCGACCCAACTTGCTCACCAGGTCGCGGCAGGTGGTGCCGGCGAGGAACGCGCCGATGACATCCAAATCGGTGATGTTGGGCAGCTCGGTGCGCTGCTTCGAGAATCGCCGGATGTAGTCCCGGAGAGACTCTCCCGGCTGCTGCCGGCAGCTTCGGAGGTCCCAGGAGTTCCCAGGGCGCACGTATGTGCCCTGGAAATTTCCGGCGAAGGCTTGGACCAGGTCGTCCCAGTTGGAGATCTGCCCCGGAGGCAGGTGCTCCAACCAGGCGCGAGCGGTGTCGGAGAGGAACAGGGGGAGGTTGCGGATGATGAGGTTGTCGTCGTCCGTTCCACCCAGTTGGCAGGCCAGGCGGTAGTCCGCGAGCCACAGTTCCGGTCTCGTTTCCCCCGAGTACTTTGTGATAGTAGTCGGGGGTCGGAACCGGGTCGGGAACGACGCCCGTCGGATGGCCCGGCTGAAGGCTTGCGGACCGGGTGGTTCGGGCGAGGGACTCTGATCCTCCCCGCTGTCGTAGCGTCCCCCACGCCTGGGGTGATAGCCTCGGCGCACCCTCTCGTCGAGGTGGGCTCGACGGTCGCGATGATGGTGCTCGTTGCCGAGGCGGCCCGGGGCCGCATGCGCGGTGTTGCGCGTGCGCCCGGTGTAGACCGAGGCTTCCCGCATGAATCGGGAAGTCGCGGCATGAGGTTCCGAGGGGTATCCCTGCCTTCGGGAGGCAGAGCTCTTGGCCCGTCGGACCGCAGCGCCTTCCAGGAGATTCTTGAGTTCTCCCTGGATTCGCCGACCCTCGGTGGTTGATGGCTCCGGCATCGCGCGGAGAAGCATCACTGCCGCCGCCAGGTTCTGACTGACCCCACTGGATGCAGGCGGTGGCCTGACCCTGACGTCGTCGGCGATGTGGTGCTGGAGACCCTGGGGCAGGTGACGTATTTCTCCGGCCGGGGGTTGGCCCACCCATGCCTGCCCGGCGTCCCGGCGGATCGGCTCAAGCGCTCCTGCTCCTACGTCGATCCTGGCCTGCGCCCCGCGGACTTGCTCGAGCTGTGGGTCGTAACCCCCCGCCGGAACGGGGACCACAGCTAGCTCCCGCGGGATGTCGGCGCGAGGCACCGGCCTAGGGAGATCACCGTCCTCTGGCATGCCGAGATGATCGCCTTCGGAGTGACCCCTTAGATCGACGTGGAAACATTCGCAGCTTGGGCCGCAGTCCTCGTCGTCGAGGCTGCGGCTACCGTCGGAACAGTCGGAGAGGCAGAAGTCACATGCGGTCATGAAGTCCCGCATGCCACTGGGGTTGCCAAGTCCAGAGAAATCCCAACAGATGCTGGGGTCGTCGTCTTCCTCGGACCCAGAGGGCCCGTAGGTCGAGACGTCCGTCAACCGGTCCCAAGGCGACCGCATGCGAGACCCCAGAGGGTTTGGACTCGCCTCTACGAGAATGCCCGCCAAAACAAGATTGCTAGGCGGGTTGAGGCCGAATCCAAAAGGCGTAGGATGGGAATCGATTGGTACCTCTTGATCGTCGAGCGGCGATGAAGTCACGTCGGGGACTGACTGCACCGTCGCGTCAGGCACGAGGGCGATGCCCAGCAAGCTTTCCGCAAGCACGCTGGCGTCGTCCATTTGCTCGGGTTTGGCATGTCACGGGGAGATGGCGCTCGTCTTCGTCTCAGACGCGAGATCGATGCCCGGTGCACCCCTCGTTGGGACGCTGGGGACGTCAACTCGCTCGACAGCCGACGAGGCGCGGCCTCCTGCTTGGCCCTGGTTGCCCCGCCTCCTCCTCCGTTGCCGGGGGAGAGGACGGAGCGAGCTTGAACGTGGTTCTTCCACCACGAGGGGAAGACGTCGTCGATTCCGCCGCCGGCGGGCGGGTTGTCGACCGCCTTTGTCGTTGTCGCGCGGCGGTGGAAGGAGTATCATGTCGTAGCTGCTGTCGAGGGACATCGAGAGGTTGCTGGAGACTGCCCATCTGGAGCTTGACGGGAAGCTGTTCGTCAACACGCAGCAGTCCCCTACCTGGCGCGCCAACTGTCGGCGTTTCGAGACCGGGGGTCCCTCAGGCCGACGAGTGAGTGCCGCGTGCCCCAGCCCAGATGGGTCGAGCGCGTGGGCGAGCACAAAGGGGGGAGAGGAGCGAGGCGGCCGGAGTCCGGCGTGAGAGTGGTGGGAATCCCGAGGCCTTCGTGTTCGTCCCGCGCCCAGGTCGGGTGCGCTTGCAGTAGGGGGTTACAAGCGTCCACGCGGGTGAGGGAAGCGAGCGGCCCCAAGGGAGCGCCTGTCTCGTCCTCGTCCTCGCGCGGCCAACCCTCCCTAAGAGGGCCCTGGTCCTTCCTTTTATAGGCGTAAGGAGAGGATCCAGGTGTACAATGGGGGTGTAGCGTGGTGCTACGTGTCTAGCGGGGGAGAGCTGACGCCCTAAGTACATGCCAATGTGGCAGTCGGAGAGATCTTGGCACCCTGCTGGTGTGATGTCGTGGCCGTCGGAGGAGCGACGGTGCTTGGCGGAGGGACAGCTGTTGGAGCGGTCGAGTCCTTGCTGACGTCCGCCTGCTTCCGTAAGAGAGCTGGGAGCCGCCGTCGTCACAGAGCGTGCGGGGGCGCCATGATTGCCTATCTGGCGGAGCTAGCCAGATGGGACACCGGTCTTGTTCCCTACGGCCCGAGGCGGCTCGGGGTAGGGTGATGATGGTGCTTCCTGTTGATGTGGCTGGCCTGCGCCCTAGGTTGGGCGACGTGGAGGCTCCTCCGAAGCTGAGGTCGAGTCTGTCTTCCGTGGCCGAGGCCGAGCCTCTGGGTCGGGCGAGGCGGAGGTCGTTCGGCGGAGGCCAGGGCGGAGTCTGAGCCCTGGGGTCGGGCGAAGCGGAGTTCGTCGTCTTCTGGGGCCGAGCCCGAGTCCGAGCCCTGGGTCGGGCGGAGCGGAGTTCGCCGTCTTCCGGGACTTAGCCCGAGTTCGAGCCCTGGGTCGGGCGGAGCAGAGTTCGCCGTCTTCCGGGACTTAGCCCGAGTCCGAGCCCTGGGTCGGGCGGAGCGGAGTTCGCCGTCTTCCGGGGCTTAGCCCGAGTCCGAGCCCTGGGTCGGGCGGAGCTTCCTATGGCGCCTTTGGCAGGACCAGACTGCCTGTCAGTCTCACTCTGTCAAGTGGCGCTGTAGTCGGAGTGGAGCAGGCAGCGCTGTCCTTCTGTCAGACCGGTCAGTGGAGCGGCAAAGTGACGGCGGTCACTTCGGCTCTGCCGGAGGGTGCGCGTCAGGATAAGGTGTCAGGTCACCTTTGCATTAAATGCTCCTGCGATTTGGTCGGTCGGTGCGGCGATTTAGTCAGGGTTGCTTCTTAGCGAAGGCAGGGCCTCGGGCGAGCCGGAGATGTGTCTGCCGTTGGAGGGGGGCCTCGGGCAAGACGGAAACCATCCGGGGTCGGCTGCCCTTGTCCGAGGCTAGGCTCGGGCGAGGCGTGATCGAGTCGCTCGAATGGACCGATCCCTGACTTAATCGCACCCATCAGGCCTTAGCAGCTTAATGCTGATGGGGGTTACCAGCTGAGAATTAGGAGTCTTGAGGGTACCCCTAATTATGGTCCCCGACACTATTCTTGTCATTCAAGGCATCGATTAATTCATTAATCTTATCAATCTTAGTTCTTTCTAAGCCCTTGAACAAACTAGCATAATCTATTTCATCATCGCTAGATTCATCATCACTAGAAGAAGCATAAGTAGTCTTTCGAGTGCTTACCTTCTTCTCCTTTGCCATGAGGCAAGTGTGATGCTCATTGGGGAAGAGGGACGATTTGTTGAAGGCCGAGGCGGCGAGTCCTTCGTTGTCGGAGTCGGATGACGAACAATTCGGGTCCCACTCCTTGCCAAGGTGTGCCTCGCCCTTAGCCTTCTTGTAGGCCTTCTTCTTTTCCCTCTTCTTCTCTTGTTCCTGGTCACTATCATTATCGGGACAATTAGCGATAAAATGACCAATCTTACCACATTTGAAGCATGAGTGCTTCCCCTTCGTCTTGTTCTTGTTGGAATGCTCCTTGCGACCCCTTAGCGCCATCTTGAAACGCTTGATGATGAGGGCCATCTCTTCCTCATTGAGCCCCGCCGCCTCAACTTGTGCCACCTTGCTAGGCAGCACTTCCTTGCTCCTCGTTGCTTTGAGAGCAACGGTTTGAGGTTCGTGGATTGGGCCATTCAATGCATCATCAACGTATCTTGCCTCCTTGATCATCATCTGCCCGCTTACAAACTTCCCAGGTATTTCCTCGGGCGTCATCTTGGTGTACCTAGGATTCTCACGAATATTGTTTACAAGATGTGGATCAAGGACAGTGAAGGACCTTAGCATTAGGCGGACGACGTCGTGGTCCGTCCATCGCGTGCTTCCATAGCTCCTTATTTTGTTGACGAGGGTCTTGAGCCGGTTGTACGTTTGGGTTGGCTCCTCTCCCCTGATCATCGCGAACCTTCCTAGTTCGCCTTCCACCAACTCCATCTTGGTGAGCATGGTGACGTCGTTCCCCTCATGCGAGATCTTGAGGGTGTCCCAGATCTACTTGGCATTATCCAAGCCGCTCACCTTATGGTATTCATCCCTGCACAATGATGCTAGAAGAACAGTAGTAGCTTGTGCATTTTTGTGAATTTGCTCATTGATAAATATGGGACTATCAATACTATCAAATTGCATTCCACTTTCTACTATCTCCCATATGCTTGGATGGAGAGAGAACAAGTGACTACACATTTTGTGACTCCAAACTCCGTAGTCCTCTCCATCAAAGTGAGGAGGTTTACCAAGTGGAATGGAGAGTAAATGACCATTGGTACTTTGAGGAATACGAGAGTAATCGAAATAAAAATTAGAGTTAATCGTCTTCTTTTTCTCGTAGTCGTTGTCCTTTTGGGAAGAAGAGGACTCGTCGCTGTCGTCGTAGTAGACGATCTTCTTGATGCGCCTCTTCTTCTTCCCTTCCTTCTTCTTTTGACTCGAGCCGGAGTCAGTAGCTTTGTCGTCCCTCGGCTCGTTGAAGATGGTCTCCTCCTTATCATTGACCACCATCCCCTTTCCCGTAGGATCCATCCCTTCGGGCGATTAGTCCCTTTCTTGAAGAGAACGACTCTGATACCAATTGAGAGCACCTAGAGGGGGGGGTGAATAGGTGATCCTGTAAAAACTTGAAACTTAATCCACAAAGCTTGATTAGGAGTTAGCACAGTAAAGCCAAGTGGCTAGAGAGGAGTTCTTACAAAACACAATAACCACAAGAAGATCAACACAGATAGGCACAGTGGTTTATCCTGTGGTTCGGCCAAGTCCAACACTTGCCTACTCCACGTTGTGGCGTCCCAACGGACGAGGGTTGCACTCAACCCCTCTCAAGCGGTCCAAAGACCCACTTGAATACCACGGTGTTTTGCTTTGTTTACTATATCCCGCTTGCGAGGAATCTCCACAACTTGGAGCCTCTCGCCCTTACAATTTGATGTTCACAAAGAAGCACGAAATTAAGGATGGGATGAGCAACGCACTCAAGACACAAAATCAGAGCACAACACGCACACAAGTCACAACTCGAGCTCACAACACAACCCGAAGAGTTCTCTACTCAAATGGAGCTCTAGTTGCTATCACAAAGAATCAAATGCGCAGAATTGGAGTCTTGGTGCTTAGGAATGCTTAGAGAATGCTTGGTGCTCTCCTCCATGCGCCTAGGGGTCTCTTTTATAGCCCCAAGGCAGCTAGGAGCCGTTGAGAGCATTCCAGGAAGGCAATTCTTGCCTTCTGTCGCCTGGCGCACCGGACAGTCCGGTGCACCACCGGACACTATCCGGTGCACCACCGGACACTGTCCGGTGCAGATCTCTTTCCTATTCTGGCGCAGCCGACCGTTGAAGACTCGGAGCCATTGGCGCACCGGACACTGTCCGGTGCACACCGGACAGTCCGGTGCCCCCTTCTGACCGTTGGCTCGGCCACATGTCTCGCGCAGATTGCGCGACCGACCGTTGGCTCACCGGACAGTCCGGTGATTTATAGCCGTACGCCGCCGCCGAAACCCGAGAGCAGCTAGTTCGCCCGAGCCAGCCTGGCGCACCGGACACTGTCTGGTGCACCACCGGACAGTCCGGTGACCCAGACTGCGTAGAGTCTTGGCTGCTCAGCCAAGTCTTTTCTAAATTGGTCTTTTCCTGTTTCTAGCACTTAGACACAATACATTAGTCTCCAAAATAATGTACTAAGTCTTAGAAACATACCTTTACTCATGATTTGCACTTCTTAAGTCTTTGGCACAAATATTACTCAAAGCATTCGTGTGGAGCACTTAATCACCAAAATCTTATAGAAATGTCCCAAGGGTACATTTCCCTTTCAGAAGGTCTCTGGTGTCTTGGGCTTCAAAGAAGCAAAATTCCATAGCTCTTTCTACTGCCGAAGCCGAGTATATTGTCGCAGGACATTGTTGCGCGCAATTGCTTTGGATGAGGCAAACCCTTAGGGACTATGGTTACAAATTAACCAAAGTTCCTCTTCTATGTGATAATGAAAGTGCTATCTGCATGGCGGATAATCCCGTTGAACATAGCCGCACTAAACACATAGCCATTCGTTATCATTTTCTAAGGAATCACCAACAAAATGGGGATATCGAGATTGCATATATTAACACCAAAGAACAATTAGCCGATATCTTTACGAAGCCATTACATGAACAAACATTTACCAAACTTAGGCATGAGCTAAATATTCTTGATTCTAGGAATTTTTATTGATGTTTTGCACACATAGCTAATTAATATACCTTTGATCATGTCTCTTTTATGTGCTATGACTAATGTGTTTTCAAGTATATCTCAAACTAAGTCATAGATTGAAAGGAAAAAGGAGTCTTCGGTGAAGACAAAGGCTTCCACTCCACTCCATCGAAATTACTCATCCTTCGCCGTCACTCCGCGTCGCTCTCCAACTTTGGTATAATCTTCACTCATATTTTGTTCGCCAAAGGAGGAGAAAGTAGTACTAAGGGCTTATATTTCACTCAAGTATCCGTTTTTGGCGATTCATGCCAAAGGGGGAGAAAGTATTAGTCCAAAGCAAAAGGACCGCACCATCACCGATTTTCAAAAATTTGAGTTAAGAAAAGATTTTCCATTTAATGATTTTTCAATCAGTATCTTACTTTTGATAGAAGTTAAAATTGGTACAACCCTTTCAAAACTAATATCTAAAACCCTCTTGAACACTAAGAGGAGGATTTGATTAAGGGGGAGTTTTGTTTAGTCAAAGGAAAAGCATTTGAAACAGGAGGAGAAAATTTCAAATCTTGAGAATGCTTCTCAAAATCTTATTCATTTACCTTTGACTATTTGCAAAAGGACTTTGAAGAGAATTTACAAAAGAATTTGCAAAAACAAAACATGTGGTGAAAGCGTGGTCCAAAATTTTAATAAAGAAACAATCCATGCATATCTTATGAGAATTTATTGGTTCAATTCTAAGTAACCTTTGCACTTACATTATGCAAACTAGTTCAATTATGCACTTCTATATTTTCTTTGGTTTGTGTTGGCATCAATCACCAAAAAAGGGGGAGATTGAAAGGGAAATAGGCTTACACCTTTTCCGAAATTGATTTTGGTGGTTGAATCGCCCAACACAAATAATTGGACTAACTAGTTTGCCCTAGATTATGAGTTCTACAGGTGCCAAAGGTTCACATCAAACCAATACAGAGACCGAAAAAGGATTCAAATATAAAGAGCAAATGTCAGCAGAAGTGTGCCCTGGTCTGGCGCACCGGACTGTCCGGTGTGCCACCGGACAGTGTCAGGTGCACTAGGGACTTCAACTCCGAACTGCTCACCTTTGGGAATTCTAGAGGTCGGTCCGCTATAATTCACCGGACTGTCCGGTGTGTTAGCGGAGCAACGGCTACTTCGCGCCAACGGTCGTCTGCAGAAGGCATTAAATGCGCTACAGTGCGCGCCAGAGTCAGAGCAGAGCCAGACGACGCACTGGACAGTCTACAGGACCTGTTCGGTGCACCACCGGACTGTCCGGTGGCCTAGAAGACAGCAGCTCCAACGGTCGAACCCTAACGGTCGGGTGACGTGGCTGGCGCACCGGACTGTCCGGTGCGCCATGCGACAGACAGCCTCCCAACGACCACTTTTGGTGGTTGGGGCTATAAATACCCCAACCACCCCACATTCATGGTATCCAAGTTTTTACACTTCCTACACCTTACAAGAGCTATAACATTCAATACAAGACACACCAAAGAGATCAAATCCTCTCCCAAGTCCATAATTCATTCCAAATCAAATAGTGACTAGTGAGAGAGTGACTTGTGTTCATTTGAGCTCTTGCGCTTGGATTGCTTCTTTTTCTCATTCTTTCTTGTGATCAACTCAATTGTAACCGAGGCAAAAGACACCAATTGTGTGGTGGTCCTTGTGGGGACTTTGTGTCCCGTTTGATTGAGAAGAGAAGCTCACTCGGTCTAAGTGACCGTTTGAGAGAGGGAAAGGGTTGAAAGAGACCCAGTCTTTGTGACCACCTCAACGGGGAGTAGGTTTGCAAGAACTGAACCTCGGTAAAACAAATCATCGTGTCTCACTCTTTATTTGCCCGCGATTTATTTTTCACCCTCTCTCTCGGACTCGTTCATATTTCTAACACTAACCCGACTTGTAGTTGTGCTTAAGTTTGTAAATTTCAGATTCGCCGTATTCACCCCCCCTCTAGGCGACTTTCAAATGCAAAACGAACTAAATCCATCCTTGGCGCCAATAAGTCAACTGGGAGATGCCACCTAGATCAGATCAAACTCCTCGTTGTGTGGCTCCTCTGGAACCACATGTTCTTCTCCTATGGGGGTGTGAGACAGCAAGGGTGAGCTCACACATGATCATAGATCAACAAGTTGTGGAGAAACCAGTGTGCATGAACTCACCAAAGGTGGGAGTTCATGTGATGTGTAAGGCTGATCAACAATACGGATTAAAGCTGAGCATTGCTTTTAATAAGTTGGTCAAATTTTATTAGTAGTTACTAAATATAAGTGAATACCAAACCATAATAAGAATAATAGAACAAAATTAATAAATAAACTCATGTAATACATATGACAAATTGAATTTAAGTTCCATAAATTAATTATGCGAGAGTCCTGAGCTGCTCATGGCCGTCAGCTCGGTTAGTATACCAGTTTTACACTCTGCAAAGGTTGTACCCTGTACCCACAAGTCATGTTACCCATCTGCCAAGAGATCGCGACTCCCATACACCTCTACTAAGGAAACGAGGCAGGGCAACACTACGAGGCCTTTACAAAGTTCCACTAGCTTCCGAAAACCCGCTACAGTTTATGGGAAGAGCACTTGCAAGAATCCCCCGTCTGACCGCCATCGCAGCAAAATCAACCCGAGAACTTCCCTGCATGCAACTCCACTACTGCCCTTGCCCCTTTCGGGTAAGGTAGTCTTTCACTTTCTCAAGTTAAGCTCCATGTTCCAATTAACATTAATGATCTTGACATGAACATAAATAAAATAACAAAATAACCGGAACATGGATATAATGAAATATTAACCCAAAACCATGCGAAGCAATAGCAAAACTAAGATGTAAACAAAATACATAATAATAATCTACACATTAAAATAAGATCATAGGAACATGAATCATTAATTTTGGAGTTATGGATTTTAAATTATGAATTTCCAAAGGTTTTATGTGCTTGATATATGATTAAGTGAGAAATTAATTTTCTTACTGTTTTCATGTCAAAACAGAGACTCTAGGTGATAAACAATAATATTACAAAATTTTAGAAACTGGAATGGGTTAATTTGGAGTTTATATGAATTTCCTATGAATTTAGCAAGTTTCTGCAATTAATTTAATACTAAAAATCATTTTCTAATTGACTTTTCTTAGTTTTCTATTTCTCTGGACTGGGTGTCAAAAACAGAGAAACCCAGGTCTTCTGCGCAAGAATTCCTAAGACTCAGCGTACTGTTAACTTGACTACGGGTTCAATCTGTAAAAACAGAGGGTCACTTTTGCAATTTAACCATGGCGAAAGGGTATCGGGTAGATCTGGCTGTCCGATTAGACTTGGACGCGCCAGATTAGATTGCTGCACCCGCGAACCGGTATTCTACATGAACCATTGGATCTGAATCGAACGGCCTGGATTATATTCTAATGCGATTCTCTTGTGTCCATCGGATCATCGATCCACGACTCGGATCCTATCAACGAAACGTTACGCGATCTTCTAATCGTAACCATTCGCCGCAAAATCCACGGCCAGAGAGCTCCCCCATCCCGCCAGACACTACACACGGCGGCGCCGCCCAGATCCACGGTGGCGACCATGGTCGGGGCGTCCCCATTCTGCGCAGCTAGCCCCTAAACCCCGAATTGAACTGCGTTACACGAAGCCTAGAGTAGGACGAACAACAAGGTACCCAAATAA
This sequence comes from Zea mays, assembly GCF_902167145.1. Taxonomy (NCBI): domain Eukaryota; kingdom Viridiplantae; phylum Streptophyta; class Magnoliopsida; order Poales; family Poaceae; genus Zea; species Zea mays. The sequence continues at coordinate 87,502,040 of NC_050102.1, read as the reverse complement.
CCTTGGTTCACGGTGAGGACTCTTCTGCCCACGAGGTGGCGCAGATCCGTAGCGAAGCACAACCACGACGAAAAATTCCCGTGGCGCCAGTGACTAATCTCGAGCGGAGCTGGTGCGACCGCCTTCCAATCGGCCACGAGAAGCCTTCAGGTCCACACTGGGAGTGCAGACGACGGCCAACCCAGGTTTCCCTCGCGGCAATTTCCCCTAACCCTCACGGATGGCAATAGCGGTACGGCGGCTAGGTCGGCGTGTGGTTTCTGCGCAGGGAGAGGGCAGGAAGACCCGCAGGGCGTCCATGGGGGTCTTATCCCCAGGTCAAGGCGGACCTCAACGGAATCCCGGAGCTTACGGATGGCACGCGACATGCACGGAAATGGCCGACGCGCGAGGAAGACGGAGTCGCGCGGCAGTTGAGAGTCTGCCCGGTGGGTCCCGCGAAGCAGTGACACACAAGCAACATAGAAGAAGTGGGAGTCTGACGACAGCGGGGGCCCACATGTCAGCTCTGGGTGGGAGGAAAACTGGGTCGCGCTGTGTTCGCTTCTGGTGGGCCGAAAGGGGTGATGTTGGCCCAAGCGGCATTTTTAACTTTTTTCTTTTTCTTTTCTTACTTTTCTCTATTCCCTTATTTAATTTGAAGTCAAACTTAAATTCAAAGCTTTGTAGCTCATTATTCACAAATCATATTTGGGCAGTTAGAGGTACCAAATTTGGGGATATTTATAGATATATATTATTTATACTTTTATATCTTCTCTTGTTTTAATTTCTATAATTCAAATTTGAATCCAATTCAAACTGTGAACTTATACTCATTTTAAATGTACACATTGAACCCAATAATATAGAAGGTCTAATTATTTTTATCCATATTTCTTTATTTTTGTATACCATTTTTCCTTCTCTTTTCCAAATTCTAGAATTTTCTTTTAGATCACAAATTCCACTTTGGACTTTAATATATTTCTTTTTATATTGTCACAAACAATGCACACACAATAAAATTCCAGCATGATGCATATTTCATTTGAGTATCATTTGTTTTAATTAATCACTCTTGTTATGAGGAATTTATGGCACACAAATTAAGAAGATCAACTATAATATCACTTGTTGGGGGTATGCTTCGTAGCCGAAGATCCTAAAGAAATAAACACCTTCGGTAGATCCTCTCCAAAGCAGCGCCGAAGCTATCGACTATAAAGCTTCGACACAGTGACATGTCTCAAGACGAAGGGGTGAACCGACTTAAAGATGAAATGACTTAAAGACCCATGATATTCTGTGTCATTATTGTAGTTCATTGTAAAGGGCATAAATGTAATTATACACAGGCTGCGCCCTGTGCCTATAAATATGTGAACAGTACCCCTGTACTGTTCACGCTCTCCTGTAATCGCGCATTGGGCATTTGTTTTTGCTTCACGCTGGTATTTTTGCTTTCCTTCGAGCCGAAGGTACATTTGTAATTTGTTATCATTTTTACAATAATGAAATAGAAATGAGTTAATAATAATAATCATGTGTTTAAATTATTTTACATATTTTTACCCTTCCTCATTACTTGTTGTGTTTATGAAGGTATAACCTTCATAACCTTCCTCCGGAATCCATTATATCCTAAGGGAAATAATGCTTCGAAGGACGAAGGACTATAACATTTAACAATTTCTATGTTGCCTTGTTCTTGATTCATAGCATTTGAGAACAAATCCCAACATTGGCGCCCACCGTCAGTGAACTCACTTCCACTTTTTTGAGCTGATGGCTTCGATCAAGAATCAAGCTGGAACTGCTTCGGCTCCGAAGCTGGTTCTCCCGATAACAGGCGGTTCATGCTCAGAGCTGGCCAACAAGAAACAGAAGAAGGAGGCACAGAGAAGAGTACAACATGTAGGGGTACAAGGACCCTTCATCAAATCAAGATGGTCTCACATCCCAATTACCTTTTCTCAAGAGGATCTTCAGCTCAAGGATTACCCACACAATGATGCTATGGTTATCTCTTGTGTGATCAAAGGATTTCTGGTCCATAATGTTTTGGTTGATACAGGCAGTGCAGCTGATATCATATTTGCTAAGGCCTTCAGACAGATGCAAGAGCCCGAAGACAAGATCCATGATGCCACATATCCCCTTTGTGGCTTCGGAGGAAGGCAGATTGTAGGACTCGGAAAAATCACAATGCCAGTAACCTTCGGATTTATCAACAACACAAGGACTGAACAAGTTGTATTCGATATTGTTGACATGGAATACCCTTACAATGCAATCATTGGTCGTGGTACTCTCAATGCCTTCGAAGCAATTCTTCATCCAGCATATCTTTGCATGAAGATACCTTCGGACCAAGGACCCATTGCTATTCATGGAAGTCAGGAAGCTGCCAGAAGGGTCGAAGGAAACTGGGCAGACTCAAAAGCAATCCATAACATAGATGGAGCTGAAGCTTGTGAGCAATACAAGTTCAGAAGGGAGAAAGCTGCTTCGGCCGATCAGCCGAAGCCCATGCTCTTATGCGAGGACATAGCAGAGCAGAAGGTGCTGTTGGGATCCCAACTGTCCGAAGAACAGGAGAAAACCTTGATAAGGTTTCTGTTCAACAACAAAGATGTTTTTGCATGGTCAGCTAATGATCTTTGCGGAGTTAACAGGGATGTTATTGAACACTCGCTTAATGTTGATCCATCTTTCAGACCCAGAAAGCAGAGGCTTCGGAAGATGTCTGATGATAAGGTCGAAGGTGCTCGGAATGAAGTGAAAAGACTCCTCAGTGCTGGAGTTATTAGAGAGGTAAAATACCCAGAATGGCTGGCTAACACTGTTATGGTAAAGAACGCCAATGGTAAATGGAGGATGTGTATCGATTTTACTGATCTCAACAAGGCCTGTCCGAAGGACGAGTTTCCATTGCCAAGGATAGATTCCCTAGTTGATGCAGCAGCTTCATCAGAGCTTATGAGTCTGCTGGATTGTTATTTAGGCTATCACCAAATTTGGATGAAGAAGGAGGATGAGCCGAATACCAGCTTCATAACCCCTAGTGGAACATATTGTTACCTTCGGATGCCTGAGGGGCTCAAGAATGCTGGAGGAAGCTTCAGCAGAATGACATCGAAGGTTCTTCAATCTCAGATAGGCAGAAATGTGCTAACTTATGTTGATGATATCATTGTAAAAAGCACGAAGCAAGAGAATCACATTACTGATCTGCAGGAGACCTTCGCTAATTTTAGACAGACCGGTTTAAAATTGAATCCAGAAAAATGTGTCTTCGGAGTGAAGAAAGGGAAATTTCTTGGTTGCCTAGTTTCAACAAAAGGGATTGAGGCTAATCCAAATAAAATCGAAGCTGTCCTTCGAATGGAACCACCAAGTACAAAGAAGGGGGCTCAAAGATTGACAGGAAGACTGGCATCTCTCAACAGATTCATATCTAGATCAGCAGAGAGAAATTTACCATTTTTCGAAGTGCTGAAGTCAGCCGAAGTTTTTCAATGGGGACCAGTCCAGCAGAGAGCCTTCGAAGAGCTGAAGCAATATTTGATAGACCTAACAACACTAACTCCACCAACGCTAGGGGCTCCTCGGTTGCTATATGTTGCAGCTTCGCACTCAGCGGTGAGTGCAGCACTTGTTCAGGAGAAGCTTGAAGGCCAAGTCAAAAAACAAGCCCCAATATACTTTGTATCCGAAGTTCTTAGTTTATCAAAGAAAAATTATATAGAATTGGAGAAGGTGCTGTATGCTGTTTTGATGGCCTCCAGAAAGCTTCGGCACTACTTTCAAGCATACAATATAGTTGTTCCTTCTTCACAATCGTTGAAGGATATTATGAGAAATAGAGAAGCTACTGGAAGGGTTGGAAAATGGGTTGCGGAGCTCAATGAATTTTGTATTGATTATGTGCATAGATCTTCGATTCAGTCCCAAGCGTTGGCAGATTTCATTGCTGACTGGACGCCAGGGGCTCAGGAAGAAGAAACGAGTAAAGATGCCGAAGTTTGGACAGTATTTTGCGATGGATCTTGGGGAACCTTCGGAGCAGGAGCAGCTGCTGTGTTGGTTGCACCTTCCAAAGTTAAAACTTGTTACGCAACAAGACTTGATTTCAGTTGCACAAATAACATTGCTGAGTACGAAGCTTTGCTCTTGGGTCTTCGGAAGTTAAAGGCAATGGGAATCAGAAGGGCGGTTCTTAAAACTGATTCCCAGGTTATTTTTGGTCATATTGACAAAAGTTATAAAGCAAGAGATCCGAAGCTTAAAAAATATTTAGACACGGTCCGAAGGATTGAGGCTTCCTTTGAGGGGTTTTCTGTTAAAAATATTCCTCGTGGAAAAAATGAATATGCTGATTTATTAGCCAAGTCAGCAGCACAGAGGCTGCCCTTACCTTCGGAAGTATTTTTTGAAACAATAAAAGCACCTTCGGTTGAGCTTCTTGAAAGAGCAGTCCTCAACATATCCCCTGTCTATAGTGAAGACTGGAGAACTGAGATCATCTCCTTCCTTCAGGGTAACTTTCTTTCAGACGATGAAGCTTATAACAGGAGGATAGAGGCAAGAGCTCGACCATATGTTATAATAGAGGGGGAGCTATATAAGCGTGGGGTCTGGTCTCCGTTACTCAAGTGTTTATCCAGAGCCGAAGGTATAGAACTGATGAAGGAAATACACGCAGGCCTGTGTGGATCTCACATTGGATCTAGGCCTTTGCTTGGAAAAGTTTTTCGTCAAGGATTTTATTGGCCAAAGGCAGCTTCGGATGCAGCGGAATTAGTCCAAAAGTGCGAATGTTGTCAGAAATGTGCAAGAGATCAAAAACATTCTTCGTCTTTAACTCAGTTAATACAACCCACATGGCCGTTGCAAAGGTGGGGCCTTGATTTGTTAGGTCCGTTACCACCAGCACAAGGGAACTTAAGATATGTTGTAGTGGCAGTAGAATATTTTTCTAAATGGATTGAGGCAAAGCCTTTAGCCACGATAACTTTGGTCACTATTCAAAAGTTTTTCTGGCAAAATATTGTTTGTCGTTTCGGAGTACCGAAGGCTATTACTATAGATAATGGGACACAGTTTGATTCCGAAGCTTTCAGAGAATTTTGTGATCAAATTGGCATGAAGATCCATTTCGCATCAGTTCGACATCCGGAGTTGAATGGACTTGTCGAAAGAGCTAATGGCATCATAATGACAGGAATAATGAAGTTAATCTTCAATCAGCCCAGGGGAAAGTGGCCAGACGAATTAATCAAAGTGGTGTGGAGCCACAACACAACAATATCAAGATCAACAGGCTTTACGCCATTCAAACTATTATTTGGTGACGAAGCAATAACTCCGGAAGAAGCCAAAGCAGGATCAATAAGAATAGTAGCTTCGGCAGAAGGCGAAGCTGAAGCTGATTACTCTGTGGAAAAAGATGCTATAGAGGGGATCAGGCTTCAAGCTGTGGAAAACATCAACAAATACCAAGCTGAAACAATAAAATGGCGTGATAGAAAGGTTAGGCTAAAGAACATTGAACCAGGACATTTGGTGCTTCGAAGAGTAGCCAACCCAGAGACAGTAGGCAAATTACAGCTGAAGTGGGAAGGACCTTTTCTGGTAGTATCTTCGTCAAGACCCGGTTCCTACAGGTTGAAGGATATGGACGGCAACGATATTCCTAGATCATGGAATGCGGACGAGCTTCGGCGATATTATGTTTAGCTTGATGTAATTTTTTCTATTCTTTCTTGTGGCACCCTTTTCCTTTCCAAAGGGGGAGAAAGGTTTTTAATGGGGTCACAACATGTAATTTTTCTTTTCCTTATTTCAATTCTATAAGAGTGATATCCCCCAAAGATGTAAATGTAAAAGCTGATAACGCACCATCGAGTGCAAAGAAAAAAGAAAAGAAAACAGGGAGAAGCTCAAAAGTCGTTCCTAAGGGAATGCAGAGCTTACAACGAAAAATAAACGCTGATTCCGCCGAAAGTAAAAGGCGAAGAAGCTCCTAAGGGAGGCTTACTGCGAAAAATAAACGCTGATCCCGCTGAAAGTAAAAGGCGAAGAAGCTCCTAAGGGAGGCTTACAGCGAAAAATAAACGCTGATCCCGCTGAAAGTAAAAGGCGAAGAAGCTCCTAAGGGAGGCTTACAGCGAAAAGTCAGCGCTGATACACCCGAAAATAAACGGTGAAGCCGAAAAATAAACGGCAAAGAAGGTTTGAGTCATTCTCAAGGGAATATGGCTTCGAATATGTATTTGAACATTCATTTGCACGATACATTACATCATGACATTTGCATTCATAAACATTCACTTAGACATACATAGGATCATCATCAGCATAATGTACAAACATGCTTCGGTCCCAAAAGGAAGACAATTTTATGCTTCGCTGTGTACGCAAAGAAGGGAAGGTGTTTTTCGCCTATGGCTCAAAAGTATTAATTTCGTCCACACCAAAGCATTTCATACGTGGACGGAAAAGTAAGATTATATTACAAAGTAAAACTCAGATTACATCATATTTTATACAAGCTGTTACAGGAGTTTTTTGAGCTACTTTTACAAGACCATTCAAGCTTCGACACTATCTCTGGAGCTTCGTTCTTCTACTCTGCAGCTGCAGCTTCGACCTGGTCAATCTGTACGAAAGTATTATAAGCCAAATTCAAAAATTCAAAGGAAAAGGTAAGAATAAGGTATGATTTTGTTACCAGCTTGAGGTGACTCCGAGCTTCGTCACCAGCTTTGCTCCGACCACCCTTTGTCCATACTAACTTTATAAATCTATTTGCAATACTTCGAGCTAGATTCGGAACATCATCTAAGTCTGCCAGTGACAGGCTGAAGTTGGGTCTATTAACAATCTTGCCGTGTTCACAGCCAGACTTCAAAAAAGCAACAGCTGTGCCCCGAGAAGCTGCCAGGGCACAAAAGTCGCTATGCCCAGCTATAACTCCGTCAAGATCATTAATTTCACCTTCAATGTGTTCGAAGGCACCAGGCAGGTCTTCGGCCGAAGGAGTAAACTCTTCACTACTGGCTCCGACAAAATGGAACATTTGCTTTAGCTGATGAATGCATCGAGTGCAGAACTCCAAACATTTATTTTGAAGATTTTTCAAAGATTCTTTCAATTCCAAGTTTCTTTGAGTTTCGGCTTCAAGCCTTGCATCAAGCTTCAGTTTCTCTTGTTCAAAATTTTTGACTGGGAAAGAAGCTTCGAATTTAATTCTGTTATTTTTGCTTCAGCATCCACTAATAAGCCTTCGGCTGTTTGTAGCTCGAGGTCTTTCTTCTCAATGGCAGCAGATTGCTCCTTTATTTTGTTTTCTAAATTTTCAATTATAACTTCTTGCCTTTTATCCTCTAAATCTTGTTGCATTTTTAATGCCTTGCTCAAAAGCATGCTCTGTGCACAAATAGCCTTCGTTAGAAAATATTTTCGTACCACAAGTAATAAGAGTTAGACACAAAATGTTTACCTTGAAATTAGAATAGAATAAACTGCCGACAATATGCTGTCGACGGTAGCGGCTGATATCCGCTTCAAGCTTCGAGAAGCCGATACTCTTCGATAAGGTAACGACAACCTTCGCACCGGTTTGGTCTCGTATACAGCCTAACCCTTCATCATCAATACCACCAAAGAGAAGCGCCCCCGGCCGATATCCACAAGATATAGCATACTCTTTTAATTCCTCTTTTTCAGCTTCAGTCAGCTCCTGGCCAACTAAGCTTCGGAAGTCAAAAGTTTCATCTTCCGAGGTATCTTCGGTTATTCCTCCTTTCTTGGGTTTGGCAGCCGTGGTCTCTTCGGTGGCTGCAGCAGTTTCTTCAGCGGCCATGTTTAGCAGCATTTTATCTATATCAGCGGCTATGCTCTCTAAATTAATACCTTCGGAGTTAGCATCTTCAGCTCTGGCCTCTTCTGCGGCAGCCTCCGAAGGTACAGCTTCAGTAGCTGTCATGATTTCAATTGCCAGCATCTTCAGAGTTGGAGCTCTTGGTGGTGTTGTTTCAATCACTTCAGTCACGGTAACAATCCTTTGTCTTTTTGGCCTAGATGCCTTTGCCTTTGTGGGCTCCTTTTCATTATGAAAAAGCTTCGTCAGATGAAGCCCCAATGGACTTAGTTTGATAGGCAAAGTTTCAGTCATTACCTTTAGAATTTCCTCTATTTCAGCATCAGAGGATGTCGCAGAAGTCTTCTCTTTTTCATCAATTGATTTTTGTTCTGGGATTGATTCCTTTCTTTTCTTCGAAGTTAACACTTTCGATTCAAACTTTTCTTTCTTCTTTTTTGATTGATCTTCGTCGTCTTTGATCAAAGCGTCAGCTACTCTTTTCCTTTTCTGCCCTTCGGCACCCTTGTCGAGTCGCTCATAATCAGGATATTCAAAGCCTATAGCATCAAGCACTCTATTTAGCCTTCGTTTCGGCCGGGTGTCGAAGGCTGCTGTCATCAATTGATCCTCCTTTTTAGAATAGTTCCCAAGAATTTCAGTGCACATTACTTCGATTGTTTCGAACCATTCTTGGCAGGGTGCTTTGAAATATTTCTTGAACTTATAGTGGTAGGGCAGTCGGACAAGCTCCCCCTCTTTCTTCTCTTTTTCAAGCTTCGGCATAGCCCATTCCTTCATAGTTGGAAATATTTTGTAAGCCAGAAATTCCTGCACTAAATCTCTAGTGCCAATGTGCTCTGCGATAATCCTAAATTCAGCCAAAGCAGTTTGGGTTGGACCTTCTGGTGTCATATTGTATTGGGGTCTGGTTTCTTCGAAGATCAGTTCAAGCGGACTTTGGACCAGCTTCTCCTTGTCATCATCAACTTTGACGTAGAACCATTCCGATTTCCAGCCTGCCGGCCACTTGCTTCGGTAGCTGATCACAGGAAATTTTGTAGTTTTCCGATAGGCAAAATTGTAACAACCAAAATTTTCATGTAGCCCATCCTTTCTAGCCTTGGTTTGGTAATGTAGCTCGTGCACCCGGCAGAAACCCTCGGCAAATGGTTCCACCCCCTGGCTTCGGAGAGCCCAAATATAAACACTAAGCCTAACAATAGCGTTAGGAGTTAGTTGATGAAAGTGAATCCCAAACTTCTTTAGCACATCGGCAATCATCCTATTCAAAGGAAATCTCAAACCAGCTTTGAGGAAACTCTTGAAAATCACTATTTCATCTTTATGTGGCTTCGGAGTAGTTTCTTCTCCACCGAAGCGAATCAACTCTTTTTTATCTTCGCTAAAGTAGCCCGACTTCACCATCTTAAGAAAATCAGCTTTAGAGATGGTCAACTTTCCGAAGTCCAGGTGGCTAGGCTTGCTCGGCACTGCGATGTTGTAATCATCTTCAGAATCGGTCTCTTCAATATCTGCTTGCTCTGCTTCGGCAGCAGGGACGTCTTCCGGTGTTACCAACCTAGATCGCTTCATTGCTTCCGAAATAGGAACAGTTTCAACAGCTTCGGTCTCGTCTCCCTCACGATCGACTCTTGCAGTAGAGCGAACTCTGGCCATTTGATTATGACTTACTTGAAATTTTTGGTGTTGTTTTTTTTGTCTTTTCCGAAGCTCTTACACTTGTGCCGAAGCAGATTCACAAGCAAGGTTTCGTCTGAGCACGATGATCAAGCTTCGGCTATGACTAAAAATTTGGCAGCAAAACAGTACAATAGCAATGAATGCTATGGTAACTTAACACCTACCCGTCTGTTTATATAGTGCTGCAGGTGGGAAGGTGAATCGGCAATGTCTCCAGCACCGAACAAACAGTCACCCGTACTCACTGAACGGTGGGCCACATAGTTCGAGAAGGTGAATCGCTGGCGAGCGCGTAATTAGTGCAAGATGGGTCGCGCGTACGACGATTATTTTAATCGTTTCTCGCCAACGAGCTCAGGGAAGGTGTTTTTTGGATCTTCGGCATCCCGAAGCCTAGAATATTTTTCACGGATCAAGCTCGTTACGAAAAACGATCTAGCACCGCGAAGGGGCTACTGTTGGGGGTATGTTTCGTAGCCGAAGATCCTAAAGAAATAAACACCTTCGGTAGATCCTCTCCAAAGCAGCGCCGAAGCTATCGACTATAAAGCTTCGGCACAGTGACATGTCTCAAGACGAAGGGGTGAACCGACTTAAAGATGAAATGACTTAAAGACCCATGATATTCTGTGTCATTATTGTAGTTCATTGTAAAGGGCATAAATGTAATTATACACAGGCTGCGCCCTATGCCTATAAATAGGTGAACAGTACCCCTGTACTGTTCACGCTCTCCTGTAATCGCGCATTGGGCATTTGTTTTTGCTTCACGCTGGTATTTTTGCTTTCCTTCGAGCCGAAGGTATATTTGTAATTTGTTATCATTTTTACAATAATGAAATAGAAATGAGTTAATAATAATAATCACGTGTTTAAATTATTTTACATATTTTTTACCCTTCCTCATTACTTGTTGTGTTTATGAAGGTATAACCTTCATAACCTTCGTCCGGAATCCATTATATCCTAAGAGAAATAATGCTTCGAAGGACGAAGGACTATAACATTTAACAATTTCTATGTTGCCTTGTTTTTAATTCATAGCATTTGAGAACAAGTTCCCAACATCACTGTATACATTTTTGAAAAAAAAAAAGTGACATGTAGTACTTGTGAAAAAAAGGATGTGCAAGTAGTTTGCTAAGTTGCAACTAGCCATTTGTGTATTACAAAGTCAGCATGGACCTTTCATAGCTAAATACAGTAGCCTTTAAGTCGAATAAATTGCAGGAAGTGCTGGGAATAAATTGCAGCAAGTGCTGGGAAGCCTGCATGGACAATTGAGACAAAAATACGAAGCTTGAATCATCTGGTGTTAGCTAGCATGTTCCAACATGAATCATTGTTCACATATGGACTAACACAAACGACACTAGGACACGAGTCAACGTTTCAAGTGTGCTAAGGATGCTACTAGGATCATAATCTCATGACAGAAGCATGAAAACTTTTTAACTAGCACTTGAGGAAGTTCACATGAACATAGTAGGTCCGTTTGATACTTGGATTGATCAACAAACACAGCACGTCCTGCTACCTGGAGAGAAAGTCAGCTACCACAAGACTGGGCCACCATTTCCATTGTCACCACCATATTCAGACACTCCACAGAGACAGCCATCACCGCCAACCTCAGAATTCGCTGTCACAGTTCAAGAGGACCTCCGCTTGAGCTCAGGCGACTTCTGGAGCAGTGTCGGACCTTCCATGCCTGATGGAGAAGGTTTGCCTCCTGGACTGTGCGAGTCGATGGAGCTCACAGAAAGCTGGTTCAACACCGACGAGCCCAACGTGTCCGTGGAGCCACACATGACCCCTCCAGGGGATATCTCCGGGAGATCAGGGTTGGAGATACTGAAGCCACTCGAAGCAAATTGTTCAGTAACCATCTTGCATGCGCTCTCTAGGATACTGTCGATGTACTTCTCAAGTGCTTCCATTCTGATCTGCACGCGCTTTTGGACCTGCTACAATAGTAAAACCAGCCAAGGATTGTAATGAGCAGGCCTTGTACGCAGCTGTTCAAGACAAGCACAAACTGTTGCGACTGTTACAAATAGATGCATCCCACATTGGGTCCAGTCGTTCAGATGTGCTCCATAGAGAGCACATACCCTGAAGGTCCTGTTGTCCACAATGTTTCAGTTATGGTCAGCTCCTGAACTAATCGTTTGTTTCCTGAGATTTGCTCTTTTTTTTTTACTTTTATTAAGAAACTCTTTAATCAACATACTATTTGCAAACATGAAAGCACCCTTTAACAATACTACTTCCAAGCAAGAACACACAGATTATGGAAACTTTCGATGCTGGATTCATGATTCCTTCAGAACAATTGACTCATATGCAGTTCACTAGTTAAAGTGAATATATGGATAAGCGAAACCAAAGGATTCCGCATCATTTGCATATAAAGAATATATTACCAAATTAACTCAATGAATGGTCAAAAGCAAAACTACAAGAGGTGGCTTTTTTTCTTTACAGAATTCAGGAAACTAATTCAAGGGCATAATAGAACAAATAACCAGAATTACCTCCACTTGTTCATGCAGCCTTCGTTGCACTTCCATCTGCGCTCTCAGTGCTTCTTTAACTTCTTGGCTTCTGCAGCAAGTATCATGACATTATCTCTTTCAAATAGCACAATCACAGCAAATATGCTAAGAGTACTCAGTCTGCCTAAAAAGAAGAATAATATGCTGGACAAGAAACATCTGATGAACCATACTCTTTCATATCCTGGGCAGCAACTCTAGGGGACACACTCATTCCACTTTGAGCATCTAGAAGATAGGAAGCTGCAATTTGGGGAAAACAGAGGACAGAAATTAGTACAAGAACCAAAATAACTTTCACTTCTTTCAAACTTTAAACCCAAGAAAAATGGATAACTTGAACATATGCCATATGGTAAGAAGCTATATACATGTCACATACATACACAGGTTTTAACTAGACATTTCTCTATTTTATTTCATAACTTGCGACTGAGGATTGATAATACTAAACCATGCAGTATAATACAGTTAGTCTTAGTCCATATGAGATTAGTGGTGCTCTTTTAAACAGAAAATTCCCTGCAGATTAAAGATTTGGTAAAGATACAATAACTGCAGAGGAAAGGTGGTACGCAATGACAACACCTTTCAGTTTAGTAATAATATAAGCAAACACCGTGGTGCCAAAAAAAGAAACATATGGTTTTAAATCTGTTCCTTTTATTTCAATTATTCATTGCATATATGCAGATGCAATTGGAGGACTCCATCTGGACATGATTATGCATGTCGTAGTGTGGTGATCCTATAAGAAGCATGACTATTGATTGTAATTCATAAACAGTTAACATGAATGTCTCTCCTTTTTTCCCAATTTATAGCCAATGCCGCACAAATTAGAAGGGATGTGCTCACACTGCAGATCTCAATACATTCAAATCCATTATAGTAATCCATAGTTTTCTGCTACAATTCATGTGAAAATTTTGTGAGCAAATAAGCATGCAGCCAATCCTCAGACAGGTAACTGAGGAAGGACACCTTTGGTGTTTAGCAGAAGCTCGGAGTTTGGTGCAACCTGAGGTTGCTGCCACTTAAGGTCATTTAGCTAGCTTTGGTCGGGTTTATCTTCTATATCTGCCGAGTATGTAACCTGAAGTTTGTCTAGTGTGTGGGGTTATTGTAAATATTTAAATTTTCGTCTTAAAGCAATATACACAGTTCTCCAGCATATTTGAGAAAGAAAAAAAAATATTCACCAACAAACCGTCACATGCTTCTTCCTAAACAAATTCTTCTAGTGAGAGGTGGTCAGGTGATCCTTCAAAAAAAAAGTTAAAAATATTAAAACACAGAAAGGGTGGAGATTATTCCAAGTGGATGGATACTGAAAGAGCTAATTTTGTCTTATTATGAGTCACAGATCTAACTAAAATCTGCTACATCTGTAGTCTTTACTATGTCCATAGCCCTGTACTACAGCTTGGGTCTCAAGGTTCAACATTCTCATGAGCATATATGTTGATGAATTTGAAGGATCATATTCGCACTAGCAGATCATCATCCGCCCCTCTAGGTACATATCCGAATGCTGCATGGTTCATTACTCTATCACAGGAGAACAGTGATGATTGGCATCCACACTCAACCTAACTGAGGTCAAGCCACCGAGTGGTAAATCCAAATCTTCAACTTGATTTGCACTAGGAAAACAAATTGAAATTGAAAATGAGAACATACTCTTGTAGGCCTTGGCAAAGAATGACAATATGCATCAGCACTGTATCATTTTTAGAAGTACACGTGTGTATACTCATGTGAGGTGTCAGGTGTATATGAGGCAAGTTCAATTTGTGTTTGGATAGGGCATTTGGAAATGCATATAACCAAATCCCTTTACAAATTATTGTTAGCACCAACATCCTAATCAAGTAACAAATGTCCAGGCCATCTCTTCTACCTCCCATGATGCAGTAATTTCGGCAGTATCAATCTGCTCTGCATCCCTATCAACCATAGCCTCACTATGACTAAAAAATCCTGCATATTTAGTCATCATAAGAACAGACTACTCTGACCCTTCCTGTAGTCTTCCTTATTAGTCTCATTCTGCATCCTTACCACAGACGCTGTTGATCCACAACAGATGTCCATTTTATAACTAGGAAAAGACCAGATTCTCCTTTACAAAGTTATCATCAACTTCCATCTTTCATAAAAGACTACATACTATATGTTCACACATAGGTGATATATCATTTCACAAAAAACAATAAGGAAACTAACACATAGAGACCATTGATCAATCATAATAGCAATAAACATCATACAGAGTGTCATAAAGAAAAAGTGCACCTGTTAATAAAATACAGGTTGCGTTGATTCAAATTGAACTTTGAAATCATAAAAAAAATTAGAAACACCACAGAAAGAATTGAACATTAACTGGATAACAACTTACCATCTTTAGATTGCTCTGACCCCTCTTTATCAGATTGTTTACCTAACCTATATTTCTGATCACATGAGAAACATTTAGAACCAGTTGTTTTTAAGACTTTTGAGGAACATGTGAGCATGATGAAGTACCTGAAGATGACTCTTCAAGTGGAAAAGAGTAAGACCCTTGACACCCATCGTCCTTAAGATAGTTTTTGGTGTTGCTTCTGCAAAATTATTCATTCATTAAAAATATTTTCAAAACACAAGAAACAAGAATTTAGATTAGTGTGCTCTCCTAGTTCCGTGATAGCAAATGACTAATTGCATACTACCATTTGGAGGGACAATTTGACATCCAAATGGACCCGGTGGCAGTGGTGACTGCTCTGCCCCAGTTCACACAAAAAATAACGGTGGAACACCAAAACGACAAGGAAACATATACTTCCTTTGTTTTGAATGTTTGACATTATAGCTGAATTTCCAGGATATTTGGCGCCAAAAATGAATCTATATAAAAAATTACAGAAATAAAATGCTTGAAACCTAAAATTTGAACAATAAAAAACTATATAGAGTGCAAATATGCAAGAGCCAAGCTTGTGTATAATAAGCAATCCCTTCGTTCTAAATTATAAGTTGTTCTGGTTTTTCTAGATGCATAGCAAAAGCCATGCATTGAGATAAACTGTATGTCTAGATGCATAGCAAAGCTATGTACCTAAAAACTAAAAAAACTAGAATGACTTATAATTTGAAGAGAGGAGTATCTCAGAGAAAACATTATACACTTCTTGCTAGCCCCAACAGATCAATTTCCAGCAGCCAACATTACTGTTGGCGCCGAAATCCGGAAAGCCGACCGTCCGCGTCACCACCGCGGGCCGTCCTGCCCGGGGCGGACAGTCCGCATGTCACATTTTGCGTTCAACAATTACGTTAAAAAATCCACACTAATCAACCTTCATCAATACAGGTCACCATAACATAATGACCGGACACGATGAACATGACCCATCTTCTCTGCATGCAGCAGAAACACAGGCCACATCTCTCAATATGTTCCATAGCAAGAAAGCAGATAAACTTCATTCATGCACGCCCCAAATACCATGTTACCTCGGGCACGCTAGATCTGACATCGGAAGCGCAAATGCACGGCGCACTTATCCAAACGACTTGCGTTTAGCTCGAGCCTAAATTCCAGGATTTGTACACTAACGATCAAAACTTTCCGACGGTTTCAGCGCAAGCATCCTCAATCCGGAACGGAACCTCGCGCGCGCCACGAAATCTCGGCTACCGAGAGACCAAGGAAGACACCCAATGGATGCACTAACCAACAAGGCAACAAGCACGCAATGCTCTCTATTCCAATGCCAAAACCAAGGACCGCCAAAGTTGCGAGATTGGAGAGGGAGGAGAGGGTAGCTCACTCTCGGGTCCGCCGAGCTGGGCCACGGCGTCGACGAAACGCTCGTGGAGGTCGGCCGTCCACCGTAGCCTGGGCTTGGGGTCCGCCGTCAGTACAAGGCTCGGCCCACCGGGGCCGGAGCGCGGTGGCCCATCGCCGGGAGCGGTAGCGTCAGGGCGGTGGTGGATCAGGCCAGGCGGGAACATCTGCTCCTCCTGCCGCCCCCCGCGAGGACAGAGAGGGTCCTTCTCCTTCCCTCAAAAGCGAAGGATGCAATCCGAGGAAAAGTCCTTCGGCTTTCTCTCTCCCCTTTCTTGCTGGTTCTTGCTTCTGCTGCTGCCGCTTTCCACTGGCAGCGATTCCTCCAACTTCTTCAGCCCTGCTCTCTCTCTCTCTCTCTCTCTCTCTCTCTCTCGCTCGCTCGCTCTCGATCGAATTGTGTTTAGTAGCTCTCTGGTGGCGCAAGCTGCAAGGCTCCCATTTCATTATTGCCGTAATGATATTTGTTAGTGCAAAGCAATGTCCTTTTCTGACACCGTCATTGAAAAATTACATCTGACTTGATAAACACTGCATCTGGTTAGTCAGTAGAGCCATCATCGTCCCAGAGACATATAACAGCCCACCTCTTAAAAATCCTTTCTTAATCTTGATTGATTGGTGTAGAATGAAATCCTGAGCTGTTGGTGACTGCACAATCATTGGAGCATGGAAATTTCATCGCCCTTTTGCTTTTTGTACTTGCGCTTCTCACTCCTCTGTCCTCTTGCTCTCGCTCGTCACTCTCCTGTCTGTTTGGTGCGGCCAAATTGGCAATTGGGCTGACACAATAATAATTAATTAATCAGATCTTGCTTGCTGAAAATATAAAATGGAGTGGACGGCGGCACAGGTGACCGCTCAACCTGAACAGAGACTGATTGGTGCCTCCTCTCCAATTGTTTAGGCATTTTCATTCTGCTCTTTTGCTGTGTTCCTTGCTTGCAAAATATTGTCTTGCACGTTCATGTCTAGATCCAGACGTCATCACCTTTCCGGATAAGAAACTATTGATGTTATTAAAATACAGCTCAGATTACTAGTACTTCGATCAATTGATTAGTCTATCTTCAGCAATTTATTTATCCATATACTAATACTCAAACTTCACTCTGTGAATAGTGCAGTCTACAGTGTGAAACAATGTTTTAGATGATCATATAGATAAACTGTTGGACACGGTATTATAATGTTGGACCAGATTCAATTTTCGCAAGGGCTAGAAAGAACCTGATGTTGGCCCAAAATAGTTCACTCCAAAGCCTAAAAACTTTTCACTCCTTCCATTCACCTCTCCTTGTCCCCTCACATTTAAATGATAAAAGACTAAAATTACATACAAATGAGGATTCGAACAATGGTTATTGACTCTAAAGCCATATTCACACCCACCTAGACAACATAATATGTATGTATTGTGACTTTGTGTTTTATATTCTATACTCTATCATAAATAGAAACAGTAACAACGTGCAGTGTCTAGATAATGTTTATTTTTTAATCAAATATTGAAATATAACATTTTATTTGTGAAATGGAAAGTGCCTAATAGCTTTGCAGTTACTAGTAATAAACAAGGACAACTTAGTGGTGACAAAAGTATTATGATAAATATTGACATGCAAAACGACATTGTGGCAAGGACAAAAATATCCAATTTAGGGATTGTTTGGTTAAGAGTGGATTAAAGGGATTGGAAGGGAATAAATCTCCCCTCTTCAATTTTGAATAGAAAGAGATTTAATCCTCCTCAATCCTCTCTAATCCCACTTAGAGATGGCAATGGAGACCCGATCCCCGATTCCCCGTAGGGAATTCCTCTATTAGGGGATGGGGATGGAAAAATTTCTTCTCCCGCGAGGATTTAAATGGGGAAAATTCTTCGCCGACGGGTAAACGGGGATCCCCGTTCCCCACGGGGACCCGTTAAACTTACATGTCACAATGTTTTCATATAATAGTTAATGATAAAATAAATAATTATCTTGCCAAGAGATTACTCGTTGTATAAATGCATTCATTTTAATGTACACATAATGATTTTTACATCTAACAATGTGTATAAGTGACAAGGTTTTATATTAATAACAAATGAAGTACGATCTATTTATAATTTAAGCGGGGACGGGGATCCCCGACAGGGATTTATCCCCGCGGGTAACGGGGATGGGGAAGAAATGTCCACGTTCGTGGGGATCCCCGCAGGGATTTTTTTTGAAACTTAAATTACTGTAGGGAGAGCCTACAGTATTTTTATTGCATGAGGAGAGAAAGGGAAAGTAGATACAGAAAGGAGAACGAAAATTACAGAATAGAACACTGAATCCAGGTTTTAATTTTATCTCCTTTCACTGGCTTAACTCGGTGACACAATAAGTTCATTTCTGTTTTGAACATGTCCCGACATTCTTCCACCGTGGGCGGAATCTCATTGAACACCCAATTGTTTCAGCTTTTCCAGATGCACCAGGTTAATAGAATGATAGTTTCAAGTTTCCATGGGACTTGCCAACGTCTTCTGATCCTTAGAATGGTGTTGATCAAGTCAGTTGATCGTGACGGGGAGATTCCTATAAAGGACCAGCATCTCCTAGCAAAACAGCATCGGAAAAAAAGATGGGTGGCTGTCTCTTCAGCTTGTAGAATATAGTTGTCACAGGTGTATGAATCCAGTAACATAGCTCGTTGTCTCAGAAAAGCCCGGGTATTTAATCTGTCCTTAAGTAAGAGCCAGAAAAAGACCTTGTGTTTGGGTTGGCATTTTGATTTCCACAGCCAAGTGTAGATGGGATGTGTCCACTGGTTGCCCATCAAGTGAGAATAAATCTTTTGTGATGAAAAGAAGCTAGAAGAAGTAGTGCAGATCCATTTGTCTCTCTGATTATTATGTGGGAGATTAGCCAAGCAACCATTCAACTCTTGAAATTGAACAAAGGCCTCTGCAGATAGTGGTGTGTGGAACATCTCTTGCGAGTCTGCCAATCTTGCTTGTTGGACAGTGATGTCCTTGCATGAGGCGAAGGACCAAAGTTCTGGATACTGTGCCGATTTGCAAATACCATCCCAGTTGTCATGCCATAGAAGTGTTGTTTTTCCATCTCTAATCTCCACCCGAGCAATTCCCTTAAAGAATTCAAGAGTTTTAAGGACATCTCTCCACCAAAAAGAACCAACTGGTTTATTTGAGGGCAGTAAATGACTATAGTGATTGGCCCGGATTATATTGATCCATGGGATGTCAACTCTGTTATAGAATTTATGAAGATTTTTCATGAGCAGGGCTTTATTTTGTAATGCCAAATTTATGACACCCAATCCCCCCTGAAATTTTGGCTTGCAGACCGATTTCCAAGCCACTTGAGGGGGTTTCTTGGCATTTAAATCTGCACCTCTCCAAAGGCAATGCCGTCTGAGTTTGTCAATATGTTTGATCACCGTTTTGGGGAGCTTGAGAGTGCACATGTAGTATGTTGGAAGTGAGGAGAATACTGCATTAACCATTTGAAGCCTGCCAGCCTGTGATAAGAAGATAGAGGTTGACGCCAGTCTTTTTTCAATTTTCTGGATAAGACGAAGAAAAGCACCCAGGTTGGGTCTTTGAAGGCTCAAGGGAAGCCCTAAGTAAGTGAAAGACATTGATCCAATTTTGCAGTGAAATGTATTTGCAAGGATTTTCATTTTCTGGTCCGTGACATTGATGGGATAAATGTTAGATTTGTGGTAGTTAACATGTAGCCCAGTGGATTCAGCAAAAGAATTGAGCATCGCTTTTAAAAAGAAAAGCTGTCTAGGGCAAGCTTCCATTATGAGAATAGTATCGTCAGCATATTGGATGATAGGGAAATCCGGACCACAATCCGCAGGGAATTTTTTCGTCGCAGGGACGGGGATGGGGAGCTAAAACCCAACGGAGAATTCCCCGTTGCCATCCCTAATCCCACTATAACCTAACATGGCTTTAATGGATACAATGCTATTCTCGAAATTGACATCGAGACAAAGTGCTAATCAGCAAAGTGCATGCTTTTTTATTGTCTCCAAGCAACAAAACATAGTTTTGCATATCTTATAGAAAAATTTAACTAAAACTAATAACAGATCAATAACAACTCATAGCTATTCGCTTTGAAAGCTTCTTATGTTTCCTTGTGATACTGCCTCCTTTGCCATGAAAGCTTGTACGATTAAATCAGAAGTTACGGAACGAGGAGTTCAATCAAGAGATCGAGCGTCATTTCTTTTGTGTTGCCACCTTAGCCGCTTTCGAGCTTCCGACTGTTCAAACAGACTAATTGTCTCGAATATCCGCATCATCTCTGGATTTCGAATTTGGATCCAGATAGTATAGTTCGGATATCACATACGGATGTGGGAATTTCAACTATCTTGATATCTCTTTTCGGATAACTATATGCATTTTGATGATGAAAAAAATTAATATTACACAAATAGACTCAGAAAATATATGAAATTTTACGAAGGTGCAACATATGTCTATATATAATCCTAAAAAATGTTTGGACCACTAAATTCACAAGATGTCATCGTTTCTTCTATTTTACTTTTACTTGTTGTGCAAGTTACACGCGAAATCACTCTAACTATCCAAGTTTCAACATAACCAATTGTTGGTCACTTGTTCTCAAATGCTATAAGTCAAGAAAAAGCAACACAATCGTTAATGGTTAAAGACCTTCGTCCTTCGAAGCATTATTTTCTCTCGGATATAATGATCTTCAGACGAAGGTCATGAAGGACACACCTTCATCATTTTATCATATAAATATGGACATAAATAAGAAAATGAAGGAATACAAATAAATGAAGATAATAATTGCTATATATCAATGATTCATTTATTATTATCTTCATTAAATATGAATAAGCATTAACAATATTCATATTACAATGGTACCTTTGGCTTGCCAAAAGGTGAGAGAGCGAGAAAAGCGCGAGAGCGATTATAATTCAGCGTGAACAGCACGGTGTTACTGTTCATCTATTTATAGGCACGAGACGCAGGCAAGATAAAAGTACATTTATGCCCCTGACAACTATCTATAATCTTAATAAGGATTGTTAAGAAATGTATGGTCTTTATTCTTCTCCAGTCGTTATCATGCTTGAGCTTCGTCGACATATTCAGTCAAAATCCTTTGGCTTCTAGCTTCGTCAACATGTTCAGCCAAAGTTCTCCATCCCAATACCGAAGCTTCCTGTAATTATTCATAATCATATTGAGAACATATGGTTATTCACATTTTTTAGGACCTTCGGAAGAGGAAGGCCCCCAACAGTAGCCCCTTGCAGTATTAATTTGTTTCCTTGTAACAAATTTAGACTGCGACGTGGACGAAGGCCTTTAGCCGAAGGTCCGAAAAAACACCTTCCCTTTGCTAAAATAGCGAATGACACTGACATGCTGGGCCCACCAAGCCGTGGGCGCTATGCATATAAATATGAACTTGTATTGAAAGCGTTTCTTGCGCTATTTCAGTTGTTTGTACTGTGCTCGCCATTTTAAACTTCCTTGTTCTGTCGAGATTTGAAGCTTCGGCATTTCGACAAGTTTTGATTTGATGGCTGGTGAGAAGAAGACTATCGACCCGGCGTTGTCCGAGTTTTACGAAGCTATGGAGAGGACCAATGTAGAAAAGATTGCACATGAGACATTGACTGGGATATCTAAGGGTTCCAGTGACAGTGAAGACTTTGATGCAGAAAGTGAGAATGAGGGTGCCGAAGATCAGCCCTGGATGCCAAGTCATGTTGTCTTCGGAAAGTCAACAATCAAACAAGGACAGATTGATGCCATGAGGGGAAGGTACTTTCGTGACATTTCTATTGTGCGGGCTGGAGGGGAGAGTAATGTCCGTCTGCCCGAAGCTGACGAGGTGGTTGTCTACAGAAGTTTCATGAAAGCAGGGCTTCAGTTTCCTTTAGATAGGATGTTGGTGGAAGTGCTGAAAACCTTCGAGATCTACCTTCATCAGCTTACTCTTGAAGCCATCATTAAGGTGGGAATCTATATTTGGGCCATGAGGAGCCAAGGAGTAGAACCCAATGCAAAATGCTTCTGCAATATGCATGAATTATCTTATGAGACGAAGGCCACCGAAAAAGAACAATATCACAACAACTTTGGTTGCTATGGCTTAGTAACCCGTTCTGAAGTAAGCAATCCAGTGCCAACGTTTCGCAAGAGATGGCCAGGGCCTGGATGCAGGAATGGTTTTATGTGAAGAATGATCTGGTTGAAAGGGAAGACATCAAGGGGATTATCCAACGTCCCATATGGTCTCACTTCGGCATTAGAAGACCATCCCTTGCCCTTGGAAATGACTTGCAAGTATGCCAAGCTGCTTTTAACACAGTATGCACCTACATAGGCACTAGGGACTTAGTCCAGGAGCATATTGCTTACAAAGTGTGGCCACTCGGAAGTGGGTGGGAGATGCTGAAGGAGGCTGCTACTGGGTCTAGCAAAGGTGGCCTAGTCTATTTGAAGTATACATTCAAATATAGAAGCCAATTTGATGAGCCAAACGATGATTGGCTAGACGCCATCGAAGCCACCAGCGATGAATTACTTGGTGCCTATTCAAGGGCCGAAGATGACACTATGACTGCGGCCTTCGGAGGCCGAGGCAAGAAAATGCTAAATAGGGGTTTTTTGATGTTATTGGTTTTGTATACCCAGACTACGGCTACCCTTCACGAAAGCAAGGGAAGAAAAGAAGAGCCACTGCTTCGGCGATCTCTAATACGCCAAAGCCAAAAGAGGTTAAGGTTTTGACACATCGCCCCAAGCACGATGAAACAGCGGAAGAGCCGAGGCCTGCTGAAAGGTCTTCTACTCTTGAGTCAAGTCATCTCGCTCCCACCGTAGTTAGGATGGAACCGGCCGAAGAGCCAAAACCGAAGATAGCAGCGGAACAATTTAAGGTTTCGAGTCCGTTTCAAGGGACGGAGGTACCAAAGGTAGCAAAAATTGCTTCAGTAACTCCGAAGAGAAGAGGAATGGCTAGCTTACTAGATGCTGTTATAGAATCCACAAAGGCGTTAACTCCTGCATCCGCCGAAGCACCTAGCGTGGAAGGCGAAAATACGAAGAAATATGTCGAAGCTGGCATAACATAGGTTGCAGCTGAGGCTAGGCCCTCGGCTCCCGCTGAAGCAAGACCTTCGGAGGCTGTTGAAAAGGGTGCTGAAACAAGACCTTCGGATGCCGCGAAAGCTCCGTTACTGTTAGAAAAGGAGAGGGCTACCGAAGAATCTGAGTCCCCTGCCCCTGGAGCATCTACTGAGGAATTGGAATTTATAGTGCGTCATGCTTCAGGGAAAAAATTATCAAAAGAGCAAATTGCCGAAGCGCAACATTATGTCAGGGATCTACAATACCCTCGAGGATCCTTGGTGTATGGTGGGGATGATGAAGATGACTTCCTTTATTGTCTACCTGACAACAAAGAGATTCATGTCTGTCAGGAGATGGCAGACAATATAGGATACCCAAAGCTTGAGTTAGGTTTGTCTGCAATGACGAAGGACCAACTCGCGGATAGCCTTGCATATAACAGTCTGAAGGTGGGAACACTTTAACTTGTTAGAAAGCTGATTATTTTTGTAGTTTATTTCCTTTTCAGTATGTGCTCATCCTTTATTTTTGTAGGGTTTAATTCTGAGCAAGGCTTTAAAGGCCCAGAAAAAAGCCAAAGATGAAAGCTGCCATCTAGCGCTTGGAAATCTTCGATCAGAGGTTATTTCATTAAGGAATGAAGCTCTTGAAAAAGACAAAATACTGCTCTCCTTAGTGGATAGGCTGAAAACTAGCGAAGCTCAGCTGAAAGCACAAGCCAAAGCTCACGAAGCCGAGGTTGAAGGTTTAAAGAAGAAACTTGCTGAAATGAATGAAGATTTTGAAGTTGCAAAGGCGAAAAAAGAAATAAGTGAAATGGAAACAGCAAGGGTGCAGAAAAATATTGAAGAACTTCGGGATTCCAGAGAAAAATGCTACAAAGTATCAGTGGATTGTGCGAAGAGACTAAAAGATAGCTTTGCAAAGGTGGGTGCATTCTCATCAGAACAAAAATTTATCCGAGGTGATCTCGAAGGGGTTATTCAATGGATCGGCGAAGAGGTCGAAGCTTTTGAAGAAATACTCAGCAACCGTGGGGATTTTTGTGCCTTCGCCGGTGCCCAAGGGGTTGCAGCGGTTTTGGAGAAAACCGGCTGTGAACATGTTAAGGCTGCAGCCCAGGCAGAAGCCATCTTCTCTGTAGATGATATGAAAGAACCTTTAACCGAAGCTACTTTGATGGGCGGGAAATTCTATTCCGATATTTGGATGAAGGGCGACCGTGAGAAGGCCGATGAAGCTATAAAGAAGAGTGAAAAAGAATCTCACGATGCACAAGTGGAGGCAAAGGAAGCTGAAGAAGCTGTTGAACGCGCATTAATTATAGGTATCCTTTAAAACTTTTTGTCTCGTTGTTTGTTTATAGCTTCGAAATTCACCAATATGCTCTTTATTACAGCCGGCCTCTTGCCACCACCGGAGCCATACAATCCTGAGGCGGATCCAATTATGAAAGAGGCTTTAGATGTAATGAAGATTGCTAACAAAGTTGTCGACGAAGTCATCGACAGACTTTTACATGAAGCCGCCGAAAGAATACTGAAAGAAGACTAAATTCTTGTATACTAGGAAATGTAATATTTGTGTATGAGGCAGACATCAAATATTTATATGTATATTAATGTAATATGTTTATTTGTGATGCATGAAATTTGTGTACATACCATTTTTGAGCCTTCGGCGAAAAAATACCTTCCCTTCTTTTCATGCTTCGCAAAAATGGCCCCCTCTATTGATTGAATACCTCATTCTTTGCCATAGTTGTTGTATAATAACATTGCTGACGAAGATTTCCCTACTGTGTAAAATTATGTCTGCCGAAGGTATACTTTGTGCTTTAGCACATTGTTTCATAATCCATCAAATATTTTCGGAGGAGCATTTTCCCTTCTTCACAATTTTCTTGTTGATGCGATATGATGTATGATGTAATGCTATGCGGGATGATGTGATGGTATGATGCAATATGATCTTTATGTCGAAGATGAGCACCCACACGAAAACACACCCAGATCTGCATTCCATTAGGAACGACTTTGGAGTCTCTTCACCTTTTTCTTAGGTGGTATTTTAGCTCTGCATCCCCTTAGGAACGACTTTGGAGCTAAGCTTTGCATCCCCTTAAGAACGACTTTGGAGCTAAGCTCTGCATCCCTTAGGAACGACTTTGGAGCTTCTTCACCTCTGATTTAGGTGATATTTAAGCTCTGCATCCCCTTAGGAACGACTTTGGAGCTTCTTCACCTCTGATTTAGGTGGCATTTTGGCTCTGCATTCCCTTAGGAACGACTTTTGAGCTTCAGAACTTACACTGCGCTCCCTTAGGACGACTTTGTAGCTTCAAAACTTACTCTGCGCTCCCTTAGGAACGACTTTGTAGCTTCAGAACTTAATTCTGTCACACTCGATGGTGTAACAACAATATTATTACATCAAGTTGAAAATTTATCCCTCATATATTGTTTTTCTTTCAAGAAAATATAAAGGCAGAAATAGTTAACATACATCAGATCAACATATTCCTTGGCCGAGCCACTATAGTCCTTTTAGCAAATATGCTTCGATTTAGGCACAATGCTGTTAACCGTGCGAGCTTCAGACTCTTCCCGAAGGTCGCACTGTTGCTGAGTATGATTGTGCCCTTATGGCTGCTGATTGTGGACCAGCAGTGGTGGCGGTGGCAACTGAGGCCAGGAAGCTCGAGAATGGCTTGCCGAAGCAACATAAGTCGTATGTTGTTGATTGCCTACGTATTCTGGGATGTATGGAGAGTAACACGAAGCAATGTGGAGGACTTGCTTCGGCTGACTCTGTCGCGCTTCGGCTTCAACAATTTCCTTCTACTTTTGAATTGTGACCTGGCATGTCCTTGTTGTGTGGCCCTTGTCCTCGCCACAAAAAAGACAATACAACTTTCTGGGTTGATTGCCGAACCTTCCTCCACTGAAACCTCTTACTCCTCTGCCTCTCGGAGCTGGTGGTCTAAAAGAAGTCTATTGCATGCTCGAAGACTGAGAACTGTGATGGCTATGCTGAACATTGTTGGCCCTTTCATCATTGGCACTGGAGTTATGGATTGATCGGACATGCCTAGGATGAAGTCTCCCTCCGAAGCCCCTGGTCATCTGAGAAAACCTGTAGGCTTCCTCCCTTCTTTGGCGAAAATCATTATCGGCCCGGATTTACTCGTCCATCTTTTGAAGGAGCTTCTCCTTCAAAATATTGAGCTGTGGGTCCTGGTTGAAGTCCCTTGATTATGGCCTCAATGACAATTTCATTGGGCACTGTGGACGCTTGTGCACTTAGGCGCAAAAACCTTCGAACATATGCCTGAAGGTATTCCTCATGGTCTTGTGTGCATTGAAACAAGGCCTGAGTAGTAACTAGTTTTGTTTGAAAACCTTGGAAACTGGTAACCAGCATATCCTTGAGCTTCTGCCATGACGTAATTGTTCCTGGCCGAAGAGAGGAGTACCATGTCTGGGCTACGCTTCGGACTGCCATGACAAAGGACTTTGCCATGACAGCGGCATTACCCCCATACGAGGATATTGTTGCCTCGTAACTCATCAAGAATTGCTTTGGATCCGAGTGCCCATCATACATGGGCAACCGAGGTGGCTTGTAGGATTGTGGCCATGGGATAGCCTGCAATTCTGCTGCCAGAGGAGAAGCATCATCAAAAGTAAAGTTACCATGATGAAAGTCATCGTACCATTCATTTTTATTGAATGAGCTCTCCTGACGAAGCTCCTTGTGCTGAGGCCTTCGGGCCTGGTCATCTTGAGTAAGATGACACATTTCTTCAGCAGCTTAGTCAATCTTCTTCTGAAGGTCGGCCAGCCGGGCCATCTTCTCCTTTTTTCCTTTGCACTTGCTGATGGATGGCCTCTAGATCCCTGATTTCCTGATCAATTTGCTCCTCCTGAAGAGTTGGGCTGGTGGCCTTTCTCCGTCCCAATACCGAAGCTTCCTGTAATTATTCATAATCATACTGAGAACATATGGTTAGTCACATTTTTGGGGACCTTCGGAAGAGGAAGGCCCCCAACACCAATACTTCACTTTATCATTTTATTTGGAGACTTGTTGTTATCTTCTTATTGAATGTTTATTAGTATTGATAACTTATTTGCAATTTTTAGTCGACACTGGAATATTTTATGAATTTAATTGCATTTTGATGATTTTGTACGGAAAGAAATTAATGATACACGAATAGCCTTAGAAATTCATTAAATTTTACGGACGCGCAACATATGTCGACATATATTCCTAAAAAATGTTTGGACCGTAAAATGTATAAGATGTAAACGTTTCTTACATTTAACTCTCACTTGTTTCGTGAGTTACACGTGTAATCACTCTAAGTATCCAAGTTTTAACATAATCAATAGTTCACTTTATAAATTTCATGTGTGGACTTAGGGTTATCTTCTTATTGAATGTTTATTAGTTTTGGTAACTTATTTTTTAATTTTCGGCCGACCTAGAATATTTTATGAAATTATATTTTGATGATTTTCTGTAGAAATAAATTAATAATACACAAATAGCCTCAGAAATTCATGAAATTTTACAGAGGCATGACATATGTCCACTGTTGGGGACTTGTTCTCAAATGCTATGAATTAAGAACAAGGCAACACACAATGTTAAATATCAAAGCCCTTCGTCCTTCGAAACATTATTTCCCCTTGGGTATAATGAATTTCGGACGAAGGTTATGAAGGTCATACCTTCATAATCACAATAAAAGATAAGAAAAGATTTATGCATAAAATACGGAAAATAACATAATTACTTTAAACATTATTATTAATTTATTTCTATTTATTTTACTTATATAAACGATGACAAATTACAAATGTACCTTCGGTTTGAAGGAAAGTAAGGGTACAAGCGTGATGCCAATGCCAAGTCAGCGTGAACAGTACAGGAGTACTGTTCATTTATTTATAGGCACGGGACGCAGCCCATGTAAAATTACATTAATGCCCTTTGCTTTTATCAATAACTCTATAGTAATTTTTCGAGGTCTAACTTGGCTTTTCATCTTTAAGTCGGTTCCCCTTTTATGCTGTCATGCCGAAGCCTTGCACGTAGCTTCGTGATCGCTTCATCCTTCGTCACGATCGTCTTCCATTTCAGTCAAGCTTCGTCTTGACCATGCTTTTGTATACCTGCAACCTGATTCCGAAGACACCTGCTCGCATACTTGGAAAACATTGTCAGATTATGTTTTTGAGGACCTTCGGAAGCCGAAGGCCCCCAACATCCACATATAATCCTAAAAAATGTTTGGACTCAAGGAGTGGCTAAATGATTAAAACAACCGTAATATGTGTGGAATGGTGTCTTACATGGTATATCCCACTTGTGTGACTTATTTGGGGGTTTTGCAAAACCTTTTTGGGGTACCTCCCTTACTAACTTTTGTAAGTATTTTGGTGTGCTATAACTTTTGTAAATGGTCCAAGTCATGATAATGTGATCCATATAGCTTTCTCGCTTGATTTATTTTGGTGCCCCATTTTCTCAAAGGTGGGAAAAAATTAGGGTTTGGTTACTTTCTCCCCTTTGATGAGCATGAGGTGGCTAAGGTAGGTCCTCTAAGATGATTAATACTTAATTAGGTTCTTGACTCTCAAGTTTGGTGTCTCTGCTCAAACTAACCCACATGAGATAATGGGGTTTTGGTGGAAGTGCTGAGTAGAAGCCCTCAGTAACACATGGGGTGTTACACCCAACCCGACAGGTGCAGGTACAGGTGAAGATGTTGACCCGTGGGAGCAACCCACACCCGACCCAAATTTTCGCGGGTGTGGTTGCGAGTTTCTATTTCAACTTGTGGGTGACCCACACCCAACCCGAAAATTGGTTCATTCTTTATTTTGCGTAAAAAAGATTAAGGTACAATAGTAATTATTTTAAATAAGTAACTTGACTAATGGTTCATGAAATGTTGTGTTGCTGCTTAACATGAGAAAGCTTAAAATTTGTAGATACAACCCAATTATTGTTGGTACTTAATTGCTTATAGTTGAACTATTGTTTAAAAGTGTACAATGAGTAAAACCCACGGGTGACCTGAAACCCGCCCAAAACCCGACGGGTTCTGGTGTGGGTTTAGAATTGCACCCGCGGGTGCGATCACGAACGGGTTTAGATAGACTTTGTGGGCGCCCTCGCGGGCGGGTTTTTGCGCCACCTGACTCGAACCTGACCCATTGCCATCCCTATTCATCGTTCATAATTCGTTCATGTTGGGGACTTGTTCTCAAATGCTATGAATTAAGAACAAGGCAACACAAAAGAAGGTTAAATGATTAATGCCCTTCGTCCTTCGAAGCATTATTTCCCTTGGGATATAACGATCTTCGGACGAAGGTCATGAAGGGCTTACCTTCATCATTATGGTATATGATAATGATAATGAGAAACACATGAAATACAAAAGATAGCATGAACATTTATATATCATTATTAGATCATTTTTATTTTATTAACACGGAAAAATAGAAATGACATTAAATTATAAGTGTACCTTCGGCTTGAATGAAAGCAAAAGTACAAGCGTGACGTATCAGTGATTACAGGATCGCGTGAACAGTGCCAGGATACTGTTCACCTATTTATAGGCACATGATGCAACCTGCGCAAACTTACATTTATGTCCTTTACAATCGACTACAATAATAACACAAAACATCATGGGTCTTTAAGTCAATTCATCTTTAAGTCGGTTCGACCCTTCATCTTGAGATTTGTCTTTGTGCCGAAGCTTTATAGATAATAGCTTCGGTGCTTGCTTCTGAGAAGATATTTCGAAGGTGTTCTTTTTAGGATCTTCGGCTACGAAGCATACCCCCAACAGTTCATAATCCCTATTCATCATTCATCGTTAGTTAATACGAACTATTCATCGTTCATCGTTCGTTCATACGAACTATTCATCGTTCGTCCGATCGCCCAATTATTCAGCTACTCATCCATCATGATGTTCAACTTGTCTAAGACCCGCCAGACCAATATCTAAGTCATACAAACTCCGGTGACTGTGATTTTCCTTCGAGTGAGAACTTCCCGTCTAGTCACACATCCTCCAAGTTAAGCACACTTAACTTTGAGGTTCTTTCGTACCAGGATTCCAAAAAAGAAAGGCAAACCATGTTTATATGGATATTCCATCAATCCTATAAAACTTTGGGCCAAGATACCACAACCCGCCCAGGCCAGGATATCACAGTGTTCCAGTTGTCTGGGTCCCGCCTAATTGTTGTCCCATGTGACATAGTAGGTAGGAACAATTGCCACCAACATAAACCTCCGTCCATGAATAGTTCAGAAATATTTCCTAGCACTTCGCTCAAAAACACATTGAAATATTCCAGGAATATTCATTTTCTCTTTTCTTTTTCTAATTTCTATGATTGTAAAATCCAAAACTACTCCGTCCACACTCTGATTTCGATAGTTCTGATTTCAAAATTCTTATCAAATTACCCCCTATCCAACCATGTAATCACGTAAGCATGGTTCATATTCTAGAAAAGTCCAAAAATACTCTTGTCTCATACTCTACCTATAACTAAGTCAGACAATTCTTTCACCACTATTTTCATAAATAGTAAACTCTACCGTACTAAACCATATGTACCCAGCTATAAATACACCTAGTTACCCTCTCCGTCCCCACACCCTCAGCACCCTAAGCCAAGGCAAAACCCGCACCCACTTAGTTACCCCGCTCTGTCGACTACACTTCTAGTGTTAGTTCACCTCCAATCTACCCTACAAGTAAGCATCTCTACTCCATCAATACAAACTCTACTCGAAACTATATTCACCCATCCACCACCATTCCTGACCACTATTGTAAGGAAAATGGACCCTGGGCCGTTTGGCTCAAAAGGTTTTGGTGTTTGATGATCAACATAACATGTGGACTAATATGTTTGCTATTGTTTATATTTGTAGTTCACAGGATGCTAAAGTGACTTGGACTAAGGCATTGAGGAAAGCAACACCTCAAAAGAAGACATTATGAAGATCACAAGTGAAGATCAACAACTATCAAGCAAAGTCCAAGAATCGAAGAATAGTGTTGCCAACGGCAGACTGTCTGGTCGAGGACACCGGACTGTCGGTGCCACACGCCGGACTGTCCAGTGCACCAGGGAGCTGTAGCCCAACGGCTAGTTCCCGGTGGCACTGGTGGAGAGAAGCCACCGGACTATTCGGTATGACATCCGGACTGTCCGGTGTAAAATCCTGCAGCGCCAATGGTCACCTGCATGTCAGATCCAACGGCTAGGCGCACCGGACTGTCTGGTGTGCCGCAAAGCAGCAACTTTTCTCCAACGGCTAGAATTGAGTTGGGGCCTATATATACTCCCCCAACCGACCATTTCAAGGTGTGGGAGCCCAAACAACATACCAAGACATAGTATAGACATTTCCAAGTGACCATACACCCAAGCGCTTAATAAAATCACTCGGTGATTAGCATAGGTGCTTTGTGAAGTGCTTAGGTTAGTTAGACCGCTTTAGCACTTGCTCTAGGTGAATCCTAGTTAGTTGAGTGAGTTTAGAAAAACCACACGACCCCTCGGCTCTTGCGCGAGCCATTGTAATTGTACCGAGTGGGCGAGAGTCTTGTGAGGCTGTGACAACCGTGTTTGTGTCACGACCGCCATCGTGTACCAGAGGGAACGAGGCCCGCGACGTTTAAGCCAGAAGCTCGTTAGTGGAGACGGCGG
Source organism: Zea mays (assembly GCF_902167145.1). NCBI lineage: Eukaryota > Viridiplantae > Streptophyta > Magnoliopsida > Poales > Poaceae > Zea > Zea mays. The sequence continues at coordinate 87,470,194 of NC_050102.1, read as the reverse complement.
GGAGCGTCCGAGAGGAGCCGAAAGCGGAGCACCACTTGCGTGTGGAGAAGGCCCACAACTCTCTATGGAGTTACTCGACCGAGGTGCTTGGCCCTCGCGTAGGCTTCCCTTTGCGTAGTGGCACCGATGAGGATTAGTGAGAACTTTGCGTGGTTCTGGATACCTTGGTAAAAATACCGGCGTCATCCACGAGAGTTTGCATCTCTACCTCGCTCTTCAGATTCCGCATTTATATTAAGCATTTAAGTTTCAATCTTGTCTTTATAATTAGATTGTTTAGGATTGAAACTTAGCCATTGCGGTAGAGATAGCAACACTTAGACAAAACCTAGTTTGCACATTCTAGATTAATTATTTGCATAGGTTTTGCTCTAGGGATTTATTTGTGGCCTAGTTTAGAGAAAGTTTTAGAAATCCTAATTCACCCCCTCTTAGGCGTCACCGTTTCCTTCAATTGGTATCAAAGCCTGGTTTGGCTCATTTGAAACGTTTTAGCTTCACCGCTAAAAGAGTCAACACTTTTTAGAGAAAGGAGATGGATACCCATTGGCCACCACACTTTGACGACACTAACTTCCCATATTATAGTGCTAGAATGGCTTGTTACCTAGAGGTCGTTGATCTAGGTGTTTGGAGAGTCACTCGTGAAGGGATGAAACCACCCAAAAATCCCGAGAAACCCACCACGAGTGAGGAAAAAGATATTCATTTAAATGCTAGAGCCAAAAATTGCTTGTATGAATCTTTTAGCATGAATATTTTTAATCAAGTTTTTACATTAAAAAATGCTAATGAGATTTGGATAAACTTGCATGAGCTCCATGACGGCACATCCAATGTCTGTGAGCAAAAAAATTGTCTAGTCTTAAATGTGTATAATTCTTTTGCTATGAAGGATAATGAGCTTGTTAGAGATATCTATTCTCGTTTGAACCTAATCATCAATGAGCTCAATTCCATTGGCATTAATAAGCTAGGTGATGCAGACATTGTGAGGAAGATTATCTCCCTACTACCACAACAAAGATATGAGAGCATCATCACTATTCTTCACAACATGGAGGACTTGAATACAATGACCCCAACCATTGTGATTGGGAAAATTGCGACATTTGAGATGTCGCGAAAAATGGGTCGACAAGAGGTCCCAACTTCCTCAAGGCCATATGCTTTTGCATGTGATGAAAGGAAGGGCGAAAAGTAGGCTCCCACTCCAAGTTCCTCAAGTGAAGAAGAGGAAGAAGAAGAAAGTGATGATGATGAAGATAATCAACCAACAACATTATCCTCCGAGGATGAAGAAACAACCCGACGCGTCACAAAGGTAATGGGGATGATCCACAAAATTAATCTAATGGGTGTGCCCCTGCAGGTCGAGGATATTCTCTTTAACATTGACAGAAAAATGCAAAGAAAGAGAGGATATAATGTGTCACGATGCCCGATCTTCACGACGTAGAATCAATCTTCAGATAACTAGCTTCAAAGAAGCCAAGATAACTTGCTGCAAGCAGCGATAACTAGTGCAACCTGACAAATAAAACTCGAAGCCAACCATCGTCTTTAACCGACAACCTGAATCGAGGTTTCGCCCAGAACCAACCAACACAGCCTACAATCAATCGAGGAGACCTCGAAGGGAGTAGGAGCACCACTTGAGAGCGGATGAAGCCACCGCTTCTGCAATCCCGCGAAGGAATTCACAAGAGCAAAGGGGTAGAGATCACTCTCAATATTTGTTAGCGCACATCTGAACAAAAAGAGTTCTGTTTTTAGATTATCCAAAGCTGTCTTACATCATAGACATAGGGGGTATTTATACTAGTAACAACTAGTCTTAGAGAGGTATAAACATGAAAGAAAAGTATTTTAACGTGCTAATGTGAAGGTGCCTCTTCGGGAGATCTGCAGAGCTGAATTCTGTGTGGCTATTTGACTTCTGCGCAGCCTTCAGTATTTTGATAATAACTTCTCCTAGGAATCTCCAAATGACGTGGGGCTGGATGCGTTGGAAAGCTGACTTGATAAGCTTTCTCACCATGTATATCATGCTTAATGAAGCTTCATAGAATGATGCAGTTTAATACGAAAACTTGGTCATCAAACAGATTGTTGACCTTCTGACCAGTCAGCACTAAAGTAGGTCGGCCGCCTTTCTGGTAGATTTGATTAAGTCAGCCTTAGAAGCATTGGAAACTAGACTTCTAGAGATTTCCAAAAAGTACTTATGGGCCTTCATAGCCTTTGGGAATCAAAAGATATGACTGTTTCTTCTGGACGGTTCTGTTGCGCTGGACTGACTCGAATATAGTTCTTCTTTCTTATTCACCCTTGATATATTTTGTCCTTCCTCTTTGGTGAACCTAAGCAATATCAACATACACGACTTAGGTAGCATAAAGTTCTCATTAGTGTTTAATTAAAATTTATAAAGTAGCACGTGCACCTCTTGCTGTAGCTTCTTAGCTCGGCTACGTGTAATTGGTCCATCAAAGACTTGGACTGGTGATGATGTTGGTTGTACTTGAGTTGATGCAGTATGACTTGGGGGTTGTAACATGTTGCTTAATGGCGTGGTCATATCATCCTCCTCCCCTTGAAAAGGAGTCGTCCTCGACTCTGAAGTGTCTTCACTCGTAAATTGTAAGAGGTCAGCAACATTGAACGTGTTGCTCACGCTATAGCTTGGTGGAAGATATATCTTGTATGCATTATCATTGATCTTGGCAAGAACACAAAATGGACCATCCCCTCGTGGCATCAATTTGGATTTGCGCTGATCAGAAAAACGCTCCTTGCGCAAGTGAATCCAAACCAAGTCCCCCGGTTCAAATAACACTTTCTTCCTATGCTTGTTCATGCTTGCAGCCTTGCGCACTGCTTTGAGCTCAATTGCTTCCTTGGTCTTCTCATGTATCCTTTTTATATATGCAACACACTTGGAAGCTTCCATATTGGTTCTTTCATTCATTGGAGTTGGCCAATCCATGATTTCTTTCACCATGGATTCATCCACTTCTATTCCTTTTCCTGAAATAACAAAGCCAAGAAAGACAACATGGTCTGTGCAAAAACTACACTTCTCAAGATTAACAAATAATTTCTCCTTTCTAAGCTCATCTAAGACTTGTCGAATGTGTTTCACATGCTCATCAAAAGATTTGTTATAAATTTGAATATCATCGAAGTAGACAACAACAAATTTTCCAATGAAAGTTCTTAAGACATGGTTCATTAATCTCATAAAAGTACTAGGAGCATTTGTCAAACCAAATGGCATCACTAACCATTCATACAACCCAAATTTTGTTCTAAATGCAGTTTTCCATTCATCTCTAGCTTTCATTCTTATTTGATGGTATCCACTTCTCAAATCAATTTTAGTAAAAATGGTGGAACCACTTAATTTGTCAAGCATATCATCTAGCCGTGGAATAGGATGGTGATAGTGAACGGTAATATTATTTATAGCTCTACAATCAACACACATCCTCCAAGATCCATCTTTCCTAGGTACTAAAGTCACAGGAACAACACAATGGCTTAAACTTTCACGAACAAAACCTTTATCAAGAAGTTCTTGCACTTGCATTTGTATTTCCTTAGTTTCTTCAGGATTGGTTCGATATGGTGGACGGTTAGGAAGTGCAGCCCCTGGAATGAGATCAATCTGATACTCGATCCCACAAATTGGAGGTAGTCCAGCCAGTGTTTCTTGTGGAGACACATCTTCAAAGTCCTGCAAAAGATCAGCCACAACACTAGGAAGAGATGTTATGTCGTTAGGAGAAATCAAAACATATTTGCTCACAAGTACAATGAGCACTTGATATGGGTTGTTCCTCACTTTTCTCAGCTCAGATTTTGTAGCTAGCATAACTAGATGTTCTCCCTCTTTTTTATTTTTATCTCTTGAATTTGGCTTTCTCACTGAATTATGGATGGCACTCAATTTCTTTTGCTATTCTCCTCCTCTACTTGCTGCACTAATTTCAGTTTTGTTTTGTAAGTGTTCAACCATGATTTGTTGAAGGGTCATAGGCTTGAGTACAAACTTTCTCCCTTTTAGATCTAGTGTGTACTGATTTGTTCTTCCACAATGCCGAGAATATCGGTCATATTGCCAAGGTCTTTCCAGCAGCAAGCGACACACAGACATGGGTGCAACATCGCACTCCATTGTGTCAACATACTCTTCAATCTTGAATGGAATTTTCACCTTATAACCAATCTTGATATCTCCCGAATCATTCTATCATTGGACATGATATGGATGAGGGTGTCTCTGCAACTTCAAACCAAGCTTTTCAACCATCTCACGGCTTGCAAGATTATGGCAGCTCCCTCCATCAATGATCACCTTTACTATTTTGTCTTGCACTTTTGCTCGCGTTTGAAAAAGATTATGTCGCTCTCCAATTTTAACTTCTTTCATTTGAACACTCAAGATTTGTGTAACCAGAAGAGCAGTACCATGCTCAAATTCACATCTAATATGTTCCTCAACTTTATGAGTGTCATCTACATTTCTCATATATATATATACATATATAAGGAACACAAAGGAGAGCGTGACTAGCAGCTAAACAAAGACTCTAAGGACTGAAACTTAACAAAACTCACTGGAACAACATATTGAAACAAAGGGCTATGACAAAAATATTTTATGGCTTTTTAATGGATAGGACGAACACAAAATAGATGTAGCTAAGGGTAAAGAATTCTACCGTGGCAACTGAGGCTTTGATACCAGATGATGCGTCACCATGTCCGATCTTCACGACATAAGATCAATCTTCAGATAACTAGCTTTGAAGAAGCCAAGATAACTTGCTGCAAGCAGCAATAACTAGTGCAACCTGACAAATAAAACTCAAAGCCAACCACCGTCTTTAACTGGCAACCTGAATCGAGGATTCGCGCAACCACACTCTCAAGAACCAACCAACACAGCCTACAATCAATCGAGGAGACCTCGAAGGGAGTAGGAGCACCACTTGGGAGCGGATGAAGCCACCGCTTCTGCAATCCCGTGAAGGAATTCACAAGAGCAAAGGGGTAGAGATAAATCTCAATATTTGTTAGCACACATCTGAACAAAAAGGGTTCTGTTTTTAGATTATCCAAAGCTTCCTTATATCATAGAAATGGGGGGTATTTATACTAGTAACAACCAGTCTTAGAGAGGTATAAACACGAAAGAAAAGTATTTTAACGTGCTAATGTAAAGGGGCCTCTTCGGGAGATTTGCAGAGCTGAATTCCGTGTGGTTGTTTGACTTCTGCGCAGCCTTCAGTATGTTGATAATAACTTCTCCTAGGAATCTCCAAATGACGTGGGCTGGATGCGTTGGAAAGCTGACTTGATAAGCTTTCTCACCATATATAGCATGCTTAATGAAACTTCGTAGAATGATGCAGTTTAATACGAAAACTTGGTCATCAAATAGACTGTTGACCTTCTGACCAGTCAGCACTAAAGTAGGTCGGCCGCCTTTCTTGTAGGTTTGATTAAGTCGGCCTTAGAAGCATTGGAAACTAGACTTCAAAATCTTTCCAAAAAGTATTTATGGGCCTTCATAGCTTTTGGGAATTAAAAGATATGATTGTTTCTTCTGGACGGTTCTGTTGCGCTCGACTGACTCGAACATAGCTCTTCTTTCTGATTCACCCTTGATATGTTTTGTCCTTCCTATTTGGTGAACCTAAGTAATATCAACATACACGACTTAGGTAGAATAAAGTTCTCATTAGTGTTTAATTAAAATTCATAAAGTAGCACGTGCACCTCTTGCTGTAGCTTCTTAGCTCGGCTACGTGTAATTGGTCCATCAAAGACTTGACTGGTGATGATGTTGGTTGTACTTGAGTTGATGTAGTATGACTAGGGGGTTGTAACATGTTGCTTAAGGCTGAGTCCAGTGCACAGCCTCCCTCTCGCCCCTGCCACGTCAGCTCTCGCCTCCACTCTCGCCTCTGCTGCTCCAGTGCACAGGCTGCAGCAGGCTACAGCCTCAGGCTATAGCCACATCAGCTTTTCTATTTCAGAATTAAGTAATTCACGCGGATTTATTTCAACGCTCAGAAAACACACAACATAATATTTTTATTGAATTAAAAATTACAAATTGCGTAATAATTAAAATAAAATTACATGACGATTTAAAAATACATAATAATTAATAGAAAATTACATAAATCTAATGATTATTATGTCCCCATACATGTTCAACCAAATCATTTAGTAGTTGTGTATACATCGATGTGTCCGTCATCTCGTTGTCCATTTGAATCCTAGCTGCTAGGCTCGGGGTTGCATTGTAGTAGATCGACGGGCCGACTGTAGAATCAACTGTCTCTTCTGCTTTTGCTAGTAGACGCTGAATATCCGCGACATTTGGTCGACGACAGAACTCCTCCTCATAACAATGAATGATACCCTCACAAAACTTCTCTAGACACTCTAATGCAGTTGATCTAGCTAGCTTTAAGTACTCATCTATCGAATCTACAGCGGATCCATAGGCTAACAAGCGCAGAGCTGCGGTGCACTTTTGTAGGGGAGAGAGCCCGAGTCGACCCAGAGCATCTTCTCTTTGGGTGAAATACGGAGAGTATTCACCTAATCTAAGCATAATACTCAAAAAAAGTTGTCGCCTCATGCGATACCTGCGCCGAAAGTAATTTGGAGGATACACACAGTCATCGGCGAAGTAGTCTTGATGAAGCCGATCATGGGCAGACTCACGATCACGATTGATGTAGCGTCGACGACGCTTGGGCCTGCTCGACGACTCTTCATTGAGGTTGAGCATAGCCTCCTCCATGGCTGCTTGCAATGCATTGCACATTGCCCCTTTGGCTCCTTCACTTGAGTTTGTGCTCGAGGAAGACATGACGTGAAGATGAGTAGAAAAGGCGAGTTTGGAAGAGAGAAATGAGATGAAATGGTGTGTGAAATGAGCTCCACCCGGGTAGGGATATATATAGAGGGATTGGGGATGAAATTTGTAATTTTTTGCAATTTTTTTCGAATTTTTTGGACTCCAAACGGTCAAAAACGGCTAGTTGCAACGGCTAGCACACGTGGACCAATCAGATCGCGACACGTGGACCAGTCAGATCGCGCCACGTCGCTCTCGCCCGCGCTCTCGCCCCGCGCTCTCGCCCCGCCAGTGCCTCGCCTCCCTCTCGCCTCCCTCTCGCCCGCCTCTCGCCCGGGCGGGCGCTCCAGCGCGGGCGAGAGCGAGGCGATATCGCCCGCTCTCGCCGGGCGCCAGCGCCATCACCCGGCGCCGGCCTCTCGCCCGCCTATCGCCCGCGCGCGGGCGGCAGCGGCCTCTTCTCGCCCGCGCTGCCGCCCGCACTGGCACCAGCCTAATGGCATGGTCGTATCTAGATGCTTTGCATGCAGGGAGAAGGGCCACTTCAGGGACAGCTGTCCAAATATGACCGAACCCACAAAGGGGAGGAGCAAAGGCAAGGCGCTTACAAGTGTCAAAACTTGGGATGATTCTTCAAGCGAAGATGAACATCCAAGGACGCGCTGCCACCGATCCTCATCACGCTCATCACGCTCATCACGCAAGTGCCTTATGGCAAGAGGTAAAATGAGTATTCAACCCTCTAGTGATGATATTAGTAGTGATGATGAAGGTGAAGTAAGCCCTTCGTAGATGAGCTTGCAGAAGCCATTAAATTTTTCCAGGATATATGCACTAAACAAAAAGCTCAACTTAAAACCTTGAAAAATAAGTTGATTAGCTCTCAAAATGATTATAAAGGTTTGCTAGAAAAATTTAAAACATTTGCAAATTTGAATTGTGACCTATCAACTAAAATTGAGCAATCAGCTACCGATGATGGCCTTATTAAAAGAATGAAAAACATAAGGCTAAGTTAGCTAGATCCCAAGAAGCCATTGAAAATTTGCTAGGGAAAATGGAAATTCTTAGCATACACAATGATGAGCTAACTACTAAGCTAGAAAACATTGGTAGCACCCTAGAAGTATCTTTGGTTGAAATGCCTGAAATTATTAAGAAAGATGCTTCTACTTCTTGCTTTGATTTAATTGATAATTCTAATCCCTGTAATCAAGTTCTTGTTAGGAATGTTGTTATAGAAACATGTTCGGATGAGATTGCAATGGAGAATGAGCAATTAAAGCAAGAGGTGGCTCGCCTTGGCAAGGCCTTGTATGACAAGAAAGGGAAAGCCAAACAAATCCATCCTCCTCAGGATAACACCACTACGGGAGTGAACAAGCCTGTGGAGGAAAAACTGTGATTTATAGGCTATGTCACAAAGAAGGCCACAAGTCTTTCCAATGCAAGGCGAAGACCATGGATAAGCAAAAGCTCAAGCAAAAACCAACAAGCAAAATATCTAGCACCTACATCAACAAGGTGGACAAAAAGGCTGCTACACCATACTTGATCAAAAAGAAAAAGAATAGAAAGGTGATAACAATCAAGGCTAACAAGCAAGCCAACAAAGAAAAGGGGGCCAAACGCATCTGGGTGCCAAAAGAAATTATTTCAACCATGAAAAGCACCAAGAAGGTTTGGATCCTGAGAGGGAAGTGAGGAGTCCAAAGGACCTCGGGGAATTTGGAGACTTGGCAAAATTAGGATGTATATCGTGGGATGCATCATATTGGATCAAGTCTATTGCCAAGTTTCCCCACCCATGACTAAGGTAACTAGATTTATTGTATTTCTTGTTTATAGATATGCGTATCTACTTTCCAATATCTAGTTTTTACCTTTTATGCCTAGTGCTACAATTTGTATTTACTTTTGATTAAAAATGCATGCATACTAGGTAAATCATATGGTAGGATTGCTCACTTTAAATTCGTATTCTTAAGCAAATCTACATGGTTTAAAATGATTAATTAAGCACGACACATAACTTATTTAACATTCCTAAGAAAATGATACATCAATTGATATTTTCGTATGACATATACTACAATTGATATACTACAAGTGGTATACGAGCCACAGCCTGTTGCTCTCAAAGCAACAAGCAGCAAGGAGGCGCTACCTAACAAGGTGGCACAAGTGGAGGCTGCCAGGCTCAATGAGGAAGAAATGATGCTTGTAATTAAGCATTTCAAGACCGCACTAAAGGGACGCAAGGAGTACCCTAACAAGAATAAATCAAGGGGAAAGCGTTTGTGCTTCAAATACGGTAAGTCTGGTCATTTTATTGCTCAATGTCCGATAATGAAAATGACCAGGGACAAGAGAAGAAATGGAAGAAGGAGAAGAAAAAGAACTATCAGAAGGCAAAGGGCGAGGCTCACATCGGCAAGGAGTGGGACTCGGACTTCTCGTCATCCGATTCCGATGATGAGAGAATTGCTTCTTCCACCTTCAACAAGTTCTCCCTCTTCCCCAACGAGCAACATACCCGCCTCATGGCTAAGGAGAAGAATGTATGTACACGAGATACTCCAAAGTACACTTCTTCTAGTGATGAGGATTCTGATGATGATGTAGATTATAGTGATCTCTTTAAGGATTTAGATAGATCAAAAGTAGACAAAATTAATGAACTAATTGATGCCCTTAATGAGAATGATGGGTTGTTAGAAAAGCAAGAAGATATTGATGTGTGCAATGATCATGCTCCTACTATCTTAAGTTGAATGATGAAGTTGCCAACCTTACTGCTCAACTTGAAATTTGCAAAAATGAATGTGAAAAGATAAAATTGGCCAAAGACGCCTACACCATTGGTAGAGACCCCTCCATTAAGGATGGACTTGGTTTCCAAAAGGGAACCAAGAACTTAACAAGCCAAAGGGCCTCCAATCTCATCAAGGAGAGAAAGGGAAGGCACCTATGGCTAGTAGTTCTCATTCTTTTCTTGGCAAAAAGAACCATGCTTATTTGCACACCCATGTTAAGAATGCCACTAATGTTGCACATCATGATGGTTGCTATGATCATGCTATTTTTCCTGTACGTCCTCATGTCATGTTTGCATCTTCCAGTTCTTCGCATGTTCATGATAGGAGTCGACCTAGGCGCCATGTTCATCCTGTTGTCTCTAATGCACCCAGAAATGCATAATGGCCCAACTATGCTTTATCAGACCTATGATGCTTCATACGTACTAATTTGTAAAAATGATAAAGTAGTTGCTAGAAATTTTGGGCCTAAGTGCAAGAGAGACAAGACTTGCATTTGGGTTCCAAAGTCTTATGTGACTAACCTTGTAGGACCCAACAAGAGTTGGGTACCTAAATCCCAAGCTTAAAGTACCTTGCAGGTTTATGCATCCGGGGCACAAGCTGGATTATTGAAAGCGGATGCACAAACCACATGATAGGGGGGAAGAAGATGTTCACCTCCTACGTCAAGAACAAGGTTTCCCAAGATACGATTATATTTGGAGATGGGAATCATGGCAAGGTCAAAGGTTTGGGCAAAATAGCCATCACGACCGAGCATTCAATTTCCAATGTATTCCTAGTAGAATCGCTTGGTTATAATTTGCTTTCTGTAACTCAATTATGTCATATGGGCTATAATTGCTTGTTTGCAAATATTGATGTATCTGTCTTTAGAAGAAGTGATGGTTCACTAGCTTTTAAAGGTGTATTAGATGACAAGCTTTATTTAGTTGATTTCACTAAAGAGAATGCTGATCTAGATGCATGTTTAATCGTTAAGACTAGGGCTAGTTCTGGCATCGCTGTCTAGCATATGTTGGAATGAAGAATCTTCATAAGCTTCTAAAGGGAGAACATGTGTTAGGACTAACCGATGTTTGTTGTGAGAAAGACAGACCTTGTGCAGCGTGCCAGGCAGGGAAGCGGGTGGAAACTACTCATCCAAGCAAGAATGTGATGACAACGTCAAGACCACTAGAACTTCTCCATATGGATTTCTTCGGGCCTGTTGCTTGTCTTAGCATCGGGGGAAGTAAGTATGGTCTTGTAATTGTTGATGATTTTTCTCGCTTCACTTGGGTATTCTTTTTGCAGGATAAATCAGAAACCCAAAGTACATTAAAGCGCTTCCTAAATAGAGCCCAAAATGAGTTTGAGCTCAAGGTGAAGAAAATCAGGAGCGACAATGGATCTGAGTTCAAGAACCTCCATGTGCAAGAATATCTTGAGGAGGAAGGCATCAAGCATGAGTTCTCCGCTCCCTACACACCACAACAAAATGGTGTAGTAGAGAGTAAGAACATGACTATAATTGATATGGTAAGGACGATGCTGGGTGAATACAAGACGCCAGAGCGGTTTTGGTCGAAAGCCATGAATACGGCTTGCCACGCCATAAACCGCCTCTATCTTCATCGCCTCCTGAAGAGGACGTCATATGAGCTTCTAACTGGTAACAAACCTTGTAGTTCATATGTAATGGACCCGAGGCCATACTTGTAATTTTATAGGAAGTTGTACATCGTGCTCTTCTATAAATAGAGGTACAATGCCCATACATGGGCACTCATTCTTTTCTCAATCCCTAATGCACATTTCCTCTAGGTTTGCTCTATATTCGAAGTCGTAAAGTTTAGGCGTGTCTGCATCACCTTCGAATATTCTGAAGGTAGTCTTGTAACCTCATTCACGTACTAAAAGAAGAGGGATGCATAGAGATTGAATTTGAGTTTCATTACCCTAAATTCCTCACATTTACGTTCAACCTTCTCTCGATTTGTCTCTTTTCCACGAGACTAATCAAGAGAGAAGGAACCTTTCCATTTTAATTGTGTTGCCCTGTTTTGGTCCTATTCAGGAACTTGAGCAGGTGACCAACAACTGAGGTGTAGGAGAGAGAAGAGAAAAGAAAGGAGAAGCTCAGACACAAAAAAGTTTTGTGAAAGAGATAAGTGGGGTCCTACATTAATAGTGAAGAGCTAAGTACTATTTGAATGTGCTAAATGGTAGGCTGCAAAGATCTTATAGTCAGCAGCCGGTATCTCCAATAGTTTTGTAAAAAAAGCTCTCTAAAAACATATGTAGGGAGTTGCTAAATAATAATAGGGAGTAAAAAATTGTGTATTCTCTATTTTTAGTCGTCAAATATTTTAAATTATGACAACTCGGCTTATTTTAATGGGCTTACTTTGTCTTGATCCAATATGATATATTGATACCTATGCTTGCATTAAATCGTTGAGCCAGTGTTGCAGTGATGCATGTGCCTGTAGTAATGTGATTGAGCAGGTGTTGTTGTGATGCGCTTTAACAAAGAAAACAAACCAAACTAAAGAAATAATAACGCAAACTGAAGAGATAAATTTTAACCTATTGAATTCATGCACATTATTATGAAAGAGCCACGACACAGTGTTTCGAGAGTGAACAGTGTTTCGAGAGTGAACACGAGGTTGATATATTTAGCTACAATATGAGATTAGGTAGGGACTTTATAGATTTAGCAACCTCTGTTAGAAATGAAAACCAAACAAACTCACAAGCACTAGATGGACTCAAGAGAATTTGTGCCGCTAATTCTTGCGACGTTTTCTGATGCACTTTATAACAAAAGCAAAGGAATACAAGTAGAGTCCGAGCGTCTCCTCGATGTACAGTATTGACGTGTCCATCCCCACGTCCGCACACCGCGAGTACGTCCACGTCCTCAGGCATGCGTGCAACTCGCTGCCACTAACCCACTATTGCATGGCGTCCACAGAAGCTCATGCGACCACACGCGCTGCCACTAACCCACTAACTAGCTAATGCATGCAACTAACGTGTTGACTACGTATCTAATGTGATAAGGCTTATTTTTTCAACAAGTATCCCCCTAAGCCTTGTTTACTTGACTGGTGTCGACGAGGCCGAGCTTGGAACACAGCTGAACAAACTGGTCTCGCCCTAGTGCCTTTGTCAGGATGTCTGCTAGTTGGAACTTGGTGTCAACTGGCTCAACATCCACCCTGCCTTCTTCGACGCACTCTCAAATATAGTGATAGTTGACATCTATGTGCTTGCTTCGATCGTGAAAGACAAGATTTTTGCTTAACTGAATAGCAGACTGATTGTCAATCTTCAGAGTGATAGTGTCTACATCTTTTCCTCTGAGCTCTGCAAGTAGGCGCGATAACCACACTCCTTGACAAGAAGTTGTTGCAGCTGCAATATATTCTGCCTCACAACTAGAGAGTGCAACCACTTTCTGCTTCTGAGGTTGCCAGGTGATCACACTTTTGCCGAGAAAGAACAAAATACCACTGGTACTCCTGCGACCATCCACATCAGCACCGTGATCGCTGTCACTATAACCAAGGAGATCCACCTTCCTCGCTTCCTTCTGGTAATGACATCCAAGATGCACTGTCCCTGCAACATAACGAAGTATGCGCTTGACTGCAACAAGGTGTTCAACAGTGGGCTTCTCCATGAACCGTGAGACATAGCCAACTGCATACGCCAGATCCGGCCTCGAGTTCACCAAATAACGAAGTGCACCAATGAGCCTTCTGTACTCAGTTGCGTCAACACAATCATCATTACTATACTTATTGAGTTTCAGCCTTGACTCCATGGGTGTGTGACTGGCATTGCAGTCTGCCAGCCCGGCTCCCTGCAGAATCTTCAGTGCATAACTTCCCTGACTTATGGTGATCCCGGCTTGACTTTGTTCCACCTCCAGTCTAAGGTAAAACCGGAGCAGACCCATGTCAGTCATCTGAAACGTCTTCTTCATTTGCTCCTTGAATTGTTCCAGCTCTTGGACGTCGCCCCCCGTGATGACGAGGTCATCAACATACACTCCCACAATCAGGCGTTGCTTGCCAGCACCACGTGTGTACACCGCGTGTTCATAAGCACTGCGCTGGAACCCAAGTGATCCCAATGAGGAGTCCAGCTTGGCGTACCATGCCCTTGGAGCTTGACGCAGACCATAGAGCACCTTGATCAGGCGAAGCACCTTCTTCTCCTGCCCGGCGATGGCAAAGCCCAGCGGCTGGGCAACGTACACCTCTTCTCGGAGTTCGCCATTTAGAAAAGCAGACTTCACGTCCATATGGTGAACGTGCCACCCCTCACTGGCAGCAAGTGCCAGCAAGAGACGGATTGTCTCAAGTCTTGCCACCGGCGTGAAAACCTCGTCGTAGTCGATCCCAAATCGCTGAGCATAGCCCTTTGCGACGAGACACGCCTTATGCCTGACGATGATCCCTGTGGCGTCCTTCTTCAGTTTATAGACCCATTTGAATCCGATTGGGCGCTGTCCCGGAGGAGGGTCCACCAGCTCCCAGGTTCCATTTGCTTCAATGGAGGTGATCTCGTCAATCATGGCGAGTCTCCAGCACTCGCGTGCCTGAGCCTCCTCAAATGTGGCTGGCTCCTCGGTGTCGGCCAGACACTCTTGCATGGCCACTTCCTGGGCCACCATTCCTGTATTTGGAGCAGCCCCAAAAATGTTGCTAATAGTGCGAAACCGATGCGCAGCATTGACGTCATCGTCTGCGTCCAACATCTCCTCAACCTGGCTGGGAGGAGACACCAGCTCGACCATTTGGCCCGGGCTAGCGGTAGGCACTGCTGGAAACGGAGATCCCGTCGGTGGCACAAGTGTGCCCACCGGCGAGTGGGCCTAGACTGGTGTCTGCGCTCCCAACGGAGTGAACTCCCGTGTACGAGGACCTGTCACAGAAGCAACTCTAGGAAATGTGTTGACGACGGGATCGATAGTGAAGTCGAGGGAATCCTCCTTCTGTTCGCCCTTCCAATCCCAGCAGGTGTCCTCGTTGAAGACGACGTCGTGGCTGACTTGGACCCGACCCGTTCCAGGGCCGTAGGCTTGATACGCCTTGGAGCCAGGTTCGCACCCGACAAAGATCATCGGACGACTGCGATCGTCAAGTTTCTTGAGGTGTGACGCGGCGTGCTTGATGTGGCGGAACTGCCCGAATTATTCCAACTTAAGTGCCTAAGCCCCGCCTTAGAGGCTAGACCACACTTAAATGGGAATAACCCGTCAATCCCTCGGATCTGGTCCGACACGGCCACCGACAGGATCAAGTACCACAATCTCACTCGATGGTGAGTCACAGAGCAAATACAATAAAGCATAAAACCATACATGTCAGAGTATTAAATTATTACATCATGATCATCATCATCATCGGAGTTTTTGCAAAAGTAACCATCATTGTTCGAAGTGCAGCGGAAATAAACTAACAGTAAATAAATAGAGAGATGGGGAAGCCTGTCCCATCACTCCTCATGCACCTCCTCAGCCGAGGCAGGGTCTCACTCGACAGTCCAACCCGGTGGCAAGGTGGACGGCCAAGTTATTCCAGCAACCATTTCCTCCAGAGAACCTGTAAAAAATTATGCCACAAGCAAGGCTGAGTATACTAATACTCAGCTAGACTTACCCGGTGTGAGGAGTCTACTCCTCTACCTCTAGACATGCAGCTGTTTGGCTGTGGGGTTTGGTTGCCAAAAGCACTAGCTGAGTTTTGTCACACCCGGGTTTCGGGGCACCAAGACCCGGGCGCGAACATAATCACCAGGTGTGCTGGGACCAAGTCTCACACATATGATGAATCATGGCACAGGATCGAATGTCACAAATTTACTATATAATAGGAGTTCTATACAAAATAAATAATTACATATAAGGAGACAATGGTCCAGCAACCCAAAGTTGACTGGGAGACGACGACCTAGATCTCTCACGAACTCATCGCAGCCTCCTCCATGCGCCTCATCCTGTGGTACCTGTTCTTGACCTGTGTGTGGGGGGGGGGGGGGGGTGTGAGACAGCAAGAGTGAGCTCACATACGTTCATCGCTCAACAAGTTGTGGGGAATAATGTGCATGAACTCGCCAAAGGTGGGAGATCACGTGAAGTGTAAGGCTTACCAAAGAGGATGGTTAGAGCTGAGCATTGCTTTTAAAGTTGGTCAAAATTTTATTAGCAGTTACTAAGTATAAGTAAATACCAACCCAATTAAGTAGTAGAACAAAAGTAACATCATCACCTGCGATGCAATGCATATGACAAATTCAATTTAGTTCCATAAATTAATCATCAGAGAGTCCTGAGCTGCTCATGACCGTGAGCTCGGCTAGTATACCAGTTTTACACTCTGCAGAGGTGGTACCCTTTACCCACAAGTCATGTTACCCATCTGCCAAGGGATCGCGACTTCCCATACACCTCTACCGAGGAGGCGAGGCAGGGTAACACTACGAGGCCTTTACAAAGTTCCACTAGCTTCAGAAAACCCGCTACAGTTTATAGGAAGCTCCAATGCAGGAATCCCTTGCAGGACCGCCATCGCAGCAAAATCCTCCCGAGGGCCTCCCTACACTGACCACTCCCCTACTGCCCTTGCCCCTTTCGGGTAAGGTAGTCCTCCACTAGCTTTTCTAATTAATCAGCCAAGGGCGTCCATAAACCCTTGTGGTGGCACGTGTTTCTCAAGTTAAGCTCTATGTTCCAATTAACATTTAATGATCTTGTCATGAACATAAATAAAATAACAACATAATTGGAACATAGATATAATGAAATATTAACCCAAAACCATATAAAGCAGTAGCAGAACTACCCAAGTGATTCAGGGGTAAACAAGGTATTCAGGATAAACAAACTAGGGTAACCTATTAGGTCCCATCAAAATTAACCTATGCAGATCATTATGATTAATTAGAACATGAGTGGGTAAAAGAAGTGATCAAGGGCACAACTTGCCTGGCACTTGAGATTCCAGGTATCAGGATGATCTTCAAATGACTCGTAGCCTCGCGCTAGTCGTAGCAATACAAACAAACATGACATAGATAAAATTAACATCACACCAAACATAAGAATATACTGCATAATAATGATCTACGCGTTGCTACGAGACTAACGCAACTTGAACGGATCAAATCGGGGTTAGAACGGAAGAGTTATGAATTTCTTAAGGTTTTATGTACTCAATACAAGATTAACCAAGAGATTAATTTTAATACAATTTTCATGTTAAACCAGAGGTACTATGTGATAAAAAATAATATTATAGAATTATAGAAATTAGAATGGACTCATTTAGACTTAATATGAATTTTCTATAAGTTATATAAGTTCTGGAATTATTTTGGCACTAGAAATCCATTTTTCTAAACCCTTTTTCTTATTTTCTCACAACACTGGACTGCGCGCGCTAATAATAGATAACTCAGGGTTTAATATGCAAATGCTCCAAAGACTCAGGACCTACTCGCGGAGGACTGCGGGTTGATTTGACTCTCTTCCGGGGTCTCTTTAGAAAATGTTACACCGCGAAGGGGTATCCTATAATCAGAGCCGTTGGATCAGAGGCCGACGACTCTGATTCAATCGGCCACATCATGAAACGATATGCCATCGGGTCCGTAGGATCCGAAACGCACGGCCCAGATCAACACTCGAATCGTTATGCGCTTCGTGTAATCCCACACGTTGGCCGAAGATCCAACGACCCACGATCGCTATAGCCAAAACGCTTCTGCACATCTAATCGCCACCGCACGACGTAAATCGGACGGCCAGAGGATCGTCTCCCTCCTCCCGGCCGCGACAGGGAGAGGGTGCCCGGAGCTCCACTGGTTAGCCCGCCGGAGCACGATGAATCGGCGCCCAAGTGCCCCACCGCCCACGCCAACACGTTCTACGCAAAGCCGAGATGATGCTGAACATGAAGGGAAGTTTCTTACCAGCAGTTGGGCCACGAGAACACCCGCCGACGGCGCGGCGCGGGTTTATGGCGACGGCGAGAAATTCCGGTGGCCACGAGGTTCCTCGCCGCCCACCGACGACACCTAGCGCTTTGTGGCCCGACGCCGATCCCGGTAGAGCAATAACCGAGCCCCGAACGGCGCAGCAAGTCGATGACCGCGGAGATCCCGTCTCAATCTCTCTCCTCTCTCCTTCCGTTGGTTTCTAGAGTTCGCGGATGACAAATTGGTCGAGTGCCTGGATTTATACCCGGACAGAAGGAGGGGGGGGTCCGCATCCCACGCGCCACGAAACGAGCCCCAACGGCCGAGCGGAGATCCAGACCGTGCGCGTGGCGACGGATTCGCGTTCTGTTGAAAGAAGCTGGAGGGGAAAGAAGATGGATCCTGACGAGGTCGGTCCAGTGTCAGTGAGGGGCAATCAGCGTATGAGCAAAGGATATGAGACTGACAGGTGGGCCCCGCAGTCCGGCGAGGCATGTGCGCGCGTGAGAGCGGCCGACTGCAATGTGGGCTCGGGGTGGCAGAGACACAAAGGCCAGAGTAGTAGGCGGGCTGAGCAAGCGCGGTAGCCATGGGCCGCTCAGTTTCGGCCCAAATAGCCGAGAGGGAGCCTTTTCTATTTATTATTTTCCTGTTTTATTTCTACTTCTATTTATTTTAAACCCTTCCTAATTCAAATTGTATCCTGGGTTTGAAACTTCAAAATAATAAGAAAACATAATTAAAATTTGTACATGAGATTATATATTTATCAATTAGTCTTATCCATTTAGGTGAAGGCTTTAAATGTGTACTGCACACAATTATTTCATTTTATTTGGAAAATAAATATCCTTTTGAGTTTGTGATCAATTTTTTTAATTCAACTCAAAAACAAATATCCATTATTTTACTATTATATTACTTTTAAGGGAGAGTAATATATATATATATATATATTTATTTATTTACTAGGAATCATCTTACTTGAAAATACTTTTGAGGAGTGATATAGTTTTACAAAAGATATCTTCCTTCTAATTATTGTTTTCAACTTTACTCTTTTATTTTCAAGACTTATATCTGAGTTTTGAACTACACCATTTTTTTATAGAACTATTTGTTTGCTACTTGACTTCTTTGATTCTCTTAGTTGAGTGTGTACATAGAAAAGAAAACTAGATAGTCTCTAAAGGTTTCATGATCCCAAAACACTTTTATATAAATATATGTACTTTTTTTATCTTATACATATTTTAGGGCTTTACAAATCCTACCCCCCTTAACAGAAATCTCGTCCTCGAGATTTGTAAGGAAAGGGTGTATACCCATATTGTCTCAACACATATGCACGAACAAAGATCTCAGCATGATGCAGAATTTATTAGCAACATATGGGGTCAAATCGACCTTATTATTATTCCTAAAATAGTAAAATACGAACTACTGGCCAAACTAATATTTAGGTCTTACAAATAGTAAAATATATATATGTATCTATATTTATGTTTATCTCTATTCTTGTTGTTCGTTGACTTCTTCACCGACTACTTCATCTTCAACTAGCTCCTCTTCTTGAATTTCCAGTTCACCTGGTTCAACCTCTACTTCTGCATGATGGGCATGTCCCCGGTTGATAGATAGGGGCCGACTCTTTCCTGCCGAAGCTTGTCCTTGCTTCATCGGAGCCGGTGTAGTGTAGGCAGCTCTGTTGGGACAGTAGTTGGCGTAGTGTCCCGGTTGTCCACACTTGAAGCATGCCCTGTTGGTGGTTGTGTTAGGAGCAACGGGTCCTGCTGGGGTGCTTGCTTTCGGGGGAGCAGTTGGTGCCTGTTGAGTTTGTTGTCCGGTACTCCCACTAGCTGGTGTACTTGGAGTGGTAGTATAGCGAGGACGGGAACTACTTCCAGCCTGCCCTTGGTTAGCAGCCTTTCTTTTCTCTCCAAATATACTCCTCTTGTTTTCTACAGCAATAGCTTTGTCAAGTAGCCTTTGGAAGGATGGGAATGTGTGCGATACCAGTTGATATTGCAAGGGTCCAATCAAACCGTCCAGAAAAAGCTCCTGCTTTTGCTCATCATCCTCAACATCTCTGGGAGCATATTGAGATAACTGGATGAATTTGTCCCTATATTCACCACGGACATACTTCCTTGCTTGAGGGAGAGAAACTCCTTTCTCTTAATCTTCATGAGTCCAGCAGGAATATGGTAATTCCTGAATTGTGTGGAGAATTCTGCCCAAGTAATTGTATCGACAGCAGCATGAGCAGCGCAGTACGCATCCCACCAATCTGCAGCAGGACCAGCGAGACGACCTGATGCGTAGAGTACTTTCTCTCGGTCCGAGCACTGAGCTATGTTGAGCATCTTCTCTATAGACTTTAGCCAGTCATCAGCTTGTAGTGGATCCGTGGAGTTGGAGAAGGTTGGTGGTTTGTGGCTCATGAATTCCCGATGCTTATCTCGGGGTGGAACTGGTGGTGAGGTGGAGGCAATGGCACCTGTTGCTGTTGCTGCTGTTGTTGAAGTTGTTGTTGCAGCTGCTGTTGTTGCACCCTTCTCTCCTGGCGTATCTCTTCCCACTCTTGGTGCATCTCCCGACGTGCATCCTCTCTTTCCTGGCGCATTTCCTGGCGTTCTTGCTGCATTTGGGCGCGCATATCTGCCATAGTGTCAGCCATTTGCTGCATCATCCTCATTTGAGCTGCAATCAGTGGGTCAACTCCGCCCGGTGGAGGATTAGGAGGATTCATCTCTGCTGGCTGTGGCTGGGGTTGTCTATATATCCACCGAGTGTGTCGATTAGGAGGTAGATCAACTCCACCACCCCGCCTGGTATTGACCATCTGAGTTAGATACATATGGTAAGATAGTTTTGCAAGGGAATCATTTGGTAGGCGGAATGAATGAGCTAATAGTTGGTTATGTACTGAAGATTCTTTGGTAGGGCTTGACCAGATATTTTATGTCAAGGCTAGGGTAACTAGTTATGTGAGGTGAATGTCCAAAGGTAAGATAGAATCTGTTAAGATGAGATAGATACGAAATACTAGAAATATTTTTTTAGGGGGATAATAAATACTATCCTTTATGCCTAGATGTTTACGCAGATGTAATTGTGGACATTACTCCACAACTCATCACACTCAATCAAAGATCCAAATCAGACAAGTATCATAAGAACAAACATTCAAGTGCATAGATACTCATAAAATAGTTTTGTTTTTGCTCCTAAGATTAGGTTTCCTATTCCTAAAAGTCACTTTAGGCACAAGATTTCAAAGTGTGAAATCCAAGTTTGTCTTTATAAGGAAAAAGGTAAGGATAATCAGAGTAAAGCGGAAATAGATGAGAAAAGATCAAGAAGAGTTTAGAAAAGATCAGAGTAGCAAAGGTAAGTAAATATTGGTTGTCCAGTTCTATCTAGGTTTCGTCCTACAGTCAACATTCCTCTGATACCACTTCTGTCACACCCGGGTTTCGGGGCACCAAGACCCGGGCGCGAACATAATTACCAGGTGTGCTGGGACCAAGTCTCACACATATGATGAATCATGGCACAGGATCGAATGTCACAAATTTACTATATAATAGGAGTTCTATACAAAATAAATAATTACATATAAGGAGACAACGGTCCAGCAACCCAAAGTTGACTGGGAGACGACGGCCTAGATCTCTCACGAACTCATCGCAGCCTCCTCCATGCGCCTCATCCTGCGGTACCTGTTCTTGACCTGTGGGGGGGTGTGAGACAGCAAGAGTGAGCTCACATACGTTCATCGCTCAACAAGTTGTGGGGAATAATGTGCATGAACTCGCCAAAGGTGGGAGATCACGTGAAGTGTAAGGCTTACCAAAGAGGATGGTTAGAGCTGAGCATTGCTTTTAAAGTTGGTCAAAATTTTATTAGCAGTTACTAAGTATAAGTAAATACCAACCCAATTAAGTAGTAGAACAAAAGTAACATCATCACCTGCGATGCAATGCATATGACAAATTGAATTTAGTTCCATAAATTAATCATCAGAGAGTCCTGAGCTGCTCATGACCGTGAGCTCGGCTAGTATACCAGTTTTACACTCTGCAGAGGTGGTACCCTTTACCCACAAGTCATGTTACCCATCTGCCAAGGGATCGCGACTTCCCATACACCTCTACCGAGGAGGCGAGGCAGGGTAACACTACGAGGCCTTTACAAAGTTCCACTAGCTTCAGAAAACCCGCTACAGTTTATAGGAAGCTCCAATGCAGGAATCCCTTGCAGGACCGCCATCGCAGCAAAATCCTCCCGAGGGCCTCCCTACACTGACCACTCCCCTACTGCCCTTGCCCCTTTCGGGTAAGGTAGTCCTCCACTAGCTTTCCTAATTAATCAGCCAAGGGCGTCCATAAACCCTTGTGGTGGCACGTGTTTCTCAAGTTAAGCTCTATGTTCCAATTAACATTTAATGATCTTGTCATGAACATAAATAAAATAACAACATAATTGGAACATAGATATAATGAAATATTAACCCAAAACCATATAAAGCAGTAGCAGAACTACCCAAGTGATTCAGGGGTAAACAAGGTATTCAGGATAAACAAACTAGGGTAACCTATTAGGTCCCATCAAAATTAACCTATGCAGATCATTATGATTAATTAGAACATGAGTGGGTAAAAGAAGTGATCAAGGGCACAACTTGCCTGGCACTTGAGATTCCAGGTATCAGGATGATCTTCAAATGACTCGTAGCCTCGCGCTAGTCGTAGCAATACAAACAAACATGACATAGATAAAATTAACATCACACCAAACATAAGAATATACTGCATAATAATGATCTACGCGTTGCTACGAGACTAACGCAACTTGAACGGATCAAATCGGGGTTAGAACGGAAGAGTTATGAATTTCTTAAGGTTTTATGTACTCAATACAAGATTAACCAAGAGATTAATTTTAATACAATTTTCATGTTAAACCAGAGGTACTATGTGATAAAAAATAATATTATAGAATTATAGAAATTAGAATGGACTCATTTAGACTTAATATGAATTTTCTATAAGTTATATAAGTTCTGGAATTATTTTGGCACTAGAAATCCATTTTTCTAAACCCTTTTTCTTATTTTCTCACAACACTGGACTGCGCGCGCTAATAATAGATAACTCAGGGTTTAATATGAAAATGCTCCAAAGACTCAGGACCTACTCGCGGAGGACTGCGGGTTGATTTGACTCTCTTCCGGGGTCTCTTTAGAAAATGTTACACCGCGAAGGGGTATCCTATAATCAGAGCCGTTGGATCAGAGGCCGACGACTCTGATTCAATCGGCCACATCATGAAACGATATGCCATCGGGTCCGTAGGATCCGAAACGCACGGCCCAGATCAACACTCGAATCGTTATGCGCTTCGTGTAATCCCACACGTTGGCCGAAGATCCAACGACCCACGATCGCTATAGCCAAAACACTTCTGCACATCTAATCGCCACCGCACGACGTAAATCGGACGGCCAGAGGATCGTCTCCCTCCTCCCGGCCGCGACAGGGAGAGGGTGCCCGGAGCTCCACTGGTTAGCCCGCCGGAGCACGATGAATCGGCGCCCAAGTGCCCCACCGCCCACGCCAACACGTTCTACGCAAAGCCGAGATGACGCTGAACATGAAGGGAAGTTTCTTACCAGCAGTTGGGCCACGAGAACACCCGCCGACGGCGCGGCGCGGGTTTATGGCGACGGCGAGAAATTCCGGTGGCCACGAGGTTCCTCGCCGCCCACCGACGACACCTAGCGCTTTGTGGCCCGACGCCGATCCCCGTAGAGCAATAACCGAGCCCCGAACGGCGCAGCAAGTCGATGACCGCGGAGATCCCGTCTCAATCTCTCTCCTCTCTCCTTCCGTTGGTTTCTAGAGTTCGCGGATGACAAATTGGTCGAGTGCCTGGATTTATACCCGGACAGAAGGAGGGGGGGTCCGCATCCCACGCGCCACGGAACGAGCCCCAACGGCCGAGCGGAGATCCAGACCGTGCGCGCGGCGACGGATTCGCGTTCTGTTGAAAGAAGCTGGAGGGGAAAGAAGATGGATCCTGACGAGGTCGGTCCAGTGTCAGTGAGGGGCAATCAGCGTATGAGCAAAGGATATGAGGCTGACAGGTGGGCCCCGCAGTCCGGCGAGGCATGTGCGCGCGTGAGAGCGGCCGACTGCAATGTGGGCTCGGGGTGGCAGAGACACAAAGGCCAGAGGTAGTAGGCGGGCTGAGCAAGCGCGGTAGCCATGGGCCGCTCAGTTTCGGCCCAAATAGCCGAGAGGGAGCCTTTTCTATTTATTATTTTCCTGTTTTATTTCTACTTCTATTTATTTTAAACCCTTCCAAATTCAAATTGTATCCTGGGTTTGAAACTTCAAAATAATAAGAAAACATAATTAAAATTTGTACATGAGATTATATATTTATCAATTAGTCTTATCCATTTAGGTGAAGGCTTTAAATGCGTACCGCACACAATTATTTCATTTTATTTGGAAAATAAATATCCTTTTGAGTTTGTGATCAATTTTTTTAATTCAACTCAAAAACAAATATCCATTATTTTACTATTATATTACTTTTAAGGGAGAGTAATATATATATATATATATTTATTTATTTACTAGGAATCATCTTACTTGAAAATACTTTTGAGGAGTGATATAGTTGTACAAAAGATATCTTCCTTCTAATTATTGTTTTCAACTTTACTCTTTTATTTTCAAGACTTATATCTGAGTTTTGAACTACACCATTTTTTATAGAACTATTTGTTTGCTACTTGACTTCTTTGATTCTCTTAGTTGAGTGTGTACATAGAAAAGAAAACTAGATAGTCTCTAAAGGTTTCATGATCCCAAAACACTTTTATATAAATATATGTACTTTTTTTATCTTATACATATTTTAGGGCTTTACAAGTTTCTAAATCAAGATTTTAACTTGGTCAAAATTAAGTGTGACTCTCTTAAGGCTAAAAGTGGACTATCTATTCATACATGGTAGCAAGCATTATTAGCAATCAACATCTTGTATCCACTCATCATATTTCCACTTGTTACTCAATGCAGTACAATGGATCAAGCAGTCTCATTAGCTGCGAGAAGCAGACGATTCGAATCGAGTTTTTATCCTTGCAAGGTAAACCTAAACACACGACATGCAGGGGCACTCCGTCCCCACACACATCAACCGTCCCCATCGATTCCCTGGCAACAGAAAGGGGCTCACCGCCTTGGCGTACAGTGCCTCACTGATCCCGACTGGCCGTCGTGCAGTGACCGCACTTGTACCCACCATAACCGGAATGGGAGACCTCGTCTCAGGTCGCGGGAGGAGGGCAATCTGCGGGCAGGTTCACTCAGGTACTAGGCTTACCGATTTACCATATTTCTCGGTATGTGTTTAGTACGTTCAAACGCTTGACACAGGTATCCGCACGTTAATCCTTATTCCATTTTTTCCATCTCGTAGACAACCAATCCCCATGGATTGTTGTCCACAACTAGAATCATGATGATATAAAAGTGGGTACAACCAATTCCTGTTCTCGCGCGAGTGCTAGAAAAATCACTCGTCTTCTACCGAGATCCTAATTAAATAAAGCAACTACTCGACCTAGCATACTAGTATCCATATCAAAAGGATTCCTAAGATCATGCAACTAGGGTTTCAAACAATTCCTACACCTAAGTGCACAATCAATCCTACAATCATTAAGTGAAGTAAAATAGCATAAATAACAGGTTATGCATAAAACCGGGGCTTGCCTTCCAAAGCAGTGGCAGGCAGGTCCTCTGGTGCAGACTCGGGTGCTGGATCCGGGGCTACCTCCTGAGCAGCTCCTTGCTCCGGCACGAGGATGTACTCTCCGTGAGCAAGGTTACAGTCTATCGAATGCAATGAACATGTATGTCATGATTATGCAAGATTTAATAACGTTATGCTAACAAAAGAACCACGTCAAGAAGTGACTTAGGGTTTCTTAGTCAGGCGAGGCTTCTAGTGGTATATATACTTATTACCTTTTAGGCTTAGGTTTTCATTTAGGATAACATAGTGGATTTGCATTGTCTTTATAGATTTCAGTGGACAATTTACAGGGGTTTTAGGATGACATTAATTATCATTATTCCTTTTCTTTTTCTTAATTTCTACTCATGGTCTCTAGTGTAGGTTTGAACTACGACAATGGTTTAATATTTTCCAAAAATTTTGTAAAAATTACAGTGGGTTGTCATTTGCTATTCTAGCCTGTTTTAAGAATTTGAGGCTCAATATATAAAGGCTATGCTTAAGACAAAAAAGAATAAAAGTTGGGTAAATGAGCCACTTTGTACTGCAACTCTTAATTAGAGGTGGGGTCTGTCCTAAGGGTTATTTTTATTGGCATCTACCAGTAATAATAGGCTTCTGTGCCAAAAATCACAGAAAGCCAAGGGGTGGTTATTTAGTTATGATTTTCTTAAGTTTAATGTCAAAAAGGCACTTTCTACTACATTATTATTTGAAAAATGTCAAACAGCAGATTTTATATTTTTCCTAAGTTCTCATTAATAAAACATTAGTTATCCCAAGGGTGGGGGTGTTTTACCTTGGGGTTATTTTTGTAGGTTTTTTCTAAGTTATCCTTATTTTATTAAAATAAAAGGTATCCTACTTATTTTATACTAAATCAGGGTATGATATATTTTTCCAGTGAACTAGATTAAATAAGTATCCTAACAAAAATAGGGGTGCTCTCTGGTTCATTGTTTAAATTACATTTTCTATTTTTCTTATCCTTAAGCATATTATAGAATAAGGGGTAAAAACTAACTTAATGGAGTGGACAGAGAGGTTTAACATTTTTATTTGGGTTAGCAGGTAGATATAAACTTCTCAAAATTTTTCTAACCCCAGTCAAATAGTGCAACTAATTTTTGCCCTATTATTGAGCTTTTGGTCAAAACCATAATTAAATCAGAGCTTTAAAGTTTTCTATAGTACATAGGGGGTTTTATATTTTCTTAAGTAGGTTACATTATTTAGAGTCTGACAAAATTGGTTTGACCAAATTTGGATGAACTAAACAGAAGTTATGGATTTTCAAAGTTTCTGTTCAAATTTAAAATCAGGTTTAATAAGGTTTTCTGAAAAAGCAGTTTACACCGAGGTCCCTGGGTTTAAACTAAATCAACCTTCGCAACTCTACCCTTGCACCACTATTCCCCTGTGTCTCTGACATTTCACAAAATCCCCTGACCTTCTCTCCCTCTCACCCGCAGTCCTTCCCCCTACGCAAACAGTAACCGTGGGAAAGAAAAGGGTGGCGCGGCTTACCGACGGCGAGGGAGGTCCGGTGAAGGGTGGGGTTGGCTCGGGGAGACTCTGGCGGTCACGTCGAGGTACGGCTTGACGTCGGGGATGGCCGGAATCGCCCGGTCCACGCGCGCAGGCTGGTGTTCTCGTCGGCGGCGAGTGTACCGGCCAAACCACGGCGAACTGGGTCAATCCAAGGGCACGGTGAGCTTCACGGGGTGACGTAGGGACCGTGTGCACAAGGAATCGAAAGATGGTTGAGTGGATTACCCGGTCCACGTACTCCGGCAGGGTTGAGAGCTCCGGCGAGCGTGGACTGGCCTCTTCGGCGAAGCAAACTCCGATTCCTCGCTCGGGGAGCTTCACGGAGGTGTGCACAGTCTTCTCCGAGGGCTGGACGGGGTTGGGAATGGATCTATTGGCCGGTCTATGGTGACAGAGGGATTGGGCGGCCGCGGACACGCTGCGCACGGGCAAACGGCGGCGAGCTAAACTCCGGTGAGGTTTGAGGGTGCGCGGAAGAGTGCAGTCGAAGCCTGAGAGGGCTTTATAGGCGCGGGCGCGGGCCACGACGCTGGCTTGGCTCGGGCGCGGTGCTGGGCATGCGGGGGCGCGCGCGAGCGTGCTCTGGCGCGGGCAGGAAGCGTCGAACACGTGGAGGTGTGTTTCTTCCATTGTTCAAACGTCTCCAGAGATCGCAAACGTGCGAATCTTGCCATGAATCCGGCGCAGACCTCTTCCTGGAACCTAGGGCTATCTCACATGTGTGAGTTCCAATGGAGGATACGCCCTAGATCAGGAGATAGACGGGCGCCAAAACTAGCTTGTCTCACTGCCCACCTCGCGACAAAAACTGATGCCAATACCTGTCAAACGTCCAAGTATCGGTTTCCACTTTTTCCAGGGGGTGCCTTAGGTGGTATACCACATTTTTGGTATAGAACCTAAGTGGTTTTGGTGCCATTTTCAAGGTGAACACGGTTGGTCTTTGGATTAGGGTTAAAATTTGACTTAGAGAGAAAATAGAGAGCTCTAGCTCTCTCTCCACTTGGAGATTTGAATTGGGGTTTCTCCAGGGGTCTCTTTGCAATATTTCTCTCCCCTAATTGCTGGTTATAAGGTTACTTAAGGTTTGGGTAAAAGTTACTCATGCTTTGCACACTTGTTCACTCTCTTTCCCTTCTTACCTAGGGTTTTGGAAGATAGGGTTTAAAAAGAGGTCTAGGGTTCTTCTCCCCTCTTATCCAAGGTAGTAAGTGAGCAAGGATTAGAGTAATGCTTCTTAGGTCATTGGCAACCTGATTAGCACATGGTCTCCAAAGTTCTTATGTATTGCCCTAAGCCTCTACCACATATAATTCACAGTCCTTAGTGCCAAGGTGTGCTCTAACCATGGTAACACCTGGGGTGTTACAGCCCTCCCCCCTTAAAGGAATCTCGTCCCGAGATTTTAGGTAGAGTCCCTTGGAGGGTGCTTAAAGGTGTGCTGGTGTTATTTTTCCTTTATACTTAAGTTTCTCTTATTAACTGCTCTTCGAATGTCATCCTCTTTGCAACTTCAGAAGGAAGCCCTTCTTAAGTTAAATCCACAACTTAGACTATCCTTGTTATCTAAGTTTTTCTTATAATTGAATTCAAAGGGCAGGTGGGGTGGGGTTTTGGGGTTACATACCGACTCCTTTGGGCAGAAAGTCAGGGAAGCGAGAGCGTAGAAAATCCTCAGTCTCCCATGTAGCTTCTTCTGCTGAATGGTGACTCCACTGAACTTTATACATTCTGACCGACCTTGCCCGAGTTGATCTTTCCTTTTGATCTAATACCTTGACGGGGTACTCTTGGTAGGACAAGTCTGGTTCTATCTCAATGTCTGGTTCCGGTAGCACTTCAGTGGGTAGGCGAACACATTTCCGCAGCTGAGATACATGGAACACATTATGAACTGCTGACATGTGAGGTGGCAATTCCAATTGGTAGGCTACGGGTCCACAACTTGCCTTGATCTCATAGGGTCCAATGTAGCGAGGGGCTAACTTGCCCTTGATCCCGAATCTCTGGACACCCTTGGTGGGTGATACCTTAAGATAGACATGATCTCCCACCTCAAACTGTAGAGGCTTCCGCCTCTTATCATGATAGCTCCTTTGCCTGGCCTGAGCAGCTTCTAAGTTCTTGGTAATAACCCTGACCTTTGCCTCTGCCTCGAGTACCAAGTCCGGCCCAAAAATTTCCCTTTCTCCTGCTTGAGACCAATTTAGTGCGGTCCTACACCGTCTCCCATATAATGCCTCAAAAGGTGCCATCTTCAGACTGGACTGATAGCTGTTATTGTAGGAAAACTCTGCTAAGGAAAGACACTTGTCCCAATCCTTCCCATAATGTAGTGCACATGCTCGCAACATGTCTTCCAAAATCTGATTCACCCTTTCTGTCTAGCCATCTGTTTGAGGGTGATATGCTGAGCTTCGGATTACTTGGGTCCCAAGTGATTCTTGCAGCTGCTCCCAAAAGCGTGCCACAAACAGTGCTCCTCTGTCAGATATAATGGTCTTTGGAATACCATGCAATCTTACTATCTGATCAACATAAATTTCAGCGTACTTCTCTGTCTTGTGGGTGGTGTGCACTGGCAAGAAATGAGCAGTCTTGGTCAATCTGTCCACGATAACCCAAATAGAATCATGGTGCCTGGAGGTATTGGGTAATCCCACTATGAAGTCCATGCAAATGTCCTCCCATTTCCAAGATGGTATGGGAAGGGGTTGCAAAGGGCCTGCTGCCTTCAAATGACTAGCTTTGATTCTCTAGCAGGTGTCACACTCGGATATGTACTTGGCAATTTCCCTTTTCATTCTAGTCCACCAATAAAGAGATCTGAGATCATGGTACATCTTGTTGCTACCAGGGTGCATGGAGAATTTGGAAAGGTGAGCTTCATCTAGTATCTTCTTTCTGAGCTCAGGGTCCTTGGGAACAACTAATCGATCTCCAAACCATAAAATTCCGTTGCTGTCCTGACGGAAGCACTTTTATTTTTCTGCCTTTTGCTTGATCATTCCCTTAATAACCTGAACACCCTTATCCTCAATCTGTGCCCTGACTATCTGTTCTTGCAATGTGGGCTCCACCGAGATATAGCTTAGGTCACCCGAAGAAACAACTTCCAGGTTCAATCTGCACAACTCATCACACAGGGTGGTAACTCCCACATCCATGTTCATACAATTGCACTGGGCCTTTCTGCTCAAAGCATCTGCCACAACATTGGCTTTACCAGGGTGGTAATGCACCTCTAGATCATAGTCCTTGATCAACTCCAACCATCTTCTCTGCCTCATGTTCAGATCAGCCTGAGTGAAGATGTATTTGAGACTCTTGTGATCGGTGTAGATGTTACAGTGAGCTCCCATCAAGTAGTGTCTCCATATCTTAAGAGCATGAACTACAGCTGCCAATTCTAGATCATGTGTAGGATAGTTCTGCTCATGGGGCCTGAGTGCTCGGGAAGCATAAGCAATGACTCTGTTTTCTTGCATCAAGACACATCCCAATCCAGTACCAGAAGCATCACAATAAACTTCAAATGGCTTGGTGTTGTCCGGTTGAGCCAACACTGGGGCTGTTGTCAAATGCTGCCTCAATGTGTGAAAGGCATCTTCACACTTTTGGCTCCAATCATACTTGACTCCTTTCTTTAACAGTTCAGTCATTGGTTTGACAATCCTGGAGAAATCCGGAATAAATCATCGATAATACCCTGCCAATCCCAGAAAACTCCGAATTTGCTTCACTGTAGTTGGGGGTTTCCAATCCATCACCTCTTGCACCTTCTCAGGATCAACTGATATTCCATCCCGAGAAATTGTGTGACCCAAGAATTTGATTTCCTTCAGCCAGAACTCACACTTAGACAACTTAGCATACAACTGATGGTCACGCAGTCTCTGAAGTACAGTATGCAAATGTTTGGTGTGCTCGGCTTCATTCTTGGAATAAACCAGAATATCATCAATGAAAACGACCACGAATTTGTCCAACTCTGCAATAAACACTGAGTTCATCAAGTACATGAAATAAGCCGGGGCATTGGTCAGCCCAAAAGACATCACCAAAAACTCATAGAGCCCATATCTGGTAGAGAAAGCCGTCTTGGGAATATCGCTGGCACGGATCTTGATCTGATGGTACCCTGAGCGAAGGTCTATCTTGGAGAATACCTTGGCTCCTACCAACTGATCGAACAGAACATCAATACGGGGCAGTGGGTACTTGTTCTTGATAGTCACCGCATTGAGAGGGCGATAGTCCACACACATCCTCAAACTCTCATCCTTTTTCTTCACAAATAATGCTGGACATCCCCATGGTGAAGTACTTGGGCGAATAAACCCCTTGTCCAACAATTCTTGCAATTGCTTCTTCAATTCTGCCAATTCCGCGGGAGGCATCCTATAGGGTCTCTTGGAGATAGGAGCAGTCCCGGGTTGCAACTCAATTGCGAACTCAATGTCTCGGTCAGGTGGCATTCCTAGCAATTCATCCAGAAAAACATCCGGGTAGTCACAGACCACTGGGATCTTTTCCACTGGGGACTCTATCATAATGAAAGCACAAGAACGAGTACATCCCTGGTCGGGCAAATACAAAACAGTCTCGCCATAAGTAGGGGAATGAATTTCAATGGCCCTGGCTGCAATATCCAATACTGCCTGATGCCTGGTCAACCAGTCAGCTCCCAAAATAATATCCACGCTATCCAATCCTAAGATGAGAAGGGTGGTTCTAATCACCAGACTACCAAATTTTATAGGCACTTGCCTGTTGATTTGATAAGTGGCAACTCTGCCTCCTGGTGTTGAAATTGTAATGCCCCCATCGGTATGGTGAAAGGGCAACTGGCATTTGGCACTAAACTTGGCACTAATAAAACTATGTGAAGCACCGGAATCAAAAAGAACAATAGCGGGATAATTTAAAACTGTAAAGATACCAGTCATGACGGGTGCTCCCTCTGGAATATTAGCCATGGTGGTGAAGTTCAGCCTGCCCTGCCTCACTTGCACCTTCTGCCTCTTGCCTTGGTTCTGATTAACATTCTGCCCCTGCCTCTGCTGGTTCCTGGGGCAATTCTTGGCGTAATGCCCGGTGTTGCCACATGTGAAACACCTGTTGTCATTTGCCTGGCGGTACTACTGCTGCTGATTGTTCCTCTGAGCTGGAAACTGGGTGCGGTTGGGCGCCTGCTGCTGCTGCTGCTGAGGTCGGATCACCCATCGCCCTTGCTGCTGCTGGGGTCCCCTGCCCTGGGTGTCGGACACAATCCTGAAGCGCTGTGGCTGAGCTGAGGGTCCTGCCACAGGGGTCTTCCTCTTCTTCTCTGCCTGTCTAGCTGTAATGCAGTCCTCTTGGGAGATAGCCATGTTGACCAACTCATTGTAACTGTTGGCCCTGACGGTGTTGAGACGGTCACGGAGCTTAGTGCTGAGCCCCCTCCTGAACCTGTCTCTCTTTTTCTCATCCGTATATGCGTGATACCCAGCATACTGGCACAAGTCATTAAAGGCCTGGGCATACTGCAATACTGTCCTGTTGCCCTGAGTGAGTGCCAAAAACTCATTGAGCTTCCGGTCCATGATCCCGGCTGGTATATGGTGTCCTCTGAAAGCTGCCTTGAACTCCCTCCACTCCACCTCTCGGTCCTCTGGCTGCATAGCAAGAAAATGATCCCACCAAGTCCTTGCGGGTCCGCGAAGCTGCTGGGTGGCGAACCTGACTTTGGTGACCTCTGAGCAAGCTCCATGGAGTAGTGGGAATTTGGATTCCACCACTCGCAACCATACATCTGCATCAAGTGGGTCCTCTGCCCTTGTGAACAATGGGGGCTGCGTGCTGAGGAACTCCTGATAGGTAGCCGCCGCAGGGTGACGCTGATGGTCTCCACCACCATAGTGCTGAGGTGGTGGCTGACGCTGAGCTAGCTGCCTCAAAATCTCATTCTGCTGAGCCATGAGCTCCTGCAGAGTGGGAGGCGGTGGTGGCGGTGGAGGAACGCGCTCGTTCTGGCCACGACGCTGCCTCCCGGCCATCTGAAAAACCACATACATACTTAACACCACATTTCCATGTTCAAGATTTTATCGCGGAGAAAAGGTTAAAAACATCATGATAGACTCCGACTTCAACAAAAGGATCTTAAAAGGCATAAATTCTTCCTTCCAAATTTAAACTGATGACAGCATCCATCAAACAAGCTTTCAAAAGAGTTTAGCACGATTACACCAATTGTCCCAAAATGACTCAACTCTATCTAGCCTAGTACCCCCAAGGGTGCAAAAGCTACGCTAGCTGCGAGGAGTCCGACTATCCAACTTCTAAGCCTATCCTGAACACCTAGTGAGCGAACGAAGCAACACTCGACTCGGGGGAAGGTGGTCTTCCCGAGCCAGCAGTGTCCACACTGGAGGCAGGCTCATCTCCTCCCTCGATGTCAACGTCCTCGTTGGCCTCCAGGTCCTGGATCTCTTGGTGATGCATATCCAGGTGCTCGTTAGCCTCAGCAAGCTGCTGCTGAGTGTTAATGAGCTGATCCTCTAGAACCTCGATGGTGTTTTCCCTGGTGCCCACTAGCTCCTCCAACTCTTGGATATCAGTGGATAGCTGCTCCACCTGCAAGTCCTTCTCCACCATTTCTTGAGACAAGTCAACCACGAGTTCCTCTCTGTTGTCCAACGTAATCTTTGTTGCCTCCAACAGTGCCATCAGATGGGACATCGCCTCACCGCGCATCACCTGCAGACGGTACAGCGCATTCATGCACCGTACGGTCAAGTGCGCAGTCTGTCCTGGGTAGATGGCCCAGATATCCTTGGCATGCTCCACCCGATCCTTCCACATTGGGTCGTCCTCCCTCTCAGCGGGGAACAAGCCAATGGGGTGGGTGGCCAGCTCCAAAGGATGGAATCCGCAGAAAGTAGTCAATCCATGCAGAGCGATCGCCTCGATCGTGTCCTCCGCTCGGTATCCGAAAGACTCGGAGTCCAAAGAGCGCCAGCCTGGTTGCAGGGGATGAGGCTCCAAAGTCATCCTCACTCTACAGCGAGGCACTCGGTGCTTTTCGAACTGCTGCACCGTGTACTGAGGGGGTGTCGTGTATCCGGCCCCCTGAAGTACC
This sequence comes from Zea mays, assembly GCF_902167145.1. Taxonomy (NCBI): domain Eukaryota; kingdom Viridiplantae; phylum Streptophyta; class Magnoliopsida; order Poales; family Poaceae; genus Zea; species Zea mays. Next base: position 87,436,017 of record NC_050102.1, on the reverse strand, counting down.
TCCCATAAAATGCGGGGAAAGCCCTCTCGTGCAAGTCCGTCAGTGTGGGTCAGTGCATTTCCATCATCGGAGGATCCGTGGGAAGTCATCTGTGTACGGTTAAGCGTAAGTAAAATAATTGTAAAAAGAACAAGGAAAATAAAACTCAGCCTTTCTCTAGTTAAATGAAAAGGCACTGGGTTGTTATCTTGTTTTTAAGTCCTTACTCAGTTATCCATTTGCTTAATTAAGAATGCATGCATGCTCGTCCTGAACGACCTCACAACAAGATAAAAGGAATAGGGAAGAACTCCCATCCTGTAAATGTGGCCTGTAGGGCCTAGCTACTTAGCCACCTAGCTACCCTTCTATCATCCTAAGACTTCACGTCCTAGGTCTATCCTGCTCGTCCTACTATCTATCCAACATTGTTTCTATCAAGTTTTACTTTGGAAAAGGATGGCATTCATGTTTTATTGATTCCTCTATGGTGGTACAAGCTCTGATACCAGCTGTGGCGGAACTGCCCGAATTATTCCAACTTAAGTGCCTAAGCCCCGCCTTAGAGGCTAGACCACACTTAAATGGGAATAACCCGTCAATCCCTCGGATCTGGTCCGACATGGCCACTGACAGGATCAAGTACCACAATCTCACTCGATGGTGAGTCACAGAGCAAATACAATAAAGCATAAAACCATACATGTCAGAGTATTAAATTATTACATCATCATCATCATCATCATCATCGGAGTTTTTGCAAAAGTAACCATCATTGTTCGAAGTGCAGCGGAAATAAACTAATGGTAAATAAATAGAGAGATGGGGAAGTCTGTCCCATCACTCCTCATGCTCCTCCTCAGCCGAGGCAGGGTCCCACTCGACAGTCCAACCCGGTGGCAAGGTGGACGGCCAAGTTATTCCAGCAACCATTTCCTCCAGAGAACCTGTAAAAAATTATGCCACAAGCAAGGCTGAGTATACTAATACTCAGCTATACTTACCCGGTGTGAGGAGTCTACTCCTCTACCTCTAGACATGCAGCTGTTTGGCTGTGGGGTTTGGTTGCCAAAAGCACTAGCTGAGTTTCTAAATCAAGATTTTAACTTGGTCAAAATTAAGTGTGACTCTCTTAAGGCTAAAAGTGGACTATCTATTCATACATGGTAGCAAGCATTATTAGCAATCAACATCTTGTATCCACTCATCATATTTCCACTTGTTACTCAATGCAGTACAATGGATCAAGCAGTCTCATTAGCTGCGAGAAGCAGACGATTCGAATCGAGTTTTTATCCTTGCAAGGTAAACCTAAACACACGACATGCAGGGGCACTCCGTCCCCACACACATCAACCGTCCCCATCGATTCCCTGGCAACAGAAAGGGGCTCACCGCCTTGGCGTACAATGCCTCACTGACCCCGACTGGCCGTCGTGCAGTGACCGCACTTGTACCCACCATAACCGGAATGGGAGACCTCGTCTCAGGTCGCGTGAGGAGGGCAATCTGCGGGCAGGTTCACTCAGGTATTAGGCTTACCGATTTACCATATTTCTCGGTATGTGTTTAGTACGTTCAAACGCTTGACACAGGTATCCGCACGTTAATCCTTATTCCATTTTTTCCATCTCGTAGACAACCAATCCCCATGGATTGTTGTCCACAACTAGAATCATGATGATATAAAAGTGGGTACAACCAATTCCTGTTCTCGCGCGAGTGCTAGAAAAATCACTCGTCTTCTACCGAGATCCTAATTAAATAAAGCAACTACTCGACCTAGCATACTAGTATCCATATCAAAAGGATTCCTGAGATCATGCAACTAGGGTTTCAAACAATTCCTACACCTAAGTGCACAATCAATCCTACAATCATTAAGTGAAGTAAAATAGCATAAATAACAGGTTATGCATAAAACCGGGGCTTGCCTTCCAAAGCAGTGGCAGGCAGGTCCTCTGGTGCAGGCTCGGGTGCTGGATCCGGGGCTACCTCCTGAGCAGCTCCTTGCTCCGGCACGAGGATGTACTCTCCGTCAGCAAGGTTACAGTCTATCGAATGCAATGAACATGTATGTCATGATTATGCAAGATTTAATAACGTTATGCTAACAAAAGAACTACGTCAAGAAGTGACTTAGGGTTTCTTAGTCAGGCGAGGCTTCTAGTGGTATATATACTTATTACCTTTTAGGCTTAGGTTTTCATTTAGGATAACATAGTGGATTTGCATTGTCTTTATAGATTTCAGTGGACAATTTACAGGGGTTTTAGGATGACATTAATTATCATTATTCCTTTTCTTTTTCTTAATTTCTACTCATGGTCTCTAGTGTAGGTTTGAACTACGACAATGGTTTAATATTTTCCAAAAATTTTGTAAAAATTACAGTGGGTTGTCATTTGCTATTCTAGCCTGTTTTAAGAACTTGAGGCTCAATATATAAAGGCTATGCTTAAGACAAAAAAAGAATAAAAGTTGGGTAAATGAGCCACTTTGTACTGCAACTCTTAATTAGAGGTGGGGTCTGCCCTAAGGGTTATTTTTATTGGCATCTACCAATAATAATAGGCTTCTGTGCCAAAAATCACAGAAAGCCAAGGGGTGGTTATTTAGTTATGATTTTCTTAAGTTTGATGTCAAAAGGCACTTTCTACTACATTATTATTTGAAAAATGTCAAACAGTAGATTTTATATTTTTCCTAAGTTCTCATTAATAAAACATTAGTTATCCCAAGGGTGGGGGTGTTTTACCTTGGGGTTATTTTTGTAGGTTTTTTCTAAGTTATCCTTATTTTATTAAAATAAAAGGTATCCTACTTATTTTATACTAAACCAGGGTATGATATATTTTTCCAATGAACTACATTAAATAAGTATCCTAACAAAAATAGGGGTGCTCTCTGGTTCATTGTTTAAATTACATTTTCTATTTTTCTTATCCTTAAGCATATTATAGAATAAGGGGTAAAAACTAACTTAATGGAGTGGACAGAGAGGTTTAACATTTTTATTTGGGTTAGCAGGTAGATATAAACTTCTCAAAATTTTTCTAACCCCAGTCAAATAGTGCAACTAATTTTTGCCCTATTATTGAGCTTTTGGTCAAAACCATAATTAAATCAGAGCTTTAAAGTTTTCTATAGTACATAGGGGGTTTTATATTTTTCTTAAGTAGGTTACATTATTTAGAGTCTGACAAAATTGGTTTGACCAAATTTGGATGAACTAAACAGAAGTTATGGATTTTCAAAGTTTCTGTTCAAATTTAAAATCAGGTTTAATAAGGTTTTCTGAAAAAGCAGTTTACACCGAGGTCCCTGGGTTTAAACTAAATCAACCTTCGCAACTCTACCCTTGCGCCACTATTCCCCTGTGTCTCTGACATTTCACAAAACCCCCTGACCTTCTCTCCCTCTCACCCGCAGTCCTTCCCCCTACGCAAACAGTAACCGTGGGAAAGAAAAGGGTGGCGCGGCTTACCGGCGGCGAGGGAGGTCCGGCGAAGGGTGGGGTTGGCTCGGGGAGACTCTGGCGGTCACGTCGAGGTACGGCTTGACGTCGGGGATGGCCGGAATCGCCCGGTCCACGCGCGCAGGCGGGTGTTCTCGTCGGCGGCGAGTGTACCGGCCAAACCACGGCGAACTGGGTCAATCCAAGGGCACGGTGAGCTTCACGGGGTGACGTAGGGACAGTGTGCACAAGGAATCGAAAGATGGTTGAGTGGATTACCCGGTCCACGTACTCCGGCGGGGTTGAGAGCTCCGGCGAGCGTGGACTGGCCTCTCCGGCGAAGCAAACTCCGATTCCTCGCTCGGGGAGCTTCACGGAGGTGTGCACAGTCTTCTCCGAGGGCTGGACGGGGTTGGGAATGGCTCTATTGGCCGGTCTATGGTGACAGAGGGATTGGGCGGCCGCGGACATGCTGCGCACGGGCAAACGGTTGTGGCGGAACTGCCCGAATTATTCCAACTTAAGTGTCCAAGTCCCGCCTTAGAGGCTAGACCACACTTAAATGGGAATAACTCGTCAATCCCTCGGATCTAGTCCGACACGGCCACTGACAGGATCAAGTACCACAATCTCACTCGAAGGTGAGTCACAGAGCAAATACAATAAAGCATAAAACCATACATGCCATAATGTTAAATTATTACATCACCATCATCATCATCGGAGTTTTTGCAAAAGTAACCATCATTGTTTGAAGTGCAGCGGAATAAAGCTAACGATAATTAAACAGAGAGATGGGGAAGCCTGTCCCATCACTCCTCATGCTCCTCCTCAGCCGAGGCAGGGTCCCACTCGACAGTCCAACCCGGTGGCAGGGTGGTCGGCCAAGTTATCCCAGCAACCATCTCCTCCAGAGAACCTGTAAAAAATTATGCCACAAGCAAGGCTGAGTATACTAATACTCAGCTAGACTTACCCGGTGTGAGGAGTCTACTCCTCTACCTCTAGACATGCAGCTGTTTGGCTGTGGGGTTTGGTTGCCAAAAGCACTAGCTGAGTTTCTAAATCAAGATTTTAACTTAGTCAAAGTTAAGTGTGACTCTCTTAAGGCTAAAAGTGTACTATCTATTCATACAAAGTAGCAAACATTTTAGCAATCAACATCTTATATCATCTCCGCATCGTTCCACTTGTTACTCAATGTAGCAGCATGGATCAAGCAGTCTCATTAGCTGCGAGAAGCAGACGATTCGAATCGAGTTTTTATCCTTGCAAGGTAAACCTAAACACACGACATGTAGGGGCACTCCGTCCCCACACACATCAACCGTCCCCATCGATTCCCTGGCAACAGATCAGGGCTCACCGCCTTGGCGTACAATGCCCCACTGACCCCGACTGGCCGTCGTGCAGTGGCCGCACTTGTACCCACCATAACCGGAATGGGAGACCTCGTCTCAGGTCGCGTGAGGGGATATGTCTGCGGGCAGGTTCACTCAGGTACTAGGCTTACCGATTTACCATATTTCTCGGTATGTGTTTAGTACGTTCAAACGCTTGACTCACGGTACCACACCTTAATCCTTATTCAAATTTTTATCCCATGAACAACCAATCCCCATGGATTGTTGCCCACAACCAACATCAGTACGATATGAAAGTGGGTACAAACAATGTCCTGAACTCGCGCGAGTGCTAGAAAAATCACTCGTCTTCTACCGAGATCCTACTTAATAAAGCAGCTACTCGACCTAGCATACTAGTATTCATCTCAATAGGATTCCTGAGATCATGCAACTAGGGTTTCAAACAATTCCTACACCTAAGTGCACAATCAATCCTACAAACATTTAGTGAAGTAAAATAGCATAATAACAGGTTATGCATAAAACCGGGGCTTGCCTTCCAAAGCAGTGGCAGGCAGGTCCTCTGGTGCAGGCTCGGGTGCTGGATCTGGGGCTACCTCCTGAGCAGCTCCTTGCTCCGGCACGAGGATGTACTCTCCGTCAGCAAGATTACAGTCTATCGAATGCAATGAACATGTATGTCATGATTATGCATGATTTAACAACATTTTGTAAAAGAAACTAAGTCAAGAAGTAACTTAGAGTTCTTAGTCATGCGGGGCTTCCAGTGGGTTAGGTTTAATACTTCTTAGGCTTGGTTTTCAGTGAGGATAACATAGTGGATTGGTATTACCTTGATACATTTTTAGTGGACAGACTACAAGGGTTTTGGGATAACATTAATTCACATTATCCATTTTCCTTTCCTTGATTTCCATTTAGGGTTTCTAGGGTAGGTTTGAACTACAACAGGGTTTTAATAATTTTCAAAAATTCTGAAAAAATCACAGTGGGTTGTCACTGGCTATTCTAGCTTGTTTTAAGAATTTGAGACTTAGAGTATAAAAGTTAGGCCTTAAACAAAAATAACAAAAGTTAGGCAAAAAGGGCCACTTTACACTACACCTCCTAGTTAGGGGTAGGTTCTGTCCTAAAGGTTATTTTTGTTGGCATCCTCTAGTAATAATAGGCCTCTATGCTAAAAATCACAGAAAACTAAGGGGTGGTTATTTAGTTATGATTTTCTTAAGTTTAATGTCAAAAAGGCACTTTCTACTACCTTATTATTTGAAAAATGTCAAACAGCAGATTTCATATTTTTCTTAGGTTCTTTCTAATAAAACAATAGTTATCCCAAGGGTGGGGGTGTTTTCACCTTGGGGTTATTTTTGTAGAGTTTTTCTAAGTTTCACTTGTTTTATTTAAACAAAAGGGATCTTACTTATTTTACACTAAGACAGGGTATGATATATTTTTCCAGTGAACTATGTTGAATAAATAACCTAACAAAAATAGAGGTACTCTCTGGTTCATTAATTAAATTACATTTTCTATTTTCCTTATCCTTAAGCATATTATAGAATAAGGGGTAAAACTAACTCAAATGGAGTGGACAGAGAGGTTTAACATTTTTAAACAGGTTAGTAGGTAAATATAAACTTCTCCAAATTTTCCTAACCCTAGTCAAATAGCCTAACTATTTTTCTTACTATTATTTAGCTTTTGGCCAAAACTAACATTAAATCAGAACTTTTAAGTTTTCCATAGTACCAAGGGGTTTTATATTTTTCTTAAATAGGTTACATTAATTTGAGTCTGACAAAATTGGTTTGACCAAATTTGGATGATTTAAACAGAAGTTATGCATTTTCAAAGTTGCTGTTCAATTTAAAACAAATTTAATTTAAGGGTTTCTGGAAAAACAGTTTACACCGAGGTCCCTGGGTTTAAACTAAATCCACCTTCACAGATCTACCCCCACGCCACTATTCCCCTGTGTCACTGACCTTACACAAAACCCCCTGACCTTTCTTCCCTCTCACCCGCAGTCCTTCCCTTCACTGAAACAGTAACCGCGGGAAAGAAAAGGGCGGCGCGGCTTACCGGCGGCGAGGGAGGTTCGGCGAAGGGTGGGGTCGGCTCGGGGAGACTCTGGCGGTCACGTCGAGGTACGGCTCGGCGTCGGAGGTGGCCGGAATCGCCCGGTCCACGCGTGCAGGCGGGTGTCCTCGTCGGCGGCGAGTATACCGGCCAAACTACGGCGAACTGGCGCAATCCGAGGGCACAGTGAGCATCACGGGGTCACGCAACGACTGTGTGCACAAGGAATCGAAGGATGGTGGAGTGGCTTACCCGGTCCACGTGCTCCGGCGGGGGTGAGAGCTCCGGCGAGCGTGGACTGGCTTCTCCGGCGAAGGAAACTCCGATTCCTTGCTCGGGGAGCCTCACGGAGGTGTGCACAAGCTTCTCCGAGGGCAGGACGGGGTTGGGGATGGCTCTGCTGGCCGGTCTACGGTGGCAGAGGGGTTGGGCGGCCGCGGGCTCGCTGCGCACGGGCAAACGGCGACGAGCTAACCCCGGTGAGGTGTGGAGGGTGTGCGGAAGGGTGTAGCCGAAGCCTGGGAGGGATTTATAAGCTCGGGCGCGGGCCACGGCGCGGGTTTGGCTCGGGCGCGGCGCGGGGCGTGCGAGGGCGCGCGCGAGCGTGCTCTGGCGCGGGCAGAAGGCGTCGAACACGTGGCAGTGAGTTTCTTCCAATGTTCAAACGCTTCTAGAGATCGCAAACGTGCGAATCTCGCCATGAATCCGGCGCAGACCTCCTCCTGGCACCTAGGGCTATCTCACATGTGTGAGTTCCAAGGGATGATACGCCCTAGATAGGGAGATAGACGGGTGCCAAAACTGGTTTGTCTCATTGCCCGCTCAGCGACAAAACTGATGTCTAGTGTTGTCAAACGTCTGAGTCTCGGCCTCAAATTTTTCCAGGGGGTGCCTTAAGTGGTATAGCACATTTTTGGTATAGAACCCAAGTGGTTTTGGCGCCATCTTCAAAGTGAACACGGCTGGTCTTTGAATTAGGGCAAAAATGTGACTTAGAGGGAAATAGAGAGCTCTAGCTCTCTATCCACTTGGAGATTTGAATTGGGGTTTCTCCAGGGGCCTTTTTGCAATATTTCCCCCCTAATTGATGGTTACAATGTTGCTTAGGGTTTGGGTAAAGGTTACACATGTTTTGCCCACTTGTTTACTCTCTCCCCCCCCCTTACTTAGGGTTTTGGAAGGTAGGGCTTTGTAGAGGTCTAGGGTTCTTCTCCCCCCTGATCCAAGGTAGTAAAGGTGCAAGGATTAGAGTAATGCTTCTCATGTCACTGGCCACTTGATTAGCACAAGAGCTCCAAAGTTCTCATGTGGTGCCCTAAGTCTTTACCTTTGTGAAAAAGGCTTCTAGTGCCAAGGTGGCTCTAGCCAAGGTAACACCTGGGGTGTTACAGCCCTCCCCCCTTAAAGGAATCTCGTCCCGAGATTTAGGTAGAGTCCCTTGGAGGGGTGCTTGAAGGTGTGATGGTGGTGTTTTTCCTTTACCCTTAAGTTTCTCTTATTAACTGCTCTTTGAATGTCATCCTCTTTGCAACTTCAGAAGGAAGCCCTTCTTAAGTTAAATCCACAACTTAGACTATCCTTGTTATCTAAGTTTTTCTTATAATTGAATTCAAAGGGCAGGTGGGGTGGGGTTTTGGGGTTACATACCGACTCCTTTGGGTAGAAAGTCGGGGAAGCGAGAGCGTAGAAAATCCTCAGTCTCCCATGTAGCTTCTTCTGCTGAATGGTGACTCCATTGAACCTTATACATCCTGACCGACCTTGCCCGAGTTGATCTTTCCTTTTGATCTAGCACCTTGACGGGGTACTCTTGGTAGGATAAATCTGGCTCTATCTCAATGTCTGGTTCCGGTAGCACTTCAGTGGGTAGACGAACGCATTTTCGCAGCTGAGATACATGGAACACATTATGAACTGCTGACATGTGAGGTGGCAATTCCACTTGATAGGCTACGGGTCCACAAGCCTCCTTGATCTCGTAAGGTCCAATATAGCGAGGAGCTAACTTGCCCTTGATCCCGAATCTCTGAACACCCTTGGTGGGTGATACCTTAAGATAGACATGATCTCCCACCTCAAATTATAGAGGCTTCCGCCTCCTATCATGATAGCTCCTTTGCCTGGCCTGAGCAGCTTCTAAGTTCTTGGTAATAACCCTGACCTTTGCCTCTGCCTCGAGTACCAAGTCTGGCCCAAAAATTTCTCTTTCTCCTGCTTGAGACCAATTTAGTGGGGTCCTACACCTTCTCCCATACAAGGCTTCGAAAGGTGCCATTTTCAAACTGGACTGATAGCTGTTATTGTAAGAAAACTCCGCCAAAGACAGACACTTGTCCCAATCCTTTCCATAATGTAGTGCACATGCTCGCAACATGTCTTCCAAAATTTGATTCACCCTTTCTGTTTGGCCATCTGTTTGGGGGTGATATGCTGAGCTTCGGATGACATGGGTCCCAAGTGACTCTTGCAATTGCTCCCAAAATCGTGCCACAAATGGTGCTCCTCTGTCAGATACAATGGTCTTGGGAATACCATGCAACCTTACTATCTGATCAACATAAATTTCAGCGTACTTCTCTGCCCTGTGGGTGGTATGCACTGGCAAGAAATGAGCAGTCTTGGTCAACCTGTCCACGATAACCCAAATAGAATCATGGTGCCTGGAAGTATTGGGTAAACCCACGATGAAGTCCATGCAAATGTCCTCCCATTTCCAAGATGGTATGGGAAGGGGTTGCAAAGGGCCTGCTACCTTCAAGTGACTAGCTTTTATCCTCTGGCAAGTGTCACACTAGGATATGTACTTGGCAATTTCTCTTTTCATTCTAGTCCACCAATATAAAGATCTGAGGTCATGGTACATCTTGTTGCTACCAGGGTGCATGGAGAATTTGGAAAGGTGAGCTTCATCCAGTATCTTCTTTCTGAGCTCAGGGTCCTTAGGAACAACCAATCGATCTCCAAACCATAGAATTCCCTTGCTATCCTGTCGGAAACACTTGTATTTTTCTGCCTTTTGCTTGATCATATCCATGATAACCTGAACACCTTTATCCTCAACCTGTGCCCTGACTATCTGTTCTTGCAATGTGGGTTCCACCGAGATATAGCTTAGGTTACCCGAAGAAACAACTTCCAGGTTCAGCTTACACAACTCATCACACAGGGTGGTCACTCCCACATCCATGCTCATACAATTACACTGGGCCTTTCTGCTCAAGGCATCGGCCACAACATTGGCCTTACCTGGGTGGTAATGCACTTCTAAATCATAATCCTTGATCAACTCTAACCATCTTCTCTGCCTCATGTTCAGATCTGCCTGAGTGAAGATGTATTTGAGACTCTTGTGATCAGTGTAGATGTTACAGTGAGCTCCCATCAGGTAGTGTCTCCATATCTTAAGAGCATGAACCACAGCTGCCAACTCCAGATCATGGGTGGGGTAGTTCTGCTCATGGGGCCTGAGTGCCCGGGAAGCATAAGCAATCACTCTGTTCTCTTGCATTAAGACACATCCCAAACCAGTACCAGAAGCATCACAATAAACTTCAAATGGCTTGGTGTTGTCAGGTTGAGCTAGCACTGGGGCTGTTGTCAAATGCTGCCTCAAGGTATGGAAGGCATCTTCACACTTTTGGCTCCACTCAAATTTGACTCCCTTCTTCAACAGCTCAGTCATTGGTTTGGCAATTCTGGAGAAATCCGGAATAAATCATCGATAATACCCTGCCAATCCCAGAAAACTCCGAATCTGCTTCACTGTAGTCGGGGGTTTCCAATCCATCACCTCCTGCACCTTCTCAGGATCAACTGATACCCCATCCTGAGAAATTGTACGACCCAAGAATTTGATTTCCTTCAGCCAGAACTCACACTTACTCAGCTTAGCATACAACTGATGATCACGCAGCCTCTGAAGTACAGTATGCAAGTGTTTGGTGTGCTCGGCTTCGTTCTTGGAATAAATCAGTATATCATCAATGAAAACGACCACAAACTTGTCTAACTCTGGCATGAATACTGAGTTCATCAAGTACATAAAATAAGCCGGGGCATTGGTCAGCCCAAAAGACATCACCAGAAACTCATACAGTCCATATCTGGTAGAGAAAGCCGTCTTGGGAATATCGCTGGCACGGATCTTTATTTGATGGTATCCTGAGCGGAGGTCTATCTTGGAGAATACCTTGGCTCCTACCAACTGATCGAACAGAACATCAATGCGGGGCAGCGGGTATTTGTTCTTAATAGTCACCGCATTGAGAGGACGGTAGTCAACACACATCCTCAAACTCTCATCCTTTTTCTTCACAAATAATGCTGGACATCCCCATGGTGAAGTGCTTGGACGAATAAACCCCTTGTCCAACAACTCTTGCAATTGCTTCTTCAATTCTGCCAATTCCGCGGGAGGCATCCGATAGGGTCTCTTGGAGATCGGAGCAGTCCCAGGTTGCAACTCAATTGCGAACTCAATGTCTCGGTCAGGTGGCATCCCTGGTAATTCTTCCGGAAACACATCCGGGTAGTCACAGACTACTGGGATCTCTCCCACCGGGGATTCTAACATAACAAAGGCACAGGATCGGGTACAACCCTGGTCAGGCAAATATAGTGTGGTCCCACCACAAGTTGGTGAGTGCACCTCAATGGCTCTAGCTGCAATGTCCATCACAGCCTGGTTTCTGGTTAACCAGTCAGTTCCCAATATAATATCCACACTCTCCAAACCCAAAATGAGAAGGTTGGTCTTAATTATCAGACTACCAAACCTTATAGGCACATTCTTGTTAACTTGATAGGTGGCAACCCTGCCTCCTGGGGTTGAAATTGTAATACCTCCATTGGTGTGGTGAAAAGGCAATTGGCATTTGGCACTGATAAAACTATGCGATGCACCCGAATCAAATAAAATAATAGCAGGAAAATTTAATACTGTAAAGATACCAGTCATGACGGGTGCTCCCTCTGGAATGTCTGCCATGGTGGTGAAGTTCAGCCTGCCCTGCCTCACTTGCACCTTCTGTCTCTTGCCTTGGTTCTGATTGACATTCTGCCCCTGCCTCTGCTGGTACCTGGGGCAATTCTTGGCATAATGCCCAGTGTTGCCACAAGTGAAGCACCTGTTGTCATTGGCTTGACGGTACTGCTGCTGCTGCTGATTGCCCCTCTGAGCTGGAAATTGGGTGCGGTTGGGTGCCTGCTGCGGCTGCTGCTGAGGTCGGATTACCCATCGCCCTTGCTGCTGCTGGGGTCCCCTGCCCTGGGTGTCGGACACAATCCGGAAACGCTGTGGCTGAGCTGAGGGTCCTGCCACAGGGGTCTTCCTCTTTTTCTCTGCCTGCCTAGCGGTAATGCAGTCCTCTTGGGAGATAGCCATGTTGACCAACTCATTGTAGCTGTTGGCCCTGACGGTGTTGAGGCGATCCCGGAGCTTAGTGCTGAGCCCCCTTCTGAATCTGTCCCTCTTCTTCTCATCTGTATCCGCATGATATCCCGCATACTGGCACAAGTCATTAAAGGCCTGGGCATACTGCAACACTGTCCTGCTGCCCTGAGTGAGTGCCAAGAACACATTGAGCTTCCTGTCCATGATCCCGGCTGGTATATGGTGTCCTCTAAAAGCTGCCTTAAACTCCCTCCACTCCACCTCTCGGTCCTCTGGCTGCATAGCAAGAAAGTGATCCCACCAAGTCCTTGCAGGTCCGCGAAGCTGCTGGGTAGCGAACCTGACTTTGGTGACCTCTGAGCAAACTCCATGGAGCAGTGGAAATTTGGATTCCACCACTCGCAGCCACACATCTGTGTCAAGTGGGTCCTCCGCCCTTGTGAACAGTGGAGGCTGGGTGCTGAGGAATTCCTGATAGGTGGCCGCCGCGGGGTGACGTTGGTGGTCCCCACCACCATAATGCTGAGGTGGTGGCTGGCGTTGAGCCAGCTGCCTCAGGATCTCATTCTGCTGAGCCATGAGCTCCTGCAGAGTGGGAGGTGGGGGTGGCGGTGGAACGTGCTCGTTCTGGCCACGACGCTGCCTCCCGGCCATCTGAAAAACCACATACTTACTTAACACCATAGTTCCAAATTCCAAGATTTTATCACGGGGAAAAGTTAAAACAGCATGATAGACTCTGACTTCAACAAAAGGGATTTCAAGAGGCATAATTTCTTCCTTCCAAAAATTAAACCGATAAAAGCATCCAGCAAACAAGCCCCCAAGAGAGTTTAACATGATTACATCAAATTGTTCCAAAATGACTCAACTCTACCTAGCCTAGTACCCCAAGGGTGCAAAAGCTAAGCTAGCTGCGAGGAGTCTGACTGTCCAACTTCTAACCCTACCCTGGACACCTAGTGAGCGAACGAAGCAACACTTGACTCGGGGGAAGGTGGTCTTCCCGAGCCAGCAGTGTCCACACTGGAGGCAGGCTCATCTCCTCCCTCAATGTCGACGTCCTCGTTGGCCTCCTGGTCCTGGATCTCCTGGTGGTGCATGTCCAGGTGCTCGTTAGCCTCAGCAAGCTGCTGCTGAGTGTTAAGGAGCTGATCCTCGAGGACTTCGATGGTGTTCTCCCTGGTACCTACCAGCTCCTCCAACTCCTGAATGTCAGTGGATAGCTGCTCCACCTGCAAGTCCTTCTCCACCATTTCCTGAGATAGGTCAACCACGAGCTCCTCTCTGTTATCCAGCGTGATCTTTGTTGCCTCTAGCAGTGCCATCAGATGGGACATTGCCTCACCGCGCATCACTTGCAGACGGTACAGAGCATTCATGCACCGTACTGTCAAGTGCGCAGTCTGTCCTGGGTAGATGGCCCAGATGTCCTTGGCATGCTCCACCCGATCCTTCCACATTGGGTCGTCCTCCTTCTCAGCGGGGAACAAGCCAATGGGGTGGGTAGCCAGCTCCAAGGGATGGAATCCGCAGAAGGTAGTCAACCCATGCAGAGCGATTGCCTCGATTGTGTCCTCTGCCCGGTACCCGAAAGACTCGGAGTCCAAGGAGCGCCAGCCTGGCTGCAGGGGATGAGGCTCCAAAGTCATCCTCACCCTACAGCGGGGCACCCGGTGCTTCTCGAACTGTTGCACCGCATACTGAGGGGGTGTCGTATATCCGGCCCCCTGAAGTACTTCCCACAAAATGCGGGGAAAGCCCTCTCGTGCAAGTCCGTCAGTGTGGGTCAGTGCATTTCCGTCATCGGAGGATCCATGGGAAGTCATCTGTGTACGGTTAAGCGTAAGTAAAAGAAAAAGAATTATAAAAAGAACAAGGAAAAGTAAAAAAAAATCATCCTTTCTCTAGTTAAGTAAAAAGGCACTAGGGACCTAGTTGGTTGTTATCTTGTTTTTAAGTCCTTTACTCGGTTATCCATTTGCGTAATTATGAATGCATGCATGCTCGTCTTGACGGCCTCACAACAAGATAAAAGGAATAGGGAGGAACTCCCATCCTGTAAAAGTGGCCTGTAGGGCCTAGTTACTTAGCCACCTAGCTACCCTTCTATTACCCTAAGGCTTCACGTCCTAGGTCTATCCTGCTCGTCCTACTATCTATCCAACCTTGTTTCTATCAAGTTTTATTTAGAAAATTGATGGTATTTACATTTTATCGATTCCTCTGTGGTGGTACAAGCTCCGATACCAGCTGTGGCGGAACTGCCCGAATTATTCCAACTTAAGTGTCCAAGTCCCGCCTTAGAGGCTAGACCACACTTAAATGGGAATAACCCGTCAATCCCTCGGATCTAGTCCGACACGACCACTGACAGGATCAAGTACCACAATCTCACTCGAAGGTGAGTCACAGAGCAAATACAATAAAGCATAAAACCATACATGCCATAATGTTAAATTATTACATCACCATCATCATCATCGGAGTTTTTGCAAAAGTAACCATCATTGTTTGAAGTGCAGCGGAATAAAGCTAACGATAATTAAACAGAGAGATGGGGAAGCCTGTCCCATCACTCCTCATGCTCCTCCTCAGCCGAGGCAGGGTCCCACTCGACAGTCCAACCCGGTGGCAGGGTGGTCGGCCAAGTTATCCCAGCAACCATCTCCTCCAGAGAACCTGTAAAAAATTATGCCACAAGCAAGGCTGAGTATACTAATACTCAGCTAGACTTACCCGGTGTGAGGAGTCTACTCCTCTACCTCTAGACATGCAGCTGTTTGGCTGTGGGGTTTGGTTGCCAAAAGCACTAGCTGAGTTTCTAAATCAAGATTTTAACTTAGTCAAAGTTAAGTGTGACTCTCTTAAGGCTAAAAGTGTACTATCTATTCATACAAAGTAGCAAACATTTTAGCAATCAACATCTTATATCATCTCCGCATCGTTCCACTTGTTACTCAATGTAGCAGCATGGATCAAGCAGTCTCATTAGCTGCGAGAAGCAGACGATTCGAATCGAGTTTTTATCCTTGCAAGGTAAACCTAAACACACGACATGTAGGGGCACTCCGTCCCCACACACATCAACCGTCCCCATCGATTCCCTGGCAACAGATCAGGGCTCACCGCCTTGGCGTACAATGCCCCACTGACCCCGACTGGCCGTCGTGCAGTGGCCGCACTTGTACCCACCATAACCGGAATGGGAGACCTCGTCTCAGGTCGCGTGAGGGGATATGTCTGCGGGCAGGTTCACTCAGGTACTAGGCTTACCGATTTACCATATTTCTCGGTATGTGTTTAGTACGTTCAAACGCTTGACTCACGGTACCACACCTTAATCCTTATTCAAATTTTTATCCCATGAACAACCAATCCCCATGGATTGTTGCCCACAACCAACATCAGTACGATATGAAAGTGGGTACAAACAATGTCCTGAACTCGCGCGAGTGCTAGAAAAATCACTCGTCTTCTACCGAGATCCTACTTAATAAAGCAGCTACTCGACCTAGCATACTAGTATTCATCTCAATAGGATTCCTGAGATCATGCAACTAGGGTTTCAAACAATTCCTACACCTAAGTGCACAATCAATCCTACAAACATTTAGTGAAGTAAAATAGCATAATAACAGGTTATGCATAAAACCGGGGCTTGCCTTCCAAAGCAGTGGCAGGCAGGTCCTCTGGTGCAGGCTCGGGTGCTGGATCTGGGGCTACCTCCTGAGCAGCTCCTTGCTCCGGCACGAGGATGTACTCTCCGTCAGCAAGATTACAGTCTATCGAATGCAATGAACATGTATGTCATGATTATGCATGATTTAACAACATTTTGTAAAAGAAACTAAGTCAAGAAGTAACTTAGAGTTCTTAGTCATGCGGGGCTTCCAGTGGGTTAGGTTTAATACTTCTTAGGCTTGGGTTTTCAGTGAGGATAACATAGTGGATTGGTATTACCTTGATACATTTTTAGTGGACAGACTACAAGGGTTTTGGGATAACATTAATTCACATTATCCATTTTCCTTTCCTTGATTTCCATTTAGGGTTTCTAGGGTAGGTTTGAACTACAACAGGGTTTTAATAATTTTCAAAAATTCTGAAAAAATCACAGTGGGTTGTCACTGGCTATTCTAGCTTGTTTTAAGAATTTGAGACTTAGAGTATAAAAGTTAGGCCTTAAACAAAAATAACAAAAGTTAGGCAAAAAGGGCCACTTTACACTACACCTCCTAGTTAGGGGTAGGTTCTGTCCTAAAGGTTATTTTTGTTGGCATCCTCTGGTAATAATAGGCCTCTGTGCTAAAAATCACAGAAAACTAAGGGGTGGTTATTTAGTTATGATTTTCTTAAGTTTAATGTCAAAAAGGCACTTTCTACTACCTTATTATTTGAAAAATGTCAAACAGCAGATTTCATATTTTTCTTAGGTTCTTTCTAATAAAACAATAGTTATCCCAAGGGTGGGGGTGTTTTCACCTTGGGGTTATTTTTGTAGAGTTTTTCTAAGTTTCACTTGTTTTATTTAAACAAAAGGGATCTTACTTATTTTACACTAAGACAGGGTATGATATATTTTTCCAGTGAACTATGTTGAATAAATAACCTAACAAAAATAGAGGTACTCTCTGGTTCATTAATTAAATTACATTTTCTATTTTCCTTATCCTTAAGCATATTATAGAATAAGGGGTAAAACTAACTCAAATGGAGTGGACAGAGAGGTTTAACATTTTTAAACAGGTTAGTAGGTAAATATAAACTTCTCCAAATTTTCCTAACCCTAGTCAAATAGCCTAACTATTTTTCTTACTATTATTTAGCTTTTGGCCAAAACTAACATTAAATCAGAACTTTTAAGTTTTCCATAGTACCAAGGGGTTTTATATTTTTCTTAAATAGGTTACATTAATTTGAGTCTGACAAAATTGGTTTGACCAAATTTGGATGATTTAAACAGAAGTTATGCATTTTCAAAGTTGCTTTTCAATTTAAAACAAATTTAATTTAAGGGTTTCTGGAAAAACAGTTTACACCGAGGTCCCTGGGTTTAAACTAAATCCACCTTCACAGATCTACCCCCACGCCACTATTCCCCTGTGTCACTGACCTTACACAAAACCCCCTGACCTTTCTTCCCTCTCACCCGCAGTCCTTCCCTTCACTGAAACAGTAACCGCGGGAAAGAAAAGGGCGGCGCGGCTTACCGGCGGCGAGGGAGGTTCAGCGAAGGGTGGGGTCGGCTCGGGGAGACTCTGGCGGTCACGTCGAGGTACGGCTCGGCGTCGGAGGTGGCCGGAATCGCCCGGTCCACGCGTGCAGGCGGGTGTCCTCGTCGGCGGCGAGTATACCGGCCAAACTACGGCGAACTGGCGCAATCCGAGGGCACGGTGAGCATCACGGGGTCACGCAACGACTGTGTGCACAAGGAATCGAAGGATGGTGGAGTGGCTTACCCGGTCCACGTGCTCCGGCGGGGGTGAGAGCTCCGGCGAGCGTGGACTGGCTTCTCCGGCGAAGGAAACTCCGATTCCTTGCTCGGGGAGCCTCACGGAGGTGTGCACAAGCTTCTCTGAGGGCAGGACGGGGTTGGGGATGGCTCTGCTGGCCGGTCTACGGTGGCAGAGGGGTTGGGCGGCCGCGGGCTCGCTGCGCACGGGCAAACGGCGACGAGCTAACCCCGGTGAGGTGTGGAGGGTGTGCGGAAGGGTGTAGCCGAAGCCTGGGAGGGATTTATAAGCTCGGGCGCGGGCCACGGCGCGGGTTTGGCTCGGGCGCGGCGCGGGGCGTGCGAGGGCGCGCGCGAGCGTGCTCTGGCGCGGGCAGAAGGCGTCGAACACGTGGCAGTGAGTTTCTTCCAATGTTCAAACGCTTCCAGAGATCGCAAACGTGCGAATCTCGCCATGAATCCGGCGCAGACCTCCTCCTGGCACCTAGGGCTATCTCACATGTGTGAGTTCCAAGGGATGATACGCCCTAGATAGGGAGATAGACGGGTGCCAAAACTGGTTTGTCTCACTGCCCGCTCAGCGACAAAACTGATGTCTAGTGTTGTCAAACGTCTGAGTCTCGGCCTCAAATTTTTCCAGGGGGTGCCTTAAGTGGTATAGCACATTTTTGGTATAGAACCCAAGTGGTTTTGGCGCCATCTTCAAAGTGAACACGGCTGGTCTTTGAATTAGGGCAAAAATGTGACTTAGAGGGAAATAGAGAGCTCTAGCTCTCTATCCACTTGGAGATTTGAATTGGGGTTTCTCCAGGGGCCTTTTTGCAATATTTCCCCCCCTAATTGATGGTTACAATGTTGCTTAGGGTTTGGGTAAAGGTTACACATGTTTTGCCCACTTGTTTACTCTCTCCCCCCCCCCTTACTTAGGGTTTTGGAAGGTAGGGCTTTGTAGAGGTCTAGGGTTCTTCTCCCCCCTGATCCAAGGTAGTAAAGGTGCTAGGATTAGAGTAATGCTTCTCATGTCACTGGCCACTTGATTAGCACAAGAGCTCCAAAGTTCTCATGTGGTGCCCTAAGTCTTTACCTTTGTGAAAAAGGCTTCTAGTGCCAAGGTGGCTCTAGCCAAGGTAACACCTGGGGTGTTACAACGGCGGCGAGCTAAACTCCGGTGAGGTTTGAGGGTGCACAGAAGAGTGCAGTCGAAGCCTAGGAGGGCTTTATAGGCGCGGGCGCGGGCCACGGCGCTGGCTTGGCTCGGGCGCGGCGCTGGGCATGCGGGGGCGCGCGCGAGCGTGCTCTGGCGCGGGCAGGAAGCGTCGAACACGTGGAGGTGTGTTTCTTCCATTGTTCAAACGTCTCCAGAGATCGCAAACGTGCAAATCTTGCCATGAATCCGGCGCAGACCTCTTCCTGGCACCTAGGGCTATCTCACATGTGTGAGTTCCAATGGAGGATACGCCCTAGATTAGGAGATAGACGGGCGCCAAAACTGGCTTGTCTCACTGCCCACCTCGCGACAAAAACTAATGCCAATACCTGTCAAACGTCCAAGTCTCGGTTTCCACTTTTTCCAGGGGGTGCCTTAGGTGGTATACCACATTTTTGGTATAGAACGTAAGTGGTTTTGGTGCCATTTTCAAGGTGAACACGGTTGGTCTTTGGATTAGGGTTAAAATTTGACTTAGAGAGAAAATAGAGAGCTCTAGCTCTCTCTCCACTTGGAGATTTGAATTGGGGTTTCTCCATGGGTCTTTTTGCAATATTTCTCTCCCCTAATTGCTGGTTATAAGGTTACTTAAGGTTTGGGTAAAAGTTACTCATGCTTTGCACACTTGTTCACTCTCTTTCCCTTCTTACCTAGGGTTTTGGAAGATAGGGTTTAAAAAGAGGTCTAGGGTTCTTCTCCCCTCTTATCCAAGGTAGTAAGTGAGCAAGGATTAGAGTAATGCTTCTTAGGTCATTGGCAACCTGATTAGCACATGGTCTCCAAAGTTCTTATGTATTGCCCTAAGCCTCTACCACATATAATTCACAGTCCTTAGTGCCAAGGTGTGCTCTAACCATGGTAACACCTGGGGTGTTACACTTGACGTGGGCGACACAGCCGAAGGTGCGCAGATGGTGTACTGCCGGTGTCACTCCATTCATCAGCCCGTATGGAGTCTTGCCGCCATTTCCCTTGGTCATGGTACGATTGAGGACGTACACGACCGTCATAATCGCCTCCCCCCAGAACCAGCCCGGGAGGGATTTTGCCTTGAGCATGCTCCTCGCCGCACCGACGAGGGTTTGGTTGCGGCGTTCCACAACTCCGTTCTGCTGTGGCGTGAATGGCGTAGTTAGTTCTCGGCCGATGCCGAGCTCGGTGCAGTAGTCAGAGAGGCTTCGGGAGGTGAACTCTCCCCCCGGTCCGTGCGCAGAGTGCGCAGCTGAAGCCCCGTCTTGCGCTCCGCCGTAGCCTAGACGTGCTTGATGGCCTGTGGTGCGCCATCCTTGGTAGGCAGCAACACCACCCACATGTAACGACTATAATCATCAATGAGGAGTAAAAAATACCGATTCCCACTAGGTGTAGCCGGTGTGATCGGTCCACAGAGATCTCCATGGAAAAGCTCTAGGACCCGAGTCGAGCATCGCTGCGCCACCGAGGGAAATGGTGCTCGACGATGTTTGCCAGCGAGGCACGCCTCACAGATCGGGTCGACCTGCATCAACAGAGGCAGGCCTCGCACCAAGCCCTCTTGCCCCATCTTGCGCAGCGCTTGGAAGTTGACGTGACAGAAGCGAGTATGCCACCTCCATGTGTCTTCACCAGCGTGAGCCGCCAGGCAGACCGGGCGCGCAATGTTGAGATCGAGCGTATACAGTCTGCCAGGACCCCGGCAGATCCTAGCAAGCAGGCGATCCCGCTCGTCACGGACTCACATCACCCCCTCACGAATCAGGATCTCGTATCCCATTTCGTCAAGTTGGCCGCAACTGATGATGTTGGCTGTGAGGCACGTGATGAAGTAGGTGTTGGGCAGTGGCCTGTGTTCACCAGTCTTGCACTCGAACAAGATGGTGACGCGGTTGGGGGTATGCTTCGTAGCCGAAGATCCTAAAGAAAGAGAACACCTTCGGAAGATCTTCTCAGGAGCAAGCACCGAAGCTATTACCTAGAGAGCTTCGGCACAATGACAGATCTCAAGACGAAGGGCCGAACCGACTTAAAGATGGATTGACTTAAAGACCCATGATGTTTTGTGTCATTATTGTAGTCGATTATAAAGGACATAAATGTAATTTTACGCAGGTTGTACCCTGTGCCTATAAATAGGTGAACAGTACTCCGGCACTATTCACGCAATCCTGTAATCGCTAATGTATTACGCTGGGATTATTACTTTCTATCAAGGAGAAGGTATAAACGTACCTGAATATTATGTCCTAATATTTAAGTTCATATTATAAGATATGTAAATAATGTCATTTGTTTCCAATAGATCTTTCTCTAATGTTTGATATTTTACATTTTATTTCGGATTGTTTTATGTTTGATCACGAAGGTATGACCTTCGTGATGTTCTGTCCGTGGCCTTCGTCCAAAGTTCATTAAATCATTAGGGAAATAATGCTTCAGCGGACGAAGGGCATCATTATTTAACATTTTATGTTGCCTTGTTATTAATTCATAGCATTTGAGGACAAGTCCCCAACATTGGCGCCCACCTCCGGTGAACTCACTTCCACTTTTTTGAGCTGATGGCTTCGTTCAACAACCAAGTTGGAGCTGCTTCGGCTCCGAAGCTGGTACTCCCGATAACAGGCGGTTCATGCTCAGAGCCAGCCAACAAGAAGCAGAAGAAGGAGGCACAGAGAAGGGTACAGCATGTCGGGGTGCAAGGACCCTTCATCAAGTCAAGATGGTCCCACATCCTGATTACCTTCTCCCAAGAGGACCTTCAGCTCAAGGATTACCCTCACAACGATGCCATGGTTATTTATTGTGTTATCAAAGGATTTCTGGTCCATAATGTTTTGGTTGACACAGGCAGTGCAGCATATATTATATTTGCTAAGGCCTTCAGACAGATGCAAGAGCCCGAAGATAAGATCCATGATGCTACACATCCCCTTTGTGGCTTCGGAGGAAGGCAGATTGTAGCACTCGACAATATCACGATGCCAGTGACTTTTGGATTTATCAACAATACAAGGATTGAACAAGTTGTCTTTGATATTGTTGACATGGAATACCCTTACAACACAATCATTGGTCGTGGGACACTCAATGCGTTCGAAGCAATTCTTCACCCAGCATATCTTTGCATGAAGATACCTTCGGATCAAGGGCCTATTGCTGTTCATGGAAGTCAGGAAGCTGCCAGAAAGGCGAAGGAAACTGGACAGATTCAAAAGCAATCCATAACATAGATGGAGCCGAAGCTTGTGAGCAATACAAGTACAGAAGGGAGAAGGCTACTTCGGCTGATCAGCCGAAGCCCATGCTCTTATGTGACGATATAGCAGAACAGAAGGTGCTATTGGGATCTCAATTGTCTGAAGAGCAGGAGAAAACCCTAATAAGGTTCCTGTTCAACAACAAAGATATCTTCGCATGGTCAGCTAATGATCTCTGTGGTGTCAACAGGGATGTTATTGAACATTCGCTCAATGTTGATCCATCCTTCAGACCCAGAAAGCAGAGGCTTCAGAAGATGTCTGATGACAAAGCTTAAGGTGCTCAGAATGAAGTGAAAAGACTCCTCAGTGCTGGAGTCATCAGAGAAGTAAAATACCCAGAATGGCTAGCTAACACTGTTATGGTGAAGAAGGCCAATGGTAAATGGAGAATGTGCATTGATTTTACTGATCTCAACATGGCTTGTCCGAAGGATGAATTTCCATTACCAAGGATAGATTCTCTGGTAGATGCAGCAGCTTTGTCAGAGCTCATGAGTCTACTTGATTGTTATTCAGGCTACCATCAAATCTGGATGAAGAAGGAAGATGAGCCAAAAACCAGCTTCATCACCCCCAGTGGTACATATTGTTACCTTCGGATGCCTGAGGGGCTCAAGAATGCTGGAGGAAGCTTCAGCAGAATGACAACAAAGGTCCTTCATTCTCAGATAGGCAGAAACATGCTAACATATGTTGATGACATCATAGTAAAAAGCACGAAGCAAGAAAATCACATTGCTGATCTGCA
Source organism: Zea mays (assembly GCF_902167145.1). NCBI lineage: Eukaryota > Viridiplantae > Streptophyta > Magnoliopsida > Poales > Poaceae > Zea > Zea mays. Next base: position 87,413,094 of record NC_050102.1, on the reverse strand, counting down.
GGAGACATTTGCTAATTTTATGCAAGCTGGTCTGAAGCTGAATCCAGAAAAATGTGTCTTCGGAGTAAAGAAGGGGAAATTCCTTGGTTGTTTGGTTTCAACAAAAGGGATCGAAGCTAATCCAAATAAAATCGAAGCTATCCTTCGGATGGAGCCGCCAAGCACAAAGAAAGGGGCTCAATGGCTAACAGGAAGACTGGCATCTTTAAATCGATTTATATCTAGATCAGCAGAGAGAAATTTACCATTCTTTGAAGTGCTAAAGTCAGCCGAAGTTTTTCAATGGGGATCAGCTCAGCAAAAAGCCTTCGAAGAGCTGAAACATTATTTGATAGGTTTAACAACTCTAACTCCACCAGCGCCAGGGGCTCCTCTGCTGTTGTATGTGGCAGCTTCGCACTCTGCAGTAAGTGCGGTGCTTGTTCAGGAGAAGCTTGAAGGGCAATTGAAAAAGCAGGCTCCAGTATACTTCATCTCCGAAGTTCTCAGTTTATCAAAGGAAAACTATACAGAATTGGAGAAGGTGTTGTATGCTGTATTAATGGCCTCCAGGAAGCTTCGACATTATTTTCAAGCATACCATATAATTGTTCCTTCATCACAGCCTTTGAACGATATTATGAGAAACAGAGAAGCTACTGGAAGGATTGGAAAGTGGGCTGCGGAACTCAACGAGTTCAGCATTGATTATGTGCATAGATCTTCGATTCAGTCCCAGGCGCTAGCAGATTTCATCGCCGACTGGACGCCAGGGGCTCAGGAGGAAGAAGCAAGTAAAGATGCCGAAGCTTGGACAATATTCTGCGATGGTTCCTGGGGAACCTTCGGGGCAGGTGAAGCTGCCATTTTAATTGCACCTACCAAAGTCAGAACATGCTACGCAGTGAAACTTGATTTCAGTTGCACAAATAATATTGCTGAATACGAAGCTTTGCTTTTGGGGCTTCGGAAGTTGAAGGCAATGGGGATAAGAAGGGCGGTTCTCAAAACTGATTCCCAAGTTATTTCTGGCCATGTTGACAAAAGTTGCAAAGCAAGAGATCCAAAGCTCGAGAAATATTTGGATACAGTTCGAAGGCTTGAAGCTTCCTTCGAACGGTTTTCTGTCAAGAATATTCCACGAGGAGAAAATGAGCACGCTGATCTACTAGCCAAGTTAGCGGCACAGGGGCTGCTCTTACCTTCAGAAGTATTCTTTGAAACAATAAAAGCACCTTCGGTTGACCTTCTTGAAAGAGCAATGCTCAATATATCTCCTGTTTATAGCGAAGATTGGAGAACTGAGATCATGTCTTTTCTTCAGGGCAATTTCCTTTCAGGCGACGAAGCTTATCATAAGAGAATAGCGGCAAGAGCCCGTCCATATGTAATAATAGAAGGGGAGTTATACAAGCATGTAGTCTGTTCTCCATTACTCAAATGTTTATCCAGAGCTGAAGGTATAGAGCTGATGAAAGAAATACATGCAGGCCTGTGTGGATCTCACATCGGATCTAGGCCTTTGTTGGGTAAAGTTTTTCGTCAAGGATTTTATTGGCCGAAGGCAGCTTCGGATGCAGCAAAATTAGTCCAAAAATGCGAAGGTTGTCAAAAATGTGCAAGAGATAAAAAACAACCTTCGTCTCTAACTCAATTAATACAACCCACTTGGCCATTGCAAAGGTGGGGCCTTGATTTGCTAGGCCCACTTCCACCAGCACAAGGGAATTTAATATATGTTGTAGTGGCAGTAGAATATTTTTCTAAGTGGATTGAGGCGAAGCCTTTAGCCACAATAACTTCGGTCACTGTTCAAAAGTTTTTCTGGCAAAATATTGTGTGTCGCTTTAGAGTGCCGAAGGCCATCACCGTGGACAATGGAACACAGTTTGATGCCGAAGCTTTCAGAGAGTTTTGTGAACAAATTGGCACGAAGATCCATTTTGCATCAGTTCGGCATCCGGAGTCAAATGGACTTGTCGAAAGAGCTAATGGCATTATAATGACAGGAATAATGAAGTTAATCTTCAACCAGCCCAGGGGGAAGTGGCCAGACGAATTAATCAAAGTGGTGTAGAGCCACAACACAACAATGTCAAGGTCAACAGGTTTTACACCATTCAAATTGCTGTTTGGTGACAAAGCAATAACCTCAGAAGAAGCTAAAGCGGGATCAATAAGAACAGTGGCTTCGACAGAGGACGAAGCTGATTATTCTGTGGCAAAAGATGCTATAGAAGGGATCAGGCTTCAGGCTGTGGAGAATATAAATAAATATCAAGCCGAAACAATAAAATGGCGTGATAGAAAGGTTCGGTTAAAAAATATTAAGCCAGGACACTTGGTACTTCGAAGAGTTGCCAACCCAGATACAGTAGGCAAGCTACAGTTGAAGTGGGAAGGACCTTTCCTGGTAGTATCTTCGTCAAGACCCGGTTCCTACAAGTTGAAGGATATGGACGGCAACGACATTCCTAGATCTTGGAACGCGGATGAGCTTCGGCGGTATTATGTGTAACCTGATGTAATCTTTTTTATTCTTTCCTATGGCACCCTTTTCCTTTCCAAAGGGGGAGAAAGGTTTTTAATGGGGCCATAGCATGTAATTTCTCTTTTTTCTTATATCAGCTCTACAAGAGCAATATCCCCCGAAGATGTAAATGTAAAAACTAAGCATGCACCATCGAGTGCAAAGAGAAAAAGGAAAAACAGGGAGAAGCTCGAAAGACGTCCCTAAGGGGATGCAGAGCACGACGAAGCTACAAAAAGTCGTTCCTAAGGGAGCGCAGCGTAAGTTTTCTGCTCAAAAGTCGTTCCTAAGGGAATGCAGAGCTTACAGCGAAAAGTCAACGCTGATTCCGCCGAAATATAAGGCGAAGCGTGAAAAGTTAACGCGAATACCGCTGAAATAAAAGGTGAAGAAGCTCCTAAGGGAGGCTTACAGCGAAAAGTCAGCGCTGATAAACCGAAAAATAAGCGGTGAAGCCGAAAAATAAACGACAAAGATTTGTTATTCCTAAGGGAATAAGAGTTGTCATTATGATTTCGTATGTGTCTTTGAACATTCATTTGCACGATACATTACATCATACATTTGCATTCATAAACATTCACTTAGACATATATAGGATCATCATCATCATAACATACACACTTGCTTCGGTCTTGAAAGAGAAGGCTTCGGAAAAAAGGGAAAAAGATGCAATTTTATGCTTCGCTGTGTACGCAAAGAAGGGAAGGTGTTTTTTGCCTTCGGCTCAAAAATATTAATTTCGTCCACACCAAAGCACTTTATACATTGACGGAAAGGTAAGATTATATTACAAGGTATGGATAAAGTCCACAAAGTGAAATTTAATTACATCATACTTTATACAAGTTATCATAGGAGTTTTTTGAGCTATTTCTATAGACTACTCGAGCTTCGTCAGCATTCATGGAGCTTCGTCTTTTTACTCCGTAGCTTCAGCTTCGGCTTGGTCATCCTGTATGTAAGTATTATAAGCTAAATTCAAAATTCAAAGGAAAAGGTAAGCATAAGGTATGATTTTGTTACCGGTTTAAGGTGGCTTCGAGCCTCGTCACCGGCTTTGCTCCGTCCACCCTTTGACCATACTAACTTTATAAATCTATTCTCAATACTTTGGGCCAGGTTGGGAATGTTATCTAAGTCTGCTGGTGACAAGCTGAAGTTGGGTCTATTGACAACTTTTCCGTGTTCACAGCCAGACTTCAGAAAGGCAACAGCTATGCCCCGGGAAGCTACCAGGGCACAGAAGTCACCATGCCCAGCTATAACTTCGTCAAGATCATTAATTTCACCTTCAATATGCTCGAAGGCACCAGGCAGGTCTTCAGCCGAAGGAGTGAACTTCTCGCTGCTGGCTCCAACAAAATAGAACACCTGCTTCAGCTGTTGAACGCATCGATTGCTGAACTCCAAGCATTTATTCTGAAGGCGTGTCAAAGATTCTTTCAGCTCCGAACTTTTTTGGACTTCGGCCTCAAGTTTTGCATCAAGCTTCAGCTTTTCTTATTCGAAATTCTCTGATTGAGAAAGAAGCTTTGAATTTAATTCTGTTATTTTGGCTTCAGCATCCGCTAATAAGCCTTCGGTTGTTTGAAGCTCGAAGTCTTTCTTTTCGATGGCAACTGATTGCTCTTTTATCTTGTTCTCTAAGTTCTCAATTATAACTTTGTGCTTTTTATCCTCTAAGTCCTGCTGCATTTTTAAAGCCTTGCTCAAAAGCATACTCTGCGGACAAATAACCTTCGTTAGAAAACATTCATGATATTACAAATAATAAAGGTTAGACAAAAGTTGTTTACCTTAAAATTGGAATAAAACAGACTACCGACAATGTGTTGTCGTCGATAGCGGCTGATATCTGCTTCGAGCTTTGGGAAACCGATACTCTTTGATAGAGTACCGATAACCTTCGCGCCGGTCTGATCTCATATGCAGCCTAACCTTTCGTCATCAATGCCACCGAAGAGAAGCGCTCCCGGCCGATACCCGCAAGATATAGCATATTCTTTTAGTTCCTCTTTTTCAACTTTTGTCAGCTCTTGGCCAACTAAGTTTTGAAAGTCAAAAGTTTCATCTCCGAAGTATCTTCGGTCATTTCTTCCTTCTCGGGTTTTGCGGCCGTAGTCTCTTCGGTGGCTGCGGCAGCTTCTTCCGCGGCCATGTTTAGTAGCATTTTGTCTATATCAGCAGCTATGCTTTCTAAATTAATATCTTCGGATTTGGCATCTTCGGCTCTGGCCTCTTCTGCGGCAGCCTCCGAAGGTACAGCTTCAGTAGCTGTCATGCTTTCAATAGCCGACACCTTCGGAGCTGAAGCTCCTTGTGGTGTTGCTTCAATGACTTATGTCACAGTAACGATTCTTTGTCTCTTTGGCCTAGGTGCCTTCGTTTTTGTGGGCTCCTTTTCCTTCTGAAAAAGCTTCGTCAGATGTAGCCCTAGAGGACTTAGTTTGACAGGCAAAGTTTCAGTCATTACCTTTAAGATTTCCTCTATTTCAGTAGCAGAGGATGTCGCAGAAGTCCTTTCTTTTTCATTAATTGATTTTTGCTTCGGAGTCGAAGCCTTTCTTTTCTTTGGAGCAACTGTTTTCGCTTCAGACTCTTGTTTTTCTTCTTTGGTTGATCTTCATCGTCCTTATTCAGAGCACTAGCTACTCTTTTCGTTTTTTGGCCTTCAGCACCCTTATCCAGCTGCTCGTAGTCAGGATATTCAAAACCTATAGCATCCATCACTCGGTTTAGCCTTTGTTTCGGACGGGTGCCGAAGGCTGCAGTCATCAATTGATCTTCTTTTTTAGAATAATTTCCAAGTATTTTGTTGCACATTACTTCGATTGTATCCAGCCATTCTTGGCAGGGTACTTTGAAATGTCTCTTGAATTTGTAATGGTAGGGCAGCCGGACAAGTTCTCCCTCCTTCTTTTTTCCTTCAAGCTTCGGCATGGCCCACTCTTTCATAGTTGGAAACACTTTGAAAGACAAAAATTCCTGCACCAAGTCCCTAGTGCCGATGTGCTTCGCGATAACCCTAAATTCAGCCAGTGCAATTTGGGTTGGACCCTCTGGTGTCATATTGCACGGGGGTCTGGTCTCTCCGAAGATTAGCTCTAACAGACTCTGGACCAGCTTCTCCTTATCATCGTCAACTTTGACATAGAACCATTCCGATTTCCAGCCAGCCGGCCACTTGCTTCGGTAACTGATCACGGGAAATTTTGTAGTCTTGCGGTAGGCAAAATTGTAGCAGCCAAAGTTTTCATGTAACCCATCTCTTCTGGCCTTGGTTTGGTAATGCAGCTCATGCACTCGGCATAAACCTTCGGTAAACGGTTCCACCCCTTGGCTTCGGAGAGCCCTGATGTAAACGCTAAGCCTAACGATAGCGTTAGGAGTTAGCTGATGAAAGTAGATCCCAAACTTCTTCAGCACATTAGCAATCATCTTATTCAAAGGGAATCTCAAACCAGCTTTGAAGAAACTCTTAAAAACTACTACTTCATCTTTTCCTGGCTTCAGAGTAGTTTCCTCTCCACCAAAGCGAACCAACTCTTTCTTTTCTTCATTAAAATAGCCCAATTTCAACATCTTAGGTAGGTCACCTTCGGAGATCGTGGATTTCCAAAATCCATATGGCTGGGTTTGCTCGGCACCGCGCTGCTATAATCATCTTCAGAATCGGTCTCCTCAACATCAGCTTGCTCTGCTTCAGCGGCAGGGACGTCCTCCGATGTTACCAGCCCAGACCGCTTCATTGCTTCGGAAATCGGAACAGTCTCAGTAGCTTCGGTCTCATCTCTCTCACGATCAACCCTAGCAGTGGAGTGAACTCTGGTCATTTGATTATGACTTTCTTGAAGTTTTTGTTGTTGACTTTTCTGATTTTCCCGAAGCTCTTCCTCTTGTGACGAAGCAGAATCAAAAGCGAAGTTTCATCTGAGCACGATGATTAAGCTTCGGCTATGACTAAAATTTTGGTAGCAAAACAGTGCAATAGCAATGAATGCTGTGGTAACTTCACACCTACCCGTCTATTTATATAGTGCCGCAGGTGGGAAGGTGAATCGTCAAGGTCTCCCGCACCGAACAAACAGTCACCCGCACTCGCTGAACGGTGGGCCACAGGGTCCGAGAAGGTGAATCACTGGGGCGCGCGTAATTGCTGCAAGATGGGGCCAACGCGCGCGCGACGATTATTTTACTTGTTTCTCGCCATCGAGCTCAGGGAAGGTGTTTTTTGGATCTTCGGCGTCCCCGAAGCCTAGAAGACTTTTTCACGGATCAAGCTCGTTACGAAAAACGATCTAGCATCGCGAAGGGGGTACTGTTGGGGGTATGCTTCGTAGCCGAAGATCCTAAAGAAAGAGAACACCTTCGGAAGATCTTCTCAGGAGCAAGCGCCGAAGCTATTACCTAGAGAGCTTCGGCACAATGACAGATCTCAAGACGAAGGGCCGAACCGACTTAAAGATGGATTGACTTAAAGACCCATGATGTTTTGTGTCATTATTGTAGTCGATTATAAAGGACATAAATGTAATTTTACGCAGGTTGCACCCTGTGCCTATAAATAGGTGAATAGTACCCTGGCACTGTTCACGCAATCATGTAATCGCTAACGTATTACGCTGGGATTATTACTTTCTGTCAAGGCGAAGGTATAAACGTACCTGAATATTATGTCCTAATATTTAAGTTCATATTATAAGATATGTAAATAATGTCATTTGTTTCCAATAGATCTTTCTCTAATGTTTGATATTTTACATTTTATTTCGGATTGTTTTATGTTTGATCACGAATGTTCTGTCCGTGGCCTTCGTCCGAAGTTCGTTAAATCCTTAGGGAAATAATGCTTCAGCGGACGAAGGGCATCATTATTTAACATTTTAAGTTGCCTTGTTCTTAATTCATAGCATTTGAGGACAAGTCCCCAACAGACGCGCCCTTCGATTTGAGCCACAGCGCCGTCGCCAAAGCGCACGGTGCCCGCGATGTTTGTGTCGAGGTCGGAGAAGAATGCCCGCGTCCCCGTCATATGGTTCGACACACCGGTGTCAAAGATCCAGCGCCGCGCACTCCTCCTTTGCGTTGTCCAAGACAGCAAACACTTTGTGTTTGCTGAGATGGACACCATCAGCGGCACGTGATTGCCGCGTCACTCGGCTACCCTCGACGCATGTCGGGGAGGGCACCTCGATGCAGCTCTCAAGAAGGAGGAGTGTGTCCTCACCTTCCTGAGCAACATGAGCCTGGGCCTGCTCGTCTGGCTTCTTGTTACGGCACTCTCTGGCCCAATGGCCAATAATGCCGCAGTAGCAGCACCTGTCGGAGTTGCGTGCCGGCGGCGTGCTCTTATCTCGCGTCTCCGAGCTTGAACTGCCGCGGGCCTTGCCTCTTGCTGGACGACGCCGGCCGCGGCCCCTGGACCCGCCACCTGTGCGGCTGTTCTCCTGCTCCTTAGCCTTGTACCTCTCGAGCCACTGTTCCTCCCTATGGTACAGTTTCCCGGAGTCTAGATTCTGCTTGGACTCCGGGTCGTCTTTGGACGCCAGGAGACGTCCAGTGACCTCCTTGATAGACAGGGTAGAGATGTCAAGCAAAGTTTCCATGGAAACAACAAGCTGTTTGTACCTTCCGCGAGCGATGCGCAGATATTTCTCGACGACCTTCGTAGGATCTTCAGGGTCACCCAGTGTAGCGAGCTGGCTGACGATGTTGGTGAGGCGTAGAGAGAAGTCTTCCACGCCCTCACCCTCCTTGAGCGCCAGCTCCTCATACTGGCGGCGTACGCGTTGCGCAGTCGTCTTCCTCACGCGGTCGTCGCCTATCCGCATGATACGGACAGCTTCCCACGCCAGCTTCGCTGTCAGCTTGACGGCGAGTGTGGACACCATCTCTGGCGGGATGGCACTGCACAATGCGTCTAGTGTCAGCCTATCCTCCGGCTCGCTGACGTCATCACCCAGATCGATGGCCCGCCAGAGGCACCGAGCCTGCAACTTGATCTTCATGAGAAGCGCCCAGTCGTTGTAGTTTGTCTTGGTCAGCATGGGGTATGTCGTGGGTCCGGCTGATGAGATCCGCTCCACGATCCTCTCAACCACTCGCTCGCCGTCGCCACCGTTCCTGCGCCGATGCGGTGGCGATCTCCATTGTCGACGATGAGGCGGAGTCAGGGAACGCTCTCTCGTTGGAGCTGACATGACGTATCGAACTTAGCTCTGATACCAAGTGTTAGAAATGAAAACCAAACAAACTCACAAGCACTGGATGGACTCAAGAGAATTTGTGCCGCTAATTCTTGCGACGTTTTCTAATGCACTTTATAACAAAAGCAAAGGAGTACAAGTAGAGTCCGAGCGTCTCCACGATGTACAGTATTGACGTGTCCATCCCACGTCCGCATACCGCGAGTACGTCCGCGTCCTCAGGCATGCGTGCGACTCGCTGCCACTAACCCACTATTGCATGGCGTCCACAGAAGCTCATGCGACCACAATCGCTGCCACTAACCCACTAACTAGCTAATGCATGCAACTAATCGTGTTGACTACGTATCTAATGTGATAAGGCTTATTTTTTCAACAACCTCTTCTAGATATAATCGTTGGAGGACCATTTCTAATAACAACTTCTTAAATTTATATTTAGAAATCTATCTAGAGAACGAACTACTGCAGATGCTCCCGGTCTCCTGCTGTGTTCTCCTTCCAAACTCTATGCCGTGAGATCGGTGTGTGGACAAATTCTTGCCATAAAATAGCTTGGTGGGCTGTGGACAAATTCAGTGCCCCGCCATCCACCAATTCATGATGATGTTTTTAAGGCAACGACGTGTACGTAGCATTATGTCGACCACAGGAGCTGAAGCCTGTGTTGGCGGGCTGCGGGCCACTTGCTTGCATATGCCTCATCGAAGTTAACTTGCATGCTCAGCTCATTCCCTTCCTTAGCTCTCCTGCTTCCGCCATTGCTAGCTTTGGCCGACCATGTCACCTCATCATCGGCATTTTACGTCCCAGTTTTCTTCTTCTTATTATGCCCCCGTGCGACCCCAAAGAAGGAGAGAACTGAAGCTGCTTCCACTGCCTGATTATTCCCCAACCAGTTGTTACCATTCAGGTCATCTCCGACTAGTCTCACCTGCAGTGCCCTACGAGCGAGCACTGTCAGCACTTGTTGGTCGCCATTCCTATCCCACCAGCAGCCATGGCGGCCGTGACGACAACGCCATCGTCGAAACCAAGGAAAGTAGGAGAAGACCAAGGAAGGGGAAGAAAACAGCGCCCAACCAAGGCGTGCGTGCACCATCGTCGTCGGAGTTGTCGACTAGGACGGCGCAGAGCGGCGACCCCCTTGGGCGAAAGGAGCTGGGGCAACACGTGGTGCACTGGCTGAAGCAGGGCATGCGCCAGATGGCCTCTGAATTCGCTTCCTCAGACCAGCCAGAGACACAAGGTAACAAGGCATTCCTGTGGTCTGATGGTGGGCACGCGGCCCACGCGGGGTTTGTAGCGCAGGCACAGGCACACCTTTCTGCCACTCCCATGCCCAAGGGACAGGACGCTCTGTGCCGCACGGCCTCCGCTCACTACCCCACGCTGTTCGACAACTTCCAGAGAGAGCTCCGCGATGTCCTGCTGCGGCGGTAACAAGAGGGCCTTCTTGTTGATGATGACTGGCGCTCTACACGCTCGTGGGCGCTTCTGAAAGAGATGGCTAGATCGGCGGAGCATCGGACGGCCGCACGCCGGTCTACTGCTCCTGTTCTGCACACCACGCTTGGCGTCAGCTTGGAGAAGACGAGGCTGATGCAGGCTAGAATCGATGGCTTTGTTCAGCAAATGACCGGCCTTCTTCGGCTAGAACGAGATGCGGAGCTGGAACTGGCCCAGGATCATGAGGTGAGTGCCGCCGGTACAGTGATGGATGGAATGCCGAAAAAGCCAGTGGTAGCTCATGGTCAGGCCCAAGAGGATGGTGACACCATTTGCAATTTGAGAGTCATCAGCAGCTCAACCGGTATGCTTTTTTTCTTTCTTTTTACTTGGTTTCATTAATTAACCTTTGGTCAGTGACTCATGTTTCCACTGGTGCAGGATTAACTGGTCAACATCTAGTCTTATTCAGAGCCGAGGGAAGCCACAGACTTCCTGCAACCAGACTCTCCCCTGGAGACACGGTTTGCGTGAGAGCATGCGACAGCCAGGGCGAGGTTGCCGCTTCAACTCCTTGCTTGCAAGCCTCCGTCCATAATCTCGGTGAGGATGGACGCAGCATTACGGTTGCATTCAGATCACGCCGCGGCGGTGAACCTGCCTTCTCCAGGTTCCCAGGGAAATTTGCGCGTATTGATCGCATACAGGCTCTAGCAGATGCAGTTACATACGAGGTAATGCGATCTGTTAGAACACTCGTGTTCCTTTCTTTCTTGGCTCCTTTGGATTGCCGGATTTTCCTCCTATTTTCTGTGTTTTTTCTGTGAAAATAAACTGATTCCTGTAAAATTCCTATATGATTTCTCTGAAATTACTGCATTCCAAAGGAGCGTGCTAAGAGTTTGCTCTGTTATTTGGCTGTCTCTGCAGCGCAACTGCGAAGCACTGATGGCTCTTCAGAAGAGAGGGTTACAGAAAAGAAACGCATCCATCGGGGTAGTGGCCACTCTGTTCGGAGACAAGGAAGACGCGACGAAGCCGGAGAGAAACAGTCTGACGGATCGTCGTGGACCAGAAGCACCTGACGGCGGTTCGCTGGAGACGCACAGCCACAGCTTCGACACCTCCCAGTCGAGGGCTCTCGCACTGGCCCTGGACAAGGAGAGGCCAGTCCTGGTGATCCAGGGGCCTCCTGGAACAGGCAAGACCCGTCTGCTCAGCTACCTCGTCGCGCGCGTGGTGCGCCGGGGTGAACGCGTGCTCGTGACGGCTCCAAGCAACGCGGCGGTCGACAACATGGCGGAGAGCTTGTCAGCGAGTGGGCTGAAGAACATTGTGCGAGTCGGGAACCCTTCCAGGATATCTCCGTCTGTGGCTCCCATGTCCCTGGGGCAGATCGTGGCCACGAGGCTCGAGAAGCTCACCCGAGAGTTCGAGACGAGGAGATCTGCCCTGAGAAAGGACTTGAAGCGTCGCGTACAGGACGGCGGCGACGGTTCTTCAGTTCGTCAGCAACTGAAAAGGCTCGGTAAGGACTACAGGAAGGAGAAGAAGGAAGCAGTCAGGGAGGTTCTGGCAAACGCCGAGGTGGTGCTGTCGACTAACACTGGCGCGGCTGACCCACTTGTGAGGGGGACTGGAGGTTGCTTTGACCTGGTGATTATAGACGAAGCTGGACAGGCGATTGAGCCATCATGTTGGATCCCTATGTTGCAGGGGAAGCGTTGCATTCTTGCCGGTGACCACCGGCAGCTTGCACCCGTAGTGCTTTCAAGAGAGGCCATGGAAGGTGGGCTGGGCATGTCTCTGTTAGAAAGGGCTTCGTCGCTGCACGACGGACTGCTCGCTACGACGTTGACGACACAGTACCGGATGCACGAGTCTATAGCTAGCTGGGCGTCGAAGGAGATGTATGACGGATTGCTTCGGTCATTCCCGTCCGTTGCTTCTCGACTCCTCGTCAATTATCCATCTGTCAAGGTACGTAGCTAGTACCAATGTTCTAACCATATATTTCTATAAGTAAGGCACCGTTTGGTCTATTAGTCCTAGGACGAAAATTTAGTTCAGTGACTAAATTTTAGTATCTACCCTGTTTAGTTGTAGAGACTAAACATATTCTAAATACATTAAATACAACACATAAAGACTAAAATGTCCATTTTTTGTTTGACATCAGTTTTCTAGCCAGGATAATTGGAGTAAATATTGTCCTTTAGTCCCTTTTAGCATCCATGTGAGGGACTAAGGGGGTGTTTGGTTTTTAGGGACTAATGTTTAGTCTCTAGATTTTATTCCATTTTAGTTCCAAATTGCCAAATATAGAAACTAAAACTTTATTTTAGTTTCTATATTTAGCAATTTATACACTAAATATAAAATAAAATGAAGGGACTAAACATTAGTCCCTAGAAACCAAACACCCCCTAAAGACTAAAGCCAATTAGTCCCTACTTTAGTCCTTCCGTTTGACAAAATAGAGACTAAACGAGACTAAAAACAAGGACTAAAGATTAGTCCCTCTAACCAAACGATGCCTAAGGATGGAAGAATTTACCAAAAAAGTGTAGCTTTGTCACTCTCAATCGATAAAAAAATAGGAAACATGTATATCCCCGTCAAGGCTACACTTAGATTTTGTATCGATCTTAATTTAAGAAACTGTGCAGCCATGTTTTGTGTGTTCCTTTTGAATGGTAGTGTCATTACAAACAAATATGTCTACCATCCATATGACCTTAAAAAAAGTCCATATCTCTTCCACGTAAACATATAGGTGATGTTTGGTTCATAAAATGTAACGTAAATGATAATGATAATGGTTTACACTCGAGTATCGGTGGTAACAAGTTTGAATAAACCGGTATCAAATTTTAGTGTGATATCTTATTACGGTTGGACTAAAACAAACATGATTTAACGCTATCACTTATCCATTACGTTACAAATATGTGAACCAAACGGCACCATAGTTGTAGAATGAGATGTTATTTCACCCGTCCTGCATGGTAAATTATGGTAAATTATAGAGCCACAGTTCCATTTATATAGGGATTTAGTGTAGTTGATTATTCGGTTAAAAGTTGTCGGTCTCATTCTAAAGGCTGTCTTTGGCAGCTATCTACATGATCCACTATATCATTCTCTGTTTTAAAATTCATTCTGTAATACAGTCTACAACGTAAAACAGTGTTAGCAAAAAGTATATCTTTGTCACTCCCAAATCTCAACCGATAAAACATAAGAGAAGACCTGATGCTCATAAGAGAAGCAAACTATCTCATGCTATGATATAACTTAGGAAGAGGTTAGTTTTAGATAAGGGAACAAATTTCTAGCCTCTATCTTCTGCAAATATTACATAGTTGACACTTATAATATAAACCAAAGTCAATTATAATATAAACCAAAGTCATAAGACTTGCATAAGCATAAGGGAAAACGAAGTTTAGCTCAACTACTGAGCGCAGCAAACTAAAAAAGTAACCACTAATACGATTCCTAAAGGTCCATCCAAACTTTGCAACGACAGCCAGAATTGAAGTCTCCCAACACTATCAAAATTCGTTTCATTGCCGAGTGTTCGACGCTTTGCCGATTGCTTTCTATCAGGCACTCGGCAAAGTCACACTCTCGGTAACGATCAGGTTTACCGAGAGTATGACACTCTGCATAGACAGACTTTGCCGAGTGTCAAACACTCGGCGAACCGTAATGCTCGGCAAAAGGCCGTCAGCAGCCGTCTACAGCTGACGGCCGTTATCTTTTGCCGAGCGCCAAACGTTGGCACTCGACAAATAATGCTTCGCCGAGTGTCTTATTTTGACACTCGGCAAAATATATTTTTATTCTTTTCTTTTTTCCAACCAAATTTTTTGTGGTTTGTTCCTACACTATGTATACCTACATGTTCGATTTTGGCACAATTATAAAAGTGTTTGTTATAGCTATTTGATTTAGTTTGTTCAATTAAATTTCTTCATATGATTCAAATTTGAATTGCAAGTCACTCGAAAAATGGAAAACGGTGAATGCAAAAATGATATTCATGTTATTTAGCACAAGTTACGGTCTATTTTAGAAACAGAATGAAATTTTCGTGGACCATACCCACAAAACATGACCTTGAACTTGCCATCCAGTTGTTTAAAAATGGTATAAAACACAAACAAATTCAGAAAATCATGAAACTTGTCTGCAGGTCATGATATCATACGTAGAGGGAGCCTTTGCCGAGTGCCACCTAATACGCTCGGCGAAGGACCTAGTAAAGGGCCCCACGGGGAGCTTCTTAGCCGAGTGTCAGTACAGTGGACACTCGGCAAAGAGTGAGCCTTTGCCGAGTGTCACACTGTGGGCACTCGACATAGGCTCTGTCGTCGTGATGGCGACTTTTCTTTACCAAGTATCGGCTGACACTCGGCAAAGTCCCGTAAAAAAGTACTCGACAAAGAAGTCGTTGCCATGTACAGTTCGTCGAGCTTTCTGTGCCGAGTGTCACACTCGGTAAAGCCTTCACCGAGTGTTTTTCAGGCTTTGCCAAGTGTTTTAGACACTCGGCAGAGCAGCTGATTCCGGTAGTGCAACTTCTATAGCCTTCTTGAAGAATGGGTGCTCCACCTCTCTATGTAGCATGAGCCACTGTCAAATCTAAAATATCTCCACTTATCTTGTAAAGATTGTGTTACTCATGGTAATTAAGTCTATATTGACCAATACCATGCATTATAACACTTTTTAATAAAAATATGGTTAGGCATGGCCTGTGGTTGCAACCCTATTCACATTTAGATGAATGAGAAAGCATCATTAGACTTAGGTAAGTTTGCTGAGGCTTAGTTTAATTCTAGGGTCTGCCACCACCTATATGTGTTCCTTTAATCTCCTAGCTCATTTGAAGCTGCTATTTTACTCTAGTTGTCTATCCTATATTGAGAGGGTTTGTGCAGTGTAGAAGCTAGAGACAAGCCTGGATTGTGTCTTGTGAGTGTGATATGTGTTTATTTTATAGTATTGGCTTCACTTTCATCCAAAGGTTGTTGAATACTTATTATTCTTGGTGTCCAACAACACCTACATAATGCGGTGGAGGACCAGGTGACCTTTCCCTATAAAGTTTCTTATTGGGAGGCTCCTACTAATGTCCATAGTCTAAAACCGATCATTTAGAAGTGGAGAATGTGTATTCTCTAGTATATACTTTAGACTTCTTGACTTAAGGTAGAAAACTATGTCACTATGATGATTCTTTGATGCTCCAACATGGATTATTAGGTTGTTGTGGCAACAACCTAATATAATGGGAGAGAAATATGGTTATATCTTTTGCCTCTTCTATGTTTTAGCATTACTTTCATGTCTTAGCCTTGTGATTTGCTTCTTGTTGTGTGACTACTATATTAACTTGCTAGAGTGTACTTAGGTATACGATTTGCTTTCTACACCTAAGGTTCTACTCTTAGTGTGATCATGAGCTTCATTCTAGTTGCATATCTGAAAGGTTGAATTAATAGCCATTATCTAAAAATCTTGATACATTTTCTTAGCATGTTCCCTTAGTTTTCACATTATCGGTTCTTGTTAAGAACATGTTTACCATTATGGTAATAATGACACTTTAGTGTATTTTTTGCCTTATGTGTCTTTATGCAAGTGGGTGAAATTAAATAGTTTATGCACACATTGTTTTAATGTCCAATTCACTCGCCTCTTGGGCCATCGGTTTTTTTCACCCATCAAACATGTTGAGACTCCAAGGTGACAACACTAGAGAGCAAAAACTTTGAAGATACTG
The DNA here is from genome assembly GCF_902167145.1 of Zea mays. Classification (NCBI taxonomy): domain Eukaryota; kingdom Viridiplantae; phylum Streptophyta; class Magnoliopsida; order Poales; family Poaceae; genus Zea; species Zea mays. The sequence goes on along the minus strand of NC_050102.1, from coordinate 87,397,133 downwards.
TTGTTGTATGTCCAAGAATCTAAACCGACCTATGCTATGAGTGCTTCTTGGGATCTTGGCTGACCACTAATAAGAGGTAAGGTGTTTGCTTAGGACATCCTTTCCACCCAAAACAACAAGGAAGAAGAAAGGCCATAGCCATATGGCATCATTGAGTAGAGAATTACACAATCGGTACAATGCTACCAATAGGGCTGCAATCTTCCCTGCATTCTATCGAACATGTACACCTTCATGTTGCCCACAGTTGTATAACTTTGCTACTGATGTGTTGATCGTGCTATCATCACATGTAGAAATGTTTCCAACCTTCCTATGTGCAACAATAGGTGCCACCAACATGTCTCAAGTATACGTATCCAAGATAAAATGATGAGAAAGGGAGCATATAGAATTGACCACTCATGGCATGGATCTACCCTTCCTCATGAACGTAGTACCACCACCATAAGGGTAACTTGCAGTATCACTAGATCATCATTCGCTGGCAGCACCAATGGGTAGCTACTATCGAGCTAGGAAATGATGGATCTAGCTACTCATGACATGGATTTGAAATCCCAGTTTGCATATTGTGAACCGACATGAAGCTCCAAGCCACTATTGTTGACTACATGTCATGAAGCTCTATGCCACCAATGTTGTCAACAACATGTTGAACAACCATAATGGAAGAGGGGGAAGATATAGAAGAAAGGAAGGAGACTTTCAACCTAAGAAATAAAATATATTTCACACAACAAGAAGTGAATTAATAAATCTTGGTTTCGTAACTATATTGAATTATAAACTAGATGGCCAAATCTATGGATCCTTTCAAATTGTTGCTTAGAGTTCAACAAGAAATTTTATTAGTTGTACTTCTTGTTCTGTTAAAGTGTAAATGCAAATGTATGTTTTCTAGATAGCATTGTATCTTTTTTATATTAGCCCCTTCAATGCTTGAGTGAAATTCTCATTATAAGTGGTAATAAGTTACTTCTTATTCATTTTAGGTCACTTGGATGACTCAGTGTGCGTTACTTTTACTTGATACCCGGAGGGCGTATGGAAGCCTAAATATTGATTGTGAGGAGAGTTTAGACCCAGCCGGTACTGGTTCATTTTACAACAATGGTGAGGCAGATATAGTTGCACATCATGTCCTCAATCTTGTACAATGTGGTATGTTCCTACTTTCTTTTATCTCGCTACTATGATCGTATATATTCATCTTGAGCGCGCTATGCAACAATACCAAAACCACTACACACCACAAGTATCTCTAACCATCATGGTAACAAAAGTACATCTATGCAACATATGCATATTACCTATACTAAAAACTCCCAATCACTTTGCAGTACAAATTTCATCCTAAACCAAATCTTCATCACATGATAATATATAGATCTGATTATCTTTGCATAACATTGTAGGCAAGCATGGATTGTCTATCATGTAGTAGTTTTTCCTATTGGTTCTATGAATAATGTTATTGTTGAAGCTAGCTAGTGACGCATTGAACTAATTTATGAAGGAGTCCCTCCAACTTCAATTGTTGTTCAGTCCCCTTACATCGCGCAAGTGCAACTGTTACAAGATAGACTACAAGAATATCCGATGGCTTTTGATGTTGAGGTTTCAACAATAGATAGCTTCCAGGGTCGGGAAGCAGATGCAGTCGTCATATCCATGGTTAGCCTTTTTTTCCTATACTAGTGCCTTTCTGTTAATGGATCACCTACTAAAAGGTTTCCATCCCTCATTTGTGTTAGGTTCGATCAAACTCCATGGGAGAAGTCGGATTCCTTGCCGATAGAAGACGCATGAATGTAGCTATTACAAGGGCAAAGTCACATGTCGCAGTGGTTTGTGACACTTCTACTATTTGTAACAATGCTTTCCTGGCTAGGCTCCTCCTCCATATCCGGCAACATGGTCAGGTTCAGCATGTGGATCCCAGTTCCTTGGATGGGGGCTTTCACCTGCAAGCCTTACCCTCTTTAGGCTAGCGATCTTGCCATGAAATGTGACATGCAGTAAATGTCGAGTTCCATAATATGGTTGAAAATTATTCCTTCTATGCCATGAAACCTACAACAATACATTCTGTACCATCAAAAGTTGTGTGCTTTCTTCATGGCTATCCATTTTTTTCAAGGTGTCATTTAGATGGATGTTGTCCATAACAGGAATCCTAAAGATTCCTGTCGGCTAAAATAATTCTCGTTGGTCTTTGACCAGGCCGACGGGAATAAGGTAATCTCCGTCGGCCGTCAAATAGCCGACGGGAATTAATTTAATTCCCGTCGGCTAACGTACTAGCCCACCGAAATTAATTTAATTCTCGTCGGCTATCTTATGGCCGATGGGGATTAGCTTAACTCCCGTCGACTTTGGACTCTGGACGATGGGGATTACCTAACTCCCGTCGGCTAGTATTCCTAGCCGACGGGAATTACGTTTTTAAGAGCCACGACCTATTCCCCACACGGGCTCATTTTCAAACATCGTCTTCTTCAACGTTGTTGTCGCCGTCGCCCATCGCCGCCGCCCCACTGTTGTCCTGCCCCACCGCCGCCGCCGCCCCATAGCCATTTCCCGCCCCACCGCCGCCAACGCCCTACACCACCCACCGCCGTCGCCCTCCGTCGGTCTGCCCCAACGTCGGTCCGCCCACCGCCGGTCCACCTGTCGCCGGCGCCCACCGCCGCTGGGACTGTCCATCACCGTGGCCGCCACGCCCCTCACCACCGCGTCGGCCCCCGCAAGCTCCTCGAACGGACATCGTGTGTGCCGCCATCCGGCCCGCGCAAGCTCCTCCACGGGACAACGTCGTTTGAGTCATCGATGTATAATCCTAGACCTATGCAATGCAAATGAAAGTGTGATTAATTAGAGATGCTAAATATGTATATTGAGGCGTTTATTTTCGTCGGTTTTTTGTGGCCGACGGGAGTTAACATTTATGCGATTAGAGTTAGCTTACGTTTGTTAATTGATAATGTTATTAGTCTTCATATGACTTTATACATTGTAGTTGCTATTTTTAATTTTATGTTGCAAATATTAATTGTTGTGAATATTGTAAATTGATGAATGTCATGTATGTAAGTATTGATTATACTACCTCATTGTTGCAACTATATATATACCATACATGGTATGTGTGACATGTAGAAACATGAATGTCTCACACATACTCTTACTCGTACACAGCTACAATAATGGGTGATATATGTCATTGGATGTATGAAGGTTTCAAGAAGGGTGGGTGTCACACAAGTGAATGGTTTGCCAAGACTCAAATGTTTCTGGACCATACAACTGCTTTGTCACAAATAGATAATATTAGGTGTCCATGCAATAAATGTAGAAATATGACGAGCCACACCAAGAGGCAGGTCACACTATGGTGTTTGGTCGTATTTGTTTCTTAACTCGTGCACACTATATTTTTCGTGAACTAAACACTTTAACTTATCTCGTTGTTGCTATTTGAAATGTTTATGTAATTCTCGTTGATGATGTGAAGTATTTGTGAACTATGTCAATGTATGTGTTTGTAATGTGACCAATATTGATCTATGTTCTGTCTGATGATATATATGTTATGTGTGTTGTTGTGTGCAATATTGTGGAGAAATAAGGACCTCATTTGGTGTTGTTTTGCAGCAGGAAAGGTTAATTTAATTCCCGTCAGTTTATGCGTAGCCGATGGGAATCAGTTAATTCTCGTCGGCTTATATTTAGCCGACGGGAATTAGTTATTCCCGTCAGCTCCCTACGGGAATTGACTTAACCCCAACGATTCATTCACGTCGGCTCAGAGTCGATGGGAATTACCTGGATTCCTGTAGTGGTCACTCTATTATTAGGACATAAGAGGGACTTAGGACGTGCTGTGCATAGAGGTGACAACATGCTCTAAATTTTACACTAAAAATTAAGGATCAGATTAGGATTGCACTTTATTTCTATTCATTTTTGAACTAAAATTAATTTAGGGTCTTAACCAATTGTGAAGAAATATTTGGATCACGATCCATTACCACGTCCAGCTATGCGAGGCAACTAGTAGCCGGGAGCAGCTCTAGTTCCTCCTGTAGCCACCCAAGAAAGCGGAGGCCCACCTCCACGCCAGACACATCAAAGGGGCGGTACGCGCACCAAGCTGCTGGTAGCGTCCACGAGCAATGCGTGTGCTCGGTCGACCCCTGTGCGGGTGGAGGCCTCCGCTTTGTCCAGATAACCACGCAGACTCCTGTGCCCCGACTCCGCGTCGGTGGCACGTTGCAGGGCGAGGTTGACTTCGGCATGGGCACCCTAGGCCTCTGCACGGGCCCTGTCAGCATCCTCCTTTTCCGCCAGTCGGCGGCCGAGGTCCTCTTTTTCAGTCTCCGCCGCTGACAGCTTCTCCATCAAATTGCGGCTCTTGTTTTCCGTGGCTGATTTGTCTCGCACAACCTCAATGTGCTGCGTTCAGAGGCGTTCAATCCTCCTCTTGAATCGTCGCCTTTCAGCAGTAAACTCCGAGGTCAACGCCCCCGAGGCGGCCGCCTGGCACAAAAGACTGTCAAATTCGAAGTCATAAAAGAACAACAAACTCCCAAAAGCAAAGATTACTCACATGCTTCAGCTGCTGCGCAACTGAGCTAGCCACGTCCTTAGCGGCGGCGGCCGAAGCAATTTCGCCGCTGGCGCAAAACCTGGACCATGGGTCCTGCGAAGACCCCTTCGCCCCAGTTGCCACGGCCACCGGGCTAGCCGCCGCCGGCGCCGGGACAACGGCCAGTTGCCCAGACTCCAACCCTACACCATGGTCACGTCAGAAACCCAGACTCCGTTCAAAAAAACTCTCACCGGTAGGTCCCCGCCTTGTGTGGGCGTCGAACATCGCGACCCTACCCACAAGGTAGTCCTCCACGGAAATATCCATGGAGACTTCGGCGCCACCCACCACCGTCTCAGCAGCACACGATGGTGACGGAGGTCTTCGCTCCTGCGTGGGCATGGCAGGGAGCGGCGCGCTGGAGCCGGATGCGCCAGGCGGAGGCATGCTGGAGCCAGGGCGGTAGCCTTCGCGCTTGCCCGCACCATTTTGACCTCGCGACGTGGGTCCCCAACCCTCGCGAACGCCCGACGTTTCCACGACGCGTCTTGACGATCCTTCTCCATCACCGCCGATACAACAACAGCAACATTCCGCCCGTAAGGTAAACTTTTCATTTCACGAGCTAATCGAGATGTAAACATGTCCTCACCGGCCGCCTGGGGAATCGGAACATTCCTAGGCCAGCGACCCCCGGTAACCTTCAGCATTAGCGCGGAAGATTCCCGGAGCTCGGGTGAAGACATCGTCTCCCCGGGAACCACGCAGGTTTCCAATAAATCTGCAACAAAACGTTCGTGAAAGTTGCCTAGAGGGGGGTTGGATAGGCAGAAACTGAAATTTACAACTTTAAACACACTACAAGCCAGGGTTAGCGTTAGAATAAAATTCGAGTCCGGGAGAGAGGTGAAAACAAATCAACCAAGAAAATAAAGCGGATGACACGATGATTTGTTTTACCGAGGTTCGGTTCTAAAGAACCTAGTCCCCGTTGAGGTGGTCACAAAGACCGGGTCTCTTTCAACCCTTTCCCTCTCACAAACGGTCACCTAGACCGAGTGAGGCTTCTTCCTTAATCTCACGGGTCACTTAGACCCCGCAAGGACCACCACACAATTGGTGTCTCTTGCCTCGCTTACAAAGCTTGAGAGTAAGAAGCAAGAAAGAAAAGAAAGCCAAGCCAAGCAAACAAGAGCAACAAGAAACACAAGTGATCCTCTCACAAGTCCTAATGCACTAGAATAGAATTGGGGACTTTGATCGAATCGGTGGCTTTGATTTGTGTCTTGGAGTGTTGCACTTTGCTCTTGTATTGAATGGAGAGTGATGAATGCTTGGAAGGTTGGAGTGGAGGTGGTTGAGGGGTATTTATAGCCCTCAACCACCAAACAACCGTTGGGGAGGGGCTGTTGTCGATGGGCGCACCAGACAGTCCGGTGCGCCACCGGACACTATCCGGTGCGCCAGCCACGTCACCCAACCGTTAGGGTTCTGAAGCAGTCGACCGTTGGAGCGCTGACTTCTGGTGGCACTGGACAGTCCGGTGCCACACCGGACAGGCACTGTTCACTATCCGGTGCGCCTCTGACCTCTGCTCTGACTTCTGCCACGAACTGTAGCGCTGTTGAAGCGCCCCAATCCTCTCGGACTCAAATGTGATACAATTACTAGTCCCAGGAGGCTAGCAATCACATTCCTTACTTCAAATAGTACAGAGTTCGAATAAAAGTTATTACGATACCAGAGTACAAGCTCTAATGAGCTTGAAATACAAAACGCAATGGAAGATAAACCAGCCCAAGCCACAAGCAGAACTGGGTGCAGACACAACCCCCTTCTAGTCGAGCATTGCAGAAAAGAAGTCTTCAACTGCTGAAAAACATAAATAAATCTGGGTGAATACACTAGGTATTCCGCAAGCCCATCCCGCCCGTAAAGAGAGGGAGACCTATATAATACATGCTTTATATGGTGGAGTTGAAGTCGCTCTTCTTTTCCAGAGAAAGGCAATACTTTGATGGTTTCCCCAAAGAAGAAGTAGCACATTTTCACACTCAACTACCACTGAGCTTCCTGCTCCCGTGGCATTGTTTTCATTTCCAAAAATGCACCCACTCACACATTTTGCTGATCGCGGAGGTTATAAACACTAATTGTCATACCACACCATACTCGTCCATACCAGTGGACACGGACTATTCGAATAGGTTTGAACTCTGCGCAGAGGGGTACACTTTACCCACCAGTCCGGCTCTGCGGTCACATGGCCAATGAGACCCAAATCCGAATCTCTTTATTTCCTCGCACGTCCTTACCTTAACGGTTATACCGGAAGGAGTCAGGCCACCGCCATGTCCAAACCGGACAAAACATTCCCCCTCCTTATCCTCCCGGTGCTCCCCAACCATCATAACCCTGGGGTTTGGACCGTACGAGTTCAGATTGAGTGACTGCCCATACAGTCTCGGGTGGTTGTACTTGTCATGAGTATAGGTAGTGAAGGATGACAAACCGGTGGCGACGGGGCGGGTGGCGACCGGCGGCGATCACGCCGATAGCTTGGTCACGGGCGCGAGGGAGGGGCTGACAAGCGGGGCCCGCTTGCCAGAGGGAGAGCGGTCGCGAGTGGGTGGGGGTGTTGCGGCTGACGAGTGGGGCCGGCCTGTCGGTGGGGGAGGGTGGAGCGCGGGCGCACGAGCGGGCGCGAGGGAGATGGGCCGCATGGGCCGCGAGGGAGAGAGGAGCGCGGTGCGCGGGGGAGGAGAAGTGGGCTGGATTCGGCCCAGCCGAGGGGGGGAGATTTTCCTTTTTCTTTTTCCATTTCTATTTCTATTTCTATTTCTTTTATCTCCTTTTTCTTTTGAACAAATATTTAGCTATATTTTCTTAGGTGTCAAAAAATTCTATGTGAGGTGCTACTAACAATCATGGTGTATGCATATGATGAAATGCCTTATGAGGTGGGGTCTCATGAGATAATCAAGGGGGGTTTAGGAGATTTAGGGTTCTAACCTTGGAATTAAATTTTTGGGATGTTACAAGCCTACCCCACTTAAAGGAATCTCGCTCTCGAGATTTAGACTAGGTTTGAGAAAAGGTAAGGGTATTCGCTCCTCAAAGAGTCCTCACTCTCCCAGGTAGCTTCCTCTTCTCCTTCTCTGCTCCACTGAACTTTACAGAGTCTCACTTCTGAGTTTCGGGTCTTTCGGAAGGCCGAGTCAAGAATCTTTACTGGCTTTTCTCGGTACTACAGATCCTTCTGAATTTGAATTGCCTCTTCTTCGATGTGACTTTCTGGCACCTTTAGGCATTTGCGGAGCTGGGATACGTGGAACACATTGTGGATATCTGACATGGATTCTGGCAATTCAAGGTGGTAGGCTGCGGGTCCTATTCTGCCAATGATAAGATAGGGGCCGATGAATCGCGGAGCTAGTTTCCCTTTCACTTGAAATCTTTTGACTCCGCACATTGGGGAGACCTTGAGATAGACGAAGTCTCCTTCCTCGAACCTGAGTCCTCTCCGCCTGTTGTCTGTGTAACTCTTTTGCCGACTCTGAGCTTCAAGTAATCTTTTGTTGATCAGGGAAACTTTCTCTTCTGCCTCCTTAACGAAGGCAGGCCCTTCCAGTGTCTTTTCCCCTACGTTGGACCACATCAGAGGGGTCTGGCACTTTCGTCCATACAAGGCTTCGAACGGTGACATCTTGATACTGGCCTGGTAGCTATTGATATACGAGAACTCTGCATACGGTAAACTGGACTCCCAATTCCTATCAAAAGTTAACACACAGGCTCTCAACAAATCCTCGAGGACTTTGTTGACCCTTTCTGTCTGACCATCTGACTGAGGGTGATAAGCGGTGCTGAAGTCTAGCTTGGTGCCCATAGCTTGCTGAAGGCTCATCCAGAATTTTGAGTTGAATTGTGTTCCCCTATCTGACACTATCTTCCGTGGAATACCGTGGAGTCTGACTATTTCCTTAAGATATATCCGGGCAAGGGCAGCTCCTCCGAAGGTAGTTTTTACTGGGGTGAAATGAGCTACTTTGGTAAGACGGTCGATTATAACCCAAATAGAATCGTTCCCTTTTTGGGTCCAAGGAAGTCCGGTTACAAAGTCCATGCCTATTTCTTCCCACTTCCATTTGGGTACTGGGAGGGGTTGAAGCAGACCTGCAGGCTTCTGATGCTCTGCCTTAGTTCGCTGGCAAGTGTCACACCAGGCCACATACTGTGCTATCTCCTTTTTCATTCCTCTCCACTAGTATCTGGTCTTGAGGTCTAGGTACATCTTGGTAGTCCTTGGGTGGATAGAGTAGGCTAAGTTGTGAGCTTCGTCGAGCAGGACTTCTCGTGCCTCTTCTTTTTGTACACACAGGCGGTTTCTGAACCAAAGGATTCCTTCTTCATCTGTCCTGAGGTCCGGGAGTTGTTCTTTGCGAGTTCTCTCCACAAGACTTGTCGTCTCAGTGTTCAGGCGCTGAGACTTGCGTATGAGGTCTTCTAGCATTGGCTTAACTTCTAGGCTGCCATTGTCTCCCAGACAAGCATTCAGTTGAGCGGATTCTTTCTTCCAGTCTTCCAAGAAGTTGGTTTCTTTCTCCCCGAAAGGTTTTCGGCTGAGGGCGTCTGCTACCACATTGGCCTTCCTAGGGTGGTAGTGGATCTCAATGTCATAATCTTTGATCAGTTCCAGCCATCTTCGCTGACGGAGATTGAGGTCTGGCTGAGTGAAAATGTACTTCAGGCTCTTGTGATCTGTGAAGATGTGACATTTGTTCCCAATTAGGTAGTGCCTCCATATTTTTAGGGCATGCACTATGGCTACCAATTCCAAATCATGTGTTGGATAATTCTGCTCATGCGGCTTGAGTAGACGTGATGCATAGGCGATGAATTTCTCATTTTACATAAGCACACATCCTAAACCTTGCCTTGAGGCATCACAGAAGATGATGAAATCCTGGTGGATGTCCGGTAGTGTCAATACTGGCGCGGTTGTGAGCTTCTTCTTTATGATTTGGAAGCTTTCCTCACACTTCGGGGTCCACACAAACTTATTGTCTTTCTTGAGGAGCTCGGTCATAGGCCTTGCTATGCTGGAGAACCCTTTGATAAAACGGCGGTAATATCCTGCCATTCCCAAAAAGCTTCGAACTTCACTAACGTTGGATGGCTGCTTCCCTTTGGATACTGCTTCTACTTTGGATGGGTCCACTTCTATTCCTTCTGCAGTTAAGATATGCTCGAGGAAGGCTATCTTCTCTGACCAGAATTCACATTTGCTGAGCTTAGCATAAGGTTGATGTGCTCTAAGTCTTTCGAGGACAATCCTGAGGTGATGCTCATGATCTTCGCGACTCTTGGAGTAGATAAGGATATCGTCAATGAAGACTACGACAAACTTATCCAACTCTTCCATAAATACCTTATTCATAAGATTCATGAAAAAGGAGGGTGCGTTGGTTAGTCCGAAGGGCATTACTGTGAACTCATATTGTCCGTACCGGGCGACAAAAATCGTCTTCTGAACATCTGCTTCCTTAATTCTTAGCTGGTGATATCCTGACCTTAGATCTATCTTGGAGAAATACTTGGCTCCTTGAAGCTGGTCGAAGAGGTCATCGATCTGAGGTAGTGGTACTTGTTTTTTATTGTAACCTCATTCAAGGATCGATAATCAATACACATCCTCATACTTCCATCCTTTTTGGTGACGAATAGGACTGGTGCTCCCCAAGGAGATGAGCTGGGACGAATGTACCCTTTCTGTTGGAGTTCTGCGATCTGGAGTTTTAGTTCTGCTAATTCGGTGGGAGCCATGCGGTATGGTCTCTTTGCGATGGGTGCAGTGCCGGGAATTAGATCAATGTAGAACTCTACTTCTCTTTATGGCGGCATTCCTAGCAATTCTTCTGGGAATACATCCATGAATTCTTCTACTACAGATATGTTTTCTGTTGCTAGATTAAACACCATTGGATCTTGGGTGGGTGGCTGAGCCTGACAAGAAACTGACCTTCCTTGGTGGTCAGTGAGAAGAACAGTCTTATCTTCACAACTTATGATGCCCTTGTGCTTGGTTAACCAATCCATTCCTAAGATCACATCAATCCCTTGGGATGGCAATATGGCTAAGTTCGCCAAGAACACTACCCCACTTAAAAGGATCCTGACTTGGGAGCATTTGAGCTGGCATAGAAGGTCTGACCCTAGGGTTTGGGTGACCAAGGGAATTTCTAGGTGTGTAGTGGGAATGCCATGCTTTTCCACAAAACTAGTGGCTATGAAAGAATGAGATGCTCCTGAATCAAAAAGTACAGTAGCGGGAGTAAATTCAACTAGGAACTCACCGAGCACTACTGAAAGTTGCGTAGAGGGGGGGTGAATAGGCAAGTTAAAACTTTTTCAACAAAAACTAGAAGCAAACTGGGTAAAACTGGATTGATCTCGAAATTCACCCAGTTAGCTTTGGAAATGAGATGTTCTAAATGATCCACAGGGTTCAAAGTAGTAGATCTGAGAAGGGCACTTCTCAAAATCCACACACCAAAAAGATATAAACAAATCTTTCACGGAATGGTGAGAGAACGAAGAACACAAACAAACACAATGAACAAGAACACAAGAGACACAAGATTTATCCCGAGGTTCGGTCACACCACAAAAGGTGCCCTACTTCTTCATTGAGGCGCCCACAAAGAGTCGGGTCTCTTTCAACCCTAATCCTCCCTTTGCCGACCACAAAGGTCAAGCTCACACACTAATCTTTGCTCAAAACGAGCGAGTAATACAAACTTTCTTGTGGTCTTCCACAAGATTTGGAGACTCACAAGAGACACCTAGTCGTCTAGGAGCTAGAAGCTCCAAGAATAATGAATCCACAAAGAACTCGATGTAGTACCAAAGCTCGAATGAAGAAGAGCAAGAGAGATTTGGAGATGAAGCTCAAAAACCGCAGCTCTCAAACTCACTCAAAGATTTCTCTCCAAAGATTTGAAATGGGAGAGGAAAGAGATGTGTGAGAGAGAGTGGGAGGTGTTCTTCAAGTTAGAAATGGAGTTTGGGTCGTGCTCTTGTGTGGGGATAGAGGTAGGAGTGAGTATATATAGGTGGGGCTTCAAAACTATCCGTTGGACTGGGTTTGGCTGTGGAGGACCGGTTGAACCGCCCCTAGGACCGGTTCAACCGCCTGGGGCAGGCTGACAGTCAGTCTGCTAGTCAGACTGGCAGACTGCAGGTCAGACTGCAAAAACAAGTCCTGACACCGGTTGAACCGCCCCTAGCCGCCTGGGAGTCAGACTAGCAGTCAGTCTGCCAGTCAGGAGGTCAGACCGGTCAGGTGACCCTGACACCGGTTGAACCTCCCCTAGGACCGGTTCAACCGGTTTTGACCAGTGAGGTCTAGAAAAAAAAACACGGCTGAACTTTCCTTGGACCCCGGTTGAACTTGCCCTGGGCCCCGGTTGAACCTGCGAGGACCCCGGTTGAACTTGAAGTTCAGCTGGAGTTGAGAAAGCTCAACTCAGCTGAAGATCACTTTGGCTTGACCAATCCTCTTAATCACTTTATCCTCTATTCTGATCATATGTATGTAGTGATTCCTCATATCTTATCCACTTTGGCTTGACCAATCCTCTTAATCACTTTATCCTCTATTCTGATCATATGTATGTAGTGATTTCTCAAGTCTTGTCCATATATTCAAACCAATATAGAGATCATATTATATCCATTTACATTGTCTCATTGGTTATTTAACCTCGTGATGAACCTTTGTTCACTGATCATTATACACTATTCAAGTATGTTCATCATACTGAATTTCCTGTTCAACACTTAGCAAACTCGTTAGTCTTTTAAATGTGTTATTATCCAAATCACCAAAACTCACAAAAGGGATGAATGCACTTTCAATCTCCCCCTTTTTGGTGATTGATCACAACACATTTAAAGCTTACATAAGATTTGATAAATAAGATTTTGAATCCTATGATATAGTTTCCTCCCCCTAAATATGTGCATTTCAGAAAATAACACTTTTGTACTCAAATGCCAAAAGCACATATTTGGGTCAGGGTATGGAGACAACTTATATCATACTATTCATGGGGTGCAGTGTGTCATAAAATAAACGTGATGCTCATGACATAGTATGCACTTATCAATTCTCTACATCTTATGTTTTTCTTATGACTTCCCCTTTTGTTAATTATTTCTCCCCTTTTTAAAGTCTTATAACACTTAGTTACATAAGATTAAAGGTAAGCTTTAATGCAAAATTTCTCCCCCTTTGTCATAAATCTCCAAAAAGGATACAAAGAATATAAAGGGTAGAAATTATGATTAAGCAAGATGGGAACACACTATTATGAAAAGGGTCCTTAGATGGTACAAAGGTAATGGAGAAGTGACATGAAGTGATGTACCTTTGCATTTTACCTTTTCAATGGGAGTTCCAAACTTGTGTTGGATTTACAATTCATTTGCAAGCTCTTGTTTGTATAGTTGTGACATAGGTCCAAGATATTAAATGAAGATTGTCATAATAAATCGAAGGTGAAACTTGATACCTAGAGTCTAGATGTCACCTAGCATTTTCTTATCACAACAAGAGGCAACATGAAAATTGCACAAGTATGGATTATGCAACTAGTGATCATGTATGAAAAATATCAATTGAAAAACACCAATTGATACAATTTGAAAGATAAGCAGATCACTGATAGCATATTACACTAAGTTCTTCTCAAGTTTTAGTGCACACATATATATGAATTCAATTGATATCTGTTGAGAGTACTTATTTGCAACTTAAAGTACCGTTGGCATAAAAGGAGTATCAATTGATCATAATCATGCAACATAATAAACATGTGCACTATTTAATCAATTAAGTTCTAGACACGAGAATTTATAAGCTATGCTACTTTATACATTTGCAATCCAAAAGGATGTGATACATATTTACCAATTTTAGATGATGTTGGAGTAGCATATAAAAGAGAAACTCATTCCCTTATGAAATATATAAAAGATACATTTATTGGAGCAAAGAATCTTTGATACCCATCAAAATTTGTAGTGGAAGCGATTGTCTTTGCCCGAAGGTTCCTTTCTAATTTGAGACTACACACATAATAGACTTGAAAATGAAGTTAGTCTCAAAGATTCAAATTATAAACCATTCTCCCCCTAAATGTGTGCATACAAGTGATGAATACTTGTTTAGCTTATGCACTTGGACTTATGAGGCCAGGGAATTAAGTTCTACAATTTCAACCTTGGTACAAATAAAGTATGAAAAAGTGAAATTGTACCAATTGAAAGAATTACTCATACTCAAAAAGTATACTAATAGACATGATATGCAATATTTTAAGCCAAGATTCTTGAGAAGTTAGCATGTTTGAGTCATACCTCACTAAGATGACTTAAAACTAACTTATGACATCACCACAAGAGGTATTAATCAAATATCTAGAGATTCTTTAATCGTCACCACAAGTGCAACCTTATGATGTGACTTAAGATATTGCATATATATGCACACACTAGCATGTAAGAGCCTAGATACAAAAATATAATACAATAGTTCATGGAGTGACACACCTTTGTTCTACGCCACATGGTCTCCATTATAATCATGAATTTCCATCTTAGCTTTTGATAGGCTTGACATTTCAAAGAGAAACTTATCCTTTTCACACGATCAAGAGAAACTCATTTTCATTTATATGGAACCATTCATCCTCATTTGATGTTCTCCAAGGTGTGAGACTACACAACATGAACTTAAAGGAAATCATTAGTCTCACAAGATATAGGCTAAACTCTCCCTCAATTTGTGCATGCAAGAGTACACAAAGTATACTTATGCACATCAACAATACGAGGTTGAAGAAGATGTTTGCACTATATCTTGTTTGAACATAACATGCATTCATAGATGATGAAAATTAAACCAATTGAAAGTTTAAGAACTGAAAGTGTATCAATTGAAATCCTGAAAGGTAAAGTATGCTAATATGAACCTTAAACCTCATAATGAAGGATATTATATGATTATGTCACTACTTCTTCATTATTTGGTTTACAGGATAGTTCAACTTCCTTCTTGATTCACTGTGCTTTGATTTCATCCAACCAAGAGACCTTGAACTTTATTCATCTTTGCTTGGTTCGATCATACTTGATATGAGACCCATTGAAACTCAATGATTGAAAGAACCAAGACTCTTATATTTGCAGAGTTTGAATTCATCTTCAAAGAACTTGGGAGGACCTTGTTGAAACACTTAGAAAATAGAGCATTAGAAACACAAGAGAGGGTTTCACAAATGATGATCCTTATATGTGGATGGAAATGAATCATCATTATTGAAACCCAAAAGGATAGACTAAATTCCTTTAAATTAGTGCACACATATAGTTGATGTCAAAGTTATATGCACTATTGACATTTTATATTGCAAGGAATTCAACCTATACTATGGTACATCCCACTAAGGATAGAATACTAAAACAACTGAATGAGAGGAAGTTTTCATACCTTGGCCTTTTATCAACTTCTTCTTACTTCAATTGAATAGTATCCTTTAAGGTTGTTATTTATCCAATTTAAGCACAATCTCTTTAACATAGATTTTCTATGGATAAGCTCAACACAAGAGATTGCATTAGTAGCACAAGCACTAGTTTCTCATCTAGCAAACCTTTATATGAGGAAGACAAGCGTGTTGCTAAAATAAAGAAACCTCATAATATTGACTAAATTTCCCTTGAGCCCTCATGTACAATATATTTTGAATGACATAGATAATATGCATGGTTATTCAATGAAGTCTAAAGGGCTAACTAAATCCATATTATGGTGAGTGTTTAATATAGAAGAATCAAACCCAAATTAACTAGATAGAGAATACGTCACATAATTTTGGATTGTTCACCATATGATAATATTCATTCATCTTTCAATTGGACCTTTATTTCATAATCAACAACTGATGTATATCCTCAAGTGCTTATTTTTCCTTAGTGGCTACACAAGTCACAAAAAGATAAGATTTGAAAATAATATGCACTTGAGATTCAGTTGTTACCACCCTTGCTACTATCTCCAAATATGATTTATACATTCATTATCGAGCACCCAACTTGATCCATTGAAGGCGTGATCCTGCAAAACAAGTTTAAGCTTCATATCTTGGTACCCAATTTGAATTGGGTCCTTTGAGATTAGTAGGAAGAGCCTTGAGTACCCACACAATCCTTATTGTGGCCTTTCTCTTTGTGTAGACACCCACATATACTTGACAACCATCTTACATGGTTTCAAGTCAATATTTAATCACACAGATAAAAGCTAGAGTTAAGAATAGGAGCCTTTTCTCCTTTTCTTGATACATCATTGTGTTGCCTTCTTGATGATGAACCTAGCTTGACCTTGGGTGCTCCTAGCTTATTAAGGTTAATCGTACAAGCATTCATATCATAAAGACAAGTTATGCATGTAATTTACAACTTAGTGATCCGATTCAATGTGAAGCATATGGATACCGATTGAAGTAGATTTCTAAGATATCAAAATATGGGTTTCCAAAATTTAGAGAGTATGAATCAATAATTGTACCTTTTACAGTTTAAAAATCATATCCATGTTAGTGCATATGTATGAGATGAATATCAACAAAAAAGATTCTTATTCACTTTTAGATTTAACGATAAGGGAATTTTAAACTGCATCAAGAGTAGCTATTAAAAAAACAAAGATTACAATCCATATGAATGAGATACAAATTTACCATTTTGGATTGTCTTAGTATAGCTTACTGTCACACCCGGCTTTAAGGAACAAAACCAGGTGCATCTCATACATGCGCCAAGAAGACAACATATATAATAACAGAGTGTATAGAGATAAATGTCACCAAACATCATAGTACTTATTACATAGCGGAAGACTTTTTACAAAATAAAATGATAAATATGAAACGACCTAAGGATCGTCGGCGCCAATGTCAACTGAGAAACACCACCTAGATCAGATCAAACTCCTCGCCTCGTGGCTCCTCCTGAACCACCTGCTCTTCTCCTGTGGGGGGGGGGGGTGAGACAGCAAGAGTGAGCTCACATACGTTCATCGCTCAACAAGTTGTGGGGAATAATGTGACATGAACTCACCAAAGGTGGGAGCTCATGGAGTGTAAGGCTTATCAAAGAGAATGGTTAAAGCTGAGCATTGCTTTTAAGTAGTTGGTCAAAATTTTATTAGCAATTACTAAGTGTAAGTAAATACCAAACCTTAAATAAAGTAATAGAACAAATTAATAATAAACCCATGCATATGCAAATGACAAAATTGAATTTAGGTTCCATAAATTAATCATCAGAGAGTCCTGAGCTGCTCATGACCGTGAGCTCGGCTAGTATACCAGTTTTACACTCTGCAGAGGTTGTACCCTTTACCCACAAGTCATGTTACCCATCTGCCAAGGGGTCGCGACTCCCATACACCTCTACCTAGGAAGCGCGGCAGGGCAACACTACGAGGCCTTTACAAAGTTCCACTAGCTTCTGAAAACCCGCTACAGTTTATATGAAGCTCCAATGCAGGGTTCTTGCCTGACCGCCATCGCAGCAAAATCAACCAAAGACCTCCCTACACTGACCACTCCCCTACTGCCCTTGCCCCTTTCGGGTAAGGTAGTCTTCCACTAGCTTTCCTAATTAGTCAGCCAAGGGCGTCCCATTAAACCCTTGTGGTGGCACGTGTTTCTCAAGTTAAGCTCTATGTTCCAATTAACATTAATGATCTTAACATGAACATAAATAGAATAACAAAAGAATTGGAACATAGATATGATAAATGATTATCCCAAAACCATGTAAAGCAATAGCAAACTACCCAGGTGATTCAGGGGTAAACAAGGTAATGAGATAAACAATCTAGGGTAACCTATTGGGTCCCATCAAAATTAACCTATGCATGAATAAATGATATTAAAGAACATTATTGGGTAAAAAGTGAATCAAGGGCACAACTTGCCTTCAATGAGCTCCTGCTCAGCTACTGTTATCTGCTGCTCACCAGGATCCTCGGTCACGGGCTCTTCTACTCGCCACAATACAAACAAGCACAGTACATATAGAGAAATTAACATTGCACCAAACATGTGAACAAAATACACAGAAATAATCTACACATTAAAATAAAAACCTAGGAACAGGAATCATAATTTTTGGAGTTATAGATTTTAAGATATGAATTTCTAAAGGCTTTATGTGTTTAAAATAGGATTACATGAGATATTAATTTCCTTACTGTTTTCATGACAAAACATAGACTCTAAGTGTTAGAGAATAAAATTACAAAATTTTAGAAACTGGAATGGATTAATTTGGACTAAAAATGGATTTTCTACAAATTAAACAAGTTTCCAGCAATTATTTATTCACTAAAAATCCATTTCTATTTTATTTCTCTGATTTTCGAGTTAACTGGACTGGGCACACTATTACAGAGGAAGGCAGGGGCCCTAGCGCAAAATAACCCGAGACACAGAATCCTGCATACAGGACTGCGAGTACTATTCTCTAAAATCATAAGGGCTCACCTGCAAAACCCCAGGCCGAAGGGGTATCGGTGTATACCGCCCGTTGGATGCCGATCCAATGGTCACGAATAGATTCATATATCAGTGAACTGGTATGTGACCACCGCCGCCCGATCTGGAATCAACGGCTTAGATTTTATTAAACTGGATCTAATCTGCGCCATCCGACTCACGATCGACGGCTACCCACGCTTCTAATCTCGACCCTCCCAAGGCGATCGGACGGTCGTGGATCCTTCTTCCACCCGCCGCGGCCAACTGCGGTGGCGCAACCCGGCTTGGCAGCGGCCCTCGCCGGAGAACCGCCCCACACGCCCTGACCACGGTGAGGTGCGGATTGGGGTACACAGTGGGTGACGACGAGCAATAGCGGCGAGGTACCGCTGGTCCGGGGGCAGGAGAGCTCGCTATCTCCACCGGGGTAACGCCACAAGTACCTAGACTTGGCACCGAGGCACGAGCGCCAGTGCACTTGCCAGATGACAGCGGCGGACCCGTCCTCGAGTTTGCGGCGGCGGTGGTGATATGGCTCAGCGGACGCGAGCGCAAGTGGCAAGAAGAGAGAAAACTGTCGCGACTGCCCGTATATATGGCCCGCGACGCACGACTCCAGCCGGTGCCGCCCCCGAGATCCGCGGCGGCAGGATTTCTGTTGCGCCTGGAGATTTCTACGGCGGAGAAGCCGGTCCTGGTGACCAGAGCGCGCACGGATCCGGCTGGAGGGTTGGCGAGTACGAGTCAGAGACGAAGCGGTCTGGGTGGCCCACGCGAAGATCTCGGCGGCCAGGTACGCCGCCCGCGCTCCGCGCGATGGGGAGAAGAGCAACAGTGACATATGGGCCCCATAGGTAAGCGAAATCCCGAGTAAGGGCGCGAGCTGACGGCGTACAGGTTTACTGACGAAGTGGCTCCACTGGTCAGCGCGCAGATGTTAAGTGGGCTGGCGCGGGTGAAAGCCAGGGTAGTGGGCTGCGACGTGGGAAAATGGCCCAGGAAGCGTTTTCTCCCTTTTTTCTTTTTTCTTTTTCTTTCCTTTCCAAATTTAGATTTCAAATTTGAATATATTTTTGTGGGAAGTTCAAACTCAGGTTAATTTTCTATATTTACATGACAACATAAACTGAATTTTAGTTTATTTATATTTTTATTTTACACTATTTGTGTAGTGTTTTCTTCTCTTTTTCCCAATTCTATGATTTCCTTTAAATCTTAAATTCTCATCTAGGTATTAATATATTTATCTTTACTTTATTTTTATATTGTCACAAAATGCACACAAAATAAAATCCCAGCATGATGCATAATTTAGTTGCGTGTCTTTTGTTAATTATTTATTGGTGTAAGTGAGGTGTCCACCTGAAATGATAAATAGGGATGACACTTATATATGCAAAGAAATATAATTTCTACTCTCAGATTTTCTTTTACAAAGTGGGTATTACAAATCCTACCCCCCTTAAAAAGAATCTCGTCCTCGAGATTTAGGAGGAATGAGGGAAAAGATGGGGAAAATCTATGCGAAGCTCTTCTTCTCTTTCCCATGTTGCTTCATCCTCTCCATGGTGACTCCATTGCACTTTGCACATCTTTATCACCTTATTCCTTGTAACTCTAGTCAAAGTGTCAAGAATCTTGACAGGATACTCCGTGTAAGTCAAATCACCCTGAACACTGAGCTCTTCCATTGGTAACTGTTCCTCAGGGACACGGAGACACTTCTTAAGTTGAGATACGTGGAACACATTATGCACATCCGATAGACTAGCAGGTAGCTCGAGTTGGTATGCCATCTCTCCAACTCGCCTAAAGATCATGAATGGTCCAATAAAGCGAGGGGACAATTTGCCCTTAACCTTGAATCTCCTCATTCCATGAAGTGGTGACACCTTGAGGTACACATGATCACCTTCCTCAAATTCCAGTGGTCTTCTTCTATTATCATCATAGCTCTTTTGCCTGGTTTGAGCTATCCTCAAATTCTCTCGAATTATACGAACTTGTTCTTCTGCCTCTTGAATAAGTTCGGGTCCAAAGAACTGTCTTCCTCTAGTCTGGTCCAAAAATAGAGGAGTCTGCATTTACTGTCATACAGAGTCTCAAACGGTGACATCTTTAGACTGGCCTGGCAACTACTATTATATGAGAACTCAGCATAAGGTAGACTCTTGTCCCAACTACTACCATGCTGAAGGGTACAAGCTCTCAACATGTCTTCCAATACCTGATTAGTCCTTTCAGCCTGTCCATCAGTCTGAGGGTGATAAGCCGTACTAAAATTGAACTTCGTGCTCATGTTCTCATGAAAGCTTCTCCAAAATCTTGAGGTAAACTGTGAACCTCGATCGGACACGATCTTCTTTGGTACTCCATGTAAACACACAATCCGAGTCATATATAACTCTGCTAGCTGAGAACCTTTATATGTAGTCTTCACAGGAATAAAGTGAGCCACTTTAGTCAGTCTATCCACAATCACCCATATAGCATCATATCCTTTCTGGGTGCGAGGCAATCCTGTAATGAAATCCATACCAATTTCTTCCCACTTCCACTCGGGTATCTTCAGTGGATGTAACAGTCCAGCTGGCCTCTGGTGTTCAGCCTTCACTCTTTGACGCACATCACACTTAACCACATGTAGCCACATCTCTCTTCAATCCATACCACCAATACTTCCTTTTCAAATCCTGATACATCTTGGTACTACCGGGATGAATAGAATAATCTGAGTCATAGGCCTCCTTTAAAACAGTCTCACGAAGGCTTTCAATATCAGGAACACACATCCTGTCCTTGAACCATACGGTGCCTTGCTCATCTTCCGTAAATTCCGGACCACGACCTTCAGTAATCAGATCCTTGATCTCTTGTATTTTAGCATCACTAATTTGACCTTTGCGGATTTCTTGCTCCAAAGTAGGTTCCACATCAATAGTAACTCCTTCAGTGTGAGCAACTATCCCCAGGTTAAGTCTACTGAAATCCTCAACAATCTCATCGGGTAGCTAGGCAACAATAGCTGAATGAACATGCTCCTTGCAACTCAAGGCATCTACAACCAAATTTGCCTTGCCCGGGTGATAGTGAATCTCCAAATCATAATCCTTAATAAGCTCCAACCAACGGTGTTGCCTAAGGTTGAGATCCTTCTGAGTGAATATATACTTCAAACTCTTATGATCCGTGTATACTTGACATTTGGTCCCCATGATATAATGTCTCCAAATCTTAAGCGCGTGCACAACGGCTGCCAATTCCAAGTCATGAGTGGGGTAGTTCAATTCATGTTTCCGCAACTGACGAGACGCATAGGCGATCACATGTCCTTCTTGCATGAGCACACATCCCAACCCTTGGCCACATGCATCACATTAAATGTCAAATCCCTTCTGTAGGTCTAGCATAATCAACACTGGTGGTGACATCAATCTCTTATTTAATTGATCAAAGTTGTCTTGGCACTTCTCGTCCCACTTAAATTCTCTTCCTTTCTCCAAAAGTTAAGTCATAGGTTTAGCAATCTTAGAAAATCCTTCAATAAATCTCCGATAATATCCTGCTAGTCCCAAGAAACTTCGAATCTCAATAACTGTAGTGGGTACTCTCCACTCCATTATCTTCTTAACCTTAGCAGGATCCACTGAAATTCCTCCATTAGAAATAATATGACCAAGGAATGGCACCTCGCCAATCCAAAACTCGCACTTGCTGAACTTGGCATATAGCTGGTTATCTCGTAGCTTCTGTAGCACCAACCTTAGATGTTCCTCATGATCGCTATCACTCTTGGAATAAATAAGAGTATCGTCGATGAAAACCACGACGAATCTGTCCAAATCATGAACACCTTATTCTTCAGTTCCATAAAATAGGCTGGTGTATTGGTTAGTCCAAATGACATAATGGTGAACTCATATAAACCATATCGGGTCGATAAAATTGTCTTGGGAATATCCGATGGCCTAATCTTCATTTGGTGATAACCCGGTCGGAGTTCAATCTTCGAAAATACCCTTGCACATCTCATCTGATCAAATAAATCTTCAATGCGGGGTAACAGGTACTTGTTCTTCACGATAATGTCATTAAGGGACCTATAATCCACACACATCTGTTGTGATCCGTCCTTCTTTTGTACAAACAGAACCGTTGCTCTCCAAGGCGAAGACTCGGACGAATGTACCCAGCCTCTTGCAACTCCGTTAAGTGCTTCTTGAGTTCCTTTAGTTCTTCTACGAACATCCTGTATGGCCGTTTAGAAATAGGAGCAGTCCCAGGTAAGAGATCAATGACAAACTCAACTTCCCTATATGGTGGCGTCCCTGGTAACTCCTCTGGAAAGACATCCGGAAAATCCTTAACCACATGGATGTTGTCACCAACAAACTTCCCATCTACTAAGAATGTCGCTAGTCTGGTGGCGGTAGTTACTGCAATTGCAACTTCAAATCTTTCTCCTTTGGAACTGGTGAGTTCTACGGTTCCCTTAGCACAGTGTATAAACTGTCTTTGCCTTTCTTAACCATGACATACCAAGGATCACGTCTATACTGCTCTCTTCTAACAGTATAGGGGTAGCCCATCTGGGTTAGAAACACAGGGTAAGAAAGGAAGAATTGTAGACAAGGCGAGTAATTACGAGGAATGTTACTGCTGGGGATTTATTAGCTAAGTAGATTAGTGTGTCACCTAACAACGCTAATACATTACCTTCTAGTGGTACATGCTAAGATGCCCGTCTATACTATTTCAATCAATCAAAGAAGCAAATCAGACATTTATCATCAGCACAATCAACCAATCTTTTTTTTAAATAAAGAAGATAGTTTTAAATTTTGTCTTGGGTTCCCTATCTCTTAAAAGATCATAGTGGTAGGATTCCAAGGTGTGAAACCCATCTTGTCTTAGAATAGAGGAGGTAAGAATGATCAGAGTAGAACAGCAAAAGGTGAGACAAGATCAAGATGAGATGAGTATAGAATGAGTTAGAGTAAGGTAAGTAGGAAAGGGCCTGTCCATTTCTATCTAGGTTTTGTCCTACAGTCAACATTTCCTCTGATACCACTTCTGTCACACCCGGCTTTAAGGAACAAAGCCAGGTGCATCTCATACATGCGCCAAGAAGACAACATATATAATAACAGAGTGTATAGAGATAAATGTCACAAAACATCATAGTACTTATTACATAGCGGAAGACTTTTTACAAAATAAAATGATAAATATGAAACGAACTAAGGATCGTCGGCGCCAATGTCAACTGAGAAACACCACCTAGATTAGATCAAACTCCTCGCCTCGTGGCTCCTCCTGAACCACCTGCTCTTCTCCTGTGGGGGGGGGTGTGAGACAGCAAGAGTGAGCTCACATACGTTCATCGCTCAACAAGTTGTGGGGAATAATGTGACATGAACTCACCAAAGGTGGGAGCTCATGGAGTGTAAGGCTTATCAAAGAGAATGGTTAAAGCTGAGCATTGCTTTTAAGTAGTTGGTCAAAATTTTATTAGCAATTACTAAGTGTAAGTAAATACCAAACCTTAAATAAAGTAATAGAACAAATTAATAATAAACCCATGCATATGCAAATGACAAAATTGAATTTAGGTTCCATAAATTAATCATCAGAGAGTCCTGAGCTGCTCATGACCGTGAGCTCGGCTAGTATACCAGTTTTACACTCTGCAGAGGTTGTACCCTTTACCCACAAGTCATGTTACCCATCTGCCAAGGGGTCGCGACTCCCATACACCTCTACCTAGGAAGCGCGACAGGGCAACACTACGAGGCCTTTACAAAGTTCCACTAGCTTCCGAAAACCCGCTACAGTTTATATGAAGCTCCAATGCAGGGTTCTTGCCTGACCGCCATTGCAGCAAAATCAACCAAGGACCTCCCTACACTGACCACTCCCCTACTGCCCTTGCCCCTTTCGGGTAAGGTAGTCTTCCACTAGCTTTCCTAATTAGTCAGCCAAGGGCGTCCCATTAAACCCTTGCAGTGGCACGTGTTTCTCAAGTTAAGCTCTATGTTCCAATTAACATTAATGATCTTAACATGAACATAAATAGAATAACAAAAAAATTGGAACATAGATATGATAAATGATTATCCCAAAACCATGTAAAGCAATAGCAAACTACCCAGGTGATTCAGGGGTAAACAAGGTAATGAGATAAACAATCTAGGGTAACCTATTGGGTCCCATCAAAATTAACCTATGCATGAATAAATGATATTAAAGAACATTATTGGGTAAAAAGTGAATCAAGGGCACAACTTGCCTTCAATGAGCTCCTGCTCAGCTACTGTTATCTGCTGCTCACCAGGATCCTCGGTCACGGGCTCTTCTACTCGCCACAATACAAACAAGCACAGTACATATAGAGAAATTAACATTGCACCAAACATGTGAACAAAATACACAGAAATAATCTACACATTAAAATAAAAACCTAGGAACAGGAATCATAATTTTTGGAGTTATAGATTTTAAGATATGAATTTCTAAAGGCTTTATGTGTTTAAAATAGGATTACATGAGATATTAATTTCCTTACTGTTTTCATGACAAAACATAGACTCTAAGTGTTAGAGAATAAAATTACAAAATTTTAGAAACTGGAATGGATTAATTTGGACTAAAAATGGATTTTCTACAAATTAAACAAGTTTCCAGCAATTATTTATTCACTAAAAATCCATTTCTATTTTATTTCTCTGATTTTCGAGTTAACTGGACTGGGCACACTATTACAGAGGAAGGCAGGGGCCCTAGCGCAAAATAACCCGAGACACAGAATCCTGCAGACAGGACTGCGAGTACTATTCTCTAAAATCATAAGGGCTCACCTGCAAAACCCCAGGCCGAAGGGGTATCGGTGTATACCGCCCGTTGGATGCCGATCCAATGGTCACGAATAGATTCATATATCAGTGAACTGGTATGTGACCACCGCCGCCCGATCTGGAATCAACGGCTTAGATTTTATTAAACTGGATCTAATCTGCGCCATCCGACTCACGATCGACGGCTACCCACGCTTCTAATCTCGACCCTCCCAAGGCGATCGGACGGTCGTGGATCCTTCTTCCACCCGCCGCGGCCAACTGCGGTGGCGCAACCCGGCTTGGCAGCGGCCCTCGCCGGAGAACCGCCCCACACGCCCAAAGCTTCCCCAGCTATTCTAACCGACGCTATACGCAAAGCAGAAAATTCCTAATCTATGAGGGGGTGCCTCACCGAGGACGTCGCGACGGAGTGCCCTGACCACGGTGAGGTGCGGATCGGGGTACACAGTGGGTGACGACGAGCAATAGCGGCGAGGTACCGCTGGTCCGGGGGCAGGAGAGCTCGCTATCTCCACCGGGGTAACGCCACAAGTACCCAGACTTGGCACCGAGGCACGAGCGCCAGTGCACTTGCCAGATGACAGCGGCGGACCCGTCCTCGAGTTTGCGGCGGCGGTGGTGATATGGCTCAGCGGACGCGAGCGCAAGTGGCGAGAAGAGAGAAAACTGTCGCGACTGCCCGTATATATGGCCCGCGACGCACGACTCCAGCCGGTGCCGCCCCCGAGATCCGCGGCGGCAGGATTTCTGTTGCGCCCGGAGATTTCTACGGCGGAGAAGCCGGTCCTGGTGACCAGAGCGCGCACGGATCCGGCTGGAGGGTTGGCGAGTACGAGTCAGAGACGAAGCGGTCTGGGTGGCCCACGCGAAGATCTCGGCGGCCAGGTACGCCGCCCGCGCTCCGCGCGATGGGGAGAAGAGCAACAGTGACATATGGGCCCCATAGGTAAGCGAAATCCCGAGTAAGGGCGCGAGCTGACGGCGTACAGGTTTACTGACGAAGTGGCTCCACTGGTCAGCGCGCAGATGTTAAGTGGGCTGGCGCGGGTGAAAGCCAGGGTAGTGGGCTGCGACGTGGGAAAATGGCCCAGGAAGCGTTTTCTCCCTTTTTTTCTTTTTTCTTTTTCTTTCCTTTCCAAATTTAGATTTCAAATTTGAATATATTTTTGTGGGAAGTTCAAACTCAGGTTAATTTTCTATATTTACATGACAACATAAACTGAATTTTAGTTTATTTATATTTTTATTTTACACTATTTGTGTAGTGTTTTCTTCTCTTTTTCCCAATTCTATGATTTCCTTTAAATCTTAAATTCTCATCTAGGTATTAATATATTTATCTTTACTTTATTTTTATATTGTCACAAAATGCACACAAAATAAAATCCCAGCATGATGCATAATTTAGTTGCGTGTCTTTTGTTAATTATTTATTGGTGTAAGTGAGGTGTCCACCTGAAATGATAAATAGGGATGACACTTATATATGCAAAGAAATATAATTTCTACTCTTAGATTTTCTTTTACAAAGTGGGTATTACACTTACTCAAGGGGAAATTATTCTCTACGACACAAGATATATAATGTTCTCCCACTAGATATGTGCATCAAGTATTTGAATGACTTAGCACATGCACTTTCAATTCAATTAAGAGTCTCATGAGGAGTACATTACATACCATGGTCAAGGCATGACAAATTTGCAATGAATTAACTTATGCCTAAGAATACTTACCACCATATAGAACGTACCATTTGTTATACCAATTTGGTAGATCTTACTATATGTGGTGGTGTCACCTTAGTATTCTTCTTTTCATCATTTGTGGAGACTTCCTTTTTTGTTATCTCTTTTCCTTTTAAAACTAGGCGATAACCTTGAAAAGAGGTATTAGTAGTACAAGGAAGTATTTAATGAATGATGATATCTATATATGAATGGCAAACAAATCATCATTTATGAGGAAGAAAGGCATAAATTAAATTCCTTTTAAATTAATGCACATGGATGAGTGAATTAATAATATGCACCAATTTACAAATTTAAGCCAAAAGGAATTTAACCTTCATATTGGCATTTCTTTCCATAAAATATATTATTACCAATTGAAAGAATGCCACTTGAAAGGAACTATTATTGGTCACATACCAAATGAAACAACTAGTTCCATACCTTTGCCTTGAGCATTCCTAATCTTTCTTTTAGGTGAAGATTAACCTTTAATGCTTGTGATTTTACCAAATGAAAGAGCACAATCTCTACTTATGAATTTCTATGAAATGGCTTAAAAGAGATTGCATTAGAAACAAAAACAATAGTTTCCTATTTAGAAACCTCTAGTATATGAATGACAAGAAGGTTACTAAAATAAGGAAACCTCATGATATGAACTAAATTTCCCTTACAAGCATCATGCATAACATCAATTGAAAAAAATATGAAAGTAGCATGATTATTTTAATTAAGTTTATAGAGCAAGTTTAATTCACAACATGGTGAGTGATTAATGTAGAAGACTCAAAACCAATTTAAACAAGAAGGAATACATCACATTGTATTGGATTGATCTTCTTTGAATGTTAAATGACACGTTCCATTTGAGAAACACATTCTCATGTTGTGAGACTACATAAACACTTAGATAAAAACATTAGTCTCACAACTCTAGTCATATAGAGAATTCCCCTTTTGATAAGTGCTTTAAGAATTTGAATTTCTTACTTAGCACTCTATTCATTTAAGAACATGGGATAATCCTCTTTATGTCTAGGTCATGACAATAATACGATAATTCATTTAAAATATGCCATGAATTAATTATCATCAATTAAAGTATGTAGATTGCCACATATAAGAATAACAAATATGCAATCTACCATATAATTGGATCCTTTCCAAAGCAAGGTAAAATATTTTAAGTTCATTCTCATGTGCTTCATTTTTCTTATGTGGCTACAAAAGACACAAAGGAATATAATAATTAAAAACAATGTGCACCTAAGATTTAATTTTTACCATCCTTTGGATATCCCTTAGTTGTAGGCCTTTTGCTTGATTCCCACAAAGGTTAATCCTTATTCCCTACAACACAAGTTCTTGCTAGAGATGAATATGAAGTTAGTGATACAACGACTCAATTCATTTTTGGGTCAATCATAAAGGATAGACAATGTAAGATTGATAGCTTGAGATAAGAATTAAGGTAAAATGCTCAAGCACCCCAAAGCTTCATATCATCTCTAGGTACCTGCAAAACTTATTAAGTATATTTTGGTATCCATCTCATGATGGGTCCATCAAGGTTAGCCAACAAGGACTTAGGCACCCAAATAGCCTTGGTCCTAGAATGTGGTGAACTCATCACCTTTCTAGCACAAGAGTCAAATTTGGGTCTCCTAAGCATATCTGAATGTATTGACAAGTTAGGCTTAGGAATTGTACCCTTTGGACAAACCTTGAATAGATGACCTTTTTCACGGCAATTGTAGCAAATGCGGTGCTTGTCCTTGCAATGCATTTGCCTTTTGCTTTCATCTTTCTTGATGGTCATCTTTCTTGGTCGTGCAAGGTCTTGATTCTTCATGTGAGGGCATGAATCAATTTCATGACCCTTCTCCTTGCATCATAGCACCTTCTATCGCTTCTCTTTGATCTTTCTTTGTTGAAGCACATGGGTACATTGTTAGAGCAAATAGTATGAGCATTAATTTTCTTACCATGAATTTTGCTCATGCCCTTCTTGAAAAGCTTGGTATTCTATTGAAGGGGTTTTGTGCATTCTACGGTTGTCCCATTCTCAAGCTTTTTCACCATATTATCACGGTTATCTTGAGAAGGTTGAGCATGACACTTTCCCTTCAAAAGAGTTAAGCTCCTTCTTAGCCTTCCAACTTCTTCCTTGAGCTCTTTATTTTCTTGTGTGATAGAAATATCACTAATTCCTGAAATTTTTAACTCAATGGAAGATTGGCTTGCTTGATAACAACAATTGTTAGCACATGATAATATAGTTTCTATTTGAGTACATGTGCATATGTGAGGTTGGTATGATTTCAAATTAGTTAACACAACCTCATGAGCCATTTCTAACATGATATGTGAATCCATAAATTTATTATGAGAGCACTCAAGCATATCATGTTTTTCTTGCAAAGCTAGATTTTCAATATTTAGCTTTTCTATTGTGTTCTTGAGCATAGCATTTTTCTTTTCTAATTGAGCAATATATGATGAATAATTAACAACTTTAATTTGCTCAATTGAAATGTCTTCATACCTTTGGACCAAATCATCATGAGAGCACTTTAGCTTCTCATGCTCTTTGGTCAACTTCTCTAAGTCTTCGATTTTTCTGATGAGGAAGTCTTCTTGCTTATGAAGCATTTCTTTTTGTTCTTCCACTCTTTTCATGAGTTTGAGCAAGCTCATCCGATTTTTCTTGCTTAGTTGAGCGAAGAATTGTTGAAGATCATCCTCGTCTTCACTATCACTTTCATGCTCCTCCTCATCCTCACTTTCGTTTTCACTGTCACTCCCATTAGCGACAAAGCACATATGAGAAGTGGATTTGAAAGACGAACCTTGTGAAGATGTGGATTCGTTGTTTGGTCTCCATCGATCATTTTCTTCTTCTTCAAGCTTGTTCTTCGCCTCATCTTCCTTCATTTTGAGGAACATCCTTTCGGCGATTCTCATGGCAAGATCTATTGCCCTAGGATCAACATCTGCACCAAAAGATGAAGTCGAGGCAACCTCATCTTTTTCAAGCTTAGAAGCACTTTTGTTTCTTAGACCCCCCGACATGATCTTTTCCTCACGCGGTTAAGCGTTAGAATGAGGATTAGGCTCTGATACCAATTGAAAGTTGCCTAGAGGGGGGGTGAATAGACAAGTTAAAACTTTTTCAACAAAAACTAGAAGCAAACTGGGTAAAACTGGATTGATCTCGAAATTCACCCAGTTAACTTTGGAAATGAGATGTTCTAAATGATCCACAGGGTTCAAAGTAGTAGATCTGAGAAGGTCACTTCTCAAAATCCACACACCAAAAAGATATAAACAAATCTTTCACGGAATGGTGAGAGAACGAAGAACACAAACAAACACAATGAACAAGAACACAAGAGACACAAGATTTATCCCGAGGTTCGGTCACACCACAAAAGGTGCCCTACTTCCTCGTTGAGGCGCCCAGAAAGAGCTGGGTCTCTTTCAACCCTAATCCTCCCTTTGCCGACCACAAAGGTCAAGCTCACACACTAATCTTTGCTCAAAACGAGCGGGTAATACAAACTTTCTTGTGATCTTCCACAAGATTTGGAGACTCACAAGAGACACCTAGTCGTCTAGGAGCTAGAAGCTCCAAGAATAATGAATCCACAAAGAACTCGATGTAGTACCAAAGCTCGAATGAAGAAGAGCAAGAGAGATTTAGAGATGAAGCTCAAAAACCGCAGCTCTCAAACTCACTCAAAGATTTCTCTCCAAAGATTTGAAATGGGAGAGGCAAGAGATGTGTGAGAGAGAGTGGGAGGTGTTCTTCAAGTTAGAAATGGAGTTTGGGTCGTGCTCTTGTGTGGGGAGAGAGGTAGGAGTGAGTATATATAGATGGGGCTTCAAAACTAGCTGTTGGACTGGTTTTGGCTGTGGAGGACCGGTTGAACCGCCCCTAGGACCGATTCAACCGCCTGAGGCAGGCTGACAGTCAGTCTGCCAGTCAGACTGCAGGTCAAACTGCAAAAACAGGTCCTGACACCGGTTGAACCGCCCCTAGGGCCGGTTCAACCGCCTGGGAGTTAGACTAGCAGTCAGTCTGCCAGTCAGGAGGTTAGACCGGTCAGGTGACCCTAACACCGGTTGAACCTCCCCTAGGACCGGTTCAACCGGTTTTGACCAGTGAGGTCCAGAAAAAAAAAACCTCGGCTGAACTTTCCTTGGACCCCGGTTGAACTTGCCCTGGGCCCCGGTTGAACCTGCCAGGACCCCGGTTGAACTTGAAGTTCAGCTGGAGTTGAGAAAGCTCAACTCAGCTGAAGTTCAGCTCAGCTGCAGCTGAAGAAGCTCAACTCAGCTGAAGTTCAGCTCAGCTGAAAAGCTCAGCTGCAGTTGAAGAAGTTCAGCTGCTTTTCAACAAGAACACTCTAGGTTTCTCAAACCTAACCACGGTCAACCAAAGAATGTTCAAGAGATTTTTGGTTTTCAAAAATATCTTTTGACTATAGAGGTTTGAGCTTTGGCAAACACCAACCTTCTTTTTGGATCCCTCTTTATAGTACGATGATTCCTATACTCAAGTTAAATAAAATATAATAAAGTAAACTCCTTGAGTCATTGGTGTCTCATGTGTGATTTCTCCATGGTGTTGCTTCATAAGGATCACAAACATCTTTGTCTCACCTTTTGAAGCAAACACAACTCAAACGATGTGACTTGTACCATATCACCATATATGAGTTCAAATCGTGGCTTCAAGTCACGTTACTGATGCATCAACATGTTATAACTCTTCATAGCTGATTAGTTCATCGACTTAGTGCAAGTACTCTCTTCTTCACCTTAGCCATGGTACCTCGGTCTACAAGCCGTCGCTTGACCTTCATCTTCGCTTAGTTCCTCAAAGCCCTTTCCTTACTATCTTCACCCTATCAGGCCATTCTTGAGTCACATCATTTTGAGCATCCATTGAGAGAATCATTTCTTCAAAATTGTGAACCTTGCTTGAATCTCTTCTAGATATAACTATTAAGATTAATCAAGCTCTAGTTTGATTCTCATAGAAGCATATATGGACTGATAGTAATATGGTCAAGCCAATTCACGATTCCTCATATCTTATCCACTTTGGCTTGACCAATCCTCTTAATCACTTTATCCACTATTCTGATCATATGTATGTAGTGATTTCTCAGGTCTTGTCCATATATTCAAACCAATATAGAGATCATATTATATCCATTTACATTGTCTCATTGGTTATTTAACCTCGTGATGAACCTTTGTTCACTGATCATTATACACTATTCAAGTATGTTCATCATACTGAATTTCCTATTCAACACTTAGCAAACTCATTAGTCTTTTAAATGTGTTATTATCCAAATCACCAAAACTCACAAAAGGGATGAATGCACTTTCAACTACTCCCGGGGCTTGCTGGGCCTCTTGAGCGTCGACGCGGTTTACTCGTGCCCTGCCATGATACTGGCTCTTGTTTTGCTGGCTGTTGGAGGAGGGTGCCTTGGAGGCAGTTGCTGGGCATTCTTGGGGCCATTCACCAAGTTGGAGTAAGTAGGCATGGATGCCTTCAACTGGGGGCAATTATTCTTGTAGTGACTGGGGTCTCCGTAGTGCCAACAGGCATTAGCAAGAGGTTGGTTGCTTCCAACTGAGGGGGTCTGAAAGGAGATTTGACCTTGTTGACTGAAACGTGACGGAGTGGGTCCAGC
Source organism: Zea mays (assembly GCF_902167145.1). NCBI lineage: Eukaryota > Viridiplantae > Streptophyta > Magnoliopsida > Poales > Poaceae > Zea > Zea mays. Next base: position 87,364,622 of record NC_050102.1, on the reverse strand, counting down.
TGGCTTGTTGAAGCTTGGTCCCTTGGGTGGAAACCCAAAGGATCGAATTCTCTGGTACCTGTCCTGCTGCTGAGCTCGGAGGACCTGGAACTTTCTCTTGAGGTGACCCTTTTCTTCTTTCCTTGCCCTTTCCACTTGTATGGCCTTGTTTGAGAGGTGCGAGGAGCTGAGGAAATCTTGGCTGGCAAGGATAGTCTTGAGTTCTGTTCTCAGCCCTTTTAAGAAACAGTCCATCTTCTTGGCTTCTGTGCTGACATCGTTAGGTGCATAACGAGCCAATTATGTGAATTTGTGCACATACTCACTAACAGATCTTCCACCTTGAGTTAATTCCCGAAATTCATCTTCCTTGAGCTGAACGATCCCTTGGGGCACATGATGTTCTCGGAAGGCGACTTCAAATTCTGCCCAGGCAGCATCTCTGACGGCAATGCTGAAGGTATCCCACCAGGATAGGGCCATCCCAGAAAGTTGATGAGCAGCTAGATGAACACGCTGGTTCTCGGGGCATCCGATGGCTTCTAACTTCCTTTTTATTGTGCGCAGCCAGTCATCAGCGTCGAGCGGGTTGCTAGATGCAGCGAATGTGGGAGGCTTGAGCCTTAGAAAATCTCCCATTCTGTCCTGAGGCCTTCCACCATTCGGGCGCTGGTTCTCAAGGCTTCGGGTGAGGACTTCAATGAGTCGGGTTTGGTTGGCTAGAACTTGGGCTAAATCTAATGGCAGCTCCGGAGGTGCGGGGAGGTGGGTTTCACTCCCTTCTCCACCGACTTCTCCTTCAGCACCTAGAGGAGACCTTGCTCCAATCCCTGAGGCGGTAGGCGTGGTTTTATCCGAAGCCATCTACCAGGGGATAGGATTACTACTATGCACATGCAAATTCCTTTTTCAAACACGTTATTTTATTCATCACACAAGTTCATTACAAGCATACGGTTACCGTAAATCACACTACGCGCGAGCGCTTTCTAAGGTGCTTCCGAACTCCCTTTCTAAGGTATCCCCAAATTCCTTGAGAAGGTCGTCAAGGCTAGCTGGGACATATCTTCAACGTCTGACAAGTTTTCTATCCTGGAGGGAGGCAGTGTTGGTGGGGCTTCCTTTTTCCGTTCAGTCTGGCATCCTTGGCTCTTGGTCCGCTTCCGGATCTTCTTAGTGGGGGTGAGCTTCTTTAATTTCTTATCGTAATCCATCTTCAGGGTTCGGTAGGCTTCACGAGTGTTGGCCTCTTCACCTTCTGCTATTTCGAGACTTTCTTGGAGGGACGCCTTCTCCTTTTTAAGTTCCTTGATTTGTTGCTCTAAGCTTTCCACCCGGGAGTTTAAGCGGGTGTAATGGGAGAAAAGATCGTCATAGTGGTTGTCAAGAGTGTGGAGGTATCCGGCCATGTAGACTATGGTGGGGTCATCTTCAATAGGATCTCTTCCTGACAGAGCCCAAAGTATTTTCCTCTAGGTAGGGGTATTTTTGTTGCTGGGTGGAAAGTGACAAAGGGGTGTCTCAAAGACTTCCCTGCTGTAGTTTTGGCATAGCTGGCGGAGGGCTTTTCGGGCAACATTTTGGCAAGTGTCTCGGAAGCGGTGTCCAGTGAAGGTGACTTGGAAAGGAGGGTGATTTGGGTATTTTCGGCTTTCTCCTAGGTAGACTGCCATAGAGCATTTCTCAGTTCCATTCTCGCGGTATTCTTTCCAGATGTACTCCGGCTTCTTGCGGATCCCCATGTGAAGCACACAACTCCGTAAAAGATGAGGGAATCCTTCCACCTCTGAGCAGTAGGATGTCCTAATGACAAAGGAGCCTTCCATCTGGTAGAAGAAAAGAAGGGTATGTCAATATCGGGGAAAGGAGAGTAGATTCTTTTAGGAGGTGAGAGGTCTTTTCTTTTTAAGGCAAACTTTTAAGGTTGAGGCTGCGATCTACAGCCAGTCCTATGGCTCTAATACCACCTGAAGCGCTCCAATCCTCTAGGACTCAAATGTGATACAATTACTAGTCCCAGGAGGCTAGCAATCACATTCCTTACTTCAAATAGTACAGAGTTTGAATAAAAGTTATTACAATATTAGGGTACAAGCTCTAATGAGCCTGAAATACAAAACGCAGTGGAAGATAAACTAGCCCAAGCCACAGGCAGAACTGGGTGCAGACACAACCCCCTTCTAGTCGAGCATTGCAGAAAAGAAGTCTTCAGCTGTTGAAAAACATAAATAAATCTGGGTGAATACACTAGGTATTCCGCATGCCCATCCTGCCCATAAAGAGAGGGAGACCTATATAATACATGCTTTATATGGTGGAGTTGAAGTCACTCTTCTTTTCCAGAGAAAGGCAATACTTTGACGGTTTTCCCCAAAGAAGAAGTAGCACATTTTCACACTCAACCACCACTTAGCTTCCTGCTCCCGTGGCATTGTTTTCATTTCCAAAAATGCACCCACTCACACATTTCCCTGATCGCGGAGGTTATAAACACTAATTGTCATACCACACCATACTCGTCCATACCAGTGGACACAGACTATTCGAATAGGTTTGAACTCTGCGCAGAGGGGTACACTTTACCCACTAGTCCGGCTCTGCGGTCTCAAGGCCAACGAGACCCGAATCCGAATCTCTTTCTTTCCTCGCACGTCCTTACCTTAACGGTTATACCGGAAGGAGTCAGGCCACCGCCATGTCCAAACCGGACAAAACATTCCCCCTCCTTATCCTCCCGGTGCTCCCCAGCCATCATAACCCTGGGGTTTGGACCGTACGAGTTCAGATTGAGTGACTACCCATACAGTCTCGGGTGGTTGTACTTGTCATGAGTATAGATAGTGAAGGATGACAAACCGGTCCTTATATGAGGGGACAATCCTTCCTCTCACACCTAACCTGGCTGAGCCAACACCTGAGGCCCTCCCCTAAACCAGGGAGTCCCTGATTATACCCTTCATCATACACTTTTTGAAAACATTGCTTAGTAAAAACACCACCCTTTTCTCATCCCACATTTTGTACTCAAAAGATATTCTTTAATGCAGGCTATCTCACAATGCAAAGGACCCAACCCATATTGTCGGCTTAGGTCGTGGTAGAAAGAGTAGGTAATTTATGCATCAAGGGAAGAATGGACTTGCCTTCGTCGAAGTTCTCCTGGCACGAAAGATCTATTTCGGAGAGGTCGAGTTCCTGCCCTTCTTACAGAGCTACAAATTTCAGAGGATCGGATCCCTCTTCTCCTAGCAAAAATAGGTAATGAACAATACATCAACCATTGTGACTTGGTGGAGTGTGCCAACTTTTAGATATTATTATTTTGTGTCCTATAATTTATTTAGACTATTTTTGGTGCATAAAATATCAACATATGCATAAATATATGAAAATAGGAAAAAGAAATGGAAAAAGTAAAAATAAAAGGGATTTCCTACTAGTTGGGCCAGGGGGGATTTTCGGCCCAGCCGAGCGTGAGCACGCGCGCGGGCAGGCGGCCCAGCCGGCCCACCAGCGAGGGACAGCACGGGGACGGCGCCGTGGGTGCGGGCCCACGCGCCAGCGAGGAGGGGAGGGGTAGCGTTAGGGGGGATGACGGGGGGGGGGGGGGGAACCGGCCGGAGTCGACCGCCGGTGAGGCTCCGCGGTGGTTCTCCGTCGCGGTCCCGGTTTCGGGTGATCAGGAAGGTGGCTAAGCACGGGTGGGGGTAGGGGATCATGGTGGAGGGGTTAACTTGGCCGAAGGGTGCTTGGGACGGCCGCTCCACGGCGAGGTGGCGGGCGCCCGCGGCGGTGGGATCGCCGGAGAGGTTGCTAGGCGCAATAGGTGAAGGGAAGGGGTGTGTTGTGTTCGTGAGGGAGCGGTGAACCTAACATGCCAACCCAATTGAACTTTAAGCTACCAGAGAAGGGAGGGGGCACTCACCAGAGTGGAGGAAGGGCGCGGCGGCGCGGCTCGATTGAGCTCGGGGGAGAGGTGTGGGGAAGCCGAGGCCGGTGTGAGGAGTTGGGGGAGCTCGGGGTGGTCCTTTTATAGGCGGTCGGGGAAGGGGGGGAGGAGAGGTGGCGAGCACCGGCGAGCTTGCCGCGACGGCGATGATGGCGCACAGTGGTGACGACGGGATGGCTCGGGCAGGCGGGTGACAGGATGGCTCGGGCTGGCGCAAGGAGACAGGGATGCAAGGCGCCAACCTTGCAGGCGAGCGTGTTAATGGCAAGGCGACGGGGCGGGTGGCGACCAGTGGCGATCGCGCCGATAGCTTGGTCACAGGCGCGAGGGAGGGGCTGACAAGCGGGGCCTGCTTGCCAGAGGGAGAGCGGTCGCGAGCGGGTGGGGGTGTTGCGGCTGACGAGTGGGGCCGGCCGGTCAGTGGGGGAGGGAGGAGCGCGGGCGCGCGAGCGGGCGCGAGGGAGATGGGTCATGTGGGCCACGAGGGAGAGAGGGGCGCGGCGCGCGGGGTAGGAGAAGTGGGCTGGATTCGACCCAGCCGAGGGGGGGAGATTTTGCTTTTTCTTTTTCCATTTCTATTTCTATTTCTATTTCTTTTATCTCCTTTTTCTTTTGAACAAATATTTAGCTATATTTTCTTAGGTGTCAAAAATATTCTATGTGAGGTGCTACTAACAATCATGGTGTATGCATATGATGAAATGTCTTATGAGGTGGGGTCTCAGGAGATAATCAAGGGGGGTTTAGGAGATTTAGGGTTCTAACCTTGGAATTAAATTTTTGGGATGTTACAGCTATCAGGGGCACTGTGCAGTCGACCGTTGCGCCGAAGAGTCGTTGCTCCACTGTCACACTGGACAACCTGGTGGCGCACAGTACAGTCCGGTGAATTATAGCGGAGTGGCGTTGGAAAAACCCGAGAGTGGTGAGTTTGGACTTGTACGGTCCTGGTGCACCGGACACTGTCCGGTGGCACACCGGACAGTCTAGTGCGCCAGACCAGGGCACACTTGGGTTTCTTTCCTCCTTTCTTTTTGAACCCTTTATTTAATCTTTTTATTGGTTTGTGTTGAACCTTTATGCACCTGTGGAATATAAGCTAGAGCAAACTAGTTAGTTCAATTATTTGTGCTGGGCATTCAACCACCAAAATTATTTATAGGAAAAGGTTAAACCCTACTTCCCTTTCAATCTCCCCCTTTTTGGTGATTGATGCCAACACAAACCAAAGCAAATATATAGAGCAGAATTGAACTAGTTTGCATAAGGTAAGTGCATAGGTTGCTTGGAATTAAACCAATTTATAGTTTCACTAGATATGCATGGTTGCTTTCTTTTATTTTAACATTTTGGACCACGCTTGCACCACTTGTTTTGTTTTTTCAAATTATTTTGGAAAATCTTATCAAAGTTATTTTGCAAATAGTCAAAGGTATATGAATAAGATTGCAAGAAGCATTTTCAAGATTTGAAATTTCTCCCCCTGTTTCAAATGCTTTTCCTTTGACTTAAACAAAACTCCCCCTGAATGAAATTCTCCTCTTAGCTTTCAAGAGGGTTTTAATAGATACCAATTGGAAATATATTGAGACGCTAATTTTGAAAATATACCAATTGAAAATCATCATACCAATTTGAAATATACCAATTTAAAAATGTCGAAGGGTGGTGGTGCGGTCCTTTTGCTTTGGGCTAATATTTCTCCCCCTTTGGCATGAATCGCCAAAAACAGAGACTTTGAGAGCCCTTTTTACTTTCTCCTCCATTGGTAAATGAAATATGATTGAAAATTATACCAATCGAAGAGTGGTGTGAAGTGACGGCGAAGGGTAAATGATATCGATAGAGTGGAGTGGAAGCCTTTGTCTTCGCCGAAGACTCCTTTTCCCTTTCAATCTACGACTTAGTATAGAAATATACTTGCAAACACATTAGTCGTACCAAATGAAAGAGATGTGATCAAAGGTATATAAATGAGCTATGTGTGCAATGTTTCAATCAAAATTCCGAGAATCAAGAATGTTTAGCTCATTCCTAAGTTTGGAAAAGGTTTTTTTATCTAAAGGCTTGGTAAAGATATCGGCTAATTGTTCTTTGGTGCTAACATAAGCGATCTCTATATCCCCCCTTTATTGGTGATCCCTCAAAAAGTGATACCGAATGTCTATGTGCTTAGTGCGGCTGTGTTCAACGGGATTATCTGCCATGCGGATTGCACTCTCATTATCACATAGGAGAGGGACTTTGCTCAATGTGTAGCCATAGTCCTTAAGGGTTTGCCTCATCCAAAGTAATTGCACGCAACAATGGCCAGCGACAATGTACTCGGCTTCGGCGGTAGAAAGAGCTATTGAGTTTTGTTTCTTTGAAGCCCAAGACACCAGGGATCTCCCTAGAAATTGACAAGTCCCTGATGTGCCCTTCCTATCGATTTTACACCCTGCCCAATCGACATCGGAATATCCTATCAAATCAAAGGTTGATCCCCTGGAGTACCAAAGCCCAAACTTAGGAGTGTAAACTAAATATCTCATGATTCTTTTCACGGCCCTAAGGTGAACTTCCTTAGGATCGGTTTGGAATCTTGCACACGTGCATACGGAAAGCATAATATCCGGTCGTGATGCACATAAGTAGAGTAAAGATCCTATAATCGACCGGTATACCTTTTGATCTACGGATTTACCTCCAGTGTCGAGGTCGAGATGCCCATTTGTTCCCATGGGTGTCTTGATGGGCTTGGCATCCTTCATTCCAAACTTGTTAAGTATGTCTTGAATGTACTTTGTTTGGCTGATGAAGGTGCCCTCTTGGAGTTGCTTCACTTGAAATCCTAGAAAATACTTCAACTCCCCCATCATTGATATCTCGAATTTTTGTATCATGATCCTACTAAACACTTCACAAGTAGATTTTCTAGTAGACCCAAATATGATATCATCAACATAAATTTGGCATACAAACAAATCTTTTGCAATAGTTTTAGTAAAGAGAGTAGGATCGGCTTTACCAACTTTGAAGCCATTAGTGATGAGGAAATCTCGCGGGCATTCATACCATGCTCTTGGGGCTTGCTTGAGCCCATAAAGCGCCTTGGAGAGTTTATAAACATGGTTAGGGTACTCACTATCTTCAAAGCCGGGAGGTTGCTCAACATAGACCTCTTCCTTGATTGGTCCATTGAGGAAGGCACTTTTCTCGTCCATTTGATAAATCTTAAAGCCATGGTAAGTAGCATAGGCAAGTAATATACGAATTGACTCAAGCCTAGCTACGGGTGCATAGGTTTCACCGAAATCCAAGCCTTCGACTTGTGAGTATCCCTTGGCCATAAGTCGGGCTTTGTTCTTTGTCACCACACCATGCTCATCTTGCTTGTTGCGGAATACCCACTTGGTACCTAAAACATTTTGGTTAGGACGTGGAACTAAATGCCATACCTCATTCCTTGTGAAGTTGTTGAGCTCCTCTTGCATTGCCAACACCCAATCCGAGTCTCTTAGTGCATCCTCCACCTTGTATGGCTCAATAGAGGACACAAAAGAGTAATGTTCACAAAAATGAGCGACTCGAGATCGAGTGGTTACCCCCTTATGAATGTCACCGAGAATTGAGTTCACGGGGTGATCCCTTTGAATCGCTTGGTGGACTCTTGGATGTGGCGGTCTTTGACCCTAAATCTCTTGCTCATCTTCCTTGTCCTTATTGACTTGATCTCCCCCTCGATCATTGTCCTCCTCTTGAGGTGGCTCATCCTCTTGATCTTCATCATCTTGAGCCTGATCCTCATCTTGAGTTGGTGGAGATCCTTGCATGGAAGATGATGGTTGATCTTGTGCTTGTGGAGGCTCTTCGGATTCCTTAGGGTACACATCCCCAATGGACATGTTCCTTAGCGCGATGCACAGAGCCTCTTCATCATCTAATTCATCAAGATCAACTTGCTGCACTTGGGAGCCATTAGTTTCATCAAACACAATGTCACAAGAAACCTCAACTAATCCAGTGGATTTGTTGAAGACTCTATATGCCCTTGTGTTTGAGTCATAACCAAGTAAAAAGCCTTCTACAGCCTTAGGAGCAAATTTAGATTTTCTAGCTCTTTTAATAAGAATAAAACATTTGCTACCAAAGACTCTAAAATATGAAACATTGGGCTTTTACCGATGAGGAGTTCATATGATGTCTTCTTGAGGATTCGGTGAAGGTAGAGCCGATTGATGGAGTAGCAAGCAGTGTTGATTGCTTCCGCCCAAAATCGGTCCGAAGTCTTGTACTCATCAAGCATGGTCCTTGCCATGTCTAGTAGAGTTCTATTCTTCCTCTCTACTACACCATTTTGTTGAGGTGTGTAGGGGGAAGAGAACTCATGCTTGATGCCCTCATCCTCAAGAAAGTCTTCAATTTGAGAGTTCTTGAACTCCATCCCATTGTCGCTTCTTATCTTCTTGATTCTCAATCCGAACTCATTTTGAGCCCGTCTCAAGAATCCCTTTAAAGTCTCTTGGGTTTGTGATTTTTCCTGCAAAAACAATACCCAAGTGAAGCGAGAATAATCATCCACAATTACTAGATAGTACTTACTCCCGCCGATGCTTATGTAAGCTATCGGGCCAAATAGATCCATGTGGAGTAACTCCAGTGGCCTGTCCGTTGTCATTATGTTCTTGTGTGGATGGTGGGGCCAACTTGCTTTCCTGCTTGACATGCACTACAAACCCTGTCTTTCTCAAAATGAACATTGGTTAGTCCCAAAATGTGCTCTCCCCTTTAGAAGTTTGTGAAGATTCTTCATCCCAACATGGGCTAGTCGGCGATGCCAAAGCCAACCCATATTAGTCTTAGCAATTAAGCACATATTGAGTTCAGCTTTGTTAAAATCAACTAAGTATAGCTGACCCTCTAATACTCCCTTAAATGCTACTGAATCATCACTCCTTCTAAAGACAGTAACACCAGTATCACTAAAAAGACAGTTGTAGCCCATTTTGCATAATTGAGATACAGAAAGCAAATTGTAATCTAAAGAATCTACAAGAAAAACATTGGAAATGGAATGGTGAGGTGATATAGCAATTTTACCAAGTCCTTTGACCAAACCTTGATTTCCATCCCCGAATGTGATAGCTCTTTGGAGATCTTCGTTTTTCTCGTAGGAGGAGAACATTCTTTTCTCCATTGTCATGTGGTTTGTGCATCTGCTGTCTATTATCCAACTTGAGCCCCCGGATGCATAAACCTGCAAAACAATTTAGGCCTTGTTCTTAGGTACTGAAGCGTCCCGATCCTTTGGGACTCAAATGTGATACAATTACTAGTCCCAGGAGGCTAGTAACCACATTTCTTACTTCAAATAGTTACAGAGTCTAAATGATGTTATTACAATACCAGGGGTACAAGCTCGAGAGTGAGCCAAAAATCATAAAACGCAGTGGAAGATAAATTAGCCCAGGCCACAGGCAGAACTGGGTGAAGACACAGCCCCTTCAATCAAGCATAGCAGAAAAGAAGTCTTCAGCTGCTGAAAAACATAAATAAATCTGGGTGAATACACTAGGTATTCCGCAAGCCCACCCGGCTCCCGTAAAGATAAAGTGACCTATATTGTACATGCTTCATATGGTGGAGTTGAAGTCACTCATCTTTTTTCAGAGAAAGGCAGTACTCTTGGAGGGATGCCTTCTCCTTCTTAAGCTCTTTGACTTGCTGCTCTAGGTTCTCCACCCGGGAGTTTAGGTGGGTGCAGTGGGAGGAGAGATCATCGTAGTGGGTATCGAGGGTGTGGAGGTACCCGGCCATGTAGACAATGGTGGGGTCATCCTCGGTGGGGTCCCTCCCTGAGAGAGCCTGAAGTCTTTTCCTCCAGGTGGGGGTAATTTTATTGGTGGGTGGGAAATAACAAAGAGGGGTTTCAAAATTTCTCTGCTGTAGTTTTGGCATAGCTGTTTGAGGGCCTTTCGGGCAACACTTTAGCAAGTGTCTGGGAAGCGGTGCCCGATGAAGGTGACTGGGAAGGGGGGGGTGGTTTGGGTAGCTTCGGCTTTCTCCCAGGTAGACTGCCATAGAGAATTTCTCCATTCCATTTTCGCGGTATTCCTTCCAGACATATTCGGGCTTCTTACGGATCCCCATGCGCAGTTCGCAACTTTGTAGAAGGTGAGGGAAGCCTTCTTCCTCTGAGCAGTATGATGTCCTAATGACCCAAGAGTTTTCCATCTCGTAGAAGAAAAGAAGGGTCTGTTAATATCGAGGAAAGGAGAGAAAATGTTTCTTGGGGGTAAGAGGTGTTTTCTTGCTAAGAAACTTTTAAAGGCAGGGCTGCGGTCTACGGCCAGTCCTATAGGCTCCGATACCACCTGAAGTGTCCCGATCCTTTGGGACTCAAATGTGATACAATTACTAGTCCCAGGAGGCTAGTAACCACATTTCTTATTTCAAATAGTTACAGAGTCTGAATGATGTTATTACAATACCGGGGGTACAAGCTCGAGAGTGAGCCGAAAATCATAAGACGTAGTGGAAAATAAATTAGCCCAGGCCACAGGCAGAACTGGGTGAAGACACAGCCCCTTCAATCAAGCATAGCAGAAAAGAAGTCTTCAGCTGCTGAAAAACATAAATAAATCTGGGTGAATACACTAGGTATTCCGCAAGCCCACCCGGCTCCCGTAAAGAGAAAGTGACCTATATTGTACATGCTTCATATGGTGGAGTTGAAGTCACTCATCTTTTTCAGAGAAAGGCAGTACTCGTTGTTTAGAGTTTTCCCAAAACAATAGAAGTGACATTTGTTTAACCACCACTGAGCTTCCCGCTCCCATGGCACTACTTTCTTTCCAGAAACACACACATATTTCCCTGTTCTCGGTTGTTATAGAAACACTAATTGTCATACCATACCAGACTCGTCCATACGAGTGGACACGGACTATTCGAATAGGTTTAGACTCTGCGCAGAGGGGTACACTTTACCCACTAGTCCGGCTCTGCGATCTCATGGCCAATGAGATTCGAATCCGAAACTCTTTCCTTCCTTGCACGTCCTAACCTTAACGGTTATACCAGAAGGAGTCAGGCCACCGCCATGTCCAAACCGGACAAATCATTCCCCCTCCTTATCCTCCCGGTGCTCCCCAGCCTTCATAACCCTAGGGTTGGATCGTACGAGTTCAGATCGAGTGGCTGCCCACACAGCCTTGAGTGGTTGTACTTTTTATGAGTACAGGTAATGAAAGATGACAAACCGGTCCTTATACGAGAGGACAATCCTTCTGCTCACGCCTAAACCAGCTGAGCCATCACCTTAGGCCCTCCCCTAAACCAGGGAGTCCCTGATCATCCTACTCACCAGGTGATGAGGGTGAATACCCTTCATCGCACACTTTTTGGAAAACATGTTACTTGGACCCTTTTACTTATCCCATATCTTGTAATTAAAGGTATTAGTTAATGCGGGCTCTCTCATGCTCACCATGCAATTCGATTCCATCCCATATTCCAGGCTTAGGCAGTGGTAGAGAGAAATAGGTAAATAATGCATCAAGGGAAGGATGGACTTGCCTTCGTCGAAGCTTTCCTGGCACAAGAGGTTTATCTCGGAGGGGTCGGGTTCTTGCCCTTCTTCCGGAGTTATAAATTCCGGAGGATCGTATTCCTCTTCCGCTAATCAAACACAAATAATAACAATACATCAATCATGGTGACTTTAGTGGGGGTGTGCTATTTCTTATATCTCATTATTTTGGTGCCCTATAATTTATTTGAACTATTTTTGGTACATAAAATATTAGCATATAATTCTATATGAGAAAATGGGAAAAGAAAAGAGAAAATAAAAAGAAAAGGAGTTTCCTGCCTTGCTGGGCCGGGGGGGTATTTCGGCCCACCCGGGCGCGAGCGCGCGCGGGGGCGCGCTGGCGGCCCAGCTGGCCCAGCAGCGAGGGACGGCGTTACGGTGCGGGGCCCACATGCCAGCGAGGGGGAGGGAGTTTAACGGCGCGGGCGGTAACGGAGGGAGGGGGAGGCCGACCGGGGTCCGACCGGCGGTGGGAATCCACGGCGGTTCTCCGTCGTGGGTCTGGTTCCGCGGCGGGGAGGTGGTGTTGCTGCACGAGCGGGAGCAGGCGATCACAGGGGTGGGGCCAATTTGACCGGCGGGGGCCTATAGCGGCCGGTCCGCGGCGCGGTGGCGGGTGTCCACGGCGGTGAGGTCGCCGGTGAGGTTGCCGGGTTCAATAGGAGGGGGAAAGGGGTGCCTTGTGACCGTGAGTGTGTGGCGGAGCTTCGAGCACTGGTTAATTTGACTGAAGATCACTAGGAAGGGGGAAATGGGGCTCACCGGAGCGACGGGGGAAGCATGGCGGCGGTAGCTTGATTCGCTCGGGGGGAAGGCGGAGGAGTTGGCCGGAGCTGGTGTGGTGAGGACGGGGCTCAGGCGGTTCCTTTTATAGGCGCCCGAGAGAGGGAGAGGGATGGAGGGGACGACGAGCGCCGACGAGCTCGCCTTGATGGCGGGAATGGAGCTAACGGCGATTGGGACGGCTCGAGCAGGCGAGGGGTGAGGGGACGGCTCGGGCATAGTGGCGGGGTGGTTGCTGAGGCCGGTGCAAGCCTTAATGGCGAGGCGACGGGGTGTGAGGCGCTCGGCGGCGAACGCGTCGGTGAGGCATGGGCGAGAACGACGGAGCTGACAGGCGGGCCGGAGCTGCCAAGGAGAGGGAGCGGCGCGAGAGGGAGGGAGTCGAGTCGCTGACTGGTGGGGCTGAGCTGTCAGCGGAGGCGCAGGCGCGTGGAGTTGGGCCGCCTGGGCCGGGGAGAGGGGGGGAAGGAGCGCGCGGCGCGGGTTGGGCCAGATTCGGCCCAGCCGAGGGGGGAGTTTCTTTTCTTTTTTTCTTTTTCTGGTTTCTATTTCTTTTCTTTTCCTTTTCTACTTTTGTTTCTTTTTATTTCTTTTTCCTTTGAATCAAAAATTTTCTAAATGATCTTGAGTGATGAATATAGTCTATGTGAGGTGCTCCTATCATTTCAAGTGTATGCACATGATGAGATGATCTAAGGGTGGAGTTGAGGGGGAGAATAAAATAAGAGGGGGGGTTAGGAGGTTAGGGTTTCAAACCTTGGGTTGGGATTTTTGGGATGTTACAAACCTACCCCACTTAAAGGAATCTCGCCCTCGAGATTTAGACTAGATTTGGAAAAAGATAAGGGTATTCTCTCCTCAAGAAGTCCTCACTCTCCCAGGTAGCTTCCTCTTCTCCTTCTCTGCTCCACTGAACTTTACAGAGCTTCACTTCTGAGGTGCGGGTCTTTCGGACAGCTGAATCAAGAATCTTAACTGGCTTCTCTCGGTACTGAAGATCTTTCTGAATCTGCACTGACTCTTCTTTGATGTGACTTTCTGTTGCTTGCAGGCATTTGCGGAGCTGGGATACGTGAAACACATTGTGGATGTCAGACATGGAATCTGGTAGTTCAAGACGGTATGCTGCGGGTCCCACTCTGCCAATGATGGGATAGGGACCGACAAATCGTGGTGCTAGTTTTCCTTTTACTTGGAACCTCCTGACACCACGCATCGGGGAGACCTTGAGGTAAACGAAATCTCCTTCTTCAAATCTGAGCTCCCTCCGCCTATTGTCCGCATAACTCTTCTGCCGACTCTGAGCTTCAAGTAGTCTCCTGCGGATCAGGGCAACTTTCTCTTCTGCCTCTTTGACAAAGGCAGGTCCTTCTAGTGCTTTTTCCCCTACGTTGGACCACATGAGAGGTGTCTGGCATTTTCGTCCATACAACGCTTCGAATGGTGACATCTTGATGCTGGCCTGATAGTTGTTGTTGTATGAGAACTCTGCGTAGGGTAGACTGGATTCCCAACTTCTATCGAATGCTAGCACACATGCTCTTAATAAATCTTCGAGGACTTTGTTAACTCTTTCTGTCTGCCCGTCTGTCTGAGGGTGATAAGCGGTGCTGAAATCTAGCTTGGTGCCCATAGCTTTCTGAAGGCTTGTCCAGAATTTGGATGTGAACTGGGTTCCCCTGTCTGACACTATCTTTCTTGGAATGCCATGGAGTCCGACTATCTCTTTGAGATAAATTTGGGCAAGGGTGGCTCCTCCAAAGGTAGTTTTTACTGGAATGAAATGGGCTACCTTGGTGAGGCGATCTATTATTACCCATATTGAGTCATTCCCTTTTTGCGTCCAGGGTAGTCTGGTTACAAAATCCATGCCTATTTCTTCTCACTTCCATTCAGGCACGGGGAGGCGTTGTAATAGGCCTGCAGGTTTTTGGTGCTTGGCCTTCGTCCGTTGGCAGGTGTCACACCGGGCCACATAATGAGCTATCTCTTTCTTCATCCCTCTCCACCAGTATCTGGTTTTGAGGTCAAGGTACATCTTGGTAGTTCCTGGGTGGATGGAGTAGGCTGAGTTGTGAGCTTCCTCGAGCAGGACCTCTCATGCTTCCCCTTTTGGTACACACAGACGACTTTTGAACCAAAGGGCTCCTTGTTCATCTGCCCTGAGGTCCGGGAGTTGTTCGTTGCGGGCTTTTTCCACAAGTCTTGTTGTCTCTGGGTCTAGGCGTTGAGCTTTGTATATGAGGTCTTCCAGCATTGGTCTGACTTCGAGACTGCCGCTGTTTCCCAGACATGTATTCAGTTGAGCTGATTCTTTCTTCCAATCTTCTAAAAAGTTGGTTCCCTTTATTCCGAATGGTTTTCGACTGAGGGCGTCTGCTACCACGTTGGCCTTCCCGGGGTGATAATGAATTTCCAGGTCATAATCCTTGATCAGCTCCAACCATCTTCGCTGATGGAGGTTGAGATCTGGTTGAGTGAAGATATACCTCAGACTCTTGTGATCGGTGAAAATGTGACACTTGTTCCCAATTAGGTAATGCCTCCATATCTTTAAAGCATGCACTATGGCTGCCAATTCCAAATCGTGGGTGGGTTAATTCTGCTCATGCGGCTTAAGTAGGCGTGATGCATAAGCAATGACTTTTTCGTTTTGCATCAGCACACACCCTAAGCCTTGCCTCGAGGCATCGCAGAAGACGACAAAATCCTGATGGATATCTGGTAGTGTCAAAACGGGTGCTGTTGTGAGTTTCTCCTTTATGATCTGAAAACTTCCTTCACATTTTGGGGTCCACACAAATTTATGGTCTTTCTTGAGAAGTTCTGTCATAGGTCTTGCTATGCTGGAGAATCCTTTGATGAAGCGGCGGCAATACCCTGCCATTCCCAGGAAGCTTCGAACTTCACTGACGTTGGTCGGCTGCCTCCATTTTGATACTACTTCCACCTTGGAAGGGTCTACTTCTATTCCTTCCGCGGTCAAGATATGCCCAAGGAAGGCTATCTTTTCCAACCAGAATTCACATTTACTGAGTTTGGCGTAAAGTTGGTGTGCCCTGAGTTTTCCAAGGACGATCTGAAGGTGACGCTTATGGTCTTCGCGGTTCTTGGAGTAAATAAGGATGTTGTCAATGAAGACTATGACAAACTTATCCAGCTCTTACATAAACACTTTGTTCATGTGGTTCATGAAAAAGGTGGGTGCGTTTGTCAGTTCGAACGACATCACTGTGAATTCATATTGTCCGTATCGGGTGACAAATGCAGTCTTCTGGATGTCTGCTTCCTTAATCATCAATTGGTGATAACCAGATCTTAGGTCTATCTTGGAGAAGTATTTGGCCCCTTGAAGCTGATCGAAGAGGTCATCGATTCGAGGAAGTGGATACTTGTTCTTGATGGTGACTTCATTTAACGATCGGTAATCAATACACATTCTCATACTCCCGTCTTTCTTAGAGACGAACAGGACTGTTGCTCCCCATGGGGATGAGCTGGGACGAATGTATCCTTTTTCCTGAAGATCTGTGATTTGGAGCTTCAGTTCTGCTAACTCGGTAGGAGCCATGCGGTATGGTCTCTTTGCGATGGGGGCCATTCCAGGGATCAGATCTATGTAGAATTCTACTTCTCTTTCTGGTGGCATCCCTAGTAATTCTTCTGGAAACACATCCATGAATTCTTCAACCACTGATATGCTTTCTGCTGTTAGATTGAACATCATCGGGTCATTGGCGGGTGGCTGGGCCTGGCAAGAGACTGACTTTCCCTGGTGGTCGGTGAGGAGGATTGTCTTGCTTACACAACTGATGATACCCTTGTGTTTAGTTAACCAATCCATCCCTAAGATCACATCAATCCCTTTGGATGGCAAGACGGTTAGGTCTGCCAAGAATACTACCCCACTTAAAAGGATTCTGACTTGGGAGCATTTGAGCTGGCATAGGAGGTCGGACCCTGGGGTTCGGGTGACCAAGGGAATCCCTAGAGGAGTAGAGGGAATGCCATGTTTCTCCACAAAACTAGTGGCTATGAAAGAGTGGGATGCTCCAGAATTGAAAAGTACGGTAGCGGGAGTAAATTCAACAAGGAACTCACCGAGGACTACTCCCGGAGCTTGCTGAGCCTCCTGGGCATCGACGTGATTCACTCGTGCCCTTCCTTGATACTGGGTCTTGTTCTGCTAGCTGATGGAGGAGGGCGCCTTGGGGGCGGATGCCGAGGCATTCTTGGGGCCATTCACCGAGTTGGAGTAGGCGGGTCCTGGTGGCTTCAGCTGGGGACAGTTGTTCTTGAAATGACTGGGATCTCCGCAGTGCCAACATGCATTCGCTGAGGGTTGGTTGCTTGCAACTGAGGGGGCATGGAAAGAGCTCTGACTCTGCTGACTGAATCATGACGGGGTGGGTCCAGCTGGTCTACTGAAGCTTGGTCCCTTGGGTGGAAATCCAAAGGATCGAGTCTTCTGGTGCCGGTCTTGTTGCTGAGCCCGGAGGACCTGGAACTTTCTTTTGGGATGCCCTTTTTCTTCCTCCTTTGCCCTTTCAACCTGCATGGCCTTGTTGGAAAGGTGAGAGAAACTGAGGAAGTCTTGGCTAGCCAGAATTGTCTTGAGTTCTGGCCTGAGTCCCTTCAGGAAACGGGCCATCTTCTTGCCCTCGGTACTGACGTCATCTGGCGCGTAGCGTGCTAACTCCGTGAACTTGTGCACATATTCACTGACAGATCTTCCATCATGAGTCAGTTCCCGAAATTCGTCTTCCTTAAGCTGAACAAGCCCCTGGGGTACATGGTGCTCCCGGAAAGCAGTTTCAAATTCCGCCCAGGTAGCATCTCTGATGGTGACGTTGAAGGTGTCCCACCAGGCTAAGGCCATCCCGGAAAGTTGATGGGCGGCCAGTTGAACACGCTGATTTTCCGGGCAACCAATGGCTTCCAGCTTTCTTTTAATCGTGCGCAGCCAATCGTCTGCATCGAGGGGGTTGCTAGACCCGGCAAACGTGGGAGGCTTGAGCCTCAGGAAATCCCCCATTCTGTCTTGCGGTCTTCCACCATTTGGTCGTTGATTTTCCAGACTTCGAGTGAGGACCTCAATGAGTCGGGTTTGATTGGCTAGAACTTGGGCTAGATCTAAGGGTAGTTGCGGAGGTGCGGGGAGGTGGGTTTCAATTTCCTCTCTATCGGCTTCCCCTTCAGCTCTCAGGTGAAACCCAGCTCCAATCCTGGAGGCGGTAGGCATGGTTTTATCTGAAGCCATCTGCCAGGGGAGAGAGAGTCACTATCATGCACATGCAAATTGTTTTCAACCAAGTTATTTTATTCATTACACCAATACATTACAAGCATACGGCTACTACAAGTTGTACTACACGCGAGCGTTCCCTGAGGTACTACCGAATTCCTTTTCTAGAGTGTCCCCAAATTCCTTGAGAAGATCATCAAGGCTAGCGAGGGACATATCCTCGATACCGGACAAATTTTCTATCCTGGTGGGAGCTGGTGCTGGGGGAGCTTTCTTCCTCCTTTCTATCTGGCATCCTTGGCTTCTGGTTTTCTTCCGGATTTTCTTTGTGGGGGCGAGCTTCTTAAGCTTCTTATCATAGTCCATCTTTAAGGTTCGATAGGCCTCACGGGTGTTGGCCTCCTCGCCTTCTGCTATGTCGAGACACTCTTGGAGAGATGCCTTCTCCTTCTTAAGCTCTTTGACTTGCTGCTCTAGGTTCTCCACCCGGGAGTTTAGGTGGGTGCAGTGGGAGGAGAGATCATCGTAGTGGGTATCGAGGGTGTGGAGGTACCCGGCCATGTAGACAATTGTGGGGTCATCCTCGGTGGGGTCCCTCCCTGAGAGAGCCTGAAGTCTTTTCCTCCAGGTGGGGGTAATTTTATTGGTGGGTGGGAAATAACGAAGAGGGGTTTCAAAGATTTCTCTGCTGTAGTTTTGGCATAGCTGTTTGAGGGCCTTTCGGGCAACACTTTGGCAAGTGTCTGGGAAGCGGTGCCCGATGAAGGTGACTTGGAAGGGGGTGGTTTGGGTAGCTTCGGCTTTCTCCGAGGTAGACTGCCATAGAGCATTTCTCCATTCCATTTTCGCGGTATTCCTTCCAGACATATTCGGGCTTCTTGCGGATCCCCATGCGCAGTCTGAATGATGTTATTACAATATCGGGGGTACAAGCTCGAGAGTGAGTCGAAAATCATAAGACGTAGTGGAAGATAAATTAGCCCAGGCCACAGGCAGAACTGGGTGAAGACACAACCCCTTCAATCAAGCATAGCAGAAAAGAAGTCTTCAGCTGTTGAAAAACATAAATAAATCTGGGTGAATACACTAAGTATTCCGCAAGCCCACCCGGCTCCCGTAAAGAGAAAGTGACCTATATTGTACATGCTTCATATGGTGGAGTTGAAGTCACTCATCTTTTTTCAGAGAAAGGCAGTACTCGTTGTTTAGAGTTTTCCCAAAACAATAGAAGTGACATTTGTTTGACCACCACTGAGCTTCCCGCTCCCGTGGCACTACTTTCTTTCCAGAAACACACACATATTTCCATGTTCCCGGTTGTTATAGAAACACTAATTGTCATACCATACCAGACTCGTCCATACCAGTGGACACGGACTATTCGAATAGGTTTAGACTCTGCGCAGAGGGGTACACTTTACCCACTAGTCCGGCTCTACGATCTTATGGCCAATGAGATCCGAATCCGAAACTCTTTCCTTCCTTGCATGTCCTAACCTTAACGGTTATACCGGAAGGAGTCAGGCCACCGCCATGTCCAAACCGGACAAATCATTCCCCCTCCTTATCCTCCTGGTGCTCCCCAGCCTTCATAACCCTAGGGTTGGATCGTACGAGTTCAGATCGAGTGGCTGCCCACACAGCCTCGAGTGGTTGTACTTTTTATGAGTACAGGTAATGAAAGATGACAAACCGGTCCTTATACGAGAGGACAATCCTTCTGCTCACGCCTAAACCAGCTGATCCATCACCTTAGGCCCTCCCCTAAACCAGGGAGTCCCTGATCATCCTACTCACCAGGTGATGAGGGTGAATACCCTTCATCACACACTTTTTGGAAAACATGTTACTTGCACCCTTTTACTTATCCCATATCTTGTAATTAAAGGTTAGTTAATGCGGGCTCTCTCATGCTCACCATGCAATTCGATTACATCCCATATTCCAGGCTTAGGCAGTGGTAGAGAGAAATAGGTAAATAATGCATCAAGGGAAGGATGGACTTGCCTTCGTCGAAGCTTTCCTGGAACAAGAGGTTTATCTCGGAGGGGTCGGGTTCTTGCCCTTCTTCTGGAGTTATAAATTCTGGAGGATCGGATTCCTCTTCCGCTAATCAAACACAGATAATAACAATACATCAATCATGGTGACTTTAGTGGGGGTGTGCTATTTCTTATATCTCATTATTTTGGTGCCCTATAATTTATTTGAACTATTTTTGGTACATAAAATATTAGCATATAATTCTATATGAGAAAAATGGGAAAAGAAAAGAGAAAATAAAAAGAAAAGGAGTTTCCTGCCTTGCTGGGCCGGGCGGGGTATTTCGGCCTACCCGGGCGCGAGCGCGCGCGAGCGCGCGCGAGCGCGCTGGCGGCCCAGCTGGCCCAGCAGCGAGGGACGACGTTACGGTGCGGGGCCCACATGCCAGCGAGGGGGAGGGAGTTTAACAGCGCGGGCGGTAACGGAGGGAGGGGGAGGCCGACTGGGGTCCGACCGGCGGAGGGAATCCGCGGCAGTTCTCCGCCGTGGGTCCGGTTTCGCGGCGGGGAGGTGGTGTTGTTGCACGGGCGGGAGCAGACGATCACAGGGGTGGGGCCAATTTGACCGGCGGGGGCCTGTGGCGGCCGGTCCGCGGCGCGATGGCGGGTGTCCACGGTGGTGAGGTCGCCGGTGAGGTTGCCGGGTGCAATAGGAGGGGGAAAGGGGTGCCTTGTGACCGTGAGTGTGTGGCGGAGCTTCGAGCACTAGTTAATTGGACTGATGATCACTAGGAAGGGGAAATGGGGCTCACCGGAGCGACGGGGGAAGCACGGCGGCACTAGCTTGATTCGCTCGGGGGGAAGGCGGAGGAGTTGGCCGGAGCTGGTGTGGTGAGGACAGGGCTCGGGCGGTTCCTTTTATAGGCGCCCGGGAGAGGGAGAGGGATGGAGGGGACGGCGAGCGCCGATGAGCTCTCCATGATGGCGGGAATGGAGCTAACGACGATTGGGACGGCTCGGGCAGGCGAGGGGTGAGGGGACGGCTCGGGCACAGTGGCGGGGTGGTTGCTGAGGCCGATGCAAGCCTTAATGGCGAGGCGACGGGGCGTGAGGCGCTCGGCGGCGAACGCGCTGGTGAGGCATGGGCGAGAACGACGGAGCTGACAGGTGGGCCCGAGCTGCCAGGGAGAGGGAGCGGCGCGAGAGGGAGGGAGTCGAGTCGCTGACTGGTGGGGCCGAGCTGTCAGTGGAGGCGCAGGCGCGCGGAGTTGGGCCGCCTGGGCTGGGGAGAGGGGGGGAAGGAGCGCGCGGCGCGGGTTGGGCCAGATTCGGCCCAGCCGAGGGGGGGAGTTTCTTTTCTTTTTTTCTTTTTCTGGTTTCTATTTCTTTTCTTTTCCTTTTCTACTTTTGTTTCTTTTTATTTCTTTTTCCTTTGAATCAAAAATTTTCTAAATGATCTTGAGTGATGAATATAGTCTATGTGAGGTGCTCCTATCATTTCAAGTGTATGCACATGATGAGATGATCTAAGGGTGGAGTTAAGGGGGAGAATAAAATAAGAGGGGGGGTTAGGAGGTTAGGGTTTCAAACCTTGGGTTGGGATTTTTGGGATGTTACAAGTACCCAAACGGTCTTGGGTCCTTTCACATTAGAAACAAGCACCTTGGGTACCCAAACACAAGTCTTGGAGCCCTTGTGTTTGCCCCCAACATATTTGGCAACTACTTTGCCTGATTTGTTAGTTAAAACATATGAAGCATCAAAAGTCTTAAATGAAATGTTATGCTCATTTGATGCAGTAGAAGTTTTCTTTTTAGCCATTTTAACATGTGTAGAATGCCTAGAACTAAATGCCTCATTCTTATACATAAAAGCATGATGAGGAACAAAATGGGACTTCTTAGCATGAATTCTCCTAATTTTGTGTTTGGGATAACCAGCAGGATATAAAATATAGCCCTCATTATCCTGAACCATGGGAGCCTTACCCTTAACAAAATTAGACAATCTTTTAGGGGCATTAACCTTGACATTGCTTCCCTATTGGAAACCAATGCCATCCTTAATGCCAGGGTGTCTCCCACTATAGAGCATGCTTCTAGCAAATTTAAATTTTTCATTTTCAATTTCATGCTCATTGGTTTTAGAAGTTAATTGAGCTATATGATCATTTTGTTGTTTAATTAAAGCAAGGCGATCATTTATAGCATCAACATTAATATCTCTACATCTAGTACAAATAGTAACATGATCAACACTAGATGTAGAGGGTTTGTAAGCATTCAATTCTTTTATCTTAGCATGTAATATGGCATTCTCATCTCTAAGATAGGAAATAGAATCAGTGCAAACATTTAAGTCTCTAGCATTGGTGGACTCTTGGATGTGGAGGTCTTTGACCCTGAATCTCTTGCTCATATTCCTTGTCCTTATTGACTTGATCTCCCCATTGATCATTGTCCTCCTCTTGAGGTGGCTCATCCTCTTGATCTTCATCATCTTGAGCCTGATCCTCATCTTGAGTTCGTGGAGATCCTTGCATGGAAGATGATGGTTGATC
The DNA here is from genome assembly GCF_902167145.1 of Zea mays. Taxonomy (NCBI): domain Eukaryota; kingdom Viridiplantae; phylum Streptophyta; class Magnoliopsida; order Poales; family Poaceae; genus Zea; species Zea mays. Next base: position 87,342,548 of record NC_050102.1, on the reverse strand, counting down.
TTGTGCTTGTGGAGGCTCTTCGGATTCCTTAGGGCACACATCCCCAATGGACATGTTCCTTAGCGCGATGCACGGAGCCTCTTCATCATCTAGCTCATCAAGATCAACTTGCTCCATTTGGGAGCCATTAGTCTCATCAAACACAATGTCACAAGAAACCTCAACTAATCTAGTGGATTTGTTAAAGACTCTATATGCCCTTGTGTTTGAGTCATAACCAAGTAAAAAACCTTCTACAGCCTTAGGAGCAAATTTAGATTTTCTACCTCGTTTAACAAGAATAAAACATTTGCTACCAAAGACTCTAAAATATGAAACATTGGGCTTTTTATCGGTAAGGAGTTCGTATGATGTCTTCTTGAGGATTCGGTGGAGGTAGAGCCGGTTGATGGAGTAGCAAGCGGTGTTAGTCGCCTCAACCCAAAACCGGTCCGGAGTCTTGTACTCATCAAGCATGGTTCTCGCCATGTCTAGTAGAGTTCTATTCTTCCTCTCCACTACACTATTTTGTTGAGGTGTGTAGGGAGAAGAGAACTCATGCTTGATACCCTCCTCCTCAAGAAAGCCTTCTATTTGAGAGTTCTTGAACTCCATCCCGTTGTCGCTTTTTATCTTTTTTATTCTCAATCCGAACTCATTTTGAGCCCTTCTCAAGAATCCTTTGAGTGTATCTTGGGTTTGATATTTTTCTTGCAAAAAGAATACCCAAGTGAAGCGAGAATAATCATCCACAATAACTAGACAGTACTTACTCCCGCCTATGCTTATGTAAGCAATCGGGCCGAATAGATCCATGTGGAGTAGCTCGAGCGGCCTGTCAGTCGTCATGATGTTCTTATGTGAATGTTGAGAGCCAACTTGCTTTCCTGCTTGACATGCGCTACAAATCCTGTCTTTCTCAAAATGAACATTGGTTAGTCCCAAAATGTGTTCTCTCTTTAGAAGCTTGTGAAGATTCTTCATCCCAACATGGACTAGTCGGCGATGCCAGAGCCAACCCATATTAGTCTTAGCAATTAAGCAAGTATCGAGTTCAGCTCTATTAAAATCAACTAAGTATAGCTGACCCTCTAATACACCCTTAAATGCTATTGAATCATCACTTCTTCTAAAGACAGTAACACCTACATCTGTAAATAGACAGTTGTAGCCCATTTTGCATAGTTGAGAAACTGAAAGCAAGTTGTAATATAAAGAATCTACAAGAAAAACATTGGAAATGGAATGGTCAGGTGATATAGCAATTTTACCAAGTCCTTTGACCAAACCTTGATTTCCATCCCCGAATGTGATAGCTCATTGGGGATCTTCGTTTTTCTTGTAGGAGGAGTTCCTTTTCTCCCCTGTCATGTGGTTTGTGCATCCGCTATCAATAATCCAACTTGAGCCCCCGGATGCATAAACCTGCAAAACAATTTAGGCCTTGTTCTTAGGTACCCAAACGGTCTTGGGTCCTTTCACATTAGAAACAAGCACCTTGGGTACCCAAACACAAGTATTTGAGCCCTTGTGTTTGCCCCCAACATATTTGGCAACTACTTTGCCTGATTTGTTAGTAAGCACATAAGAAGCATCAAAAGTCTTGAATGAAATGTTAGGCTCATTTGATGCAGTAGGAGTTCTCTTTTTAGGCATTTTAACATGTGTAGAATGCCTAGAGCTAGATGCCTCATTCTTATACATATAAGCATGGTGAGAAACAGAATGAGATTTCTTAGCATGAATTCTCCTAATTTTGTGTTCGGGATAACCAGCAGGATATAAAATATAGGCCTCGTTATCCTGAACCATGGGAGCCTTGCCCTTAACAAAATTAGACAATCTTTTAGGGGCATTGAGCTTGACATTGCTTCCCTATTGGAAACCAATGCCATCCATAATGTCAAGGCATCTCCCACTATAGAGCATGCTTCTAGCAAATTTAAATTTTTCATTTTCAATTTCATGCTCATTGATTTTAGTAGTTAATTGAGCTATATGATCATTTTGTTGTTTAATTAAAGCAAGGTGATCATGAATAGCATCAATACTAACATCTCTACATCTAGTAAAAATAGTAACATGATCAACACTAGATGTAGAGGGTTTGCAAACATTTAATTCATCTATCTTAGATTTTAGCATGGCATTTTCATCTCTAAGACAGAAAATAGAATCATTGCAAACATTCAATTTTTTAGCCTTGGAAATTAAACTCGCATTTTCATTTTTAAGGCTAGAAGTTGATTCATTCGATTTATCAATCTTAGTAATTAAACTAGCATATTCATTTCTAAAATTGCCAATTGAATCATTACAAGCACTTAATTTCTCAACCTTAGCATTTAAACTAGCATTCTCAGTTCTAAGGTTAGAAATAGTGTCATGGAAAATGCTAAGCTCTTTAGTCAAGTTTTCACATTTTTCTATATCCTGAGCATAAGCATTTTTAACTTTAACATGCTTCTTGTTTTCCTTAATAAGGAATTCCTCTTGGTTGTCCAAGAGTTCATCCTTCTCATGAATAGCACTTATCAATTCATTTAATTTTTCCTTTTGTTGCATGTTAAGGTTGGCAAAAAGGGTAAGCAAATTATTCTCATCTTCACTAGAGCTACCCTCATCACTAGATGTTGTATATTTAGTGGAGGCTCTAGATTTTACCTTCTTCTTTTTGCCGTCCTTTGCCATGAGGCACTTGTGGCCGACGTTGAGAAGAGAAGACCTCTGTTGACGGTGATGTTTGCGGCATCCTCGTTGGAGGAGGAGTCGGTGGAGCTCTCGTCGGAGTCCCATTCCCGACATACATGGGCATCGCCGCCCTTCTTCTTGTAGTATCTCTTCTTCTCCTTCTTCTTTCCCCTCTTGTCGTCTCCCCTGTCACTGTCACTAGATATAGGACATTTTGCAATAAAATGACCGGGCTTACCACACTTGTAGCACACCCTTTTGGAATGGGGCTTGTAGTCTTTCCCCTTCCTTTGCTTGAGGATTTGGCGAAAGCTCTTGATGATGAGCGCCATCTCCTCGTTGTCGAGCTTGGAGGCATCGATGGGGATCCTACTTGATGTAGACTCTTCTTTCTTCTCCTCCGTCGCTTTGAATGCGACGGGTTGCACCTCGGGTGTGGAGGTGCCGCCTTGCTCCAAGTTGACGATTTGTTTGGAGCCTTTGATCATCAATTCAAAGCTCACAAACTTTCCTATAACCTCCTCGGGAGACATTAGCTTATATCTAGGATCACCACGTATTAATTGAACTTGCGTAGGATTGCGAAAAACGAGTGATCTTAGAATAACCTTGACCATTTCATGGTCATCCCATTTGGTGCTCCCGAGGTTGCGCACTTGGTTCACCATGGTCTTTAGCCAGTTGTACATGGCTTGAGGCTCTTCTCCATGGTTGAGGACGAATCGACCGAGATCTCCCTCGATCGTCTCCCTTTTGGTGATCTTGGTCACCTCGTCCCCTTCGTGTGCGATCTTGAGGACGTCCCAAATTTCTTTGGCGGTCTCTAACCCATGCACTTTGTTATACTCCTCTCGACTTAAAGAGGCGAGGAGTATAGTAGTTGCTTGAGAGTTAAAGTGTCGTATTTGGGCGACTTCGTCCGAGTCATAGTCCTTATCCCCCACCTGTGGTACCTGTGCTCCATACTCAACAATATCCCATATGCTTTTGTGGAGTGAGGTTAGATGACCTTTCATTTTAACACTCCACATAGAATAATCTTCACCATCAAAAACTGGTGGTTTGCCTAATGGAACGAAAAGTAAAGGAGCGCGTTTAGAAATGCGTGGATAGCATAGGGGGATCTTACTAAACTTCTTGCGCTCATGGCGCTTAGAAGTGACGGACGCGGCGTCGGAGCCGGAGGTGGAGGGCGATGAAGAGTCGGTCTCATAGTGGACCACTTCCTTCATCTTTTTCTTCTTCTAGCCACTCCGGTGCGACTTGACGCGGGGAGGTGATTCCTCCCTTCCTTTGGCACCGGACTCCCTTGACGGAGCCTTCTCGTGGCTTGTGGCCGTTTCCATCTCCCTCTTGGCGAATCCTCCCGACATCACTTTGACTGGTTAGACTCTAATGAAGTACCGGGCTCTGATACCAATTGAAAGTCGCCTAAAGGGGGGGTGGATAGGCGGAAATTGAAATTTACAACTTTAAACACACTACAAGACGGGGTTAGCGTTAGAATAAAATCTGAGTCCGGGAGAGAGGGGAAAACAAATCAACCAAGAAAATAAAGCGGATGACACAGTGATTTGTTTTACCGAGGTTCGGTTCTAAAGAACCTAGTCCCCGTTGAGGTGGTCACAAAGACTGGGTCTCTTTCAACCCTTTCCCTCTCTCAAACGGTCACCTAGACCGAGTGAGGCTTCTTCCTTAATCTCACGGGTCACTTAGACCCCGCAAGGACCACCACACAATTGGTGTCTCTTGCCTCACTTACAAAGCTTGAGAGTAAGAAGTGAGAAATAAAAGAAAGCCAAGCCAAGCAAACAAGAGCAACAAGAAACACAAGTGATCCTCTCACAAGTCCTAATGCACTAGAATTGAATTGGGGACTTTGATCGGATCGGTGTCTTTGATTTGTGTCTTGGAGTGTTGCACTTTTCTCTTGTATTGAATGGAGAGTGATGAATGCTTGGATGGTTGGAGTGGAGGTGGTTGAGGGGTATTTATAGCCCTCAACCACCAAACAACCGTTGGGGAGGGGCTGCTGTCGATGGGCGCACCGGACAGTTCGGTGCGCCAGCCACGTCACCCAACCGTTAGGGTTCTGACGCAGTCGACCGTTGGAGCACTGACTTCTGGTGGCACCGGACAGTCTGGTGCCGCACCGGACAGGCATTGTTCACTGTCCGGTGCGCCTCTGACCTCTGCTCTGACTTGTGCCGCGAACTGTAGCGCTGTAAGGGGCACTATGCAGTCGACCGTTGCGCCGAAGAGCCGTTGCTCCGCTGTCACACCGGACAGTCCGGTGAATTATAGCGGAGTGGCGCTGGAAAAACCCGAGAGTGGTGAGTTTGGAATTGTACGGTCCTGGTGCACCGGACACTGTCCGGTGGCACACCGGACAGTCCGGTGCGCCAGACCAGGGCACACTTGGGTTTCTTTCCTCCTTTCTTTTTGAACCCTTTCTTTAATCTTTTAATTGGTTTGTGTTGAACCTTTATGCACCTGTGGAATATAATCTAGAGCAAACTAGCTAGTTCAATTATTTGTGTTGAGCATTCAACCACCAAAATTATTTTTAGAAAAAGGTTAAACCCTATTTCCCTTTCAGTTCGGAAGCCCTCAACCCCTCAGCCATTGTACCTAATTTCCTCTTTTTGGCGGCCACGCTCGGCGCTGCTCCCCGTGAAGGGCCTTCGTCAACCGTCGTCACCACCTTTTTCCCCGGCGAACAGCAGCATCGACATCGTCGTCTCCCGAGTAGCCGGCATACGACAAACGGTTCAACTCAAAAACACGGTTCAATCGAACATTTGAACCACGGATATCCCAACTCCGCAGGGTCTTCGTCCTCGGCACATATCTTCCCACAATCTTCGCGGCCTCTGCCTCCACTTCACGCACAAATGCGGCCGGGTTCTGACCTCGTAAATCCACAACAAAGGCAGGACTTCGCACTAACTGGTCGCCCAAGGTCGACATCCGACGGGGGCACACTTCGCCGAGTACCCAGCCATGTGCCAAGGGCCACACTCCATAGCCGATAAATGCCTCAACCAAATCGCGTCCGCTACTCAAGTGGGCAGCGTACCGGAGGGCCCCTTCGTCCTTGTCATCCTCCGCCACCTCAAATCGAGGGAACGCCACATAACGTCGTGGAGGGAGGCCAGGCAGGTTTTTGACATCACCCGGAGACACATAGAACCAAAAATCTCACCAGTTGCCCCACTTGTTCCTGACACAAGGGACTATCTCCACGACTTCCGCGAAGTCTTTCCAGTCCTCGGTGTGAAGGTGCATGATCTAAATTGTGCAATCTTATTTCCTATTTTCCTTTTCTACCAATGCAGGCAATAATTCTTGGCGAAGACCTCCACAGACGGCTGCCCGCCGTAGGAAGTAACCGCCCAGACATACTTCGCCAGCGCAACCACGGCGTTAGGCGTCAACTGGTGGACCTGCACTTCGAACCTTCGCAGCACCTCCGCCATGAAGCGATGTGCCGGGAGGCGAAGGCCGGCGACAAAAAGGCCTCAAAAACAACCAACTCGCCTTCAGGCTTGGGGATCTCCTCTGCACCCGAAACTCGCCCGACACCGTCACCAAAGTACCCAAGCCGCTGCATCTCCAGCACGCGGACCGAGGATATCCTGGAAGTGCCGAACTCCACGGTATGGCCAGGCTGCAGCTCCATCACAGCCAAATCGCTCAAAGTATCCTCGGACGACGGCACGACCGACGACGCACTCGCAGCAGACGAGGAAGAAGACATTGGAACGTATCGGCGGCGGCGGCGCACGGTCTGCTTGATGCGGGGCAGATTTCCGAAGCAGGAGAGCAAGGAGGGCAGACGAGCAATTTACAAATGCTAGGGTTTCTAAAGCGCAAACGAAAGCAGGAAACAGGCCCGGCCGCGGTCGGCTTTTTATAGGCACGACACAACGCCTCGGGAAGCATGCAGTCCAACAGTAACACGTCCATCAACGGTCACATTTCAAAAACCCCCGCGGGACCACTTCGAGCGAGGGCAACATCTTCACCATCTAGCGGCGGTCTTCGGCACCAGCTGACTTAGTCGAACTGGTCCCTCGGAGGGCAAATGTTGGGGCGAAGGCGAACATGCCATCCTTCTCTCAACGACTTCGTCTACTCATCGCGCAGACGAAGGCTACATCCACAGAACACGCTGGGACAAGCCGAGGGCGCCGACTGGACGAGGACCTGTGTGGTCCCCTTCGCTCCCTGGTTGCAAGACGAAGGCCCTGCCGATGTCTACGGACCACCCGCGCCCTCACCGCCGGGGGAGGCCCATTTGTGATTCGGCCCGTAGTGTTGGGCCCCACGACGACAATTGCGATAAGGGTCGTGTTTGTAATAGGGTTTACCTTAATGACTATCTGTAACCTTCCCTCGTGAGAATATTCTGGGGATAAACCGGGTACTCGAGAGTCTAAACGTCTTTGACAGGGATAGACGGCCCCTCGAGTATCTATAAATACCCCCGTACAGTGCCCGCACACGAGAGATTAACGAAGCTTTTGGCATTCCGTGATAAACTTTGCAAACACACTTTTCACTCCCTCGTTGGATCTACTTGCCTAGACAGGCAGGTTCCCGACAATACCCACGTGGAGATAATGCTTCGGAAGACAAAAACTCATAATAATTAATAATTGTGTTGTCTTGTTCTTGACCTATAGTATTTGAGAACAAGTGACCAACATGCCTTGTGCGCTTAAATTCTACGCCACACCGTGACATGTGTGAGGGAATTTTTCCACGCATTTTAGAAATTATTGACGAGTGAGATCTACTAATCGTATCACAATTGTGGCTATAAACTAAATATATGTCTAATTCATTCAAACTTGCTTAACTTTAGATGTGACAGACTCTGGAAGTGACTGATAGTGCTCTCCTGGGGAATGTTGACGCGGGATGGTTAGCACTTAGAAAGAGCGGAGCGCGAGGACTAGGAGACCGATGACCTTCAAGTTGGTGCGCGAGGTACAGACGTTTCGACTTTCGAAGCAGCGATTTGCTTTAAACGAAACGGACACTATGCAATATCCATTGGTTCAATTTGACTACCTATTCAAGCCTGTAAAAACAATCTCCCACGGTAATAATGGTGCCTAGGCTCCAATTATGAGCTGGATCCGCCACTTATTTTCATGCTCACTATAGGGCACACAAAGTGCGTCTTCTATTCTAGTAAGGTGAAACCGTGAAGAACTTGTTTCACCTAGACATGTGGTTGGGCCTTCAAAGAATTACTAGTCAGTTGTTGGTGCTTTGCTATAGTTGTTAACCACTTCTTGTTCTTGTCTTCCACAATATATCGATGCAGTGATATAGAGAAAATTAAATATATTTCTTGGTCTTTAAACCAGGGGTGGTTACGCCTTATATACTGGGACCAAGAGAGTATCAAACACTAAGATACATGTGGTTTGGTGGTTAGCTCCAAATTTTGAGAGCAGGGGTTGTAGGTTCGAGTGCACGCTTTGCACTATTTTTTGCGCAGTGTGGTGGGCGGGCCAGAGTGCCGGTACAAAGGGTGAAGCCGTGGTAGCACCAGGTGCCCACATTAGGTTTTTAATAGAGTATTATAGATATAGAATTCTCTGGGCCTCCGTGTCATGCATATATAGGGAAACGATGTCTTACTTTATATATAAAAACAAAACTAGCTGCTTAGGGCATGTAGAGCCCGTTTAGCAGAGCTTTAGATCTGGCTTTTCTATGGAAGCTAGAGATCTACCAAACACCTTTTTTCAAAACGGCTAAACGAGGTCTTACTTCTCTGCTAACTATTAAGGGGGCAGTGTAGACTGCCCCCGCTCCTTACCCGCACGCGCCAACGAACGGCCTCCCGCACCTCACGCACCGCTCACGCGATGCAACTTCCCACGCCCACGTCACATCTTCATCACTCGCCCGCCTGCCTCCGTGTCCTCCGCATCCATGGCCAAGCCACCGACGCGGGATCGAGCTGGGCTTGTTGGCCTCGCCTCGGTTAGTGCCCTATCTACCGCCTGCACGGCATCCATGGCGGAGCCCGGGCGAACCTCGGGCACAAGAACCCCGGGGAGCTGCGCCTGCACGGGGACGCCGACGGTGAGGTTGGCGGTGACGCCGGCGGAGACGACGAGCAGGCGGTCCGGGACGGGGCGGTTGCGGAGGAGGTCGGGGTCGTCGGGCGCGAACCGTGAGAGGAAGGCAGGCGCACGACGCAGCGAGCGGACAGGTGAAAGGGAAATGTGCCTTTGGGCCATTTCTAAGCATTTTGGTGATTAAGTGCCAACACAAGTGCTTAAATGTGAATCTATGCCCATGGATGAACAAAGTGCAAATCACAAGTAAAGGTATGTTTCTAAACCTTAGTACATTGGTTTTGTGTACTAATATATTTGTCCAAGTGTTAGAAACAGAGAGAAGAAGAAAAGGAGAATGTTGGCTGTGTACAGCCAACAGGCTGTTTCGGTCTGAGGCACCGGACTGTCCGGTGGTGCACCGGACAGTGTCCGGTGCGCCAGGCTGCCTCGACCTGAAGACGCCGCTCTCGGGAATTTGCGGACAAGTAAAGGTATGTTTCTAAACCTTAGTACATTGGTTTTGTGTACTAATATACTTGTCTAAGTGATAGAAACAGAGAGAAGAAGAAAGAAGAAGAGTTGGCTGTGTACAGCCAAAAGACTGCTTCGGTCTGGGGCACCGGACTGTCCGGTGGTGCACCGGACAGTGTCCGGTGCGCCAGGCTGCCTCGGGCGAAGACGCTGCTCTCGGGAATTTGCCGACGGCGTACGGCTAAAATTCACCGGACTGTCCGGTGTGCACCGGACTGTCCGGTGAGCCAACGGTCGGCCGAGCCAACGGTCGGCCGCGGAATCTGCGCACGACACGTGGTCTGGCCAACGGTCGGAAGGAGGCACCGGACTGTCCGGTGTGCACCGGACTGTCCGGTGCGCCAGATCTGCAACGGTCGGCAACGGTCGGCTGCGCCTGTTAAGGAAAGAAATCGGGCACCGGATAGTGTCCGGTGTGCACCGGACTGTCCGGTGCGCCCGACGACAGAAGGCAAGGATGGCCTTCCAGATTTGTTCTCAACGGCTCCTAGCTGCCTTGGGGCTATAAAAGGGACCCCTAGGCGCATGGAGGAGAACACCAAGCATTCCTTGAGCACTCTTGATCACTCACACATCAATCTTGCGCACTTGTTCGACATTCTAGTGATTTGAGCTCCGTTCTAGTGTGCTAGTCTTTCGAGCTCAAGTCTGGGTCTTGTGTGTGCGTATTCGCTGTGATCCTTGTGTCGTGTGTGAGTTGCTAATCCTTCCCTTGCTCCGTGATTCTTTGTGAACATCTTTTGTAAGGGCGAGAGGCTCCAAGCTGTGGAGATTCCTCGCAAACGGGATTGAGAAAAGAAAAGCAAGAACACCGTGGTATTCAAGTTGATCATTGGATCACTTGAGAGGAGTTGAGTGCAACTCTCGTCCGTTGGGACGCCACAACGTGGAGTAGGCAAGTTTTGTACTTGGCCGAACCACGGGATAACCACCGTGTCATCTCTGTGATTGAATTCTTGTGATTATTGTGTTTTGACTCCCTTCTAGCCACTTGGCATAAACTGTGCTAACACTTAACCAAAGTTTTGTGGCTATAAGTTTAAGTTTTACAGGATCACCTATTCACCCCCCCTCTAGGTGCTCTCAATTGGTATCGGAGTCGTTCTCTTCAAGAAAGGGACTAGCCGCCCGAAGAGATGGATCCTAAGGGGAATGGAATCGTGATCAACGATAAGGAGAAGGTGTCCTTCGTCAATGAGCTCAAAGATGACAAGCCTACCAACTCCGGCTCGGGTCATAGACGAAAGGAAGGGAAGAAGAAGAAGACGAGGCGCATCAAGGAGATCGTCTACTACGACGACAGTGATGAGTCTACTTCTTCCCAAAAGGACGACGACCACAATGACTACGAGCAAAGGAAACCGGTTAATTCTAACTTTTCCTTTGACTACTCTCGTATTCCGCAAAGTTCAAATTCACATTTGCTTTCCATTCCACTCGGCAAGCCCCCACACTTTGATGGGGAGGACTACGGATTTTGGAGCCACAAAATGCGTAGTCACCTATTCTCTCTCCATCCTAGTATATGGGAGATTGTAGATAGTGGAATGCACTTTAATAGTTCGGATAGTCCTATATTCATTAATGAGCAAATCCATAAGAATGCACAAGCTACTACTGTTCTTCTAGCTTCATTGTGCAGGGATGAATATAACAAAGTGAGTGGCTTGGATAACGCCAAGCAAATCTGGGATACCCTCAAGATCTCTCATGAAGGAAATGACGCTACCTTGCTCACCAAAATGGAGTTGGTGGAGGGCGAGCTTGGACGGTTCGCGATGATAAGGGGCGAGGAGCCAACTCAAACATACAACCGGCTCAAGACCCTTATCAACAAAATAAGGAGCTACGGAAGCACGCGATGGACGGACCACGACGTCGTCCGACTAATGCTAAGGTCCTTTACCGTTCTTGATCCTCATTTGGTGAATAATATTCGTGAGAATCCCAGGTACACCAAAATGTCGCCCGAAGAAGTCTTAGGAAAATTCGTCAGCGGGCGAATGATGATCAAGGAGGCAAGGTACGTGGACGACGCCTTGAATGGACCGATCAACGAACCACAACCTTTTGCTCTCAAAGCAACAAGAAGTAAGGAGGCGCTACCTAGCAAGGTGGCACAAATTGAGGCGATCGGACTTAATGATGAAGAGATGGCTCTCATCATCAAACGCTTCAAGACGGTGCTAAAGGGTCACAAGGGGCAGCCAAGCAAGACCAAGACGAAGGGGAAGCACTCATGCTTCAAGTGCGGTAAGATTGGTCATTTTATCGCTAACTGCCCCGATAATGATAGTGACCAGGAAAAGGGAAATAAGAGGGAAAAGAAGAAGCATTACAAGAAGGCAAAGGGCGAGGCGCATCTAGGCAAGGAGTGGGACTCGGATTGCTCCTCTTCCGACTCCGACAATGAAGGACTCGCCGCCACCGCCTTCAACAAATCAACCCTCTTCCCCAACGAGCGTCACACATGCCTTATGGCAAGGGAGAAGAAGGTATGTACTCGCAACTCTACCTATGCTTCTTCAAGTGAGGACGAATCTAGTGATGAGGATGAAGTAGATTATTCATGTTTGTTCAAGGGCTTAGATAGATCTAAGATAGACAAAATTAATGAATTAATTGATGCCTTGAATGAAAAGAATATACTTTTAGAAAAGCAAGAGGATTTGTTGTATGAAGAACATGATAAGTTTGTAGAGGCTCAAAAATCCCTTGCATTAGAAATTAAGAGGAATGAAATGCTTGCTTGTGAAGTGTCAACATGCCATGATTCTATTTCTAACTTAAAGAGCATAAACGATGATTTAAATGCTAAACTAGTAGAAGCAAATAAATCCAACTCTTGTGTTGAATATGTTGAAATTTGCACTAGGTGTAAGGATATTGATATTAATGCTTGTAGCGAACACTTAGTTTCCATTTCAAAATTGAATGATGAATTAGCTAGTCTTAATGCTCAACTTAAGACTAGCAAGAATAATTTTGATAAACTAAAATTTGCTAGGGATGCCTACACGGTTGGTAGACACCCCTCAATTAAGGATGGACTTGGCTACAAGAGGGAAGCCAAGAACTTAACAAGCCATAAGGCTCCCATTCCCGCCAAGGAGAAAGGGAAGGCCCCTATGGCTAGTAGTGTGCAAAAGAACCATGCGTTTATGTACCATGATAAGAGACAAACTAGAAATGCTTATAGGAGTTATAATGCTTATGATGATTTTGGTGCTCATGTCATGGTTGCTTCTAGTTCTTCTTATGTGCATAATAGAAATATGCCTAGGAAAAATATACATCATATGCCTAGGAAGAATATTGTTAATGTTCCTAGAAAAGTTATGAATGGTCCTTCTACAATTTACTGTGCTTTGAATGCTTCCTTTGCAATTTGTAGAAAGGATAGGAAGGTAATTGCTAGGAAATTAGGGGCAAGATGCAAGGGAGACAAAACTTGCATTTGGGTCCCTAAGAATATTTGTGCTAACCTTGTAGGACCCAACATGAGTTGGGTACCTAAGTCCCAAGCCTAAATTTGCCTTGCAGGTTTATGCATCCGGGGGTTCAAGCTGGATTATTGATAGCGGATGCACAAACCATATAACGGGGGAGAAGAAGATGTTCACCTCCTACGTCAAGAATAAGGATTCCCAAGACTCAATCATATTCGGTGATGGGAATCAAGGCAAGGTAATAGGGTTAGGTAAAATTGCAATTTCTAATGAGCACTCTATCTCTAACGTGTTTTTAGTAGAGTCTCTAGGATATAATTTACTATCTGTTAGTCAATTATGCAATATGGGATATAACTGTCTATTTACAAATGTAGATGTGTCTGTCTTTAGAAGAAGTGATGGTTCACTAGCTTTTAAGGGTGTATTAGACGGCAAACTGTATTTAGTTGATTTTGCAAAAGAAGAAGCCGGTCTAGATGCATGCTTAATAGCTAAGACTAGCATGGGTTGGCTGTGGCATCGCCGCTTAGCACATGTGGGGATGAAGAACCTTCACAAACTTCTAAAGGGTGAACACGTGATAGGATTGACTAACGTTCAATTCGAAAAAAATAGACCTTGTGCAGCTTGTCAAGCAGGTAAACAGGTGGGAGGAGCGCATCACAACAAGAATGTGATGACCACTTCAAGACCCCTGGAGCTGCTGCATATGGACCTCTTCGGACCCGTCGCCTATCTGAGCATAGGAGGGAGTAAGTATGGTCTAGTTTTTGTTGATGACTTTTCCCGCTTCACTTGGGTGTTCTTTTTGCAGGATAAGTCTGAAACCCAAGGGGCCCTCAAGCGCTTCCTCAGGAGAGCTCAAAATGAGTTTGAGCTCAAGGTGAAGAAGATAAGGAGCGACAACGGGTCCGAGTTCAAGAACCTTCAAGTGGAGGAGTTCCTTGAGGAGGAAGGAATCAAGCACGAGTTCTCCGCTCCCTACACACCTCAGCAAAATGGTGTGGTAGAGAGGAAGAACAGGACGCTAATCGATATGGCAAGGACGATGCTAGGAGAATTCAAGACCCCCGAGCGTTTTTGGTCGGAAGCCGTGAACACGGCTTGCCATGCCATCAACAGGGTCTACCTTCACCGCCTCCTCAAGAAGACTTCGTATGAGCTGCTAACCGGCAACAAACCCAATGTATCTTACTTTCGTGTATTTGGGAGCAAGTGCTACATTCTAGTGAAGAAAGGTAGAAATTCTAAGTTTGCTCCCAAAGCTGTAGAAGGGTTTTTGTTAGGTTATGACTCAAATACAAAGGCGTATAGAGTCTTCAACAAATCATCGGGTTTGGTTGAAGTCTCTAGCGACGTTGTATTTGATGAGACTAATGGCTCTCCAAGAGAGCAAGTTGTTGATTGTGATGATGTAGATGAAGAAGATGTTCCGACAGCCGCTATACGTACCATGGCGATTGGAGAAGTTCGGCCACAGGAACAAGATGAACAAGATCAACCTTCTTCCTCAACAATGGTGCATCCCCCAACTCAAGACGATGAACAGGTTCATCAACAGGAGGCGTGTGATCAAGGGGGAGCACAAGATGATCATGTGATGGAGGAAGAAGCGCAACCAGCACCTCCAACCCAAGTTCGAGCGATGATCCAAAGGGATCATCCCGTCGACCAAATTCTGGGTGACATTAGCAAGGGAGTAACTACTCGGTCTCGATTAGTTAATTTTTGTGAACATTACTCTTTTGTCTCTTCTATTGAGCCTTTCAGGGTAGAAGAGGCCTTGCTAGATCCGGACTGGGTGTTGGCCATGCAAGAGGAGCTTAACAACTTCAAGCGCAATGAAGTTTGGACGCTGGTGCCTCGTCCCAAGCAAAATGTTGTGGGAACCAAGTGGGTGTTCCGCAACAAACAGGACGAGCACGGAGTGGTGACAAGGAACAAGGCTCGACTTGTGGCAAAAGGTTATGCCCAAGTCGCAGGTTTGGACTTTGAGGAGACTTTTGCTCCTGTGGCTAGGCTAGAATCAATTCGTATCCTGCTAGCATATGCCGCTCACCATTCGTTCAGGTTGTTCCAAATGGATGTCAAGAGCGCTTTCCTCAACGGGCCAATCAAGGAGGAGGTGTACGTGGAGCAACCCCCTGGCTTCGAGGATGAACGGTACCCCGACCATGTGTGTAAGCTCTCTAAGGCGCTCTATGGACTTAAGCAAGCCCCAAGAGCATGGTATGAATGCCTTAGAGACTTTCTAATTGTTAATGCTTTCAAGGTTGGGAAAGTCGATCCAACTCTTTTCACAAAGACATGTGATGGTGATTTGTTTGTGTGCCAAATTTATGTCGATGACATAATATTTGGTTCCACTAACCAAAAGTCTTGTGAAGAGTTTAGCAGGGTGATGACGCAGAAATTCGAGATGTCGATGATGGGCGAGTTGAACTACTTCCTTGGGTTCCAAGTGAAGCAACTCAAGGACGGCACCTTCATCTCCCAAACGAAGTACACGCAAGATCTGCTAAAGCGGTTTGGGATGAAGGACGCCAAGCCCGCAAAGACTCCGATGGGAACCGACGGACACACCGACCTCAACAAAGGAGGTAAGTCCGTTGATCAAAAAGCATACCGGTCCATGATAGGTTCTTTGCTTTATCTATGTGCTAGTAGACCGGATATTATGCTTAGCGTATGCATGTGTGCTAGATTTCAATCCGATCCTAAGGAATGTCACTTAGTGGCGGTGAAGCGAATCCTTAGATATTTAGTTGCTACGCCTTGCTTTGGGCTCTGGTATCCAAAGGGGTCTACCTTTGACTTGGTTGGATACTCAGATTCCGACTATGCTGGATGTAAGGTCGATAGGAAGAGCACATCGGGGACGTGCCAATTCTTAGGAAGGTCCCTGGTGTCATGGAATTCTAAGAAACAAACCTCCGTTGCCCTATCCACCGCTGAGGCCGAGTATGTTGCCGCAGGACAGTGTTGCGCGCAACTACTTTGGATGAGGCAAACCCTCAGGGACTTTGGCTACAATCTGAGCAAAGTCCCACTCCTATGTGATAATGAGAGTGCTATCCGCATGGCGGAAAATCCTGTTGAGCACAGCCGCACAAAGCACATAGACATCCGACATCACTTTTTGAGAGACCACCAGCAAAAGGGGGATATCGAAGTGTTTCATGTTAGCACCGAGAACCAGCTAGCCGATATCTTTACCAAGCCTCTAGATGAGAAGACCTTTTGCAGGCTGCGTAGTGAGCTAAATGTCTTAGATTCGCGGAACCTGTGACACCCCAGTGTCACCTAGGGTTTCTCTTAAAAAGCCAAACCAAGAACCATTACTTTATGTGAACCAAAGTAAGCATGAGCATCAAAATAACTTAAGTGATAAGAATTCACCAAGTATATGTTTAAAAGTGTCATGATCAAAACAATTGAGTCTTTGAAAAGATAAGAATGTGCAACCCTAATTAAGAACTCTAAGTGAACCCCATGAACAAAATTCAAGAAAATAAGCAAAAGGGAATGAAAAGTTTAAAATTTTGAGTTGAGCCAATTATATAAGTTAAAGTATATTTGATAAGCAACAAAATAGATTGAGAAAGCTTAGCCAAAATAATTCAAGAAAACCCCCAAATCAAGCTCCTTTTGTTGGGACTCATTGGGAATTCTGAATTTCAGAATTCTGAAATTCAGACCTTGAGCCAAAGATCAGGGATGTTCACCTTGATCCCTAACTCGAATCCTAATGGCCCCATTGACAAATTTGTGTCTAACTAACCCCTCTGTCGTGTGCCAGAAGATGGCATTGGGACGCGAGCCCTAGACACGACAAAACTTGGGTTTTGCCTCGGGTTTAGGCAGGGAGACAGACCAGATTTCCTGGCTCCATATCTCTGCAACCAGTAGGCAAAATCCTATGACCTCCACACAAGAACGGTAGCTTGTAGGGAGGAGAAGAGGTTTCGTGCACTGGCCAAGGCGAGAGCAGGCTCGGATGAGCGACCACACGCGCCAGAGCTTGGGCAGAACGCACGGGCACACGTGTTCGACCCTGGTCGGCACGCCAGAGCTCGCCCAACCCGCGCGCGCGCTCGCCCCGGCGTCCGGTCACGTCCGCCGCGCGCCCACGCCCTCGGCCGTGCCCGCCCGCGCCTATAAAGCCTCCCCGAGCGCACCTCTCTTCGCCCCGCACTCACCCTCACCGGCCAGCCACCGTTCCTTAGCTCCGGCGAGCGTATTTCCGCCCGCCATTGCCGCCAGAGCTACGGCCACCGTGGCCAGCCCACTCCAGCCGCCCTCCAGCCCAACCTGTGCTTCGGCTAGCTCCGCCAGTAGCCCGTGAAGCTCGCCAAGCCCTCGGACCCGACCGGACTTCACCGGAGGCCCGAGATCAACCTCACCGGACTTTGGTCTTCCGCCGCCGCGTGTGGACCGAGCTATCCAGTGAGTCTCCGCCCAATTCCTTTCGCTCATGTCTTCTCTGGCATCCCGTGGACCTCTCTGACCTATTTGATTGAACTACCTCGCCGTGATCAGGCCGGTCTCCTCGCCGCCGACGAGCATCCCCGCCTGCGCGCGTGGACCGACCAACTCCGGCCATCTCCGTCGACGTTCCGCACACCGTTGTGATCCCCGCGACCTCCCCTTCACCCTCGACCACTTCACCGGAACAGTCTCGCCGCCGGTAAGCCCCTCCGCCCTTTTCTTCGCCGCGGCTACTGTTTGAGGTAGAAGAAGGACCTCGGGTTAGGTTTTGTAGAACCCGAGGGGTTTTCTGTAATGTCAGCGACCCATATGAATAGTAACCTAAGGACTGATTCACGAGGAAAACCTAGAAAAACCGCCAGGGACCCCAGTGCAAAGTGGTTTTCCCTTTAATCAATTCAATTATTCTTTTAAAATAACCAGAGAACTTAGAAAATTCATAACTCGATGAAACCTTAATGAAAAGCTGTCAAACCAATTTTGCTAGCTCTAGAATATTATGATCTATCATTTAAAATTATTAAACCATATGCTTCTGTTCTAAATTTTAGAGCTTAAAATTAAAAACAGAAACCCCCTAAACCTTGTTTAATTAAGAAAAATTAGTTTTTCTTCTGTACTGAGCTTAAGAAAATTTGTAGATGCTTATACCCTAATTAGACACTATTTAAAAATAGTAGGAGCCCCAGCATTAGAGATTATGATGTAGTTATTCATTTAAAGCCATTTTGTCCAAAACTTAGAGAAAATCAGAAAAGCATTAGAAAATGTTGAACAGTGATTAGTAATATTTTTCCTAGTTTACTTATGCAACCAAGAACCTAGGAAAAATGCAGAGACCATTAATTAGGACCAGTTTCTAATTAAGATGCTTTAATCAGCCTTATGTAGACTGAAAATCAATTATTAAAATTGCAAAACCATAACCAAAGTGGTTAACAAAAATCCAGTGAACTTATAACCACCAGAGCCCCACTACAAAAATACAGAGCACCCCAGCCTAACTTTTTAAGTAAGGAGAATAAATACAAAGTGGTAATAAGGCATTTTCCCAATAAATCATAAACAACCTCAAATAATGAGATAATGGGCAACCAAAAATTAGCTAAGTCTATGATGAGATAAACCACCAGAGAAAAATACAAACCCATGAAAAAGAAGTGAACCCATGCCTTTTGCTAGCAATTTGTGAGAAAGACCATTTGACTTAAATAATGCAAACCACCCCTTCCCTTAAGCAAAAAGAAACCAAACTCCAGAATGATTGCTCTTGCACAAAATACTAGCTAAGAAAAATAAGAACTCTGTTGTTTGATGTTTTTCAAACATAGTGGTAGTAGAAAGCACCCCTTTGGCTAGAAACCTTAAGAAAATCATAGGGAAAGAATAAAAGGGTATTAATGACTAGAAATTTGTATCAAGTTATGTTATGACACCTAAAAGCCAGCAAAAATAAGTTTTAAAGAATTACCCACTGTTAAATAATAGTTGTAGTTCAAAGTACCCCTTCTGCCCTAAAATTTGGTAATTTTGTCCAGAGAAAACCATTTACTTTCTGAACCCCAAATTTTGAGACAGAGAATCATACACCAGTAGCAAGCCACTGTAATTTTTTCAGAATTTTTGGAATTCTATAAAAGCAACTTGTAGTTCAAACCTACTCCAAAACATTAAAGAGAATAAAAGAAAAGAGAAGAAGGAATAAACCTCATCCCATTAAAACCAACCCAATTTACTAAGTATACCACTAAAAGGGTTTTACATAAGTAAGGTTAACTTGTTTAAATTCAAAAGACCCTACATCTTTAAAAGATGTAAATTCTAAAGCACATATGGTATCATGCATATATCTTACGCATTGCATTCATTAGATTGTAATCTTGCCGACGGAGAGTACGTGCTCATCCCCGAGCAAGGACCTGTCCAAGAGGAGGACCAGGAGCAGGCTTCAGAGGCTGCTATTGAGGATCTCCCCGCAGCCCCAGCAGTTGAAGGCAAGCCCCGGTTTTTATGCATAACCATGTTATTATATGCTACTTTACTACACTTAATGCTTGTAGGACTATAATGTGCACTTAAGTGTAGGAGTTGCTTGAAACCTCTAGTTGCATGAACTTAGGACTCCTTTTTGAGATGAATACTAGTATGCTAGGTCGAGTAGCTGCTTGCTAATCAGGATCTCGGTAGAAGTCGAGTGATTTTTCTAGCACTCGCGCGAGGTCAGGAATTGATTGTATTCATCTTGATAATGGGATATATGTTGGTCTATGGACTTGGATCCAGGGAGGATGCCTTGTCCATAAGACGGGAAAAATGAATTAAGGATTAATGTGTGGATACCTGAGTCAAGCTTTTGAACGTACTAAGCACATGCCGGGAAAAATGGTAACCGGTAAACCTAGTACCTGAGTGAAGCCGGGCGCGGACTTTATCCCTCATGCGACCTGAGACTGGGTCTCCCATGCTAGCTATGGTGGGTACAAGTGCAGTCACTGCACGGCGGCAGCCGGGGTCAGTGGAGCATTGTATGCCAAGGCGGTGAGGCCCGGACGCGAACGGGGAATCGATGGGGACGGTTGTCATGTGTGGGGTCGGAGTACCCTGACATGCCGTGTGTTTAGGTTTACCTTGCAAGGTTTAAAACTCGATTCGAATCGTCTGCTTCTCGCAGCTAATGAGACTGCTTGATTCCTTGTACTGCATCGAGTAAGAAGTGAAATGTGGATTACATGAGATAACTTGTTGATTGAACTAATTGCTTGTTACCATGTATGCTTAGAAGGAGCAAATCTAGCTAAGTTAATGATGGTAGAAATTGAAAAGCTAAAAGTTGATTTTAGAAACAGCTAGTGCTTTTGGCAAACCAAACCCCTCAGCCAAACAGCTGCATAGTCTAGAGGTAGAGGAGTAGACTCCTCACACCGGTTAAGTCTAGCTGAGTATTAGTATACTCAGCCTTGCTTGTGGCACCATTTTTGCAGGTACCATGCAGGATGTAGTTGATGGTGTGACTTGGCCTACCACCCTGCCACCGGGTTGGACGGTCAAGTGGGATGTTGCTCCGGCAGGAGAGGAGCATGAGGAGTAGTGGGCTAGGCCTTGCCCATTTCCTCGTTACCGACGACATCGATTATCCGCTGCACTTTAATTTGTGAACTTTATTTGCTACTCCAAAAACTCTGATTTATGTAATAACTCCGTACTTAATTTGAGGTTTCCTGTTTTATTGTATTTCTTCTGTGACTCACCTTCGAGTGAGATTGTGGAATTTGATCCTGGTTAAGTGGCTCTATCAGACGAGATCTGAGGGACTGACGGGTTATTCCGATTTAAGTGTGTTACGGCCCCTGAGGCGTGACTTAGGCACTTAAGCTGGAATAATTCGGGTGGTTCTGCCACAGCTGGTATCGGAGCAAATTCCACCACAGAGAAGGACAATAAACCATGAATACCAATTTTTTTTTAAAATCTAAAACCTGCCTAGAAACTACTACGGATCGTCAGGACTAGACCGCTAGACCTAGGACGAAAGGCCTTAGGTATAGAGGGAGAAATAGGTGGCTAATTAATTAGGCCCTGTGGGCCAATACTTATATTTTAGGATGCCCTAAAAAGGCACCCTATTCCCCTTTTGAGAGGCAACGTTTCTTTCCGCATGCATGCATTATAAAACACAAAGAGGAATTAAAATTTGAGCTAACCCCTTTTCTTTAAAATCATCCGGGCTCTCTTTTTCTTTTCCTTCCACCATAATCTTTATCTTGATTCCCTTCCGCAGATGAATTCACCTACCCCCGCCAGTGGAGGAGACTCTCGTTTCAGTTCTGACTTCCTTTCTCGCGATGGCTTTCCTTCCATCTTGTGGGAAGTGCTTAACTCCGCCGGTTACCCTACGCCCCCTATGTACACGGTGCAGTTGTATGAGGAGCATCGGGTACCTCGTTGTCGGGTCTGGCTAGCTTTGGAGGCTCATCCCCTTCAGCCGGGTTGGCGTTCTCTTGACTCTGAGACGATTGGACTCAGGACGGACGACACCGTTGAGGCAGCAGCCATGAAGACTCTGACGACTTTCTGTGGCTACCATCCCCTGGAGATGGTGATGCACCCCTTGGGACTCTTCCCTGCTGAGAAGAAGGATGATCCCATGTGGTGTAACCGCGTGAGCCATGTGAAGGATGTGTGGGCAATGTATCCTGGCTTGGTTGGGAGGGTCACTGTTCAGTGCATGAGTGCGCTGTACCGCCTTCAGGCCCTTCAGAGCGATGCTATGACACTTCTTGCTAACACCGCTCAGGCTGCCAAGCTCACTCTCGACAGTCGGGAAGATTTTGTGGTCGACCTATCCACAGAGTTGGTGGAGAAGGATCTGCAGGTGGAAAGGCTGAGCCAGCGTATTACCACCCTGGAGCAGCAAGTGGAGATCCGAGATAACACTATTGATGTCTTGGAGAACCAGCTTCACGACGTGCAGAGGGAACTCGAGGAAGCCAATGACCACTTGGACATGCACCACCTGGAGATGGAGGCCAATGAAGCAGGAAGCGAGGGAGAAGAGGCTCCTGAGGAGTTAGGACCAGCCCCTGGTGCCAATGGGACTACCTCCGCGATACCTCCTTCACCCGTATCCAGTGTCGCTTCCACCGCTCAGGGTTGAGCAGTCGCTTTGACATTTCTTTAGGCGGATAGAAACCTATGCGAGCTTAGTAGTATCACATTTGGACTAGGCTTATGGGTACTTTCCCCTGATCAATGTAACCCTGTAAACTTTTGATATCTGTGGGATCCTTGTCACCATGATATCTTCATTTTCGAACCTAATATTATGATTATGGCCTTTTCCTTCCATATGAGATGATATCTTGTCGTTCGGAAATATGAGTCGGGATAACATTGGCGACAATCTCTGTTTTCAGATGGCAGCGAGGCAGCGTCGCGGGCAGAATGAGCAAGCTCCCCCGCCACCTCCTCCAGCTCCCACAGTGCAGGAGCTGATGGCCCAGCAGAATGAGATTCTGCGACAGCTCTTGCAGCGCCAGCCCCACCAACAGCATCATGGTGGAGGCCAGCATCAGCGACCTCCGGCTATGGCAACATAACAGGAGTTCCTGAGCACGCAGCCGCCCTTGTTCACCAAGGCAGAGGATCCGTTGGACGCCGACGTGTGGCTTCGCGTCGTCGAGTCCAAGTTTCCCCTCCTCACGGGAGACTGCCCTGATGAGGCCAAGGCTCGCTTCGCCGCACAGTAGCTTCGCGGCCCAGCTCGGACTTGGTGGGACCACTTCCGTGCTATGCTCCCCGCTGATCGTGAAGTATCTTGGGAGGAATTCAAGACTGCCTTCAGAGGACACCACATTCCAGCTGGCATTCTTGATAGGAAGTTGAATGAATTCCTGGCCCTCAATCAAGGAACCCGCACGGTACTGCAGTATGCGCAAGCCTTCAACGACTTATGCCAGTATGCAGGGTATCATGCTGATTCTGATGAAAAGAAGAGGGATCGCTTCCGCAGGGGTCTCAATACCAAGCTGCGGGAACGACTCAACACTGTCCGGGCCGATAGCTTCAATGAGTTGGTCAACATGGCCATCTCTCAGGAGGATTGCATTGTTGCTCACCGGGCAGAGAAGAAGAGGAAGGCACCAATGGCAGCACCATCCGCTCAGGCTCAGAGGTTCCGGATTGTTTCTCACAATCAGAGCAGGGGTTTTCAGCAGCAGGCAGGCAGATGGGTGATCAGGCCACCTCAGCAGCAGCAGCAGCCGGCACCCAACCGCTATCCAGCTCCCGCCCCAAGGAACAATCAGCCTCCGCAGCAGCAGCAGTTCCGCCAGGGCAATGGGAACAAGTGTTTCACTTGTGGTAATGTGGGCCACTATGCCAAGAATTGTCCCAGGAACCAGCAGAGGCAGATGCCAGCACCAAATCAAGACAAGGGAAGAAAGCAGAAGGTGCAAGTCAGGCAAGGGAAGCTCAACTTCACTACTCTAGAGGAAGTGCCAGAAGGAGCTCCTATCATGACCGGTACCTTTTCAGTTTATAATCAACCTGCTTTAATTCTGTTTGATTCTGGTGCATCTCATAGTTTCATTAGCCAAAAGTTCAGTGCTAATTGCAAACTGCCATTCTCTCACTCAAAAGGGTCATTCATGATAGTCACACCTGGGGGTAAAATTGCAACTAATCAATTAAACCAAAGTGTGCCTATTCAACTGGGAAGCCACATTATCAAAACCACTCTTCTTGTGTTGGGATTGGAAAATGTGGACATTATTCTAGGAGCAAATTGGATGACCTTGCACCAAGTTGTGCTTGATGTAGCCAGTCGTACCGTGGAAGTTAATTCTCCTTTCTGCGGGAATTTCACTTTGATTCTGCCTAGTCAGGGTTCTTCTCAGTCATGTGCTTTCTCTATGACGGAGTTACCCCTGAAGAAGATCCTAGTGGTCTGTGAGTATGCAGATGTCTTTCCTGATGAATTGCCAGGAATGCCACCGGACCGGGATATTGAATTTGCCATCGAGTTGCAACCGGGAACGGCCCCAATTTCCAAGAGGCCCTACCGAATGCCACCCGCTGAGTTGGCAGAGTTGAAGAAGCAGTTGCAAGAGTTGCTGGATAAGGGATTTATTCGCCCAAGCACTTCGCCTTGGGGATGTCCAGCGCTATTTGTGAAGAAGAAGGATGAAAGCTTGAGGCTGTGTATAGATTACCGCCCTCTTAATGCGGTAACTATCAAGAACAAGTATCCTTTGCCTCGTATTGATGTTCTCTTTGATCAGTTGGTCGGGGCCAAGGTGTTTTCCAAGATAGACCTTCGCTCTGGCTACCATCAGATCAAAATACGAGCAAGTGATATTCCGAAGACGGCATTCTCAACCAGATATGGGCTGTATGAATTCTTGGTGATGTCATTCGGGCTGACAAATGCACCAGCATACTTCATGTATCTGATGAATTCTGTTTTCATGCCAGAATTGGACAAGTTCGTAGTGGTTTTCATCGATGATATTCTGGTGTACTCGAAGAACGAAGAAGAACATGCCGGGCATTTGCATGTAGTGCTTCAACGTCTGCGAGAGCACCACCTTTATGCCAAGCTATCCAAGTGTGATTTTTGGCTAAAGGAAATCAAATTCTTGGGTCACACTATCTCTCAGGATGGAATAGCTGTTGATCCTGATAAAGTGCAAGAGGTGATGAATTGGAAGCCACCAACGACTGTTCGCCAGATTCGGAGTTTTCTGGGATTGGCCGGTTATTACCGAAGATTTATTCCGGACTTCTCTCGAATTGCGAAGCCTATTACTGAGTTGCTGAAGAAAGAAGTCAAGTTTGTGTGGAGTCAGAAGTGCGAAGATGCCTTCCATGCGTTGAGGCAGCATCTGACCACAGCACCAGTATTGGCGCAACCCGACAGCAACAAGCCTTTTGACGTGTATTGCGATGCCTCTGGCACCGGGCTAGGTTGTGTCTTGATGCAAGACAACCGAGTCATTGCTTATGCCTCAAGAGCACTCAGGCCTCATGAGCAAAATTATCCTACTCATGACCTTGAGTTAGCAGCAGTGGTTCATGCATTGAAGATGTGGAGGCACTATCTAATGGGAACCCACTGCAACATCTTCACTAATCATAAGAGCCTTAAGTACATTTTTACTCAGGCTGATCTCAACATGAGGCAGAGAAGATGGCTAGAGCTGATCAAGGATTATGACCTGGAGGTACATTATCACCCAGGGAAAGCTAATGTAGTAGCTGATGCCTTGAGTCGGAAGTTGCAATGCAACTGTATTCTGATGGATTCTCGTGTTAACACCTTGTGTGATGAGTTGAGCAAGATGCAAATTGAAGTGATTCCTTCTGGTTCTTTGTCTCACATTGCTGTTGAGCCAGCTTTGCAAGACCAGATTATCAGGGCCCAGCTCAGTGACAAGGGAGTGCAGATTATCAAGAAGAATCTCCATCAGAAGGTTGAGAAGTATAATTGTTTCCGCCAGGATGAGAAGGGTGTGTTATGGTTCAAAAGCAGATTGGTAATTCCTAAGGACCAGGATCTCAAGAAGAAAATTTTGGATGAGGCTCATCTCTCCAAATTCTCTATGCATCCGGGAAGCACCAAGATGTACCATGATTTGAAGCTTTTATACTGGTGGACCAGAATGAAGAGGGAGATAGCCCAGTATGTATCAGAGTGTGACACCTGTCAGAGGGTTAAGGCAAGCCACTTGAAGTCCGCTGGAGCTTTGCGACCACTGTCCGTACCTTCGTGGAAGTGGGACGATATCAGCATGGATTTCATTGTGGGTCTACCCAACACCTCCCGTCATCATGATTCAATTTGGGTTATTGTGGACCGATTGACGAAAGTGGCACATTTTCTTCCTGTGCACACCACGGATAAGGCTCAGAAGTATGCAGAATTGTATATCGACCGGATCGTGTGTTTGCATGGATTACCTCGGACCATTGTTTCTGACCGAGGAGCCCAATTTGTTGCCAGATTTTGGGAACAATTGCAAGAGTCTTTGGGAACCAAGCTAATCAGAAGTTCAGCTTACCACCCACAGACTGATGGTCAGACGGAAAGGGTAAACCAGATTCTGGAAGATATGCTGAGAGCTTGTGCGATCGATTGTGGCGAGAACTGGGATAAGCACCTCTCCTTGGCAGAGTTTGCTTATAACAATAGTTATCAATCCAGCCTAAAGATGGCACCTTTTGAAGCTCTCTATGGAAGAAGGTGCAGGACACCACTCAATTGGTCTCAGCCTGGTGAAAGAGAAGTTTTTGGACCTGATTTGGTGACTAAAGCCGAAAGGAAGGTCAAGCTGATCAGGAAGAATCTAGAAGCTGCTCAGGCCAGGCAGAAGAGCTATCATGACAGAAGAAGGAAACCTCTCCAGTTCGAGGTGGGAAGTTTTGTATACCTCAAGGTATCACCCACCAAGGGAGTGCAGAGGTTTGGAATTAAAGGCAAGCTAGCCCCTCGGTACATTGGACCTTATGAGATCATTGAAGCATGTGGACCCGTGGCATACAAGCTGAAGTTACCTTCAAAGATGTCTGCCATTCACAGTGTATTCCATGTATCTTAGCTAAAGAAGTGTGTTCGATTGCCGACTGAGATTCTAGCAGAGCCAGAATTGGAGATAGAGCCAGATCTCTCGTACCAAGAGTACCCCTCCAAGATTCTGGATTGCAAGGAAAGATCAACTCGGGCTAAATCGATCAAGATGTTCAAGGTCCAGTGGAGTAATCACTCAGAGGAGGAAGCTACTTGGGAAACCGAGGAATTCTTAAGATCCAACTTCCCCGATTGCCTACCTAAGGAAGCTGGTATGTAATCACCCCCAACCCCTCCTCCTGCCTTTCGAATCTAATTTCCAAAAATATCATCTTAATTCAGAACGAAGTAACTATAAAGTAAAACTTAAAAGGACTTCCTTCTGAAGTTGCAAAGAGAATGACATTCGAAGAGCAGTTTATCCTAATAATAACAATCATCACCCTTTTTCCTATCAGTCTCACCCTTCGCTTCACCCCGAGAGGACTCTGGCCTGAATCTCGGGACGAGATTCCTTTAAGGGGGGAAGGCTGTGACACCCCAGTGTCACCTAGGGTTTCTCTTAAAAAGCCAAACCAAGAACCATTACTTTATGTGAACCAAAGTAAGCATGAGCATCAAAATAACTTAAGTGATAAGAATTCACCAAGTATATGTTTAAAAGTGTCATGATCAAAACAATTGAGTCTTTGAAAAGATAAGAATGTGCAACCCTAATTAAGAACTCTAAGTGAACCCCATGAACAAAATTCAAGAAAATAAGCAAAAGGGAATGAAAAGTTTAAAATTTTGAGTTGAGCCAATTATATAAGTTAAAGTATATTTGATAAGCAACAAAATAGATTGAGAAAGCTTAGCCAAAATAATTCAAGAAAACCCCCAAATCAAGCTCCTTTTGTTGGGACTCATTGGGAATTCTGAATTTCAGAATTCTGAAATTCAGACCTTGAGCCAAAGATCAGGGATGTTCACCTTGATCCCTAACTCAAATCCTAATGGCCCCATTGACAAATTTGTGTCTAACTAACCCCTCTGTCGTGTGCCAGAAGATGGCATTGGGACGCGAGCCCTAGACACGACAAAACTTGGGTTTTGCCTCGGGTTTAGGCAGGGAGACAGACCAGATTTCCTGGCTCCATATCTCTGCAACCAGTAGGCAAAATCCTATGACCTCCACACAAGAACGGTAGCTTGTAGGGAGGAGAAGAGGTTTCGTGCACTGGCCAAGGCGAGAGCAGGCTCGGATGAGCGACCACACGCGCCAGAGCTTGGGCAGAACGCACGGGCACACGTGTTCGACCCTGGTCGGCACGCCAAAGCTCGCCCAACCCGCGCGCGCGCTCGCCCCGGCGTCCGGTCACGTCCGCCGCGCGCCCACGCCCTCAGCCGTGCCCGCCCGCGCCTATAAAGCCTCCCCGAGCGCACCTCTCTTCGCCCCGCACTCACCCTCACCGGCCAGCCACCGTTCCTTAGCTCCGGCGAGCGTATTTCCGCCCGCCATTGCCGCCAGAGCTACGGCCACCGTGGCCAGCCCACTCCAGCCGCCCTCCAGCCCAACCTGTGCTTCGGCTAGCTCCGCCAGTAGCCCGTGAAGCTCGCCAAGCCCTCGGACCCGACCGGACTTCACCGGAGGCCCGAGATCAACCTCACCGGACTTCGGTCTTCCGCCGCCGCGCGTGGACCGAGCTATCCAGTGAGTCTCCGCCCAATTCCTTTCGCTCATGTCTTCTCTGGCATCCCGTGGACCTCTCTGACCTATTTGATTGAACTACCTCGCCGTGATCAGGCCGGTCTCCTCGCCGCCGACGAGCATCCCCGCCTGCGCGCGTGGACCGACCAACTCCGGCCATCTCCGTCGACGTTCCGCACACCGTTGTGATCCCCGCGACCTCCCCTTCACCCTCGACCACTTCACCGGAACAGTCTCGCCGCCGGTAAGCCCCTCCGCCCTTTTCTTCGCCGCGGCTACTGTTTGAGGTAGAAGAAGGACCTCGGGTTAGGTTTTGTAGAACCCGAGGGGTTTTCTGTAATGTCAGCGACCCATATGAATAGTAACCTAAGGACTGATTCGCGAGGAAAACCTAGAAAAACCGCCAGGGACCCCAGTGCAAAGTGGTTTTCCCTTTAATCAATTCAATTATCCTTTTAAAATAACCAGAGAACTTAGAAAATTCATAACTCGATGAAACCTTAATGAAAAGCTGTCAAACCAATTTTGCTAGCTCTGGAATATTATGATCTATCATTTAAAATTATTAAACCATATGCTTCTGTTCTAAATTTTAGAGCTTAAAATTAAAAACAGAAACCCCCTAAACCTTGTTTAATTAAGAAAAAATAGTTTTTCTTCTGTACTGAGCTTAAGAAAATTTGTAGATGCTTATACCCTAATTAGACACTATTTAAAAATAGTAGGAGCCCCAGCATTAGAGATTATGATGTAGTTATTCATTTAAAGCCATTTTGTCCAAAACTTAGAGAAAATCAGAAAAGCATTAGAAAATGTTGAACAGTGATTAGTAATATTTTTCCTAGTTTACTTATGCAACCAAGAACCTAGGAAAAATGCAGAGACCATTAATTAGGACCAGTTTCTAATTAAGATGCTTTAATCAGCCTTATGTAGACTGAAAATCAATTATTAAAATTGCAAAACCATAACCAAAGTGGTTAACAAAAATCCAGTGAACTTATAACCACCAGAGCCCCACTACAAAAATACAGAGCACCCCAGCCTAACTTTTTAAGTAAGGAGAATAAATACAAAGTGGTAATAAGGCATTTTCCCAATAAATCATAAACAACCTCAAATAATGAGATAATGGGCAACCAAAAATTAGCTAAGTCTATGATGAGATAAACCACCAGAGAAAAATACAAACCCATGAAAAAGAAGTGAACCCATGCCTTTTGCTAGCAATTTGTGAGAAAGACCATTTGACTTAAATAATGCAAACCACCCCTTCCCTTAAGCAAAAAGAAACCAAACTCCAGAATGATTGCTCTTGCACAAAATACTAGCTAAGAAAAATAAGAACTCTGTTGTTTGATGTTTTTCAAACATAGTGGTAGTAGAAAGCACCCCTTTGGCTAGAAACCTTAAGAAAATCATAGGGAAAGAATAAAAGGGTATTAATGACTAGAAATTTGTATCAAGTCATGTTATGACACCTAAAAGCCAGCAAAAATAAGTTTTAAAGAATTACCCACTGTTAAATAATAGTTGTAGTTCAAAGTACCCCTTCTGCCCTAAAATTTGGTAATTTTGTCCAGAGAAAACCATTTACTTTCTGAACCCCAAATTTTGAGACAGAGAATCATACACCAGTAGCAAGCCACTGTAATGTTTTCAGAATTTTTGGAATTCTATAAAAGCAACTTGTAGTTCAAACCTACTCCAAAACATTAAAGAGAATAAAAGAAAAGAGAAGAAGGAATAAACCTCATCCCATTAAAACCAACCCAATTTACTAAGTATACCACTAAAAGGGTTTTACATAAGTAAGGTTAACTTGTTTAAATTCAAAAGACCCTACATCTTTAAAAGATGTAAATTCTAAAGCACATATGGTATCATGCATATATCTTACGCATTGCATTCATTAGATTGTAATCTTGCCGACGGAGAGTACGTGCTCATCCCCGAGCAAGGACCTGTCCAAGAGGAGGACCAGGAGCAGGCTTCAGAGGCTGCTATTGAGGATCTCCCCGCAGCCCCAGCAGTTGAAGGCAAGCCCCGGTTTTTATGCATAACCATGTTATTATATGCTACTTTACTACACTTAATGCTTGTAGGACTGTAATGTGCACTTAAGTGTAGGAGTTGCTTGAAACCTCTAGTTGCATGAACTTAGGACTCCTTTTTGAGATGAATACTAGTATGCTAGGTCGAGTAGCTGCTTGCTAATCAGGATCTCGGTAGAAGTCGAGTGATTTTTCTAGCACTCGCGCGAGGTCAGGAATTGATTGTATTCATCTTGATAATGGGATATATGTTGGTCTATGGACTTGGATCCAGGGAGGATGCCTTGTCCATAAGACGGGAAAAATGAATTAAGGATTAATGTGTGGATACCTGAGTCAAGCTTTTGAACGTACTAAGCACATGCCGGGAAAAATGGTAACCGGTAAACCTAGTACCTGAGTGAAGCCGGGCGCGGACTTTATCCCTCATGCGACCTGAGACTGGGTCTCCCATGCTAGCTATGGTGGGTACAAGTGCGGTCACTGCACGGCGGCAGCCGGGGTCAGTGGAGCATTGTATGCCAAGGCGGTGAGGCCTGGACGCGAACGGGGAATCGATGGGGACGGTTGTCATGTGTGGGGTCGGAGTACCCTGACATGCCGTGTGTTTAGGTTTACCTTGCAAGGTTTAAAACTCGATTCGAATCGTCTGCTTCTCGCAGCTAATGAGACTGCTTGATTCCTTGTACTGCATCGAGTAAGAAGTGAAATGTGGATTACATGAGATAACTTGTTGATTGAACTAATTGCTTGTTACCATGTATGCTTAGAAGGAGCAAATCTAGCTAAGTTAATGATGGTAGAAATTGAAAAGCTAAAAGTTGATTTTAGAAACAGCTAGCGCTTTTGGCAAACCAAACCCCTCAGCCAAACAGCTGCATAGTCTAGAGGTAGAGGAGTAGACTCCTCACACCGGTTAAGTCTAGCTGAGTATTAGTATACTCAGCCTTGCTTGTGGCACCATTTTTGCAGGTACCATGCAGGATGTAGTTGATGGTGTGACTTGGCCTACCACCCTGCCACCGGGTTGGACGGTCAAGTGGGATGTTGCTCCGGCAGGAGAGGAGCATGAGGAGTAGTGGGCTAGGCCTTGCCCATTTCCTCGTTACCGACGACATCGATTATCCGCTGCACTTTAATTTGTGAACTTTATTTGCTACTCCAAAAACTCCGATTTATGTAATAACTCCGTACTTAATTTGAGGTTTCCTGTTTTATTGTATTTCTTCTGTGACTCACCTTCGAGTTAGATTGTGGAATTTGATCCTGGTTAAGTGGCTCTATCAGACGAGATCTGAGGGACTGACGGGTTATTCCGATTTAAGTGTGTTACGGCCCCTGAGGCGTGACTTAGGCACTTAAGCTGGAATAATCGGGTGGTTCTGCCACAGAACCTGGATTAAATTGTAGCATACATGTGTTTATGCCTTTGATCATGTTCATTCTGCATTTTGTTGCTTATTGTGGTGCTCAAGTTGTACAAACACTCCCTGGACCTCACAAGTCCGTTGCAAAGTGATGCACATGCTTAGGGGGAGATGTGTTACAACTTGACCCTTTGAGACTAACTATATGCTTGAGTTTGCTTGATTTAGTCTCGAAGGAGAATTGAAAGGGAAAAGGTGGACTTGGACCATGAAAGACTTCCACTGCACTCCGATGAGAGAGTAACTTATTCCAAGTCCATCTCACGTACTCTTATTGCCTTTGTATTCTTATTGAAGATTTTGGTGAGGCAATGGGGTTAAGGGCCAAAGTTAATCCCGTTTTGGTGCTTAATGCCAAAGGGGGAGAAAATAAAGGCCAAAGCAATAAATGGATCAGCTACCACTTGAGAGATTTTGAAAATAGTAGAATAGAGCTTTTGGTTTGTTCAAAACTCTTGCATTGTCTTGTATTGTCTCCTTTGTCAAAAGTTGGCTTCTTGTGGGGAGAAGTAGTGATTATGGGAAAAAGGGGGAGTTTTTGAAATCTTTGATCAATCTCTTTTGGAATGACTCTCTTTATGCTTCAACATGTGTGTTTGACTTAGAGATAGAGATTTGAGTTTGATTTGCAAAAACAAACCAAGTGGTGGCAAAGGATGATCCATATATGCCAAAAATGAATCAAAATTGATTTGAGTTCTATTTGAAGTGATTTTGCACTTGTTCTAGTTGCTTTATGTTGTGTTGGCATAAATCACCAAAAAGGGGGAGATTGAAAGGGAAATGTGCCTTTGGGCCATTTCTAAGCATTTTGGTGATTAAGTGCCAACACAAGTGCTTAAATGTGAATCTATGCCCATGGATGAACAAAGTGCAAATCACAAGTAAAGGTATGTTTCTAAACCTTAGTACATTGGTTTTGTGTACTAATATATTTGTCCAAGTGTTAGAAACAGAGAGAAGAAGAAAAGGAGAATGTTGGCTGTGTACAGCCAACAGGCTGTTTCGGTCTGAGGCACCGGACTGTCCGGTGGTGCACCGGACAGTGTCCGGTGCGCCAGGCTGCCTCGACCTGAAGACGCCGCTCTCGGGAATTTGCGGACAAGTAAAGGTATGTTTCTAAACCTTAGTACATTGGTTTTGTGTACTAATATACTTGTCTAAGTGATAGAAATAGAGAGAAGAAGAAAGAAGAAGAGTTGGCTGTGTACAGCCAAAAGACTGCTTCGGTCTGGGGCACCGGACTGTCCGGTGGTGCACCGGACAGTGTCCGGTGCGCCAGGCTGCCTCGGGCAAAGACGCTGCTCTCGGGAATTTGCCGACGGCGTACGGCTAAAATTCACCGGACTGTCCGGTGTGCACCGGACTGTCCGGTGAGCCAACGGTCGACCGAGCCAACGGTCGGCCGCGGAATCTGCGCGCGACACGTGGTCTGGCCAACGGTCGGAAGGAGGCACCGGACTGTCCGGTGTGCACCGGACTGTCCGGTGCACCAGATCTGCAACGGTCGGCAACGGTCGGCTGCGCCTGTTAAGGAAAGAAATCGGGCACCGGACAGTGTCCGGTGTGCACCGGACTGTCCGGTGCGCCCGACGACAGAAGGCAAGGATGGCCTTCCAGATTTGTTCTCAACGGCTCCTAGCTGCCTTGGGGCTATAAAAGGGACCCCTAGGCGCATGGAGGAGAACACCAAACATTCCTTGAGCACTCTTGATCACTCACACATCAATCTTGCGCACTTGTTCGACATTCTAGTGATTTGAGCTCCGTTCTAGTGTGCTAGTCTTTCGAGCTCAAGTCTGGGTCTTGTGTGTGCGTATTCGCTGTGATCCTTGTGTCGTGTGTGAGTTGCTAATCCTTCCCTTGCTCCGTGATTCTTTGTGAACATCTTTTGTAAGGGCGAGAGGCTCCAAGCTGTGGAGATTCCTCGCAAACGGGATTGAGAAAAGAAAAGCAAGAACACCGTGGTATTCAAGTTGATCATTGGATCACTTGAGAGGAGTTGAGTGCAACTCTCGTCCGTTGGGACGCCACAACGTGGAGTAGGCAAGTTTTGTACTTGGCCGAACCACGGGATAACCACCGTGTCATCTCTGTGATTGAATTCTCGTGATTATTGTGTTTTGACTCCCTTCTAGCCACTTGGCATAAACTGTGCTAACACTTAACCAAAGTTTTGTGGCTATAAGTTTAAGTTTTACAGGATCACCTATTCACCCCCCCCTCTAGGTGCTCTCAACAGGCTCCTCACATCCTGCCCGAGCCCGAGCCGCCTCCCGTGGCGCCTCGCATCGATCGCCGGAGGGGGGGCGCTTGGCACGGTCGGCCGGATCGGGTCTGACGGCGGCAACGCGACGACCACCGCAGGAGATAGAGCAGGCACCTGCACAGTGTCCGGGGCTCCGGCGCGCGGTGCGACTGCGAGCTAGGGTTCGCGGGGTGCGGCTGTGGCGTCGTGATTGATTGAGGGGCGAAGGAGGGGCGGGAGCAGGAGGAAGGGGGCGTAGGGGATGGGGAAAGGTGACAGCCTTAAAGCGGAGACAGAGACGTGGAACAGCGGCAGCAGTCGTAGCTGTAGCTCGCAATGCAGGCGGCGAGAAGGGATCACTCGCAGCAGTGGCACTGTGCTGCCGAAGCAGACAGCCTATATACCAGCGGTCGGACTCGGAGCCGAGCCAGAGGACGGAGGAGGAGAGAGAGGGAGGGAGAGGCCGCGCCGGGCCGGATGAGTTGGCCGCGCAACGGGCGGTGCACGAACACCGACGAGAGGTTGCTTTGGGGGCATGCCGCGTGATTAATGATTGAACCGCGCAGGGGCCCACGTCGCCGGGGACAAGGGACACAGTATGGGGGGTCCGCAGGGCGTACGAGAGGCCCCGGTCTACGTGGGGTAGGGGTGGTGTCCGGGAAGCGGACGCGCGCATCGAGGAGCACGCGGGGTGGGGCCACGCTCAAATCAGCGCTGGAATGACGGGGCTGCCACTGCGCCTGTGCCTGGTGGGCCGTGGTCCCGTTCGTTGGTGTGTGGCTGGACCCAGTGCACGGCAGTGGCGTCGCAGGTAAGGACGACGGGCCTCCTGTACCCGTACGACCCCCGTCCCGTTCCGGTGCAGTTGCAGCGGAAGGCGACCGGTCGCCGATGTGCTTGTCACCTGTGTAGGCTGTGGCCCTGGCCGGCCTCGCTTCTGATGACCACTTCGCTTGCTCCCAAACTGCGCCTTTTACTGCAGCTGAGAGAGCAAACAGCAACAGTGTCGCTCTACAAAGGCACTAATGGTACCTTAAGGAAGGGATAAGCTATATGTCAGCAAAGGAAGAATGACCTGCAAAGGCGACACGCACGCATGGGTTTGGGTACATAATAAGCGTATATCCTAGGCTAGAATGGATCAATTTGCGTCAAATCTCTACTAACTATTAAGGGGGCAGTGTAGACTCAGGGCCGGTCCTGACAATTCGGGGGCCCTAAGCGAAAATATATGTAGAGGCTTTATACGAAGGTTTGAGTCTCTTAATTTTTTTTTAACTTTTAAATGATATCCAAAGAATAAAAGAAGTTGATAATTTATACAATTTTATTCTAAATGATATGGCTAGAAACACTGTTACAATATTTTGAGTCGTAAAATTATACAATTTATGTAATATAACTCTTCATTTGTTTTGAGAGCGAGTATTTTACTTTTAATTTGTCAAACTAGCCTAAAATGCACAATAAACTAAATCTAAATACATTGATCAAATTTTCTGAAAACAAAAATCAGCAAATTAAACCGAAGTTAAGCAACGTAGGTTATCGGGGTCGACCCTCCGGTAAGCTAGAATTAAGAAACGCGACAGGCACATGTGTACAACACCTTTCATCCTTCCCGCACCAATCAATATTTAGTATTCGTCATCAAATAGATTGATGCGCATTACCTCGAAGAGGTGATTGCCAGAAAATCAGAGAGATGTAACAAATGAATAAGAATAGAGATTATCTGTAACGTATATGTACTGGACATAAGCTGGACAAATGGGGCCCTGCTGAACTTGGGGGCCCTGAGCGGTCGCATACCCTGCACACCCTCAGGGCCGAACCTGTGTAGACTGCCCCCGCTCCCTACCCGCACGCGCCAGCGAACCCAGTCCATGCCCTCGCCTCTCCTCCGCGCCCGCACCTGCCCCCGTTTCCCTCGCCCGCACAAACCGCCACATCCGCGAGCCACACATGGGCCATCTGCATGCCGCATCCGCCCCATCCTCTCACTGTCTATCCCCTCCGCACGACCACCAACCCAGTCCATCCCCTCCTCGCCCAATGTCCGCTCCCTCCGCCCCTGCTCCCTCCGTAGTCCCTCTCCCCCGCGCAACAGCCACGACCGTTGGGGAGAGGAGCAGCTGTCACAACATGTTTTGTTTTCTTGACATCTGTTTGTTCATTGGGGAGCACATAGGTGGAATGACGATTAATGTTTCTGCATATTAATGTATTTTATCATAACATGTTGCCGCCGTAACAACGTACGGACATACAACTAGTTATAATATAAAAACAAAACTAGCTGCTTAGGGCATGTAGAGCCCGTTTAGCAGAGCTTCGGATCTGGCTTTTCTCTCGAAAAAAGCTAGAGACCTGCCAAACACCTTTTTTTCAAAACGGCTTCCTGCAAAAAGCACCAAAAAGCCAGAGCCGTTTTTGTACTACGGAGAAGAAGCCACAAATAGTAGTTTCACCGTCTTTGGCTCTGGCTCTAGCACTTTAATACATGAAAATGACTCTGGCTCCAGGATAAGCCGTTTGTGCC
This sequence comes from Zea mays, assembly GCF_902167145.1. Taxonomy (NCBI): domain Eukaryota; kingdom Viridiplantae; phylum Streptophyta; class Magnoliopsida; order Poales; family Poaceae; genus Zea; species Zea mays. The sequence continues at coordinate 87,306,296 of NC_050102.1, read as the reverse complement.
AAATGATTTATAAATTGGATTTAGTTCTAGCAAAAAAGCTGCTTTTTAGGAAAAGTTTGGGCTGTTTTTGGACAAGCTAGAAGCCCTGCCAAACAGACCCGTACAAGTACACACATAAGCTTTTGGATTGGTTTTTTAAATATAAAAGACTGAATGGGCTATTTGGGAAGAGCCATATTTTGATTTTTTTTTACTTACCTTCCCTTAAGGTATCCCTAATTAATGGGATGTACATGCCTAAAGCCAGAAGCTAGGTAGATTTGTAGTGTCAAGTGAAGGATATGGACATGGGGCTCCTGACTGTATACGTGTCTGACACCCAACGGAACGCGCCTTGCACGACCTTGGCACCCTTATTATTGTGGCTCCGCCACACCATCACTTTGAAGCTCTGTTCCCGATTCACCTTGGTGAACACCAGTTCGCTTGGAAACACGGCGACAGCTGCATCGTCGTCAAATATGTCAACCGCCGCGTAATAAACCGTCGACACCTCCTCTCCGACGTTCTTCACCGTCCGCTCAACGACCACAGGTGTGCTCCTATTCCACGTCGGCTGGAAGACAACCGAGACCGATGGGTAATTCAGCAAGCTCTCCGGGATCACCGTGGCGGCAGAGCAGTCCACCGGCCGCCGCGCGATCAACGAGACGTTCTGGCTACTGTACAGGCCGCACAGGTAGCCGACGTAGTCGCTGGGCGCGATGTCGTAGACCAGGCCAGGGTCGACCGCCTTTTCCGGGTTGACGTGTCCGGCACCGGTGGCAAACATGTCCGACGCCACGCGCTGCTCGTTCAGGATGGCGTTGCCGGCACGGTCCGTGACGTCGGCGGTGGTCATGAGCGCCGACCTGATCGCTGCTGGTGACCAATCAGGGTGCTTGCTCTTGACGAAGGCTGCGATGCCGCTGAGATGCGGCGTCGACATGGACGTGCCGGAGATGATGTTAAAGGTCGGTCCTCGCGGTCCGGGGAGAGCAGCAGATGCCGTCGGCGGCGGACCAACCTGGAGCTGCGATGGCCATGCGGCGAGCACGTTCACGCCGGGCCCCGTGATGTCGGGCTTCAGAATCCCGGGGTTCTGGAGGCTCGGCCCGCGAGAGGAGAAGGCGGCGATCGACGGAGCAGGCGACGTGCCGAGGATCGTGCCACCGAAGAGGATCTTTGCCGTGGGGTTCGCCGTGTTCTGGACGTAGGACATGATAGCTGAGGCGGCGGCGTAGTCGACGTGCGACGCCGGGATCACGTGCGCATCGGCGAGCGTGGTGTAGCCTTGGGGAAACGCGTTGATCAGTATCATGCCGACGCCACCGGCGCTTCGAACCACCACGCCTTTCTGGATCCTCGTGATTTTGCCGTCCGGTCCGCTTCCGTAGTCGCAGAGCACGATCTTGCCCCAGACGTCCACGCCGTCCAGCGAGCCGTTGCCGCAGAGCTCGGCGTACGGCCTCCCGCTGGCGCCGGCGTAGATCAGCGGGTGGAAAATGGAGGCCGGGGCATCCGGCTGGTACACCGACTCTCCGTAGAAGGAGCGTCCGTTCCCCAGGTGAACCGTCGACCGGATGGAGCGGTCCATGGTGCTCGCGGCGACGGTGAGCATCCAGGGCGCCTCGTTTGCGACGGAGCTGGCGTTGGGGCCATGGTTGCCGGCTGACAGCGCCACGAAGATTCCCTTCTCGACGGCGCCGAACGTGCCCACGGCGATGGTGTCACGGTAGTACGGCTTGGACACTCCGCCGATGGACATGGAAATGACGTCGCAGCCGTCACCCACGGCGGCGTCGACGCCGGCGAGTATGTCGGCACTGGCGCAGATTGTGTCGTTGCACACCTTGTACATGGCGACGTGCGCGCGGGGCGCCATCCCGACGGCGACTCCCGCGGCCTGGCCTAGGACCTGAGCACCTGGCACGACGGCTCCGGCTGCCGTGCTGGCGGTGTGCGTGCCGTGGCCAGCGTCGTCGACCGGCGACGAAGAGTTGCCGCCGGCGGTGGGGATGGACATGAAAGAGCGGGCTCCGATGAGCTTGTTGTTGCACACGGGGACACCGAAGTCGCAGCGCCCCTTCCACTTTTCCGGCGGCGGCGGCGGCATGCCGTCGTCGTTGAAGGACGGGTGGGTCGGGGAGATGCCGGTGTCGAGCATGCAGACGATGACCCCAGCGCCGCGTTCGGAGCCGTGAGACGGACTGTCGCCTTGCCGGGCGTCCAGGCCGAGGAACAGAGGCGTGTGCGTCGTGTGCAGCTCGTACATCTCGTCCGGGACCGCCGCCACGAACCCGGGCATGGCGGACAGCGCGTCGACCTCCTCCTGCGTCAGCCGGGCCGCGAAGCCGCTTGCGACGTGGTGGTACGCGTGGACGAGGCGGCCGTCCTCGGGCAGGAACAACCTGTACCATACCTCCCGGTCGCCGGTGGTCTGGTTCTCCTCTGGCTCCGGGCGCTGCACGTGCACGATGAATGTGGTAAGCGTGTCGCCGCCGGCGAGGAGAAGGAAGGGGACGAGGCAAAGCAAGGAGAGCTTGGAACTCCCCATTGCCAATCGCGTTTCTGTCTTCTTGCCGCGAGGAGATGGAACCGTCGAACCGATAATCCACTTGCAAACTGAAATTTAGTTTATTTCCCTCTGCTAAAGCTTAGCCACTGTCACATCAAATATTTAAATAATAATTACGAGTCTAATTGTAAAATTAATTTCAACTAAAAGACTAGATAAACTTATTAAATTTAATTAAGTCTATATTTTATACTTTTAATTGATATTAAATTTTTTGATGTAACATAAACTAAAATTTAGTCTGGGAAACAAAGACTCAGCTGCTTCTACAATAGTCTATAATGATGGCTTCGCCATTGTCATTGTCTCATTGACTTGACTCTGCATTGCTCGCAAGTTGAGAGTTAGTGGGCATATGACTCCGTGTATGTGTAGAGGTGGGAATGGATCATGATACAAATGTTTTTTTATAAAATAGTAGGTTACTAAATCAATTTTAGTTAAAAAATAAATACAAATAGGGTCCGATTCTAATCCGATTTAATCATTAAATCTTATAATGTAACATTTAGAGCTTATTGTTACCCATATGTATATCCCTACATCTATACCGTCTATAGGTGATAATGGGCTTTAGATTTCACGCTATAAAATTTAAGGATTGAATCGGATTAGAATCGAACTTAATTTTTAATTATTTTGGAACAAAAATAAATTAAGTGTTCTAACGTGTTGTGAAAAATATTTAGAACGTAATCTATTACTACCCCTAGACTGCTCGGCTTGGCTCGACCGAGTTCAAACATGAAGTATCAAATATAGTAAAATAATTTAAACCATCACGACTTGTAAAAAATTATAGACCGTGTTGAGCCTATCCATAGGCTCAATCAATGGCCTAGGACATGGAACGCTAGCGCTTATACGTACTAGACTAATTTTGGATAGTCCGTATTTTAATTTAGTTCTTAATTTACCTTTTGCCCAAAAAAAACAAACCCCAAATTCAATTTTAGCCCCTAATTTGAATTTCAAGCCAAAACATAAAACAACCCATATAACTTCAAAGAGACCGATTCCAGCACAACAATCAAACACATGTACATAGGACAGAAGCAAATATAGATTTCGAATTTGAAATTAACTTAAAAGTTGACAATAATACGAACTAATATGACACATTACGTGTCACTGCCCAGATTCAATTAGAGACATAAAATCTAAGACGTGTTTTACACACGTCACTAATTAACTAAAAACACGCTACTTAAGGCATGTTTTGACGTAGTGCACTGAACCCATAGTCTAATTGTTTGGTATTGTGATTTTTAAGTGGGCAATGATAATATAATCAAGACACTGGTTATATAATATAGAAGATCTCAGCTAAAAAGCCAGATGAACTTCTCTTTCATGCCTACATTTTATAAACTATCACTAAGGTTTTTCATATATTTATATTCTAATTTGTGAATTATTTTAACTTAATTTATATTTGAATTATTTAACTTAATTTAAAATATAAGAGTTATTGTTTATACTTCTAACTTAATGTTCAAATTTAAGATTAATTGTGCAATTTATTGTATCTATTTAGATTCTAATTTGTGAATTCTTTTAACTTAATTTAAATTTTAAGATTTATTGTTTAACTTTTAACTTAATCTTTAAATTTAAGATTTACTGTATAATAGCTTACTCAGTTAAGTATAGATTGAAGGGAATAGATGGGCTTGCTACTTAAAATTAAATAGAAAAAGTTTAATCTCCCTCAATCACTTCTAGTCCGTATCTCACCTAACAATGGCTCAGTTTGTTTTAGTTATTTTCAGCTTCTCGCCGCCAGAAGCTCCTGTAGACTACGAAACACTCAGTTTTTCAACCCGCTTTTATGAGAATCATTTTAGTCCAAACCGTCCAAAATTAACGTGAACATAAAATCGACCGAGTCGTTATGATAGTAGGAAACCATCAATTTCTATATCCTAAACCCTACGAATTATTTTATCTTTTTCTGTATGTAATCACCACGATATTTACATTCTCTTCACAACCAGATTCTCTCCATAGATTTTAAAAAAACTCCCATAAAAAAGCTGAACCAAACAAGCAGAGAAGAGAGAAGAGGTTATATATGTAGGCCCCACACTTGTTGATCTCTACTAACTATTAAGGATGGATTGTAGACTGCCCCCGCCCCTCCCCCTCCCCCGCTACCGCACGCCCGCCTGTCCGCCGCAACGCATTCCCCGCGCATCCCGCCGTCTCGCACGCCCTCAAGCCCGCAACGCCCTCCCCAGCGAAACCCTCCGCTACCTCAACGCCACACGCCCGCCGCCGCCGCCGCCGCGAATCCGCACTAGGCATCCCTCCGGTACCCACACCGCCAGCTCGCGACTCTCGCACGCCCGCCTCCCCCTCTGCTCCAGTGTCGCGCCCTCGCCTGTCCCCGGCCCCGTCTCCCAAAGTTGTCCGCGATCGCCGCCCTGCTCCCCTCGCCCCGTGCCGCGTCCGACGAGAACACCCCCGTGGATGTATCCGGGATTCGAGGCCTCCCCCTCCCTTCCCCTTCCCCTTTCCCTTCCCCTACCCCTCCCCCATCGGCGATGCCCGGATCCGCGACCGTCGCCATCCAACCCCGGCCTCCGTCTGTGACCGCTCCATGGTGGCGCAAGCGCTGGAGGCATCCACAGGGGCTACAACGTGAACCCGCCCCCGTTCGACATCGGCACCCCCCTCCCCCGACCATTGTCGGTTTCCATCGTAGGAGCTCCTCGCTCGTGCCCGCTTCTTCACCGATGACTCGGGTATGTCATGCCCCCCCTCTCCCCCTCGTCGTGTCCCTCCTTTTGGCCGCCGAGCCACCCCTCTCTCCCCCTCGCCGCCTCTCTGATCCGGCTGCGTCCCGCCTCAGCCGGTGGATGGGTGGGAGTGGGACGGCAAGGTTGTGGTGTACACTCACCGCGCGCGGGAGCTGGTGCGGCGATTAGCTCCTTGATAGTTCCGCCCACACCTGTGTGTGCCCTGCCTCGCCGCATCTTGTCGCTCCATGCCGACATGCGCCAAACATATGAAGAGATATTTCCCTCACGCTCCTCAGCCCCATGCGCCAAACACATCTATATCTAGGTATTCTTGGACCACAACTGTTGTTGCTCGGGAGCGAACTGATGAAGAGATAGTTTCATCGGTGGTTATTAGGGATGTTCTTTCGATGCCTATGGCTGTGTCAAAGAACCCAAACATTGCCTTTATGTTCTTAACACCGGGTTCATTGCCTTTTGATAAGTTGTGGGAGAAATTTTTACAGGTGTGGTTCTTAATATACCCATCATCTAATATTGCAGTTAATAAACATGAAGTTTGTATTATGTCTGTTGTACCATCACCATTTTGTAATAGTTTATTTAGTTTGCTTCAAATTCTTTGCACAGGGTCATGATGGTCGATATTCTATCTATATCAATGCATCTCTCTCGCACGCCTATTACCTGTACATTCTATCTCTCTTTTTGTTGGGCGTGAAATTCACAGTAAAAAGGTACTCCCTCGCACCCCCTTACAAGTGCTTTAGTTTGTTTTATCTGTAAACATGTAATCATGCCTTGACAATTCTTGTGATTGTTGAAAATGGTGCATCTCCTGCTCTTCTGGCCTGCAAATCTTGTAAGCTGGTAACCCCGACCGTAGTTTTTGTGTGAGTTTAAACATTGTTTGTACTCTTATACGCTTTCTATAAAGCAGCAGAGTTTAACTCTGCTAAAAAAGAAAATGGTGCATTAGTGGGTATTTAGAACACTAATAGATCGACCATTTTGTCGCCGGAAACTTTAATAGAGCCTATCTGTCTAAGGCTGCCATTGTGTATGGCATGGACAAGATTAAGCAGGAGGACATGATGATCTATAGATTCAATTCCATGTGATTCAACAGTGTCTATTTAAAGTAGAGCAAATAATGCTAAGTTGCTAACTATATAACATAAATCAACCAAATAGTTTGTTGATCTTGAATCAGGACAGTTTTCAAGGGCAATTTGGATTCTTCATAGGTTTTATGATGCCCATCTTAGTGACCAAAATTGTCAGTCTGACATGTATAGAGTACTTTATTTTAAATGTTTACTATTAAGAGCTATAAGTGAGATTACTTCTGCATTGAATGGACTTAAATGTGGGTAGGCTTTTAATTTAGCTTAAACTTTTGTTTTAGGCTTTATGGAACACATTGAACACTGTCTTCTAAAGTTTCACTGATACAAATGATTCTTGCCATTTCTTGTATATGTTGCTTTCTTTTCTCTGACATTATTTTATTAATTTTTTGGTACATGTTTGCTTCTGTGGAATGTAACACTTAAATGTCACTAAACTGCAGGTAGTATGGGGGAGGGTTTCAATGGTTGATGCAGAGAAGAGGTTGTTAGGAAATGCATTGGAAGATGTTGATAATCAATTTTTTGTATTGCTTTTTGACATGTTCTAAATGATTTTGCAGGCAAAAGAGAGCTCTTTTCTCAATTCTTAGCAAATAAATGATTTTGGAACTGGGGGCAGGTCAGAGTCTAGAGCATGTTCATTCCATGTATGTTGGTTTTGTCACTTGTTTTTGGTGATTTCAGATCTGAATGGCTGACATTCTGTCTCTCCATCGATATTTAATAGTAAAGCAAGGTTTGAGACCTGGATTTATTGGGTACTGTAGACATTGGAGGTGGATTTTTCTCAATTTGATATATTGGAAAAAATTGTGACTTGACCTGTGCTGCAACAACCTTTAGACAAGGAGGCTTCTAATTCATCTCTACCAACAGTCCTGTATAGACCTAATAACCTTGCCTACGGCAGTACCAAAATAGCAATACCCATTCCAAAAGGCTTGTATAGAACTATAGACCAAAACAGTAGTATTTTTTGACTGGAGGTGACTATGAGACTGTGATTGCAACACAAACAAATTTAGATCCATAGTTTTTCGTTTATATATGCAATTTCAATCTTTTGATCCATAGTTTTTTGCTTGCAGGTATGGGGCTAGGATTGCATGAGGGAAGGTATCTGCTATTGTCCAGTATAACAAAAGGCAAATGTAGGTACCTTGTTAAATCAATCGGGGATGTTTTGCTTGCAATATTGTTGCCTTTGTTTTCCCAAGTATGCACGTGCGGGCTTGTCCTTTTTGCTACCTGATGAAACAAATAGAGTATTTATACCCTGAAATTTATAACTTGTTGTTTTCATAACCTGAAATCATGGTGTGCTAGAGGCCTAGAGTTGCTGGAGGCAAAGCATAGATAACTGAATATAAGGACAACTCATGGACTGCCTTCAATTTTTTCTTAGCTATTTAGGATCCATTGCCGCAGCATGTTTTTAGGCTTTATCTTACAGATTGAAGGTAAATAGAAATATATTCCTAGAACTGTGGGTATTTCTTAGAATTTGTTTAGTATCCACTGTAGCAGCAAGATTTTAGGCTGTAATATAACTAAATTCAGTTTCAAAAAGGATCAATCACAAGCACATCATCTATTGTAGCGGCATGCATGGAAAGCTTTCAGTTAAAAAATAAGTAGCTGGCAAGCTGAACTAAATTTTTAAAGGCAAAGTTTTGCCAACAATGACAATGTGGTTAGTGTATTTTTTGTTTTACTTCGAATTTTGGATCATTTTACAAGGATAGTGTATTTACCTTTCAAAGTTTAGATATAAATTATTTATTTAGATGACATCCCCGCAGATTGAATTGTGCCCTAAAATTCGTTCAAGTAAACCAAATGGGGTTCCTGTGTATTTATGGGCTTCAAATTTTGGGCTTGACTGAAGGAAGTTGAAGCCGATGTGGCATTTCTTTTTAGCTTGAGGTACTTGTGTTGATAATCATGAACACCCTTTAATAATTTAAGGCGCAAGATCTGAAGAATTGAATCTGCGAGGATGTCATCTAAATAAATAATTTAACTGGGATGGTCTGATGAGTGTCAGACCATGGATCTCCCTGGATTCACGAGTTTCATCTGGCCCTCTGTTAAAAGTAGAACCCTTCTCTCTGTTTTCCTGATCTTGTAGTACCATAAAAAATTGCCCTAATGCTACTCCGTGTGATAATAGAAAAATCCTGTTTAGGACCCCAAGGAGGCAGGTTTCGTAGGCTATAAATTCTCTTTATGCGCATATGCCAATGGTTAGTGCCTTATTGTTATTGGAGTTCATTGCTATCCATTTTTTATAACACTGGTTTGATTGTGATGCAGTGATACCTCGGTTGGCGTCGCACATGATGCCTTCAACACGTTCTTCAGCAAGACTGGTTCCGGCAAGCATGTGCCCAGGGCCATCTTCATCGACCATGAGCCCTCTGTCATCGACGAGGTTCGCACTGGCTCGTACCGCCAGCTCTTCCACCTAGAGCAGCTCATCTCGGGGAAGGAGGACGCAGCTAACAACTTTGCTCGTGGCCACTACACGGGTAATTCACCTTGTGTCTGAATAGATAATAGGAGTGGGTCCTATGCTTCTGCAACTGTGGATATGTTCAATTCTAATTATGGTGCAATGCAGTTGGGAAGGAGATTGTCGATCTATGCCTGGACCGTGTGCGCAACAGCGACAAACAAATGTACTCATCAGAAGGCAGAGCACCATTCGGCAATTGCTACTGTCTTCGTGTGGCGCAACAGCGACAAACAAATGTACTCATCAGAAGGCAGAGCACCATTCGACGAAGAGATCATCTTGGTACTTTTGTTGTCAGTATCGCATCGACAATCAAAAATCATGCTGTCCACTTTTCCTAATTGGTTGGGCCTGTATTATTCCATTTTTTTTAAAAGATCCATCATAATCAATTCATCAATTTCTCTTTAGTTTCATTAGTAAGCAACTGGCACATTAGGTTGTGATCCTTATCTCATAAGTTGAGTATAGCAACGAGAGAGAGCGTGAAATTGACCTATGGATGGTCTCACACAATTTTTAGACCTAGCTAACATATGCAAGGTTGCTGTCCTGTGAGTATTAAAGAATATATCTGTACATTTTAGTTTATCACAAGTCAAAGAAGTAAAGGCAGTCTCTCTCTCTAAGTTGCATTTGCGAATCATGTTCTTCAGATGACAGTAAAAAGACTTTATGCCTATAGATTCTCAGAATGGTTCTATTAATTATAATGAGGTACTTCCTGTTCATTTTTTTAAGTTTTGTTGAAACTCAGGATTGGGTGATGTGCCTTTGTTACCATCTTGGGGCTTCAGTTTTACTCTGCAATAATATTTCACATTGTTTTTGTTTTATGTACAATGCCCATTGTGTACAGGAGGTTTGGGTGATGGAGTCATACTCGATCTAGCAGATTCGGATTTGTTCTTTTAAATTCTTGTTGAAGTTCTGTTGCATCTCATGGAACAGACAAGTCTCGATAGAGGAAGGAGAAGACAAGGCAAAGGATATTCGCGCAATCTTGGACAGGTTTTGTTTCCTTCCATTTCCCCATGGTTTCTTTAGTCACTCTGCAGTTACCAACTAGATGTTAAAATAAAGATAATTGAACCTACACACTCCATTTGGATGCTTTTGTCTGACATGGATAACACCACACAATCACTGCTTTCATTTACCGGCAATGATAATGTTCATGGCTTATACGATGTTCTGTTAAACTACAAGTATGGTGCATCCCATTATTTTGCCATTTCATTCTTGTTTTACTTAAAAATTTTGTTGAATAAGGTGACCTCGTGATTCTTCAAGCCCTTGCTAAATTATATTTGCTGTCAACGTCTCAGTCTTATATTCACCCTAGCCATTTCAAAATGGTTGCCTACATATTCTAGAGGTATTCTTTTTTTTCAATCCTTTAGCCTTGCCTTTTTGGTTTGGCTCTGCCTCTTTAGTTCCTTTTTGTTACTAGGAAACTTTGTGACTTTTATCTCTTTTTATTAGAAGGGAAGCATGTTAATCTAGCATGTTGTTAGAAATGCAATTCATATCCTGCACATAGAGATGTCGAATGAAGTGCCCTTAGGCTATTAGCTACGATAAAAAATGCAGGCACCGGGAATACACGACCTTACATGTTAAGAACTGAAAACCAACATTACACAACCCATTTTTTCTTGTTTTTGAATGCTGGTGGCAGACACAGCCGACAATTGCTACTGTCTTCGTGTGGCGCAACAGCGACAAACAAATGTACTCATCAGAAGGCAGAGCACCATTCGACGAAGAGATCATCTTGGTATTTTTGTTGTCAGTATCGCATCGACAATCGAAAATCATGTTGTCCACTTTTCCTAATTGGTTGGGCCTATCTTATTCCATTTTTTTAAAAGATCCATCATAATCAATTCATCAATTTCTCTTTAGTTTTATTAGTAAGCAACTGGCACATTAGGTTGTGATCCTTATCTCATAAGTTGAGTATAGCAGCGAGAGAGAGTGTGAAATTGACCTATGGATGGTCTCACACAATTTTTAGACCTAGCTAACATATGCAAGGTTGCTGTCCTGTGAGTATTAAAGAATATATCTGTACACTTTAGTTTATCACAAGTCAAAGAAGTAAAGGCAGTCTCTCTCTCTAAGTTGCATTTGCGAATCATGTTCTTCAAATGATAGTAAAAAGACTTTATGCATATAGATTCTCAGAATGGTTCTATTAATTATAATGAGGTACTTCCTGTTCATTTTTTAAGTTTTGTTGAAACTCAGGATTGGGTGATGTGCCTTTGTTACCATCTTGGGGCTTCAGTTTTACTCTACAATAGTATTTCACATTGTTTTTGTTTTATGTACAATGCCCATTGTGTACAGGAGTTCATATTTTTCTATTGATCTTTGAACATTTCATAGTATGCATGTGACTGTTGCAGATTGATTTGCTGTTGTAGGACTTTTCTACGAGAAAATTGGACCATATATTAATAGTAGGAACAAAAAAATTAATCACTATATGAATATGTTAAAAATGGCCATAAGAATTTGTAGAGCCAGCGACGGCCTATATTATTACTTCATTAGTATTGCTTTTAGCCAAACAAGATCACGAGAGATTAGAACAATTCCAGGAAAACAGGAGATTCTGTCACTGCTCTCAAGGAACCTGTAAGTCTAGCTAGATTTGTTGATTATTGACTTCATACTCTTTCATGAAGCAGACCTTATGATGTATTTAAAAATACACTGTAGTGCACAGTTGAGGAAAGAATCTTATGCTCAGGTACAAATTGGTAGGCCAATTCTAGGCAAAGGAGTTGGGTTAACATGGGAAGAGGCCAAGCTCCACGTAATGAGTAGTCTAATACTGACTGACTTTGTTTTCCTACTGTTACCTTAGTTTCCTTGCCTTAAGAAAATCTGGATTCATTTAGTAAACCCAGAGAATATCTCTGTTTGCATTTAAATCAGCATCAAGGATGGTCATCCTTCAATCATAATTCTTATAACTCCCAACAATCATCTTTGGCACAGATGTCACACCCCCCACCAGGAGAGGACTCTGCATCATCCATTGGTGCTGTTAGTTTCTTCTTATAACTCTGCATCATCCATTGCAATCCCGCCTCGTTTTCCTGCTACAGCTCCAACCTCCGCGAAAGGACCTCGGGGACGGCGTCGGGCGCCGGTGGCAGGAAAGTTATTTTTGCATCTGTTCTATATCATTCCTCTTATTTTCGCTGCTCAATTGGAGCGTGGTTGTGTTCTTGTAGTTTATTTACAGAGTTTCTGCTGGGGTCCCTGATAGGTTCAACGTCGTTCGTCCGCTTCTTCAGTTCTGTCACTAATGTCCATGCTGCTGCTCGTCCGCAGGTCCGTACTACTGGGTGAAGTGCAAGCCTGACAAGCTCATACCAGTTAGTCAGCCGAACCAAGGGAGCGTACGAGGGAGGAAGGAGAAGAAGCGGATCAAGCAGCGCAAGGACTTTATCATGGTGAATGCCCTTTGCATTCTTTATAGCTGTTACTGATATTAATATAATAAATATATTACTTGATTTACTGTCGATCTTTCTGCTACTGTATTCTATTTTATGCTATGTAAGCCTAGCCTGATTTTCCTTTATGCTGGAAGGGGGATTTTTTTCACCAATAAAATCTTGAGAGTTGATAGGTAGATGTCGCCTAGCAGTCCCAAGTGTCACCATGAAACAGATCTACACAATAACTTTTTATGCCACCCAGTCAATTCCAGCAGTGCTCAGCAGAGTTTAAAATCAACCTTCTTTTGATTCACTATTTTACAATTTGTTCATTTTCCTGGACCCAAACAAGTGAATGGCATAACCCAAGCCTGGCATAGAGATACATGAGTAAACTGAAGTATCAACCAAAGCAACTTAGTCGATATGGCTGAGTAGTGTTACCTGGATCTGAGCTCTGATGTATCGCCCTTAGTTTCTAATGAAACACTTAAATGCATGTGTTACTTGTACAGGATGAGAAGAAGAAGCGCAGAGCTCAGTATTCTACTGCTGTTAAGAGAAAGGAGGCAGAACAAACAGAAAGGAAGATGGCTGCTGTGGCAAGAGAGCGGGCATGAGCAGCAAGGTTGATAGAGCTAAAACAGCTTGAGGAAGAAATTAAAGCTATAATGGCATAAGGGTCTGCTCTGGAAAATGGCAAGGCGTCTAACCTGTTTCTGCTACTCTATTTTCTCCTTCTTTGTTCCTACATAGTTTAAATTGTCACAATTCTTGTGATGGAATGGAAGACCAGTACCACTTCTTTCAACAGTAATATCAAATGTTGGAACTGTTTTTAATACAGACTCTCATTAGACCATGTTTGAAGTTTGTTTACTTTTGATGTAATTTAGAATAAGTGATGCGATGGTATCTGTGTGCTTGACATCTGAGATGGCTGTTGTCTGCAATATATAGTTTTAGTACACTTGTTCTATGATACATAATTTGTACTGTCAGTATTCAAGCAACTAATGCTGCATGCTTTTGTGGCTGTGCCTGATTAATTAAGCATATAATGTTGTATAGTATGTGTCGTTTATACAGGTCCATATATATATATATATATATATATATATATATATATATATATATATATATATATATATATATATATATATATATATATATATATATATATATATATATATATATATATATATATATATATATATTGATATGCATTTGTCCATGCATGATGCTTATTTTACCTGAAATGGAAGAAGGGCCCAAGAAACCCGGCCTGTCCTTGAAGGAAATAATCATTTTTAAAATAAATGATTTGTATTGTTGGTGTGCTGCGCTCCATCGATAACATCGAGTGAGGTGGTGTGCTGCTGCTCTAAAGAAGGGAGGAGAGGAAGTAGCGACAAATTATTATATTTTAAGGTATGTAAATATCTATGAGACTAACAAAAATATAGAATAATAATTAGTGTTTTTGTATATTAATGTATGGGTAGGATTACAAATAAATTACGAAACCTTTTTCTATAATATTATAACACATTTGTACATGAGTTATTGTGGTATTTTATCTTCCCGTTGCAACGCACGGGCATCCACCTAGTTATTGATTAGGAAGAGCGTGGTGGGTCCGACCACGTGCACGATGAAGAGTTTCTCGTGTAGTGATTAATAGTACTTTGGTTTTTGCTTGGTATATATGGCTACAAGAAGACAGGTACAGGCTAACAGGCGGTCCCAGTTTTGCACCGGTACCCTGCCAAACTCAATCATTGTTAAGGATGAAAATAAGAACAATAATTTTGGTTATTATAAATCGTTTTTAAAATTTTACTGAAATTTAGGGGTAAATGGAAACGAAAAAGTCAATGAAAATACGGGAACAAAATCAGTTAAAAAGGGGAAATAAAAACAGAAACAATTTGTTTTTGAGTTTTTTTTTGAATTACCCATATTGTTTGAACTACCCATATTGTATGAATTATCGTTTTCAATGATGTAGCTAGCGCAGTTGTTTCAGTAATCGTTTGAACAGTTGTTTGAACAGTAATCGTTTATTGCGTTGAATTGAACTCATGACCAGGGATTGAACAATATCTCTAAATAATCCGTCACTTCAAATAAATCTAGAGTCACCTCAATAAATGACCTCATAGATATGGACTATCCTACATACATCAAAAAATCACACCCAAAAAACCTGCGCATTAAAAATAAACGGACAAAATTCTACTTAAATTCCTCTTATTTCATACCCACGTCCGACCAACGACGGTTTTCGGGTCATCACACACCCCCACCGTATGTGCCCTTCTTCGCAATAGCGTCGAGCATTAGCGAATACGGTGGGCCGGCCCACACAAATGCACAACTATATTAAATTATCAACAGTAGTACTGGATTCAACTAGCACGTACCTTTCTGTCGATTAGCCCAGCACAAGTTCGTTGGGTAAAAGAGCAGTTGTTAGGGTCTCCTTCTCTGCAAAATGTCCTCAGGATGAAGAAACCGTTTGCAATTCATTTTGACAAAGATACGTCAAAGGAACTTAGTGCCGAAGCTGTGACAGACATGCATCAAATACAACAAAGCTTCGACAAGAATTAAAGTTTCGGCTTAAGATGATCACGAAGGTCATACATGAAATCAAGCCAGCAATGAAAAGACATGTTTATTCTTGATATTTGTATTAGAGCAATGTATAGATATCAGGGTCATAATTGTACTTTTGCTTAGACTGCGTCCCATGTCTATAAATAGATGAACAGTACCCTCGTACAGTTCACGCTTGAATTGGAAGGTTGTACTTGCATTCTCTCCTTCGACCAAGCCGAAGGTACAAATGTAATATGCAACTTGTATCACTTTATTAACATGTAACACAGATCTTGACATTATTCTGACATGCAATATGAAATGAATGCTTGTTATACTATTACATTGTAATATTATTCATGTGAAGAATGAAAACATGTTCTTCATGACCTTCGTCTAAGATCCATTATCATTGAAATAAGATAATGCTTCGAAAGACGAAGGTCCTTAATGTTTAACATTTGTGTTGCCTTGTTTTTTATTCATACCAATTGAAAACAAGTAACCAACATTGGTGCCCACCTCCGGTGAACTCACTTACACGATTATAACAATGGCTTCGCAAAGTCATCAAGCTTCGCCACCTTCGGCGATGAAGCTCGTTCTTCCTATCATAGGCGGTTCAAGCTTCGAACCAGCCAACAAGAAGTAGAAGGAGGCCCAAAGAAGGGTACAACATGTTGGATTGCAAGGACCCTACATCAAATCCAAATGGTCTCATGTGCCAATTACATTCTCTCAAGAGGACCTTCATCTCAAGTATTATCCCCACAATGATGCCATGGTTATATCCTGTGTCATAAAAGAATTCTTGGTCCACAATGTCCTGGTGGATACAGGCAGTGCAGCAGATATAATCTTTGCAAATACTTTTAGACAAATGCAAGAGCAAGAGGACAAGATACATGATGCAACACATCCTCTGTGTGGCTTCAGAGGAAAATAGATAGCAACACTAAGAAAAATAACAATGCCAATCACCATCGGTTACGTGCACAACACTAGAACTGAACAAGATGTGTTTGATATTGTAGACATGGACTATCCCTATAATGTAATCATTAGAAGAGGAACATTGAATGCTTTCGAAGCAATACTACACCCAGCGTACTTGTGCATGAAAATAACATCAGATCAGGGCCCAATTGTTGTACATGGAAACCAAGAGGCTGCTAGAAGAGCCGAAGGAAATTGGACAGATTCCCGGCTATTCACAACATAGACGAAGTTGAAGCCCACCAGCAACACAAGTACATAAGAGATAAAGCAGCTTCGATGGACCAGGCAAAGTCCATGCTTCTGTGTGAAGACATAGCCAAACAAAAAGTGTTGTTTGGATCCCAGTTATCTGAGGAGCAAGAAAAAACTCTATCAAAGTTCTTATTCAACAACAGAGATGTCTTTGCCTTGTCAGCCAATGATCTATGTGGTGTGAACAGAGACGTCATTGAACATTCTCTCAATGTAGATCCTACCATCAGACCAAGGAAGCAGAAGCATTGGAAGATGTCGGATGATAAAGCCGAAGGAGCAAGAAATGAAATCAAAAGACTTCTAAGTGCTGGAGTAATCAGAGAAGTGACATATCCAGAATGGTTAGCCAATACCGTAATGGTAAAAAAGACCAACGGGAAGTGGAGAATGTGTATTGATTTCACATATCTCAACAAGGCATGCTCGAAGGATGAGTTTTCTCTACCTAGGATAGACTCCCTTGTAGATGCGGCAGCTACTTCAGATCTCATGAGTCTGCTGGACTATTACTCAGGTTATCATCAGATTTGGATGAAGAAGGAAGATGAGCCTAAGACAAGCTTCATAAACCCTAGTGGAACATATTGCTATCTTCGGATGCTTGAGGGGCTCAAGAATGCTGGAGGAAGCTTCAGCAGAATGATGTCCAAAGTGCCGAGTACCCAAATTGGTAGAAATGTCTTGACATATGTTGATGACATCATAGTCAAGAGTACGAAGCAAGACAAACACATTGCCGATTTGCAAGAAACATTTGCCAACTTCAGGAAAGTTGGCCTCAAGCTGAACCCAGAAAAATGTGTCTTCGGAGTAAAGAAGGGCAAATTCCTTTACTACCTGGTATCAACAAAAGAGATCAAAGCTAACCCGAGCAAAATAGAAGCCATACTTCGAATGGAGCGCCATAGTCAAGAAAGGGTGCTCAGAGATTGACAGGAAGGCTGGCATCATTGAATAGATATGTTGTAGTAGTAGTGGAGTATTTCTTAAAATGGATCGAAGCTAAACGATTAACTACAATAACATCAACCACAACCCAAAAAAATTTCTGGCAAAATACCATCTGCAGGTTTGGGGTGCCAAAGGCCATCACAGTCGATAATTGTAATACCCACTTTGTAAAAAAAAATCTAAAAGGAGAAATTAATTCCTTTATCTATGTGTGTGTGTTATTTTTACTTACCATCACATGTGAACACCATATTAAAAAAACAAATAATTAACAAAAAGATATGCAAATAAATCATGCATCATGCTGGCTTTCATTTTTGTGTGTATCTTGTGACAATATGAAAATCATATGAAAAGAAATGTATTAAGTTCCCAAAATAGAATTTAGAAAATAAAAGGAAATTCTAGAATTTAGAAAAGAGAAGAAAGAAAATACCATGTGAATAAAAAAATAAGTATAAAAAATTATATATAATAAAATATAAATATTTCCATACTAGGATTGGAATGTGTACATTTAATTCAAAGGTGAAATTTATAGTCAAATTCAAATTTGGATTCAAAGAATTATGAATAAAAAATAAAACAAAAGCAAAAGAAAAAGGAGGAGACCCTACCTGGGCATCGGTTTTCCCTTTCGGCCACCAGGAACAAACGCGCGCGAGCCCAACTGGATGGAATTGCGCTGACATCGCTGGTCCACGGGGCAGTCACGCCACACCAGCTCTCTTTCGCCACCCACACTAGCGGGTGGGCCCCATTTGCCAGTCCACCGGTCAGCCCCTCGTCGCCATTATCGGGCGGCGTGAGCTCAACAACCCGTGCGATTAACCCGACACGTTTGCTCCATTCCGGACCTCCCTGCGCTATATGACTTCGGGTCTGGGGCCGTTCTTCCCTCACCCCTCGTCGACCCAAACGAAAAGCCAACGCCGCCGTGTGAGGGAGCGATCGGGGTAGTGGCGCCATTGCCGCCGTGACGAATCGACGCCGCATCCGCGCTCCGCTCTACCTTCCTCGCCGGTAATACCCTTTCTAGCTGCGATATCTTTCTGGGTTGGTAGTAGATCATACCGTGCCTGAATTAGAATCTAGGAGCCTTGGGAATTGCTCGCTGGTGTTGGGTTTTTCCGTGGATTTGCCCCTTCACGTGGCCGGGGATCCCCACTGCATGTTGTGGCGAGCTAACTTCTCCATGGCGCTCCCAATCGTATCCGCATCGTTTTGCGCTAACTAAAGCTTGGGAAAATAGAAAATAATACAGAAATCGATTTTAATGCAAAAATAAATGTTAAAACTTGTTTAATTCATAGAAAATCCATACTTGGTCCAAATTAATCCATTCCAGTTTCTAAAATTTTGTAATATTATTCTATATCAATTAGAGTCTCTGTTTTGACATGAAAACGGTAAGAAAAATAATTTCTCACTTAATCCTATTTTAAGTACATAAAACCTTTGGAAATTCATATCTTAAAATCTATAACTCCAAAAATTATGATTCCTGTTCCTAGGATTATATTTTAATGTGTAGATTATTATTATGTATTTGGTTTACATGTTTGGTGTGATGTTAATTTTCTCTATATACTGTTCTTGTTTGTATTGTGGCGAGTAGAAGAGCTTGTGTCTAAGGATCCTGGTGACAAGCAGATAGAAGTTGCTGAGCCGGAGCTCATTGAAGGCAAGTTGTGCCCTTGATCACTTTTATGTACCCAATAATGCTCTTTATAATTATTTACCATGCATAGGCTTAATTTTGATGGGACCCGATAGGTCACCCTAGATTGTTTATCTCTTTACCTTGTTATCCGTGAATCACTTGGGTAGTTTTGATATTGCTTTACATGGTTTTGGGATAATATTTTATTATATCCATGTTCCAGTTATTTTGTTATTCTATTTATGTTCATGTCAAGATCATTAGTGTTAATTGGAACATGGAGCTTAACTTGAGAAACACGTGCCACCACAAGGGTAGTATGGGATGCCCTTGGCTGACTAATTAGGAAAGCTAGTGGAAGACTACCTTACCCGAAAGGGGCAAGGGCAGTAGGGGAGTTTTATGCAGGGAGGTTCTCGGGTTGATTTTGCTGCGATGGCTGTCAGACGGGGGATTCTTGCAAGCGCTCTTCCCATAAACTGTAGCGGGTTGTCGGAAGCTAGTAGAAATTTGTAAAGGCCTCGTAGTGTTACCCTGCCTCGCTTCCTTGGTAGAGGTGTATGGGGCCCGTACAACCCCGTGGCAGATGGGTAACATGACTTGTGGGTACAGGGTACAATCTCTGCAGAGTGTAAAACTGGTATACTAGCCGTGCTCGCAGTCATGAGCAGCTCAGGACTCTCGCATGATTAATTTATGGAACTTAAATTCAATTTGTCATTTGCATTGCATGGGATTATGTATTAATTTTGTTCTATTATTTTTATTAAGGTTTGGTATTTACTTACATTTAGTAACTGCTAATAAAACTTTGGCCAACTAATTAAAAGCAATGCTCAGCTTTAACCCCTGTTGTTGATTAGCCTTACACATCACATGGACTCCCACCTTTGGTGAGTTCATGCCCACTGGTTTCCCCACAACTTGTTGAGCTATGATCATGTGTGAGCTCACCCTTGCTGTCTCACACCCCCCTCCCACAGGAGAAGAACAGGTGGTTTAGGAGGAGCCACAAAGCGAGGAGTTTGATCTGATCTAGGTGGCGTTTCCTAGTTGACTTGCGCCAAGGATGATCCTTAGTTCGTTTTATATTTATCTTTTATATTGTAATAAGACTTCCGCTATGTAATAAATACTCTAATGTTATTGTGACATTTATCTCTATACACTCTGTTATTATATATGTTGTCTTCTTGGCGCATGTATGAGATGCACCCGGCTTTGTCCCTTAAAGCCTAGGTGTTACAGAAGTGGTATCAGAGGAAATGTTGACTGTAAGATGAAACCTAGATAGAAATGGACAAAACCCTTACCTACTTACCTTACTCTAATTCTTTCTATACTTATCTTATCTTGATCCTGTCTCACCTTTTTGCTATCATACTCTGACTACTCTTACCTTTTCTACTCTAAGACAAGATGGATTTCACACCTTGGAATCCTACAATTATGAACTTTTTAAGAGATAGGGAACCTAAAACAAAATTAAAACTATTTTTCTCTATTTAAAAATGTTGGGTGATTGTTCTGATGATAAATGTCTGATTTGCTTTTTTGATTGATTGAAATATTATATATGGAAATCTTAGCATGTACCACCATAAGGTAATGAATTAGCTATGGTAGGTAAAACATTAATCTGCTTAGCTACGAAATTCCCCCAAAGTAACATGATTCGTAATCACCTGCCTTGTCTACTATTCTTTCTCACCATATGTTTCTAACTCAGATGGTCAATACCAGGAAGGGTGGTGGAATTGATCTACCTCCCAATCGACACACTCGAAGGATATTTAGACAACCCCAGCCACAACCAGTAGAGATGGATCCTCCACCACCGCCTCCACCAGCAGGAGTTGACCCAACTGTTACAGCTCAGATGAGGATGATGCAACAAATGGCAAACACTATGGCAGATATGCATGCTCAGATGCAACAGGAACACCAAGAGATGCGCCAAGAACGAGAAGAGATACGTCGGGAATTGCGCTAGGAGCGAGAGGAGATACGCCAGGAGAGAAGGGCACAACAGTAGCAAGCACCACTGCCTCCTCCTCCACCACCACTAGTTCCACCTCGGGACAAGCACCGGAAGTTCATGAGCCATAAGCCACCGACATTTGCTAGTTATCTTGATCCACTAGACGCTGATGATTGGCTGAAATCTATGGAGAAGATGTTGATTATTACACAATGCTCTAACCGGGAGAAGGTTATATATGCTTCTGGTCGTCTGACAGGTCCTGCTGCTGATTGGTGGGATTCATACAGTGCTGCCCACGATGTTGCTGATACTATCACATGGGCGGAGTTCACAACGTAGTTCAGAAACCATCATATACCAGCTGGATTGATGAAGATTAAGAAGAAAGAGTTTTTGTCGCTGAAGTAGGGAAGCATGTCAGTCAGCGAGTACCGCGACAAGTTCATCCAGCTATCCAGATATGCACCTGATGAAGTTGCTGAAGATAAGAAGAAACATGAGCATTTTATTGAAGGACTCAATGGACCCCTGCAGTATGCTCTAGTGGCACATACCTTTCCATCATTCCAAAGGCTGCCTGATAAGGCCCTAGCTATTGAACACAAGCGTGTTCAGCTAGGAGATTTGAAGAGGAAGGCTATATCCCAGGGTCAGGGAATCAACAGTGTTTGTCCACACTACAGTTCACCCCAGGGTACACTAGTTCTCACTGACGGAGGCTAGCGCCCAGCTCAGCCCTCACCTCATAGGACCCCACTGCCTCGTCAGGCTTCCCCCACTGGTACCCCATCGAAGTTTTCAGGACAGAGTGTAGGCACTACTTGCTTCAGGTGCGGGAAGACTGGACATTATGCGAATGTTTGCCCACAGAGGATTGCTACTACAGTTCAGAATAAACAACAGACTCTAGGATCTGGCAAGGGATACTCTATTGCCAGGGTTAATCAAGTCAACGCTGATGCTACTCCTGATGGAGCTGACATTGCACTTGGTATGTTTTACATTAATGCTATTCCTGCAACCATATTATTTGATTCTGGTGCTACACATTCATTTATGTATGCTCGATATGCCAACACAAATGAGATACCACTGCTAAATATGAGAAAACCAATGATAGTAATTACACTTAAAGGGCCTGTTGAGGCCAATCATATGACACGTAGATTGACATTAACAATTATAGGAAGAGAATTCTGGGCTACCACTATAATATTAGAGGCAAGCAGTATAGATCTGATCCTTGGTATGTCATGGTTAAGAAAGGCAAAGGCCATTATAACATGTGGTAGGGGTATGGTAGAACTCACCAGCCCTAAAGGAGAAAGATTTCAAGTTCAAATTTTAGTAACCACCTCTTCCAGACGTGTGATGTTCTTCATAGCTGAGGACTTTGTTGGTGACAACATCCATGTGGTTAGGGATTTTCCGGATGTCTTTCCAGTGGAGTTGCCAGGGATGCCACCAGATAGGGAAGTTGAGTTTGTAATTGATCTTCTACCTGGAACTGCTCCTATTTCTAAACGGCCATATAGGATGTCCATAGAAGAGTTAAAGGAACTTAAGAAACAATTAATGGAGTTACAAGAGGCTGGGTACATTCGTCCGAGTTCCTCACCTTGGGGAGCGTCGGTTCTGTTTGTACAGAAGAAGGACGGATCACAAATGATGTGTGTGGACTATAGATCCCTTAATGATGTTACTGTGAAGAACAAGTATCAGTTACCCTGCATTGAGGATTTATTTGATCAGATGAGAGGTGCTAGGGTATTTTCGAAGATTGATCTCCGATCGGGTTATCACCAAATGAAGATTAGGCAATCGGATATTCCCAAGATAGCTTTCTCGACATGATATGGTTTATATGAGTTCATGGTTATGTCATTTGGACTGACTAATGCACCATCTTATTTTATGAATTTGATGAATAAGGTGTTTATGGAGTATTTGGACAGATTCGTCGTAGTATTCATCAATGATATTCTTATTTATTCCAAGAGTGATAGTGATCATGAGGAACATCTGAGATTGGTGCTACAGAAGCTACGAGATAATCAACTCTACGCCAAGTATAGTAAATGCGAGTTCTGGATTGATGAGGTGCCATTCCTTAGACATACCATTTCTAATGGAGGAATATCGGTGGATCCTGCTAAATTCAAGGAGATAATGGCGTGGAGCATACCCACTACGGTTACTGAGGTCCGGAGTTTCTTAGGACTTGCAGGATACTATCAAAGATTTATTGAAGGATTTTGTAAGATCGCTAAGCCTATGACCTTGCTTCTGGAGAAGGGAAGAGAGTTTAAGTGGGATGAGAAGTGCCAAGATATCTTTGATCAATTAAAGAAGAGATTGATGTCGCCACCAGTGTTGGTTATGCCAGACCTGCAGAAGGGATTTGACATTTATTGTGATGCATGTGGCCAAGGCTTGGGATGTGTGTTCATGCAAGAAGGACATGTGATCGCCTACGCATCTCGTCAGTTACGGAAACACGAATTGAACTACCCCACTCATGACTTAGAACTAGCAGCCGTAGTGCATGCGCTTAAGATTTGGAGACATTATATTATGAGAACCAAGTGCCAAGTGTATACGGATCATAAGAGTTTGAAGTATATATTCACTCAGAAGGATCTCAACCTTAGGCAACGTCGTTGGTTGGAGCTTATTAAGGATATGTAAATAAATAAAAGAAAAATACAAAAATGATTGAAAAATGTCAACAAAACAAAAAAAATCTACCTATCCCAAGCTCGAACACAAGACGCCATGGTTCACAGTAGCAAGGGGTTACCATTGCACTAGTCACGTTTGTTCGTTGGTAACAGAGCGCAGTTATATTTAATCATCAACTGTTCTCTATCCAGGATGTAACCGAGCGCCCAGTTCAGAGTTCTGAATGCCCAGTTCATATTCTGCATTTTCAGATGCTAAACTGCCCAGTTCAGATTTCTGCATTTTTATGTTCTGCCCAGTTCATGTTGAAATCTGAGATCACATGCAGTTCATTTTTCAGATTTTCAGACATCTAAACATGCAGTTCATTTTTCAGATTTTCAGACATCTAAACATGCTTAGATCACATGAAACCCAGGTTCTGCATTTTCAGTTTTCAGACATCTAAACTTCAAGTTCTGCATTTTCAGTTTTCTGTTTTCATTTCTAGCAGATGGTCAGTTCATTTTTCAGATTTTCAGACATCTAAAGATGCAGTGCATTTTTCAGATTTTCAGACATCTAAACATGCTTAGATCACATGAAACCCAGGTTCTGCATTTTCAGTTTTCAGACATCTTGAAAGGGAAATGTGCCCTTGGGCCATTTCTAAGTATTTTGGTGATTTAGTGTCCAACACAAGTGCCTAAGTGTAAAATGGTGGACAAAGTACAAATCAAGGATAAAGGTATGTTTCTCAGACTTAGTACATTGTTTTAGAGACTAATGTATTATGTCTAAGTGCTGGAAACAGGAAAAATCGAATTGGAAATGAGATGGCCTTGTTCAGCCAAAGTCTGCTCAGTCTGGGAGCACCGGACTGTCCGGTGGTGCACCGGACAGTGTCCGGTGCGCCAGGCTGGCTCGAGCGAACTGGCCGCTCTCGGGAATTCACCGGCGACGTACGGCTATAATTCACCGGACTGTCCGGTGTGCACCGGACTGTCCGGTGAGCCAACGGTCGGCCGCGCGATCTGCGCGGGACACTGGCCGAGCCAACGGCTAGAAGGGGGCACTGGACTGTCCGGTGTGCACCGGACATGTCCGGTGCGCCAACAGCTCTTTGGCTGCCTACGGTCGGCCGCGCCATTTAAGGAAGGAAATCGGGCACCGGACAGTGTCCGGTGTGCACCGGACTGTCCGGTGCGCCACGCGACAGAAGGCAAGATTTGCCTTCCTGGAATGCTCTCAACGGCTCCTAGCTGCCTTGGGGCTATAAAAAGGGACCCCTAGGCGCATGGAGAAAAAAACCAAGCATCCTTTGAGCATTCTTGATCACTCACACTCCACTCTTGCGCACTTGTTCGACATTCTAGTGATTTGAGCCCCGTTCTAGTGTGCTAGTCTTTTTAAGCTCAAGTCTTGGTCTTGTGTGTGCGTATTTGCTGTGATCCTTGTGTCTTGTGTGAGTTGCTAATCCCTCCCTTGCTCCGTGCTTCTTTGTGAACTTCAAGTGTAAGGGCGAGAGACTCCAAGTTGTGGATATTCCTTGCAAACGGGATTAAGAAAAGCAAGCAAAACACCGTGGTATTCAAGTGGGTCTTTGGACCACTTGAGAGGGGTTGATTGCAACCCTCGTCCGTTGGGACGCCACAACGTGGAGTAGGCAAGCGTTGGTCTTGGCCGAACCACGGGATAAACCACTGTGCCATCTCTGTGATTGATCTCTTGTGGTTATTGTGTTTTGTTGAGACTTCTCTCTATCCACTTGGCTATTATTGTGCTAACGCCTAACAAAGTTTTTGTGGTTTAAGTTTAAAGTTGTATAGGATCACCAATTCACCCCCCCTCTAGGTGCTCTCAATTGGTATCAAAGCCGTTCTCTTCAAGAAAGGGACTAACCGCCCGAAGAGATGGATCCTAAGGGGAAGGGAATCGTGATCAACGATAAGGAGAAGGAGTCCTTCGTCAACGAGCCGAAGGATGACAAGCCTACCTGTCGGCGTTTCGAGACAGGGGGGTCCCTAAGCCGACGAGTGAGTGTGCTGCGTGCCCCAGCCCAGATGGGTCGAGCGCGTGGGCGAGCGCGGAGGGGGGAGAGGCGAGGCGGCCGGAGCCGAGCGTGAGAGAGGTGGAAGTCCCGCGGCCTTCGTGTTCGTCCCGCGCCCCGGTCAGGTGCGCTTGCAGTAGGGGGGTTACAAGCGTCCACGCGGGTGAGGGAAGCGAGCGGCCCCAAGAGAGCGCCTGTCCCGTCCTCGGTCCCGCGCGGCCAACCTTCTCT
The DNA here is from genome assembly GCF_902167145.1 of Zea mays. NCBI lineage: Eukaryota > Viridiplantae > Streptophyta > Magnoliopsida > Poales > Poaceae > Zea > Zea mays. The sequence continues at coordinate 87,280,485 of NC_050102.1, read as the reverse complement.
GAGAAGGCCCTGGTCCTTCCTTTTATAGTCGTAAGGAGAGGACCCAGGTGTACAATGGGGATGTAGCAGAGTGCTACGTGTCTAGCGGAGGGAGAGCTAGCGCCCTAGGTACATGCCGATGTGGCAGCCGGAGAGATCTGGGCATCCTGCTGGCGTGATGTCGTGGCTATCGGAGGTGCGGCGGAGCCTGATGGAGGGACAACTGTTGGAGCGGTCGAGTCCCTGCTGACGTTGTCCTGCTTCCGTAAGAGAGCTGGGGGCCACCGTCGTCATAGATCTTGTGGAGCGCCATCATTGCCCCTCTGGCGGAGCTGGCCGGACGAGACGCCGGTCTTGTTCTCCGTGACGCGAGTCGATTCGGGGTAGGATGATGATGACATCTCCTGTTGACGTGGCGGTCTGTGCTCTAGGCAGGGCGACGTGGGGTTTCCTCCGAAGCCGAGGTTGAGTCTTGCCTTCAGTTGCCATGGCCGAGCCCGAGCCAAGGGGTCGGGCGAGGCGGAGGTCGTTCGGCCGAGGCCAGGGCGGAGTCCGAGCCCTGGGGTCGGGCGGAGCGGAGTTCGTCGTCTTCCGGGTCTTAGCCCGAGTCCGAGCCCTGGGGTCGGGCGGAGCGGAGTTCGTCGTCTTCCGGGTCTTAGCCCGAGTCCGAGCCCTGGGGTCGGGCGGAGCGGAGTTCGCCGTCTTCCGGGTCTTAGCCCGAGTCCGAGCCCTGGGGTCGGGCGGAGCGGAGTTCGCCGTCTTCCGGGTCTTTGCCCGAGTCCGAGCCCTGGGGTCGGGTGGAGCGGAGTTCGCCGTCTTCCGGGTCTTAGCCCGAGTCCGAGCCCTGGGGTCGGGCGGAGCGGAGTTCGCCGTCTTCCGGGTCTTAGCCCGAGTCCGAGCCCTGGGGTCGGGCGGAGCGGAGTTCGCCGTCTTCCGGGTCTTTGCCCGAGTCCGAGCCCTGGGGTCGGGCGGAGCGGAGTTCGTCGTGGCGCCCTTGGCAAGGCCTGATTGCCTGTCAGACTCACTCTGTCGAGTGGCACTGCAGTCGGAGTGGCGCAGGCGGCGCTGTCCTCCTGTCAGACTGGCCAGTGGAGCGGTGGAGTGACGGTGGTCACCTCGGCTCTGCCGGGGGCGCGTGTCAGGATAGAGGTGTCAGGCCGCCTTTGCGTTAAATGCCCCTGCAATTTGGTCAGTCGGTGTGGTGATTTAGTCAAGGTTGCTTCTGAGCGAAGCCAAGGCCTTGGGCAAGCCGGTGATGTGTCCGCCATAAAAAGGGGGCCTCGGGCGAGACGGAAGTCTCTCGAGGTCGGCTGCCTTCGGCCGAGGCTAGGCTCGGGTGAAGCGTGATCGAGTCACTCGTGTGGACTGATCCCTGACTTAATCGTGCCCATCAGGCCTTCGCAGCTTTATGCTGATGGGGGTTACCAGCTGAGAATTAGGCGTCTTGAGGGTACCCCTAATTATGGTCCCCGACAGTAGCCCCCGAGCCTCGAAGGGAGTGTTAGCACTCTCTTGGAGGCTTTTGTCGCACTTTTTTGCAAGGGGACCAGCCTTTCTCGGTTGCATTTCGTTCCGGTGGGTGCGCGCGAGCGCACCCGCCGGGTGTAGCCCCCGAGGCCTCGGAGGAGTGGTTACACTCCTTCGAGGTCTTAATACTTCGCTTTACGCTCCGGCTGGTCTGGTCGTTCCCTCATGCGAACTGGCCGTAGCCCGGGTGCACGGTCGGGGCCCAAGCTCTCGGGCTGGTATGTTGACGCTGTCAACGATTTGGCCGGAGCCGGTTTTTGCGAGAGCAGCCCCCGAGCCTCTGCACAGGGCGAGAGGACGATCAGGGACAGACTCGGCTTTTTACATACGCCCCTACGTCGCCTTTCCTCAAGGAGGAGGGGGGGAGTGCGCCATGTTACCCTCGATGGGCACCGAACATGGTGTCTCCGGTGAGCTGCAAGCGGGTAATCCGAGTGGACGTCCGTGCCCCGTTCGTTGGGGGTCGGCTAGGGGCCCAGAGGCACGCCCAAAAGTACCTGCGGGTGATTTGCCGGACCCGGTCCCCTGGCGACGGGGTCCGAGGGCTCGATGCCTCCCTCCGATGGGATTCCGTTACAAGATCGTTCCCGCTGGTCTCGGAAATGTCCTAGGGTACCTCGGGAGCGCAGCCCGAGCCTCGGTTATGTATCGAACGTACCCCTGGTCATCCCTCGCTCGGTGTCTGAGGCGACTGTGAACCCTTCGGGGGCCAGCCTTCGAACCCCTGATCAGTAATGGGCGCGGAGCCCGAGTAGCCTGAGGCGGCCATGGAGCCCTTCGGGGGGCTGGCCTTCAAACCCCTGACCAGTAGTGGGTGTCGAGCCCACGCGATCTGAGGCGGCTGTTGAACCCTCGGGGGGCCAGCCTTCGAACCCCTGATCAGTAATGGGGGGCTTGGAGCCCGGTTCCTTCGTGGAGAAGGATCCCTTTCGGGGTATCCCCCTTCCCCGGTCCCTGTTGCAAGAGATAGAGAAAGAGGAAAACGGAAAAGGATACGCAATCGGACGGCGTGGCGTACCTTTTCTGACGCGGTTATTACGGCGAAGGTGAAGCGTCGCGTGCTCCTTCTGCCAGAAGCGCCGCGTGTCCCGCCGCGGAGTTAATGCGACGGGACGAGTGGTTGGCGGGGCGGCCGTTACGCGTGTGAGAGCCGTTTTGAGGAACGGCTGTGCCGCTTCGCGTTTTTCGAATCCTGCGTCCGGTCCAGGCGGCGTGCTGAAACGGTTTCGCCCTGGCCTTCATATACTTGAGAGGGGGCCCGGTGACGGTTCTTCACTCTGCTCCCTTCTTTTCCCTTCAGGTTTTCGCCACCCGGGGAACTTTAGCCGAAGGAGAGAGAAACCGCCTTCCCTGCCCCCCCGCGCCGCCATCTTCTCCATCTTGGTGATGGCGGACCGAGTGACCATAATCCCCCCGCGCGATCCGTGGCCCTTCTCCACGGTGACGGCGAGCGATCTGGAGGAGCTGGTCGGCGAAGGTCTGCTCCGCCCCCTCACCGACAAGCAGCGGCCAGAGTGGATTCCTCCCGTGGGCGGAGCCGCTCCGTCCCCACCGCCGGGGTATGTTGTGAGCTTCGTCTCCTTCCATGAGCGGGGATTTGGTGCGCCGGCGGGCCGCTTTATGCGGGCCATCTTGTTCCACTATGGGGTGGAGTTGCACAACCTCTCCCCCAACTCCATCTCGCAGGCCGCTATTTTCGTAGCGCTATGCGAAGGGTACTTGGGGATTGCTCCCCATTGGGATTTGTGGACTTACTTCTTCTTCGCCGAGCCTTTCGCCTTGTCGACGGGGGAGAGGAGGATCCGCGCAGCGGTGCGGGCCGGCGGCTGCATTCTCTTGTTGAGGCAGTCGCGGGCGTTGCAGTACATTCCTGCCATTCTCGCGTCTTCGAACAAGGGGTGGCAGCGCCGGTGGTTCTACCTCCGGAACGACGGTGAGTTGCTCCCACCGTTTTCCCAGCGAGTGGTTACAGCTGCCACCGACGCCTGGCGCCACGGGACCCCGCACGAGAGGCAGAAAAATCTCGAGCCCCTTCTCCAGGCCCTGAAGGAGTTGCGGGAGGGGGGACTTACTGCTGAGGGAGTAATCGCCGCCATTCACCGTCGGAGGGTGCTCCCATTGGCGGAGCGGCGGCTGTCGCTCTGGGAGATGACCCCGGAAGCCGACTGGGAGGGCTCACGGATGTCCCCGGATCCTCTTTCTTCCGACGCCCTCCAACGGCGGGTGTCGGCCGCGATGGGGAAGCCGGACCCCCACGCATACTCCCAGCTTCGGATGCGCCCCGATCAGGGGTGCGTGACTTTGGTGAGCGTCCGCTCCTCCTTTCTTCGTATGTCTGGTTGCTCCAGGTCTTTATGATCGGGTTCCTTTCTCCCCTCCTTTTAGGATGTGGGGTGTCACAAACCCTCCCTGCCACGGGTTCCGGAGGACGCGGTGGACCGTGCAGCGCGGCGGGTTGCCGCGGAGGAGAAGAAGAAAAAGAAGGACGCGGAGAAGGCCCGGGCCCGCGAGCGGAGGCGGGCTCGGGACGCCTTAGAGAAGCGCCGCCACCAGCAGGAGAGGGACGGACTCCCGAGGGAGCCGTCGCCGGAGACGCCCGACGACGATGACGACGACGATGATGATGATGATGACGGCATGGCCGCCCGTCTTGGCCTCAGCCTCGGCCTGGGGTGTGGCCCAGAGCCGTCGGTCCAGCCCCCGAGCGAACCGACTCCGTCAGCCCCCGAAGTCGGGGCGTCGGGCTCCCGACCCGAGGCGCGGGGGCGAACCGAGAGGCCACCTGTCCCCTCCGCCGGAGGAGCTGAAGTAGTTCCGGGGGTCCAGACCAAGGCGTCTGTTCCCCAGAGGCCGCCGCTTGTGCTGGGGGCGGTCGGGAGTGACCCTCAGGTCGTCGCTGCCGTGCCCGAGGAACCTGTCTCCCAGGCGCCCCAAGCGCCGGCGAAGCGGACCTCGGTGGCCGTTTCGAGAGCTGGGATCCAAGAAGGCTCTCCCCAGGCACGGTGGATCATGGCCCGGAGTGGGTGAGTACCTCGGAATGTCTTCGTCTTGGCCTCCCATTCGTATGTTTTGGTTGTGATCCCCTTCCTTTTCTATCCAGCAAGCGAAGTCACGGCCAGACCGACCTGGCACCCCGGAAGGCCCTCAAGACGGCGCCGAGCTGTGCGGCCAGCGCCATTCAGCCGACCCTCTCGCGGGGCACCTTGACATCGGGGGTTCGGGCGTCGCTAATCTCGGAGGAGCGGGCTCCCGAGGCCGGCTCTTCAGCCGAGGCGGCGATCGTGGTTGAGGAGGCGGCTGACGCCCACACGGCTCTGAGTTCGCCTGTCGGGCCGGTCATGCCGGCGCCCGCCACCGTCGAGGCTGCCGCCGTCCTTGTCGAAGGGTGCCCAGCCGCCGCCAGTGCCGGGATGACTGATGCGTCGGTGCCCAAGACCTCAGAAGAGGTGGGCGCGGTCGCGCAACCTGTCCCGCCGGGCGACAGCCTCATCGCCGTGCGGCGGAGCCCCGAGGCCCGGCGCCCGTTGCTCCGATTCCGGACACGCGAGGCCTCGGACCCCGTCTTCGTTCTTGATGATGAGCAGGAGGACCAGTCCTGGGGTGAGCTCCGCGAGTGCGCAGAGACGACGGTGGGGTCGCTCCGGGCATCGCTGGAGGTCTTCTGCAGAGACGTCCCCAAAATCCTCCAGGTAGCGGTTTCGGGCATCCCTTTCTTCCTTCTGTATGATACTCGCTGTGACGCCCTGTTTCCTTTTCCCAGGATCTGACGGACCGGAGCGCCGCTAAGTCGTCATTCATCCGCCGTGAGGTTGATGTCTGGGGCTCACTGTGATCCCTGAGGTCTTCGCTTGCCGGGGCTACCACGCGCCTTTCTCAGCAAGATGCCAAGGTGGCGGATCTCCAGCTGTTATGCGCCGACCTGAGAGCCGAGGCGGCAGCGGCGCGTGCGGAGGCGCAACAGCAGCGATCGGAGCTCGTCCGGGTCGTCGAGGAATGGAACCGGCTTCAAGACCGGGCTGCCGAGGCCGAAAGCCGAGCCGAGACCCTTGCGGCCGACTTAGCTGCGACCCAAGTCGCGGCCTCGGAGCATCGTGCCCGAGCCGGGAGTACGTCTCGGTCCTCCCTAGTTCTTTTTCTTGTCCGTTTCCCTTGCTTGTACTTGAGGTATCTCTCCTGGCTACTTGCAGAGCTTGAGTCCGCCCTTGATGAGTCCGCCAAGGCGCTTGCTGAGGCGCTTGTCGGAGCCGCTGAGCAGAGGGAGGCGGACCTTGCGGTCATGTCCGAGGCCGTCTCGGACTTTTACCGTGCCCTCGGCTCTGATGACGTCCCTTCAGGAAGCTCCCCTCAGAGCCGCCTTCGGGCCTTGGGTGGTCACGCCCGCGGCAGAGTCCGCGAAGCGCTACACCATGGCGTCAGGCGGGCCTTCGCCGTGCTCGCCTCTCACTATGTTGTGGATCTGGAGCGGGTTAGTGAGGGGTACTGCCTTCCTGACGAAGACGATGCTGCTTTGGCGGAGGTGCAGCGGCTTGACGCGGTTGCCGCTGGCCCAAGCGCGGTGCTGGCGACCACCTTTGAGGCGGAGGTCCTTCCTCCTGCGACGTCACCGGAGGCCGAGATGGACCCCACCGATGGCGGGGGTGTAGTTGAAGGCGCGGCTCCTTCCCAAGGCGGCACCTGATTCTCGTTTGAACAGTTTCTTGTTGAACGTGTGTCTTACCACGGCCGCTGAGGCCTGAACACTTTTGTCTTTCTTGCATGGAGTCGTACTCTCCTCTCTTTCCGTCTGCGTGTTCGTCCTAGCTCGTCGATAATAGAGTGGCTTCTCGAGTTGGGCCATTCTCCGTGGCAGGTGATGAGTGAGGTATCCCTAACCCGGAGGTACGGGAGTTCCTCGGCTCAATCGGCCTTGCCATTTTCATGAACTCGCGTTCGCTCCTCGAGACCCGGCTTCTGACATAGCCAGGAGAACGTAGCTGGGAGGACGCAAGAGGCTCCCCCTTTTTTTTTGATTAAAAAGATCTCGACGCAGAGGGGTTCGATCTCGACGCAGAGGGGTTCCCCCTTTTTAGCCCCCGAGGGAGGGTCGGGCTCCGCTATGGCGAGGCCGACCCTTCCTTGATGATCGAGGCACAGAGGCTGCCTGACGAATCGGGCCCCGGCCCAAATATCCAGCGAGTGCTCGGCGGCATCCCTCGGTATGCCGGGCGTGTCCGAGGGACTCCACGCAAAGACGTCGGCGTTTTGCGCGGAGAAAGTCGACGAGCACTGCTTCCTATTTGGGGTCGAGCCCGGGACCGATCCGGATCTGCTCGGTGGTGTCGCCACTGGGGCCAAGGGGGACGGCCTTGACCGTCTCCGCTGGCTCGAAGTTGCCGGCATGGCGCTTCACGTCTGGGACCTCCTTGGAGAGGTTCTCCAGGTCGGCGATGAGGGCCTCGGACTCGGCGAGGGCCTCGGCGTACTCCACGCACTCCACGTCGCATTCGAACGCGTGTTTGTACGTGGGGCCGACAGTGATGACCCCGTTGGGGCCCGGCATCTTGAGCTTCAGGTAGGTGTAGTTGGGGACGGCCATGAACTTCGCGTAGCATGGCCTCCCTAGCACGGCGTGGTAGGTTCCTCGGAACCCGACCACTTCGAACGTCAGGGTCTCCCTTCGGAAGTTGGAGGATGTCCCGAAGCAGACTGGGAGGTCGAGTCGCCCGAGGGGCTGGACGCGCTTCCCAGGGATGATCCCGTGGAAGGGCGCAGCGCCTGCTCGGACGGAGGACGGATCGACGCGCAGGAGCTTGAGGGTCTCGGCGTAGATGATGTTGAGGCAGCTGCCCCCGTCCATCAGGACCTTGGTGAGCCTGACATCGCCGACAACGGGGTCGACGACGAGCGGGTATTTCCCCGGGCTTGGCACATGGTCGGGGTGGTCGGCCCGGTCGAAAGTGATGGGCTTGTCGGACCAGTCTAGGTAGACTGGCGCCGCCACCTTCACCGAGCAGACCTCCCGGCGCTCTTGCTTGCGGTGCCGAGCCGAGGTACTCGCCGCATGCCCTCCATAGATCATGTAGCAGTCGCGGACCTCGGGGAACCCCCCTGCTGGGTGACCTTCGTTCTTGTCGTCGTCGTGGGCCCTGCCACCCTCGGCGGGTGGCCCGGCCCTGTGGAAATGACGCCGAAGCATAACGCACTCCTCGAGGGTGTGCTTGACGGGCCCCTGATGGTAGGGGCACGGCTCCTTGAGCATCTTGTCGAAGAGGTTTGCACCTCCGGGGGGCTTCCGAGGGTTCTTATACTCGGCGGCGGCGACAAGGTCCGCGTCGGCGGCGTCGCGTTTCGATTGCGACTTCTTCTTGCCTTTCTTCTTGGCGCCGCGCGGAGCAGACGCCTCGGGGGCTTCTTCCGATGGGCGGCCCTGGGGCTGCTTGTCCTTTCGGAAGATAGCCTCGACCGCCTCCTGGCCAGAGGCGAACTTGGTGGCGATGTCCATCAGCTCGCTCGCCCTGGTGGGGGTTTTGCGACCCAGCTTGCTCACCAGGTCGCGGCAAGTGGTGCCGGCGAGGAACGCGCCGATGACATCCGAGTCGGTGATGTTGGGCAGCTCGGTGCGCTGCTTCGAGAATCGCCGGATGTAGTCCCGGAGCGACTCCCCCGGCTGTTGCCGGCAGCTTCGAAGGTCCCAGGAATTCCCGGGGCGCACGTATGTGCCCTGGAAATTGCCAGCGAAGGCTTGGACCAAGTCGTCCCAGTTGGAAATCTGCCCCGGATGCAGGTGCTCCAACCAGGCACGAGCAGTGTCGGAGAGGAACAGGGGGAGGTTGTGGATGATGAGGTTGTCGTCGTCCGTTCCACCCAGTTGGCAGGCAAGGCGGTAGTCCGCGAGCCACAGCTCCGGTCTCGTTTCCCCCGAGTACTTTACGATAGTAGTCGGGGGTCGGAACCGGGTCGGGAATGGCGCCCGTCGGATGGCCCGACTGAAAGCCTACGGACCGGGTGGTTCGGGCGAAGGACTCCGATCCTCCCCGCTGTCGTAACGTCCCCCACGCCTGGGGTGATAGCCTCGGCGCACCCTTTCGTCGAGGTGAGCCCGACGGTCGCGTCGATGGTGCTCGTTGCCGAGGTGGCCCGGGGCCGCAGGCGCGGTGTTGCGCGTGCGCCCGGTGTAGACCGAGGCTTCCCGCATGAATCGGGAAGTCGCGGCATGAGGTTCCGAGGGATATCCTTGCCTTCGGGATGCAGTGCTCTCGGCCCGCCGGGCCGCGGCGCCTTCCAGGAGATTCTTGAGTTCTCCCTGGATCCGCCGACCCTCGGTGGTTGACGGCTCCGGCATCGCGCGGATGAGCATTGCTGCAGTTGCCAGGTTCTGACCGACCCCGCTGGATGCGGGCGGCGGCCTGATCCTGACGTCGTTGGCGACGCGGTGCTGGAGACCTTGGGGCAGATGATGTATTTCTCCGGCCAGGGGTTGGCCCACCCATGCCTGTCCGACGTCTCGACGGATCGGCTCAAGCGCTCCTGTTCCCTCATTGAGCCTGGCCTGCGCCTCGCGGACTTGCTCGAGTTGTGGGTCGTAACCCCCCGCCGGAGCGGGGACCACAGCTAGCTCCCGTGGGATGTCGGCGCGAGGCACCGGCCTAGGGAGATCACCATCCTCTGGCATGCCAAGATGGTTGCCTTCGGTGGGATTTCCTAGCTCGATGTGGAAACATTCGCGGCTTGGGCCGCAGCTCTCGTCGCCAAGGCTGCGGCTTCCATCGGAACAGTCGGACAGACAGTAGTCACATGCGGTCATAAAGTCCCGCACGGCACTGGGGCTGCCAAGTCCGGAGAAATCCCAACCGATGCTGGGGTCGTCATCTTCCTCGGACCCAGAGGGCCCGTAGGTCGAGACGTCCGTCAGTTGGTCCCAAGGCGACCGCATACAGAACCTCAGTGGGGTTGCACTCGCCTCAATGGGAGCGCCCGCCAAATCGAGGTCGTTTGGCGGGTGGAGGCCGAGTCGAAATGACGCAAGATGGGAGTTAGTCGTTACCTTTTGGTCGACGAGGAGCGACGTAGTCACATCGGGGACTGGTTGCGCCGTCATCTCTGGTTCGAGGGCGACGTCCTGCAGGCTTTCCGCGAGCGCGCCGGCATCGTCTTCTTGCTCAGGGTCAGCGTGCCGCGGGGGGACGGCGCTCGCCTCCGTCTCGAACACGAGGTCGACGTCCGGCGTGCCTTCCGTCGGGGCGTCGGGGGCGTCGATTCGCTCGACGGCTGACGAAGCGCGGCCTCCCGTCTGGCCTTGACGGCTCCGCCTTCCCCTCCGTTGGCGGGGGAGAGAACGGAGCGAGCCCGAATATAGCTCTTCCACCACGCGGGGAAGACGTCGTCGATTCCGCCGCCGGCGGGCGGGTTGTCGGCCGCCATTGTCGTGGTCGCACGGCGGTGGAAGAAGTATCATGTCGTAGCTGCCGTCGAAGGACATGAACTCGAGAGCCCCGAAACGAAGCACCGTCCCGGGCCGGAGAGGTTGCTGGAAACTGCCCATCTGGAGCTTGACGGGGAGCTATTCGTCAGCACGCAGCGTGCCCCTACCTGGCGCGCCAACTGTCGGCGTTTCGAGACAGGGGGGTCCCTAAGCCGACGAGTGAGTGTGCTGCGTGCCCCAGCCCAGATGGGTCGAGCGCGTGGGCGAGCGCGGAGGGGGGAGAGGCGAGGCGGCCGGAGCCGAGCGTGAGAGAGGTGGAAGTCCCGCGGCCTTCGTGTTCGTCCCGCGCCCAGGTCAGGTGCGCTTGCAGTAGGGGGGTTACAAGCGTCCACGCGGGTGAGGGAAGCGAGCGGCCCCAAGAGAGCGCCTGTCCCGTCCTCGGTCCCGCGCGGCCAACCTTCTCTGAGAAGGCCCTGGTCCTTCCTTTTATAGTCGTAAGGAGAGGACCCAGGTGTACAATGGGGATGTAGCAGAGTGCTACGTGTCTAGCGGAGGGAGAGCTAGCGCCCTAGGTACATGCCGATGTGGCAGCCGGAGAGATCTGGGCATCCTGCTGGCGTGATGTCGTGGCTATCGGAGGTGCGGCGGAGCCTGATGGAGGGACAGCTGTTGGAGCGGTCGAGTCCCTGCTGACGTTGTCCTGCTTCCGTAAGAGAGCTGGGGGCCGCCGTCGTCATAGATCTTGTGGAGCGCCATCATTGCCCCTCTGGCGGAGCTGGCCGGACGAGACGCCGGTCTTGTTCTCCGTGACCCGAGTCGATTCGGGGTAGGATGATGATGACGTCTCCTGTTGACGTGGCGGTCTGTGCTCTAGGCAGGGCGACGTGGGGTTTCCTCCGAAGCCGAGGTTGAGTCTTGCCTTCAGTTGCCGTGGCCGAGCCCGAGCCAAGGGGTCGGGCGAGGCGGAGGTCGTTCGGCCGAGGCCAGGGCGGAGTCCGAGCCCTGGGGTCGGGCGGAGCGGAGTTCGTCGTCTTCCGGGTCTTAGCCCGAGTCCGAGCCCTGGGGTCGGGCGGAGCGGAGTTCGTCGTCTTCCGGGTCTTAGCCCGAGTCCGAGCCCTGGGGTCGGGCGGAGCGGAGTTCGCCGTCTTCCGGGTCTTAGCCCGAGTCCGAGCCCTGGGGTCGGGCGGAGCGGAGTTCGCCGTCTTCCGGGTCTTTGCCCGAGTCCGAGCCCTGGGGTCGGGCGGAGCGGAGTTCGCCGTCTTCCGGGTCTTAGCCCGAGTCCGAGCCCTGGGGTCGGGCGGAGCGGAGTTCGCCGTCTTCCGGGTCTTAGCCCGAGTCCGAGCCCTGGGGTCGGGCGGAGCGGAGTTCGCCGTCTTCCGGGTCTTTGCCCGAGTCCGAGCCCTGGGGTCGGGCGGAGCGGAGTTCGTCGTGGCGCCCTTGGCAAGGCCTGATTGCCTGTCAGACTCACTCTGTCGAGTGGCACTGCAGTCGGAGTGGCGCAGGCGGCGCTGTCCTCCTGTCAGACTGGCCAGTGGAGCGGTGGAGTGACGGTGGTCACCTCGGCTCTGCCGGGGGCGCGTGTCAGGATAGAGGTGTCAGGCCGCCTTTGCGTTAAATGCCCCTGCAATTTGGTCAGTCGGTGTGGTGATTTAGTCAAGGTTGCTTCTGAGCGAAGCCAAGGCCTTGGGCAAGCCGGTGATGTGTCCGCCATAAAAAGGGGGCCTCGGGCGAGACGGAAGTCTCTCGAGGTCGGCTGCCTTCGGCCGAGGCTAGGCTCGGGTGAAGCGTGATCGAGTCACTCGTGTGGACTGATCCCTGACTTAATCGTGCCCATCAGGCCTTCGCAGCTTTATGCTGATGGGGGTTACCAGCTGAGAATTAGGCGTCTTGAGGGTACCCCTAATTATGGTCCCCGACACTACCGACTCGGGCTCGGGCCACAGACGCAAAGATGGGAAGAAGAAGAAGACAAGACGCATCAAGGAGATCGTCTACTACGACGACAGCGATGAGTCCACTTCTTCCCAAAAGGACAACGACGACAACGACTGCGAGAGAAGGAAACCGGTTAATTCAAACTTTTCTTTTGACTACTCTCGTATTCCGCAAAGTACAAATGCTCATTTATTATCCATTCCACTTGGTAAACCTCCTCACTTTGATGGAGAGGACTACGGATTTTGGAGTCACAAAATGCGTAGTCATTTGTTCTCTCTCCATCCAAGCATATGGGAGATAGTTGAGAATGGAATGCATTTTGATAGTAGTGATAGTCCCATGTTTATCAATGAGCAAATTCATAAAAATGCACAAGCTACTACTGTTCTTCTAGCTTCGTTGTGCAGGGATGAATACCACAAAGTGAGCGGCTTGGATAACGCCAAGCAAATTTGGGACACCCTCAAGATCTCTCATGAGGGGAATGATGTCACAATGCTCACCAAGATGGAGTTGGTGGAAGGCGAACTCGGGACATTCGCTATGATAAGGGGAGAAGAGCCAACTCAAACGTACAACCGGCTAAAGACCCTCGTCAACAAGATAAGAAGCTATGGAAGCACGCGATGGACGGACCACGACGTCGTCCGCCTAATGCTAAGGTCTTTCACTGTCCTTGATCCTCATCTTGTAAACAATATTCGTGAGAATCCTAGGTACACCAAGATGACGCCCGAGGAGATACTTGGAAAGTTCGTGAGCGGGCGAATGATGATCAAGGAAGCAAGATACGTGGACGACGCATTGAATGGTCCAATCAATGAGCCTCAACCTCTTGCTCTCAAGGCAACAAGAAGCAAGGAGACGCTACCTAGCAAGGTGGCACAAATTGAGGCGGCCGGACTTAACGATGAAGAGATGGCTCTCATCATCAAGAGATTCAAGACGGCGCTAAAAGGTCGCAAGGGGCAGCCAAGCAAGACCAAGACAAAGGGGAAGCGCTCATGCTTCAAATGTGGTAAGCTTGGTCATTTTATTGCTAACTGTCCCAACAATGATAGTGATCAGGATCAAGGGAACAAGAGGGAGAAGAAGAAGAACTATAAGAAGGCAAAGGGCGAGGCGCATCTAGGAAAGGAGTGGGATTCGGATTGCTCCTCTTCCGACTCCGACAATGAAGGACTCGCCGCCACCGCCTTCAACAAGTCATCCCTCTTCCCCAACGAACGTCACACATGCCTTATGGCAAGGGAGAAGAAGGTATGTACTCGAAACTCTACTTATGCTTCTTCAAGTGAGGACGAATCTAGTGATGAAGATGAAATAGATTATTCATGTTTATTTAAGGGCCTAGATAGAACCAAGGTAGATAAAATTAATGAATTGATTGATGCCTTGAATGATAAGAATAGACTTTTAGAAAAACAAGAGGACTTGTTGTATGAAGAACATGACAAATTTGTAGAAGCACAAAAATCTCATGCCTTAGAAGTTAAGAGAAATGAAATGCTTTCTTGTGAATTATCTTCTTGCCATGAGACAATTTCTAGCTTAAGGAGCATTAATGATGATTTGAATGCTAAGTTAGAAATAGCTAGTAAATCAACAACTTGTGTAGAAAATGTTGTTATTTGCAATAGATGTAAAGATTTTGATATTGATGCTTGTAGTAAACACATAGCCTCTCTTGCAAAGTTAAATGATGAAATGGCTAGTCTTAATGCCCAACTTAAGGCTAGCAAAAGTGAGTTTGATAAACTAAAATTTGCTAGGGATGCCTACACGGTTGGTAGACACCCCTCAATTAAGGATGGACTTGGCTTCAAGAGAGAAGCCAAGAACTTAACAAGCCATAAGGCTCCCATTCCCGCCAAGGAGAAAGGGAAGGCCCCTATGGCTATTAATGCTAAAAGGAACCATGCTTTTATGTACAATGATAAAAGACAGTCTTTTAGGAGTTGTAATGCTTATAATGTTTTTGACTCTCATGCCATGTTTGAGTCTAGTTCTTCCTATATGCATGGTAGAAATGTGTTTAGAAGAAATGTTGTTCATCACATGCCTAGAAGAAATGTTGAGAATGTTCCTAGGAAAGTTAATGAACCTTCTACAATTTATCATGCTTGTGATGCTTCATTTGCAATTTGTAGAAAGGATAGAAAGGTGATTGCTAGGAAATTAGGGGCAAAATGCAAGGGAGATAAAACTTGCATTTGGGTCGCTAAGACAATTGTGACTAACCTTGTAGGACCCAACAAGAGTTGGGTACCTAAGTCCCAAGCCTAAATTTGCCTTGCAGGTTTATGCATCCAGGGGTTCAAGCTGGATTATCGATAGCGGATGCACAAACCATATGACAGGGGAGAAGAAGATGTTCACCTCCTACGTCAAGAACAAGGATCCCCAAGATTCAATTATATTCGGTGATGGGAATCAAGGCAAGGTGAAAGGATTAGGCAAAATTGCAATATCGAATGAGCACTCTATATCTAATGTGTTTTTAGTTGAGTCTCTTGGATATAATTTGTTATCTGTTAGTCAATTATGCAATATGGGATATAATTGTCTATTCACTAATGTAGATGTGTCTGTCTTTAGAAGAAGTGATGGTTCACTAGCTTTTAAGGGTGTATTAGACGACAAACTTTATTTAGTTGATTTTGCAAAAGAGGAAGCTAGTCTAGATGCATGCTTAATAGCTAAGACTAGCATGGGCTGGCTGTGGCATCGCCGCTTAGCACATGTGGGGATGAAGAACTTACACAAGCTTTTAAAGGGAGAACATGTGATAGGTTTAACTAACGTGCAATTCGAAAAAGATAGACCTTGTGCAGCATGTCAAGCAGGTAAACAGGTGGGAGGAGCACATCACAGCAAGAATGTGATGACCACATCAAGGCCCCTGGAGCTGCTACATATGGACCTCTTTGGACCCGTCGCCTATCTAAGCATAGGAGGAAGTAAGTATGGTCTAGTTATTGTTGATGACTTTTCCCGCTTCACTTGGGTGCTCTTTTTGCAGGATAAGTCTGAAACCCAAGGGACCCTCAAGTGCTTCCTAAGGAGAGCTCAAAATGAGTTTGAGCTCAAGGTGAAGAAGATAAGGAGCGACAACGGGTCCGAGTTCAAGAACCTTCAAGTGGAGGAGTACCTTGAGGAGGAAGGGATCAAGCATGAGTTCTCCGCTCCCTACACACCACAGCAAAATGGTGTGGTAGAGAGGAAGAACAGGACGCTAATCGATATGGCAAGAACGATGCTTGGAGAGTTCAAGACCCCCGAGCGTTTTTGGTCGGAAGCCGTGAACACGGCTTGCCACGCCATCAACCGGGTCTACCTTCATCGCCTCCTCAAGAAGACGTCGTATGAGCTTCTAACCGGTAACAATCCCAATGTATCATACTTTCGTGTATTTGGGAGCAAATGCTACATTCTAGTGAAGAAAGGTAGAAATTCTAAGTTTGCTCCCAAAGCTGTAGAAGGGTTTTTGTTAGGTTATGACTCAAATACAAAGGCGTATAGGGTCTTCAACAAATCATCGGGTTTGGTTGAAGTATCTAGCGACGTTGTATTTGATGAGACTAATGGCTCTCCAAGAGAGCAAGTTGTTGATCTTGATGATGTAGATGAAGAAGATGTTCCGACGGCCGCTATACGAACCATGGCGATTGGTGATGTACGACCACAAGAACAACATGAGCAAGATCAACCTTCTTCCTCAACTATGGTGCATCCCCCAACTCAAGACGATGAACAGGTTCATCAACAGGAGGCGTGTGATCAAGGGGGAGCACAAGATGATCATGTGATGGAGGAAGAAGCACAACCGGCACCTCCAACCCAAGTTCGAGCGATGATTCAAAGGGATCATCCCGTTGATCAAATTCTGGGTGATATTAGCAAGGGAGTAACTACTCGATCTCGATTAGTTAATTTTTGTGAGCATTACTCCTTCGTCTCTTCTATTGAGCCTTTCAGGGTAGAAGAGGCCTTGCTAGATCCGGACTGGGTGTTGGCCATGCAAGAGGAGCTCAACAACTTCAAGCGCAATGAAGTTTGGACACTGGTGCCTCGTCCCAAGCAAAACGTTGTGGGAACCAAGTGGGTGTTCCGCAACAAACAGGACGAGCACGGAGTGGTGACGAGGAACAAGGCTCGACTTGTGGCAAAAGGTTATGCCCAAGTCGCAGGTTTGGACTTTGAGGAGACTTTTGCTCCTGTGGCTAGGCTAGAGTCCATTCGTATTTTGCTAGCATATGCCGCTCACCATTCTTTCAGGTTGTTCCAAATGGATGTGAAGAGCGCTTTCCTTAACGGGCCAATCAAGGAGGAGGTGTACGTAGAGCAACCACCTGGCTTCGAGGATGAACGGTACCCCGACCACGTGTGTAAGCTCTCTAAGGCGCTCTATGGACTTAAGCAAGCCCCAAGAGCATGGTATGAATGCCTTAGAGACTTTCTAATTGCTAATGCTTTCAAGGTTGGGAAAGCCGATCCCACTCTTTTCACTAAGACTTGTGACGGTGATCTTTTTGTGTGCCAAATTTATGTCGATGACATAATATTTGGTTCTACTAATAAAAAGTCTTGTGAAGAGTTTAGCAGGGTGATGACGCAGAAATTCGAGATGTCGATGATGGGCGAGTTGAACTACTTCCTTGGGTTCCAAGTGAAGCAACTCAAGGATGGCACCTTCATCTCTCAAACGAAGTACACGCAAGACTTGCTGAAGCGGTTTGGGATGAAGGACGCCAAGCCCGCAAAGACTCCGATGGGGACCGACGGACACACCGACCTCAACAAAGGAGGTAAGTCCGTTGATCAAAAGGCATACCGGTCAATGATAGGGTCATTACTTTACTTATGTGCTAGTAGACCGGATATTATGCTTAGCGTATGCATGTGTGCTAGATTTCAATCCGATCCTAAGGAGTGTCACTTAGTGGCAGTGAAGCGAATCCTTAGATATTTAGTTGCTACGCCTTGCTTCGGGCTCTGGTATCCAAAGGGGTCTACCTTTGACTTGATTGGATATTCAGATTCCGACTATGCTGGATGTAAGGTCGATAGGAAGAGTACATCGGGAACGTGCCAATTCTTAGGAAGGTCCCTGGTGTCATGGAATTCTAAGAAACAAACCTCCGTTGCCCTATCCACCGCTGAGGCCGAGTATGTTGCCGCAGGAAAGTGTTGCGCACAACTACTTTGGATGAGGCAAACCCTCAGGGACTTTGGCTACAATTTGAGCAAAGTCCCACTCCTATGTGATAATGAGAGTGCTATCCGCATGGCAGAAAATCCTGTTGAGCACAGTCGCACAAAGCACATAGACATACGACATCACTTTTTGAGAGACCACCAGCAAAAGGGAGATATCGAAGTGTTCCATGTTAGCTCCGAGAACCAGCTAGCAGATATCTTTACCAAGCCTCTAGATGAGAAGACCTTTTGCAGGTTGCGTAGTGAGCTAAATGTCTTAGATTCGCGGAACCTGGATTGATTTACAGCATACATGTGTTTATGCCTTTGATCATGTTCCTTATGCATTTTGTTGCTTAATAATGGTGCTCAAGTTGTACAAACACTCCCTGGACCTCACAAGTCCGTTGCAAAGTGATGCACATGTTTAGGGGGAGATGTGTTACAACTTGACCCTTTGAGACTGACCATGTGCTTGAGTTTGCTTAATTTAGTCTCAAAGGAGGATTGAAAGGGAAAAGGTGGACTTGGACCATGCAAGACTTCCACTGCACTCCGATGAGAGGGTAACTTATTCCAAGTTCATCTTTATGACCTTATTGCCTTTGCACTCTTATTTGAAGATTTTGGTGAGGCAATGGGGTTTAAGGGCCAAGATTAATCCTGTTTTGGTGCTTGATGCCAAAGGGGGAGAAAATAAAGGCCAAAGCGATAAATGGATCAGCTACCACTTGAGAGATTTTGAAAATAGTAGAATAGAGCTTTTGGTTTATCAAAACTCTATTATTGTCTCTCTTGTCAAAAGTTGGCTTCTCGTGGGAGAAATGTTGATTATAGGAAAAAGGGGAGTTTTTGAAATCTTGAATCAATTTCTCTTGGAATGACTCTCTTTATGTCTTAACATGTGTGTTTGACTTAGAGATAGAAATTTGAGTTTTATTTGCAAAAACAAACCAAGTGGTGGCAAAGAGTGATCCATATATGTCAAATTTGAATCAAAACAATTTGAGTTCTTATTTGAATTGATTTTGTATTTGTTCTACTTGCTTCATATTGTGTTGGCATAAATCACCAAAAAGGGGGAGATTGAAAGGGAAATGTGCCCTTGGGCCATTTCTAAGTATTTTGGTGATTTAGTGTCCAACACAAGTGCCTAAGTGTAAAATGGTGGACAAAGTACAAATCAAGGATAAAGGTATGTTTCTCAGACTTAGTACATTGTTTTAGAGACTAATGCATTGTGTCTAAGTGCTGGAAACAGGAAAAATCGAATTGGAAATGAGATGGCCTTGTTCAGCCAAAGTCTGCTCAGTCTGGGAGCACCGGACTGTCCGGTGGTGCACCGGACAGTGTCCGGTGCGCCAGGCTGGCTCGAGCGAACTGGCCGCTCTCGGGAATTCACCGGCGACGTACAGCTATAATTCACCGAACTGTCTGGTGTGCACCGGACTGTCCGGTGAGCCAACGGTCGGCCGCGCGATCTGCGCGGGACACGTGGCCGAGCCAACGGCTAGAAGGGGGCACCGGACTGTCCGGTGTGCACCGGACATGTTCGGTGCGCCAACGGCTCTCTGGCTGCCAACGGTCGGCCGCGCCATTTAAGGAAGGAAATCGGGCACCGGACAGTGTCCGGTGTGCACCGGACTATCCGGTGCGCCACGCGACAGAAGGCAAGATTTGCCTTCCTGGAATGCTCTCAACGGCTCCTAGCTGCCTTGGGGCTATAAAAGGGACCCCTAGGCGCATGGAGGAAAAAACCAAGCATCCTTTGAGCATTCTTGATCACTCACACTCCACTCTTGCGCACTTGTTCGACATTCTAGTGATTTGAGCCCCGTTCTAGTGTGCTAGTCTTTTTGAGCTCAAGTCTTGGTCTTGTGTGTGCGTATTTGCTGTGATCCTTGTGTCTTGTGTGAGTTGCTAATCCCTCCCTTGCTCCGTGCTTCTTTGTGAACTTCAAGTGTAAGGGCGAGAGACTCCAAGTTGTGGAGATTCCTTGCAAACGAGATTAAGAAAAGCAAGCAAAACACCGTGGTATTCAAGTGGGTCTTTGGACCACTTGAGAGGGGTTGATTGCAACCCTCGTCCGTTGGGACGCCACAACGTGGAGTAGGCAAGCGTTGGTCTTGGCCGAACCACGGGATAAACCACTGTGCCATCTCTGTGATTGATCTCTTGTGGTTATTGTGTTTTGTTGAGACTTCTCTCTATCCACTTGACTATTATTGTGCTAACGCCTAACAAAGTTTTTGTGGTTTAAGTTTAAAGTTGTATAGGATCACCTATTCACCCCCCCTCTAGGTGCTCTCACATCTAAACTTCAAGTTCTGCATTTTCAGTTTTCTGTTTTCATTTCTAGCAGATGGTCAGTTCATTTTTCAGATTTTTAGATGGTCATTTTTCAGATTTTCAGATGGTCAGTTTTGACAATAAACCCAGCTTAAATTTTGACAATAAATTAAAACTTGCTTAGATCACATGAACTGAAAATTGTTTCCCATAAACCCAACTTAGATCACATGAACTGAAAATTTTCAGATGTTCAGTTCTAAAAATACAGAAAATACAGAATACACATTCAGTTCACCACAAATTCAGTTCACCCCAAATTCAGTATTCCAGACACACATTCAGTTCTAAAAATACAGAAAATACATTGTATCATCTAAACATGAACTGAATTTCAGACACACATTCAATATGCTGTATTAATTTGAACTGAACAGTTCATAAATCAACTATCAATACTAGAAATCCTCATTTTCATCTTCTATGGACATGTCATCATTGTTGTCGTCGCCACCATCATTAAAATATTGAAACATTGTATCATCTTCCTCCTCATCCTCACTATCTTCAAGAATAATAGCAGCTTCCTTCTTTTTTCTTATTAGTTCCTCTAAATTGCCTTCAATTAGGGCTAGTTTGGGAGCACTAATTTCCCATGGGATTTTCATTTTCCCAAGGGAAATTAGTTCATTTTCCCTTGGGAAAATAAAAATCCCATGGGAAATTAGTGTTCCCAAACTAGCCCTTAGACTGGCTTCTCCACCTTCAACATTGTGCAGAACCTGATTATCATCACCTTCTTGCACTATATGCTCTGTATCAGAACAACAATCATCCTGATGCACATCATTACTGCCCTCATATTTTTCAGCCACATCATAAATATTCCTATGTTCAAATTTCTGCACAACTCAGAAATCTTTACATTGTGGAGTTGTGTCTTGCAGGTAAAATATCTTTTTCGCTTGGTCTGCCAAGATAAAAGGATCGGACTTGTACCAAAATGACTGCACATTGATGGATTTGAAATGGCTGTCATCTCGAATGCCCACAGTCTTTCCTACTTGGTTGTACCAATCGCATAGAAATACAACCACCGACCGACGAACTTGATAATTCGAGTTATATTGTAACTCAATTACCTCTTTAAGGACACCATAAAAATCTATATTCTCCCCATTATGTTCACCTTCAGTCATTACACCACTATTTTGTGTCTGCATGAACTTCTCATGATCCACTGTGCTAAACCGCACTCCATTAATCTTGCAAGCTGTACTAGTCTTAACTCGCCGAGCTGGGCCACATGACAGTGCCCACAGTCCTTCGCTAACCAATTCTAGATTCTCATTACGCTTCTTCTCAACCTGTTGCAACAAAATTACTCAGCTGAGCAATTACATATGCATACGAAAAACTTTAGTAAACCTATAACATAAAAGTTTAGTGACTTACATGGGACATAAACCACTTTGCAAATCCTTGTTGAACCATTCGATCAACATCATTTGGACGTGCACCTTGCTGCGATAGCTCCTCCCTGTACAGACTGCATGGCATACTTTATTCATAAGCATATTTTCAAATTTAATAAATATAACATAAATTATGTAGCACATACCAAACTAACTTATGTCAAATATTCCTGTACTTCATCAGCATTATGTAGCACATACCAAACTAACTTATTCATGATAGCATCATCAATGTACTCAGTCTTAGTAGCTCCAACAAGAGTAGCACCATGCTTAAAAACAGACATGTCATTAGGCAATGGCATCTCTGTACCACTATCATCATCCTGGTTAAATCTAGTGTCAACATCCTTCATGTACCTAGAACAAAATGTTAAGGTATCACTTGCCATATATGCCTCAGCAATTGATCCTTCCGGCCTAGCCCTGTTCCTTACAAAATTTTTCAAAGTGCCTAGTCGCCTTTCTATTGGGTACATCCATCCATACTGAACAGGTCCTCTAAGCATTGTCTCATCGGGAAGATGGACACTCAAGTGCACCATGACATCAAAGAAGGCAGGTGGAAAGATTTTCTCAAGCTTGCATAGGATCAATGGAATATCTCCTTTTAGCCGTTGCACAACATCTATCCGTAGATTTCTACTGCATAGTTCCCTGAAGAAGGTCCCCAGCTCTACAATTGCTTCATATGCATCCTTCCTCACCAGTCATCTAAGGCCAGCGGCTATGATTCTCTGTAGGAGTATGTGGCAAGAATGTGTTTTCAGTTTTCCAACCACCTTTGAACCATCTTCACTTATGTATCTTGCTAGGTTATCCGCAAATCCATCAGGAAACTTGATACCTTTGAGGAACTTGCAAAACTCGACTTTCTGATCCTTCCCCAACACATATGGAGCAGGTGGAGCCCTACAGGCCGAGTTGCCATCTTGTTGCAAGTGCAGTTCAGGTCTTATGCCCATATCATACAAATCTAGCCTTGCATTATGTGTGTCCTTGGACTTGCCTGGTATACTAAGTAGTGTGCAAAGAATATTTTCACATATATTTTTCTCTATGTGCATCACATTGAGATTATGTGGAAGCATCAAATCTTTCCAATATGGCAATTGCCACAACCCAGATTTCTGGCTATAAACCTTTGGACCGTCACTACTACGCTTCCTTTTATTTCCAGTAATGTCAGCCTGCTTCCCTGGCCTGACATCTTTCACCTTTCTAGCTCTTGTAGGACCTCATCCACAGTGAACCTGCCAGGCTCAACTTTGTTTTCACGCTTACCATTGAAATCCAAGCTATTCCGCCATGAATGTGTCCTTTTAAGGTAACGACGATGTCCAATGTAGCATAACTTGTTCCTTATTGCCATAGACAACAGATTCTTGTCGCAATAAATACATGCATAATACCCTTTTGTTGTTCGCCCAGATAACATGGCCAGCGCTGGATAATCATGTATACACCATAGTACAGCAGCACGAAGGTCGAACTTCCTACCAGTACATGCATCATAGGTCTTGACACCCTTCCATAGCTTCAGCAGTTCTTCAATTAGGGGCTCAAGGAACAAATCAAAATCCTTTCCTGGACATCTTGGACCTGGGATGAGTAAAGACATAAAGCAGTTTGTTGGATTCACGCATTCCCATGGTGGGAGATTAAGCGGTGTCACAAACACTGGCCACATACTGTACTGGGTACTCATGTTGCCAAATGGATTGAATCCATCGGTAGCTAAGGCTAGCCTCAGGTTCCTCAGATCATTTGCAAAACCTGGGTACTTTCGGTCAAAGTCCTTCCACGCTTCCCCATCATCTGGATGGCTCATCACATTGGCGACTGGCTTCCTCACTTTCTTGTGCCATTGTGTTTCCTCTGAAGTTTGTTTTGAAGCAAAAATTCTTTTCAACCTTGGCAACAGTGGAAAATGCCTCAAAACCTTATGTGGAACCCGCTTCGAACCAGTTTCATCTTTCCATCTAGACTCCGTGCATACTGGGCACTCATTCAATTTAGCATTAACATTCCGAAACAACACACAATTGTTCTTGCACACATGGATGTTTTCGTATCCAAGGCCCAATTCTTTAAGATATTTCATGGCCTCATTATATGATTTTGGCAACTCACTATTAGGGTATCCATCGGACATCAGCTTCATCATTGCTGAAAATGCTGTATTGCTGATTCGATAACGAGACTTCATATACAACATCCTCACCATAAAAGAAAATTTTGAATGGCTAGAACCCGGACTAAGTGCCTTCTTTGAATCTCCAAGAACTCCTGCAAATCTTGGCTCTTCTCCATCTGCCTCTGCCGCTGCAAACAGTTCACCGATCATCTCAGGTACTCCATGATCATCATCGTAAACATCATCGTCCACATCCATATGTATCCCAAAGTCATTATCATATCCTTCGACATCCTCCTCTATACCCTCAACTTCTGTATCTGCCGACTCCCCATGATGAATCCACCTCGTGTATGTAGCTGACATTCCATAAATGTGTATATGAGTTTCTACTTCACTCTGAGGTCGCAGCCTTTGATTAAGACAATTCACGCACGGACAACGAATGTGTGTCTTCTGGGTATCTTTCAGTAACAAAATTCATGAACTCTTCAACTCCTTTCACATATGCAGGTGTGAATTGTTTCCCATAAACCCATCTTCTATCCATCTATTTTGACAATAAATTAAAACTTGCATTAACTCCATAACTATGATTACATTGAACAAAATTGAAAACCACATCAAACACATGCATATATGAAATAAAATTCAAACGCACATGGAACCTTATTGTCAAAAACACAACACATCAAACCTTGTCTTTTCTCCCCGCCCTGCCGCTGTTCTGTCCACGCCCGCCGTAGCTCTGCGCACGACGCCGCTGCTTTGCCGCGCCTGAAGCTTCTCTGCCTCGCTGTTTGCAGACGACGTCGTTCTTCCAACACAGTTGGATCAATGGATCAGGCGACAAGATCGCTCGTTCGCTGCGACGCTACCCAGTTGCCGCAAGCGGACGACGACAGACGCCAGCGTCGTTGTGTGCCGTAACCTGAGGGCCGATCGCAGAAGCGCAAATCGCAGAAGGCAGAATCAGAACAGGCGAACAGCCATGCAGATCGCAGAATGGCGGCTGGGAAAACCTATTAACAGAACGACAGATGGGAACACCTGTTAATAGACCGATACTTTCTTTATATACAAGAACAAGTGAGTAGTCTGGTGGTAACAACGATTTGAAGAAAGGCGTAGGTCCCTGGTTCGAAGCTCCGCGGGCGCAACTTTTTTTTGCCAAATAACTAACTGCCGCTTCCAGTTCTGGGCCGGGGCCGCGTCGCCAGGCGGGGGCTGTGTCCCAAAAAACTGCGGCCCATGTAGGCCAAGGATCCCACGCCGTCAAGTGGTGTGTACACGTGGGCCGTTTTTTAATAAAACTCATCTGTGACCAATTTATTTCATCATTACGTCAGCCGATCAAGCCAAATTAGCGATGACGATATCAAATCTAATCTGTGACGAACTTGTTGCATCCAAACTTTGTGTCTATGACGTTCCTTTCATTTTCGTCTTTAATATTCAAGTCTAATCTTCATCCCTTGTAATTGTTGATGAAGATGTAAATTTGGTCATCGAAATGTATCAATCTGTGACTGAAGTCACCAGCGTCACTAGAAAATCGTCACTGATGATCACATTCTTACTAGTGAAAATTGAACTTTAGTATGACTTATCACCCTCAGACTGATGGACAGACTGAAAGGACTAATCAAGTATTGGAAGATATGTTGAGAGCTTGTGCCCTTCAGCATGGAGGAAGTTGGGATAAAAGTCTACCATATGCTGAATTCTCATATAATAATAGTTATCAGGCCAGTCTAAAGATGTCACCCTTTGAAGCTTTATATGGGAGGAAGTGTAGGACTCCTCTATATTGGGATCAGACTGGAGAAAGACAGTTCTTTGGGCCTGAGTTGATTCAAGAGGCAGAAGAACAAGTTCGTATAATTCAGGAGAATTTGAGGGTAGCTCAAACCAGGCAAAAGAGCTATGCTGATAATAGAAGAAGACCACTGGAATTTGAGGAAGGAGATCATGTGTATCTCAAGGTGTCACCACTACGTGGAATGAGGAGATTCAAAGTCAAGGGCAAATTGTCCCCTCGCTTTATTGGACCATTCATGATCTTTAGGCGAGTTGGGGAGATGGCATACCAACTCAAGCTACCTGCTAATCTATCTGATGTGCACAATGTATTTCACGTGTCTCAACTTAAGAAGTGTCTCTGTGTCCCTGAGGAACAGTTACCAATGGAAGAGCTCAGTGTTCAGGGTGATTTGACTTACACGGAGTATCCTGTCAAGATTCTTGATACATTGACTCAAGTTACAAGAAATAAGGTGATAAAGATGTGTAAAGTGCAATGGAGTCACCATTGAGAAGATAAAGCTACTTGGGAAAGAGAAGAAGAGCTTCGCATAGATTTTCCCCATCTTTTCCCTAGATCTTCTTAAATCTCGAGGACGAGATTCTTGTTAAGGGGGGTAGGATTTGTAATACCCACTTTGTAAGAAAAATCTAAAAGGAGAAATTAATTCCTTTATCTATATGTGTGTGTGTTATTTCTACTTACCATCACATGTGAACACCATATTAAAAAACAAATAATTAATAAAAAGATATGGAAATAAATCATGCATCATGTTGGCTTTCATTTTTGTGTGTATCTTGTGACAATATGAAAATCATATGAAAAGAAATATATTAAGTTCCCAAAATAGAATTTAGAAAATAAAAGGAAATTCTAGAATTTAGAAAAGAGAAGAAAGAAAATAGCATGTGAATAAAAAATAAGTATAAAAAAATTATAGATAATAAAATATAAATATTTCCATACTACGATTGGAATGTGTACATTTAATTCAAAGGTGAAATTCATAGTCAAATTCGAATTTGGATTCAAATAATTATGAATAAAAAAATAAAACAAAAGCAAACGAAAAAGGGAGGAGACCCTAATTGGGCCTCGGTTTTCCCTTTTGGTCCACCAGGAACAAACTCGCGCGAGCCCAGCTGGATGGAATTGCGCTGACGTTGCTGGTCCACGGGGCAGTCACGCCGCGCCAGCTCTCTTTCGCCACCCACACTGGCGGGTGGGCCCCATTTGCCAGTCCATCGGTCAGCCCCTCGCTGCCATTATCGCGCGGCATGAGCTCAACAACCCGTGCGATTAACCCGGCACGTTTGCTCCTTTCCGGACCTCCCTGCGCTATATGACTTTGATTCTGGGGCTGTTCTTCCCTCGCCCCTCGTCGACCCTGTGACAGAACCTCCCAAGTAAATAGGCCCACCTACAGTTGTCCTTGTCCAACGGACTTTAGACAACCCTATAGGTGCCCCTGAACTACTTGACAAGTTCGGTATCTTTCCTTACCTTACCAGGAACGTCTCACCCGTCTTGCAGACATTACAGAACATCAGAGATAAAGAAATGCGGAAGCAGTTACATAAACTTACATTTATTTCAAAAGCAAGCTTGAGTTATGTTATTACAGACCAGACTAAAAGTGAGTGCAGAGAAGTAATATTATACAAACCAAGGGAGGCACAAACTCCTCCCGACAAGCTAAAAGCAAAAGATCCTAAGTGGGGGACCGAGTCCTCCCGCACTTCAGTCTTGTTTTTCCTCGTTTGGTACCACCTTGGAGCAAAAGCAACAAAAGTTTGTCGCTTCCTCACCTAAAAACAACAAAGGGATAAACCCTGAGTATGGAATACTCAGCAAGTCTTACCCGACTAAGGAAAAGACTCTCAAGGGTATGCTGGATAAATAGGAGTTAAGGAGAGGCTTTAGCAAAAATCAACTTATACTTTTGCAGAAATCGCTTACTAAAGTGAGTCCTTACTTTCAGTCTTTTAACGCCATGTTAAGTATTAATAGACTCTATTTGCATCAAGTCTAATTTCACATCACATCAAGACAACATCATTTTTATCCATCGTGTTCACATCCTGACTTTAGGTTGCAGGGAAGTGACCAAGTCTTCATAACCGCGAAGGTACGGCGATCCGAATCGATTATACTCAGCTGAGGATCTCCAATCACACGACATATGTAGCACTTAACCCTTGCATATGTCAACCCGCCACCGGGGTTCTTAAGACCGGATCAGGTTCACGCAAACCGAGAGCACAGATACACCACCGTCCAGCCTCTTGCCACGGAGGGTACACGCTACTCTCGCCACCGTTCCACGCCCATTTCGTGTTGTCTTATTCCGGCCTTAGTCTACCCGAGGCAAGGCTTACCCATGACGAGGCATGTGACCAGTTAAAGGGTCCTCGGTCAGCACGCCTACATACGTGTTAATCCTTAACCAACTTGGGTAGAACATCACCTGTTCCTACCCCAAGTCTCAATTTAAGAATTTCCATCCTTAGGATTGTGTCTGTTCCTTAGGATGAAAGAGCATCACGGGGAACTTTGCAGTAAGATCCCACTATTGCTACAAATGAAAATATTCTTGCAGGTAGAAGCCATCCTCTCCATGGTTAAATTGAGGACAACTTCTATCCACAAGATCTAAGCAAGGCTAAGCATTTTTGTAAATCATATTTTGATACTTCACCGAAGTATCTATAAAGGTATGGATATCAAGGAAAAGCAATGCATCAAAGGGTTTCAAGTAACTCCTATGAACCTAATGCACATTTCACTAGACTTAAGTGTGCAAAAAGTATTTAAAACACAAGGAAAGGGGTTGCATGCACCGGGGCTTGCCTTCGTTCACAGGTGAATCAGGCTCAGATCCACAGATATCAAAGTAGAAATGATTCCCCGCCTGAGACTCCGAAGGTGGTGGTGGTGTCTCCTCTTCAGTTACTTCTATCTCTTCTTCTCGTTCTAATCATAACCATACATAAGTATAAGAATGGATGCCATGGGAAGCTCATGAGGATGCAAAGATAGCATAAACTTATTATTTATGTCTTGAATACAACTTTCCTTCACGGAGTTCCGGGAACTTAGGGTTTCCGGAGTCGGTAAAGGAGTTCATAGGGCAGGGGGGGTGTTTTGGGGTTTGGTGATCAAACAAGGTCCAAATCAATTCAAACCCTACCCAAGGCTTCTAAATATTATGAGGAACTCATATAAAAATTTTGAGCATTTTTAGAATTACCATTTGTTTTCTAAAAATCCATAACCAACATTTTTAACTACTTTAAATACTCTAAAATTTCTTACTTCCACTAAAAATCACAAACTTATTTTTATTAAATACTATGGAAAATAACAAACCTAGGAAAATTAGTTTCACAATTTTATCATTTTTCTATAAGTTTCTACATATTTCTAAAGCTCTGTTGGAAAAAGAAAAAAGAAAAGGATTGAATAGAACTCGGCCGGATTCAGCCCAGCGGCCCAGGTCCAGGGAGGAAAGGCGCCCGCGCGCATCCGCGCCCTGGCTGTTTTGCACAAAGGGACTCGAGGTTTTTACTATCTACGAACGGGTTTTCTTACTGTTTAACAAGGTCACTGACACTTTGCAAGAAGGTCCCTCGAATTCTATCCCTTTACGTTTCCCGGTCCCCGACGACGTTCAAGTGCGGCTGAGCACCGGCGAGCCACTGCACCGGCCGATTGAGGCTAAGACAGGCGCTAAGCTTCGGCCGAGACCAAATCCGAGTCCCCATGAATGTTTCCCCCAACTTAATTTGGCTCATGATTGACTAAGGAGCTCTGGCCACGGTGGCCGTGAGCAGCGCGGCAGGACCGACGCGTTCCCGGCGACCAGAGGCTACTCCGTGCAAATTAAGGGTTTGGCAGGCATCACAACGATGTGAGAGTGCTCAAACGAGAAAGCAGGGGACGGGGACTGACCGGAAAAGGGCTAACCGCGGTGAAGCCGGTTTCACGATGTTCTTCAACCGGTTTGGGGGAAGTCCCAAATTCGCGTTCTCTGGTGGGGGTTTCGGGATGCAGGTGGGTGCAGTAGGTGCTTGGATGCATGGCGGAGATGGGGGTACGCTCAATTTATAGAGCCCGCAGGCGGTGGTGCTCAATTTGGCCGAGCCGTGTTGGCGGCCGGAGGTAAAGATGAAGGCGGCGCGGTGAATACGTGGCTACTGCCGTGGCAAGCTCACCGGCGACGATTAGATGGCCGTAGCGAGTCACGATGTTGCGGTGGAAAGCAAAACCACGCGGCGTGAGGCCGGGAAGCGACAGTTCACCGGCGAGCCTATCGCTCCACCGCAAAGCAGAGGGGGAGACACGGGAGGGGTCACCGGAGTGGAGCCTAGCTCACGGCGGTGAAGATTCTTACTGGGTGATGTTTATCTGGTGTCCACGGCGCACGAATCACGGCGAGCGGTAATCGACGGCGATGGACCACCGGCGGCGAGCAGGGAACGGAATCTTCTTCAGTTACCCTTTACTGTACCATGGCAATCACCTATTCAGAGTATCTGACAGCCAATATTTAGGCCCAAGTTGCTCACGAATCTTTATGGTAACATACTTAAAGTTCTGCAGCAATAGTGGAGTGCTACAAACCAGCTATAACTTTGCTACATGGTGTTGTCACAAAAAGTCACTGAATCATGTCTGAAATTGGGTTTGAAGTTGGTGGTAATCCACTGTTAGTCTGAAAATTCAGACCAAACCAGTCTGACAGCCTGACTTCAGGCTTGAATATCTCTGGATTTTTCTCAACAAGTGAGCTTACAACCTTAAGCAAAGTTGTTCTCCATTAATTGGTCTACAAACTTGTTGTGGTCACTTTGGGCAAAATCCTTATATTTTAAAAGATACAGGGCTCCAAAGTTGAACCAACTCAACTGAATTTCAGACTTAGGCTCTATAGTGCTTAAAAGGTGATTTTTGCAAATAAGCCCAAAACTTAGGGTTTAACTTGCAAAGTCACATATTTGTGAACCAAATGACTTTATATGTTTAAACATAGTAGTTTTTACACTTTAGTCCAAAGGTTCACCACTTTTGCACATAAGCCCCTAGGGTTTAGTTTTAGGGTTTTTCCAGGGTTCCAATTAGGGTTTCTGGTATCCCAGGGGTATAAATGTGATTCAACTTTATTTTTGTGGTCATTTTATGACTTTTACCCTAAAGCTTTAGGTTTTCTTAACTTGGGTTAAGTTTTACCCCTTTAACCACTATTTAGGGTTAAGTCCTTTAACCAGGGTTCTATTTGCAAAAACATTAAAACAATACAACTTGTTTGAAATTTTTGCCTAGTGAATGCACTCTAGGTGTGTCAAACATATGCAATGTCAATGCTTATGATGCCATGCTCAAGTTTTAGTTATAGTAACACCAGGGGTGTTACGTCCTTCCCCCCATAAAAGAATCTCGTCCCGAGATTAAAAATCCTAGGGTAGGTAATGGTAAAGGAAACACATCACATTTTTATTTCCTTAATTTTGGTACAAGGCAGGGGTAATGTGGGGGTTACTTCTTTATTACAACAGCTATACAGGCTTTACAATTTACATGAGGCTAGAAAGCCTGGGAAATTCTTATCTAAAAAGTCTTGGGTTTCCCATGTAGCCTCATCTTCCGAATGCTGGTTCCACTGTATCTTGTAGAACTTGAGAGTTTTTCTTCGGGTAACCCTGTCCTTTTGATCCAGAACTCGAATACGATGTTCCGAGTATGTTAAATCTGGTTCCAGGACAACATCAGTCACTTCAATGGTTCGATCAGGAACCCGAAGACACTTCTTCAATTGTGACACGTGGAACACATTATGCACAGCAGACAATGTTTCGGGGAGCTGAAGTCGGTATGCCACTGGTCCACATTGCTCAAGTACCAGGAATGGACCAATGTATCTGGGTGCAAGTTTCCCTTTAACCCCGAAACGCGATACACCCTTCATTGGTGAAACTTTTAAGTAGACATAATCGTCTACCAGAAAGCATAAGGGTTGTCGTCGTCGGTCTGCATAACTCTTTTGTCGAGTCTGAGCTTTCTTCATATTATGAATAATTCTCTGAACCTTTTCTTCGACCTCTTTCACCATATCAGGTCTAAAGAAGTATCTTTCTCCAGGTTCAGACCAATTTAGCGGAGTTCGACACCGTCGCCCATACAAAGCTTCAAAAGGTGCCATCTTGATACTTTCTTGATAACTGTTATTGTATGAAAACTCTGCTAGGGGCAAACATTCATCCCATTTTTGTGAGAAGTCCAGGACACATGCCCGCAGCATATCCTCAAGTATCTGATTAACTCTCTCAGTTTGTCCACTGGTTTGAGGATGATAGGCCGAACTGTGGAGCAATTTGGTACCCAAGGATTTATGAAGTTCTTCCCAAAACTTGGATACGAACTGAGGTCCACGATCCGACACTATGGTCTT
Source organism: Zea mays (assembly GCF_902167145.1). Taxonomy (NCBI): domain Eukaryota; kingdom Viridiplantae; phylum Streptophyta; class Magnoliopsida; order Poales; family Poaceae; genus Zea; species Zea mays. The sequence continues at coordinate 87,249,285 of NC_050102.1, read as the reverse complement.
TGGAATACCATGCAAACTGAGAATACGGCTGATATATAATGCTGCATAAGTGGCTACTGTATATTTGGCCCTGACGGGTAAGAAGTGGGCAATCTTTGTGAGTCGATCAACGATAACCCAAATAGAATCATACCCTTTGGCCGTCCTGGGCAGTCCCACAATAAAGTCCATACTGATGTCTTCCCATTTCCATGTTGGGATTGGCAAAGATTGTAATGGACCAGCAGTTTTCATGTGTATGGCCTTGACACGTCTGCAAGTGTCACATCTAGCCACATAGAGTGCAATTTCAATTTTCATCTTCGTCCACCAATAATGTTGCTTTAAATCTTGATACATCTTAGTGCTTCCGGGATGAATAGAATAACGACTAAGATGTGCTTCATCAAGAATTTGCTGGCGGAGCTCTTCGTTCTTTGGCACTACTATGCGATTTTTAAACCATATCACACCTTGATCGTCTTCCTTGAAACATTTGGCTACTCCAGCCCTTATCTTTTCTCGTATGTGCTTCATACCCAGATTATCCTTTTGAGCATCAATTATTCTTTGCAAAATGATTGACTCAAGCTTTAACTGATTCAGAGTCCCTTGTTGGATGATCCCCAGGTTTAGCTTTTCCATTTCTTGACACAAAGTGTTCTCGGAGGTCTTCGCCATAAGACGGTGGCAGGAAGTCTTACGGCTCAGCGCATCCGCCACCACATTGGCTTTACCTGGGTGATAATGGATCTCCAGTTCATAGTCTTTAATGAGCTCAAGCCATCGTCTTTGCCTCATATTTAACTCTGACTGGGTGAAGATGTACTTCAAACTTTTATGATCTATATATATGTGACAGACATTACCCAGCAGATAGTGACGCCAAATCTTCAGGGCATGAACCACAGCAGCTAGCTCCAGATCATGAGTTGGATAGTGCTCCTCATGTCGGCGCAACTGCCTTGAGGCATACGCAATCACTCGGCCCTCTTGCATCAGTACACAGCCGAGCCCACTGCCAGATGCATCACAATAAACGTCAAAAGGCTTAGTGATGTCCGGTTGAGCCAATACCGGAGCAGTGGTCAATAGTGTCTTCAATTGCTCAAAGGCTTCATTACACTTAGAAGACCAATTGAACTTAATGTCATTCTTTAATAAACTTGTGATTGGCTTCACAAGCTTAGAAAAATCTGGTATGAATCTGCGATAATACCCAGCTAGTCCAAGAAAACTCCGGACTTGGTGAACAGTTGTTGGGGGTTTCCACTCCAGAATATCTTTGACCTTGCTAGGATCTACCGCAATTCCTTTAGCCGATAACACGTGCCCCAAAAATTGAATTTCTTCCAGCCAGAACGCGCACTTACTGAACTTGGCATATAGCTGATGTTCCCTGAGGCGCGTCAATACAATCCGTAGATGCTGAGCATGGTCCTCTTCATTCTTAGAATATATCAAGATATCGTCGATGAAGACTACCACGAATTTGTCCAACTCGGGCATGAACACCGAGTTCATCAAGTAAGTGAAGTGGGCAGGAGCATTTGTGAGCCCGAAAGACATTACCAAGTATTCAAACAATCCATACCGCGTAGTAAACGCGGTCTTCGGTATATCCTCGGGCCGAATACGGATTTGATGATAGCCCGACCTGAGATCAATTTTGGAAAATACCCTCGCCCCAGTCAGTTGATCAAATAAGATGTCGATCCTTGGAAGAGGGTACTTATTCTTGATAGTGACCTCATTCAGGGGTCGATAATCCACGCACATTCGCAAGGTTTGATCCTTCTTCTTAACAAAAATGGCGGGACAACCCCATGGGGACGAGCTTGGCCGGATGAATCCCTTATTCAGTAGATCTTGTAATTGAATCTTCAGTTCCGCTAATTCATTAGGGGGCATGCGGTACGATCTTCGGGAGATGGGAGCCGTACCGGGCTTTAGCTCAATTACGAATTCTACATCTCTTTCAGGGGGCAGTCCAGGCAAATCTTCCGGAAATACATCTGGAAACTCACATACTACCAGAATGTTCTTGATTTCCGGTACAATGGCTTCATAGACTCTACCAGAAGCTTTGGCCGGATTGGTTGCGGGGAGAGTCAAAAGAATCTCTTCTTGGTTATAGCTCAACCTGACGGTTCTAAGTTCAGTGTTGAGAATTGCCTTGTGTTGGGTTAACTAATTCATACCCAAAATTACATCTATATCCTGGCCCTTTAGAACAATCATGTTAGCAGGAAAGTTCCGTCCGGCCATTGTTATTGGCACCCCATAGGCCACTTCTCTAGTATAAATGTGTCCCCCAGGTGAATGAATTTTAAATCCCTCCTTTGATTCATGGTATGCAATATGATGTTGTTCCACAAACTTCTTGCTAATGAATGTATGTGAAGCACTAGAATCAAAAAGAATAATTGCTGGGTGACTGGCCACGGGAAACGTACCCATCATCACCGGCTCTCCTTCCGGTGTAGTAGCCACTTGAGTGTAATATACACGCCCCGTTTTCTTCGTATTCTTCCCCATAGCATTTCCTTTAGGCTGAGCTGATTTCCCAGATCCTTGCGAAGCATTAGATTGATTTTGCCTAGGATATGGGCAGTCTTTGATAAAATGTCCCGACTTGCCGCAATTAAAACACCCAGTTGAAGAACTAGGCAAGGCAGGGAATCGAGTGCCTGGGGCACCCGGCTGTTTTGGGGTAGTGGGGGTATTGTTGGGGCGGATAATGATAGGCTGTTTGAAGGGGAATGAGGGTGGACGAGAAAAAGGGCGATTTTGGCTTGAAGGTCGGATCACAAACCGTGGTTTCTTCGCCTGGCCCTGATTAGGCCTCTCACCACCGAATCCCTTATTCTTCCCAGAATTTGTGTATTTTGCTTCAACAGATAAGGCTGTGCTGACAGCCTTTCCATACGTGAGATCTATGCATGTGGCCATTTTCCTTTGTAGCCGATCATTTAGTCCCCGCATAAAACAGTTCTTCTTCTTTAAATCAGTATTCACCTGGTCGATGGCATACTGCGACAGGTGATTGAATTTGTTGAGATATTGGTTGACGGTATCTCCACCTTGTTGTAACTTCATAAATTCCTCTTGTTTCATATGCAGCACTCCTTCGGGGATGTAGTGTTCACGGAAGGCTGCTTTAAACTCATCCCAGGTGACTTGATGGTTGACAGGTTGAATAGCCACGAAATTTCCCCACCAGGTACTGGCAGGACCACAGAGTTGTTGTGCTGCGAATAACGGCTTCTGCGTCTCTGAGCAACGGAGAAGACCAAACTTTTGCTCAATAACCCGAATCCACTCATCAGCTTCTAGGGGATCTTCTGCCTTGACGAATAGAGGTGGACGGGTTTCCGAGAAATCCAGATAGGTAGTCTCACGAGGGCCTTGCGGATAACCTCTTCCCACCTGCTGCTGGAATTGCTGCTGACCCGCCATTTCCCTAAGGAAGCAGGTATTGTCTGCGGTGGCATTCACCAAGGCGGCAATCGCCTCGGCTAACGTGGGAGGAACTGGAGGTGGGTTTGGGGTAACATCCCGTCCCCCAGAAGTTCCTGCTGCATCCTGTCCTCGAGTCCTGGTCGGCATCTGTGGCAAAAACATTTGAAGTAAACATAATGTGCCAGAGAAAACCTTCCATTTTACATTACTATAAAAAGTAATGATACAGACTCGATATTACATAACAGGATACAATACCCATTATACAAAAGTTCAACCTATTATACAACAGTACACCCTACAATACCCTACTCTACTTCTACTTCTATTACACCCTTATTCCTGCTTTCCATTAGTCTTGGCGGCCTCATCGTCAGGTGTGGGAGTCCAGACATCAACCAACCTCAAAGAAGGAGGGGGCTCAAAAAGGTCCAACTCCCCACCCAGCGCACGTCCCGCAACGTGAGATGGTCCAGCTTCCGCCTCAGCAGGTTGTGCAGGCTCACTTGGGTGTAATTGTGAGTATAATATATGGACTTCCTCGTGCAACGTATTGCAGTAAACCTGCAGGTTATCAACCGTTGAGCTAAGTTCTTTAATTCGGGCCTGAGCCCTTGCTTCCTTAGCACACATTAGCAAACGAGACTGCACGGCCCAGTCAAGTGCTAAGTCTCGATCAGCGAGTTGATCCTGCAAGTGTCGGATGTCCCTTCTCAGTTCATTGATTCTATCTCCGTCGGCGACCCAAGCATCAGTCCTATGCTGCAGCGCTGCTTGAAGTCGACTCACACGAGCTTCAAGGTCTCCGATGGGGTCGTTACTTCCACTGCTGCTGCTTTCATGTCGGGGAGCCAATTGATGCCGAGGCACCCCAATTGGTCCCGTAGACTTGCGTGCCGTTAGCCTGGTGCGTGGCGGCATCTTTTCTAAGGGGGAAAATGTTATTAGTATAGTGCTTAGCATGATGCATGTGTAAGTACAGAATCAACCTTAGTCGATTCAACCTTCTATACATTGCACTCTTCCTATCTGGTCTTTAAGATAGACTCTTCAGAATACTTAGATAAGAAAAGAATTTTTAGGTAAGACTTTTGAAAATCCTTTTGAAGATGCCTCATAATATCTGCAAAGAAGGGCTATGCTCCGATACCAGCTGTGACAGAACCTCCCAAGTAATTAGGCCCACCTATAGTTGTTCTTGTCCAACGGACTTTAGACAACCCTATAGGTGCCCCTGAACTACTTGACAAGTTCGGTATCTTTCCTTACCTTACCAGGAACGTCTCACCCGTCTTGCAGACATTACAGAACATCGGAGATAAAGAAATGCGGAAGCAGTTACATAAACTTACATTTATTTCAAAAGCAAGCTTGAGTTATGTTATTACAGACCAGACTAAAAGTGAGTGCAGAGAAGTAATATTATACAAACCAAGGGAGGCACAAACTCCTCCCGACAAGCTAAAAGCAAAAGATCCTAAGTGGGGGACCGAGTCCTCCCGCACTTCAGTCTTGTTTTTCCTCGTTTGGTACCACCTTGGAGCAAAAGCAACAAAAGTTTGTCGCTTCCTCACCTAAAAACAACAAAGGGATAAACCCTGAGTATGGAATACTCAGCAAGTCTTACCCGACTAAGGAAAAGACTCTCAAGGGTATGCTGGATAAATAGGAGTTAAGGAGAGGCTTTAGCAAAAATCAACTTATACTTTTGCAGAAATCGCTTACTAAAGTGAGTCCTTACTTTCAGTCTTTTAACGCCATGTTAAGTATTAATAGACTCTATTTGCATCAAGTCTAATTTCACATCACATCAAGACAACATCATTTTTATCCATCGTGTTCACATCCTGACTTTAGGTTGCAGGGAAGTGACCAAGTCATCATAACCGCGAAGGTACGGCGATCCGAATCGATTATACTCAGCTGAGGATCTCCAATCACACGACATATGTAGCACTTAACCCTTGCATATGTCAACCCGCCACCGGGGTTCTTAAGACCGGATCAGGTTCACGCAAACCGAGAGCACAGATACACCACCGTCCAGCCTCTTGCCACGGAGGGTACACGCTACTCTCGCCACCGCTCCACGCCCATTTCGTGTTGTCTTATTCCGGCCTTAGTCTACCCGAGGCAAGGCTTACCCATGACGAGGCATGTGACCAGTTAAAGGGTCCTCGGTCAGCACACCTACATACGCGTTAATCCTTAACCAACTTGGGTAGAACATCACCTGTTCCTACCCCAAGTCTCAATTTAAGTATTTCCATCCTTAGGATTGTGTCTGTTCCTTAGGATGAAAGAGCATCACGGGGAACTTTGTAGTAAGATCCCACTATTGCTCCAAATGAAAATATTCTTGCAGGTAGAAGCCATCCTCTCCATGGTTAAATTGAGGACAACTTCTATCCACAAGATCTAAGCAAGGCTAAGCATTTTTGTAAATCATATTTTGATACTTCACCGAAGTATCTATAAAGGTATGGATATCAAGGAAAAGCAATGCATCAAAGGGTTTCAAGTAACTCCTATGAACCTAATGCACATTTCACTAGACTTAAGTGTGCAAAAAGTATTTAAAACACAAGGAAAGGGGTTGCATGCACCGGGGCTTGCCTTCGTTCACAGGTGAATCAGGCTCAGATCCACAGATATCAAAATAGAAATGATTCCCCGCCTGAGACTCCGAAGGTGGTGGTGGTGTCTCCTCTTCAGTTACTTCTATCTCTTCTTCTCGTTCTAATCATAACCATACATAAGTATAAGAATGGATGCCATGGGATGCTCATGAGGATGCAAAGATAGCATAAACTTATTATTTATGTCTTGAATACAACTTTCCTTCACGGAGTTCCGGGAACTTAGGGTTTCCGGAGTCGGTAAAGGAGTTCATAGGGCAGGGGGGGTGTTTTGGGGTTTGGTGATCAAACAAGGTCCAAATCAATTCAAACCCTACCCAAGGCTTCTAAATATTATGAGGAACTCATATAAAAATTTTGAGCATTTTTAGAATTACCATTTGTTTTCTAAAAATCCATAACCAACATTTTAACTACTTTAAATACTCTAAAATTTCTTACTTCCACTAAAAATCACAAACTTATTTTTATTAAATACTATGGAAAATAACAAACCTAGGAAAATTAGTTTCACAATTTTATCATTTTTCTATAATTTTCTACATATTTCTAAAGCTCTGCTGGAAAAAGAAAAAAAGAAAAGGATTGAATAGAACTGGGCCGGATTCAGCCCAGCGGCCCAGGTCCAGGGAGGAAAGGCGCCAGCGCATCCGCGCCCTGGCTGTTTTGCACAAAGGGACTCAAGGTTTTTACTATCTGCGAACGGGTTTTCTTACTGTTTAACAAGGTCACTGACACTTTGCAAGAAGGTCCCTCGAATTCTATCCCTTTACGTTTCCCGGTCCCCGACGGCGTTCAAGTGCGGCTGAGCACCGGCGAGCCACTGCACCGGCCGATTGAGGCTAAGACAGGCGCTAAGCTTCGGCCGAGACCAAATCCGAGTCCCCATGAATGTTTCCCCCAACTTAATTTGGCTCATGATTGACTAAGGAGCTCTGGCCACGGTGGCCGTGAGCAGCGCGGCAGGACCGACGCGTTCCCGGCGACCAGAGGCTACTCCATGCAAATTAAGGGTTTGGCAGGCATCACAACGATGTGAGAGTGCTCAAACGAGAAAGCAGGGGACGGGGACTGACCGGAAAAGGGCTAACCGCGGTGAAGCCGGTTTCACGATGTTCTTCAACCGGTTTGGGGGAAGTCCCAAATTCGCGTTCTCTGGTGGGGGTTTCGGGATGCAGGTGGGTGCAGTAGGTGCTTGGATGCATGGCGGAGATGGGGGTACGCTCAATTTATAGAGCCCGCAGGCGGTGGTGCTCAATTTGGCCGAGCCGTGTTGGCGGCCGGAGGTAAAGATGAAGGCGGCGTGGTGAATACGTGGCTACTGCCGTGGCAAGCTCACCGGCGACGATTAGATGGCCGTAGCGAGTCACGGTGTTGCGGTGGAAAGCAAAACCACGCGGCGTGAGGCCGGGAAGCGGCAGTTCACCGGCGAGCCTATCGCTCCACCGCAAAGCAGAGGGGGAGACACGGGAGGGGTCACCGGAGTGGAGCCCAGCTCACGGCGGTGAAGATTCTTACTGGCTGATGTTTATCTGGTGTCCACGGCGCACGAATCATGGCGAGCGGTAATCGACGGCGATGGACCACCAGCGGCGAGCAGGGAACGAAATCTTCTTCAGTTACCCTTTACTGTACCATGGCAATCACCTATTCAGAGTATCTGACAGCCAATATTTAGGCCCAATTTGCTCACGAATCTTTATGGTAACATACTTAAAGTTCTGCAGCAATAGTGGAGTGCTACAAACCAGCTATAACTTTGCTACATGGTGTTGTCACAAAAAGTCACTGAATCATGTCTGAAATTGGGTTTGAAGTTGGTGGTAATCCACTGTTAGTCTGAAAATTCAGACCAAACCAGTCTGACAGCCTGACTTCAGGCTTGAATATCTATGGATTTTTCTCAACAAGTGAGCTTACAACCTTGAGCAAAGTTGTTCTCCATTAATTGGTCTACAAACTTGTTGTGGTCACTTTGGGCAAAATCCTTATATTTTAAAAGATACAGGGCTCCAAAGTTGAACCAACTCAACTGAATTTCAGACTTAGGCTCTATAGTGCTTAAAAGGTGATTTTTGCAAATAAGCCCAAAACTTAGGGTTTAACTTGCAAAGTCACATATTTGTGAACCAAATGACTTTATATGTTTAAACATAGTAGTTTTTACACTTTAGTCCAAAGGTTCACCACTTTTGCACATAAGCCCCTAGGGTTTAGTTTTAGGGTTTTTCCAGGGTTCCAATTAGGGTTTCTGGTATCCCAGGGGTATAAATGTGATTCAACTTTATTTTTGTGGTCATTTTATGACTTTTACCCTAAAGCTTTAGGTTTTCTTAACTTGGGTTAAGTTTTACCCCTTTAACCACTATTTAGGGTTAAGTCCTTTAACCAGGGTTCTATTTGCAAAAACATTAAAACAATACAACTTGTTTGAAATTTTTGCCTAGTGAATGCACTCTAGGTGTGTCAAACATATGCAATGTCAATGCTTATGATGCCATGCTCAAGTTTTAGTTATAGTAACACCAGGGGTGTTACAGACCCGAACGAAAAGCCAACGCCGCCGTGTGAGGGAGCGAACGGGGTAGTGGCGCCATTGCCGCCGTGACGAATCGATGTCGCATCCGCGCTCCGCTCTGCCTTCCTCGCTGGTAATCCCCTTTCTAGCTGTGGTATCTTTCTGGGTTGGTAGTAGATCATAAGGTGCCTGAATTAGAATCTTGGAGCCTTGGGAATTGCTCGTTGTTGTTGGGTTTTTCCGTGGATTTGCCCCTTCACGTGGCTGGGGATCCCCACTGCATGTTGCGGCGAGCTAACTTATCCATGGCACTCCCAATCGTATCTGCATCGTTTTGTGCTAAGTAAAGCAATGGTTTGTCGCCGGGAAAATGGGAAATGCGGGGCTCTGGTATGGCGCGCCGCCGCGGGTGGGTAACACCGCCGTGAGGACTCGGATGTGGGTAGACGACTGCTGCTGGCCGTAGATCGGTATGTGTGCGGTTGAGATTAGATCTAAGTTACCATTTCGTTCAAGTCGATCTGCGACGTCCGTTTCGGATCTGGCGATCGCGATTCGATTTAGTTATTTTAAATCCGATGCACTCGCTATGAATCAGATGGCTGATAGGGCGTGCCGGTTCACTCTGGGATGGATCTAATCCGGGCCCTTGGTTCTGGATCGTCCGGCGCGCGAAAGAAGATACCCGTTCGCTCTGGTAATTTTTCATATGAGGCCCTCGATTACTATAGATTCAACCCGCAGTACCCCTCGGGTTAGACTGAGTCTTGGGTTTTATTGCGCCTGAGCCCCTGCACTTTTCTGTATTTGAGGCCCGATTGAGAGGCTTGTGAAAATAGGAAATAATCACAGAAATCGATTTTAATGCATAAATAAATGTTAAAACTTGTTTAATTCATAGAAAATCCATACTTGGTCCAAATTAATCCATTCCAGTTTCTAAAATTTTGTAATATTATTCTATATCACTTAGAGTCTCTGTTTTGACATGAAACCAGTAAGAAAAATAATTTCTCACTTAATCCTATTTTAAGCACATAAAACCTTTGGAAATTCATATCTTAAAATCTATAACTCCAAAAATTATGATTCCTATTCCTAGGATTATATTTTAATGTGTAGATTATTATTATGTATTTGGTTTACATGTTTGGTGTGATGTTAATTTTCTTTATATACTATGCTTGTTTGTATTGTGGCGAGTAGAAGAGCCTATGTCTGAGGATCCTAGTGACCAGAAGATAGAAGTTGCTGAGCAGGAGCTCATTGAAGGCAAGTTGTGCCCTTGATCACTTTTATGTACCCAATGATGTTCTTTATAATTATTTACCATGCATAGGCTTAATTTTGATGGGACCCGATAGGTCACCCTAGATTGTTAATCTCTTTACCTTGTTATCCCTGAATCACTTGGGTAGTTTTGCTATTGCTTTACATGGTTTTGGGATAATATTTTATTATATCCATGTTCCCGTTATTTTGTTATTCTATTTATGTTCATGTCAAGATCATTAATGTTAATTGCAACATGGAGCTTAACTTGAGAAACACGTGCCACCACAAGGGTAATATGGGATGCCCTTGGCTGACTAATTAGGAAAGCTAGTGGAAGACTACCTTACCCGAAAGGGGCAAGGTGAGAGCACCTAGAGAGGGGTGAATAGGTGATCCTGTAAAATTCAACACTAAATAGCCACAAAACTTAGTTGTAGAAGTGTTAGTGTGACTAAGTAGTTGAGAAGCGAGTTCTTGTGGATAAAAACAATCACAGAGAAAACAATCACAAGAGACACGTGATTTTATCCCGTGGTTCGGCCAAGTAACACTTGCCTACTTCCACGTTGTGGCGTCCCAATGGACGAGGGTTGCACTCAACCCCTTTCAAGTAATCCAATGATCAACTTGAATACCACTGCTTTTCTTCCTTATAGTCTTTTCCCGTTTGCAAGGAATCTCCACAAGTTGGAGCCTCTCGCCCTTACAATATTGATCACAAAGAACGCACAAGAGTAAGGTTGGGAAGAGCAACACACACAAGACTCAAATACGCAGCACAACCACGCACACAAGTCACGACTTGAGCTCGAAACACAAACACACGGAGTTCACAACTCAAATGGAGCTCAAATCACTATCACAAAGAATCGAATGCGTGAAGTTGGAGTCTTGGAGTCTTAGGATGCTTAGTGAATGCTTGGGTGACTCCTCCATGCGCCTAGGGGTCCCTTTTATAGCCCCAAGGCAGCTAGGAGCCGTTGAAGACAATCTTGGAAGGCTAATCTTGCCTTCTGTCGTGTGGTGCACCGGACAGTCCGGTGCACCACCGGACAGTCACTGTAGTTGTCCGGTGCGCGATTGCCTTCCAAAAAAGGCGCAGTCGACCGTTGCAGCTTCGGGCCCGATGGCGCACCGGACACTCTCCAGTGCACACCGGACACTCTCCGGTGCACACCGGACAGTCCGGTGCCGCGTGCCGACCGTTGGTGCGGGCCACGCGTCGCCCGCGGATTGCACGGCCACCGTTGTGCTGGCGACTGTTGGTTCATTGGACAGTCCGGTGCACCACCGGACAGTCCGGTGAATTATAGCCGTACACCGCTGATCTTTACCCGAGAGCGACCTTTTCACCAGAGACCAGCCTGGCGCACCGGACAGTCCGGTGTGCCAGACTGAGCTGAGTTTTGGTTGCACCGAGCCAAGTCTTTTCGGTTTCTTTTCTTCTTCTTTTCTCACTGTTTCTAGCACTTAGATAACTTCATTAGTATTCAAAAACAAATGTACTAAGTCTAGAAACATACCTCATGTCTTGATTTGCACTTTTTCAATCTTTGGCACATTAGGACTTAAAGAATATGTGTTGGGCACTTAATCACCAAAACATTATAGAAATGGCCCAAAGGCACATTTCCCTTTCAATCTCCCCCTTTTTGGTGATTTATGCCAACACAACAAAAAGCAACCAAAAGAAGTGCAACATCAATGCAATTAAGGACCAAATTGTTTTTTACTATTATTTGGCATATTTGGATCGCTCTTTGCCACCACTTGGTTTGTTTTTGCAAATCAAATTCATTTTCCTCTCTCTAAGTCAAACACGCTTGTTTGGGCACACATAGAGTTATTCCAAGAGTAAAATTGATCAAGTGCCAAAAACTCCCCCTTTTTCCCATAATCGAAATTCTCCCCCATAAGAGACCAAATTTTGCAATAGGAGGACAAATCAAAAAGTTCTAACTCTATTGTTTTCAAAATTCACAAGTGGTTGGCTGATCCATTTGCTTTGGCCTTAATTTCTCCCCCTTTGGCATTAAGCACCAAAACGGAATCATTTTTGGCCCTTTAACCCCATTGCCTCACCAAAAATGTCAATTAAGAGCAAAAAGGCAATGAGAGCATAAGTATGAACTTGGAGGTGAGTACACTAATACCGGAGTGCAGTGGAAGTCTTTGCATGGTCCAAGTTCACCTTTCCCTTTCAATTCACCTTTGATACTACATCAAGTATACTCAAATACAAAGGTTAGTCTCAAAGGGTCAAGTTGTAGCACATCTCCCCCTAAATATGTGCATCATTCACACATGGACTTGTGAGGTCCGGGGATCCCTTGCACAACTTGAGCACCATAAATAAGCAACAAATCACATAAATACATGAAGTAACATGATCAAAGGCATAGAACACATGTATGCTATAGATCAATCCAAGTTACGCGAATCTAAGACATTTAGCTCACTACACAACCTGCAAAAAGTTTTCTCATCCAAAGGCTTGGTAAAGATATCGGCTAGCTGGTTCTCGGTGCTAACATGGTACACCTCGATATCTCCCTTTTTCTGGTGGTCTCTCAGGAAGTGATGTCGGATGTCTATGTGCTTAGTGCGGCTGTGTTCAACAGGATTATCCGCCATGTGGATTGCACTCTCATTGTCACATAGGAGTGGGACTTTGCTTAGATTGTAGCCAAAGTCCCTGAGGGTTTGCCTCATCCAAAGTAGTTGCGCGCAACACTGTCCTGCAGCAACATACTCGGCCTCAGCGGTGGATAGGGCAACAGATGTTTGTTTCTTTGAACTCCAAGACACCAGGGACCTTCCTAGGAATTGGCACGTCCCTGATGTACTCTTCCTATCAACCTTGCATCCAGCATAATCAGAGTCTGAGTATCCAATCAAGTCAAAGGTAGACCCCTTTGGATACCAGATCCCGAAGCAAGGCGTAGAAACTAAATATCTAAGAATTCGTTTAACGGCCACAAGGTGACATTCCTTGGGGTCAGATTGATATCTAGCACACATGCATACACTTAGCATAATGTCCGGTCTACTAGCACATAAATAAAGCAAGGAACCTATCATAGACCGGTATACCTTTTGATCAACGGACTTACCTCCTTTGTTGAGGTTGACATGCCCATCGGTTCCCATCGGTGTCTTCGCGTGCTTGGCGTCCTTCATCCCAAACCTCTTGAGAAGATCTTGAGTGTACTTCATTTGGGAGAGGAAGGTGCCGTCCTTGAGTTGCTTCACTTGGAACCCAAGGAAGTAGGTCAACTCGCCCGTCATCGACATCTCGAATTTTTGTGTCATCACCCTGCTAAACTCCTCACAAGACTTTTGATTAGTAGAACCAAATATTATGTCATTGACATAAATTTGGCACACAAAAAGGTCACCATCACAAGTCTAAGTGAAAAGAGTGGGATCGGCTTTCCCAACCTTGAAAGCATTAGCAATTAAGAAATCTCTAAGGCATTCATACCATGCTCTTGGGGCTTGCTTAAGTCCATAGAGCGCCTTAGAGAGCTTGAACACATGGTCGGGGTACATGTCATCCTCAAAGCCAAGGGGTTGTTCCACATACACCTCCTCCTTGATTGGCCCGTTGAGGAAAGCGCTCTTCACATCCATTTGAAACAACCTGAAAGAGTGGTGAGCGACATAGGCTAATAATATTCGAATAGACTCTAGCCTAGCCACAGGAGCAAAAGTCTCCTCGAAATCCAAACCTGCGACTTGGGCATAACCTTTTGCCACAAGTCGAGCCTTGTTTCTTGTCACAACTCTGTGCTCGTCTTGCTTGTTGCGAAACACCCACTTGGTTCCCACAACATTTTGCTTTGGACGTGTAACCCATGTTACATAATTAACTCACAGACAATAAGGTGTACTCGAGCAATTCAACTAAGAACACATTGGAGATAGAATGCTCGGATGTAATGGCTATCTTCCCCAATCCTTTAACCTTGCCTTGGTTCCCATCTCCAAAGATGATCGAATCCTGGGAATCCTTGTTCTTGACGTAGAAGGTGAACATCTTCTTCTCCCCCGTCATGTGGTTTGTGCATCCGCTGTCGATAATCTAGCTTGAGCCCCCGGATGCATAAACCTGCAAGGCAATTTACACTTGGGTTTTAGGTACCCAACTCTTGTTGGGTCCTACAAGGTTAGTCACAATAGCCTTTGGAACCCAAATACAAGTCTTGTCTCCCTTGCATTTGGATCCCAACTTTCTAACAACTACTTTTTCATTCTTACATAAAAGCGCAAATGAAGTATTGCAAGCATGGTAAATGGTACAAGATTCATTGCACATTCTCCTAGGCACATGAGGCACAACATTACTTCTCCTAGGCCTACTTCTACCATGCACAAAAGTAGAGCTAGAGGCAAACATAGCATGTGAATTAAAAGCATCATGATCATAACTCCTATTATAATGAGTATTCCTAGAAAATTTTCTATCATAAATGTAGGCATGACACTTTTGAGAACTACTAGCCATAGGAGCCTTCCCTTTCTCCTTGTTGAGAACGAGAGCCTTTTGGCTTGTTAAGTTCTTGGTTTCCTTTCGAAAACCAAGTCCATTCTTAATAGAGGGGTGTCTACCAATAGTGTAGGCATCCCTAGCAAATTTTAATTTATCAAAATCAATTTTGCAAGTCTTAAGTTGAGCATTAAGACTTGCCACCTCATCATTTAGTTTAGCAATAGAAATAAGGTGTTCATCACAAGAATTAACATCAAAGTCCTTGCATCTATTGCAAATAACAACATGCTCTACACATGAACTAGATTTATTAGCTTCTTCTAGCTTAGCATTTAAATCATCATTCAAAATCTTTAAACTAGAGATAGATTCATGGCAAGCAGATAAATCAGAAAATAGCATTTCATTTCTTTTAGTTTCTAAAGCAAGAGATCTTTGTACACTAACAAATTTGTCATGTTCTTCATATAAAATGTCCTCTTGCTTCTCTAGCAATCTATCTTTTTCATTTAGAGCATCAATTAATTCATTGATTTTCTCTACTTTGGCTCTATCTAAACCTTTAAATAAGCTAGAGTAATCTACTTCATCATCGGAAGAATCATCATCGCTAGAAGTACTGTACTTAGGGGTATCTCGAACGTGTACCTTCTTTTCCTTGGCCATGAGGCAAGTGTGTTCGTTGGGGAAGAGCGAAGACTTGTTGAAGGCCGAGGCTGCCAGTCCTTCATCGTCGGAGTCGGATGAAGAGCAGTCCGAATCCCATCCTTTTCCAAGATGCGCCTCGCCCTTCGCCTTCTTGTAAACCTTCTTCTTCTCCCCCTTCCCATACTTTTCTTGTCCCTGGTCATTATCATTATTGGGGCATTGAGCTATAAAATGACCAGTCTTACCGCATTTGAAGCAGGAGCACTTTCCCTTTGTTTTATTCTTGGAGGGGTATTCTTTGCGTCCTTTGAGCACAGTCTTGAAGCGCTTGATGATAAGCGCCATCTCATCTTCATTGAGTCCGGCAGCCTCTACTTGAGCTACCTTGCTTGGCAGCGCCTCCTTGCTGCTTGTTGCTTTGAGAGCAACGAGCTGCGGCTCGTAGATGCGTAGTGGACCGTTCAAGGCATCATCCACATATCGTGCCTCCTTTACCATCATGCGCCCGCTCACGAATTTTCTGAGTATCTCCTCGGGCGTCATCTTTGTGTACCTAGGATTTTCACGGATAAGATTTACAAGATGGGGGTCAATTACCGTGAATGACCTTAGCATGAGTCGGACGACGTCGTGGTCCATCCATCTTGTCTTCCATAGCTTCTAATCTTGTTGATGAGGGTCTTGAGCCTGTTGTAGGTCTAAGTTGGCTACTCTCCCCTGATCATCGCAAATCTTCCCAGCTCGCCTTCCACTAACTCCGTTTTGGTGATCATGGTGGCGTCGTTTCCCTCATGAGATATCTTGAGGGTGTCCCATATTTGCTTGGCGTTGTCCAAGCCACTCACCTTATTATATTCATCCCTGCAAAGTGAAGCTAGCAAGATAGTAGTAGCTTGTGCATTTTATGAATTTGCTCATTTATGAAAACGGGATTGTCAGTAGTATCAAAATGCATTCCATTTTTAACAATCTCCCAAATACTAGGATGGAGAGAAAATAAGTGACTACGCATTTTGTGACTCCAAAAAGAGTAGTCTTCTCCATCAAAGTGTGGAGGTTTTCCAAGTGGAATTGATAGCAAATGAGCATTAGAATTGAATGGAATACGAGAATAATCAAATGAATAGTTTTGCTTAACCGGTTTCTTCTTTGCGAAGAGTCATCGTCGTCGTCGTGTGGTGAAGAAGATGAGGCATCACTGTCGTAGTAGATGATCTTCTTGATGCGCCTCTTCTTCTTCCTGTCTCTTTTCTTGTGACTCGAGCCTGAGTCAGTTGGCTTGTCGTCTCTAGGCTCGTTGAGGAAGGACTCCTTTGCCTTGTCGTTGACCACCATCCCCTTTCCCTTAGGATCCATCTCTTCGGGCGATTAGTCCCTTAGATGAAGAGTACGACTCTGATACCAATTGAGAGCACCTAGAGGGGGGGTGAATAGGTGATCCTGTAAAATTCAACACTAAATAGCCACAAAACTTAGTTGTAGAAGTGTTAGTGCGACTAAGTAGTTGAGAAGTGAGTTCTTATGGATAAAAACAATCACAGAGATAGCAATCACAAGAGACACGCGATTTTATCCCGTGGTTCGGCCAAGTAACACTTGCCTACTTCCACGTTGTGGCGTCCCAATGGACGAGGGTTGCACTCAACCCCTTTCAAGTGATCCAATGATCAACTTGAATACCACGGCTTTTCTTCCTTATAGTCTTTTCCCGTTTGCGAGGAATCTCCACACGTTGGAGCCTCTCGCCCTTACAATATTGATCACAAAGAACGCACAACAGTAAGGTTGGGAAGAGCAACACACACAAGACTCAAATACGCAGCACAACCACGCACACAAGTCATGACTTGAGCTCGAAACACAAACACACGGAGTTCACAACACAAATGGAGCTCAAATCACTATCACAAAGAATCGAATGCGTGAAGTTGGAGTCTTGGAGTCTTAGGATGCTTAGTGAATGCTTGGGTGACTCCTCCATGCGCCTAGGGGTCCCTTTTATAGCCCCAAGGCAGCTAGGAGCCGTTCAAGACAATCTTGGAAGGCTAATCTTGCCTTCTATCGTGTGGTGCACCGGACAGTCCGGTGCACCACCGGACAGTCACTGTAGCTGTCCGGTGCGTGATTGCCTTCCAAAAAAGGCGCAGTCGACCATTGCAGCTTCGGGTTCGATGGCGCACCGGACACTCTCCGGTGCACACCGGACAGTCTGGTGCCCCCTGCCGACCGTTGGTGCGGGCTATGCGTCGCCCGCGGATCGCGTGGCCGACAGTTGCGCTGGCGACCGTTGGCTCACCGGACAGTCTGGTGAATTATAGCCGTACGCCGCTGATCTTTTCCCAAGAGCAGACTTTTCATCGGAGACCAGCCTGGCACACCGGACACTGTCCGATGTGCCAGACTGAGCTGAGTTTTGGCTGCACCGAGCCAAGTCTTTTCGGTTTCTTTTCTTCTTCTTTTCTCACTGTTTCTAGCACTTAGATAACTTCATTAGTATTCAAAAACAAATGTACTAAGTCTAGAAACATACCTCATGCCTTGATTTGCACTTTTTCAATCTTTTGCACATTAGGACTTAAAGAATATGTGTTGGGAACTTAATCACCAAAACATTATAGAAATATCCCAAAGGCACATTTCCCTTTCACAAGGGCATTAGGGGAGTTGCATGCAGGGAGGTTCTCGGGTTGATTTTGCTGCGATGCCATTCACACGGGGGATTCTTGCAAGTGCTCTTCCCATAACTGTAGCAGGTTGTCGGAAGCTAGTGGAACTTTGTAAAGGCCTCGTAGTGTTACCCTACCTCGCTTCCTTGGTAGAGGTGTATGGGGCCCGTACAACCCCGTGGCAGATGGGTAACATGACTTGTGGGTACAGGGTACAACCTTTGCAGAGTGTAAAACTGGTATACTAGCCATGCTCGCGGTCATGAGCAGCTCAGGACTCTCGCATGATTAATTTATGGAACTTAAATTCAATTTGTCATTTGCATTGCATGGGATTATGTATTAATTTTGTTCTATTATTTTTATTAAGGTTTGGTATTTACTTACATTTAGTAACTACTAATAAAACTTTGACCAACTAATTAAAAGCAATGCTCAGCTTTAACCCCTGTTGTTGATTAGCCTTACACATCACACGGACTCCCACCTTTGGTGAGTTCATGCCCACTGGTTTCCCCACAACTTGTTGAGCTATGATCATGTGTGAGCTCACCCTTGCTATCTCACACCCCCCACAAGAGAAGAACAGGTGGTTCAGGAGGAGCCACAAAGCGAGGAGTTTGATCTGATCTAGGTGGCGTTTCCCAGTTGACTTGTGCTAAGGATGATCCTTAGTTCGTTTTATATTTATCTTTTATTTTGTAATAAGACTTCCGCTATGTAATAAATACTCTGATGTTATTGTGACATTTATCTCTATACACTCTGTTATTATATATGTTGTCTTCTTGGCGCATGTATGAGATGCACCCGGCTTTGTCCCTTAAAGCCTGGGTGTTACAATAATGGAGCACAGTTTGACTCTGAAGCATTTAAAACCTTCTATGATCAGATTGGAACAAAGATACATTTCACATCGGTAAGATACTCAGAGTCCAATGACTTAGTGGAGCGAGCAAATGGAATCATCATCACAGGATAATGAGGTCAACTTTTAATCTGCCAAAGGGAAAGTGGCCAAACGAATTAGTAAAGGTGGTGTGGAATCATAACACTGTGGTTTCAAGATCAACGAGTTTCACTCCATTTAAACTCATGTTTGGCGACAAAGCAATAACTCCGGAAGAAGCAAAGACAAGATCAATAAGGACTCTAGCTTCGACAAAGGATGAAGATACTTGCAAAGTACCAAAAGACTCAATAGAAGGGGTTAGGCTTCAGGTAATTGATCATAAACAACAAAATGCCGGGACAGAAAAGCTAGACTAAAAAATATTAAGCCAGAGCGTTTGGTGCTTCAAAGAATAGCTAACCTAGAAACTGTAGGAAAGCTACAACTCAAGTGGGAGGGCCCCTTCTTGCTAGTATCTTCATCAAGGTCAGGATCGTACAGACTAAGAGACATGGAAGGAAATGATATTGGAAGATCCTGGAACACAGATGACCTTCGGAGATACTATGTATAACAACTATGTAATTTCCTCTTTTTTCCTTTGGTTCCCTTTTTTCCTTTTTGAAGGGGAGAAAGGTTTTTAATGGGGCCATAGGCTGTAATTTTCATTTTCTTTTCACAACCTTATTCAATAAAAGGGCAAATTTCCCTGACATGTAAAATGTAAAAGTTGGGATTACATCATCGAGTGTAAGATATGAAGAAGCTCCAAAGTCGTCCCTACGGGTATGCAGAGCTAAGATACCACATAGTAAAGGTGAAGAAGCTCCAAAGTCGTTCCTAAGAGGATGTAGAGCTAAAATACCACCTAATAAAGGTGAAGAAGCTCCAAAGTCGTCCCAGATTTGGAGCCAATCCGCGCTTGAACTTGACCTCTCTCTGCGCGGCCTCGTGCTCGACGCCGTGCCCAAGCGTCAGAGCGCGCACTAGCGCTCGCCCACGCACACCCCGAGCACGTGTCAGAACCACCCCTCGGTCGTGCTCGCCCGTGCCTTTAAGACCACCCCCAGACGCGCCTCACCTCACTCCGCACCCACCTTCACTGACTAGACACCATCCTTAGCTCCGGCGAGCTCTGTGCCACCCGCCCGAGCCACCCGAGCGCCGGCCACCACGGCTAGCCATTTCCAGAGACTCTCAGCCTCAACCAAACCCTTGGACAGCTTCCCTGAGGAGCCGTGAAGCTTCTCCAAGCAAGGATCGAAGCCCTGCCTCACCGGAACAGCAAGATCACCGACGCCGGACTTCGGCCGTGTAACACCCTGAATTTGGGGGTATAAAATTTCTTTCTTATGATCATCCAAATTCAGGTGTTACTCTTCTCTATCTCACTCTAGATTCTCTCTCTCTAGCTTTCTCCCTCTCTTCTTCTTTTAATTAGGGTTAGTTGAATAAGTGAGGGATTATTTATTTTATTTGCCCAAAACTTATGAGTCATGGAATGTTGCATCATATTGAGCCTAAATATTCTTTGAATTCTTGCATATATTTGATTTGGTTTGAATTTGAAACTTGATTTGAATTTGAATTGAAAACCCTAGCGCAAATAAATAGAAAAGCAATTAGAAAATCACTGGAAAAAGGAAAACCAATTTCAGCCCAAGTCAGCCCACTTAGCCCAGCCCGCCCGCGCGCCTCCGGTGCCTGACAGGCGGGCCCCGCCTGTCGGTGCCAACCAGCGCCCTCTATCCCCCCTCTCTCTCGCTGCCCCATGGGCCAGGCTTGTCGGCGCCATCCTCTCACACGCGCGCCCGCTCTCTCTCTCTGTTCCGTCGTCCCCACCTATCAGCTCGTCCTCAACCTCCCGCCCACGATCCCCCGCCGTGGACGCACCCACGCCCGCGCGTTCTTCGGCCACGTCTGTGCACCCACGCCCTGCTCACCCACCTCTCCTCTCAAATTTGCACCCTCTGCCCAACCCTCTCGCTCTCGCTCTGCCCATGCGTGCAGTGAGCTCCGCCACCGCCCGCCATCGACCACTGCCTGTTCTGTGGTCGCCGTCGCGCCCGTGCCCCATCCAGTGCCACGGTGAGCTCCGCTTTACTGTCAGCTGCTCGGGACACCCTTTGGTGTGCCCTTTCCCTCTCTGCTGCGTCCGGTCCATGCTCACCGGAGCAATCTTCACGCAGCCGGAGCCTCGCCGTCGTTGCTCCATCGAGTCTCTACTCCTCTGTCGTTGCTTCGTGACTCCAGCGTTTCCCCTCAAGGTGAGCAACCCGCCAGTACCCTTAATTTGGTCATCCCCGCTCCGTTAGCCCGCCCCGCCATGGTCTGCGCTCTCTGGTTCCCCCGCGCCGGTGTGAAGGCCATGGCCGAGTCCGCTAGACTCCCCTGAACGCCTGAGCTAAACCCCAAGCCTCTGGAGCCCCGTCGTGGCCAGCCCCCTCGTCTCCGGCGAGCTCTCGCCGCGGGACCGAGCGGCGCCACCGCGCCCAAGTACGCCCCTGACCGTTAGATCCCGATTGTTCGTCCGAGATTGGACAGTTTAGACTTAACCCGAGCGGATCTAATCCTAGCCCTCTGATCTAGATCTGACCGTCTCTCTCTCTTCCCCCTCACCCGCGTCTCTGCCGCTGGGTCCGGCTCGTCAGCCCGCCCTGACCCGCTGACGCCCTGGCCCCGCTTGTCAGCCACGTCCGCGCGCCCGCGCGATCTAATCTGGGCCGCTGATCTCTGATCCTATGGCCGAGATTACCCCATACCCCTTCGCGTGTGAGTTTTGCTTAAGAGCCCCCCTGGTTTTAGGAAATCAACCCGCCGTCCTCTGTTTTAGCGCATAGGTCCCTAGTTTCTTTTGAATAGCCCCCTGGACTTTTATTTAATCACAGATTTAGCCCTAATTTCATATTTCAAACTTTAAAATTTGTTTATTTCATATCTTTTTCATATGAACTCCAAATTTAGTGGTTCAAATTGCAAAATGTTCATAAAATTATTCTCTGTTCAAATAAAATATGACCAAATGTAATATGTATACTTTATTTTTACACTTAGAATATAGGATTAATGTATATGTTAATTTATTTATTTAATGAAATACATAAAATGAAAGCACTAGGAGTTAAAATATATTTAATCTTGTGAGATTAGTGACATGCATTACATGAATTCATTTTTGGTTTAACTTTTAGGTCTTAATGAAATAAATAGAATTAGGTATGTAATTATGGATAACACTTAAAGGATAATCAAGTTCCTAAATAAGAGTAGTTCATCTTACAATTTACTCTTTTCTTCACTACAAGAAACTGGTTAAAGAACGTGGGTGAAAAACCGTCGAACTTAATGTAATAGGCCGTCGAACTTACCATAAGAACGTGGGTTTACCGACGAATATAGCCGACGGCGATTTTTGGACGAACTTAAAGAAGTAAGTTCGACGGCCCCCACGTTCTTAATGTTAAGAACGTGGGTACCGTCGAACTTAACATTAAGAACGTGGGTACCGTCGAACTTACGGTTAAGAACGTGGGTTTTTAAGTTCGACGGGGGCCGTCGAATTTTTTCCTGTATGTTCGACGACACCCACGTTCTTAACGTTAAGTTCGACGGGTCCAGGTGGCCGTCGAACTTATGGGTCCTGCGTGGGTCGGCGAGGGCAATCAATCCCCCCAATTAGATTAGTCCACGTTCTTAATTACTACTTAACCTTTTTGAGCTATGTTCTAAACACTTAGAGAGTAATCAATCCCCCCAATTAGATTAGTCCATTTTATAACTTGATCTCATTCCCCTGTACTTAATACTATACATTTTTTAGTTGTGTGCCAATATTTATACATGTGTGATGTGATGTTCTGTAACACCCTGATTTTGGAGGTATAAAATTTCTTTCTAATTATCACCCAAAATCATGTGTTACTCTTCTTTTTCTCACTCTAGGTTTTCTCTCTCTCTCTAGATTCATTCTCCCTTTTTCCTTTTTTGATTAGAGATATACTAAACTAGTGGAGGTTAATTATTTATTTTTGCCAAAACCTTATGAGTCATGACATGTTGCATCATGCTGACTTTAAAATATTCTTTGAAGTGTTGCACAAGTTTGAATTTATTTGAATTTGAAACTGTTGGGGACTTGTTCTCAAATGCTTCGGCTTAAGAACAAGGCAACACAAGAAATGTTATACATCAAAGTCCTTCGTCCATCGAAGCATTATTTCCCTTAGGATATAATGATTTTCGGACGAAGGTTATAAAGGACATTCCTTCATAAACACAACATATAATAATGAAGAAGGAATCATATGAAACATAAAGGATAACATAAATAATTATGTATTATTATCAACTCATTTCTGTATTATTATTATAGAAAAGTAGAAATAATATCAAATTACAAATGTACCTTCGACTTGAAAGAAGGTGAAAGTACAAGCGTGACGCAAAAGCAAATGCCAAGTCCGCGTGAACAGTACGGGGGCACTGTTCACCTATTTATAGGCACGGGACACAGCCCATGTAAAATTACACCCATGCCCTTTACATTTGGTAGTAATTCTATAGTAATCCACCGAGGTCTAAATAGCCTTTTCGTCTTTAAGTCGGTTTCCTTTTCTGCTGTCCCGCCGAAGCTTTCCCGCTCACAGCTTCGGCCCTGTATCAACCTTCGTATTCTTTGGGCTTCTCCCACTGTGGTACCGATTCGAGTCCGAAGATACCTGTTCACACATTATACTCCAGAAACATTGTTAAATCATGTTTTTGAGGACCTTCGGAAGCCGAAGGCCCCCAACAGAAACCTAGTTTGAATTTGGATTTGAAAAACCCTATAGAAAAAGAAATGGAAAAGGAATTAGAAAATTTAGGGAAAAAGAAAAGGAGAAAGCAGCCCAAACCAGCCCAGTCGGCCCAGCCAGGCCGCGCGCCCGCGCCGTCTGATAGGCGGATCCCGCCTGTCAGCGGCAATTCTCCCTCGCGCGCGCCCTCCCTCCCTCGCTCGTTGCCCAGTAAGGCTAGCCTGTCGGCTCCAATTTTCTTCACCCGCGCGCTCCCTCTCTCTCTATCTCGTGGGCCCGGTCTGCCAGTCGCCGAGCCGTTACCCCGCACGCGCCTTTCTCATCTCTCTGCGCCGTGAACCCTACATGTCAGTTCCGCACCCTCCGCGCTCGCCGTGGACCGGCGCGTGTGCACTCGTGCACGTCGCCGGATTTCTCGGCCACGATGCCCACCCACGTGCCCAGCTCCCTTCTTAGAGCCCCGCCAGTGCCCCGCGCACACCCCTCACCTCATTTCGTGCAGCTTCGCCTCACTCGTGCTCTGCCCACACTGCCAGCCGCCGCCGGAGACCCACACTCGTGTTCCCGGCCATCTAGCTCGCCGGAGACCGCTCCAAGCCTCCCCGAGCTCCACCCCGAGGTGAGACACCCGTCCCCGTGCCCAATTTCCCTTATTGCGCCCTGTGGTCGGCCAATTTCGCCTTCGCCGGTGCTCGGTCGCGGCGGTCCGCCGTGCTCGCGCGGTGGCTGGCCGATTTAGCCCGGTCTAGTTCACCGGAGTAGGTCCTTGTGTCACCCCTGCCTCTGCTGAAGTTAGCCAAGGCTTTAGCGCGCCTTAGGACCCCTCCTCGTGGCCGGAATGGCTCACCGGAGTTCCTCCGGCCCGCCCGAGGCTTTCTCACCGCCGTTCTCCCCTCTCTACCCGTGGATTCGTGGCCTCTTCCCCGCCATTGAGTTTGCCATGGTGCCCTCTTCCTCTCTGCCCAACTCCGGCGACCTCGGACCCCCCTAGCTCATGCCTGCCTCAACTCCGGCGAGCTCACCGCCGCGGAGAGGAGCAGCGCCGCCCGCAGCCATTCAACCTCCCCGGTCTGATCCCCTCCATCCTATCTTGATCGCACGGCCCAGACCGCCTGTGGTAGAACCAACCAAATTATTCCACCTTAAGTGCCTAAGTCACGCCTTAAGGGCTGTAACACACTTAAATCGGAATAACCCGTTAGTCCCTCAGATCTAGTATGATAAAGCCACTTAACCAGGATCAAATACCACAATCTCACTCGAAGGTGAGTCACAGAGGAAATACAATAAAATAGGAAACCTGAAATTAAAGTTCTGGAGTTATTACATAAACCAGAGTTTTTCAAGTAGCTGAAATAAGTTCACAACATAAAATGCAGCGGATAATCGGTATCGTCGATAGCGAGGAAATGGGCAAGGCCTAGCCCACTACTCCTCCTGCTCCTCTCCTGCCAGAGCAGCATCCCACTCGACCGTCCAACCCGGTGGCAGGGTGGTAGGCCAAGTCACACCATCAACCATATCCTGAAGCGTACCTGCAAAAATTATGCCACAAGCAAGGCTGGGTATACTAATACTCAGCTAGACTTACCCGGTGTGAGGAGTCTACTCCTCTACCTCTAGACCATGCAGCTGTTTGGCTGAGGGGTTTGGTTTGCCAAAAGCACTAGCTGTATCTAAGGTCCATTTTAGCTTTTCCATTTCTAGTATCATTATTTAGCTAAGTTGCTCCGTCTAAGCATACATGGTAGCAAGCATTTAGTACAATCAACAAGTTATCTCATGTAAAACCTCATTTCACTTCTTACTCAATGTAGTACAAGGGGTCAAGCAGTCTCAATAGCTGCGAGAAGCAGACGATTCGAATCGAGTTTTTATCATTGCACGGTAAACCTAAACACATGACATGTAAGGGCACTCCGTCCCCACACACGTCAACTGTCCCCATCGATTCCCCGTTCGCAGCTAGGGCTGACCGCCTTGGCATACAATGCTCCACTAACCCCGGCTGCCGCCGTGCAGTGACCACACTTGTACCCACCATAGCTAGCATGGGAGACCCAGTCTCAGGACAAGTGAGGGGAAAAGTCCGCGCCTGGCTTCACTCAGGTACTAGGTTTACCGGTTACCATATTTCCCGACATGTGTTTAGTACGTTCAAACGCTTGACTCAGGTATCCACACATTAATCCTTAATTCCTTTTCCCGTCTCATGGACAAGACATCCTCCCTAGATCCATGTCCATAGACCATCATAGATCCCGTTATCAAGATGAATACAACCAATTCCTGACCTCGCGCGAGTGCTAGAAAAATCACTCGACTTCTACCGAGATCCTGATTAGCATAGCAGTTACTCGACCTAGCATACTAGTATCCATCTCAAAAAGGAATCCTAAGTTCATGCAACTAAAGGTTTCAAGCAACTCCTACACTTAAGTGCACATTACAAGCCTACAAACATTAAGTGTAGTAAAGTAGCATATATAAACGGTTATGCATAAATCCGGGGCTTGCCTTCAAATGATGGGGCTGGGGGAGATCCTCGATTGCAGTCCCGGGAGCTTGCTCCTGGTCTTCCTCGTGGACAGCTCCTTGCTTGGGGATGAGCACATACTCTCTGTCAGCGAGATTGCAATCTAATGAATGCAATGAGTAAGATATATGCATGGCATGATATGTAATTACAATTAAGATTTGATGGGGGAGAAATGATCAATTTAATAAGGTAGGGCTTATTCTCTCTACTAAAGATTTTTGGGGTACACTTAACAAATTAGGGTCAAGCTTAGTTAAGCTAATTGGCAAGTTTATTTTGGGGTTCCACTGATTTCCTTTTAATGTTTTAGTGACAGTTTATCTTGGTTTCTAGCTGAATCATTAGAGTGAGATTTATTCTTCTCCTTCTTTCCTTCTTATTTCTTTTATGCTTTTAAGGTGGGTTTGAATACAAGATAGCTAAATAAATTCCCAAAACTTCTGAAAACATTACAGTGGCTTCTTACTGGTGTATAAGTTTCTGTCTCAAAAATTGGGGCTTAAAAAGTGAGTGGTTCTCTCTGTATGAAACTATCAAATATTAGGGCAGAGGGGGTGTTTTGAACTACAACTACCTTTTAACATAGGGTTATTCTCTAAAACTTATTTTTGCTGGCATTTAGATGTTATAACATGACTTTGTACAAATTTTTAGCCACTAATACTTATTAGTTATTTTGATATGATTTTTAAAGTTTCTAGTCAAAGGGGTGCTTTCTACTATCACTATACTTAAAAAACATCAAACAACAAATTTCTATTTTTTCTATCTTCTTCTTTGTGCAAGAGCAATGATTCTGAAGTTTGGCAACTTTTTGCTCACGGGAAAGGTGGTAGGAATTATTTGGATTAAATGACCTTTTCCATGAAGTATTGAGCAATCATTCTGAAGTTTGGCAACTTTTTGCTCACGGGAAAGGTGGTAGGAATTATTTGGATTAAATGACCTTTTCCATGAAGTATTGGCAATATGTATTATTTGCAGCTTTCAATTGGGTTTTGCATTTTTCTCTGGTGGCCTACTTCATTACTTATCTGGTAAAAATTATTTGCCCATTATTGCACACTTTTGGGCTTGCTTATGATTTAGATGAAATATGGCTTAAAATCAAATTCTATTTGTTTACCCTACTTAAAATGATGGGCTGGGGTGTTTATCATTTTTGTAGTGGGGTTCTAGTGGTTACAAGTCCACTAGATTTTTATTTACAATTTTGGAATTGTTTTCATAATTCTAATAATTGTTTTTCTAGTTTGATTAATGCTTAATAAAACATTTCACCTAGAATCTGCTCTGGACTAGGGGTCCCTTTATTTTTCCTAGGTTCTCTGTTACTTAAGTAGACTAGGAAAAATAATTGCATTCACTGTTCATCATTTTCTAATGCCCTTCTGATTTTCCTATGTTTTGGGCAAAAATGGCTTTTAATAGATAACCCTACTTAAATCTTTAATACTGGGGTGCTCACTATTTTTAAACAGTGCTTAAGTGGGGTTTACACTTCTACAAATTTTCTTAAGTTCAGCACATAAGCATAACAAATTTTCTTATTTTAATAAGGTTCGGTCAGTTTCTGTAATTAATTTCAAACTCTAAAATTTAGAACAGAAAGCATAGGGTTCAACATTTTTAATTGATAGTCCATAATATTTTGAATCCAGCAAAATTGGTTTGGCTAAATTTGGTTGAATATAACTCAAGATATAAATTTTCTAAGTTCTCTGCTGAATATAAAAAGATTAATTAGAAATGGTTAAAGGAAAATTAGTTTTGCGCTGGGGTCCCTGGCGAAAGATCTTAAGTGAATTACAGACAGGTCCTCGGTGCACTATTCACATGAGTCTATAGCTCTGCAGAAAACCCCCTAGGGTTTTGCAAAATCAAACCCGCAGCTCTTCCCTAATGGAACAGTGGTCGCGGAGGAAGATAGGGGCGGAGGGGCTTACCAGCGGCAAGACTGCTCCGATGAGGTGGTCGAGGATGCAGGGGAGGTCCTGAGGGTCACGGCGATGTGTGGGTCGCCGTCGGGGATGGTCGGAGTCGGTCGGTCCACGTGCGCAGGCGGGAGAGCTCGTCGGCAGCGAGGTATCCGGCCTGCTCACGGCGCGATAGTCCAATTGAACGGGTCAGAGAGCTTCTCTGGATGCTAGGGAAGACGTGGGTGCAAGGAATTGGAAAATGGCTTACTGGTTAGTTCGGTTCACGCGCGACGGCGGGTGACCAAAGTCTGGCGAAGGCAATCCTGGGTCTCCGGTGAGGCTTTGCCTGATCCGATGACTTGGAAAGCTTCACGCGCCTCTGGCGAAGCTAACCGAGCGACTGGCGCAACCCTGGGGTGGCTGGAGTGGGCTGGCTGTGGTGGTCGAGGCTCGGATGGCTTGGTGGGCAGTGGCGCGGCGTGCTCGGGGCGAAGTCTGGTGAGCTTTGGCTTGGGCAGGACTTGAGAGCGCGTGGGGAGGTACGACCGAGGCCTTGGGCTGCATTATAGGCATGGTGCGGTACACGAGCGGTCGTGGACCGGCGAGCGCGCGCGGGCGTGCACTGCGGAGCGCGGGTGCGCGAACTGGCGTGAACCGGGTGTGTCAGCCATGGTCGAACACGTGGAACCGTTGCTTCTGCCCGAGTTCTAACACCGATTGGGCACAAATCTTCGCGAATTTGGGCAAGATCGTTGTGAAGGATTTGTTCCCCAGACTGTGCTTTGTCGTTTGTGTGTGGATGTCACGCGGTTTTAGGCTAGGGACAGGGAGTTGTAACGTCGCTAAGTTACCAGTGTCAGACAGCCGAGTCCCGAGGTCAAACTATGCCAAAATCGTGTCAAACGATTTTTGTTTGAGTTCAAATTTTACCAGAGCATGTTCAAGGAAATTTGGCACTACTTTGATATTTGGACTTTTTGGTTTCGAGTTTTGGAAAACAGGTAACACATTTGATCTTGAAAAAAAGGGCCCGAAATTCAGAATTCTGAATTTCCCCATAGGACCTTGGTTCAAGGGCTGTTTTGGGGATTTTAGAAAAACCAAATGGCAAAACCTTCCTATATTTTGTTGTTCATTTAATGTATTAAAACTTTGTTATTGGTTTCTTACTAAAATTTTGTATTTTTCCAAGCCTTTTCCCAAATTCCCTTTTTATGTGCTTAATAGTTCACTTAGGATTAATTAGGGTTTGAGAGTTTTTCTTACCTTAAGATTCATGACATGATTAAGGGGAGGTTCTTAAGATGAAAAAGACTCACTTTAAACCTTTGTTCTTACTTTTTGATGTTCATGCCTCTATTTGGTTCACATGTGATAATGGTTTAAGTTAGCTTAAGGAAGAAACCCTAGGTGACACTGGGGTGTCACAACCTTTCCCCATTAAAGGAATCTTGTCCCGAGATTCGGGTCGAAGTCCTCCCGAGGTGAAGCGAAGGGTGAGACTTGTTTGAAGTGGGTGATCTATTTATTAAGGTTCTTCTTGGTAAACTGCTCTTCGAATGTCATTCTCTTTGCAACTTCAGAAGGAAGCTCTTTTAACTTTAGTTTTAGAATTAACTCATTCTATTTTAAGATCATTTTTTCTGAAATTTAGAGAAGGGCAGGAGGAGGGGTTGGGCATGATTATGTACCAATTTCCTTAGGTAGGCAATCGAGGAAGTTGGAACGCAGAAATTCCTCAGTCTCCCAAGTAGCCTCTTCCTCTGAGTGATTACTCCATTGGATCTTCTACATCTTGATCGATTTAGCCCGAGTTGATCTTTCTTTGCAATCCAGAACCTTGGAAGGGTACTCTTGGTACGATAGATCTGGCTCTATCTCCAATTCTGGTTCTGCTATGATCTCAGTCGGCAATCGAACACACTTCTTCAGTTGGGATACATGGAATACATTGTGGATGGTAGACATTTTTGGAGGTAACTTCAATTTGTATGCCACGGGTCCACATGCTTCTATGATCTCATAAGGTCCAATGTAACGAGTGGCTAACTTGCCTTTGATTCCAAACCTCTGCACTCCTTTGGTGGGTGATACCTTCAGATATATGAAATCTCCCAACTCGAACTGGAGAGGTTTCCTTCTCTTATCATGGTAACTCTTCTGCCTGGCCTGAGTAGCTTCTAGATTCTTCCTGATTAGGTTGACCTTCCTTTCGGCTTCAGTCACTAAGTCAGGCCCGAAAACTTCTCTTTCTCTAGGTTGAGACCAATTGAGGGGTGTTCTACACCTTCTCCCATAGAGAGTTTCGAAGGGTGCCATCTTTAAGCTGAATTGATAACTGTTGTTATAAGCAAACTCTGCCAAGGAGAGGTGCTTATCCCAGTTCTTGCCACAATCGATTGCACAAGCCCTTAGCATATCTTCAAGAATTTGATTTACCCTCTCGGTCTGACCATCATTCTGTGGGTGGTAAGCTGAACTTCTGATTAGCTTGGTTCCCAAAGACTCTTGCAGTTGTTCCCAAAATCTGGCAACAAATTGGGCTCCTCGGTCAGAAACAATGGTCCGGGGCAATCCGTGCAAACACACGATTCGGTCAATGTACAACTCTGCATACTTTTGAGCCTTATCAGTGGTGTGCACTGGGAGAAAATGTGCCACTTTCGTCAGTCGGTCCACAATGACCCAAATCGAATCATGATGACGAGAGGTGTTGGACAGACCCACAATGAAATCCATGCTGATGTCATCCCATTTCCACGAAGGTATAGATAGGGGTTGCAAAGCTCCAGCTGATTTCAAGTGGCTTGCCTTTATCCTCTGACAGATGTCACATTCTGATACATATTGGGCTATCTCCCTCTTCATTCTGGTCCACCAATACAAGGGCTTCAGATCATGGTACATTTTGGTGCTCCTGGATGCATGGAGAATTTGGAGAGATGGGCCTCATCCAAGATTCTCTTCTTGAGATCCTTATTTTTAGGAACCACCAATCTGCTTTCGAACCACAATATACCCTTTCCATCTTGGCAGAAACATTTATACTTCTTGGTCTTCTGATGGAGGTTCTCCTTAATAATTTGCACTCCCTTGTCACTAAGCTGGGCCATGATGATCTGGTCTTGCAAAGCTGGCTCAACGGAAATGTGAGACAAAGCACTAGAAGGAATCACTTCAATCTTCATCTTGTTCAACTCATCACACAAGGTGTCAAGGAGAGAATCCATCATAACACAGTTGCATTGCAACTTCCGACTCAAGGCATCTGCTACCACATTGGCTTTTCCTGGGTGATAATGTACCTCCAGGTCATAGTCCTTGATTAGCTCTAGCCATCTTCTCTGCCTCATGTTGAGATCAGCCTGAGTAAAGATATACTTAAGGCTCTTGTGATCAGTGAAGATGTTGCAGTGGGTTCCCATCAAATAGTGTCTCCACATTTTTAATGCGTGGACCACTGCTGCTAACTCCAAGTCATGAGTGGGATAATTTTGCTCATGAGGCCTGAGTGCTCTTGATGCATAAGCAATGACTCGGTTGTCTTGCATTAAGACACAACCCAGTCCAGTGCCAGAGGCATCACAGTACACATCAAATGGCTTGCTGCTGTCGGGTTGCGCTAAAACCGGTGTTGTGGTCAGATGTTGCCTCAATGCATGAAAGGCATCTTCGCACTACTGACCCCAAACAAACTTGGCTTATCTCTTCAACAATTCAGTTATGGGCTTCGCAATTCGAGAGAAATCCGGAATGAATCTTCGGTAATAACCAGCCAATCCCAGAAAACTCCGAATCTGACGAACAGTCGTGGGTGGCTTCCAGTTCATCACCTCTTGCACCTTATCAGGATCAACAGCTATGCCTGCCTGAGAGATAGTGTGACCCAAAAATTTGATCTCTTTTAGCCAAAAATTACATTTTGACAATTTGGCATAAAGGTGGTGCTCTCGCAGACGTTGAAGCACTACATGCAAATGTCCGACATGTTCTTCTTCGTTCTTCGAGTACACCAAGATATCATCAATAAAAACCACTACGAACTTGTCCAGTTCAGGCATGAAAACAGAATTCATCAGATACATGAAATATGCTAGTGCATTAGTTAGCCCAAAAGACATCACCAAGAATTCATATAGTCCATATCTGGTCGAGAAGGCGGTCTTCGGAATATCACTTGCTCGTATCTTGATCTAATGATAGCCGGAGCGAAGGTCTATCTTGGAAAGCACTTTGGCTCCGACCAACTGATCGAAAAGAACATCAATACGAGGCAAAGGATACTTGTTCTTGATAGTTACCGCATTAAGGGGGCGGTAATCTATGCATAGCCTCAAGCTTTCATCCTTCTTCTTCACAAACAAGACTGGACATCCCCAAGGCGAAGTACTTGGGAGAATAAAACCTTTGTCCAGCAATTCTTGCAATTGTTTCTTCAATTCTGCCAACTCAGCGGGTGGCATCCGGTAAGGCCTCTTGGAAATAGGTATTGTTCCCGGTTGCAACTCGATGGCGAATTCGATGTCCCAGTCTGGTGGCATTCCTGGCAATTCATCAGGAAAAACATCTGCATACTCACAGACCACTGGAATCTTCTTCACAGGTAACTCCATCATAGCAAAAGCACATGATTGAGTAGAATCTTGGCTGGGTAGATACAACACCAAGTCTTCGGAGGTAGGGGAACGAATCTCCAGAGCTCTGGCAGCTACATCCAATACTACTCGATGATGAGTCATCCAGTCGACTCCCAGAATGATGTCCATACCCTCTAATCCCAGAATTAGGAGTGTGGTTTTGAAGATTTTACTTCCCATTGAGATAGGCACACTTCGGATTAATTGGTTGGTTGCAATTTTACCCCCAGGTGTGGCTATCATGAATGACCCTTTTGTATGATAGAAAGGCAATTGACATTTAGCACTGAACTTCTGGATAATGAAACTATGAGATGCACCAAAATCAAACAGAATTAAAGCAGGTTGATTAAAAACTGAGAAGATATCAGTCATGATGGGGGCTCCCTCAGGTAACTCCTCCAGAGTAGTGAAGTTGAGCTTCCCTTGCCTGACTTGCACCTTCTGCTTTCTTCCCTTGTCTTGATTTGGTGCTGGCATCTGCCTCTGCTGATTTCTTGGGCAATTCTTGGCATAGTGGCCTACATTGCCACAAGTGAAGCACTTGTTCCCATTGCCCTGATAGAACTGCTGCAGAGGCTGATTGTTCCTTGGAGCGGGAGCTAGAAAACGAGTGGGTGTCGGTTGCTGCTGTTGAGGTGACCTGATCATCCATCTGCCTGCCTGCTGCTGAAATCCCCTGCTCTGATTGTGGGAAACAATCTTGAACCTCTGGGTCTGAGCGGAGGGTGCTGCCATTGGTGTCTTTCTCTTCTTCTCTGCCCGGTGAGCTACAATACTGTCCTCCTGGGAGATGACCAGGTTGACCAACTCATTGAAGCTATCAGCCCGGACAGTGTTGAGACGCTCACACAACTTGGTGTTGAGACCCCTGCGGAAGCGGTCTCTCTTATTTTCATCGGATCCAGCATGATAACCTGCATACTGGCATAGGTCGTTGAAGGCTTGAGCATACTGCAAGACCGTGCGGGTTCCTTGATTGAGTGCTAGAAATTCATTCAACTTGCGATCAAGAATTCCAGCTGGGATGTGGTGTCCTCTGAAAGCATTCTTGAATTCCTCCCAAGAGACTTCATGATCAGTGGGTAGCATAGCACGGAAGTGGTCCCACCAAGTCCGAGCAGGGTCGCAAAGCTGCTGCGCGGCGAAGCGAGCCTTGGCATCATCAGGGTAGTCTCCCGTGAGGAGGGGAAACTTGGACTCCACGACGCATAACCACACATCGGCGTCCAGCGGATCCTCTACCTTGGTGAACAGGGGCGGCTGTGTGCTCAGGAACTCCTGGTAGGTCGCCGCTGCTGGAGGTCGCTGTGGCTGGCCTCCACCATACTGCTGAGGGTGGGGCTGGCGCTGCAAAAGCTGTCGCAGAATCTCGTTCTGCTGGGCCATCAGCTCCTGCACTATGGGAGCTGGAGGAGGTGGCAGGGGAACTTGCTCGTTATGCCCGCGACGCTGCCTAGCTGCCATCTGAAAACAGAGATTGTCGCCATTGTTATCCCAATTCACAATCTCGAACGATATGCCATTATCTCATATGGAAAGAAATTGTCATAATCATATTATTTGGTTCGAATGAAGATAACATGGTTACAAACATCCCACATATCTCAAAAGTTCTCAAGGGTTACATCAATTAGGGGAAAGTACCCGTAAGCCTAGTCCAAAATCTGCCATTAACTAAGCTCGTGTAGGTTTCTATCCGCCTAAAGCATCAAAGCGACTGATCAACCCTGAGCGGTGGAAGCGACACTGGATGCGGGTGATGGGGGCATCGCGGAGGTAGTCCCATTGGCACCAGGGGCTGGTCCTAACTCCTCAGGAGCCTCTTCTCTCTCGCTTCCGGCCTCATTGGCCTCCATCTCTAAGTGGTGCATGTCCAGGTGGTCATTAGCTTCTTTGAGTTCTCGCTGCACGTCATGGAGCTGGTTCTCCAAGACATCAATAGTGTTGTCTCGGATCTCCACCTGCTGCTCCAAGGTGGTAATGCGCTGGCTCAGCCTTTCCACCTATAGGTCCTTCTCCACCAACTCGGAGGACAAGTCGACCACAAAGTCTTCTCGGCTGTCGAGGGTGAGCTTGGTGGTTTGAGCGATGCCAGCAAGATGTGCCATAGCGTCGCTCTACAGGGCCTGAAGGCGGTACAGCGCACTCATGCACTGAACAGTGACCCTCCCAACCAAGTCAGGATACATTGCCCACACATCCTTCACATGGCTCACACGGTTGCACCACATGGGGTCATCCTTCTTCTCAGCAGGGAAGACTCCCAAGGGGTGCATCACCATCTCCAGGGGATGGTAGCCACATAAAGTCGTCAGAGTCTTCATCGCTGCCACTTCAGTGGTGTCGTCCGTCCTGAATCCAATCATCTCGGAGTCAAGATGTGCCATAGCGTCGCTCTGCAGGGCCTGAAGGCGGTACAGCGCACTCATGCACTGAACAGTGACCCTCCCAACCAAGTCAGGATACATTGCCCACACATCCTTCACATGGCTCACACGGTTGCACCACATGGGGTCATCCTTCTTCTCAGCAGGGAAGACTCCCAAGGGGTGTATCACCATCTCCAGGGGATGGTAGCCACATAAAGTCGTCAGATTCTTCATCGCTGCCGCTTCAGTGGTGTCGTCCGTCCTGAATCCAATCATCTCGGAGTCAAGAGAACGCCAACCCGGCTGAAGGGGATGAGCCTCCAAAGTCAGCCAGACTCGGCAACGTGGTACCCGATGCTCCTCGTACAACTGCACCATGTACAAAGGGGGCGTAGGGTAACCGACAGAGTTAAGCACTTCCCACAAGATGGAAGGAAAGCCATCGTGAGAAAGGAAGTTAGAGCTGAAACGAGTGTCTCCTCCACTGGCGGGGGTGGGTGGATTCATCTGTGGAAGGGTATTAGATGTAAAGATTATGGTGGAAGGAAGAAAAAAAATTAAAAGAGCCTGGGTGGTTTAAAAGGAAGCGGGTTAGCTCAATTTTTACTTCTTTAGTGTCTAATCCCTCTTAGTTTTTTAAATGCATGCATGCTGAAAATAATGTCTCCTCTCCGAATAAAAGGATGCTCTTAGGGCATCCTTTAAAAAGCTAAGGACTGGCCCACAGGGCCTACTTATTTAGCCACCTATTTCTCCCTCTATTCCTAAGGCCTTTCATCCTAGGTCTAGTGGTCTAGTCCTGACGATTCACACTAGTTTCTAAGCAAGTTTTAGATTTTTGAAAATCGGTGTTCATGGTTTATTGTCCTTCTCTATGGTGGTATTTTCTCTGATACCAGCTGTGGCAGAACCGCCCAAATTATTCTAGCTTAAGTGCCTAAGTCACACTTTAAGGGCCGTAACACACTTAAATCGAAATAACCCGTCACTCCCTCAGATCTAGTCTGATAAAGCCACTTAACCAGGATCAAATACCACAATCTCACTCGAAGGTGAGTCACAGAGGAAATACAATAAAACAGGAAACCTCAAATTAAAGTACTGGAGTTATTACATAAATCAGAGTTTTTCAAGTAGCTGAAATTAGTTCACAACATAAAATGCAGCGGATAATTAGTATCGTCGATAGCGAGGAAATGGGTGTTGGGCCTATGCTTCGTCGCCGAAGGTCTTACAGGAAGAAGCAGTCTTCGGCGGAAGCTGTTTGTATAAAATGGCCGAAGGTTCCTCTTTGTGAAGCTTCGGTATTGCAAACCGACTTAAAGATAGAATGACCTTTTAGTCCATAAAGGTCTGAGTCAATGTTGTAAGCTTTTACAAGGGGCATACTTGTAATTCCTCACAGGCTGCGTCCTGTGCCTATAAATAGTGAACAGTATTCCATTACTGTTCACGCATTCGAGTTATTGCAATCGCATCTTCTGGAATCCAATCTTTTGCCAAGGCAAAGGTATTATTGTATTTAATGACTCAATATATTAAATAAATACCATGTAACTTGTCTATGATGTATTTATCCCTTTTATATCTTTTATGTTATCTTATATTTTTTACTGAAATTTTATTACGAAGACTTAAGCTTCGTAATTATGCTCTTATCAGCCTTCGTCCAAGGCCCATTATCCTCAAGGGAATAATGTTTCATGGACGAAGGACATTGACATTTAACACTTTATGTTGCCTTGTTCTTAATTCATAGCATTTGAGAACAAGTCCCCAACATTGGCGCCCACCTCCGGTGAACTCACTTCCACTTTTGAGCTGATGGCTTCGTTCAACGACCAAGCTGGAGCTGCTTCGGACCCGAAGCTGGTGCTCCCGATCACAGGTGGCTCGTCCTCAGAGCCAGCTAACAAGAAACAAAAGAAGGAAGCACAGAGAAGGGTACAGCATGTTGGGGTGCAAGGACCCTTCATCAAGTCAAGATGGTCTCACATTCCTATTACCTTCTCCCAAGAGGACCTTCAGCTCAAAGATTACCCACACAACGATGCCATGGTTATCTCTTGTGTTATCAAAGGATTTCTGGTCCACAATGTCTTGGTTGACACAGGCAGTGCAGCTGACATTATATTTGCTAAGGCCTTCAGACAAATGCAAGAGCCAGAAGATAAGATTCATGATGCTACACATCCTCTCTGTGGCTTCGGAGGAAGACAGATTGTAGCACTGGGCAAGATCACCATGTCAGTGACCTTCGGGTTCATCAACAACACTAGAACTGAGCAAGTTGTGTTTGACATTGTTGACATGGAATACCCTTACAATGCAATTATTGGTCGTGGTACTCTCAATGCCTTCGAAGCAATCCTTCATCCTGCCTATCTTTGCATGAAGATACCTTCGGATCAGGGACCCATTGTTATCCATGGAAGTCAGGAAGCTGCAAGAAGGGCCGAAGGCAATTGGACTGACTCAAAAGCAAACCATAACATAGATGGAGCTGAAGCTTGTGAACAGTACAAATTCAGAAGGGAGAAAGC
Organism: Zea mays; assembly: GCF_902167145.1. Classification (NCBI taxonomy): domain Eukaryota; kingdom Viridiplantae; phylum Streptophyta; class Magnoliopsida; order Poales; family Poaceae; genus Zea; species Zea mays. The sequence continues at coordinate 87,211,908 of NC_050102.1, read as the reverse complement.
AGCTTCAGCAGATCAGCCGAAGCCTATGCTCTTATGTGAGGACATAGCAGAGCAGAAGGTGTTGTTAGGCTCTCAATTATCCGAAGAGCAGGAGAAAACCTTGATAAGGTTTTTGTTCAATAACAAAGATGTTTTTGCATGGTCAGCCAATGATCTCTGCGGAGTTAATAGAGATGTTATTGAGCACTCGCTCAATGTCGATCCATCCTTCAGACCCAGAAAGCAAAGGCTTCGGAAAATGTCAGATGATAAGGCCGAAGGTGCTCGCAACGAAGTCAAAAGACTCCTCAGTGCAGGAGTTATCAGAGAAGTGAAGTACCCAGAATGGCTAGCTAACACTGTTATGGTAAAAAAGGCCAATGGCAAGTGGCGAATGTGCATCGATTTTACAGATCTTAACAAGGCTTGTCCGAAGGATGAATTCCCACTACCAAGGATAGACTCTTTAGTTGATGCAGCAGCTTCTTCAGAGCTCATGAGTCTGTTAGACTGTTATTCAGGCTATCACCAAATTTGGATGAAGAAGGAAGATGAGCCGAAGACTAGCTTCATAACTCCAAGTGGCACATATTGCTATCTTCGGATGCCTGAGGGGCTCAAAAACGCTGGAGGAAGTTTCAGCCGAATGACTGCGAAGGTTCTCCAATCTCAAATAGGCAGAAATGTGCTAACTTATGTTGATGACATCATTGTAAAAAGCATGAAGCAGGAGAATCATATTGCTGATCTGCAGGAGACCTTCGCCAGTTTCAGGCAAGCTGGCTTAAAGTTAAACCCAGAAAAATGTGTCTTCGGAGTAAAGAAGGGGAAATTTCTTGGATGCTTGGTTTCAACAAAGGGAATTGAAGCTAATCCAAGTAAAATTGAAGCTATACTTCGGATGGAGCCACCAACTACAAAGAAGGGGGCCCAAAGATTGACAGGAAGATTGGCATCTCTCAATAGATTCATATCCAGATCTGCAGAGAGAAACTTACCATTCTTCGAAGTGCTGAAGTCAGCCGAAGTCTTTCAATGGGGACCAATCCAGCAGAAGGCTTTTGAAGAGCTGAAACAGTATTTGATAGATCTAACAACATTGACTCCACCAATGCCAGGGGCTCCTTTATTATTATATGTGGCAGCTTCGCACTCAGCGGTAAGTGCAGCGCTTGTCCAGGAGAAGCTTGATGGTCAAGTCAAGAGGCAGGCCCCAATATATTTTGTTTCCGAGGTTCTTAGTTTATCAAAGAAAAATTATACAGAGTTGGAGAAGGTACTGTATGCTGTCTTGATGGCCTCTAGGAAGCTTCGGCACTATTTCCAAGCTTACAACATAATTGTTCCTTCTTCACAACCTCTGAAGGATATTATGAGGAACCGAGAAGCTACTGGAAGGATTGGAAAATGGGCTGCAGAGCTCAATGAATTTTGTATTGAATATGTTCATAGATCTTTGATTCAGTCCCAGGCGTTGGCAGACTTCATTGCTGACTGGACGCCAGGGGCTCAGGTGGAAGAAACGAATAAAGACAACGAAGCATGGACAGTGTTTTGTGATGGATCTTGGGGAACCTTCGGAGCAGGAGCGGCTGCTGTGTTGGTTTCACCTTCCAAAGTCAAAACTTGTTATGCGGCAAAGCTTGATTTTAGTTGCACAAATAACATTGCCGAGTACGAAGCATTGCTTCTAGGTCTTCGGAAGTTAAAAGCAATGGGAATCAGAAGGGCCATACTTAAAACTGATTCCCAGGTTGTTTCGGGTCATATTGACAAGAGTTGCAAGGCTAAAGATCCGAAGCTTGAAAAGTATTTGGATATGGTTCGAAGAGTTGAAGCTTCTTTCGAAGGATTTTCTGTCAAAAATATCCCTCGAGGACAAAATGAGCATGCTGATTTGCTAGCTAAGTCAGCAGCACAGGGGCTGCCTTTACCTTCGGATGTGTTCTTCGAAACAATAAAAGCACCTTCGGTGGAACTTCTTGAAAGAGCAGTCCTCAATATATCTCCTGTTTATAGCGAAGATTGGAGAACCGAGATCATCTCTTACCTTCAGGGTAAATTCCTTTCAGATGACGAAGCTTATAACAAGAGGATAGAGGCAAGAGCTCGTCCATATGTCATAATAGAAGGGGAGTTGTACAAGCATGGAGTTTGTGCTCCGCTACTCAAATGTTTATCCAGAGCCGAAGGTATAGAGTTAATGAAAGAAATACATGCAGGCCTGTGTGGATCTCACATCGGATCTAGGCCGTTACTTGGAAAAATTTTCCGCCAAGGATTTTACTGGCCGAAGGCAGCTTCGGATGCAGCAGAATTGGTTCAAAAGTGCGAAGGTTGTCAGAAATGTGCAAAAGATCAAAAACAACCTTCGTCCTTAACACAGCTCATACAACCCACTTGGCCATTGCAAAGGTGGGGCCTTGACTTGTTAGGTCCGTTACCACCGGCCCAAGGGAACCTGAGATATGTTGTAGTAGCTGTGGAATATTTTTCTAAATGGATTGAGGCGAAGCCTTTAGCCACAATAACTTCGGCCACCGTCCAAAAGTTTTTCTGGCAGAATATTGTTTGTCGTTTCGGGGTGCCAAAGGCTATCACTGTGGATAATGGGACACAGTTTGACTCCGAAGCTTTCAGGGATTTCTGTGACCAAATTGGTACGAAGATCCATTTTGCATCAGTTAGGCACCCGGAGTCAAATGGACTCGTTGAAAGAGCCAACGGCATTATAATGACAGGAATAATGAAGTTAATCTTCAACCAACCCAGGGGAAAATGGCCAGATCAGTTAACCAAAGTGGTGTGGGGCCACAACACAACAACATCAAGGTCTACAGGCTTTACTCCATTTAAGTTGTTATTCGGTGACGAAGCAATAACTCCGGAGGAAGCTAAAACCGGATCAATAAGGATATTAGCTTCGGCAGAATCAGATTCCGAAGCTACTTATTCTATAGAAAAAGATGCTTTAGAAGGGATCAGACTGCAAGCCGTGGAGAATATCAATAAATATCAAGCCGAAACAATCAAATGGCGGGATAGAAAGGTTCGGCTAAAAAATATTGAGCCAGGGCACTTGGTGCTTCGGAGAGTGGCCAACCCAGAAACAGTGGGCAAGTTGCAGTTGAAATGGGACGGACCTTTTTTAGTAGCATCTTCGTCAAGACCCGGTTCATACAGATTGAAGGATATGGACGGCAACGACATTCCTAGGTCTTGGAATGCGGATGAGCTTCGGCGATATTATGTATAACTCGATGTAATTTTTCATATTTTTTATTTTTTCTTCTTTCATGGCACCCTTTTCCTTTCCAAAGGGGGAGAAAGGTTTTTAATGGGGCCAGCACATGTAATTTCCTTTTTTAGTTCTATAAGAGCAAAATCCCCCAAGGAATGTAAATGTAAAAGCTGAGAACGCACCATCGAGTGCCAAAAGTAAAGGCGAAGAAGCTCCAAAGTCGTTCCTAAGGGAATGCAGAGCTTACAGCGAAAAGTCAACGCTGATTCCGCCAAAAGTAAAGGCGAAGAAGCTCCAAAGTCGTTCCTAAGGGAATGCAGAGCTTACAGCGAAAAGTCAACGCTGATTCCGCCAAAAGTAAAGGCGAAGAAGCTCCAAAGTCGTTCCTAAGGGAATGCAGAGCTGAGGTGTGATTGTTTTTAAGAAAATAATGGCTATGAATATGGCTTCGGATACGTGTTTGGCCATTCATTTGCACAACACATTACATCATAGCATTTGCATTCATGAACATTCATCTAGGCATATGTAGGATAATCATCTTCATGGCATAAATGGTTGCTTCGGCAAAGAGAGAAAAAAGAAAGGGAAAAAAGAGCTTCGTGCACAAAAAAGAGAGCTTCGGAAAAAAAAATGTGTTGTTTTCTATGCTTCGCCGCGTACGAAAAGAAGGGAAGGTGTTTTTTCGCCTTCGGCTCAAAAGAAAATTTCGTCCACATCAAAGCATTTCTCATACATCAATGGAAGGATAAGGATATATAACAAGTCTGCTATCTAAATCTCCAAGGAGCTTCGGCTTCGGCGTCATTTTTGGTCATCGGCTTCGGCTTCGTCATCCTACATAAATAAGGTCGTTGTAAGTCAAAATCAAGTTTACAGGAAAAGGTAAGCACAAGGTATGGTTTCTTACTGGTTCAAGGTGGCTACGAGCTTCGTCTCCAGCCTTCTCTCGCCCACCTTTTGTCCATATCATTTTTACAAATCTATTCGAGATACTTCGGGCGAGATCAGGAATGTCATCCAGGATTGATGGTGATAAAGTGAAATTCGGCCTATTGACAATCTTTCCATGATCACAGCCAGCCTTCAGGAAAGCTGCAGCAGTCCCTCGAGAAGCCACCCAGGCACAGAAGTCACCATGCCCAGCTATGACTTCGTCGAGCTCGTCAATCTCCCCCTCAATATGTTCGAAGGTTTTCGGTAGATCTTCAGCTGAGGGGGTGAATTTTTCACTGCTGGCTCCAACTGAGTAAAAAATCTTTCTTAATCGATGAATACATTTGTTGCTAAATTCCAAGCATTTTTCTTGAAGATTTGTCAGTAGTTTTCTCAAATCTGAATTTTGTTGAGCTTCGGCTTCAAGTTTTGCATTAAGATCTTGTTTTTCTCGTTCGAACTGTTCAGACTGGCGGAGAAGCTTCGTGTTCAGCTCCGATATTTTTGCTTCAGCTTCCGCCAATAAACCTTCGGTTGCCTGGAGCTCAAAGTTCTTTTTCTCGAAAGCATCTGATTGCTCCTTTATTCCGCTTTCCAAATTTTCAATTATGACTTCGTGCTTCTTATCTTCAAAATCTTGCTGCATTTGCAAAGCTTTGCTCAACAGCATACTCTGCACGAAAACAACCTTCGTCAGATATGTTTTTATTATTAGAAACAATAAAAGTTAAGGGACAAGTAGTTCACCTTGAAGTTGGAATAAAATAAACTACCAACGACATGTTGTCGTCGGTAGCGGCTGATGTCTGTTTCTAGCTTCGGGAATCCGATACTCTTGGACAGAGTACTGATAACTTTGGCTCCTGTTTGATCTCGAATGCAATCTAATTTTTCATCATCAACGCCTCCGAAGAGGAGTGCCCCAGGTTTGTATCCACAGGATTTGGCATACTCTCTAAGCTCTTCTATTTCAGCTTTTGATAGTTGTTCTCCAACTAAATTCTGGAACATGAAGGCTTCGTTTTCTGAAGCTTCATCAGCAATTTCTTTTCCTTTCCCCGACGCTGCGGTCACGGCCTCTTCGGCGGCGGTGGTAGCTTCTTCTGCAGCCATGTCTAGCAGTATTTGGTCAATATGTTCAATTGTGCTCTCCAGATTCAAATCTTCAGCTGAGGCAGCTTCGGCAGCTGCGGCCTCCGAAGGTGCAATTTCAATATCTGTCCCCTCTGCAGCCGTTTGTGTTTTCTGGGCTGAAGCTCTTGGCGGCGTCTTGTCAATTACCTTTGTCACAGTGATAATTCTTTGTTTCTTTGCCTTGATTGTTTTCTTCAATTTTTCGGGCTCCTTGTCCTTCTGAAAAAACTTTGTCAGTTGAGGGCCCAGTGGACTTAGCTTCGCAGGTAAGGATTCAGTCATTACCTTCAGAATTTCCTCAACGACAGCAGCAGAAGGTGATGCGGGGGTTTCTTCTGCTTCGGATATTTGTTGCTTCGGAGAAGAAGCTTTCCTCTTCTTCGGAATTTTCTTCTTTAATGGTTCTTTTTCACCTTCATTTAAGGCTTCAGTTATCCTTTTCCTTTTTTGGCCTCCGGCACCTTTGTTCAGATTTTCGTAATTAGGGTATTCGAAACCCAGGGCGTCCAGCACTCGGTTTAGTCTTCGCTTCGGACGGGTGCCGAAGGCCGCGGTCATTAATTGATCTTCTTTTTTGGAATAGTTCCCAAGTATTTCGTTGCACATTGCTTCAATTGTTTCCAGCCACTCTTGGCAAGGTGTTTTAAAGTATTTCTTAAATTTGTAATAGTAAGGCAAACGCACAAGTTCACCTTCTTTCTTTTTCCCCTTCAGCTTCGGCATTTCCCATTCTTTTAAACTAGGAAAAACTTGGAAAGCCAAGAACTCCTGAACCAGGTCTCTTGTACTAATATGATCTGCAACAATTCTGAATTCATTCATTGCTTGTTGTGTGGGACCGTCTACTGACATGTTGCAGAGAGGTCGGGTCTCTCCGAAGATTAGTTCGAGTGGACTTTGCACGAGCTTCTCCTTGTCATCATTAACCTTGACATAGAACCACTCAGACTTCCACCCTGCTGCCCATTTACTCCGATAGCTGATTACAGGAAACTTCGTAGTTTTCCGATAAGCAAAATTGTAGCAACCAAAATTGTCGTGCAATCCATCCTTTCTAGCCTTCGTCTGATAATGCAGCTCGTGAACCCGGCAAAATCTGTCCGCAAATGGCTCCACTGCTTGGCTTCGGAGTGCCCAGATATAAACACTGAGCCTAACGATAGCGTTAGGGGTCAGCTGGTGAAAATAGATACCAAACCTCTTCAGCACCTCTGCAATAATCCCATGAAGGGGGAATCTTAATCCAGCCTTTAAAAAGCTCTTAAAAATGACAATTTCATCCTTTTCCGGCTTCGGAGTAGTCTCTTCTCCCCCGAAGCGTAATAGCTTCTTCTGATCCTCATTGAAAAAGCCTGACTTTATCATTTTGGAGAGATCAGCCTTCGAAACGGTGGATTTTCCAAAGTCCAAGTGGCTGGGCTTACTTGGCATGGCAATACGATAATCGTCTTCGGGATCAGTTTCCTCAATAACTTCTTCTTCTACTCCGGCAGGTGCTTGTTGTGCTTGTTCTGCATCTTCACTAGGGATCTCTTCAGAAACTACCAGCCCGGATCGTTGCATGGCTTCGGAGATGGGAACAGTCTCCGAAGCTTCAGTTTCGCCTCCCTCACGCTCAACCCTGGCGGTAGAACGCACTCTGGCCATTTAATTATGAATATGTGGAAATTTAACACTTTCTTCTTCCGAAGTTTTTTCTGACGAAGCAGGCTTCAAACTGGAGCTTCGTTTGATTCCGACAGACAAGCTTCGGCGATGGTTAAAAATTTTGGCAGCAAAACAGTGCAAATAGCAATGAATGCTGTGGTAACTTCACACCTACTCGTCTGTTTATATAGTGTTGCAGGTAAGAAGGCGAAGCGCCAGGATTTTTACACCAGGCGGTCACCCGCTTGTACTCACTGTGCGGTGGGCCGCAGAGGCCAAACAGTAACTCTGCAAGGTGGGACCGCTACGCGTCGGGAAATTGAATCGTTTCTCGGCAACAAGCTCAGGGAAGGTGTTTTTTGGACCTTCGGCTCCCCGAAGCCTAAGAGACTTTTCACGGACCAAGCTCGTTACGAAAAACGATCTAGCACCACGAAAGGGGCTACTGTTGGGCCTATGCTTCGTCGCCGAAGGTCTTACAGGAAGAAGCAGTCTTCGGCGGAAGCTGTTTGTATAAAATGGCCGAAGGTTCCTCTTTGTGAAGCTTCGGTATTGCAAACCGACTTAAAGATAGAATGACCTTTTAGTCCATAAAGGTCTGAGTCAATGTTGTAAGCTTTTACAAGGGGCATACTTGTAATTCCTCACAGGCTGCGTCCTGTGCCTATAAATAGTGAACAGTATTCCATTACTGTTCACGCATTCGAGTTATTGCAATCGCATCTTCTGGAATCCAATCTTTTGCCAAGGCAAAGGTATTATTGTATTTAATGACTCAATATATTAAATAAATACCATGTAACTTGTCTATGATGTATTTATCCCTTTTATATCTTTTATGTTATCTTATAATTTTTACTGAAATTTTATTACGAAGACTTAAGCTTCGTAATTATGCTCTTATCAGCCTTCGTCCAAGGCCCATTATCCTCAAGGGAATAATGTTTCATGGACGAAGGACATTGACATTTAACACTTTATGTTGCCTTGTTCTTAATTCATAGCATTTGAGAACAAGTCCCCAACAATGGGCAAGGCCTAGCCCACTACTCCTCATGCTCCTCTCCTGCCGGAGCAGCATCCCACTCGACCGTCCAACCCGGTGGCAGGGTGGTAGGCCAAGTCACACCATCAACCATATCCTGAAGCGTACCTGAAAAATTATGCCACAAGCAAGGCTGAGTATACTAATACTCAGCTAGACTTACCCGGTGTGAGGAGTCTACTCCTCTACCTCTAGACCATGCAGGTGTTTGGCTGAGGGGTTTGGTTTGCCAAAAGCACTAGTTGTATCTAAGGTCCATTTTAGCTTTTCCATTTCTAGTATCATTATTTAGCTAAGTTGCTCCTTCTAAGCATACATGGTAGCAAGCATTTAGTACAATCAACAAGTTATCTCATGTAAAACCTCATTTCACTTCTTACTCAATGTAGTACAAGAAGTCAAGCAGTCTCATTAGCTGCGAGAAGCAGATGATTCGAATCGAGTTTTTATCCTTGCAAGGTAAACCTAAACACACGACATGTAAGGGCACTCCGTCCCCACACACGTCAACCGTCCCCATCGATTCCCCGTTCGCGGCCAGGGCTCACCGCTTTGGTATACAATGCTCCACTAACCCTGGCTGCCGCCGTGCAGTGACCGCACTTGTACCCACCATAGCTAGCATGGGAGACCCAGTCTCAGGACAAGTGAGGGGAAAAGTCCGCGCCTGGCTTCACTCAGGTACTAGGTTTACCGGTTACCATATTTCCCGACATGTGTTTAGTACGTTCAAATGCTTGACTCAGGTATCCACACATTAATCCTTAATTCCTTTTCTCATCTCATGGACAAGACATCCTCCCTGGATCGAAGTCCATAGACCATCATAGATCCCGTTATCAAGATGAATACAATCAATTCCTGACCTCGCGCGAGTGCTAGAAAAATCACTCGACTTCTACCGAGATCCTGATTAGCATAGCAGCTACTCGACCTAGCATACTAGTATCCATCTCAAAAAGGAATCCTGAGCTCATGCAACTAAAGGTTTCAAGCAACTCCTACACTTAAGTGCACATTACAAGCCTACAAACATTAAATATAGTAAAGTAGCATATAGAAACGGTTATGCATAAAACCGGGGCTTTCCTTCAAATGCTGGGGCTGCAGGGAGATCCTCGGTGGCAGTCTCGAGTGCTTGCTCATGGTCTTCATCGTGTACAGCTCCTTGCTCGGGGATGAGCACGTACTCTCCATCAGCGAGATTGCAATCTAATGAATGCAATGAGTAAGATATATGCATGGCATGATATGTAATTACAATTAAGATTTGATGGGGGAGAAATGATCAATTTAATAAGGTAGGGCTTATTCTCTCTACTGAAGATTTTTGGGGTACACTTAACAAATTAGGGTCAAGCTTAGTTAAGCTAATTGGTAAGTTTATTTTGGGGTTCCACTGATTTCCTTTTAATGTTTTAGTGAGAGTTTATCATGGTTTCTAGCTGAATCATTAGGGTGAGATTTATTCTTCTCCTTCTTTCCTTCTTATTTCTTTTATGCTTTTAAGGTGGGTTTGAACTACAAGATAGCTAAATAAATTCCCAAAAATTCTTTTGAAATTACAGTGGCTTCTTACTGGTGTATAAAATTCTGTCTCAAAAATTGGGGCTTAAAAAGTGAGTGGTTCTCTCTGTATGAAATTATCAAATATTAGGGCAGAGGGGGTGTTCTGAACTACAACTACCTTTTAGTAGAGGGTTATTCTCTAAGACTTATTTTTGCTGGCATTTAGATGTTATAACATGACTTTGTACAAATGTTTAGCCACTAATACTTATTAGTTATTCTGCTATGATTTTCTAAAGTTTCTAGTCAAAGGGGTGCTTTCTACTACCACTATACTTAAAAAATATCAAACAACAGATTTCTAATCATTCTGAAGTTTGGCAACTTTTTGCTCAAGGAAAAGGTGGTAGGAATTATTTGGATTAAATGGCCTTTTCCATGAAGTTTGGCAACTTTTAGCAATGTGTATTATTTGCAGCTTTCAATTGAGTTTTGCATTTTTCTCTGGTGGCCTACTTCATTACTTATCTGGTAAAAATTATTTGCCCATTATTGCACACTTTTGGGCTTGCTTATGATTTAATTGAAATATGGCTTAAAATCAAGTTCTATTTGTTTACCCTACTTAAAATGATGGGCTGGAGTGTTTATCATTTTTGTAGTGGGGTTCTAGTGGTTACAAGTCCACTGGATTTTTATTAATAATTTTGGAATTGTTTTCATAATTTTAATAATTGTTTTTCTAGTTTGATTAATGCTTAATAAAACATTTCACCTAGAATCTGCTCTGGACTAGGGGTCCCTTTATTTTTCCTAGGTTCTCTGTTACTTAAGTAGACTAGGAAAAATAATTGCATTCATTGTTCATCATTTTCTAATGCCATTCTGATTTTCCTAAGTTTTGGGCAAAATGGCTTTTAATAGATAACCCAACTTAAATCTTCAATACTGGGATGCTCACTATTTTTAAACAGTGCTTAAGTTGGGTTTGCACTTCTACAAATTTTCTTAAGTTCAGCATAGAAGCATAACAAATTTTCTTATTTTAATAAGGTTTGGTCAGTTTCTGTAATTAATTTCAAACTCTAAAATTTAGAACAAAAAGAATAGGGTTCAACATTTTTAATTGATAGTCCATAATATTTTGAATCCAGCAAAATTGGTTTGGCTAAATTTGGTTGAATATAACTCAAGATATAAATTTTCTAAGTTCTCTGCTGAATATAAAAAGATTAATTAGAAATGGTTAAAGGAAAAACAGTTTTGCGCTAGGGTCCCTGGCGAAAGATCTTAAGTGAATTACAGACTGGTCCTCGGTGCACTATTCACATGAGTCTACGGCTCTGCAGAAAACCCCTAGGGTTTTGCAAAATCAAACCCGCAACCCTTCCCTAATGGAACAGTGGCCACGGAGGAAGAGAGGGGTGGAGGGGCTTACTAGCGGCGAGACTGCTCCGGTGAGGTTGTCGAGGATGCAGGGGAGGTCCTGAGGGTCACGGCGATGTGCGGGTCGCCGTCGGGGATGGTCGGAGTCGGTCGGTCCACGTGCGCAGCGGCGGAGCTCGTCGGCGGTGAGGTATCCGGCCTGCTGACGACGCGATAGTCCAATTGAACGGGTCAGAGAGCTTCACTGGATGCTAGGGAAGACGTGGGAGCAAGGAATTGGAAAATGGCTTACTGGTTAGTTCGGTTCACGCGCGGCGGCGGGTGACCGAAGTCTGGCGAAGGCAATCCTGTGTCTCTGGTGAGGCTTTGCCTGATCCGATGACTTGCAAAGCTTCACGGGCCTCTAGCGAAGCTAACCGAGCGACTGGCGCAGCCCGGGGGTGGCTTGAGTGGGCTGGCCGCGGTGGCCGAGGCTTGGATGGCTTGGCGGGCAGTGGCGCGGCGTGCTCGGGGCGAAGTCCGGTGAGCTTTGGCTTGGGCAGGACTTGAGAGCGCGCGGGGAGGTACGGCCGAGGCCTTGGGCTGCTTTATAGGCACGACGCGGTGCACAGGAGGTCGTGGACCGACAAGCGCGCGCGGGCGTGCACTGCGGAGTGTGGGTGCGCGAACTGGCATGAACCGGGTGTGTCAGCCACGGTCGAACACGTGGAACCGTTGCTTCTACCCGAGTTCTAACGCCGATTGGGCGCAAATCTTCAGGAATTTGGGCAAGATCGTTGTTAAGGATTTGTTCCCCAAACTGTGCTTTGTCGTTTGTGTGTGGATGTCGTGTTGTTTTAGGCCAGGGACAGGGAGTTGTAACGTCGCCAAGTTACCAGTGTCAGACAGCCGAGTCCCAAGGTTAAACTGCGCCAAAATCATGTCAAACGGTTTTTGTTTGAGTTCAAATTTTACGAGAGCATGTTCAAGGAAACTTGGCACGACTTTGATATTTGGACTTTTTGGTTTCGAGTTTTGGAAAATAGGGAACACATTTGATCTTGAAAAAAAGGGTCTGAAATTCTGAATTCTGAATTTCCCCATAGGACCTTGGTTCAAGGGCTATTTTGGGGATTTTGGAAAAACCAAATGGCAAAACCTTTTGTCTATATTTTGTTGGTCATTTCATGTATTAAAACTTTGTTATTGGGTTCTTACCAAATTTTGTATTTTTCCCAAGCCTTTTCCCAAATTCCCTTTTTATGTGCTTAATGGTTCACTTAGGATTAATTAGGGTTTGAGAGTTTTTCTTACCTTAAGATTCATGACATGATTAAGGGGAGTTTCTTAAGATGAAAAAGACTCATTTTAAACCTTTGTTCTTACTTTTTGATGTTCATGCCTCTATTTGGTTCACATGTGATAATGGTTTAAGTTAGCTTAAGAAAGAAACCCTAGGTGACACTGGGGTCTCACACCGCGGGTGCCACTTCACGCGCCGTGCGCCCTGGCCCGCCTATCAGCGCCCAAGTCCTCTAGCGCTGGGCCCGCTCGGTCAGTGCGCCCTCCCCCTCTACCGCTGACGCCCCTGGCCCCGCTTGTCAGCCGCGCCTGCGCCCGCGCGCGCGCCTGCGCGATCTAATCTCAGCCGTCAGTTTCTGATCCAACGGTTGAGGGAGCCCGATACCCCTTCGCGTGGCTGTTTTGCTTAAGAAACCCCCTGGTTTTAGGAAATCAACCCGCGGTCCTATATTTTAGTGCATAGGTCCCTAGTTTGTTTTAATTAGACCCCTGGAATTTTATTTATTCACAGAATTGGCCCTAATTTCATATTTTGAATTCCCAAACTTGTTTATTTCATAACTTTTGCATATGAACTCCAAATTTAGTGATTCAAATTGCAAAATGTTCATAGAATTATTCTCTGTTTAAATAAAATGGTTTCACTTACTGTCTGCACACTCTAATTTTTAGGATTGAATATGAACTAATGTAGGTGTATGTTTTATTTATTTAATAAATAAATAAAGTAGAACCTTAGAGATTTAAACCTGTTTAACCTTGTGAAATTAATGATAGGTATTGCATGAGTTCATCTCTGTTCTAAATTATAGGTCACAATAAAATAAATTGATATATGATTATGTACATGTAAATAATACTTAGGGAAATAATAATCTATTTTCAAATAAAGTTAATGTATGCCATAGTTTATGTTATACTTTGAATTCATTATCCCTTATGTAGTATTATGTCTTTTTAAGATGTGTTCCAATGTTGGTACATGTTTTGTGTGATGTTCATTTGTACTTTCCAAATGTATTGAATGCATGCTCGCTTTATTTAGACAACGAGCAGTCCGAAGTTACTGAGTGTGTTGTTGGAGACCTCCCTGAGCAACAACTTGGTGAAGGCAAGTGTCCTCAGACCTATCATGTCCTACTTTACTTTATAATTCACTGTCCCGCATTACTTTATTGAAACCTAAGGATTGACTAGTTTGTATTTCCCTTACCTTTGTTTACCTTTTTGGGTTAATCATGGTTAGCTTATGCTATTGCTTAAACTTAATCAATGAACATGATGTGATCTTTTATGATACGATGATGTTATCCCGATGGGGTCCTTGTGATTACTTTAGGGGGCTCAGGCTCTTTGCTGTGTACCTCTCCGTAAGGACCTGTTTGGGGAGTGACAACCCGGGATAACAGTGCAACCATGAGGGTGGAATGGGACGCCCTTAGCTGATTAATTAGAGGAACCAGAGGAGTAGTTGGCTTCGCCGTAGGGCCATCAATGGGGTTCGGGCACAGTACTTGCTCTGTCGAGGTTGGTTGCAGAAGTTCTTTGTTTTGGTTTTGTTAGTCACCCTTCCTTTGGGGAGATGTACTGTGTTTATCAAACTGGAAAAACCTAATAGGCGGCTATGACCTCTGGGAAATCTTTGTAAAGGCTACGTAGTGACACCCTGCTAGGTCACCTTGGTAGTGATCGATGGGGAGGCTAGAACCCCAGGTAGAATGGGAATCACGGCTTGTGGGTAAAGTGTGCAACCTCTGCAGAGTGTTAGAAACTGGTATATCAGTCGTGCTCACGGTTATGAGCAGCCTTGGGATCCTCTTCGATTAGAAGAACAATGGTTACTTTTATGATGATGATTAACAATGGTGATTATAATCCTGATCTCTGGTATTTCCTCTTGGAGGGAGTGCCTCTGGGCAATAACTGGGTTATTACTAAAACTTGGCTCTACTTATAAGTAATAAAACCTGACCAACTAAAAGCAAATACTTAACTTTAAACTCCACATACAGCTAGTCCACTTCAGCCAAACGGGACATTTGCTGAGTACGTTGAAGTGTACTCACCCTTGCTTTACAAACCACCCCACCCCAGGTTGTCCCCATTGTTCATAGTGCTCAGGAGGTGAAGCTAGCAACATGGATGACTTCGAGGAGTTCCGGGAATACGACGAGTTCTAGTTTACTTTAGTGGTAAACCCCCAGTTAGCTGCCTGTGTAGGCTTACATTCTATGTTTCGATACTTCGCACTTTGATGTTATTGTTAAACACTATGATTATGTAATAGACTCTGTGGATGTCTTGGACATCTTGATGTAATCAAGTACCTTTCCGCTATTTATTTCGAGCATTGTGTGATGGTGTCCAATTATGTAATCGTTGTGTACGTGAGTTTTTGATCCTGGCACGTACATGGTTCGCATTCGGTTTGCCTTCCAAAAACCAGGTGTAACATGTTCATTTTTACCTTCCAAATGTATTGAATGTATGCTTGCTTTATTTAGACAACGAGCAGCTCGTGGTTCCTGAGTGTGTTGCCGAAGATCCCTCTGAGCAACAACCTGGTGAAGGCAAGTGTCCTCAGACCTATCATGTCCTACTTTACTTTATAATTCATTGTCCCGCATTACATTATTGAAACTTAAGGATTGACTAGTCTGTATTTACCTTACCCTTGTTTACCTTTTTGGGTTAATCATGGTTAGCTTATGCAACTGCTTCAACTTAATCAATGAACATGATGTGATCTTTTATGATACGATGATGTTACCCCGATGAGGTTCTTGTGATTACTTTAGGGGACTCAGGCTGCTTCCTGAGCACCTCTCCATAAGGACCTGTTTGGGGAGTGACAACCCGGGATAACAGTGCAACCATGAGGGTGGAATGGGATGCCCTTAGTTGATTAATTAGAGGAACCAGAGGAGTAGTTGGCTTCGCCGTAGGACCATCAATGGGGTTCGGGCACAGTACTTGCTCTGCCGAGGCTGGTTGCAGAGGTTCTTTGATTTGGTTTTGTTAGTCACCCTTCCTTTGGGGAGATGTATTGTGTTTATCAAACTGGAGAAACCTAACGAGCAACTATGACCTCTGGGAAATCTTTGTAAAGGCTATGTAGTGAGACCCTGCTAGGTAACCTTGGTAGTGATCAATGGGAAGGCTAGAACCCCGGGCAGAATAGGAACCACGGCTTGTGGGTAAAGTGTGCAACCTCTGCAGAGTGTTAGAAACTGGTATATCAGTCGTGCTCACGGTTAAGAGCAGCCTTGGGATCCTCTTCGATTAGAAGAACTTTGATTACTTTTATGATGATGATTAGCAATGATGGTTATAATTTTGATCTCTGGTATTTCCTCTTGGAGGGAGTACTACTGGGTAATAACTGGGTTATTACTAAAATTTGGTTCTACTTATAGTAATAAAACTTGACCAACTAAAAGCAACTGCTTAACCATAACTCCACATACAGCTAGTCCACTTTAGCCAAACGGGACATTTGCTGAGTACGTTGATGTGTACTCACCCTTGCTTTACAAAAACACCCCACCCCAGGTTGTCCCCACTGTACTCAGTGCTCAGGAGGTGAAGTTGGCAACATGGAGGACTTTGAGGAGTTCCAGGACTACGACGAGTTCTAGTTTACTTTAGTGGCAACCCCTAGTCAGCTGCCTATGTAGGCTTATCTTCTACTTTTCGTTTCTCCGCACTTTGATATTAGTGTTGAACATTATGGATATTTATTAGACTTTGTGGATGTCTCAGACATCTTGATGTAATTAAGTACCTTTCCGTTATTTAATTCGAGCATTGTGTGATGATGTCCAATTATGTAATCGCTGTGTACGTGAGTTCTGATCCAGGCACGTATATGGTTCGCATTCGGTTTACCTTCCAAAACCGGGTGTGACATAAGTGGTATCAAAGCCTTACTGACTGTAGGACCGCTAACCTAGACTAGAATGGTCGCCCTAAGGACTATAGACCCCTACTCTTACCTTGACCTTAGAGTCTTTTCAAAAGTTGGTCATCTTGACCAACTCTATGTTATTTACTTATCTCAAAAAATTTCGTCTCACTTTTTTTGTTTACTTTCTGGTCTCATAGTTCTAATCTTACTCTTGTGCTTATGATGTCT
The DNA here is from genome assembly GCF_902167145.1 of Zea mays. Taxonomy (NCBI): domain Eukaryota; kingdom Viridiplantae; phylum Streptophyta; class Magnoliopsida; order Poales; family Poaceae; genus Zea; species Zea mays. The sequence continues at coordinate 87,195,615 of NC_050102.1, read as the reverse complement.
TTTGTAGATGGCCCGTACCAGGTGCACTGCATGTAAGTCTGTGATCCCCTTTTTGCCTTCTCGCCTGGCGGAGCGTCCACTGCGTCGCATGGTGTCAGGTCAGTCCAGTCACATGGAGAGACTGCATCGTCGCCTGCAGGAGGAGCAGGAGCGCTGACGCCAGGAGCAGGAGAAGGAGCAGGAGCAGCAGGACTCTTCCCCTCGCCTCAGCAGGAGGTGGAGTCTGAGAGGCCGTCTTCCCCTGCACCTCAGCCAGAGATGCCCCCTGCACCACCTCAGGGCATCCCGGCTGCTGGAGGAGACCCTAACAGAGACGGAGACGACGACGACGCCAGTGGCAGTTCGAGCCACGACACGGAGCGCTTGGAGGAGCCGGAGCCGAAGGGATGGATCGCTAGACCCATCACTCGTGATGCTGCTCGCGGGTGTCACTTCCACGACGCTCTCGATACACTGTTGCGTCGGGCCTTCGACCGACACACTTGGTCCATCGAGTACCGCTGTGTAGTCTACGAGCATTGTCGCGGGTTATACTCGGACCAGTGAGAGGCTACTTGCTTGGTGCACCGTCCGGACGATGATCACCGGGGTGCAGAGGCCTTCTCAGAGCACTATTCTATCACTGAGAGGGACACTGCTGAGGCAGCCATGCAGGATGTAGCACGACGGGCACTTTCTCTGTATTGCTCGTTGTTCAGTGGGGTAGCTGACGGCCTTGACCTAAAGTACTACCCTCGCCTTTCAACCGACAGTGCTGGAGGGGTGATTGTCTCACCAATTGGTGAGGGCAATCCCAGGATGAGCAGCATGGTCAACCTGGTCGCTGTGCTCAACACATAGTTGGACCACGCCCTTGACGAGTTGGGCAAGGTTCAGGCAGAGGTTGCGGAATTGCGTGCTGAATGCGCGGCATGCCACTATCTTGATGGTGGTTCTCCCGCCCCTGTCGGGATTCAGCACCCTTACCATTCGCCGCCCCATGGTCACTTCGACTATGGTACCCCAGACTGCAGGACCCGAATAGATTTAGATCCATAGATCGATGGATTCGAAGTCTGTAATAATTCTTAATTCAGTGTCTTAGTCTAGCCAGTCTTAGTTAGAGTTAGTTTGGTTATCTTTTGTTGGATGCTTGTCATTATGAACATGTAATGAAGTTGGATCTTTGTAATAATTGTCACCAAGGTGTGGGTATCCCCTGCAACTTGGTGTAGTTATTAATAAAGTCAGTTATTTAGTTGGGAAATCCATTTGTTTCCACTTTCCTCTTTATCTAAGAAGTTGTCAGTGAAGATGATCAATTGTTCAGTGCTATGAAGATTTCCGTATATCTTTTCTTATGCTGAAAGACTGCAGAGTCAGATTTGATATGTGTGTGGTTTCTACAGATGTCCAAGAACAGGCGCAGAGGAGCGAGGTGTGCTCAGCCAGAATAGCAGGCACCCCAACAGGAGGCAGCCCCGCAGCAGCATTTGCCACCGCCACCCTCGATGACCATTGAGCAAATGTTCTTGATGCAGACCCAAGCAGTCCAAGCAATTGGTCAGACCTTAGCAGCGATGCAGCAGGTGCAGCAGCAGGCACCACCACCACAGCCTCCAGTGCGAATCTAGATGCCACAAGTGCCCAGAGACAAGCAGGCAGAGTTCATGAGGTGCCATCCCCCTGTTTTTGCCCACTCTGCTGATCCCATGGACGCAGAAGATTGACTGTGTACCGTGGAGCGTGAGTTGCATACTGCTCAGTGCAACAATTGGGAGAAGGTGTTGTATGGTCCCCGACAGCTGAGGGGAGCAGCACAGTCTTGGTGGGAGTCTTACCTCGCCTCCCATGCCAACCCTGAAGCCATTACTTAGGAGGAGTTCAGGGACAACTTCTATAGCTACCATGTGCCCAAGGGACTGATGATAGTGAGGAAGGAGGAGTTTCTCGCCCTGAAGCAAGGTCCCCTGTTCGTCAGTGAGTACAGGGACAAGTTTCTGCAGCTGTCACGCTACGCCCCGGAAGATGTTAACACGGATGCTAAGAGGCAGTATCGCTTTCTGAGAGGATTGGTTGATCCCCTCCATTATCAGCTGATGAATCACACCTTCCCCACCTTCCAGCATTTGATAGATAGGGCAATCATGATAGAAAGGAAGCGTCGGGAGATGGAGGATAGAAAGCGCAAGATTGGTGGGCCTCAGGCCGGGAGTAGCAGTCGTCCCTGCTACTCAGGCAACTCAACCCAGCAGTTCAAGCAAGGTCACCAACACCAGCATCAACGTCAGCACCAGCACCAGTACCAGAGGCAGTTTCCAGCACCAGCACCAGTACCAGAGGCAGTTTCCTCAGCAGCAGCAGCAGTACCGTCAGAACACCCAGTTTAGAGGAAATCAGTATCAGCGTCAGAACAATCAGGCAGCTCGTCTTCCTGCCCCGGCAACCAACCAGAATGGCCAAGCAGCCCCAGCACAAGTAGGAGGTCATGCATGCTTTTACTGTGGAGAACAAAATCACTGGGCGAAGAACTGTCCAAAGAAAGCAGCCCAACAACCACTAGCAGTCAATGCCCCCACAAGACAAGGAGCACCATAGCAAGCACCAAGAGTCCGTGGTCAGTCCTACAACCGTGGAAAGGTGAACCACCTGGAGGCCGAAGCAATCCAGGATGCTCAAGACGTGGCAGTAGGTATGTTTCCAGTCGAATCCTACCCAGCAAAAGTACTATTTGATACTGGTGCCACACATTATTTTGTTTCTGCATCTTGGGTAGAATCACATAACATCCCCATAGAACCAATGATTCCACCTTTAAGAGTTAATTCAGTTGGGGGAAAAGTTCAGTCCGATAGGATTTGTCTGGATCTAAGGATTGAAATAAGGGGGGTAGATTTCCCTGCTAGCCTAGTAGTAATGGGAACTCAAGGGTTAGATGTCATCCTAGGGATGAATTGGCTACACAGAAATCAAGCCACTGTCAGTTGTGACAAGAGAACAGTTAAGTTGGTGTCCCCATCCGGAAAGGAAGTAGTAACCAAGTTGTACTTACCTGAACTAGAAGAAGGAGCCTGTCACCATTAATCAGTAGATGACAAGGAGTCCAATCCGATTGAAGCAATTAGGATTGTGTTAGAATTCCCCGATGTATTCCCTGAGGAGTTACCAGGCATGCCACCTGAAAGGAAAGTTGAATTTGCCATAGAGCTTATCCCAGGCACCGCCCCTATTTCCAAGAGAGCTTATCAAGTGTCCGGACCAGAGTTGGTGGAACTCAAGAAGCAAATTGATGAATTGTTGGAGAAAGGTTACATCAGACCATGTACCTCACCTTGGGCAGTCCTAGTGCTATTTGTGGAGAAGGATGGCACAAAGAGGATGTGCATTGATTATAGAGCTTTGAATGAAGTCACTGTCAAGAACAAGTACCCCTGCCCAGAATTGAAGATTTATTTGATCAGTTGAGAGGAGCCAGTGTGTTCTCAAAGATAGATCTGAGGTCGGGTTACCATCAGCTCAGAATCCGACCGCAGATATATCGAAGATAGCATTCATCACCAAGTATGGACTATATTAGTTCATGGTTATGTCATTCGGATTGACGAATGCGCCAGCTTACTTCATGTATCCGATGAACAGTGTGTTCATGGACTACCTCGATAAGTTCGTAGTAGTGTTCATTGATGATATTCTTGTATTTTCCCAGAGTGAGCAACAACATGAAGAGCATTTGAGGAAAGTACTTCAGAAGTTACGAGATTGTCAGTTGTATGCCAAACTTAATAAGTGCGAGTTCTGGATCAGCGAAGTTCTATTCTTGGGTCACATTATAAACTGTGATGGACTAGCTGTAGATCCAAAGAAGGTAGCAGCGATTCTAGACTGAAAAGCACGAAAAGATGTTAGAGGAATCAAGAGTTTCATTAGAATGGCCGGTTATTATCAGCGTTTCATTGAAGGTTTCTCCAAGATTGCCCGACCAATGACAGCACTACTAGCAAAGAAGGTTGAGTTCAAGTGGACCCCAGCGTGCCAAGAATCATTTGAGATGTTGAAGCAGAAGTTGACAACAGCACCGGTGTTGGTTCTGCCAGATGTTCACAAGCCATTCTCAGTGTATTGCAATGCTTCGTACATCGGACTGGGATGTGTGTTAATGCAGGAAGAGAAAGTAGTGGCATACTCGTCCTGGCAATTGAAAGTGCATGAGAAGAACTACCCCACTCATGATTTGGAGTTAGCGGCAGTGGTTCATGCACTAAAGACCTGGAGACATTATCTGTATGGGCAGAAGTGTGATATCTACACAGACCACAAGAGCCTCAAATACATATTCACTCAATCAGAGTTAAACATGAGGCAGCGAAGATGGCTAGAATTGATCAAAGGCTATGAACTAGAGATTCATTATCACCCAGACAAAGCAAATGTGGTTGCAGATGCTCTTAGCAGGAAGAGTCAAGTCAATATGTTGGCCGCTTGCCTGATGCCATTCGAGGTGGCAAAGGAATTTGACAGGTTGAGTCTCGGATTTCTGACAAACACTCAGGGAGTGGCAATTGAGCTAGAACCCACCCTAGAGCAAGACATCAGAAAAGGTCAGAAGGATGATGATAAAATCAATGAGATCCGACAGCTAATCATAGATGGGAAAGGTCCAGATTTCCATGAAGATGCAGAAGGAGTGGTATGTGATAGAAGACGCGGCTCGATCTTCCGTGTGATACGATAACTTGATTGAGTGGAGATCTCAACGTTGATGATCTAAGGCTCCGAGCGAAAGGTTCCTCGCAATCACTACACCACGGCTCCGTTGGTTATCACCCATGACACACGAGTGATCTTGCCACGAAGGCTTATCCCTGCAAGCGCAATCAAGAACACTAGCAAGAACAGGAAAGAAACGCAACCAAAATTGTATTGATTACGGGATGGGGTCTCACAAACCGATGACGGCGACACTGTTCGATGACAGAATTGATCTAAGCAAAACCCAAAAACCTAATGTGGTGGCAGCTGCTAAATAAATAGAGTATTAGGGCATGCGTGACCCCTGGACTCACCCCTAATGGGCTCCGACACGATACACAGCCCAATGGCCCAACAGATGGTGTCGCAGCACCAAAACAGAATCTGAACGCTGAATTGTTTTGACGATTCCCGTTGACTCTGGATGAATTTTAAGGTAGAACCAGTTGGGTTGGTTAGATAATCTCTTTATCTTTCCAACCATATCAAGTCCGTCGCAATCAGAGTCCGGATGCATCTTGGGCGTCCATTTTAGTGCAGACTGGTCCTGGAACCCGAGATGGAGTCGCAGCCGAGTCGGACTTGATCTCCTTCCTATTGTGGGCGCCCTTGCTGCTCCTCCTCAACACCTTGGTCTTTCCCAAGTCCTTGCTGGTCCTCTCCAAGGTTCCTAATCATCAAAACATCCATGACCCCAAGCGTAAGCTCTGAAACACAATTGACTAGGGTAGAACGTACCTGGAGATTTAGCTATCGTGCACGCGATCGTGTTATCAGTCCATTCATTGTATGTATAGAAGTGATGTCCTTATCATCCTCCCCCTCTTGAATTGGAGTCGTCCTCGACTTGATCTCATCTTCGTCACCCATATATGACTTCAAATCTGAAATGTTAAAGGTGGGACTAACCCCAAAATCTAGAGGCAACTCAAATGTATATGCATTATCATTAATTTTTGCAAGAACTTTATAAGGACCAGCAGCTCGTGGCATAAGTTTAGACTTTCTCAAATCAGGAACCCTATCCTTTCTCAAATGAACCCACATCAAGTCACCAGGTTCCAATTTCATTTCCTTCCTACCTTTATTAGCAGCAATACGATACTTTTCATTCATCTTTTCCATTTGCAACTTAGTTGTTTCATGTAACTTAAGAATGAATTCAGAACGTTGTGTAGCATCCAAGTTCACTATTTTAGAAGTTGTTAAAGGTAGCAAATCAATTGGAGCACGAGGATTAAAACCATATACTACCATAAATGGACTTAGCTTGGTTGTGGAATGAATTGATCTGTTATAAGCAAACTCAATATGTGGCAAATATTCCTTCCACAACCTCAAATTATCCTTCAAAACAGCCCGCAACATGGTAGATAAAGTGCGATTAACAACCTATGTTTGCCCGTCAGTTTGGGGATGACAAGTAGTAGAAAACAGCAACTTTGTTCCCAATTTAAACCACAAGGTTCTCCAAAAATGACTTAAAAACTTAGCATCCCTATCAGAAACAATAGTATTTGGCACACCATGCAAATGCACAATCTCAGTGAAGAACAAATCAGCAACATGTGAAGCATTATCAGTTTTGTGATAGAGTATAAAATGTGCCATCTTTGAAAAACGATCGACAACGACAAAAACACTATCACTCCCCCTCTTTGTTCTAGGCAATCCCAAAACAAAATCCATAGAAATATCCTCCTAAGGCGCACGAGGAATAGGAAGAGGCAAATAAAGACCATGGGGGTTAAGTCGGGACTTAGCTTTGTTGCACGTGGTGCAACGAGAGACGTTGCGCTCAACATCACGCCGCATCCAAGGCCAATAGAAATGAGTAAACAACACATCCTCGGTCTTCTTAACACCAAAATGTCCCATCAAGCCACCTCCATGTGCTTCCTGCATTAGTAGAAGACGAACGGAGCTAGCTGGAACACACACCTTGTTAGCACGGTAGAGAAGGCCTTCACGCAGCATAAATTTTTGCCACGTTCTTCCCTCTCTGCAATTTTCAAAAGCATCTTTGAAGTCCAAATCAGCAGCATATAATTCCTTTATAGTCTCCAAACCAAAGATTTTATGATTAAGTTGGGACAGCATAGTATAACGTCTAGATAAAGCATCAGCAATCACATTATCCTTTCCTTTTTTATGCTTAATAATGTAAGGAAATGATTCTATGAATTCAATACATTTATCATGTCATTTGTTTAGATTAGATTGCCCCTTAAGATACTTCAAAGATTCATGATCCGAATGTATGACAAATTCTTTAGACCATAGATAATGTTGCCAAGTTTGCAAAACTCGTACTAAAGCATATAATTCTTTGTCATATGTAGAATAATTCAGAGTTGGACCATGCAATTTTTCACTAAAGAAAGCAACAGGTTTACCTCCTTGAATGAGCACTCCTCCAATCCCAATGCCGCTCGCATCACACTCAAGCTCGAATGTCTTGTCAAAATTAGGAAGTTGCAGCAGTGGTGCTTGTGTGAGCTTCGACTTGAGGGCATTAAAAGCTTGTTGTTGTGATGGTCCCCAACGAAACGGCACTCCATTCTTTGTCAACTTCTCGAGAGGTGCTGCAATGGTGCTGAAATCCCGCACAAATCGCCTATAGAATCCTGTAAGACCAAGAAAACTTCGAACCTGCGTGACCATGGTTGGAAGTGGCCAGCTCGTGATGGCAACAATGTTTGCCTCATCCATCTCAATGTCGTGCGATGTCACAACATATCCAAGAAAAGACACACGATCAGTGCTGAAGGTGCACTTCTCAAGGTTACCAAATAAACGTGCATCACGCAAAACATCAAAAACAACACGTAAATGTTCAATATGATCATCATGAGACTTACTATAGATAAGAATATCATCAAAATATACCACCACAAATTTACCAATGAAAGCACGTAAAACCTCGTTCATCAATCTCATGAAAGTGCTAGGCGCATTAGTTAACCCAAAAGGCATGACTAACCACTCATAAAGACCGAACTTAGTTTTAAATGCAGTTTTCCATTCATCACCTAAAGACATACGAATCTGGTGGTATCCACTATGCAAGTCAATTTTAGAGAAAACAATAGAACCACTTAATTCATCAAGCATGTCATCCAATCTAGGAATAGGATATATGTACCGAATCGTGATGTTATTAATGGCTCTACAATCAACACACATGTGCCAAGTGCCATCTTTCATAGGAACCAAAAGAACAGGAACAGAACAAGGACTAAGGCTCTCACGAATGTACCCGCGGTCCAGAAGGTCCTGGACCTGGCGCTGAATCTCCTTAGTCTCCTTGGGGTTGGTCCTGTAGGCAGCACGGTTGGGCAAGCTCGCCCCTGGAATTAAATCAATCTTGTGCTCAATGCCTCGCAGATGTGGTAATCCAGGGGGTATCTCAGAGGGAAACACATCCATATACTCTTGCAAAAGGTTAGCAATAGCCGGTGGCAAAGTAATAGATATCTCATCAATGGAATAGAAAGCATTTTTGCACACTAAGGCATAGCAAAGTCCAACAGAGGCATGTAACTCATCAAGATCAGATTTAGTGGCTAGAAAAGTAGGAGTTTTAACTTAATAGGTTGCTGATTTTCAAAGTTCAAAACACCTTTTTGCTTAGCATTAGTCTTTTTCTCATGTTCAAAGTGGACAATTTCAGTGGGAGTCATAGGAAGCAACACAATTTTCTTTCCCTTATGCATGAAAGTATATTTATTAGATCTACCATGGTGAATAGCATTAGTATCAAACTCTCAAGGACATCCCAGTAAAAGAGAGCAAGTATCCATACTCACCACATCGAAATCAGCAAAGTCATGGTAAGAGCCAATAGAAAAATGCACCCTTGCTGTTTTTGTTACCTTGAACTTACCGCTGTTGTTAAACCATTGAATGTGATAAGGGTGGGGATGCTCTCGTGTGGTCAAGCCAAGCTTGTTGACCACCTCAACGTTCACCAAGTTGTTGCATCTACCATCGTCAATGATGGTATGTACATGACAGTCCTTGACGATGAGGAACATGTTGAAGAGGTTGTGGCGCTGTCTGTTGTCGTCGTCACTAGCCGTGGCACTCAAAGCTCGTTGCACAATCAAGGTCTTATAGGTCTTGATCACTGTTGTACCAAGAACCTCTTCATCACCATCATAAGTCTCTGCAATGTTAGCTCCAACAGTATCTTCATCTTCAACATCGGAAGCACTAACATACCCACCATCTCTAGTAGCAATGTATGTCCGTTTGCTGGGGCAATCTTGCTAGATATGGCCAAGTCCCTGGCAGCGGTGGCACTTGATGTCGGAGGAGCGGCCTGTGGAAGAGGTGGTCGTAGCAGGTTTTGCTGCAACACCCGAAGGCACCAAGGACTTGTTGTTGTCGTGTCCCTGTGATGACGAAGGTGCGGTGCTGCGTGTGCTGCGTGTGCCGCTGGTGGAGGAAGATGTGGACGTTCGTACGCCTGAAGAGGATGACGCCTTGGCTGGCGCCGGTGGCTAGCGTGGCACGAAAGTACTGCTCCTCCACTGTTGATGACCCTGCAATTCTTTTTTTGCCAACATAGAAAGATGGAACAAGCGTTGTATAGAATGATATTCTTTATGATCAACAATATCTTGAATCTTCCGCCTCAATCCCCCATAAAACCTAACCATTTGATCCTTCAGATCCTAAACTACCCCACATCGTAGCATACCTTTCTGAAGCTCTTGGTAGTATTCCTGTACCAACATGTCTCCCTTATCTAAGCGTTGCAATTTTTCCGAAGATCACGTCTATAAGAAGGGGGAACAAAGCAAGCTCGCATCTCCTCTTTTAACGCATTCCATGTTTGTGGTGCAGCACGTGTTTTAACAAGTTCATTCCACCAAATGATAGCAAAATCTTTAAATTCACTAGTGGCTTGTCTAACCCTATGTTGCTCAGTAACAAGATGGGAATTAAATTTTTGTTCTACCATCATCTCCCGGTCTAAGTAAGCTTCAGCATCATAAGAACCCATGAACGGTGGAATATAGAACTTAATCTTAGCAAATGGATCATGATCTGGTTCAGGATTATGATGACGATGTCTACCATTACCTCCCATACCTTGTCGATTACGTGCGAGGCGTTGTCGCAGCGGTGCATAAACATCATCGTCGTCGTCCACAGGAGAGTGAGCTAGGGCTGGAGTTGGTGGTGGGGGATGAGCCTCCAGTATGTCCATGCATGTAACAAGTTCAGCAACTCGTCGATCAAGCTGCTCATAGGATGACGCAACAGAGTCCTGGTATTTTTTTTAAAAGCTTCAGTCATCGCGCGCATCATCTCCTTCAATTCCAACTGAGAGACACACTCATCGTCGTTAAGCTTAGGCCCCTTCTCCTTGTCCATTTGGTTCTTTGGTCCTGTCATTGTTAGCACAAAACAGAGACAAAAAGGCAACAAACAATATGAACCCTACAACTATCTCTCAGGGTGGTGGTGGTGGTGGAATACAAATTATGAAGCGTCTTACCCCGCTCTTACAAGGTTCTTACCAGCACTGCAGGTGGCAAACGGTGACCGGTGTGACTGTCCAACGAGCGTGGGTGTGATTGCAAAGGAGTACTTGTTCTGCTCGAGAGAAAGATGGAGCTCTGGGAAGGCTGACTAAATATACATATGTGGCACCCAAGTCAGTAACAGATAGCAATGCTGAATAAGTGTTCCAAGTACTCGTCCTAGTTGTTGGCCTAGAAAATGTAATAGAACAGTTGGACCAAGGCATAAGAAAGGAGGTACAAGTATCTAGGTGCAGCAAGAAAACAGGCTTGGGGCAAAATAATCACAGAGGTGCACAGAACACTAACGTTTCTGTTTATGTGCTACTCTTTTTTTTGCGATTTTTTCGAATATTTTTTTATATTTTTCTCTTTTGCAGCAGCACAAAAAAAGAAAACACACCAAGTTTCAGATTTTTTGTGCAATGACGTGTCCTCTGGAATTTCTACAAGTTTGCCCTAAAATCGGAATAAATGTTTGGGAAATGAGAAGTCCTATTTCCAAGCCGAATTTGGGAATTTTAAAAACAGCGAATCTGGTGAAACGGGAAAGAATTGGATGCGAAATTTAATTCTGTGTGATTTGAAAAAAAATGGGTCCGATTCGAGTACCGAGGCGAAAGTTATGGCCGTTTTAAGTTTGGACTCTGAATCAGGGTTTCTGTCGAGGTGTTGGAAGGGTGGGGGTTCGGTTTTGTGGATAGGGTCGGTTTTAGAGATAGGATCTATTTTGTGGATAGGGTCGTTTTAGAGATATGATCTATTTTATGGATAGGGTCGGTTGTAGATATAGGATTTGTTTTGTGGATATGGTCGGTTTAGATACATGATCTGTTTTGTGAATAGGGTCGGTTTTGTAGGATGGAAGCGGATGGACAGAATCAAACTGAACCAAAACAAATCTAAACTAGCAACCAAACTCAACCTAGAACACAAACTCAGAACTGTGGACTCTAAAACTGAATTGTGCAAAGGCTAAGGCGATGGTTTTAGGTCGGAATAAACTGATCATAATTATTGTTATTTTTTGGCTTTTTTGGACTATGGGACGAAACAAAACTAATCTAAAGGTAGGATTATACCTCACAGGCAACCTGGAAATCTAATACCAATTGATAGAAGACGCGACCCGATCTTCCGTGAGATACGATAACTTGATTGAGTGGAGATCTCGATGTTGATGATCCAAGGCTCCGAGCGAATGGTTCCTCGCAATCACTACACCACGGCTCTGTTGGTTATCACCCGTGACACACGAGTGACCTCGCCACGAAGGCTTATCCCTGCAAGCGCAATCAAGAACACAAGCAAGAACAGGAAAGAAACACAACCAAAATTGTATTGATTAAGGGATGGGGTCTCACAAACCGATGACGACGACATTGTTCGATGACAGAATTGAACTAAGCAAAACCCAAAAACCTAATGTGGCGGCGACTGCTGAATAAACAGAGTATTAGGGCATGCATGACCCCTGGACTCGCCCCTAATGGGCTCCGACGCGATACACGGCCCAATGGCCCAACAGACGGTGTCGCAGCACCAAAACAGAATCTGAACTGAATTGTTTCGACGATTCCCGTTGACTCCGGATGAATTTTAAGGTGGAACCAGTTGGGTTGGTTAGATAATCGCTTTATATTTCCAACCATATCAAGTCCGTTGCAATCGGAGTCTGGATGCATCTTGGGCATCCATTTTAGTGCAGACTGGTCCTGGAACCTCAGATGGAGTCGCAGCCGAGTCGGACTTGATCTCCTTCCTGTTGTGGGCGCCCTTGCTGCTCCTCCTCAACACCTTGGCCTTTCCCAAGTCTTTGCTGGTCCTCTCCAAGGTTCCTAATCATCAAAACATCCATGGCCCCAAGCGTAAGCTCTGAAACACAATTGACTAGGGTAGAACGTACCTAGAGATTTAGTTGTCGTACACGCGATCGTGTTATCGGTCCATTCATTGTATGTACAGAAGTTATGTCCTCATCAGTATGGTTCAAGAATAGGCTGTGTGTTCCCGACATCACCTCGATCCAGGAACTGATTCTCAAGAAAGCTCATGAGACAGCATATTCTATACACCCTGGTAGCGAGAAAATGTACCAAGACCTGAAGAAAATATTCTAGTGGTATGGTATGAAAAGAGAGATAGCAGAGTATGTGGCCAGATGCGACAGTTGTCAGAGGATCAAGGCAGAACATCAGAGGCCCACAGGTTTGTTGCAGCCATTGCAGATTCCGTAGTGGAAATGGGATGAGATTGGGATGGATTTTATAGTCGGTCTGCCCCGCACTCGAGCTGGTTATGACTCCATCTGGGTAGTAGCGGACCGTTTAACAAAGGTGGCCCATTTCATACCAGTCAAGACCACCTATAACAGTGCGGTGTTGGCAGAATTATAAGTGTCTCGGATTGTGTGCTTGCATGGTATTCCAAAAAAGATAATATCGGATAGAGGCACCCAGTTTACTTCTCATTTTTGGCAGCAGCTACATGAAGCTTTGGGTACTCACTTGAAATTCAGCTCAACTTATCACCCACAGACAGATGGTCAAACTGAGAGAACCAACTAGACTGAGACAGCTTGTGCTCTGTAAGACAAGTTAGGTTGGGACAAGAGGTTACCGTATGCAGAATTCTCCTACAACAACAGTTATCAAGCCAGTTTGAAGATGTCACCATTCGAAGCGCTTTATGGGAGGAATTGCAGAACTCCGTTGCATTGGGATCAACCCGGCGAAAGGCAGGTGTTCGGTCCAGAGATTTTGCTTCAAGCTGAAGAGAATATCAGGATGGTCCGGGAAAATCTGAAGGCAGCACAGTCCAGACAGCGAAGCTGTGCAGATACTAGAAGAAGGGAACTCAGTTTTGAAGTGGGAGACTATGTCTATTTAAAAGTGTCACCCATCAGAGGAACCAAGAGGTTTGGAGTCAAGGGCAAGCTGGCCCCTCGCTATATCAGACCGTATCAGATTCAGGCAAGACGTGGAGAAGTGGCTTATCAACTCAGCTTACCAGAGAACCTGTCCGTAGTGCATGATGTGTTTCACGTGTCTCAGTTGAAGAAATGCTTGCAGGTACCAGAAGAGCAGTTGCCAACGGAATACCTTGAAGTTCAAGAGGATCTGACATACGTCGAGAAGCCAACGCAGATTCTAGAGACAGCAGATCGGGTTACTCGGAGGAACACCATCAGAATGTGCAAAGTCAAATGGGGCCATCACTCAGAGGAAGAAGCAACCTGAGAAAGAGAAGATGATCTGAGAGCCAAGTACCCTGAACCTTTTGCTAGCCAGTCCTGAATCTCGAGGGTGAGATTCTTTTAAGGGGGATAGATCTGTAACACCCTGAATTTGGAGGTATAAAATTTCTTTCTTATGATCATCCAAATTTAGGTGTTACTCTTCTCTATCTCACTCTAGATTCTCTCTCTCTAGCTTTCTCCCTCTCTTCTTCTTTTAATTAGGGTTAGTTGAATTAGTGAGGGATTACTTATTTTATTTTGCCCAAAACTTATGAGTCATGTAATGTTGCATCATATTGATCCTAAATATTCTTTGAATTATTGCATATATTTGATTTGGTTTGAATTTGAAACTTGATTTGAATTTGAATTGAAAACCCTCGAGAAAATAAATAGAAAAGCAATTAGAAAATCCCAGGAAAAAGGAAAACCAATTTCAGCCCAAGTCAGCCCACTTAGCCTAGCCCGCGCGCGCCTCCTGTGCCTGACAGGCGGGCCCCGCCTATCGGCGCCAACCACCGCGCCCTCTCTCCCCCTCTCTCTCTCTCGCTGCCCCGTGGGCCAGGCTTGTCGGTGCCGTCCTCTCGCACGTGTGCCCGCTCTCTCTCTCTGTTCCGCCGTCCCCACCTGTCAGCTCGTCCTCAACCTCCCGCCCACGATCCCCCGTCGTGGACGTGCCCACGTTCGCGCGTTCTCCGGCCATGTCTGTGCCCCCACGTCCCTTTTGAGCCCCACGCCCTGCTCGTCCACCTCTCCTCTCTCATTTGCGCCCTCTTCCCAACCCTCTCTCTCTCGCTCGCTCTGCCCATGCGTGCAGGGAGCTCTGCCACTGCCCGTCATCGACCGCTGCCTGTTCTGTGGCTATCGTCACGCCCGTGCCCCGTCTAGTGCCATGGTGAGCTCCGCCTTACTGTCAGCTGCTCGGGACACCCTTCGGTGTGCCCTTTCCCTCTCTGCTGCGTCCGGTCTGCGCTCACCGGAGCAATCTTCGTGCAGCCGGAGCCCCGCCGCCGTCGCCCCGTCGAGTCTCTGCTCCTCCGTCGTTGCTTCGCGACTCCAGCGTTTCCCCCCCCCCCCCCCCAAGATGTGCAACCCGCCAGTACCCTTAATTTGGTCATCCCCGCTTTGTAGCTCACGCGATTGCTCGCCGGAGCAATCCAGCACCACCGTTAGCCCGCCCCGTCGTGGTCTGCTCTCTCTGGTGCCCCCGCGCCGGTGTGAAGGCCATGGCTGAGTCCGCCAGACCGCCCTGAACACGCCTGAGCTAAACCCCAAGCCTCTGGAGCCCCCTCGTCTCCGGCGAGCTCTCGCCGCTGGACCGAGCGATGCCACCATGCCCAACTCCGCCCCTGACCGTTAGATCCCGATCGTTCGTCCGAGATTGGACAGTTTAGACTTAACCCGAGCGGATCTAATCCTAGCCCTCCGATCTAGATCTGACTGTCTCTCTCTCTTCCCCCTCACCCGCGTCTCTGCCGCTGGGCCCGGCTAGTCAGCCCGCCCTGACCCGCTGACGCCCTGGCCCCGCTTGTCAGCCGTGTCCACGCGCCCGCGCCTGCGCGATCTAATCTGGACAGCTGATCTCTGATCCTATGGCCGAGATTACC